>NC_060122.1:781003840-783838840 GCF_021461395.2 Schistocerca americana | reverse complement strand
GCACATAGACACAGGCAACAGAGCATGCACAATGTCGGCACTAGTACAGTGTATATCCTCCTTTCGCAGCAATGCAGGCTGCTATTCTCCCATGGAGACGATCGTAGAGATGCTGGATGTAGTCCTGTGGAACGGCTTGCCATGCCATTTCCACCTGGCGCCTCAGTTGGACCAGCGTTCGTGCTGGACGTGCAGACCGCGTGAGACGACGCTTCATCCAGTCGCAAACATGCTCAATGGGGGACAGATCCGGAGATCTTGCTGGCCAGGGTAGTTGACTTACACCTTCTAGAGCACGTTGGGTGGCACAGGATACATGCGGACGTGCATTGTCCTGTTGGAACAGCAAGTTCCCTTGCCGGTCTAGGAATGGTAGAACGATGGGTTCGATGACGGTTTGGATGTACCGTGCACTATTCAGTGTCCCCTCGACGATCACCAGTGGTGTACGGCCAGTGTAGGATATCGCTCCCCACACCATGATGCCGGGTGTTGGCCCTGTGTGCCTCGGTCGTATGCAGTCCTGATTGTGGCGCTCACCTGCACGGCGCCAAACACGCATACGACCATCATTGGCACCAAGGCAGAAGCGACTCATCGCTGAAGACGACACGTCTCCATTCGTCCCTCCATTCACGCCTGTCGCGACACCACTGGAGGCGGGCTGCACGATGTTGGGGCGTGAGCGGAAGACGGCCTAACAGTGTGCGGGATCGTAGCCCAGCTTCATGGAGACGGTTGCGAATGGTCCTCGCCGATACCCCAGGAGCAACAGTGTCCCTAATTTGCTGGGAAGTGGCGGTGCGGTCCCCTACGGCACTGCGTAGGATCCTACGGTCTTGGCGTGCATCCGTGCGTCGCTGCGGTCCGGTCCCAGGTCGACGGGCACGTGCACCTTCCACCGACCACTGGCGACAACATCGATGTACTGTGGAGACCTCACGCCCCACGTGTTGAGCAATTCGGCGGTACGTCCACCCAGCCTCCCGCATGCCCACTATACGCCCTCGCTCAAAGTCCGTCAACTGCACATACGGTTCACGTCCACGCTGTCGCGGCATGCTACCAGTGTTAAAGACTGCGATGGAGCTCCGTATGCCACGGCAAACTGGCTGACACTGACGGCGGCGGTGCACAAATGCTGCGCTGCTAGCGCCATTCGACGGCCAACACCGCGGTTCCTGGTGTGTCCGCTGTGCCGTGCGTGTGATCATTGCTTGTACAGCCCTCTCGCAGTGTCCGGAGCAAGTATGGTGGGTCTGAAACACCGGTGTCAATGTGTTCTTTTTTCCATTTCCAGGAGTGTAATTCAAGAATTCTTCCTTTCATATTCTTCCCTGTAATCCCTGTAATTTGCATGTGCTTGCTGTCCATACTTAAAAAGCTGTGAGTCAATCGACACAGAGAGAAAATTAGGGCAGTGTCCCAAAGCATCCCTCACACTCAAAACACAGCTTCAAACTCTCTTTATCATTGCTGCCTTGTCTTCTCCTAATGTATGCTTCAAAATGGAATATCTTTCTTTATGTCCCCATTTCCATAAGACAATGTAAGAGAAGCCTTAACCAGTTTGAAACATTTTGGTACTTTGACTATGGATGATTAGTCTCTCTGAGATGTGCTCCTACCAGTAATTGTCATTAACTTTGTTATCTATCCTATGGCTACAATATCAATGAGTCACTATTGGAATCGGCCAAGTCATACAAATACCTGGCTGTAATATAGTAGGGATATGAAATAGAATGATCACATAGGCTCAGTCGTGGATAAAGCAGGAGATAGACTTCGGTTTATTGGTAGAAGATGGGGGAAGTGCAAACAGTCGACAGAAAAGATTGCTTACAAATCACTCGTGCAACTCATCCTAGCATGTGGGACCCATAACAGAAAGTACTAACAGGGGATATTGAACATGTACAGAGAAGGGCAGCACAAATGGCCACAGATTTGTTTAATCCATGGGACTGTCACACAGAGTTACTGAAGGAATTGATCTGCAAAACTCTTTAAGACAAACAAACTAGCCTGAGAAAGTCTACTAACAAAATTTCAAGAACTGGCTTTAAATGATTGCTCTAGGGATATACTACAAACACCTGTGTATCACTCACACAGTGATCTTGGGGATAAGATTAGAATAATTACTGCACGCACAAAGACATTCAGACACCGTTCTTCTCGCACTCCATGCATGAATGGAATAAGAAGAAACCCTAATAACTGGCGCAATGGGACATACCCTTTGCTGTGGACATCACAGTGGTTTGCAGTGTGTAGATGAAGATGTATCTAAAGCTGGGTCTTGTCTTCACATTCCATTCATCTAATAAGTAATCTTGCAGGAAATCAAATAGCATTGTGTTTGCAACCTTTAACATGCCACTGCATTTTCTGCTCTTTATTCTTTCTTTGGAGACAAAAATCTAATACTTGTCAGCAGTGCACTTGATAAGCATGTCTTTCCATCACATCTGCAAGCTGCTTTCATTGAAGGTTTTTTTTAAGTATTCAAAATGGCACTGTAGGATTTGAACCGAACAGTGGTAGAATTTTTTTTTTTTTTTTTTTTTTTTTTTTTTTTTTTTTTTTAGAAGTATACGCTTAAGAAAGTAACACTGAATACCATCCCACTGTTTCAAAATCTAGTTGGCTGAAGGTCCTGAAGTAAACCACCTGGCGACTGTATGCCTCAAAGACTTGTAATGTGGAATGTTAAACTTTGATTGAATTCTGAACTTTGATTGAATTCTTCATATTCTTCCCAGTGAACAGGCCAACTATTAAATAAGGGTAAATACTGACCAGACATCCAGATGCTTCTTCACCTATACACTCCAAGGCCTTTACATAGGCACTGTGCACTGTAGGGATACTGGAAGTTCCAATGTTTATAAGTTGCATGCCTTGGGTCTTCTGGATCACTATCTAAAAGCCTTAACAGTTTTATTGAGATTAGATCTGTCTGATGCCAGAATGGGGCATTTATTTAGGGACAAGTTTGCGTCAAAGTGCTTCACATAATTTCTGATGCAACATTTTACCATCTGCTTTAATAAAAAAGTTTTTAGGTACACATTGTTATGCAATACTTACTTACTCTCTGAGCAAAATGTAATGGTTGTTTGCAATTCTTTTTTTTTATCTTCCATTCTGGTAGTTTCATCAAAACTCAATGTGTTGCGATGAATATGTTGCGATGAATATGTTGCGATGAATATGTTGCGATGAATATGTTGCGATGAATATGTTGCGATGAATATGTTGCGATGAATATGTTGCGATGAATATGTTGCGATGAATATGTTGCGATGAATATGTTGCGATGAATATGTTGCGATGAATATGTTGCGATGAATATGTTGCGATGAATATGTTGCGATGAATATGTTGCGATGAATATGTTGCGATGAATATGTTGCGATGAATATGTTGCGATGAATATGTTGCGATGAATATGTTGCGATGAATATGTTGCGATGAATATGTTGCGATGAATATGTTGCGATGAATATGTTGCGATGAATATGTTGCGATGAATATGTTGCGATGAATATGTTGCGATGAATATGTTGCGATGAATATGTTGCGATGAATATGTTGCGATGAATATGTTGCGATGAATATGTTGCGATGAATATGTTGCGATGAATATGTTGCGATGAATATGTTGCGATGAATATGTTGCGATGAATATGTTGCGATGAATATGTTGCGATGAATATGTTGCGATGAATATGTTGCGATGAATATGTTGCGATGAATATGTTGCGATGAATATGTTGCGATGAATATGTTGCGATGAATATGTTGCGATGAATATGTTGCGATGAATATGTTGCGATGAATATGTTGCGATGAATATGTTGCGATGAATATGTTGCGATGAATATGTTGCGATGAATATGTTGCGATGAATATGTTGCTTTTTACATGTTTCTGGAAATTAGGTGCCAGTCGATTATTAGATGTCATTTTCTTAGATGAAAGTGAAAAATGTTCAGGAACACTTATCAGGGATCACCATCTTAAAAACATTACAAATCTCATTTGACAAACCCAGAGAGTAATTGGAAATTGGTGATTTCATTGTCCATCAATTGCACAGTGGTGGAACAATCTGTACTGTTGGCACACATACTGAAGTTTAAGGTTGTGTATGATCTGAAAGTTCTAAATTTAACTGATATGGTCTATACTTAGGAACTAAGTTGTTTTTATGATTTGTTAAAAGCAGATGGTGAAAAACTGCCCGAAAAGCTTAACAAAGGTTTTCAATCACATTAGCTGTGTTTGATCATCAAAATGAATCAATGGTAACACGGGAAAATATGGGCCAGACCGGCACTCAAACTCAAGATTTCCCACGTAACACAAGCGGTTTCCTTAACTGCCTCTACCATCCAAGCATGCTTTCCATCTGACCCAAATACCCAACCCGTTACACACTACTGGCTTAGCATCACCTACCCATGAACCCCTCACCTGCCATTTCAGATACCCACAGGATATTAGCTTGGTGTGCAACCACACTAAAAGTATGGATATTTTGTCATCACATATAAATAAAAACTTTTGTTTCAAAAAAAGAGCAAGAACATATACTGTAACAAGTCCACTTTCATTAACTCTTCCCGATTCCCTCATGATGAGATTTACTTTTCAAGCTGTCTTCAACTAGTCACTACAGAATTTCCATTTTCCCATCTCAAGAATTTTATTTTCAACATTTACCAAAGAATTACAGCAGCAGTTTTATTACTACAGAAAAATTAGAGCCTGGAACAAAAAATGGAGTTGTAATAGAGGAATATTTGACAATAATACCAGTTGCACAGAATACAAAAATCACTCAACAAATCGAAAAGGAACAATCTATCCCAAATTTCAGAAGCCTCTTGTGTTACATTTTATCTACTTTGATCATTGGATGAAAGTAAAAATTATTTTCTTTGTAAAAGAGTAAAAAAAGTTGAAAATGGTGACAAAAATTTAAAAAAGTGACCGAAGGTGAAGGTGATTGAAGGTGAGAAAGATGAGTTTCTTTGTTTTTGTCGAACACAAAAAATGTTAAGAATGGCGTGGTTCATGGTGTGGGTTCCTGTCATGTCCCAGTTCATGAACCATAGGCAGCGGACAGCGTATGAGTGGCCAAGTAAGTGGTCCTGACAGTCGGGATACCATTTACTTTGGAATAAGGCTGGGCATCTCTGACGTATTCTGAGTCATGGTCACCTTTGTGCTCAGACGGCAAAGACTACCAAATCCACAGGTTAGTCCCTCAACTGTTAGGGGTAAAACTCAATGGGACCCAGGGCAAGTAAGGCTAGCAACCTGCTTCCCTGGTACTTTAAATATGATGCTGGCAACAATCAGACCAATATGCCTCGGACCTTTGGACGTGATGGAGTCCTACCTCTAATTGACAAAACCAGGGACTCCTAAGATACAACTTGGCAAACGAATAATAACGAGATGGGGAGCTATTAATATCAGTGGGGGCTACTCTGGGAAGAAGGTAGAGCTGGCAGAGGCTGCAAGTAAGATGGGGTTGAACGTTTTAGCTGTTAGTGACATTTGGATAAGGGGGTGAGAAAGAAGAGGAAGTGGGAGAATACAAGGTCTACCTGTCAGGATCCAAAGCAGGAATAGCACAATGGGGTGTAGCACTTTACATCAGGAAAGAAATGGAACTCAGCGTAGTTGCAATAAGGTATGTAAACGAAAGACTAATGTGGATAGATTTGACAGTGTCTAGTAAGAAAATTAGGATTGTGTCAGTATATTCGCATTATGAAGGGACAGATCAAGATAAGATGGATAGTTTTTATGACGCACTCAGTGATGTAGTAGTTAGAGTAAAGGACAAGGACAGTGTTTTGCTGATGGGTGATTTTAATGCCAGGATTGGAAATCGAACAGAAGGGTATGAAAAGGTTACGGGTAAATTTGGAGAGGATATGGAGGCCAACAGCAACGGGAAACAACTCTTGGATTTCTGTGCCAGTTTGGGCTTAGTAATCACAAACTCCTTTTTTAAACATAAGAACATTCACCGGTATACTTGGGAAGGCAGGGGAACCAGATCTGTTATTGACTATAACAGATCAGGAATTCGGGAAGGCTGTGAGGGACACACGTGTATTCAGGGGATTCTTTGATGACACTGATCATTATTTAATCTGCAGTGAAATTGGGATTGTGAGGCCGAAAGTGCAGGAGGTCAGGTCCATATGTAGGAGGATAAGAGTGGAGAAACTTCAGGATAAGGAAATCATGTACAAGTACTTAACAGTGATCTCAGAAAGGTACCAGTTAGTTGAATGTAGTCAATTACAGTCATTGGAAAAGGAATGGACAAGTTACAGGGACACAGTACTAGAAGTGGCTAAAGAATGTCTTGGAACAATAGTGTGTAAAGGTAGGATGAAGCAAACAGCTTGCTGGAATGACACAGTCAAGGCAGCCTGTAAAATGAAAAAGAAGGCGTATCAAAAATGGCTACATACTAGAACTCAGGTAGACAGAGAAAGTTATGCTGAAGAAAGAAAAAGCCAAACAGATAATTGCAGCATCCTAGAAGAAATCTTGGGAAGATTTTGGAAACGGGTTGGAGACTTTGGGTTAAGCTGCTGGAAAACCATTCTGGAGTGTAATTAGCAGTCTTCAAAAGGGATGTAAGAAGGAAATGACAAGTATTTTGGACAGGTCAGGAAAACTGCTGGTGAATCCTGTTGATGCCTTGGGCAGATGGAGGGAATATTTTGAAGAGTTGCTCAATGTAGGTGAAAATACGATCAGTAATGTTTCAGATTTTGATGTACAATGGGATAGGAATGATGATGGAAATAGGATCACAGTTGAGGAAGTGGAGAAAATGGTCAATAGATTGCAGTGTAATAAAGCGGCTGGGGTGGATGAAATTAAGTCTGAACTCATCAAATACAATGGAATGTCAGGTCTTAAATGGCTACACAGGATAATTGAAATGGCGTGGGAGTCGGGACAGGTTCCATCAGACTAGAAGAAAACAGTAACCACACCAATCTTTAAACATGGAAACAGAAAAGATTGTAACAACCACAGAGGTATCTCTTTAATCAGCATTGTGGGTAAAATCTTCTCAGGTAGTGCGAGTATTAGTTGAGGACAAATTGGATGAAAATCTGTGTGGGTTTAGGCCTCTTAGAGGTTGTCAGGACCAGATCTTTAGCTTATGGCAAATAATGGAGAAGTGTTACAAGTGGAACAGGGAATTGTATCTATGCTTTAAAGATCTAGAAAAGGCATATGACCGGGTTCCTATGAGGAAGTTATTGTCTGTTCTACGAGATTATGGAATAGGAGGCAAACTTTTGCAAGCAATTAAAGGTCTTTACATAGATAGTCAGGCAGCAGTTAGAGTTGACGGTAAATTGAGTTCATGGTTCAGAGTAGTTTCAGGGGTCAGACAAGGCTGCAACCTGTCTGCATTGTTGTTCATATTATTTATGGATCATATGTTGAAAACAATCGACTGGCTGAGTGAGATTAAGATATGTGACACAAAATAAGCAGTCTCGCATATGCAAAGTAATATTTCAGAGCTAGATCAGAAATGTAAGGACTATGGTATGAAGATTAGCATCTCCAAAACGAAAGTAATGTCAGTGGGAAAGAAATATAAACAGATTGAGTGCCAGATAGGAGGAACAAAGTTAGAACAGGTGGACAGTTTCAAGTACTTAGGATGCATATTCTCACAGGATGGCAACATAGTGAAAGAACTGGAAGCGAGGTGTAGCAAAGCTAATGCAGTGAGCACTCAGCTACGATCTACTTTCTTCTGCAAGAAGGAAGTCAGTACCAAGACTAAGTTATCTGTGCACCGTTCAATCTTTCGACCAACTTTGTTGTATGGGAGTGAAAGCTGTGTGGATTCAGGTTACCTTATCAATAAGGTTGAGGTTACGGATATGAAGGTAGCTAGGATGATTGCAGGTACTAGTATATGGGAACAATGGCAGGAGGGTGTCCACAATGAGGAAATCAAAGAAAAACTGGGAATGAACTCTATAGATGTAGCAGTCAGGGCAAACAGGCTTAGATGGTGGGGTCATGTTACACGCATGGGAGAAGCAAGGTTACCCAAGAGACTCGGGTTCAGTCGTAGAGGGTAGGAGGAGTCTGGGTAGACCAAGGAGAAGGTACCTGGATTCAGTTAATAATGATTTTGAAGTAATAGGCTTAACATCAGAAGAGGCACCAATGTTAGCACTGAATAGGGGATCATGGAGGAATTTTATACGGGGGACTATGCTCCAGACTGAATGCTGAAAGGCATTATCAGTCTTAAATGATGATGATGGCATACAACACTGACAGACATTTCAGTATGTTTTGTGACACTAGTAAAAATACACAATATTTCCAACAGAGAAGTTCAATAATTATACTGTACACCACAGCCCACTGATTGCTTAAATTTGTGGTAGTTGAAATTGATACAACATTTGCCTGAAGTCTTCCATCAGCCAAGTTTCTATACTAACAAGGTCAGAGGAACTATTTAAGTATTTATTTGTTGGTTGGTTGGCTGGCTGCGGATTAAGAGACTGAACAGTAAAGTTATCAGTCCCTTGACCAAGAGTTACTTTGGCTGGAGTTAGTGACAACTGTCAGAAATTTGAACTGGTTGTGAGAGTATGAAGAGAGAGAAAAACAGAGGCACTGAAGGCAAGACTGATGCCATGCTGAAAAATAGATTACAGAGAAGTAAAAGTATATCAACTAGGTTGAAACAAAGCAGAACAGAAGAGATGAAGAGTGAAATTTAGCACTTCAACTCGATTGAAAAGCTGAAAACTACTGCCGAGTGGAGAATGTCTTTTGGGTGGGAAACCTGTAAGAAGGCTAAAATATGAGGGTTGGAACTTTAATAGTGACAACTATTTATTTACAGCTAGTACAAAATAGATGTGTGTTTCAAAGTTTTACTGACCTTCAAAGTAGTCACCAGCATTGTGTATAACCTACTGCCAGTGATGTGGAAGTCTTAGGATACTCTTAGCAGTGCCAGTTGTGCTGACAGTTTGAGCGGCGCGGTCTATTGCCCGACGAATTTGTAGCAGTTCTGTAGCGAATGCTGAGAACCGTTTCCTTCAGTTTAGAAATTGAGTTGAACTTACGAGGGCTGAAGTCAGGGGAGTGCAGTTGGTGGTAAAGCACTTAGCAGCCCCATCAGTCAAATCAGTAACAGCCTGCATTGTACTTGCTTGAGCATGGTCCTGCAAAATGATGGCCAGGTCCTGCAGAAAATGTCATCACTTCTGTCTCTATGCTGTTCATTTTTGGAATACAACCTACGAGCAGATTAGAGACAGACTTCCACATCACTGGCAACAGGTTAAACACAATGCCAGTGACTACTATGAAGGTCAGTAAAACTTTGAAACACGTATATTTTGTACGAGCTGTAAATAAATAGTTGCCACTATTACAGTTCCAATCCTCGTATGTCATGGTCATCAGCTGGACCACCAATAATAAAATGAAGTGAAAAAAAATAAGGTCCGCAGTTAGGTAGGGCCAGGTGAATGTCTCCCGGGGCCGCTGCATGCGACTGGATACGTCAAATTCCTGATCTATTCCTATCTATGTGTTAAGACTGGAACAGCACCCATTACTCACCTGAGTGCTACTCCTAGACCAGAAATTTAGGAGCAATGGGGAAAAGGGATAACCACATCTAAACACAATTAAACACAGTGAACGAGGGACCAACTGAGGCAGCTGTCACCCATCGTAAGTGGCAAAGAATCAGGAAGACTATACTTTGCATAGAGAACCAGGAGAGGCATTCCAACAGGATGAGAGCTACTTTCTGTAAGGCTCTGCAACCACATGGGAGTAGCTGGTCACATAAAATAAAACTATTGGTTAACTGGGAATGACCAATGCGGAGGTGACATAGGAGATGAATTTAGTCCACGAGGAACACATGGAGCAATGCTAGCCCAATGGATGATGATCCATCTCAAGTGACAAGATTTCTTATTTGCACCCATGAACCTGCACCTGTGATCATCGAAGCAGGTGTTCGGCGAGCAACCATTTCTCATGCTGAAAGGTTGGCCAGTTCATTCCTTGGGATATTCAGCTAACTAGGGACCCTCAAGCCATAAACAAAGCAACCAGTCCACTCGGGACAAGACCAAGGCCCAGTAAATATGGAGGAGAGTAGTGCAATCCGCAACCTAAGAGGTGTGGGCAATCAAGCAGAGCGCATTAAGCTTCCACACGCAGTAGTCTTTGGGTGATGGCAGCACGGAGCTGCCATGTCAGCTTTCTATCAAAGACAATCATGACTGCAATAACATTGAAAAGCTGGATACTCAAGTAGATTTGTCAGGATGGACCTTTGTATGAGAACAGAAATGCATGACTTGTATTTTTGCAGAAGAGAATTGGTACCCATGGAAAAGGGTCCAAGGAGAGGCCATTTGAGTAGTGCCTTGGACTTGGTATTCAGCCAAGGCTATGTACCAAATGCAAAAGTCATCGACATACAGTGTGTGGGTGATCACTTGTCCAACTGAAATCACTAGCCCATTTATTGTGATGAGAAAGTGTATCACTTGCCATAGGCCCTGTGGGACTCCATTCTCTTGGATCTGTGGTAAGCTGAGTGATGTACCACCTCCAACCTGCAACAACTGATGGGATAGAAACTGATGAATAAAAATCATTAGAGAGCCTCAAAAGCCCCAATTACAGAAGGTAAGTAAAATGTGATAGTTCCAAGCAGTGTTGCCATGCAAATCAAAAGAGACTGCAATGTGTTGGTGTTTAGAAAAAGTTTATCTGACTGTCATTTTCAACCAAACCTGATGGTCAGCTGTGGATTTCCTCTACCAGAAATCACATTGAAAGAGGGACAAAAGGCCTCATGATTCCAGAACCTATCCCAATTGGCAGGCCACCATAATCTCAAGCCACTTTCAAAGTACATAGGTGAGGTTGATCAGTCAGTAGCTAGCAATGGACAACGGTTTTTTCCTGGTTGAAGGATTTGGACAATGAAACTATCTTATCATTGGAGAAACTGAATAGATGAGTCTTATCAGAGCCTGGAGCAATACCATGCAATGAGTTACGAGCTGGAAACAGACAGTGAATGGTTTGGCAGGGGTAAGCAGAGGGGGGATGTCTTCAACTTCTTGTTTATGTCTTTGAAAGGAAGCAAGCTAAGAATAGGATGTAACACTGTGGATCACCAGCAAGAACCAACACATTGGCACAAATACTACCTTCAAGGATGAGACGCAGAATTGTTGGCCCAGCAGACTACTGAGCTTGGCCCACACCTGGGGTAAAGGGGTATATGTTCCCAAAGACGAAATTTAACACTCCCAGCATCCTCCTCCTCCACCGTACAGTGCATGGTGGATGGTATGTCTTACCACTACTAAAGATTTCTTTTCCTCTTCCAATCGCAAACAGAGCAAGGGAGAACACGACCATCTATATGCCTCCATACAAGCCCAAATTTCTCTTATGTTGATAGTCCTTACACGACATATGTGATGACTTGAGTCAGATCATTCTTCAGTCAGCTTCAAATGCTCATTCCCTAAATTTTTCTCAGTAGCGTTCCTCGAAAAGACCATCACCTTCCCTCCACAGATTCCTATTTTAGTTTCTGATGCATCTCCATAATACTTGTGTGTTGGTTGAACCTACTGGCAGGGCATTTATCAGATAGCAAGCTTCAGTACAGTCACTTAAAACTAATGAGGTGGCTGGGCCCTTCAAAACTCCTGAATAGCTAACACAATGTCTTTGGTCCATAAAGGTACTGGCCAGGGCAGAGGGTGTTTGTAGGAAGGGGAACAACAGTTCCAGTGGCATGGGTAATCACATTGGAGGCAGCTCCCGCAATCTTACCTATGTAGTCTCTCCAAAATAGGGTGAAGCTGATATGAGAAGTATATAACTGGAAGTTGGCTCTTCAAATTGCCCAACATGGTAATCAGTCCATCGGGCAGTGACAGGACCACCAGCATGTGATCACTGTCACAAAAGATCGTCGTGGAGCAACCAATGTAATGAAGCCATAAGACTGGGGAAATAGATCATAAGATCAATAGCCAAAAAGGTGTCGTGGGTGGCACAGAAATGGATAGTATTATCATTGAGGAGAGAGAGAGAGAGAGAGGCCGAGATTGGAAAGGAACTGGTAAGTCTGAATGCCCCAAGGAGACTAAGTGTTACTTCCCTAGAGGTGGTCGTGCACACTGAAATGCTAATTAGGACAAAATTGCGGGAGGAGGAGGAGGAGGAGGGGGGGAGGGAGGAGGGGGGGAGGAGGAGGGGGGGAGGAGGAAGGGGGGGAGGAGGAGGGGGGAGGAGGAGGGGGGGAGGAGGAGGGGGGGAGGAGGAGGGGGGAGGAGGATGGGGGAGGAGGAGGGGGGAGGAGGAGGGGGGAGGAGGCGGAGGGGGGGAGGCGGAGGGGGGGAGGCGGAGGGGGGAGGCGGAGGGGGGAGGAGGAGGGGGGAGGAGGAGGGGGGAGGAGGAAGGGGGAGGAGGAGGGGGGAGGAGGAGGGGGGAGGATGGGGAGGAGGAGGGGGAGGAGGAGGAGGGGGGAGGAGGGGGAGGAGGAGGAAGGGGGAGGAGGAGGAAGGGGGAGGAGGAGGAAGGGGGAGGAGGAGGAAGGGGGAGGAGGGGGGAGGGGGAGGAGGAGGAGGAGGAGGAGGAGGAGGAGGAGGGGGGGAGGAGGAGGAGGAGGAGGGGGGAGGAGGAGGGGGAGGGGGGAGGAGGAGGAGGAGGGGGGAGGAGGAGGAGGAGGGGGGGAGGAGGAGGAGGAGGGGGGGAGGAGGAGGGGGAGGGGGGAGGAGGAGGGGGAGGGGGGAGGAGGAGGGGGAGGGGGGAGGAGGAGGGGGAGGGGGGAGGAGGAGGGGGAGGGGGGAGGAGGAGGGGGAGGGGGATGGGGGGAGGGGGATGGGGGGGAGGGGGATGGGGGGAGGGGGATGGGGGGAGGGGGATGGGGGGAGGGGGATGGGGGGAGGGGGATGGGGGGAGGGGGATGGGGGGAGGGGGATGGGGGGAGGGGGATGGGGGGAGGGGGATGGGGGGAGGGGGATGGGGGGAGGGGGGGTGTTGGGGGAAGTTGTTAGATTAAGTTGGTCATCTAAAGGTGAGCAGTGGCCCGATTAGAGGTAAGTAAACATTACAAATGGTGATCACTGGTGTCATCTGCATTTTAACAGCTATTACTTTCAATGTGATATGGAGGGGATATCACTTGCAACTGTGTGAACCAATGTACAGATCCTCCAGATGCCCTCTTTGGAACAGTACGATTGACAGAATGCACGGCAACCTCATAGTGTTGGAGAATAGTTGTCAGTAGAGTTGGTTTCTTGGAGAGCAACATAGATAGCATAAGAAGAGGAAATTAAGTGTTCTTCCAGCAAGTAACCATAATATCCATTACAGTGCCAGTGTATCATCACACTGACTGTCCTGAATAGGCATGAAGGTGCCTATAGGTCAGGTCATGCCAGGGGACTGCTGCATCACCTATGTGGTTGGACACCATCAATGAACATTAGTTCAGAATCCATTTGCAGGGGCAGATCTAGTGCCTCCAGGGTCACTGGGTAGGCATCTCCCAACCATACTTCTTCTCTTTCACAACTTTTGGTGGCCAGAGTTCATACAAGGGCTTATCCACTGAGGTCATTAAGACAAATTAAGAGCAGGCAGCCTTTGGACGCAAAGGTCGTGGCTCCTTCAGTCACTGGCTGGTGTTGGACACCTTATCTGTGGGTTTCCAGGAAGAGGAGTGCCAAGAGGGTGCCATGTCACCAGTAAATGCCAGAGGAGGAAACTGCTCCTCTGGCTGCATGTGGATAGTTGTTCCTGAAGATGGTGCTGAGAAAATCAGAAGAGGGGGGAGGCGGTGGTAGGTCTGGTTTGGAAAAAATTGAGATGGAGGGAGGGACAGGGTAACAGCTGTAACTTTTGCATCATTTGTCATGTTGACAGGATGCAGGCTCTCAAATCTTTTACCTGTATCAGTTTATGACAATTGGTTATCTCATTTATATTATTGTATTTACTTTTGTTTTTTAAATACTGGGCAAACTGGTGAATGTGAAGGATGGTGTTTCATACAATTGACACACAAAGGCAGTTGTTCACAAGGACAATTTGCATAGTGTGATCGTCCGCAGTTTGCACATTTCGGGTCTGCCGCGCAGCGGGATGACGTACACAGCGCTCACTGGCACATATGCGGTCCCAGGCATCATTAAATATCAAACTTGCTTTGTCAGTGCACTACCTATTTCATAAGTCGATTTTTGAGCAGTTTATTACTTCTAACGTGGAGTGGTGGCTGAAGTCAGGATCATTGACAAAGGGTGCAGTTTCTCCATCGCCTTCACAACAAGGGAAGTTTCCAGTTGAAATGAATGAGGAGGGAGGACGACCAAAGTAAGACTTTACATACATTTGAACATTTTCGAAAAAACACACACACACACACACACACACGACTGTTACGAAATATGGATGCTCCTTACATAACAGTAGCCAAATAGTGGAAGTGAACAGACCATAAGCGGCAGCTTGTCAACAGCAAACAGTGTGGACGTGACATTGATTGCTCTTGGAGGAAGACAGCTCCATCATGTGAAATTTCAATTACCAAATAACTATAATCAGGCTACAGTGTGTTGAACAAAGGGAGTAAATCCACTAGTAAGTGTCTGGATACAGTGGGAATTCAAATTGGATCGTTAATTTCAAGATGTTTTCATTTATCTCTAAACCAATGACTATTGATACTTCGGAGGGAGGGGGGGGGGGGGGGGGCAGGGGCATTGGGAACATGGCATTTGCATTAAGAAGCTTTCGTTTCCCATGGGTTTTGCTCTGAAATTCAAAGTTACTGTGCTCTTGACTGACTAGGGGTCCGCCATGGATTTTCGACTGAAGAAGGGGTCCGCCAGCTGAAAAGGTTGGGAAGCCCTGGTCTAAACAAAACTGGCAGCAAGTGCATGGGCATCATCCTGAAACAGAATGATGCCATCTGTAAGCATTCCTAGACGTTTGGACTTTATGGCACACTTTAATTTTTGCATATTGTCCATGTGGACAGTGCTTTGGACAAAGAGGACCATGCCTGGGTACAACTGCGATTTCTTAGGCAACCGTGAACAATCTTCCTGGATGGCATTTACTCTTGTCTCACAGTAGGATATATTTGTTAATAATTGGCAATTACTTTTGCTATAATAAACAGTTTTCTGACATTTTTCCCAACCTTCCCTTTTCATTGACTGACCCTTATATGTAACCCAATTGTTCGAATGTCTAAAGAGCTTTAGATTGTGCGACAGAGGCGGCTTTTTTTCTCAACGAGTCAACTTCTCCAAATGTACAAGGGTTAGAACTTAAATAGTGGCAACTATTTATTCACAACCGATACAAAAGAGTTACATGTTTGCACCTGTTACTGTCCTTCAAAGTAGTCACCAGCGTTGTGTAGAAACTGTTGCCAGCGATGTGGGAGGCGTAGTATACCGTTAGCAGAGCCTGTTCTGTTGATAGTGCAAATGGAGCAGTCTAAAATTATGGTGATTCTCATGTACGACTGATGGTTTAATCTTTACGCATAAAGTTCCTCCATGGCAGACCGTTTGTCTTGTTTTGTTTTAGGGCGCAAAAAAACAAATGAGGTCATATGCACCCAAGTCAAAACTATAGAACACAAACACAGAGATGAGGGAAACGACTATATGTCAGTCCCAATGGACAGAATAGGAGACATCTAAACAAGGCACATGGAAAAAGGGCTAAAAGAAACGCCATACAAAACTGGAGATCCAAAACTAAAAATTAAATAGCCTTCACCATTTTGCTTCGGAGGATAAAAAGTAAAACACGGGCGACAGCCCACGTGTCATTCACTAAAACAGCTGATAAATCAGATGGCAAACCCAAGATGGAACGTAAATTGGTAAAAAAAGGGCATTCCAGCAGGTAGTGGCGGACAGTTGAAATTTGGGTGCAATGAGTACAAAGTGGTGGGGCAGCGCCATTGAGCAAATGGTGATGGTTAAAAACGCAGCCGAGTTAAAATAATCTCCTCCAGCAGGAGGGCCAAGAGGAGGTTGTCCAAGGCACTGGGAGAAGCTTAATAAGCTGAACCTTATTCTCGTGGAGGAAGGACCATTGGCGATGCCAAAGCGACACCACTGCCTGACAGACGGGAGCGCAGAGATCATCGGAGGGAATATAGGTACTCACACATTGAGGTACGAGGACTGCAGCCTTGGCAGCAGCATCAGCAGCCTCGTTTCCTGGCAGACCGACATGACCGGGGACCCACAGAAGAGTGAGCAAGTGAGTTTTCCTGGACCCGCTGCACTAAGTGATGAGCAGTGTGCAGCACACAGAGACTTTGGAGGCCACTGAGTGAGTGAGCAGAGGACACAATTGGAAAGGCTGTGTCACCGGATGTACTCCGTGGCCTGATACAAGGCGAAAATCTCAGCTGTAATTACTGAGGAGTGGGCGGCAAGTCGATATTGAAAGACATGGGCGCCAATGATGAAGGGACACCCGATCCCATGGTCAGTCCGAGATCCATCAGTGTATACAAAGGTGTTAGCGCCAAGTTCCATGTGAAGGTTGTGAAATTGAAGGCGATAGTCCGAGGCTGGAGTAGTGTCCTTAGGAAGCGGATGTAGGCCAAAGTTAAAATGTGCCGCTTCACGAAGCCAACATGGTGAAGGATTCACACCCACGGGGAAAGTTGCAGGTAGCATGAATTTAAGCTGCTGTAGCAAGTGGCGAAAGCAGACTCCAGGAGGTAACAGTAGAGGGTCGAGCCCCATACTGACGATCTAAGGAACCATCAAAGGAGGTGGTATAGGAAGGGTGGCCACGCATGGCAGACAAACGGCATGCATACCTGCTGAGGAGAAAGTCATGGCAGTAGGACAATGCCAGTTCAGCAGCTTCAGCATACAGACTCTCAACCGGGCTGGTGTAAAAGGCACCCGTAGCCAAACGGATGCCATGATGATGGATAGTGTTGAGACGGCGTAAAAGGGATGGCGTGCAGATGCATAAACAAAGCACCCATAGTCGAGCTTCGAACGGACAAGAGACCGGTACAAACGGTGGAGGGTGGTTAAATCGACACCTCAAGAAGTTCCATTGAGGGCACTTAGGACATTGAGGGACTGCGTACAGTGGGCTGCCAGGTAAGAGACATGGGAGGGCCAAGAGAGGTTCCTATCGAGCATGAGCCCCCAGGAATTTCATACTGTCAATGAATGGAAGGTCAACAGGCCCAAGACATAGAGATGGTGGGAGAAACCATTTGTGCCGCCAGAAATTCATACAGACGGTTTTGTCAGTGGAAAAGCGAAAGCCACTGGCGATGCTTCTTGAATGAAGACGATCAAGACAGCGGTGAAGACATCGCTCAGTGAGACAGGTCCATGAAGAACTGCAATAGATGGCAAAATCATTGACAAAAAGGGAGCAGGAGACACCCAGCAGGAGACAGGCCATTGTAGGGTTAATGGCGATAGCAAAGAGGATGACACTCAGGGCGGAACCTTGAGGCACACCATTTTCCTGAATAAAGGTGTCCGACAATGCAGAACCCACACGCACCTCAAAAACTCAGTCTTGTAAAAATGCCTGAAGAAAACTGGGCAGGTGCCCACAGAAGCCGCACATGTAAAGAGTACGGAGGATACCGGTTCTCCAGCAGGTGTCATCGGCCTTCTCCAAAAAGAAAAACATGGCCACAGTCTGGGATTTCCACAGAAAACCATTAATGACATGGGTGGACAAAGTAATGAGATGGTCAACCGCAGAACACCGCACTCGAAATCCACACTGTGCATTCGTGAGTAAATGGCGAGATACGAGCCACCACACCAGTCGGGCATGAATCATACGTTCCATCACCTTGCAAACACAGCTGGAAAGAGGGCTGGAGCAGTAGCTAGAAGGAAGGTTTTTGTCCTTATCAGGCTTAGGTATGGATTGGGTTGTCTGGAGGAGGAGACCAGACAGTGAGGTCATCGGTCTTATCGGATTAGGGAAAGACGGGGAAGTCGGCCGTGTCCTTTCCATTGCATGGAGCAATTTAGGGAACTCATGGAAAACCTAAATCAAGATGGCCGGACACAGGATTGAACCGTCTTCGCGAATGCAAGTCCAGTGCTTAGGTATGGGTATGACTGTAGCTTCACGCCAGCCTCCAGGAAATGTGCCCTCATCCCAGGTGCAATTGTATGTGTTAAGCAGAAAGTGCTTGCCCGCAAAAGAGAGGTGCTGCAACATCTGAATGCGGATAGCGCCCGGCCCTGGGACACTCACGATTCTAATAAGAGAAGGGTATCGCCCCAGCCTCCTCCACTCGTTTCCGATGGATAAAGGCAAGGTGAGAGAGAGAAGAGCTCAAAACGTCAGCAGAATGGTAGCCTGAGGCGTTGGAGATAGCAACAGGATCCACAATGCCATCAGCACCTACTGTCAGACCAGAATGTATCTTGGTTCCAGAGACCCGTTGGAGGTTGGCCCACACGACAGAGGAAGATGTGGAACTATTAAAAGAACTCATGAATGAAATCCAACTAGTTCTTTTGCTATCCCGAAGAACTCAACGACACTTTGCACGCATCTGTTTATAATGAACGCAGTTTTCCAGCATAGGGTGGTGGTTCGAAACACGAAAAGCAGGTCTCCGTGCGCGAATTGCGTCACAACATGTCTCGGTCCACCAAGGGACTGGGACACGACATGGTAAAGAGGAAGTGCGAGGAATGGAACGTTCTGCAGCAGTAAGGATAACAATGGTGAGATAGTACAACTGGTCATCACAACTGAGGAAATCTTGTTCTGCAAAGGTTGCCAGGGAGGAGTAAGGCTGCCAGTCAGCCTTAGTAACCTGCCATTTTGGCATGCATGTGGATGGGGTAGGAGTCAGCAGATGGAGGGCACACGGGAAATGGTCGCTCGAGTAGGCGTCAGAAAGAATGGACCATTCAACACAAGGGGCAATCTGGGCAGTGCAAAAGGATAGGTCCAAATGGGAATAGGTATGCGAAGAGTCAGAAGTGGGTGCACCAGTGTTAAGGCAGAAGAGGTTGAGTTGGTTAAGAATGTCAGCCAAGAGGGCACCTCTCTGGCAGGTACTGGGAGGTACTGGGAGAACCCCAAAGGGGATGATGCACATTAAAGTCACCGAGAAGCAAAAACAGTGGAGGTAGCTACCCAATAATCTGAAGGAAGCCTGCCCTGGTGACATCGAAGGACAGAGGTACATAAATGGTACAGAGGGAGAAAATCAGGTGGGGAAGGAAAAGGTGAACAGCAACAGCTTGAAGACGGGTAGCCAGGGAGATGGGCTGACTATGAAGGTCATCCCGTAGAAGCAGCATGACATCCCATGAGATGGGATGCCGACTTCAGGGGGGAAGGTCAAAACGAATCAGTAAGTAATGTGGAAGCTCAAAGCAGTCTTGAGGGCGCAATTTAGTTTCCTGAAGGCAAAGTACAAGGGGATTCTGCAATGCTAGAAGCAGTTACAAATCCTCTTTGTGGGACTGAAGGCCACGGAGGTTCCACTGTAGGACAGTCATGAGGAGAAAGAGATGTAGGGGTGTCAACTCTGTGTCCGTCGAGGGACAACCGGTGGAGAGTCACTACTACAGGGCACAGAAGCAGGAGGATCCTGTTGCATGGGGTCCACAGAAGCATCGGCATGCTTGTGCGGTCGGTCGGTGGAGTCCAATGCTGAAAAACGGTTGGTGGAGGCCACCGGCGAGACAGAGGCTGGTTGGGATAAGCGACCATGTGGAGACACCACTGAGCAGGATGTTTGAGATGGTGAAGGGGAAGACCATTTGTCTTTAGCGGACTTCTTCGAGCCCTTCTGGTTAGATGAAGACTTGGGTGTTGTTTGGCTGGAGGGACAGAGGAAGGCTTCTCGTGAGTACACCTTCTGGCCTTCCCTGCCTGCAAGTTGTGTAGTGGGTAGCTTTGCCCCTTTAGCTGAGAGTTCGAAAGTTTGTTGCACAGCAGGACGGGGAGACGGTGATGCTACCTTGACACTCGGCGACTTCACAATCTCAGAGCCAAATTTGAGGTGGCACGTCTATGTAGCCATGTCCTTCATGGAGTGAGGGGTAACAAGAACTGAACCCTAAGTGCCAGACGAGAGAACACAGGGTTTGCGACTAGCTAGTAACTTGCAAGCTAATGGGTAAGGCACTTTTTCCTTTACCCGAATCTCTTGAACAGCCCACTCATCTAGATACATGGGACAATCCTGGGAGGAGGCAGTAAGGCCACCACTGCAGTTGATACAGTGGGGAGAAGGAGGTGGACATTCACCCTCGTGAGCATCCCTGCCAGAGGTTACGCATTTGGCCAGGTGTCGACAAGATGTTCTAGTCTGATTGAACCGATGACGCGGGTAACAGCACATCAGATTCGGAATGTGATGATTTTGTAGCGTGCTTTAATCTTCGATGGCAGCACCACCCTACCAAAGGTGAGGAAAACAGTGCGGGGTGGGCACCAAGGAGGAATATACCTTTTTCATATCATAATGGACGGCAATGACACCCTGATCAGACAGGTAAGATTGTATTCCAGCCTCAGTTAGACCGTCAAGCAGCCTGGTGTAAATTACACTATGGGAAGAATTCAAAGTATTATGTGCCTCACCACAAACAGGGTAGCCATAGAGAAGCGAGACACCAAGTAGTTGTGCTTCAGCATCAGAAGCCATCTCCAAAAGCGAAGTGCCATTCCGTACACAAGAGCAGCATTTCACATGGCCAGCAATGGCATCAACACCTTTCTGAATAATAAACGGATTGACGGTAGCAAAGAACTGACTGTCTCCAGTACACGATACCACAAGGAACCGCGGTGCAGCAGGAAGGGTCTTCCAATCAGTAGCCTCATTACATTTACATTTCATCAGCATTGATGGAGAGAATGTGTGTCTCATCAAGAGGAAATCCCCATGATTGTCAGCATCTTCGATGGCGCGCTCCTTCCAACTGGGAGCCCTCTTCACAACAGGGCGCACCCACCTCAGGTGATTGTTCACACCTCAGGTCACATCTCCCAAACACCTGACGTAGGGACCAATGGGCTATCTGGGAAGGTTATAGCTCAGACAGTCACCCCTCACTGGGCCTGGCCTGTACCAGGGGGTATGTGCAAACCCTGCCCGTCAACCCAGGGCTGGGAATTACGCATTACTCAGTCACCGTTTACACGTGGGCCAGCCTTCAGGAGTGCACAGGGAGGAAGAAGAAAAATGAGGAGGAACGAGAAGAGAAGGGAAACAAAGAAGGGAAAAAGGAGCCAAAAAGAAAGGTGAGACTGTTCACAGGTCAGCAACAGAATGTAGAACATTCCCAATAATACCCTAGAAATGTTCCCTAAGGGAGGGGAAAAAGAATAGCAAGAGGGTAGACACACAACATGGAAGGGAAAAAGTGCTGCAAAGGCTGGGGCCCCGTTGTAGCCAAGCACGAACTCGCCAAATAGTGGCGGGCACCATGAAGGAACAGCAGACCGTCAATGCACAGAATTACTGTATGTTTTTGGAGCATCACCTGCGAACAACTTTGCAAAAGAAGCAGCGACACTTTCTCCGCAACCCATCCATCATTTTGCATGACAATGTGCGGGCACATACAGCACAAGATGTGTCTGCTCTGTTCGGTCGATGGGACTGGGAAGTACTGTACCATACACCATACTCCCCAGACTTAAGTCCTTGTGACTGATTTGATTCTGAAGATGAAGGAACCACTTTGTGGCATTGCTTCAGAACTGTTCCAGAGGTTCGACAGGCAGTAGACCACTTCATTCGCACCATCAACAACACTGGTTCTGCGAACGGTATACTACGCCTTCCACATCACTGGCAATGGGTTCTACACAACACTGGTGACAACTTTGAAGGACAGTAACAGGTGCCAACATGTAACTCTTTTGTATCGGTTGTGAATAAATAGTTGCCACTATTTATGTTCCAACTCTCGTATATTCTACCTGTCCCACAACAAATGACAATTTTGCCATTGTAAAACCATCTCCACCTGTTGTTGTTGCTGGACAAGGTACTGAATAAATTGTTTCACTCCCAGTTGTCTGGCTTCTCCCTCTTCCCGGGAGGTATCCAGTGTTATGGAAGCAATAGGACTGTACTGTCTGCAATGAAATCTCTAGACTTACTTAATGAGACAAGGCACAATGGTCATTATTGGGAGTCAAAGCGCCCCAAGAAGACAGGTAACTACTGCTTGGCATGCATGGAGAGCTAGCATCTCAGGTATCAGAAATATGATCCACATTGTTAGGATGCTCAGCTGATATGGTACAATAACGAGCTTATCACATGACGGCTACCACATTGGTTTTTAAGCACTTATTGAAATTTACATAGTAGTTTAAGTCTAAATAGTTACTTCATACAGACAATCTTTAAAAATGTTGCCAGTTGGCACTATTTAAGCTGACCATCCCTAAGGGGTCCACACTACCGGGGAATTTAGAAGACTGACATTGAACCCAAGCAGAACCAAATAAAGATGAAAGGAAATGGATAAATACATGAATGAAAGAAAGCAGGACCTACACAAACATCGCATGCCGATATAAAAAAATTGCGACCATGGGACAGACTGAGATACGAGATTGCAGCACAAGAAAGGAAGTAGGTACTACGATAGCTTGGACCCTGTGCTTGCCATTCACTTTTTCAAGAAAGAGTCATGAAGTATTTGAAACTGTGCAATAGAACACTCAATATTCTACTATTTTACTGGGAAATTACACTACAGAATTCAAGTCACTGGAAATGTTTTTCAGTTTTAATAGTGCAGGAAATTAACAGTGAAAATTCACCATTGCTGACACTTAACAATGCCAATGCATGTTATGTATGATGACACTCAACATAGAAGCAGCCAGCCTGAATCCCAATGGAGGATATTTTCATTATCATTATTTGACTAGCAAGAGATATATGTAAGTGGCTCTCAGACTTCTTAAGTAATAGAACCCAGTGTGTTGTCCTTTAGGGCAAGTGTTCATCAGAGACAAGGGTATTGTCAAGAGTGCCCCAGGGAAGTGTAATAGGACCTGCTGTTCTCTGTATACATAAATGGATTGGCAGATGGGGTGGGCAGCAATCTGCAGTTGTTTGCTGATGATGATGTGGCGTATGGTAAGGTGTTGAAGTTGAGTGACTGTAGGAAGATACAAGACAACTTAGACAAAACTTCCAACTGGTGTGATAAATGGCAGCTAGCTCTAAATGTGGAGCCATGTAAGTTAATGTGAATGAGTAGGAAGAACAAACCTGTAATGTTTTGGTACAGTATTACTACTGTCCTGCTTGATACAGTCAACCTATTTAAATATCTGGGCATAACGTTGCAAAGCGATATGAAGTGGAACGAGCATGTGATAACTGCGGTAAGAAAGCAAATGGTCGACTTCAGTTTATTGAGTGAATTTTAAGGAAAAGTAAATGAGATCACATATGGGACACTTGTACAACCTATTCTTGAGTACTACTCAAGTGTTTGGGATCTGTACAAGGTCGAATTGAATGAACCCATCGAAGCAATTCAGAGGTGGGGAGCATTCAGAAGTGAGCAGCTAAATTTGTTCCCGGTAGGTCTGAACAAGCAGTAAAGGAAACAAAAGAAAAATTTGGAGTAGGTATTAAAATTCATGGAGAAGACGTAAAAACTTTGAGGTTCGCCGATGACATTGTAATTCTGTCAGAGACAGCAAAGGACTTGGAAGAGCAGTTGAACGGAATGGACAGTGTCTTGAAAGAAGGATATAAGATGAACATCAACAAAAGCAAAACAAGGATAATGGAATGTAGTCAATTTAAATCGGGTGATGCTGAGGGGATTAGATTAGGAAATGAGACACTTTAAGTAGTAAAGGAGTTTTGCTATTTAGGGAGTAAAATAACTGATGATGGTCGAAGTAGAGAGGATATAAAATGTAGACTGGCAATGGCAAGGAAAGTGTTTCTGAAGAAGAGAAATTTGTTAACATCGAGTATAGATTTAAGTGTCAGGAAGTCATTTCTGAAAGTACTTGTATGGAGTGTAGCCATGTATGGAAGTGAAACATGGACAGTAAATAGTTTGGACAAGGAGAGTATAGAAGCTTTCAAAATGTGGTGCTACAGAAGAATGCAGAAGATTAGATGGGTAGATCACATAACTAATGAGGAGGTACTGAATAGGATTGGGGAGAAGAGAAGTTTGTGGCACAACTTGACTAGAAGAAGGGATCGGTTGGTAGGACATGTTTTGAGGCATCAAGGGATCACAAATTTAGCATTGGAAGGCAGCCTGGAGGGTAAAAATCGTAGAGGGAGACCAAGAGATCAATACACAAAGCAGATTCAGAAGGATGTAGGTTGCATTAGGTACTGGGAGATGAAGCTTGCACAGGATAGAGTAGCATGGAGAGCTGTATCAAACCAGTCTCAGGACTGAAGACTACAACAACAACAACAGGTCTGAACAACACATAAGTGTTATGGAGGTGCTTTGGGAACTCAAATGGGAATCCCTGGAGGGAAGGCAACATTCTTTTCAGGAAACACTATTGGGAAAATGTAGAGAACTGGCATCTGAAGTTGACTGGCATCTGAAGTTGACTGCCAAGCAATTCTACTGCTGCCAATATACATTGTACATAAAGACCATGAAGATAAGATACAAGAAATTAGGGCTCATACGGAGGCGTACAGACTTATTTTTCCCTTGCTCTATTTGCAGGTGGAACAGGAAAGGGAATGACTAGTAGTGGTACAAGGTACCTTCTGCCACGCAACATATAGTTGCTTGTGGATTATCAATGTAGATACTGAGGTAATGACACAAGAGTTCCAGATCATGTGTAAATGTACTAGGTCAAACCCCAAGTGTTTCCACTGTATCCTGTGGAATGAGGTCATATGGTAGAAGTAACTTGTTATCTACTAACCAGATGGGAGCATTAAGCTCAGTTGCCTCCCACGCACCAACACTGTGGATCAACATACACAGTCCAGTCGCATAAATGTGACCAATGCCTTTGTTTGACGTCAACGTGCAATAACCAGTGACAGCACTAGCAGTGGGGGGAATATAAGGTGTGTTGGGGAATGCAGAAAATAGTGCAGAGGTCACAACAGAATGGCAAATGAACTATTTTTCTGACATCCAAAACGGCATGATCACTGGCTTTCGGCCCAAGTATGGAAGCATTTCCGAAATGGTCAAGCTTGTAAACATTTAGATGTTGCCACTGTTAATGTATACCATGCATCACAAAATGGTGCTATCCAAAACCAGCACTGAGGCAACTGGTGCACCAAGGGCCACAGATGACTGGGGTGAATGACAGCTGCAGAGATCTATGCGGTTGAATAGACGTGCAACTGCTGAGCAACTTCTCACCCAAGCGAACCAAGGGGGCTACCAGCAGTTTCTCCTCAATGACCATTTGGTGAATGTTGCACCATATTGGCCTCTGCAGCAGGCACCTGGTTCATAGACCCACACTGACTGCTGTTCATTGGCAACAAAGTCTGACGAACACAATAAACAATCATCAGATGGGTTCGGGCCAGAGAAGGAAGGGTTATGGTCTGGGGATGTTTTTATGTCATTATCAGGGTGACACAGTCATTATGGAAAGCACAATGGATCAACAAGTCAGCATCTATCCTTGGGTACCATGCCCACCCCTACTAGCAGTTTGTTTTTCTTCAGCAGGGGAGTGCAGCATGTCACACAGCTCACAGTGTACATGCGTGGTTTAAAGAGCACAGGATGAATTAGTGGTACTCCCCCACCCACCACAATTTCCAGATTTATACCCAATCAAGAATCTGCAGCAGGACCACTTTGATTGGGCTGTTACTACTATAGATCCTCAGCCAAAAAACCTGGCACAGATAGCCTCAGCCTTGTTGTTGGCTTAGGTCTATATCCCTGTCAGTTCCTTCTAGAATCTCATTGACATTCTTCCATCATGTCTTGCAGCAGTCTTCAGTGAAAAAGGTGGTTATTTAGTTTTCTGCCAGGTGATCACATTAATGTGACCAGACAGTATAAATTTTCCTTTCATTTCCACAGAAATGTAACACTGTATTAGCACTTAGCCAAACGAGACACTTATTATCCTACATAAAGTAAACAGAATAGTGTCTAGCTCAGATTTTCACATCTCTGACACCGCCAAACGCGACCCGCCACCATCTGGTCCAAACTGAAGCTTAGACACTGGGTACACTGATTCATCTATTGGACAGTCTTTTAGTTGGTTTCTAAAACATGATTCCAATACAATGTAATCAACCTGTTGTCTCCCAAAGTCTCCTGGGGCCTTCCAGGTGTATCTTCACTTGTGGTGTTAGAAAACAGTATTTGCAACAACTAATTGTTGCCTAGTGTAGAACTCAGTTGGGCTCCTCTTCCATTTCTTCTTCCAAGTCCACATTTCCCACAATCCCATCTTCACCCAAACCTCCATTCCAGTCCTCTGTGACACTCAGGCTTTCATCTCTCTAACAATGTTCTTGATTATTAAGCACAGTTTAAATGAATGTCTCTCACCTCCCGACACACGCCCTTAACCTACAATCTTGGCGACCATCCACCACAACTTTTAATGATCAGATTACTTATGTCTTCTTATATTCTATCAACTACTGCACCCTCCTCTTTGTATGTTGGAATGTAAACTTTTACCGTTGCAACATTCTTCAGTTTGGTTTCAAGTTTGACTAGTATTATCTTAGAGCAGTATTGTACAGTACTCCAACTCCTCCCACTGCAGATCTGTCTAACTCCTCCCACTGCAGATCTGTCTAACTCCTCCCACTGCAGATCTGTCTAACTCCTCCCACTGCAGATCTGTCTAACTCCTCCCACTGCAGATCTGTCTAACTCCTCCCACTGCAGATCTGTCTAACTCCTCCCACTGCAGATCTGTCTAACTCCTCCCACTGCAGATCTGTCTAACTCCTCCCACTGCAGATCTGTCTAACTCCTCCCACTGCAGATCTGTCTAACTCCTCCCACTGCAGATCTGTCTAACTCCTCCCACTGCAGATCTGTCTAACTCCTCCCACTGCAGATCTGTCTAACTCCTCCCACTGCAGATCTGTCTAACTCCTCCCACTGCAGATCTGTCTAACTCCTCCCACTGCAGATCTGTCTAACTCCTCCCACTGCAGATCTGTCTAACTCCTCCCACTGCAGATCTGTCTAACTCCTCCCACTGCAGATCTGTCTAACTCCTCCCACTGCAGATCTGTCTAACTCCTCCCACTGCAGATCTGTCTAACTCCTCCCACTGCAGATCTGTCTAACTCCTCCCACTGCAGATCTGTCTAACTCCTCCCACTGCAGATCTGTCTAACTCCTCCCACTGCAGATCTGTCTAACTCCTCCCACTGCAGATCTGTCTAACTCCTCCCACTGCAGATCTGTCTAACTCCTCCCACTGCAGATCTGTCTAACTCCTCCCACTGCAGATCTGTCTAACTCCTCCCACTGCAGATCTGTCTAACTCCTCCCACTGCAGATCTGTCTAACTCCTCCCACTGCAGATCTGTCTAACTCCTCCCACTGCAGATCTGTCTAACTCCTCCCACTGCAGATCTGTCTAACTCCTCCCACTGCAGATCTGTCTAACTCCTCCCACTGCAGATCTGTCTAACTCCTCCCACTGCAGATCTGTCTAACTCCTCCCACTGCAGATCTGTCTAACTCCTCCCACTGCAGATCTGTCTAACTCCTCCCACTGCAGATCTGTCTAACTCCTCCCACTGCAGATCTGTCTAACTCCTCCCACTGCAGATCTGTCTAACTCCTCCCACTGCAGATCTGTCTAACTCCTCCCACTGCAGATCTGTCTAACTCCTCCCACTGCAGATCTGTCTAACTCCTCCCACTGCAGATCTGTCTAACTCCTCCCACTGCAGATCTGTCTAACTCCTCCCACTGCAGATCTGTCTAACTCCTCCCACTGCAGATCTGTCTAACTCCTCCCACTGCAGATCTGTCTAACTCCTCCCACTGCAGATCTGTCTAACTCCTCCCACTGCAGATCTGTCTAACTCCTCCCACTGCAGATCTGTCTAACTCCTCCCACTGCAGATCTGTCTAACTCCTCCCACTGCAGATCTGTCTAACTCCTCCCACTGCAGATCTGTCTAACTCCTCCCACTGCAGATCTGTCTAACTCCTCCCACTGCAGATCTGTCTAACTCCTCCCACTGCAGATCTGTCTAACTCCTCCCACTGCAGATCTGTCTAACTCCTCCCACTGCAGATCTGTCTAACTCCTCCCACTGCAGATCTGTCTAACTCCTCCCACTGCAGATCTGTCTAACTCCTCCCACTGCAGATCTGTCTAACTCCTCCCACTGCAGATCTGTCTAACTCCTCCCACTGCAGATCTGTCTAACTCCTCCCACTGCAGATCTGTCTAACTCCTCCCACTGCAGATCTGTCTAACTCCTCCCACTGCAGATCTGTCTAACTCCTCCCACTGCAGATCTGTCTAACTCCTCCCACTGCAGATCTGTCTAACTCCTCCCACTGCAGATCTGTCTAACTCCTCCCACTGCAGATCTGTCTAACTCCTCCCACTGCAGATCTGTCTAACTCCTCCCACTGCAGATCTGTCTAACTCCTCCCACTGCAGATCTGTCTAACTCCTCCCACTGCAGATCTGTCTAACTCCTCCCACTGCAGATCTGTCTAACTCCTCCCACTGCAGATCTGTCTAACTCCTCCCACTGCAGATCTGTCTAACTCCTCCCACTGCAGATCTGTCTAACTCCTCCCACTGCAGATCTGTCTAACTCCTCCCACTGCAGATCTGTCTAACTCCTCCCACTGCAGATCTGTCTAACTCCTCCCACTGCAGATCTGTCTAACTCCTCCCACTGCAGATCTGTCTAACTCCTCCCACTGCAGATCTGTCTAACTCCTCCCACTGCAGATCTGTCTAACTCCTCCCACTGCAGATCTGTCTAACTCCTCCCACTGCAGATCTGTCTAACTCCTCCCACTGCAGATCTGTCTAACTCCTCCCACTGCAGATCTGTCTAACTCCTCCCACTGCAGATCTGTCTAACTCCTCCCACTGCAGATCTGTCTAACTCCTCCCACTGCAGATCTGTCTAACTCCTCCCACTGCAGATCTGTCTAACTCCTCCCACTGCAGATCTGTCTAACTCCTCCCACTGCAGATCTGTCTAACTCCTCCCACTGCAGATCTGTCTAACTCCTCCCACTGCAGATCTGTCTAACTCCTCCCACTGCAGATCTGTCTAACTCCTCCCACTGCAGATCTGTCTAACTCCTCCCACTGCAGATCTGTCTAACTCCTCCCACTGCAGATCTGTCTAACTCCTCCCACTGCAGATCTGTCTAACTCCTCCCACTGCAGATCTGTCTAACTCCTCCCACTGCAGATCTGTCTAACTCCTCCCACTGCAGATCTGTCTAACTCCTCCCACTGCAGATCTGTCTAACTCCTCCCACTGCAGATCTGTCTAACTCCTCCCACTGCAGATCTGTCTAACTCCTCCCACTGCAGATCTGTCTAACTCCTCCCACTGCAGATCTGTCTAACTCCTCCCACTGCAGATCTGTCTAACTCCTCCCACTGCAGATCTGTCTAACTCCTCCCACTGCAGATCTGTCTAACTCCTCCCACTGCAGATCTGTCTAACTCCTCCCACTGCAGATCTGTCTAACTCCTCCCACTGCAGATCTGTCTAACTCCTCCCACTGCAGATCTGTCTAACTCCTCCCACTGCAGATCTGTCTAACTCCTCCCACTGCAGATCTGTCTAACTCCTCCCACTGCAGATCTGTCTAACTCCTCCCACTGCAGATCTGTCTAACTCCTCCCACTGCAGATCTGTCTAACTCCTCCCACTGCAGATCTGTCTAACTCCTCCCACTGCAGATCTGTCTAACTCCTCCCACTGCAGATCTGTCTAACTCCTCCCACTGCAGATCTGTCTAACTCCTCCCACTGCAGATCTGTCTAACTCCTCCCACTGCAGATCTGTCTAACTCCTCCCACTGCAGATCTGTCTAACTCCTCCCACTGCAGATCTGTCTAACTCCTCCCACTGCAGATCTGTCTAACTCCTCCCACTGCAGATCTGTCTAACTCCTCCCACTGCAGATCTGTCTAACTCCTCCCACTGCAGATCTGTCTAACTCCTCCCACTGCAGATCTGTCTAACTCCTCCCACTGCAGATCTGTCTAACTCCTCCCACTGCAGATCTGTCTAACTCCTCCCACTGCAGATCTGTCTAACTCCTCCCACTGCAGATCTGTCTATCAGTTTCAGTGTGAATGACATGGTATTCTCCAGACCAGAAATCTCCTGTTTCTGGCTATCTCATGTCTGATATGCCAAATATACCGACTTCTAGCCATTCCATTTCAAGTTTTTGTAGCTATAAAATCTAAGCTAAAAGTTTGAAATGAAGTTGCAGAAAAAAATTCATTTGTGTCGTTAGATTAGATTAGATTACATTTACTTTCATTCCAATTGATCCGTAGTGAGGAGGTCCTCCAGGATGTAGAACATGACATGTAGATATATTGTATGTAGCTGCTTTATGGCAATTATATACATAATAACGTTTTTTAAATCCATCTTTGCAACTATAGTACACAAGACAACAGTGCCAAATGAGGAATACTTAAAATAACGTGCAAGCACACAGCGTTTCCTCCTTTGAGCAAAAATCTCACATGACGTGTCATAAGTAACATTGTCTTTGGTAACAAACAGTTTGTAGATGTAGACAGTAGGGCTATTGATAAAATATTGATATATCAATATTTTTTCCAACAAATATGAATAAATATCAGTGATATTTTTTCCCCAATATATCAATATCAAAATGACAATACTGAGTGCTGATATTTTTATTTTATGTTATTATGTTATATTTTTTCATAATTTTCAACAGCCCCCCCATGAACCATGGACCTTGCCGTTGGGGGGGGAGGCTTGCGTGCCTCAGCGATACAGATAGCCGTACCGTAGGTGCAACCACAACGGAGGGGTACCTGTTGAGAGGCCAGACAAACGTGTGGTTCCTGAAGAGGGGCAGCAGCCTTTTCAGTAGTTGCAAGGGCAACAGTCTGGATGATTGACTGATCTGGCCTTGTAACAATAACCAAAACGGCCTTGCTGTGCTGGTACTGCGAACGGCTGAAAGCAAGGGGAAACTACAGCCGTAATTTTTCCCGAGGGCATGCAGCTTTACTGTATGATTACATGATGATGGCGTTCTCTTGGGTAAAATATTCCGGAGGTAAAATAGTCCCCCATTCGGATCTCCGGGCGGGGACTACTCAAGAGGATGTCGTTATCAGGAGAAAGAAAACTGGCGTTCTACGGATCGGAGCGTGGAATGTCAGATCCCTTAATCGGGCAGGTAGGTTAGAAAATTTAAAAAGGGAAATGGATAGGTTGAAGTTAGATATAGTGGGAATTAGTGAAGTTCGGTGGCAGGAGGAACAAGACTTCTGGTCAGGTGACTACAGGGTTATAAACACAAAATCAAATAGGGGTAATGCAGGAGTAGGTTTAATAATGAATAGGAAAATAGGAATGCGGGTAAGCTACTACAAACAGCATAGTGAACGCATTATTGTGGCCAAGATAGATACGAAGCCCACGCCTACTACAGTAGTACAAGTTTATATGCCAACTAGCTCTGCAGATGACGAAGAAATTGAAGAAATGTATGATGAAATAAAAGAAATTATTCAGATTGTGAAGGGAGACGAAAATTTAATAGTCATGGGTGACTGGAATTCGAGTGTAGGAAAAGGGAGAGAAGGAAACATAGTAGGTGAATATGGATTGGGGGACAGAAATGAAAGAGGAAGCCGCCTGGTCGAATTTTGCACAGAGCACAACATAATCATAACTAACACTTGGTTTAAGAATCATGAAAGAAGGCTGTATACATGGAAGAACCCTGGCGATACTAAAAGGTATCAGATAGATTATATAATGGTAAGACAGAGATTTAGGAACCAGGTTTTAAATTGTAAGACATTTCCAGGGGCAGATGTGGACTCTGACCACAATCTATTGGTTATGACCTGTAGATTAAAACTGAAGAAACTGCAAAAAGGTGGGAATTTAAGGAGATGGGACCTGGATAAACTAAAAGAACAAGAGGTTGTACAGAGATTCAGGGAGAGCATCAGGGAGCAATTGACAGGAATGGGGGAAATAAATACAGTAGAAGAAGAATGGGTAGCTTTGAGGGATGAAGTAGTGAAGGCAGCAGAGGATCAAGTAGGTAAAAAGACGAGAGCTAGTAGAAATCCTTGGGTAACAGAAGAAATATTGAATTTAATTGATGAAAGGAGAAAATATAAAAATGCAGTAAGTGAAACAGGCAAAAAGGAATACAAACGTCTCAAAAATGAGATCGACAGGAAGTGCAAAATGGCTAAGCAGGGATGGCTAGAGGACAAATGTAAGGATGTAGAGGCCTATCTCACTAGGGGTAAGATAGATACTCCCTACAGGAAAATTAAAGAGACCTTTGGAGATAAGAGAACGACTTGTATGAATATCAAGAGCTCAGATGGAAACCCAGTTCTAAGCAAAGAAGGGAAAGCAGAAAGGTGGAAGGAGTATATATAGGGTCTATACAAGGGCAATGTACTTGAGGATAATATTATGGAAATGGAAGAGGATGTAGATGAAGATGAAATGGGAGATATGATACTGCGTGAAGAGTTTGACGGAGCACTGAAAGACCTGAGTCGAAACAAGGCCCCCGGAGTAGACAATATTCCATTGGAACTACTGACGGCCGTGGGAGAGCCAGTCCTGACAAAACTCTATCATCTGGTGAGCAAGATGTATGAAACAGGCGAAATACCCTCAGATTTCAAGAAGAATATAATAATTCCAATCCCAAAGAAAGCAGGTGTTGACAGATGTGAAAATTACAGAACTATCAGCTTAATAAGTCACAGCTGCAAAATACTAACACGAATTCTTTACAGACGAATGGAAAAACTAGTAGAAGCCAACCTCGGGGAAGATCAGTTTGGATTCCGTAGAAACACTGGAACACGTGAGGCAATACTGACCTTACGACTTATCTTAGAAGAAAGATTAAGGAAAGGCAAACCTACGTTTCTAGCATTTGTAGACTTAGAGAAAGCTTTTGACAATGTTGACTGGAATACTCTCTTTCAAATTCTAAAGGTCTCAGGGGTAAAATACAGGGAGCGAAAGGCTATTTACAATTTGTACAGAAACCAGATGGCAGTTATAAGAGTCGAGGGACATGAAAGGGAAGCAGTGGTTGGGAAGGGAGTAAGACAGGGTTGTAGCCTCTCCCCGATGTTGTTCAATCTGTATATTGAGCAAGCAGTAAAGGAAACAAAAGAAAAATTCGGAGTAGGTATTAAAATTCATGGAGAAGAAATAAAAACTTTGAGGTTCGCCGATGACATTGTAATTCTGGCGGAGACAGCAAAGGACTTGGAAGAGCAGTTGAATGGAATGGACAGTGTCTTGAAAGGAGGATATAAGATGAACATCAACAAAAGCAAAACAAGGATAATGGAATGTAGTCTAATTAAGTCGGGTGATGCTGAGGGAATTAGATTAGGAAATGAAACACTTAAAGTAGTAAAGGAGTTTTGCTATTTGGGGAGCAAAATAACTGATGATGGTCGAAGTAGAGAGGGTATAAAATGTAGGCTGGCAATGGCAAGGAAAGCGTTTCTGAAGAAGAGAAATTTGTTAACATCCAGTATAGATTTAAGTGTCAGGAAGTCATTTCTGAAAGTATTCGTATGGAGTGTAGCCATGTATGGAAGTGAAACATGGATGATGAATAGTTTGGACAAGAAGAGAATAGAAGCTTTCGAAATGTGGTGCTACAGAAGAATGCTGAAGATTAGATGGGTAGATCACATAACTAATGAGGAAGTATTGAATAGGATTGGGGAGAAGATAAGTTTGTGGCACAACTTGACCAGAAGAAGGGATCGGTTGGTAGGACATGTTCTGAGGCATCAAGGGATCACCAATTTAGTATTGGAGGGCAGCGTGGAGGGTAAAAATCGTAGAGGGAGACCAAGAGATGAATACACTAAGCAGATTCAGAAGGATGTAGGTTGCAGTAGGTACTGGGAGATGAAAAAGCTTGCACAGGATAGAGTAGCATGGAGAGCTGCATCAAACCAGTCTCAGGACTGAAGACCACAACAACAACAACAATTTTCAACAAATATTTGAAACTGTTCTTTTTAATTTATAGTGGAGCATAATTTTATTTTCACTGTGTGAAAGAGTCTTACTTCTTTTTGAGCTCTTATCGTGTCCAGTCTCTCTCTTTGACTGTGTGAAGCAAATATAGGTGGCACAAAGAAGTAGTCCGATTGCATAGGGGGTGGGGGTGGGGGGGGCGCTAGTGCTCTCCGTGGATTTCCACCGAGGAGAAATAACACAGCAGTTGCATTAATAAAACTTTTTTAATGCAACTAGTAGGCTATTTCTTCACATCGGCATTTTTCAAAAAAAGTTGTTGAAAATTATGAAGAAATATCTAAATTACAAGACTGTTCTTTGCTCTGGGTGGAGACGCAAGACGGGAAATGCTGACATAATTGGCACTTGGTGCTACCAGTAGAAACTGCAACGTTTAAATTCACCAAGAAAATTTGACACTAGTACTGCTAGGTTGCTGGCATTTGCAGAAATGAAAAAACAGCGAAGTCGACATGAAGTGTTCTGGACAAATCTGTATGTGATGAAATTGAAAAATGTACTCATCAGATACCTTTTACTATGCCACTTACATGTAGTTACCATTGTTAGCAAAGTGGTTATCACCAAGCATGAATGTGCCTTTGTTTCCTTTCAATTCTTGCTCTAAGTGGGATAACCAGGCTGCTAGCTTGTAGATTCACAGAATATCTCATAATAAATCAATACTTAAATACACAGCTCTAAAACTGGTTGTGCAGCCACTATTGTTATAGGCCAGTCCATCAATATATCGATACTTTTTTTCGACATATCAAGGATCGATAACAATAACTTTTTTAAGCATCTATATATCGGATTCCTGGTACTTTTCAAAAATAAGAACAGTCCCAGTAGAAAGCAGCTAGATTGTAAATGCCTTTCATTGCAGACCACTGATATTTTATTTCAATAAAGCAAAATGCAGTTGGTGACAAAAATTTCATTTCAAAGATCGATTTAAAATACCTTCGCTAATTTCAGAAATAAGCTCACAAGTGTGGAAGGGGGGAGGGGGGGGGGTGCCCAAACTGTATAAACAAACCCTATAGTTAGTGCCAATAAAAGGAGGTAGCTTGTACAGTGTTCATTATTGTACAAGGTGTGTTCAAAAAGAAACAAACCAGAGTCTGGGAGGGAGGGAAGGAAGGATTGTAGAAAGCTTACCTACTAGGAAGCCAGTTCAACTTCTGGAGAAAGGTTTGTAACAACACTAATGCTACAACTTATCTTAGGAGAACAAAAATTTTTCAGGCAATTGTCAACAACATCGATATACTTGGAGATATGCGTAACACACTTTGTGCTGTCTTACAATACATTCATTCACTACTGATTTCGATCATGAACCATCTTCACTGTGAAGATGGTTTAACAGTTTCTCAAATGATTTGTATGCACTGTTACCAGAATTAAAACTTGTAAGAAGGAAAAAAACTGCACATTTTCACAGATCAGCATTTTCTTTTTTGCAGTAAGTTTTAACAAAAAACCAGGACATTGTTAAAAAATGTAGTTTATGTCCCTCTGATTGTTTATTAGTCTACTGCGTAAAAATTTTGAAGTAAATCAGTCCAGTATTTTCTGAGACTTTTGGCAGCAACGTTAAACGATGATTTATAAAGGTAACACACAGCTTTTTGAAGTTTGAAGACTTTATGAAGACTGTGTGTCAGTTTCTGTATGTACAATAATGTGCAGCTTTGTTTTCTTCCTCATTGCCAATATTGCAACAAACAGGGAAGTTGTATTTATGGCGTATCAGCTTTTGATTAGAGTACTTCAATGTAATCAATCATCCAAAACTTTGTAATCCTACCCATGCTCAGATTAAAACTATGGGAAATATTGTCACTGAAGCTGTTATTCACACATCCAGCAGCTGGAGAGGTATGTGTCATAACTCATACCAATTATCCCAACCAATTTACTCATATATTTTAAGTAACTTAAATTCTGAATCAAAGTTCCGTTTGCAGTAACAATAAACGAGACAAAGTCTAAGAAAGAGAAGACATGGACAGAGATGGGGGGGGGGGGGGGGGGGGGGGTAGGGAGCACTGGGCTTAGAGAAATGGACAGGAAGATATGGACAGTGTGTCCCATAAATAATTAGCAATTGCGAAGCATTTACAGTTCCACTAGTTTAAATACAATGATGAAACATGATCTCTACATTTATATAGTAAAAAGATTTTTTCTGTAACAGATTCAGATATGTCCCCATACTAAAGCAAATGAGTTTCCTCCAGCTGACACGCAACTGAAGTTCCACAACTGCAGCACCTACAAACAATACCCTTAAATGTTAGCAAAGTTAATTTTTTTAGAGACCATCTCACAAGACAAGAGTAATTAAAATGCTTCAATCCAAAAATCAAAGTTCCATGAATCTCCCCTTAAATATGGCAAATTTAAAAAACCAACCATTCTTTTACCAGTAACTTGCTAATAAAGGATAGGATTTATTGATACCACTGCACCTCAGACTAGGATCAGGAAACTGCTATTCATCATAAAATATCACATGTACAACATTCTAAGAGCAAACTTTAATGTTCATGCAACAAGAATAAGTACTTCACAGTTATTGTGTTGTTTTCTTTCTTGTAGTCCATTTCAACTATAATAAGCAGGGGATGTACACCATCAGACAAATTGTTTCTCCCATATATATTCTCTCTCCTAAAATACATTTTTTTTTTAATTTGTATACACAACAATGTGCTGTTCAGGCATTCCATATTGCCTTCTCTCACAAACTACATGGCCACTTAAAAAAAAAGTTTTTTTTTTAAATAAATTTTTTCCTTCATTATATTCATTGCCTAGGTCCTTATGTCAATAAACAGAAGTGCACCACTTACAACAGCATCTGCCCTCTATGCACACTTTCATGTACAATTAAATCTTCAGACCGATTACCTTCACCAATTTTTTTTCACATAGCAATAAACATGTCTAAATTGCACATGTAAATCATTCGGAACAGCAAATGCAGTAATAACAATTTACTTACCTCTCACCATCACTACAATCTAAAGAACATTTCCATAAAGACCTGGAAAACACATTCTGATTCACATTGCCACTAGCTTTAAATTTTAACCGTTAACTTGCAGGTTTCAGATACAGTTAAAATTCTATTCACACAGTATATGATATTCTCGAAAGCATTGTGATGAGACATCAATTAAGTTGTTTTCTATCTTTGGATTTAGATTTCATGTAACACTGACCATTAATGAAAGTGGGGAAAAGGGTGACAAACAAATCTGTTGACAGTACAAATAGAAAAAAGTTCTAATGACGGTGCCAATTTTATAGAGCTAGCCTATTCCACTCACTTTCCTCTTAACAAAGAAATGTACCATTCAAATTTACGACAAAGACATTTTCTATCAGTCTCCACAATCTATAGTTACTATGGATGAACTTACTCCATATACGATGAGATTCTGCAATGATGTATCAAACTTTCAGGGATGATAGAGGAAGGTAAAATGTAAGGGACCTCTGGTCCAGAAATGTTCATATTTTGGGTGAAAATCATTCTGATACCTCTGACAGTGGAATACATGTACCAGTACTATTACCAAGTGTGTTGGGTAGGCAATCCCATTGGGCTTTTAGATGTAGAAGTTGGGATAATAACTCAACAAATCCAGTGCAGACAGCACACTTTGTACTGACATGACCTACCTTTGTGTAACCACGTCTGCACTGTTGTAGACAGCAGTTTTCGTTTTCAATTTGTAGAATGTCAATCAGCCCAAACCAACAGGAGTTTTACACGGTGACAAAACCTGCAGGCATGATATTTGTGTACGGGCATGCAAACTAAAGCACAAGAGAAGCCGAAAGGCTTTTCAGCACCAAATATCTGCATAGAAGAGACATTCGACTCACCATTTTTCCAAGACTGTTCCAATTAAGTGAAACAGCAATTGGTAGCACAGTACAACATTAAGGAGAATGACCAACTACACAGACTCCTGATTTAGAAGATGCTGTGCTTGCTCAAGTGGATGAGGTGCCTGCAATAAGCAATCAGTGGCACGTGAAATGAACATTTCACAGACCACTGTTTGGCAAGTATTACAGGAAATGCAGTTACACTCCTACCATGAACAGAAAGTGCATGTTTTGACTCTTTGTCTTCAGACCACATCTCTTGTCCAACCAGTGGTTCTCTCAACACCTTACAGTTGATCCTCACTTTTCTGCATACATATTTCTCACAGACAAAGCTTGTTTTGTCAGAGACAGAATACTAATAAGTCTGAATAGTCGTGTTTGGGATGATGAGAATCCCCACACTACAGTTGAGAAGAGCCATCAAGCCATCATCAGTCAACATGTGGGCAGTTATAATCAATAATTAAGCATCACTCAACACAGCATTTATCAGAGAGAAATGGCAAATCGTCAATAGATGTAGCTCCAATATGATGAAACCCATCTCACTTTAGACTGAGGGTTCAGACAGGGGCTGTTGGTAAAATACCAATATTTTTTCCAACAAATATTGATATATATATATATATCGGCAATATTTCCCCACACTTAATATTTAAACAAACAGCTCTAAAACCAACAGTATATTTACAATTTGGAGCCAATATTTTTATAGGACAGTACATAAAAATAACTATATTTTTAAATATCAATGTATTGGATTCCCAATATTTTTAAAAATATCAACAGCCCTAGTTCAGACATGACATGCTATGCCTGCATTAATGCTGGGGTTCACCATTTTGGACAACTGTTGTCTAATATACATTTAGGATTTTTAGTCTCTGGCATCAAGTTACGTGTGCCGTTTCTAGTCCATGAACAGAGAAGATTAGCTGAGGGTATTGGGGAGTACTCAGTGGGAATTCTGTAGATAATGACCAGAGTTCAGAAACTGGGATCCTTAGTTTGAGTGTTGCATGAGGTTACGGTGGAACTGCAATAAATTTTTACTTATACTCTTTTCCAGGCTAGGGTCACTTACCTCAAACTGATACATTAGCCTTCATCATCACTGAAAGTCTAACACTGTCATGGAATCACCATGTGGAATTTATGCATGGTTTTACATTTTACTTTCCATCATATTTATTCCTATTTATTCAATAATGAGTGAATTGCAACAAACCTTTGAAAACGCACTCAACTAAATTCTTCACAGCCGTGTTGTAAAATTCTGTTTGAGATGATTCTGGGCCAAACACATAGTTATAGGTAAATGATCTCTCTGAACCACATATCTGAACCTGAGGCTCACAAGGAACTGTCTCCAAACAAGTTTGACAACCTTTCTCAGTTTCTGATGAAACTAGAGGACGTATCCGTAGAGCTACTTTAATACTAACTGCATCAGAAACCTGCAACAAAGAACAATGCATGTTACATGCTAGAGAACTATGAAACAAAAATTGCCTTCTTGCAATATTTTTAAAACATTAAAAATCATTCTACCAGTAAAAACAACAAATTTTGAAAGTCCACTGATTCTGAAACAAAGTCAAATATAATCAGAATGATAGGAACAAATGATAATTAACTGTGCTTCAATGTTACCATAATTCATTCTATCTCGTACTGGAAAACTGCAACTGTAGCAGGCTATTTGGAGAATAATGAAAAGTTGTAGAATTGTCAATTTGTCGTTCATGGTTTCAGTGTACAGTATGGATAACTGAACAAGACAACCAAAGTTTGTCAATAAAATAGAATGTGGTACATTCACATTTCATACACTACCACAAATACATTTCTCTGGAATCAGACTTGAGTAAAGTTAAGGAAATGCAAATTTGAGACATGCAAAGAAATTTGTTGATGTTATAATTTGGATTGGCTTTACACAAAACATTTTTGCCACTTAAATTTATATGGGTTTCTACATACTTATAAAGATCAGCTTCATCAAGTAACTAGTTTCATTTCCTATTCTATATACAGCTATCCTTACACAGTTTATGTAAAACTACTAATGTTTATCACACATTTTTAAATATTTGTTTTATTAATGACATACATTTAAAAAAATAGCATTGAAATTATGCAAAATATTTTACTGTTCAATGTAGGTATAGGGTACGCACACACTCCAGAGACTGGAGAATGAAGCAGTTATGGGATTTCTAAAGTAACAATTTTACAATTTGTCTCGAGTTCATCAGAGCAATTTAAAAAAATCATGGGTATCTAGATAATGATTTGTTTCACTTGATAGCAATTGTTCAAAGTCTTCTGCATTCAAATCCCAAAAACATTACATACAAGTTGACAATAGAATGAGGTGAGTGCTGCCTTCTTTCACAGCTCAAAGAATAAGCAAGTCTATGATAAACTTGTATAGACCTATCACCAAAAATGAAGTGCAACCCAGCAATTTGTGGCATACTGGCATACATATGCCACAAACACTACACACTGGTGGATCCTCTTGTCAAAGAGGTAATTCTTATCAGAGGGCCTTGCCAAAATTGGAAAAATATTACTTTATTTTATATCCATTTCATATTAATTGCTCCCCAGCTCAAATATTTGAACCTGTCAATGTCCACACTTCAGCACTAAACGTGATCTCTCTAAATAATGTCGTAACATTGGAGGAAGAGCAGAATCATACATTAATTTGGAGCACTGAAAAGAACAAATAAGATACACAATTAATTGTTATGGCAGATACTCCAAACAAGACAAACTATGGAAAGTACTGGATGGAATAAAACCCTCTAGATTCTTCCCACCGCCACCAACTTTTCTGAATTGTGCAGGTGTGAAATATCCCTAAAACATATCCTTCATTCTCATAAACAAACTGGCTCAACCTTCGCTAGTCCCCGGCCTCCACTTACCTACCCCCTTTCCTTCTCCTACTCCAGTGCTACATATGCCTTCTGTCTCTCTAATGCACCTACTTATCATTTTCCCCTTCTCTGCTTCTCTCAACTACCCCCAGACTTCACCTAGCAGCCCATTCTGTCCTCACCACATCCCTGCCCACTCCCACAGGCAGCACAGTATCTTCTGCCACCCCTACCTTGCTAGCCTTCCCCCTTCCCACCCTATGCCTACTCCTTAGCCCCACCACACCTTTTTAATACACAGGCACCACTGCACACAGCAGGCAAAAAACCACTACAGAGACTAAATGGGTCAACACAACTTCTGATCTCTTCTAACCAATGCTGCATTGTTGGTGCTGTGATCACATGTACAACATGATACAGGGAATGTATTTTAGAAGCGGATCAGAGAAATACAGAATTAAGTTTTACCTCTTTTGAACTCCCATGTACATAAATATGAGGAACAATGGTAAAAAATGTTTTACAACCTACTCTGAGTGAGTTACAGCATCTAATCAGGTTGATGTATATAAAACCGCACCCTGAGGTTGTCAAAGCTGGATGGTTAGTTTCATGGATTATTTGCACAATAAACTTTAATGACTCATGAAACAAGTTATTTTCTGTAAACAGTCTTCATACATTTGCCACTGGATCACATTGTGGAAATTCCTCACTATTCCCTCGGAGGAACTGTCTGACATCTTCAGGTGATTCAACCTTGCTGGTGGCTAGGTACGACTGACAGTATCCGCACGTCAATGCCACGCTTCTCGAACACGCACAAGAAGAATGCACAATGATTTGCATATAGATGGTGCCATATTCCAACTTCCTCTGCAAATAATCGCGGAGCAGCTCTCCGATGCGTGCACTATATGCTGCGTTTGCCAACAGTACAGCCAAACATTACTCACCAACAGCCACACTAGACCAATGTTATGAAGGGCCTGTTATCGAATACTCATGATTTTTGCATCATGATTTAATAGCAGCCAATGCAGGATTCCAAGCTGTGCTCAGTTGAAATCCTGCATCCTTGTTGATGAGATTATTGGCTGACTGTAGTGCTTTTTCTTCAAAGTCCTCCATAAAATAATTGGCCACCAAAAGAGACAGAGGGCTTCCCATGGCGACACCATCCACTTGTTCAAAATATTGGTCATGAAATACGAAGTATGTTGAAGTATGCACATGTTTAAATAATGCTACTATGTCCTCCTCAAACTTGTTGCTAATTAGCTCCAAGGAGTCTTGCAAGGGCACCTTTGCAAATAAAGACAACATCGAAACTTACTGACAGATCCGATTATTGCAATCTTATTAGAGTTTTCAAGCGACCTATGAAATCTTCAGAGTTTCAAATGTGACGGTCGCACTTGCCTACAAGAGGTCCCAACAGTGATGTCAGGTGTTTGGCAACAAACTAAGTAGGTGCTCCTACATTACAATGGGACGGAGAGGCACCCTATTCTTATGGATCTAGAGTAGGCCGTAAAGTCTAGGAGGAACTGCAGCCTGTTGAAGCAAACCCTTTGTGACTTCCACTGGAATCAAGCTCTTCCTGATGAATTCCAGTCTTTCTCTAGATCCTATCCGTTGGATCACTTTTTAATTTACTATATGCAGGATTGTCGAGCAGTTTGTATATCTTGCTGTCATATTCTGTGCGTGAAAGAAGCACAGAAGCATTTCCTTTGTCAGCTGGTAAGATCACTATGCCTTGGCCTTCTCTCAATTCTCATAGAGCACTTCTTTCAGCTCAGGTGATGTTAAAGTTGGACCTCTTAGATGAAGCTTGAGTCAAGATGAGACATGTGTCATACCTAATCTCTTCGGCAACATCCTTAAGAAGTTCGAAACAGCCTGCTCTATTCCACTAATCACATCTTGGATGGGAATGGTCCCTGGTGTAGGTGCAAAATTCAGACTCTTCTCTAGCACCGAAACTGCAGCGTCATCCAAAGTCTTCTCCATGAGATTAAACACAATACGTCTTCTTGGCAAGTCATCTTGCTTTCAGGCTTCGAGTTGATCATATTTAGTTATTTGATAAACCTTAGCTTGTCGTTCAGTCGAGGCAGCCAGTGCCCAAGTGGCGCTGTCTACCCAGTTCCAGGCTACCGCTGAAAGGTTCACTGAAATCTTCAGATGGAGTGGTAATGATACACCAAGCACAAATCCTGACGCCGCATGTAGCACAAACCTTTCTCTCACAAGGTCCGCACTCGCCCGTCATTTAATTCTAATGCCAGCAGCAGAATTGATACAATGTTTAAATTTAGCAAACGTAGGGATGGTTTGCTTGTTGCAGCATCTCAGTAAAAATGCAAAGCTGCATCTGATCCTGAAAGCCTGTCGAGTGAAAAAAACATTTGAAGACAGTGTTCCGACAAAACGGTTATTCTGAGAGACAGACGATTCAGGCTGAGGTGAGTTCAATCTATGGACCAGAACGAAGATACGAAGACACCCACCACTTTGGTCTTTTTGCCATATTTTGGTGCCATGTCATCAAGAATCCGAAGAGTCCACAGAAGATATGGAATTAAGTGTGGTTTTCAATCATCTGCAAAACTGAGAAACCTGTTTGGTTCAGTTAAGAATGACCTTGGTCTGAGGAAATGTGGTGTGTACAAGATTCATTAAAATTGTGGGGCAGCGTATATAGGCCAGACAGGCCGCACAGTACAAGAACGCTGCGATGAACATCGGCATCATAAACGCCTTTGTCAACCAGGTAAGTCGGCAATTGCGGAACACTGTCTGAATACAGCATATCATATGATTTATGAAGAGACTGAAGTTTTATCCCCAGCATCATCTTTTAGACACTGCGTCCGTAAGGAAGCAATACACATCCATACAGCCAATAATCTCATCAACAAGGGTGCGGGATTTCAACTGAGCACAGCCTGGAACCCTGCATTGGCTGCTGGAATTAAATCATGACGTGAAAATCAAGATTCTTCAATAAAAGGCCCGTCATAACATTGGTCTAGTACGGCCGTTGGTGAGTAACGTCTGGCTGCACTGTTGGCAAATGCAGTGTACAGCGCACGCACGAGAGAGGCGCTCTGTGATTTTCGGCAGAGGGTGTTTTAAGAGGGCACCATCTATCTGCAAATCATTGTGCATGCATGATTTCCCCGCCTGCGCATTCTTCACATGCATGTTCATGAAACGGGGCATCAACGTGCGGATACTGTCAGTCATACCTAGCCACCAGCAAGGTTGAACCACCTGAAGATATCTGACAGTTGCTCTGAGAAAATATTGTGGAATTTGCACAACATGATCTGACGGCAAACCCATGAAGAATATTTACAACACATCCACCAGGAAAGCTTGAAGACTCAAGTTATTTTCTATTCACATCACAAATTTTTTGTAAATATGATTACATGGAGACCATTTGCAAGACTTATCTTTTTTTACGTGAGTTAGTAATTCCTACCCCACCACATTTTACGCAGTAATATCATAGAAATTAGTCTATGGAATAGCAGAACTCTCAAGGAGAAACTTCCAGTTTTTCAAATTTTATTTTGCTGTCAAACATTTTATATCTCTGTGTACATGTCAAAAATCTTGGTTGCAGCATTATGCACCAATTTTTGTGCTAAGGACAATCTTAAAGTGGAAAAATGTATGTCATTTTTCTTCTGTTGCTGTAATTATAAACATAATTGTTCCTATTAAACTGCAGTGCATTATTTACAACCAACTTCATGACAGAATAAATAGAATGACCAATTCAAACAGATGTCTACGTGTTAATTGAGAGTAAGCACCACATAATATTCTTACAGCATGGTTTTGAGCAATGAATATTATTTCCTTAAAGAAGAAATCTTTTTTACGTCACCTTAAAATATTATTCCATATGACATTAGTGAATGAAAATATGTAAAATTTGTCATCTTATTGATTTGTTTCTCCATAAGATTAGCAATGATTATTTTAAAATGTGGCTGAATTAAGTTGTTTTAGGACCTCGCCAACATGTGCCTTTTCCCAGGTTAAATTCTCATCAATATGGACACCTAAGAATTTTGAAGTTTCCACTCCATTTACTATTTCCTCACCTCACACATTCAGTTACGCATCTAAATGTTTTACACCAATGATAAGTGTGCTTTTCACAACTGAGGTTGAGACTATTCACCGAAACCAGTCAATGACACTTCACAGTTTTATCATTTCTTCTGTTGCTTGCTTCAATTGATTACAATGCTAATGACATCTGCAAAATTAACTGATTCTACTTATTGTATATTAGAGGAAAGACAGTTTACACGTATGAGGAACAATAGTGGACTTAACATTGACCCTTGGGAAACCCCATATGTGATTTCTCCCTAATCAAAAGAGTCTCCCCTTCTTAAATTGGGTGAATTACTAAGCACAACTTTCAGCATTCTTCAGATTAAATATTGCATCAATTGGTTGGCTATACCATCAACTCCATGTTGTTGTTGTCGTTGTCTTCAGTCCTGAGACTGGTTTGATGCAGCTCTCCATGCTACTCTATCCTGTGCAAGCTTCTTCATCTCCCAGTAACTACTGCAACCTACATCCTTCTGAATCTGCTTAATGTATTCATCTCTTGGTCTCCCTCTACGATTTTTACCCTCCACGCTGCCCTCCAATACTAAATTGGTGATCCCTTGATGCCTCAGAACATGTCCTACCAACCGATCCCTTCTTCTAGTCAAGTTGTGTCACAAACTCCTCTTCTCCCCAATTGTGTTCAATACCTCCTCATTAGTTATGTGATCAACCCATCTAACCTTCAGCATTCTTCTGTAGCACCACATTTCGAAAGCTTCTATTCTCTTGTTGTCCAAACACTTTATCGTCCATGTTTCACTTCCATACATGGCTACACTCCGTACAAATACTTTCAGAAACAACTTCCTGACACTTAAATCTATACTCTATGTTCACAAATTTCTCTTCTCCAGAAATGCTTCCCTTGCCATTGCCAGCCTACATTTTATACCCTCTCTACTTCGACCATCATCAGTTATTTTGCTCCCCAAATAGAAAAACTCCTTTACTACTTTAAGTGTTTCATTTCCTAATCTAATTCCCTCAGCATCACCAGACTTAATTCAACTACATTCCATTATACTATTTTTGCTTTTGTAGATGTTCATCTTAAACCCTCCTTTCAAGACATTGTCCATTCCATTCAACTGCTCTTCCAAGTCCTATGCTGTCTCTGACAGAATTACAATGTCATCAGCGAACCTCAAAGTTTTTATTTCTTCTCCATGGATTTTAATACCTACTCCGAACTTTTCTTTTGTTACCTTTAATGCTTGCTCAATATACAAATTGAATAGCATCGAGGAGATGCTACAACCCTGTCTCACTCCCTTCCCAACGACTGCTTCCCTTTCAGCGCTCTCTCAAACTCCTCACGCAGTATCGTATCTCCCATTTCATCTTCATCTACATCCTCTTCCATTTCCATAATATTGTCCTCAAGTACATCGCCTTTGTATAGACTCTCTATATACTCCTTCCACCTTTCTGCTTTTCCTTCTTTGCTTAGAACTGGGTTTCCATCTGAGCTCTTGATATTCATACAAGCGGTTCTCTTTTCTCCAAAGGTCTCTTTAATTTTCCTGTAGGCAGTATCTATCTTACCCTGGTGTGACAAGCCTCTACATCCTTACGTTTGTCCTCTAGTCATGCCTGCTTATCCACTTTGCACTTCCTGTCGATCTCATTTTTGAGACATTTGTATTCCTTTTTGCCTGCTTCATTTACTGCATTTTTATATTTTCTCCTTTCATCAGTTAAGCTCAATATTTCTTCTGTTACCCAAGGATTTCTAGCAGCCCTCGACCGTTTACCTACTTTATCCTCTGCTGCCTTCACGACTTCATTCCTCAAAGCTACCCATTCTTCTTCTACCGTATTTCTTTCCCCCATTCTTGTCAATTGTTCCCTTATGCTCTCCCTGAAACTCTGTACTACCTCTGGTTTAGTCAGTTTATCCAGGTCCCATCTCCTTAGATTCCCACCTTTTTGCAGTTTCTTCAGTTATAATCTGCAGTTCATAATCAATAGATTGTGGTCAGAGTCCACATCTGCCCCTTGAAATGTCTTACAATTTAAAACCTGGTTCCTAAATCTCTGTCTTACCATTACATAATCTATCTGAAACCTGTCAGTATCTCCAGGCTTCTTCCATGTATACAACCTTCTTTTATGATTCTTGACTTAGCTATGATGAAGTTGTGCTCTGTGCAAAATTCTACCAGGCGGTTTCTTCTTTCATTTCTTCCCACCAATCCATATTCACCTACTACGTTTTCTTCTCTCCCTTTTCCTACTACCGAATTCCAGTCACACATGACTATTAAATTTTCGTCTCCCTGCACCATCTGAATAATTTCTTTTATTTCATCATACATTTCTTCAATTTCTTCATCTTCTGCAGAGCCAGCTGGCATATAAACTTGCACTACTGTGGTAGGCGTGGGCTTCGTGCCTACCTTGGCCACAATAATGCGTTCACTATGTTGTTTGTAGTAGCTTACCCGCACTCCATAAAACCTCAGTTTATCCTGGAGAATACTGTGATTCACAGAATCAAATGCCTTATCTAGGTCTAGGAAAATACCAACCTGAGTTATTTTGTTATTAAATGCTTGTAAAATTTGGCGAGTTAATATGTAAATGGCATTCACAGTAGCACACACTTTTGAAATACAAACTGTCATTTCTTATTGCTGCTCGGGTGGAATACTATTCTTGAATATATCACCTTCTCACAAATTTGGAATAATTACATTGGTAGTGAACAGGTTGGTAGTTATCGACTTCTCGCCTACTGTCTTTCTTATCAGGGGGTTTAACAATGAGATATTACAAACTCTCTGGAAAAAACCTTGAATTAGTGGTATTACATATTTCAGATGAGACAGTGCTTATTAAATGGGAACAAATCTTTAGTACTCCATTAGAAACACCACCAAATGCAAATGAGCTTTTATTTCTGAGATAAATATTTTCTTAATGTCATAAGTTTGTGACGTGTTCATATGACTGAATTTTATGATAATTGCTTTTTCAACATAAATGGTTCAAATGGCTCTGAGCACTATGGGACTTAACTACTGTGGTCATCAGTCCCCTAGAACTTAGAACTACTTAAACCTATCTAACCTAAGGACATCACACACATCCATGCCCGAGGCAGGATTCGAACCTGCAACCGTAGTAGTCGCGCGGTTCCGGACTGAGCGCCTGAACCGCTAGACCACCGCGGCCGGCTTTTTCAACATAGTATTGGGATTTTTCTCTTACACAATTTGTACCTATAGTTACTAATATATTTAAGAAATGATTATTAAACATATTTGCTACCTGTGTGGCATCATTTAGAGTCCTTCAATTCAATAATGGTGTTATCCTGTTCTGTGGTCTGGTATCGTGTCTCTAATTTCACTACATTACACATAGCCTTTGGTCTGTTGTCAGGATTACAGATTTCTGCCAAAGTGCCTATTTCTTGATTTTTAATAACTTCTCTCAGTAATTTTGAGTACTTTTTGTAGTGTGAAACTGGTGCAGGATCTTTACTTGCTCATGCCCACAGATACAGTTCCCTCTTTCTTTCACAAGATACTTTAATCCCCGTAGTCAATGGTTTTCTACATGGCTGTTTAATGTCTTTTCTGATAAGCCTTTGTGGGAAGTTGTTTTCAAATAATGATATGACTATCATGGAATAAATAAAATTTTATGTCAGTATTTGGTTCATTATAAATTTCATCCCATGTAATCTCTTGTAAACTGTTCTTAAAGATGTTTATTCTGGATTCAATTATTCTAACCAATTTCCACTGAGTAGTATCACCAATATATTTGTCCTAACTGTACGTGAGGTATACATTTATGTCCTTGCTTTGAGCTTTGTCAAAGGAAATACTGTCAACGACAGTCTTACTGTCTTTATCCACCTATGTTTGAAAGTTAAGTACTGAGATAAAATTGTAGGGTGCAAGTAAGGTTTCCACAGATGTCACTTGCAGCACATTTATTTTACTCTATGTATTCACATTCTCAATGAAGGCTGTTGCTGACCCTACTACCTTCAAGTTATTTTATTTCAGTTATTTCCAAGTACGTTATAATGATGCAAGTGCTACTGATGTGTCACAGCATCTTTTTTACTCAGCTGGTTTTAGAAGTCTGTCACAAATAGATACTTGTCATGAAATTCTGAATCTATCAAAATTAATATATATTCCTTTATATTTTTAACCACACTTTGGCGGTCTGCTAAAAGTATCAATTTGTCAGAGCCTCAAAGATAATTTGCGTAATGCACCAGTAATGGCGAAAATTTGTGTGAAAGAGTTCACACATGCATCAAGATCAGAACAGTTTGCACTCTACAGTTTTCTAGCCCTATAGTGACAACTGGCTACCAGCCACCCATCACCTTCCACTTTCCATTTGTCACCAGCTGCCTTCTGAATAGGTAACATGATGCAGTGCATCATGGACATTTCTGCTCACACTGGTAAGCACAAACTTTTTCCTTATCGTAGTTTAAATTTCCATACGAAATAACTCATAAAGCGAGTGAAAACTGCAGCTACACAACATGCTTATGTTATTAAGAGTATTAATCAGTTATTTTCTAATCTGAAGTTACTCCATTTCTCGTGTTACAAACTGAATGTTGCATACTTCAGTCTGATGAAAAATAGTTGCAAGTGGAAAATGTTTAACATTTCTGACACTGTCCATTTTAGGTTTATTGGAGGCGTCCAGGCAGCAGAAGCAATTCCAAACATTTGGATCTTGTGTAGGGTGACCACTACTGGACTAATCACATCACAAAATTATTTTCTTGTTTCAAGAAATATCATTCTGGTATGAATGAATTTCTACAATCAGGAAGTCTTGATAATTGAAATATGCTATGAATTGTGACCATTCAACTTTTCAGTATGTAAGGTTCAGCAGGCAGGTGCACGAGTACTACAAGGTATAATTTAAAGAGAGAGAGAGAGAGAGAGAGAGAGAGAGAGAGAGAGAGAGAGAGAGAGAGAGAAGGGCAGTATTGCTGCATTTATGTTTGAACATTAGTTCATTGAGCACTGCTATGCAATATTATTACTGTCACAAGGTGTTGTGCCTTGGTGCCTTTGGGTTAACTCCTTAAAAATAAACAAACAGCTAAGCCCTAAGAAAAGACATCTCCTTGAGCAAAGGGCAGGGGAAGAAGGTAATATTTTGCACCTGGTGGCACAAAAAGGGTGTTTTGCAATACAGACACATCCCTAAGGTGTATGGATACACCTTTTGGTCGTTATGTAAGAAAAATGTCCAACAAAACTTCATTAAATGCTGCTTCTACCACACAAAGCAATCTGCTGATTTCAGGAGTTTGTTTGGAGCATTATGACTCGTGCATCTATTCATCTAATCTTGTCATCGTATGTTCAACTTTCACACTCCTTATTGAACAACCACCAAGAAACTACTTTTCCTGACGAAAATTCGCTTCAAACCTGGCTTAATGATAACTTTAACTCCGTACGAGTAGATTTCTTGAGACATGGAATCAAATTACTTGGGCATCACAAGACTGTTTCATATAGTATTAGAGAATAGACTGTTGATTAAGTTCTCTCTTACATTTACAGTTGTGTTCAATAAGCTAAGGGAAAACTGCTATTAAAATATGCCCCGTACTAACACAAATTAATTACACTTTGCCACAACAACGTTACGATGAAATTCTAATTTAATACAAACAGACTACCTGTGGACGTGAGTGTGCCTCAATTGGCATGAATTAGTCCCATTATGTACTTTGGATTGAGAGATGATGTGTGTTAATGTGCTGTCCAGCGTCATGCTGAAGTATCATGGAAATGAGGCAGTAGAAATGGAACCATATGGAAACACAGTTAATAAAATATTCAGTGCAAAAATTTCAAAAATAAAATTGCGTATTCACAAAAATCTGAATGTAAGTCAGCAGAAGGCGAAAAAAGTACTATCAAGTATGCACTATCTTCAGTTTTCGCCTCACACTGTGGTGTACTGGAAATAGCAAGAAGCTTATGATGGAGTAGTTTTCCTACTATTTCCTTACTGATTTTTGATCTGGCAGCTTTTAGCTCTGTCACACAATACATAAAAGACTGGCCTCCATTGAGACTGGAGCTGACAGTCAATGCAGCCTTCACTTTATCGCGCAACCCCATTACCTCAAAGCAATCTAAGGGCTGCGTCATTCATCTCCCCACTAGTGGCTAGGACAGATAAGTCACAACAAAAGAGGAGAAAAGTTTTATTTCCCATGTGGAATGACCTCCCAGGACTCGAAATCATAATTGATAACATGCTGTCACAACTTACATCTGATTGTTCAATGGAAATTACAAGAAAATATCAAGTGAATTTAGCAGGATGTTTCTGTGCCACTCAGGAAGTAACTCAACATTAGCAAAATTGCCAAACATATTTAGTGTTGTTGCCCAGTTTATCATACTAACAGCAGGAGAATACTTTTCCAAGCCGATGTGTTCCTTGGGCAAGTTCAGAAGTAAGCACACTTTGCCTCACTACAGAAGTAGCCATAAGTTTAGGGACTAGAGCGTAGTTAGGAAAAATGCTCAATCACCAGCTGCAACGGAACATTGTAGTTCAATAATTGAGACAGGTTTGTTTGTTTTTCTATTTCAAGCATATTGAAAATTGAAAAGCTCATTCACAAGATGCAGTTCGCATTTTTTTGGAGCATCTCCAGTGGTTATACTATAGACACAAGTAGGCAACACAACTTTTGACCATTATGCATGTAGAAACTGTTTTTATGAAGAACACTGTCATTTTTGAAGCATGATTTAACTGCAATATGAGAAATTTTTAACATGCCATAGCCTACAATAAACAAAATTTTTTTTACAAATCAAGATGAATATTATCAGTATACATGCACAAATGGTACTAAAACAGGTGAGAAAGGGTGAAGCAAGCTGTGCTGAGTAGTATTATTGGCAGTCATTGCCTAGTTCATGAAAAATTGTAGCTACAATCTGTAACTCTGCATTTCACTGAATAGAGTATAAATATGTATTGCAGGTACCCACAACAAATTTAAATTTTATACTATCCCTCCACTGTGTCATGGAAGCAATATTTGTAATTTCTTGGAAACTAACAAGTTTGGACCATTACAGAGATGATATGCAAATCTTTAATTATCCATTTAGTTGCTTGTAGCAGCTCCACATCATCTTCCTGCATTCAAAATTTTACTTTCCAGAAAGTCTGAAGCTAGGCGATAATAGGTTAATCTGGAAGAGCAATGTGCAGCTCAGGGCCGTATCTGAACTGCTTTCATTGATAGAAGCTTACATATAATTGTTAATAACATACACAGATGGTATTAACAATATCAAAATAATTATTAAATGGCATTGGAAGAGAAATCAAATAGTGGTGTTGGATAACTTATTTGACAGCACATTGCTGTTACCAACTACAGGGCAAGGTAAATGATAGTGTCATTTGAAAAATATGATGCCATGGCACATCACAGCTATGTTCAATTCACAACATGATTTGTGGTAGACAAAATTACTTGCAGTTTCACTTAGTTGTCACATCCTTTTTCCCTTTACCCAAAATATTTGGTGTAGCTCACCATTTTAAGTACCACTCTTGCCTTCTTGGTGCTAACGAGACAGGTGCTTCACATATTAGATTGAACAGGTTGACATTCATTTCCTATGAAGTGTTAGGAGTTTTTAGTTCCATTCTCTGCTCAATGTGAGGTGGTGTAGCAAGGTAGGTGCTCCTATTCACACATCAACGCATAGTGGATGCAAGCTTGTGGAGTACGATGAAGCACATAGAGCTTGAAGTTGTTGCTCATAAGAAGAGACAATGCCACCACAATATCTTTTCTTAAGTCACCCATGCTAGATTGTGTGCCACAACTCTTACCATTCAAAGCAATCAGACAGCTCAATACCACCTCTTTGCAACATAATCCCATGCTAGTCGCAAGGTTGGTAAGAAGTTCTTGTGGTTGGATAATCCGTTCCATCACCAGTGTGATTGACACCTGCTGGATAGTCATTTGTGCATATGGAATTGCTGCATTATATCTCCCTTACACTTCCCACACGTGCCCAATGGGATTAAAGTCAGGGAAATGGACAATAGTTTTGAGCACTTTTATGAAACATTCGAACCCTTCCATGCTATTGGCACCATCGCAATAGGTGCCACTGATGTGTAGAACACTAGTTGTTGGGAAATGACACTACTCCCATGCCACTGCTGTGTCACCATGGAGAATGAAATTGCATGTTTTGCAGTCCTGTTGAACGGTCAAATATGGTTGCAATGCACCCGCTGTTTGATACAAATTCTTGTCTATGTAGCAGTTATCTACTGCTGCTGTTGTTGACCATGGTTAACAAATGGTTCAAATGGCTCTGAGCACTATGGGACTCAACTGCTGAGGTCATTAGTCCCCTAGAACTTAGAACTAGTTAAACCTAACTAACCTAAGGACATCACAAACATCCATGCCCGAGGCAGGATTCGAACCTGCGACCGTAGCGGTCTTGCGGTTCCAGACTGCAGCGCCTTTAACCGCACGGCCACTTCGGCCGGCCATGGTTAACAACCCCCTTCTTCAGGCAGCAGTGTGTGGGGTTCACAATGCTCCCCATGCATGTGGAAAAATGCTGGAAGCAATACCAAACTCCTGGGCTTCCAAGCCATTGTGACCATTCCAGTTTCCTAACGAGTCTTCCCCATGTCAAGTCATCCAAATGTGTGCAGGTCATATTGTAATGAACACCTGCACATTGTCGATAACTTGGGACCAACCCAATAGTCACATGACCTTACACCAGGTGAAGTCCAGCTTTCAGTGTATAATTGGGAGACCTCTGCCAATATGCTCCTGCATTTTCATTCATTTCCACCAAGTTATTGATAGATGTTACCTCATTTGTCTCATCCTCAAGTTTCGCAGCATAGTGTACGTGCTGCTGACGCTTGGCCAAGAAAAGTGAAGAGTGCCTTAGGAGTGAGATTTTCTATTTGTAATACGTCTAGGAGAGAGAATCAACAATAAGATGTTAAAGTGAGCAATGGACAAAGTCTTCCGGCATTTCCTCAAGTTCTTTCTGTTTGATCTTAATATAGTTCCTGGTAATTTCACATTAACAGCTCCTTTAGGCTATCATAGTACAAGTATGGGAATTATCCATGTCCAATTGCCAGAACACACACCACTTTGCATCGTGTAGGACTTGGAAAGTGATGTTAATTTGATTTTCAGTTCTCCTCTTGACATTCTTACTGTACAATTTCTAAAATTCTCTACCTGTAGTGTAGGATGCCTTGTGAAATTTATTAAGTGTTGTGGCAGCTGGCAGTCTATGCTGAATGCTGACACAGCCAAGATTTTCACTCCTGTAGGAGGTTAATTATTTGCTGTACATTCTCCATACTGCAACTGTAAAATCAGGACTGCTGAAAAACTCAGTATCACCAAATCCTTACATAAAAACATGGGAGAGGTAGGAAAGCGTAAATGGAAATAGATTGTTGCTTAAGAGCTTGGAGGGTTCCTCGTTTTTAACAATGCTTCCAATGGAAAACTGTAATGATATCAGCTACTGTGTGTCAGCGTCTAAGAAACAGCAACTTCTATGACAACTTTACAATGGACGAATGGTGTAAAATTTAAATTTGTCCTGTGTACCTGCAATACATACTTATACTGTAGTTTCACCAAACAAATACTTAGGCTACGTATTGTAGCTGCAATTGTTCATGAACAAAGAACTGTCAAAAATACTACACAACTCAGCTTTCTCTACATTTTCTCATCTGTTTTACAGCCATTTTTGCACTGTAATAACCACACGCAGTCAGCACAGACCTATTATTCTAGAGACTGGAATATGTGTACCCCTTGTGCAGTCACATATGAAACCAATGTGGAATTTCAAGAAAACTAACTGGACTGAATTCAGAAAACAAACAGATAACAATATCAGATGGATCAAGCCAATACACAGTAACTATAGTCGGTTTATAGGCATAATTAAAGGAGCAGCCAGATGATTTATCCCTAGAGGCTTTCGTAAAGAATATACATCTGGCTGGAATGAGGACAGTAAAAAATTGCTTGAAGAACATGAAGAAAATCCAACTTAACAAAGCTACAGAGCTTCTGCAGTCACTTGATGAGAATAGGAGGAAGAACTAGTATGAAACCGTAGAATCATTCGACCGCACACATTCAAGTCGCAAAGCTTGGTCTGTTCTCAGAAAACTGGATGCAACAAACTCAGCACCGGTGAGACCTAAAACTGCCATCAAGCTGAATGATTCTGCCAAACATCTAATCTCAAATTCCAAGAGCGCAAAGGATAAGCAGACAAGAAGGCAAATCAAAACCCAGCTCAACCCCAAGAAAGAGCAGTCCCAAATTCTTCTAAATTTTCCTATCCACTCAATGAAGAGGAAGTAAGAGATACCATCCGAAACATGAAAATTGGGAAGGCAGCTGGATTCTATGAGATGTATCCTGAATTTCTCACACACTGTGGACTACCAACTATCAAATGGCTTTCTAACTCCATCTCAGGCACACTCTCCACTGTAAATCTCCCACCATTATTCAAGAAAACCAAGCTGATAGCAACCCTTAAACCGAACAAAGACTCAACGAAAGTAGAAAGTTACCACCCAATAGCCCTGTTAAGCGTTACTTACAAACTACTTGAACGACTCGTTTACAACAGGATCTATGAAACAATTAACAAACAAATACCCAAGAACAAGCTGAATTCAGGCCTGGTAGAAGCTGTAATGACCAAGTGTTTGCATTAATAACCCATATTGAAAATGGATATGAGAAGAAATACGTAAGCAAAGCTGCTTTCTTGGATCTATCTGCCACCTACAACACTGTATGGTGAAAAGGCCTTCTCTTAAAATTGTGAGCATCATTCAGTGTCGGAAACTCACAAACCTACTTACAAGGGAACCTCCCCATCGCACCCCCCCCCCTCAGATTTAGTTATAAGTTGGCACAGTGCATAGGCCTTGAAAAACTGAACACAGATCAATCGAGAAAACAGGAAGAAGTTGTGTGGAACTATGAAAAAAATAAGCAAAATATACAAACTGAGTAGTCCATGTGCATAATATGCAACATCAAGGATAATGTTGGCTCAGGAGCGCTGTGGTCCCGTGGTTAGCGTGAGCAGCAACGGAATGAGAGGTTCTTGGTTCAAGTATACCCTTGAGTGAAAATTTTACTTTCTTTATTTTCGCAAAGTTATGATGTGTCCGTTCGTTCATTAACGTCTCTGTTCACTGTAATAAGTTTACTGTCTGTGTTTTGCGACCGCACCGCAAAACGGTGCGATTAGTAGACGAAAGGACGTGCCTCTCCAATGGGAACTGAAAACATTTGATCGCAAGGTCATAGGTCAACCGATTCCTCCACAGGAAAACACGTCTGATATATTCTATACGACACTGGTAACGGGCATGTGCGTCACATGACAGATAATAATTGTCTGAAAATAAAAAAATAATCTTTACGCTCGAGGAAAGACTTGAACCAAAGACCTCTCATTCCGCAGCTGCTCACGCTAACCACAGGACCACGCGGCTCCTGAGCCCACATTATCCTTGATGTTGCGTATCTTGCACATGGACTACTCAGTTTGTATATTTTGCTTATTTTTTTCATAGTTCCACACAACTTCTTCCTGTTTTCTCGATTGATCTGTGTTCAGTTTTTCAAGGCCTATCCACTGTGCCAACTTATAACTAAATCTGAGGGGGGTGCGATGGGGAGGTTCCCTTGTTAGCAACACGCTAAGCAACAGACTTTTCCAGATTTACTCTGATAACAACAGAAGCAAAGTCTTCAAAGTAAGTGACAGACTACCTCAAGGATCTGTATTGGCCCCACTCCTTTTCAAATTATACATCTATGACCTGCCAGCCACAACCTCAAGGAAATTCATATATACTGATGACATCTGTTTGGTAAGCCAGAGCTCCAGTATCACCACTACTGAAAGCACATTAACCGCCGACACGGAAATTCTGGACACATACTTCAGGAAATGGTGCTCTGCCTAAACCCTCAGAAAACTGTTACTTCAGCATTCCACCTACAGAACAGATACTGACTATAAACCAGACATTAAACTCCGAGGACAAACCTTGAAGTACTGAAGCACACCGAAGTACCTCGGAATAACACTCGATAGGTCCCTAACTTTCCGACATCTCCTCTCCAACGTGGCCGCAAAAGTGAAGACCCGTAATAGTATCATTGAGAAGCTTGCTGGTACCTCATGGGGTTGCAGCACTCAAACCCTAAGATCAACTGATTTGGCGCTATCATTCTGTCGCTGAATACTGTTGTCCAACTTGGATGAACAGTGCTCACTGTAGCAAGATAGATGTGCAACTCAACCAGACAATGCGACTTATCACAGGCTGCATACGTAGCACTCAAACTGCATGGCTACCAGTTTTAAGTAACATCCAACCTTCAGCTCTACAAAGATCAGATGCTCTCCTGAAGATCTGAGAAACATTCAGAAGAACCCCCAGCTACCTGTACACAGCGATATATTAATAGCAGAACATCAGTATCTGAAGTCAAGAAAATCACCTTCGTGAACTGCACATCATCTTGAAGCCTCTGACTTTAACATCAACGAAGTATGGAGAAGTCAGTGGGAAGAATCAGCGTTCAACGGTCATCTGGTTGAAAAGCCTTCCACGCGAGTTCCAGGTTTCACACTCCCCAGAAGCCAGTGGAGAACCATCAACTGCATCCGAAAAGGACAAGGGAACTGTGGATATCTAAAGCACAAATGGGGCTGGGCAACATCTCCAGATTGTGACTGTGGAGCTGCCCTGCAAACAGTAAATCACATTGTTGGTGAATGCCCGAAACGAGCCTTCGCAGGGGATCAATAAATGACATCCACCATGCGTCACCTGAAGGGCTCAACTGGATCAACAAACTGGGCTTAGAAATCTAAGAACTTGTGTAATGTGTACATAATTTAGCACAATACTTTGGACATTTGATTCTGTACCTGTATTTTGCTTGTCATTTCTTACACTGTATACTCTTAAAAATATGTATTTGATCCAAGCTATGTATCATCATACGATAAATAAAATAAATCACACACATCTTGATTCATAAAAAGTATTTTCACATATTACAAGCTATGACGTGTTAAACTTTCCTCATATTGCTGTTAAATCATATAATGACAATGACAGTGTTCTTCAGAAAAACAGTTTCTATGTCATAATAGTGAAAAGATGTGTTGCCTATTCATGTCTATAGTATAATCACGAGAGATGCTCCAGAAATGCAAACTGCATCTTGTGAAAGATCTTTTCAATTTTCAGTACGCTCTAAATAGAAAAACAAAAATAATTGTCACAATTATTGAATTATAATGTTCAGTTTGCAATTGGTGCAACTGAGGTTTTTTTTTATTAACTACACTCTAGTCCCTGAACCTAATTATAGAAATTTTAATAAAACCCCTCGTCTTTAACTTTCAGTATTCCAACACTCGGTGGCTACATCTTTAGAAGCAAGGTAGGCTCACTTTTAAGCTTTCTAAAGAGACACATGGCTTGGAAACAGTCTCCTGCTGTTAGTATAATAGACTTGACAACAACACAGAATGTGTTTGGCAACTGTGTTAATGTCAAGTTACTTCCTGGATGGAACAGAAACAGCCTGCTAAATTTACTTGATGCTTTGTCATTTCCACTGAATAATCACAGATTTTCACGAGAGGTGTGCCATGTTATCAATTTATGATTTTGAGTCCAGAGAGGTCGTTCCACATTGAAACTGCAACTAATCTCACCTTTAATGTTGTAATTTAGCTGTCATAGCCACCACTGGGGCACTAAGAGAGAGATGAATGCTGCAGTTCTGATACCTCTGATGTAAAGGGATCACACTATAAAGTTAAGTTTGCATTGGCTGTCAGCTCCAGTCCACATGGAGGCCAGTTTTTTACCGATTCTATGAAAGAGCTAGAAGCAGTCAGATCACAAATCAATAAGAAAATACGAAAACTACTTCCAGCAGCTCACAGTACGAGGGCAAAAAATTTATGACACTGCATACATGACAGTGCCTTTTCTCCTTCTCCTGACAAAATTTTTGACTTTTGTGATTACATAATTTTATTTGTGAAATTTTAGCACTCGATAATTTAATTGGATTTCTTTATACATCTGCTCTAACTACATCATTTCCATACCGCTTGATTATTACACGACAGCACGTAAACACAGACCAATTCTAGGAGCAAAATGTGTAACATCTTACAACATGCCTATTTAGGAACACTCATGTTACAGGTACTTGTTTTATTAAAATTGATTTATCTTAAGGTTATCTTAGTATGCTGCTACTCATTTGTGTAAGTTCGAAGCATATTCTAATATTGTCTTTCCAGTAGCTTTTTGAATGTAGCAGTGAATATGAGAGAGAAATTAATCGTTAAAAATATAGTCTCTAACCTTATCTAAAACAGACTTGACAACGCTCAGGTAGTTCACTAATTCCACACCTGCAGAAACCTACTCATTCAAAGTCAAAGATTTCATCAAGACAGGCTTGATGTGAATTTTCATCCATAAGGGAGGTTTATTGACAGTTCAATGAGGAGTGCAAAAGGTGAACATTTGAGGGCACAAGATCAGACGAATAAGTATGTGAGACGTGACTCACAAAACAAACTCTTGGATAGTTTTGTTTGTGACATCAGCAGACTGCATTATTCGTTAGTAGCAGCACTTAATGCAGTTTCGTTGGCCATATGACCAAAATATGTCTCCATTGTTGGCAACAAATGTCAGTTGCAATTGATGCAGCCTTGGGGAGGTGTTCATAGTGCAGTACATCCTTTTTGTGCCACCAGATGCAAAATATTACTTGCTCTCTTTACCCTTCCTCAAGAAGATGTCTTTCCTTAGAGCTCAGCTATTAATTTATTCTTATGAAGTTAACCTAAAGCATTATACATTGTAAACAGTAAAAATATTGCACAGCAATGCTCAATGAGCGAACTGGCAACTTTCGAACAAAAAATGCAGTAATATTTGCCTCTGACTTTTGCTGCTTTGAATTACAGCACGCAGTACTCTTACACCCATCTTCCAAATTTTTCCTATTGAAACCAAATGTCTCAGATACGTTAAATGGTCACAGTTCATCACATTTCAACTATTGAGACTTCCTGAATGTGGAAAATCATTACATCATTACTGCCAGAATGTTCTTTCTTGAAACAAACTCCATTTTCTATCAATTTGCTCAACAGCACAGGTTCAGTGGCTTATTGCTCAACGATTCCCTGTATCCAAACCACCCTGTTCCATGGTTAAACAACTGCCTACCCTTAACATATGGTATTCCATTTCATATGTAACATCCAATTCACAACTGCAAGACAAATACTAGAACTTCAGGTAAGAAAATAACAGTCGATAAAGACATTCTTAGTAACCTACACACATTGTGTAACTGCACAGCATTCACTTGATTTACTGAAGTTATTTCACACAGAAATTTAAACTACAAGAAGAATCAATTTTATGCTTATCAATGTGTCAGCAGGAACATGCCCAAGGTACACTGTACGGGTTTTTACCTGGCCAGAGGGCAGCTAGCAGTCAGCGGCCAGTGGTCATTGTAGGGTAAGAAATCTGTTGTTGTTGTTGTGGTCTTCAGTCCTGAGACTGGTTTGATGCAGCTCTCCATGCTACTCTATCCTGTGCAAGCTTTTTCATCTCCCAGTACCTACTGCAACCTACATCCTTCTGAATCTGCTTAGTGTATTCATCTCTTGGTCTCCCTCTACGATTTTTACCCTCCACGCTGCCCTCCAATACTAAATTGGTGATCCCTTGATGCCTCAGAACATGTCCTACCAACCGATCCCTTCTTCTGGTCAAGTTGTGCCACAAACTTCTCTTCTCCCCAATCCTATTCAATACTTCCTCATTAGTTATGTGATCTACCTTTCTAATCTTCAGCATTCTTCTGTAGCACCACATTTCGAAAGCTTCTATTCTCTTGTTGTCCAAACACTTTATCGTCCATGTTTCACTTCCATACATGGCTACACTCCATACGAATACTTTCAGAAATGACTTCCTGACACTTAAATCTATACTGGATGTTAACAAATTTCTCTTCTTCAGAAACGCTTTCCTTGCCATTGCCAGCCTACATTTTATATCCTCTCTACTTCGACCATCATCAGTTATTTTGCTCCCCAAATAGCAAAACTCCTTTACTACTTTAAGTGCCTCATTTCCTAATCTAATTCCCTCAGCATCACCCAACTTAATTAGACTACATTCCATTATCCTTGTTTTGCTTTTGTTGATGTTCATCTTATATCCTCCTTTCAAGACACTGTCCATTCCATTCAACTGCTCTTCCAAGTCCTTTGCTGTCTCCGCCAGAATTACAATGTCATCGGCGAACCTCAAAGTTTTTATTTCTTCTCCATGAATTTTAATACCTACTCCGAATTTTTCTTTTGTTTCCTTTACTGCTTGCTCAATATACAGATTGAACAACATCGGGGAGAGGCTACAACCCTGTCTTACTCCCTTCCCAACCACTGCTTCCCTTTCATGTCCCTCGACTCTTATAACTGCCATCTGGTTTCTGTACAAATTGTAAATAGCCTTTCGCTCCCTGTATTTTACCCCTGAGACCTTTAGAATTTGAAAGAGAGTATTCCAGTCAACATTGTCAAAAGCTTTCTCTAAGTCTACAAATGCTAGAAACATAGGTTTGCCTTTCCTTAATCTTTCTTCTAAGATAAGTCGTAAGGTCAGTATTGCCTCACGTGTTCCAGTGTTTCTACGGAATCCAAACTGATCTTCCCCGAGGTTGGCTTCTACTAGTTTTTCCATTCGTCTGTAAAGAATTCGTGTTAGTATTTTGCAGCTGTGACTTATTAAGCTGATAGTTCTGTAATTTTCACATCTGTCAACACCTGCTTTCTTTGGGATTGGAATTATTATATTCTTCTTGAAATCTGAGGGTATTTCGCCTGTTTCATACATCTTGCTCACCAGATGATAGAGTTTTGTCAGGATTGGCTCTCCCACGGCCGTCAGTAGTTCCAATGGAATATTGTCTACTCCGGGGGCCTTGTTTCGACTCAGGTCTTTCAGTGCTCTGTCAAACTCTTCACGCAGTATCATATCTCCCATTTCATCTTCATCTACATCCTCTTCCATTTCCATAATATTGTCCTCAAGTACATCGCCCTTGTATAGACCCTCTATATACTCCTTCCACCTTTCTGCTTTCCCTTCTTTGCTTAGAACTGGGTTTCCATCTGAGGTCTTGATATTCATACAAGTCGTTCTCTTATCTCCAAAGGTCTCTTTAATTTTCCTGTAGGCGGTATCTATCTTACCCCTAGTGAGATAGGCCTCTACATCCTTACATTTGTCCTCTAGCCATCCCTGCTTAGCCATTTTGCACTTCCTGTCGATCTCATTTTTGAGACGTTTGTATTCCTTTTTGCCTGTTTCACTTACTGCATTTTTATATTTTCTCCTTTCATCAATTAAATTCAATATTTCTTCTGTTACCCAAGGATTTCTACTAGCTCTCGTCTTTTTACCTACTTGATCCTCTGCTGCCTTCACTACTTCATCCCTCAAAGCTACCCATTCTTCTTCTACTGTATTTATTTCCCCCATTCCTGTCAATTGCTCCCTGATGCTCTCCCTGAATCTCTGTACAACCTCTTGTTCTTTTAGTTTATCCAGGTCCCATCTCCTTAAATTCCCACCTTTTTGCAGTTTCTTCAGTTTTAATCTACAGGTCATAACCAATAGATTGTGGTCAGAGTCCACATCTGCCCCTGGAAATGTCTTACAATTTAAAACCTGGTTCCTAAATCTCTGTCTTACCATTATATAATCTATCTGATACCTTTTAGTATCGCCAGGGTTCTTCCATGTATACAACCTTCTTTCATGATTCTTAAACCAAGTGTTAGTTATGATTATGTTGTGCTCTGTGCAAAATTCGACCAGGCGGCTTCCTCTTTCATTTCTGTCCCCCAATCCATATTCACCTACTATGTTTCCTTCTCTCCCTTTTCCTACACTCGAATTCCAGTCACCCATGACTATTAAATTTTCGTCTCCCTTCACAATCTGAATAATTTCTTTTATTTCATCATACATTTCTTCAATTTCTTCGTCATCTGCAGAGCTAGTTGGCATATAAACTTGTACTACTGTAGTAGGCGTGGGCTTCGTATCTATCTTGGCCACAATAATGCGTTCACTATGCTGTTTGTAGTAGCTTACCCGCATTCCTATTTTCCTATTCATTATTAAACCTACTCCTGCATTACCCCTATTTGATTTTGTGTTTATAACCCTGTAGTCACCTGACCAGAAGTCTTGTTCCTCCTGCCACCGAACTTCACTAATTCCCACTATATCTAACTTCAACCTATCCATTTCCCTTTTTAAATTTTCTAACCTACCTGCCCGATTAAGGGATCTGACATTCCACGCTCCGATCCGTAGAACGCCAGTTTTCTTTCTCCTGATAACGACATCCTCTTGAGTAGTCCCCGCCCGGAGATCCGAATGGGGGACTATTTTACCTCCGGAATATTTTACCCAAGAGAACGCTATCATCATGTAATCATACAGTAAAGCTGCATGCCCTCGGGAAAAATTACGGCTGTAGTTTCCCCTTGCTTTCAGCCGTTCGCAGTACCAGCACAGCAAGGCCGTTTTGGTTATTGTTACAAGGCCAGATCAGTCAATCATCCAGACTGTTGCCCTTGCAACTACTGAAAAGGCTGCTGCCCCTCTTCAGGAACCACACGTTTGTCTGGCCTCTCAACAGATACCCCTCCGTTGTGGTTGCACCTACGGTACGGCTATCTGTATCACTGAGGCACGCAAGCCTCCCCACCAACGGCAAGGTCCATGGTTCATGGGGGGGGGGGGGGGGGGTAAGAAATCTATCGAGTGTGAACTGTTCTGATCTTGATGCAGCCACTAGTTTTTCGCATAAGTTTTTGCTAATACTTGTGGATTAGAAACTTAAACAAATTATCTTTGACATTTTATCATACCTTCTATTTTTTAGCCACTAGACCTCAAGCAGATGCAACACTAACAGCTCAAGTGGAAGACAATACTAGAAATGTAGCAAAATGGGACACTATAAAAGGCTCTATACAATTACTTACATTCTGGAAATTGCAGTACTATCATTCAATCTTTACACAAAGTTACATACATGCAGAAGTCTCAGTTGTATCACTTGCTTACTGTTTCTAAAAAAAAATAGTCCACTTATGATGAAATTTTACCAATAGTATAAGTTCTGAACAATTCATAAAAAGATTATACTAAAAACCAAAAATATGTTAAACCAAATGTAAACACAGACTGAAATCATCCTTTGTACAAATAACATACAAAAGAGTAATAGTAATAATGACTGAACTTATTGTAACGACACCAAAACTGTGATAGGACCAGAAGCGGTGATGCTATTGAGAAGTAATTAACAAAACTTGTCATAGTACTGTTATCAATGCATATTTCAAAAATCTCATTATGTAAACCAAGATATATCAACATACTAATTGTATCAGACACATTATCCTGACTTAATAAGCTAAAATCTGTAACAAATTTTGTTAATGTGTAGAAGTTTAATCTGTAAGTTTAATTATTTAAAGTTAAACAATACACAGAGAGATATGGTAATTGTTGCATGTTATATAAACTGAAGAGCCAAAGAAACTGGTACACCTGCCTAATGTTGTGTAGAGCCCCCGCGAGCATGCAGAAGTGCTGCAACACAACGTGGCACTGACTTGACTAATGTCTGAAGTAGCGCTGGAGGTAACAGGCACCATGAATCCTGCAGGGCTGTATATATATCCGTAAGAGTACTGGGAGAGGGGGGGGGGGGGGGGGGAGAGGGGGGTAGATCTCTTCTGTACAGCATGTTGCAAGGCCTCCCAGACATGCTCAATTCTGTGTATGTCTGGAGTTTTTGGTGGCCAGTGAAGTGTTTAAAATCAGAAGAGTGTTCCTGGAATCACTCTGTAGCAATTCTGAATGTGTGGGATGTTGCATCGTCTTGCTGGAATTTTCAGTCTGTCGGAATGCACAATGGACATGAATGGATGCAGGTGATCAGACAGGACGCTTAAGTCTGCGTCACGTCAGACAGCCTTTTCTAGACATATCAGGGGTCCCATATCATTCCAACTGCACACACCGCACACCACTGCAGAGCCTCCACCAGCTTGAACAGTCCTCAGCGGACATGCAGGGTCCATGAAGTTGTCTTCATACCCGTACACGTCCATCCGCTCAACACAATCTGAAACGAGATTTGTCCAACCAGGCAACATGTTTCCAGTCATGAACATTCCAATGTCAGTGTTGATGGGCCCACACAAAGCGTGAAGCTTTGTGTCGTGCAGTTATCAAGGGTACACGAGTGGGCCCTCGGCTCCGAAAGACCACATGTATGATGTTTCATGGAATGGTTCACATGCTGACAGTTTTTGGCGGCCCAGTGTTGAAATCTGCAGCAATCTGTGGAAGGTTTGCACTTCTGTCATGCTGAACGATTGTCTTCAGTCGTCATCTATCCCATTCTAGCAGGATCTTTTTCTGGCTGCAGTGATGTTGGACATCCGATGTTTTACCGGATTTCTGATATTCACACTACATTTGTGAAATGGTCATATGGGAAAATCCCTACTTGATCGCTACCTCGACATGCTGTACCCCATCACTCGTGCTTGAACTGTAACACCACATTCAAACTCGCTTAAATCTTGATAACCTGCCACGGTAGCAGCAGTAACCGATCAAACAACCGCACCAGGCACTTGTTTCGTATAGGTGTTGCCAACCACAGCGCTGTACTCTGCCTGTTCACATATCTCTGTATTTGAATACACGTGCCTATACCCGTTTCTTTTGGAATTCAGTGTAAAAGACCAGTGGCAGTAGCCACAATGTGTTAGTCTTACACCATTATTGTTTCCAGTATTGCATCAGTCTTGGGCTCATTTTGTGTTAGTCCTGGATCAGGTTTTGGTATATGTCTTTGTAGAAATAATTTAGTGAAAGAGTAATCTGAATGTGTTGTCAACATCATATCAGTAATCACTGGGAAAAAAAAAGTTTCGAAATGCAGAATGGAGTTATCAAGAATGCTACATAAAGAAAGTATTATTTATTTAAAGCACAGTACATCACCGATTCAACTAGATACTATGAGAGATTGTTCTCAGAAACAGTGAAACATACACTTTCTGCAGATACTTCAACATTCTACAGTGTTCCAGCTCATGTAGATGAACCGACTTTGAATTCTGCAGGGCAGCCTTTTAATTGGCCACTTACGTGAATGACTAAGACACACTGTGGCGGCTGGCTGGCGCGCGCGCGCAACTTCACTTTTAGCGACGGGAGCTTTTAGAATTAGTCTGGTGGAGTCCTGGTGGAGGCCGGAGTCCCTCCGTTGCAGATCCGACGTGCACAACTGCTCGCCAGTTACGTTGCACACATTCGTAGTTCTCCTGTGCATCCGAATTACCATCTCCATTTTTCACCCATGGCAGTTCATCTCCCGCATTGGCGGCCCAGGTCAGGGCTGATGATTGCCGTTTGCGTGCGATCCCTTCTGTCTTAACTGGAGTCTGTCCCTTTAACACCTCTCATCCAGATCCATCCGCATACACATCCATGGTGTACACCTAGGTTGCAGATTCGTCTGGACCTTTCGCATGACCATAAGGACTCAGTTACTCCTGCTGCTATCCGCTTTCACTTCCTCTTGATTCTTGACGTGTTCTGGGGCTCTGAAGTGGTTTACACTGGCGGCTCAATGGCTGATGGTGATGTTGGCTTCGCCTACGTCCACAGAGGCCATTTTGGACAGCATTCCTTGCTCGATGGCTGAAGTGTATTCACTGCAGAGCTGGTGGCCATCTCTCGTGCACTTCAGTATATCCGTTCATGCCCCGGGGAATTGTTTCTTCTGTGTACTGACTCCTTGAGCAGCCTAAAAGCTATTGACCAGTGCTACCCTCGCCATCCTTTGGTAGCGACCATCCAGGAGTCCACCTATGCCCTGGAACAGTCCAGCCGTTCATTGGTGTTTGTGTGGACCCCAGGTCACGTTGGAATCCCAGGCAACAAACTTGCTGACTGGCTGCCCAAACAGGCTGCGCAGAAACCACTCGTAGAGATGGGCATCTCTGAACCTGATCTGCGTTCTGACTTATGCCGTAGGGTTTTGGCTTTGAGAGACAGTGGCATAACAGTATGCACAACAAACTGTGTGTCTTTAAGGAGACAGCGAATGTGTGGAAGTCTTCCCTCCAGGCTTCTCGTAGGGAATCAGTTGTCCTTTGTCGGCTCCGCACTGGTCATACATGGCTCACACATGGTTACCACCTCCGTCATGAGGACCCATCTCAGTGTTGCTGTGGCTCCCAAATGACAGTCGTCCACCTCTTGCTGGACTGCCCACTTTTAGCCGCTCTGCAGTGGACTTTTAACTCTCCCAGCACCCTACCTTCAGTGTTGGGTGACAGTGCACCAACAGCAGCTTTAGTTTTACATTTTATTCACAAGGGTGGGTTTTATCATTTGATCTGAGTTTTAGTGAATATCCTTTGTCCCTCTGTGTCCTCCACTTTAGGACTTTTAGGGTGGTGGGTTTAATGTGTTGCAGAGTGGTTGGCTTCTCCTATTTTGTTCTCATGGTCAGCCAGCCGTGATAATCTTTCTTGTTTTTAATCTCTTCTCCCCGTTTCCTGCATCTCTCTGTGGTTTTCTTGTCCTGTTTTGTCCATTGTAATGTTTGTTGTCCTGTTGTTCTTCTGGTTCTTCCTTTCTCCTGTTATTGTGCCGTACATCTTTGTTTTCTTTTTTCCCCTTGGGTAATTGCTCTACTGGGAACAAGGGCTGATGACCTTGCAGTTTGGTCTCTTAGCCCCCCCCCCCCCCCCCCCTTTTAAACCAACCAACTCACCATATAGTGGAGATGCTAAGTCACAGATAGGCACAACAAAAAGACTGTCACAAATATAGATAGCTTTCAACCAGCAAGGGCTTTGTCAAAATTAGACGACATACATGCTCATGCAAACACAACTTGCACACACGACTGCAGTCTCAACCAGCTGAGGCCAGACTGCGAGGAGCAACACCAGTGAATGAATGATGGAAGTGGCAACTGGGTGGGGATAAGAGGACGCTGGGGTGGGGAGGGGGAGGGAAACTGTAAAGTATTTATACAAGATTTCTATACCTTTCTCACTACTGTCACATAATAAAGCTAAAGATAACTTGGGTAAAGCTCATGAAACTGCTGACCTACAGACATGTAACACATACTTTTATAGGGCACTGGCAAATCAAACTCGAGATGAACTTTGTGAGGAAAGATGTAGAACTGAAGTTCTCAAAATTCTGCACATTGCCTAAACTAAACATTTGCAAAAGAAGGCACCACAACAGAAGCAGCTAAGGAAAATAGATGGTTGACTGCTGCTATTAGATATTCCTCATAGACATTTAAATGCTACATTAATCCAAAGGGTTTAATGTCACAAGTACAAAAACACATAGGAAGGTACTGCCTGCTTGTTAAAAAAAAAAAAAAAAAAAAAAAAACCCTCATTCAGTAACATAACATATAGATATAGTCTACAGAGTAAGAACAAAAAGTACAGGAGATGACAAAATGTGAAAGAGGAAAAAAACAAATATAAAAACGTACTAATCAAAGATGGGAGTAGAGTAACAGAAAATTGTCAAGCATTGGCAAATTTTGTAAATAGCTATTTACTTGGTATTATGCAGAAGTTGCAGCAAAATCTCCGTAATACAAATGTAACACCCACAGTGAATTACACAGCAAGCACTGCAGTGATGATCCCACAACAGAGCTTGAAGTCAGAAAGGCAATGCACAAATTGTCAGAAGGCATAGATGAAGCTCCAGGCTCTTATTCTGAACACACGCATTGACAGTGTAGAGACTTAACTAATTTCATAAGTGAGTCCTTAAGTTCAGGTATTTTTCCATAGTGCCTAAGGCCGGTATTACACTATCAAATTTCTTTGTCCAATATCTTTGTTGAAGATATTTGATAGTGTAATAGGGACTTTGTCAAATGTCGTCCAATATTTGATCAAATCTAGGGCCTCGCTGTATATTTGATCAAAGAAATCGCTTGTCTTCTGTTCACTGCAATGTGACATGTTACCACATGGAGCGCTGGCATCGCTGCAGCTTTCTGTCGTCTGTAGTGTTTTTATAAACATTGCCGGTAAATACAACTGGTGTGTGACAACTACAAAATTAATAGAGATTTATGAAGCTGATGAGGTGCTTTACAACGTGAGGCACCCTGAATACAAAAATAGATTAAGAAGATTGGAGACCTGACCTGACCTAACCTAACCTAACGTAACATAACCCTCTCCTGTAGCAAGGAATCGGAGTGTTACAGTGAGCCTGCCTTCTGAAGATGCAGCAGTTCTTAAGTGAATATTGTGCTTTGTGATATGAGGATACACTTCATTGAGCACATACAGAGATGTATCCTCATCCATTCTCAAGTAATTGATGTACGACATGACGTCTTCCACTGTAAGCTCACGTAACAAGTTTTGTTGAATGCTTTTAACGTGTCGTCGTAAAACCCACGGTTTCACCCAGATTAGATTAGTTTTTCGTTCCATAGATCCGTGCTGAGGAGATCCTCATGGATGTGGAACATGTAGATTTTTTTTTAAGCAGAAATAACAATACTGATAGTATGAATAAATACATCATTTGTTTCAATTAAAAATTTCGCCAATGGAGTAGGAGTTGGCCATTAGTAAGTCTTTCAGGCTCCTTTTAAACTGATCTTTATTTCTAACTAAATTTTTTATGTTTGCTGGCAAATTATTGAAGATGAGTGTTCCTGAGTAGTGGACCCCTTTTTGAACTAAATTAAGTGCTTTTAAGTCCTTGTGCAGATCCTTTTTGTTCCTGGTATTGTATATATGAACTGAGTTGTTTGCTGGTAAAAGAGATATATTATTTAGGACAAATTTCATTAAGGAGTAAATATACTGAGAGGTAGTAGTTAGTATGCCCAGTTCTTTGAAGAGGTTTCTGCAGGACGTACGTGAATTTACTCCACAAATAATACGTATTACATGCTTTTGGACTCTGAAAACTTTTGTTTGACTTTAAGATTTACCCCAAAATATTATACCATATGACATTATGGAATGAAAGTAGGCAAAGTATGCAAGCTTTTTCATTTTTATGTTGCCTATGTCTGCTAACACTCGAATTGCAAATACAGATTTGTTAAGGCGTTTCTGCAGTTCTGTGGTGTGCTCCTCCCAACTGAATTTGTTATCAAGTTGTAATCCCAGGAATTTAAGACTGCCAACCTTGTATGTATGGTTCCTTTTTTCCCCCACTTCTTTTCCGCATGTGCACACGATGCAATTGCGGTATGTGCAACTGCTGCGGTTAATAACAAGTTGTTGTCAGCCATCTTGAACTTTGACGAAATATTTGATGACAGCGCTACGTCAAAGATCTTTGTCAAATATATTTGACGGAATATTTGATCACATCTTTGACAAAGAAATTTGATAGTGCAATACCGGCCTAACAAATGTACGAGTCATGCTCTTACTGAAGAAAGGTAATGTGGGAATTACTGAAAACAACTGGCCAGTCTGTCTTATGCAATTATTTTTGAAAATGCAGTCATGAGATAAACTTGCAAATTACGCAAATGACTAAACCCCACCCCTCTCTGTCCCCCCACCCCCTCTGTCGCCCCACCCCCACCACACACACACACACACACACACACACACACACACACACACACACACACACACCCCTCTGTCCTTAGGCCTTATTTATTGTTGTTTCAAATTAAAGTGACCATAGTAGTACTTTAATCACATGCCGATAAACTATACAGGAAACTTATGTTTTCTGTGCAAAACATCTGCGAGGAAGAAAACAAAACTGTACAATGTTTTTTATACAATTTTTGTTCAATGTAACTTTTGAGAAAGAATATATATAGGACCAATAAATTGTCTAATGGTTTAAATGCCCTGGTATCATAATCAACACTGACTTAGAAAGAAAATAGAACTGCACATTTTCACAGCAAAATATAGCTCAGAATTTTCTTTCTCCCAGTCAGTGGTAACAGAAATCTTCTTCATTGCTGTTTTAAAATAGTTTATAGCCTGTGTTTTTCTAGATGTTCATCAGAGTATCATGTAAAAATCTGAAGTAAATCGATGAAGAATTTACGCGATTTTTGGTAAGTGTTTCATGTACAGGGTGAATCACCTAATACTTGGGCCACAGATATTGTGGAAATGGAAAGTGCGATTGATGTGCAGTTTTCATAGTCATAGTTTTGGTAGTCAGGGCCTTGTATTGTTAGCCAATAAACAGATTGTAATAATACTTAGTGTGTATTTTTTATGCATTCGAACACATCTTAAATGGAACAAAAGGTATTGACATTAAGAGACTAAAAGTAGGGTAAATTAGAATGTCAGTGGTGTTTGTTGCAGGAGTCAATTACGAGGTATCATATTTTGAAAAGTTTCCACACTTCCAGTTCTTTGTGCCATTCACCTATGAAGTTGCTAGGTATGATGTTATGTTTGCTTACAGTGTGTTTGCAACTTGTTAGTCAGTGTCTTGACAGGCCAAGCAGCAGGTCCTCCAGGGGGCTCACGGTCCTTTTGTGAATATGTGCGTGGCAAGCACGGGACCCCAAACTATTGCAGCCTTCCTTCTTTCCCAGGCTGCATTTCCTTTCCCTTCCCCTCTTTTCCTGTCCTTGCTCCTTCCCCTCAGCCCTCTCCTCTCCCTCTCTTGGTGTTTTCTTGTTTACGTTCCCCCCCTATCCTCCTGGTTATGTTGGCTTTGCGATTTGGTTTTGTTGAGTAATTACCTTATCCTTCTGGCATTCTCTGGGTTTTGAACTCAATTCCTTCACGTTGTTGTCTGATGCTAGCGTACATAGCCAGCAATGCAGCCAGCCTGTGTGGTGGGATTCCCATGTGCCCTTTTGGTTGAGCCCCCTGAAATCACAGGGATCACACTTCTGATACCTGACCTTTGACCACCTCATGTAAGCCTAAGAGTGGTTGCTTGTCATCCTGAAGCATCGGAACTCCCAGCAATGGCCACTGTGCCATATGGCCCGTCCTGTGGCTGGGTGGCACCCGTTGGGAGAGCCCCTGATCGGAGTGGGTGGTATCAGGGTGGACACTATGCAAATGAAATGCATACGGGTCCAGAACTCTGGCCGTTCTACTACGGCTGTCTCTTTGAATGGAAATGATTCTTTTAGTGCTGCTTCTTCTGCCCCTTCGGCCTTCCCTTCCATGGCTACCCCCTGGGAGGAGGGTCAGGCACGTTGGCTAGGGGCGAAACCTTTCCCCTGCTACCTGGCTTGCACCAGGATGATGGGGATACTTTCACCAATAACAATCCTTTATTTTTTGTGGGACACATGGAAGGCAAGTTTGGCGAAGTGAACTCTCTGAGCAAGGTTCGGTTTGTTGTTGATCAAAACTGCTTCAGCTGCCCAGTCTGCGGCCCTTCGAACCTGTAACAATTCTTGGCACAATTCCTGTGTCCATTACCTCCCACCAGTCTTTGAATATGATTGTAGGGGTAACTTTTCACAGGGACCTCATCCTTCAAGCTGATGAGCTTGGGGACAATCTAGGACGGTGGGGTGTTCACTTTGTTCGGTGTGTTCACAAGGGCCCCAAAGGACAATCGCATTGATACTGGTGCCATTATGCTGGGCTTTGAAGGGATACCATCCTTGAGAAAGTAAAGATTATGGTTTATCGATGTGACATGAAGCCGTACATCCCACTTCCTATGAGGTGTTTTAAGTACTTGCGTTTTGGCCACATGTCTTCACGCTATTCGCAGACCCCTCTGAGTGGTGACTCCATGAGGGGAGTCCCTGTGTTCCCCCTCCTGTGTGTCTTAATTGTCATGGCAATCGTTCTCGATGTTCCCTGGATTGCCCAGTTTATAAGAAGGAAAAGAAGATACAGGAGTATAAGTCCCTTGATCATCTAACCTGCACTGTGGCTTGTAAGAAGTATGCACATCTTCATCCTGTGTCAATGACGTCTAGTTATGCTTTAGGTCCTCCCCCTTCGTTACCTCAGTCCCGAACCACTGTCCACCCCCCCCCCCCCACCCCCCCTCCTGTGCGGTTCCCACACCCTCCGGGCACTGCTCCCCCTCCCCAGCCGGAGAAGTGTCCCACTTCTTCGGCATCTGCCAGTCAAGGGCGCCCCTCCCAGGATCCCACTTCCCGGCACCTTCCAGGCCAAAGGTCTGCTGCCACGTGATGACCACGAGAACCACGGTCTGTGGGCCCCCAGGTTGCCCGATCACTTCCTGTTCCAGATCTTGCTGCAGCTGGCTCCTTTTTGCAGCACAGCCCTCTTCAATCTCAAACAGAAGAGAAGAAACAAGTCCCGGGACAAATAGAACTGCACATTTTCACAGCAAAATATAGCTCAGAATTTTCTGAGAGACGGGAAGTGGTCACTATCGCAATGGTCATAATGTGACGACTAGTGTAACGAAGGAAGGACGAAGAAAGAGAAAGATCAATGGGAGAAAAGGTACCATGAATGGCACTGAAATGAGTAGGGGAGCCATCATTAAGAAGGCAAAAGTCATGGTCTGCAAGAAACTGGTCTATGAGAAGACCCCGACTAGATGGAAATGCACTGCCCCACAAGGGATGATTAGCATTAAAATCCCTGAGAAGGAGGAAGGGAGAAGGAAGATAGGGAGAAGGAAGATGCTGAAGAAGGGCAGTTAAGGCAGCAGGTGTAAGAGTCCTGTCAGGAGGGAGATTAAGATTGCAAACTGTGACCCCAGAGTTCAGGTGGACCCTAACAGCAACCACTTCCAATGTAGGTCGAAAGGGAATCCACGTGCTAGCAATGACCGTACAGACCAACGTACATACGCCACTAGATGCCCGCAGGGGCCAACCCGATTTTGACAGAACACCCGGGTGGTCGGTGAGTGATGAGTAAAATGAGATTCCAGTAGAACAACACAAGATGCAGAGTAAGACGAAATAAGGGATTTCAAATCCGGAAGGTGATGGTAATATCCATTACAGTTACATTGGATAACCACAGAATGATGATTCAAATGGGGAGTGAAAAGGCTAAAGCCAGTCATGCCACCTGGTCACCATCCGTCACTGACAAAAAGGGGGCGACATCCGTGAACTACAGGTCAGTCAGGTTGCGAAGGTGGGGACGGGACCCCTAGCAACACCAGGTGAAGGTTTTATTTGTTACCTATGTCATTTATTAGGCTATATAAGTATTGGCAAAACAAAAACTGGAAGAGAAGTTAACCAGTGATTTCTTCTTATATATATTTTATTTAATCTCAACTTTTTAAAATTCAAACTATATTTAGAAATTTAATGACTTTAAGACTAATGCAAAATGTGGAACAGTTATTACTCTTAGAAAAAGTTAATAATTCTAACTTCTGAACTGTATCATATTTGTGAAATGCTTTATTCTTTAATAAGTCCTACATAATATGATTTCACATAACAAATACAATGCTTATACAATCCTCAAAGCATTTAATCTGAGCTTGCATACAAGCCAGTTACATTTTAGGCACTGAGTGTCAGGTGTACCTTATAGCTTCTGAGACACTAAGGCTCACGGTCATGGCGTCATTTAAATGCTCTAAGACACAGAGTGCCTTTACATGTAGAATACGGTAGGCTTTTAATGGAGCTGGATATGATTATGATATGCGAGTATCTGCTGGTAGCAGGCAAAGACGTGAGGGTAGATGACATCGCTGCACATATAAATATAAAATTTGCACCACACCGAACTAGAAATTGCTTATTTTCTTTATTCGTTGAGTTAGTACGTTTGTTACGCCTTCACACTGAAGCAGCTTGATGAATTTGTATGAACTCTCAAAGGGAGGTAGCCTGAATTAGCACACTAACTACCTTTCATTCCGAAAAAGAAGCACTGAATAATCAACATGACTACTGTTCCCATGGAACAGGTGTCACCAAAAAGTCAGCCATGAATGTCAACTATCAAATGAATGCATGAAGTTTAGTGTAGAGATTAGTTATTAAGTGTTTTGACAAATAAATTAAGTGCATGCATAAATTTAAGAGACCAGAAATATTCCTGTAGGATCAAATCAATACTAAACTGTAACAATGTAACACGAAAATATTTTGCAGCATCTGGATGCACCAAGATTGTGCAACAGCACCAGGCTGCACATCACTGTACTGAGAAAGAATGTCATGCAGACCACTATCATCACTGGCAGTGCCAAAGGAGACAGTATTAATACCATGAATTTCTATCATCCCAACAAATTTGCCTTTCCATTTTAAATGCTTGTAGTTCCCTTTGAAAGCAGCCTTCTTTTGATCACTATAAATACAAGTCGAGGACAAATATTAAAAGTGGCATGTGTTCGTCTGGACACATTATGTTTTTCACACAGGCAGTTCTATGTTGGCTGCTCACATGTATTGAGAGCCAGAAATCTTGATATACACACACAGAACGAGAAGCCTCGGAATGATGTTCACAGAGACATATCACAGTAGTTTTCTGTCTCTTCATACACACCAGGACCATTATCACCTTTTCTGAGCTCAGCATGCCACAAATTGTCAGGAAATTATTTACTCCCTTTCCCAGCACATTTTGTAATTCACTATTTGCTTGCATAAATATTTTTTCTAGATAATAAATGAGTGAGTTGTGAGCAACAGGTATTCCATCAGGTTTTCCCATTGTCTCAGGATTTGGTGGTGGTTACAGAGAAGGGAGGGTAAGTGACTGCTCCCTCAGTCAAACGATCAGCAAGCTCATTCCCTGGGATACCCACATGGCCAGGGACCCAAAGGAAGTCAACGGAACAAGCAGCATGGTGAAGATCAGCGAGACAGTCATGGATGACCGAGACCAAGGGATGGTAGGAAAAACACCTGTAAATAGCCTGAAGGCCACTCATTGAGTCTGTACATAACAAAACGCGGTTGAGTTGGGACTGTTTAATAAAGGTAAGGGCCTGGGAAATTGCCATCAATTCTGCAGTAAACACCCCACATGCAGTAAGCAGGAGATGATTTTGCCATGCCAACAGAGGACGTGAAGGCATATCCCACACAATCAGCAGATTTAGAGCCATCAGTGTAAAAAACAACAGCATCGCAAAACACCCATAAAATTCGGCAGAAAAACAACGGGACACCATCGGAGGAACAGACTCTTTCGGACCTCGGCAGGGATCCGTCTGAATCCAGGGCGAAGGAACTAACCAGAGGGGGTGGCGGGTGGGGGAGGGAACGTGGGAGACAGGACAAAGATGGAAGCTAAAATTCATGGTGAAGAGACGCAAGGTGGAGCCCAACCGGTAAACCCGCCCGAGGGCAGGATCAGGTGGGTGACGTCCTTGGTCTGGGAACAAGATAAAATAGGAAGAATGAGTGGGAGAGGACTGGACAGCGATAGCATAAGAAACCAGAAGCTGGGACCGCCGAACAGAAAGGGGGGGGGGGGGGGGGGGGTTTCCAGCTTCAACCAGAAGACTATCAATAGGGCTAGCAGGGAATGCACCGGTGGCCAAACAGATACCACAATGGTGGACTGGATCCAGGAGGCTCAGTGTGGAAGGAATAGCTAAACCGTAAACTTGACAATCATAGTCCAAGTGAGAAAGCACTAAAGGCTGATAAAAGCAGAGAAAAGTGGAGCAGTCCACACCTCAAGAGGTGTGGGCAAGGAAGCGAAGGACATTGAGTTTACGGTAACATCCTGTCTTCAGAAGTCTGATATGAGGCAGCCAAGTGAGTTTGTTGTCGAAAAAAAGACCCAGGAAACAAAACTGTGGGGACCACAGGTAATCGTTGTGCATCGAGGTAGAGCTCCATATGGGTGTGGACTGTATTATGGAAACAGAAGTGGACCACCCACGATTTTAAAGGAGAGAATTGAAACCCATGTAAGAGGGTCCATGCAGAGACACGCTGTTAGCACCCTGGAACTGCCGTTCTGCAGAGGCCATCGAAGAGGAACTAGCCCAAATGCAGAAATCATCCACATACAGAGCAGGGGTGACCAAAGAACCAATGGAGGCCACAAGTCCATCTATAGCAATGACGAAAAGAAGTACACTCAATACAGAACCCTGTGGGATGCCATTCTCCTGGGTCCATGGAGAACTAAAAACAGTACCAACACGAACTCTAAATGACTGATGGAACAGGAACTGGCAGATAAATATCGGGAGTGGGTCCCGAAGACCCCACTGATGAAGTGCAAGTAAGATGTGATGGCGCCAAGCCGTGTCATAGGCCTTGCGAAGGCCAAAAAATCCTGCAACCAAATGGCGGCACTGGGAAAAAGCCTGCCAAACTGTAGATTCTGAGCGAAGTAAATGATTGATCAGAGACCGTCCCTCCCGGAAGTCACACTGGAAAGGGGACAACAGATCCCTGAGATTCGAGGACCCATTTGAGCCGACGGGCTACCATCCATTCAAGTAACTTGCAAACAACATTCGTCAGACTAATTGGCAGATAGCTTTCGACGAATGGGGTTCTTACCAGGCTTAAGGATGGGAATCATGATGCTATCCCTCCACTGAGAAGGGAAGTCACCCTGGAGCCAAATATGGTTAAACACCTAGGGAAGATGTTGTCACCGTGGAGCACTCAGATGTTGAAGCAATTGGTTATGAATGGAGCCTCGGCCAGAGGTCGTATCATGAGAAGAAGAAAGTGCAGAAAGAAGTTCCCACTCAGTAAAAGGTTCGTTGTAAGATTCTGACTGACAAGGGGTAAAACATAAGGTGGAAGCTTCGGCCCGCTGTTTCTGGTGAAGGAAAGCAGCCGGATAAGAGTGGGTCACAAGATGTTCTGCAAGAATCAACATGTCCATGCAAAGGCCATCCAGGAGGGCAAGGCCCAGGAGGGTAGACTGCAGACGGCAACCTTGGAGAGAGTGAAGTGTAGCCCATACCCGTGACATAGGGACAGTAGAACCGAGGGAAGATACAAAGCTTTCCCAACACACCCGTTTGCTCCGTTTGATTAAGTAACGGGCTTTGGTACAAAAGCATTTAATGGTAATAAGATTGGCAGCGGACGGGTGCATCTTAACGTGGCGCAAAGCTCAACAGCGATCATGGATGGCAATGGCAATGGCCGTACTCCACCCTGGGACTTGCTGGTGGCAAAACGGACCACATGAGCATGGGATAGCAAGGCTAGCAGCGCGAACAATTGCACCAGACATGTCACGGAGGACATCATCAATACAACCCGACAAAGAGGGAGAAAAAACGACCAGTGCAGCATATAGAAGCCAATTGGCACGTTGGAAAGACCAACAAGGTAATCTGTCCATTGGGGAGTGGGAAGAGAGTGAGAGACGGGAAGTGGTCACTATCGCAATGGTCATAATGTGACGACTAGTGTAACGAAGGAAGGACGAAGAAAGAGAAAGATCAATGGGAGAAAAGGTACCATGAATGGCACTGAAATGAGTAGGGGAGCCATCATTAAGAAGGCAAAAGTCATGGTCTGCAAGAAACTGGTCTATGAGAAGACCCCGACTAGATGGAAATGCACTGCCCCACAAGGGATGATTAGCATTAAAATCCCTGAGAAGGAGGAAGGGAGAAGGAAGATGCTGAAGAAGGGCAGTTAAGGCAGCAGGTGTAAGAGTCCTGTCAGGAGGGAGATTAAGATTGCAAACTGTGACCCCAGAGTTCAGGTGGACCCTAACAGCAACCACTTCCAATGTAGGTCGAAAGGGAATCCACGTGCTAGCAATGACCGTACAGACCAACGTACATACGCCACTAGATGCCCGCAGGGGCCAACCCGATTTTGACAGAACACCCGGGTGATCGGTGAGTGATGAGTAAAATGAGATTCCAGTAGAACAACACAAGATGCAGAGTAAGACGAAATAAAGGATTTCAAATCCGGAAGGTGATGGTAATATCCATTACAGTTACATTGGATAACCACAGAATGATGATTCAAATGGGGAGTGAAAAGGCTAAAGCCAGTCATGCCACCTGGTCACCATCCGTCACTGACAAAAAGGGGGCGACATCCGTGAACTACAGGTCAGTCAGGTTGCGAAGGTGGGGACGGGACCCCTAGCAACACCAGAGGCTCCTTGTCCCGGGACTTGTTTCTTCTCTTCTGTTTGAGATTGAAGAGGGCTGTGCTGCAAAAAGGAGCCAGCTGCAGCAAGATCTGGAACAGGAAGCGATCGGGCAACCTGGGGGCCCACAGACCGTGGTTCTCGTGGTCATCACGTGGCAGCAGACCTTTGGCCTGGAAGGTGCCGGGAAGTGGGATCCTGGGACTGGCAGATGCCGAAGAAGTGGGACACTTCTCCGGCTGGGGAGGGGGAGCAGTGCCCGGAGGGTGTGGGAACCGCACAGGAGGGGGGGTGGGGGGGGGGGGGGGTGGACAGTGGTTCGGGACTGAGGTAACGAAGGGGGAGGACCTAAAGCATAACTAGACGTCATTGACACAGGATGAAGATGTGCATACTTCTTACAAGCCACAGTGCAGGTTAGATGATCAAGGGACTTATACTCCTGTATCTTCTTTTCCTTCTTATAAACTGGGCAATCCAGGGAACATCGAGAACGATTGCCATGACAATTAAGACACACAGGAGGGGGAACACAGGGACTCCCCTCATGGAGTCACCACTCAGAGGGGTCTGCGAATAGCGTGAAGACATGTGGCCAAAACGCAAGTACTTAAAACACCTCATAGGAAGTGGGATGTACGGCTTCATGTCACATCGATAAACCATAATCTTTACTTTCTCAAGGATGGTATCCCTTCAAAGCCCAGCATAATGGCACCAGTATCAATGCGATTGTCCTTTGGGGCCCTTGTGAACACACCGAACAAAGTGAACACCCCACCGTCCTAGATTGTCCCCAAGCTCATCAGCTTGAAGGATGAGGTCCCTGTGAAAAGTTACCCCTACAATCATATTCAAAGACTGGTGGGAGGTAATGGACACAGGAATTGTGCCAAGAATTGTTACAGGTTCGAAGGGCCGCAGACTGGGCAGCTGAAGCAGTTTTGATCAACAACAAACCGAACCTTGCTCAGAGAGTTCACTTCGCCAAACTTGCCTTCCATGTGTCCCACAAAAAATAAAGGATTGTTATTGGTGAAAGTATCCCCATCATCCTGGTGCAAGCCAGGTAGCAGGGGAAAGGTTTCGCCCCTAGCCAACGTGCCTGACCCTCCTCCCAGGGGGTAGCCATGGAAGGGAAGGCCGAAGGGGCAGAAGAAGCAGCACTAAAAGAATCATTTCCATTCAAAGAGACAGCCGTAGTAGAACGGCCAGAGTTCTGGACCCGTATGCATTTCATTTGCATAGTGTCCACCCTGATACCACCCACTCCGATCAGGGGCTCTCCCAACGGGTGCCACCCAGCCACAGGACGGGCCATATGGCACAGTGGCCATTGCTGGGAGTTCCGATGCTTCAGGATGACAAGCAACCACTCTTAGGCTTACATGAGGTGGTCAAAGGTCAGGTATCAGAAGTGTGATCCCTGTGATTTCAGGGGGCTCAACCAAAAGGGCACATGGGAATCCCACCACACAGGCTGGCTGCATTGCTGGCTATGTACGCTAGCATCAGACAACAACGTGAAGGAATAGATGGAAGGAACTAGGAGGGCACATGCAGGTGACACTAGGTAAGCTGCTCTTCCCCAAATGGCTCACACTACAGAATAGAAATTTAGTAATTGAGTTCAAAACCCAGAGAATGCCAGAAGGATAAGGTAATTACTCAACAAAACCAAATCGCAAAGCCAACATAACCAGGAGGATAGGGGGGGAACGTAAACAAGAAAACACCAAGAGAGGGAGAGGAGAGGGCTGAGGGGAAGGAGCAAGGACAGGAAAAGAGGGGAAGGGAAAGGAAATGCAGCCTGGGAAAGAAGGAAGGCTGCAATAGTTTGGGGTCCCGTGCTTGCCACGCACATATTCACAAAAGGACCGTGAGCCCCCTGGAGGACCTGCTGCTTGGCCTGTCAAGACACTGACTAACAAGTTGCAAACACACTGTAAGCAAACATAACATCATACCTAGCAACTTCATAGGTGAATGGCACAAAGAACTGGAAGTGTGGAAACTTTTCAAAATATGATACCTCGTAATTGACTCCTGCAACAAACACCACTGACATTCTAATTTACCCTACTTTTAGTCTCTTAATGTCAATACCTTTTGTTCCATTTAAGATGTGTTCGAATGCATAAAAAATACACACTAAGTATTATTACAATCTGTTTATTGGCTAACAATACAAGGCCCTGACTACCAAAACTATGACTATGAAAACTGCACATCAATCGCACTTTCCATTTCCACAATATCTGTGGCCCAAGTATTAGGTGATTCACCCTGTACATGAAACACTTACCAAAAATCGCGTAAATTCTTCATCGATTTACTTCAGATTTTTACATGATACTCTGATGAACATCTAGAAAAACACAGGCTATAAACTATTTTAAAACAGCAATGAAGAAGATTTCTGTTACCACTGACTGGGAGAAAGAAAATTCTGAGCTATATTTTGCTGTGAAAATGTGCAGTTCTATTTTCTTTCTAAGTCAGTGTTGATTATGATACCAGGGCATTTAAACCATTAGACAATTTATTGGTCCTATATTCTTTCTCAAAAGTTACATTGAACAAAAATTGTATAAAAAACATTGTACAGTTTTGTTTTCTTCCTCGCAGATGTTTTGCACAGAAAACATAAGTTTCCTGTATAGTTTATCGGCATGTGATTAAAGTACTACTATGGTCACTTTAATTTGAAACAACAATAAATAAGGCCTAAGGACAGAGGGGTGTGTGTGTGTGTGTGTGTGTGTGTGTGTGTGTGTGTGTGTGTGTGTGTGTGTGTGTGGTGGGGGTGGGGCGACAGAGGGGGTGGGGGGACAGAGAGGGGTGGGGTTTAGTCATTTGCGTAATTTGCAAGTTTATCTCATGACTGCATTTTCAAAAATAATTGCATAAGACAGACTGGCCAGTTGTTTTCAGTAATTCCCACATTACCTTTCTTCAGTAAGAGCATGACTCGTACATTTGTTAGGCCGGTATTGCACTATCAAATTTCTTTGTCAAAGATGTGATCAAATATTCCGTCAAATATATTTGACAAAGATCTTTGACGTAGCGCTGTCATCAAATATTTCGTCAAAGTTCAAGATGGCTGACAACAACTTGTTATTAACCGCAGCAGTTGCACATACCGCAATTGCATCGTGTGCACATGCGGAAAAGAAGTGGGGGAAAAAAGGAACCATACATACAAGGTTGGCAGTCTTAAATTCCTGGGATTACAACTTGATAACAAATTCAGTTGGGAGGAGCACACCACAGAACTGCAGAAACGCCTTAACAAATCTGTATTTGCAATTCGAGTGTTAGCAGACATAGGCAACATAAAAATGAAAAAGCTTGCATACTTTGCCTACTTTCATTCCATAATGTCATATGGTATAATATTTTGGGGTAAATCTTAAAGTCAAACAAAAGTTTTCAGAGTCCAAAAGCATGTAATACGTATTATTTGTGGAGTAAATTCACGTACGTCCTGCAGAAACCTCTTCAAAGAACTGGGCATACTAACTACTACCTCTCAGTATATTTACTCCTTAATGAAATTTGTCCTAAATAATATATCTCTTTTACCAGCAAACAACTCAGTTCATACATACAATACCAGGAACAAAAAGGATCTGCACAAGGACTTAAAAGCACTTAATTTAGTTCAAAAAGGGGTCCACTACTCAGGAACACTCATCTTCAATAATTTGCCAGCAAACATAAAAAATTTAGTTAGAAATAAAGATCAGTTTAAAAGGAGCCTGAAAGACTTACTAATGGCCAACTCCTACTCCATTGGCGAAATTTTTAATTGAAACAAATGATGTATTTATTCATACTATCAGTATTGTTATTTCTGCTTAAAAAAAATCTACATGTTCCACATCCATGAGGATCTCCTCAGCACGGATCTATGGAACGAAAAACTAATCTAATCTGGGTGAAACCGTGGGTTTTACGACGACACGTTAAAAGCATTCAACAAAACTTGTTACGTGAGCTTACAGTGGAAGACGTCATGTCGTACATCAATTACTTGAGAATGGATGAGGATACATCTCTGTATGTGCTCAATGAAGTGTATCCTCATATCACAAAGCACAATATTCACTTAAGAACTGCTGCATCTTCAGAAGGCAGGCTCACTGTAACACTCCGATTCCTTGCTACAGGAGAGGGTTATGTTACGTTAGGTTAGGTTAGGTCAGGTCAGGTCTCCAATCTTCTTAATCTATTTTTGTATTCAGGGTGCCTCACGTTGTAAAGCACCTCATCAGCTTCATAAATCTCTATTAATTTTGTAGTTGTCACACACCAGTTGTATTTACCGGCAATGTTTATAAAAACACTACAGACGACAGAAAGCTGCAGCGATGCCAGCGCTCCATGTGGTAACATGTCACATTGCAGTGAACAGAAGACAAGCGATTTCTTTGATCAAATATACAGCGAGGCCCTAGATTTGATCAAATATTGGACGACATTTGACAAAGTCCCTATTACACTATCAAATATCTTCAACAAAGATATTGGACAAAGAAATTTGATAGTGTAATACCGGCCTTAGGCACTATGGAAAAATACCTGAACTTAAGGACTCACTTATGAAATTAGTTAAGTCTCTACACTGTCAATGCGTGTGTTCAGAATAAGAGCCTGGAGCTTCATCTATGCCTTCTGACAATTTGTGCATTGCCTTTCTGACTTCAAGCTCTGTTGTGGGATCATCACTGCAGTGCTTGCTGTGTAATTCACTGTGGGTGTTACATTTGTATTACGGAGATTTTGCTGCAACTTCTGCATAATACCAAGTAAATAGCTATTTACAAAATTTGCCAATGCTTGACAATTTTCTGTTACTCTACTCCCATCTTTGATTAGTACGTTTTTATATTTGTTTTTTTCCTCTTTCACATTTTGTCATCTCCTGTACTTTTTGTTCTTACTCTGTAGACTATATCTATATGTTATGTTACTGAATGAGGGTTTTTTTTTTTTTTTTTTTTTTTTTAACAAGCAGGCAGTACCTTCCTATGTGTTTTTGTACTTGTGACATTAAACCCTTTGGATTAATGTAGCATTTAAATGTCTATGAGGAATATCTAATAGCAGCAGTCAACCATCTATTTTCCTTAGCTGCTTCTGTTGTGGTGCCTTCTTTTGCAAATGTTTAGTTTAGGCAATGTGCAGAATTTTGAGAACTTCAGTTCTACATCTTTCCTCACAAAGTTCATCTCGAGTTTGATTTGCCAGTGCCCTATAAAAGTATGTGTTACATGTCTGTAGGTCAGCAGTTTCATGAGCTTTACCCAAGTTATCTTTAGCTTTATTATGTGACAGTAGTGAGAAAGGTATAGAAATCTTGTATAAATACTTTACAGTTTCCCTCCCCCTCCCCACCCCAGCGTCCTCTTATCCCCACCCAGTTGCCACTTCCATCATTCATTCACTGGTGTTGCTCCTCGCAGTCTGGCCTCAGCTGGTTGAGACTGCAGTCGTGTGTGCAAGTTGTGTTTGCATGAGCATGTATGTCGTCTAATTTTGACAAAGCCCTTGCTGGTTGAAAGCTATCTATATTTGTGACAGTCTTTTTGTTGTGCCTATCTGTGACTTAGCATCTCCACTATATGGTGAGTTGGTTGGTTTAAAAGGGGGGGGGGGGGGGGGGGGGCTAAGAGACCAAACTGCAAGGTCATCAGCCCTTGTTCCCAGTAGAGCAATTACCCAAGGGGAAAAAAGAAAACAAAGATGTACGGCACAATAACAGGAGAAAGGAAGAACCAGAAGAACAACAGGACAACAAACATTACAATGGACAAAACAGGACAAGAAAACCACAGAGAGATGCAGGAAACGGGGAGAAGAGATTAAAAACAAGAAAGATTATCACGGCTGGCTGACCATGAGAACAAAATAGGAGAAGCCAACCACTCTGCAACACATTAAACCCACCACCCTAAAAGTCCTAAAGTGGAGGACACAGAGGGACAAAGGATATTCACTAAAACTCAGATCAAATGATAAAACCCACCCTTGTGAATAAAATGTAAAACTAAAGCTGCTGTTGGTGCACTGTCACCCAACACTGAAGGTAGGGTGCTGGGAGAGTTAAAAGTCCACTGCAGAGCGGCTAAAAGTGGGCAGTCCAGCAAGAGGTGGACGACTGTCATTTGGGAGCCACAGCAACACTGAGATGGGTCCTCATGACGGAGGTGGTAACCATGTGTGAGCCATGTATGACCAGTGCGGAGCCGACAAAGGACAACTGATTCCCTACGAGAAGCCTGGAGGGAAGACTTCCACACATTCGCTGTCTCCTTAAAGACACACAGTTTGTTGTGCATACTGTTATGCCACTGTCTCTCAAAGCCAAAACCCTACGGCATAAGTCAGAACGCAGATCAGGTTCAGAGATGCCCATCTCTACGAGTGGTTTCTGCGCAGCCTGTTTGGGCAGCCAGTCAGCAAGTTTGTTGCCTGGGATTCCAACGTGACCTGGGGTCCACACAAACACCAATGAACGGCTGGACTGTTCCAGGGCATAGGTGGACTCCTGGATGGTCGCTACCAAAGGATGGCGAGGGTAGCACTGGTCAATAGCTTTTAGGCTGCTCAAGGAGTCAGTACACAGAAGAAACAATTCCCCGGGGCATGAACGGATATACTGAAGTGCACGAGAGATGGCCACCAGCTCTGCAGTGAATACACTTCAGCCATCGAGCAAGGAATGCTGTCCAAAATGGCCTCTGTGGACGTAGGCGAAGCCAACATCACCATCAGCCATTGAGCCGCCAGTGTAAACCACTTCAGAGCCCCAGAACACGTCAAGAATCAAGAGGAAGTGAAAGCGGATAGCAGCAGGAGTAACTGAGTCCTTATGGTCATGCGAAAGGTCCAGACGAATCTGCAACCTAGGTGTACACCATGGATGTGTATGCGGATGGATCTGGATGAGAGGTGTTAAAGGGACAGACTCCAGTTAAGACAGAAGGGATCGCACGCAAACGGCAATCATCAGCCCTGACCTGGGCCGCCAATGCGGGAGATGAACTGCCATGGGTGAAAAATGGAGATGGTAATTCGGATGCACAGGAGAACTACGAATGTGTGCAACGTAACTGGCGAGCAGTTGTGCACGTCGGATCTGCAACGGAGGGACTCCGGCCTCCACCAGGACTCCACCAGACTAATTCTAAAAGCTCCCGTCGCTAGGCGAACGCCACAGTAGTGCACTGGGTCGAGTACACGCAACGCTGAGGGTACTGCCGAACCATAACCAGACTCGCATTTCAAGGCGGGATTGAACAAGGTCTTTGTAGAGCTGCAGCAGCATAGAGCGATCTGCACCCCAGTTGGTGCTGCTCAGGCAGCGGAAGGCATTGAGGTGCTGCCAGCACTTGCAGTTAAGCTGACAAACGTGAGGTAGCCAAGTCAATTAGGCATCGAAAACCAGTCCTAAGAATCGATGTATCTCCGCTACAGCGAGTGGATCGTCACTAAGGTAAAGTTCTGGTTCCGGATGAATGCTACGATGCCGACAGAAGTGCATGACACACAACTTCGCGGCTGAAAACTGGAAGCCGTGGGCTAGAGCACATGTCTGCACCTTGTGGATGGCTCCCTATGGGCACCACTCAACACCCGTACTGGTGGAGCAGTACAAAATGCAGAAGTCATCTGCATACAGAGAGGGTGAGACGGACTGCCCTACAGCTGCTGCTAGACCGTTAATGGCCCCTAAAAATAGTGATACACTCAATACAGAGCCTGGGGGAACTATGGGAGGCACCAACTTGGACATGGAAAGTACAGAGCGACAAGAAATTCTGGATAAAATTGGGAGCAGGCCTTGGAGACCCCACCTGTATAATATGGCAAGGATATGCCGGGTGGTGTCAAACGCTTTACGTAGATAAAAAAGATGGCAACAAGGTGTTGGCATCTGGAAAAGGCTGTTCAGATGGCAGGCTCGAGGGACACAAGATTATCGTGGTAGAGCGACCCTGGCAGAAGACGCCCTGACATGTAGCCAGTAGGCAACGTGACTCCAGGACCCAACCTAACCACCGACACACCATATGTTCCAGCAGCTCACCATATGTTCTAGCAGCTTACAAACAACATTGTTGAGGCTGATGGGTTGACAGCTATCCACATAAAGAGGGGTTTTTACCAGGTTTGAGCACCGGAGCAATGGTGCTCTCCTGCTATTGTGATGGAAAGATGCCATTGCACCAGATCCAGTTGAAGATGAAGAGGAGATGGCACTTGTGGTCAGACGAGAGATGTTTAATCATCTGACTGTGTATCTGATCCGGTCCAGGAGCTGTGTCGGGGCAATGTGCAAATGCGCTGAGGAGCTCCCACTCCGTGAATGGGTCGTTATAAGGTTCACTGTGGCCAGTAGTGAAGGAGAAGACTTTAATTTCCATCCCCTGTTTGAGGGTGCAAAAGCCTGAGGGGTAATTCTCCGACGCAAAGGCTCGAGCATAGTGCTCAGCAAAGTGCTCGGCAATCACGTTTGCATCGGTACATAGCACACCCTTGATGATAACGCCACGGACACCCGTTGGGGTCTGGTACCCAAAAAGATGTCTAATCTTCATCCAGATTTGAGAAGGTGACGTATGGCACCCAATGGTCGACATGTACCTCTCCCAACACTCCTGTTTCTGTTGTTTCATAAGCTGGCATACGCGGGCACAGAGCCGCTTAAATGCTATCATATGCTCTAGGGAAGGGTGCTGCTTATGTCGCTGCAAAGCTCACCAATGCTCTATAATTGCCTCAGCGATTTCCGGTGCCCACCAAGGGACTGTCTTTCACTAGGGGCACTCTAAACAGCAAGGGATTGCATTTTCTACTACAGAAATGATTGTGGGCGGTACATGCTCAACCATCACATCCCTGTTACCAAGTGGGGGAGAGGCAACGGTGACATCAAAGGTGAAAGTTTCCCCGTCCGCCTTGTTTAAAGCCCATCTGGGCAGGCATCGTGGGCCTGACGCCGGGGCAGTGATAGGAAGGTGGGGAATCGGTCACTACCACACAGGTCGTCACATGCTCTCCAGCGGATAGACGGGGAAGTCCTGGGCTGCAAATTGATAAATCAATGGCCAAGTAACTACCTTGAGCCACGCTGAAATGAATGGCAGCCCTAGTATTTAAGAGGCAGAGGTTGAACCGAGACAGTAAAGTTTTGACATCTCTGCCTCTGCCAGTAAGCGTGGTGTCACCCCACAAGGGGTTATGGGAGTTGAAATCTCCCAAAAGTAGGGTAGGTTTAGGGAGTAGATCAATCAGTGCAGCTATTACATTGAGGGGTACTGCATCATCTGGAGGAAGATATATACTGCAGACAGTTATTTCCTGTGTCGTCCATATTCAGACAGCCACAGCTTCAAGACGGGTTTGAAGCGGCACAGTTCACTACAGACTGAGTTTAGGACATGAATGCAAACTCCACCTGACACTCAATTATAGTCACTACAGTTCCTGTAATATCCCTTATAGTTGTGGAGGGCCGGGGTCCGCATTGCCAGGAACCAGGTTTCCTGGAGGGCAATGCAGAAAGCAGGTGTAAAGCTTAACAGCTGCCGTAGCTCAGCCAGGCGCTGGAGAAAACTGCCACAATTCCACTGGAGGATGACATCAGGAGACTGGGAAGGCATGGAACACACAATGAGGCAGATTACACCTCAGGATCACCTGTTGCCACCGACTTATTGCCTGACCAATCTATATCCATTGTGTTTTGAGGGTCTGGCGAGAGCCAGGTCCTCAGCATATGCCATAATCTCCACCCCATCCTCAGACACAGAGCTTGTAGGTAGCAGTGGTGTAGGTGCCACGGCAAATTCCTTGCTCTTGGGGGGTCTTCTTTTCCGATTTCTCGTGCTGTTTCTTGAGTTTCCTTGGCTGGGAGGACTTCACTGAATCAGCCTCTGGGACTGATGATGAGTGTGAAGCCCTACGACCAGCTGTTTTTGGGTTCTTCAGCCACTTGCAGGTGTCATCTTTCCCACTAGCAGAAACCCAGGAAGGGAGTGACTCGAGGGACCCCTTCCTATGGAGAGGAGCCGAAGAAGACTTAGGCTTCTCTGTCTCTGAAGTGGGGACTGAAATTCCCGATGGTTGGTGGGGTGTTGCTCCCGAAGAGGGAGGTGCAGGAGCAACAGGGAGGGAAGTGCCCCCCCCCCCAATCAAGGGGGCAGGTGTGATGTGAGACGGGCAAGTGCAGCCCTAGTACGAGAACACATCAAGGTCACTAGACTGGAACTCAACAAGAACACTGGAAGCCTGCTTTCTCTACACCCCCAATTGGCTTCCTGTATCCCAGAACACACCTGTGACTGGATAGAAGGCAATACCTTTGCCAATGGTGAATTGTCATAGAAGAAAGCCACTGAAAGGCAGCGCAAGAAATTCCTTCAACTTCCAAAAATGTGACAACAGAAAGAAAAACAATCACCCAACAAGGTGATTAATCTAACAAACAAGGAACTGGATGGGCCAATACAAGAGGTGCTGTCCAAGGGCCTAAACTTGGCACCAGTTCCAAGGACCCAGCCGAAAAGGGATATCATAAGTGGGGTAGAGCAAGCCATATGGAGACTACCTGAAGAGGTTGGAAAAGAAGTAAGAAGAGACATTTGCAAAGTGCTACACAAAGCAAAGATGCCAAAGAATAACATTTCGGCAGCAGAACACAGGGCAATACGGGCACTCAGGGAGGAACGGGACACAGTAGTCTTGGCAGAGGACAAAAGGAACGTGACGGTGCTGCTTAAATCAGAAGAATATTGGCAAAAAATCTATGCCCTCCTGCAGGATCCTGCCTACAAACAACTAGGGAAGAACCCCACCACCACAGTGACTTGCAAGACCATTGAGATGCTCAACAACTCAGGACTAGGGAAGAATATCATCACGAAGTTGTACCCGAGGGTACCGGCACCACCACATCTCTATAGCCTCCCAACGGTCCACAAAGAAGGCGTCCGATTATGACCTATTTTGAACACTATTATCTCGCCGACATATGGTATTTCTAAGCATTTATCACAGATGCTAAAACCCTTGGTGGGTTACGGTCCACACCAGGTGAAAAACTCTGCTGAGTTTGTAAAGATACTACAGGGCATGCAGTTGGAAAATGAAGACTTACTAGTCAGCTTCGATGCGACATCCTTATGCACATGAGTACCAATAGAAAACTCTCTGGCTTTACTCGAAGAACACTTTGAGGATGATATCATCAAGCTTTTTCACCATGTGCTCCCCTAGCACCAGGCATAGCTGACCTATACGTGGAGCACTTCGAAAAGCTAGCACTGGACACTGCTAAACACAAGCCAAAAGCCTTTTACAGGTACGCTGATGATACTTTTGTAGTTTGGCCACATGGCAGGAACAAATTGCTGAAGTCCCATCAACACCTCAATAGTATACACGGAAATATCAAATTTACCATGGAGATAGAAGAGAACAGAAGCTTACCCTTTCTGGATATCCTGATCACAAGAAACATGGACAGCATGCTGGGACATACAGTGTACAGAAAGAAAACACACACGGACCTTTATCTTTATGCCAACAGCTGCCACCACCCTGCGCAACGCAATTCTGTACTCAACTCCTTAGTGCACAGGGTCAGGTCCATCTGTGACAGGGCAAGTTTGCGAGGAGAATTGCAACACCTCAAGGACACCTTCAAGAAAAATGGATACAGTGAGATACAAATAAGGAGAGCTCTGAAGACCAACCTCAAGAAGAGAGACCGGATGACGAAGTAATGGGCTGTGCGTTCTTGTCATACGCGGGTCCTCCAGCAGCCAAGATCGCGATAATTCTCAAGAAACAAAGTGAAGACCGTTTTCCGGACAGCGGGAAAAATTAAAGACCTTCTCGGTTCAACCAAGGATCCACTGGGTCTGACAACACCTGGTGCGTACAAGATCAGATGCGAATGTGGGATATAATATATATAAGACAGACGCAGCGTTGCATCTCACAGCGCCACAATGAACACATCAGGCATGTACGCTTGGGTCAGACCAACAAATCTGCTGTGGAGGAACATAGTATTGACAAGAAGCACACCTTCGATTTCGAGGACAGAAAGAAAATATGCAGTACAAATGGATTTTGGGACTCAGTAATCAAAGAGTCCATAGAAATACCGTAACACGACAACCTAATCAACCGCAACAGTGGCTACCATCTCAGCACAGCCTGGGAGCCTGCAATCAGGAAAATCAGAGAAGAATGTTCCATTCCACCAAGGGCCACAGACAGAGCAGACAGAGACGGACACCTGGACACGAAACCCGCACACGGAGCCTGGTCAGAGTTACACATGATAAAGAGAGATTATCCTTTAACATAAAACCAAACTATTGATTGTTTAGCAATTCTGCAGAGTTACTCTCCATACGTCACTAAGTCTCATGGTCTCTTCCTTCCTATTAAAATTATGCCTTTGCTTATGTATTTCAGTGGCTTCTCTACATAGCTGTGGATAATAGTTCATCATCATGGATAAAATTTTTGTTTCAGGAAACTTCACTTTGTGACTTCCTGACTGAAGAGCACACCCTGCTACAACTGATTTCTCTATTTTCCCTAGTCAGCAGACTTTTGTGTTCCTTTAGCTGTATATTCATGCTTCACCTGGTTGTTCCAATATAAACTGTACCAAATGTACATGGAATTTTATATACTCCACATATGGACAGAAGAGTGTGTTTATCCCTTACAGATTGGAGAGCCAGATCTATTTTCTTTGCTGGTCTAAAAACCATTCTAATGTCTTCTTTCTATAAAATCTTTCTGATCTGCTACTATTTTAATAAAAGTGAGAGAAACTGTATTCTTCCATCATAGTTTTTCATGCTTGTCCTTCAGCCTTTCGTTATTTGGTTGTAGAATTCTGTTTACTTCCTTCCTCAAGTAATCATTTTTCTCAAAAGCCTGCTCTAGATGTTTTAATTTGGGCCCAGATATTCCAGTGTGCAAATTCTTTTAGCTCTAACGACAGGACTTAATGACACCTCCTTTGTTGTGTATGGTGATTAGGGTTCTTATGTAATTATCTGTCAGAGCGCATTACTTTTCAAAAAATATTATGTTCCAAACTTTGATCGGTCTGTCATAAGTAAAACATTCAAGAAAAGTATTTTGTTGTCATTTTCTAGTATCTGGATTTTTGGATTTATATTATTTACATAGAAAACCAAAGAATTCGTTCAAAGCTTATTACCACGTGGCCAGACCACAAACATGTCATCCACAAACCAATACCAAGAAGATGGTTTCTTATTTACTTTTTCCAAAGCTGACTGTCCGAATTTCTCTATAAAGTCAAGTCATTTAACTCTAAACCAAGCTAAAACTTATTTCATTCATTTCTGATATACCTCAAAATGTGGCTGTACATATCATGCTGTTGATGGATGCACTGAAAAATGACAAAACAGCATCTTTCAAGAAGTAAGGAGTATTACTGGAATAATATTCTGTTGCAAAAAGTGAATCCTGCACATTGAATTCATGTGTAAAGCTTATTTCAATCTTCTACACTCTTACAGTTAAATATGAATTCAACTATTTGGAAAACTATCCCACACATACTACAATGCTTAAGCATATCTACAAGAATGTGTGTTTTACATGAACAAAAACCTTTGAGAGATTAAAGAAAATCCCAATGGGTAATGTCCAGGTATTCAGAGATTTAATATTTGATCAGTGAAAGCACATATAGAATCTTCTGTTGAAAATGCCTTTCTGGAAACAAAACTGACATTTTTTTTAGTACTTTATCTTTACAGATACGTGAAGTTACTCTTTAATACAATAACTTTCCAAGAATTTTGGATACAGCTGTCAGAAGTGTTATTGGGTGGGGGTGGGGGTGGTGGTAGTTGGCATCAGACCTATCCCCCTTGTTATGCAATGTGATTGCAGTAACATAGCATTTATATTTCCTCATGGTGCAAAAAGGAATTTATGTTTTAAATGTTTGTATGACAAAAACCATCCAATAAAATTTACGTATCATTCTGGGACCAGAGTTAAGTGCTGTTTTATTTTATAGATCTAAATTTTGATGCCTAAAATAAACAAAGCACTTCCTCTTAGCACTTGCTACAGCCCATGCCGGCTTAATCCAGCACTGTTTCCAACCAAGCATTTTCTCCATCTGCCATAGTAACAGTGGTCCCATACACATATCTCTAAAGTCTCTCCATCAGAACGTTGTTACTAGCAGTGCATAAATGCATGGTTCAGTACTGTCCCTGGAAACTGTCCTCACTGTACTGTAACTGTGTTACAAGAAATTTTCATACAATTTCATCTCCTACAAAAAAAACAAAGATGATGTTAACAGCCCGTATTTTATGGGGCACCCATCTGTACAGCTCCTCAGGAGTAAGATGTAGTTCTATGGTGATGTAGCAATGTAGCTTCCAATCCAGTTCTTCTGGCTCGGAGTTTTACAGTTCCTCCAATACCATCACAGAGGCTTTTTTTCCACAGCATGAAGCAAAAATGTGCCATTTTGCTTCAATCCCAAATTCTTCTTGATAGTAAATCAGATTTGTGAGCTGCTTGTAATTTCTGTACTGCAGTGTAGCAGTGAGGGCAGTTCCATGAACATGATGCATTTCCAGTCACTGCTATTACCACCACTCCAAGGAACAGTCAACAGATGCCAATGGGAACCTGTTATGTCACATAGAAAAAATTATTTGTTGGAAGAGTGGCAAGTGGGACAGTATGTGGTTTTCAAATACAACAATATTGGTACATAGAACACTGTTTTGTGTCATGTGAATTAAAAGAACTTGAAAGTAACTGGGCACCTCATGGTGAATCACAATTCCTTTCATTGCCCAGTAGGGAAGATGCTGTTTAGGTCCCCTCTCCAGGGTGCATTTCCGATCATTACGACCACAATCACATTACATGTTTTTATGAACTTGACAATAAATCCAATGAAAAGACCTTATCTCTCACCTGTAGGTGAACTTATTTCAGTTTTGGATTGAAATGTCAAGGAAAACAATGATATATGACGTGTGATCATAAAGTAATGGGAATTTTTGTTTATCTTAAAGAATCTTTATTCATCAACAACAGCTTTTTCCCCTTCAAAGTAATTCCCCTCAGGTGTAACAATTGTTCCAGCACTTCAAATCCTGGAACCATTTCTGGAACTCACTTCTTGTCATGGTGTTCAAAAACTTCAGCGATCCTATTTTTATCTCATCAATGGTGGCAAAACAGTATTCTTTCATGGATTTCTTCATCCTTGAGACAAGAAAGAAGTCGCAGGGAGCCATGTCCAATGAGTAGGGTGGATGAGGCAATGTAACTGTTCTCTTTTTTGCCAAAAAATAAAGAACAAGCGTTGAGGTGTGAGTGGGGATATCATCATGATGCAGTTTTCACGAGTGGTTTTGCCACAATTCTGGTCATTTTCTTCATATTGCTTCACACAAAAGGCACATAACTTCCAGGTAGTACTTTTTATTGGCCCTACGGCCATAAGGCAGGAACTCACAATGCACTTATGCCATTGCAATTGAGAACAGTGAAGAACCTACAAATGTGATCAAGCTTGTCGATTTTTTTTTGTCTTGGCTCTTTGGGTAGTTTCCATTGGGACAACTGGTCCTTGGTTTCGATGTCATACTTGTGTTTTGTCACCCGTCTTTGAAAGCTCTGACTCTGTTGTCAACTTCATTCAGCAATTCCTGAGCAATGTCCACGTGACATTTTCAGTCCTTAAACAATTCCGGAATGAACTTTGTTGCTATATGTTTCATGATAGAACATCTGAAAAAACTGCACGACATGAGCCAAAGGATATGCCAACATTATCAGCAACTTCTCTGCTAGTGATTCAGTGATTTTCCAGAACAATTTTCTTTACTACTTCCACAGTGTCGCCATTAATTGACGTGCTAGGGCACCCCGGGCAGTTGTTGTCTTCAACAACTTTTCAACCCTCTTTGAAACATTTACACCTCTTTTAAACTGTTCTCACATTCATAGTAGATTTGCCAAAATATTTCAAATGTGGTGCTGAACTTCACTCAATTTTTCAAGCAAAATTTAATGTAAATTCTCTGCTCCACCTACTTCGAAAGTAAAAATTTGCCAAGCACTCAAACATGTGTAACCTTTTCGACTGCCAACAGTCAACTAAATATTCAAAAGAGCTGAAAATGCAAGCATACACGAGGAATGTGCGTACCAAAAACAAAAAAATGTATAAAACTCACAAAATTAAAAAAATACCCATACGTGAGTTTTAAAAATACAGCTTCCTTCTTTACATCGAATTTGTTTATGACACTGTTCACTGTAGAATCTTTGTATCTACATATACTGGTATATAACTGCTTGTATATTTTATTTTATTTCATTTCATTTATCACATTTTTACAGAAACAGAATAACGATATCACCACTTTTACGGACCCAAGCTATCTCTTGATTCTTTACATGTTTTACAATGAAACAAAGTACACATTAACAAAATGATTGGCAAATGTTTTCAGCTCTCACCTGTTTCCTGTTCTGAACTAATGGTCAACCACATATTTCAGGAACTTTTTTTTTTCTTTCTCCTTCAAAGAATACAGATGGCTTTGAATTGCAAATTCCCTGTAGTGCTCAGAGTCTATGTTGTGTAAGTAGCGCTTCCATTTTATTGTTTGAGTTAGGATATTCTCCTTTGCACCTACAATTGCTACTAGATATGTAAACAATTCAGTAAAAATCAAGTTATCTACAACACCCCCAAACTTGACATTTTTTTCTGATGGTGTTATCTTCATATTACGGAAGGAACTTATTTGCAATGCGAAATGCTTTTCATTATTCCTTATGCTTGATATTAGGGCTAAAGAGTGTTCCAGACAAAGTGATGTCTCACTGTGCCCCTTACAAAGAATTTTTAAAAATAAAAAATTTAAAGCACAGCAACGAAAAAGTGTTTAACATTTTTCGTAAAAAACGACATATCTTACTCTTTATACAGCCTTTTATACATCAAATCAAGTTAGTGGCCTAAAGAACTGAGGTGCGTAGGTTAAATTACCACTAAGTACTAGATTCCAAAAACTGGAAAATTAGATACACACACACCTTTAAGCCTTCAAATCTGAATTTAGCAAAAATGGTTACAGTTAGGACAGCACTATTTGTCATTTCTACTGTTACGACGTGTAGGTATACATAGAATGACCCAAACTTCAGATAAAGTTACAGTTGATAAAACACTCATAATGACCTACACCTGTTATGTTACTGCAGAGTGTTCACTCAGTTTATTGAAGCTATTTTGTGCAAAAAATCAAAGTAAAATAAGAATTTTATGCTTCCTAGAGCAGAAATGTGTCCAAAATGCAGAACTCCACATTTACCTGTTCAGATAGCAGCTAGCTTCTAGCTGCCAGTGGCCACTCTACAGCACGTAAACTCATGCATAAACGCTCAGATCTTGACACAGCCATGAGCTCTTTTGTGGGGAACTTTTGTTATAAATTGTGGATTAGGCAAATAAACTTCAAGGGCCTGTCAGACATATCTTTAGCAGACAGCTGAAATACCGTTTAAAAAATAAAGGAACTAGCGGTGTGTTTACACTGAGTGAAATTTATCATTAGACTACAAGCCTATACAGCACTGTAATAGATCCAGAGAAGACAATACTTCCTCCAGACACTTCCACATCCTACAGTGTTGCCAGAATGTGCATATGACCACTTAGAATTATGAGAGGTAGTCAGTTTTATTGGCACTTCAAGTCGACAATAACAGCCCCTGCAGCAGCAGGCTGGCAAGTTTTATTTCAGACTGTTCACACACAACAAAATCAGTGCAGAAAGAAAGTTGTGAGAATCATCTTTCAATGAATGATGTAAAGGTGTCTTATCACCCACATTATTTAATATACACACAATGTCAAAGATATTGAAAAATAATGTATTGCATCATTATAAGGTTAATAATAAAGTTATAAATATACTCCTATTTTCAGATGATCAAATGATCTTAGTAGTCTACAGGGACAAATTACAGAGAGCAGTTTAGCCCTTGTGCTAAGTAGTAAATGATAAGACAACATCTATAACTACTTTAAGGTAGGGCGTTCCATGGTAAGGAAAACTGAAAAGAAACAGTAATTAATCAAAAACTGCTAGAACAAATAAATACTTTCAAATACTTAGGATGCGAGATCTCATATTACATCCACTGATCATGAAAAGAAATTGCAAAAAATTTCAGCTGTTGGCAGGTATTACAAATGGCACTTAAAGTTAGGAACTTTGAATAATGTCATGGCAGTACCAGTTCTAATGTATGGGTCAAGGATGAACCAACCGCCCGTCATTGGAAGCGGACTGGAGCAGCAGAGATGACTCTGAAGACAGCTACCTGGTTATAAACTCATAGGGTAAAGACTAATGAAATTAAATTGAAATGGGCATCAAAAGCATATTTTAAAAAACATTTGAGTAGGGACAGAAATGGCATGAACACATTCAAAACATCTCAAAATACTTTAATTAATTTGCAAAATATACATCTCAAGGGGAACTAAACTTTGGCCATCCTAAAAAGAGAAGAAATCAGCTGAAGTCTACTTGAAACTGAAAGAGGCAATGATGTGTAAACCAAAACAGGACATGATAACATGGCATCACACTTTACACATATGAACATACAAATAATTCTGAATGTATTTTGTTGCAGAAATGTGTAACTAATTGGAACAACTATGTAAATTAGGAGATTTTGGCCAGGGACAAACTAAATGTGACAATCGCAATAATGAAGACATAAAACAAATACATACATAAAAAAATCAAGCTACATGAACCTCAATCAACAAAACCACAATAAAAAAAATCAAGAAACCCAGAATCTGAAATTTCACTTTACTTGTACTGCTGTAACGGAAGGAAAGAAGATTGGGTATAACGTCCCATCGACATCATCACTGAGATGGATGAGGAAGGAAATCAGCCAAACGCTATGAAAGGAATCATCCTGGCATCTGCCTGGAGCAATTAAGGGAAATACTGGAAAACCTAAATCCGGATGGCCAGACGTGGGTTTGAACCGTCGTCATCCTAAATGCAAGTCCAGTGTAGCTGAAACTAAGTCCTTGATACAAAGACCCCACACAGATAAAAAAAAAAAATGTTATTGGAAATTTTGCTTGACCTATTTAGTTCAACAAAATCAATGATATCACGAAACTCTACACAGCTCAACAAAGCTGGTACTGAACACTTCATTTTCCCTGTTAGGTAAAACAAACTTCACAATACCACAACACTAAACTGCCTCACGTACCTAATACTGAAATCTACCCTTACCACTGTAAGAAAAAAACTTCACGAAACCTAACAGTCACAGTCCAAAATCATTACCTACAAATGACACCACAACCAAAAATTCATGAATAAAATTGCATTAACACAAATTTCAAAATACAACAGAATTATGCAATCAACGAGTTAAAGCAGAAATAGATCAACATCTCTCGAATGGCCAGCCCAGAATTCTCAAACCAAATGTACCCCCAACAGCAAAAACACATCATACCGACAATACCAAAGACAAAAACAAATCTATTGCCCATTACTGCCAACATCACACTAAGTTACTAATTCTTAAAAACAGTGCAAAAGCTGTCCGATGAATCACTAACACACTCAAAAAATTTAGTAACAAACATCCCATACTAGAAAGTGTCATCGCATATTCCAAAACAGTCACTGCAAGCATAACCTGTTTCAAATACACCACACCACCATAGCATCACACAACACAGTATAGGTAAACAATGGGTCACTGCAGAGTTGTGGTAATGTAAACAGCAGTTATAGCAGGAGCACTGAAAACACTTCCTTATGCCATCAGCAATTAACACATGGGAAGGTTTCAGATATTGTGTTTTTAGATAAAATTACAGCTGATCTAAACCTGAAGCTTCTATGCCTCCACAAGTTGATACTTTGTTCAGATGGCTGTAAATTTTGGACAAACCAAGTTGAAACTTGGCACAGAGGCTGATGGAAATGGCCATAAAGGCGTTTGCCATTCCCACTCATTCCCATCAGCCACTGAGTCAAGTGCCATTTTGGTTTTTGTGAATAGTACTTGCAAATTAAAAACACTAGTAAATCCTAACCAATGTGTATTTCATGCACAAACTATTTTAAGTGGATATAGACTGGTTATTCTTCGTTACATCTCACAGTAAAGTTGTGAAGAATGCTTTTGATGGAGCAATACAGAGAAGAGTGTAGAATCTGGTGAAATACAGAAATTTTTTTCTTGGCTGTACAGAAGATTTTTATAAAAGCGCAAAACTATATCAATCGCTGTTACTCCACAATCATTGTCCAATCATCAAAGTGCAAAACCTCAAACAAAAACCGTATCTTATGTTCTCAAAGACGAAATAGATTCTGAAAATACAAATCTTAGATTAAGGTGAAACTCACTCCTCACATTCGAAAATTTAATTTCTTTCACCTTACGAGAAACATGGCATTGTTGTTGCAACAAAATCTAAGTCTGATACGACAAATTATCTTCTCATAATTTAGAATCCAATCATTCAAAGACTTGTTGCCGTTTGATAAGTATTGATTTTTCTGAGTAATCAGATGCCACACAACATACCTGAAACAGGCACTAACAAGAATGTGGATCCTTATCCAAGAAATAGCAGAATCATTTTCACTGGAAATTTTAAGTGTGTGAGTTTAAAACAATTTCTACACCATTTGCAAAAGTGCTGCAGAAAACAAATAACATAAGGTGTTGTCTGTAAAACCTATTTCAAAAGAGAAGCGTTTACTTGTACCAAATGAAGGTGACACTGGGGTTGAAACTGATTAAATTTTAAAACTATTAAATTAACCAAAGATAAATCAAAAAGCAACAGATGTTACAACAGATTTGTTTAAAATTGGGATCTGTAATTGTCTTGCAAAATAATTTATCTTAATTTTCAACTGAAAAATGTAATATAAAAAACTGTAAACAAATAACATTCAATATTCAAGTTGTAAAATTCATGTACCGTAGTCTTAATTTGGCAAGATTTCAAGTTCTAGGTTCAATTACTGCATGCCTAGAGTATTTCACTTTTCATTTGGCTAGCTTCATTTTCCATGGATCATTTGCACAATCAATCATTTTGATGTGGAACAAGTCATTTCATATTCATATTGCAAATTTGTAAATATGTTTTCTTAATGAACAATTGAGTTTTTTTTCCTTTTATTTTAAAAAATACAAATGTGATTTAGAAATTTCTACCCATCACCTTCTGCAAATTGCAATGAATAGAAATAATTCTATGGAATAGAAGTTGTCAAGAAGAAACTCAGTTTGTTTTCAAATTTTACTTTGCTGTTTGTCACACATTTTGTATCATTGGGTTACAAAACTGTGCACACATTTTTGTGCTAAAGACAACCTAAATGTGGTGTAGTATCATGTTTTCTTTCCTTTATTGTTACATACATCATTGGATTATTTACAACAAACTTCACAATGTAATAAATACACTGTGAAGCAGCAGTCAGAATGCCGAACCCCTTAATAGATGTCTACAAGATGATGGGTGAGCACATTATTTCTACAACATGCTTTTGAGCAATAAAAACTTCCTTTCTTAAAGTTGAATTACCCCAGAGCATTATTCCAAATATTACCAAATGAAAATATGCAAAAATATCCAGGATGGAATGTAACAATATTAGGAGAAAGAAAGTTGCTACTCACCATATAATGAAGATGCTAAGTTGCGGATAGGCACAACAAAAATACTCTCTCAAAGCTTTCAGCCATTAAGCCCTTCATCAACAATAGACACACATATGTGCACACACACACACAACTGCACTCTCAGGCACCACTGAGTGTGAAGTCTCTCTCTCTCTCTCTCTCTCTCTCTCTCTCTCTCTCTCTCTGTGTGTGTGTGTGTGTGTGTGTGTGTGTGTGTGTGTGTGTGTGTGTGTGTGTGTGTGTGTGTGTGTGAGAGGCTAGTAGAAACTTTCCTTCTCGTAATATAATTTACTGATTTGTGTCTCCAAGATCTGCAATGATTCTAAGTATAAATGAGACTGAATTAAGTTGTTATACGAATTCAAAAATGTGCTTTTTCCTATTTCATTTCTCATCAATATGGACAACCAAAGAGTTACAACCCTATTTATTATTTCCTTACTGTGTCTTGCATATAACATTAGTACAGTAGGCCTACCTCTAGACGTGAAGAATTGAATGTCTAGTCTTTTCAAAATTGGGATCGGACCATTCACAGAAAACTTCTATTAACAATGCTTTCATTTCTTCTGTTTCTGTATGAATGCTTGGATTGATTACAATACTAGTGTCATATGCAGAAAAAAAATCCGCTTGTTGGGTTTTAAATGGGAGATCATTTAAACCTAAGAGGAACAATAGTGGACCTAAAACTGGGCCTGTTGAAACCCAATACGTGATTACTCCCCAGTCAGTCCCTGGACTACACTGGTTGAATTTAAAATACATCATTCTATAGTATATCAATATAAGAAGTCTGTAGTTTAAATAAATTCACAGAATTTCTGGAACCTATACTTCCATGTATAGCTTAAGTTAATTTAAATGTCCCATCCAGAACCTTCAATTGTCTGGTTTAAATCTAATTTCTTTTACGAGTTATCTTTAATTTTACACAGTCAACTGTCTGAATGCATTATTTAGAAACAAGATGTGTGTACCAAGTACCAACTTTAATGAAAAATGAATGATTTTTCACATACAGCACTAGGAAAGATTCACATCTCCCAATTCTCCAGAAAGTGTATGACATGAAGAAAAAGTGATCTTTGCTGGTTACATTATCACAGTCATGGCTAAAGTTACATATTTGACCAACCCCTGCACCATCCCACCAAAAAACTTCGTTGTTGTGACAGACTGATCCACAGCACAGTGTGGTCTTGGTTAGATTGGAAGTTGGCAATTTGATTGAGAGTTAGTGAAGCCAATGAATGTGAAAGCATAAAATCTGGCAGTAGAGAAGTACACTGTTTATGTCAATGCCATATTGAAAATACAAAGCATGGTCCAAATAAAACACCAGAAATCCTAACAGAGAAGACAAACGAAATCCTTAAGGATGTCAGTATATAATAATCAAAACTGAACATAAGGAAAACAAACACCATGCAAGTTTGCATTAAGAGATATATAAAAAGTTTACAACAAGCACTGACGATAAACACAAAGTTTTCAGGATGAAAATATATCGTTAGTTATCGAAGGAGTACACAAAAATACTGCCAGAGGGATTGTCATCAGCATATTGTGCTCCTAGGGTTGTGCCATCAGTTTGAAGTAACCAATGACTTGTGACATACCGTTCCTGATGATGATGAAGTCCCATACTCTGTGACGGAGCGTAGGTGAACGATGCGGGAGACCTGCACCGCCGTACTAGGCAAGGTCCTAGTGGAGGTGGTTTTTTTTTTTTTTTTTTTTTTTTTTTTTTTTTTTTTTTTTTTTTAAATGGATGCTCTTACTATGTCACGAAGTACTCTGTCGTGCATATAATGAACACCATAGTGTTTCCCTATTATTTCTATACACAATCATGGAACAAGGGCCAGACTGAACTTACCGACGAAAAACAAAGTCAAATCAGCTTTTCATCACTATTTAAAATTTTGTAATTATTAATTACATCTCGCTGATGAGACAGCTAAAACATATTTCAAAAGTAATGCACAGCAGTGGTTGGTAACGAAAGCGGGCAACTGTACCATCATATACCATTGATACACTTGAACAAAATTTAGCTGTTTTACGAGGAAATCCTGTTCCAAGACCGATAGCGCATGGTCTTACTGTCTTATTCTAAAGAGATCGGGGAGAGGGGGGATGTTTTCCGCGTCCCGACTGAGTGCAGTGATATACTATGATTTATAAATTACCTGCCGCAAACTGTGCATGATCAATACTACATTGTACAACAGGGATCAACCAAATGAAGCATTTAAGTTACGACACTCTCAAATTAGGTAGGATAGTTTGCTCCGGCTTGCCATCCTGATCTGGATTTTCCTACATCATTTCTAGCAAATGCCGGGATGGATCCTTCAGCAAGGTCGCAGCCGACCACCTGTCCAGTCATCGTAAAAATATCCGTTTATATATATTCTACGTGTATGTATACTGGAGTTATCTAATATAACTGTATCACGATAAATCTTATTTGGGAGGTCCCCTGGATCAATAAATAAATATAAGGGTCACTTATCTTGCTTACTCATAGTTCACTGTATTAACACTAACGAAGCCATTTATTCATTTAATATGTCAACAAAAAATTGAAATTAGAAACATTTTAAGTATATCTGTACCTAGACATCTAACGACAACCCTGAGCAAATTTATCACCTTAAATCACGGCATCTATTATACAAATGGGCAAAAAAAAATCTTTACACTTGCATATGAGAAACATCTGTATGTACACAGCAAATGAACAGTTTAAATGTATCTAAATTTTGCGTTCATGAGATGCACTCCATTATTTGCTCATCTGGATACGTATTACAAGATACCATTTACTTTGCAAGTCTTTACCTTTTCTTCGACAGGCATATTACCCAAAACTTAAACACAACACGGCGCTAGCACTGAATTCGAAATTGAATTTCGTACGTTAACATTGCCCAAAGAAAATAGCACAGTGGGATTAGACAAGAATATCTCTGGAACAAATCACTCGCGAGTACAAAAGTCGGTTTCCGCAGGGAATGAAAACTTGCACATGAGTGAAAAACTGTTTCCGCAGAGAACGAAAACTTGCACATTCTTATATCTATCGCCGCACCACCCCAACAACCCGCCTGTGGAAACACCCTACTGATCGACTATCATGCTACCTGACAAGCAAATTTAAAAGCCGCTACTCTTATCGCACTCGATGAAAGGGAACGATAAAACATTCCATAATGAATTTCAAGTGGCGACGAGGCGGTAACCTCAAGGTTTCTGAAAAGAAAGTTTTTACATAGACTCTGGAGAAAGGACGGTAGCGTCGCCTGTCAACATCGGACATTAACTTATTTTTGCAGCTCTCACTTGTGGCACGAGATCCAGATAGGACTCACGCTCCACTCTTCCTCATTACACCTTGATTATTGATTGACTAACGGAATTTCTGTTGTAATGTGGACTTGATTTGTTCAAGATAAAAGGCGACAATGTGTATGAAACATTTATTTTGTTTACACTTCATCAGCCAATGAGAGCTCAAATTATGCACCAAAAGAGGGCACAAAAGCATTGAGAGCCAGCATGGCTGACTTAAAGGCGTGTTTTCACCGGAAAGAAATACAGTGCGGTGGGAAATCTTCCAGAAGCGTTCGTGGCTGCATACTGTCACGAATTTCCCAGGTTAAGATGAAGTTTCCTTTTGAGGACACCAGTGTGTCTGTTTCAGTGTTAGTTTCCCTGCGAGATGTAGCGTTTTTCAAGCAGCACAAGCAACAGCGCCAGTGGCAGTACGAAACTCCTGAGGCAAAAAGAATTTCCAGGTAATCACTATTTAATTTCGTATCATGAGATAGAATTTCGTAGTGTATATTTTCGTTAAAAATGTTTTGTACTATCAAATCACACTTTGCTCAGATAGCGGTATCAGAGCATTTGTTCAGATTTAGGTTTCATAGCGTGAGATCGGATTTCGTAGTGTACATTTTAGTAAAAACGTTTCTCAGTATCAAATCACCGTGTGTTCATTTTTCGAAGTATATTTTCGTAAAAAAGTTAGGTGGTATCAAATCTTTGCGTGTTCGGATTTCGAAGTTAAAAAAAGTGTCATAGTTTGTGCTCAGACTTATTAGCATTTCTTCAGATGTAAGAGTTAATTTTTGTTCCTTGTTGTTTCAGCATACATCCAGCAAAGCGTGGGTGAGCTGGAGGTGGAGAGGTTGCAGCGGCAACAGCAGCAGCAGCAACATCAAGTTTGTAAGTACATACTCATATATTTTCTTTTTTATATTATTCTGGATTTATATAATATACTGCCGTTAGACACATACTTTTCAAAAATTTTCATCATATATATATATTATGTTGTATATTATTTGTTGTTGCTGTTGTTGTTGTTGATGATTTCGAGGAGCAGGGGCAGGAAGAGACAGAAGTTGTGATGCCGTAGGCATCACAGGTATCATGTAAGTACGGGAACATATTCGTTTGTCAAATTTTTTTCTTAGTTTTGTTGATATTGTAGTTGATTTCAGAGACCTCAAACAGTTGACGATGGTGATTCAGGCGAGGAGATGCCTGAATGGATGGAGGAGATGGAAACGGGGCTGCATCTCTATGAGGAGATGCCAGGTGACCTAAGCGATGTGTAATGGAACCAGAGCGGTATAGGTAATTTATACATGTACTCATTCTGCTTGCAGCAGCAGATAATACCTGGAATGTTGTACTAATCTCCCATTATTCTTCTTCCAGTACTTGCGCCTGTGGGACAATGGCAATCCTCACAGGACGCAATGGCATAGGTACTGGGAATAGTGAAGAGACTTCCAACAAGAGGCAGTCATCTGCAACATGCTTCACCATGTAGGATGGAGCTTGTCACTACGTGGGAAGCCGCTGCAATGCAAGTAGCTACAGCCACAGATGTCGCCTCCCTCGCCCCCACACCAGTTCCACTCAAGCATCCATGGGTCACCCACCCTACAGCTAATGGCTCAGGGTTGTGGCAACTACCATCACTGCAGTCACAGCCAGGCCGCATACACTGGGGTAATGCACAATGTCCTCCTCCACCACAGTCTTGCCCAAACCCCAAGGTATGTGTACCCCCCTGATCATCCATGCAGCCAGCAGCAGCAGCATTGGCTTTAACTATTTGCAGTTATAGTAATAGTAGCGATAGTAGTAGTAATCCTGTGGTTAGTGACAGTTCCCTTTCCCTTCCTTTTAGTGAAGGACATCAGGTCAGTAACCCTATATTGCAGCTATAATACTGTTAATGATCCACAGTGTCCCACCATTAAATGTAGCACTGTGCCATGTATCGAAATATGCCCCCCCCCCTAAACAGGCCTTGGCGTTGAAGAGACAAGCCTTAACTATCTTTGGGAGGAAGGTGGCGCGATAACACGGAGCACATCAATCACCAAATGGTTTGGTGAGTCCACAGTGAGTGCTACACTGGAACAGCTTCCCAAGATGGAAGTTAATGGGTCAACAAAGCGCTTAGCCAAATACTACACCTCGACATCCATCCACATGTATATGATCCAGTATATGGAGAGTGCAGCTATATCAAGCTTCCTAAGGCTATAGCTCTTAAGAAGCCATGCACTGATGTCAAAAATGAAAAGGATCAGGCCTGTTTGCATGGTCAATCCTGGCTTGCGAAAGAAATTACAACATACAATCCATCTCGATTGGTACATACCGTGACATTCAAAAGTGTTGTAACTTTGATGGTTTTGAGTTCCCTTTCAGGCTCCAGGACATATCTAAATTTGACGCTCAGAATACCGGAATATCGGTTCATGTTTACAGCCTGGAGAAACACAAATCAGATGTGCAGAATGAGCAGGGTAAACATACACTCCTGGAAATGGAAAAAAGAACACATTGACACCGGTGTGTCAGACCCACCATACTTGCTCCGGACACTGCAAGAGGGCTGTACAAGCAATGATCACACGCACGGCACAACGGACACACCAGGAACCGCGGTGTTGGCCGTCGAATGGCGCTAGCTGCGCAGCATTTGTGCACCGCCGCCGTCAGTGTCAGCCAGTTTGCCGTGGCATACAGAGCTCCATCGCAGTCTTTAACACTGGTAGCATGCCGCGACAGCGTGGACGTGAACCGTATGTGCAGTTGACGGACTTTGAGCGAGGGCGTATAGTGGGCATGCGGGAGGCCGGGTGGACGTACCGCCGAATTGCTCAACACGTGGGGCGTGAGGTCTCCACAGTACATCGATGTTGTCGCCAGTGGTCGGCGGAAGGTGCACGTGCCCGTCGACCTGGGACCGGACCGCAGCAACGCACGGATGCACGCCAAGACCGTAGGATCCTACGCAGTGCCATAGTGGACCGCACTGCCACTTCCCAGCAAATTAGGGACGCTGTTGCTCCTGGGGTATCGGCGAGGACCATTCGCAACCGTCTCCATGAAGCTGGGCTACGGTCCCGCACACCGTTAGGCCGTCTTCCGCTCACGCCCCAACATCGTGCAGCCCGCCTCCAGTGGTGTCGCGACAGGCGTGAATGGAGGGACGAATGGAGACGTGTCGTCTTCAGCGATGAGAGTCGCTTCTGCCTTGGTGCCAATGATGGTCGTATGCGTGTTTGGCGCCGTGCAGGTGAGCGCCACAATCAGGACTGCATACGACCGAGGCACACAGGGCCAACACCCGGCATCATGGTGTGGGGAGCGATCTCCTACACTGGCCGTACACCACTGGTGATCGTCGGGGGGACACTGAATAGTGCACGGTACATCCAAACCGCCATCGAACCCATCGTTCTACCATTCCTAGACCGGCAAGGGAACTTGCTGTTCCAACAGGACAATGCACGTCCGCATGTATCTCGTGCCACCCAACGTGCTCTAGAAGGTGTAAGTCAACTACCCTGGCCAGCAAGATCTCCGGATCTGTCTCCCATTGAGCATGTTTGGGACTGGATGAAGCGTCGTCTCACGCGGTCTGCACGTCCAGCACGAACGCTGGTCCAACTGAGGCGCCAGGTGGAAATGGCATGGCAAGCCGTTCCACAGGACTACATCCAGCATCTCTACGATCGTCTCCATGGGAGAATAGCAGCCTGCATTGCTGCGAAAGGTGGATATACACTGTACCAGTGCCGACATTGTGCATGCTCTGTTGCCTGTGTCTATGTGCCTGTGGTTCTGTCAGTGTGATCATGTGATGTATCTGACCCCAGGAATGTGTCAATAAAGTTTCCCCTTCCTGGGAAAATGAATTCACGGTGTTCTTATTTCAATTTCCAGGAGTGTATATTCATTAGACCCTTCTGTATCTCAATATTTGCCAGTAAGCGTAAGCTGCATGTGAACATGCTGTTATTCTCAGATGAGAAAAATAAGGACAAAGGCAATTACCATTATGTTTGTTTCGAAGACACCTCTCAGCTGCCTTCATCCAAAAGTAGCAAGCACTGTTGTAAAAAAACATATTTGCTTAAGGTGTCTGAATTATTTTGCCACAAGTGAGTATTTAGCAAAGCATCTAGAAGGTTTCACTTCCAAGGACCCAGTACATATTATTATGCGTACTGAGGAAAACAAAATGCTCACCATCAGGAGCGATGCCCATTTGTGGTGTGCTCTGACTTCGAATGCCTTCCCCTCTTCCTACGACTCTCTGTGATGGTGACCCTACAGCCTCACATGCTACTTTCACAGAAAAACATGTACCATATATGGCTGTGTACCAAGTTGCATCATCCTATAATTCGAATCTTAACTGATACAAATCTTATGTGAGGGATAACCCTGCCGTTTGGCTTCTCTCTGGGCTTGAAAAACTTTCATTGGAGTTTGATAAGCTTCACAGCGACAACGTTCTCATGACCAAATCAAAGTAGAATGAAGATTTGAGCAATAATGCAGTTGGCTGTTATACTTGTGGGCTAACGTTAGATAGGTTAGATAGAATCCTGGAAACTCCTCATAGGGATGACTGTAAGCTTACAGGCAAGACGCTGCAATCTGAAGTGCAGACTACCAGACTACCAAGACACATGTCTGTTTTCTCTCGTAATTTAACGGATATGACGCTCACTTTCTTGTTGAGCATTTGACTGATTTTCCTTGGGAGAAGAACCAGGTCAGTGTCCTGCCTAAGATCGCCGAGAAACATAATTTATTCTCCAAACGAATGACGCCGAGAATTACGCTCCGCTTCCTTGATTCGCTCCGTTTTATGCAGGTACCACGCCAGAAACTTGTTGAAACTCTACCTATGGAGGATATGCACACCACCCGAGCAGTTCCCGACGAGGAAATGTTTCGGATGCAGAGTATGAGCGTGCTGTGAATATCTGGCCGGAATTCAACATATCCACCCCATAGGAGAGTATCCACAGCTTTACTTGGACACAGGCGTAAGCTTGCTTGTGGACGTTTTCGAGAAATTCCGGTGTGTGCACATGACCACATTTTCTCTGGATCCCGCCTTGTATTGCACAACATCTGGGTTGTCTTGGGACGCTGTGCTCAGGAAAATGAAGTGCAGCATCCTTCTTTTCTTTGAGTGAGAGATCCGTGAGGGACTTTGCTAATGTGTCCACAGGCATGCCAAGGTAAACAACTCACGTATGGGTGAGGGGTTCAGCGCATCCATTGATTCGAGTTATTTCGTGTACTTGGAGGTCAATAACTTATACGGGCCCACCATGCAGCAATCGCTGTCGATTGAGGAATTTCAGTGAGTGCCTGAACCCGAATGCAAGTGATTAGGTGGGAAAATCGAGGGTATAGCGGCTGATTCTGATGTAGGGTATGTGGTAGAAGCAGAACTCATACACCCTATTAATTTGCATGATGCGTGCGCCGATAGACCTCCACAACAAAACTGATGTCAATGCTGGGGAATAAGCGTAGATACAATATTAACTATCATAATCTGCAGCAATGTCTCAGATAGGACATGACATCGGGTAGATTCACCAAGGTTGTCTTATTCAAGCAGTCCCTCTGGATGCAAGGAGTATATTGATTTGAATACGACACTGAGGGCTTCCACGACATGTAATTTTGAGAAAGATTTTTTAAAATTAATGAATAATTAAAATTTCGGTAAAACGATAGAGCATTTGGGGGAACACCAAGAAAATTTGATTAGAACCGAATGACATGGGCGTTATAGTCTAGGAAAATCCAGCACCTGACCAAATTTTAAATGTGTCCCAATGTTCAATGAGACCTTTGTAATTCTGGTGATGGCGAAGGTTGCAGTAGAGCTCAAAAAACCTACCTATCTGGGGATGTGTGTACTAGACCTATCTGAACTCCACATATACCGCTTTATTATAATTTTGTGAAGCCTCATTTCGCTGATTCTAGTTAGCTTCATCTATTGGGTGAAGAACTGCGATCGAAATAAAGTAATGAGTTACGAATGCAATTAATTCGACACATCTTCATACATGGCCGATAATACTTACAGTAATGTTCCGCAGAACAAGAAAGTTATCGGCCTTATAAAAGACAAGGCGAATGGATTGCATTGTGGAGTTTGTAGGTCTGCGAGCAAAAATATATATGTATCACACATTGGAAGGTGCCACCCGGAGGCGGACTCAGCGTGAGTCGTGTGGCATTGAGAGCCCTCTTTATCAAAGACTATTTGCAGTGTCTGTACAGTGGTGTTCACAGTGCTTCACCGCAACCACAGCATATGATGCAGCAAACTAGTATTCGATCAAGAGGACATGACGTGTACACTGTGCTGCAGTTTAAAGTCAGGCAGTCACCTCAGAACGATAACAGACTTATTTGTGATGATGGGACTGAAACTCTCCTGTATTCACACTATGCACTTGTTCAGAGAGAGGTGGAATGGGGGGTCTGGTTGAGTGAGAGGGATAAAATTGGACTGAGTGTAAATACTACAGAGTAGTATCATCTTTTATCACAGTGTAAGTAACTGTGTGTGTGTGTGTGTGTGTGTGTGTGTGTGTGTGTGTGTGTGTGAGCGTGTGTGTGTGCACGCCATATACTTTTCTAATTAGAATAGTTTTCAAGTTTCCCCTCTGCTAGCTGTACAAGGCATACTAGTTCACAGTCTATCAGAGTTATTGTTGGTCATCGATGTAGCTGCTGGTATTGGAACTGTTGGAGTGTAAGAATAAAAGTATGTTCACATTACTTTTCGGCATGAAACTGTAAATGTCTCAACCAATGAATTTTTTGTTTGTTATTTTTAAAAATAGTATTTTGTGGAAAAAATTGAAATTGTACTCTCAAGATCTGTAGTGCATCTCAAGAACTGAATTGTAATCTCAAGAACTGTATAATATCTCAATAAACAAAAATGTGTCTGCGAGAATTGAATAATTGAAAAAATTCGTTACCACACATCATAGCGTATGGAAGGTGGAAGGAGTGATCTTAATCAAATGCACCCATTCTGCCGTTTGGCGGCACTAGCTCCGATTTAAGCGCTGCTCACCCAAGCAGTCGAATCACACCGTTGCATTCGTATCTCTAATTTTACATGCTATAAAGTCACGATTCTCATATACGCTGTGTTAAACATACTTAAATTAGAATTTTTAGCCCAGAATCAATCTTGATAATTGATTTTTTCAATTGTTTGGACATGGAAACAGGACAACTCGACATTGGTTTAACTGCACGAGATTGCACACAATAATTAATTTTTTGATTGTCGATATTTTAAAGTAGTAAGAAAAGAAGAAAAAAGTTTCATTGAATGTTATATGACAACACTAATATTTATTCTCATCGCATCACTTCATATTTCTATAGCTGGCCAACTAGATAACGATCGTGAAATCTACTACAAAATATAACACATTAACAGCTCACTCTTAGTAATTCTGCAAATAAACTAGGGTTATAGTACAATAAGTCATTTGTTGTGAAAAGTTTTCAATTCTATAAAATGTATTGCAGAACATTGTCGATCTTTAATCCTTTTCTAGTGCTGTGCTTCCAACAATTACTTCTCAGCCTGTCAGTCCGTATTTAGATTTTGTTGGCCAGTAGTCAACCACGAATGCATCAACAACTATTTCTCACAAGGCACAACAAGAGTGCTCTTAAAATAAAAGCGGCTCGCCGAAAAGTGACCGTAATGGAATGTGCCTACAGTCGATAAGAAAGTCCATAGAGCAAAACTAGGCCATAAATAAAAGTTGCTACACAATAAAATAAAAAATTGAAGACATTTTCTACGTATTTTATCACCTTTTAACTTCTGGACGCTTCGGAAAGGTTCCTTGTTGATTTACTAGTATTTGTTGACTTAAGTATCTTCCTGAGTTACTTCATTTTGAAACAGAATTGACATTTCATGTAGTAAAAAATTAGTTTGGATACAGCCTCCATGGCATGTTCTGCACTACAAGCATAGCCTGAAGACTATTCTTATTTTTTCACTGCTTTCCTAACATTCATAGAGCAAGTCACCTGAGAAAGCAGATACACAAGAAAGATTTGTACTTAAGGTTTCTTCTATCTGTAGGAAGACATTTAACAGTACTGCTCAGGGGTAACGTAAGTAACTTCTTCCTTGATGATAACCATAGTCCTTCAAGCTAGTGAAAAGTAAACAAGGACGATTTTCTACTGACGAATTCTTTAGCGAATCTAAGAAAGCACAAAATTTAGTGATTTTTTTATGCCTGATGTACAGCATAACCTTCTATGTTGTACAATACATTTTTTTTATGTTATCAAGAACACTGTTGTAGGGAACTTTGGCTTTCCACTCTAAATGATTTTCATTGGCATTTATGGCAATCAGTTTCTTTGTATACTCCCTAATACAAAATTTTTTATGTCAGTGTAATCTGTCTTACTCTTCTTTGCCAAGATTCTTATCTGATTGAGATAGGATATAAGAATGGGTACTGTCTCTGATTCACAATTGCCTCCCTTTGATAAAACATTCTTGACAGGCACATATATTGACTGGAGCATATATGAATGTAGAAAGTCCTCTGATGAAAGGTGGTCATCACAGGTCAATGATCAGATAATACCAAAATGTCGCTCTAGTGGATCCTGATTGAACTTGGAGTAAATATATATTCTAACCCCTTATTCCGCAAGTATTCAGCCATTTCTAACATGCTCTGTAGTCTTACTTTGACCGATTATAACGCTCTGATTGAAGCAAAAGTACTGTCTCAAGCGGACAGAATATGAGAAATGTGCTACAGCATTCTAGGATGATCTGGATCTTTTCTCATACCATATGACTGTGTTTTTGAATTCAGAGCATCGAAAACATAGTTAATATATTGAGTAAATTTTTCATATGGCTCACTATCTTAAAATCCCAAATTCCACGTTCTCTTAAAAAAATTGTGTAGTTTTTGCCGTGGCTGGTGCTAAACAACTGCAAAGCAAGGCGAGCATTCATTCGCTGAAAGGATGTTGGGTGTGTGTGTGCATATGTCAGTTTACTACATGCCTTTACACCAGCGAGCTCTAGTGAATTGTCAACTTTATAAGAAAGTTCATAAAATCCATACCTCATGATGTCAGTACCAAGCACCACAATACGTTTATCATGAAAGTGGTTGACTTGATTTGATTTTAGCAGGGAAGCTAAAGCAGCATTGGTCAAATCACCACCGCCTGTACCGAAACCGAGTTTATTGTGCAGTATCGCTCCCTGTATATCTAGTGAAGCTAACCAATGCCCTTAAATAGTGCAAAGAGTTCCTTTAGCAGTTCTTCCCGTGGCTGGTCATCAGTCCTACCATGGGTTTAATCTCTTTCCTGTTCAAGCCTAGAACTACAGATCTTCTTTTAAAACACTGCTTTGGCATCATTGCCTTGCCATGTTTTTATTTATAGACCTTGGTCCAGTATTCTACATGCTGTGTTCAGAGCCAATTCTGTGGTTCTAGTTTGATCATAGCCTTGTTGATTGTCAGGACAGGTTCCGGTCCAATGAATGGAGTCTTTGCCCCCGTCCTGGCCAATCTATCGGCTTATTCATTGCAACCAATCCCTAAGTGGCCAGGGTCCCACATTAGGTTTACCCTATTGCTTCCCCCTAGCTCCACCAGAACCATGTGACATTTTGCAACAATCTTAGATCTTGTTGCAGGATCCGCTAATGATGTCAGGGCGGCCTAGCTGTCTGAATAGATGTGGATGCTACGGTCCTTGTAGCACCTATGAACATTCCCCTCCACACACACCCTGATTGCAATGATTTCGACTTGGAATAACGAGGCCAGTTTTCCTAGAGAGATGATGGCCTCCAGTCTTGGCTTAATTCTGTCCACCCTGGCCCAGAACCTTGGTCTGATTTCGACCCATCATTGAACCAGACAATGTCCCCCCAAACAGTGTCGAACTGTATTTTCCCACTTCTCCCTGCCTCTAATTATTATATTGTAAGGCTTGTTGGGAGTTATTATATAGTCGGCCAGCATTTCCCCAACCACTCCTATATTTGCCTCACCCATAATTTTAGTGTGTGATTCTGGATATCCCAATGAGATCCACTTTTTACCAGTTTTGAGTTTGTATGCGCCAGCTGCTGCCTCCATCTTGACCCAAAGGTGTAATGGATGCATGTCCAGCATGGTTTCCATCCCAGTGGTTGGTGTGTTACTAATTCTTCCTGTTATGGTTAAACAGGCCAGTCTCTGCACCTTAGCAACCATCTTAGCTGCAACCTGCTGTTGTACCTTCTTCCACCACACTACTGCCCCATAGGAGATCCGAGGTCTAACCACCGTAGTCTATTTCCAGTGCATACCTCCGTGTTTTAGGCCCCATTTTTTACCACAAGCTCTTCTGGTACTCACTAGAGCACCTTTCGCCTTGGAGCAGATGCTCTTGATGTGAGAGGCCCATGTTAGTTTCTCATCTAAGGTTACCCCTAGATAGTTCACTAACCCCTTCACAGGTAGAGTTTCATCGAAAACCTTTAGGTTCTAACTTGAGTGATGGATGTGCTTCTTCATGAATGGTACCACAACAGTCTTCTTAGGATTAACCCTTCGATCCTGTTTCTGCATCAATCTTGCACTATGTCCAGTGCACCATGTCAGTATTACTATAAAAAGGTCACCTGTGTATCCTTGGCAAAAGCATTGTCTGGAATTTAGTTCCTCAATGAGTTCGTTCACCACTAGTTCCCACAAAAAGGGGACAAAACTATTCATTGTGGACAATCTCTAGTGGTGTTAATTACCATCTTTTCAATCATCATGGTGGCCTCTACATTCCTTAAACTAAGCATGGTCCTAGTCCACCTACACATAATGGTCCATAGGTCATGCACCTCTGCTGCCATAACCATGGATTCGAAGGTTGTGTTACTAAAAGCCCCTCGATGTTCAAATGGTTCAAATTACTCTAAGCACTATGAGACTTAACATCTGAGGTCATCAGTCCCCGAGACATAGAACTACTTAACCCTAACTAATCTAAGGACACCACACACATCCATGCCCGAGGCAAGATTCGATTCTGCGACTGTAGCAGCAGCGCAGTTCCAGGCTGAAGCGCCTAGAACCGCTCCGCCACAGCGGTCAGGCCCCCTCGATGTCCAGGAAGATGCAGAGGGCTATTTTCTGGAAGTGAAGTGCTTTCTCCACTTTCCCAATGAGCTGGTGGAGATATTTCTCACATGATTTACCTGGTTGATATGCATGTTGGTTTGAATGTATAGTAGTTCTAGTTAGCCTCCTCTCCCCAACATGTACATTAACCAGTTTTTACAATGTTTTAAGAATGAAGGAGGACAGACGGGTTGGTCTCATATCCCTTGCTTTGATCAATTCTCCCTGGCTTTGGAATCAAGACAACCTTCACTGTCCTCTAGGTATTGCGAATCTACATCTACATCCATACTCCGCAAGCCACCTGACGGTGTCTGGCGGAGGGTACCCTGAGTACCTCTATCGGTTCTCCCTTCTATTCCAGTCTCGTATTGTTCGTGGAAAGAAGGATTGTCGGTATGCTTCTGTGTGAGCTCTAATCTCTCTGATTTTATCCTCATGGTCTCTTCGCGAGATATACGTAGGAGGAAGCAATATACTGCTTGACACTTCAGTGAAGGTATGTTCTCGAAACTTTAACAAAAGCCCGTACCGAGCTACTGAGCGTCTCTTCTGCAGAGTCTTCCACTGGAGTGTATCTATCATCTCCATAACGCTTTCGCGATTACTAAATGATCCTGTAATGAAGCACGCTGCTCTCCATTGGATCTTCTCTATCTCTTCTATCAACCCTATCTGGTACGGATCCCACACTGCTGAGCAGTATTCAAGCAGTGGGTGAACAAGCGTACTGTAACCTACTTCCTTTGCTTTCGGATTGCATTTCCTTAGGATTCTTCCAATGAATCTCAGTCTGGCATCTGCTTTACCGATGATCAACTTTATATGATCACTCCATTTTAAATCACTCCTAATGCGTACTCCTAGATAATTTATGGAATCAACTGCTTCCAGTTGCTGGCCTGCTATTTTGTATCAAAATGATAAGGGATCTACCTTTCTATGTATTCGCAGCACATTACACTTGTCTACATTGAGATTCAATTGCCATTCCCTGCACCATGCATCAATTCGCTGCAGATCCTCCTGCATTTCAGTACAATTTTCCATTGTTACAACCTCTCGATACACCACAGCATCATCTGCAAAAAGCCTCAGTGAACTTCCAATGTCATCCACAAGGTCATTTATGTATATTGTGAATAGCAACTCACCTGTGGCACACGTGAAATCACTCTTACTTTGGAAGACTTCTCTCCATTGAGAATGGCATGCTGCATTCTGTTATCTAGGAACTCCTCAATCCAATCACACAATTGGTCTGATAGTCCATATGCTCTTACTTTGTTCATTAAACGACTGTGGGGAGCTATATCGAACGCCTTGCGGAAGTCAAGAAACACGGCATCTATCTGTAAACCTGTGTCTATGGCCCTCTGAGTCTCGTGGACGAATAGCGCAAGCTGGGTTTCACATGACCGTTTTTTTCGAAACCCATGCTGATTCCTACAGAGTAGATTTCTAGTCTCCAGAAAAGTCCTTATACTCGAACATAATACGTGTTCCAAAATTCTACAACTGATCGACGTTAGAGATCTAGGTCTATAGTTTTGCACATCTGTTCGACGTCCCTTCTTGAAAACGGGGATGACCTGTGCCCTTTTCCAATCCTTTGGAACGCTACGCTCTTCTAGAGACCTACTGTACACCGCTGCAAGAAGGGGGGCAAGTTGCTTCGCGTACTCTGTGTAAAATCGAACTGGTATCCCATCAGGTCCAGAGGCCTTTCCTCTTTTGAGCGATTTTAATTGTTTCTCTATCCCTCTGTCGTTTATTTCGATATCTACCATTTTGTCATCTGTGCTACAATCTAGAGAAGGAACTACAGTGCAGTCCTCCTCTGTGAAACAGCTTTGGAAAAAGACATTTAGTATTTCGGCCTTTAGTCTGTCATCCTCTGTTTCAGTACCATTTTGGTCACAGAGTGTCTGGACATTTTGTTTTGATCCACCTACCGCTTTGACGTAAGACCAAAATTTCTTAGAATTTTCTGCCAAGTCAGTACATAGAACTTTACTTTCGAATTCATTGAACGCCTCTCGCATAGCCCTCCTCACACTACATTTCGCTTCGCGTAATTTTTGTTTGTCTGCAAGGCTTTGGCTATGTTTATGTTTGCTGTGAAGTTCCCTTTGCTTCCGCAGCAGTTTTCTAACTCGGTTGTTGTACCACAGTAGCTCTTTTCCACCTCTTACGATCTTGCTTGGCACATACTCATCTAACGCGTATTGTACGATGGTTTTGAACTTGGTCCACTGATCCTCAACACTGTCTGTACTTGAGACAAAACTTTTGTGTTGAGCCGTCAGGTACTCTGAAATCTGCTTTTTGTCACTTTTGCTAAACAGAAAAATCTTCCTACCTTTTTTAATATTTATATTTACGGCTGAAATCATCAATGCCGTAACCGCTTTATGATCGCTGATCCACTGTTCTGCGTTAACTGTTTCAAATAGTTCGGGTCTGTTTGTCACCAGAAGGTCTAATATGTTATCGCCACGAGTCGATTCTCTGTTTAACTGCTCAAGGTAGTTTTCAGATAAAGCACTTAAAAATATTTCACTGGATTCTTTGTCCCTGCCACCCCTTATGAACGTTTGAGTCTCCCCGTCTATATCCGGTAAATTAAAATCTCCACCCAGAACTATAACATGGTGGGGAAATCTACTCGAAATATTTTCCAAATTATCCTTCAGGTACTCAGCCACAACAGCTGCTGAGCCAGGGGGCCTATAGAGACATCCAATTAACATGTCTGAGCCTGCCTTAACAGTGACCTTCACCCAAATCATTTCACATTTCGGATCTCCGTCAATTTCCTTCGATGCTATTGCCCTTCTTATCGCTATAAACACGCCGAATGATTCCTGCTGCTAGGCTAATGCTGAATGACCTGCACAGTACTCTTATACGATTATCTCCTGCTTGTTGCAGGAGAGATGGCAAGATTCCATTTGGACCAGGTGACATGAACGGTTTGAATGTCCCCAATGCCCATTGGATTTTACTAAAGTCAACACACTCCTTGGCCCCTTCCCAGTCCTTTCTACGAATGCCTGACAACCATTGTCTCTCAGGGATCGCATTCTTGTCTGTGTTATCCGCCAGTGCATATTGAGGGAAGTGAGTTTTGAGGGGAAATTCCAGCGCCTCATCTGCTGTCTTTGTATATTCCCCATCCTCCTTCCTCAACATACCTCCTAGCTTAGTTGGTGCTCTAGTGAGGATTTTGTGATGTCTGTCTTGAGCAGCCATGCCCTCCACTTTCTCACAAAATGCCTTCCAGGATGCCTAGTCTGCTTGTCGAATTGCAAGGTTGTAGTTGACAAGGGCCTCAAGATATTTTGCCCATTGTCCTTTATGTCTCACAATCTTAAACAGTCTCTGTACCCGTCTTCTTTGTGTTTCCAGGTTGTTGTTGCATCAAGGAACCCTCCTACTTGTGCACTTCTTGATGATGGAGCAGTTGTCCTGATATGACATCACTATGGCAGAGGTTACAGCCTCTGCTACCTCCTCAAACTCTACTGGATTCCTTATCGAAATACTGACTTCTGATAGGCTTGTGTCGAGGTCCTTCCTATATGCCTCCCAGAAGGTGGTTACATATGCACCTTAAAGTTCGAAACACTTTTTTGTTCTCGTCAACAGGATTTCGAAAACAGCATTTAGTATTCCCGTTATTTGCAATTGTATCCAGGATTGTTTGTTACAGTGGTTGCCATCACATGTAAACCCTACAATTTTACATTCCGCCTGCTCCAGTTGTATTATAACCTGAATTAAACTTTTTGCTAACAGGTCTCCAGGAGTTCAATTTTTACTAGTATGGACTCCGGATGGTTGTACCCAACTGCATAGTAGAGGTACAAACATGAAAACAAGAGCATGATCACTTAAGACTTTATTTTGGTCTGCAGGTGCCATACTGCCAAAGTCTGCAATTCCATCTATGAATAAAGAGGATCCATTGAACTGAGTATCCTCTCTCAGTTTAACCTCATCAAAAATAATCACCCTGCCTTCCTGTTCTCGTCAGTCTCTTCTCTAAAATTCTCTTAAATAGTACCTATGGCTGTATTATTAATACCATGTGTTCATTTCAAACCTTTCAGAAGTCCCCTCAGCTGTGCATCTGAAGAAAGAGGTAACAGATTATTTTTCAAGCAGTTCCTATAACACTTAGAAGATCTGATATGTAATAAAAAAAGTATCTAGAAGAAATTCACAAAAGTATCTCATTCCTTTTGGATCCTTTTTCTGGCACTTCTGTAACATCGTATCTGGAATTATATTTTGCTTACAAGCTAAGCTTACATAACGTTTGCAAGCATGTTTTTCTCTCAAGGCTTTTAGAGACGCTTTTCCTTGTACATGGACAGATAGGTAAAAGATATTTTATGTCACCGGATTCATACAGCGTGAAGCAGCCAAATGGGCATGTTATGTTACCAATCGTTGTACATATTATGAACAATTCGAGCAAGATTTTCTGAACAAATTCTGATCAGCTTCCGGTTCAGAAGAGGCTTCGAAAAATGGTGTTCGAATCAGAACCATTCAATTCACGGTAAGGTAATCTTCCTTTTTACTTTGAAAAGTATTTGAACATGACGAGTCCCATTTTAGAAAAGATACTATGTAAATTTGCACAAGCTGGTGTTACAGTAAATGTACAGAAATCAAAGTTTACGCGAAATGAGATGAAGTACTTGGGACACATAATCAGTTGTGTAGGCATTAGACCAGATCCTAATAAATTGGATGCACTTAAGAATTTTCCTTACTCGCATACCAGAAAACAATTAAAATATTTCATGGGTTTAGCCTCATTTTTAGGTGCTTCGTGCCATATCAATTACTCAGCACCAAACACTTGCTGGAACTTTTGAAGAAGGAGCACACTAGGGTTTGAATGGAACAATCTACACAAGATTTTAACAGAATAAAGGAAGTGCTGGTAAACTCAAATATTTTGAGTCATCCCAATCTTAATGAGGATTTCTGTATTGCAAGTGATGCATCATGCACATTGCTTGCATCATGTCTTTTTCAGCTAATAGGAACTGGGGACAACCAAGAGATAATAGTTCCTGGTTTTGCTAGTCTAACTCTAAGTGAGTGCAAATGTATTTATTCAGCCACAGAGTTGGAAACCTTGAGAATTATATGGGCTTTTAATAAATTTAACAATCATATTTTTGGGGGAATGTGAAGGTATACACTGACCACCAGACGTTAACCTCTTTAATGACATGCAGATTCGTACATCCACGATTATCGCGATGGGCAATGACCTTGCACAACTACTCCTTCGAAATAGTATACATTAAAGGTAAAGACAACATAGCTACAGACGATATGTCACGTCTCCTCATGGACTATCTTATGACATAGATGATCTGCAACATATGAACGATTATCGCATCCTGTTGATGCAGGACAAACACTACCGTCAGTATTATCTAGACTTGTGTTATAATATGTCAACACTGCAGAAGACTGACAGTAGATGGAGCAAAGTAAGATCGACAATGGCAAACAACCCTGACCATCCTATTGTAAAGCATTATAAACTACATCAGGATCTCTTATTCTTCCGTCGACGTTCAGACATTAATCAATGATGCATCTGTATTCCACAAGAATTAGAAGCAAATCTAATCTGGCATACATATTTTACTGGGGACACTCTGGGCCAAAGTAATGTATGCAGAAACAAAACATTTACCGTTATTTCACAAACATGCGAAGCAAAATTCACAAACTTATCAAAACATACAATATTTGTCAAAAGGCAAAGCCTGAAAATCTAGTCTGTAAAGTGGAATTGCTTCCAATGATACCCAGTAAACCTAAAGAAATTTTAGCGACAGGCATAAGTGGCCCATATCCTAGAAGCAGAGGCAGTCTGAAGTATGTAATTCCTCTGTATGACTCTTTCTCAAAATGTGTGAAACTATATGCCACAAAATGTGTGACAGCCAACACAATCGTTATACAGGTAAGCAGAGATTACATACCTAGCATTGGCAAACATGTAGCCATCCTTCTGGACAATGCATCGTATTATGCAGGTTATACGTCGAGAAAGCTTTTGAAAGATAATGACATCAAAATTACGCTTATCTCAAGATTTAGCCCTCGACCTAAACCCTGCGAAAGGATATTCAAGGAACTAAACCATTGTATGCAAACATACATATCAGGGACTCATTCAAAGTGGGTGAACTATTTGTCTCTTTTCGAGGATGTTTACTATAATTTGCCAATATATGATGCTAATTATGCACCAACCGAAATTGTGTTTGATGTAAAGGAAAGTAACGAATGATGTGATCCCTTCGAAAATTTCTGGACAACAGAAGTTTTGCGACAACAAGGTACAAGATATTTTAATTACCATAGCAACTAATGCCAGAAGCAGAAAATACGAATTTGAAAAATTATAAAACGAACTCGGGAATTTGCAATATGCATGCAAGTACTTTTGCGTACTCACCCAAAATCTTGCACATTGAAGCAACTTAACATTAAGTGGGCGCTTCTTTATGAGGCTACATACATCATTGCTCACAGTCTGCATGCTGGATCATATTTGTTACAAAATCCTAGAGCAAACAAAATAGTTGGATTATACCATCATAGAGACTTATGCAAATTTCATAAAAATATAAACAAAGTCATTATGAGACAAGAAGTAAGTGAATCACGAACTACAAATGTAAAGCAAAATGCCATGTCTACAGCAAACAAATATACAAAATCATCTAAGATATTTTATTTCAAATCTGCAGCTAAGAAGAAAAAACAGATGGAGTGGAAGAAAACTTTATTATTATTTAAATTATCGCTATATGATAAATGATTTATTTAATTTATTATCCTGCATAATGAAGGTTACGCCACTCACTCAGGAATTTTCTGTGTAGCAGTAACGACAGACGACTGAGCATGTATAAACCTGACACAAACAGAAATCATTCCTGGAAATGAACACTTTTCAAAACACAGAATGAAACCACATACCTTCAGAACATAATGGAAAATATCGAAGGAATCAGACAAATGATGTAGATGAACGAAATCATTACAGAACATTGGTTAACAGATTATGATCCATAAACACATCAAGTGCTGTATGTTGCAAGTCGATTTAGAGCAATTTTAATTATTACTTTAACTGTAGTGTTTGATTCATAGATATGCATTTGAGATCATGTAGTGTTGTGCAGCTTGTTTTGGGCCTAATCTTTTCTTTCAGTTTTCAGCAGGATATAAACAAATCCTATGTTGACATGAAAGAATTGCTGCATAGACAAATGTAATATTTAGAGTGACAGAAGTATTTAAACTGAAAAGGAAATTTGGAGGGCGAAATGTCCTCGGAAATGTGACAACCCACCAGTTACCTTGTACAGCATCCAAAACAGAGGTCGACATAGAAATTCTATCACTCTTCCACATAGAACGAGTGGGTAGTGGCACTTTTTCCGAAATGAATCACCACTATGAGGACCACCAGATGGATATCATTGTGTACGTGAATTATTCTGCAAAAAAAGGCATCATAACAAAGAAACATTGAATGTAAAGCATAGAATGGAGCCTGGATTATGAGGAAAAGCTCACTTAACAATGACAGTTAACTTCAAAACACTAACCTTACAACGATTTTATGTTTGTTTGGGCACTTGTAGTGACTGGGCCAAATATCCCACGAAATTAGCATCAAACGAAGAAATAAGAAGAACAAATCTGTTCGAGCATGACAGGGGAAAACAGATGGCGCTATGGATGGCCCACTAGATGGCGCTACCATAGGTCAAATTGATAGAAACTACATTTTTTAAATAGGTACCCCCATTTTTTTACACATTCATATAGTATATGAATGTTTGTTTTGGAACATTTGTTTCAGATGAACAGTTGGTAAGAATGTGGTTTTTTTAAATTAAAACACGAACAGTAGTTATGTTTGGACTTTGGGAACACATGCTGTTACTGCATGAGCAACCATAATATCATCATTAATGTTATAAATGCTCAAAATTATGTCCCTGAACTTCAATGCATTTGGCAACAGGTGTAACGAAATTCCTCTCAACAGCGATTAGACCACCTTCAGTAATTGTCGCACATGCATTGACAATGGACTGACATGTTTTCAGGTGTTGTCAGTGGATCACAATAACAAATATCTGTCAATTTTCTCCAAAGAAAGAAGTCTGGAGATGTAAGATCCTGTGAACGTGGAGGCCATGGTATTGTGCTTCTATGACCAATCCACCTGTCATTGAATATTCTATTTAATATCGCTTCAACTCCATGTGTGCTATGTGCTGGACATCCATGATGTTGAAAGTACATTGATACTCTGTCATGAAGTGAAATATCTTGTAGTAGAATCGGTAAAACATTTAGGGGGATGTAACAGAAAATTTAAACATTTATTTAAAAAATCGTTACAGCCATATTTATTAATGTACAAATCCAAAATTTTACATCAGTAAAGGAAAAATATAATAAAATATGCAGGATTAATATTTTGCCAGTAAGATGAATTTTTAATTTTTGAAACTGTCTTTTTTATAAAAAGCCATAATTTTTTTTATCCGAAATTTTTATTATAGTGTCCTGAGTAGGTTATAAGACCACTGAACTACAGGTATTAATTGATGGTACAAATTGTATCATTAAGAGAGTTTTTAATTTTGCACATCCTAAATTACCTACATACAATCATCTAAAAATCAGAATGTAATTGCAGGATCTCGTATTTTATTTCCAAAGGGAGAGTAACATGTTGCGAACAGTTCCTGAAAGTTTCATAGCATTAACGCATATACTTTTTGAGAAAAGGCTCCTACTAACTTAAAAAATGTAAAACAGAAAAAATGAGGTTCAAAGATTTTCTTCTCGTACTTCTACATGTAATAAGCTTACCTCAATTTTAAAATCCTCCATACTGATACTCCTCATCTCGTCTTCGAATCTGCCTGCCCCGTATTTGCAGGTAAGACACTGATCTGTTAGCTTCCTTAACCCTGCTCTCATTGGTGGTGTAAACTGTTTTTGTTGTAAACACATCAGAATCTCTCTTCAGTACTTCAACTCTGCCATTATTTCCGTTTATGTAACATAAAACTGCATCATAGATACCTATTTTGAGTACTTCAGGTCCACAAAGTTCCTTTTTGAGCATCTAATCCAAATTAAATTATTGAGGCCTCCATTTACATTTTGTATTTCCATGAAATCACTTGCTCAATAAATCATGGTTTGCAAGAAACCTGAAGTGAGCTTCACTGCATCCATAACAGGTTCTGGTAATGAGTGCTTATGTGCACCTGTCTCATTTCTATTGTTTAACTTACACCAATCGTCTTTCAGACCCATATTGTGCATTGGTGTTTGGTCAGTGGATAGTTTGTGGAAAAAATTGCCCACACACCACGCCTCATTGCCTCTAAATTATGTGTGTTTTTCCTGACAGGTCTCACATAAAATAACTGAGGAGAATCAATTTCTTTCAGAGTAAGCCTGCCTTTTCCTCCAAGTGGCATTCCATCCTCAAGTACTTCACCTTTCTTCTCTTTCAGCAAGCGACAAAGCCTGCCACCAGGCCTCTTTGGACGTGGCCAACACATTCCAATTTTTATTTTGTTGTATTGCACGGATTTTTATGTTAAAGCTTTCAATGAAGGGGAGGCCCTATCACCGAGGTATTTGGTATATCAAACACCATACTGGTCCTCAGATCTGGAGAACATCCTCACAACTGCAGCAGCCTCCATACCAATAACAAATGCATCTCCATACAGATATGTGTGACTCCTTTTCATCCAGGTCCCATCTCCAGACACGCCCTGGTAAGTAACATTTGTAGGAGATACACTGTCATACATATCTACCCCAGCATCAATTTCCTTTTTGTTAATTTCTACCAATTTCTCCACTGCTCCCTCATAGAAACTTTAGCAGTATCGCACACTGCATCAGACATTTCTTTATTTATTTTTTCAAACCCTGCACAAGGTGGAGGCATGTTCAGTAAACCACACCTTAAATAACCTCCTTCCCTGTCCTGTCCAAGGTGTCACAATCCCACGGTGCATTAGGCTCGCGACTAACTATTGCATTCTCATTGTGGAAGAAGTATGTCTTCTACGTTTATCATGTTTTCATTGAAAATCACTCAGAAAAGAACACTTAACATAGGCAGTGTTTACACAATAAATTATATATATATATATATATATATATATATATATATATATATAAATAATTAAACAAAGTAATTTGTACTATTTACATATTTGATTTTTTACGAATTTTGAAGCGAATAAATTGTCTTTTCTTTTAATTTACAAATTTCGTAAACTGAAAGCCAGTGGTGTCGTGAACTTGCGTCGAATCTGGTATCCTTGGTTATATTAGTCTTCTTCTGTCATAAGTATTCATCATTTTTGACCATGTGTATAATGATAATTCTTAATTGGACTTCCTCTTCTGATGCAGGTGGTTTGTTGACATAAAATGGGATAATGCACAGAGGAAAAGAAAACTTTCGTGGTTTTGCACAAAAACGAACTCTTAGACTTAGTATTTTCATAGGATTATTATTCAGACAACACACGGATTCACAAGAAATACGTGTTCTCACCACAAGAACTAAAGACAGAGTCTCTCTAATGATTGACAAAAAAATTGAATGGAGTTTTTGTGATTTGTTATTCGCCTTCCGGCGTAGCAAAATATATCATTATCGATTCTTACAGCGGCCGCACAACTGATTATCATCATTAGTTCTAAATTTTGTCATAGTTTGTTGGGTCTTTTCTTGTGTACCTATACAATTGCCCCCAAACTGTGTGGTGACATGCAATGGAGGTGCATAGTGTTTTGTATACACACATACAGCTTAAATTTAAATTTTTCCGAAAGGGGTACAATGACCTTTATTTGTCGGCTTATTTTTCTTTGTATTTTGGGTTGGAGATGTCAGCTTATCTTTGCTTACACATCATCTTACAGGAAATACATTACTTACATACGGAATGATAGTTCAGTAATTATTTACATGAGAGCACTGCTAGAGTGGCTACTTGTTCTTTTGGCAACATTGCCACTCTCTGTGTGCATGTACATGAAATATGTTTATTGGCTGTGCAAGAGCCGTTAATGCTGCATGCATTATTGTGTACAGTCGTTCACCTTTTCACTCCCGGGTTAGTGTCACTTTCATACTGAATGCTGTACTTGTTGCTGTTGTTGTGGTCTTCAGTCCTGAGACTGGTTTGATGCAGCTCTCCATGCTACTCTATCCTGTGCAAGCTTCTTCATCTCCCAGTAACTACTGCAACCTACATCCTTCTGAATCTGCTTAGTGTATTCATCTCTTGGTCTCCCTCTACGACTTTTACCCTCCACACTGCCCTCCAATACTAAATTGGTGATCCCTTGATGCCTCAGAACATGTCCTACCAACCGATCCCTTCTTCTAGTCAAGTTGTGCCGCAAATTTCTCTTCTCCCCAATCCTATTCAATACCTCCTCATTAGTTATGTGATCTATCCATCTAATCTTCAGCATTCTTCTGTAGCACCACATTTCAAAAGCTTCTATTCTCTTCTTGCCCAAACTATTTATCATTCATGTTTCACTTCCATACATGGCTACACTCCATACAAATACTTTCAGAAACAACTTCCTGACACTTAAATCTATACTCGATGTTAAAAAATTTCTCTTCTTCAGAAACGCTTTACTTGCCATTGCCAGTCTACATTTTATACCCTCTCTACTACGACCATCATCAGTTATTTTGCTCCCCAAATAGCAAAACTCCTTTACTACTTTATGTGTCTCATTTCCTAATCTAATTCCCTCAGCATCACCCAACTTAATTCGACTACATTCCATTATCCTCGTTTTGCTTTTGTTGATGTTCATGTTATATCCTCCTTTAAAGACACTATCCATTCCGTTCAACTGCTCTTCCAAGTCCTTTGCTGTCTCTGACATAATTAAAATGTCATCGGCAAACCTCAAAGTTTTTATTCGAATAATTTGTTGTGACATGGTCTTCCATTGTGAGTGCGGTGCATGTGCGTTTACTCTCCAAGAACCGATCCTGCATCTAATTCCCTCAGCATCACCCAACTTAATTCGACTACATTCCATTATCCTCGTTTTGCTTTTGTTGATGTTCATGTTATATCCTCCTTTAAAGACACTATCCATTCCGTTCAACTGCTCTTCCAAGTCCTTTGCTGTCTCTGACATAATTAAAATGTCATCGGCAAACCTCAAAGTTTTTATTCGAATAATTTGTTGTGACATGGTCTTCCATTGTGAGTGCGGTGCATGTGCGTTTACTCTCCAAGAACCGATCCTGCAGCAGATAAATCAACTTTGATACTGCCCAGGAAGTATTTTCTCCATCATATCCACATTTTTAGTGGGGTGAATACTGCACATCAACACCTGATGTCAAGGTAAGTGATGCTTGCACAATTGTAGTTTGCTGATTAATATATCCAATGTTGTGTAACGTGCTATTACAATAATTGATTCATTGAACTATTGCACACACATTTGGATACCCATATCTATTTTGGCGTTCACTTTGGCTTGTGCATTGTTTTTAGTCCGTGAGGTTTTTTCCCTTTCAGTTTGTTTTTCAAGTTCATCTTTTACACGTGGCTCGATATACACATAATATACACTTAAACATTTTGACATAACAATTCATATTACAATTGCTTACATCTAAGGCTGACATTCCACCCATTATTTGTATCAATCGTAGAAAATTCTAAAATACTAAAACATTACAAAATTCCTTTTTCAGTTTGTTTGTTATCTCCAAAAAAATCCTTTGTACACAAATAAAAATAACTTATTTACATTCCATTACATCATGTTACTATATATGCATTTAATGCATCTACATTGTATTTTCCAGTAATGCATACAACAGTTATGAGAGTTTAATATTTTCTTAGGGAGAAACAGAATAAAACATTTACATCAGGGTTCTACAATATGCGTTGCTGGCTTAACTACGCTTTGGCGCCGCCTCCTGTGTTGGGGAGGGAATAAGGAATACTATTCTACTGGTTTATATATTACTAAGGAAATGCTATTCGTCCTTTCTTAAATCAAGGAACTCCATTTTCATGAAACCGAAACATATTAACGAGTCATGTACTATATACCACTGTGTTGCTTATAATTGTAGCTTTGTGTTCATGACACATAAGTTGTTGGATTATGTCATGCTTACCTCTTTACGATTATGTGGAAATTTCGTCGTTTATATTTGCATATGATGCGATATGAATTGATTAGTTTTATTTGAGGTCACATTCTTCCGTGTGTATGTGCACTTTGTAGTCAGTAGGTACGGGTAAATGTTTTGTAGTTGCACTGTGATGATGTATATTCTTATTCTTCATTTGCTTGACGACCAAAATATACACATGGACATACTAATAACCAATTCATTTCTTTGAGGTGCAGCCCGTTTTTCATTTGGTACCTATAACACCCATCGTAAATCCCTTTTTCTGCACTGTGTCAATGCACTGGTCACTGCAAAATAAAAAAACTTATAACTAACTTAAAAACTAATTGTGTTTCGTAGCTCATAGGCCATGCATATACTCGGTCATCACCTTAGTTCACAGACGTTTTTCATATTTCAATCTTTTTTGTTTATTTACTTGCATTTGCATTCCTTTTATTCATTTACCCTGCAAAGAAAGTTACTTTGACATCTCCTACAGTATCTTATCATTTTGTTAGCTAGTCTGTTGCGCTTGCTCAAGGTCAATGTCTCTTCCCTAGTACTGACGGAAGCATACATTGTTGAGTGTGCACAGCTGAGTCATACGCTGCTCCAGTTTGCATTTCGCTTTTTGTGAAGCTGTGTTCTCACACTTCCTTCTAGTCAGATGTTTGTCTTTGCTTACAAAACAAGAAAATGGCTAAAGTCTATACATATTTAATTCAAAAATACACATAATATTTTTTACTTATAGAACTATGACATTACATATAAATATATTTTATGACAAGAAAACTGCTGTGATATTGTGTCACTACTTATGAAAAGGTTTTACGTCTTTGTGAGGGTGGCGACCTTTGTCTCTCCCTGTTCTTTCATTATCCAACCTATAAGTTCCAGGATAAAGTATTTTTGCAATAATATATGGCTCTGAGTATAGTAATTGACATTTTTTGTTCAACTCACCGATCTTTGTCGATTTGGGATGTGTTCTCAAGAGGACTCATTGCCCTTCAAAAAATGTGCAACTCGTTTTAACTTTTTGTTGTATATTCTCTTTCTGTATTCTGCTCTATTCTCCAGCGTAATTACTGCTTGTTTGATTTTATCCTGTAAAGTTAACTCTCTAGTAGGTAATTTTGGTATGGGTGATTCCCATTCGTCAGTTTGCTGTGTGTTAAGCATCAGTTCATTAGGAGTGAAACCTGTGGAAGAGTGGGGGAGATTGTTTACTATTTACATAAATGGGGTCACGTATTCAATCCATCGTGAATGCTTATTATGAGCGTATGTCCTTATAAATCTATTGAATTTTTTAAACACCCTCTCCCACTTACAATGAAGTGATTGACACTTTGAACTCCCACTTCTGTGACAGTGTAAATGCGGTAGCTGCATGCTACAAATTATTTCGTCTTCGGCGTGGCCCAACTCAGTTCAATAAATCTTGGTTAGCGGACCATCAGAGACTAACTTCTGATTGTGACTGTAATTGCTTGTGTGGACGCTCATATGCAGATATAATGATTAGAGATGCTATTGCGCAGAATGTGGTGGATCACCGCATCCGCGAACAAATCCTCAGATTTAGAAACAAGTCTTTGCAGGACTTGCTAGACAGCCAAGATACATTAGACATGGCTACTTCCGCGTTCGACGTGACTCCGGGTTTGTGTACTGTTAGCGTGGCACTACACGTGTCCTCCTGCCCGCCAGCACGGCCATCCATGTTGCGCCGCTCGCGCGCATGTAAACAAGTTTCAAACCAGGTACCTACTCAGAAACTGAAATCATGTCTGAACTGTTTTTGTGCCCACCCACGGGACAATTGCCCATCCCATCAAGCACAGTGTTATTTGTGTAATAAGAAAGGACTTGTGCAAGCTGTGTGTAGTAAGAGAAACTCTAATTCACAACTTGTCTCCCATTTGATGGGCGTTACCGCAACGGAAATCGCCGTGATCATGATTCACATCAGCCTATGGACGTTAATGCCATTTATACAAAGCCTTCGGCTTCACGTGCCTCTACAGCTCGTCGTGTGAATCAACAAGTTTTGCCACACACTTCCTCTTGCATTCAGCGCAATACGTGGAAACTTTTTGTGTCTTTGCACATTTGTGGACGTTCTGTTCGCATGCAGCTGCCCACTGGTGGGTCTGTTTCTTTACTGAACAGCTCGACGTTTGACTTCCTTGGTTCGCCCCCGCTTCGTCGTTCACATTCCACACTGACTGCATTTACCACGTATAGTGCAACGACGAAAACTGTGTCTTTTCGTGTGCTCCGCTCTAGTGATGCTCCGAACATTTTTGTCATGGACGCATTTGAACTTTTTGGCCTCGCAATTCAGGACAATGTACTTTGCATCAATGCTAGTGACCATGCAGACAGTGTTGCCGCAGTATGTGACGATTTTGCTGAAATCTTTTCTGATGGTCTTGGTTGTGCCACAGACTTTGCAACGCATATTGTAGTTAAAGACAAAGCCATTCCTCTTTCCCGGCGCGCACGCCCGGTACCACACACAGTGCGCGACAGCGTCGCTGGTGAATTTAACCATTTGCAAGACAGTGGTGTAACTGAACCTGTTTCTGCTTCGCCATAGGCTTCGCCTATAGTGTGTGTGTGAAAAAACCAAACAGTCGTCTCCGTATTTGTGCTGATTTTAAGTCTACCGTAAATGCCCAGACAGTGGTAGCTATGTTTACCTTACCACGTCATGAAGACATTTTTGATAAGTTTGGTGTGGGAAAAATCTTTTCCACGATTGAGTTGAGGGACGCATACTTTCAAATTCCGCTTGACGAACAGTCGCAGTGCTATTTTGTGATCAACACCCACCTTGGATTGTTCAAGTTTCGCCGCCTTCCATTCGGTTGTCCTTCGTCTCCTGCTATTTTTCAGTCTTACTTGAAGCAGTTGTGTGCCACTGTCCCTGGTTGCTCAAATTATCTGGACGATATAGTTGTGTCAGGGCGGGCCCCTGACGAACATTTGTAGAATTTATGTGCCTTATTTACTGTACTTTTGCAGGCAGGACTCAAGTGTAACAGACATAGTGCAAATTTTTTCAAACTGAGATTCAGTATTTAGGACATATGATTAATAGACAGGGTATCCACCCATCACCATCACATCTATGTGTGATTAGAGACTTGCCAGCACCCAGGAACTTGAAAGAACTTCAGTCTGTGTTGGGCAAAATTACATATTATATTCGGTTTATACCAAATGCAGTGCAGATTGCAGCGCTGTTGCATCGCCTTTGGCGTAAGAACATTCCTTTTGTTTGGTCTTCGGTATGTGATGCTGCTTTCCACAAGCTCAAATCTTCTTTGTTGAGTGATCACTGATTCCTTTTGATCCCTCCAAACCAGTTGTTTTGCCTGTCGATGCATCTTCTCACGGCATCGGAGCGGTTCTGTCGCACCGCATTAATTCTGTCGATCGCCTGATGGCTTTTGCGTCTAAGTTGCTCAATTCTGCCCAGCAAAACTATTCTCAAATCGAGAAAGAAGCCTTAGCTATTGTATATGGAGTGACAAAGTTTCCTGATTTTTTGTAGGGTCGCAAGTTCTATTTGGTCACCGACCATAAGCCTTTGACGTCGTTGTCCCACCCGTCAAAGTCAGTTCCGCCCCATACTGCACAAAAGTTGCAATGTTGTCCTTGTTTTTGTCAAACTACAAATACGAAATTTTGTTTTGGCCTACTGCCCAGCATGATAAAACTAATGCTTTGTCTCGTCTACGTATTGGTGTTTGATTCTTCCGAATTGTCATACATGTTTATTGATTCACAAGATAAGGAAATAGCTGATGGTTTTCCAGTGGATTTTCATCTTATTGCTTCCGCGACAGCCGCCAATGCTTCTTTGCAGGTTCTTTTGCAGTATCTTCGTTCTCAATTTTCTCCACCATCCAGATTAGTGATCCCCTTGTTCGGCGTTACTTTGCGCAATGTTACAACTTGTCTGTACAACACGGTGTTATTTTGTTACGAATTGACAATGATCAGTCTCGTGTGGTTGTACCTCGTTCATTGCAGTCGGAAATCCTCCGATTACTGTACACTGGTCATTGGGGTATAGTGCGGACGAATCAATTAGCACGTCTTCATTGCATGGGGGTTGGTTGGTTCAAATGGTTCAAATGGCTCCGATCAGTATGCGACTTAGCTTCTGAGGTCATCAGTAGCCTAGAACTTAGAACTAATTAAACCTAACTAACCTAAGGACATCATACACATCCGTGCCCGAGGCAGGATTCGACCCTGCGACCATAGCGGTTGCTTGGTTCCAGACTGCAGCGCCTAAAACCACACGGCCACTCCAGCCGGCTACAGGGATCGGCATTGGTAAACAAATCGAGAATTTGGTTGCTAATTGTCGGTCTTGCATGGAGCATCAATCTCCTCCCCACCAGCTCTTCTTTCCATGGCAGACTCCTACTGCGCCTTGGCAGCTCGTTCATATTGATTTTGCAGGTCCTTTCTGGGACACCCAATGGTTGATAGTTATTGATACGTACAGCAACTTTCCTTTTGTTGTGCCTATGTTTCCTACTACAGCTGCCAGTACTGTTCGGAATTTGACATCTATTTTCTGCACTGAGGGCCTTCCTGAAGTTATTGTCTGCGACAATGGCCTCCAATTTTTGTCCCCAGAGTTTGAAGCGTTCTGTGATGTTAATGGCATTCGCCATCTGCCTACAGCCCCACTCCACCCCCAGACGAACGGCGAGGCTGAATGCTTTGAGCGTTGAGCGTACGTTTAAGTCACAGATGAGCAAGTTGTGGGCCATGCACTCTCTCGAGCACCCGCTATGGACATCCCTTGCTTCATATCGCTCCCAGCCGCGCAGCTCCTGTTCCCCAGCGGAACTGCTACATTGATGCGCCCGTGTGTTGCTCCTGCAGCTATTGCACCTGCATCTGTGCGCTCCCGCTGATTCGCCTCATTCTGGCTTGGCGCCACATGATTTGGAGCCCTATCGGGTTTTCTCTGGCAGGCAGTGCTGGGAGGAGGGGCGGATACTTCGCCAGGTTGGCCGTGCCTTATTTTTAATTTCTGGTCTCACCGGAACCAGATCCGTCTGTGCTGTTCTCGGTTTTCTGCCGCTGGTTGTTTTCTGGCAGACTCCACCGACAGCACCTCCGCCGCTCCTTGCACCGCCGCCGCTGCCAGTCCAGTCTCCTGCACCAGGCGGGCGCCTCTCGCCGCTGTCACAGCCCCACCGCCGGCCGCCGCCGCCATCGCCACCGCTGTGTTTCTCCAGGGTGCCGGAACCGATAGACGCTGAGGCTGCCGTAACGCCACCGCCATCGCCCATGGAGGTTGTTGCTCTGGCTCCTCATCCGAGTATACCCAGTGGCAGTTTTTCCACAGGGCGTTTTCCTCACCCCCTCGCGACCAATTCGGGGTCATGGGTGGACAGCACGCCCCACCAGTTTCGCTGTCTGCCCACTCAGTTACGCCGCCCCTGGGTTCGTCCACCTGCCATCGGAAGCCATACACAACGGCAGTGCGCCGTTTCAGGGGAGGGATGTGGTATCGATAGCAACAATGCCATAGTGTAGGTACAAGTTCTTAGGTTGGCACTACGACACCGACACCGACGATAGCGCCCTCTACCCGGGGCTATGCAGCTCTACGAGCACCGCTCCAGATTTTCCACATTTTCTTCTCGAGCTGACGCCCAACCAACAATCTTCATAGTGGGCGAGACACTACAGACTTTTAGCTTTGATACAACCAGCTTCACACCTACGTTCTCATCTTTACCAAAAGTTACGTATATCTCGTTGACTAATACTCCCTATTAAATGTACTTTTACATTAAAACCAGTACCGAGGTTTTTACCTCACCTGCTCCTACTCGCTTCCTATATTCGGCCTACCCTTAAGCTTATAGGAGCAGACCCTCCTGCGGCCTTTCGGGGTGGGATACAAAATGTGACAAACTGTCAAAATTTTGTATTTATGTCTACTCGCATATTGGTGTTAGTGGTGTTTGTATTTTTTATTTCTGTGCTCAAGCTATCGAGTTTTTGAAGAATAGCGGCATGCGCGTTGTTTTGGTTGCTATCTAATGTACTTTGGTTGTTAACAACTGTACTTTATAATTGACATTTGGATTTCGTATGCTAGGTGACGGCAAAGTCTCGCCAAAAATCATGTTATTTTCACTTTCTATGTTTTCCTGTGTGAGCAGAATGTTGCTTGCTGAGATACGTTTCATCTACTGTCATCAACGTATCATCAAAGTTAGAACTCTGTAAAAGCTCACTAGCACTTGTTACTTCGGATATGTCCATCTCTGAACTACTTAATACGTCTAAGTGTGCACGACATAATTTTCCATAAATTCCGGTGTCACTTTTGATTCCCTTTTGAATTGGTTACTTTATCCATAAGATATTTTGGTTCCGGTTATTTTGATCCCAGGCATGATATTTCACATGAAAAGTTGAAAATAATTAGTACATGCAAAAAAATCTCATACAATGTATTAAATAATTTTGAATAATTTACACAACTGGTTTCATGGCTTTCTCAATGTCATGTCACCAAATCGCCAGTTGGACAAATTATACAGGGTGAGTCACCTAACATTACCGCTGGATATATTTCGTAAACCACATCAAATACTGACGAATCGATTCCACAGACCGACCTTGAGGAGAGGGCTAGTGTAATTGGTTAACACAAACCATAACAAAATGCACGGAAGTATGTTTTTTAACACAAACCAACGTTTTTTTAAATGGAACTCCGTTAGTTTTGTTAGCACATCTGAACATATAAACAAATACGTAATCAGTGCCGTTTGTTGCATTGTAAAATGTTAATTACATCCAGAGATATTGTAACCTAAAGTTGATGCTTGAGTACCACTCCTCCGCTGTTCGATCGTGTTTATCGGGGAGCACTGAATTACGTAGGGATCCAAAGGGAACGTTGATGGACCTTATGTACAGAAGAGACTGGAACAGCACATTACGTCCACATGCTAACACCTTTTTATTGGTCTTTTTCACTGACGCACATGTACATTACCATGAGGGGTGAGGTACATGTACACACGTGGTTTCCGTTTTCAATTACGGAGTGGAATAGAGTGTTTCCCGACTTGTCAGGCCAATAGATGTTCAATGTGGTGGCCATCATTTGCTGCACACAATTGCAATCTCTGGCGTAATGAATGTCGTACACGCCGCAGTACATCTGGTGTAATGTCGCCGCAGGCTGCCACAATACGTTGTTTCATATCATCTGGGGTTGTAGGCACATCACGGTACATATTCTCCTTTAACGTACCCCACAGAAAGAAGTCCAGAAGTGTAAGATCAGGAGAATGGGCTGGCCAATTTATGCGTCCTCCACGTCCTATGAAACGCCCGTCGAACATCCTGTCAAGGGTCAGCCTAGTGTTAATTGCGGAATGTGCAGGTGCACCATCATGCTGATACCACGTACGTCGACGCGTTTCCAGTGGGACATTTTCGAGCAACGTTGGCAGATCATTCTGTAGAAACGCGATGTATGTTGCAGCTGTTTGTGCCCCTGCAATGAAGTGAGGACCAATGAGGTGGTCGCCAATGATTCCGCACCATACATTTACAGTCCACGGTCGCTGTCGCTCTACCTGTCCGAGCCAGAGAGGATTGTCCACGGACCAGTAATGCATATTCCGTAGATTCACTGCCCCGTGGTTCGTGAAACCCGCTTCATCGGTAAACAGGTAGAACTGCAACGCATTCTCTGTTAATGCCCATTGACAGAATTGCACTCGATGATTAAAGTCATCACCATGTAATTGCTGATGTAGCGACACATGAAACGGGTGAAAGCGGTGACGATGCAGTATGCGCATGACACTACTTGGACTCAGTCCACCGGCTCTCGCAATGTCCCGTGTACTCATGTGTGGGTTCATGGCAACAGCAGCTAACACACCAACTGCACCTGCTTCTCCAGTAACGGGCCTGTTACGGACCCGTTTGCGTGCTACAACCATACCTGTTGCATACAGTTGGCGGTAGGTGTTTTGCAATGTGCGGCACGTTGGATGCTCTCTGTCCGGGTACCGTTCTGCATACACCCTGTAGGCTACAGCTGCATTTCGTCGACACTCACCATAGATGAGTATCATCTCCGCCTTTTCAGAGTTCGAATACACCATGGTCACAGTTCCTACAACACTAAACTATCACAGACGTCTAGTAACACGGTGTACTACAGTTGGTCTGCGTGCGGAGACGAATGCAGAATAACAATAGCAGCAAGCGCTACATGCGGACAATGCGACAGCTAGACCAAACCACAACAGTGCACTACAGCCACTCTGGTAAACACGGTCGTCATCGTAAACATGTCCCTGCAGATGCTGCTCGCCGACCGTGGCCCATGTTTGTTACAGCACGCAACTGAACGTCGGAGGTTTCAAGTCAACTTTAGGTTACAATATCTCCGGATGTTATTAACATTTAACAATGTAACAAACGGCACTGATTACGTATTTGTTTATATGTTCAGATGTGCTAACAAAACTAACGTGGTTCCATTTAAAAAAAACGTAGGTTTGTGTTAAACAACATACTTCCGTGCATTTTTGTATGGTTTGTATTAAACAATTACACTAGCCCCTCTCCTCACGTTCGGTCTGCGGGATCGGTTCGTCAGTATTTGATGTGGTTTACGAAATATATCCAGCGGTAACGTTAGGTGACTCACCATATATATATATATATATATATATATATATATATATATATGTCTGTGTGTGTGTGTGTGTGTGTGTGTGTGTGTGTGTGTGTGTGTGTGTGTGTGTGTGTGTGTGTGTGTGTGTGTGTCATTAAACAAATTAATTTGTTCTATTGACATTTTGATTTTTTATGAACTTTGCAGCGAATAAATTGTCTTTTCTTTTAATTCACAAATTTCGTAAATTGTGAGCCAGTGGTGTCGTGAACTTACATCGAATCTGGTATCCTTGGTTATATTCTTCTTCTTCCGCCATAAGTATTGATCATTTTTGACCATGTGTATAATATTAATTCTGATGCAGGCGGCTTGTTGACATAACATTGGGATAATGCGTGGAGGAAAAGAAAACTTTCGTGGTTTTGCACAAAAACGAGCTCCTAGACTTAATATTTTCATAGGATTATTATTCAGACAACACACTGATTCACAAGAAAAACGTCTTCTCGCCTTGAGAACTAAAGACAGAGTCTCTCTAATGATTGACAAAAAACTGGAATGGAGTTTTTATCATTTGTTATTTGCCTTCCGGCGTAGCAAAATATATATTTATCGACGCTTGCAGCGGCCGCGCTAATGATTATCATCATTGGTTTTAAATTTTTGTCGTAGCTTGTTGCGGCTTTTCCTTATGTACCTATACAAACGTTACAAAAACAAAAAGCTTGGGTAGAACTCCCCAGAAACGTTCTGTGAAATCAACAATGGAACAATTGTAATGTAGCACATCTTTTAAAAGCAATGGTACGCTCGCGCGCCTCAGCAAGGAGTAAGTACATGTCAGCGCTCCTCGGGGCCGGCGCACGAACCTCGTTGTCTCTTCGCTCTGTCAGCTGATCACGGCTGCCAGCCACGCGAGCGCATTTAATCTCCACAAAGGCATCTCAGAGCATCTGCTAACCTAAAATTGCTTTCTTAGGTACCAGCGTCAGTTTTATTGGAGGAGGAAAATGAAAATTCATAGCCACACGAATTACAAATCAATTTAAAATCACAAGCTATCTCCACTATTCTTTTTTCAACAACAGTCATGCATTCATAGTTTTACAGCTAACACATGAACATGAAAACTTTATAGCCTGGCAGAGAAGCTCTAAATCAATACGGCTGAATCCAGTGGAATCCACATCAACATCATTCACGCACCTGTACAATTCTCATGTCCCAAGTTCCAATGCTGTAGCTGAGAGCTAATGTTCTTCATTTCGAGATGCTTCCCCTTTTTTGTGGTAAACCGATTTCCATGAAACCTACGTTTCCTAAACACAATTTTTCCACCACCCATTATGCATAAATCTTGACTTCCACATAAAGGTTTGCAAATTCAACCTTCCACCTACTAACATGTGCTAATATTGTCAAAACTAAAATCAACCACATGCAAGAAAATTTTCAGGCAAATATTTAGATGTCATCCAGAGATATAGATGTCAGCCAAAAATATCGAAAGAAAATAGCCTTCACACTGACAAAAAATTCATTGAAGCAAGCAGATTCCCAAATGTCAGAAAAGGTGTGAGTCGCCGCCAGCGCAGAGTTTATCACTTTAACAATTTAAAGGCATTTATAAATGCGCTATCACGATAAAATTCACACAGAATGTAGATTGAGCTATGCAGAAGAAGAAAATAATATTTTTGAAAAATCGATTTTTGAACCAAAATCCATTACATCCGTTTCTAATTAAGAAATCGGCATACATTGCACCATTTAGACTGCCATCGATAAAATAAGGAGCAATTAGATGTCCTCCCATAATTCCACACAATACATTAACCTGCTAGGATCGCTGATGTTCCACTTGTTGCATCCATCGTGGGTTTTCTGTTGCCCAGGAGTCCATATTATGCAGGTTTACGTTACCTGTGCTTGTGAATGACGCTTCGTCACTAAATAGAAATCTTGAAAAAAACCTGTTATCGTCTCGTAATTTATTTTGTGCTCGGTGGAAAAAATTTGTACAATGTTCAAAATCATCGCCATGCAATTCCTGGTGCATAGAAATATCGTAAAGGTGAAATGTATGATGAGGTAGAATTCTCAAAACCGACGTTTTTGAAATTCCCGATTCCCGCTCAATTCGTCTGCTACTGCTGTGCGGATTAGCCCCAACTGCAGCTAAAACACTTCTTTGGTCATCTTCATTTGCTGCAGTTCTTGATTGCGTCTTCTTCTCTGGCTGAACACTTCTGTTTTTTTTTTTTAACAAATACATTAACTATCCGAAGAAAGGTCCAGGCACTTGGATGCTGCCTGTCAGGATAACGATCAACTGACATAACACAGGCTTGTTGGGTATTTTTCCACAATAGCCATAAATAAACACCATATATACCTTTCCTGCGACAGTTGAGCGTTCCATTTTAACAAGATTATGTCTTCCCTGTAATTATTATGACTGGTAAATCCTATTATCGTACGTAATTTAAGTAATGAATTGCACACAGAGCTATTGGGTGTGTTGCTGCATTTGTGAGAATATTACAGCTCTGGTCCATAACAAAGCGAAAAAAATGTTCCAAATCAAAACATTCATATTAATTTACATACTATACGAATATGTAATAAAAATAGGGGTACCTATTTAAAAAATGCAGTGTCTGTCAATTTTACCTCCTGCAGCGCCATCTAGTGGGTCATCTATAGCGCCATCTGTTTTCCCCCATCACACTCGAACAGATTTGTTCTTCTTATTTTTTCGTTTGATGCTAATTTCATGAGATATTTGACTAGTCACTATCAATGGACCACTCTGTATATATTGTAAATATAGGCAACATTTATTTTGTGTGTAAAAAACTAATTGAATTTAGTGTATATCTGTTATATATTTACCTTGTTCCTTCTATGCTAAAATGTTTGGTTTCCTTTTCGGTTTACGATCTTGGTGTAACAAGCCAAATATTTAACCACATATAACAAAGTATTAAACCATTGCACACTGTACTGTGGAGAGACTGGCATATAGCAAGATACAGTGTATATCACAGATTGTTGAAATATGAACGTTGAGCGAGAATTTAAATTTGATTAAGGTATGTAAATGTAAAAGAGAACTGATATATATATGTTTTTGAAGAATATTGTAAATAAAACTTAGAAGTAAGAAGTTCCACTGTAGTTTGACACTGAGCCTCACTACTTAGGTGTCAGTTTAACAGATCTTTTAAGGCAAAAGAAAAACTCCATTTGGAATAAAAATGCTGAGTAGTGGCAACGAATTAATTCATATCCATGTGATAGGCATAAGAGATAATATCTCAAATAATTTTTATTTCTAAAACAAAAAACAAAAACTTTCAATTATTATTCTTCAGTTCCGTCTGTTATGGTTTTGGGAAGAAACTCTTAGCGTAATTTACCAGACGATGTACAGTTATTTAGTTGATAAAGTAAGTCATCAAAAATATCAGTGTTTCATTTAAAATGACAGTATACTGTACCTAATTACTTCTATCATAAACAATTTGTGTTTGTGTAGTAATATTTCGCAACATCCAGCACAAAGATAGTTGATGAAGGCTAATAGCTGTTAACTAACATTTTATTACGGGAATCATATAATAATATTAGTCGTTTCAGACCAGTGACCAGCCGGCCGAAGTGGCCAAGCGGTTCTAGGCGCTACAGTCTGGAACCGCGCGACCGCTACGGTCACAGGTTCAAATCCTGCCTCAGTCATGGATGTGTGTGACGTCCTTGGGTTAGTTAGGTTCAATTAGTTCTAAGTTCTAGAGACTGATGACCTCAGAAGTAAGTCCCATAGTGCTCAGAGCCATTTGAACCCAACCAGTGACCTATATATTTTAAATATCGAAGCCTGATGTTTCCTTGTTTCGCGACTATAAACTGTAAAATAACTTTTTAATTGTTTTAATTACGAGAGCCATTATTCCTTTGAGTCTTCGCAAAAATCACTGAAAAGGTCACCGCAAAAGTCGAGCAAAGTTACATTCATATTAAAACTGAAATTCTATTTGGAAGACCGCAACTCAAACCTGTAATACGAATAAGCCTACCCTTAAACGTCAGGCACTGCATCAGTAGTTGACATTCCAGTTTGCCCACGGCAAGTGGCATGCCAACTATGAGTACAGGCTGCAGGTGGTGAGACTGGTAGAGCGAGAGTAGCACACACAGCGGCCAGCCTGGATACCGCTACTGTAGGCATGCTCTGGCCAGCGGGGGTGGCGACGTTAACCGCCGTATGCCCACAGAGCACAGCCTGGTGGCTGACACTACGGCACAGAATCATCAGTTACCACGCCATGGTCAATATGATGCAGATGGTTGGTGGGTACAGTTGTGATAGCGGCAGAGAGCCTTTCTCCCTCTCTCACTGGTGTTTGTTCAAATAAAGACACATCTAAGCTTAGAGTTAGCTGTGCCCATATACCTCTGAGTTAATAGTAGCTTATAGTAAAACTCAGACAGTGTCTCAAGTCTGGGATAGTATGCCAAAATTCTATACTGCTATAAAATTAGCTCCAGTGGTTTGAGCTGGATTATGGTGTCATAGAGGCAGTGTCAGTATTCTAGCTCTTGGCCAGTATACCCCAGTATCAAGTCTGGGCCCATATACCAGAATACTGCACTGTTATAAATATTCTGACAGGTCTGAGCTGGAGTGTTGCATCTTAGAGCTATGCAATTATGCTCTTACCGCCATTTTAGAACCATTTTGTATTCCAGGTCGGCCATCTTGGATTGTGACGTCATGCTTAGGCTGGTACTCATATTCCAAGTCAGATTGTGATATCATAGAGTCAGGGCCAGTATTCTAATTCTGCCAGTATGACAATGTACCCTTTTGAATTTTCCAGCAGTTTATTCAACAGCCCACTCCCACATGAAGCACACTAGCTTAATTGTGATATTTTTTATTTCAGCGCCAAAAATTTGGAATTTCCCTGGAGAATATGAATTTTCCGCCATTTTATACATAGGGCAATTGGTCTATGTCAGAGAGATTAGGATGGGGAGTGAGGGAAACCCATGACTCATCGATTAAATTATCAGTGATATCTGCATGCCAGATAATCAAGTATGTGCTCTTCTAGCTATCCTACTCACAGTGAGTTTTTCTGAATGCAATGGCATCACGTGGAAAACATATGGGTTCCTCTTTTGATGTGGACTTCCTCTGAAAGGTCAGCTCTGCTTATTGTGATTAGATCTAATATATTTCTGTCACAAGTGGAGCTGTGAACGAACTGTTCTAGGTAGTTATCAGAGAAGGCATATAGTAATGTTTCACAGGATGTCTTGTCACACCCGCCAGTAACAAAAATGTAATCATCACAATTCACTGTTGGATGATTAAAGTCTCCCCCAGTGATTACAGTATCATTAGGGAATTTATGTACAGGCAATCTGAAGTTATTTCTAAAGGTTTGAGTTACTTCAGAACGAGAATCTGGTGGTCGATACAAGAACCCTATTACAGTTTTTTTGCTCACCTTTGATACTGAGTCTCGTCCTGACAATCTCACATGCAGCTTCAACTTCTATCTCGGTGGATTTGAGTTTGTTGTCTACTGCAACAAGTACACCACCACCATTCCCCACTTAGTTATCCTCAAAGTATACAATTTTCCCCGATGATCTCACTCCTGTGAACTTCAGGTTTTAACCAGCTTTCTATGCCCAGTAAATCACTGCGACCTCTGGCACTTTGTTGCGAATGCTTCACCAGTTAACCACTAGGATTTTGATACTCTCATCTGTGGGATGCATTTATTTGAAATTTACAATGATACTTCTGGGCTTCCCACAGCTATCGTTATCTGGATTGGATGGAGTGTCGCCTAATCAAAAAACCCTAATGTGCACTCCAGAGCAAGTCTAGGAAGTCACAACCTAGCCAGTCAACGAACTCACGTTGCACTCTGTGAACTTTGGTTTCGACTCTTGAGTTAATAAAATTTTGTACTGATGTAGGTCCACGTTCTTTCTCAAGACTCGCCAAATTGATGTCTCATGTAGCTGTAACTGTTGCGATCGTCTCGAAACTGACGCATTCGCCTCGTGGTGACATATGTAATTGTCCACGAAATGGTGGACAAGTAAGTGAGAATAATATGTTTTTGTTTCAAGAAACCAGTATATTTTATAAAGTTTTGTTGTTGATTCCTTGGTTTAATTGTTAATGTTGCAGCTAGTGAGTGTTAACTGAAGCAGCATACTAGATTATCTATTGTCTCTGTTATTTGGAGTTTATCCTAATTGGAGAAAAGGATTCCACAAAGCGGTGATCCTGACGTGATTCGTCGTAAATCAAGAAATTCTTTTCCCAAGAATGACCGATGCGACAGCGCAAGCAACTGCAACAGAAGTCAAAATGGAACAACCTGCAGCATCAGTTATGTCGCAACACACAGGTAACGACTGCATTAGTCAAGACGTATCTTTGATGAATCATCTGAGATGCGTCAAGCTTCCACTGTTTTTGCCCAGTCAAACAATGACTTTATTTATGCACGTTCAGGGTATTTTTCAACAGCACAGCAAATTTACAAACGAAAATAAATACATCATCATGGTGGCACATTTAAAAGGAGCCATGATGCAGGAAACAGAAGATGTGCTATTGCTACATAGCTATGTCACACCTAAGGAGGCAATTATGCAACGGTATACCTTGTCACTGGGACTCAGTCTATGGAGGGACTTTAATGATGAACTGGTGGGTAACAGATTGTAGCAGGACAATGCATATCTGTATAGGCCTATTGGAATGCAATTTGGTCAAGCACTGCATTGAATTACATGCCAATGTGGCATGCAAGGGAAGAGGGCATGTATGCTGGAACTGGATGCTGGCCGAGAACGTCTTCTGCTCTGCTGGAAGCTATCATGGCTGCATGGCTGCATGGTCACCACAAGGTCCATGTGGTTTCAGACAAAGTGCTAACCATGTGTGGAGTTTTTGTGAGAGCGCGACATCAGTGGCCAGTGGCCACTGGAAAGCTGCATTGCTCTGTGATCATTTGCGCATGTGCATAATATGTACAGAGTCAAACGAACTGTCAAATGAAAGAAGTTTTAATTACACATCTTGCACTTGATAATTTACAACTTTTAATCTAATCATACCACCAAACTGACTGAGCAATCAAATTGCTTTTTTTATGAGCTGCATTCACTGATCATATAATTTATAACTCTAATAATTAAAATGAGAAAATCAATTTAATTGGAAATTAATTAAATTCAGTGTAAGTTATATATGAAGGCAGATAACTGACAGCATGGCAGTATGCGTTGGCAGCCCATACTTTGAATTTCATCAAAGATACATAAATTCTGAATACAGCAATGAAAAGAGGAGACAAAATCTGTTGATCTGTTTGTAATTTTAAAATAAATAACAAACATGTCAAGAGCATAAACAATTTTTACTGTTGAAAGTTCAAATTGTGAATAATTAAAGTCTGATTTAGAGGCAAACTATTGTACTTAGATATTATTATGTTTTTGAAGTACAATTTTATTTTGCAGCTAATGGCGCTATCGAAATTTCAGTTAAATATATGTATAAAAATTTATAAATTTATACTGGCGGCCAGATAAGGTTCTGTATGACATCACTGGCTACACTTTTTGTGGGGAGGGGGGGAGGGAGATGATGGGAGTTAGAAGAGGGGATATTTTTTAAAGGAGGTGACTGAGGCTTTAAATGAGCAATGGCCACATTCTCTATGGTTTCTCTATCTGCGGTGGTCTATCTGTCAGTGTCTGTCTGTCTGTTGCAACCTCGTGAGTTTGGGGTCATAGATGATCGCTTTGAGCGGTGGTCTAGCCGCAACGCAAGTGGTCAACAATGTTTCACATGGACTCTGTCGAATCTGTGCAGTTTTCGACTTACTTCCTGGCACAGTCCCGGGACTTAGAATCGTTCAGGATCAATTGGAACTCTGACAAACTTGCAGTGGGCTACAGCTGTTAGTGGAATCGTTATTTGAATTCAAAATGTAATCGACCTGCAGGACAATTATCATTATGTCAGATTAGTTACCCTTAAGTAAGGATATTTTATCGCAGTTTGTAACTGTGATCACAGTCTACTGTTTCCTAGTTAGTTCATTAACGTATTAATTTTATAGTCCATTGTTATGCACCAGTGGGGCTCAAGTCATATCATTTATCGCTGCACCATAGCTTGCACTCATCAGCAAAAAAAATGTGTGTTGAGTGGACAATAAATCTGATTGGTGACAACTTACATCACTCGGTGATTTAAAAATTGCACCTACGTTTCAACCTAGCAGTTAGAGGAATTCTGATCAGTTGTCAGTAATTATTCTGGAGTTTTATTTTAAATTAAAGTGAACCGTTTTAGGCCATAAAATCTGTCCCTAGATGAACAGAAGCAGAGCCCAGCTTCAGCAATACGTTGACATCTAGTTACACATCTCTCTCTGTCGTGTCACGAGTCCACTGTCTCAAGTGATGTGGGCCTTACAAATGTTGACAGGAACAGTCGCTGTGCATGCTGTGGCTGCATACGTTATCTGTTGGGATTCTTGTAGCAATAACTGCATATCAAGGTTTGTCGCTTAGGGAGCTAGCGGCGTTGTCTGGTGGAAGTTTCCCTGTCCGCCACCGTCAGAAACAAGCGTAATAATGGTCAATGAGGAGACACGGATGCAGCACAAGCTATCATGTGTAGCCTGTACAGAGGAGTTGATGCAAGGACAGAGGTTAGAACAGGAGGCGGAACAAATGGCATACATGAATCTGAAAACATGGGCACAGCAGCACAAGGAACGACGCTATTATGAGCATATTCCAGAGAATCGGATGTGCCTCTAGAAAGATGATCAATGGACATCTGAGACTGATACTGATCGGTGGTGGTGGTATCGCAGTACCTTTTGGGAAGCTGCACACTGCCGTACTACACACTGTGGTGACCCAAATGCTAAGGGTGTACGTTAAAGGACGTTGGCGTCTGTCACCAGCAGCTTATGTGTCCACAGAAGGGCTGTGAAGACAGCAGGCAAACACAACGCTGACAGCAGAGCACAAGTCACAGAAATTATTTGCATGTGACTGCATCTCCGGCAAGAGTTTCTTGCGGATTCTGGCTCTCAGATGAGCCACTGTTGAAACAGTTACACATTAAGCACATTCCTGTGATGCAAAATACTCACAGCAGCAAACTATGCGCCCATTTAAACAAAAGGGGAACAGAGATGGACGGTGGACTTGGATCCTTCATTGAAACCTGTGTGGCTTTTCGTAGTCGCCAGTGTCACAGACCCAATACTTGGTGAGGATTTTCTTTCACATATTCACCTGTTGCCACATCTAGTCAACTTACAGTTAATTGCAGTGAATCGCTGTTCCAATATAGTGAATGTGTCATATGTGCTTGCAGATGGAGAAGCACCTGCTCAACAGGGTAAAACCTAATCAACTATACAATGTTACTTATAATCTTTCTTGATTGCAAAAATGTTAATTCTCATGACACTTTTGCAATCAAGATGGATTGTAAGTAACATTGCATAACCAGTGATTGTGGTATTCCTTCAGACGTTGTCTGTTTTTCCAATCAACTATACCACACGAGAGAATTTCCGACAGATGGAATACTTTTTGACCATTGGGAATGGATAGTACAGTGTAGTAGGATGGGCCTTTTGGCTAGATAACACAAAAGTTTTCATCATTTATCTGCAAATTCACTACCATGGGGTAATGCAGACACTCGATGAGGTACCACATCAAAATAACGTTGGGCCGACCCATTGCAGTTCGTCTGCAGACATCTCTGCCATACATACACTTGGTGGCACAAGCTGGGTTTGATGAGCTGCTGGAAGTAGGTATTGTAGACAGATCGGACATTCCATGGGCGTCTCCCTTAAATAGGGTGTGAAAGAAAGATGGATCACAGAGATTATATGGAAACAATATTGCATTCAGTGCTTGGATAATATCCTACCACTACCCAGTACCAAAAGTAACAGACTTTAACAGTGCTATCGTTCAGGTCAGTTGTTTAGCACTTTTGGTTGTTCATTGTCCTATTTAGCTTCCAGTAGCAGTGAGTGATATACCAAAAACTGCAGTAACAGCACTATTCGGATTTTTTCGATGCAGGTTTACAGCCTTTGAGTTGAGGAATGCTATACAGTTGTTGCAGCACTTTAGGCACAAGATATTACAGGGTTTAGCATTTCTCTGCTGTTAGTTGGACCATATTTTCGGATTTTAGCTAGCAGTTGAGAAGCATGTGTCCCATCTGCGGCAGCTTTTGTAGCGTCTGCAAGAATTCGTCATAACAGTTAATTCTGATAAATGTGTATTTGGCAAACAAGAAGTGCACCTCTTAAGATATACAATCTCCTTGGCTGGGCTGAGATGGCTCGAGATAGTACAGAATACGCCCATACCAACAACCTACAAGGGATTATGTAGATTTTTTTGGAACTGAGAGCTTCTATCAATGACATCTTCCGGAGATGCCAAGGCAGCCGGAACCGGTCACCACATTGCGAGTCAGCAAACACATGGCTGGTAATCTGCACAGCAAAGCCTCATTTATCGCAATCAAGCGCTGTTTGGCGTGGCACAATTAGCTCATCTATGAATTAATGCGCCATTGGCCATCAAGGTGGACACAAGCCAAAATGCCATAGGAGCAGCGTTGGAACAAAGAGCAGGAAGTGGATGGCAACTGCTTACCTTTCATTCACATAGCCTCACACCACAACTAAGGTACTAGAGCACCACGATCGTTGGGCGATAGTGAAGCTGACGGAGACGGGAGGCTGGCAGGAGAACGGGAAAGACACAGGCGTGGCAGGCAGCCCCGAGAGCTGAAGACAACAGCGCCCGTAAGCTACTCTGGAAACCCCAGGCGGGTGGACCGCGGCTTAGCGGGAGCCACGTGGCCGAGGACAGGGAGAAGACAGAAGGGCTCGCTCACAAAACGCGTGGCAGCGTGTAGGTGGTTTCCCCAACGGCCAGAGTGGAAGCTTCTGCAGCAGCCTGGAAGCTTCTAGAAGCTTCGGTCAGTTGCAAAAATGAGACTGGTCGGCGCTCGGAAACGAACGCCTTCCAGCAACATGATTGGCCACACACATTAAAAGGGGGAAGAAAAAAGAACAGGAGCTACGAAAATGCGTAGCGACTGAGAAATACTTGTTCCTGGAGCGTCGAGGAGAGAGATTGGTCCTGGCAGGGTGTGCGACATCGTTACTGGGACAGAGTACTTGTACCGAGAGCCTGAGGATCGTCTGGTGTTCCACGGCAGCCGTGGAGGCGCCCACGGAAGCTTTTGGTGAAACAGAATTTACGTCATCTCGCTGAGCCGAGAACCTTTGCAGCGATAAGGGTCAGATCACTGTAGCGATCGTGCGTTCGCAACGGCGGTTAGGGAAGTAAAGTAAACTGCTGATCACGTGTCTTTTTCGTTCTATGCTGAGGCTTCACGTTGCTAGTCGCGCGAGTGTAGTTCTAAATATAATTGCAATTGCCATAGCTGATGTCAGTATTCCGCGCTTGAATTAACGACCGCGATTATATATCACAGGACAGTGCCAGAGCGATTACCAAATGTGAATAGGCAGAACTATAATGTTGCTCGTACTGTGTAATCTTGAATAGAGTGAATTGCAGAAGAGTAAAGAATTTAACACTACTGAGTGTATCATTTCATAGCTAGTACTTTCCTTTGTCATTTTATTATGTCCTTATTTGTGTATTTCATGTTTGCAACCACCTGGTGGAGGCAGTGTTTGTAGGTCAACACATCTGAACATTCTAGCGTATACTGAGGATATGGTTAGAAACTAATCAGATTTGCATACGACTAGTTAACGTCACATATAGAGCAAAGGATAAGCTTACTCTTCTGGAGAGCGTATAAGTGTCAGGGCGACAAATTAGCGTTATAAAATCCGTTCTGCAAAATTTTTCACTTATACGTTCGGCTCTCAGGCTTAACCATCAGCAGAGAAGAGCGAAACAGAAGCGGTAGCTTACAACAGAAATCATAAATGAATCCTTCAAAACTGGTTGCTTCCCTGACTATCTGAAGCATGCCAAAATTTTTCAGTTCACAAGAAAGGTGACGTATAAAACACTGAGAACTACAGACCAATAGTTCTATTCTTATGCTTTTCCAAAGTGATAGAAACACTCATGAAAAACAGGCTTATGAACTATCTAAGTAAATTTAGCCTCCTCTGCAATGACCAGCATGGTTTCAGGCCTGGTAGAGGTACAAAATCTGCAATAGCACAATTTACAAAAACAGTTTTAGAATCACTAGATGAGGACAGCTATGTAACTGACTTTTCCTAGGCCTGTCTAAGGCATTTGATACAGCTGACCACCAGAAGCTGTCGCATAAGTTACACGCAATAGGAATAAGGGGAGTGGTTCTCAAACGGTTTCGCTCATATCTAGAAAACAGAGTACAGATCACACATGTCTCCAGTGGATTAAAGTACTTTGAGAAACATACATCTGATCCACAATATATCAATATTGGGATACCTCAAGGAAGTGTACTGGGCCCAGTATTGTTTCTGGTCTATATAAATGATTTCTCACGTCACATCAGCCATGGAGAGAAGATATTGTTTGCTGATAACAGCAACATACTAATCACCAGTAAGACACCAGCACAAATGCTGGAAAATTCTACTGAAGTGCTGAGGGATGTTCACAAATGGTCTCAGGAAAACTCTCAACTTAAAGAAAACAAATACAATAAACTTTAGAATCAACAGAAAACAGAGTCCCTAAAAATTTAAAACTAGATAACATCTCCATAGATGATGTAGCTACAACAAAATTCTTAGTGTTGCACACTGACAGCCAAATGAAGTGGAATGAATGTGCTGTGAAACTCTCGAAAAAGATGTCCACAACATGTTATGCACTCAGAGTCCTTGTATTCGCATGCAGTAATGAATGTTTGAGAACTGTATACTTTAGATATGTTCATTCAATAATCAGTTATGGTTTTATTTTTGGGGGAAACAGAGCTCAGAATTTACAAACAGTATTTAAAATGCAAAAGAGAGCAGTAAGAATTATAACGAAAGGCAGTAAGCCACTGCCGAGAACTTTTCAAAATGTTAAAAATTCTAACTGTTCCTTGTGAATTCATATTCCAAACCATAGTGTACATCAAGAAAAATATAGAGAATTATAAAACAAATAGCAGTTTTTGTAATTATAGTACAAGAACGAGTCACTGTCTTCACCTAGACAGGAACAATAAACATATGACTCAAAATAACTTCCTGTGTGAAGGTGTAAAACTGTATAATAAACTGCCACAGAAAATAAAAGAAACAGATAATATGTATCGTTTTAAGAAAAATCTTAAATTGTTTTTGCAGGCACACTGCTTTTACACCACAAGTGAATTCCTTAGTACAAAATTATTGTAAATAATTTTTGTTTCACAATATTTAACTAGATGTAACGTTTTGATGAGGAGCAAAAACTATTGTAAATAACTTATATCTCAAAGTGCTTAACTACATATAACAACAAACTGTATAAATATGTGAATGTACACAAACTGACAACATCCATACATTTTAGAATGTCCACAGATAGCTAAATAAATAAATAAAACATTGCAAGGAATACAGTGCCCTTACATTCGCTCAGAATTTAGACACATTGTTTTCAAAGCACTGTATAATTTGGCTCATCCAGGCATACATACTATGGCAAAATTTGTGGCAAGCAGTGTGGTGTTGCCTTGAGTATAGAAGGATTGCAGAACTTGTGCACTCTCACACCTTAAGTGCCAATCCAGCAAAGTTAGTCAGCACAACTTTACATGAGTTATGCAGTTTCCATTGCCCATAGCGAGATTTTCCCTTATACATGTGGATATCATAGGACTGGTACCATGTTTGGATGGTCGTTTTTATCTGGTTACAATCCTAGAATGGTTCACAAAATGGCCAGAAGTTACTTCTGTAGCAAACATCTCAACATAAACTGTGGTGAAGTGCGCGATTTTCGAGATTTGGTCTTCCTCACTCAGTCACAATGGATCAGAAGTGGCAATTCAAATCACAGTTTTTTGAGGAAATCCTACAGCTATGTGATTGCAACTGTCTGCTCACTACCACCTATCACCTTGAGTATAACAGGTTGGTAGGAAGCTTGCATCATACACTAAAGGCTGCACTGATGTGTACTTCATCTACTTTACATGGATGGAGGCATTATCTCCAGTCAGACGCAGCTCGTAGTTTCCATACAGGAGAAGGCTGCGAAATTTAGTGATCAGAACTAACCTAAACCTTGGGCTATGCTACAGATCAGTTCTTCACTGCAACCAACATTTCAGTAGCAGAGGGGGGAGGGGGGAGGGGGCAATATCACACTCTACCCAAACGTTTAGCTTCTGTGTCCTCTTTCCGTTTCATAATCAGCTACTAGATAACATCAAAAGCTTACTCCAACATAAAATCTATAGGTAGCTTATTTATCCCATAACGTCACGTTTCCCGATAGTTTACAACAGGAAACCATACGTTTTGCGTTTTGGAGAGAGCTTTAATGTCGTTTATGTTAGCATTGCTGCACGCTTGATGTTTTTTGGTATTTCCATTTCTAAACTTCGTATGTTTAACATTTTGTGCACTCAAACTCTGGTGTTTATGAGCCTGAGTGACAAAACATTGCCGTTTCCATGACATCACAGATCTTATGCTATGATTGGCTGACATGAGCAACCTGAGCAACCGCAATTCCTTTTGACTCTATCAGTAGGTGGGACTATACTGGCATGGCCATCACCTCAACAGGAAAGGGAAGTGAAAACTATCTGAGGTAATATAAATAACGTAAGGTGGCACTAACAAATGAAGTAAAGTACCAGTCGTTACAAGTGACAGAACAACAGATTTCTTAGTGTAGGGAGGGCAGAACAAAAAGATGTTCAGAGACAGGCTGAAAAAAATGACGTCCACACTGACAAAACAGGCAGATGGAAAGCAAATTTTAATGTACACAAGTCATGCAAACAGTGACTAATTGAAACTGGAGAACTTCAGAAACTGACAGCAAAATTATGTTCATTCGGTTGTAATTCAGCCAATGCAGGAAATGAGTTATCCTTATTGCACCATTTGTATTAAAAAATATAGCAGTATTGAGAAGCTTGTGGAACAGAAGTAGAATTTCATAGTAAGTCCTTTATAATAGTAAGTATATACAGAGCACTGTCAGGAAACTTACACCTCTAAATAAAAAATTTGGAAGCTCTGTTGTCCCATCTCACAGTAAAAATAAAGGAAACAGTGGATGTTGGTGGTTTATTGAAAGCTCAGTCAATGAACACTTACTGAGATCAATAACACTGTCATTCAATTTTATTCCTACCATGAAATTTGTAACTAGGGTATGTAAATGACCCAAGACTGCTACTGATAATATCTTTATAGACAAATTTAGGTGAAAAAACCATATCACAAAACGAATAGTAAACTGGCTGTCTGATCACGACAAACAGCATTTTATATCAAGTGATGGAACTTGTCAGCATATAAAATCTATTAAATCTGAGTACGGAAGGGTAATAAATCAGTTAAAAATTGAGAACTTTAGGTTATTTTTGAAAGACAAGAACTGGATAGATATTTACAATACTTCTGACTCAAATGCAAAGTACAAAGCATTCCCAAATAAAGCTATTTCCTCATTTCAAAATTGTTTTTCCCTAAAGGTAACTCCCATCAAACGGAAGTCTAAAAATAAACCATAGGTTGCATAAGGTATAAAAGTATCATGTGGGACAAAACGAACACTGTGTCTACTATCTAGGAACAGCTGTGATGTTAGCATTGTAATGCATTACAAAGAATACTGCAAACTATTGAAGTTGGTAATCCAGATATCTAAGCAGACTTATTGCCACAAAAAATAATTACATCAGGCAACTAAATAAAAACTGTATGGGATATAGTGAAGGCAGAGACAGGTTGGGACAGTAAGGAAGAGGAACACTTAGCTCTAAAAATAACTGAGACATTGGTAACAAGTGTATGTAGTGTTGCAAACTTCTTAAACAAGTACTTTGTTTCTGTTACTGACAGTCTGGGGTTATCAGGTTTGGTAAACAGTGCAATGGAATATTTGAGATCAATCTCTAGAAACAACTTCAGTAAAATGGCAATGTAACTCACTTCTCCCAAAGAAGTAGCATCCATAATAAAATCCGTAAAATCAAAGTACCTGGTGGTTATGATAACATGTACATGAAGTTAATCAAAGAGCATTCATGTGAGTTATGTTCTATCCTATGTTATTTGTGTAATCAATCTCTTATCAGAGGAACATTTCCAGACTAGCATGTTTTAGTTTGCTTAAGTTAAGCCGCTTTACAAGGAAGTGGATAAAAAGACACCATAAAACTATCGACCAATTACACTTTTGACAGCTTTTTCAAAAATATATGGATAGTTTGTGTTCAAGCGCATTCTTAAGCATCTGACTGAAAATAATGTATTATCCAAGTCACAGTTTGAGTTTTAAATGTTCTGATATGGAGAAGGCTGTATATATGTACAGAAAGAATGTAATTAATTCATTAGATAACAAATTAGAGGTTACTGGCACATTATGTGACCTGTCAAAAGCTTTTGACTGTATGAATCACAGCATTCTCTTAAGTAAATTAGAATGGTATGGTGTCACTGGCAGTGCTGCAAAATGGTGCAAGTCTTGCCTAACTAACGATCTAGTTAGGAAATTCCTGTGGAGTAAGCAATCAGTCTTAATCTGATTGGCAACTAATTTTGTATGCTGTTCCTCAAGGTTCCATCTTGGGTCCATTGTTTTTTCTTGTATATGTTATGTTGGAATTTGCGTAGCTGAATAAGTATTAAGGAGAAAAAAAAGGACATTTTACTAATAACTATATTTGCACATTCAAGAACAAAAAAATTTACAGCGAACACAACAGAATAATTAGTGCATACAAAGTGTGTTAGACTATGCCAAAGAGGTCTATTTTACACAGTGCACTTTGCGCTGTCACACACGAAATATATTGTTCACACAATTCCAACACCCCTCCTTGAACTTATATTTTGTGTGTTGCTTCCACAAGATAAACCAAATAGTGCCACAATCTTCTCAAACTTCTCCCTTTCCAAGGGTTTGGTCAGAAGGTCAGCTAACATGTCTTCTGTGCACAGATAGTCCATGGCAATGTTTTGTCGCTCCATGTGGTCCTGAATGAAATGATGTCGTATATCAATATGCTTTGTCCTACCACTAGTAACATCATTTTTAGCTGGGTTTATGGCTCCCTTATTGTCACAGAAAATGGCTGTAGGTTCCTCAATTAAATTGGGTTCTATTTCACTTATTAATGTTTGCAGCCATAATGCTTCCTGTGTGGTTTAAGATAGTGCCATATACTCGGCCTCTACGGTGCTCAATGCAACAGTTTTTTGCTTTTGACAGGACCATGATGTAAGGCCCCCCATTAATTTAAAACAGCAGCCAGTGGTGGAGTATCTGTCTCCCAATTCACTCCCCCAGTCCGCATCGCTATATCCCTCTAGTTTTGCGTTACCATCTCTATGGTATTTTAACTCATAGTTTGAGGTTCCTCTTAGGAATCGGAATATCCTCTTTATAGCCTTCCAGTGTTTTCCTTTGGATCTCTGCAATATCTGCTCACTGCATTGGTGGCAAAAGCAATGTCGGGTCGTGACGTTTGAGACAAATATAACAGACTCCCTACTGCTTCTAAATAAGGAACATTCTTGTCACATTCCACATCAGTCTCATTTACACTTAACTTCACTCCTACTTCCATTGGAGTACTTATGGGTTTGCAATCACTCATGCCAAATTTCTTTAATATTTTTTCCGTGTATGATGATTGACTTATGCTCAATTCTTGTCTTTCTTCATCCTTAGTAATCGGCATACCTAGCTAACGTTTGACTTCTCCCAAATCATGCACCTCAAACTTGGTTTGCAGCTGTTTCTTGAAAATTCTCATTTGGCCTTCACTTTCAGTCAGGATAAAGAAATCGTCCACCCATACCGCCATTATTATTATTTCTTCTTTTCTCCCTTTGTAGTAAATGCTGGGATCTGCCTTGGATTGCTTCATATTCATATTTATTAGAGTTTCATGTAGACATCGATTCCAGCAACGTCCACTTTGTTTAAGTCCATAAATACTTTTTCTCAAACGCCAAATCTTTTGACTTTCTGATCTGGTTTTTATGGCTTCCCTTGGTGGAATGACATGTATCTCCTCCTCCAATTTCCCATTTAAATATGCTGTTTTAACATCCATATGATGAATTATTAAATTTCGTTTTACTGTGAATGGTATCCAACTTAAAAATACCCCTATCGTTACTTGCTGTAGCTATAACTTCACCACTTTCACTGATTACTCTTGCACCCTGCATGTCAAAAGTGACTGTATTTCCTTTCTTGACAATTTCCCCTACAGACAGCAGGTTAGTTGCCACATTTTTCACATAATGAACATTGTGTGCTGTAACAATATCTGAGTCACCATTTACACTTACATGTAGATCTAGTTTCCCAGCCAGGTGACACTGGAGCTTGTTGCCATCAACAGTAGATATTCCCATATGAGTCATATCTTTGATGACATAAAGAAGTGATTTATCTTTAACAATATGCACAGATGCACCTGAGTCTAAAATCCATTCCATATCACGATTACTCATCCCACCAAAAGAACATGTTAGTGACTTCTCATCTGTTACATCGCCAGGTGCTAAGTTTGTTTTATTTGCAGGTGACAAAAACACTGCAGTAAATAGTAAGTTAAGTATAGATTTAGAAATGGCTGCTCATCAAATTTTCACTGACAATAATAAATGGTTTAAAGCTAATTCACTGTCATTAAACTTTGAACAGACCCACTACATGTGGTTCACAACCTGTAATAGATTTCCTTCCAGAAAGGGTATAACATATGAAGACATGCAGATAGAAGAGGTTGACAGTGTCAAATTTCTGCGATTACAACTTGATAATAAATAAAGCTGCGAGGGGCATAACACAGAATTATTGAAGTGGTTAAACAAGTCTGTATTTGCAATGTGATTTATGTCAGATGTAGGTGATACAGACATAAAAAACTAGCATACTTTGCTTACCTTCACTCTATTGTCTCATATGAGATCATATTTTGGGGTCAAAAAGAGAAAAAGTTTTTAGAGTGCAAAAGTGTGTAGTAAGACTTATTTGTAGGTACGTTGAAGAATATCATGTAGAAACCTATTCAAGGGACTGGGTATTCTAACCACTGCTTTTCAGTATGTTTAATCCTTAATGAAATTTGTTGCAAATAATATGAATCTATTTCCAACAATTAGCTCAATAATAGTACCAATACTGGGAATAAACAAATCTATATACACACATAAAATCCCTTACCTCAGTCCAAAAAGGGGCCAATAATCAGGAACACACATTTTCAATAAATTGCAAGCCATGATTAAAAATTTAATTTCAGATAAAACACACTTTAAAGCGAGTTTGGAAGATTTTCTGGTAGGCAACTCCTTCTACTCTATAAATACATATCTTAACAGGGACTGTTAGACCAGCTTAAGTAAAAATGTCTGATATGTTTCAGTCTTGATAGCACTTGGTCACAACAATGTATGATAAATACATTGAAAGTGCATAACTATGCCTTATTCAGACAGTGTGTTAATTCTGCAAATAACAACAATTACAGTTTACTATAATGTATTCACATACTTCGGCAATATGATAGTGTTTATTATTTTCAAATGTTCTATGTTTTTATCTTATACTTTCTGACATGTTCCACATCCATGAGAATCATATCTTTTTTTGGATCTATAGAATGAGAACTGATTCTAATGTAATCTAATCATGGAAATTTACACATCACATTTGTGACATTTATACTTGTTTATTACAAAAATATGCATTTTAAGTGATATAGTGCACAGAACCACTCAGCTGCATTGTTCACTTCTCTGTTAAAATTACCTGTATACTCTCGCCTGGGTTTGTACTATTTTTGTTCTTGATTCATGTTTACAACGCATATGGGCACACCAAATTCCTTCACTTTCATCCTAACAGCATGTTGCCAAATGTTACCTAATAAATTGCACACAATGAATTCATATTGTGTTGGTTTGAAACTCGTGGCATGCTGCTATTATTTGCAAGAAATTAAAATTAACTAAATTTATGAATAATACACTCTAGCGCGTTCTGATGAGACATTTGCAAACTTATTCCAACAGTGGATAGAACAGCCAATGTCAGAAACAATAGAGTTGTCTAAAACACTATATAAACGATAATACTAAATGTCGATTAGAGACGCATCTAAGAATAATAGAGATATACAGATGCACAGATTCGAAAGTAAAGTTTGAGGAACTCTGTTTATCCTTCGTTGATGTAGGCAGTGGAACACGAAAATTGTGTACAGGTTGGTAGGACACCCTTAGGTCGAAAAACCAGAGCCTTCAGAATATCCATATGAGCTGTACTCCAAGGAAACCACACCCCCAGACCACTGTTACATAGAGTTACGGGGGATTTCAAGGTGCAGCCTTAAGACTAGCTACTACCTATTAGAAAATCATTGCACGATATCACATGTGAACAGTCCCAAAAACGTTAACAGGCATTATTTAAACCTGTTTGAGAAATACGTGAAATACGTTACTGAGATATTTATTTTAAAATGTGTCTTGAGGCAGCTCCACCTGAGAGCTTTTAATTAGGAGCTGTGCCTATGGCTGATATTGCTGGGCCTGGGCACGGCGATTAAGGAGGATGTACAATGTTTGCCAGCTCAAATTGTGTATGGGGAACAGTTGAGGGTGCTAGAGTACCTTGTAAGCCCACAAAGAGTTCAGACCCTAACCCCAGAAGTAATGGGGTTTGAACAGCAGCTCAGTATGTATATGAGACGTTTGTGGGCAAATCCACCAGTCAGATACAGAAAAAGGCAGATGTTTGTTCACAAGGACCAACATGGTGCATCATATGCCTGGCTACAAGATACTTTCGAGTTAGACAAATACCTTCAAACTTGACTAGTGTGGTAGACACAAAACAGGCTCTGTAAAGTGGTTAAAGCTGGCTTACCTAGACGGGGAGGAACTAGCACAACATTGCTTCATCAATTGTACACTGAAACACGCCACCTCAACAGCACGATAGTACTAAGCGACAAGGAGGGCTTCATGGTGATGCCAGAAATGTCTACTGAAGCATGGGATACAACGCATGGGCTTTGAGCAATGATGTTATAGGTTGCTCATAGGTATTAATGTCTTTACTTTCCAGCCATAGATAAATAATCGGTTGTATCCTATGGATAAGCGTCCTCATTGTACATTTAAAAATCGAATGTGGTTTTAAAAGTCAGCACTAGATATTGCGTAATTTTTTTCATGTGCATTGATTTAAGTTATTGTTTGTTTGCACTTCATTCGGTACTTAATCTAATTCTTAGTGAGTTTGCGATAATTTGGAGTAATAGCTTTTTTATTTTAGGAGAATTTTTAGTTTTTCGTTATCGTTTGTAGATATAGATTTATCTATTCCATTGAATATGGATGATTTAAAGGAGGCTATGAGCATAGAAATGATGGCAGCGATTCGATTTACAAATGTAGGGTCTTGTTGCCGATTATGTTCGATGTCGTGAGTGCGGCAAATATATGTGCCTGTCAAGTGTGTCCTCTCGCCGAACTCACGACTTATTCGTATGGCGCTGCTGCAAAGACCGGTTGTGGTGGTCCATTAGAAGAGCAACATGATTCGAGAAAGCTAAGCTCACCTTGAGGGATACAATAAAAATTACATACTGTTGGTGTTTGAGGTGTCCTGTGTGGCTGTGTTTGTATGAATGTCGTGTGAGTGAGTGTACAGTTGTAGATTGGTACTCGTCTTGTAGGGAAATTTGTGCGGAATATTTAAAGTACAGGGGGCTGGGTGTTATAGTCGAATTCGACGAGTCGCATTTTGGCACAAGGAAGGGGGGAACCTCCTGTAGGATTACGGGTTTGGGGGGGCTGTAGTTTCAGGTCAAGAATGTGACAATGTAGTTTTTAAACTAGAATCCAATCGAACAAAGGACGTTTTGGTCCCATTAATTGAAGATCATGTTGCAGAGGGTTCTGTAGTGATTTGAGATGTTTTTCTTTGTATAGGGATTTGAGGAATAGGGGTTAACAGAATCTTGTTGTTGATCACATCATTGAATTCAGATCTTTATCCACTGGGGCTTGTACAAATAGCATAGAAGGTTATTGTCAGCTATAAAATCTGTTGTAGGGATGGTAAAATGACGAATTTCGAGACTACAGATTCACTTAGACGAATTTTCATGGAGGTGTAGTGTACCTGATACATATTGCCCATTTAAGTGTTTTCTTAAACGTGTTGGACAAATTTACTGTCCAAAATCTGTTATTTAATATCAGATTGGGATGCGGAGTGGGGGGAGGGGAATGTGTGTGTGCGCGCGCGCGTGTGTTAGTGTGTGTGTGTGTGTGTGTGTGTGTGTGTGTGTGTGTGTGTGTGTGTGTGTCTTCGTAATGTTGTGTTTCTTGTGTATGTGGGTATGTGATTTTTGTTGATGTCTTTCTAGGTGAGCTATGGTTTTCTTGCAGAGAAGTTTCCATACGGTAAGTTCAGTTTTTTATTTTTTTGTTTCACTGCATTTGTCTATTTTGACATATTTCATTTTTATATTACACCGTTATGTATGTATTCGTCAACTGCAGTATGTAATACAAATTTTGCAGTTGTTGATTTCTTCCTTTCCCTGCACTAGTACCAGTACGATTTTTTCGAGTCTATACTAACACTACGTCAACTGAAGTACGGAATGCTGGTACTACCTAGACGAAAGGAACGATATATGTAACAGTGATGTGATTTACCTTTATAGGTCAACTGAAGAGCAGGATATAAATGTTATGTATGTCGCTAGTTTTCGTGTTCCATAGCATTAGTCTCCTATTCTTCAACTGACATACAAAGGTCAATTGAAGTACAGAATACGCATGTATTAAATGTCGAATCCTGCCTCGGGCATGGATGTGTGTGATGTCCTTAGGTTAGTTAGGTTTAGCTAGTTCTAAGTTATAGGGGACTAATGACCTAAATAGTTGAGTCCCATAGTGCTCAGAGCCATTTGAACCATTTTTGATAAATGTCGTAATTTTCCACTTGCTAGTACAACTTTTATATTCTTCAGTTGACCTATATCGCTCAACTAAAGAAAGGGATACAAATTTCACTGCTTTTCGTTTTTTCGTCATCGCTAACAATACTATAACTTTCAGTCGATACTATGAGCATCCAAGGCAAAAAAAAAGTGTCGTCTTCTTGCGCCTTTGAGTAGTTCAATTGAGGTACAATGTAACATACGTCGATTTCCTCATTTTCGTTTGCAGTATATATATATATATATAGCCCATACTTCAGTTGACCTATATATATATATATAGACAAGGTGGTCCAGTGATCGTGACCAGGCCAAATATCTCACGAAATAAGCGTCAAACGAAAAAACTACAAAGAACGAAACTTGTCTAGCTTGAAGGGGGAAACCAGGTGGCGCTATGGTTGGCCCGCTACTTGGCGCTACCATAGGTCAAACGAATATCAACTGCGTTTTTTAAATAGGAACTCCCATTTTTATTACATATTCGTGTAGTATGTAAAGAAATATGAATGTTTTAGGTGAACCACTTTTTTGGCTTTGTGATAGATGGCGCTGTAATAGTCACAGATATTTAGCTCACAATTTTAGACGAACAGTTGGTAACAGGTAGGTTTTTTAAATTAAAATACAGAATGTAGGTACATTAGAACATTTTATTTCGGTTGTTCCATTGTGATACATGTACCTTTATGAACTTATCATTTCTGAGAACACTTGCTGTTACAGCGTGATTACCTGTAAATACCACATTAATGCAATAAAAGCTCAAATTGATGTCCATCAACCTCAATACATTTGGCAATACGTGTAGCGACATTCCTGTCGACAGCGAGTAGTTCGCCTTCCCTAATGTTCGCACATGCATTGACAATGTGCTGACGCATGTTGTCAGGCAATGTCGGTGGATCATGATGGCAAATATCCTTCAACTTTCTCCACAGAAAGAAATCTGGGGACGTCAGATCTGGTGAACATGCGGACCATGGTATGGTGCTTCGACGACCAATCCACCTGTCATGAAATATGCTATTTAATTCTGCCTCAACCGCATGTGAGCTATGTGCCAGACATCCATCATGTTGGACGTACATCGCCATTCTGCGATGCAGTGAAACATTTTGTAGTAACATCATTAGAACATTACGTAGGAAATCAGCATACATTGCACCATTTAGATTGCCATCGATAAAATTGGGGCCAATTATCCTTCCTCCCATAATGCCGCACCATACATTAACCCGCCAAGGTCTCAGATGTTCCAGTTGTCGCAGCCATCGTGGATTTTCCGTTGCCCAATAGTGCATATTATGCCGGCTTACGTTACCATTGTTGGTGAATGACGCATCGTCACTAAATAGAACGTGTGCAAAAAATCTGTCATCTTCCCGTAATTTCTCTTGTGCCCAGTGGCAAAACTGTACACGATGTTCATAGTCATCGCCATGCAATTCCTGGTGCATAGAAATATGATACGGGTACAATGGATGTTGATGCAGCATTCTTAAAACCGACGTTTTTGAAATTCCCGATTCCCACTCAATTTGTCTGCTATTGCTGTGCGGATTAGCTGCGACAGCAGCTAAAACACCTACTTCGGCATCATGATTTGTTGCAAATCGTGGTTGACGTTTCACATGTGGCTGAAATATGTCCTTACATATAGAGGCTTGAGATCAGATAACATTTCTTCTGTGCATAGATAACTGAAGATTATGTTCCCCTGTTCCACATGATGTCTTATAAAGTGATGTCTTACACTGGTGACATTATTTTTTGCAAGTTTAATAGCTCCCATATTGTCACAAAATACCACAGTTGGCTTTAATGTTGGAGGAGATTCTATTTCACCCATCAGTGTACGGATCCAAAGAGCTTCTTGGATAGTGGAGGACAAGGCCATATATTCAAGTTCTACATTACTCAAAGCAACAGTTCATTGTCTCTTACAAGACCATGATATCAATCCTCCCATTAGTCTAAAACAACATCCAGTGAAGTTTCCCCAGTCTGCGTCACTGTAGCCTTCCAAATTCACATTTCCAGTTTAAGGATATTTTAACTTATCATCAGCAGTTCCATTTAAATATCTGAATATTCTCTCGACTGCCATCCAATGTTTTTTCTCGGATCACTGCAAAACTTGCTTACTGCATTTGTGGTAAATGCAATGTCTGGTCTGGAAGTCTGTGCTAAGTACAGTAGACTTCCTACAGCTTCCAAATAGGGTACACTTTCCTTACATTTCTTGTCATCATCAGTTATTAGCAGTTTTGCATTGTTTTCCATAGGAGTAGAAATAGGTTAACAATTTTCCATACTGAACTTCTCTAGGATCTTCCTTGTGTACAGAGATTGATCAATCCATAGTCCTTCTCTGTTGGCACTTCTTAGAATCTTCATGCCTAAGTATTGATTAATTTCCCCCAAATCATGCATATTAAATTCTGACTGTAACTGTTCCTTGAAAAAGTCCATCTGGCTTTCACTATTGGTTAAAATAAAAAAAATCATCTACCTATATCGCCATGATCTCAATTTCTTCATTGCTCCGTTTGTAATGTATACTGGGATCTGCCTTTGACTGTAACATGCCTAGTTTTATCAAACTTTTATGCAAACATTTGTTCGAACAATGGCCACTTTGCTTTAATCCATATATCCCTTTCTTCAAACGCCAAGTTCTCCTGTTCCCTTTATAATGTGGCTTAACTTCATCAGGTGGAATCATATATATTTCCTCTTCTAGTCTTTCATTCAGGTAAGCTGTTTTCACATCTGTTTGATGAATTAATATGTCTTCCTTTACTGCCAGAGCTAAAAGGTATCTTAATGATGAATACTTCACCATTGGTAAGAATTTCTTGTAATCTATTCCTTCTTTCTGGGAATATCCTTTAACTACCAATCTGGCTTTGAATTTTGTATTGCAATCTCAGGATTTTTAATACTAAATACCCATCTTGTTCTTGGCTTCTTTTAATTTTCAGGCATGTCAACCCATTCATATGTATAATTATCCACAAAAGATTGCAGCTCCTTTTCAATAGCCTTTTTCCAGTCTTGAGCATTTGAACTTGCTAAAGCTTCATATACTGTAATTGGTTCATTGTTGATTGTTTGGGCAGAATACATTTCATAAACTGGGTATTCTTTTGGTATTGCTATATGTGAAGACTGCCTTAAACTGACTACCTCTGTTGAATCTTCTTCCTCAATTTAATTCTCAGGTAGCACATTAGCTTCCTCTTTATTCTCGTCTTCTTCTGTTTCAGTTTCCATCTCTGTTTCAGCACTATCATACATCATGCTTCGTTGCATTACTGTATCATTTTGACTACTTTCCTTTATTTTAGGTCTATAATCCTCCAAAAATACTACATCTCTAGTACTTATTATCTTCTAATTCACAGGATTATAATATCTGTAGCCTTTTGAATCCTCACAGTAGCTATCAAAAATATATTTTTGAGATTTTGCATCCCACTTTCCTCTTAATGTATTTGGAATCTGAACCATGGCTTCACATCCAAAGACTTTTAAGTGATTTGAATCCGATTTCTTCCCAGTCCATACTTCATAATGTGTCTTGTGTCTCACAGCTTTGGTAGGTGATCTGTTAATTAAATACACTGCTGTTGACACAGCCTCTGTCCAAAATCACTTAGGTAGCTCAGCATAGCTTAACATACTTCTTGCCTTTTCTAAAATGGTTCTGTTGGCTCGTTCTGCAACTCTACTCTGAGAAGGACTGTAGCGAATGGTGGCCTGATGCGTTATACCCATTCCATTCAACTGTTACTTAAACTGTCTGTTTACATATTCTGATCCATTGTCTGATCTCACAATTTTAATTTTCTTCCCAGTCTGTCTTTCGACCATTTTGCAACAAACAACAAATACATCATTCACTTGGTCCTTGCTACATATTAAATAAACATGCACGTATCTAGAAAAATCATCTATGAATGTCAGGAAATAGAAGCTACCTCCTAAGCATTCAATCTCCATAGGTTCACAGAGATCTGAATATATGAGTTGCAAGAATTCGGTAGATCTGCTCTGACTCGATTTAAATGGCAATCTAGCCTGCTTCCATTGCAAACACATCTCATATTGGACGTTATAAATTCCATAATTTTCCATCCCAGTTGCCATATTCTTCAGTAAAGTCATACTTTTCCTATTAAAATGTCTCCTATGCCGCAAGAAACCTTTTGCAGCATAAACAGAGTTATTTCCTGTTTCAGCAGTGTTTTGAACTGTATTCACTTTGTAGATAACTCTTACATTACTTGCAGTAGCTACAACACCACCACAAGAGTCTATCACTTTGGCTCCCTCTACTATTTCGCTTACTAACAATGAATTAGTTGCAATATTCTTTACATAATGTACATCATAAACAGTAACAATTTCCTTTTCCTTATTCACAAGCAAATTCCTGCGAGTTAGGTCCGTCAACTGTAGAAATTCCAATGTCAGTCCTTGACTGAGCATCATACAAACCTGATGGAGCTTTGGTAATGTGCACAGATGCTCCTGAATTTAGCAACCATTCTGCATGATCGTCATTCGCTTCATTAAAAAGAGTAAAACACAGAAAATGCCTTACTTTATCGGTAGTCTTGCTCTCAGGACCACTAGAATTAACATGCTTCTTTTCTTTTATACTTAACTTTTCGTTACACTTTGAAGCAACATGTCCAATTTTCTGGCATCTGAAACATCTTATTGGTTTCTTCTTCTTGTACTTAGAGTATAAAGCCGATGCTGTTTCTTTTTCTGAAGCATTAGAATATGGTTCATTCTTCACGTTCTGTAGAATCTTTACTTTAACACTATCTGCTGTAGTGGATATTCCCGAACTTTTAAACCCATAATCATTGGCGAATATTTCTCTGTTAGTCCAGCTAACAATAAAGTTCCAATCCATTCATCCGCAATATCATAACCAATATTCCTCAAATGATTGGAGATTGAATTATTTTATTCACATATTCATCCACGGTTTTACACTTATTCAATCTTGTGGTTATAAGTTCGCGAAGTAATCCTACTTTTCTGGTCAAACCACCGTCTTCAAATGCGTTTTTCAGTTTGTCCCATACCTGCTTTGCTGATGTAGCCTTTTCTATGTGAACATAATTCACTGGATCAATCGAAAGGATTAGTTTTGATTTCGCCTTCCGATCCTTAGTAGCAAAACTTGACTCTGTAGGTGCCAATTTACCGTTTACGACGTCCCATAAGTCATGCAAGTGCAAATACGCCTCAACGGCAAATTTTCACCCTACAAGCCGCTCTATTTGCGGTATCTGTGTCGTACTCATTTTACAGTTACTTTCTTCTTCGTATAATGTACACAATCCAAGTTTATAAGAACTTACGCGCACCTTTTGCTCAAATACACGTCGCCTTAAAGCTTATTATTTCGCTTTAATCCAGTACCTGGGCCCATAACCTGTTGTAGTTTATGCAGATTAACGCAGCTAAATGACAGGTAACAACTATTTAAGAGACAAAATAAACTTATGCTTTATTCGCATAACACATATTAATACATTTGACTACCAAATTATATTTGTTGCCCCATCGAAAAATGGTTCAAATGGCTCTGAGCGCTATAGGACTCAGCTTCTGAGGTCATCAGTCCCCTAGAACTTAGAACTAGTTAAACCTAACTAACCTAAGGACATCACACACATCCATGGCCGAGGCAGGATTCGAACCTGCGACCGTAGCGGTCTCACGGTTCCAGACTGAAGCTCCTAGAACCGCACGGCCACTTTGGCCGGCACCCCATCAACAAACACGGAACATGTATATTCCACAGAGTCTATGGCATTCTGCACATCATATCTTTTGCGCCACTATGTACGCTGGAAAATGTTTGTTCACATATCCCCAACACTATGTCAGGCAGAAATAGCAGGAGAGTATCAGTAGGTTCAATTTTTTCATGTTGTAGAAATATACATATCGGAAGAGATATATTTTTCCACGCTATACAAGCGAGGAATTAGATTTCGTCTTGTGAGGCTCTCGGCACTCGCAACTGCAGCGCTTTCGCTTATTGCTATTCACAGCGGAAACGATAAAATATGTCGCCCTGGCAATGTACTCCAAGTTTACCATAATTCGCGCCTCCAGAATCCTATGGTCGACATCGAGTCGCACGTTCGATATATATCGTTAGGAGCCCACGCGTTCAATAGGCAATCATTCTTGGAAATTACTTGCATGTAAACACTTGTTTGTTATATAAGGTATGGTCACTACATACGTAATTATACAAATGGTTAATTTATGAAGGGTCATCGTTAAGGATGGTACTTTTTACAATTATAATTTTTTGTGTGCTTCCTGGTGTGAAAATATCTAGTGCAATTTGCAATTTCACCGTCCAACGACTCACGTTCCTGAACGTTTAGAAATCATTAAAAGATTTTGCGAAAGTGGATCTTAGTTGCGGGTGCACAGAATTGGTTTCACAGATAAGTGGGTCGCCATCATCGTTTCTCAAATCAGGCCATACGCCACACTGTGGCAAAGTTTGATTGGGGTTTCTCCCTACACAACGAGAAACCACCAAGAAGAAAATGTAAAGCGCAAAGTGAGGACAAAATCCAGTAGTGGCCGCTAGTATTGAGGAAGAGCCTTAAGGGGGTCCATTCTTCCAATTACGATAAATGTCGAATAAAATAGGCTCTAGATAATCTAGTATGGTACTTTATTTAACACCCACTAGAAACAACATTAAATAACCAAACCAAGGAATAAACAAACTGTTCACAAAATTAAAATTTCGTTGACAGTACTTTCACTTCCTTGGGTCCCACTTTACAGTAAAATACTAATGTCGCTACTCGAGCCCCTTCACCCCGCTTTCAAGCCCAGTGCCCTGGGAATGTTGGGGTATTGGTACTGCACTTGACATCCACTTCTTGTAACAATGGCCTGCGCAGGTTCTGGTGTGGTAGCAGTGAGTGGCACAACAGTGTATTCTGGCAGGGCCTACTGAAGAACGGGATACAACCCGTCGGCTTTGACCAATGACATCAGAATTTCCCAGAGATCATTTATTACACAGCTGAGTGAAGTGTTCAGAAACAAAGGAAAACAGGAGACAGAAAATATGGTAGAAATATATCAAGGCGAGTAATATTTCGACCTTAATGTTAAGGATGTCGCTTGTTTGTGTCCAAGTACTTCTGTGGAAAATAAAGGAGGAAAAAAAGGGATAGAAGTAGCGGTAGCATTGAATACCTCACGTCACATATGTATGACTTGTATCTCAAACTTCCGTCGAGCTGTATACAGGGTGTCCCAGCTATCTTGTCCACCCAAAATATCTCTGGAACAATAACAGCTATTGGAAAACGACTTTCACTGGTATCAATGTAGGGCTGCGGATCATGAATGTACATATTTGGAAGCATTCTAAAACGAAAGCATATGTGTTTTTAACACAAACTTATGTTTTTTTAAATGGACCTCCTATATTTTTTTCTTCAGCAATCCATAGCATGACAAAGCACATACACAATGGCGTTGATTGCATCGCAATATTCCCATTACATCCCGAGATATTGAGACGCGAAGTTGACGCTTGAAACACCCGACATGCGCTGCTAGCACACGTCCTAAGGCTCAGGCGTGAACCCCACCCATGCTGTCCGTAATCCCAAATCAAAACATTTTTATCTAAACAACGGTACAACTTTTAGTCCAATTGCTCGTTTCACTAAAACCATCAACATGAATTTTATTATTACGAGTGAATGATTAACTGTCACTTGCGCTAGATCTACAGTAAAGTAAAGTTTTAACGTTGAACGGCATTACCTTTTTAGTAACGGATCAACGATAAGCGAAGTTAACTTTGTGACTAACGTTGCGGTACACAGGTATGTTACAGAACCGCATCACTACTAGCCTATGGTATAAATACCTGCTGGAATGTACGACGTTAATGCAGGATGGCAGCAGACCGTATTATTCGTTTGGGACCTCTTGATAAGTATGGAAGTGTGATTACGCATGTCAATCACATCGCGATTACGGGCAGCATGGGGTTCACGCCTGAGCCTCAGGACGTGCGTTAGCAGCGCATATCGGGTGTTTCAAGCTTCAACTTCGCGTCTATAGAACTCGGGATGTAATGGGAATATTGCGATGCAATCAACGCCATTGTGTATGTGCTTTGTCATGCTATGCATTGCTGAAGAAAAAATATAGGAGGTCCATTTAAAAAAACGTAAGTTCGTATTAAAAAAACACATATGCTTTCGTTTTAGAATGTTTCCAAATATGTACATTCATGGGCCCCAGCCCTACATTGATACCGGTGAAAGTCGTTTTCCAATAGCTGTTATTGTTCCAGAGATATTTTGGGTGGACAAGATAGCTGGGACACCCTGTAGATTAACTGCAGTACGGGATAAAAATTTAACGTACATCGATTTCTTCGTTGTCGTTAGCGTTAGTATCCTGTGGTTCAGTTGAATTATATAGGTCAACTGAAGTACGGGATACTAATTTTATATGTGTTGTTTCTTTCGCCTCCGCTACCATTGATAGTCTGTTCTTAAGCCCGGTCCACACGCAACGATCTGTCTGCGCAGACATCGGCGCAGATGTCTGTACATGCAAAAGATCGCTGCAAATGTGATGTGTTCACACGACACAAATCCCAATCTACTACTCGCCCGCCATCTGTCGGTGTAGAAAAGAAATATCAGTGGCATGCGACTACGCTCCCCGAAAACGTCAAAATTTAATTCAGTTATTTTGAAAAATAGAAATGGAGGAAGTTCTGTTGTGGTCTGTGTTCGCAACTTGTGTTGCAAAAAACATTCAGACCAACCGCAGGAAACAGAGAAAGCGGTCAAAATGGTGCAGACAGTGGCTGCTAAAGCGAAAGCAGTTTTGTCACGTAAATTTACTGCGAGAGTTGCAGAGCGAACCTGTTTTGTTTTACATAACCTCGTGTTCCATTTCCTCGCACATTGGCACTCCAATTTCATCTTCAATTGTACTCCTGCTTGGTCTTGGCGTTTCTTGATCACTAAGAAAGCCAAGTAGATCAAAATACCATAACGTTGGCTGGTATACTTGATCTACTCCTACACCAGATCTTCTAGATTTCTGAACTTTGGATAACTCTTTTCGGTAAACAGTTCGCTGACAGACTAATTTACTTGACTTGCCTTCATGAACTCATCTTTCAGGAAAGCGTAAATAGCTTCACATGTGTTGGGTATTATTTCACTCAATGCTTGTTTCGATATTGCAGATGAAAATACCAAATCATTGTAGCTCCTTCCTGTTGCTAGGAATCTTAATGTTACTGCCAGGCGTTCATGAGGAGAAATTTCCCTTCTCATACAAGTATTTTTCTCATAATATGAGGGGTTACATGCTTTAAGAGATAATTATAAGTTTCGACATCCATCCGCAAATAATTTCGCCAGTTCGCAACGAAATTATTTTTTTATTACCGTTTCTCTGTTTGCCGAGGCGCCAACTGCCCGCAATTTTTCAATTAGAGCATTGTATGCTGCTGTCTTTTTGTCTCGGTCACTATATTCTTTACTTTTAATCTTCCACAAACATGGGTGGTTTCTGTATATTTCAATGAATTCACTTACAAACTCTCGAGAACACTGACGAGTATCAGCCATTTTAATGCCCTGTGCACACAAATACAAACACTAGACTGAGCAAACAGCTGTTTCGCGCCAGATTTGCGACGATCTCCTGTCCACACGCTCCAACTTGTCTGCGCAGATGTGGTTTGAACCGACAGATTTGAGAGGTTTCGCTCAAACCTCCAACTCCAACTTCCAGGTTTGCACACACCTCAGGTTGGTGCAAATCTTCTGTTCACACGCAACGATCTGTCTGCGCAGATGTGATGTGCGCAGACATTTGCGCAGACAGATCGTTGCGTGTGGACGGGCCTTTAACACAATTCGATGAATGCTCGCGACAGCTGGAAACCAGAGAGCTTACTACTGGAAGCGCGACCGAAGGCCATGGATCACTGCCTTGGCGTGTTAAAAGTTATCGTTGTCCTTTTTTTAGCAATTGGTGGCGGTCCAGTGGGAGAATAAAGTCGAAGTTAAAGGTGTGTATATGTTCGGTAATTTTCTCAAGTTCATTTTCGATAACTACTTATCGTGTTGTATTATAAAGTGTCGTTTAGTACTTATAATTAGACATTGTGTATGGAGGAATACACAAATTGCTCGGCGTTTGAATTACGGGATTTTTTTCCGATTGGTAATGTGGGACTGTATGTGGTCTATAATTTCATTCGCAAACCACATGATCGTCATTGAGACTTAGGAATATTGTGAAGTTTATAATCTTACCGTATCGCAAGGAGTATTAATAGCCACCGCATCCAATATGAGACTGTAATATTATTCTTACTCCCCGTAGTAAAGATAACTTAAGATGCGGTAGGATGGCCTAACGTTAGAATTAATCTCAATAACGTGTCATATGCAAAATTAAATAGAAATGTAAAGATTTTTTTGCAACTGCTTAAATTTCTTATTTATACATTGTCTTATATGGACTAGTAAAGTATTTATTGCATATATAGCGTGAAAGAGCCCCACACACACTATCGCTAATAATATTAGGGCAATGGGTTTATGTCTGAAGAGGAACTATCGTAACGTGGTTTACGCCAGGGTTAGTCAACCGTTCTCTTACTTTTGTATCTCTGCTAGTAGTGTAATTTTCTGACTGCTTACCATTTCCACAGTTACGGTAGGTGATTTATAAAGTAGGGAAGAAATCATACTCTGCATATATGTGTAGTAAATGTGACATTTGGCTCCTTTTGACCCAAACTAGACCTTGGTCTGCACTAAAAATCAAAGATTTTGGTGGGGTCCAGTACCCTTACACTAGCCTAAAACATAGCAGCTTGTAAGGCTCAAATGAATAGAAAGAATGGACAACAGGCAGAGCAGTTGTGGAAATGGAATTCTTAAGGAAAAACATAATGTGTGAAAGATACTGGACTTGTTTGGTAGTTGTTGTTGTTGTGGTCTTCAGTCCTGAGACTGGTTTGATGCAGCTCTCCATGCTACTCTATCCTGTGCAAGCTTCATCATCTCCCAGTACCTACTGCAACCTACATCCTTCTGAATCTGCTTAGTGTATTGATCTCTTGGTCTCCCTCTACGATTTTTACCCTCCACGCTGCCCTCCAATGCTATATTTGTGATCCCTTGATGCCTCAAAACATGTCCTACCAACCGATCCGTTCTTCTAGTCAAGTTGTGCCACAAACTTCTCCCCAATCCTATTCAATACCTCCTCATTAGTTACATGATCTACCCACCTTATCTTCAGCATTCTTCTGTAGCACCACATTTCAGGATTTCTATTAGCCCTCGTCTTTTTACCTACTTGATCCTCTGCTGCCTTCACTACTTCATCCCTCAGAGCTACCCATTCTTCTTCTACTGTATTTCTTTCCCCCATTCCTGTCAATTGTTCCCTTATGCTCTCCCTGAAACGCTGTACAACCTCTGGTTCTTTCAGTTTATCCCGGTCCCATCTCCTTAAATTCCCACCTTTTTACAGTTTCTTCAGTTTCAATCTGCAGTTCATAACCACTAGATTGTGGTCAGAATCCACATCTGCCCCTGGAAGTGTCTTACAATTTAAAACCTGGTTCCTAAATCTCTGTCTTACCATTATGTAATCTATCTGATACCTTTTAGTATATCCAGGATTCTTCCAGGTATACAACCTTCTTTCATGATTCTTGAACCAAGTGTTAGCTATGATTAAGTTATGCTCTGTGCAAAATTCTACAAGGCGGCTTCCTCTTTCATTTCTTCCCCCCAATCCATATTCACCTACTATGTTTCCTTCTCTCCCTTTTCCTACTGACGAATTCGTCACCCATGACTATTAAATTTTCGTCTCCCTTCACTACCCTAATAATTTCTTTTATCTCGTCATACATTTCATCAATTTCTTCATCATCTGCAGAGCTAGTTGGAATATAAACTTGTACTGCGAATCGGAGCGTGGAATGTCAGATCCCTTAATCAGGCAGGTAGGTTAGAAAATTTAAAAAGGGAAATGGATAGGTTAAAGTTAGATATAGTGGGAATTAGTGAAGTTCGGTGGCAGGAGGAACAAGACTTTTGGTCAGGTGATTACAGGGTTATAAATTCAAAATCAAATAGGGGTAATGCAGGAGTAGGTTTAATAATGAATAAAAAAAATAGGAGTGCGGGTTAGCTACTACAAACAGCATAGTGAACGCATTATTGTGGCCAAGATAGACACAAAGCCCATGCCTGCTACAGTAGTACATGTTTGGTAGTAGTTTAATTAAAATCTGGTGCCATTCAAGTTTAATTTTTCCAGTTTCCCTGACTGATTTGTTTGTCTGGAATTTTTGTACAGTTGAGTTATATGCTAAATTTCCCCCGATTTTGAGGCATTGAACCCCAACTTTACTTTCATTCACATTGTAAAACAGAAGGTGCTTTCTTATTGTACTATGTTAAGACACTGTACTCTGGTTAAATTAACTTGATTGACATTTCAGTGAGGCAAGGGTGAAGAGGCTTGTTTTGTAGGTATTGGTAGAGCCCTGTGTGGTGTGGCTAACTGTATGTCAACAATACTATCTACCGACCACTGCAATCTGTTAGTTACAACATTATTTTAATTGTAGTAGGCCTATAGTCATTTGCATAACACAGATTTACTAAATAAAACTGGTAAGTAGTAGTTGTCCAGAGAGTGAGCATGATTTGAAACAAATATTATAGAAACTGTAGAGAGGATATCTATATTGTGAGATTGTTGTGATATTATTATTCAACTGAAGAATGTGGGGAATTTAGTTCATGGACACTTTAATATGCTAATTTGTGGTGTCAATGGATGGTGTAATAAATGGATGACATTTTTAGTGAAGTGTTGTACAGGAATCTCAAACACATATAATCTACAGACAAATGTATCCTAGAAGTGAGTAGGTAATTGAGATGGTGTGGTTATTGACACACAACCTTCTTTAAATTGGAAACTTTAGGAGCAGACAAATTTCTTAAAGGTACTTTCAGACCTGAAAAAGCTGTTTTGTCTTATTCCACACTCGTCAGTATTAATTCTAAAATTGTGCTTAATATCTAATTGTGTTACCATATTTCACCCTGTCTTCTTCCTCTCCCATGTACCATATTTTGCCCTGTCTTCTTCCTCTACCCCCCTCTCCCATTTCATTTCTGTGATTCAGTAACTGCATGGATGCTCCGATGATAAGTATGGAGATGTCTATGTGACCCAAATTTATGGTGCCACCAAGAAAAGTGAGTCAAAGCAGGGCGGCTCGTGGCTATCTCAAAGGACTAGTAATTTCCAAAATTGTGTAAGAAAGTACTTCAACAGTTTTTAAAGAGGTAATGAGGAGATCACGGTGTGATGTAAAGAATAATGGTTGGTTGAGGATCGTGCTTGAGTAATTTAGCAAGGAGGTTTGTACTCCATAATGCAGGAAGTTCACCAATAGTGGGAAAGATAACAAAATATTTTTGGAAGCCAAATATGTGGTGAAATGTGTAGTTGCAACAATCTTGACATATTGGAGATAAAAAAATGCTTGTTCGTATGTGTTTGCATATTGCAAAAGATTATTGAAAAATAAATTATGATGCTGGAAGTTCTGGTAGGAGTAAGGGAATAGCAGGACTGAAAATAACCTCAGACTACATAGGTCTGTTTAATAGTCAATAGGCACATAAATGGGATTCCTCGAGGAAGGACAGTGTCTTGGAAGCTTAGCACCAGTTGGAATCTAGTTTGCTTTCCCAGCATCTGCTCAAAAACGCAGTTACATTTAATCGTCATCCTTTGCTCCCTAAATTGATATAAATTGTGTGATATTCTTGAATCAAGTTGTTGAAACCAATATTGAGTCAGAATATTGTCTTTGCTGCTGGAACTCCCTTGCAGCTGTCTGGAGTCAGATGTCATAAAGCCAGTAATGAGGATCAGGTGATTAAACAATGGAAAATCCGGGATGGAATTATATGATAATATTATGAAAAGGTTAGATGGCTATTCACCATATAGTGGAGGTGTTCTTGGTTGAAAGCTTACTTGTTAGCAGTCTTTTTGTCGTGCCATTCGGCTCAACATCTCCACTATGTGGTTAAGGTTACTAGTTGGAAATCTGACCCATGTGCATCTGTGCTTTTAATACATGTATTTCATTTCCAGAGGTATCACATCAAGTGCCAGAAGAAATCTTGGCAATCATTTGGGACTCACCACTGAACATAAGGATGTGGGCAAAACTGAAATTTGTGGTAGCCCCCATCACCAAGATGATAGATGCCTGTATTTCAGTCTTATACAATATGATAACCATGACGTCACTCATCAGACTCCTGAAAAAATACAAATAATACAAAAAATATTTGGTTGCAAATATAACATGAATATAAACTGTGTGTACACAATGCAACTAGAAACATGTTTCCTGTGGTGTTTTGCAACAGGATTTCAACTTTTCTTGTCCCTGTCCACACCTCTGACAAACATTTCTTGTAGTGTATTTGCATTGTCTGCAATGCTATTTGTTGTGTGGTGTAGCTGGCTTGAAACCTTATTTCCTTTGATCTGCTGTGGGTACCTGTTATTGGATTTCGAAACATGGTTTGGACAGCGAAGAACTAAATATGCAACAATCCTAATAATGAAGACATACGAACATTAATGCAAAAATCAGACTAACAGAACAGTCAACAATCAACAAATTCTTAATAAAACAACATTAAAAAAACTAGTATCAGGAATTTCACATGACCCATATAGCTAAAAGGAAGTCCACGTATGATGGACGTACACAACTGCCAAACGGAGCACCACAAATATTACAAAATCACTCAGAATTCGACAAACCTGCTATCCAGCACATCACACTGTTTATACAGTTAAAGTGAAGCCACACAATACCACACCACTAAAAAGAACTAACTCCTCCCAAGACAGTATCCAATAAAAGTGTAATAGACAAAAATATAACATTGTTCATAATTTTGGATAAATAAGACATAAAACAATCGAAATAAAACGCACTATTGCAACACTAATTCTGCCCCATATATATACTCCGCCACATATAACTAATTGTCTCTGGTTCGAGGCACAGCAACTTTTGTCAATTTCATTAATTTGGCACACTGTTAACTCTTCACACAATGCCATGAGACCATATAACTGCAGAAATTTAATTGTAGTGGCCACGTTGTTGCACATGGTGGCAAACAACATACAGCACTTAAATACATCATTAGTAAGAGATGATAAACAAAAAAAAATTAAAATTCCTACTAGTAACAACATGGCAAGTTAACAGTTCCAAAATTAAAATCAAATGAGTTGCAAGTAACTAAGGACATTAAAATAACAACCTGACAAAGCCAAAAAAGAAAGAAAAAAACTCCTTCCAAAACTCTAGAGTTACTACAGCACTAAGTCTAATTTCGCAGTAATGACGACCACATAAATCTCGAAAGGGCACCACCACAGCTGACAAAACACCTTCTCCAAACATGATGGATTCCATATATGCTGTACCCACATGACCCCACATAGCTCAGCATACCTAAGTTGTCAAACAGCTGGGTAGTTCTGCAAACTTCAGTTGACTCAGGATTTGAGATCTGACATTTGCTGAATCAACCAGCATTATAACAGAAATCATTGGAAGCAAAGATGTTTGTTAGAAACTTCTGCTTTTGTTTATGTTTAATTTAAGTACATACATCTATTTACTGTAACGAAAACAGTGAACAATGTTGCAGACTGACATTCACAGGGAATGCCCGCCATGTGTTAGTGTAACTTTGTAGTGTATTTGGAGTACATGTTGTAGATAATTGCTCTAAAAAAATGAAAAATGAATAAATTTCATTCCTCAGTTGATTTTTATCTTAGGAAAGGTAGTTGGAACTAGTAATTTCTGGTTGCTTGTTCCTTAGTTTATACCACACAATGTTTCTTCCTCTCCCCACTGTAGAGTGAATGTATACCACTGTTTCCTCCAATTCTTTGTAGAACATAGGTAAATAATCTAAGTGCTTTTCCTAGTTTCATTTTACTTTTTTTACCCACACACAACAAATTTTCAGCTATGAATAAGTCATTTGTTTTGTAGTTTCATCAAGTTCAGTGTTGATTATTATTAATTTGTAACATGGCAAGATATTTATGAGATGTGTCCTTATATTAATGGAGAACTGATTTTACACTACTAAATTTGTTTTCGTCTTTCTTCAGATGTCAGACCGACGAATGAAATTCCCTTACACATTTTCTGCGAAGATAGCACAATTTCCATTGCGGTTCTATCTTAAGAATCAGTGGGTCTGGAGATACTACTTCATAAGTCTTGTTGCATGTTCGCCAGTATTCATTGCTATCAGCAGATTAGGTATGTATGAACACATTTGTTGTTCTATTTAAGAGGGCATGCATGCATCCATCCATCCATTTTGTCTTAAGTAATACGCAGTTTGCAAGAATACTTCAGTCTGAGACCATGGTAAGCTTATACCCAAGTAGAATTAATCTTCTCCCGTGTCTCTTGTCATACTGCATTTCATAACCTCTCCTAATAATATCTGAAAACATAAAATACTCATTGTAGGAAGATCGATGTCACCCAATGCGTGTTATGTTGTCTGTGGTAATCTTAATACTTTGAGCATGAAGAGGCGTGCTTGTATTGGTGTATTTCTACTTATGGCTACCACCAGTTGCAAACTGCTAGCATAACTTCATTAAAACTTAGCTAATTTATTTGTTATGTGCAATTAATAAACAAGTAACTTTTGTGCAGTAATAGTTTAATTTAAAATCATCTTAGCAGAGAGTTTTGGTGTTTGATCTATCATCATATGCTTGGAAATTTGAGGTTTGAATTGTTTCTGAAGTTTACTGTATGATTGCAGACTTTCTCTGAGACAAACTCAAATGTGTTAAAATTTGAAATTGACATTACTTAGATTTTTCCTAATGGTTTATTAATTAGCCACCTTTTGCAGCTGCATTGATTTTATTACCACAAAATACTTTGTCTGCACAGAGTGGTTATTCAGTGAGTTTCCTGAAATTAACAGAAATTAATATTCTAATCATGAACAAATGTTCACACGTTTGAGTAATGGGGCATATATGAGAACTGTTGCTCAGAGTGAATACTTCTGTTAGAATTTCAAGACAATGCTGTGGGGAAGCAGCATTGTGTTCAGAAAATGCAGGGAGCCATTTGTGTTGAAATTTACTTCCATTCTAATCTGTATAAATGATACTTGTTTGTTGTGCCTCGTGAGAATGAGCTTTTGCTCTGCTTTATTTGTTTGCAAAGTTCATGAAAATGTTACAGCAGGATTGTGAGTTTCTCCTTCAGAAACAGAATCTTTAGCTCTCGACAAGGTACTATTCTGCGTATTGAAATTTCTGTAGAGATGAGGATGGCGGTGATATGTTACCTGAGAACTGGTGATTTGTATATCAGATTGAGCTATTTCTCATATTTCAAAATGAAACAGAGTATTTCAGTGATTATTCCTGGAACTGCAAGATATTTGATGAAGATTCTTGTGATTATATAGATTTCCTTACTTAATTTTTATTTTACAAGAAAATTATTTACACAGCTTCACTCAAAAGCGACTACAGGTGTACATACGTTGTCAGTTTCAATTTTCATGTCTCAAAGTGCAGTATGATGGAGGGAGTGTTTTATAAAATTTAATTTGCATCCTCAATGTTCATTTTAATTTTCAGTAGTTTGTTGAGAATCTCCATACAAAACAGCATTTAAAGTTGTTCACACGTCAGGCTACTCAGTTTGTCCTATTAATTTTTCATTTTGGCAGTTGCCCTATCTGTTTTATCTTCCTTCGTTTTGATGAATATTATCCACCAGTCGCAATCACATCTGTATTCTCAAAATCACTGTGTGCTTTGACATGTAGGAAAGGTATTTTCTTGTATGTTACTAGCCCAAAATTAATTTGGTGTAAAACGTTTACAACAGTACGGTACAGCACCAAGTGGACATTCGTGATATTATGGATTTTGTAAGATGTGACCAGAATGATATGGATTAATTTGGTACTGTAACAGGGGGTAAAGAGATGTGAAGATAATCATGAATAAACTTACACCATGAGTAAGCCATTTTTCGACATGATGCTGTAAAAATATGCTTACATTTAAGGGGAGACAGTGGCAGTCTTCCACTGATATCTTTGTAAATCCATATGTCAGTTTTTATTCAAGCTCGCTGAACTGGATCCAATAAGCCTTAAATAAGTTTTAAAAAATGTAATGGTGTGAGATAATTTTGAATTTTTTGTTACATTATTATTTTAAGGTACACTTTTGTTATTTCCAGGCAAATTTGGCAATTTTTTCTGTGGTAAAGTAATCTACTCTAATAAATGTACAATAAAGTGCAGTTACTTTGTGGTAAATTGTTTCTATTATTTTCTGTGACATTTTGGATTTGAACATTTTTTACGGATGAGTTTTCCGTATATTATCAACCATAAAACTGATTATAATGTCCAGATTAAAGTTTTGTTCCACTTAAATATTGCTTCCAAGTAAAAGAATAGGTGTGCCAAATTTCATCGAAATGCTTCCCAATAGTTTGATGTATGTGTTCCTGAAAGGAGAAGATCTTAAGCTGCAGAAAAATCGTTTTAAAGTTTGGGTGAATGTTTTAAAAAAAATTAATCATACCTTTGCTAAAACAGTCCATATCCATATTCCAGTTCTTCCTCATCCTGTGCAGCCCTTTTAGCTCTCCTGCTCCTTTGCCTAGAATTTTTTTAGATTCTGTACAGAAGTCTCCACCTTCATGATTTGTTGCTCATTGATCGTCTGCAGTACCTGCTCAGTGAAGCCTCCAGGTGTAAAGCCCAACTTGCTGAAGATGTAGTTTGGCTGCATTCCCATCATTAAATACTGCTTCAGCTACCAAAACATACATTTTCTCTACCAAATAAGAGCATTTATACTTTCTTTTGGGTTCTGCATTTTGCTGTGCAGATATTTTTCTAGCAGTTCTGGTGAAGCCAGTGCTTGAAAAGCTGGTTTAATTACCATTGCAACCTCTTAAGGAAGGCTATTTTTCCACTTTCTTGCTTTTGAGAAATTTGCACCATTCATTAGAACATAGGTCATTTTGAGGTGTAGTTCTGTTGACTATTAATGAAACCAAATGGCCCACTCTGCTGTCCTCATATTATCCAAATCTTGCGAGGTTATTTCTAATTGCAGCACCATAACAGACATGCAGGCTGTCCATTCTCTTCTTTGTTAGTCTGTTTTTACCTTTCAGTGGCTTCCCGTCCTTGTGTAGCGTGCCTTTATTGTCTGCAACAAATCTTCTGAGTTGTCCACATGTCTTCTTGCGTATATGGCCTAAACACTCCAGTTTTTCAATAGTGTTGTCTTTTCCATAGGGCCTATTTTCAACTACATTCTTGAAGGCACTAGTGTCAGTCTCCTAAATACTGTGTGTATCATGCTCCGTACTTTTGTGAAGAATGATGGAAAATGAGTTTCACACCGGCAGCTTCTGTCCCACCTCTGGAACCCGCATAATTCCTGCTACAGACAGCATTGTGAGCTCCTTGCCATTCTGTTTATTTACCAGCGTCATTATATTTCTTGTGTAAGGAACATACAGAACTGTATTAAGACGTAACCTGTAAGTCTACTACTTTTCCAGTTTTGACACTGACTGTTGAAACTCCATGCAGTGAATTGTGCCCCCTCTTCATCCAGGAACTGTCACAGGAAACTGCTATATCTTTGATATTAGTTGCATCACAGTTTTCTTGAATTGTCTGCTGGACTGCCATTTTCATGCTATCGTCACTTATTTCTGTGGGCATGGTGCATTACACTGCTTATGGTTTTAATTTTTTACACCATTTGTAGTCTGAATTTCAAAGAAAAAAATTTGGGATAATAATCTTGATTATATTTACTTTCAAATAGACAAATTTGTGATTATTTATTTATTTTATACTTCTGCAACTGTCTCCCCTTAACTTTTTGACGACATCCATTTTCTTTTCATTTTAAGCATCACACTATCACTTAATTCTTACTTGATATGTCCATAAATATTTTGCAATGGGCTTTCTCATTTTGCTTTTCATTGCACAAGTTCTGTTCAAGCAGGGATTTAATTACTATCTGCCATAAACTTCAGAAGTTTGCATAGTATGAGTATAGGTGGTTTCTCGAGAGTTATTTTAAGTTCTACAGGAGAAAATCGAATTGTCAGTGAAAGAAAATATATTGTAATTCAACAAATTGTACTAGAGAAGAGTGTACACGTGTTCCAGTTGCCATTTAATCTCACAAGAATGGTGAAAGCACCTACTACGAAGGACATTTCAACATATTTCTAATGGATGTAATAGAAAGGTATTCATTTATCTGCTGCAGTGTGGATTGGTGGGGGAAATTTTCAGATGGAATATTGTGTATGCTGCATTCAGTGGGAAACATTTTTTGTGACCATCATTGCCACATCCAAAACAACTTCCAGGCAGAAATCTGCTGGCCAGTTATGCCTTTCCATCGTTCCAGAACATAATGAAATTGTTCCTTGTTGATTTCAAAAAAGGTTTGCTGAAACTAGTCTACAACTATAGGCATTGCAGGTCATACCTGACAGTGGTAAATACTTTGCATCAATTTTCAGGGTGTTTAGAGAACCAATGGAATTAAAATGGATAATGTTACTGATGTGACTTTATGTTGTCTGTGCTTTCACAGTTTTCTCTGAAAGCCATCTTCTTGAAATATTTGTACTCCATTTAGATTACTTTATTCTGGAGATACTATCATGAGAAGTGACATTGAGATCATGGAGCAACATTAGTCAATCTGATAAAGGTCTTATGCCTGTACCAGGTATTCCACAAAAGAATATATTCTGACTGGAAGGGATCAGTTCCCTGCTCAGGACAATAATGTGTAAAAGCTAACTAAAATACATCACTTAGAATGTAAAGAGAATAAAAGGGTACTTGACTTCCTTGTTGATCATTTTTCCATATTACAGTCCACCAGAAAAATGTATACAGTGCCAGGCTCTATTGAGATATTGATGTTGTTGTTAGACTTGAGTTAAGAAATTACTGCATGCGATTAATGACAATGATCCTGATTGCTGAATGCAGTTTTGTGAATGGTATCAGCAAATGGTAACTGATGAACAATTTGTGATGAAGGTAGTGTGGAGTGATGAGGCTCAATTTAAACTTAATGGAACTGTGTATCGGCATAACAGTGTGTACTGGGCAGCAGAAAATCTGCATGTTTATGTGGATAAAGTGGTCAATAACTGGGGTTCACGTATGGTGTGACTTATCATCTAGAGGCTTACTAGGACCCTTTTTCTTTGTGCTACTGTCACTGGAGATGTGTACCTGGAAATGTTACGCACATCAGTTTTTGCCAGGTATACATGCGCTTTATGGAGCGGATGAACAGGTCTTCTACCAAGAAGATAGGGTGCCACCACACAACCACCTAGCTGTATGAGCTTTCCTGAATGACAGTTTTCCGGGGCACTGGATTGGGCGAAGAGGGCCCATCAAGTTCCCTCCATGATTGCCAGATCTAATATCTATGGACTTTTACTTGTTGGGATCTGTGAAAGATAATGTCTATCAACGTAAGCCACGCATGCTGGAGGAACTTCACCAGGAGATTACAGTGACATGTGCAGCTATCTCCACTGTAAAATTATCTGATGTAGTTGCGGCAACAGCTTGTCGTTCTGTTGTGTGTGTAGCTGCCAACAGTGAACATTTTGAACACTTAAAGTAACCATGTGCTAAACTGAAGGTTGTATAACATGTGTGATCAATTATTAAATGTAAAATGAACACATAAGTAACACTTTTTGTTCCTTAAGTGTGTGTACATTTTTCTGGCAGACTCTGAATTATCTAGTGTGTATCTTACTGTTACTAGTGACTTTTTACTACCTATCGAAAAGGACATGGATTTATATTCTTCTGTACTATGCCACTGTCACTTTTCCTACACTAGATACTTATCACATTCTTTATAGTGATATATGTGCAGACTTTTTATCATATTTTTTGTTCCCACCAAGTCAAACTCATGCCTGGTTTCTCCTTTCCTATAGTCTTTATAAGTGGAATTCCATAGGGAAAGTACATAACGAATCATACCTGGGCACCAGTGGATCATAAGAGCCTGTCATCTGCTAGATAGTGCAGGAGATTGGCACCAGAGACTGGAATGAGTGTTGATGAAGGCTCTCCATTTACAGCAAATGCACATGTGTACTTGACGTTGCTGAGAGTATAGAGCGCTTGTGCAAAGTTGGTTTTTGTGCGTGGACTTCATTACCCTTTAGAGTACTTTGCATTTGAAGATAAGGTAGATTTGAGTGTAACATGTGCTCAGTTGGTGACATGTTGTCCTGCAAAATAAGGTTATACCACTCTGACACAGATGTGTATGTCTTTCTTGTGGGATTATATTGGCTGTGAATGTGGTCGTTTGTTTGCTAGATTGCTGTCTGCAGTTAGTTTCATGGTTTCCAACCATGAGCCATCATCATCAACATAATGGCCTACCATGTTTTGGATAATTATGACATCAGAGGTTTTCCATGATGTTGCTATAGGATACTCCGTGCATTTCAGTATTGAAAGTTAATAGTTGGATATTCATGAATGAAATGTAAAGCCTATCAGAGAAATCAGTGGCACTTGGTTTGTGAATGAGTCTGTTGTTTGAGGGACTAACAAAGGCCTTCTCATAGTTTGATTCTAATGCTGCATTGTGAGAGTGACAGTGATTCCTGAAGTTGAGTAGCTCTTCCCTCACAATTTCATTGCTGATTCAGTTCACAGTAAACTATTTTTAAAGGATTTTAAAAACTTCACTGAGGAAGTTCAGCACTCTGATAATCAGTAATTTGTGGGAGTGAATGGTCTTTACTAGGCTAAGCAACATAATTTTTGCCTTCTTCTAATAGGCAGCGCGAAGTATTGGGTGTAGAGCATGGATTAATAATGTATGTTACATGTCCTGTATTTTATCCATGTTCTGCCTTATAATGTGGCTTTCGGTGCCATTACTACCACCATGAATCGTCGTATATGCTATTAGTTTAACCCTTTAAATGACAAAACATTTGCTCCAGCATAATGATAAAATAAATGTCGGCATGTACTCTTTGAAAGTAGTAATGAATAAGACTGCTAAATTTATTATTTATTTCAAAGTACCATTAGGTATGGTGTAAATATTCATACCAATGAATCAGGACAGATATATATTTATGTGTGTCACTGAAAGGGTTAACAGCACATGCAATCTCTTGTGTACTGCATTGACATATTTCTTCTCAGGCTGTTTTGACTAATTTGTGAGACCATGCTGTAATTTCAAATGTGATTGTTTATTTCTGATTTATCTGCATTTAGCATGAAAGATGCAGATTGGTGTTTACAGTAACTACTACTACTACTACTACTACTACTACTACTCAGTTCTGGCATCAGGTCTTTGTAAAAAGAGTGGAAGTGAAAGCTTGAAAACACACTGTGCAAGTCTTTATTGTCCACTTCTGTGGATTCATATATCTGGCCTGGAGCCTTTTGGCATCAGATTTGTACAGTGGGCATCTAACAGAACACCATTACATCCTCGCTACTTAGCTGATAAATAAACTAAAATCACAGTAAAGGCAAGGCCACTGCTACTAATTATTTTGAATCCTGTTAAACTCTTTGAAACAAATGGCTTGTGCTCTCCCATTTCCCTAAAAGCAGAATTCCAAGCATATGAAATGAAGAAATCATTCGACTTTTCAGCAAACAGTATTTGACAGATACGAATAACTGTGGCCCTCTGTTGATAACACATTTTGAAACTCATTGTTTGAACATATGATCTTTTAAATTCTGCAAATCTGTTAATCATGCATTCAGCCATTGTCATTAGTCTTGCCCCAAATCATCAGGTGACCTGCAATGCAGCAATACACATTCATTGCAGGGGAATGGAAAGCAAGGGATGTTGACTCTTTTTAAGCATGTTTTCATGTGTTTCTTTTGCCGCCCATTTCTATGTTGTGTGTTAAAATATTGCAAAATAGAAGCATTTAGTTTCAGGTTTTTTAATTTATACTAAATTGTATTTTCAGCTAATTCACCAGCAAACAAAGCAAAGTGGGCCGAGATGAAGAGGAAGGAGCTAGCTGAACATCATCATTAGTGTAGTTGAATTTGTTAATGTTGTAGAATGCTACCTGTACAATAAAGGTTCTGTTTCACTATGTAGATACACAAATTTGTTTTGAATATGGAAAACACTTCTTTTTGTATGATGGCACTTACTCCATCCAAACAACTGATTTAAATTTTTATTAAGAAATTATTATTGTTGCTTTTACACATTCCCCAAGCATTTTATTTATAACACTTTTTGACATTGTTTACAATTCATTCAAAAAGTGAAGCGGTTGGAGGACAATGCCTTCATCATAATCTGTTTTTCTGAGGAATATTATTAAAAATTGTTTTTCCTTTATGCACTTGTCTTTAATAGTATTGGAAAACATTGTTAAATTAAAATTTATAGGCCTGCTTGAGATGGGAAATAGCCCCAAAGCGCTCAATGTTACTCGTGCAGTAATATTGTCAGTATAGTGTCCAGGTGGCAGAAGCCAAGAACAACACAATAATATTGCTCAGTATTTATGTACAGGAGGTGTCAATTAGAAGTCTGCTGGCACAGCAAACATGTTCGCACCCATTGATGTGGAACAACTTGCAAGTATTGGGGTTAAGTTGCTTGCCGTGCAAAACAAGCAGAAACTCGGTGAGCAAAACAGTTCTGAAAAACTTCCAGTGGACATTTCTGTGGACAAAGGGTTCTTTCACAGCGGCATAGTTGTAAACCACAACTACATGAACAGGGATATTCTGCAAATCACACTTGAGTGCCTGGCAGAAGGTTCATCGAGCTATCTTCACAGTAATTCTCTATTTTTTCAATCTCGAATGGCAGGCAGAAAAACCGAACACCTATATCTTTCAGTGAGAGTTCTGATATCCTTTATTTTATTATGATGATCATTTCTCCCTATGTAGGTCAGCATCAACAAAATATTTTCGCATTCAGAGTAGAAAGCTGGTGACTGAAATTTCGTTAGAAGATTCTGCTGAAAAAAAAAAAAAAAAAAAAAAAAAAAAAAAGGCATTTGTTGTAATGATGTCCACTCAAAATCCTGTATCATGTCAGTGACTCTCTCCCCCTCATTTGGTGAAAATAAAAACGTGCTGCTCACCTTTGAACTTCCTTGAGGTACTCTGTTAACCCTATCTGGTAAGGACACCAGACTGCGCACCAGTACTCCAAAAGAGGACGGGCAAGTGTAGTGTAGATAGTCTCTTTAGTAGATCTGTTACATTTTCTAAGTGTTCTGCTAATAAAATGCAGTTTTTGGTTTGCCTTCCCCACAACATTTTGTGTGTGTTATTTCCAATTTCAGTTGGTCATAGTTCCTAGGTATTCAGTTGAATTTATGGACTTTACATTTGACTGATTTATCGTGTAACCAAAGTTTCATGGGCTTCCTTTTAGCACCCATGTTAAGGACCTCACACTTTTTGTTATTTAGAGTCTATTACCAATTTTTGCACCATACAAATAACTTTTCTAAATTGTTTTGCAATGTCTTTTGATCTGATGACTTTACTTGACAATAAACGACAGCATCATCTGCAGACAACGTAAGACGGGTGCTCAGATTGTCTTTATGAACTGTGTAATTTATAGTGTACATGCATTTCTTTACTACAACTGCTAGACACAAAAGACAATTGTTTACTGATTTAAAGGTTACTTGGCTTTAAATCTGTGCTGTGACCAATCTTGCATGAAAAATAAGTGTGTATGCTCACTAGACAGCTGACCTCATCTTATTTGTCAGTTCTGAGAGCCGCTTACTGCCATGACGACATGATCTTCAGTTTCTTTTCCTATTGCCTAGTTTCTGGCATTCCCTTGTAAATCAGGAATTTTTATTTCTCAAAGTACTTGCACAGTAAAATGTATTGAGTCAGAATCACTATTTTGAAAGCACTGTAGGCTGCCCTGTTTATGGACTCCTATTCTTGTACTACATCTATTGTTGGTATGTCTTTGTTGTACATGACTGAATATATTGTGTTTAAGAATATTGAGTGAGTCCATTTTGAGAGAACCATGTAATAATTCTTTGAAAAACATCATTAACAATATCTCCTGATGCTTTCTCTCTAACAGGATTTATTATAACTGTAGTTCAAAAGTTCTGCTTAATGAATATAAAGTGAAAGGTCATTAACATATAGTAATTTCCATTGGGACATGAATATTTCTGGACATTTTAGTGACTTTCCTTAAAAAAAAAAAAAAAAAAGAAAGAAAGAGTATCGTTCACACAAAAATGAGCAGTAAGAATTGTGTTCATCTACGGATGTCAGCAGGCACCACTTCAAGGAGCTAAGATTCCAACTGCACTATTAGAATACATATATTCGCTAATGAAATTTGTCATAAATAATCCATCACAATTTGAGAAGAATAGTGATATCCGTATTTAAAACACTAGAGGAAGAAATTACCCAGTATTAAAGCTGTCGATGGCTCAGAAAGGAGTTCATTGTGCAGCAACAAAATATTTGATTACTTGTCCTACACAATAAAAAGTTTTAATCACATATACATACTGTATCCTGTAAACTGCATTCCTCATTTCGATAAGTCATTCAAATGGTCTACAGAACTTGTAACGAGTACTCTTTCAATAGGCCGAGCGGTTCTAGGCGCGTCAGTCTGGAACTGCGCGACCGCTACGCCATACGGTCGCAGGTTCGAATCCTGTCTCAGGCATGGATGTGTGTGATGTCCTTCGGTTAGTTAGGTTTAAGTAGTTCTAGGGGACTGATGACCTCAGATGTTAAGTACCATAGTGCTCATTGAACTCTCAATATATTCCTCAAACTACAAATTCTGATCTCCCAAGGTATATATTACTTTACAATACTCAGTATTGTGAATATTGAGTGTGAGCCGCCCCCCCCCCCCCTTAAAGTTGTGTTTATTGTGATGTGGTTAGGAAATAAGTGCTGCAGTATCAGTCATAAGTTATCATCTTGCAGAGGAAGCAATATAGCAGTGAAAAACGTGACTGCTATAGTTCCAGATTTCTGTTATTAAACCAGCTTGACATGACAGACTATTATAGTGTGTTTGCTTTTGTTAGAATTTATAAGGTTCGCTTTTTGACAGTATGTCAGTGTTTGAGATAGATATGGTAAAATATAGGGTGTACATAAAATCAGGGAAACTTTCAATTATTTATTGCACCGGAACCAAACATTGTGCAGATATCAGACTTAATGCATTTTGAAAAGAGACCCTGAAAGTTTTCATGTTTACTGCCACAGTGTAGTTTGGTAATTTGCCACTAGTCAGAGCTAGTTGCAAACATAGCGAGGTCAGGTGCGGAGCAAGCTTTCTGTGTGTTGGAGTTTGACAAAAACAAGTGTGCTACAGCTGTGCAACTGATATTTAGAACAAAGTACGGTAAGAAATCACCAACAAGAAAGGCCATTTACCACTGGCACAACAAATTCATTACTATGGGTTGCTTGTGCCCGGCAAAGGATTGGACCTCCCAGGTTGAGTGAAGTGAATATGGAGCGCGTACGAGACACATTCATAAGGAGTCCAAAGAAATCGGTGCATCATGCATCCCATGAACCCGAAATGGCTCCAATGGCTGTGTGGAAAATCCCGTGACCGAAGCTGCCTAAGAAACAATTCAAATTGGAGCTAGTGCAGGAGCTGAATGATAACGACAAAGACAAGTGTTTCGAGTTTTGTTCACAGTTGCAACAGTTGAATGAAGATGGGGATGGCATTGTCGATTGCTTAATTTTCAGCAACAAAGCCACTTTTCACACTAATCGGAAAGTGAATAGGCATAATTGTTGAATCTGGGGTACAAAGCATCCACACGAATGCATTGAATTTAAGTGTGATTCCCCAAAGGTAAATGTTTTTTGTGTCTTGTCAAGCCGAAAACTGTACGGGCCATTCCTCGCTGAGAGCACTGTCACTGGATATTCCTGCTTGGAGATGTAGCAGCAATGGCTGAGGCCTCAAGTGCAATCAGACTCTGTTCATCTTTCAGCAGGATGGGGTTCCACCCCATTTTCATCGTGAAGTTCAGGGGTCCCTGAACACAGAGCTGCTGCATCAGTGGATTGGCTGCGTTACAGAAGTGGACAGCTGTTTCATAAAATGGGCTCCCCGACCACCAGATCTCACTCCGTGTGACCTTTTTTGTGGGGATACATTAAAGATCTGGTGTATATATATCCCCTCTACCATGTGATGTAGCAGAGCTCCAGGAGAGAATACGGGAAACGACTGCCACAGTCGATGATGCCATGCTGAGATGGGTGTGGCAAGAATTCGATTAATGTATTGACGTTTGCTGGGTCACTCTTGGTTCGCATATCGAATGTTTGTAAAAAAAACTTTCAGAGTTTCTCTTCGAAATGCAATATGTATGACATCTGTACAATGTTTAATAATAATTGAAAGTGTTCCCGGACTTTATGTACACCCTGTATTTTAATTTTGTTATATACCAAAATCATTAATTTTAGGATTATACCTGTGTTCTCCAAATCACGTGTCGGTCACCTCTTGTGATAAGTTATTAAATTTTTTGTTCATTAACTGGTGGCCCACTATTGTCAACAACAAACACATTGCCCATATCACCTGATGCTGCTCTCCAGTAACCTGCTTTTCACAGTTAAATATTACACAGGCCAATGATGGAAAAACTTTTTTTGCTGAAAATACATTATTCTTATGTTTTTTAGGGTGGGAAATCCAAATATGATACTTAAAAAACTGTATCACCCACCATTTCTTCACATTTTAACCTGACTTTCCCGTTTCTTGTACGTGTGCTCAGTACAATGTCTAATTGTGGTTGTAAAAACTCTGCTGACAGTTTTTGTTATATTTGTGGTGAATTTGTGATTAAAAAACACCAAAGAAATATTGCAGACTGTGTGAAAAAGGTTTATCTATCATACTTTGGATCTAAACAAGGTGATCAAGATAAATCTTGGATGACATAAGGAATGTTATGTGTGTGTTGAAGGTCTGAGAAAATGGTCGAAAAAACAGAAAAAGCCTTTACATTTTCTGTTCCTATGATATGGAGGGAGCCAAGAAATCAATCTGATGATTGCTACTTGCAGTGTTGATATTACTGGTCATTATTCGAAAAACAAAAAGGTAATAAACTACCCTAACCTTCCATCCAACAGTGGGGGATGGTGTAGAGTTGCTGGTTCCCACCAGATGATTTAAATTCTGTTCCAACAGAAGTGTTTTCTACTCGGACCGAGCTTAACGATTTGGTTAGGGATCTAGGCTTAACGAAAGAAAATGCTGTATTGCTTAAAGAAAAGATCGTATTGCCAGTTGGAAACAGCATATACATGTATAGAAAGAGAGAGCAGCAATTTTCCAAGTGTTTTCGACAAGGTGATTTAGTATACTGCTCAGACATTCCCGGTCTGGTGAATGAGTTTGGTATTGAATACAAAAAGGAAGACTGGAGGCTGTTTATTGATTCATCCAAAACTAGTTTAAAGGCTGTTTTATTACACAATGGTAACATACATGCATCGATACCTGGTGGACATTCTGTACATATGAAAGATTTGAAAACCTACAAATAGTGCTAAATAAAATAGGCTATTCTGCTCATGGTTGGATGATATGTGGTGATCTAAAAGTAAATGCATGCTCCTTGGACAGCAAGGTGGCGTTACCAAATTTCCATGTTTCTGGTGTGAATGGGACAACAGGGTTAGGGATCAACACTGGTGCAGAAAGAACTGGCCTGTGAGGGAGTCTTTAAAACCTGATAAGAACACTACACAAAAACCTTGTAGATCCAAGAAACGTACTCCTACCACCTCTACATATAAAGTTAGGACTAATGAAACAGTTTGTCAAGGCTTTGTCTAAAGATGGCCCCTGTTTTAAGTATCTCTGCCAAAAGTTTCCACACATTTCAGAAGCTAAACTAAAAGAAGGCATCTTTGTCGGACCTGACTTTAGAAAATTGATGTTAACTTTGAATCCACAATGACCTTAAATGAGAAAGAAGTATGGATATCATTCAAGCAAGTCGTTACAAATTTCTTAGGACATGAAAAAGACCCAGAATATGTTTGTTATAGCTACAATTTTAAGGAAGTTTAAAACTTTAGATGTTTAATGAGCCTGAAAGTTCACTTTTTGAACAGTCACCTTGATTACTTCCCAGACAATATGGGAGATAGTGAGAAGCAAGGAGAGCATTTTCACCAGGACATTAAAGTGGAGGAAAAACAATATGGGAGACAGTGAGAAGCAAGGAGAGCATTTTCACCAGGACATTAAAGTGGAGGAAAAACGCTACCAAGTCTGCTGGAACACCAACATGATGGGGGACTACTGTTGGTCACTTCACCGAGAAGTTCAAGCAAGTGACTGATTGTAGAAAAAGCTACACAAGAAGCTTCAAAGAAAATAGAGAAAGAAAATAAAAACCAATTCCAGCTGACAAGTGAAACCTCTATTAACACACACAATTGTTTTAAGTAGCTTGCTGTAAATACAAACCATGCTTATGTTGTAACAAAGTGTTTCATTAATTTCCCCGTTTACAGTATAGCATAGGGTAGGGGTCTATTAACTGGCAATTCAAATGCAAGATGAATGATGGTACCCCTTAGGGAAATGGCAGCAAGGGACAGGAAAGGACATCAAGTGCACTCAGTGTGTATGCCTGTAGGCCTCATTCTACATGCTGAAGAAGCTATTCCAGCAGCCATTGAGGGAATGGGGTGCAACGAACTGCAGACCATGGTGCATGTTGGAACAATTGATGCCTGTCGTCTGGGCTCAGGTCATTCTTGGGTCATTCCAGTGACTGGCAGAGAAGGTTGAGAAGAACAGCCTTTTACATGGAGTTTCATTGAAGCTAACAGTTTGTAGCATTGTCCCCAGAAGTGATTATGGCCCTTTGGTTCTGAGTCAAGTGGAAGGACCAGAATGGAGACTTTGAAGGAAGACAAGCTAGGCTGTGACTTCCTGGACTTGGGCCATGGGGTTGAAAACTACAGAGTCCCGCTAAATAGGTCAGGTGCGCACTACACATCAAAGGCTGCAACTTATGTAGATGACTGTGTAGGGTGCATGCAAGTGCTTTTCAGATTAGGCAACTCTCCATCCACTCCAGATAATGATAGCTGTAGGAAACCCAGAAGTATCATTGTAAGATCGAAAGAAATGCTCCCCAACGTGAGAGTATTAAAACCATAATGCTAGATTGCCAAAGCATTTGCAACAAAGTGCCAGAATTTGAAGCGCTCGTGAAAAGCATTGAAGCTCACATAACACTAGGTACAGAAAGCTGGTTGAAACCTGAAATTTACAGCAAGTGCATATCGAAAGGACAGACAAATGGGAAAGAGTGGTGGTGTATTTGTTGCAGTCGACAAAAAAATCAAAACCGCTGAGATTGAAGCTGCATGTGAGATTGTATGGTCAAGACTCAGTATCAGGGGTGGAGATAAAATGATAGTTGGGTCCTTCTATTGCCAATTTAACTTTAGAGAAGACCTCGGTTCACTTGCACGTAAGTTTCCCAATCATACTGTAATCATTGGTGGAGACTTTAATCATCCAAAAATTAATTGGGAAAATTAGAGTTTTGTCAGTGATGGGTGTACAAGGTATCCTGTGAAACTTTGCTAAATGCCTTCTCTGAAAACTACCTAGAAATGTCATATCTCATTGAGGAACTTGAAACTTTGAGCACATATCAGGAGCATGTAGAGGGACTATGGCTTAAGTTTAAAAGCATAGTTGGCCAAGAACTGGATGGATATGTACCCAGTAGAACAGTTCACAATGGGAGGGAACCTCTGTGGTATGCAGTCACTGTAACGAAACTTCTAAAGAAACAGAGATAACAGGTGTAGAACAGAGCTTAGGGCTATAGGTAGTGTAATAGGATGACCGGAGTGGGTGATGTGGTCGAGGTTGTAGGGCGTAGCTGGCTAGAAGAAGGTGGCTGTTTTTAGCAATCTTCCTCTATATTGTTGATTCTTCCAATACATTTTTCGGTAGCTTAGCTCCACTGCTTGTGTCGTGGTGGAGACGTGCTGATGCGTGCATCCCAGGAAACGCGACGCCGTGCTTGGTCAGTGGTTGTGAAGGTGGCAGGAGGTTAGCAGCACAAGGCCTGGTCTAGCTCGCCTCTTGCAGACGCTGTGGCTCGTGACGACGCCGGGAGTTGCCGGTGCGGCATAGGACAACACCCTCCGCCGGCCGGTCCTCGGGGACAGCGTCACTGATGATGACGACGTAACAGTGACCGAACGCCCAGTCGCTTGAACCGATGCCGACGCCCACCTCTGATGTCCTTAAATACTGCAGACCGCTGCTGAATCCGGCGGTTACGCGGCGCCGTGTTTATTAGAATGTTCCGAATGAGCTGGCTAACACAACTTCGCCACAAGCGGCCCGCACCTGTGTAATTCGGCTAATGCTGTGTTCTGGCTGTTGATGGCTGCCGCGTACGTACACACATACTGACGCTCGTTCCAAATCTGTGTCACCTGCATAACGCCCCGGCCAGCCTTTGTTCGCCGTGAGGCTGGCGCATCGCGCACTGAAACACACTAAATCATAATTTCGCAACATATTTCCTAAAAATAACCCATTGTCCTCTACAATTCCTCCCTCGTACGAAAAGAATTCGTCCCCAAATTCAACCAAAAAGTCAAAACAACTAAAGTTCACTTCACAAACATCACAAAATGCGATTGATTCACTATTTACACAGTGTTCATTCACTTCTATCCTCAGTCTAATCTTTGTTCATAAACATTACTCAGTGTTCTGCTGCAGTGCCTCACAACTGTTCAGTGATTTTGTCTGGACCCTTAGGTTAAAGGTTGGAAGGGGCGGGATTTGGGCTACCTTCCTCTTGAGCCGACAGTACACTAATCCTACAACAAAGATAAAAATACAGGTGGTGGTGGTTGATGATCCAATAACTAGTAAGCGTTGCTTATGCTCATTATGGTACTCATGCACTCGTTGAAAAAGATGTTCCATAGTTATACGTCCATCCTGAGCTGCTAGCATCCGGTCCAAAGAGGCGAGGAAAGTCGGGCCTAATGTGCTATTCAAAAGAGTTTGATTTTCTTTCGTGACGAATTGCACCGGTTGGTCGGGTACCTAGATCAATGTGCGTGTTGTGTTCATGATTGTAGCTCCAGTAATCACGGCTGGTAAACGGAAAGTTGGCCCTGAAGTGTCACACTGTGTGCCGTTAATTAACAGTCCCTGCCCCTGAAATTCTATTTTTAGCGTACTCCCTTGCTTACCCTGCTCGTAACAAACGCAAATAACGACTGTGTTTTCCATTACTGAAAATACCAAATGTGGACCCACTTGCTGAAAGAACTGCACCTTGCCTGCTATAATTTCGTTAGGGCACTCTGCGACTGGCTCTTGAGAGCGGAATAGAGAATACTCACAAGATTTGGGTACAGTGTGTAACTATTTCGCGAGGCAGATGGTAACTGGACCTCTTCGACAACACAGCAAGTCTTGTGCAGTGAGGAACGCATGAGCTTGTCTGTTATGTGCCACTAAGAGTGTTTCCCGTTCGGTTTATTGTACGAATTTCTGCAAAATTTCCCACTTCACTGGATACGTATGCAAGGCGTAACATTCAAATTTGCAATCCTCACATGTTAATGGTATTATGATACGAATTCTCAGCAGAGTACCCATCCGCATACTGGTAACAATGGCCATTTTGTAGTACAGAGATAAGTGTTCGTCTGTTGATGTCGTCAGTAGCTCCAAGGATGTGGGCAATTCCGATTGAACTTTCCGTAATCCTTCCCGAAGTTGTTCCGAAGGTAACAGTACTGGGGTTAGGTGTCCGCGCATTGCGTGCAACAAAGCCTCCTGTAGTTCCGTGGCTTCTATGCGTGCTTCCGTAATACTATCAGCAAGAAAATAGAGCAGCTTATCAATTATCAGCTGTGAATCGGTGTTATCCAACCGGTACTTGATTATACCCAAGTCGTGATTGGTTGTGTCAGCTGTGGCCTTAATGTGGGAAATCCAGGTCGTGGTCAAAGCTCGCAATTGGCGCGTATTAACTACATCTTTCTCCAAACTCTCTAATTGGGTTGTATGAAGATCTAGCATTCCCTGGTTGTTATTCACATGATCCTGTACCTGCCGTAGCGTTTCATTAATACTCTTAATATCTTCCGCATCAGCGGTCCCAAAAACAGTTTTTAGGATACAGCTACCTGCGTCTAACCATCCTCTTTTCCTACGGACGCGCGGGATTAACCCTACAGTTTGCCGCAACTGAGCTTGTAACCGTGCAAAAGCTGATCGTAGTAGCTGATATTCCCCCTGTGTGTCATTAAACCTTGACTGATTAGCCACCATGGAATGAAGTTCATTAAATGTATCTTCTAATTTAAAGATTTCGTCTTTAACCGCCCAAATATTACAGTCCACCCTTAAAGTCCATCGATGTCCGAACGTTATTATGTCCGCTTATCGCGAGAACAAACCACCACTTGATATAGGACGTGCCTTCAAGGCTTCAGCTAAGTTGTAACAGCAAAACAGAATAACTATGCTGAGAGATAGTGCACACCTTCCCTCTTCAGCCCAATCCATGACGCTGGAACTGCTGGTCTTACCAGCACGTCACCAAAGAAAAACAACTCACATTAGCTCTTCCTTTTTACACGTGGCCTAAGAACGTAATAGCATGTCTGATCGCTTCCACAATTAACTTGGTTCTTCTGTTTATCTACTCCTTTCTTATTCTTTTTCTTAGATTCATCTTTCTCTCCACTAGAAGTTACTGCAGACAATGAAGGAAGTTCCTCAAAGTTCCCCTTGAAAGGCCTAATTCAGCTCACATGCACAATAGAAGGGCGAGTTGGAAGCTGTAATTTTACTTTCACCGGCGATGTCTTCTCAATCACCTGGAAAGGGCCTTCATAACGGGATATAAATTATTTCGTTTTGCCTTTTGGCACATGCGGATTAGTCACCACTTATTAGCGGCACGAGGCCAAGGCTAGCGCGCCTCCTGCAGACGCGGCAGCTCGTGACGATGCCGGGAGTCGCCAGTGCGGCAGCGTGCAACGCCCTCCACTGGCCGGTCCTCGGGGACAGCGTCACTGATGACAACGTAACAGCGACCGAACGCCCAATCGGTCGAACCGAAAGCCGACACCCACCTCTGATGCCCTTAAATAGTGCAGACCGCTGCTGAATCCGCCGGTTACGCGGCGGCGTGTTTATTAGAAGATTTTCGATAAGTTAGCTAACGCAACCGCGCCACACGCGGCTCGCGCCTGCGTAATTCTGCTAATGTTGCGTTCTGGCTGTTGATGGCTGCCGCACACGTAAACACATACCGACGCTCGCTGCAAAACTATGTCACCTGCATAATGCACTGGCCGGCCTTCGTCCGCCGTTTACCATGAGGCGGGCGCATCGCGTACTAAAACACACTAAATTACAATTTCGCACTGTATTTCCTAAAAATAACCCTTTGTCCTCTACATTATGAAGCCATTTCAGGCTTATTACAATGATACTGTAGGTACGTGGATGAGTAAACATTGTAGTGGTTAATAAAAAAAGAGAAAAAAATAAGAGAGAAGAAAAGAGGTTGAAAATGTGGAAGAAATCGTGAATAAAAAGGGGGTTTTAAAACCGTAAATGACCGTGAAAACAAGGGAAAGAACGAAAAGCAAATCGGACTTCGTATTACAGAAAAGCTATTGTTGGGGTGGTCCTTGTGGCGTTTTTGATCAAAAGTTAAACCAATTTCCACTACAAAAAGTATTGAAAAAGAACAGAGAATAACAAAATGTAACTGACAGGGGGAAATGACGTAGATAAGAGTTCATCCTTTACCAGGTAAACTTGTCTTCTTTCGTGCGGCGTCCAGGTCTTCAAAAATCTCTTTCATTTCTGCGTGACAAGTCTGCTCCGAAATCTTGCAATCGTCCAGGAATCACTAATTTATACCAATTAAAATCATCTTGATACTGTATGCAATTTAATTTACTTTGCTACGTACATCCTACGAATTTCTTAACAACTTCCACAATATGTCTACGTATTAAAATCAGATCAAGACTAGCTAATAAGTTTTTTTACGTCTTCATCAGATCATGTCTGCCTTCAGCTTCGGCTATCAAGAGACAATTAAGAAACGAATAGAAAACAAAAAAAGAGTTACAATTTTAGTAGTTTCTCTGCCGTCGAGCGCTCATACGGCTGCGACGGGATATTTTTTATCTGAGGGAACGAGTGTAGCGCGGCGAAATTCAAAGTCCCGCTATATCGCCGCCTCGACTGTCACGCTAAAACATTTAGCGTGGCAAGCTAGCAAACATAAAAGTCAATATATGCGTATTTTCATTGGAAAGGCCACGTGCATCCATAGGGGATAATCTTTCCCAACACTTACTTTCTAAACCTATATACTAAATACAATTATTACAGTTTGGATCCTTTGTACACAATTAATTTTTTTTTTAATCCGATTTTGGCCGTCTAGGGACCGCGTTAAACAACTATTTTTCAATGTACATTTCTCCTATTGCGCTCCTCCTCTTTTCTCTTCTGCCAATATGTCTTCATCCTCTATCTGTGCTGCTCCCTTCGGTCTTCTGTCCACACTGTTTCTCCAGTTCTTCTCTTCTTCACTTCAAATCCTTCAAAATGTTGAATTTTGTCTCTCATTACGTCTCTGTTGGTTATATCATCTTCTCCTATACCCATCTCCTCTAAGTCTGCTTTGACTTCTTTGAACCAGGTAATTTGGGTTATGGGGTTCTTGTCAAAAAACATGAATATTTTCTTTGTCAGCCTTTCATCATTCATTCTTTTCAAATGGCCGTAAAAGCTTACTCTTCTCTTCCTCATAGTATCTCCCACTTTCTCAATTTTGTCATACACTTCTCTATTACTTCTAAGCTTCCAAGTCCCATTCTCAAACCTTGGCCCAAGTACTCTTCTAATGATTTTTCGCTCCTTTTTTGCTATAGCTTCTATTTCCTTGTTAGTGTTCATTGCTAAACATTCAGATGCATACAGACACTCTGGCTTAATCACAGTGTTGTAGTGCCTTATTTTTGCGTTAATTGATACTGACTTCTTGTTGTACACATTCTTTGTTACCTGGAATGCCATTTCCATTTTTCTTGTTCTTGTACACAATTAATATATATATTTACATACAGTTTGTTTGAACAGGCTGCTCGCCAGCGCAGTTATGTTGTGTGCTCCCAGCGTAGGTTTCCCAATGCATCTCTGGCAGCACGTAGTCTTTGCGCATGCGCAGTAGCATCACTGAATTTCGCGTGCGGCAGTTTCAAAATCGCTGTGTTATGACAATCTTGCACAGTATTCACTTTCACATAGTGTTCATTACAAGTTGTTATTCCAGCATAAATGGCTTGTTAAGTCCGGTGACACCATAAGATTGAGCGTGTGCGTGATCTGAAGCAACGTCCATGTCTTCTGTTACGACACAACACTCCAGGTCCTTGTGCGTTTTCATGATTATTGTTCCCGGGGCATTTATGGTCGATGTAGTTTTTAGCCTCCACATCGCCTACGACAGGTGCTGAGTTTATTGTCTCCAAAGCATCTGAAGGCCGGCCAGGAACAACGGCGTCGATGTTCGCAAAGGTAGGTGTTTAACCACGTTGTTTACACTTGCCAACAAACGTTCATTTGCAGTGTGAAAATCCTCATTATCGTCGAAGTAAATTGCAGTTTATATCGATTTACAAACAGTTATTTGGTTTATGCACCATAAATTTCACAAACAACACAAAATTCGTCGTTTATAACGTTCACCGTTTGCAACACTTTTTTGCAATATTTACATTTTAACAAAGTTCACTGTGTCCCAGCATGTTTACATCGTTAATTATTAAAGCTTACATTTCGTGGTCACATTTCAAAATAAGTTGACAATATGCAAAGTTTTAACACTTACACAAATACATATAAATTTACAAGAATATGCATGTGAAATATTTACACTAAAAATTATACTAAGTCCCATTGGCTTTCTTTTATTGGGGTATTAATTTTTTTTTATTTTTTTTACTCAGGTTTGGGCGTGCCAAGGGATATCAGACTTAACATTTAAAGCACAGGCTTTCCTTCATTTATTATTTATCTCTTTCTTTTGATTCCATATCTTGGCTAGTGGTTGACCAGGCTTGTAATGCCATACTCGGTTTTCTTCATGTCTTTTTATTCATACCTGGAAGTTTACTGTCACACAATATATTCTTACATTCCATAAGCAAACAAAACCCGGCTGCATGAGGTGGTAGGATAATGGAGAAAGAAAGGAAGATAGACTGGAAGAAACTATTCAGGAAATACGGAAGCGTCCGATCCCACCCGTCTGCTTTGACCCATGACGTCACAAATATGGCGGAAACAAAAACAAACACACACACTTTCCACAAGAAGCCTAATGACACTAACGGGACAAGCGCGGGAAATGGGGTGTTTTGGGTGGGGGGCAAACTAAATATAAACAAATTTAGACGCCTTGCGTAGCTTCAACGTGTAAGTGAAGACAGCCATGCATGAATACCCACCCACCTCCCCAGGGGTCGTAACCCCTGCAACCAATAGAAGATAAAGATGCTTCAGTAGCTGATTAGTGTTTTTTGTCTTTTTTTTAAAAAAAATTTCACGGGATAGAACGAACAGATCAGAAAGATAAATATAATAAACTAAAACAGAAATTCGAGGAAACAGATAATTAAAATAAGTAATAAGTGTTTTTAAATTTTAAAAAAATCTCACGAGATAGAACGAACAGATCAGAAAAGTAAATAAAATAAGATAAAACGGAACTGGAGACAGCCACACTCAAACCAAACTCCGCGCCGTCATGACGTCACACACGACAACACCCTTACGTCACGGGTCAAAGCCGACGCGTTGGATCGGACGCGTCTGTCGACCCACTGTTCACTACCTATAAACTACCAAATCCTACAGGTCCTGCATAAAAAGAGAACACAATACATTATAACCTTTGCATCACCTTCAAGGGGTATGTGAAAGGAGGTGCTTACAATTTACCAAATCATGGGTAAATGTAAGTGCCCTTACGTCAAGTCTGTGTAGTGTAACATCATGACAGATTCTCTGTTTGTGTTCTGACTGTCCATATGATTAGGTGTATTATACATTAACGAATCCTTGCATGAGTAAATCACATAGCTGCTCAGTACTTCCTCGATGTCTCCACTTCTTGTGGATACCGTCTATACAAATGGAAAATATATCTCACAGAGACTGTCTCTCTCATAATGTGTATTATATAATAATGTACCAAATTTCCTCTCAAGAGTTCAACCATGAACTTTCTTCTACTTTAGTGAAGGTTAAACATCATGTATGTGGTGTATATACATCACTTCTTTCTATAAAACATAAATAAAGAACATAGTATTATAATTGACAGTATAATATCTCCTCCGCAGTGTCTGTTGCTCGACGTTGGTTGCACGGGTGGTCACTGCTCCTTTGCACTTACCTTGCATTACCTGAAAAGTCATATGTTGTCTTCAATGTAGATGTAATTTTGTCATCTGTTCGCTTAAGTGGAGGTGTTGTACGAATCGCAAAACGGCCTTAATAACTCTCCTACCTTTTGCTTCCTCAGGGTTTTCTGTTGTATGTAAGTATAAGTATAATAAAGGCTAACACGGCACTAAATTTCACTTTCGTAAAAAAAAATTTATACAAATGTATTCACATGTGGGCTGTGTAAAAACTATATTTCTTCCAATTTAAGTTCCTTAAAATATCATTCTCCTGTCTGAACACGAACTATAAATGTTTTCTTCCACACAATGGCTTAACAAAACTTAGCGAAAGGTTACTAAGTTACACTTCTGAAATAAATTAAAGCTAATGTGTTTCCAAGTTACATTCTTATCACACTTCTTTCCACAGCTGTAATCATCATTATGTTCACTCTGCTTTTCTTGTATTCGTTCATTTTCAAGGGCACTGTAAATAGATTCACATTTAACGTCTTGTACTCACGTGTTCTAACTTATCACAAATGTTTTCTCTCATACTGAAATTCTTATGTAATCTTAAAGATGTAGACTGTTACTCACTTCTGTATGTAGCACAATATTACCAAAACATTCTCACTCATTCCTTACTCACATATTCATCATAATATATATATCCTTATACATTAAACATATTCCTCATCAAACATTAATACATCACATACGTGGGGCCATCTGGCACTTCCATTCTCATAAAACTCCAATACCATCTTCCTCAAATAATCTCTTGTCTCCATCAACTACTTCACAGTAACTTACCTTCTTATATTAACCTAAATATTAACTCATTCATACTGATCATTCATTCTTACGTCCTCATTCATTCTGCTACATACCTATGTCATTACTGATCTCAATAGCTATTATTTCCTCTCATTATAGTGCCTTGAAATAACTAATTGTTGATTCACCTTATAATTTACAATTAACAGCAAATGTAATCTGTGTAGATCTCATTCCTATATGAATATCTTTTCTCATTCAGTAAGTGTACTCACCTGGGTTTACATTCTCTTCATAATTATGTGTACAAGTGTAACTGCAGTATATAATTTCCATAAATGAATGTTTGTGCTCTTAGGCTGTATAACTTAATGTTCGTGTCTTCAATACAAATAAGCCGGCCGAAGTGGCCGTGCGGTTCAAGGCGCTGCAGTCTGGAATCGCAAGACCGCTACGGTCGCAGGTTCGAATCCTGCCTCGGGCATGGATGTTTGTGATCTCCTTAGGTTAGTTAGGTTTAATTAGTTCTAAGTTCTAGGGGACTAATGACCTCAGCAGTTGAGTCCCATAGTGCTCAGAGCCATTTGAACCATTTTTTCAATACAAATATTTATGATCTCGTTTTCACAGCAACTTGCTCATGTTCAACTTAGTTATCATTATATTATGTTGTTTTAGGGCACAAAGGGTTTCAAATGTCTGTGGGGATGCAGCCCCCTCGGCTTGTGAGATAACAGGTATTCTAGGGAGTAACAACCTGGGTGAGGTATGCTTGCTATTCTGAAAGGACCTGAATATAATAGCTGCCATTTTCTGTTCAGTTGTTTTAATTTTGTAGACTTGGGATGTGAACGCAAAAGAAGGAGGTCATCAACCTCATAGGTTTGTTAATTCCTGTTCTGCTGTCATTTTGTCGTCGTACCTGAGGAAACAAACCGTCTCAGCCGTTGCGCTCTTACAACACCTCACGACCGAAGCACGAGCGCTTAGCTCGGTCGTCGACTGTTTTCCGTCGTCTGCTGTGTTTGGCCGGGTTCATTGACCAGCTCCACTATGTTTACATTTCGGCCGGTTGGCGCCCACGCATCAGCTGATGGCGCGCTGCAATTGTTGTTGCTACTTCGTGGCGGGGAGTGCATAACTGTACTGGGGAACGGCGGCGGATTCCGTGGAGGGTTATGATTTGTCATGCGTGAATTTTGTGTGTTCCACATATTCTGTCGGTGATTGTTGGGATTTTTATTGTTTTGGTGGTAATTATGTCTGTTATATGGAATGTTCCTGTCAAAGTAGCCGGGTTGTACCGGTTATTCTCACGTCTCCTATTGCTGTTGTTGTACTGTCTGTGATTTTCATTTTGCTTGTAGTTACCATTTTGATATGGGTGATAATTATTATTGTTATTATTATTATTATTCCACGAATTTCTGCGGTTGTTCCTACCGTCATACACGTTTCCATTTGAATATATTTCGCGCGCAGGCATCGTGTTGTGTCGCGGTGCGGACGGATGGTTCCACCAACCACGGTCACTACGGTTCCTTTGGGGTGGGTGCTGATTTTGGTTACTAATATGAGTAAAATTTGAATGGCGTGAATCGCCTCTGTAAACTACGTCCATTTGATCTAAGAATTTTAAGAAAGTCTTAACGTCATTCTCCGGTACTCCTATTAATCTGTCTCGGTATGGAAAGGGTAAGTGGCTCTTTAAAGTGTCAATTATCGCTGGCAAGTCGGCTGGTTTGGACCAGTACAGTGTCTTGTCTAGGAACCTCTCAAAGTATTGTCTTAATGTCTCTTTTTTAGGGTCATAGGCCTCGGGGTTGCACACTTCTCTCCTTAGACTCTGTTGCTCATTCTCCGACCAGAATTCGTCCAAGAAGGCTTGCTCGAACTTTTCAAACGTAAGGCACTGCCGCTTCATAGCGGCACCCCACTTAGCTGCTCGTCCTCTCATGAGATTGGTGACGTATCTGATTTTATCGACTTCTGACCAACTACGTGGAAAAACGCCGTCAAATGATCTAATAAACACAATAGGGTGGACTTTGTGCTTGTCCTCACTGGAAAATGTCTGGAAATGCCCATGTCTTACAAACGTGTCATCGGCCATACCGGTTGGCATAACTGTATTGACGTAGTTTGTGTCACTTGCTACTCTAGGTGTCGTATCGTAATATTGCTCGTTTGGTGGAAAAGAAGGCGGCACATTGTAATTTTGATTGGGAATAGGTGATTCCACAATAGGTGTTCTGTCTGTGTCATTAGCCATGGTTTTAGCTGTTTTGTCGTTCCCTGACGATGCGTTTGCAGCAATCACCAAACACGGCACAACATTGTCTCGTAATTTTGTCACTTCGTCTTCTATGTGTTTTGTCTCGTCTTTAACATGTGTCTTTGCTTTTGAAAGTATATCCTGTGTAATTGTTTCAAGTTTTTTGTCCAGATGTCGTCACACAATTTACATTTGTGTACAATTCTTTCGGCCATGTCGGTGTCGTTGTTTAGTGACGCGAGGTCCGCTCGATCTTCTAATTTTTCTATCTTTTCTTTGAGGTGGGTTTGTTCAAGAACTACCATTGTGAGCTGTTGGGTAATATTTCCCACTTCTTCAGTCAGCTTTTCTTGGGTGGAGCTAGCTGAAGTGTGGGCCTGAGCTAACTCTTCGACACGAGTGTTCACTTCCTGCTGCACATTAACTATTTGAGTTAACTGATTCTCACATCGGGTGATACTGTTTTTTGTTTCATGTGTGAATGTAACCAAAGTTTCTTCCTGTTTAGTGACTCGGTCGGACAATGTCTCAAATCGCTGGCTGAGCTGTTGAGTGGTGTTATTTAATTCTGTCATCTGTTTTGTCGTTCGTTCAAAATTTTCGGTCATAGTATGGTTTAATATGTCAATTTTCTGACTAACGTCTCGTTTCATGTCTGCAAATAACTCTAATAGTCGGTACAGTTTGCCAGTTTCCTGTGTCCGATTTGTGTCACATTGCTGAATTTGTCTCATATTCGGTTCTGACATTGATGTTAACAATGGCGCTGACGGTCTAGTCTCGCGTCCATTCCACATTTCGTCATTTAAAGTCGCCATCTGTGTATTATCACAAATGTTGCGAGTTTGAGGCAAAATCATTGCATTGATCTGTGAACTCGTCCATGGAGGGAAACGCGGACTTTCTTGTTGGTTGCACGATGAATCTAGTTCACTTAACTCATCTGCCGAAACTATCTCTACCTTACCACGTTCCATTGTAATATGATGTATAATCGTAAGTCAAAAGGGAATAATATGAGTCTGATTAATAAAGATTTGACTCAAATTTATGTTGAAATATTTTCTCGTCAATGTAAATGATTGCTCTATTGCAAACGATGGTTGAGAAAGATGCAGCAGGGCAGGCAAAATTTTTCGTAACAAATGACTGTTTGGCGGTCAAATTCACGATCTTCATATGCAGCTACAATAATACTATAATTACCACAAACTACAATAGAGATAGATAATTTTGGAAAAATCTAGAAGAAAACTACAGGATGTGTGGAAAGGGAAAAATGGATTCTGCAGTTGGCTATTGAACGCTTGAATGAAACATAATTGTGTGACTCACCATTAAATTTTCTGTCCTGGAGCGGCTCGTCAATCACTTCTGCGTAAATCTTATTCGTCAAAATATGGATTTTCTTAATACATCTCCATCGGATAATCACCAAAAGGTCTCAAAATAAGTTTTGCATCAACATATGCCCATGTAAAGAAAAACAGATTGAATTAGTTACAAAAATTCTTTACAATATTGTTGCATGATCATTTGCTTAGGTACAATAAAGTTGGTGTTTTAGTTACCCTTCAAAGTTCAGGATTTTTGGATATTCTCTGTTGGGAAAAAATACAAATGAAAGTTTCAAATTTGCTCAAAAACGACACATCCGAAAATTGCGTCCTGTCACAGTCGCCAGTTGTAGTGGTTAATAAAAAAGAGAAGAAAAATAATAGAGAAGAAAAGAGGTTGAAAATGTGGAAGAAATCGTGAATAAAAAGGGGGTTTTAAAATCGTAAATGACCGTGAAAACAAGGGAAAGAATGAAAAGCAAATCGGACTTCGTATTACAGAAAAGCTATTGTTGGGGTGGTCCTTGTGGCGTTTTTGAGCAAAAGTTAAACCAATTTCCACTACAAAAAGTATTGAAAAAGAACAGAGAATAACAAAATGTAACTGACAGGGTGAAATGACGTAGATAAGAGTTCATCCTTTACCAGGTAAACTTGTCTTCTTTCGTGCAGCGTCCAGGTCTTCAAAAGTCTCTTTCATTTCTGCGTGAAAAGTCTGCTCCGAAATCTTGCAATCGTCCAGGAATCACTAATTTATACCAATTAAAATCATCTTGATATTGTATGCAATTTAATTTACTTTGCTACTTCCATCCTCCGAATTTGTTAATAAATTTCCACAATATGTGTACACATTAAAATCAGATCAAGACTAGCTAATAAGTTTTTTTACGTCTTCATCAGATCATGTCTGCCTTCAGCTTCGGCTATCAAGAGACAATCAAGAAACGAATAGAAAACAAAAAAAGAGTTACAATTTTAGTAGTTTCTCTGCCGTCGAGCGCTCATACCGCTGCGACGGGATATTTTTTATCTGAGGGAACGAGTGTAGCGCGGCGAAATTCAAAGTCCCGCTACAACATCCAGGACAGTCATTCACCATCCATAACGTTGCAGTTTGTGTGGGTATATCCCATGTATGTGCAACGACTGTTGACAGGCATGTTTATATAGATGATATGTTTCTGCCAAGTATGGTCACTGACAAACCCCATCCCCCAGGTGAACAGAGAGAAACAAACCAGGATCTTACAGCTGAAGGACGGAATAGTGACCAGACAGCACTTGAATCAAAGTGGTGATCCTAGAAGGAAGGCTGATTTTTCACAACAACCAGAAAGTCTACAAAGTTCAAATTACACGACATCCATTCTCCTCCATTTTCGAGTTTGGGACCAAACTCTTTGCCTTTACAAATGTCTGCTTGTGTCTGTGTATGTGCGGATGGATATGTGTGTGTGTGTGTGTGTGTGTGTGTGTGTGTGTGTGCGAGTGTATACCTGTCCTTTTTTCCCCCTAGGGTAAGTCTTTCCGCTCCCGGGATTGGAATGACTCCTTACCCTCTCCCTTAAAACTCACATCCTTTCGTCTTTCCCTCTCCTTCCCTCTTTCCTGACGAAGCAACCATTGGTTGCGAAAGCTAGAATTTTGTGTGTATGTTTGTGTTTGTTTGTGTTTCTATCGACCTGCCAGCGCTTTCGTATGGTAAGTCACATCATCTTTGTTTTTCATTAAATATATATATATATATATCACTTGTGTAAAACGTAACTACATCGGAAAAAGTTGCATATTCTGACGAGTCTTCTGTAGTACAATTTGAGAAGGAAAATAAGCCAAGAGTCTGTGTTTATCACTTATAAACATAAACTAACTAATAAAAATTACATGAAAGATTGATTGTGCTATCCAGAAAGCAAAGGGCGACTGTTCTGTTTTGTTTTCAAAGTGGCAGATTCTGACGGCTCGTCACGGTTTACGAAAAATGGAATAGATGACTGGAAGAATGGAAATATTTCGCTGAAGAGGCATGAAGAAAGCAATTCGCACAGCAAAGCAATAATTTTGCTGTTAGTTCTATATACACACACACACATACACACACATGCACACACACACACACACACACACACACACACACACACACACATATATATATATATATATATATATATATATATATATATATATATATATATATATATATATACGCTCCTGGAAATTGAAATAAGAACACCGTGAATTCATTGTCCCAGGAAGGGGAAACTTTATTGACACATTCCTGGGGTCAGATACATCACATGATCACACTGACAGAACCACAGGCACATAGACACAGGCAACAGAGCATGCACAATGTCGGCACTAGTACAGTGTATATCCACCTTTCGCAGCAATGCAGGCTGCTATTCTCCCATGGAGACGATCGTAGAGATGCTGGATGTAGTCCTGTGGAACGGCTTGCCATGCCATTTCCACCTGGCGCCTCAGTTGGACCAGCGTTCGTGCTGGACGTGCAGACCGCGTGAGACGACGCTTCATCCAGTCCCAAACATGCTCAATGGGGGACAGATCCGGAGATCTTGCTGGCCAGGGTAGTTGACTTACACCTTCTAGAGCACGTTGGGTGGCACGGGGTACATGCGGACGTGCATTGTCCTGTTGGAACAGCAAGTTCCCTTGCCAGTCTAGGAATAGTAGAACGATGGGTTCGATGACGGTTTGGATGTACCGTGCACTATTCAGTGTCCCCTCGACGATCACCAGTGGTGTACGGCCAGTGTAGGAGATCGCTCCCCACACCATGATGCCGGGTGTTGGCCCTGTGTGCCTCGGTCGTATGCAGTCCTGATTGTGGCGCTCACCTGCACGGCGCCAAACACGCATACAACCATCATTGGCACCAAGGCAGAAGCGACTCTCATCGCTGAAGACGACACGTCTCCATTCGTCCCTCCATTCACGCCTGTCGCGACACCACTGGAGGCGGGCTGCACGATGTTGGGGCGAGAGCGGAAGACGGCCTAACGGTGTGCAGGACCGTAGCCCAGCTTCATGGAGACGGTTGCGAATGGTCCTCGCCGATACCCCAGGAGCAACAGTGTCCCTAATTTGCTGGGAAGTGGCGGTGCGGTCCCCTACGGCACTGCGTAGGATCCTACGGTCTTGGCGTGCATCCGTGTGTCGCTGCGGTCCGGTCCCAGGTCGACGGGCACGTGCACCTTCCGCCGACCACTGGCGACAACATCGATGTACTGTGGAGACCTCACGCCCCACGTGTTGAGCAATTCGGCGGTACATCCACTCGGCCTCCCGCATGCCCACTATACGTCCTCGCTCAAAGTCCGTCAACTGCACATACGGTTCACGTCCGCGCTGTCGCGGCGTGCTACCAGTGTAAGACTGCGATGGAGCTCCGTATGCCACGGCAAAATGGCTGACACTGACGGCGGCGGTGCACAAATGCTGCGCAGCTAGCGCCATTCGACGGCCAACACCGCGGTTCCTGGTGTGTCCGCTGTGCCGTGCGTGTGATCATTGCTTGTACAGCCCTCTCGCAGTGTCCGGAGCAAGTATGGTGGGTCTGACACATCGGTGTCAATGTGTTCTTTTTTCCATTTCCAGGAGTGTATATATATTCAATTGGCACTATTTTCAATAGAAAATGGACGTATATTATGTATGACACGCAATCCGATTAAATAGTAGAGTTCCATTTTGTTTTGTAACTTATTTTCCCTTCTACCTAACCACCATGAGCAACACACAGAGAGTGAAAAGCGTAAAGAAAGAGATGAAAAGGAGAGGAAGACACATGCTGTTATATGTAAAACACGTAAACTGTCTGAGTTTTTTATGTTCAGAATGATTATGCCGAATACACAGAAAATGTACAAAATACAAAAGCTGTAATTCATTGTAGGGATGGTTCAAATGGCTCTAAGCACTGTGGGACTTAACATCTGAGGTCATCAGTCCCTAGACATAGAACTACTTAAGCCTAACTAACCTAAGGACATCACACACATCCATGCCCGAGGCAGGATTTGAACCTGCGACAGTAGCATTTGTAACGATGATACTGTACTTGTACTACAGAAGACTCATCAGAATATGCAACTTTTCCCGATGTAGTTACGTTTCACACAAGTGATACAGCAATTGAACAGATGGCAAGTCTTCCCAGTTCAGCCATATTGTCTCCAAGCCAAAATGAATTGAAAAGCCTGGGAAGTCCTGTCGGGCCAGAGATCTAGTCTTCAAGAAAAAGAGAAGTCGAAAAAATGTTACAGGCTTCTGATGTTACTGCATCTTGTACAAGTGGAACACAAAGTGAAAGCAAAATGTATTCTATCAATATTGGTGATTGGCCAAACAACTTTGATAGAGATTATTGGATTATGAAAGGAAGTAGCAAAGTTCAGCATATGAACAGTAGTTTTTTGTCTTCAATGAAAATATTTGAGAAGGAAAATAAGCCAAGATTCTGTGCTTATCACATACATAACATAAAATAACTAATAAAAATTACATGAAAGATTGGTTGTGCTATCCAGAAAGCAAAGGGCGACTGTTCTGTTTTGTTTTCAAAGTGGCAGATTCTGACGGCTGGTCACGGTTTACGAAAGATGGAATAGATGACTGGAAGAATGCAAATATTTTGCTGAAGAGACATGAAGAAAGCAATTCGCACAGCAAAGCAATAATTTTGCTGTTAGTTCTAAAAAACAAGGATGCCTGTGTCGATTCTGAACTTGTAAGCCAAACTGAGAGCGAACAAAAGTATTGGCGAACACTCTTAGAACGAATTGTTGCAGTTATAATTTTTTTGGCTGAGCGAGGTAGAGATGTAATTGTTGGTTCACCCCACAATGGAAATTATTTAGTTATCTGAATTACTAGCCAGGCTGACTCTGATACTGCGCTATGTCCTACAATCCGGACAAGTGGAAAGATTTGTGAAATTTTTGAATATGGTAGGTCATATTGCTGAACAACTTTCCCAAAGCTTATAGAGCTTTTTTAACAGAGAATGGCATTAATATCAAAGATAGTCGTGGGCAAAGCTATGACAATGCCAGTAATATGAGTGGCAGGTACAGCGGCTTAAAACAAGACCACCTACAATAAATGTATTGTAGGTGGTCTTGCTTAAAATCTCGAATTAAAGACATAAATAAGTACACTGAATATTTTCCTGTTTTTCACATTCCCTAAAGTTGGTCGCCAAGTGTGCTCCAGAACGTTACACAGAAGCATCCAATTTGTGTTCCTTGAAAGCCTCTATACATTTTTCTCAGCTTCTACCTATCGATGGGGCCTTCTTTTGAAGTGATAGCACTAAAACTTCGATTTTGAAAAGGTTGTCGGACACCTGGTGGTCGGCCAGAGCTGATGCTAAAAAGGCGTTTTTATTTGGTTTTCATAGGATCAAACATGTTTTGAACAACATATCTATAGATATGCATCAAAAGGTAGAGTGCAGCAATCACGCTTACGGACTGGTTTTGAAAATTAGTAAGTTCGAAACGGGAATAATGTGTGTCACATGGAACAGAATCTTAGAACGCTTACAAGCGACTAGCGTTTCGCTGCACTCGTCTGATCAAGATCTGAGCACCGGATATGCACTTTATAAATCCTTACATGAATATATCCAAGCAACGAGGGTCACATTTTCAGAAATGGAGGCAAAAGCCAAATCCCTGACTAGCTGTGAAAAATATCAGCAACAAACTTTATTGGGACATCTACAATCGATGAAGTTGTAGAAAATCAAACACATGGAGAATATTATGAATTTCAGGGGTTTGTTGCGATAATTATCAATGTAGTGGCTGCTTTAGCTAAACGCATGAAAAAATACCAGCACCTGACAAATGTTTTTGAAATATTATGGGACTTTAAATCTCTTACAGAAGGAAGAGATCTTGAGAAGAACTCCTAATATCATGAAAGCTTACCAAGATGATTATTTAGCTAGGCGGCGATCTGCTACAGTTCGCTGAGCTGCTAAAAACCTATAGCACTGTTGCCATTGACAAAAACGACGAAGCTATGGAACTACGAATTTTTAATGGAAAATTCGTTAGGATCGTGTTTTACAAATGTAGAAATAGCCTTACGCTTTTAGTTATCTTTAATGATCACCAAAACCAGTGGAGAACGTTCTTTTTCAATATTAAAGGACATTAAAATTGAATTAAGGAATACGATGAAACAGGGACGTCTAAATGACCTCAGTATAATGGACATTGAATACGATTTGCTCAGAGACATTGATCTAACATGCATTATTTCTAAATTTGCCGTTATTAAGTCGAGAAACGTTTATTTGTAACAATCTTGTTTTATTTTATAACCTAAATAAACCAATGTCCCGTCGTCAGAATTTGCAACGCCTTGTTAGAATTTACTACTGGCCCCGCGCTTGTTTAATCCGGCACTGTTTCTTCAGGTACTCATTTACTACTTTAAGCATCTCATTTCCTAATCTTAATCCCTCAGCATCACCCGATTTAATTAGACCAAATTCCATTATTCTTGTTTTGCTTTTGTTGATGTTCATCTTATACCCTCCTTTCAAGACACTGTCCATTCCGTTCAACTGCCCTTCCAAGTCCTTTGCTGTCTCTGACAGAATTACAATGTCATCTGCTAACCTCAAAGTTTTTATTTCTTTTATTTTGTTTCCTTTACTGCTTGCTCAATATACAGATTGAATAGCATGGGGGACAGGCTACAACCCTGTCTCACTCCCTTCTCAACCACTGCTTCCCTTTCATGTCTCTCGACTGTTACAACTGCCATCTGCTTTCTGTACAAATAGTAAATACGCTTTCGCTCCCTGTATTTTACCCCTGCCACCTTCAGAATTTGAAAGGGAGTATTCCAGTCAACAATGTCAAAAGCTTTCTCTAAGTCTACAAATGCTAGAAACGTAGGTTTGCCTTTCCTTAATCTTTCTTCTTAGATAAGTCGTAGGGTCAGTGTTGCCTCACGTGTTCCAACATTTCTAAGGAATCCAAACTGATCTTCAACGAGGTCGGCTTCTACCAGTTTTTCAATTCATCTGTAAAGAATTCGCGTTAGTATTTTGCAGCTGTGATTTATTAAACTGATAGTTCAGTAATTTTCACATCTGTCAACACCTGCTTTCTTTGGGATTGGAATTATTATATTCTTCTTGAAGTTTGAGGGAATTTCACCTGTCTCATACATCTTGCTCACCAGATGGTAGAGTTTTCTCAGGACTGGCTCTCCCAAGGCGGTCAGTAGTTCTAATGGAATGTTGTCTACTCCCAGGGCCTTGTTTCGACTTAAGTCTTTCAGTGCTCTGTCAAACTCTTCATGCAGTATCATATCTCCCATTTCATCTTCATCTACCTCCTCTTCCATTTCCATAATTTTGCCCTCAAGAACATTGCCCCTGTATAGACCCTCTATATACTCCTTCCACCTTTCTGCTTTCCCTTCTTTGCTTAGAACTGGGTTTCCATCTGAGCTCTTGATATTTTGATATTCGTGCACGTGGTTCTCTTTTCTCCAAAGGTCTCTTTAATTTTCCTGTAGGCAGTATCTAACTTACCCCTCGTGGGATAAGCCTCTACATCCTTACATTTGTCCTCTAGCCATCCCTGCTTAGCCATTTTGCACTTCCTGTCGATCTCATTTTTGAGATGTTTGTATTCCTTTTTGCCTGCTTCACTTACTGCATTTTTGTACTTTCTCCTTTCATCAGTTGAATTCAGTATCTCTTCTGTTACCCAAGGATTTCTACTAGCCCTCGTCTTTTTACCTACTTGATCCTCTGCTGCTTTCACTATTTCATTCCTCAAAGCTACCCATTCTTCTTCTACTGTATTTCTTTCCCCCATTCCTGTCAATTATACCCTTATGCTCTCCCTGAAACTCTGTACAACCTCTGGTTCTTTCAGTTTATCCAGGTCCCAGCTCCTTAAATTCCCACGTTTTTGCAGTTTCTTCAGTTTTAATCTACAGTTCATAACCAATAGATTGTGGCCAGAGTCCACATTTGCCCCTGGAAATGTCTTACAATTTAAAATCTGGTTCCTAAATCTCTGTCTTACCATTATATAATCTATCGGAAACCTTCTATTATCTCCAGGGTTCCTCCATGTATACAACCTTCTTCATGATTCTTGAACCAATGATTAAGTTATGCTCTGTGCAAAATTCTACCAGGCGGCTTCTTCTTGCGTTTCTTACAAGGGATCCTCCCCACCACACCCCTCTCAGATTTAGTTATAAGTTGGCATAGTGGATAGGCCTTGAAAAACTGAACACAGATCAATCGAGAAAACAGGAATAAGTTGTGTGAAACTATGAAAAAATTAGCAAAATATACAAACTGAGTAGTCCATGTGAAACATAAGAGTTTGCCACATAAAGTGAAATCGAAAAATTAAACTTTTCACTCGAGGGAAGATTTGAACCAAGGACCTCTCATTTCGCAGCTGCTCACACTAACCACGGGACCACGGCGCTCCTAACCTCACATTATCTTTGACGTTGCCTATCTTGCACATAGACTACTCAGTTTGTATATTTTGCTTATTTTTTCATAGTTCCATACAACTTCTTCCTGTTTTCTCGATTGATCTGTGTTCAGTTTTTCAAGGCCTATCCACTGTGCCAACTTATAATTAAATCTGAAGGGGGTGTGATGGGGAGGTTCCCTTGTTAGCCCCAATCCATATTCACCAACTACGTTTCCTTCTCTTCATTTTCCTACTGTCAAATTCCAGTCACCCATGACTATCAAATTTTTGTCTCCCTTCACTACCTGAATAATTTCTTTTATCTCATCATACATTTCATCAATTTCTTCATCATCTGCAGAGCTAGTTGGCATATAAACTTGTACTACTGTAGTACGCGTGGGCTTCGTGTCTATCTTGGCCATAATAATGAGTTCACTATGCTGTTTGTAGTAGCTTACCAGCACTCCTATTTTTTTATTCATTATTAAACCTACTCCTGCATTACCCCTATTTGATTTTGTAATTATAGCCCTGTATTCACCTGACCAAAAGTCGTCTTCTTCCTGCCACTGAACTTCACTAATTCCCACTATATCTAACTTTAACCTATCCATTTCGTTTTTAAAATTTTCTAAACTACCTGCCTGATTAAGGGATCTGACATTCCACGCTTCGATCCGTAAAACGCCAGTTTTCTTTCTCCTGATAACGACGTCCTCTTGAGTAGTCCCCGCCCGGAGATCCGAATGGGGGACTATTTTACCTCCGGAATATTTTGCCCAAGAGGATGCCATCATCATTTAATCATACAGTAAAGCTGCATGCTCTCGGGAAAAATTACGGCTGTAGTTTCCCCTTGCTTTCGCAGTACCAGCACAGCAAGGCCGTTTTGGTTAGTGTTACAAGGCGAGATCATAATCATCCAGACTGTTGCCCCTGCAACTACTGAAAATGCTGCTGCCCCTCTTCAGGAACCACACGTTTGTCTGGCCTCTCAACAGATACCCCTCCATTGTGGTTGCACCTACGGTACGTTGTGGTTGCACCTACGGTACGGCTATCTGTATCGTTGAGGCACGCAAGCCTCCCCACCAATGGCAAGGTCCATGGTTCATGCAGAAAGGATGTACATCTTAGTACGGATTAATGCTGAAAGCATGGTTGCGAACTATGTGGATTTATAAATATCGTTTGTGGTACACAAAAAGTCAACAGGAGGTCATAAAGAGTTTCTGAACCACATCTCAGGAAATTAGCCATTAGAACCTCACGGGAATTAGATATTTAGCCATTTGTGAAATGAATTATGTGATGTACCACCATTTGACATATGTGAAATATTTCAACAGCTACTTGAGTCTGGCCGTGGCTAGTATCATGTGCATTTGGATGTCTGTGTGTACTTCTACAGCAGAAAGAGCTAGTGAAGTACTATTTCTATTGTGTGTTTCGTGGCAGTCAGCTATAGACTTGTGGTTGCCTTTCCTTTATTTTATGTATTATTGATCCACAAATATATATTGTTATAGTTACAGTTAATGACACAGACCTCTTAAAACTTAATTCAAGAATTATGAATGTTGTTCATGAGAAGTGGAGATCCATTGTTGTAATGATCTTGCACTAATACAGACCTGTATTAGCTTTTCCTCCGTTTGAAGTAATTTAGAGAGATCCACTTCATTGGTACCAATTATTTGTTCAAAACAGACTGGTTGCAGGATTTTATTATCCCATCTTCAGGTGCCTGCAATTATTGTGTTTGATAACATGTAACATGCTGTCACACCAGTCAGTGTGAGCTCCAGAGAAACTGTCTACCTCTGTGCAGCTGCATGGTAGGATCGCCAATCACAATATGTTCTGAATAAATACTTAGTTCAACTAAAGTGGATCTCTCCAAATAAATTATCATGCCTCTCAGTTGCGAATGTCATAAGTACCAAATATTTTCCTGTGTGATCAAAAGAAAGCTATTTTTACTACCTGTCATTTTGTCCAAAGAAAGAGGTGCCACCGCAAGTGTGGCACCTTGCAAGGAAATCACAGAAGAGTATAGTCGCTGCACGCCACACCAATGAGAAATGCCTGCATAGCCATGTCTCCCAGACTTTTGCTACACTACTGCAATCGACGGTCCAATTATGGCTGAGCAAAGAGTGCTCAGTCCAGTTTGTAATCGCCAACCAAGATGGTAGCATTGTCTTAGATAGGATGCCAGTGTGTTCCATGTGTTATAAGTGAAGAGTCTTGTGAATTTGTCTGCATCATGTGATACTTTATACATAAAAAAACAAAGATGCTGTGACTTATCAAACGAGAAAGAGTTGATAGACAGACACAATAAAAAACACACAAACACACACACACAAATTTCAGGCTTTCGCAACCCAAAGTTGCTTCATCAGGAAAGAGAGAAGGAGAGGGAAAGGCAAAAGGATGTGGGTTTTAAGGGAGAGGGTAAGGAGTCATTCCAATCCCGGGAGCGGAAAGACATATCTTAGGGGGAAAAGGACAGGTATACACTCGCGTGCGCACACACACATGCACATATCCATTCGCACATATACAGACACAGGCAGACATATGTAAAGGCAAAGAGGTTGGGCAGAGACGTCAGTCGGGGCGGAAGTACAGAGGCAAAGATGTTGTGGGACAGCAACTTGAAATTAGCAGAGGTTGAGGCCTGGTGGGTAACGGGAAATTAGCGGAGGCTGAGGCCTGGCGGATAACGAGAAGAGAGGATATACTGAAGGGCAAGTTCCCATCTCCGTAGTTCTGACAGGGTGGTGTTAGTGGGAAGTATCCAGATAACCCGGACGGTGTAACACTGTGCCAAGATGTGCTGGCCGTGCACCAAGGTATGTTTAGCCACGGGTGATCCTCATTACCAACAAACACTGTCTGCCTGTGTCCGTTCATGCGAATGGACAGTTTGTTGCTGGTCATTCCCACATAGAAGGCTTCACAATGTGGGCAGGTCAGTATGTAAATCACGTGGGTGCTTTCACACGTGGCTCTGCCTTTGATTGCGAAAGCCTGAAATTTGTGTGTGTGTTTTTTATTGTGTATCTACCAGCACTTTCTCGTTTGGTAAGTCACAGCATCTTTGTTTTTTATATATATTTTTCCCACGTGGAATGTTTCTTTCTTTTACATTCATGTGATACTTTATTAGAGTTGTAAATACTCGGATGGATTGTATCAAGTTAAGTAAATGTTCATATCTGTAATGTAACAAAGTGAACTAATATTTTACATGTTATTTTTCCACTCAATCTACTCTTGTAACAAACCATTGAACCAATGAGTGTATTATTGTCCAGCACAACATTATGTGTATTGTACCAATACCATCAGAGAACTCCAATAATTATTCTGTTTTCTTAACCAACTAATTACCAGACTCAAATATCAAAAAGTACAGACTACAAGCAAGTGCTTATTAGCTTACATAAAAGTGCTACACAGATTACAAATCCTCAAGATTTTATTGGCACAAATCTGAGGTTAAAGCTGCTTAATGACAATGACACAGGTAACACACATTTCCCATGTTGTCACATGAGTTGCATTTTCTGGTTATGTTGTTATCAATCCAAGTGTGATTAAAGCTGAAATGTTGATTGTTTCAATTATACAGATGCCACTCATTTTAAAGATTGTTACACCTACTTCATTTACTTTGTGTTGTTAGTGAGGATATGCACAATAGGAAAAAAAGCGAACCAACATTTGACTGTTCCACATGGCCCAACAATTAGCATTTTATGGTATTAAGTGTTCGGCATTTTGACCAGACCCTATAGCGTCCCCAGTGCTATATTACGAAAAGACTTAAAAAACAGTATTTATAAACAAGAGACATTAAAATATTGAATAATACATTTTTATCATGTAGCCGTAAAATAATAATTTCTCTGTGTAGGTTTAGATTGCAAAGAAATAATTTATGACAAAGTGATCTAAAGAGACGACAAGATACGCTCTTTTGTTAATTTTTTTAGTCGACTTCACTACTTCTCTTGTCTTGATTGTGTATAGACGGACATCTTGCGAGTGCTGGCAAATGTAAGCATATTTGTATGAGTTAAGCAGATTTTATATATATAGTATACTGATTTAATATTATTGTGCACTTTTAATTTGTAAGAGGTGATCCCGATTTCATGTCCGCCTTCCTTGAATTAACCTGCATTCAAGTAATTTACAGTTCAACAATCGCAGCGGCCGATGCAGCCAACGACGCCATTACGCGGCGATATTAACTTATGAAAAATTAGCGGAAGCGGAAAACTCGCCCGCTATTAACATAATACTAATTTTTCTCCACAGCCGCACGAAGTTGCAGAAATACATAGCCTTAAGATACTTATTTTCAGTACCATAGCCGAGAGCCAGAGCCAGGACTCCCGACTACAATACACTCGTTAACGGAGGTAAGAAAAATACTCTCGCGCTTGTGTGGGCCGCAATTGTAATCAATAACTAAAGATATCTTGCTTTAAAGTGAACTGACTAGCCGAGGAAATTAATATGAAAAGTTTATTACATTGTTCAACTTATATGCTCATGTTTTAAGATTCAGCAAGTCTAACATTCATTAATGTAACAAATAATTTGAAATTAATATTGTTAAAAAGGAGAACTTCAGGAAAGCATTTAATCGTAAAATCAAAATTAAATGAAATATCGTTTTTATTAAGGCCCACTACGTAAGTCGGCAACACTCAAAAATAATAATAACAATAATAATAATATATTAAATTACGACGGCCGACGGACGCGAGATTGGCGCCCAACGTGGGGCCCGATCAATATGATTCTATTGTACTGAATGTAAATATGTATGTGTCTAATTGTTGTAAAATATTAATGCTTATATGAATTCTTTTACATGTACAACAACAAAACGACACCCTGAGGAGATCTGGAGAAGAAAAAGTTTAGAAAAGAAAAAGCATTGCGAGAAAGAAAAATAAGTAAGGTAAGGCCTATTGTGCAAGCATCCTGTGTAGCTCTGTGCGGAATATCGAACCCATGTGCACATGATATACCTTCGGTGTTTTGTGTATTTATGTGTTTATTTTTGGAGGGGATAATTATTCGTTTTGTGTATTTATGTGTTTATTTTTGGAGGGGATAATTAATCGTGTGTGTATCAGTGTTAAAGATTCGTCAGTGGCTTAAAGTGAATTTATTATGGGTAAGATAGGACAAGCTAAAGCAATCGTACCAGACGAACAAAATTTTGTTAATATGGAAAGTGATGGTCATTTGCAATACGCAAACGAATCCCAAGCCACCGCCTCGGGTAACATAATTTCCGGAGCGGGGGGCGAGGATCTGTGGACGGTTAATGACGCTCCACAGCAGAATGGGAATAGAGTAACAACTCCACTGCCTGGGCAGGGGGGCCAATCGAGTGCTAGATTAAGAGGGGCACCAGTATGCTCACCGATTGCAGACCCTTTTGCTGAATTTCTGCGTAGGCTCGAAGAAAGAGATAGGGAAAGAGACGAAAAACTGGCTCAGATGCTGCATGAGCAGGAGAAAAAATTAACGCAAAAGCTCATTGAGCAAGAGCAGCGCAGTGAAGCGAAGCTAGATAGTATCCAAAGCGAACTTGCCGAGATGCGGGACGCTTGCAAAGAAATCCCCGATCTTGTGCAAAGCTTAGCCGGCGAGATGCAAAAATTACAGATATCGCAGGCTAGGCTTGAAGACAATGTCCAGACTTCAACCACCCGCGTGGATAATGTGGAGATAGATGCACGGAAAAGTATTGATACATATTTGGAAGTGCAAGCTCAAAAAGTCGACAAAGAATTCAATGAATGGCTAGAAGTAAAGGATCGCGAGATATCTGCAAAGATTGAAAGCGATGTAAAACCAGCTGTAGAACAAGCGACGGCGGCCGCGAGTGTAAATATTGACGCTAGCGCTGCCGCACTACATGCCGAATTAACACAGATCAAATCCCGTGTGACTGCGGAGTTGCCAAATTGGCAACAGGAGGTCGCGCGGAGACTGTCTGCGTTGGAAAGCAATGTAAGCAGTGGCGGACAGATAGTGAATCCAACTCCGCGCACTGATTACTATAATAACGCTGACGGTAGGCAGGGTGCGAGTGCGCAACCGCAACCTAATGTGAATTACGGGCACGAACAACCTGCGATACCGTGCAGCGCACATCACGAAGTAATGAGTGTCACAAAATGCGGCAATCAAATGTGCAAAAAAGAGGACAACGTAATAAAAAACAGGACATTCCAACCCTTCAATAGCGAAAAACGAAATGTCCACCCTGTTGTATTTATTAAGAGCTTCAGGAATGTGTTTCCCAGGGCATGGACGGAAAGACAAAGAATACAGTTCGTGGTCTCCTTTATTCAAGGTGACGCGGCACTGTGGGCCACCGACGTGTCCGAAAAATGTCTAACGATACAACAGTTTGAAGGTGCATTCTTGCAAAAATTCTGGTCCGATAGCGTCCAAGAAAGACTACGAAGGGAGTTGTACAGTCCAGAAATGTACAATCCTAAGATGGGAACGTTACGCAAATATTTCGAAAAGTATATAAACAAAACCAGGTACTGGGACGAGCCAATGTCCGATCGTGACATAATCAGATTAATAAAAATGAAGTTGCCCAGTGAAATTGAAAGATATTTCATCAATGTGCCAGATTACGATATTGAGCAATTCATAGAAACAGTGGATTCTGTTGACTTACTGATCGAAGATATGAAAACCGAAAACAAGTGGAACTATGCAGGCTGTAATCAACAAAAAGCCGATTACAATAGCAGCCACAGTAACGGTAGTAACTTAGTACCAAATGGTAACGGGAATAGGCAAGAGCACCGGCAACAGAATCGAGGCACAAACAATGGCAATGGTTATAACGGCAACGGTTATAATCGTCAAAATCGAAAGAGACATCATGATGGACGCATGAGTAATGGATATAATGGTAACGGCAATCCGCAATGGCGGAATAACCGAAACCAGTGGCGTGGTCGTAACGAACCGACACCACAGTGGCAACAAAACACAGCGCCACAATGGAACGCCAACCCAGCTCCATCACAGAACATGTCAGGAAGTTACAACCGACCACCGTAAAACCGGAGTCATTCACAATATCAAATTACGCCATCGGGGAAGCAGGGCGGCCAACCCAACAGTAGCAACAACAACAATCAGAACCACAATGTGAGGTCAGTGGACGTGACAGACAACTGTCAACCCACTAATGCTCATCCTTTAAACTAAAGACAACCACAATACGCTCTCCGTTGTTGGCTGCAGGATGGTGTAGTGAGGGCACATTCACGGATGACAGCCATAAACTTTGTATGCTGAGATACAATGAAGGAACAAAAATAGAAAAGGAACTTGTAGACATGCCGCAGAAGTGTAACCGAACCGACAAAAGTGTTGTGCAGGCTATATTGCAAGCAGGTATGTACGGAGCACCAATACAGATAATAGTCGATACCGGTGCGTCAACCAACGTCATGAGTGCAAATTTTTACAAGTACTTGAGTCAAAATAATAGAATACCAGTATTGCCAGTGAAGAATTGTCGTGTAACAGGTGCAATAGGTGCACAATCTCATATCATAAAGCACCAGATGCAAGTCGAGTTTACGGTAGGAAATGAAGCAATAAAAAGCTCGTTCCTAGTAGTTAAGGAATTAGGTGTTGCTTGCATCCTGGGGATAGAATTTTTACGCCAGAGGGACGCAAAAATCGACCTCTTGTGCGGGGAAGTAAGCCTTATGAATGAGGGTAGACGGGTAATTTTGCCGTTGTTGAGGACACGGGAAGTGCACGGTAAATATTGCCGGAGCTTTCAGTCTAGATTCGAAGGAATACAGGTAATGAATTTATATTCTGACTTAAGTACAAGACAAGCATATTTTAAAGATTTTTATTACTGAAGACAAAGAGGAAAAAAAGGAAACTGATAGCCATGGAAGTCAGGGAGTCAGAACATTTGACTGAAGCACAACAAAACGAACTGACTCAACTACTCATAGATTATGAGAATGTGTTTTCGGAAAAAACCCAGTGTTATCGAGGGCTACACCTATAACATCGAAGTGGTACCTCACGATACTTTCTGTCACGCAAACTACACCATCCCGTGGTCAAGGGAGGAGGCAATTACGAAGGAAACAAGAAAAATACATACAAAGACTTATAGAAGTTCGCTCAGTAGAGCAACGTTTACATATATGAGTAGTAGGTTAAGTTTACAGTGTATTTTTTTTGTGAGTAAATGTTCAGATTTTAGTGTAACATTTAAAGACAATGAGGCACACAAGATTAGTGCGATTCAATTTTGTAGATGTTAAGGAATAACAGTATTTTTAAGCAATTGCATTTTGAAAAAAAAAAAAAAAATGAACGTAGGTTTAAGAATATTTTACAAATTTCATGTTTAAAAATGCTTTAAAAAATATTTAAAAAAATTCAACAGCATTTAATGATGAAAGAACTTTTCATTAGTGAGTCATGAATATTTTTGAACTGTAGTAGTAATGAAACTTATGAAATTCAATATTATAGAGTATATGTTGTTCCATGTAGGTATTTATGTCTATTCCGATCCTGAAATATGCTCAATCATAATTTACTTAACAATATGAGTGCAGGGTGTACATACCCAAGGTACCTCATGTGTTGTGGACAAGGTACAAAGCAAATCAGTAAACGCGACTACCGCTAAGCACTGTTAAAATATATTGCCATCTGCTAAGGCAGAGATTTACACGACTTTGTAGGGTAAACAAAAGTCAAAAATCTAACAATAATCTAGGAACTTGCACACTAGGCCTAGATTATAAAATGTGTACAATAATAAGAGAGGCAAAGTTTTGTAAAGTCGAGCCTGGCTCTGGAGGGCAAGTACGCAATGAGTGGGCAGAAATGACATAGGGACTTACCTCAGATGAGACGGAAATACAATTGTATAGTCAAAAAATCTGAAGGCAAGTACGACTCTAAACGGAGAATGAAAAGAGATAATTAGTGCGATAGACGTAAAATCCAGCACGAGCCAAAATCCAGTTCAGACTGAATGAAATACATTAGAGTTTGTGAACTAATCGAAACAGTTACTTTAAGCAGTGTGAAAAACTGTGAAGGTGAAACTGTGATACGGACAGTGAAGTGCTAGTATTGAACGTTCAACAGCGGTAAGGACGCCAAACGCCAATATTACGCACGAAAAACTGTGAATTTGCTTATAAATGTGAACTGTTAACGTAAAGTGAACCCACAGTCAATATTTTTGGGACAGACTGTAGTTTCAGTGAGCACAATAATGCGAAATTGGAATGCGATGCGTGGACTGTTGCAAAACAGCGACCGCAGAAACGGCTAATGTTTGTGCTAAGCTCGTACTGGGACACTCACCAGTGCCTGCGAGTGCGGCGAAAACATAAATAATTTTATCAAGACAAAAACTGACGTGTAATGGAAACAGTGGCGCATCAAAACTTCATTTACGGGAGAAGATCCATGTCATGTATTCTGCAAGACTGTGCTAGCTTCACACTCAGAAACTGGCGAAAACTTAACAACAACTGCCGCACTAATAAATGCTTCTTTCCCACTAGCGTAACCATCTGCAGCGGGTAACAAATATTACGTTGGTTGTGTGTATGTTTCATGTGCTACGTCGGAGATGCGTAGCAGAGCTGACCCCTGCCAACAAGCGCGGGGGGCGGATATCATCCCACTCCGCCACGCCCGGCCGAGACAAACACATCGCCAACCGTACAGCCGATCAGCTGATTCTGACGTTCCGCGACGGCGAGACGCACGCTGGCGTCGAGCGGGCGTTGACCTCTCCGCAGCCGCCGCGAATGCCGAGCACCGAACAAACCAACAGACGCCGTCGCGAGCTAAACGTCGCGGCGTAGATCATCAACGACACCGCAATCAATTGTTATAATGACCTCATTTCTTTGCATAGTGCAACAAAAAAATATTTGTAATGTATGCACATCCTGTACTCCAGTGACATCCCAGAAACATTTAAGTGAAAGTGACCAAAGCAGTTAGTCTGTCGCTCCGCCGAAGTTTTACTCAGGGTTTCCCTACGGCCGCGCCAAATGGGGAGCGAACAGTTGACACCCCTGGGACTTCAAGTTTACGGACTAACTCGTGCTTGTATACCTTTGAACACTGCAAAAGTTGCAACCCTAAAAAGAAGCAGCCAAAATGAAACTAATTGTATTCTATGTCCTTTTCTTTTGTACACGAGTGTATACGTAACCAATTGTATATTATATTGTTATGTAGATAACTCCATCTGTATTACACTTTGTGTGCAACACACCTCAGTAATTACAACGGCTTAAATATACTATGTGACATTTGTAGACTGTGAAAGAAAAATCTGTGTGTGGACACTGTGGACATGAAAGAGGAAATATTTATGTCAAAAAAACACGAACATTTTTTATGAGAAACTTTTCGGGGGGCAATATAGTGTCCCCAGTGCTATATTACGAAAAGACCTAAAAAACAGTATTTATAAACAAGAGACATTAAAAAACTGAATAATATATTTTTATCATGTAGCCGTAAAATAATAATTTCTCTGTGTAGGTTTAGATTGCAAAGAAATAATTTATGACAAAGTGATCTAAAGAGACGCAAGATACGCTCTTTTGTTAATTTTTTTAGTCGACTTCACTACTTCTCTTGTCTTGATTGTGTATAGACGGACATCTTGCGAGTGCTGGCAAATGTAAGCATATTTGTATGAGTTAAGCAGATTTTATATATATATACTGATTTAATATTATTGTGCACTTTTAATTTGTAAGAGGTGATCCCGATTTCATGACCGCCTTCCTTGAATTAACCTGCATTCAAGTAATTTACAGTTCAACAATCGCAGCGGCCAATGCAGCCAACGACGCCATTACGCGGCGATATTAACTTATGAAAAATTAGCGGAAGCGGAAAACTCGCCCGCTATTAACATAATACTAATTTTTCTCCACAGCCGCACGAAGTTGCAGAAATACGTAGCTTTAAGATTCTTATTTTCAGTACCATAGCCGAGAGCCAGAGCCAGGACTCCGACTACAATACAATGGTTAACGGAGGTAAGAAAAATACTCTCGCGCTTGTGTGGGCCGCAATTGTAATCAATAACTAAAGATATCTTGCTTTAAAGTGAACTGACTATCGAGGAAATTAATACGAAAAGTTTATTACATTGTTCAACTTATATGCTCATGTTTTAAGATTCAGCAAGTCTAACATTCATTAACGTAACAAATAATTTGAAATTAATATTGTTAAAAAGGAGAACTTCAGGAAAGCATTTAATCGTAAAATCAAAATTAAATGAAATATCATTTTTATTAAGGCTCACCACGTAAGTCGGCAACAATCAAAAAATAATAATAACAATAATAATATATTAAATTACGACGGACGCGAGAACTCGTTATATTACTCTGGGTACATGTTGCTTTGTGGAGCATTACTGACTACCTACTGAACTTTGGGCTTTGACCCTTTCGATGCTACACATGTGCACTTTGCATTCCGTACTGAGGCAGCTTTTGTTATGGCTCTACTGCCCACCAAATGCTGATGCCCATGCTGAGAGACAGCGTTCTGGCCAATATGAAATAACTTATCATATGACTTTTCGAAAACTATTACATTAAAAATCCGACTTCTGCATATCTTATAGTGTGATATCTTCACTAGGTAAAGAATTGAATTTCTTTCTGTTATCCATCATACTTCTGTGCTGCGTCAAGTTAAGTAAAACAGTGCACGAAATTTTACAGAGCTCGCAGAGATAAAAATGCACTGCATAAACTTTGTGCATGCTTGATTTTATGACGTACACTGCAGTGAATGAAACATATTTAAGATATTGAAACTTTATTTATAATTGAGAGCACAATGATATCTCATTTCATTCACAAGTTACTAGGTTTCATAGCCAATGGATGGTCAGGTGCAACATGCCCAGTTCCATCCATGTAAACTTGCTGGCTGTTTTGAAATACTTATCATCCATTTTCAAGACAATTATCAAGCGGAAAAAAAATTGATTTTTGCACATCTTACAGTATGATATCCTTGCTTCGTAAAGCACTGAATTTCCTTTCGTTATATGTCACAGTTGCTGTGCTGCACCTAATTAAGTAAAACACTGCATGAAATTTTAAAGATTTTGCTGAGGTAAAAACACATTGCCTAAACTCTGGATATGGTTGATTTTATTTCATACACTACAGTGAATGAAATGCAGCAAAGATATCAAAATTTTATTTAACGCTGAGAGCATAAGAATATCTCATTTCGTTCTCCTGTTATTGAATTTTACACTCAAAGGATGGTTGCCCACAATGTATCCATTCACACACTTGCACATCGCAAATCCTGTGGTCATAAAAATTGTCTTATAAACAATTCAAGATACTGAAATGAGGTTTTTTTTTTTTTTTTCTCTCCAGATGATAGCATGCAATGAAGCACATATGTTGTATGATAAAAACACAAAACTTTTTTATTCATTGAGATGTGGCAGTATCATGTCTCACAAAAGTGAGAGGTCAGCTGCTCAGAACAATTCAGATGTTGACAGCACTGTAGGACAATCCACGCGGCGCACTTATATGCTCCACAACAGCTGGGAAACACCACAGCACAACTTATATAAATGCCCACAGTAGAACAAGGGTTAATTCTTGTCAAGGTGATGTTACTTATATACAGGGTTTACAAACAGGGGTGCTCGCACAGTTCTCATTGGTGATAATGTTACCAAGACACAGTAAATGCCACACACTGCTGTTTACTTTTACAATGGCTCTGATAATCATTTCTATCCATTATTAACATAGCGAGGGCCTCTGTAATGACTTCCCATCTATTTTCTGTTACTTTAGGCTTTATACAGGTTACTTTTTACAGGCATGTTGCACTAAAGGTAATAGCACAACTCTGAATCCCTTTCCACTTGCTGAAAGATTAAATAAATAACTAGAAGAAAAGCGGAGGAGGGGTTCATAATAATATGTCACGTGGAAGATTCAATTATTCAAGATGAAATGTGATCACAACTAATGACGACGATAATGGTGATGTTGCTATATGATACAATCTCTGAGAAGATATTTGAGCCATACAGATCGTGTGGATATATGGCTGGAAATTCATTCGATGGGGGGTACACCCTCTCGAAGGTGGAGATAAAAGGTCTTCAAGATTAAAACTTTCAATGCTTGAAAGCACACGAGACCACACCAGGCAAGCAGAAATATTCTGCCTGTACTATTATTAGTTCCACACTCATTAGGGCTGTGAGAGCTGGAGCACCATCATCTAGTAATCACAATGCCATTCCTGCTACCAAAGGCATGTTTTTAGCATGGTAGGTAGGGTTACCCACAGGAAGTGCAGATATATCTTGGGTGCGAGATGTTATGGAAGTATGACTGGTGCCACAAAGCAGTCGCAAATAATCCCTTTCCAGACACTGATGCCGATTATGTGCTTGTGGTTCATTGCCAGACACCATCGGGGACGGATGACAGAAATCCTAGCACCAGTGACATGCAGTGAACCAGTGACAAAACTGTCAGCATAGAGGTAAGTCCATTGGTAATATCACCTACATGTGTTGTTAAGCGATACAGATAGTCGCACTTTTAGAGAATGTTCCACATGGTCGTCTGGCTTATTCCATGCTAGCAGGCCACCTGCCTGGTGCTGATACCAGGGTCACCGCCAGAGATCTTTAAATTCCAATTTTAAGTGGGTGTATCTTCCTTGGAAAGCATTTCCGGCCACACGTACATATGTTCTTTTTTGCTCTTACCCTATTGGGGATAGTTTCCTGCAGATTGTCCACATTTAGGAACACCATCCTCTATCAAAGTAAACCTTAAATGGCGTGTTACGGGCTTTTCATTCAAAAATATCTCTATAAAGTTATTTGTGTGGGTTAATTACCACAAAATTTCCTGTGGTAGCGTTTACACTACAGGTTAAGCCTAGAGGCCTACAGCCCCAAAATGTGACCCCACTTGTGCAGTCTAAGTTCTAGAATGTGTTATGTAGCAACCAACTGACATGTTACAATGTCTGCACCATCATCAAAGTTTTATTTAGTATTATCTGTTACTGTTTGTTCCTTTCTTCATCACAACACTTTTTCCTTGAAACAACCAAATGCCAATAAATCCTCAATATAAAAACAGAAAAGTGGAGTTTTCATCTATCTACAAATAAATTCTAACAATTTATTCATCTGTAACTGTGAACATGATTTAGAGCATTTTATTGAATAATTTTTTACACCTTGTATATGTTTTACAAAAGGTTCTGTGCATAGCTCTTAAGAGTCCTCTACTATAGTTTGTTTTTTTAAAAAAAGGTACAATGTACATATAAGATCAACTTCTGTTAATAAATAAATATTCCTAAAAACTTAATCTAGGTCTTTTGGTCCTAGGCTGGATTTCATCCTCTTTCACCTGAAGACCAAATTCTTCACACTGTTTTTCAAAATACTGGTTCAACCGAAGTCCTGCCCTGAAAAACAAAAGTAAACAAATAAATTTCTATGCAAACTGCACAGTTCTGAAACTAGACAGGATGAATGTCTGGTCATGGAAACAGCATACCCTATCCCTGCATGTAAAGATCTAGGTTAGAGTCCTAGTAGGGCACACAGTTTTAATTTCTTAGAAGGTTTCACAGCTATGGGGTAACTGTATGCGATGATGTTCACATCAAAACTGACTTTTCTCTGCTTTCTTGCTCTGTTCTACATCAATTTATGCTTCCTCTAAATTTGATTCTTTCTAAACTCTTTTCAAGCATTTAATCAGCAATATAAGGTGACACCAAAAGGCAAAGGAAATTTTTTAATTTCACAGGCTTTATACAACTGATTTTCAAAGCTTTTTTTTATCTTGTTGGTAAATGTTTCTGATGTATGTTTGCATTTTCAGCTGTTTGGAATATTTACTTTATTGTTTCAACCAAAAAGGTTATACCTGTTTTTGAGTGTTCAGCAATTTTTTACTTTATAAAAATATGAATGAAAGAATTTGCTTGAAAAATGGAATAAAGTGCAGCACCACAATCAAAATGTTGACTGTGGCTTTTGGCAAATCTACTATGAGTAAAACAACAGTTTATGAATGGAAATAACATTTCAAAGAGGGTTGAAAAGATGTTCAAGACTAAGACCACCCTGGAGGCCCAATCATATCCATTTCAGACAACAATGTTGAAGCTCAAGAAATAAAAGTGTTGAAATAACATAAAACACTGAATCACCATCAGAGAAGTTACTGGTGCTGTTGGCATATCCTTTGCATCATGCCACGCAATTTTTTTGGATGTTTCGGCAGCAGCAAAGTTTAATCCAGAATCGTTAAATTTCGACAAAAATGACGTCATGTAGACATCACTCAGTCGACCCAATCCAGAACTGCTAAAAGAATATTATAACAGGTGACACAACATGGGTATATGGATATGACACCGAAACTAAGACCCTGTCACCTCAATGGTTAAATGCCTGAAGAGCCAAAACTGAAAAAAATTTGACAAGTTAGATAATATGTGAACGTCCATCTCACTGTTTTCTTCCAGTACAATGGGATACTGCATCAGGAGTTCCTGCCTTAGGGTTGTCTGGTCAATAAGGAATACTACCTGGAAGTTATGTGCTGTTTGCGTGTTGGAATCTGAAGAAAATGACCCATATGTTACTGATTTTTTGGCAAGAAAACAAAATTGTTATTTTGCCTCAGCCATGGTATTTTCTGCACATGGGCCCCTGCTACTTCTTTCTATTCCTGAGGCTTAAGAGAACCATTAAAGGACATAGTTTTGCCATCACTGATGAGATAAAAACAGAATCGTTGAAGGAGCTGAACACTATAATGAAAAGCGAGTTCCAGAAGTGCTTCCAAAATCTGAAAAAGCACTGTCACAAATTTATTATATCTGAGGGGGATTACCTTGAATGTAACGAAGTTGCTGATGATGAATAAAGATTCTACAACAAAAACAAAAATTCCTGTTTCTTTCTGATCACACATCGTACCACCACCACCAGATGGCATTATATTAAGAGAGATGAATTTGGAAAATGTTACGAGGACTGGATTTATTGTAGTAGTAGTAGTAGTAGTAGTAGTAGTAGTAGTAGTAGTAGTGGAGTCCATTGTTGTTCATTTGTTTTAGCTAACTGTAAACCATGTCATTTCAACACTTTTATTTCTTGAGCTTCAACTGACACCTGTTATTTCCACATTCATTTTCCACAAGGCTCTTTTTTTTCCTGCTTCAGTCCATGTCTTGCTAGTTTTTAAGTCTGACATTTCTTGGAAATGCTGCTGTCACAGGTTTCTTCTTTAAAAGGTTGTGGAGGTCCTCAGTCATAGTCCTAACTTCTTGAAGATTCTGTTTGACCAAATCCTATGACTATAATATCAATGAGTCACAGTTGGAATCCACCAATTCCTACAAATAACTAGGTGTAACAGTTTGCAGGGACGTGAAATGGTATCGCACACTCAGTCTTGGGTAAAGCAACTAGCAGACTTCGGTTTATTGATAGAATACTGGGAAAATGCAATTGGTCTACAAAGGAGACTGCTTACAAAGCATTTGTGTGACCCATTCTAGAATACTGCTCAAGTGTGTGGGACCCTTCCCAAATAGGAGTAACGGGGGATATTAAAACACCTACAGAGAACAGCAGCACAAACAGTCACAAGTTCGTCCAACCCATGGGAGTGTGTCACAGGAATACTGAAGTAACTGAATGGGCAGTCTCTAGAAAATAGATGTAAACTATCCTGGGAAAGTCTCTTTACAAAGTTTCAAAAACTGACTTTAAATGTTGATTCTAGGTCTACACTACAAACCCCCTATATATCACTCACATACAGAATACGAAGGCAAGATTAGATTAATTATAGCACACACAAAGGCATTTATACAATTATTCTTGGGACCTGAAGTAATCTTAGTAACTGGTACAATGTGATGTACCCTCTGCCATGCATTTGACAGTGGTTTACAGAGTACAGATGCAGATGCAGATGTAGGAGTGAACAAGGGGCAGTTTATTTTTTGAATGGGAGATTAGTACAAAATAACAAAAATTATGTATATGCTTGGTCCATCTACTTGGAATCATTCATGTTATGTGTTAATAGAACATAATAACTCTTTTTCCAATGATGACTCACATTTCCCACAAGCTAACACTCTTGACTGTATCAAGAATGAACTTGCAAAACTATGAATATGGTTCAGCATCAGCTGCTGTATATTGCACAACAAATTGAACACACTGCATCGTCATTACATATTTTGTGCTCAACATTTTCTCTTATCGGGCTCATGATCTTTTTTAATATCACTATTTCCTTGGCTTCCAGCTGCTCATTCCGACGTATTCTACTCAATGTGAGTTATTAGCTAGATACCAGAACCTATGTTTGAATGTCTGCACTGAAGTGCCACAGATACGTGTAAAGCAATACAGACAATTTGTTATAAACACTTCTAGTCATCTGGTATGTCAGTTCTAGATGTGAAGGCTTCTCTCTCAGAGATGTTCAGTTATATCAACTTTCCTACTGATTTAACTTTTCTGGGTTTGAGGTTAGATATAAACTCTTGTTTTTCCACAGGAGAACAGGAAGCCCACCTTCGTAACTTAAGATTTTAGTTTAAATGATCTGTTTTGTGGCTGCACAGTGCAAATATTAACAAAATCTTGCTAACAACTCTGAAAGCTAAGCAGACTACTGTCAGTTTCCAGCTCTTGTAACCATTCTGACCCCGTTTTTGACCCCTTCCATTATACAGTTCATCGCACCACTCACTGACAAAATGATCATGTGGCATTGAAGGTCAGGTGCTCCACCTGGGGAAGTTTGGCAGCTGAGATGCAAAACTGTCTCAGGTAAAGTCACATTGGGAGACTTGCATATCAATGACCACGAAATGATGAAGACAAAATACAACACCCAGTCCCGACCATAGAAAATCTCTGACCCGGATGGGAATCGAACCTGGGCCTGCTGCACAGCAATCAGATGCACCACTAACAGATGACTCTTCATCATATGGTTGGAAAGTAGAGGCAGGTGACCTTCACTTTGCCTAATACCAGCCACAATACTGTACTTATTCAAAGTCTCCACTCTTAATTTCACTTCAGAGGTGGTGAAAATTAATGTCTGTTGATTATTGAGTGTGGATGTTTCAAGTGCTTTTAAGTAATTTCATTATTATAACTATTTTCATAATTAATATTATATTATTATAAGACTATTTATCCAGCTAACATTATTGAAACCATACTTTTCATGCATGGTGTAATGTAATACAGAAAGAAAACTTCTGAAAGGATATCTGTTCAGGCATTAACAACTACATAACTGTTATTTTGCCTCTTACTACGTGTTGTAACACTATACTGTGAGAGCATGATATAAGTGCCTCCACAGCCAGCCTAGAGACGTTGCCTTGCAACCTGAACAGAGGGTGCAACCACTGTGGTGTATGCACAACAGCCCAATATAAGCCCGGCACGTCAGGCCCTTGACCTCACACATGTTTACTTACTTATTGTATGCTTATCTATGAGACTGTATATTGATGTGTTCTACAGTTATGGTTTGTACCATTCTAAACTTCATTTAGTGTTATTCTGAATTTCTTCATGTGGAAGCAGAATAAAACTTGATTGGTGTTACTTCTGATATTGTGTCTGTAAAATGTTACAAGACTATGGAGAATGTCACTCCAGTGTTGCAAATATGTGTATCACGGAATTGTGAACTACTTATTTTAAGGGTGTCGATAAGGTAGACATAAGCAGCTCAGAGCAAAGGTCCCGTACAGTCCAAGGACTACATTTAAATGCACCAGGAAAGAAAACACTAGCTGAAAGAATATGTACTCTCATTTCAGGGAAGAGAAAAGGACAAGTGACAAACAAACAGAAAGTACAAGATGTTTTAAACGAGTTAAAACCAAAAATGTCATCAGCCAAATGCAGATTACCAGGTGGTTTAAACTGAATAGGCCAGAACCAAAAAATCAAGTCATTAGCCAAATGCAAATTATGAGATGGTTCAAACTGAAGAGGACATAGTTGCACAAAGTGAAACTTCTACACACTCCAACAGTTAACTCACCTGCAGATTTCCACCAGCAAGCAGAAGCGCACACAAGGAGGACACCAAAAATTTATTACGGTAAGTTTATTAGAAATGCCATTAGATGAAAAACAAGAAACCGCCCGCTCCCACTAAAAAAAAAAGTTTCTAAATACCCAGATTTTGCAGTATTACACTGTAACGTACAGTCACTCATGAATAAAATTACCATGTTGGAAGCACTACTCCAATGTAAACTACATGTTAACGTAATTTTGCATTATTGAACATTAGCTACAAAATGACAAAATAAAATTAACCTCAATCTTAGGACATGCAGCCAGTCATTTTAGCCGAGAATTCTCCAAACATGGTGGCTCTGCTATCTTTGTGAAAGAGCAAATAAATTTCTGTGATGTCAATAAAAAGTTAAACTGTCCCAATTTACAAAAACTTCAAACTTTCCATTACTAAACTGCCCGATCTTAATTTCATAATTATTAATAAACATAGAGCACCAAGTGTAAATCTACCAGTCTTCATGAGCAAACTAGAGGTTCTGCTGAATGGGATCAGTGTATTAAATATGAAAATAGTGCTTTGTCATGATGTTGTTGTGGTCGTCAGTCCTGAGACTGGTTTGATGCAGCTCTCCACGCTACTCTGTCCTGTGCAAGCTTCTTCATCTCCCAGTACCTACTGCAACCTACATCCTTTTGAATCTGCTCAGTGTATTCATCTCTTGGTCTCCCTCTACGATTTTTACCCTCCACGCTGCCCTCCAATACTAATTTGGTGATACCTTGATGCCTCAGAACATGTCCTACCAACCGATCCCTTCTTCTAGTAAAGTTGCGCCACAAACCTCTCTTCTCCCAAATCCTATTCAATACCTCCTCATTAGTTATGTGATCTACCCATCTAATCTTCAGCATTCTTCTGTAGCACCACTTTTCAAAAACTTCTATTCTCTTCTTGTCTAAGCTATTTATCGTCCACGTTTCACTTCCATACATGGCCACACTCCATACAAATACTTTCAGAAATGACTTCCTGACACTTAAATCAATACTCGATGTTAACAAATTTCTCTTCTTCAGAAACGCTTTCCTAGCCATTGCCAGTCTACATTTTATATCCTCTCTACTTTGACCATCGTCAGTTATTTTGCTCCCCAAATAGCAAAACTCCTTTACTACTTAAAGTGTCTCATTTCCTAATCTAATCCCCTCAGCATCACCCGATTTAATTTGACTACATTCCATTATCCTCGTTTTGCTTTTGTTGATGTTCATCTTATATCCTCCTTTCAAGACACTGTCCATTCCATTCAACTGCTCTTCCAAGTCCTTTGCTGTCTCTGACAGAATTACAATGTCATCGGCAAACCTCAAAGTTTTTATTACTTCTCCATGGATTTTAATACCTACACCGAATTTTTCTTTAGTTTCTTTCACTGCTTGCTCAATATAAAGATTAAATAACATTGGGGATAGGCTACAACCCTGTCTCACTCCCTTCCCAACCATTGCTTCCCTTTCATGCCCCTCGACTCATATAACTGCCATCTGGTTTCTGTACAAATTGTAAATAGCCATTCGCTCCCTGTATTTTACCCCTGCCACCTTCAGAATTCGAAAGAGAGTATTCCAGTCAACATTGTCAAACGCTTTCTCTAAGTCTACAAATGCTAGAAACGTAGGTTTGCCTTTCCTTAATCTAGCTTCTAAGATAAGTCGTAGGGTCAGTATTGCCTCACGCGTTCCAATATTTCTACGGAATCCAAACTGATCTTCCCTGAGGTCGGCTTCTACTAGTTTTTCCATTCGTCTGTAAAGAATTCGCGTTAGTATTTTGCAGCTGTGGCTTATTAAACTGATTGTTCGGTAATTTTCACATCTGTCAACACCTGCTTTCTTTGGGATTGGAATTATTATATTCTTCTTGAAGTCTGAAGGTATTTCGCCTGTCTGATACCTCTTGCTCACCAGATGGTAGAGTTTTTTCAGGACTGGCTCTCCCAAGGCCGTCACTAGTTCTAATGGAATGTTGTCTACTCCTGAGGCCTTGTTTCGACTCAGGTCTTTCAGTGCTCTGTCAAACTCTTCGCGCAGTATCATATCTCCCATTTCATCTTCATCTACATCCTCTTCCATTTCCATAATACTGTCCTCAAGTACATCGCACTTTTATAGACCCTCTATATACTCCTTCCACCTTTCTGCTTTCCCTTCTTTGCTTAGAACAGGGTTTCCATCTGAGCTTTTGATATTCATACAAGTGGTTCTCTTTTCTCCAAAGGTCTCTTTAATTTTCCTGTAGGCAGTATCTATCTTACCCCTAGTGAGATAAGCCTCTACATCCTTACATTTGTCCTCTAGCCATCCCTGATAACCCTTTTTGCACTTCCTCTCAATCTCATTTTTGAGACATTTGTATTCCTTTTTGCCTGCTTCACTTACTGCATTTTTGTACTTTCTCCTTTCATCAGTTGAATTCAGTATCTCTTCTGTTACTCAAGGATTTCTACTAGCCCTTGTCTTTTTACCTACTTGATCCTCTGCTGCCTTCACTACTTCATCCCTCAAAGCTACCCATTCTTCTTCTACTGTATTTCTTTCCCCCATTCCTGTCAACTGTTCCCTTATGCTCTCCCTGAAACTCTGTACAACCTCTGGTTCTTTCAGTTTATCCAGGTCTCACCTCCTTAAATTCCCACCTTTTTGTAGTTTCTTCAGTTTTAATCTACAGTTCATAACCAATAGATTGTGGTCAGAGTCCACATCTGCCCCTGGAAATGTCTTACAATTTAAAACCTGGTTCCTAAATCTCTGTCTTACCATTATATAATCTATCTGAAACCTGTCAGTATCTCCAGGGTTCTTCCGATTAAGTTGTGCTCTGTGCAGAATTCTACCAAGCTGCTTCCTCTTTCATTTCTTAGCCCCAATCCATATTCACCTACTACGTTTCCTTCTCTCCCTTTTCCTACTACCGAATTCCAGTCACCTATCACTATTAAATTTTCGTCTCCCTTCACTATCTGAATAATTTCTTTGATTTCATCATACATTTCTTCAATTTCTTCGTCATCTGCAGAACTAGTTGGCATATAAACTTGTACTACTGTAGTAGGCATGGGCTTCGTGTCTATCTTGGCCACAATAATGCGTTCACCATGCTGTTTGTAGTAGCTTACCCGCACTCCTATTTTCCTATTCATTATTAAAGCTACTCCTGCATTACCCCTATTTGATTTTGTATTTATAACCCTGTAATCACCTGACCAAAAGTCTTGTTCCTCCTGCCACCGAACTTCACTAATTCCCACTATATCCAACTTTAACCTATCCATTTCCCTTTTTAAATTTTCTAACCTACCTGCCCGATTAAGGGATCTGACATTCCACGCTCCGATCCGTAGAACGCCAGTTTTCTTTCTCCTGATAACGACGTCCTCTTGAGTAGTCCCCGCCTGGAGATCCGAATGGGGGACTATTATACCTCCGGAATATTTTACCCAAGAGGACGCCATCATCATTTAACCATACAGTAAAGCTGCATGCCCTCAGGAAAAATTACGGCCAGATCGGTCAATCATCCAGACTGTTGCCTCTGCGACTACTGAAAAGGCTGCTGCCCCTCTTCAGGAACCATGCATTTGTCTGGCCTCTCAACAGATACCCCTCCGTTGTGGTTGCACCTACAGTACGGCTATCTGTATCGCTGAGGCACTCAAGCCTCCCCACCAACGGCAAGGTCCATGGTTCATGATTTCAATATCAATTCTTCAAAAGACAGTAGTACCATAGACGCCTTGATAAATCTGACCAACACATTCAATATAATACCCACAACACAGTTCCCATCAAGATTAACAGAATGTACAAACTCCATCATCAACCAAATCTTCATCTCAGACACAAGTTACAAATGCATGAGTGGAATACTGAGCATGGTTTATACTGATCATGAGGCAAAAATGTAGCTGAGAAAAGAACTTTTTCCTAAGACACGTTAGAACTTTTAATTTCTTACTGGCTAACGAAAATTGGAAAAGCTTCTCCATTCAGGACAATGTTGATAACATTTATGTAAGTTTTTATAATATATTTCTTCACTATTTTGATGTAGCATTTCCAAAAGAAATAAAAACAGTAAAACCTAAAAACAATACGCAATGGGTAACAAAAGGCATAAAAATTTCCAGTGAGAGAAACAGATTTAAAATTAAACCAGCAAGCAATAAAATATCAAGTTGTCTTCATGAAGTACCCGATTTCAAATCGAAAGCATGTGTTCACCATATAGCAAAACTGTTGACAAAATTTTCAACTTTTTTCTAGAATCTAATGCCTTTCTAGATGTTTTCAAAATAGCAAAAGTTTCACCACTGCTAAAAAAGGTTTTTCTGATCAAATAGCAAGCTACTGACTCATGGACAGCTAAGTTTCTATTGAAAAATTCTTTTATGACAGGCTTTTAAGTTTCATAAGTAAATATTCACCTCCTACTGTACATTAACATGGTTTTAGAAAGTCTAAATTGACACAGACAGCAATTTTTGAATTTTTAGACTGCACTTTAAAATCTCTTTGTTGACATAAATTAGCTGCAGGCATTTTTCTAACCTGCCAAAAGCCTTCAATGTCCTAGACCAAAGCATCTGCTTGAAAAAAAAATCAGAAAAATGAGGATTGAGAGGTGTGGCACATAGCTGGTTGTGTTTGTGCCTTTTTAAAAAAAAAAAGGAGCCACAGGCAGAAGATATCACATCACTATGAATTCAACACTTAGGAACAAAACAAGGACCAACTCCTTCCTTTCTAGTGAATTACCAATAAAATATAGTGCACCGCAGGGCTCAACATTAGGTCCCCGGCTCTTCTTGATTTATGTGGATGACTTTGCTCAATATACGAGCCTTCAAAAACTATCCTATTTTCCAATGACACCAGCATACTGGTTACTGGATCCATCCCAGAAACCTTGCAGTCAACAGCAGAAAGTTCTATGAAAAGATTTTCTAAGTGTTTCACAATAAACAAACTCATTATAAATACTGAAAAAACTGTGTGTGTCAACTTTTGTTTATTTCCTCCGTCTAACCCAATATCTATTCAAGCACAATTAAAAAAATTATCCCCTAGAAAATGTTTCATAAATTTTTGGGTTTGTGGGTTCAGCAAAACAAAGTGGGGCACACCCATAACTTGTCTACGAAACTCTCATCCTTGCGATATGGTGTAAGAATATTAATCTACAATAAGCAAAACAATGGTACTGTAGGAACTTTATGCACAGTTCCACTCACTGCTTCGATAATGAGATCATTTTCTGGGTACACTCAGCACACAGCTTAAAGGTTTTCAGAAATGCAAAAAGAGCACCAAGAATAATTAGGGGCCTTAAAAAGATGGAATCCTGTGAATCTCATTTTACTGATCTTGGTGTTCTGAATGTTCCAAGCTTGTTCGTTTATCAAACTATCTTGTTCACTACAGACTACCTCTTGAAAAGGCAAACTACTACAAAATAAGAAATGTACACAACTATTGTACCAGATGGAAATCAAATATTCGCCAAAAACATCACAGAACTACATCATATTGGAGGAGCATAATTAACATGGGTGTAAACTACACAATAAGATACTAGAGGAAATAAAAAGCACTATGTATCTAAAATTTAAAACTGAGCTAAAGGCAATTTTAATAGAACACTGTTTCTATACCATGAAAGAATTTCTGAATATGTAACAAAAAGTTACTTTAAAATTAAATAGTAAGAATGTGTGGACCAATAAAATATCAATCAATCATTGCATTTGAGTGTTATAAATCTTTTGTAATCACAACTTTTATTTTGCCACGTTGATGTAAAAAAGGTTGAACTTTGAAATGAGTCTAGCATGAGCTTATATCTGAACAATTCATATTCATCAACAGAAAACACAGGATGGAATGAAGCAGCATTTTACTGTCCCCCACCCCTACCCTTGTATCCCTTCCTGCCCCAGCCCCCTCCTTACACCCTTGTTGACTGAAAGTTCACTTTCTGACAGTCTTTTTATGTGTCTACCTGTGACTCAACATCTTCGCTATCTGTTCAGTAGCAAGTATCCTTTTTCATAATACTGTTACAACTAATATTGGTCATCTATTTTCAGTTAAAAGGTGTTACATGCCTCTTACATACTGCTGCACTTAAAGTTATTTATATTTTTCTGATTGTTCCCACCAACATACACTGATTAGCCAAACATTATGACCTCTGCCCACTGCGATGTCGGATGCTCCTGGTGGCGTAGCGGTCACATGACGCAATAAGAAAAGTATGTAAGTCAACTAGATACGGCCCTAACAAAGATATACGCTGCAAATGGAGAAATCCAGTGAGATAAATGACTCTGCCAAAGGGCAGATTATTATTATGGAGAGCCTGTGAATGAGTACCTTGAAAATGCCGAAGCTGGTCGAATGTTCACATAGTATTGTCATGAGCATCTACGGAATGTGGTAGAATGGCAGTGAAACTACCATTACACACCAAGTGTCTGGATGTCTGCGACTCTTTATACAACTAGGAGTTTGCAGGCTCGCCTGCTCTGTAAAGTAGGATAGATGGCGATCTGTGGCACTTCTGCCGAAAGAACAAATTACTGGTGCACGCATAAGTGTTACAGAGCACACAATTTAGCACACACTGATGAAAAAGGGGCTCTGGAGCAGACGACCCCTGTGTCCCCACACGTTGGCCCAACATCATCATCAATTATGATGTGGGCTTAGGATCAAGACTGAACCATGTATCACTGGAATTGTGTCGGATTAATCACATTGTTACACCAGGTCGATGGTCGTCTCCACAACTGCAATTATCCAGGCAAACAGCTGTTCAAAATGTACACTTCGGCACAGAATCAGGCTGGCGGGAGCAGTATTATGTTATAATAGACAGTCTCCTACACTTGCATAGGATCTGTGGTAGTAATCGCAGACATCAGGTCAGCTGCAGACCATCTTCATCCCTTCATGCTTTATGTCCTCCCTAATAACGATGTCATCTATTAGCAGTATAACTGCCTGCGCCTCGAAGCTAAAATCTTGCTACAGTGGTTTGAGGAGTGTGCTGGTGAAATCCTATTAATGTCTTGGCCTCAAAATTCGCCTGATGTAAATCCGATGGTTCCCATCTGGGTCACTATCGAGTGCCACTACAGTGTACAAGTACACAACCCAGCGGCCAGTTATTTATGGGAATTTCATGACTTATGCGTACATACTTGGTGCCACACAGCTCCACAAACCTACCAACGACCTGTAGAATCGATGATACACAGAATCTGTGATGAACTGTGTTACACAGTTTGCCCAACAAGCTAATAAGCAAATTCTCATAATGTTTTGGCTCATCAGTGTATCTTCTGTATGTGTGTAAGGTCAATGTCTCATACCTTTTGTACCTCTTTTATCATAACAATGTATTTAAAAAAAATATAACAGTGACTCAGCACAAATAAACTGCCATTGCATTTGCAGATGATGAATGTGGTGATGATGTGGGTTGAAGATACTAAAGAAGCATACCAAAAGAAATCTGATATTTTGAATACTATCTTCATTTCACATAAAAGATAAGAAACACACACTCTTGTAGAATGAGAAGGTGGTGGTGGATGTTAATATCTAACTAGAAGAAATATAGTACAAGACCACACTTGATGACATCAGTAATGAAGAAGCTGTCATTATAAGTTGTGAACACAGCGATTAACTCTAGTGCTAGGGCAATGAGGTGCAAATGAATCTTAACAGCGAAAGCATGTTTTTTGAAGATAGGTGAAAGAACGGAAGGGCAAGGGGAAGACCAATAAAATACTGACTATGAACAATAATGAGCAAGGGTGTACCCAGGATCTGAACTGCGTGGTGGTGGTGGTGGTGGTGAGGAGGGGGGGGGGGGGGGGGGCAGGTCATACTACCGTATTTACTCGAATCTAAGCCGCACTTTTTTTTTTCGGTTTTTGTAATCCAAAAAACCGCCTGCGGCTTAGAATCGAGTACAAAGTAAGCGGAAGTGCTGAAAAATGTTGGTAGGTGCCGCCACAACTAACTTCCGCCATTGAATATATGTAGCGCTACACAGGCATGCTTTGCAGACGCAAAGATAAATACTGGCGCCAAAACCTTTGCGTCAGTAAATAAACTTAAAAAAAAGGTGAAAGACGAGCTTTTTCTCCGTCCCGAGTTTTGAGCATTGCATTTTCATACATTATCCAACGAAGTAAATACAAATTCCGTATTGTTCATCTTCGAATGTAGCAGCATTTCAATGTACTATGAAAATCCGAATGGCAAGACTGTTTGGTTTTCCCCCCCCCAATATGGCCAACTCTACGTTCTGAATTTTTTCCTATCTGTGAGAAGAGATGGTTGCTAATAGGAACTTTTATGAATTGTGAATCATATGCAGTACTCTCTTCACCATAAGAATAATACGAATATAAACATTTTGCCATGTAGTCTTTTGTGTTTGCTACTATCTCATTTAAATCCTGCCAGCCTAATAAACTACGAAACTAGAGTGAGACAACAGCAAACGCAGAAGAATATAAATATCATGTCATGTTTATATTCGTATTATTCTTATGCCTAATAGTGATACAGTCAGAAATGAAGCACAGCAATTGACTAGATTTTTAAATCTAAGATGACTCTAATTTCTGTGCAGAATGTAATGTACTAAAGAGGCGCCTGCAAAGATTTTCAAACGGAGAAAAATTTTCACTAAACTCTCGTTCAGAACATCATCTATCATACGCAATCTATTATTTGGTTCTTGTTGATCATTATCAAAGAAAGCAGCAGTGTAAATAACAACAAATAGCAGATTCTTGTCATTGTTAAGGTTTTTAACATGGCTGTCAATCAGCGACTGTTGTATAAAACAAAATTTTGAAAAACACAGCCCTCAGTCGCGAATACAATTTTTTTTAATTATTTTTTTTTTTTACCAATTTTGTTCACCACTGAGGGCTGCGTTTTTCAAAATTTTGTTTTATACAACAGTCGCTGATTGACAGCCATGTTAAAAACCTTAACAATGACAAGAATCTGCTATTTGTTGTTATTTACACTGCTGCTTTCTTTGATAATGATCAACAAGAACCAAATAATAGATTGCGTATGATAGAAGATGTTCTAAACGAGAGTTTAGGTTCGCTAATGAGACAATTTCTCTCTTTTTTTATTGTAAGCGGCGGTAGCGCGCACAAAAGCAAGCCATGCCACGAGCGGCGACAGGCCGTAAACACTCATTATCAGAATGCGACAAACAATGCATGACAGAGTACAATAATGCATTTTCAGCTTAGAGTGACGTAAACACCTACAACAAAGAGAACGGCACTTCTCAGATCAAAGAAAAATAAGCAATCAATTCAAACCAGACGAAGCACGTCAAAAGGGAAGGGTACCCGTATAAATACGCACGGAGCGCCTGACGCATAGCAATGGCTACCTGGTAAAGCTTAACTGCTAAGCTTATGACTCGAATCAAAGTACCGTAGCTGTATCATCATTCATTCGACCTAAATTGTGTCTCATATTACAATGGACCAACTTTATTTCGATTTGGAGGTGCGGCCTAAAACTTTTCTCTCCCCTTGAATTTCGAGTCTCAAATTTCAGGTGCGGCTTAGATTCGGGAATTTTTTTTTTTCCCTTAATTTCGAGTCTCATTTTTCAGGTGTGGCTTACATTCGAGTAAATACGGTAGTCTCAGGAAACAAGGACTCGAGACAACATACAGCACTTCTTATTTAATAAAACAGTAAACAAGTGAAAAACTGCTTTTAACAAACATTTTAAATTCAAGAATGCACTTGTACAATCCGAGAAAACATGCAGCATTTCTTATTAAATAAAACAGTAAACTAGTAAAAAACTGCGAATATCTTCTAGGGGGAGGGGGTGACAGCTGCCCCCCCCCCCTCCTGCCCGCCCCTCACTAGGTACGCCCATGATAATGATGAATAACAAGATATAACAGTCAGAGTTTGAGAATAACTCACATGCAAGCAAATTTAGTTTCTTCATTTGTGACTGAACTGACCAGGGAGACCACAGAGCCTAGCATCACATCCTACTAAATGTTAAAACAATTTTGCTGAAACATGGGACCTGATTTATTAAATTTTATTTCTTTGCTCTGATTCAGCTTACTGATGTTATAAATGAACATAGCTAATCAGAGCTGACATTTCTCCATCCCATTATTAGTCAAAACATTTCGTAAATCAAATCACAAATCATATATCACACTTCATGTACATGTAAGCTTTTAATTATTATTTACTTAGGAAGGTATACTTCCAGAAGTTTTTTGACACTTGTGTATTACGTAACACCTGAGGAAACAATGGTTGTAGCAGTGGCACATTTCAGAAATGGAAGAAACAACAAAAATTACTGCCCCCTCTAATATGATGTGTGGCGCTTGAACAGCCAACATTAATTCGCATTTGCCTTCCAAGGATTCAATGAGACAAGATTGCTTAAGGCTATTTTAGTGCTCCTCAAAATGGGAAATCTCCAGCTCTAAAACAATCATACGTAACTTAGGTCAAATAAACTGGACATCTTCCTGACAAAAGCAAAACATACTATGCAGAATTCATCGCTAGCAAGCACAATGGCAACTATGTTATTCACGTGATACTCTGCTCTTGAGGCACATTATCCATCAACACAACCTCACATCAACAAATATTTTTACTTAGCATTAGCGAAAATAATCACTATGCTACAAGAAAAGGTTGTAAGATCTCAATGCTTGGTTAGTTGTTTTGGGGAAGGAGACCAGACAGCGAGGTCATCGGTCTCATCGGATTAGGGAAGGACGGGGAAGGAAGTCGGCCGTGCCCTTTGAAAGGAACCATCCCGGCATTTGCCTGGAGCGATTTAGGGAAATCACGGAAAACCTAAATTAGGATGGCCGGACGCGAGATTGAACCGTCGTCCTCCCGAATGCGAGTCCATCTCATTGCTTGTGCTTCGAATCCTCTAAGAACCATTTAAGATGAGAAACGTGGCAGAAATTGGTAAGGTTGGTCAGGAGAGTTTTGCACACATGTATGTGAGAGAGATGTCTCTCCTATTATACAGATCTCAACATACTGGTTTTAAAAAGGTCATACTATACCCAGGCTGCTGCAACTTTACACTTGACATATGTGTTTCAAGTTGGCAGTGTAATAGGTTAACAAGTGAAGAACGAGAAGTGCAAAACTCTAGGCACAGTAATCGCTGCCAGTCATGACGTCAAAGCTCCTGTGCTGCCGGCTTTGTTTGGTATGAACATAACGTACATTGTGCATCGTTTCTGCCTAACACTTGAACTGAACTGTGCTTCGTTTTGCTGTGGTTTAGAAAATTCTGGAAATCGAAGAAACGTCATTCGCCTGGTGACAATCCTTTATGTCAAGGCTTGCTGCTAGGCAGCAACGCACTGAAGCTACTACAGAGATCTCTCAAGTCTTATGAGCAGGAGAAACAATGCACAAGCATTCTTGGAGAGCCTTCAGTTCCTGCCAATAAAGTTGTGGAATGTACATTGTAAACTCTCGGAATTAGTGCAGGAACAAAAGTAACAATGGAGTGTTATTGAATAAGTTGAAAGATGTAGACATGCGCCGTAATGATTCCGAGGTGACTCCTGGAGTCACCCTGTCACTGACTTACATCCTTTCAAGACTGGTGCAATCCACAGGCATATTTATGCTTACTATAGCAGGAAAGAGCATCCTACAGTAGTAAAGTTAATAGTGTCATTAAAAGAAAGTGAACTTTTCAGGGGTGGGAAAAAGTCACTAAAAACTGAGCTGAAAAGTATTGGCTCTGAGCAATATGGGACTTAATATCTGAGGTCATGAGTCCCCTAGAACTTAGAACCACTTAAACCTAACTAACCTAAGGACATCACACACATCCATGCCTGACGCAGGATTCGAACCTGCGACTGTAGCAGTCGCGCGGTTACGGACTGAAGTGCTTAGAACCACTCTGCCACTGCGGCCAGCTGAAAAGTATTGATTTCCGTTACAAAGCGCTAGATGAATGCAAAGTCCTGTTAGGAAAGGCGCATACTGTTATGGCTCGAAGCATATTCTTGCACAAAATTGTGAACAAAAGACTATGAATGAGAGCTACACTTATTGGTTATTTATTGAATCACTGTCATTATAAAAGGTAGAGCAAGAAGTTACAATCTCGGTAATTACTTGTTTTGTAAACTATGTATCGTATTGCTTTTAAGATATTGGTCATCATCACATGCTTGTTCCCCATATTTCTTTGCTCCTTTATCGAAAGTGCGAGTTTCATTATGACTAATATATATATATATATATATATATACACACACACACACACACACAAAGATGATGAGACTTACCAATCAAAAGCGCTGGCAGGTCGATAGACACACAAACATACACACAAATGAAGCAACCGTTTGTTGCAAAAGCTTGAATTTTGTGTGTATGTTTGTGTGTTTATCGACATGCCAGCGCTTTTGATTGGTAAGTCTCATCATCTTTGTTTTTAGATATATTTTTCCCACGTGGAATGTTTCCCTCTATTATATAGTTTTTTATTTTCTGTCAAGGGAATAGCAAGTCAAAATCAAATTCTTATATATACAGTTATTACTCAATAGCATACATGTACGAGATGGAGCACAAAACTGTATCATCTGCTATGCGTATAGAGGCTGCTGTTGCAACATCGCTACTGCAGTACAACCAACCTAACTTGACATAATGCAAACCATCAAGTGCAATGTTTCACATGGGCAGGTATAAATCACAACTTTCAGAGGACAGAACACTGCTCCATTTCAGTGCACCCTGATTTCCAACATCCCTCTTTCCAATGTGTAGGGGCTCTACTGCACTACACTGCCACTCAGAGAAATACTGTGCACTTACATGTGTATCTGCTACGTTCACTACGACAATGCAGTCTGTTTAGGTTGACACTTTGCATCTTCCCACTGTCTGACATTATGTGGATTCAAATTGCCTCCTGGTAGATGCTGTGACAGGCTGAGAGCAAGACTTATGCTCATGGTACCATGACCTGACTGCCTCTGAAAATCTCTCATTGTTAGAAAATAACAACTATGCAATCAGTTGTCTATCCCAGAAATGTCTTGCTACTTCACAGACCTCAATACTTTAATGAGCCACTGCTTTACTTTTACTCTTATTGAAGAGAGCACTAATGGCAATCTGACACTTGGACACCTCAGATATCAGTGTCAATCCCAGTTGATGTGGTCAAGTGAGTTTCCTTTTCTTGTATCCATAACTAGCAGTGACACACTAAGCTGTTATAGACATAACCATCTCCTCCAATTCTTTTAATCAGCGTAATACAGAGAGAGACCAAGACAACTGGGAAACTTCTCTAATTACATTAACTGGTTGTCATTAATTATTCATAATAAAAACAAAGACTGATCTATAAAAAATAAACATTGTATTTTATAAAACAAATGTGAAATGAGCTGCCGGCCGGTGTGGCCGTGCGGTTCTAGGCGCTTCAGTCTGGAACCGCGTGACCGCTACGGTCGCAGGTTCGAATCCTGCCTCGGGCATGGATGTGTGTGATGTCCTTAGGTTAGTTAGGTTTAAGTAGTTTTAAGATTTAGGGGACTGATGACCACACATGTTCAGTCCCATAGTGCTCAGAGCCATTTGAACCATTTGAAATGAGCTGAACAAACAAATATTAAATGACATGTTCAGATATTATATTGTCAGTAGATACAAACTGTCGTAATAAAGGAATTGAGCTTTAACTGCTTATATAATTACTTATAATGAACACTTATTTATACTACCATTACAAAATAATTTATACTTACTTGTACTCTGGAGCATCTACCTGATTGTACATTTCACAGTTTTCAAAAACTAAAAGAACATCTTTTATGAACTCTCTATCATTTTTATACACCATATTTTCAAGATTCTGCTTTATCAAGCCTAAATCCATAGGTTTCTTAATTATGGTATGATAATCAGGAACCTGCATAAACAAATAAATAAATAAGCAAGCTAGTATATTTATAACATGTTAAGTAGTTAGGACAATTTAAGTAATATAATTTCTTGTTATTAGTGTGCAGTGCATTTGCCCATCATATTACATCACTTAGTAAGCCTCTTAAAAGAAATCTCAATATTCTGTGCTATTCCTGAAGTATATTTTACTTATTTTTTTAAAGCAATGCTGCAAAGCAGTAGGACAGATATCAATACTGAAGACAGTTTGGAGAACAGTTAGAGAAAGGGTGCCATGGCATATCTTAATATACATGCCTGAAGTACACCGAGCACTCATCACCCAAATGCATTCCTTCTCATTATAACAACCAACCAAAAAAAGCAAACTGACATAAATAGTTACCATGTATGTAAACAATATTCTTGGTTTCATCCAACAAAAAGATATAAAAGTGTTATTAAAGCAGCTACAATTATAAACAAAATAAAATCTTTTTGAGTAACTCGTCTCATAACCTGTCCTACACCACAGTAATGTTTTATAATATCACCAAGATATGAACCTACCTCTGTTTTGCTCACTGGCAATCTGAATGGCCATGCTTCTTTATGATTTATCATGTTCTTTATTAACTTGTCCAATACAGGATAATTGAGCGGCAGGTCTGGATTAGCTTTAAGGGAATGTCTGCCACTCCGACGCGAGGGTAATGTGTCTTCACTGTGTGTGCTGTCTTCATCTGTCAAAATTCAAAATAATCACTTATTCTTTCAATTCTCAATATTTGTATGTCAAAAATATCACTATGTTCAACACTATTTAGTAACTGAATAATTTATTTCCAATCCAGGAGAAACTCAATATAGCTACCACAATCTTAAGACAAAATTGCATTATTACTATTGTATCAAAGATATGTGCAGCAGAATGTTTAGAATACAATGACACCAAATTACTCTAAGTAGTAACATATGTAATAAAAGAAAAAGCTGTAACAACACACATGCAACATGCAGTATCAGCACTGACGACTTTCACATTTCATGGCATTACTTAAATATTAAGCAATTCCACAATTTACACAACAAGCCTTAATATCTATAACTGTGTGCGTGGTAGTAGATCGGGAAGAGGGGGGGGAGGGTGGGGGGGGGGGGGGGCGAGCGAGCAAGTGTGTGAGAGAGAGAGAGAGAGAGAGAGAGAGAGAGAGAGAGAGAGAGAGAGAGAGGAGAGGGAACCAAACAGCAAGGTCAATGGGCCCATGGGATTAGGCAAGCATGGTGAAGAAGGAAGTTGGCCATGCCCTTTCAAAGGAACTATCCCGGCATTTGTCTGAAGCGATTTAGGGAAATCGTGGAAAACCTAAATCAGGATGACCGGATATGGGTGATGTTTTATACATACACATACAATCCCAGTATGAGAACATACAATTACCACTCTCCATCACCCATCTCTCACCAGAAAGAATGACACACATTTGCGGTAATGAGTTGGTTGAAGATATACCGGAAGCAGCAGAAATAAATATGACAAAACATAAATTCAACAGTTTACTAGCAAGGCATTTCTCTCGAATCACTAAATATTCCTATGTCGTAAAACAAGGAGAACATAAGAAAGATAAAAAATAATCAGAATGATATAATAGAGCAATATTTCATCACTGAGTGTGAATTTGAAGAAGTACTCTGACTTGCTGTGGATGCTGCTGGCAGCCCATGACTCATCACAGAAGAAATAATGATGAAAATGATAAAAAAAGATTATGCTGTAGACATCAAAAGAGTTTAACCCACCACACGAAAGGTGATAATAGAAATCTGAGACAGAGTTACAATGTCAAGGAACCATGAAAGTACACTCTGAAGACGGAAGTGAATCACAAAGGAAATGGAAGCCAGCAACTGGAATATAAAATGGCTGGTTGTCTTGCGTGTCCATGAACATGTCTCGGCAAACAGCAAAATTAATGCATCAATAATTGGGTGTTAAAAATTTAAAACTTTGGAAAAGATCTCACCATCGTATTACAAATACACTCCTGTTCCTGTTTTCAAATGAAATATATCTGGTACCACAAAATGAAAAGCAATTAACACAAAGTCTAAGAGTTAAATACAGGGGAGGTATTTCAGATCATTCGACAAGAAAAGTTCAGTACTTTGTAGTGCTGTTGTCCCAGCTGTGCTTACACAGTTATATATTTCAACTTGTACAAGAATTAATGAATACTATACGGAAAAACTGAACAAACAGAAAAGAGGGAGGGAATAAAGGGTGGAAAAAAATGGAAACACCAAAAAGACAGCACATTACCATGCCCTAATAAAGTATAGGAAACCCATTGGCAGTCAAAACAGCATCCAATCATCTCGGAACGGACAGATGGAAGTCCCGTATGGTTTTCAAGGGGATCTTATACCATTCTTCCTGCAAAATATTTACAAGTTCAAGCAACAATGATGGAGATGGATAGTGATCATACACCCTTCCCTCCACAGTAGACCACAAAGGCACAATAATATTGAGATCAGGTGACTGTGGTAACCAGTAGAGATGCGACAATTCATCCTCGTGCTCACAAAACCTGTCCTAGCCTGTGACAACCATATGAACAGGGGCCCTGTCCTCTTTGAACACAGCACAACTACTGCGGAACAAACATTCTACCATCGACGGACTTGATTAGTGAAAAGGGTAACATAATCTTTGGCTGTAAGGTAACCTTGCAGAGGAACTATGGGGCCCATGGAATATCACGATATGGCTGCCCAAGTCACTGTGCTTCTGCCACTTTTCTTCCAGATCACCTGCAATTCCCACGTAATTGGATTTTTTTTGGATGCTGAATGGATTCACGAATGTGACAGTCAGTTCTGCACTGACTTTTGCAACTGCTGTCTCCCCCCCAGATGCTATGCCAAAAGGGTGATGAAAACTGGCATAAAACAATGACAAACAAGAGGGATATAAGGCAAAAGAATATTGGTGAAACCTGTAAATCCTGATATGGGCTGACAGTTAGCACATCGAGTCCACATTACAGGCAGCACAATTACTTTCCACAATTGAGGCTCAATGCTACAAAAATTGATTCACAATAATGGCACATAATGGACACAGCTTTAAATAGTTCGCAGTTCAGAAATTCTAAGAAATTCACTACTGTCAGTATGGTAGACTATCTTGGACATGCTATGAAGCAGGCTTAATATCTATTGAAGTGACAAAATAATAAGTAAAATGAACAATGCAAAATTTGGGATGGAATAACAATGATATTACAAAAAGGATAGCTATTATAAGCTATCAGACTACATCCTTCAGCAGACAAACAAACCAAAACAAAAGAGAGATATTTATGTATGTACAACTCATAAATACATGGCCACAGTCATCTCGGGACACTGAGGCTCAACTGCAAAAACATCTGAGATAAACTGCAACCACATGTAAAGAAGGTATGGAAAAAGCATACCGGAGGGGTGGGGAAGAAATTTTCTCAATAGTGTTTCTCAAAAAGAACGTTGCCTTCCCACCAGGGATTCCCATTTGAGTTCCTGAAGCATCTCCGTAACGTGTTGTTCGAATCTAGCTGTAACAAATCTAGCAGCCCGCCCCTGAATTGGTTTGATGTCTTCCTTCAATTCAACCTTGTATGGATCCCAAACACTCAAGCAGTACTCAAGAATAGGTCGGACCAGCATCCTGTATGTGGTCTCCTCTACAAGTGAACCACTCTTTCCCAAAACTGTCCCAATAAACCAAAGTCGACCATTTGCCTTGCCTACCACATTTCTCACACACTCGTTCCATCTCGTACCGCTTTGCAATGTTATGCCCAGATATTTAAACGACTTGGCTTTGTCAAGCAGAACACTACTAATACTGTATCCGAACATTACAGGTTTGATCTTCCTACTCATCCACATTAACTTACATTTTTCCACATACAGGGCTACCTGCCATTCATCACACCAACTGGAAATTTTATTTAAGTCTTCTTATATCACTCAACTTCGACACCTTACCGTACACCACAGAATCTTCAGCAAACAAACGCTGATTGCTGCACACCCTGTCCAACAAATCACTTATGTATATAGAGAACAGCAGCAGTTCTATCACACTTCCCTGGGGCACTCTTGACGATACCCTTGTCTCTGATGAACACTCGCCGTCAAGGACAACATCCTGGGTTCTATTATTTATGAAGTACTCAAGCCACTCACATATCTGTGAACTTATTCCATATGCTCGTACCTTCATTAACAGCTTGCAATGGCCCACCGTATCAAATGCTTTCCATAAATCTACAAATATGGAATCTGCCTGTTGCCCTTCATCCATACTTCTCAGTATATCATGTGAGAAAAGGAATGCTGGGTTTCGTACAAGTGATGCTTTCTAGAAACATGCTGATGCATGGACATAAGCTTCTCTGTCTCAGGAAAGTTTATTATATTTGAACTGAGAATACGTTAAAGGATTCTGCAGCAAACAGAAGTTAGGGATATTGGTCTGTAATGTTGCAAGTCCATTCTTTTACTTTCTTATATATTGCAGTTTTTTCCATTCGTTGGGGCTTTGTACCGGGCGAGAGATTCTCGAAAAATCAAACTGAGATGCCATTTGGGCCCGGTGATTTATTTGCTTTCAAATCTTTCAGTTTTTTTTCTCTATGCAAGGTATGCTTATTACTATGTTGTCCATATGGGAGTCTGTTTTGTAAAAAAAAAAAAAAAAAAAAAAAAAAAAAAAAAAAAAAAAAAAAAAAAAAACCACACACACACACACACACACACACACACACACACACACACGGTGACAACTATCTTACATGAAGAAAATAGAAACAGTTAATGCTCCAAGTCCTGAGTGTGTGGAATGTGTTTGGGCAAATAACAAATAAGACAGGAATCTATACTGAAAAACCAGAATGTTTTTCCTGCAATTTAAATTACTGTTCCTCTCAGCTATATAATATAGCTCTGGTGCTCACATTGGAACCAGTCAAACAATACACCCAGTTTGAGGGTGGTATATAATACTTTCTTCTTCAATTAGTGTGTAGTTCATACATCAATTTATTTGTAATCTGATATTTGGAGGGCCAGGATGGGGGCTGAACAATTGTGTTTAAGGACATGGAAACACAATTTCTCAAAAACAAATTTTATTTTTATGCATAAATGTATTTAACAAGAAAGTCCACTCATGAGTAATTACGTGTGTGTGTGTGTGTGTGTGTGTGTGTGTGCGCGCCCGTGTGTGCGAGAGAGAGAGAGAGAGAGAGAGAGAGAGAGAGAGAGAGAGAGAGAGAGAGAGAGAAATCTTATTGTAATCATAAACTGAATAGTTTGGTGTGCCACTTAATGATAATGTTCTCAGACCTTGTACTGGCAAGTCAAGTGCGTCATGATTAATATGTGCAATTTCAGTGCACTTCATCACAGTCAGACTTTGGGTACCCAACACCTGAGACATTTCTTACGTAATGCAGACACTAGGATTTACACATACCATTGTGTACAGGAAATATGTATTTCTGTTTATTATACATCACAGCACGCAGAGATTATCACAGATCCTGCGTCACCACCATTGGATACTTGTGGAAAAATACCAACTGAACTGGTGAGTTGTAATAAATTCCAATGAGATCAAAAAGTAATGGGAATTTTTGTTTTTCTTAAAGTATCTTTATTTAGTCACCAACATCTACTTTGTCCCCTTCTACATAATCCCCCTTTGACATAACACACTTCTGTCAATGCTTTTTCCCATCTTCGAAGCACTTGTGGAACACTCTTCTTGTTAGGGTATTCAGCTCCTTCAGTGTTCCTATTTATATCTCATCAATGGTGGAAAAACAACATACTTTAATGGTTCTCTTCAGCCTCAGAAATGGAAACAAGTCAAAGAGGGCCATGTCTGACGAACATGGTGGCTGAGGCAACATTAACTGATTTGTTTTTGCCAAAAAAAATCACGAACAAGTATGGAGATGTGAGCGGGAGAATTATTCGGCTGCAATTTCCATGAGCGGTTTTGCTACAAGGATTTTCTTTGAAATGCTTCATGCAAATGGCACATAACTTCTTAACAGTATTCATTACTGACTGTGTGTCCATAAGGCTGGAATTCATGATGCAGTATCCCACTGTAATTTAAGAAAACAGTAAGAAGAAACTTCACATGTGAGTGCACTTGTTGAGTTTTTCTGGTCTTGGCCCTCCAAGTGGTTTCCATTGGGATATTTGGGACTTCGTTTTGATGTCATACCCATATATCCATATTTCGTCACCTATTATAACTTCCTCTGGAAGTTCTGGGTAGCTGTCTCTTCATTTGCAATTTCTAAGCAATGTCTACGCAATGTCATTTTTTGTTAAAATTCAACAAGTTCGGTACAAACTTTGCCACTACTCGTTTAATGCTCAAAACATCTGAAAAAATTACTTGGTATGAGGCAAAGCATATGCCAACACCTTCAGCAACCTCTCTGGTGGTGATTCTGCAATTTTCCAAACATCTCTTTGCTCCTTCGACACTATTGTCAGTAATTAATGTGCTAGGGCGTCCAGGGCGGTCATAATCTTAAACGTCTTCTCAACCCTCTTTGAAACGTTTACACCACTCTTAAATTGTTATCTTATTCGTACAGATTTGCCAAATGCCACAGTCAACATTTCAAATGTGGTGCTGCATTTTATTCCATTTTCCAAGCAAAATTTAATGCACACTCAATGTGACATCTTTTTTGTAAGCAAAAATTTGCCAACTACTCTAAAACATAAACATCATTTTCAACTGTAAACAACAAAAACTAAATATTAAAAACAGCTAAAAATGAAAACATACATCAGGAATGTGTGTACCAACAAAATAAAAAAAGTTTTAAGAATTGGTGTATAATGTCCAGGAAATTAAAATATTCCCTTTACTTTATGATCACACCTCGTATGTCAAAATCAATAGGAAGCCATGACTTCATTAGCTAACATTGCACTATTTAAGCTGGCAGTGGAAGTATTCAAGTCGTGGCTGTTTACATCAGATGAAATTTGGAACTCCAATACATCTAACATCGTCTCTTCACTCGCGAGTAATACAGCAACGGTCTATACATTTGCATTTGTTTGTTCACTTACAACACCAAGTATGTTTAGTTAGTAAAATTTCCACCCTCACCATTTAGTAAATAGTCAGCCTTTGTAGCTGTGACACCATAGTTACAAATAATTACATGTTTTCAACATGTGAAAGCTTTTATTGTACAATTAGTAATTCAAGACAAGCAGCTGAAAAAAAATGAAGAAACTGTTAGGGCCACATAAAGTGGATGACTGTAATTCACTTGTGGTATGTTACACAAAAATGGAAGTGAAAAGAAATAAACTAACTCCTTCGTTGAATTTAGGAGCAATTTTAACTTGGAACAGCAGGATAATTAATTGTGGTCTCTAGAGGACGTGATTTCGACATATTATGATGTACAGTAGAAGCAGTTACCCAAAGCACTGTCCTCTATCAACAACAGGTATGTACTGATTACACCACAATGTGATACAAACCTGATAACTCGGGGAAAAAAGCTACTGGGAAACGAGGCCCCAAAATTATGACTATAGTTTTCCTATGGTACAAGGTTACGAATCAGCTGATCTACTGTAATAAGTGTGGAAGTGTCAGCTAAAATCAGTTTGTTTTTGTAACCATTGTTTCATAAATATGGCAATTTTGTAGCTGTGGATAGACAGATAAATGTGCTAACAAACATCCATTACAGAAACCAGCAGAACAAACTGTCTGCATATACTCACACCCATATAAGAATGTAGACAACAGAAGACTGCTTCAGTGCCACACATGAAGGCAAGAAACAAGCGACAAATATGAAAACAATGTGGGTTTGTTTTTTTACTTTAAATAGCCAGTCAATTGCAAAATAGTTACCTAAAGTAGTATTGCTGTTTACAAATGCTAAAACGAATGTGTGTGATGCACAGAGGAAAAGAAGTACAAAATTGTGGTTAGCATTGGCTTCTGTATGATGGCAGTGCTCTTAATCATACAGTCTTTAGCATTCAGCAGTTTTTCACAAAAATAAAATGACAACTGTCTGGTGTGTACTCTACTCTCTGAGCCTGGGTCTCTTGTGACACATTTGTGTTCTCTACACTGTAAGGAGCAATATTTTCAAGACACAGAAGAGGTGGAATAAAGATTGTTCAAGTCAACATGTTGATTACAATCTGACTCTGAAACCATTTGTATGAACTGCATAATTTTGAGGCAAGTACATCAGATCCAATGAAAACTATTTTGAAAGTAATGCAATTAAATACTTCTATCTACTCTACCGCTCCACCCCCCCCCCCCCCCCCCGACTGTGTGTGTGTGTGTGTGTGTGTGTGTGTGTGTGTGTGTGTGTGTGTGTGTGTGTAGGGAGGGGGGGAGGGGAGGGGGGCGCGTGTGAGCTGAACAGATGATGACTTTTGCACTAGAAGTAAAATACAAGCTACCTGTATAATTAGGTCAATATCACAGAGCCACAAAATTTTATAATTTTTTTCATTTATTGAGTATCCGGTCAGACTTTATTTACATTTAGTTTTCAACTGTGATTCATCAACTGCCAATAGCTCATTATTTGCAGAAATCTGAAAACAATTTCCACTATTAAAAAGTTTTTACTTCCTAATTATTCCCTACCACTTTAGTTTCCACTGTCCCAGGGTTTTCTCTCTTTAGGGTACATTTCCTTATCTTCTTTTCCTGATTGTCATTTTCTTTCCCCTCATCTTAATAAAAGAATTTTTTAAAGATGACTAAAGGACGCGTCATTTACGACGGCAGCGGCCGAGTTTAGGTTCGTTCTGCGCATCTGACGTCACAAAACAACATAGTCAGTCAATGAACAGAGAACGATGTTGCCAGAACTCGACTGCAGTGCAGAGAACGGACGAGTGTCTTCAGTTTTATAAGCGTTCAGTCATAAATGAAGCAATTGAACAAAAGCAATGCCTTGACAGCAGAATTTCTTTTACAGAAGGTTTGGAAAAAGCATTCTTTATACCAATTGCTTCATATTCTATTAATTAATTAAACCAAACAAGCAATAAGCCTCCTAATTCAGGCGATAGCAAGGAAAGGTGTTTGTATCATTCTCACTAACCGCTTTTTCGCAATAAAGAACAGTGGTAATTGTTTATTTCCTATTGTACTTTGACGAAACGTAATTCATAGCCATACCAACAGTGTTTGTCGGTATTTTGCGTCACCTGTTAAAATCCTCCAGGAAGTCTAGTGCCTGCCGAGCTCCATTAGCGTAATGGTTAAAGTGTTTAGCTGATAAGCGAAAGATTCCGAGTTCAAACCTTGTTTGGTGCTTAATATTTTCTTTATTTAAAAACAATATCGAAGTGTCTTACTTCATGAAATTTATTCGGTTGAATGTAATTTTTTGAAATTTCTAGTGGCAACTAAAATCGACCATACGGAAAGTATACGCTATGGACTTTTACCTCTGCAAACTATTCAAAATTTCGTGCAATGGTTTACTACATTTAATGCTACATGCTACACAATAACTGCGTTGAACATCGAAACAAAATTAAGTCATTTATGGGGGGAAGGTATCAGTCAAGAAGATGTGTAAAAATCAAATTTTTGGACCAAATAGTTTTTGTGAAATCGAATGATAAGTGTGTCAAAGCAGTCTGAACACTGTGTGTCTGCACTGGCGAGCAGTGCAGTGCTGACAAAATCGCGCGGAATGCGGGGAGCATGTCTCTGTAGCAGTGAAAGGCTTAATGCGGCCGCGGTGGCTTTACTTCATAAACTGCGCGCTCCCCGATAAACGTAAGTTTGCTTGGCGCGTACAACTGGCAACGCAGCAATCTCCCGCGTCTGGGCGGGCATGCGCAAACCGCCAAGATAAAAGAATTGAACTATAGTCAAAGAATCAATTTATGTTCACCTTTCTGCTCCTGTTATTTCTGTTTCAGTATGTGATATCAGATCAACTTTGATCACAATAATACTTAGCTGCAACTTTCTTTTCATAAAGTCATGACTGTTTAACACAGTCTCTGAGAAAATACAGATTATTAACATGGCAACCTGAAATACATGAAACAGTAAGTATTAGAAGTTCTCTCACTATTTGAAAAGAGAAATGACCGAGTTTACAAGAGATAGCAATGCACTACAGGAGCACTGATTTTATGTAAGGTTTCTGGAAATAACAGCAGGGGATACATATTGCTTTTGCAACAGAAGAGGGAAGACATGATGGACTTATTTTTTGGTTGGGGTGTTCTACACCACACATCTGTTTTAAGTTTTAAGAGAGAAATAGGCTTACTTCTATATGAATAAACTGTCATAGTTCTCAATGGTATTATTTAAGCCTGTATCACAACAAGACAAATACTGATCAAAACAAACAATCTCTTGGGTACCTAGCAGGCTATTTACCTATACATTATTTCTTAGACTGATTACTTGCTCAAATCGTTTGTTGGCATCTGACAAATTCAGAAATTAACAAGACTAAGTATGTATACAATATGGACCCTTAGACCCAATCTTCCGTCAACGAACTCTGTTTAATGTCGTATCAGAATCAGTTACCTTACATCTTCAATGCAACACGACTTTTTATACACTGTGTATGCAATGTCATTATAGCAAACCAAATCAGTAGGAAGACTTATCACATAAATGGCAATGAATATCCCACCTATGGTAGTAAATAAAATCACATTTTTGTTGTGAGCATAGGAAAGACTGTTCACTACATTAAGCATAAATGAAATAAATTATTAAGGAAGGTCTACAAGGTTTCATCACAGTTAATAGGCACAGGTTAGGAACACATGGGACAACATACAGTAAGCCCAAATAGTGACCGGAAAGCTTGTGACAGGAAAAAAGACAGAGAGAGAGACACAGAATAGCTCGAAAATACACACACCATCCCAGGAATCGCTCCGTAATCGTCGGGCAAACCTTGAGATCTTAGCCACAGCTGCAGTGGCACAGCAGCGCCGTTGCCTTATTGGCACTTGAGGCTGTACTGGCATAGCTCCATCTGTAGACCAATTAAGGGTCTTACAGACACATTCACACCACACATGCGAGCAACACAGATTGAAAATCTGTCACAGGCTACATTAGTTTCATAATATAATGCATACCACTCTTACAGCAAGTTAACTACTGTATTGTATTAAGACCCAGTAATAGAATTTTAATCAATGACAGCTTTCGAGAAAGCAAAGATCTACAGCAATAATTTCAGTCGTGTTCTTGCAAATATGACCCAAGAAAGATAGACTGCAAGATTTTCTACTAAGCCCAGCTAAATTTTGATGTATTTTGTTTTTATTAAAACTGTAATTTACTTATAAAACAAGTACTGATGAATCATAGTAGTTACATTAAATCCCTTCAACAATTTTACAGAGCATGTACTAATATAAAAAATAATTATGTCAAATTACTCTACAAAAAACGTGATGACTTTTCTTAGCTATTGCTGCAAAATACAGATTAAATACTTTGTCAATGTTGATGTTAAGTGACAAAAAATGATTATATGCTCCACAAAATAATTAAAAAGATAGATTTTCCAATCACCATATAAAATTACCACTAATATAATTAAGAAGCCAACATTAACACAATTATCTATTAATATAACAAACAGCAGTACTAGAAAGGAACTGTGAGAAGTTTATTACGAACGAGTATGTATTAGGAGAACTGTAAACAGTCCCTGAGCGGGCCGAGTATGTATAGGGTAGACTGATGAGTTTGATAAGGTACATAATAAATTACTTCTTGTCAAAAACAATACTATTTCTCATCATAATCTCCGGTGATCTCAGTGCATATGACTCAATATGATTCAAACTTATTTACCCGCTTCCCCAGCTAGGAAAGAGGGTTGGCAATGAATTATTTCACAGTACAATTAGTGCACTTTCTTGCACACTAATCTTCCACTTCAACTCAGAATGTCAACAGTTCAATATTGGTGTGTGATAAGATGTCGCAGTTTTACTTATTCCCAAATATAAAATCAACATGAAACCATGTGATTGGATGGGGGACAGTTCTCAAAAGGTCTATATGTATTCACTTTACCCCTTAAGACACTTTCAACTTCGTTAAAAGATTTGACAGCAAATTTGCCCCAAGTATGTAATGGTGCATCCATTTTATTTTATTTTATTTTTTTACACAGTAACATTGCTATCACAAGACTTTCAGATATTCTTCAAATTTTAGAAACATTATTTTAAAATGTCCTTCCCCAAGTGTTGTAGGCCCGGTGTCAATAAATGGAGAACCAATCACAAACTAATGTATAGAATTTCACAGATGATATTATATGTCTGTTCATATGAGATACCTATCACCTCCATAATCTCGTGAAACTTAATGTGATTGTCTTTATTATCATAATCATCTTATTTCATCACAATGAACTTCAATAGAGCATTTGAGACATGCAAATCTACAGAACTCATATGACCACATGTACATTAATTTATCCTTTGACTTGAGGTAATAGTTACCAATGAACAACTGAATGTTGTTATGTATTTAAAAGTTTGAATCCGAGCATTACAAGGTCAATGTTGCTAAACAATCGTATCCTTAACTTCTGACTGCTCCTGTCCCTGCGCACTCTGTACGTGTTTAAGCCCACCTTAGATCCTTTCGTCAGGTGCTTTAGATGTATATATAACATCTAGAATTCGATATATCAATTGTGATGTGAGAAAAGACACCACTCACAAAACAAAAGATGGGATTATGAGTACGCAGTTGAACACTACAAGAATATATAATTTATGACAAACATACACAACGCTTGTGTAATATTCTACAATATTTGTTATTTTACATGATGATGGCACAACAGCCAAGAGCTGCTTTGTAAAATAATACGAGGTGTGGCTAGAAAAAAACCGGACTAGTACTGGTGAAACAATAAAACGAATGCAATAAGGCTGAAAGTCGCATGGCCTGTCACGTGACTCTCGCTCCGCCTACTGCTCGAGTTTCATCTGCCTCCTGCACTCAGTCTGCCCGTGGCGTCTGTTTTAAGTAGTTGACGTTTTGTCTGTGCGTCGGAAAATGTTGAATGTACAGAAAGAACAGCGTGTTAACATCAAATGTTGTTTCAAACTAGGAAAATCTGCAAGTGAAACATTTGTAATGTTACAACAAGTGTACGGCGATGATTGTTTATTGCGAACACAAGTGTTTGAGTGGTTTAAACGATTTAAAGATGGCCGCGAAGACACCAGTGATGACACTCGCACTGGCAGACCATTGTCAGCAAAAACTGATGCAAACATTGAAAAAAATCGGTAAACTTGTTCGACAAGATCGCCGTTTAACAATCAGAGCAGTGTCTGAGTTAACAGGAGTTGACTTGTTGTCTTGTCGAACAAGTTTACCGATTTTTTCAATGTTTGCATCACTTTTTCCTGACAATGGTCTGCCAGTGCGAGTGTCATCACTGGTGTCTTTGCGGCCATCTTTATATCGTTTAAACCACTCAAACACTTGTGTTCGCGATAAACAATCATCGCCGTACACTTGTTGTAACATTACAAACGTTTCACTTGCAGATTTTCCTAGTTTGAAACAAAATTTGATGTTAACACGCTGTTCTTTCTGTACACTCAACATTTTCCGACGCACAGACAAAACGTCAACTACTTAAAACAGACGCCACGGGCAGACTGAGTGCAGGAGGCAGATGAAGCTCGAGCAGTAGGCGGAGCGAGAGTCACGTGACAGGCCACGCGACTTTCAGCCTTATTGCATTCGTTTTATTGTTTCACCAGTACTAGTCCGGTTTTTTTCTAGCCACACCTCGTAAATATTGTACAATATTACACCAATGGTGCGTGTGTTGTGATGTGTTATGTTATGCAATTACCAGGAGATCTTTAGATTCGTGTGCCACTTTCTTAAAGTTCCACAGGCTTATATATTCGAAAGCAAAGTAACAGTAACTGCTGAAACACTATTTTCTAACATGGAGTATTTCAGTGGTCGCGAAAGTCACTCATAAAAACAGCCAAATATCAGCAGCACAACGACCAAAATTTCTTTTCAGTGCCAGTTTTTTAAAATTTAAACTATATGGGCAGGTATATTGTTATTAAATCAATTAGGTTACACCAACACTGGCCTTTACTAAAAATGTCCTCGATCTGATTGAGGTACATTTGCTGAGGTCCACCCCTTCCAGCTTTGCCATCAAGACTCCTACACCAGTTTCTTTTCCATCAAACAATGGAAAATCCAGGATGGAATGTAACAATACGAGGGAAGGAAAGTTGCTACTCACCATATCACTATCGAACACTACCTTTCCAGATGCCCTGTGGATTCCAAATCAACAACCTCCTTCCTAGTCATCATGACCAACTATATCCTCACCCACAATTACTTCTCCTTTGAAGACATTACCTACAAACAAATCCGCAGTACGGCTATGAGCACCCACATGGCACCATCCTATGCTAACCTATTCGTGGGCCATCAAGAGGAATCCTTCCTAAAAACCCAGAACCCTAAACCCCTTACCTGGTTCAGATTCATTGATGACATCTTTGCTATCTGGATTGAAGGTGGGGACACCTTATTCACATTCCTCCAGAACCTCAACAACTTCTCCCCCCATTTGCTTCACCTGGTCCTACTCAACCCAACAAGCCACTTTCCTAGATGTTGACCTCCGTCTCAGAGATGGCTACATCAGTACCTCCGTCCATATCAAACCTACTAACCACTAGCAATACCTCCACTTCGACAGCTGCCAATTATCCTCCCATCCTTTTACAAAAACAAATCTCCCACGCCTTATCTTTCCAGTCTCCCACCACTCCCAAAGTCCCACAGCCCGGCCACATAGAAGCATTCCACTCGTAACTCAGTACCATCCGGGACTGGGGCAACTGAATTACTTTCTCCACCAGGGTTTCGATTACCTCTCGTCGTGCCCTGAAATGAGAAATGTCCTACCCACTATCCTTCCCACCCCTTCTACCGTGGTATCTCGCCGTCTACCGAACCTACACAATATACTCGTCCATCCTTACACAACCCCTGCTCCCAATCCCTTACCTCATGGCTCATACCCCTGTAACAGACCTAAATGCAAGACCTGTCCCATACATCCTCCTACTACCACCTACTCCAGTCCGGTCACTAACATTACCTATCACATCAAAGGCAGGGCTACCTGTGAAACCGGTCATCTGATCTACAAGCTAAGCTGCAACCATTGTGCTGCATTCTATGTAGGCATGACAACCAACAAGCTGTCTGTCCGCATGAATGGCCACTGACAAACTGTGGCCAAAAACAAGTGGACCACCCTGTAGCTGAACACTCTGCCAAACATGATACCCCTCATCTGATTGACTGCTTTACAGCGTGTGCCATTGGATCCTTCCCACCAACACCAGCTTTTCTTAATTTTGCAGGTGGGAAATTTCCCTGCAATACATCCTACGTTCCTGTAACCCTCCTGACCTCAACCCTCATTAGTCACTGTCCTCACCCATCCAGCCCCCTCCCTCTTCCCCTTCCAGCACTACACAGCCGTCATTTCACCGCCACACCCAGTCTTTTAATTTCTTTTATTTTTGTTTCTCTCCTTTCTGCTACTTACCCCCTCCCCGCTCCGCGCCTTCCCTCCTACCCTCCGTCTAAACTGGAACACTTCACTGTCCGCCACTCCCACCATACTATCTCTCCCCCTCCCCGCTCCAGCCTCCTCCTTACCCCCACCCAGTCGCCACTCCCATCATGCACTGGTGCTGCTCGCAGTGTAGTTTCAGCTCTCCGAGACTGCAGATGTGTGTGCAAGTTGCACTTGCACATGCGTGTGTGTGTCTACTGCTGACAAAGGCCTTAATGGCCGAAATCTATGATTGTGTGAATCTCTTTACTGTGCCTATCGCGGCTCAGCATCTCCGCTGTATGGTGAGTAGCAACTTTCCTTCTCTCGTATAATTTCTTTTCCACAATGTTTATAACTACCAGTAACAAATAATCATGTGAGTTGTAGTGCCTTTGTCACTTTCCCAGATAACAGACTGCAACTGTGAAGAATAGATAAATACTTTAAATAAATACTCCTTTCAATTATCCTCTCTGCCTGTCAAAACAAACACAACGTACCTTTCTAAGTACTAATTGCTACATATTTATTCCACAAGGCTCCCTACAATTAACTTAAAAACTTTTCTTACAGTTTTAAGTCTTACCAAAAATAAGTATAAGTTGTATAAAACTTGATGTAATACGTAAAACCTATAAAATTATATTGTGACAATGACAGACACACTAATGGGAGCAATGGCCCTGTATCACCTTCAAAAGTTTTGGTAAGACAAACATCAATGTTGTTTGTAATAGTAGGCATGATTTCCCGTTCTCATCAATAAAAAGACTTCTCAATTTACTCCTGGCAGGGTTTATGCTTGAAATGATTGCTTACATGGATATGTAGACCTGAATAAGGGGAGGACAGGAGACACTAGCTTTTTCAGATAATTGTATGATTCAGGAATATTGTTCCAGGTTTTAAAAATCTACGTATTTTCCTTCTCCAGGCCTTTCAGAGGAGACCGCTTGTGCTGTGTACTAAGGCAACATTTATTTTTCTTCCAATATTTTTATATCAGCAAACAGGTATTCAAATTTTCTGCTCCACAAAACCATGTTCTTCAAATCCAGCAATTGCATTTTCCGGTGTCTCTAGTAAGGGTGAAAAATTAATCCTGTTACAGCAGCTTTGAGAGTGTTTCCTGTTTTAACAAAAGTTAACATCGCTTTGATGTTTCCAATTGGAATCGGTTGACAAAACCTTTCCTCATATTAAAGTGTTGTTTCAAAACAGTTAAAGTCAGTATCATAATTATTTTCTTAGCAACGTTTCAATTGCCTTGGAAGTGATGTGTGTGTACATACACAAAATGACTCTACATTCACAAGCTTTTGGAGCCAGTGGCTCCTCCTCCTGGTGGAAGAGTTGAAGGGGAAGGAAGAGGGGTGAAGGAAAAGGACTGGAGAGGTTTAGGGAAATGGGTATAGTCTGCCTGTAAACTCAATAGCGAGCAGCGCTTTTGGTGGGGAAAGTGGCCTTTCCCGGAAGAACCCTGCCACTGGCCTACGGGGGCCCCCAAAATCAGTTGCCCGCTACCTGTCTAGCGGTCTAGTTCGGCATGCGGTGATATACTCATCGTTTCTGTTCGTGGGATCTTAGTTGCCAGTGTCTGTCAGTTAAATTTGTGTACTCACTGATATACTACAGTATCTGGCAGTGATGGATAATCACCCTGCATTGCATGAAAATGTGAGGATACGAAGAAGAGGAGGTATTTGCGGAGTAATGAGCATTCAATCATCTCTAACGTTATCACAGCGTGTGTTAAGGAGGCGACACAAAAAGAACTCCAGGAGTTCTGCAAGGTTCACAGGAGAGCTTCTGTAAAGTTTGGAAGGTAGGAGATGGATACTGGCAGAAGTAAAGCTGTGAGTACTGGGCGTGAGTCGGGCTTCGGTAGCTCGGATGGTAGAGCACTTGCCCGCGAAAGGCAAAGGTCCCGAGTTCGAGTCTCGGTCGGGCACACAGTTTTAATCTGCCAGGAAGTTTTACAAAATGAACTGTTGGCTAATATTACCAGTCCCAATTAAAGGGCTGCAGTTTATGCAAACGCCAGCCTCGCCACAATAGGATGCATAAGGAAGGAACGCGAAAACAAGCCGCATGGTTTACTGGAATCATCGCAAAGGAAAACTAATAATTTAGGGAGGAAACCCATCGTTATAGACAGTTTCACGAAATCAGTCATTCGACAAACGATGGAGGACTTTCACATAAACCAAAAAATTGTGCCGACATTACAGAAATTACTTACTGCCGTGAAACAAAAAATACATTTTCCTTGGCAGAAAGATGTTTTACACAAGACATTGTGTGAAATGGGATTTACCTGGAAAAGATCTGTAAGTAAACGAAAGATTCTCGTAGAAAGAACTGATATAATTGACTGGCGATGTAAGTACCTGATCCAAGTGAGGAAATTAAGGGAGCTAGGCAGAAAATTCTTTTATATTGAAAACTTGGGTGGACAACAACATTACTTACAGAAAATGTTGGCACGGCCCTGGCATTGATGGCATTATGGACAATGTTAGTGGAAGCAATAGGATTATAGTGGTCAATATTGGATCAAAAGATGGGTTCTTACCCAACGCACAGTTGATTTATAAAGCGGGATGTGCAACAGGAGACTACCATGGGAAAATGAACTACAAAAATTTTTCTAATTGGATATTGAATAAAGTAATTCCAAATCTGACACTGAACTGTGTTACTGTTATGGACAACACTCCATATCACAACAAGGAGCACAACAAAGCCCGAACTAGGTCATCGAATAAAAGCTAAATGATTGAATGGTTATTAAAAAATAAGGTGGAAGCTGATTTGACAATGAGAAAAACAAAATTATTTGATTTAATTAAACAACATAAGCCGGAAGACAAAGTAATTGAAATTAATAAAATACTTGAAGCTCATGGACACACTGTGCTGCGACTTCCACCATACAACTGTGACTCAAATCCAATTGAAAATGGCAAGGGCAAAGCTCAAGAATTTCGCCAGAGTAAGAAATATTCTTGGAGATATTTGCATGACAAAGTTTCTGCAGTTGGTGAAAGAAGGTATGTAGCCATTTTCTGAGCTTCCACTTTTTATTCCGAACTAAATTTTGCCATAACTGAAAGAAAGCCTATACAAACACTTGTCCCAATTGTTACAGGTTTTGAAACGATAACTCAAGATGACTGGAGTGCATGCTGCCTCCACATGGAGAAACTTGAAAGACAGTACTGGGTTAAGGATGGGATTATGGAAGACATAATAGACGCCATAGTTATTAATTTAGAAAGTGATACGACAAGGTAATGACAGTGACAATGTTGATGATGACCTCTAAAATACGATGTATGTAAACAGGCAATGAATATTTTTTTAAAAAAATATGTTATGTGTCCTTTCAAGCCTGACTCTGCTCATATGCTATAAAGTTTCTTTTGGTAGAAATGTACTACATGGTAGTACAAGTGTTAAACAGTTTTCCAAGAGAAATACAGCCAAATTTGGTCCAAAACGAGAAATACCATTATCACTAGTTGTACAAAATCATGAATAACTTGAGAACTTCATGGTAAAATCAATTAACTTTTCGCTAGTAGAACGTGATTCAATCACGTAAAACCTTTGATGCTTAAAGAACAGCAGCATTTGAACGTATTCTGTCACTAAAACTCTATCTCGGTTACCATTCACGTGATCCTCAGACATACAGCTTAAAACATGTGGGCAATAGCTGTTCTAAACACTGCTGAAATTTCTTTCAAAACATGTATACCGATTCTGGACATCTATGTAAAAAGCTAGACATACGAGGTGCGTTCGCATATTAATTTTTATTTTTTGATAAGAACTTAACTTGTTAATGTACAACAATGTTATCCTATTCAAAATATTCCCCAGTACATGCTATACACTTATGCCAGCACTTTTTCCAATTCCCAAAACAATTTAGGAATGGTTTCCTCGGGATAGTTCATAGGTCTCTTAACTGTGCATTTTTAATCTCATCTATTCTTGTAAAACTGCTGTCCTTTAAGGCCTGCTTTGAAATGTTTATACCACTTGTATGCTGTTGGTTTACTCATAAGAGACTCACCAAAAGCAATATTTAACATTCCTAAAAATTTGATACATTTTATTCGATTCTTATAACGAAATTTAGTACAGATTATCTAATCTATTTTTATACAAAACAAATAATAGTTGATGCTACCAAAAAACATATAAGGTTTTGACAGCTGACAACAGGGTAAATACCCAATATGCAAAACATTGCACAAATACTTTTCAGACGTTAGAAAGACAGTGACAAAAAAAGCAGTGCGAATCAAAATACAACACACGAAATTACTAATTTCTGGTTACTTTTTAAACTCTCTTCATGTTGCAAGAATTGTTAAGTTTCAATGCAGCCCTTCAAAGAAAACTTCTACCTTTTAGTAGAAACACAAAGTAAGAACAAGCCTTAAATTCTAGAGATTGATTGCACTGGTTTGTCTTATGAATAGAGGAACATATATTCACATGAATATGCATTCGGTTCTATGTTTGTAGTAGAATCCTGACTTCCACACGGCGTCGCCACAGATTTGAAGCGCGCTGCGGCAGGGACGGTACTACGTTGTGAAACAGCCTGTAGAAGCGCACTGTGACGTAGCGGGGTAGGCGGAGTGGGGACTCACTCGCTCACTCTTCAGTTTACCAACAGACTATACAGTTTAGGAAAGTCTCCAAGAACCCTGGGTCAGGGGAGACTTACAGGATGGGATGAGGAGAATTAAATTTCACATGGTTCTCCTCCCAATCCCATACCACTTTCCTTGATGTTGATCTCATCCTCATTGAAGGCTAGCGAGACACACTTCCGTCCACATCAAACCCACTAACAAACAACAGTATTTACTTTTTGGGAAAAAAATAAAAATAATATATAAAAACGTAGTTGTCTCCTCTGGCCTGGGATTCTGGATGACTTTTCTAACCTGTACCCCTTTCCCTAAACCTCTCCAGTTCTTTCCCTTCAAGCCTCTTTCTTCCCCTTCAATTCTTCCACCAGATGGAGCCACTGGCTCTGAAAACTTGTGGAAGTCAAATCCTTCTCTGTGTGTGTGTGTGTGTGTGTGTGTGTGTGTGTGTGTGTTGCCCTGTCACTATTTGGTTAGTAGATTTTTTTTGTCTGTACATTTATATAATATTATCAACAATGGATTATTTTTTGTTATGGAAACATTCCACGTGGGAAAAATTATATATAAAAACAAAGATGAGGTGACTTACCGAACGAAAGCGCTGGCAGGTCGATATACACACAAACAAACACAAACACACACACAAAATTCAAGCTTTCGCAACAAACTGTTGCCTCATCAGGAAAGAGGGAAGGAGAGGGAAAGACGGAAGGAAGTGGGTTTTAAGGGTGAGGGTAAGGAGTCATTCCAATCCCGGGAGCGGAAAGACTTACCTAGGGGGAAAAAAGGACAGGTATACACTCGCACACATACACATAGGTGTCTGTATGTGTGGATGGAATTTGTGTGTATGTTTGTGTTTGTTTGTGTGTCTATCGACCTGCCAGCGCTTTCGTTCGGTAAGTCACCTCGATGTGACTTACCAAATGAAAGTGCTGGCAGGTCGACAGAAACACAAACAAACACAAACATACACACAAAATTCAAGCTTTCGCAACAAACTGTTGCCTCATCAGGAAAGAGGGAAGGAGAGGGAAAGACGAAAGGATGTGGGTTTTAAGGGAGAGGGTAAGGAGTCATTCCAATCCCGGGAGCGGAAAGACTTACCTTAGGGGGTAAAAAGGACGGGCACACACACGCGCACACACACACACGCGCACACACACACACACACACACACACACACACACACACACACACACACACACACACACACACACACACACATATATCCATCCACACATATACAGACACAAGCAGACATATTTAAATATTATTTATAAATATTTAAATATGTCTGCTTGTGTCTGTGTATGTGTGGATGGATATGTGTGTGTGTGCGCGAGTGTATACCCGTCCTTTTTTCCCCCTAAGGTAAGTCTTTCCGCTCCCGGGATTGGAATGACTCCTTACCCTCTCCCTTAAAACCCACATCCTTTCGTCTTTCCCTCTCCTTCCCTCTTTCCTGATGAGGCAACAGTTTGTTGCGAAAGCTTGAATTTTGTGTGTATGTTTGTGTTTGTTTGTGTTTCTGTCGACCTGCCAGCACTTTCATTTGGTAAGTCACATCATCTTTGTTTTTAGATATATTTTTCCTACGTGGAATGTTTCCCTCTATTGTGTGTGTATATATATCTGTGTGTGTGTGTGTGTGTGTGTGTGTGTGTGTGTGTGTGTGTGTGTGAGTGAGAGAGAGAGAGAGAGAGAGAGGGGGGGGTATATATTAGTCGTAGCAAATACAAATGATAATCAAATAAGGCAACATAATGCCAGTTTCCTTGTTCATGATCATACATCTATTGTTATCTCCTTGGTAGGTGGGAGAATGAGGTGAGGGTAAAACTGTAACAAGCACAATGTAATCATGGCAGTGACAGTAACATCCCACAAAATACAATACTCTGTGAACCAACTGTTATATGTAAACACAGAAATTCAGAAGGCCAAAGGAAAGAAAATGATTAAAAAATACATTACCGACACTCTCAAATTAATGACATAGCACTTGTTATCTTTCTTGAGGAGGAGAAGAGAGAAGGGACAATGTACACAAATGGAACAGGTAATGAACAATTTGGTAATCAAAGATAATAATTATAGCCATATTGGAAATACTACATTGAATGCAGTGTATGTGCTGCTTTCTTTCTTTTGCAGTCTTGTGATAAATAACTGAATTAATATTATAAGGGAATGAGGAAAAAGATAAATGCATGTTATTTTGCAGTGGGGAGGGAGGGAAAGGGAAAGGGATCTACAATTAAATAAATATACAAAATAAAATGATACTGATTAGTAACTATTGACTGTTACAACAGCCAAACAAAGTGCAAACTGATTCTCTAAACTGAATTGTGACAGACTGGTCAGTCATCTGTTGTGTTTCAGGAAGTAGAGTAAATTAATGTTTAAGCTGCTTCTAATGCTTCCTTTCTAGTTCTGTTGTATTTGCTAACTTAAGGGGGTGACCTATCTCGGAAGACAGTAATGTAACTCCACAATCCTACCAACTCTGTCAGATGAAATGACTGTCATGTGACCTAAAAAGATGGAATAAAGTAGAAACAAAGCTAATAAGAAAATAATAAGGCTACAAAACAACTATTCTGGGATATAATGAAATAATATAATGTATCTTAAAAATGTCATCTGGGTATCTTATGTGAATGAAGAGTCATTTTCACATATTTTGGACAAGAAGTGAAATGAAATCCAAGCAGCGGCAGCAGATCCTGTACTCTGCCACTATTTTCTTTTTGCACCATAACCATTAAGTATATTTAATGATAATGAAAAGCATAGGAGGAGAATAGACAAACAAATGTCCAAGCTTTATATCAATTAAAAGTTCTCCTGTATATGACAGACAAAATTTGTATTATTGTAAATGAATAAACAAGACAGACTTTTGCACTAATTATCTTTTGCACTCGTACAGGTGTGCAGAAGCATAAATAGAACAGCTGCAATGTATTTTCTTGTTGATTAAAAAGTAATTCCACAGGACAATGTTCAGTGGGTTTTACACAACAATTTTCCCAAATAGTCCATTAAAGAACAGAAGCCATGTACTTGCTTGTTTTAAAGTTAAGAGTGCCTACTTAATTTCTGATATTAGGTCTTCTAAAATAAAATCTCAATATATTCCTGACACATTTTCTGTTTGTGCAGGACTGTCCCTTCCACACGACTATATACGGTGTGAGTCAGGAGGAAAGGTACATGCTTTGACAGGTGATACTACTGGTGATTCTGAACAAAAAAACTTCTAATAAACATATGCCCTTTTCTTAACCGTCTCCGTGTAAACCAATGAAAACAGCTAGGAATGGAAAAGGTGCAGGTGACAGTAAATTAAGATACTGTTATGTTATGGTTTGTTTAATTGTGTACGTTTCCTCACAAACACAGTCCACTGTCAACTTCAATGCATGTTGTTGCTGTTGTAGATAGGAGTTGTGTCGTCGATAAGAGCTCAGTTTTGCATTCCTTTACCTGGACACAAGCATGTAAAATACGAGTGAGAAGTTCCTCTCTAGTGTCCACTCTGCATTTTTAGATGTCGCTCTTCAGCCACCCCTGCAAACAGTAATCCAATGGGGTAAGATCTGGTGACCTCGGTGGCCAAGCAATGACTGCACGGTGACTGATATGTTGTGTTGAGATACTGTGTCACTGGCTGTACGGAATGTGTAGGAGCTTCATCATGCTGGTAGAACACATGAGCTCATGTTGCCAAAGGGATATCCTCCATGTATTCTGGTAACTCAGTTTGAAGAAACTCAAGATACCATGTCCCAGTAAGACAGTTATCTAAAATAACTGGACCGATGAGTCGGTCATCAATACTACCACACCACACATTGACTGAGAAACTTCATTGAAAATTCGTTTCCACAGTAGTGTGCACTTGCACATACATGAGAGTTGCATGTGTTATTGATTCAGTAGCGGTTAAATGTTGACTCATCAGTGAACAGAACACAGAATCATTCATTGGCAATTATCCACTGACAGAATTCTTGCTGGGCGGCAGCATCTCCTTCATGCAGATGATGTACTCTCTGCCAATGAAAAGGATACAGACCATGCTCATTTACTGTGCGTATCACTCGTGTTTGTGAAACACTAAGTTGGACAGCAGTTCTTTGAGAGTTAGTAGCAGTATTACTTTCCACTACTTGAGGAATTTTCTCAACTTCATTAAGAGTTTGTTGTACAGGACATTAAGAGACAACATTTATGCTGGGAAGTGTACAAAGCTCACACAATCTGTGAAACTCCCTGCTATCTGACACCCTGCGATTCGGAAATCGTTGTTGGTATTCTTGCACAGCAGCTCTGAAATTCCCATTGGACAAACCATAGACAAACACTATGTCAGCACACTCTGCATGTGTGAAGATCCGTGGCATTTTCACTACACAAAACTGTATTCATTGTTCATGTAACAACACTCTAGTACCGTGCACTATGACAAGCACTGTCAGACAGACTCGAGGTAAGCAATTGCACCATGAGCAAGTGAACTGCGTACTGACGTGGTTAGCAAGGACGACACTACATGCTTCCCATTCCTAGTTGTTTTCATTGGACCGGAAACGGTTAAGAGGAGGGCATATGTTTATTAGGAGTTTTTTTTGTTCAGAATCATCACTAGTAGCACCCCTCAAAGTATGTACTTTCCCCATGACTCACCCTGTATTTGTAAGAGAAGAGCTGCATAAATTTTATAGTTGCCAATAAGCTCTTTTGTGCAAAGCAAAGTATTTCCATCTGGACTGTCACACAAAGGAAAAATATTGTAACATTACGTATCACTTGCAAATAATTTATAACAGATTGCTGATCAATGTAAAAACAGGAGACCCTAAAATAAAAATACTTAATTTTTGGTATCATCAAATTTAGTTTTTCTAATGTACTTGTATGAGAATAAAATGTGCATCATGGATCATATCACCTCACAGAAGATGAAAATTTACAAATAAAGCATGGGAAAAAATATCTAATAACAAATATATTTATAGTGATACCATATATATTATGTGCTCACCTCTAAGAACTCTCAGTTCCTTTCCACTTTTGCACAATGAACAGTTCCACTTGCCTCTTGGTGGGTACTTCAAAGGTGGACTGCAACAGTCTAAATGATACACATGAGGGCATGTGCTACATGGAATTAACTCCTCACCATCTTCCCCACACTCATTGCAAACTTCATCATGCACCAAATCACAGGGTCTGAAATTGACAAGAAAGGTCAAGAAACTTTAAAATCACCAAATAAAACAAGAAATCTATTGTTACATTAGCTTAAGGAGTAGTTACTTTTCCCAAAAATAAACACAGACATATTTGAGTATAAGAAATTCAAAGAAATTCACCGCCTGACAAAATGCAAAGCACCCAGAAGAGGAGTTGAGAGGGTATGTGATGTTATTTCAGTGATTACTGTTCTGGCACACACAAGCGCCGGAACGAAGAGGAAGAATATTAGAACAGAAAAGGTGGTGAGGAAATGTCAGCCAATAGCATGTTGACAAGGACAGCGCCACGACTGGAGCGACAACTGCCAGAAGTGAATATAAGCGCCGCTCCTGCCAGTCTCGGCCACTCAGATCGGCTCGGCATAAGGACATTCATGGACGGCTGTAGACAGGCACTCGCACAACAGATTGTAGTGATCCGTAACAAGTGCTTACTTGGACTTTGTCTATAGTGATGAACATTACTGTTCGCATGTTACCTGCGACACCGATATAACTCCAAAATTAAGTACAGTCAATTGCTTTACTGAAATAAAACTACTAATGTTATTTGCTTGAATTGTTGTACAGTATCCCAAGAACGCAGCATCTTTTAGGCACCATAAGTGACTGGAGGGAAAGATCCAACAATTACAAAATCTAGTCAAATTTGCAATGGACCAGGATGTACGAGCCAACTCAACGGTATGACGTGGAACCGGCTGTAGCACGCACAGATTCAGTGGGGAAGGGCATCTTAAGCGGCTGCATCCTCTCCTGAGACCAGCTGGCCCACAAATATTTTAACTTGTCCTTGACGTTCTGGATATTGCCACTGGGAAGGATCTTATGTTCAAACTGGTCATACATGTATCATATTGGGGACTGATCTGGGAATCTTGCTGGCCACAAGAGTACCTAAACATTACATACACAGCTCATACAGACAGCCACCTGCAGACTAGCAGTGTCCTGTTGAAAGTGGCACCACAATACTGTTGCACGAGAATTAACATGAGAGGATGGAGGAAGTCTGTGACTTACCATTGCGTCATCAAGAATTCCCTCAATCACTACAAGCCGTCATCTGAAGTCGTACCCAATGCTCTTCTTTTTTCTGTGCTTGCTGTGGAAGGCAGAATATCTCTCCAAGCACAGCCAATGGCTTCCAACACTATTATGCCAGAAGCAATACAACTGGGCCTCTACAAAATATTGGAAGAATGGGACCTCCCCCACATCACCCCCATACTCACCGACAATGATCATTTGGCTTAGTGCAGAATTGCATTTCATCGTTTAACAAGATGTGACGCCATATCAGTAGCACAAGCTTCCCAGTCACTGCCACTCCAAACACAGCCATTTGTGTTGTGGTGTTAATGGCAGCCTATGCATGGTACAGTAATTACCCAGTCCAGCTGCTATTACTCTGACCAATGGTGCGAGATGACACAGAATATTATACGAAGTCAATAACTTGTTTTCAGTAATGCTCCCTTTTGCTAGTCAGACATTGCAGATCGGAGTCTTGATGATAAAATATGGCTGCGCTCAAATTCCTATGCAGTCCAACACATCATGACACAACATACTGTCACATCCGACTGCCCCATAAAGCTGAATACTACACAACTACCAGCCAGCCAATAGCCAAATAGAGATCCACAACAAGGGCCCCTTTCAAACTATGACAGGGGCTCGTAACACTGTTGCATAAGAGTACACGGGGTCTCTGTGTCCTTCACAGTGACAATTCAACACCTGATGCTATTCACATCTCCTATGTACTTTCTCACTGAACATGAACAATACTAACGTACTCTGATGGCTGTTCTGCCTCTCTCAGAGATTTGCATCTATACTCATATACATATCCACTGACAGTATATGTGTGTGAACCTACACTGAAATCTGGCCATTCTGGGTGCTTCATTTTTTTGTCAGGCAGTGTAAATTAGAAATATTTAACTGAAACACATTTGAAGAAGCTGTATTTGTATATAATTACACATACGAACTATGTTAGTGAACACATCTTAATTTTGTTTCTTTTGTTTTTTCTCTGTGTGTGTGTGTTAAACTGGTAGAAGTTGACTCGGGGGAAGATCAATTTGGGTTCCGAAAAAATGCAGAAACAAACAAGATAATACTGACACTATGATTTATTTTGGAATAAAAGTTGAAGAGAGGTAAACCAAAGATTATACAGGTTAAAGATTTAGAGAAAATTACTGGCATTGTTAATTAGCACTCACACTTTGAAAAGCTGATGTTAGCAGGGATAAAATACAGGAAGTGAAATATTATCTGTAACTTGTGCAGAAACAGGACTACAGCTATAGCAATCTAAGGACATGAAAGGTAAACAGCAGTTGCGTAAGGAGAAAGATGTGGCTGTAGCCTCTCCTCAGTGTTATTTTATCTGTACACTGAGCAAGCTGTAAAAGAAACTGAGGAGAAATTCGAAAAGGGAATAAAGTTGAGGCATAACAAATTAAAATTTAAGGTTCATCAGTGACATTGAAACTGTCCGTTATGGTGATAGATTTGGAAGAGCAAATGAACAGAATGGATAGTATCTTGTAAAGAGGTAGAAGGCGAACATCAACAAAAGTAAGGCAAAGACAATGGGATGTAATCCAATTAAGAGACATAAAATTCAGACTGGCAATAGCGACAGATGCTTTTTGTAAATAAATAAAAAATTAAAAAAATATCACTAAATATGTAGGGAAACTATAGAATCCTACTTGCAGACAGGTACAATTAAAAGACAATTACACATTAGCTTTCAGCCACAGCCTCTGTCAGAAAACACACACACACACACACACACACACACACACACACATTCATTCACACAAGCAAGAACACGTCGCACAAATATGACCACTATCGCTACACATTCTGGTCCCATCTGCTGGAGATGGCTGTCGCGTGTGTGCACCCTTGCGGTGTGCTTGCTTGTGCGAAAGAGAGAGAGAGAGAGAGAGAGAGAGAGAGAGAGAGAGAGAGAAAGAGAGTGTGTGTGTGTGTGTGTGTGTGTGTGTGTGTGTCTTTCTTCTGCTGAGGAAGGCTGTGGTCGAAAGCTAATGAGTACGTGTCTTTTACTTGGGCCTGTCTGCAACTTAAGTTGTCTTTATAGTAAGTGGCAATCTGGCTTTTCCTTACATTGTTGATATTCCAAACTAGAGCCATTGTTTTATCACTGAATATATATTTAAACGTTAGGAAGTTTTTTTAATAAGATCTGTTAGAGCTGTTTAATAATATTTCTTAGAGCTGTATCATGGCAGTGAAGTATAGATATGAACAGTACAGACAAGAAGAGTATAGAAACTTTTGAAGTGTGATGCAAAAGAAGATTACATGTATATATTGGATAACTAATATACATGTTCTTAATTGAATTGAGGGTACAAGGAATACATGGTACAACTGGAATAAAAAAGGTCTCAGTTGACAGGACACATCCTCAGGCATCATTAAGGAATAGTCAATGTGGTAACAGAGGGGAATGTTGGAAGTAAAGTTAATCAGGGAGATCCAGGCTAGACAACAGCAAGCAGGTTTAAGACAATGGATGCGGAGATGGAGAGACTAGCACAGGATAGGCTAGTGAGGGGACATGGACCAAATCACAAAACAGTCTTTGACAGACGACAACAATGAACACTACTACTACTACTACTACTACTACAACAACATTATTTCACTTTGATCAAGATGTTCAGGAAACGAAAATTTGTAATGAATGTAACGTGTTCTTTGACATCATATGCCGATTTCAGGTATTTCCCCAAGCTTGTGACTAGGCTTCTAACCGAGTGATTTATGTTGCAACTTTTGCTATTCATTTTTGACCTAATTCTTCAATTCTTTTTCCTGCAGCTAGTCTACTATCACCTAATTTTTTGGTATGATATCTCCTTCAACACTACTGCTAAAGAAAGAAATAACTTGGTCCCCTCTGATTACCACTCATTTTCACCAAACACTGGAGTTTGCACCAGATGTGAAAAAATTATACTTTCTTAGAAAAGGCAAAAGACAAATTTTAACCATCAACCTTTGGCTGCTACATATTTCAAACTGATTATTAAGTATGCCATGTGACATCTGGGTGGGTAAGTCACAACTTTCACCAGTGCATATGAAGAGCTGTTCACACATGTATTGTAATCATGATATTTAACTAGGGGATGTTTTGGTTTTGTTGCAACTGAGCAAGTATAAATAAATGTTGCAATGGAAGAAGAAAAAGAATTAACAGTGTCCTATAAGGAAAATGCACAGCTTACATGCAAAAAGACAATCTCCCAAAAAAGTAGTCTATGGGATATGTTGGAAACAGAATCAAGTTGCTGGAGTGTACACAGCCTGTGTCTTTCTTTTCAGCTTTTCAATGACTCCAATATCCCTGTCACATGGTAGGGAGGAGCATGTGACCAGGGAGGAGAAATTTATGCTCCAAAACATCACAACATTTTTATCTAGGAGGTATAACCACAGACCTAGGATAATATAGTTTTTATTTTGTCCAACACTCGAATCAGAATAAATGATGAGCCTTCAATGATGTTCTTCCTTTGCTATGTCTGAAGTCTTTAAAACATAGCTAGCTACTGCACTGGCCCCCCTAGATGCAATATTTTCAGGCCAGACACACATCACTACCTTCTCATCACTACAACGGTGAATACAGAAATTGTGTGTCCACAGTTGTCTTTTATAAAAAACTGTTTCCGTCGAAATACATGGTGTTGGCAATGCTTGTTTTAAGTCCATGCACAAAACAAGTGCATCACTGCCATCCTGTTTTGACACATTTGAGCCACTTTTCAGAGCACTATATGCAGCTTCAGCTTTCTCAAGGTGTAGTCTGATGTCTGTGGATTCAGTGTTATTACATGCCTTAGCAGAATCACAAATACGACATGTATCACTTGACTGCAATCTAAAACCAATATTATATTCCGTGTTGAAAATGGTTTCACACACGTTGTTTCACTGGGACTTCATCAGTATTTTTAAGATCTTCACAGTACCAATGATACATTCCAGCAATCGAGTGAACAGAGGTTATGTAGGACTTGTTAGGATTCTGTGTTCTACTATAATGTGATTTGTACCTTGGAAACATTTCGATGTGATTTCTAACTTTATTTTTTCTCTTGTTATCAATGGCATGAGGTCTGTTAGAACGCCTGCCTCTTCTATCCTGTATGTAAAGATACCTTTGTTGTAGATTCATGATTCTCAGTGTCACAATGTTCATTGCTATGGACAGTCCTCAAATGATTAACAGAAATAGCATTAACAGCTGAAAGTGCAGTCCTACACATTTCAACCTCAGTAACTGGAGTGTCACGAATAAAATATCTGAAAGAAACCTTCCTCTTTTTTGGATACAATTTTTTGCACTTATTAGGCCGCACTGATCCAAATAAATAAGCATTTTGCTTATTATAATCTCAATAAATATTGCCTCCTCCTGTTCTTCACTCAATGTTGACTATTTGCAGAAACTAGTTTTGCAGCATGGATCACTGGCACTACAAAACACTTTCTCAGGCACAATCTTATTTTTTTGGGATTTATATTCTTTTCCATCGTTTCTTAACATCTTCCTTTCATTATCTTTCCACTCATTTTCTTTACTAATTCTTCTTCTTTTTTTTACATGTACTGTTGCATTTTCTTCATGAGCAACATCAAAAGCAAAACTTATTGCCGCCATCTTGGAAACATACGAACAACATTTAAGAAACGCTTTCTGATTGGCTTTCCGAAACCAAGTGTCAACCAATGAGAGGAACCGACTCATGGGACACAAAGATATTACTGGCATGGGCCTCTTTTCCACTGGGAATGTGTCAGCCCTGAATAACAGCAAATATAATATGCTCTACTTCAATGAACGGGCACATGCCACTGTTTCCACCTATGATACTAGATGGTATCGGCTGTCTTCCTGTACCAAAATCACAGTGCAGGTGGCATGTGCCCCTTTTCCACTGGACCCCTCATTTGCTGAACTGAGTAACACAACATTTGAATTATTAATACACAACTGGATTTCAGGTAACAAAACATAAAGCCTAGGCTGATTGAAAGTAACTGACTAGCATGAAGAGAGGGTATTTCTGCAAGAAATAAGACACACATGGGATGAACTATTTATGATATTGATCAATCTTGGTTCAGTAGAAACTATCCAAGGAGGTTTTGATGAGAACAACAAATAATTCTTGATGCATCATGAAAGCACAAAAGTAATTTAGTGTGGCAAAAGGTGCACAAGAATCTTTGCTAGTGAAACAGGTACTTATTGCACATTACAACTTTTATTGTCATTATAGTTATTACAAGAAGTTCTGTCAAAGTCTTGCATTTAGCACTGTGGTAAAAACAACTAAGACTTCCCGCTGTTGAAGAGCAATTCGAGGATGGTGACTGCATCTTTCAACATGATCAAGCACCTGTTCATAATGCACAGCCTGTGGCGGAGTGGTTACACGACAATAACATCCCTGTAATGGACTGGTCTGCACAGAACCCTGACCTGAATCCTATAGAACACTTTGGGGATGTTTTGGAATGCCAACTTTGTGCCAGGCCTCACCGACTGACATCGATATCTCTCCTCAGTGCAGCACTACGTGAAGAATCGGCTGCCATTTCCCAAGGAATTTTCCAACACCTGATTGAACATATGCCTGTGAGAGTGGAAGTTGTCATCAAGGCTATGGGTGGGCCAACACCATACTGAATTCCAGCATTACCGATGAAGGGCGCCACTAACTTCTAAGTCATTTTCAGCCAGGTGTCTGTATATTTTTGATCACATAGTGTATGTCGAAATTCTCATATATTTTTTGTTTGTTTGTTCGTAAATGATCACACACAAAGCTTTAAAACACTGTCATGCTAAATGAGTGATGGTAAGAAAGTCTTAGTTCTTTGAAACTGACTGTTAAAAGAAGTGCAGACTGGGAACGTTTTGACTACAATGTATGATTTATAAAAACTTAAAACAGTCCCCCCCCCCCCCCCCCCCCAAATGGCCTTTGTTTTCTTCATTTGGCTATATTTAATCTTTCAACAAATTATTGTTCTGTTCATAAGCACCAGCTGTTATCGGTGAATGGAATGTGTCTCAAATTAAGGCGTTTCTCGGCATTATTTGTCTTTGCCCATCCAGTTCAATGATTAACAAAATCCGCAGAATATTAATTTTGATCTTTCATAGGCAGTCACAGCCATGCGACCCATGCTTGACAACCCTACAGAGAGAACTAAGAAGGCAATTAATATACACACATCAAAAAAAGATTTGCATCACCACGGTTCCAAGAGTTCCGGAACCTGTACAGAAAACTGGAATAGAGATCAACATAAATATCATTTGCACCCTTTTCATTGCTCATGAAAACCACACACTGCATGTTGTACCACCATACAGCAAGACCTTCAGAGGTGGTGGTCCAAATTGCTGTACACACCGGTACCTCTAATAGCCAAAAGCATGTCCTCTTGCATTGATGCATGCCTGTATTCGTCGTGGCATACTACCCATAACTTCATCAAGGTACTGTTGGTCCAGATTGTCCCACTCCTCAACAGCGATTCGGTGTAGATCACTTAGAGTGGTTGGTGGGTCACGTTGTACATTAACTGCCCTTTTCAATCTGTCCCACACATGTTCATTAGGGTTCATGTCTGGAGAACATGCTGGCCACTCTAGTAGAGCGACGTTGTTATTATGAAGGAAGTCATTCACAAGATGTGGGTGGACTGTCATCCGTGAAGATGAATGCCTCGCTAATATGCTGCTGATATGGGCACTATCGGTCAGAGGGTGGCATTCACGTATCGTACAGCCGTTACGGTGCCTTCCATGACCACCAGCGGCGTATCTCAGCCCCACATAATGCCACCACAAAACAGCAGGGAAGCTCCACCTTGCTGCACTCGCTGGACTGTGTATCTAAGGCGTTCAGCCTGAATGGGTTGCCTCCAAACACATCTCTGACGATTGTCTGGTTGAAGGCATATGCAAAATTCATCAGTGAAGAGAACGTGATGCCACTCCTGAGTGGTCCATTTGGCACATTGTTGGGCCCATCTGTACCACACTGCATGATTGCATAGATGAACCTCACCATGGATGCTGGGAGTGAAGTTGCGCATTATACGGCCTAATGTGCACAGTTTGAGTCGTAACACACGTCCTGTGGCTGCATGAAAAGCATTTTTCAACATGGTGGCATTGCTGTCAGGGTTTCTCTGAGCCATAATCCGTAGGTAGCGGTCATCCACTGCAGTAGCATCCCTTGGGCGGCCTGAAAGAGGCATATCATCGACAATTCCTGTCTCTCTCTGTATCTCCTCCACGTCTGAACAACATCACTTTTGTTCACTCCGAGACGCCTGGACACTTCCCTTGTCGAGAGCCCTACCTAGCACAAAGTAACAATGTGGACGCGATCGAACTGCAGTATTGACTGTCTAGGCACGGTTGAAATACAGCCAACACGAGCTGTGTACCTCCTTCCTGGTGGGATGACTGGACCTGATCAGTTGTCGGATTCCCTCCATCTTACAGATGCTGCTCATGCATGGTTGTTCACATCTTTGGGCGGATTTTGTGACATCTCTGAACAGTCAAAGGGACTGTGTCTGTGATACAATACCCATAGTCAACATCTATCTTCAGGAGTTCTGGGAACTGGGGTGATGCAAAACTTACTTTGATGTGAGTAGAAAATAGAACACGAGAGCAAGAATTTTGGTGCACTCGAAAAACTTGACAGGTATGGTTTTCCAATTGTTATAGCACAGAGTGCGCATACTATACATATAGTAGCAGACTGCTGTGAGCATTAATGAACTAGAATTTTGACTGCCAGAGGGAAGAGGAGTGGTGCTGGGAAACAAGCCATGGCTCCCTCTCACAGCACAGCCAGCCTTCACGCGTGTTTTGCGAAAGCAGAATCTAAACATTATCACAGGGGTTGCTGATCTCTTCTGGCATTGTAAGGGTTGCAATCGAAACCTGTGATGGAGCAATGATTAGTTGCTTCACTCTTTTCACAATAAGAAAAGGGCGAGCAAAATAGTTCAGCTACGTACACTTTTGCTATGAAATGGGATACGAGGAGTTTTCAAGGCGAAAATTTTCCTTTTTTTTTTTTTTTTTTTTACTTTGCTGTCCGTCAAACATTTTACATCATTGGGTAAGTTATAAAAAAATTTTGTTGCACCACTGTGCACCCCTTTTTGTGCTAAAGACAACCTTGATGTGGAATAATGGATGCCATTTGTCTTTCTGATATTGTTGCTCTTTAACTGCAGTGGATTATTTGCAATAATCTATATGAGGGAATAAACATACTGTGAAGCAATAATCAGAATGCCCAACTCCTTAACGAGATGTCTACAAAATAATTGTGCGTGGTCACCACATGTAACTCTTACAGCATATTTAAGCAATGAAGACTTGCTTTCTTTAAGATGAGTTACCCCACAACATTATTCCATATGACATTATCAAATGAAAATATGCAAAATGTCAACTTAATTATTTCTCTCTCCCAAAGATTTAAATTGATTCTAGGAGCAAATGTGGTTGAAATAAGTTGTTTTAGGAGTTCTGAAGTGTGCTCTCTCCAGTTTCAATTTTCATCAACACGGACACCTAAAAATTCTGAAGTTTGCACCCTATTTATTATTTCCTCACTGTGGGTTACGCCTATCATTGGTGTAGTACCTTTTGATAAGCAAAACTGAATACATTGTGTCTTTTTAAAATTGAGGGCTAGACCATTAGCAGAAAACCAGTCGATGATACTTTTGAGAATGCTGTTCAGCATTTCTTCTGTTGCTATATATATATGCTTGGATTGATTACAATACTAATGTCACCTGGGAAAAGAACTAATTCTGCTTGTTGTACATTAGATGGAAGATCATTAACACATGTGAGGAACAGCCGAGGACTTAAGAGAAAAGAATACAACTTTCTGCATTCGTTTGGTTAGATATGACATTATCCATTTGTTGGCTATACCATCAATCCAATGAAACTTCAGTCTATCTAGGAGGATACTGCGATTCACACAAATGACTTAGATAAGCCACAGAAAATACCAACTGGCTCTATTTTGTTATTTAATGATTGTAAAATCTACTGAGTGAAATTGTAGAGTAATTCTTCTGCAATCCTAGCTCTGATCTGCTGAGGATATTGTTGTTGCTCAGGTGAGATATTATTCTAGATTTATATCTTGATTGTACTACCACACAGTGGTGAATTCTCACATGAGCAGGTACCCACTGGACTGACATCTCTTTAAGCCACATTTGCATTTGAACAACATAGCCTTGACATTTCTGAACCAGCCTTTCCAGTTATATGTAGATACTGAAAGGGCCAAAATAAGTATGAGGTAATCAAATCAGGTAAGGAATTTCGGCTACTCTGGCAAAAGTTCTGCACAAAAGACTTGAAATTTGTGATAAAGGTAAAATGCGTTAGACAAAAACTACTGAGTAATGAATTACTTTTACTACAGAGTGCTGATGCGTGGAAAGTAAAATTTGAGACTATATAAGTAGACGAAAAGTCTCCATCCAGCAGTGGTGATGTAATCTGTTTTACAGTTATTAGAGTGTACTAGCAAGCCTTGCTTTTTTAAATTGTAATTAAGGCTATACTTACTCTTCTTTTTTGCTTGGCTCATCCTCATCTGAGAGATCTGAGAAAAGGCGTCGTGATTTCTTTACGTGAACCTTTGTTGGCGGTTTGCAGGCTGGGCAAAACCAATCACCTTTTGGGACACACTGAAAACAAATTATACATTCAACCAAGTTTTACAATTAAAATGTGTATGTATAAAAAAAGAAGTACCATTTTAAAATACAAAGAAATCTGACTATTAAAAATTATGCATTATCGGGCTGATTATGTCCATCAGAGGCAGGGTACTGCAAACATCTGGTGGAGGATTATTGGAAACTAAGTAATAAGCCCGTACTTAACTGATGAATCTTAGAAGGTAACAGATTCAATGTCTAATGAAAGTGATTATGTCAACAGGAGGTACTCAACAAGTGATCCTCAAGACTACGTAATGTTGGCAATATGTTGCCACTGGATTGTGTGTGTGTGTGTGTGTGTGTGTGTGTGTGTGTGTGTGTGTGTGTGTGAGAGAGAGAGAGAGAGAGAGAGAGAGAGAGAGAGAGAGAGAGAGAGAGGGGGGGGGGGGGGGAATTGGGGGGGGGGGGGGGGGGGACAGAGAGTGTCTTGCGTAGTGTCCCTGGTGATGTAGCAATACATCAGGACATAAGAAGAAGGGCTTTGGTTCAATCCAAATGCAATGTATACATAGGCAAGAAAATGGAGGACTCTGATTGGTCCTAAACATAAGGAAGCACGTTCCTACACTGTGTCAAGGTAACAAAACAGCAACAGGTAAGGGCCAATGGAGTTGAGCGGTTTTGTGACAGAGGTAGATCCTGCTGATCACGATAGAATCCACTTTATCAAGCTATAACCGTGGCACTGTTTAAAGCTCGTTAAATGTAACTGTCATTTTTTTGGCACAATACGTGAGTGTAAGACTCTTTTAATCTGCATACAGTGCAGAAGGATGATAAGTGATTGAGTAAAAGTGTTTTGTAAACCACCACAAAGGAAATTACTAGAATTAGAAATGACATCCCTTCAAAACATGTGGTTGCTAATGTTCAAGCACTAGCTCCTGTCATTCACCAAGGTCACGAATCTGGTAAATCCGTGACCAGTGCTTCTATTATGTACAGAGGACGTCTTCATCTGAAGACACAGGCCAGTGCATTTCAGACACCTACAGCAAAATACTACTGATGTGCGTGCCTCCACGAGCAACCTCACCGAGTTCAGACGATCTGTCACCAATAGGTTCTGTGATCGGTCTCGCTAATGCAAGGGAGGTGTTGAAATGGCTTTTGTTGAGGAAGCAGCATTCTAAATATGTAAGCACACAAGGTACCAGCAGAATGGGCGCAACAGCCCTCCGATCATTTGTGGCTAGGCATGCAAAGACTCCTCCCCCATCTTTTGTGGATTTTTGGGAGGATTTAAAAGGTTTTCCAAGTGGCTTGAACATTTACTTCACTTAACACTACTGAATCTCTTCAAATAAAATAAACATTGTTAACATTCTACATCTTTATTCTTCATGTCTACATACTTGGAGCCCTCTGCTGCTAGACAGCTCCGAGTTGTAGCATGTGGCACTGCAGTGTGTAATCTAACTATGTCCGTTTGAAAACAGTGTGCTATAATCAAGTTTTGAATTCAAAGAGTTTGTTCACACATGGATCACCTCTCCTTCAGAATGACAATGTCAGACCACACAAGACTGCTGTGACATCTGTACACTATTACTGATCGTCCTCCACACAGTCCCGATTAAGCCCCCTATAATTTTCATCTGTTCTCAAAACTTAAAGAACACTTTCGAAGGGCTTCTCTTTCATAGTGATGAAGTGGTGCAAGAAGAGCTGAGGTTGTGGCTCTGTCAACGAAATGAACTGTTCATTGAGTCTCCTGAAAATAAGGGGGTGCTGCCTTAACCACTACAGCACCTTGCTTGGTCTCTACTGATACAGCACAAGATATTCAAAAGCTTCATCCAGGCCACACACACACACACACACACACACACACACACACACACACACACACACACACACATATTCAGTGCAACCTTCGAGTGATTACAAGAAATTAAAGCAGGGAATGTGATTCCATTAAACACAGAGTGTTTTAAAAAGATTCAAGTGATTTTGCAAGACTATGGGCTGATTGTATAAAGCATTTGACCACCTTAGATGAAGCTTAACTTGGGAATCTGCATTGTATAAACATAAAACCCAGATCATATTGGCATGGAGCAGGATCATATTTGACTGGTGAAAATTCACCAATTAAAGTAAGGTTCAACTGTAATTGTCAGTTCACAATGCAGTGACATTACAAAACAATACGGTTTTGAGCCAATGCAAACTACTGAAATAATAAAGAAGTTGCTGTTAACAAAAAATAGTAAACATGTAACTAGGCCACTCCCATATTGCTGAAGCTCGAAATATTTTTTCCACCTGTAAGGTTAGGTTAACGAAATTATTGCCTATGTACATAATGAATGCAGATAATAATTGATCTCATAACAAATCTTGGAGGCAACTCTTAGTTTATGTGATTAGTTTAAAAGCATTTTATAGACACATATTGACAAAGTAACATAGGAAAGGAGAAAATAATCAAATACAGATTTCTTAGAGAGAGAGAGAGAGAGAGAGAGAGAGAGAGAGAGAGAGAGAGAGAGAGATGTGTACATCATAAAAGAGCGAAATGATTTTCTGTTTACTTTCCTCAATTTTATAACACAACACACTCAGTAATAAATGCTGTGTACCTGAGATGTGTGTGCAATAGCTGCGACAGAAGCACAATAACTGTGTCAATAGCCAATTTCGCCATGTTTCCAAGCATGTTTTGTACTTAGATCAACACTGAATCTCCTTTGGTGGATTCAAGTTTAGTATTATACAACAGAGAAGAGTTTTTAACAGATCTGAATTTCTGAAGTAACATCAAACTTTGCCTCCATTTAGCCATATTTATATAATCGGCTCTATATATTCTACATGAATGAAGCTAAGAGACTTTAAATTACCTTCAAAACTAAAAAGTTTTTGTCAACATCACTTGTTACATGTTGGTTCATATGGATGCTGATAAGAGGGGAAGAGAGCGGGGGGAGTGGCAGCAGCTTCAGTTGTATAAAATCTTCAAATTACTTACAGGAATGGAGCAGGCTGATGTCTTTGACAATCACTGATCTTTCAATCTCTTTCTGGCCATGGACAAGCAGGATTATAAGTGGAACCTACTTCAACATGTGTTGACTTCCACTTACCAAGCATGGTGATACACCAGTTAGCACTCTGGACTCCCTTCACATAGAACAACAACAGTTCAAATCTGTGTCCGGCTTCTCATATTTCAGGTTCCTATCATTGCCCTAAATAGCTCCACGGAAATGCTGGAATGGTTCCTTTGAAAGGGCATGGCCACATTCCTTCCTCATCCTCAAAACAACCTGAGCTTGTGTTCAGTCTCTGACCTCAATAGCAAAGGGACATTCAAGTCTAATCTCTCTTTCTTAACTTCCATTTACTTTTTATTCAATGACCAATTCTATGTGCAGACAGATGGAGTTACCGTGAGATGCCATTTTCCACCTATTAATGCTAAACTTTTTATGGGAGATTTCAAGGAACACACCGTGATGGTGGTGCCACTGAAACCTATAAGCTTTTTCAAACAAGTAGACAATTTTCTTGTCTGGCCTCATTACAGTGAAAAGTGGGGAGGAAGGGCAAGGGTACAACGGGAAATACCATTTATAGGAACCCAAGTCACATTGATTTGTCTCTTCAGGCTGGTAGTTGTCACCACCCGGCTCAGCACGCAGTATTTTGTACCTTGGTTCATAAGGCTCTTGTCATCTAACTCTGAAGTTTGCCAACTAATTTAGATCACCTCTTCGCCAGAATGGTTATAGTGCAAGACACACTACACATGGGTTGAGCTATCAAACAATAATGTATTGGATAAGTGATGAAAATAACAAGGGGACAACTAGGTCTACAGCCTTTTCACACTGTACAGGTAGAATTTCAAAGAGGATTAATCGTACCTTAATTTTATCCATTGTTTTTCGGTGTTTTGTCCGCGACTGTTTTACTTTTGTAAAATGAAGAACAAACCGCCTTCAGTCACAAGTTGTGTTTATTTACTTTATTTTAATGATATTCTGCACAAACACTATGAAGTTTTTTCAATGGAGCCTTTCATGGTCAGCAAAGAACGTCTTGGCTTTCGGGGTTGGTGTCTACCGTATCTCACGCAACTGTGGCATGTCATGTCATACATTGATTGGACCATAAGGTCTGCGGAGGACCAGTGTGTAGAATTGAAGTATCACACATACTCCCATCAGTCAAGCAAATCTGCTATTGCAGAACATTGTTTTGGTATTGATCATTGAGCGGATAGCAACAACACAGAGATTCTGGTGTGCACATCCAGCTTTTGGGATTCTGCTATTAAGTAACTTGTTGAGATTTAAGTTAGCATGTGACCTTATAAATAGAATATAGGTGGACCTTTACATATTAGGTAACAGCAACCGGCCACTTCTTACAATGCTATTTATTTATTTAAATATCAACATTACCATGTCTGAACCGATAGGTTCATCTCCAGACAGCTAGTTCATGTTTTACATCTGCTTTTGCCATTTGTTTTCCCAACTGCTGAAACTTCCTTGTGGTGGTACCCTACAACCAAAACAAGATGTGAGACAATGTCTTTTTAACTGTAATTGTGCCTCACAATGATTTTAAGGGATGTAAACAAACTAACAAAAGGGAAGATGTTTCGGTTACTTACAATGAAACATCTGTGTCATTATGTTCCAGTGCAGATTGCTTATGGTCTTGAAGCATCGAAAACTGTTTGATGCTCCTTTTTTTATGTATGTGTATGCACATTATGATCTTGCAGCATCGAAAACTGTACGGCACACTTTTTTTATGTACATATATGCAGATTATGTCCACACAGTTTTCGATGCTGCAAGATCATAGGCAGTCTGCACTGGAACATAATGGTGCGGATGTTTCATCGTAAGCAATCGAAACATCTTCCCTTTATCAACTTGTATACATCACTTAAAACTGTTGTGAGGCACAGTTACAGTTAAAAAGACATTGTTTCACATCTTGTTTTGGTTGTAGGGAACCACCACCTCAAGGAAGTTTCAGCAATTGGGAAAACAAAAGGTGAAACCTAATGTAAAATGTGAACTAGCTATCTGAAGATGAACCTGTCTGTTCGAAACTGGTAACGGCAATATTTAAATAAATAAATAGCATTGTAAAAAAGTAGCTGGTTGTTGTTATCTTCTATTTAAGAGTCAACCCATATTTTGTATACTGCCAAGGGCTCAAAATGTCAGTTTTTGACAAAATAGCTTATAAATAGAGACTGACCAAGCGAACCGAAGGGTAGGATTCCAAGCAGAATTTAAGCTACTTGCTCACCTGATGGCAGTTAATATTCTGACACTGTGTGTGTGTGTGTGTGTGTGTGTGTGTGTGTGGTGGGGGCACACATGTGTGGTCGCATTGGATTGTGTTATGTTTTTATACATATGCCTTATAATGGTTCAGGGTCAGCACATCTTCACCTAGCCAGAATTTAAATTTCCTTGCACTGTTCCCTCTCATTGCATTTGTGTCTCAAAAATTATGGGTTGATACGTTGAAATGTGTTATATAGGATGATTAAAAGGTAAGAGGGACCATGTTATGAAAGATTATGCCCGAGTGGTGAACAAAAGTGGCCAAGATGTAGAGAATAAGGAGGAACTCAAGAACATGTGGAAGGAGTATTTTGAAGAACTCCTGAACCCAAATGCAGACCTAGATGAGGAGGAACAAGCCGAGGAGAAAAAAGAGGAGGAACAGCAAATAGAAAAAGACCTTACATGGGGAGAAGTGGAAGAGGCATTGGGCAAGATGAAGGGAGGGAAGTCACCAGGTCTGGATGAGCTAAGTGTTGAGATGGTGAGAGCAGCAGGAGAGGTGGGAATACAATGGCCATATCGAATAATGAAAATTGTGTGGAGACTGATAATGAACCCAGAAGACTGGAAGAAGGGAATAATTGTCCCGATCTCTAAGAAGGGAAATAGAAAAGAGTGCAAGAACTACTGGGAAATAACACTGATGAGTCATTGTGCAAATATTTTTTAGAAAATTTTGGAAGCACAAATTTGGTCAAAATTAGAAGGAGGGTTGAGAGAAGAGCAACATGGCTTCAGAACAGGAAGGTCCATGGTGGACCTAATTTTTGCTGTAAGACAATGGCAGGAACAGCATTATGAATATGAAATAGATCTACTAATGACCTTCCTAGCCATTGAAAAAGCGTATAATAGTGTACATAGAAGCAAAGTGTGGAGAACAGGGAAGTAGCAGAACAGATTATTTGGAGTATAAGGGAAATGTACAGTGGAAGTGTGAGCTGTGTGTAAATGGGAGGAGGGAGATCAGCTTGGAGAAGAATGGCTTGAGGCAGGGAAGTGCACATTCACCATTACTCTTCATTTTAGTGACTGATGATATAATGAGTACAGTAGCACAAGTAATTGGTGAAGGAAAGATGAAAGCTATGGTGTTTGCAGATGATCTGGGGGAATAAGGAGGAGGAAGTACCAGAGCAGTATGACGTATGTGAACGAACACTACAAGAATATGGGATGAAATTCAGTATAAGTAAGAGTGAGACGATTATCACAATGAGAACGAAGGACAGAGGAACAACTGGAAAACAATAGGGGGGGGGGGGACGACGACTGAGGAGAGTGAAGAGTTTCAAATACCTAGGAAGCCTGATACAGGAAGATGGAAAGAACAGCAGAGAAATAAAGCCTGATATGGAGCAAGGATGTACCCCGAATCAATACAAAGGTCAAATACCAGGCGCACTATGTCCCAATCCTGACATATGCATCCGAAACCTGGGTTATGAAAGGAAGAGAGGAAAGCAAGTACAAGCTAGTGAGATGAAATTCTAAAGGAACAGTACTGGAGTGATAAAGATAAACAGGTTAAGAAATGAGAGGATCAGAGTGTTAATGAAGGTGAAATCATTACAAAAGAGAGAGAAATCAAGGCTGAGATGGTACAGGCATGTTAAGCAAATAGAGGAGAAGAGGATACCCAAGAGGATACACGAGATGAAACTGGAAGGAAAGAGACCAAGAGGAAGACCGAGAGGCACATGGCTAAAAGCAGTGGAGGAATGCTTAGAGAAGAAAGGAGAAGACTGGACCAAGGTGAAGACGGAGAGATGGTGGCAAGACAGAAGACGTTGGAGAGGCTTATGTTCCAAACAGACCTGGCCAGAGGCTGGAAATTGTCCAAGAAGATGATGATGATGATGCAATATTGGCTACTGTGGAAAGGCATCACACAGCTGCATTCCTGTAACTTGCTTGAATACTGTCGGGATGTTCTCATGTGTCCAATAGTGGAGGGGGGTTGAGGACATTGAACATTTGTGCAAGAAAATTGAAGTTTGATGCTAAACATAATTATAAATCACATGAATCTTTTTGAAACATACTGTACATTGTTTGATTTTGGATTCAATGCTCAACTTCAGGATTTGGGAACTGACACTCCTCCACTGTGCCATGCATATTACTTACTTCTCTCTCTGTCTCTCGCGTGCATGTGTGAACTGTGTAACTTACTATAACCAGTTTTCCAAAATAAGTCAAATTTTCTCACAATTCAATTACAACACAATCAAAATAATCAATGCTACTTACTTCAAGTTTTGGTTTCAGACAATACAAGTGGTAGCCTTTGTTGCATCCGTCACAAAGCAACATGTTTTCTGCATCTCGTCTTCGTCTGCATACACGGCACACAGCATTCAGAAGCGATTTTGACCACTGAATACTATTGTCTGCCAAATTGAAAGGTAAAACATAATTGTAAACTCGAAGTCAAATCCAAACTGTGACTCTTACATGGTGAAGAGGTCATACAAACCTAAGGTCAATAGATGAATATACAGCTGTGAGAAACTGGACGATGCCATCAAGGACACTTCCCATCGATCTATTAGAGATGAGTTTTCACTATTGGCTTCCTCAACTGAAACATTTTGCAATATGCGATTTTTTTTATTCCTTCATGATTCTGTAACTTACACAAATTAATAACATTATAAAACAAGAAGTAATGCAGAATCAACACAAATACAATTGAAGGAGACTAATTATGAAAGTAAACTGGCTACAAAAGAATATATAGAAAAGTGCTACTAACAGCAAAAAAGTCTCGTAACAATAAAATTATAGATATAACAGAAAACAGGATAAAAGCATCCTGGAAAGTCACTTAAAAAAAAAAAGCTAAACAGGAAAACATCCTTTTACATCAGAACGGTATTATAATACAAGAGCCTAAAAAAGTAGCAAACTCTGCTAATCAGTATCTCAGCAATGCAGCCACCAAACTTCAACAAAAATTTCACATAAAACAGCACGTACAATCAATAAATTATGTTCCGAACACAATGATGCTGCAACCCACGACCACAGAAGAAATAACCAGCACTGTTCGGAACCGAAAAAATAAAACCGCAACAGATATAGATGAAGTGCCTATGTGCCTGCTAAAGGACAGTATAGAAAGTCTCAAAGAGTCTTTAGTACACATCATAAATGAATCATTCATCACAGGTAACTTCCCAGAGGCACTGAAATATGCAAAGGTTTTGCCCATACTTAAGAAAGGTGACTCAAAAAATATAGAAAACTACAGACCAATATTTTGTGTTGTGTTGTATTGTATTGTATATATTGGTCCATAAATCTTACATGTACAGTACAGCACATCAGATATTGGACAGGTCAAAGTATACCTTACAATTAAAACACTTTAGAAACTAGAAAATTATGTTCACAAAATTTTACAGCACTTCATATACTGGGCAAGTCAATGTGTAAGTTATAATTAAACCACATTAGAAACTTGAAGTTTACAACTGAATACACGTATAAGCCAATATTAACGATTACAGTATTTGCATGATCCTCACTTGAGCTCTAAGGATTTTTGAGGAACTCTTCTACACTATGAATTGACATGTACACTAGAGAATTACATTCACAGAATTTTACTTCATATACTGGGCAAGTCGAATACAACTTATACTTGAACCCCATTAGAAACTTGAGAATTACATCTGAATGTATTTATAGGCCAGTATTAATGGTTACAGTATTTGCATAATCATCACTTAGACTCTCGAGGATTTTGGAGGAAATCTTCCACGGTATAAAAGCAATGTGTCAACAGATATTCTTTTAATGCTGCTTTAAAATTTTTTACATCAGTCTCTACTTTAATTTCTCTTGGCAATTTATTGTAGATAATTTTTCCATGGTGTAATGTTCCTTTTTGGCACAAACTGGTTTTTGTATGGTCATCCTTTTCAAAAGTAATAGAAACCATAATGAAAAATAGACTAATGGGATATCTAACAAAATACAAGCTTTTATGCAAAGAGCAGTTTGGTTTCAGGCCTAACAAAAGTACACAGGCAGCTATAGCTCAATTTACAAACATTGTTCTTGAAGAACTAGATAAAGGAAACCAGGTAACAGACATCTTCCTAAACTTCACCAAAGCTTTCGATACAGTCGACCACACAATCCTGCTAAACAAACTGGATGCACTTGGCATAAGAGGATTAGTAAACAGATGGTTTCACTCATACCCGAATAACAGGGTGCAATGGGTAGAAATCTCTCACACTAACAACAATCACACAGTAAAATACCTCTCCGATCCAGAGTATATTAACATTGGAGTCCCCCAAGGAAGTGTGCTTGGTCCGATACTCTTTCTGATATGTGTCAACGATTTTCTGAAGAGTATTAAACTTGGTGAAATGGTACTGTTTGCTGACGACAGTAGCATCCTACTCACTGACGCATCACAAAACATACTAAACAATAACGCTGAAGAAACAAAAAAAAAAAAATGGTTCAAATGGCTCTGAGCACTATGGGACTCAACTGCTGAGGTCATTAGTCCCCTAGAACTTAGAACTAGTTAAACCTAACTAACCTAAGGACACCACAAACATCCATGCCCGAGGCAGGATTCGAACCTGCGACCGTAGCGGTCTTGTGGTTCCAGACTGCAGCGCCTTTAACCGCACGGCCACTTGGGCCGGCGCTGAAGAAACACTTAAGCAAGTGTACAACTGGATACATAACAACAAACTTACTTTAAATGTAAACAAAACCAATAGTATCAGCTTCCACACCAATAAAAAATCCAATGGTAACTCTATAAAAGTGAAAGATGAAAGCATAGAATGTGTCTCAAAAACAAAATTTCTGGGGATGTATATTGATGCTCAACTAAAATGGACTGAACATATTAATGCCCTTGGAAAGCGAATAGCATCAGCATGCTATGCCCTTAGAATAATAAAATCGGCGTGTAGTTACCTCATCCACCACAGCAACTTACTTTGCATATGTGCACTCAATCATTTGTTATGGAATAATCTTTTGGGCAACAAATACTCAGAATATGCAAACAATCTTCAAACTACAAAAAAGAGCCATCCGAATTATGATAAATAGTAACAAGAGAATGCACTGCATTGAGTTGTTAAAATCTATGGGAATCTTGACTGTTCCCTGTGAATACATTTTTCAAACAGTGATTCACATAAAGAGAAACAACAATCAGTACCCAACAAACAGTTTCCTACACGAACGTGAAACCAGATCCAGTCACCACCTATATCTGAGCAGAAAAAACAAAACAAAAACACAGAATAGTGTACTATATAATGGACTTTAACTATTCAACAAACTTCCACAGAATATAAAAGATAGAAATGAAAGACAAAAAGTTATTTGATAGAAAAGTGTTTTTATTCTGTCAAAGATTACCTGGAAAGTAGGTAAAATTTCGTCGACAATGTGACTGATTAAGTACTGTAACTAGGGGGCTCTCTTTGGTATGTTGAATAACAGAGTGATACATCATGTACAATCATGACACACAGTAAAACAAATAATTGTAATTTACATTTAGGAAATGCAATAGTACTTTTATACACCCTTGCGTCTGTATCATATATATTATTTGTTGACAACATCCATGCAATCTATATTGTCTAAGGACGGATAGAAAAAAATAAATAAATAAATAAAATAAATATAAATCACTTCATATAGTAATGAAACAAAAATCTGGATATGTACAACAGAAGTAAAATCCGGTACACTTATTAGATTGAGTGCACTGCACAGTACAACAGCAATCCTGCTCAGTAAAACAGTATTTGCATGGAGGTGTTAAAAATGAGGAAAACTTCTGATAATTGCTATAAGAATATTCCTAAGTACTGGGTACATTCAATCAGCAGCTGTTTTGAGCCCTCACATTGTTTTTGGATATAGCACCAACCCAGCTGTTCATGAGCAAATTCTGAATCTTGCAATGTCACCAAAAAACACATACATATTGTTACTGGATCAACCAGAAACTGGATTTGACAAAAGCTTCTTGGCAGAACAAAAACATTAAATATTTTCAAGCTAGCAAATGAAAAGTAATAAGTTCATAAATGTAAATACATCTACCGAAAAGGTTTTATCCTTGCGGAGAATTATCCAAAACATCCAAACTGGAATAACTTAACCACACCCTTTATCAGTTCTTCAGTGACTGTGACTGTGACTGGAAACGAGGAATATTCTACCCAAAATCCTTGCCATAACTCTAAAAGTGATATTTTGCCATCCACCTGATCCACTCCTTCCCCTTTGCCACATGGGTCAGACCCCAGTCAAACAACCACCCTACAGACCCACCAAGCACATACTATTTCAGTCCCATTACAGGCATATCCTATTCATTCCAAGAAAGTTCATCATTATGTGCTTAGTATCAATAAATGTGAAGGGAATGGAAAAGTAAATGCAACAGAGTTGCGTACATTTATTTAATAGTAGTTTAAGACATCAAGTAATCACAGGAAGAAGATTTGTGAAGATGATTATCCAAGGACAAGGAATGAAAACAGGTTGGCAGGTCGGTAACATTCCAACCTTCATTGCCACGGGGAGAAAGTATTACGATTGCAAAACATTAAACAAAACAGATTTTCTTTTGCTTTCCACATAATAATTATGGACAAATCTAACTAGTATCAAAAGCTTACATTGTGAATGAACATGATTTCAACATTACAAATGCAAAACTGGAAATTACCAAGTGGTTTCTGAAGATATCTCCTATCCACACAATGGGCGAGCTGCAAAATTGCAGTAGCCAACCTCTTGACAGCAGGGTGCTCAGCGACACTCTCTTGCTGGTTCAGAGATGGGTCATTACCGAGCATTCGTCCTGGATCTTTATAACTCAGTTCAGAATCAGGTGTTGTTGATCGGCTGTCTGGAACTGTAACACAGAATTACTGCTTTTATACAAGTAGAACAACATGCCAAACAAATCAAGTTAAGAAGGTGAAAAATTAGCAAATCTATTAAATCCATGGGGATAGGTGATCAATTGTTATTTATTGGAGGGGGGTTCAGCATGAATGAAAAACAATCTTTTTTCCAACACTAATTTTGTTGAATGCTTCACTGATAACTAAATAATTTATACTGTCTGAGCCTATACGATCGGGAGTAACTGCTAAACTTTAAAAGCAGTGGCTAGACGACACCGGACAAAAAGGACAGACCAGCCACTCATTAAAATCTTAGCTAATTACTTTGGGATAGATCCCAGATAATGCACAATGTTTCTCCACAATCACCTTATCTCATCTCATAAACTATAACAGAATGCAAGCTGAGAGCTGTCGAGTTGTCCAAATACGAGTATTAAAGTATTCAGTTAAAATGTGGTACTCAGAAAGGCCGGTATGCGAAAAACAAACTGATGTTTGTACCATATCAACTTCCTATCCTTGTCACATTAAAAGCATTTCTTTCCATCCTATTGATTAGAAGGCTGTTCATCGTATTCAGATACTTGTTTTAACATGCTGCATGTCTTTGTTTTAAATCTCCTGTCACTCACTGTGCCACTGAGACATGACTTTCCTCCTCAGCTACTAAGTAATAGTGTGAAAGTGTATGACATACTATACAGGACAGTGTTCCTTAGTCGTCCCAGGTTCTCCACTTGCTGGAATTCTGAAGTAACTTCATGCCCCTAATAACAACATGCACTTCTCTTGCTAAAGGGGAAGGTGTTCTGTAATTAATAAAACTCTTTTGTCCGAAAGTACATTTGAGTTCTGTGAAGTACACTATGAGAATCTGAGCAAATAAGAAATTCCTTCTGTTGGTCATAAACATCTGATCCAATTGCTTTAGGATGACATTAAAAAAGACAGCCAAATTCCATAAATGACCTGAAAACAACTCTCAAACCCATACTCTTGCTTTACTCAATAAATGTTAAGTTGCTCCACTCTTCTTACAACATATAGTGTGTCTGCCTAAAAACAGACCGGGAGCCCAATATATTTTGTACTAAATACTCAAGGTTAATCTATATGAAATGGCCAGAAACAGCAACAATATCTCGGGTGTAAAAAAACTGTACACTCAGCAGTGCAGGAAGCTGGGCCACTGGAACACCGTACTTTTGGATCGACCATGTCACTGATAGTCACTTGTAAATTTTTTACCCTTTCCACATAATCTTTTTTTCACCCTGTACTGCCACTACACTCTTAATATTTGCACTGGGAATAACCTACATAACATATAATGAAATTATGCCAATGCTAACTACAAAATAAACAATAGAAAATCCGGATGGAGCAATGACAATATCATGAAAAGGATAGACTGCTATTCACCCTATAGTGAAGATGATAAGTAGCAGACGGGCAAAATTATATATATGTAAACTGCTAACAGTCTTTTTGTTGTGTGTGCAACTTGACATGACTTTAGTAGCAATCTATGCTTTCCATAAACAATAAAACAAATTACACACACAACTCCACCATTGCCAGTCCCAAGCCAGGCCCTCATCTTGCAAGTGATGAGGAGGGAGCACTGGGAGGGGTAACAACCTTGCTTACAAAAGCTGGGTCCATTTGGCTCTGGACATCAGCACCCTGTCAGATGCCCTGTACTGCATTATAGGGAAACCCCAAAATCTAGATATGTCCAGTACTATGGTCAGCATCTATTGGTTTTGTGAGCTCAGCTGTGATTGAATCTTCTGGAACTCAAAACTACAGTAAAAATTATGAAAGATCCTTTGGATTTCACAGTTAAAACCTCAACACGAATCAATAATCACGACAGAACATTGGGAAAGAATCCACTACCCTGAGCTCCAGTCAGTAATAGTCCTGATCATTGGATTTCAGAGGATAAGGCATGTCATGAACAGAAGCTTCGGAGCTTCTCAAAAACCCTAAAGACTAAGGGAATATTTTACATGGGAACACTCAACACGAACACACTACTCAAACCAGGTATATTGAAACAACTGAAAAACACCAAGGATAAATTCAGTATCAAAATTCTGACAATACAGGAAACATGATTCTCAGATGAGAACCACTTTGACTTGGAACAGTACAGAATACACAGGGTAAAACGAGCCATAGCCACTGCGCGGGGTAGCTGCGCCACCTGAGGCATCTTGTCACGGTCCGCGTGGATGGAAAAACATGAGTGAGAAAATACTGAGAAAGATCTATGGGCCAGTTCAGAAGGAGGGGATTTGGATAGAGATACCAACAAAAGAACTGTGTCAACGGACAGAGGTAATTACAAAGAACATCAGGAAAAGAAGGGCAAAGCACTATGGGCACATACATAGGATCAATGAAAACAGACTAACCAAGAACACGGTGACAACTGCAGTGAAAATCAACTGGATATAGGAAACCATGGAAGACGTCCAAAAACTGAACCTCTCCACAAATGAGATGACAAGACGGAGGAAATACAGGGGGGAGAGGGGGGGAATCAGAGAACAAATTTCAGCAAACGCTCAAACAGAAGAAAACAGGAAAGAAGTGGGCAGAAGAGAGGAAGAAGAAAAGCAGCGAACATCTGAGAGGTTTTAATGGTAACATTAAATTCCCCATAAGGGGGAATTAACCTTAACAATGAATTACACGTACATTATAACACTGAAAATGTCATGTTCTGTCTTTCAATTAATGTATTTTGTCATTTAGGCCCACATTTCTTCAAAGCATCGTACTTTCCAAAGCACTTACCCAGATGGAGTCCTGGTTTTCTGGAACACATGTTGCAGCAGTAAAGTTTCCTTTCTACGAGTACCCCCTTTTACTCTCCAGTTACTGCAAATAGCACAATCCTTACCGTTACAATTTTCAATGAAAGATAGCTGTTTTGATTCTCCCTCCTTGTCATCAAAAGTACGAGTAGATGGACTTCCCCTCTTTCTTCTGCTTGTGTTCCATACATTTCCAACCATAGCTTTCAGGAGTGCCACTCTGTATTTCTTGCGGCTCAATTTGAGTTTCTACTTGCAAGTAGCAGCCAGATTGCGCAGAATGAAGCTATTGACTACTGTTACCTACAATAGCAATATAAACATCTAACATCACCACTTTTTTACTTCCTAATGAAGCTGTAGGACACAAAACACTGGTCAAGTATATTCACTACAGCTATGTTTTATTATCGTCACAAATGACTTTAGGCTTCAGGAACAGCTCCTCTCCGTTTTTCTTTTTGGCCATTCTTGTCATCAGCATAGTTTCAGTATTGAACCAAGTACTTAGCATGACAACACTGCGTTTGTCTTTCCACACGAATGCCATTACTTTGTCATCCTTCCTGTAGGCAGCAACTTCATGCTATTTCAACTTCAATTTCTTCTTGGTCAATTCAATTGGTAATCCTTTCCTGTTCTGTTCTGTTGAATCGTACCAGTTATGTAATGGCCTATGGCCAGCAGCTGCATAGCAAAATCATACCCGGTGTAGAATCTATCCACATAGAGATAGTAACCGCTGGCATTACCAGTAACATTTGTAAATTTGCCACACAAATCCATAACTATCCTATTCATAAATGAGGTTCCTGTCCTAACAATGTATGTGTAGTTGTCTCTCCAAAGTATAGTTCAAATTCCACAATATATGTTATTTGTCAGCCAAAACATAAACCCTCATGCCCCACTTTTTTGGCCTATTCGGATTGTAACACACTAAACCAATAGTACTCTCATCAATGCTTATGTGTGTTCCTGAAATGCAAATTTCTCTAAACTTGTTACTTTTCATTGTCGTCTTCAGTTAGTCCAGCAGGGAGCATCCAAAAAATTTGAAAAATCTTTCTCAACTGAATGCATCTTTATAAAATGAACACTTCTGTGTCCATTCTTCAGTGAAGTAATTCTGAATATTGGGCTTAGGATTCACGCCCATATTCAAAATTATATTTGTATTTTTGTTACCTCTTTTATCAGTTCATGGGTAAAAAAATAACATGAAAGATCCAATACCTCATTAGGACACTGAAGAGGGGTTTGAATCTGTTCACAACAGTGAAATTGGGTTTTGCAAAGTCCAGTTGATTTCCGCATTTTCACCATCCATCAGAAGAGGGCTAGTTGTCAATGTTTTACTTGCAAACTCAGCACATTCATCTCTATCAATTTCTGTACATTCCACTGTCAATGTTTTGTAAATTACAGTAGCTGTTGTCTTTGCTCAAATCACTCTTACTTTCATCCAATATCTCCAACATCGCTTTAGGATTATTAAGTAAATTCACCATTTTTGTTGTTATGGTTCTGCAAACCACCTTCAGATTTTTGGAGTGAACTAGAAACGTGAAAACAAGACAATAGTGGTATGCATGACAAATGTACTTCCTCATAGTTATTTGCTTGCTGACAGATGACAGAACACTTCACTTCAAGGCATCCAGCAGTGGGAGCTCCAACAAACGAGTTATAGCGAATTGAAGTTTGTTGGGCGACACCTGATGTGCGAGTGTTTCGATATTTATGCAGTCTGGGCTGGCCAACTGGTCAAGGGTTAAAAATATCAGTCACCTTGATCAAAGAGTGCTTCTACTCTCTACAGTGAGAGGTCTTCACTATAGTGGAGGCCAAATTAGGCCTAAAATACTTACAATAATCATGGAGCTTAACAAGGAGATGGCTAATATGTGTGGGAATCGGCCCAAGTATGAAGGCTGAGCCAGTGGACAGTACAACATAGATAACAGAATAGTAAACAAGCATGCAGCTAAAATGGTTCAACACTGTGAAGTAAGGTGTCATTACAAGTGTAATACTCTCCGCTTCTGAACACATGTAGGAATAGGTGCTGAAGAAAGGATACAAATCAACAAATACTATAAAACCTGAGGAAGGCCACGTACTACCAACTGAGAAGTGCAGGATAATGCACACAAAAACGCAAAAGATCAAGTCAGAATAATACAAGCAGCAATGCAACTGACAATTTGGCTATTGGACATACTTGTTTGAGCAAACAAACTACACGCAAGGCAGGCCTCAGAAGATTCAGGTCAAAGATCAAAAACCGAAGAAAATTTTGCTAGAAAAGCTACAGGAATCTGAGGCAAGAGTTCCAAGAAAACTTGTGATCACTAAGAATGGATAGCTGGGAGTTGTTTGTGGCACAGATATTATGTCTTGATCCACAGGGGAATACCACACAAAATTTTCCTCCAGAAAATAAAATCACCAAAAATAATGTTAACATTAAAAAAGAGCTAATGTAAATATAGCAGAACTGGCTAAAATGGGCTCAATTATCAAGTAATGTTGGGTTCCCAGATAATATTGAAAAGGCTGGTAATAATTACCATGGAAGACTGTATAACACAAGCAGGAGGTATATTCTGGTAGTAGAGTACCTACGTAGAGGGGGTAATACTGAAACAGAAGAACAAATTATCTGGTTCAAATAGGATTCCTGTAAAAGTACAGCAAGCTCTTCATGTGTAAATTATCTCTTACTTATGTTAGCTGTACAATGCACATTTATTACTGGGCAGAATACCAATAGTGTAGGAAAAAGGCAAACATCATTTAAATTTGAATGTGAGGAAAGGTCCTACAGGCTGTTTTAGCAAAAGAGCCTGAAAAACTATTCTGTAACAAACAGCAGAACAAAGAATCAGTTTGGTTTTACAAAAGGATCATTGATAGAGAATGTTACTATAGTAAGAAACGTCAATACAAATACATGGTGACCATAAGAACATTATATTGCTAAAATTTCTTGTGTGTGCTGTTCTGCAGCCTCAACAAATTGTATAAAATGGATACTGTTGTAATAGGATTCATCGGAGCTGTTTTCTTATATTTTATTTGTGACTACCTGTTGGTGGCCAACATTTTTTGACCTCCTGAGGAAGTTTAACCTCAAGATCAACTTAATTGTAAAGAGAGGTAACATTCACTAAATCCTGTCCACAATGATCCATTATTGGTCATGTGTTCTGGGGTCATTAATGATGGGTACATTTCTAAGAAAGCTATAAACACATGAATCAGTCACAGCTATGGTTGCGTATACTGATGATGCTATGATCTTTGAGTAGAGTAGCTTGAAAGGCAATCTGGAAACAGGTTGTAGAATATTTCTTTATTAAGAGGAGAATTAGGTTTTAATAACTTGTTGATGAGATCACTGGAGACAGAAGTTCTTTAAAGAGTTGCCTGACAGGTGCCACGGGGTATAGGTATAACAAGCACTCCTAAATCTTACATCTACACCTACGCTCTGCAAACTGCATAAGTGCATGGCAGAGGGTACACCCACTGTACCAGTTATTACGGTTTCTTCTCGTTCGATTCATGTCTGGAGCATGGAAAGAATGAGGGTTTGAATGTCTCTGTGCATGCTGTAATTATTCTAATTTTGTACTCACAATCCACGTATTCAAAATCCATATGCGAGTGCTACGTAGGGGATTGTAGTATATTCCAAGAGTCGTCATTTAAAGCCAGTTCTCGATACTTTGTTAGTAGACTTTCTCAGCATAGTTTACAGCTGTCTTCAAGACTCTGCCAGTTCAGTTCAACATCCCTGTGACACTCATCCCATGGGTCAAACAAACCTGTGACCATTCGCACTGTTCTCCTCTGTTTGTGTTCAATATCCACCGTTCGTACTATTGGGGTACGTTTCCCACACACTTTGGGAATATTCAAGAATGGGCTGCACAAGCGATTTGTAAGCAATTACCTTTCTAGACTGACTGCACTGCCCTATCACTTGCTTTATGTATGATGAGCCGGTGTGATCATTCCATTTCATATTTCTGCAAAGCGTTACACCCAGATATTCGTATGCGTTGGCCGATTCCAAATATGACTCATCGATATTATAGTCATTTTCTCATTTTGTGAAGTCCACGATCTTATTTCTGAGCATTTAAAGCATGTTGCCAATCTCTGCACCATTTTGAAATCTTATCAAGATCTGACTGACTATTTACGCAGCTTCTTTCAGACAGTACTTCATTATAAATTTCATTCAGCAACTCTTCTATCTATACTTCTATAGGGCATTCAACTGTTTTCTGGAAACAGTCTTAAATGGTTAATTATATCGTTTTATGCTCATAACATGCTTTTTCCCCCTCCTGAATTTCAGTACTCTTTTATAAAAACAGAAATGAAATTCAAATAATTTGAAAGCCCGCTAAAACGTTCCATTCAAGGCATGTGATGCCCATGTTGTTACTGGCTAGCTCACTGCTGCTACTGTCATAATGCTAATTCTCAGTGATGTCTTGTTTTGGAATTCACATTTTGGAAAACAAATTACAAATGATGCGTAGTATCACACTGTAAAAACTGTTGAAAAATTGTTTGTTTCTGAGTGTTCCAAAGAACCAGGAGGCACATAAAAGATTATCACACTGTACTGGCAAAATGCCGCCATATCAATATCCAAGTTCTCTTGCTTAACGATGTCTTGCACTCTGATGAAGTTAACATTAATTTACCTCCGAGACAGACTTTCGCACTGTTACGAAGTAGTATATTATCATTCAACAACATTAAATTCTTAGTAAAAATTATCATTATACCTGCTTCCTTGCACATTATTTGTTAGCTCGGTTGATAAGACCGTTGGACTATCGAATATTAGATGATATCAATAGGTCGCTGGTTCGAATCCAACCGGCAAAAAATATTTTTACTTAGTTGTAAAACAAATCAACAGTCCTTCATATGAAAACCAAATCACAATTACAAAACTTCACCACACTGATTAGAAACGAGTATTATTGTGTTTTCCTTGGCATTTTCATGCGCTTGCATTAGCAATAGCTGTCCACACGTCACATTTAAAAAGATATTTTCTAATTAATGTGGCCAAAATCTTTACTTTATTAGAAACTTTTTTTTTTTTTTTTTTAAAAAAATCTTCATACTGTCCAGCTAGGATCCATATCGTTTAAGATTTTTGAAGTTTCATCATCTTATGTAGTTGACAATCTAGAAATAAGATATAGACCCATTCACAGAAGTTCTACAATTCCTAAGTTTTGAGTGAGTTTAATGATGTTGGAGGGAGCAGAAAGAGAGTCTCCGTCCTGGCACGTATTACCACTCCAAATGAGTGGGGCAAAAAATGCATAAACTTTCATACAGTTTCCACTATCAGCATTCATTAAATTCCTTTCTACTGTTACTTAAAAATCATCACTAAATGGCTAAACCATTTGCAGAAAAAGTATGTAAAAACCCAGTAACTTCGTCTCACACTCCTGTAACATGCACAGAGCTTTGTCTTACTCCTAGTCTGTGACATCCACCAGAGTGTCAGCCAGTAACACAGCGTTTTCGATCATGTGACCAAATCTTTATGTTTAATGATTTTTAAGCTTTAATTACATAGAATTAACAGATATTTTGTAAGACTGTTGACTGTAAATGTGATTTGAATGTTTTAATCACTCAGAACAACTACAATCCGAACCATATTTTCAGCACAGGAGAATAGTCTGTTTCTTTAGAAGTTTCTTTTCAGTGATTGTGTACCATGGATGGTCCCTCCCATTATGAACTGGGTACATACCTATTCAGTGAAGTGTCAACTATTTCTTTAAACTTGAGCCCCAGTTCCTCTACATACTACACATATTTTTTTAACACTAGAACCACAAGACTTTTTATATACCTAAAATCATGGCAGCAATAAAATTGTAGCTGGCTTAAAGGAGACCACTCACCAAAAAGCAGAAGTACTGAGTTGTCAATAGGTACACACAAAATGAAAGAAAACTTGCTAACCTAGGGAGAATTCCTTTTTCGAGCCAGAGTACAAATTTCATTTAAGGTCATTTTTATTTGTGTTTGGATTCATTTTGGGACTGACTACAGCAGAACATTTTTTGGCACCTATTTTTCAAAACAGCTGGTCTCTTAATTCTTCCCTAAAGTTCTGTAGGAGTTACTTACAGCCAATAACCTCCCCATAAATGCTCTCTACAGAAACCAGGCACCTCTTTGGGTGAAGTCCTACGTATGTGGTATTGATCACCTCCATCTCTGCTAGTTGCTTTCACTGAATATTTTCTAGCCGTCTGGTCCAGTATTATCTGCCCTATATTTCATTTTATTGCAGAATTTTACAGTTTCTGCAAAACTCTTGAGTCAGTCCAAATTACTACATTTAGATGTAGCAAACTGAGAACAAAAACAATTTTGTTTTCCTTGCTTTGATACATGGACAAGTCTGAGTCTTCTCTGTTCACCATGGCAGTTTAATAGAGTGACGCTTTTGACACTCTTACTGATTTCGGTATCACCCTTCTTGAATGGCCCACTGCACTCCACTAAGCTTATAAGCTAATTCTTTAGTACTATGGCCAAAACAATGGCGTGGAAACACCTGTTTTCAGATCCCTTCCACTTCTCAGGGATGATGCCAGAAATCTCACGATCACCTATTTAGAAAGGGTTTGATCTTCTAGTTGATGTTCATCCTTTCCCAGGCATGAAAATTGGTTCAACAGATATTTATTTGATGTCTACATCTGATGCTAACTCAAATCTAATGACAAATTTATTATGTGTAAATCTGCATGTGGCCTTAGTGGTAAAGAACTGTACATGTGACGTTTTGTTCCAGATTGTGCAAGGAACAAATTTCAATGAAATGATTCCAAATTCCTGACACCAAAAGAAACTTGACTGTTTTGTCTTATTTACCTTTGCGCCCAGACACCAAAGCACAAAAATTAATTTCAAAATCTCGTTTTAGATTAAGCAATGGAAATTCCATGTAGGAGATTCTATGATGAACAACCTGCAGTCCACGTGTTTCAACCACAGGCATACAGAGGTGTAACAAATGCAACTAGCCCTGAAAGAGAAAAAACAAATACTGTTGTTTCCACATTCCCTATGGACATTGGTGGTCTCTGTGCACAATTTATATGTTCTAGTGTTGTGACATCTAGGAACAGCTGCCAGGAATTAGCAGTCCTACAAATTTTGATGATCCTCTTTGCAAGTTGCACTGGTCCTTTTTCCTGATATGACAGTTTGCTTTTGTAGTCTTCCATACGCATTCAAGATATAACCCCAAGTTAATGACTTAGAAGTAAAGGCGACCACTATCCCAAGTCACCTATACTTTTCTCAATTTTGGATTGGAAAAAGAAGTGAAGGTAACTGAATTTCACCCCTTCCTCAATGATATGCTTGATTGGATGGAAGTGTTTGTCTTGGTGAGATATCTGTGACTGCTGAAACTTATCTGCCCACATCACAATTAATGTCACTTTATTCAGCACAGCCTGGAATATAATGGTCACTGCCAGTTTCTAGTTGTCTTTCAATTAGAGTATATTTGGATTCCTGTTCTGAAACACACTGCAAGCTCTGAAACTCTCTGCAGATGTTCTGTGTATTCAATTATGTCCTCCTCTGACAATTTGAAGGCCATTTTCAATATCTGTATTCATATAACCAAGCAGTTTTGGTGTAATGAGATACAAAAGCATGGGAAAGATATGTAGGAAAGTAATGAGAACAATAATAAGGGAGGTCAGGCTCTGTTACAAACAGCTACTGCAAACAATAAAATTGTGTCCATGAGGCAATTTTGATTGCTATTTTACATTATTGCACAAGATTCTGGGCTCACAAGCTGCTACTGAAAACAGACATATAAGATACTGACTTACCTTCATATTTAATGATTTTCTCAACTGGAGTATTACTGATCTGATCATTCTGTAACAAGAAATATATTTGATCACTTAAGGTACAAGATACAATTGCCCACAATAATAATCGAAATAAGTGAACTAAAATTAAACATCTTACTCTTTTGTCATTCCACACTTTATTTCTATCTCCTGCTCTTGGTATGTTGTCATATTTTCTTTCAAGAAGTGCTGTTCTCCACTCTTGACGTGGTACCTGCAATCGAAAATGAAACAAATGTTTACTATCAATTATTAAAGGCAGCTACACCATTGTATCTCTGTTCTGCTTAAATGGTCACATTACTGCATGCTGAATGCAAATGGTGATACCTTCAATGCTCCCAGACCACCAAGATGAATCTTTTCCTCTAGTTCCAGAATGCAGTCTCTGACATAAAGTTCAAAAATTTCAATTATAGGTGTTCCAGGCGGAAAGCTAAGATTTGTGTCGTCATATTTTGTAACATTTCTGACAGGTTTCCTTTGGGCCAGTGCTTCATTTACATCCACCTATTAACAAATATTATACAAAATTAAGGTGGAAATGCTCGATATCATATCATTCACTATTTGTATCGACATTCTTATATTAAAATGTCAATCCGAACTAAGTTATATACCTTTTTTTTATATAAATATTCATTTACTTCGTGATAAATTAAAATTCTGTTTCTGACACAACACTTACAAGTTACCTGTAACACAGAAATAAAGAATGGTGGTTCTTACATATGAAGGATTCAACTTGTGTGTAGGGCAGCGAGGAAAATTCTCCACAATATATGGCTGTTCGTGTATTAGATTCTGCCGCAATTCACTCTCCCGGATGCCTCGACGATTAAGGCTTCTTATAAGGTCTCCTATATCTTCTTCACGACAGTAGAAACTCCACACAACATTCTGCCTTGGATTATGTACAGGACATGTACTACTAGCAGTACACACTAACAACTGTGAGGATAATCTTCCACCGTCATCTTCAACGCTGCTTTTTGAATCACGTCGAGCTGTTAATGGTCCATTCTTCTCCAGTAGTAGCTTCTTACTGGGGCTGCCTGGAGCTGAGATGCGTGCTGACAGGACATTCTCCTTGAAGAAAGAAGTATTATTACTTGTTTAACTCTTTAATGTGTAGCAATGCATTTACTACTTCTATACACCAACTTCACAAGCAACTGTTTTACAATTTCACAAGCTACCAATGAAACTGAATTAAAATACACCCTTTAGACATAGTAAACTCATGTTTAATACAACTTGTTTTCTAGACAGGCTCCTATCATACTGCATGGCAAGTTAAGCTTATACTCATTTTTAAAAAGGTTCTTTCAGACACACTATGAATATCTGTGTGAGAAACGCAAAATAATCCAGAAACAGAACTTAAAATTACTACACTGAATGTACTGTATTATCTGAAATTAGAAGTGTTCATTTCTTTTACCTTCATACCATTTTTTACTGCTTAAAATCTATCCCGTAGTTAAAATGTGAAGAAGAAACAAATAACTACCTGAACTTCAATTTTGTGATATGTCAAGGATCTAGCTTGAGCTCTTGTAGCTCCGAGAAATCGTGATTTCATAGTCTCTCTTACACAGGTCTGTACCAAAATTAGTCACACGTGGCGTCAATCCTCATTCTCCCTTCTTCAGTCAAATATTTTTCCCCTTCTTCCACCTAACAGAGCTCTACATATTGAGATGTAACTGATCATTTTGTAGACAGTGCTATGTTACCTTCTCTGTCCTTCCACCTGATGAAGAGTGGTCACAACTTCTAGTAGTTTTATTACACTGAAGAGCCAAACAAACTCGTATACCCGCCTAATATCATGTAGGGCCCCTGCAAGCACGCAGAAGTGCTGCAACATGACATGGCGTGGGCTTGACTAATGTCTTAAGTAGAGCTGGAGGGAATTGACACCATGAATCCAGGGCTGTCCATAAATCCGTAAGAGTATGAAGGGGGATAAATACGTAAGAGTATGAAGGGAGTGGAGATCTCTTCTGAACAGCACTTGAAAGGCATCCCAAATATGCTCAATAATGTTCATTTCTGGGGAGTTTGGTGGCCAGCAGAAGTGTTTAAACTCAGAAGAGTGTTCCTGGAGCCACTATGGAGTGATTCTGGATGTGTGGGGTGTCCCTTTGTCCCACTGGAATTGCCCAAGTCTGGCAGAATTCACAATGAACACGAGTGGATGCAGGTGATGAGACAGGATGCTTACATACGTGTCACCTGACAGAGTCATATCTAGATGCATCAGGGGTCCTGCATTGCCTCAGCTGCACACACTACACAATTACAGAGCTCCACCAGCTTGAACAGTTCCCTGATGATATGTAGGGTCCATGAATTCGTAACATTTGTCTCCATACCCGTAAATGTCCATCCGCTTGATAAAATTTGGAAACATGTTGCTTGGTCGGACGAGTCTCGTTTCAATCATCAACAGTTCAGTGTCGGTGTTGACGGGCCAAGGCGACGCATAAAGCTTCCTGTCATGCAGTCATCAAGGGTACACAAGGAGGCCTTCGAGAATTGTTGATGGCCCTGCACTGAAATCTGCAGCAATTTGTGGAATGGTTGCACTTATATCACACTGAGCAATTCTCTTTAGTCATCGTCGGTCGTGTTCTTGCAGGATCTTTTTCCAGCTACAGCGATGCCAGAGATTTGGCGTTTTATTGGATTCCTGATACTCACGGTACACTCATGTCCTTCACCACCTCCCACACTCCATTCCTGGTACACTTGTATGCCTAAGTACACTTGTTATCTTTTCTCTTAACATCTTCCCAACCACATCCTTGTGTTGTGTGTAAGATACAAACATCCCAGCAGCATCTAGGTGACTTTCTCTGTCCTCATATTTCCATATTATCCACGCTCTAGCTCTTGCCCATTAACCTCCACACCTTCTCTCTCTCTCTCTCTCTCTCTCTCTCTCTCTCTCTCTCTCTCTGTGTGTGTGTGTGTGTGTGTGTGTGTGTGTGTGTGTGTGTGAGAGAGAGAATGGAAAATGGGGAGGATCTGTAACACACATTTTAAGATTAATATTAGGAAGTATCAACAGATAACAGTGAAAAAAATAGATTTAACAATGATATAGAAAAGGTTTTTATTATAGTGTCGGAAGCTGCATTACTAAATCCAAATGAGCCATAGCACTACAGACAAATGGAACTGAACTCAAACAAAATGAGTGTAGTTACTGTTTTATGGCAGGGCAGTATAGAATTTGGAAAGCAAAAGCTCATCTACTGAACTGTTATCACATCATCATCATCATCATCATCACAGGGCATAGTCCATATTAATTCAGGCAGGCTAGGGAAAAATTTTACCTTCATAGTCTCTGATGTTATTGAATTTAGCATACGTTAAAATGAAGGTCTAACTAGGGAATATGTATTTTTTGTTTTGTTTTCTCCAAAAAAATTTCTGCTTAGAGACACAGCCCTCCAAACACCCACTGCACATACCATTTTGAAGATGTGAATATTGGAAAAATTTTTAAATGCCGTATCTCTGGAAGAGTTCTAGATATTTTGTTGGCTTTCTTAATTTGAAAGATAATTGCTTTATGATTACAAAGAAATTCTCCATTTGGGCTTACCTCTCAAAGTTCTTTTACTATAGCATTCTCAACTTTTTTTATAATTTATGGATTTTTTATTATTATTATTATTATTTTTTTCAAAATGTCAATCCACACAAATTTTTTTCCAGTTGATTAGTACCATATAGTTCTACATTCCCTGAAAAGGACAGCTTCCACTTTTAGATTGAACAGGTTTTATAAACAATTGAAATTTTTGCCATACATTAAACCTGTTTTATTACATTATCACATAACAGGTTCATAAAAATCAAAACTTGGTCTTATTTAACATAATTTCAGTTTTGAAAGATGAGTAAGAGACTCATTTTTCAAGCTTTTTAAATGGTTTCAAAATTTATGTGAAAGGTCAATTTATACAATTTCTGTGCACTGTGTTTTGTACTGAAATTATCCAGTCAATGAACTAAAAATGTGTTCCAGAGCTTCAGAATCTTCCTTTGATATAGAGTGATGCCTTCCTGTTGAACAAATAGGAACCGGAGCACTTAAAATCTTCAAAACATTGTGAACAGGAAGTGAGCACTGATGGCATTGTTGCTGTCCCGTCCTTCAGCTGGAAACCTACATCCAGCAGCTGGTCTATGTGGTAGCACAAAGTTCACTACAATATCGTTTAACTCATAACTGGTGTCTATAATCTCTGCAATCCACCAGTCACAGTCATACACACACGCCACAAACATCCCCCTTCTCAGGTTGTGAATCTGAATATTATCGTGCTGTTTCTGAAGTGTTGGCTGAACAAAGGAAATTTCTTCTTTCTTGCTCTTTAAAATGCATGCAATATGAGTCCAAAAATGTGTCTTCTGAATTCCTTTCACAGGAGTAGTTTGTTTGGACTGTTGTTCTTTTTTCTGCTCACGGAATTCTTCAATTTCCTCTTTGGACAAAAGAATGAGGGCTGTTGATGTGTAAGATTTCACGACTCTCATAAAATTCTCACCATTCTGAATTACAGCTGTATTTGGTCTGGAAAGATTATGTTTTGTAGCTTGGTGCTTCAGCAGGCCTCCTAGAACATCACAAAGCCCCTTCCTGTGACCAGCAGCACTGTATACCCAGTCAGTTGGCAAAAATGACTTACTCAATTCAAACACCTGAAAACAATTTTTAAAATGATTCGGAGCACCATCAGAAATAATGATGTTCTCTGCCCCTGTTTGCAGTTGAAGAATTTTGCACATTGCAGCAAAGCATGTGCTAAGTCATGTCCTGTGTCATCTTTTATAACTGCAACACTTTTAGTCTTGTTTTGAAAATATGACATTGTTCTTCTTGTGGGAGAATTACAGACCAGTTCTCAGCAAAATCACAGTGAAGCATTGAATATACTTCTTCAGCCTGTACACACCCTTTCATTCCTACAAGGTGGCGTAGTTGCAATTTCTTCAGATGCTGGTGTGTTACTGCTTTCACTGACCATTTACCAAGTTCATGAATGAAACTGACAAGGGCAACAGTTTTCTTAATTCATTTATTTTCCTGTCATGCCACCTATGTAATTTATGCAGAGTTATCTGCTACATCTTCCGGGGCAAGTGTCTGTAAAGACAGTCATCCCTTTCCAGGACAGTCACCACATTCTTGAATCAAGCTAGTCTCTTGCTCTACGTCACAGACTACTAATGACTTCACACACCCAATCAAGGTGTCACATGTCACGTGCTCCAGTAAGTTCTTCAAAGTTACCACACAAAGTTCAAAATTACCACACAAAGTTCAAAATTCGCACAGTACACACATAAACACACATATCTAGGTGGGTGTGGAACTACCCATTTAGGTAGTAGTGCACTGGCACTCTGGCAAGAACAGTCCCATTTATTTTCCCAGATAAAATGACTGCAATATTTGAACTTGAGCTGCTTCTACAGCATGACTGTAATAGGGATCTCGTCTTTCAAAGACTCCTTTTACAGACCTCACATTTCTTGATTTGTCTACCATGTACTTTGATACTGATGGAACATGGTTCAAAATTGTTTTCTTTGAAAAGTCTCTGGAATAATAGTTAAAACTTGCACATTTTCACTGTAGGATGTCCAGTATTCAACAGCTGAATTGATATTTGTGAAAAATTCCTGCCAAGAGGTGAAAGAGTGCTTTGGTTAATTTTCTTCTGAAAATGGAACTTCTACTTTGAAGAGTGTGGTTAGTTTTGCTGTAGGGTATTCATCCGTAGCTTTAGCAATTTCTCTGGGCTTTCTCGATGCATGGAGCTTATGACTCTACTTCAATGACCACGTTTTCTTGACAGGACTAACACCTACCTCTGTAGCCGATTGATTCAGGGTATTTAATTCTTCCTCTATTGTTGCAAAATCTGCACTATGGGAGGCTTCACCTTGTTCAGATACTGTCATTGTTGTTATTCTGTCAAAATATTTAGAACACAAAAAGTCATCACTGGAAACATCTTCACTCTGAAACAGAGTCTTCAAATGAGAACACTTATTCCCAACCTGAACAAAGTCCTTTTTTTTTGTCACTCTTTTCCTAAAAGACCTTTTCATGGTTGACTTTCGAAGGTAGTTAACCTTGGGTGGAGCAAGCTCAGATTTACAACTACGGTTGTTAACCACACAGGCACAACCCTAGATGTTCAGGGTTTTGGGTTGGCATTTCCTCCTAACCCATTAAGATATGGTTTTCCCACCAGAGTGGTCCAATGAAGGACATAAAATGTAAATAATATCACTCTTTTATGGACATGCAAATAGTCAGCATACTTCACTCTCCTGTGGCCCCAGTCAGGAGACATTTCAAACAGTTCTCCTCACAAAACACACTGCAACTGTGTCAACTGGCAAATTCCTCACGAAAACACAGAACTCACTAGATGGTCTCAGATTTCTTGGAAGCCTCTTCAGTAAACAAATTAGCACTGAACAACTACAATACAGAAACCTACAATGAACAACCACAACAAAGAAACTGACAAGAAATTTCAACAAAGTGACAACTTCAGTGAAGACATACAATACCCTTGAAAGTTTTTTTTTTTTTAAAAAAAGAGAGAGAAAGAAAGAGAGAGAGAGAAGACTTTTTAAAATACAACCTGTCCAACTTAGAAGTGGAAGCTCTCCTTCACAGTGAATATAGTACTACATGGCACTAATCAACAGAAAAAAATCTAACTTTTCTGGATCGGCATTTTGAAAAAAAAAAAAAAATAATAGTAATAATTTTCTGTAAATTATAAAAAAAAATTCAAAGGCGCCAGTAACAGAACTTTGACAGATATGTCCAAAAGGAGGATATCATTGTAATCACAAAGCAATTATCTTTTTCTTTTCTTTCTTAAAAAAACCTCTAATAAAATAATTCGAACTGTTGCAGAGATACAGCATTTTAAAAAATTTCCAGAATTGTCATCTTCAAAATAGTGTTTGCAGCATCATCTTGGGAGGCCTGTATCTTGGAGCAGGAATTTTTTTGTCGAAAACAAAAAAAAGTGTGAAACTTGGATTTAGAACAACACAGCAAACAGAAGATATGTAATCAGTGAGGAGTAGATGTCTGAAACTAATGTCCAAGCAAGAGCACCACAAGGTAGTGCAACAAAACCTTTATCCTACTTTTAATATGTAGAGGGGCTGGCCAGTACTTACCTCAGCTCAGTACAGCCGATAGATACACATAAAACAGAACTGAAAAAAAAGTGTGTTTTTTACTTACTCCTGAATTTTAACATATGCTAAATTCAATAACATCTGAGACTACGAAGGTAACCCCCCCTGCCTGATGTGATACATATTATGCCATATGAATATTTGGTCGTACAAAGGGGATAACAAAAAAGTCAAAATCTGATACATGTATCAAAACAAAAGTTTATTCCGATCGCTGCTGCCAAAAATAGTTTCACAGATGGTCATGCCAATTCTTTCCTTTCAATCATTACATAGACCTTGAAACAGTACATACACTGTGATGCTGAAATCCATTAAAGTATTTTGCTACAGGAAGACTCCACATTAGCTTAACTGACCTGACCACTCCAGTAACAGTTGTTTACTGACGATCTCAAAAGTTACAATGTATCCCATAAAAGTGGAATAGAGTACCAGCAGTTCTAGCATTCAAGAAGGAACTCAAGAATGTGTGCACAACTAGAGGACACAAGCAGAAAATGTGCTCCACACTTTTACAGCAAACTGATATTACTGATAGAATATGACTACTTTTGTTGACACTGATTGCTAAGCTAAAGGAACAGCATGGACACTACAATCATTGTTCACTTTTTGATGTTTTGTTTGCTTTCTTTGTGGGTTCCAAAACCTTTTAGGTGGTAGTATTTATGGTGATACCACATCGGATTGTGAAAAATGTTAAATACAAACTGAACATGAGATAAAAATGTGGATGTGCAGAATAATAAAATATGTAAATGATTGGATTTAGAACAACACAGCAAACAGAAGATATGTAATCAGTGAGGAGTAGATGTCTGAAACTAATGTCCAAGCAAGAGCACCACAAGGTAGTGCAACAAAACCTTTATCCTACTTTTAATATGTAGAGGGGCTGGCCAGTACTTACCTCAGCTCAGTACAGCCGATAGATACACATAAAACAGAACTGAAAATTTACATTCCTAGCTTTCGGAACTTTGTTCCTTCATCAAGGAGGAGAGAGGGGAAAAAAGGGAAGAAGGGAAAGTGGATTCAGTTACTCACAACCCAGGTTATGAAGCAACAGGGAAAGGTAAACAGGGAGGGTAGCAAGGATGGAGGCATGGTTGTCAGAGGGAAGCCAAAGATATTCTACTGTAAGTACTGTGCCAGCTTCAAACCAAAGAGGATGCATACAGAAGTAAAGAGGTATATAGTATAAAGATAAACACAACTATGTAGGATGAAAAGATGCGTGAATGGCTAAAGAGGAAAGGGAAAGAGGAGAAGACTGAAGAGTGAATGGGAGTGAGGTGGTTTAACGTAGGTTCAGTCCAGGGGGATGGCGGGATGAAAGGATGTGTTGGAGTGCAAGTTCCCATCTCCGCAGTTCAGAGGGACTGGTGTTGGGTGGGAGAAGCCAAATGGCACATACGGTGTAGCAGGTTCCTAGGTCCCTAGAATTATGCTGGAGGGCATGCTCCGCTACTGGGTATTGGGCATCTCCTAGGCGGACAGTTCGTCTGTGTCCGTTCATGCGCTCAGCCAGTTTGGTTGTTGTCATGCCGATGTAAAAGGCTGTGCAGTGCAGGCATGTCAGTTGATAAATGACATGTGTGGTTTCACACGTAGCCCTGCCTTGAATTGTGTATGTTTTACCAGTAGCGGGGCTGGAGTAGGTGGTTGTGGGGGGATGCATGGGGCAGGTTTTGCAACGGGGTCGGTTACAGGGGTAGGAACCGCTGGGTAGAGAAGGTAGTCTGGGAATATTGTAGGGTTTAACAAGGATGTTACGGAGGTTAGGGGGGCGACGAAAGGCAACTCTGGGTGGTGTGGGGAGAATTTTGTCAAGGGATGATCTCATTTCAGGGGTTGACTTGAGAAAGTCATATCCCTGGCGGAGTAATTTGTTGATGTTTTCGAGGCCAGGATAATATTGGGTGATAAGGGGGATGCTTCTGTGTGGTCTGGGGGTAGGAACATTGTTGTTGGACGGGGAGGAATGTATTGCTCGGGATATCTGTTTGTGGACAAGGTCTGCAGGATAGTTGCGGGAGAGGAAAGCACTGGTCAGGTTATTGGTGTAGTTGTTGAGGGATTCGTCACTGGAGCAGATACGTTTGCCACGAATACCTAGGCTGTAGGGAAGGGAGCGTTTGATGTGGAAAGGATGGCAGCTATCAAAGTGAAGGTACTGTTGTTTGTTTGTGGGCTTGATATGGACAGAGGTGTGGATGTGAGCTTCAACAAGATGAAGGTCAACATCCAGGAAGGTGGCTTGGGTTTTGGAGAAGGACCAGGTGAAATTCAGATTCGAAAAGGAGTTGAGGTTATGGAGGAAATTAAGGAGTGTTTCTTCACCATGAGTCCAGACCACAAAGATGTCATCTATAAACCTATACCAGGCCAGGGGAAGCAGCTGTTGGGTCTTCAGGAAAGCCTCCTCCATGCGGCCCATGAAGAGGTTGGCATAGGAGGGAGCCATCCTGGTTCCCATGGCCGTTCCCCTGATTTGTTTGTAGGTCTGGCCTTCAAAAGTGAAGTAATTATGGGTGAGGATGAAGTTGGTAAGTGTGATAAGGAACGAGGTTTTTGGAAGATCTTCGGGTGGGCGTTGGGAGAGGTAGTGCTCAAGGGCAGAGAGACCATGGGTGTGTGGGATGTTTGTGTAAAGGGATGTAGCATCTATGGTGACAAGAAAGGTTTCAGGTGGGAGAGGAGTGGGAATGGATTTGAGGCGTTCTAGGAAGTGGTTTGTGTCTTTGATGTAGGATGGGAGTCTGCGGGTGATAGGTTGTAGGTGCTGATCTACCAGAGCTGAGATACGTTCGGTTGGGGATTTGAAGCCTGCTACAATGGGACGGCCAGGATGGTTCTCTTTGTGGATTTTGGGTAATAGGTAGAAGGTAGGGGTACGTGGCTCAGGTGGAGTGAGTAAGTCTATGGAAGCCGTTGTGAGGCCTTGTGAGGGACCTTGGATTTTTAGGATTTTTTGCAGCTCAGTCTGGATGGAGGGAATGGGATCCTGGGTGACAGCTTTGTAGGTTGAGGTGTCAGAGAGTTGACGCAGTCCTTCTGCCACATACTCCACACGGTCAAGTACGACAGTTGTGGAGCCTTTATCCGCCGGGAGGATGACAATGGAGTGGTCTATTTTCAGCTCCTTAATGGCACGGGATTCAGCTGGGGTGATGTTGGGGGTTGTCGGAATGTTCTTCAAGAAGGACTGGGAGGCAACACTGGATGTGAGGAATTCCTGAAATGTCTGCAAGGGATGGTTTTGGGGGAGGGGAGGAGGATCCCTTTGAGAAGGCAGTCGGAACTGTTCTAGACAGGGTTCAACACTGGGTCTAGTACTTGGGGGCTGTGTTTGGGTAGTGAAGTGATATTTCCAGTTGAGGTTCCGGGTGAATGAGAGGAGATCTTTAACCAGGGCAGTGTGGTTGAATTTAGGTGTGGGGCTAAAGGTTAAGCCTTTTGATAGGACAGATGTCTCTGGAGGAGAGAGGGATCTGGATGAGAGGTTTAGGACTGAATTGGGACTGGTGATATGTGGCATTTGACTGTGGTTATAGTTGAGATTTGGTCTGTGTGGGGTATGTGCTGGGATGGGGAGATTGAGTAGGGTGGCTAGGCTAGGTTTGTTGGCTATGAGGGGGGTTTGTTGAAGGTTCTGTTGTGGTTGGTGTTTGTGAGGGATAGGGAGAGGGACCCCACTTCTTAGGTGTTGCACTAGCACTGTGGATAGTTTTTTCAGGTGGTGTGTGGCATGGAACTCAAGTTTGCAGCTGGCTTCTAGGATGATGTTCCTCAGTGTGTTCTCCAAGCAAGGGTTTGAGAGGTGGAGGACTTTGAAGAGAGATAGGAGCTGTTGGGAGTGGTGGTTACATGAAGTAGTGTAGAGATTCAGGACAAGTTGGGTAAGGGCTAAGGATTGAAGGTTCTGGAAGTCCAGGAGAGACTGGTGGAAGGAGGAATTGCACCCGGAGATGGGAACTTTTAAGGTAAGCCCTTTAGGGGTAATTCCAAAGGTTAAGCAGGACTGGAGGAAAAGTATGTGGGATTGCAGTTTGGCTACGGTGAATGCATGTTTCCGGAATGAATGTAAATAATGTGGTATAGGATTAGGGTACATAGTGGGTAACTGGTGGGTAGGGAAATTAAATAACTAAAGTTGAAATAGTAATCATAAGAAGGAGTAAAACACGGAGGGAAGGACGAGAAGGAAAGAAATTGTGTTGGTAATGTTCAATACCAAAGGAAGACCACTAAATAAGAAAAATACGGAAAAAGTTGACCAGACCAAGCAAGTATGTCCAGATCAGGGGAAAAAGAACACACGTAGCTCAAAAACTGAGATAGCGAGTGGCGAAAAAAGATCGCGCATGCCGCAAAAGCGATCGCGCGTGCCGCAAATAGATCGCGCGTGCCGCAAAAAAGATCGCGCGTGCCGCAAAAAAGATCGCGCGTGCCGCAAAAAAGATCGCGCGTGCCGCAAAAAAGATCGCGCGTGCCGCAAAAAAGATCGCGCGTGCCGCAAAAAAGATCGCGCGTGCCGCAAAAAAGATCGCGCGTGCCGCAAAAAAGATCGCGGGTGGGGCAGAAATGTCCCAAAAAATTTTTCTTGTGGCAGAGAAAGATAGCCAATGGCACAAAAATATCGCCAGCAACAAGAAATCGACGTAAATGGATGATACTGGTAGGTGTGGAAGAGATTGTTGGCAGTGATTGTTGGCTGGGAAACAGCGAATAACGAACGTTAAAACTATGGAATGTTGAATAAATAAATCAATAAATAAAAAAGAGAAGAGGACTATAAACGGAACAAGATAATAGGAGGAAGATGAAACTAGCACAGTTGGTGACGAAAATATTTATTTATGTATATATAAAACACTGAAGAAGAGAAAGTGTTAAGATGACAGACGTAAGTGATAGCTAACAAAAGGGACAAAACAATGAAGGATGTGGACCATATAGGTGATCTAAATGATTAATGGAAAATCTCATATAAGATATGAAACAAATACTAACAAAGAGATAGAGGGGCTGGCCAGTACTTACCTCAGCTCAGTACAGCCGATAGATACACATAAAACAGAACTGAAAATTTACATTCCTAGCTTTCGGAACTTTGTTCCTTCATCAGGGAGGAGAGAGGGGAAAAAAACCCAAGCCACCTTCCTGGATGTTGACCTTCATCTTGTTGAAGCTCACATCCACACCTCTGTCCATATCAAACCCACAAACAAACAACAGTACCTTCACTTTGATAGCTGCCATCCTTTCCACATCAAACGCTCCCTTCCCTACAGCCTAGGTATTCGTGGCAAACGTATCTGCTCCAGTGACGAATCCCTCAACAACTACACCAATAACCTGACCAGTGCTTTCCTCTCCCGCAACTATCCTGCAGACCTTGTCCACAAACAGATATCCCGAGCAATACATTCCTCCCCGTCCAACAACAATGTTCCTACCCCCAGACCACACAGAAGCATCCCCCTTATCACCCAATATCATCCTGGCCTCGAAAACATCAACAAATTACTCCGCCAGGGATATGACTTTCTCAAGTCAACCCCTGAAATGAGATCATCCCTTGACAAAATTCTCCCCACACCACCCAGAGTTGCCTTTCGTCGCCCCCCTAACCTCCGTAACATCCTTGTTAAACCCTACAATATTCCCAGACTACCTTCTCTACCCAGCGGTTCCTACCCCTGTAACCGACCCCGTTGCAAAACCTGCCCCATGCATCCCCCCACAACCACCTACTCCAGCCCCGCTACTGGTAAAACATACACAATTCAAGGCAGGGCTACGTGTGAAACCACACATGTCATTTATCAACTGACATGCCTGCACTGCACAGCCTTTTACATCGGCATGACAACAACCAAACTGGCTGAGCGCATGAACGGACACAGACGAACTGTCCGCCTAGGAGATGCCCAATACCCAGTAGCGGAGCATGCCCTCCAGCATAATTCTAGGGACCTAGGAACCTGCTACACCGTATGTGCCGTTTGGCTTCTCCCACCCAACACCAGTCCCTCTGAATTGCGGAGATGGGAACTTGCACTCCAACACATCCTTTCATCCCGCCATCCCCCTGGACTGAACCTACGTTAAACCACCTCACTCCCATTCACTCTTCAGTCTTCTCCTCTTTCCCTTTCCTCTTTAGCCATTCACGCATCTTTTCATCCTACATAGTTGTGTTTATCTTTATACTATATACCTCTTTACTTCTGTATGCATCCTCTTTGGTTTGAAGCTGGCACAGTACTTACAGTAGAATATCTTTGGCTTCCCTCTGACAACCATGCCTCCATCCTTGCTACCCTCCCTGTTTACCTTTCCCTGTTGCTTCATAACCTGGGTTGTGAGTAACTGAATCCACTTTCCCTTCTTCCCTTTTTTCCCCTCTCTCCTCCCTGATGAAGGAACAAAGTTCCGAAAGCTAGGAATGTAAATTTTCAGTTCTGTTTTATGTGTATCTATCGGCTGTACTGAGCTGAGGTAAGTACTGGCCAGCCCCTCTATCTCTTTGTTAGTATTTGTTTCATATCTTATATGAGATTTTCCATTAATCATTTTAATATGTAGCTCATTTAAAGACATACTTGTCTGATTACAAGAGCAAAACATTGCATTACTAGACTCAGTTACAGTATTGAAATGTTTGCAGCAGCCTCAAACAATTGTAAGTGAAACCATCACAAAAATCACAGTGCTTGTAAGAGGTATTCCTACTGATTATTGATAGTGGTTTTACTGTCAATCGTACCTCTTATGCGTAGCTTGTTCTCTAGAATATTCGGAGCGAAGTGTTTCTTCACCTACATTCATCTAAGTTCAACAATGCCAACGCATTACCCATTGTGTACTTTTATGCGAGGCAATAGCAGGTGCATTCAGATTTCACAAGGAATGGTTACTTGCACTCAATCTGCACCAAAATAAATGGACCGTTTACACATGTTGATAAAATATGTGTTTGGAGTTTTCTGCTAAATAGTACGGCAACAGTGAGCAATTAATTTGTTTATTCACACATGGTGACCACAACTGCATGCAGAATCAGTGAAGAAATAATCAAAATCATCATCTTTAGCCACTAGCACCCATTAGTGGGATATATTGTTATTTGGACAATTATTAAGGTGGCCTTGAACTGTTATGTTTCAATATGAAAGTGGAACTAAATTTAACTACCACTGTTAGCATAGCTGGAGACAGCAAAGCACGCAACAGTGTGTGTAGAAATAATGCATTTCTTGACAGTAAAAATAAAAGAAAGTTGTTCTATATGTACTGCATAAAGAATGTGAATGGTGTTTCAGTAAGGGCTTGTGCAAAAGCATTTTGTGATACATATGTTATCTAGGAATTTTTTACCTACTACCTTAGGAGACTTGTGTACACAAACATCTGACATTCTTCATGAAATGCATAATGACATTGATTAGTCTGGTGACAAGTCTCATGATCCACAAACACAAGAAAATTCAGCCTGCAAATCATCATCTTGTGCTGATCAAAGAGGAAAATATGGTAAATGAAAATACAAAAATATTTCCGTTGTACAAGTGCCTTAGCAGGAAGAGATCGGTAAGGAAATATATTTGTTCTGCAAAATCTGTAGCTGAAAGGTTCTGAATATATGGAAATGAAAATGAAAGGAATGGTTTGTAGAGTGTTTTCAAAATAACATTCAATAGAAGTTTAAAGATCCTTCATACTGATACTCTTAAGATGTGTCATGCATGGATATCCAAACAACAGGAATATTCACTTCCATCAAACTCGACCTGAAGATGCTTACAGTGTTCTGAACTAGTATCAAGCTAAATGCCACATGGGGGGGGGGGGGGGGGGGGAATCTGACTTTCATTTAATATCTGTTGATTTGCAGAAAACTCCTCCAACAACCATTATACCTAGCGAAGTTGTCAACTTTGATATTCACATATATAATACTAATATGTACTTCAAAAATTGCATCTTAGCAGTGTGGTTTCAGTTGCCTGAGACAAGTCGTGCATGTGAGTTGTGTTTTGTGTGTGTGTGTTTATTTTTTATTTTTGACAAAGGTCTTACTGGCCAAAAGCTTTATTTGCAGAATCTCTGCTATATGGTGAGTAGCAACTTTCCTTTTCAATATTGTTACATCCCATCCTCGATTTTCCATTGTCTGATCTTGTTTACTTAGATTTCTAAGTGACCCAGAAAACACATGGTAAAACATAAATTTTTATTTGTTTCCAATACCTGCTCAGCACATAACAAGAATAATACCAAGTCCATCAGGTAGAATGTCCTTGTAATGGAAGGAAAGAGATTAGGGAAATGAACTATGTCTTTACTCCAGAGGACTGGTACAAACTGGTAGAGAAGGCTCATGCAAAGAACCTTTTCTGTGTGCAGAGGACGGCCAAGGAAGGTTTTCAAGATTTTCAAGTAGCAACTTCAAATCCAGATGAGAAAATGACGTACATGTCTGGGTAGCATTTTGCAAAATTTGTGTAGGTCGAAGCCAGGATGCTCAGCATCATTCATGTAAAGAAAATTACTATCCATTGGCTTTTTGGAAGGAAGTTTTATTCAAAGTCCTGGACAACCTTGGAAAAACAGAACATCGACAGATGTCAACCCCACTGCAGCTCATTCATACTCATAAAATGTAAAGTGCTTGTATCCTGGTGACAGAAAGATTACTGCTGAGAAACAGAAAGACTTTTATGTACTTGCTGCTTAACATCCCCAAAAACCATCATGACATGTGCCATGCTCTTCAGCCATACACCGAAGGTGCAAATAGCGAGGGGAGGAAGAAGAGGAGTAGGATGATGATGATCCAGATGGCTGGAAGTAAGTATAGTTTTCAATACATATGGCAGCTTAGAGTCAGTGTGACTTCCTCAAACACTACTGGTCAACCTCAAATGTGTGAAGGAATTCACATTGAAGTGAATCTGAACCTAATTTTAAAACAAATAATTGATGAAAAGTGGCCTGTTATAAAAGTAACTCACTTCATAAATTTCATTTTTCACATAAACAGTGGATTTTACTAAACGGTTTTAATTTTCCTATGTTTTACAGACTATAAATAATGGTTTACGGACCAAAAATATTACTTAATTGGCTCAGTTTCACACAATAAAGACAAACACAACACTAAAAAATCTCTCATTCCATCTCTGTGTGGGTTACCTCCCTCTTGCATTCTAACACCCAATTCTTAACAAAAATTTAGCACTCACCTACTTTTGATATGTCTAGGGCATCAGCTATTTGTTACACCCTTCATCATCTATTGCCCAATGCAATATATTATTAATTTTGTCTGTCGTTACGGTTTTGGGACATCCTCACATCAATTATTACTAGAAACATATGGCAACATTCGACTTAAATTGCCTACTTCTTCAACCATTGAAACAATTGGAGTTGACATGTTACACAAACAAGTTAACCAATTTTTGACGAATTCTCTTTGGTAATATCTATTTCAAAAATTAAATCAATAAAATATGAAATATTAGTGACAAAGGAATATAAACACTATTATTTAGTGGTTGTAAGAAACATTTTATGTTACCACTAACATATACCAATATAACAAGAATGAAATTTCATGATACTAGCGCCATATCTATTCAAGGGAAAACAGCTTTTTACTGTACTCCCATTATGCCACTGTGGATATAGGGAATTGTGTGAATACTATTTGTGCCTGATGTCCTGACTGAGGGCTCCCTAGTTCTTGATTGGCTGACGTCTATCAACTTCTGACCACAAGTTTCTTCTGGTGGCTGCTGCCACAATCTAAAAACACAATCCCTGCCTTCACAGTAGCTATTACAAAGTGACTCATTGCGTACTGGAGAAGTAAAGAACCATGTAGCTCAGTATGAAAAAAGCTCAGCTTGCTCCCCCTCCCCACAGTTAGTCATGAAATCAGAAACCTGTGGCTTGATGTGGCTAGTTTGTTAGAAGTTCTTGTGTGGAAACTTGTAATCTGAAATCCCAAAGAAAATGAAGCTTTTCCTAATGAAACGTGCCTACAATTCTATCACTGACACACCAAGTGGTGGCAGGAGCACACACACCAATAATTGATTATTTTTTTGTTATATTAGTTTACAATTCTATCAGCCACATATAAACATGAAATGGAAATTAGATGCAGTACTGATGTATAAAAATGATGGAATATCGAAGATACAGGGAAAATAAAGGTTTACAGGGAAAGAGAAAGAGTCAAATCACCATTATTCACTGCAATCAATAGTAATGAGTATTATTATTACCATAACTTAATTGTTAAGTACTTTGTTGCAATGAAATTTGTATCTCTTGCACTTTTTATTCTAATACTGCAACAGCAGAATGGTGTAAACTGAAGTCACTTACCTTGTCACTACCACTATTTCGCTCCTGTTCAAAAAGTTTGCGCACATAAGAAATGGAGTCATCAGTTTGAGATGCTAGATTAGCATTGTATGGGGTTGGATACGGCAGACAGGATCCAGCAGCACTTGAATCCTGCTCCACAAACAGACCTGGCAACGACGCAAATGCCCAGAAGCGACGATGAGCTCTATCCGTGCCGAGGGGTAGCACCTTTAAAGAAAAATGTTTGCTGTCAATTATTATAAAACCTTTGCTGACCAATATAACTTACCTGTATTGTAAAAGAAACAAAATCAAATTGAAGTGAAGGGTTAATGACAAGAGTATGTTATAATGAACTTTACACACACACACACACACACACACACACACACACACACACACACACCCCAACAACAACAACAACAACAACAACACAGGATTCTGTGATTCAGGGAAATCTCAGACAACCAAAAATCTCTATTTGAGCTCTCATCTTCCCAATTTCCTTGTACTCTATCTTCAGTAGTTTGTGCAACTGAGAAATAAGTATCAAATGGAAACAGTGAGCGAGTCAGAGGACCAAGAGCAATGCTTTGTAAGCTTTTGACATTACACAAATGGAAATGGCATGAGAGCTTTACACTTACTTCTTTCAAATGTTGGAAATATTAATGAAAAGAGCGCAACTAATGAAAGTGCGTTTTAAAAGGTAACAGAATAATTCCAGTCACAAAATTCTGAGACTAAAGTATAAAAAAAAGACATTTGTGTTACACAATTTTTATGCAAACTGTTGTTATTTTTACTGTTTCCTGTTACTCTGATTTAATAAGGAAATCTAGTGACCCCTTTATGGAGAGATGCCCTGCACACACACACACACAGTAACTGAAATTAATGTATTGGATGCATCATTCAGTTCCTGTGAACATCAGTTATTCCACACAAAGAGGAAAACTGATGTGCCAATTCTCAAAACTGCCTCTAGCTCTTCACAGCTATTAAAATATAGTTTTAAATGCTGTCCTATCTTCAATAATTTACTTACCTGATAGATAATAGCAGCAGCGTACAGATTTTTTGCTTTCTTCTCAGCCTCTAATTTTCTCCTTGCCACTTCCTTCTCAGCTTTTATCTTTTGTTGTTCCTTTTCTTCAGGAGTTCGAGTATCAACAATGTCATCATCTATAGGTTGGAGGCCTTTGAGTTTCATGCGAGCTGCTTTCTTTTCTTTTATTCTGAAAATATGGATACATTTTTTGTACAGACTATGTTCCTGAACAATGGCAGTAAAATTATACTAAAATAACGAACGATAAAGAAATATGTGCATCTTCATGTTTTCGCAGCATAAAAACTGTTCCATAAAATTTCGGGCGTGCAGCCACTCAAATTCAGCTTCTTCTAATATTTTGCCTGAATACCATCTAATCATCTTAAGCGTGAGCCAAGGTGACTGACGCTCCAGCACTTGCTCCGTCCTTTTTCACCCGAGTGGTTCAATCCTTGGGTGAAAAGGATGGAGCAAGTGCTGGAGTGTCAGTCACCTCGGCTGACTCTGAAGACGACTGGACGGTATTCAGGCGAAATATTAGAAGAAGAAGAAGCTGAATTTATACAGCTGTACACCCGAAATTTTATGGAACAGATGAAGAAGTAGTTTGCTATCCATGTAAAACATTGTTTCCCTTCCCCCTCCCCATGATAGTGATACAAAAGTTGAATAAAGTGAGTTTTTATGTATCACATGAAAAGGTAGAATTTTATGTGATACATAAAGCTTTTCCTAATGAACTTACAAATCTTTATTACTTCAATTTGCCTGATCATGTTTCTTCTTAATACATTAATGCAACAAAAATTTCCTGCAAAAAATTGGAACAAGTAGAGATAACTACTTGCCATGTAATAGAGGTGTTGGAGCAGTAGGTATGCACATGCTTAGTTCACAAACACCGATTCTTAGTCAGTGCAATTGTGTGCATGGACAGGCTTATGGGGAGAATTGGGCAGTATTTGATAACAGCAGCATATCTGCTCTCTCTCTCTCTCTCTCTCTCTCTCTCTCTCTCTCTCTCTCACACACACACACACACACACACACACACACAAAAATCACCTCTCGTTACCTTCTATCAAAAGTTTTGAGACAGGTAACGTATTAAGGAATGTCTGTGCATATCTGCAAATGTGATAGTCTGAATCAGTCATGATCTGCCTTTGATTTAGATCCTTCAACTGAACATGTCATCCATCACTTGACTGTTCGTAAATTAAAATGTCTGAAAGACAATTTCATTTACCACAATATTTACGAGCTGTCTAAGGCATTTCCTAGTGCACATCACAGCATTATTTTGGAGAAGCATATAGTTTATGCCTTTTGGGGTACAATGAGTATGTGGTTCACTTCATATTTAAACGATAGGAAGCCAAGGAACATATCAGATAACTCATGATTAATTTTCTTCCAAGTGGTTGCAAATAATTACTAGTGTTATGGAGGCTTCAGTTCTGGGACCACTCTCTATGGGGAGGGCGGGGAGGGGGGGGGGAGGAAGAAAGGAAGAAAGAAAGAAAGAAAGAAAGAAAGAAAGAAAGAAAGAAAGGGGGTGAAGAAAAAAATGCCACACTTTTGGGGATGGCACACAACTCCTCATTCAGATTCACGACAAAAATTTATCTAGGAAAATCAGATAACACATGAATGAAAACAAGGAGCTGACAACAGTGTCACATCGTGCAGCACATCAGAATGTACGTAAGAACATGTATCACCCTGCACTGCCGTACCAGCAGTCATAGCTCACTGAGTAGACTACTGGGATATCTAACCCACATCCACCTTAGAGCTAAGGTTCAAATCCTCATCAGGTTCCTTTTTTATTTTTTACACTCCCTTCCCTAGCTCTTGTTATTTATAAGCAGGACATTTTTGTTGCATCACGACAGCCTATAACATAAAACTGCATGCATGTGTCTACTAATTGCACAGTGCACAACCATAGTTGGTCCTGTGGAGTTCATGAAGGGCAGCATCCCGGTGGGGTACACAAACGATGAATGTGTTGATATGCTTTTAAGGCTGGGCACACCATATAACCAAGTTGCTGCTGCTGCTGCTAGTGCGTACACTGCATGGTATCCTCAAAGGCACCATCCCGATAAGAATGTTTTTTATTAGCCTGAAGCAACACCTTTAGAAAATTGGTTAACTTTGTCCATAAGTAAAGAATAAAGGTCGGTCAAACCGAATATGTGATTCTTGAAACTATTCACTAATCACGTCGGCAAAGTACCCATGACATTGCAAAGCAGTTCCAGATTATCTCAAAGACTGGTTGTCGAAGCACTGTACTATGAAGAACTGCATCCATATCATTACAAATAAACTTAACACCAGCGGCCAGAAGACCACATTTGACAAGTACAATTTTGTGAGTGGCTTTTGCACCAAGTGAAGATGAACATTTTACAAATAACATGATACGGACTGATAAATCTAGCATCACTCATGAAAGTATTTTCAACCTGCACAACAGCCATTATTGGTTGGAACACAACCCATATATCACCCGTGAACATGGCTTTTAGGCATGCTCTGCCATAAACCTGTGAGCTGGAATTGTGGGAGGATTACTTTTGGGCCCTTACCTGTTGCGGACACGTTAGATATGACCCTGTATCATGTGTTTCTTTGCAACACTTTACATGATGCATTAGAAAATGTTCCACTTGGTGTTCGGTGACAGCAATGGTTTCAGTATGGTGGTGCACCGCTATACTTTGGAATGAATGTACGTAACAACTCAAAATGAAGAGTTTCCAGGAAAACTGATTGGTCGTGGAGGTCCAGTGTTCTGGTCTCCATGTTCCCCAGACCTTAATCCACCAAGCTTTCATTTGTGGGGACAAACAAAGGAACAAGTCTATAGCATTCCATCCGTGGATGTATATGACCCTAACAGTTCGCGTGCATATCACCTCGGCAAAAGGTGGACGGAGGTTTGTTGCAGAGGATCCAGCAAAGTATAAGCCAGAAAGTGGAGAAACATTAGTGGAGAAGCATTTGCAAATGCAAAGAGGTCGCTTTGAACATCATCTCTAAAGTGAACACTGCTCCTACATGTACATACTGACTCCGTGAAGATAAGCCTGGGCATCAAACATACAGAATGGAATTAATGTGTACAGCATTACATGCAATCTAAAATGGCCTACCTACTGTGTTTTGTTGTAGATCACTAGATACAGACAAAATAACTGTATCCACTATTATTTTGTATTGATCACATAAAACTTCGTAATGCAGATAGCCACAGCCCTTAAACTTCATAATGAGTGAAAGTAAAAACCGCAAGGAAACTGTAATTGGTGATTTCTTAATTGTCACAATCAGCCTCGCTATAGTACACACCTGACCGTCTTCTGTGCTGTACCCTTGCAACCATCACATGTGCTCCACACATTATTCGCCATGATGTCCTGTTTTACTTATTCTGATGACTTCCCTCTTTAAGAGTTTGATTTTTGACTATGAATGTTGTGGGCATCCTGGCGGGCTAATAAGACTGTTTTCACCTGAGGTTGCTGTTTTAAGGCCGCAATAAAGATTGTGACAGTAAAGAAATCTCCATTTATAGCTTTCTTGGCATTCATTACATATTTTCTGCGGGCTCTGCGTCACAGACGAAACAAAGAGGTCATTAGATCTGTAAGAAGTTCATGTTTAAATAAAGGTAATGGTAACAGAAACACAAGATAACACTTTGTGGAGGCGTAAATTGGGTACAATTTGATGCTTCAAGTGGGGGAGACGGGGGGAAGGGGGCGGGGGGGGCGAGTTTGGTGCAAAGACAACTCTAACATTGGCAAGTCTGCATATCCGTTCCCCAACTGCATTGTCTCGTCTCACTGAGATTATGGGACCATTCTGTCACAGCGCAGAATGTGTGTTTCCTGTTCTTGGCCACATTGCATAAGTTACAGCAGCTCCAGAGCCTCATTTTTTAAATCCCATTTCAATTAAACCTATTGGCAGGATTAGGTTTTGTTAGGTAAACTTTTGCCTTGAATTGGGATGAGGAACCAGATGCTGACTGCCAAGTGTGGCATTTCTGCTTAACCCTGTATGAATACTCACGCCCAACAGAGCTGCAACAGTGTAATGACCAACAAGTGATATATCCAAAAGTATTTAATAGATTCTAGGTAAGATATATCATCTTCAATAACAATAGTATGGGGTAAAGAAAATACGTAAAACAGATAATTAAAATTTCCTGGGTGCGCATAATAATTAGAACTTGAATGAAGAAACACATATCTTCTTAAATTCAGCAACATTTTCTCTACATGTAATTACATATTTTGGTTTGAAAGCATAAAAAAATAAGCTCACAATGCGTACTTCCATTCAGTGATGTCATGTGGAACAATTTTCTAGGGTAATTCCACACAGAGAAAGTATTCATTGTACAGAAATATGGTGTCTCTCCTCAGTCTTCACGTACATAACCATTTAAAAAAAATTTGGTATACTAAGAACAGCCTCACACTACATTCACTCTCTTATGAAGTTTGTTGGAGAGAATAGCAAAGTATTTGAAGTCAGTAGCATTCATAAGCATAATGCTAAGAACAAAAATATCCTCCATAATCAAAAAGTGTACCTTACTCTTTCACAGAAAGGAACAAAGTATTCAGCCATGAAAAATTTTCTCTCTACCTCATGAATTACGGGAGTTCGCAGATAATGAAAGTATTAAAAACAAATTGAAATGATATCTACTTGAGAACTACTACTACTACTGAATTTCTAAATATATAGGATTTATGATGTTGGGTTACATTTAATTTTGTTGAAAATTGATCTTAAGACAAAAAGTACAGTTCTATAACTGACCATCCGCAGTTAATGTTTTTGCAGGGGAAATGTGTTTTATTATACGATTTGTGGAACACAGGTGTGGGGGATCACACGGATCTTTTGTTGGTTTGATCCTGGGGCACTAGACATGCTCCTTGTCTCCTCAAATATGTGAACCAATAATCTTTTCAGTTATGAGGGTATCTGTAGCTGAAAATCCAATGTGTAATTCAGTGGAACACAGAGTGTCAACAGTGAAAATACTATACATAAAACATTCTGCGTAAAAATGTTTTTAAGGTAGTTAAAAAACCCACACTTCATTTCACAATGTATACACTACTAACAAAATAATTCATACATCTTTAATGTACGTGTGATGACAAATTGCAGTTTGAAAATAATTTTATACCCAATATTTTACATACAAAGTGTTCAAATTAATCACTAGTCAATTACGGAGAATTAGAAATAAAGGTGAATATTTCACGAAGTCAAAGACTGCCCTACACCTAACAATGGACAATTACCTCTACTTTGCCATCATTAACCACAAGTTAAATGCACATAAAAAAATGAGAACATGTAGCCAACTATGTGCAACATTTCAGAAACTGGAGTATACAATCTTTAGCCTTACTACAGATACTGCTAATATTTTTTGCATCATGACGACAAAGAGATAGTTACTGCAATATTACCTAAGTGCTTGTGCTTCCTTTTCCTTCTTCATATCGGCCAACTGATGACTGCGCAATTCAGCTTTGGCTTGTCGCATTTTTTCACCTCTTTCATCAATAACATCCCGCAAACGAGTGTATGTGAGTATCTGATTTATGAGGCAAGTAAGGATAATGAGCTTATCACCTGCAATAGAAAATCACTGTGTACACACTTTTCTTCACAGCAGGACTTTCTGAATAATGGTTAAAAATACAGTATCACTGACTGAAATTTATATTTACATTATTTCAGAAAAAAGGTTAAACAAAAATGATAAAAATTAGTTTTCAAAACATTACATAAGTAAGGTGAGACAGGTGCGTTAGATATTTACATCATGCAGGAACAAAACATTTTTTCATCAGTAACCCCCCGCCTCCACCACACCAACCCTCCTTTTATTTTTACTTTTTGTAGTTAAGTTCACTACTTTTGAGCAAAACAAGATACTGCTCACAATGTTATTATAGCAAATGTAATGATGACAATGACAACTCTTAACCAGCACGGATAGCTGGGAGTGTTAGCATGCCACTTCTGGGGTTCAGGGAGGTCCCCAACCAAATCTGCCCTTGGGATTAACAATGATGGTTGGTGTGCCAGGCAGACTGGATGTGGCTATTAGGTGGTTTTTCACATACAACTAGTGGTACCATGTCCCTTCTCAGCTGCACGAGTCAGAAGCATTTAGAAAAATGTTTGCACACTTTCACACGGGATAACACAAGACGCAGCCATATGGGGTGCACAAAAACTGTCCTCACGGGGTGAGGTGGGTGGTGGTGACGGTGATGGTGGTGGTGGTGGTGGTGGTGGTGGTGGTGGTGGGGTGGTGTGGAGGGAGGATGGTGGGGAGGGGGATGGTTAAGGCATTCAGTCACCCTCTACCAACTTTACCAAATCCATGAATTAACATATTCATCCCATGAAAATATGGGAAAAAGGCCAGGAAAAAAAAAAAAAAAATATTGATGACAATTCCACAAAGCTAGCACCTGGAGTACAACAAACAAAAGCGTAACAAAATCTGATTAACATATGTGAACTGTAACTGTCGGTCTATCATTTTTATTTGTCACTTTCAGAGAAACTGCACCAAGAAACAGTGAAGCATAGAACACAAAAAACTGTTACTGAGGGAGCAACTAGCTTACACAGAAGGTGCAGGCAAAAAACAGAAATGGCAAGCAAATAATGGTGAACTGTAAGTATATATGTAAAAAAAATTCAATGAAGACATAAATATTTTAGTGAAGTGATAAGAAAAAATGTAAAAGAGAGAAAAAAGGCAGAGGGAACTAATGAAAATGGTGACAAAATTCCAACAAAATTATGGAATGGAAATGGCACGAGTGGAGATGCATAAGGGAAATGTGACAAAAATGGGCCAGAAAACACACCCAATGGAGAAGGCCAGTAAAAATTAAGCTACCAACTGTGGAAAGTAGAGTAAATAACAAAGGTGAAAGGGAGGAGGAAAGGCTAGGTTTCAGTTTCACCTTCATAAAAAAAAAGGCTGTAATATTCCCAAAGCTGTGATATTTCCAGGGTAATTAAACACACATCTACAAAGTCACTACTGTCATTTCTAAGAACAGATTTTTCCACAACAGTTAATATGTCAGATAAGAAATGGGTGTACTTTGGCTAATCCAAACAATTTTGAGATTACAGTCTCTCAAATGACTGTAGAATACATCTGCTAAAGCATAACAGTACTGGAAAGTGAAAGAAATATAAATATACTGTGTTGTGCTCATAGAAATACGTGGAAAACGCACTGTAATTCAATTTCATTACAATGTGACCAATCATCACACCTCATTCTACAAGTAGCCTGATTCTTTGCACTTAATATTTATATTTCAAGATCTTGTGATTCCACTCAGCAAAATCCACAATATTTTTTTGTGTTTGCTGGAACAAATTAATGAAATACGATTGATCTTTCGAAACAAATATAACTTGAATTTTAAAACTTTGCTACTAAATTATAAATTTTAAAATTTATAATTACCTATTGACAATTCACAAACACTGGTGACACTCAAAGCACGAAGTATGTGCGGATGATTGATTCTCAAGCAAAGTCCAGGATCATCAAAGCTGGTATACCCTCCACGTTGCTGATACCTTTATTAAAATCAGGGAAATATGGAATTAATTCTCTTTCATAGTAAAAGTACTACATCACAACTAAGATCTACTGTTTTCAATGTATCTTATTTCTATTTTCACTGCCAACTGAAGTCTGTAGATGACACACTGCTTTTTCTTCTGCTCTACCAGCAGTCTCTTTAAGTATTTCATACACTTTATTTCTTGTGTGATCAGCACACAAATCTATACCTGTAAATAGTTTACAAACAATCCATAGCATCAAGTTAAATTTTCTGTGTCAACAACATACACTAACTTACAATGATCAAGGTTTGCTATGACTACATACTAGATTATAGCAAAAGACCAGTTTTTGTCCACCACCCCCCAACCCCTGCCTGGTCCCCCAATGAAATCCTGACAACATAATATCTTAATACACACTCATCATAAAAAGGATTAAATCTAAAAAAAGTCACAGACTTTTTATGAGTATAGGTTCAGCATATGATACTTCAACAATTATGAATGCACATCTGATGAACAGACAATTGATTTAGTTGACTGTATAAACCTTGGTTATATCATACAATTACAAATGTGTTGGTTATTAAGTCACGAGACATGACCAGTGTAAACTGGTGCTTAGCCAGGCTGGATGTTATTAATTAGCAGCAACATTGCAGACAACTTTAAAACAAGTGGATGTAGAAAACAGGGGCTGAATTATTAGTGTCTACTGGTATTTATTGACAGCTATTAGACACTTAACAGGGTTTTTTATGGTAGTTTGGTTGATGTCAACTGTGATTAGATGGCAGTATAGGACATCAAAAATTTCACACACTAAATATGAGCAAGAAAACTCAAAGACTGTTTTTAGTACCTCCACTTTGTGCTAGTCTCAGCAGAACGCCCTCCCGAAGACAGTAAGTGCAAACGTAACACTTCTGTGAGGGTAACAGCATCTAAAGTAAGTTTGGACAATGGCACTCCTTGATAAAGCTGACTCCAGCCAGCTGCCACCGTAGCTAGTTTCACAGCCTCACCAGCAGTTACATCACCATGTTCATCAATGTCTAATTCAGCTTCAAAAGGAAACAGACAATGAATAACAATTGTAACGTTGATAGTTTCTATTATTCAACAAATGAACACTTTCAATATTTATCTTTAGATCCATAAATACCTGTGGTTGGAGTATCTGTAGCTAAAATTTCATCATCTTCCTCTTCCTGCATATCAAACAGTGTTGACAGAAGTAACTGGAAAATATCACTCAGTGGACCTTAAAGTGAAAAGAAAATATGTATCAATCACTCAGAAATCAACATGTTGCAAAGGTCTTAAGAAATTTGGTACTATTCACCTAACCAGATTTTTTTAGGTACAAAGATGTCTATTCTATTTTAATAATTTGAACAGAAAGACACAGTTATTTTTAATCTCACATGAGCCCCACAACAGCGTGAAAGATGTTCGAGCACAGAATTGTCATATTACTAGTTTTCCCATGACACTCTATGATAAAACCAATTTCAAGCTGTGGAAAGTCAAACTCAGTTCAATGATTGTCAGATAGAGGGCAACTCCAGAATATTTGTGGGCATTCATCTCTTTCATATAACAAGAGTTCTTGTACAGATTTGTTATTGCCCAGTAAATGGCATCATGGTGGCTTTGATACACCTACTGCTACTGCTGCACAGCCAGTTTGAAAATCTCTCAGCTGCTGTGAACATCCCTATTCTATTTCAGTAATTTGAGCAGAAGTTGTATCCTAGACTTATCATGTATGTGAAAGATTCCAAAGTTTAAATACGAATAACACATTTTACTTCTCTGAAAGCTCATCCTTACTTAATTAACACTCTGACAACTATTGATGAGTTAATTTATCATGGTCCACCGCTCCCCAGCTGTCGTTGACAATATTAAGTGTGGCATCTGGGTTTTCTTTCAGCACTACTGACGAGTTAACCTGGCCTCCTTGCTAACAACTGAGCACTAATGACAAGTACAGATGCACCATCACCGAGGCACTTGGGTGCTGCTGTTGAGTTTTAAGCATACAGCAAAATTTCTGCACCATATCCCACTAGCTTTTCACAGTTCTGGCCACAAGGTTGTGTTGGAGATACTTTGGCTGTCATGATCTCTTTGATGTATCAGACATTGCTTTAGGTTAGCATCTGACATTGCTTTAGGTCAAATTATCCGTCAGGATTCATACCATTGTATTTTTCCCCATCCTCTATTCGACATAGAAAACCTCAATGTATCATTGTTTCTATGAGCAAAATATCTTTGATATGATTCTTCAGTTTCTCCCAGCATATTTGTTGGCTGAGCAGTCCACGGGTGATGTGCCAGTTCACACTGTTCAACGAGCACAATACTTCGGCAATCAAATATGTCCTCATATCAGGTGCATTGATGAACTGAGTTCCTGGGGGTCACATGGCCAACTTATACCCCTCCCACTGTGAGCCACTTCCTCTGCTGTCTGCACGTGAGAGCATGTCAGCAGCTGCAGATGTGAGGCATCAGCATCTGTGGTAGTGTGGGCGTGGTTACTCTGTCTGCTCTGACCATCAAATTGTCACGTTTTCTGAGTGTCACCCTAATTAGACCAAGGGCTGGTTCCCAAACACTGCTGAGATTATAGTCACAGTACAAATTTTAATGGCCTCTCCTAGATGATGTGCCAGTATTTTGAAGTCTATGCTAAAATTGTGGCCAGTCTTACTCCATCACGATTCTCAGACAAACCGTGCTTCTCGACTACTGACTTTTTGGGATACATCAGTCGAGTGTGCTGCTGGGATTCCCCGCATAAATCTTCAATGGTATACACTGTTTGTCCAATACACATTTTCCCAAATTAGCATGGATTCTGATATAGCCCGGCCTTCCACAAACTGAGGCAATCTTTAACACTTCCCAATAACAACTCTGTTTTATTGGGCAGGCAAAATATTTTCTTTTTTGTAGTACGCATTTAATTTTTCCCCAATTGTGTGCTACTGTGGCGGAGTGGCTTAGTGCGCACCTAATCTGCCAGCCCGTAACCATTTTTTCCAAACATACCTCACAGGTGTTCCAGTTCCCAAGAAAGACTCTTCAGATCTGAGATGCTGCATGCCCTTTATATGGGACATTTTAGAACCCCATTTCTCTGTGTAGGGTGATAGCAGCTATCCAAATGCAAATACAGGTCAGCACGCATTTTCTTTCAATACACACTGCAGCCCCGGCTGCCATCAGCTCTCTTCTTGACATCCAAGAGTGGTAGTCTTCCTTCTGCTTCTCCATAGTGAATTTGATGTTGGGATTTATGGAGTCAGATGTGCAAGGAATTTGAGGAGTTTGTTATTCCCATGGAGCCAAACGAAGAAAGTGTCATTCATGTAATGCAACAAACAGGTGGGTTTCTATTAGGATGATGTCAGGTCATCTCCCCCTAAGTACTCCATATACAAATTTCAACCACAGGAGAGAGTGGGATGCCCACTGTAACTCCCTTCATATGTTCATAGTATTTTCCATTAAACAGAAAATAAGGCGAGGTCAGACAGTCTCAGGAATGACAGTGGTCCTCCCGTCAAATTTCTGAGAGTTGAGTTCTAGTGACACTCTTGGAGGCATCCTGCAGAATAACGGAATGACATCAAAATTCACCAGGATACTGAGTCCGTCCTGAAGAAGCTGAGGTGGATCACAAGATTTGCACACGTTTTGTGTTTTATCACTTTAATTTTGTGGGTCACACTTTCTTCAAGAAACAATTAGCACCAGTTTTTCCAAGTTATAGGTTGTATGAACAATCAACACATTTTTCTGCAGAAGTACATCCAGCACGTGGGGTTGATCCCAAAGTTGTGTGTATAAATTTTGGTCTGCATTTGCAGGTTCTCACTGATGTCCTACTGATCGTCAGTATTTCAGCGCACCATCAAAGGAAGTTTGGACCTCTTCTCTTCAGCACTCACAGCACAGATACTATTCACCTGCTTTTTACTGTGCAAACTACTTTTGTTATTGAACATGTGTTGCATGAACAATGAAATTGTAGGAGGAGAGTGCAATGTTACTAACTGAAGAACAACAGTGGCAACCCTGTGTCACTGAAATATTTCCCCTGAGATTTTCAGTTTTTTTTATGTTGAAAATGGAAATTTTCCTGAATCAAATTTTGTTATATCAAAGAGCAAGTTCTTTTTTTTTAAATTAGTTTTTGAGTTGTCAAATCACTTCTTAGTGATTATTCCAAGTTAAACTGGGACTAAAAGCAAGATACACATGAAACTGATTTCTTCCCCAAGAAATAATCTTTGATTGAAGCACTTTAACAGTTACATAAGCAAAGTCAGCCTCTCAACCATATACAGACCAGCATTCTGGTACACTATCATCTGTTTCAAAACACTTGTGTAGCTCATGGAATTGACTAGCCAGTTCTGAATATGATATGCTTCCTTTTTGTTACAACATCAAATGATGTGCCATCACTGAGTCACTGGAGAACACAAAGACGACTGATAGAATTTTTATTTAATATAATGAATCGGAGTCTGCTCTAAACAAAGAAAAATGTAAAAGAATGCAGATGAATAGGAAAACAATCTTTTAACATTCAAATACAATATTAGTGGTTTATTGCCTGATGTATCCCAGCATAATGTTGTGCGATATGATGTGGAATGAGCACTTAGGGTCAGCAGTGGGGAATGTGAATACTAGGCTTCTGTTTATTGTCAGAATGTTAAGCAAGTGTATCTCATCTATTAAGGGGACCACTAGCGCAACCCATTCTTGGGTACTGCTCAAGAGACAACCTCAACCTCAACCTCACAAGGTCGGATTAAAGGAAGACACTGGAGCAATTCGGAAGCTTTCCTGCTTAATTTGTCATTAACCACGCAGTTCAATCAACACATGATTAACTCAAATGGGAACCCCTGGAGGGAAGAATACTTTCTTCTTGTGGCAGACTATAGAGGAAATTTACAAAACTGGGATTTTGCAGCTGATTGCAGAATGATTCTACTGCTGCCAATGTATATTTTACGTATGGACTGAGAAGATAAGAGAGATTAGGGCTTGTATGGAGTCATACAGACAGTCTTTTTTCCTCATTCCATTTGCAAGTGGAACAGGAAACGGAATTATTAATAGTGGTACAGGTGCACCCTACAATGCACAGGATGGTGGTTTGTGGAGTATGTACATAGATGTAAATGTAAAGGTTAACCAAAAGCTACCATCAATAATGTTATTGGTGAAAAGTTCTGCAAGTTCTGCAGTGGAAGAAAACAGAGCAAATATTTGTGTTGATAGCAAATTCACTTTTTTTTTTTAATTAGAACAGAGTCAAATCAAGTACCATATGCACTTTTCAAAATTAAATACATTTTAGAGCAAAATAATGGCGTAAGTACTTGGAAACATTTAGCAACAGCAGCAAACAAAGCCGCACGAGATATATTTATCACCAATTCTGTACTTATAAGTTCTTGGCATGCCTGGGAAGTTTAAGCAGATTGTAAATTGTGTTCTAAAGAGTTATGTGCCAAGTAAGTGGGTGAAGCAGGGCAGACCCACCATGGTTTAATAAATTCTAAGGCTGCTCAGGAAGCAGAGGCTATTGCACTCTCGGTTCAAAAGGGATCACACAAATGCCAACAAGTGAAGGTTAGTAGACACACACATGCATCTGTGAAAAGATCTATGCGCAAAACGTGCAACAACTGCCACCGTCACACCTTAGCAAAAGACCTGGCAGAGAGCTTGAGAAAATTCTGGTCTTATGTAAAATTGTTAAGCGAGTCTCAGGCTTCCATTCTCCCTTGTTGACCAGAAGTGAGAGCTGAAGTTTTAAGTCTCACATTTAGAAATTGTTCACACAGGAGAATCATGCAAACATACTGTCCTCCGACTATCAGACAGACTCCTGTATGGATGACACAGCAATAAACATCCCTGGTGTACAGAAATAAATGAAAGATTTGAAAGCAAATAAATCACCAGGACTGGATGGAATCCCAATTCAGTTTCACAAACAGTACTCTACAACACTGGCCCTTTACGTAGACTGCCTTTTTTTTGTGAATCTCTTGCCCAGCACAAAGACCCAAGCAAGTCGCGGGGTGCACAGGTGACTCTACAATACAAGAGTAAAAGAATGGACCTGCAAAATTACAGACCTAACTTCAGTTTTCTGCAGAATCCTTTAACATATTCTCAGTTCAAACATTGTAAACTTTCTTGAGACTGAGAAGCTTATATCCACAAATGAGCATGGCTTTAGAAAGAATTACTTGTGGCTAACTCAACTTGCCCTTTTCTCACATGATATACCGAGAACTATGAATGAAGGGAAAAGGCAGATTCCATATTTTTAGATTTCCGGAAAGCATTTGACACTGTGCCCCATTACAGACTGTTAACAAAGGTGCAAGTATACAGAATAAATTCACAGATATGTGGGTGGCTCAAAGACTTCTTAAGTTATAGAACTCAGTATGCTGTCATTTATGGCAAGAATTCATCAGAGACAAGGGCATAATCAGGAGTGCCCCACAGAAGTGTGATAGGAGAGCTGTTATTCTCTATATACATAAATGACTTGTCGGACAGGGTCGGCAGCAATCTGTGATTGATTGCTGACGACGCTGGGATGTTCAGTAAGCTGATGAAGTTGAGTAACTGTAGGAAGATACAAGATGAGTTAGATAAAATTTCCAGTTGGTGTGATGAATGGCAGCTGGCTCTTAAACGTGGAGGAATCTAACTTAATGCGGATGAGTAGGAAGAACAAACGCATTATGTTTGACTGAAATATTACTAGTGTCCTGCTCGACACAGTCAAGTTGTTTAAATATCTGAGCGTAATGTTGCAAATCAACATGAAATGGAATGAGCATGTGAGAACTGTGGTGGGGAAGGCAAATGGTCAACTCCAGTTTATTGGGAGAATTTTAGTAAAGAGTGGGTCACCTGTAAAGGAGATCACATATAGGACATTGGTGTGACCTATTCTTGAGTACTGCTGGAGTGTTTTGGATCGGTGTCAGAGCGTATAGAAGGAAGACATCAAAGCAATTGAGAGGCAGGCTGCTAGATTTGCTATTGGTGGGTTTGAACAACACTTAAGTGTTATGGATATATATATATATATTTTTTTTTTTTGTTTGTGGTTTTAGGGCGCAAAACTTCTATGGTCATTAGCGCCCAGCCCGTGACGTAGGAAACAGGAAAAAAATGAAATTTAAAATCAGCAGCAATGGGAACAAAGTCATAAAATTTGAGAAACTAAAGGCAGAAGGAATGCTTAAAAATCCACTATAAAAAGGGGTTGGTTGTCCCCAAAAAAAGCTTCAAATGACTGACGTCATTTCACTGTCACTAATAAACTGTAGAACGCGGTCGGCTGAGCGCGTGTCATCTGCTAAAATTGACGAAGATCAGGCGATAGCTGTAGACGGGAGCGTAACGGATTAAAATAGGGGAATTCAATTAAAAGGTGTCTGACCGTCCACAGCTGAGAGCAGTGGGGACAGAGTGGGGGAGGATCACCGCTTAAAAGATGTCGATGGCTAAAAAGACAGTGCCCTATCCGGAGTCTAGCTAAAATTACCCCCTCCCGACGACGAGTTCGGGAGGAAGAGGTCCAAGCACAAGGAAGGGCTTTCACTTCCCGCAATTTATTATGGGGAAGTGTTGACCAATGCGCATGCCATAAATGAGCAACTTGGCGACATAAACCGCTCCGGAGATCGGTAAACGGAAGAGACTGAATAGCTGGCCGAGGAAGAGAGACTGCAGCCTTGGCCGCTATATCGGCCGCCTCATTCCCACAGATACCAGCGTGTCCCGGGAGCCAGAGGAACGCCACTGAGACGCCCCCCAGGTGGAGCAAGCGCAGACAGTCCTGAATCCGGTGGACCAGAGGGTGCACAGGGTAAAGAGCTTGGAGACTTAGGAGAGAGCTGAGAGAATCTGAGCAGATTACGTACTGTATCCGCTGATGGCGGCGGATGTAGTGGACAGCCTGGAGAACAGCGTAAAGCTCCGCAGTATAAACCGAACACTGGTCGGGAAGCCGAAAGTGATTTGGGGTGTCGCCAACAATATAGGCACTCCCTACACCTAACGATGTTTTCGAGCCATCGGTGTAAATAAATGTGGCTTCCGTCATTTGTGCACATAGAGCAGCAAATGCCCGACGGTAAACAAGTGTAGGGGTACCATCCTTGGGAAATTGACATAGGTCTCTGAGCAAGTCGATCCGGGGACGGAGCCAAGGCGGTGCTGTACCCCAAGTTGTCAAGAAGGTTTTAGGAAAGCGGAAGGAAAGAGAATGGAGCAGTTGACGGAAGCGGACTCCCGGGGGTAGGAGGGAGGAGGAGCGGCCTGCATACCCGACATCAAAGGAGGCGTCGAAAAAAAAGGTCATGGGCTGGATTAGCAGGCATGGAAGACAGATGGCTAGCATAACGACTCAGAAGGACTGCCCGCCGATTGGACAGCGGAGGTTCAGCAGTCTCAGCATAAAGGCTTTCCACAGGGCTGGTGTAAAAAGCTCCAGACACTAAACGTAATCCACGGTGGTGGATAGAGTCGAGACGCCGAAGAATAGACGGCCGAGCAGAGGAGTAGACTATGCTTCCATAATCCAATTTCGAGCGCACTAAGGCGCGATAGAGGCGGAGAAGGACCACTCGGTCCGCTCCCCAGGAGGTACCATTCAGGACACGGAGGGTGTTAAGGGAACGCAGACAGCGAGCCGAAAGATAGGAAACGTGGGAGGACCAGCACAGTTTTCTGTCAAACATAAGACCCAAGAATTTAGCGACGTCGGAAAACGGAAGGTTGATAGGACCTAGATGTAAGGAGGGCGGAAGAAACTCCTTACGTCGCCAAAAATTAACACAAACGGTCTTACTGGGTGAGAAACGGAAGCTGGTTTCGATGCTCCACGAGTGGAGGCGATCGAGACATCCTTGAAGACGTCTTTCAAGAAGGCTGGTCCGTTGAGAGCTGTAGTAGATCGCAAAATCGTCCACAAAGAGGGAGCCCGAGACATCAGGAAGGAGACAATCCATAATTGGATTAATGGCGATGGCAAACAGTACAACACTCAGCACGGAGCCCTGGGTACCCCGTTTTCTTGGGAGAAAGTACGGGAGAGAGTAGTGTTCACCCGCACCCTAAATGTGCGCTCTGCCATAAATTCGCGAAGAAAAAGGGGCAGCCGGACTCGAAAGCCCCAAGAGAACAGTGTGCGGAGGATGCCTGTCCTCCAACAGGTATCGTATGCTCTCTCCAGATCAAACAATATTGCTACTGTTTGGCGTTTCCGGAGAAAATTGTTCATGATATAAGTGGAGAGAGCAACAAGATGGTCAACGGCAGAACGATGCTTTCGGAATCCGCATTGGGCTGGTGTTAAAAGACTGCGGGATTCCAGCCACCAAGCTAAACGGTAATTCACCATACGCTCCAAAACCTTACAGACACTACTCGTGAGAGAAATGGGGCGATAGCTAGAGGGGAGATGTTTGTCCTTTCCAGGTTTTGGAACGGGAACGACAATAGCTTCCCGCCATCGCCTGGGAAAGGTACTGTCGGTCCAAATTCGATTATAAAGGCGAAGGAGGTAACGCAGGCTATGGGGTTGATAAATGCAGCAACATTTGGACATGGATACCATCCGGTCCTGGGGCGGAGGAGCGAGAAGAAGAGACGGCATGTTGGAGTTCCCGCATTGAGAAAACAGTATTGTAGCTTTCATGATTTTGAGAGGAGAAAGCAAGATGTCGCACTTCCGCTGCACGTTTCTTCGGGAGAAATGCTGGCGGGTAATTTGAAGAGCTCGAAATCTCAGCAAAGTGCTGACCCAATGAGTTAGAAATTGCAACGGTGTCCACTAAGGTATCATGCGCGACAGTGAGCCCAGAGACCGGGGAGAAACTAGGCGCGCCTGAGAACCGTCGAAGCCGACTCCAAACTTCCGAGGAGGGAGTGAAGGTGTTAAATGAGCTAATAAAGAATTTCCAGCTTGCCTTCTTGCTATCGCGGATGACGCGACGGCATCGCGCACGGAGCTGCTTATATCGGATACAGTAGGCCAAAGTTGGATGGTGACGGAAAATGCGAAGAGCACGTCGCCGCTCACGTATTGCGTCACGGCATGCCTCGTTCCACCAAGGAACTGGGGGGCGCCGGGGCAATTCGGAGGTGCGTGGTATTGAACGTTCCGCAGCTGTGAGAATAACGTCGGTAACATGTGTGACCTCATCATCGACGCTGGGAAAGCGACGGTCATCGAATGTCGCTAGAGACGAAAAAAGTGTCCAATCGGCTTGGGCAAACTTCCAGCGTCGCGAGCGCATATATGGCAGTTGAGGCTGCAGTCTAAGAATACATGGAAAGTGGTCACTCGAGTGTGTATCATCAAGGGCGAACCATTCGAAGCACCCAGCTAGCGGAACAGTACCGACCGCAAGGTCCAAATGAGATAAATTTGTCGTGGAGGCAGACAAAAATGTGGGGACCCCAGTGTTGAGGCAGACTAGATCCGCTTGGTGGAAGACGTCTAGCAATAGTGAGCCACGTGGACAAGGATGTGGAGATCCCCAAAGCGGGTGGTGGGCACTGAAGTCCCCAACCAGCAAATAGGGGGGTGGAAGCTGATCAGGAAGATGAAGGAGATCAGCTCGTGCCATTGGTGTGGACGATGGAATGTATACCGTACAAAGAGAGAACGTGTATCCAGAAAGGGAAAGACGGACGGCGACAGCTTGGAAGGAACTGTTTAAGGGGATTGGGTGATAATGGAGAGTATCATGGAGCAGAATCATGAGTACTCCATGGGCTGGAGTGCCTTCAACAGAGGGGAGGTCATATCGGACGGACTGAAAATGAGGGAGAACAAAGCGGTCATGGGGACGCTGCTTTGTTTCCTGAAGACAGAAGATGACCAGCGAGTAGGATCGTAAGAGGATCGACAATTCATCCCGATTGGCTCGAATGCCGCGGATATTCCAGTGGATAATGGACATAGGGGAACAGAAAATGGAGGAACGTGACCAAGGGTGCTGTCAACTCAACGACTGCTCAGAGCTTGCGACCGACAGCATGGAATGGCATTCAGTCGAAGGCAGAAGATCCTGATCCATAGGTTGGTCAGGAGCAGCTCCTGCCACCAACGATCGGCCAGTTGACCGGCCACCAGCAGTGCGCCTCGGCGACACAGAAGACGGCCGAGCGCAATTCCGCCAGAGGAAGCAGCGTGGTCACCCATACAGTTGATGCAGCGAGGGGATGGAGGTGGACAAGCACCCTCATGGGCATCCTTGCCACACGTAACACATTTGGCCAGATTGGAACAGGACTGGCTGGTGTGATTGAACCGCTGACATCGATGGCAACGCGTAGGGTTTGGGACATAAGGGCGAACGGAAATTATCTCATAGCCTGCTTTGATTTTTGATGGGAGTTGAACTTTGTCAAATGTCAAGAAGACAGTGTGGGTTGGAATGATGTTCGAGTCAACCCTTTTCATAACCCGATGAACAGCCGTGACGCCCTGGTCAGACAGGTAGTGCTGAATTTCTTCGTCAGACAATCCATCGAGTGAGCGGGTATAAACGACTCCACGCGAGGAATTTAAGGTACGGTGCGGTTCCACCCGGACAGGGAAGGTGTGGAGCAGAGAAGTACGCAGCAATTTTTGAGCCTGGAGGGCACTGTGTGTTTCTAACAACAGGGTGCCATTCCGTAATCTGGAACAAGACTTTACAGGACCCGCAATTGCGTCGACACCTTTCTGAATAATGAAAGGGTTGACCGTGGAAAAGTCGTGACCTTCGTCAGACCGAGAAACAACAAGGAACTGTGGCAACAATGGAAGAACCATCTGTGGCTGAGACTCAGTGAACTTACGTTTGTGAGCAGACATAGTGGAAGGTGAGGAAACCATTGCCGAAGAATCCCCCATGATTACCGGCGTCTCCGATGGCGCGCTCCTCCCTTGTGGGGGCCCTCACCGAGGGCACACCCGCCTTAGGTGATTGTTCACACCTCAGGTCACACCTCCCGACAAACGGACGGAGGGACCAATCGGCACTTTCGGAAGGTATCAGCTCGGGTAATCACCCCTCCCTGGGCCTGGCCGTTACCAGGGGGTACGTACGTGTCCTACCTGTCTACCCGGGGTGGGGAATTACGCGTTACCCCGTCACCGGCTACGCATGGAAGTGCATGGGTCGGCCTTCAGACACGCACAGGGAGGAAAAAAGAGAAAGGGAAAGGAAAGAAGAGGGGGGTCTCAAACGCCGCAGCGGAGAAAAGGGCAAGGAGAAGAGGGAAGGAAAAGGGAAGGACAGAGGAAGGACGAGGACTTGCACATGTAGAAAGCAAGGAATTTGGAACAGTTTCGAGCGTCCGTCTCCGGACGTAGGCACAAACCATACTCCCAGAGGGGGAGAAAGGGAAGGAAAGAGCCAGAGGTGAGGGGGGGGGGGGGGGGCAAGATGGGGGATGGCGAGGGATGCGGAAAGGGAAGGGAAGGTATGCAGCCCGGAAAGGAAGGAGGGCCACATTAGCTCGGGGTCCCGTGCTCGCTACGCACGTGTCCACAAAAGAGATGTGGACCCCCTGGGGGGGGGGGGGGGGTGTTACGGAGATGCTTCGGTGTCTCAAATGGGAATCACTGGAGGGAAGGGGACATTCTTTTTGAGAAACACTATTGAGAAACACTATTGAGAAAATTTAAGAGAACCAGCATTTGAAGCTGAAACTTCCTGGCAGATTAAAACTGTGTGCCGGACCGAGACTCGAACTCGGGACCTTTGCCTTTCGCGGGCAAGTTTGGAAGGTAGGAGACGAGGTATTGGCAGAAGTAAAGCTGTGAGGACGGGGCGTGAGTCGTGCTTGGGTAGCTCAGTTGGTAGAGCACTTGCCCGTGAAAGGCAAAGGTCCCGAGTTCGAGTCTCGGTCCGGCACACAGGTTTAATCTGCCAGGAAGTTTCATATCAGCGCACACTCCGCTGCAAAGTGAAAATCTCATTCAGTATTTGAAGCTGATTACCAAATGCTTCTACTGCTGCCAACATACAATGTGCGGAAGTACCACGAAGATAAAATAAGAGAAATCAGGGCTCATATGGAGGCACAGAGACAGTAATTTTTCCCTCACTCTATTTGTGAGTAGAACAGGAAAGGAAATGACAAGTAGTGGTACAGGGTACCCTCTGCCATGTACCGTACAGTGGCTCGTGGAGTACCTATGTAGATAAACACCTAGATGTAGAACTACATCGTTACCATCATCTGTCACTATACCATGTCACTGGGCGAGAACCTCAGTAAATAGAAACTTCCCAAGTCCACACTCTGAACAACTATCACTGGAATGTAATACAAGTTGACTTTGATCGCAGAACTCATCATGTTTCAAACCAAATTTTCTTCACTCTATGGTGATTGTTCAGTAAGCTTGAGACCGCGAGGAAGTCGGCAAAGCACTACTTCGCACTGAAACTACAAGAGTCGTTCCGAAAGAATTGCCTCCTATTTTTAGTCATAGAAACTACAGGAGATAAATAAATTACAACACCGCCACTAAATAGAGCAATATTTCAGCTACAGACTATTATTTTTCCACAGTCACCACCATTCGCTATGCACTTTTGCCAACGATGAACCAGAGTTGCATGCCGTGCATGTAAAAATCTGAACCAGCTGAGACCACCACTTCCTTACAGCTTTGACAACAGCATCCGAGTCTTGAATATGTTCGCCACACAGTCCATCTTTCAGAGGCCCAAAGAGATGGAAGTCTGAAGGCGCTATCCCAGGACTGCTCGGTGGATGTGGTAAGACAGTCAACCCGAATTGTGCAGCGAGTTGCGTGGTCGCAAAACTGGTGGAGATCTGACGTTATCATGTTGCAGGTGAAAGTTGATCTTCTTCTCTGGCCGTATCCTGCAAATTTGGGCTTTCTGTTTAGTCAGTGTTGTCTTGTAGTGTGCTGAATTGACAGTTATTCCAGGCTCCAGGACATCCAAAAGAATCACATCCTGGCTATCCCAAAAGACTGTGCACGTCAGTTTGACTGCAGATGACTGTGTATTGAATTTCTTCTTTGCTGGAGAATTCACAGTAGCCATTCCATGGACTGTCTTTTGGATTCCGACTTGTAGTGGTGACACCACTTTTCATTTCCAGTGACAATGCTATTCAGAAAATTGCCACTTTCAGCTTCATATTGGTCCAGCAGGTCCCAACAAATTTCCATTTGACGAGTTTTTTGTACTTCCGTAAACATCCACAGGACCCATCTCGCACAGACTTTGCGATAACCAAGGTGGTCCAACGTTGTTTCCAAGGCATTACAGCCAACATTCAGCTTTGCACACCGTTCTCTGCTTGTTATCCACTGATCAGCATGCATGATTTGAATGAGGAATTCAATCACACATCGCTGTTTTATATGCATGTTCATATCAGACTCCATTTTGGAACACCACTCTGCTAGTGCATCTAAGACAGAGCAGCGGAACAACCAGCAAATGAAAGAGGAAGGTTCGAGCAATAGCACTACATCAACAACATCTGGTGCAGACATCCAAAGTCACCACAAAAGAATAGGAGACATTACTTTCGGAACGACCCTCATAGTATAAAAGACTGAAATCTGAGTATTTAATGCTGATCTACAAAATAAAAGTATTCAGATAAAGATACATGTTTATATTACTGAACTGAGAAAACAACTTTTGCATTTTTGCAATGAATAATTCACAATTATATCACAAATTCTCAAGCATACATTCTACATCTACACCTGTGCTCTTCAAGTCATCTTATGGGGCATGGTGGAGGGTCACTTCACTCTTTCTTGCTCGAGTAGCCATTAATAAGCCTCTGTGCAACCTCAAATCTCTCCAATTTTACTTTCATGCTATTTTTGTGAGATACACATAGGAAGATACAATATATTCGGTGACTCTTCTAATGAATGCACGCACTCAAAATTTTAACAGTAAACCACATGATGATGCAAAATGGCTCTCTTGTACTGTCTCCCACTGAAATTGGCTGAGCATCTCTGTTACATTTTTGTACTTACTAAATGAACCTGTGGCTTAATGTGCTGCCCCTCTTTGGATCTTCTCTGTTTTCTTATTGATCATATCTGGTACAGAGCCAAGTCGTTACACTCGCAATATTCAAAGACTGGTCAAACAGTGGTTTTGTAAGTTACCGCCTAAGTGTGAGGACTACCCTTCACGAGGATTCCTCGAATGACTGACTGTCATATGCAATTAGTTTTATGTGGTCGTTCCACTTTAAATCACTTCACACATATAGTCCCAGATGTTTAATAGATGTGAATGCTTCCAGAAATTTTCTGAAATTATGTAACAATAAAGTAATGGGCCTTTCTGCCTACCTGCGAGCAAATAGGTTCATTTGTTTATGTTGAGGATCAACTGTTAATTCCTGTGTCACGTGTCTCCATACATTTCACTACAATTTTCTAGCATTACTATTTCTGTGTACATATGTCTGTAAAAAGACGTTGTTCACTAGGTCTTTTATACACATATCCCCATGAAAAGTAATGGTGGTGTAACACTGGCCTGACATGTGCACAAAGTTTCTTTTACATCTGAAGATTTCTCTCTGTTAAGAATGACGTATGATGTTTGGGAGGAACTCTTCAATCCAGCTGCAAACCTAGTCTAATATTCCATAAGGGATACTGATTTTGAGGCCGAGAGCCCACCACCAAATACGAAGACTCTCCATGTCTGCAAGCACGTCTGAGGCTGACATGATCCTGCCATCAATATTACAATTACTCCATGCATTTCTTCACTCCAACTTTCATGATTCCTTAACTGATTGTTTCTAAAGCAGACTCTCAGTTATTTGAAACAACATGACTCAATAGATCTATTTCTGTTAGTGAACAATTCAACTTCCCTCAAAAGCTCTCATAATTCACAAAGTTTTTCAAAACTTTCTCATTTTTATAGAAAATTAAATTCCCTGAGAAGTCCCTATTTTCCAGGTTTTTCAGACACCTCACCTTGTTGAATACATATCTCTCAGATGTTTTTGGGGGCAAAGAGATCCACAGTACAAAATGCAGAACAAAATGATATATGAGATGTATGCCTGGTTGGAAATTGGAAAACAAAAAACTCAAAGGTTCAACTGAGGTTGCAAAAAGATGATAAATTCATAAGATGTGAACGGAGCGAAGACGCACAAGCTTTTGTGTCTCTTTTTAATAACAAGAGACTAGCACAAAAGATGTTCTTTAAAGCAAGTGAAGACCAATACATATCAATTGTGTATAATAATATTAAATTAAAAATATATATTATGTATTCATTCTCGTGCCCTATGTTCATGACAGTTTTAACTACACTGTCATAGATTTAACACACACTTATTTTAGGAGTTTCTGATGTAACAAAAAATAAAAAATAAAATATTTAGCCATGCCACTATTTCCCCCCCAACAATCCAAACAGCAAATTTTATCAAATGGGTAATGTCACAGTACATTTTACATTCATTAATTGGATTTTAATTATGTCATCTTCGTGTGTGTGTAAATGGCAGCATTTCTTCAGGTTACATTGCACGTAGGTTATTAGTGACCCAGTTTCACATTGCCTCGTCAACTGCAATGACACGTACGCAAAAAGTGTCAACTGAAAAATGTGCAAGTTTTGGAATACTTGTAAGGCAAGCTGGAGCTGCAATTCGGTTACAAAAAAAGCGCATTACCATCAGACATTTCAGTCTTACACAATAGTTCAGGCTCCTACTCCCTCCCTAAGCCATTTTCGTTGCTTCATTAACTTTTTTCTGTTTTTACTTTTGAATGCATTACGGGAACAGCAGTGATCAATGTCTTATAAATAATTACTATTAAAAACAGTCTTGATCACTATTTATTTAACAAGGTGACCGGTTTCGACCACTACTGTGGTCATCTTCAGACCATTGAGTAGGAATCTCTTTCTGTTGGAGATTCTCCAACAGAAAGAGGTTCCTACTCAATGGTCTGAAGATGACCACAGTAGTGGTCGAAACCGGTCACAGTCTTGATCACTATTTATTTAACAAGGTGACCGGTTTCGACCACTACTGTGGTCATCTTCAGACCATTGAGTAGGAATCTCTTTCTGTTGGAGATTCTCCAACAGAAAGAGGTTCCTACTCAATGGTCTGAAGATGACCACAGTAGTGGTCGAAACCAGTCACTTTGTTAAATAAATCGTGATCAAGACTGTTTTTAATAGTAATAATTTTTCTGTTTGCACGAACGGCTGATAACGAGCAAAGTATGCTTGAAATGCACTGCAATATATTAAATTAAACATCAAATAAATAAGTGTGACTGGTAACAGAAAAAATATCAATTTCATATCGTGGCTATAGCTATTGTTGTGTGTTTGGCAACCTAAGTGCCAATAATTAGTGCAAAAAGAAAACAATACTACAGCATTCACATACTGCGCTCATTCTCTTATGTTTTCTTATGATCCCTACAGTGTGAATTGTTCACAGAAAACCAGTAAATGTCAGCAATCAATGGCAAATCCTCTGTTACTGCTCTTTTGCTTGTGATTGGTGCCATTTGCTCAGTGTAAACGAAGCTTGAGAATGTCTACCACCATCCTTGGCATGAATAAAAAGGATGCCCCTTCATAAAAAAAAAAAAAGGAAATGTGGAGAGACTTTGTAGCTTCTTGTCTGGATAGTCCAATTCTACTGCTATGAGAAGAACTGAGAACTATTACTTTACAATATATCAAGCACTCATTCTTTGAATTCAGTTGAGGAAAGTACCCCTTCAGTGAATAACTTTATTACAGAGTGGTACTCAATTTTTCACATGACCAATAAGGTATCCAAACTACTGTCTTCAGTAAACTTATGCATATTACAGTTGTCAGCAGAGCTATAGTTGCAGCACAGATTTCACATTAAGACATTTGTGACATCACAAAATTAGCATAATTAAACAATGGAATATCCAGGATGAAATACTAAGCTTAGCATCTGGAGAGAGCAGTCCTGTGTGTGCCAGTTGTTTTGTAAATGTGTGAGGGTTCTACTTCTGAAGAAGAACTTCATTCAAAAGCTGAAAATATTTATAGTGCTCTTTTTCATTGCATTTTTTTAAATATCAGTCAGGAACTTTTTGACCCTCTCTCATAAGTACAGGTAATAGGGAAGGGGGAGGGAAGGGTGGGAGAAGATGCTCATATCAACCTGTTTTATAAGTTATATATCTAAAAACAAAGATGATGTGACTTACCAAATGAAAGTGCTGGCAGGTCGACAGACACACAAACAAACACAAACATACACACAAAATTCAAGCTTTCGCAACAAACTGTTGCCTCATCAGGAAAGAAGGAAGGAGAGGGAAAGACGAAAGGATGTGGGTTTTAAGGGAGAGGGTAAGGAGTCATTCCAATCCCGGGAGCGGAAAGACTTACCTTAGGGGGAAAAAAAGGACGGGTATACACTCGCACACACACACATATCCATCCACACATATACAGACACAAGCAGACATATTTAAAGACAAAGAGTTTGGGCAGAGATGTCAGTCGAGGCAGAAGTGCAGGGGCAAAGATGTTGTTGAATGACAGGTGAGGTATGAGTGGCGGCAACTTGAAATTAGCGGAGATTGAGGCCTGGTGGATAACGGGAAGAGAGGATATATTGAAGAGCAAGTTCCCATCTCCGGAGTTCGGATAGGTTGGTGTTAGTGGGAAGTATCCAGATAACCCGGACGGTGTAACACTGTGCCAAGATGTGCTGGCCGTGCACCAAGGCATGTTTAGCCACAGGGTGATCCTCATTACCAACAAACACTGTCTGCCTGTGTCCATTCATGCGAATGGACAGTTTGTTGCTCGTCATTCACACATAGAATGCGTCACAGTGTAGGCAGGTCAGTTGGTAGATCACGTGGGTGCTTTCAAACGTGGCTCTGCCTTTGATCGTGTACACCTTCCGGGTGACAGGACTGGAGTAGGTGGTGGTGGGAGGGTGCATGGGACAGGTTTTACACTGGGGGGCGGTTACAAGGGTAGGAGCCAGAGGGTAGGGAAGGTGGTTTGGGGATTTCATAGGGATGAACTAACAGGTTACGAAGGTTAGGTGGACGGCGGAAAGACACTCTTGGTGGAGTGGGGAGGATTTCATGAAGGATGGATCTCATTTGAGGGCAGGATTTGAGGAAGTCGTATCCCTGCTGGAGAGCCACATTCCGAATCTGATCCAGTCCCGGAAAGTATCCTGTCACAAGTGGGGCACTTTTGTGGTTCTTGTGTGGGAGGTTCTGGGTTTGAGAGGATGAGGAAGTGGCTCTGGTTATTTGCTTCTGTACCAGGTCGGAAGGGTAGTTGCGGGATGCGAAAGCTGTTGTCAGGTTGTTGGTGTAATGCTTCAGGGATTCCGGACTGGAGCAGATTCGTTTGCCACGAAGACCTAGGCTGTAGGGAAGGGACCGTTTGATGTGGAATGGGTGGCAGCCGTCGTAATGGAGGTTCTGTTGCTTGTTGGTGGGTTTGATGTGGACGGACGTGTGAAGCTGGCCATTGGACAGGTGGAGGTCAACATCAAGGAAAGTGGCATGGGATTTGGAGTAGGACCAGGTGAATCTGATGGAATCAAAGGAATTGAGGTTGGAGAGGAAATTCTGGAGTTCTTCTTCACTGTGAGTCCAGATCATGAAGATGTCATCAATAAATCTGTACCAAACTTTGGGTTGGCAGGCCTGTGTAACCAAGAAGGCTTCCTCTAAGCGACCCATGAATAGGTTGGCGTACGAAGGGGCCATCCTGGCACCCATGGCTGTTCCCTTTAATTGTTGGTATGTCTGGCCTTCAAAAGTGAAGAAGTTGTGGGTCAGGATGAAGCTGGCTAAGGGAATGAGGAAAGAGGTTTTAGGTAGGGTGGCAGGTGATCGGCGTGAAAGGAATAAGTTAGTTGAAATTACAGTAAATATTCAAGTTGTTCCTAGCTCTTTGGTTAGAGCTTCCGGGAGGCGCCGAAGACATAACTCCTACCCACAAATGAAATAGAGGTGAATATAATTAGCTCCAAACCAAAAGTAACTTACCAGCTACTTCTTGCTCTGTTAGTGCTCTTTCCAGCAATTCAAATGTCACACCATAAGGGAAGAAATTTTTTGTTGCTATAACTTGTCCAAATGAATGGAAAAACTCTAGCACAGTAAGAAAGTCTCCAAAATTTTCGTGTGGTATACAACAGTTTACTTCTATAGGTGATGGCATAACCTGAAAAATAACATAATTAGCAACTTATATGGGAAGTTTTTCTGTCTACTGATATACTTGCAACAGCTAACGTATATTGCATGTAGAAGTAATGACATTAACTATCAGTTATAATCTACCTTCAGATCTTCTAACTCCAAATCCTCTCGACGACGATTCCACTCCTTCACGAATTTCTCAAAGTGTAATTTATCTTCTTTCCTCTTTTCTTTTATTTTCATTCTTTCTTCTAGTTGCCTTTGTTTTTCTTCCAGAGTCTTCTCCTTAAGCTTTGGTCGTCTTTCTTCGTTTAATCTAGGCAGAATTTGAGTAAATTACTTATCACAGATACATAAATAATACAACAGAAACAGTGCCATTTTTGAGGCAGACCTAAAAGTAAGACTGCAGGACTTCTAATTATATGTGACTGGCCCTACATGTCTGTTTGCAAAGGCAATGCATTAACATATGGAGATGCTGCACGAAGAAACAACCATGGCTATCTCACAGCAGCTGTTGGCAAGACCCACTGGGGACAGAAAACCTGTCCTCCTCAAGGATTTTACGAGCCTTGTCAGGACACAGATAGAAACATGACACCAAGTAATGTAAATATAACAGTGATCAGTTTTCATCCTAGTTACCTGCAGATTTTTAAGTCTGAACATTCAGTGTCCAAGAAATACATCAAAAGAACTTGAGAAAGCAATGAGTGGTGCACTGCTGCAGACATTTTTGAACTATCAAACAACAGAAAATCCAGGATAGATTAATCACAATATTATTAAAAGGACAAATTGCTACACATCATATAGTAGAGATACTGAGTTGCAAATATGCACAACAAAAAGATTGCTAAACAAATAAGCTTTCGGACAAAAGGTCTTCTTCTGAAATAGATAACACACACCTTCACGCAAATGCAACTCACATGCAAGACCACAATCTGAGGCTGCCGAGGCTAGACTGTGAGCAACTACACATGACAGGAAAAGCAATCTGTGTGGTTAGGGTAAGGAGGAAGCTGGGGGCGGTGAATGATAGCAGGGTATGGGTGGGGAGAGGGAGCGATAGCAGATTAGGTTTAGATGTGGGGGACAGTAAAGTGCTGCTCGTGGTTGCATAGAGAGACATGGTCGGGAGAGGGAAGGGCAGTGAGGCGCAGCAGACACTATGTTAAAGGCTCGACAGTGGGGGAGGGAGGGGGGGGGGGGGAGAAGGAGAGAAGTAAAGAGAGAGTGGATGTGTTGTCGCAATAGAGGGCTGTGAATGCTGGTGTGGGAGCAGGGAAGAGGATAGGTGGATGAAGGACAATGACTAGGGAAGGTTGAGGCCAGGAGGATTACAGGAATTTTGGATATATTGCAGGGAGAGATCCCATCTGTGCAATTCAGAAAAACTGGTGTCGGTAGGAAGGATCCACATGGCGCAAGCTATGAAGCAATCACTGAAGTGAAGAATGTTGTGTGGTCCAGATGTTTCCAGGGCACAGTTTGTTGGTGGCCATTCATGCAAATATACACCTTGGTTGTCATGCCCACACTGAACTCAGTACAGTGGATGCTGCTTAGCTTGTAGATCACACGACTGGTTTCACAGGTAGCCCTGCTCTTGATGAGACTGATGATACGCTTCTGAACGAACTGGAGTAGGTAGTGGTAGGAGGACGTATGGGAACGGTTTTGCATCTAAGTCTATTACAGGTATATGAAACACGAGACAAGGGGGTTGGGAAGCAGGGACAAAGTAAAGATGGAAGAGGATGTTGTACAGGATCGGTGCGCAGTGGAATACCACTTTGGGAGGCATGGGAAGGTTGGGCATCCCCCAATTCGGGACATGACTAGAGGTGGTCAAAACCCAGGTGGAAAATGTGACTCAGTTGTTACAGTTCCAGGTACTACTGAGTCACAACGTAAATGCTCCTTTGTAGCTGAACAGTGGGACTTTGTGGGGTGGTGGGTGACTGGAGAGATAATGCATACGAGATGTGTTTCCATACAAGGTTGCGAGAGTAATTTCAGTCTGTAAAGACCTCAGTGAGACCCTTGGTATATTGCGAGAGGGACTGCTCATCCTACAGATGCGACAGCCACGCGTGGCTAAGCTGTATGGAAGGGACTTCTTTTGTTGTGGAATGGATGGCAGCTCATGGTCGGTAGGTTTGAAATGGAGATAGGTACAGATGTAGCCATCTTCGAGATGGAGGGAGAAGTAGAAACCACAAATACTGATTTAGGCTCATCAGACCATGATGCTCTTGTCCTCAAAATTTCCTAGACAACACTGAATGAGATAAAAGCACACTCTATGTATAAAATAACTATCTCTACAGACAATTATGTAAACTTTGTCACATCCTAAGCAATGTGTCCTGGGTGAAAGTGTTGTCCCAGACAAGTACAGATGATGCATATAATTCTCTCTTTTCAATCTTCATACGGTATTTCAAGACCTGCTTTCCAAAGAATCTATCAAGAATCAGGTCCCATGATAACACACAGGCAAGTTCCTGAATCACATTTGGCATTATAAACTCTTGTATAAATAAAAAAAGATCAACTTTTCACATGAAAACATCCACAAAACCAAGATTTAGATAATGTGTTAAGAATTACGAAAGTTAACAATTACAAAAAGGTTTATTAAAAAGTAATCACTAAAGCATAATTTCTGGCTGTTGACAGCTTAATAAGGCAGTCTACTAAGAATTCAAAAGCTGTCTTGGGAACAGTAAAGACAAACTGGTAAGAGGTGTGAAGAATAGGATGTAATTCTCAAAACAGCACAAAGTTTTGGTATTAAAAAAAGAAAATGTTTCAAATTATATAAACAGTTATGAACAACTTCATTAAGCTCAAAATTCATAAATCAAGAAAACATAGAATGTTCAAAAGTAGCTTGTAGCATGGAGGTGGAACCTATAAACAAACATGAAGTGCTAGAAAGCTTGAGGCAGGAACAAGTGGAGTGCTCCCATCAGTCATAATGAGGACTGCTCCACAGATTCAAAGGTCTTTAGCACAAACTGACAACTTATCTTTTAGTGAAAGAATGTTTCCAGAAAGCTTAAAAATATCAAAGTGAAGTCAGTATTTAATAACAGCACCAAGTGGCCAATATCACTCTTTCCGCCATTGTCCAAAATACTAGAAAAAATTCTGAAGCACTGGATCAATAAATGCTTCAGCAACCATAAGTTACCAAACAGTAATCAGCATGACTTTCAGGCACATAAAAAAGAAACAACAGTAATGTGCTTCACTGAACAAATAATCTACCCAAAGCATTTATTACTGTCAATCATCGCATCCTTTTAGAAAAATTGGAATCACTAGATATTCAATGGTCTGGCAAAAAGTGATTTGAGGCACACATACAAAACCAAACACAGATTACAGGACTAATGTCATCTTATTTCAATAACAAAATCAGTTTAGTTTCAGATGCAAAAAATGGAAATGTATGTACCCCGAGGCAGTATTGTAAGACTCAGAATTTTTCTTCACTACACAAATGATATGTGCACCCCAAATAGTGCAGCCAATGCATGCTATTCACACAGGACACTACTGTGATAAGTGTACCAAAGCATTTTCTCCATACACCTACTGATAAAGTCCTTGAGCATATCTGCTCTTGGTTAAATGCAAACAGATTGACATTAAATGTAAATAAAACAAATTATATGCAATTTGAGGAAGAACATCAAAATGTAAACCTAGATCTGGTGTTTTGACAAACCCATGGACAGAGTAACAGGTCAAAATTGCTGGGGATTCATGTTGACGAAAACTTAAATTTTAATGACCATGTGATAAAACCTGTGTAGTAACTCAACTCTGTTTGTTTTGCTCTAAGAATTATCATAAACATTTACAGCTCTGAAGGGGCCAGGATGGCATACAGTGGTTTATTTTTAGTCTCTTGCAACATACGGAATAATATTTTGGTGTTCACCACTTGCTGTCTAAAACAATCTTTTTTGTAACAGAAGAAGGCTATTCGAATAACACACATCCCTCCACAGACACTGCTAAACTATATTCAGAAAGCTTAAAATACTAACAATACCTTCACTGTACACAGGGTCCACCTTTAAGTGTTTCCAACAAGTGCAGGCTTCCATAATTACAATATCCAAAGTAGCATGTACCCCACACACAGTGAACGAACACAAAGACATGAGAGCAATCTCAGTATTAAACTTTGCAACAGACTGTCAGCGTGCATCAGATAGTTGCAAGATGAAAATAAATTTACAGCAAAATTTTTAAAAATAGTCTTCTGGAACAATCCTTTACTCAGTAAGTGACTGTGCTGACAGGTAACAATTTTTGTGGTATTGTTTGTATTAGCCAAAACTGAAAATACAGTCTTTTGAATCGACATTTTCATAACATTTCCAAGTATGACAGAAATCTGTTGTCTTATGTAAAACCTTTACTGAATCATTACTGTGAAAAAAGGAAAGGCCTATGAAGATTGGTTGGTTGAATTATTAAAGGAACCAAAATACTAGGACGCCAGTCCTTTTTCCTCTTACAAACAGGTCTGCATGACTGTAGATGAAATAGCTTACCACACAACACCCAGGGGGAGAAAACCTCAAGGTCTACGAAAGATCAATGAAGGTGAAGGCGAGATAAGAGACAAAAAGAGGAAATGGAGGAAGAAAGTCAGGTGCTCCGTCTATGGAGCAGCCGGAAGCCTCCAGAGAGCAAAGTACAATCAGCCGACATACTTTCACCAGCCCTCGCCACATACCAGAGGTACTCCATTCAGAAACTGCCTAGGAAATACTAGCAACACGGACAGGGCAAGAGAAGCACAGAGGGACAACAGAAGACAAGTCTAACAGACCAGGTGAGAGGGGGGAAGAAGAGTAAAAGAGCAGGTTGGGTTAGGACCGGGCTGGACCACCAAGCCCAGATGACCATAGCCCAGCCTGAGCAGATGAGGCAGCAGTGTTCTGCCAAACCCTCGATGGGTCCCTTCACAGATTAAATGTAGAACTAAATCAGCCACTGAGGTATTGTCTCCTAATACCAGGGGTAGTGAGCCACGAATATTAAGAGTCCACTGCAGGGCAGTGAAGTTGGAACAATCTAGCAAAATGTGGACCACCGTCAAAAGGGAACCACAAAGACAGTGGGATGGGTCCTCGCAGCAGAGGAGATGAGCATGAGTCAGCCAGGTATGGCCGATGTGAAGCCAGGAAAGGACAGTAGAGTCAATTTGTGTCTGCATCACAAAGTTGTTCTTGATTGAAAAAGTCAGTTTACAAGCCTAATTCTCGTCATTTGCAGGAGGTGTTACTGATTTGTTTCAATATGAAGAAAACAGCGGCCGAGTCTCATCGAATGCTCTCAAGTACATACAGTAAGGACGCTATTAGTGAAAGAACGTGTCTTCAGTGGTTTCAACACATCAAGAACGGTGATTTTAACATCGTAGACCGGCATAGTGGTGGAAGAGAATATATTTTTGAAGACTGAGGGTTGGGGACATGGCTGAGTGAAGACTCGCTTCTAACTCGAGAATTGGCACGATTAGTGGGAGTGACACAGCAAGCCATTTCAAAACGCCTCAAGGCTATGGGCACGATTCAGAAAGAAGGAACTTGGGTCCCGTGTGAGCTGAAACCAAGAGACATTGAACGCCGTTTGTGTGTTCGTGAACAGTTGCTTCATAGGCAAAAATGGAAGGGATTTCTGCATCACATTGTCACCTGGGACGAAAAATGGGTTCATTATGATAACCCTGAATGCAAAATATCATGGGGATATCCCGGCCATACTTCCACGCTGACAGCCAAACCAAACATTCACGGCTCCGAGATCATGCTCTTGCGTTTGGTGGGACCAGCTCGGTGTCGGGTACTACGAGGCGTTAAAACCAAGTGAAACAATCACAGGTGCTCGTTATCGAACGCAATTAATGCATCTGAGCAGAGCATTAAAAGACAAATGGCCACAATACAGCGAGAGAGACGATAAAGCGATTTTGCAGCACGACAAAACTTGACCCCACGTTGCAAAAGACATCAAAACGTACTTGGAAACGTTAAAATGGGAAGTCCTACCCCACCCGCCGTATTCTCCGGACATTGCTCCCTCCGACTATCACCTGTTAAGATCAATGGCGCATGGCCTGGCTGACCAACACTTCCAATCTCATGAAGGAGTCACGAATTGGATCAATTCGTGGATCGCTTCAAAAGATGAACAATTTTTTCGATGTGGGATTCGTACACTGCCCAAAAGTTGGGAGAAAGTAGTGGCCAGTGATGGAAAATACTTTGAATGATATACGTGTAGCCAATTTGTTTCACTAACGCCTCAAATGTTGGGAAAAAATGGCAGAAGCAAAGTTGTACATCTTGCAGCTTCAAAATTGCCTCAATAGTGACATTTTTCAAAAAACCCTTCATCCCCTTCCGGTTGCAATTTCGAAACATCGCCTATGGTATAAAATTCACACCTTCTTGAAATTTTAAGTTTCTATCCTTAGCGGTTTGGGCTGGGCAATGATGAGTTAGTCAGTCAGTCAGTCAGTCAGGACATTGCCTTTCATTACAGACACGACGAGGAAAGCATTCTAATACATACTTGGGTAGATTTGTGGTGATACCGAAAATCAAGATTACAAACACATTGTGTGACTTCAGATAAATTCAGCAAAGGGGACACATGTTAATTGATTCATTTCTCCAAACAACATTGTAACCAATTCCTTTGACAGGAGTGTGTCAGAGTTGGATTAGTGTTGTGTCACATGCCCTGTGTCTGCTGTTTAAACTGTTTCCACTTCTGATATTTATAATGCCATTGTCAAACCACAAAATGCTCTGTTATGGTGAACAATGTTTTACATTACAGCACCATAGGTGACACAGCAAATGTTGTCAGTTCTAGTGGAGCACAAAAATGCTTTATTAAAAGAAGGAAAAGTACATTTAACATTTGTGAGTAGAAGGGCAGTAAACACAAGGCACTAAGGATAGCGAATGCCCTTATCTGTTGAGGAGAAAGAGTCCTGTTCCTGGAAAAGTACCTGGTGACGAGGTGAATGCGCTGTTGCAAACTGCTACTTGTAATTAAAAATAGTTTCTCACAGTTTACATCGCCAAGAAGGTGTGTGTGTGTGTGTGTGTGTGTGTGTGTGTGTGTGTGTGTGTGTGTGTGTGTGTGTGTACAGCTGAAGATGGACATCTAAAATGGTTTTAGCATGAATGAAAATGGTGTCATAAGAACAATCAATACTCAATTTTTCCTCTTTACTTAATTATTTAGGGACCTGGAAACATGGCATCTATTTCTGGGAAAATTTACACCTCTTTTGGTGAAATTCCATCTTCTTCTTCTTCTTCTTCTTCTTTTTAGACTAAGCATAGCACTTTGAAATCTATTGTTAAAGAAGTTGTGATTTTTGGGCTTTTTCAAATTTTTGCAAAAGCAAACAATCGAGTAAACATGTTTTTTTTTTTTTTAACTGTCTTTACTCGTTTCCTCATTTTGGTTCTATTTAAGCTTTCAACCAACTCCATGCCTATGATTTAAGGTGTTTCTCAACATTATATTTCTTTCCCCACACAATTCAAAAAATACAAACCTGCAAAGTATTTATTTTAACCTTTCATGGGTATTCGTAGCCATGCAACCCATACCTGACAACACTACAGATAGAACAAGTAAGATACTTAGGGGATCAGAAGTTGAACCGAAAATGACTATTTGCACGTTAGGAGAACAACTTGGTAGAAATACATTAACAGATTTTGTTTTCTGTTGCACTATACTACAGAGTGCAGGCACTGTGTACTGCCAGTCTGCCATGAGTGTTACCAACTAGAATTTTGATCAAAAGAGGTGAGAAGAGTGGTGTGGGGAAATAAGCTTTCCCACAGCCTACACCTATGTTCTGTGATTTTGCAAAGGCAGAACTTGACATGTGGTCATAGGGATTGCTGATCCCTTCTGGTGTTTTGGTAGCCATAATCGAACTCTGCTATAGACCAGGATTCGATTCTTTACTCATTTCATTTCAAAATGAGGAAAGAAAACAGTTAGCAATGCACACTACAAAGCATTCATTAATGGCTACTGGGCAATTGTCTGCTGATCTTGGCAGTGTCGTAAATGAGGCTGTTCAGGGCCCAACCTCTGCCAGTATTCAACACAATCACAATTCAAAACATCCAACACCTAAAACTGCAGTGCTGAAGTGTCCACATTATACCAATCTTTGAGCTTTGGCTAGCAGATAAATGTGAGATTTTCTTTGTTCTCAGATGCTGGGTCCAACAGTTGAGTTCTACATAGCATTATGCAAAGTGTATATTATATACAGACCATTCATCTGTCCAGAATTGGCGTGACACCACAGCATTGAGCAAACCGATATGTCACATCTGTGCACTTTTTATTTTGCACACACATTCTTAAGCATATTATCTTCAGAAACTGGGCTTTACTAGATGATTTTAAGTGCCAGAAACCGAAAATTAAATAAATTTTTTGTATTTATATGCACAAAATAAAGCTATTTCAAACTATCTCTGATACAGTAATTAATTTGGATAAAATTCACAATGAAATAGCATGTATCAGGTAACTTTATATTTTCGAAGTCACGTATACTGCAACTCGTGAAATTTTCAGGTCCCTAATTACTAAACACAAAACTATAGACACAATATTGAAGTCAGTAAAATTTAAGTTGATTTCAATTCAATTTTAATATATTATGCACAAAACTATACACTGCATGCACTTGTGAAATTTATTTTGAAGTTAACAACCCCATGAAAGTGAAGATCATTTGTGCTGTAATTATTTGTTGTTATTATTATTAACCAAAAATCTGAATCGACTATTGACAAATTCATCAGATATGTAAATCTATATATTTTGTGACTTTTTACTTTCATTCGTTGTACAAAACTGGAACTATTTTCAACACAAAGGTCAAGAAATACGGAAAATATTTCCTGCCCTCAGTTCACTGGTTTTGTGGTACTGTAATGAATGGCACTGTCAGTATACATCAGGTTCCATTGATACTATCATGTAGATAAAACTTCAGGTATAAGAAATACCTGGCACAGCAACAAAAAGAAACATTTCCTTGTATCTGAACTATTTTCCAACTACTTTTTGAGTAATTGGGCTACATTTAATACATTTATCTGCATATATATGAGTACACTGATACCTATCAAGAAATGAAAGTTGTCCATCTCCCCTAGGGTAAAAACCTGGCATAATGTTTGTCCAACTTGATTCATCAGTCCTTGAACACAGATAATTTGTAACACACAAAAACAGCACCCTTCACATTGCAGACCATTTTACAATATCAAGGGTGTATAATAAAGGTATAAAAGACAGTTTTGTAATTTGTTTATTATTTTATTGGGAAAAAAATCATGAATATTGGTTCAAAGTCGAGCATCTCTCTGGTCTATCACCTTAAACAATGAAACAGTTATTTTTGTCTAGTATTGTGGTAGTTTAATAGCAGTAAATACCATTAAGGAAGAAAGGTACTGGCATGTGTGTAAGAATTCCTGAGTCTTGAACAGGCTTCTGCTAGATGCGTGGCTATTTGTTTTATACAACACACTTGGCACTTTCCTTCGCTAAATAAATATGTTACTTTACAACAACGGAGAGCAAAAAAATATGCAAAATAAGTTGGTTACTTGGCCTTAAAGTCGACACTGTGAGGAACACTTCGGAAAGCAAAATACATCAATCTCAGTTTCCTAATTACTTTATCAGTAAGTTGTCTTAATTTTTAACTGAAACTTGTTACTGTCAACAGTATATATCCTGCGTAATGACTTTTAATGTTTAATGTTTCACATCACATTTTTGTTTACTTTGCTATGTGCATGGAATGCTTGTGATATCCAACATGTGTACATACCTCGACTGTGAATATTTAAGATTCCTCTTCATCCTATGTTTGTCGAACAATTTATTGTTTCTCATGTTTCCAACACTCCTATATTTATCCTTCACCTTCTTAGCCATCTGGTGATTTGGAGACCTGTGAATTGGTTCTATCAACTTCTTTGGGGATTTTTTCACAGGTGAAAACTGATCTGCATCTGCAGACTGGATGGGCATCTGTTTCTTCGGAGACTTCTCCACTTTTGAATGTGATGTCAAATACTTTTGTATATTTTCTTGTCTCTTTTCTTTCTTTACAAATGGGTCTTGCTTTTTAATATTATTTTTTATTGGACTTAACATGTTTTTCTTTACTCTCCTCGATATCTGGAATGCTGGTGGCGGTCCATCAAAAATACTATGGAATTTCACTCTAAATAAACCAAATTTCTGTACAGCAGCAGCCTGGTAAAAATTATAAAAAGACATTGATACAACATTAATAAAGAATGTGTAGCCATACTTCCACATGGATATAGAGATAAACAAAGTAACATTTTTAAGAAGGTATTATATCTTAACATTAACCCCTATTTGATAAAAATAAATTCTTGTTTATGTCTAGTAATGTTTTCATTAACTCCAATAAAAAACATTGTAACATACTTTGCTTGCACAGGTAAAATTTCCCATGTAAACATGAAATTTCTCACTAATTGCTTGGGTGAGCACTTGTGACCGGTTAAAATTGTGTGCCAGAGTCAGACGCTGATCAGGAGAGTTTCACAGCCAATGCTCTTCCATCTCAGATAGTCAAGAACATTTGCTCAAAGCTAACACCTGATCTCTACTATACAACCACCACCACCACCACCACCACCACCACCACCACATCTCCTTTTTCTTCATCCAGTAAAAGACAACTTGCACCCAAACCTCTAGATGTCAGAACTCAGATCGGTACTAAACTTTGTGTGTTGATAGAGTATCTAGTAAAACACCGATTTAGTTCATCCTGGGTGCTGTCATCAAACAGAACATGCATAAATGGTTATTAAAAGTAACACCAGAACTGCGGATCACAGGAAAAGCATATCGGTGAGCTCTGAATGCAAACCTCTCTTGTAGATGAGTTGGTAGAGTGTCAGGCTGTCTTACTAAAGACCAAGAGTAAAAAAAAAGAACTGGTGGCTATGTTTTTTTAACAGTTTACGCATGAAATAGTTGTAGGGGAGAACATTTTTCTGACGTGTAAAAGAATGTTTCAGCTTGTAGCAAAGTTCTTTTGGCAGTCTGCTTTCACTTCATTAGTTGAAAGTCGCAAGCCTATACTGTATATTTGTATAGATAACACCACACCTATCTAAACAAATGTAAGAACTAGCTTTGTTACTTTCAACTGACGAAGTGAAAGCAGACCGCGAAAAGAACAGTGCTACAAACTCCGAAATGTCCTTTTACATGTCAGAAAACTGTTCTCCCATGTAACATTTTCACGCGTAAACTGTTTTAAAAAAACAGCCCGCCACCAGTCTGTTTCGAACTAAGGATGTTTACTACAATGGGCTGACATTTTACCAACTCACCTACCATAGATGTTCGCATTCTGATCTCACAGATTCGCTTTTCTTATACTCTGTAGTTCTGGTGTTACTTTTAGTTACCTTTTACATATCTTCTATTGAATGACAGCACACAGCACGAACTAAATTGGTATTTCGGTAGAAATTCTATCGACACACAACATTTGGTACCAATCTGTGTGTCTGACATCTGGAGGTTTGGGTATTGGAGAAGAGTTCCATTAAGTTTAACGTCACACATTAGCACAGTATTCACAGAGTTGAGCATACTGTATATAAGATTAGGACAAAGAATCACTATCTGACAGAACTATATGTTAATAGATATAATGTGGAGCTGCGCACCTATTCACATCATTACACAAGCAAAAAATCACTCACCTGCAGACGAATGATGAGTGGTATATATGCACGCTGAAAGGATCAGAAACTAACTACCTCTGTCCTTGCCCACATCCTTCGTAATTTCATGCTTCAACCTATGCCATTGGTCCTTGAATTTGTATTCTGTTATAAATCCAAACAATTTTAACACCTCCTCTATGATGATAAAGAATCAAGACCTGTTCCATATACACTTTTGTAAGCTTACTATTAAGAGTCAAGTAACAGGAACAGCTAATCCAATGCAGTGCCATGTGCGATGATGTTACAGTGCTCTCCAGTCCAAAGACTGGTTTGATGTAGTTCTCCATGCTAGTCCATTCTGTGCAAACCTTTTCATCTCTACATAACTACTACAAAAAAACATTCATTTTAACATTCTTACTGTACTCAAGCCCTGGTTTCCCTCTACAATTTTAAAGCCTCCCCTCCAATGTTTCCATCACCAAAGTGACAATTCCTCAGTGTGTGATGTGTCCTTTACTAACTCTCTTCTTATAGTACCGCTGTGCTACAAATTTCTTTTTCCCCAAATTCGATTCTGTACCTCCTCATTAGTTAATCAATGTGATCATCTAATGCTCAACATTCTTCTGTAGTATGACATATGAAAATATTTACATCCTCTTCTTGTCTGAACTGTTTATCATTCACATTTCACTTCCTTAATAGGTTTACTCCAAACGAATGCCATTAGAAAAATAGTTGTGAACACTTAAACTGACGTTCTGTGTTAACAATTATCTCTTTTTCAGAAAAGTTTTTCTTGCTATTGCTAGTCTGCAGTTTATATTGTCCCTCAGCTAACGTAAGTTATTTTACTGCTCAAATAGCAAAACTCACATATTTCTTTTGACATCTTACTTCCTAATCTAACTCTCTAAGAATCACCTGATTTCATTTGTTATTTTCTATTACCCTCGATTTACTTTTGTTGGTATTCAACTTATAATCTATTTTCAAGACATTATCCATTCCGCTCAACTGATCTTCGTATTTGTTTGCCAGCTCTGAATTACAATGGCGCAGACAAACCACAACATTTTTACCTTTTCTCCCTGAACTTTAATTTCCTTTCCCAATTTATCTTTGGTTTGCTCTTCTGATTGCTAAATGCAGAGTGTAAATAACATTTGGGATAGGACACAACCTTGTTTTTCTTACTTCTCAGCTGGTACTTCCCTTTCATATTCATTGACGCTTGTTCTGTCTGTCTTGACTGGTTTCTCTACAAATGGTACATAAATTTTCATTTGCTGTATTTTATCCTTTCTACCTTCAGAAAGAGTGCATTACAGTCATAATTATCAAATTCTTTCTCTAAACCAGCAAATACTTCTGGAAACTAAACTCATCTTTCACAATATCAACTTCTATCAGCTTTTCAGTTTTTCTGTGAATAATCCAGGCCCATATTTTGTGAACAGCTCTTCACAAATTGATAGTAATATTCACAATTGTCAACACCTGTCTGTCTTCTTTGGAGCAGGAATTACTACATTCTTTTTGAAGTCTGGGGATATTTCACTTGTCTCATTTCTTGCATACCAGGTGGAATAGTTTTTTCTTGGTTGATACAACAATTATAAATTCAAAGGTAAGGTTGTTCACTCCAGGTACCTCACTCTGTCAAATTCTTTTATCAGTAACTATATCTACATCCATACTCAGCAAATGTAGTACATTCCCAGAGTCTTCATTTAATGCTAGTTCTTGAAACTTTGTTAGTAGACTTCCAGGGGATAGTTTACATCTACCGTCAAGAGTTTGTCTCTTCAGTTTCTTGAGCATCACTGAATCCCTCTCCCATGGATACAACAAACCAGTAACCATTCATGCCACTCTTCTCTCTGTACATTCAATATCTGCTGCAGTCTCAATTGGTATGGGTCCCACACTCTTGAGCAAAATTCTAAAACTGGTTGCACGAGTGATTTGTAAGTAGTTTCCTTTGTAAACTGACCGCACTTCCCCTGTATTCTACCAATAAACTGAAGTCTTCCACCGGCTTTACCCATGGGTGAGCCTATGTGATCATTCCATTTCATACACCTAGAAAGTGTTACACCCAGGTATTTGTACGAGTTGGTCAATTCCAGCTGTGACTCACTGATATTGTAGTCCCAGGATACTACATTCTTTCATTTTGTTAAGTGCACAATTTTACATTTCAGAACATCTAAAGCAAGTTGCCAATCTTTGCACCACTTTCAAATCTTATCAATTTCAGACTGAATATTTATGCAGCTTCTTTCACACTGTACTTCATCATAGGTAACTGCATCACCTAATTTACAAGTTACAAGTTTACGTGCCAAGTAGCTCCACAGATGATGATGGTGGTGGTGATGATGATGATGATGATGATGATGATGATGATGATGATGATGACATCAAAGTAATGTATGATGAGATAAGAGAAAGTATTCAGATCATTAAGTATGAATAAAATTTAAATAATTAATTCTGATTTTGGGGAGAGACTGCAATCTGACAGGAGGAAAAGAATGGGGAGTGGAGGAACATGCAATAGGAGAGAGGTATCTTAGTAGAGTACACATGGTGTGATTTAAGTATTATGAAAGAGGCTTATATATGTGGAAGAGCCAAAGAGACACTAGAATACATAATGGTAAGAAATATTTCAAAACTAGGTTTACAACTGCAAAACTTTTCCAGGAATAGATGTGGTCTCAGACTACTGGTTATCAATTGCAGATTAAAACTGAAGATATTGCAGAAAAGTAGTAAATTAAAGAGAAGAAACATAGATAACCTAAAAGACCAAGAGATTGTTGATAGTTTCAAAGATAGCATTAGGAGACAACTGAGAAAAAAGGGGAAAGGACTATTGTCAAAGACAAATGAATATAAACAAACGAAACAGTAAAAGTAGCAGGGGATCAAATAGGCAAGAAGACAAGGTCCAGAAGAAATCCTTGGACGACATTGCTACTGTCGTCGTTTTCAGTCTGAAGGTTTGATGCAGTTCTCCACGCTAGTCTATCCTGTGCAAAGCCTCTTCCTCTCTACTTAACTACTGCAAACTAACTATTTGAATATGCGTATTGTATCTCGAGTCTCCCTCTACAGTGTTTACCCCCTAACTTACTTCCATTACCAAACTGACAACTCCTTTTCCCCCCAATTTGATACAGTACCACCTCATTAGTTATTCGATCTCCCAATCTAATCTTCAGCATTCTCCTGTAGCACCATGTACATGTAGTAGTAGTAGTAGTAGTAAAAAAGGGATAAGGTAGAAAATTTTAGACCTATTTCCATGCCATCGAAGTTTGTGAATGTTATTGAAAAATCTCTCTCTCTCTCTCTCTCTCTCTCTCTCTCTCTCTCTCTCTCTCTCTCTCTGTGTGTGTGTGTGTGTGTGTGTGTGTGTGTGTGTGTGTGTGCGCGCGCACGTTTGTTTGTTCTATAGCAGTTTAATAAAATTAACAATAATTTTCATCATCATAGCTGACAGTCATATGTAGACCTAAAGAAGGACAACTCACCAAATATTAGTATTTGTATTAGTATTAGGCACACAAAATGTCGGGACTTCAGTTTGGCAGGTAAATGGGAGTGGGGCATTGTGGCAGGTAAAGGAAGAAACAGGCAGAAAAAGGGAGGGAATGTTGGGGAAGGGTGGTTGACAGTTCAGAGGGGGAGGATGCCAGTATGTGAGAGCAAGAGGTCACAGGTGCATGGCAGAGGAATATGTCACAAAGGTTCCAACCCCAGTGAGCTCATGCGGTGAACGACGACTATCTTTGGTGTGACGTCACAGGTGTCAAGACTGCTATTCACATCACTCTCCAGTTTTTTTTAAAAATAGTTTTAGGTTTCAAACACTATTTTAATAATTGTTTTTGGTAATACTTGCTATAAAGGTAATTTTTTAGTGGACTTTAACTATCTTGTACTGTTACCGATTTGAGAACATTGCTATATGAGAGTGCTTTTTCCAGTATGTTTCTCAGCTTTGTTTACATTTCGTGGTGAGCAATTGCGAGGTTGGAACGGATCTGAAGGCTAAGTACTATTAAATTTGGTTGTGTATTGTACTGACTTATTAATTTTAGTATGAAATAACTGTAGAAGAAACTATCGGAAAAGTACGCTCACTGTGAAAGGTTAAATTTCAAATAAATAATTGTGTGAAGTGTTCATTGTGGTAATATTAGTGGTGAAGTAATGTGTCAATAGTAGTAATTACATTCTTTCTAGAGAGTAAAATTTGAAATCACTGTAGTTAGTTAATAAAACTGTTTTACTGCAGTAGCATAAATTATGTGGAGAAGGGGGCTAGGGAATGGGAATTGGCAACTCGTAAAAAAAGCCGCTAGGAGGAGGATATATTCAGACTGTTTCACTTGGTATATCTCCAACAGATTTGACCAACTGTCAAGAGTTTGGAGGAGAGAAGCCTCTTGTAGCTGTAGGTGTACGGAATATGCAGCAGACCTCAACAGTTAAGAAACCCAAGTCAGTTTAACTTCGAACAGAATGAAGAAGGTGTTGCTGTTAGGTAGTTATCATGTCAGGGGTCCAAGTCAACAGTTGCAGGAAGCATTGGGGGTGTGAGAACCAAGTGACCATCAGTGTGAGCCTAGTGCAGAGTTGTCTCGGGGGCTTCATAACATATGGGGGTTATGTAAGAATTTATGAAAGAGGATCAGACAGTGATTGTGGGTGGAGCTGGGAACTGTCTTTACAGAAGTATGACATAGATGGTAACCTGGAATGGGATAGCTACTCAAACTGGTGGCACAAATCTGCACCTTGAACAGCTGTCCCAGAGTCATGATCAGCCTCATCTTAATACCACTGTTGGATTATTTAACATGGGGCTTGAGATGGCACTGATGATGAAGGGCATAGCTCACTTTGCGAGATTCCAGTTGAATTTATAAATTGTTCAAACTTCACTATGCATGATCTGAATCTCAATGGATATGTGAAGGGGAGGTTTGCAAAGCTAATAGGTAACAGTGTAGGGGTGGAGGATCACTAACGGAAAAATTCCTAGCTACTAAACTGCTTGTTGATGTTAACTCCGTCATTATTGGTAATCACAGCAGTACTTAAGCAAAGTGACTATTCAGAGGCTTCCTACACAGTGATAGAGATTAGCTGGCTATTTTTACAAGAAGCTCTTTGTAGAGTGGAGAGTGGCAATATATGTGAAAGACGGTATTCCATTTGAATCTCTTGATGCATCAAAGGCCTACAAATGACGGATCATTAAATGTTATGCAAGGATAGCTGAATTTAGTGGAACTACACTTTTAATTATTATTAATTATAGTTATCTACAGCTGTCATAACTGATTCCAGGAGGCTTCTGTTCAGACTAGATAGAATTCTTGGTTCACTTTACAGAAAGTACCAAAAATTAGTTGTGTGTGTTTTAATATCAATGTTAAAAGTGATTTGCAATTAAACGAATGCTGGAAGGTCTAAATTCGTGTCATCTGATACAGACTGTTTTCTGTATTGTAAAAGTGCACTGGAATAGTAGCCCAACTATAGAAAACATTTCTGTTCATTCTTCATTACTAGAGACATACACTGTTAGTAAAAGGGTAAATGGCCTTTCAGACCAGGATGTGCAAATTTTAATGTTAAAAGAAATTTTTTCACAAACACATTAAATATAATTACAATTTATTTAGAAATGTTAATCCAGTAGCAACAGAGATTTTTTAAACCTCATTAAAGAGCAAGACTGGCAGGAAATTTACAGAGCAGCTAACAAATGATACATATAAAACTTTTCACAACATATTTCTCTTTCTCTTTCAAAGTTACTTTTCATTATAATGTTGAAAACAGGGTACTGACACTAACAGGCAACCTGGATGACTGATTAATTGGATAAGGACATCACGTAGGACAAAGTGGGAACTATATCAGAATATTAGGGATAGCAGAAATCCAGCTGCAGTAGTCTATTACAAACAGTACTGTTAGGTTCTTAAAAATGTCATTAGAAAGGATAAAAATAAAACCATATAGTCAGCCATGAAGAAAGTGGCTAGCCAGCAGGTTGAACATACAAATTCAATACATGTAAAGATGTTTTTGCTACTGATAAGTCAGATACACATACCGTATTTAACAATCATTTTCTGAATATAGCACGACTTAAATGAAAACCAAGTTTCTACAGAAAATCGTATAATTGGCCAAGACGTCTATTGAAATATACCTTCATGATATTCACAAGGGAGGAAATTGAGCCAATAATTACATCACTGAAGACTGAGCACTCTCATGGATATGATAGAATATCTAGCAGGATGCTAAGGCACTGTGCTGCATATGTTAGCGAAGTACTCAGCTACATCTGTACTTTTTCCTTTACGAATTGTCAGTTTCCTGAATGATTAAAGGACTCAGTAGTAGTAGTAGTAGTAGTAGTAGTAAAAAAGGGATAAGGTAGAAAATTTTAGACCTATTTCCATGACATCGAAGTTTGTGAATGTTATTGAAAAATCTCTCTCTCTCTCTCTCTCTCTCTCTCTCTCTCTCTCTCTCTCTGTGTGTGTGTGTGTGTGTGTGTGTGTGTGTGTGTGTGTGTGTGTGTGTGTGTGCGCGCGCGCGCATAATCTCTGTTCACATACTTTGTTGTCAAAAATACAGTTCGGTTTCACAAGAGGCTTAATGACTGAAAATACTATATTCTCTTTTCCTCATAGGGCACTGGACAGATTAAATAAAACATAAAATGAGTAGCTCAAAACTGCTTCCTTTCATACTTTCAGAACAGACAATAAAAGGTCATTCTGTCTACAGTAATGATAATTGATATATGAATAATGATTTCAAAATATTTCTGTCTGCTGAAGATATTAGCTTGGTTGTGAAGGATGTTGACTGTGACAAAGGCAATCTATGAAATACTGTGGTTCATGGCGTAAGTTCATAGCCTGTATACACAAATTCATGCAATCCAGAGTAACACTCAGTTTTTACAGTTTCTAAGACACAAATCAACTAAGTTGACATTTTGGTTCCACAGAATGAACATATGAGTAATGAGTCTGAACAATTCAAATTTCTAGCTGTTCAGACAAATCGTAAACTGTCACTGAAAGCCAAGTTCGGGACCTTGTCGAAAAACTGAAAGCTGTTATACTTGCCATTTGAACAATATTTGCATTAACTGGGGTCCAACAGGAAAATTAGTCTACTTTGTTTATTTTAATTCAATTCGGTTATGACATATAGTTTTGTATTCTGTGGCAACCCTTCCCATTCATAGAGGGTAGCTTTGGCTTAGAAACGGGCAGTTCAAATATGTTGAACCTCTTGTTGACACCTGTTTATGAGTCTGAATTCTGACACTGGCCTCTCAATATTTGTTTCATTTAATGTTGTTTTTAGGCTCCACGTCTCAATTGGTAAAAACAGAACCCCTATAGGATTGCTTTGTTGTCTGTCCATCCGTTTGTCTGTTGTAAACCTTTTCTCTCAGGAGCAGCAAAGTATAAAGTTAAAAACCTGTAGGGTACTTCTTGGTGACCTTGAATCATGAAATTAACAAGAAATATTGTTTCACAGTGCAGTGCAAGCAAACTGGCAGGGGGGGGGGGGGGGGGGGGGGGGGGGGGGGGTGGCGGGGGGACACAGAAAATTATTAGTTACCGTATTTACTCGAATCTAAGCCGCACTTTTTTACCGGTTTTTGTAATTTTTTTTAAAAAAAAAAAAAAAAAAAAAAAAAAAAAAAAAAAAAAAAAAAAAAAAAAAAAAAAAAAAACAAACCGCCTGCGGCTTAGAATCGAGTGCAAAGTAAGCGGAAGTTCTGAAAAATGTTGGTAGGTGCCGCCACAACTAACTTCTGCCATCGAATATATATAGCGCTACACAGGCATGCTTTGCAGGTACAAAGATAAATACTGGCGCCAAAACCTCTGCGTCAGTAAATAAATTTAAAAAAAAGGTGTAAGACAAGCTTTTTTTCTCCGCCCTGAGTTTCGACCACTGCATTTTCATACATTATCCAACGAAGTAAATACAAATTCCATGTTGTTCATCTTCAAATGTAGCAGCATTTCAATGTACTACGAAAATCCGACTGGCAAGACTATTTGGGATGTCTGTCAATATGGCCAACTCTACGTTCTGAATTTTTTCCTACCTGTGAGAAGAGATGGTTGCTAATAGGAACTTCTATGAATTGCGAATCACATGCAGTATTCTCTTCAACATAAGAATAATACGAATATAAACATTTTGCCATGTATTCTTTTGTATTTGCTGCTATATCATTTAAATCCTGTCTGCCTAATAACCTACGAAACTAGTGTGAGCCAGCAGCAAATGCGGAAAAATATATACATCGTGTCATGTTTATATTCGTATTATTCTTATGCCTAATAGTGATACAATCAGAAATGAAGCACGGCAATTGACTAGATTTTTAAATCTAAGATGACTAATTTCTGTGGATAATGTAATGTACAAAAGAGGCGTCTACAAAGATTTGCAAACGGAGAAAAATTTTAGCTAAACTCTCGTTCAGAACATCTATCATATGCAGTCTATTATTTGGTTCTTGTTCATCATTATCAAAGAAAGCAGCAGTGTAAGTAACAACAAATAGCAGTCTATTGCCATTGTTTCGCTAATGAGACAATTCCTCTCTCTCTCTCTCTTTTTTTTTTTTTTTTTTTTTTTTTGGTAAGCGGCGGTAGCGCGCACAAAAGCAAGCCATGCCGCGAGCGGCGACAGGTCGTAAACAGTTATCAGAATGCGACAAACAATGCATGACACAGTACAATAGTGCATTTTCAGCCTAGAGTGACATTAACACCTATAACAAAGAGAACGGCACTTATCATATCTAAGAAAAATAAGCAACCGATTCAAACCTGACTAAGCACGCCTGACGCACAGCAATGGTAAAGCTTAACTGCTAAGCTTACGACTCGAACCAAACTACTGTAGCTGTATCGTCATTTATTCTACCTAAATTGTGTCTCATATTACAATAGACCAACTTTGTTTCGATTTGGAAGTGCGGCCTAAAACTTTTCTCTCCCTTTGAATTTCGAGTCTCAAATTTCAGGTGCGGCTTAGATTCGGGAAATTTTTTTTCCCTTGATTTCGAGTCTCATTTTTCAGGTGCGGCTTAGATTCAAGTGTGGCTTAGATTCGAGTAAATACGGTACATTACATGCAAAATGTTTGCTTTTGTCATTTAATATCCCATTTTAAACTTTAAAAAATTCCCAGGACTGATATCTTGCCAGTGTTGGTGTCAATAGTAGGCAAAAATCATTGAGATTCTCGGCTCCCAGGATCGATGAATCATATATGTACATAATTAAGTTTGTACAGAACCCTCAGAGTACGAGTCCCACTCACAACTGGCTAATTTTATTTGTTAACAACAAGACAGTATTTCCACGAATTAGCACTTTCACTCAGTCAGTACTAGGCAAAAACCCAATCTGCACTTGGACTGCACCTCTGACTCACATTCAGGAAGGCATGCAGTATTCTGCTGCTACCACAGGAATTAAAAAATCTTGGCACTAATTCTCACACAATCATGCCTAAACTGAAGAATTTTCTGAAAGCTTACTACCGTAAGTTCCTAGAAAAATTAAGCTAATTCTTGAGTTATATTGTTGATTATGGTAATACATATTCTCAGCTTGCCATCTGCCTGGGCTTTGTCTGCATTTTATTTTATTACATTAACCAGACATGTCTTCGGCCTGGAATCTCACCGACAAGGGTAAAACTGTCTTCAGTGACGAGGCCCACTTCAAACTGAGCCCCGATGACAAACGAGGGCGTGTCTGGAAACGCCGCAGACAGCAGTGGGATACTAACACGATAACCCACGCTTCGGCCTGAAAACTAGGAGTGCTGGCCCGAGGTGCCATTTCTTTTCATAGCAGAAAGCTTTTCATTGTCAACCGCAGCACCGTTACAGCACAGCAGTATGTTGACAATATTCTACGGCACATTTTGTTGCCCTTCTTCGAGATACATCCTGGGGTTTACATTTCTGCAAGATAATGTCCATCCAAACATGGTGATAGTTCCTTGTGTTTGTCAGGTTGTATATGTGGACAAGGAAAAAAAATTCCCGGATTTCCAGGTTAAAAATACACTTTCTCCCGGGTGAAAATACACTTTTTCCATGTTAAGTGACAGTACACTCTTATTCGGCACTGTAAAACTCATCAATCCTTTAATGTTTATGGTTTTATATACCGGTGTAGAATCTCCCGGCACCTTAGAAAGCGAAACTCAGGAGGAAAAACACGTTTTGAAAGACCTTTGATGTGCAGCAACATGTACGCTGCATATTTTCGTATTATGAAGGTATAAATTCTAATTCCACCAAACACTGCATGTCACTTTCCGAAGCATTGGAATCAAGATTGCGATGCGCTTTTGTAAGCCAGTCATAGCTCACGTCACGTGATCTCGCCAGCTGGTGACAGCACAGGACACGTGATGTAGTCAGCCAATAGCAAGACCGCTGTTATGTAGCCGCTTGTTACACTTTAAGATACATCACGCAAATTTTCCAATAAAATTTTTAGTAACAACATAAATGTCTGATCCTGTGGGCTCGAAATTCTTCTAAACGGTCGTCCTCAAAGAGTTGATTTTTAAATGAGAGTCAAACACTTTGCGATTTAAGAAATTCATCATACATTCTCGCACATAGCTCATCTTACGTAAAAGGAAATCTGCTTTCAATGTAAAACTTTTCAAACCGTCATTTGCAATATTTTCCCACGACCTGTAAGAAATACGTTCGTTTCAGCAGTTGCAAGAGAGCGCCAGATAACAAGCATCACCGTGCTTGGGCAGCTACGATGACGCAGGAGGCCCATATGTTAGTATGTGTAAGATATTAAAAGATCTTAAATTATGTCATAAAAGAAACAAGACATCAGAGGATACTTCAAGAGCGTTGGAATTTCGTGAACCATACTAAAATGCATAATTCGGCTTAAAATGCACATTCGTACGTAAATTTTCCTGGAGTACCACTACTGTATTATCTCATGTTTGGTCCTTTATTATGGCATAACGCCATACGTGCACTTGAAACGCAGCAAACAGTTGAAACTAGCCAATAGTGTGAAATTAAACACTTCATTTCAAATAAATTGACTGCCTCAACAGAAAAGATTAATAAAAGCCAAATCTCTTTAGCAAACTGGCAAAAATAACTTCATTGTTCTGTAAGGCGATTAATGTTTGACTGTCAGAAAGGTAGAAATAAAATCTAAAACTAATAACATATTTTAGCCCTCCGTAATAACGCGAATGTATTTTAATTCATTTGATGGCTCTTGACCACAAAAATCCGCTTTGTTATCATTTAACGTGAGAGCAATAAACAAAGAGGAAACAACAAAAATCACTAAACGTAAACACAGGTCACGTGAAGATGACCCACCTCACCAACACAACTCAGACTGCTCTGTGCATCAGCCCCAGATTTATTAATTTCCGAACCTGGGCAATATTAGGTAGTGGCGCCCAGCCACATTTCTGTAACCAGAAGTGGGAGAAGGTACTACTCATATGCGACTTAACTGCACATGCGCAAGAGCCCTTCCGCAACTGCTCAAACGAATCTAATTTAAACAGTTGTCACGCCACACCCATCGGAGGCAATTTGTTGTTACAAAGCATTGCATAGTCTTCCTAAAGCCTTTGACACACTTTGCTGTGGGCAGACGCTTGTATGAGCACCGTTTTGCTGTTGTATATGGCGCATTTCCTTTGCAACTTAAGTTTTATTTTCATTTTTTTTTTCTCGTTCATGTTTTGTTGCTGCAGTATTATTCTGCAGTGGCGGGATGCAGTAATATCCTTTGTTAGAGTATTGGTTCTTACCAGTCAAAAATCACAAAAATTTAACTGAAAACTAAAACAATGAAAAATTCCCGGAATTCTAAACAATTCCCGGATTTTTCCGGTTTTCTCCCAGATGAAAAATTCCCGGGTTTTTCCCGGATCTCCCGGGTCGTATACACTCTGGTTTGTCTTTATGCTTGTCAAATCCTACCTTGGCCACCAAGGTCACCAGATCTCTTCCCAATTTACAACATTTGGATCTTTATAAGCAGGACCCTCTGACCAGCTCGGGATTTCAACAATCTAACATGCCAATTGCACAGAATTCGGCACAATGTCCCCGAGGAGGGCACCCACAACTCTAATAACAGTGCGAAGCTGTATAGCTGCTTGCATAAGGAGAAGGAGCACTGAAATTGTAATCATTTGTTTGTCTGTACATGAACATTTTTTTTTTTCGTTAGCCTGTGTTAAAAAGTTTTCAATAAATTTCCACGACTACAGAACTATATTGTCATGTAATATTTTACTCATCAATTGAAAAGGGATTGGGGGGGGGGGGGGGGCGATGAAGAAACTGAATCATCAGCAAAACACGTATGTGTGAAGAAGTTGTTTTGGCCAAAGCACAACCTTTTTGAAAGGTGGCAACTTCAAAACTGTTTTAATTTTCCTATCTTTAAATTGTTCAAGTGTCAGTCTTTATTCAGCTTCAGATGAATAGTTGCTTTTCTCTTTTTGAGTTAATCGTTTACATTGTGAAAATTTCATTTGTCATACTAGAAATATGCATTTATTTCCTGTAAGTTGCGCAACATAAGTTATACCTTTTCAACCTCTTTTACATATCATTATTCTAGATATCAATATCACTGCAATAAACTGCAGAGTAGCAGCCTTAACAAAAATTTCACACAAGTTATTTGAGACAGGTTACAATAACTAATGAAGAATGCCTCCACTGGAACCAGTCATGGAACACATCTAAAATTGAGACAATTTACTGAGAACACAATTCCATTCACTTATGCCATTTCAAAGCAGCAAGTTTTCAGCAAATAAATCTGTACCTGTACATTATAGAATAATTTTGTAAACATTTTTCTAAGAATGGTTGCATCATGTGACAAACCATGGACTATAATCTTGAGGATAAAATATCATGCAATACTCACCGAAACTACCCATGCACCAGCACTGTTCTGTTCTGTATATTGACGAAGAAAAAGTTTGTTTTTTTCTCTAGTATACAATCCCTTCCTCCTCCTAACATGATTTGCTATAACATGATGAACTTCACAAACATCCTCATCACAGGTATCTACTCTTTCCACTTCATATTGATACAAATGAGCTGGTGGTTCAAAACACCTGCAAAAGAAAATTCTATAGTAATACACGTAGCACATTTCTACAAATGTAATATGTGACCTCTTACTTCCTGCAGGTGTCAGTGTACTTCTACTTTCCTCATCAAGCTCTTTTGTTCAACCTTGTTTCTTGACAGGGTAGGGGGGAAAGGGGCAGGGTAGGCGACAGGGAGGGTAAAGAAAAACATTGCTGTGGGCGGAGCTTTTGTAATTCACACTTCTGCTGCTAGGATTGCATAGCGTAACTCATTGTCAGTTCAATGCCACCTGTGATGTTGACCTGGCTTCTTGTGTTCATCTGTAGTGACTTTTGGCTAGCTTGTCCTAGTTTTCTTTTTTAAGATAGCAAGTTTAAGTGAACAATACGCAGCTTTGAAATTTCGTTTCCTACTCAGTAAAAATGCTTTTGAAACTGTTTTAATGTTGAGAACAGCTTACCAAGATGGTCCTATGGGAAAAACTCAGGTGTACAAGTGGATTGCTCAATTTGAAAATGGCAACATGTTTATTCATGACAAATATTGTTCTGGATGTCCATCAGCTGCCCAAATCGATGAAAATATTGAAAAGATTCGAGAGTATTTGCTCACAGACCATTTAAGAAGATTGAGAAATGGCGTTCATCAAAAAAGACTATTTGTGACAGACAGAAGACTGGTTCTTCGACCATAACAATGCACCTGCACATCCATCCATCTCTGTTAGTTTTTGGCTAGTTTTAGTTTTTGGCTAAATATGGCATGGTTCCACCTGACCTGGCTCTGTGCAACTCTTTCTTATTTCCACTTGTGGAAAGGGGTATGGAACGATGCCAATTTGACAACACCGAAGAAGTCAAGGAAAAAAAATGAGGGAGGAGCTGTAATCCATTTCTGTAGATGACGCCAAAAAATGTTTCAAACAGTGGAAGCGCTGGAGGGACACATGTATTAGTCATAATGAAGAGTATTTTGAAGGGGATAAGGTGGTTTTGTAAACAATTTGAAAATTCAAAAAATAATTCCAGTTTTTTTGTGTATCCCCTCGTATTCTGGAGAAGGCCCAGCTAGACAAGTTACGATCTTAAGATCTTGAGAGCACTAAAGTGTTGTTCAACTGCAGCAGTGACGGTCCAGCCAGCAGCTTCAGCAGCACCAAGGAATTCCTAACCCAACGGTGGTTAGCAAGTTGATACAAAGAACTGGTCATCACAGGTATTAGGCCGGCAGTTCCATGCTCATTAAGGAAACAGTGGCAGGTAGGATGCTTGACCAGCACAAAGAACTGAGACTTCTGTTACCTTTAAAAGTGAAGGAATATCCAAATATCGAAAAGCCAACAGTAATTCAACCGCTCATTGTAGAACTAGTCTAGTAACCCAAAATCACCAAGACATATATCTACCTGTGTCTGTATATGTGTGGATGGATATGAGTACGTGCGTGCGTGCGCGAGTGTATACCTGTCCTCCCCTCCCCCCCCCCCCAAGGTAAGTCTTTCCGCTCCTGGGATTGGGATGACTCTTTAGCCTCTCCCTTAAAACCCACATCCTTTCGTCTTTCCCTTTCCTTCCCTCTTTCCTGATGAAGCAACCTTGGGTTGTGAAAGCTTGAAGTTTGTGTGTTTTTTATTGTCTCTACCAACGCTTTCGTTTGGTAAATTACAGCATCTTTGCTTTTAGATATATTTTTACCTTCTAGGTATTTATTTTTGACAGCTCAACTTCTGAGAGAGATGTCCATTCCTCTTCAACTGAACTGCCTACTGTGGTGTTCATTATCACAGCACGTACAGCCTTAGAAAATTTCAAATGTGTGTCATCATCCCTCAGCAGTTTGGTATCTAACCTCTTTCCATATTTATTCTTCTCGACAATTCTCAAACTTAAGTCTGCTCTTCATCATTACTAAATTGTGGTCTGAGTTTATATCTGCTCCAGAAATATGCCTTACAGTCCAATATCTGATTTTGGAATCTCTATCTGACACTTATGTAAACCAGCTGAACTCTACCCAAATTTCCAGGTGGCCTTTTTTAAGTATACTTTGTCACTTCATGACTTTTAAACAGTGTATTCACAATTACTTAATAAAATTTATGGCAGAGCTCAATTAGTTTTTTTTTTTTTTTTTTTTTCCTCTGTTATTTTTACTATCAAGCCCGTATTCTCCCACAATGCTATCTTCCAGTAGTCCTCGCTCTACTACCACGAGCTAGGCAGCACAGTTATGGAACAGAATATGGGACAGTGCTTTAGCGAGGGATATGAATACTTTTCTGAACTGAAGCAAATAAAGGCAGCAGGGGTCAATTTGGATGTAAATAACATCAGTGAGTGATGTGTTAAACGGCAATGGAATATTGGTGATAAAACCGTATGGTATTTGATGAGGGAAATATTAGGAACCTGAAGCAATACCGTGAAGCTGACGCAGGAAATTGACAGATGAAAGCATTAGATGGCTGTAAAAGGAACTATGAACAAAACTGAGGGTTTGGAAATATCTGTGCTGTGAGTTGTAGGACGGTTCTGTGATGCAAGGAAATTAATTTGTATGTTAGTAATCATCACACCAGGAAAGTTAAGTAACTAAGGTGAAATGAAAACAGGAGCAATATGCATTAGGGAAGCATAGAGTTGGAGATATGATGTGGCAATTTGTGACGTGACTAGTGTTTAACTATGATCTGAGGTTGGGCAGGAAAGCAGATAGCACATCCTGCAATCAAATTGGTCATTATGTGTAAACAGGTGCTGCAGAAATCCTGTGTGACCATGCCGGTCAGGGCCAATAATGTGTGAGCATAACAAAGCTGAAAAGGAAGCCATAGAGGAAAAATGTGTATGGAGAAGGAGGGGGGGGGGGGGGGGGGGAAGAGATAGAGAGAGAGAGAGAGAGAGAGAGAGAGAGAGAGAGCAGATGGAACACACAATATACAAAAGATGGATGCTAAGAGGTTCAGACTGAAAACAAGAAAATATGTGGACAGCAATACACCAAATATTATTTAGAACATTGTACACAGTGCCTTTTGCTTCACCATTTGAGTCTTGCTTTCTTTCAAAGTACCAAATAACACCCAATACTATTTTTCACCGTCAAGAGCTTTTTCATGGTTGAAACAATACTCATCAACACCAAGCACTCTGAGGTAACATTACAGTGCTTGGACAAAAAGAGAAAGTGCAGTGGACATAATATCGTGTCACACCAGTTCTACATCTACATCTACATCTATACTCCGCGAGCCACCTTACGGTGTGTGGCGGAGGGTACTTATTGTACCACTATCTGATCCCCCCTTCCCTGTTCCATTCACGAATTGTGTGTGGGAAGAACGACTGCTTGTAAGTCTCCGTATTTGCTCTAATTTCTCGGATCTTTTCGTTGTGATCATTACGCGAGATATATGTGGGCGGTAGTAATATGTTGCCCATCTCTTCCCGGAATGTGCTCTCTCGTAATTTCGATAATAAACCTCTCCGTATTGCGTAACGCCTTTCTTGAAGTGTCCGCCACTGGAGCTTGTTCAGCATCTCCGTAACGCTCTCGCGCTGACTAAATGTCCCCATGACGAATCGCGCTGCTTTTCGCTGCATCATGTCTATCTCTTCTATTAATCCAACCTGGTAAGGGTCCCATACTGATGAGCAATACTCAAGAATCGGACGAACAAGCGTTTTGTAAGCTACTTCTTTTGTCGATGAGTCACATTTTCTTAGAATTCTTCCTATGAATCTCAACCTGGCGCCTGCTTTTCCCACTATTTGTTTTATGTGATCATTCCACTTCAGATCGCTCCGGATAGTAACTCCTAAGTATTTTACGGTCGTTACCGCTTCCAATGATTTACCACCTATGGCATAATCATACTGGAATGGATTTCTGCCCCTATGTATGCGCATTATATTACATTTATCTACGTTTAGGGAAAGCTGCCAGCTGTAGCACCATGCATTAATCCTCTGCAGGTCCTCCTGGAGTACGTACGAGTCTTCTGATGTTGCTACTTTCTTGTAGACAACCGTGTCATCTGCAAATAGCCTCACGGAACTACCGATGTTGTAAACTAAGACTTTCTGCAGTTTTGAACATATTTTCATGGTTCCCAGAATCATCTGTGGTGCCTGCAGGGTTCGTACAAGACAGAATCGATATCACTTGAACAATCCACCATTTTTTAAACCATTGTTATGGTCTCCTGCTTTGTAGGTATTACGCGATGTTGAAGTTGTGTTTCGTGTGTTTCACATGCTTTTCCACTGATTGTGTGTTCAAAAAGTGCGGTGAAGAGGGGAAATGTTTGGAGAAAATTATTTACAAAGCCCTTGACAAGTCTACAGATGAAAAAAAAATCTTTGATGACAATTCAGCTTACACAAAACCTAAAAATTGTAGCAATTCTACATTTTTTTGAAGATGAGTTGCTCCATATGTTTATCAAATAATTTTGACAGATTGTGTTGTGAAGAATTCTACTTCAGGTAGACCAGGAAATGAATGTGAGCATTAAGACTCCAGTAAATGTAACACTGGATTGTGTACCTCTCCATGTTTCAATTTGCATCGCACTGCACTCCACTAAGAATGCAAAATTTTGTTTTGATCTAATGTTTGCGTGTTTCTTAAGATGTTAATTGGCTGTTAAAGAAATAGAAACAGAAAAATCACACATCAGCTTCCACATTTATATACTACAATTTCTTTCTTTTCTTTCTCAGATAATTACTGTTTTATTTAACTTTCATCTTCAGATTCAAGATTTAACACTAGCAATACCAAAATGTGCGTATTTAAAGCAGAAAGTCTAATAAACCTAAAAATGTTCTGAAATTCAAACCACAAATTTGTACACACTATATATATATATATATATATATATATATATATATATATATATATATATATATATATATATATATAAAAAAACACAGATGATGTGACTTACCGAACGAAAGTGCTGGCAGGTCGATAGACACACAAACATACACACAAAATTCAAGCTTTCGCAACAAACTGTTGCCTCATCAGGAAAGAGGGAAGGAGAGGGAAAGACGAAAGGATGTGGGTTTTAAGGGAGAGGGTAAGGAGTCATTCCAATCCCGGGAGCGGAAAGACTTACCTTAGGGGGGAAAAAGGACAGGTATACACACACACACACACACACACACACACACACACACACACACACATATATATCCATCCGCACACATACAGACACAAGCAGACATTTTTGTGTCTGTGTATGTGCGGATGGATGTGCGAGTGTATACCTGTCCTTTTTCCCCCCTACGGTAAGTCTTTCCGCTCCCGGGATTGGAATGACTCCTTACCCTCTCCCTTAAAACCCACATCCTTTCGTCTTTCCCTCTCCTTCCCTCTTTCCTGATGAGGCAACAGTTTGTTGCGAAAGCTTGAATTTCGTGTGTATGTTTGTGTGTCTATCGACCTGCCAGCATTTTCGTTCGGTAAGTCACATCATCTGTGTTTTTAGATATATTTTTCCTCCAGGGCTTCTCGTGGAGCTTGTGGTGCCCAACTGCCGATAGACAATAAACTTGTCGTCATGGGACCAGGGCTTCCAGTGGAGCTTCTGGCGCCCAACCGGCGACATACAATCACATTTCTTAGTGTATTATTTAGTTGTAAATTGTCGTCATGGGACCAGGGCTTCCAGTGGAGCTTCTGGCACCCAACCGGCAACATACAATCACATTTCTTAGTGTATTATTTAGTTGTAAATTGTCGTCATGGGACCAGGGCTTCCAGTGGAGGTTTATTTTTTATATATATATATATATATATATATATATATATATATATATATATATATATATATATATATATATATATATATATATATATATATAAAGGTCTTTAACCTTTCATCCTGCCCTCTTTCCTGATGAGGCAACAGTTTGTTGCGAAAGCTTGAATTTTGTGTGTATGTTTGTGTGTCTATCGACGTGCCAGCACTTTCGTTTGGTAAGTCACATCATCTTTGTTTTTAGATATAGTTTTCCCGCGTGGAATGTTTCCCTCTATTAATTCATATCATTAATTTGAACCCAACAATTACGTTTGTTATTGTCACTGTTGCATTTCGAAATCTTTTCTGTCGTCTCATTTTCTCTTTTTGTTTTTGCCAGTAGTTTCACTTTGTATTCACCTTCTCCTTTTTACCGTAATCTACTATACAATTTTATCTCGCCTATATATACTCAATAATACGTCACCCACTTCCAAACCATAACCAAAAAAATTTTTTACCGCTTTCAACACTACCACTGCTATAAAATCCACCGTTTCTAGTCCACAAACAGTTCCTTGCACCTATTAAACAACCATTTCGTCTAGTTCTGATAACTTTCGCTTTATTTCCATTTCCGTTTTTCCCACATCACTGATAATTTTTAGCCGCTTCCCACAGGTTTTAATGTCATTATTTCTTTGCCAGACAATTGTTAGCCTCATTTTCATAATCTGCCACCCCAAAACCACTCTTTTTTTTAATACATTTACACGCCGTTTTTTCGAAATTTTCCCGAATCTCTCCATCCTTTAACATGTTTTGGCGGCAACACAACCACCTAACCTTTGTGCACATCATTGTCCACCAACCCAAGTTCACCACAGGATCAACATAGCCCAGCTTTATCCAACACTTTTTCGCCTTTTTTCACAACAGATCTCCAGTTACTTTCTCCAGTTATTTTCATTTTCATTTCAACCTCATGTTACACTTTCCACCTTCTAATACCATGTCACCCTCACAACACCCCCACAACGAGCCCATTAAAGGTCTTTAAATACGTCTGCTTGTATCTGTATATGTGTGGATAGATATGTGTGTGTGTGTGTGTGTGTGTGTGTGTGTGTGTGTGTGCGCGAGTGTATACCCGTCCTTTTTTCCCCCTAAGATAAGTCTTTCCGCTCCCGGGATTGGAATGACTCCTTACTCTCTCCCTTAAAACCCACATCCTTTCGTCCTTCCCTCTTTCCTGATGAGGCAACAGTTTGTTGCGAAAGCTTGAATTTTGTGTGTATGTTTGTGTGTCTATCGACGTGCCAGCGCTTTCGTTTGGAAACATTCCACGTGGGAAACATATATTTAAAAACAAAGATGATGTGACTTACCATACGAAAGCGCTGGCAGGTCGATAGAAAAACAAACAAACACATACAAACACACAAAATTCTAGCTTTCGCAACCAATGGTTGCTTCGTCAGGAAAGAGGGAAGGAGAGGGAAAGACGAAAGGATGTGGGTTTTAAGGGAGAGGGAGAGGCCTTTACAAATGTCTGCTTGTGTCTGTGTATGTGCCGATGGATATGTGTGTGTGCGCGCGCGCGCGAGAGAGAGAGTGTATACCTGTGCTTTTTTCCCCCTAAGGTAAGTCTTTCCGCTCCCGGGATTGGAATGACTCCTTACCCTCTCCCTTAAAACCCACATCCTTTCGTCTTTCCCTCTCCTTCCCTCTTTCCTGACGAAGCAACCATTGGTTGTGAAAGCTAGAATTTTGTGTGTTTGTATGTGTTTGTTTGTTTGTTTTTCTATCGACCTGCCAGTGCTTTCGTATGGTAAGTCACATCATCTTTGTTTTTAAATATATATATTAACTAGTCCGCAGATAATGGCAGTTACGTGCAAGACTTGGCATCATTTGTGATAAAAAATAAAAAAAAAGGGAAATTTTCCTATTTACATTCTTATTTTTGCACAATGTAAGCTTAAACAATGATTAAGATAACAAAAAAACCATTAACACAATATGAGCAAGCAGGGTGAAATACTGTTAATTTCTGACGTCACCATCACCTACCTGTTCTGTACGTGTGTAGTCTTCAACAGACTGGGGAATTCAAACTCTACCCTACCACAATCAACTAATCACTGACGCCACCTACCCACCGGCAGCAATGCTGACAGCCATTTTACATGCTGTTGTGACTTTTACGCACAAGAGTAATTGGTTGAGACAAAAAAGCTGCATACATGTAACTGACATACATAATTGGCAACGACTTGTTGCATCAATGTTCTCTTTGCTAAACTGTTTTAACACTGATGAATCACATACTAAGAATGCTGTTAAGAGTTCATGCAGAGTTTGGGATAGCACTGATGATGTCTGATGTAACGCATACTGCCCTGGTACCTTTTAGGAAAGCTGACAAGAAGAGGTTCATAGCTCATGGCCTACACCTCAACAGATATTACAAATCAAACTGCCAACCTAAATCTTTTTAGGATAACGAGTGACAAATCAGCAGCAGTAGCATAAAACTCCTCAACATTACACCACCTTGCACAGAAGACAACCATCACTAAAATCAAGAACTATTTTTTAACAAAAGAAGAAATCTGTCATCACTTTCTAGTAGCACATAGCAGCTGTCAATGACTAAGGTAGACAACGTGTATTTATCCAGTTATAGTTCAGTTTTATTTTCCCAAAACATCTGGTGTGAACTGTGCTTTCACTGAACCCTGGCTCAATTCTGGAATTCCGCAAAATGTTGCATGACTCATTGGCAACACATTAATAAAAAACAACTTTTGAAATATAAAATATTTTATTGTGTTTATACCTGCTATCTGGGTTGTTTATTGGTTTCTCTTTCTGCATCTCCTCTTCTGTTGGAGCACGTACTTGCAGAATATGACAGTCAACCCTACAAAACAATTTTTAAAATGGGTAATAGCTGTCGTACAAAAACAATTTACACAGCTCTATGCTCGAAGTAAACTTACCACTTATTTTCACCAAACAACACCTCCACCACTTCCCCGACGAAGTATCTGTCTTTTATATATGAGTAAACATCTTCCATCATTTCTTTCTGGGATGATCGCTGCGTCAATGATGCTAAATACAACACTGGTACTTTGAGCTGTAATTTCAAACACCAAAAAGTAAGGTAAGAAAATAATACCGCACACAAAATTACCCATATAACTGATAAAACTGAATTGTCAATAACAAACTGTTTTGCTACAATACAGTGAGATAACATTAACACAGCATGAATGTACCATATACAACCTTTAAAAAGAAACTATCTGTTTAACATTCCATCATCAACCATAATTTACTGTGGTAGATACCTTTATAGGTCAAAGTGCAATAACCTGCTCTAATATTGTGTACAGCAAAATAGATTCATGAATATTCGAGGATCAGATAATGATGTTCGGTTTATGAGGTGCTCAACTGCTCAGTCATCAGTGCCCATTCAAAGTTCCAATTCTTACACAATTTGATCTAGCCACTGTCACTAATGAGGATGATGATGATGATGATAACACAAACACCCAGTCCCCGGGCAGAGAAAATCCCCAACCAGGGCGGGAATCAAACCCTGGACCCCTTGATCCAGAGGCAACAACTCTAGCCACTAGACCACGAGCTACAGATGACGATCAGATAAGTGCACAATACTAGAGACGTTGGAGATATTCGCCAAACATCAATGAAGTCTGCAGAACAGTGAAACTGACATAGACCTAAAGCAGACACGAGGCTAAAAACATCTACGCCTATAATATTGCATCACAAGAAGTTCAGATGTGTAACATCAAGTTTTCTTTGCCAGCAGTTTGCAAGCAATGATGTTGTGTCATAGTAAGTGTGATAAGAACCCCTTTAGATAAGAATGTACAATGATAAATAAATAAACAGGCCTACAGGAAGTACCTGTTCAAGTTCAATGGAAACGGAAAACCATATTTGTGATAAAAGTTTATATAAATAATGACAACATTCAAAATTAACAACTACATTCACAACTATATTATTTAAACTGCATTTGTCATTAACTAACATCTGTGAAATATACTTCAAAACATCAAAAAACCACTCATACAATCCTTAGTTTAAGTACTAGAGATTATGAACTGGAATAAAATTGTGGAGCTATTCAAAATGTAGGTGATCTCTTAATTACTATATTGTGCAGAAATTCAAATGAGCACAGGGCAATATATTATCCTGGTGGCAATAGCCAGAATTTTTGGAACTGCATAAACAGTTATTCTAAAAATGTCCCAACAAGTCAAATGAAAAAACCAAACAACAAGAGCCCCTACTCACTATTTACTTAGAACCCTTAAAGGAAAAGAATGGATATCACCATCTCAGTTAACATGTACATTTTGACTAGCTCTACTGTGAATTAAAATGCGAAGGGTATAGCCCTTTATATGTGCCATTAGCACAATCTTGAGTTGAAAAGTGTCTACTACTTAACACAAATTTTTATATTACCTCAACAGGAAATTCCTTCAGAGCTTTTCTTGCTTCTCTTTCGCTGTTCAACGCTTCCTGAAATGTTAAATCTGGTTTTCCCGATAGACCGCATGACCATACTAGGGAATTGCACTGTATGATGCGTTCACAGAAATCACTGAAACATAAATTATGCTTTTTACTGTGTTTCAGGGGCTATTTGCATGAATACTGAAGTCATCATCAATGAGAACGCAAAGCTTGGAAAGCACAATCACATACATCAATGGACGACATTACATACTAATTACAAAACGTGCTTTTGAAGAGATTTCGCCATTTAATGACAGCTCTCGCTCATGGATGAGACTGTGCTACAAATTCCAACAACGAGGTCATTTTTAAACAAGTAACAATCATGGATACTCGTAAGGCACAGTAAAATTATCGTGAAAACATACTTACTCGTAATTCCGGAACACTTCGTTAGTCATCTCGCAATAAAACACTTCATCTTCGTCCCGCAAATCTTTTGGTGGTTTCACTCTTCTAAACGGTTCTTTGTGAAGATAGGGCATTTTACACAATGACTAACACGTATTTGCTGTTTCTAGTGTAATCACACGTATAGAACACTGTTTAATACGTTATCATTAATCTGTAATGCTGGTTTGCCATCAGGTTCTGTAACAACAGCTACACTGCCTAGGGTACGTAATGAAGGCTCCAGGAGCAACAATAACCTGCATTAAAGAATAAAATACACTAATCTGTTTCCATTTACCAATGATGATGTATAATTATTTGATCAAAACATATTTAGTAAGGTGATTGCACTTTACACACTTCCGAAAACCGCGATTGGTACATGGAATAAATAAAAACTAGAAACAGGCGGCAATTTTGTATACAAGCATGCCAACATTAGCAGAAAGGTCCATGACTGTGCTCACAGTTTCTTGTAAAGATAAAAATATAATGTAGCCATTTTTGTGAAAAAGTTTCCTACGAGGTTGGTTACTGTGGCAAGTCAAGAATTAAGGTTTCCCTTTCCCTTAATAGCGAGTGCCTACAGTTTTCGAGTTTGTAATGACAGTAGATCAGAATCTCTCTAAAAAGAAGAGTCAAGGCTTTTTAATTTCAACTAGTTTTTGTTCGCAATGAATTAATATTTACTATAAAAAGGTATTTCGTTAAAGAAAGTTTACATTTATCTGTTGTGTTCAGCTTGAGCATTGAAGTTCAAATGTAATCAGAGATTTTGAATGTCATCAGTAGTGCACAGATCTTCATGCATGCAAGCATAGAGAATGTAACTAATTACAAGATACGTTTCGTATTCACATACATTCCTTCAACGTAATACGTGATAATGATAATATGCTTCCCTTAATCCCGGTAATCTGTAGCTTGCTACAGTCCAATCAGACCCCAGATTCTACCGAACTTAGTCTATTTATCAGGGTTTAAAGCGGCTGCTAAACACTTACATAACTGTAGTCAGTTTTTATTATTCGATCTGGGGAGGTACTACGTGTCTATCCCCAAAATCTGAGAACTATGGAAGGTACGAAACTGTTGTATTTTAGTTTTCTGTGAGACAGTAAAAGTTTCATTTTTGAGATTGACAAATGGATAGTAGTTTGAAATAAATTATTCGTTATGCTTTGTTTTCAGCCTTCAATTTTGCCAACTTCTAGTTAATAAGTAAATTGATTAGCTTGCTATGGGTCTGAGCGCGTGGCCACGTAAAGGATATTGCATAATATGGATCTTAAAGGGCCATGTTTTGTAAATTTCGTCTTCACAAGAAACTGAAGTACGCAGTTCTTTGCTATACAGCGTCATTCTTCATCAATGACACGGCGCTGGCAGCCAATGACCCCTATTGAAATCAGCACTTCTTCATTCCGCAGTAGCTAACTTTTTTTTTTTTTTATTTTTTTTTTTTTTTTTATTTTGCTGAATAGACAGCGAATTACCACCCCGGCCGAAGGAAATTTTGTTTGGTTTCGAGAAGAAGTAGCTAGCCACAGTATGTGCATTATCAAATGTATGGTCGTACTTAGAGATGGAAAATTAGGCCCTTATAATGCCAGTACCAATTAAAGCGCCGCCTTCCCCCCCCCCCCCCCCCCCCCCCCCAGGTTGTACGTTAATCAGTTTTTTTCTTTTTTTTACGTGCTGTAAGAATCATTTTAACCCTGTTAAGGGATACCCATCCCTATTTTTTTCTATCACCAGACTTTTTAATAGTTTATTCATAACATCTCATCACTAAGTGCTTAGCACCGTACCATATGTTCCCAACAAGACGTGCTACAATTGTAAAAATGAAACTACAATCATGGAGAAAGGTCTTAATTATGCTACACAGAACATACAAATAGTTAGCCGTTGTGAGAGTCCTACAGCCCTACAGCAATCAGCTGATTTGTGGTAGGGGACCAAACAGTAGTGTCATCAGCCCCATCTGACTACAACAATTTTTCTTTCTTTATTTGTGGATTAAAATCAGCACCCCCCCCCCCCCCCCCCCAAACCAACATATCCAGTATGCTTAGTAGTTTCGTATTTTAAAACCTCAGCTCATACGTCTGGTTCCCAAGAATCTGTTTGTTTAACTATAAAGTGGCTGTCGTATGGCATCATATTTTGAGGTAATACATCATTAAGAGAAAACATATTCATTGCACAAAAGCATGTAAAATAATAATAATAATAATAATAATAATAATAATAGCTGGTGCCCTCATAAGATCACCATCCGGACATTTATTTAAGAAACTGGAGATATATTCCCTTATGACATTTATTATTAATAAACCATCCCAATTAAAAAATAATAGCGAAGTGCATCGTTATAACACTAGAAGAAAGAATGGCCTTCACTATTCTCGGTTAAATCTGACTTTGGCACAGAAAGGGGTGAATTATGCTGCCCCAAAAATATTTGGTCATTTGCCAAACTGTACTAAAACTCTGACAGATAGCCAACCAACGTTTTAGAAAAAATTAAAAGAATTTCTGAATGACAACTCTTAGATATCAAGAAGTAACTGAAAAAAAAAATTTAAGAAATATATATAATGAAAACTTATGTTAAACTGATATGTTCCAAATCATTACAAAATGTTGTATTCATTTTCTGTGGAACAAGTATTAATGGAATGTAGTGTAATATACACAGAATTTCATTTCTGTTCAAATATGTTTCAGTTTACTATAGATTCTCTCTGTTTCATAGAGATTGCCAGACATTTATGTGCAAAATAGTGTGAGAAGATCGCAATACAAGCTGCCAGAAGTTGGTGCTGAAAAATCTGTTTTCTCACACTCGTCCATTAGTCTCCCTCACTTACAATGGAAACTATACGTAATGTATAAGTATAGTAAAAGTGAAATTGATAAATTAATAATAAGAGCTACAGCGTTAGAAAAATAATTGTGGAACACCCTGAAGATAAGTGGCTCCACATCTACACAGAGGGCAAAATGGAAACTGAACAAAACATTGGCATATAAATACACAGCCAAATTTTCTCTTTGCCCCAAGCTGTAGAACCATTCTGTTCAAATTTAAAGGTAAAGTTGAAGCTAAAAGAATTTCAGTAAGACCGCTAAACAACTATTTATATATTTTCCACAGAGCAGTCGTATTTTCTGGTTTTATATTAACAGTTTTGGCAGTTATCCACATACAAGATCCAAAACTCATACAAGTTAAAGAAATCCAAGAAGTCATTCAGTCTCTACAACAGAAGAACGAGAGAACTGCAATCAGTGGATATCATCTCACTGTGGTTGAAATGATGATTAAAATGCAGATTTCCTTACCAAAAAGGGCAAATAAAGTAAACAGATTGGAAAAACCAACGTATTGTATTTGCAGCAAAACACACTATTAATAATTTAACAATATTACGATACAAATTAAAATGATCTAATGAAATTTAATGTTATGGAAAGAGGTGGGAAAACCTCATGGATGTCACAATAGTACCTGAATGACCAAGAAGAATAGTAGTATCCACACTTCATTTGACTACTGGACATGGCTGTTCGGCCATCCACCTGCATAAAATCTCTGTCCTGCCATCCCCAGACTGTGTTCTGTGTCACAAAACTGGTTCATCCATGTACAAAGAATATTGAAAAGAGCATACAAAATTAAGTGATTGTAATTCAGACCTAAAATCTTTGTATTGTGAGGCAAAAAGGTGAATGACAATAAGTTAGCTGTCAGAACATTACGACAGTAATATTTGGGAGCTGCTGGTGGAGGGGGATGGTATTAACTATTCCCACAGCATCTTTCACGATATAATTATTGATGTCACAGAATGGTAGTGGTTATTCCCCTCTCCACACTGTTGTATGGTTTAATATTTACTGCAATCATTCTGTGCACATGAACTCATATCCAGCTGTGTTATTTAGCATTTGTGCCCCCCTCCCCTTCCAAATAAAATAAAAAATCTTCCAGTACAATTCAAATTTAAGTAGTTGTGGTTTTCTGTCTGGAGATTGGTTTCATACACCTCTCCACATTACTCAGTCCTCTGCAAGACCTTCATCTCAGCAAAACCACTGCAGCCTAAATCAATCTGAACTTGTTTGCTGTTTTCAAGCCTTGGTCTTCCTCAATAATTTTTATGGACTCGCTTTCGGGAGGACAACAATTCAAATCTGCATCCGGCCATCCTGACTTAGGTGCTCCATGATTTCCTTGAATTGTTCCAGGTAAACGCCAGTATGGTTCCTTGGAAAGGGCACGGTCAATTTTCTTCCCTATCTTGAACCAGTACAATCTAATGCTCCATATTTAATGTCCTCAATGTTGATGGGACATCAAACACTAATCTACCTTCCTTCCTTCTACAACTTTTACACACCACACTTTCCTCTATACCAAATTGACTACTCCTTGATACCTTAGCCTGTGTGCTATCAACCAGTCACTTCTTTGAGCAGTGTTGTAGTATAAATCTATGATTTCCCTATTTGATGCAGTACCTCCTCATTAGTTGTTGCTCTACCCATCTAATCTTAAGTGTTCATCGTCTGTACCAAATTATAAAAGCTTCTATTTTCTTGCCTGAACTGCTTATCATCCACATTTCACTTCTGTATAAGGCTACACTCTAAGCAAATACTTTCAGAAAAGACATCCTAACATTGAATTAACTTTTGATATCAACAAATTTCTCTTGTTCAGAAATGCTTTTTCTTACTATTGCCAGTTTTCACTTCAACTTTATCAATCCACTTCAGCCATTATCAGTAATTTTACTGTCCCAAAACTCCCTTGCCAGTTTAGTGTCTCAGTTCCTAATCTAATTCCCCCAGCATCTCCTGATTTAACTCTACTACATTCCGTTCCCTTGTTATGCTTGTATTAATATTCACCTAATATCCTGTTTGAAGGTGCTGCCTATTCCATTCAACTTCTCTTCTAAATCCTCTGTCAGAATTACAACTTCATGAGGACACATCAAGCTTTTATTTCTTCTCCCTGAACTTTAATCCTCTTTCCAAGCCGGTCGGAATGGCCGAGTGGTTCTAGGCGCTACAGTCTGGAACCGTGCGACCGCTACGGTCGCAGGTTCGAATCCTGCCTCGGGCATGGATGTGTGTGATGTCCTTATGTTACTTGGGTTTAAGTAGTTCTAAGTTCTAGGGGACTGATGACCTCAGAAGTTAAGTCCCATAGTTCTCAGAGCCATTTGAACCTCTTTCCAAATATCTCCTTGTTTTTCTTTACTGCTTGCTCAGTGTATGGATTGAATAATGTGGATAGACTACAACCCTGTCTATTGCTTCCCTTCCAAGTCCTTCAATTCATAACTGCATTCTGGTTTCTATACAAGTAGTAGATAACCAACCGCTTCTTGTATTTTACCCCTGCTAGATTCAGAATTTCAAAGTCTGTATTCCAGCCAACACTGTCAACTAATTTCTCTCAACCTACGAATTTTACAGACATGGGTTTGCCTTTCTTCAACTTATCTTCCAATATAATTCATAGGCTCGATATTGCCTCACATGTTCTTACATAACTCTGGAACCCACACTGATCTTCCCTTAGATAGTCAGCTGTCAGTTTTGTCATTCTTCTGTAGATAATTCCAAAGACCCTCTGCTTTTCCTTAGGTGGTCTCTGTCTTTCCCTTTGTCACACTTGCTTCTGCAGCCTTGCATTTGTCCTCTACCCATTTTGCATTTTCTGCCAGTATCATTTTTTCCTGATGTGTCTATCTCTTTTCACCTGACTCATTTGCTGCATTTTTATATTTTCCCCTTGCATCAGTTAGATTAGGGTTCGTCATGTGTTATACAAGGAACAACAGAGCTTGTTGAATTGGGTTTGATTGCGTACCTGAATAATACAGATACCTGCACTGTAGGTGCAACTACAATCAAGAGTGTCTGAGGAAAGGCCAGACAGACCTGTGGTTCCTGAAGATAGGCAGTGGCCTTTTTAGTAGTTTCAGGGACAATAGTCTGGATGATTGACTGATCTGATCTTGTAACATTAGCCAACAAGTCTGTGCTTTCTTGGTACTATGAACAGCTGATACCAAGGGTATACAGCTCTACTGTATAGCTTAATGATATAATATCTTTGGAACCTTCTTGGTCTCTTCCACATAGACAACCTTCTTTCATAATTTTTAAACAAAGCATTCACAATCATTAAATTATGCCCTGTACAGAATTCTACCACATGGCTTCCACTTTTATTCTTTCCCCCCAGTACATGTTCTACTATTTTTTATTCTCTTTCTTTTCCTGCTCTGTACTTCCAGTCACCAGCCCCTCCCCTCCCCCCTCATAATTAAATCTTTGTCTTTCCTATCTGAATAATTTCTTTTATCTCATCAGGAGTGTGGGTAAGCTACTACAAACAGCATAGTGAACGCATTATTGTGGCCAAGATAGACACGAAGCCCAAACCTACTACAGTAGTACAAGTTTATATGCCAATTAGCTCTGCAGATGATGAAGAAACTGATGAAATGTATGATGAGATAAAAGAAATTATTCAGGTAGTGAAGGGAGACGAAAATTTAATAGTCATGGGTGACGGGAATTCGACAGAAAGAAAAGGAAGAGAAGGAAATGTAGGGGGTGAATATGGATTGGGGCTAAGAAATGAAAGAGGAAGCCGCCTGGTAGAATTTTGCACAGAGCATAACTTAACCATAGCTGACACTTGGATCAAGAGTCATGAAAGAAGGTTGTATACATGGAATAGCCCTGGAGATACTAAAAGGTTTCAGATAGGTTATATAATGGTAAGACAGAGATTTAAGAACCAGATTTTAAATTGTAAGACATTTCCAGGGGCAGATGTGGACTCTGACCACAATCTATTGGTTATGAACTGTAGATTAAAACTGAAGAAACTGCAAAAAGGTGGGAATTTAAGGAGATGGGACCTGGATAAACTGAAAGAACCAGAGGTTGTAGAGAGTTTCAGGGAGAGCATAAGGGAACAATTGACAGGAATGGGGGGAAAAATACAGTAGAAGAAGAATGGGTAGCTTTGAGGAATGAAATAGTGAAGGCAGCAGAGGATCAAGTAGGTAAAAAGATGAGGGCTCATAGAAATCGTTGGGTAACAGAAGATATACTGAATTTAATTGATGAAAGGAGAAAATGCGAAAATGCAGTAAGTGAAGCAGGCAAAAAGGAATACAAACGTCTCAAAAATGAGATCGACAGGAAGTGCAAAATGGCTAAGCAGGGATGGCTAGAGGACAAATGTAAGGATGTAGAGGCTTATCTCACAAGGGGTAAGATAGATACTGCCTACAGGAAAATTAAAGAGACCTTTGGAGAAAAGAGAACCACTTGCATGAATATCAAGAGCTCAGATGGAAACCCAGTTCTAAGCAAAGAAGGGAAAGCAGAAAGGTGGAAGGAGTGTATAGAGGGTCTATACAGGGGGGATGTACTTGAGGACAATATTATGGAAATGGAAGAGGAGGTAGATGAAGATGAAATGGGAGATATGACACTGCGTGAAGAGTTTGACAGCTCAGATGGAAAACCAATCCTAAGCAAAGAAGGTAAAGCAGGAAGGAGTATATAGGGGGGCTATACAAGGGAGATTTACTTGAGGGCAATATTATGGAAATGGAAGAGTATGTAGAGGAAGATGAGATGGGAGATGTGATACTGTGTGAAGAATTATACGAAGCACTGAAAGACCTAAGTTGAAACAAAGCCCCGGTAGTAGACAACATTCAATTAGAGATACTGATAGCCTTGGGTGAGTCAGCCTTGAAAAAACTTTTCCATCTGGTGAGCAAGATGTATGAGATAGGGGAAATACCCTCAGACTTCAAGAAGAATACAGTAATCCCAGTTCCAAAGAAAGCAGGTGTTGACAGATGTGAAAATTACCAAACTATTAGTTTAATAAGTCACAGCTGCAAAATGCTAACAGGAATCCTTTACAGAAGAATGGAAAAACTGGTAGAAGCTGACGTTGGGGAAGATCAGTTTGGATTCTGGTGAAATGCAGGAACATTTGAGGCAATACCGACCCTACAACTTCTCATAGATTATAGGTTAAGGAAAAGCAAACCTACGTTTATAGTATTTGTAGACTTATAGAAAGCTTTTGACAATGTAGACTGGAAAAATCTCTTTCAAATTCTAAAGGTGACAGGGGTAAAATACAGGGAGCAGAAGAGTATTGACAATTTGTACAGGAACCAGAGTCAAGGAGCACAAAAGAGAAGCAGTGGTTGAGCAGGGAGTGAAACAGAGTTGTATCCTATCCCCAATGTCATTCAATCTGTATACTGGGCAAGCAGTAAAGGAAACAAAAGAAAATTTTGCAGTAGGAATTAAAGTCCAGGAAGAAGAAATAAAAACCTAGAGGTTTGCCAGTGATACTGTAATTCTGCCAGAGACATAAAAGGACTTGGAAGAGCAGTTGAACAGAATGGACATTGTCTTCAAAGGAGGATATGAGATGAATATCAACAAAAGCAAAACAAGGATAATGGAATGTAGTTGAATTAAATCAGGTATACTGAGGAAGTCAGATTAGGAAATGAGACACTTAAAGCAGTAGATGAGCTTTGCTGTTTGTGGAGCAAAATAAATGATGATGGTCAAAGTAGAGAGGATATAAAATGTAGACTGGCAGTGGCAAGAAAAGCATTTCTGAAGAAGAGAAGTTTGTTGACATTGAGTATAGATTTAAGTGTCAGAAGTCCTTTCTGAAACTATTTGTATGGAGTGTAGCCATGTGTGGAAGTGAAATATGGATGATAAACAGTTTAGACAAGAAGAGAATAGAAACTTTTGAAATTTGGTGCTACACAAGAATGCTGAAGATTAGATGTGTAGATCACATAACTAATGAGGAGGTACTGAACAGAATTGGGGAGAAGAGGAATTTGTGGCACAACTTGACTAGAAGAAGGGGTTGATTGGTAGGACACATTCTGAGGCATCAAGGGATCACCAGTTTAGTACTGGAGGGATGTGTGAGTAGTAAAAATCATAGAGGAAGACCAAGAGATGAATACTGCAAGCATATGCAGAGAGATGTAGGTTGCAGTAGTTACTCGGAGATGAAGAGGCTTGCATAGCATAGAGTAGCGTGGAGAGTGCATCAAACCAATCTTTGGGCTGAAGACCACAACAACAATATGCTGAAGCAAGTAGTGTTTGTAAGAGGTTTTAGTTACAGCTAATAAAAAGTGTAAGAGTCATTGGCAAAGGATGACGACAGCTTGAAAAATGTTAAATTGACCAAAGTGGCTTGTCTAGTCAGATGTGTAAAGACATTAGAAGCGTTTAACTGGGAAATACATGCAATTGACTTCAGAGAGTTAAACTGATAAATCTTAGGGCAATGAGAATTGACAGACTTTCGTATATATGGGTCCACAGCCATTGCCAATTTCTTGAAGGAAGTAATCTTCCTGCATAGGGTGTTTTGTTTTGAAATAATCATTTTATTTCTTGATTTAGCTATTAACTAATTCTTCCCCCTGGGGCATTTTCAAGCAATGTCTGTTACTTACATCACAGTGAAGAAAGTAGTAAGCATAAGGCATCGTATATTCCAAACATCTGTGTGGAGGAAATAATGTCCAGTGGCATCCTTAATAATAGTTTCTCATGATCATGGCAGTTACTGGCACAACTGTCTCACACACCAAGTGAGGTGGCACAGTGGTTAGCACACTCAACATGCATTCAGCAAGATGACAACTCAAATCCCCATCCGGACATCTAGATTTAGATTTTCCATGATTTCTCTAAACCAATTAAGGCAAATGCCGGTATGGTTCCTTTGAAATGGGCATGGCTGATATCCTTCCCCATCCTGTAATTTGAGTTTATGCTCTGTCTCTAATGACATCATTGTTGAATGGGTGCTTAATGTTCCTCCCTTTTGTAACCATCTCACAACTGAAGTCTATATGTAGAAAGGGAAAAAATTGACCATTATGCAAGTTTTGTCACTGTGATAGCTTACAACACATTAAAATACATTAAATCTTCAAAATGAAACTTCATGTGGCATGGTCAATGTCTTATTATTCAGGATGCTGTCACATGCTGCTTACTCCACACAGATGTGTGAAATATATGATGCTTTATGGTTACACAACCGAGCGGGGTGGCGCAGTGGTTAGACACTGGACTCGCATTCGGGAGGACGACGGTTCAATCCCGCGTCCGGCCATCCTGATTTAGGTTTTCCGTGATTTCCCTAAATCACTCCAGGCTAATGCCGGGATGGTTCCTCTGAAAGGGCACGGCCGACTTCCTTCCCAATCCTTCCCTAATCCGATGAGACCGATGACCACGCTGTCTGGTCTCCTTCCCCAAACCAACCAACCAACCTTTATGGTTACAGCTTTTTGCTCTAATGCAAGTAACAGAGATAGCTTGAAAGTGCCCAAAGGTGTGAAATTAAGTAACAGATAAATCATGAATGAAGTGATTACTTCAAAATATAACAGCCTATGCAGGAAAATGACTTCCCTCAAGAAGAAAAATAACTCCTATGCCTCTCAAACAATTGTGTTTTAATGATTTCCATGTTATCTGCAGCATTTGAAGAAAAAAAAGGACTTTGCAAAAGTACTCTGAAATAAAAGGGTATACAGATCCAATCTGATGGCTTCCAGCTAGTAGCAAGGAAGTAAGAAAAGTTGAAGATAATTCAAGAGTTGAGATAGAATGTTGTGATTTGTATGTATAAAAGATGATGAAAAAGTTTCAGTTTGAAGGCATTGCTGCAGAGTATATGCAATGTAGTGCGACTCCAATGCAGGTATATAAGTATCGACATGTAGGCAAGGGATTAGTGTGGCATTTGTGCCTGTCCATCATGTGCTGGTAAATGCAAAAAGTGAACCACGGAATCGTTAGTACCAAATGTGGCCGGCCGTGGTGGTCTCGCGGTTCTAGGCGCTCAGTCCGGAGCCATGCGACTGCTATGGTCGCAGGTTCGAATCCTGCCTCGGGCATGGATGTGTGTGATGTCGTTAGGATAGTTAGGTTTAAGTAGTTCTAAGTTCTAGGGGACTGATGACCACAGATGTTAAGTCCCATAGTGCTCAGAGCCATTTGAACCATTTTGAACCAAATGTGTCCAGATAAGACACCAATATGGTGTTATGCTTTTCTTGGCTGCTGAAGGACAAACACCAATAGACATCCACTGGAGACTGAGGAATGTTTATGGGGCAGCATGTCGGTCAAAAATGGTGCACCAGGTTACAATCTGGTCACAATTTGACATGAGACACCAGTCTATCTGGGAGGCCAGCCTCATCCATTATTGATTTCAAGGAACCTGGTGTCTCCATCACTGGGGAATGGTACTGCACAATGCTGTAGAAATTATAGCATGCAATTAAAGTAAAACTTCCTGGAAACTGCTACATGGGGTGCTTCATGATAATTCACATCCCCATGTCATAAGTGTCTTAATGAATAAGTTGCGCTAGCTCAAGTGGGAGACACTCAAGCACCTGCCCTGTAGTCGAAATCTCTCCCCATATGATTATCATGCCTTTGGTTGCTTAAAAAAGGCCTGGAAGGGTTGACAGTTCCTGTTGGATGAGGATGTGCAGCTGGTAGCTACAGACTTTTTCATGCAGCAGTGCATGGTGTTTTACCAAATGGGTATCTTCAGTGTGGTGCATCAGTGGGATCATTGCCTCACGGCAATTTTGCCTGATTGGCATACTGTTTCTGGACTTCACAACCTTCAAACGGAGACTTTTTTATCACTCCTTATTGTTAGTTGACAGTTACATTTTTACTGTTGAGAGGAATGAAGGCAAGGAATATATAATATTGACTCATAGGCTACTCAGAGAGAAAATGCACAATGGCTTTTCATTAGAGACCCTGGTACATTGAGAAGTGGCCTCTGAAATAAGTGGACAAGTGAGCATGAGCAGAAAGTGGAAGTTAAGTGAAAAACAGATGCATTGGTTGCCTCAGCGAAATCTGTAAACTAGAAATTGCAAAAATATTTTCAAGGGCTATGATTGAGAAATGAGTGCAACAAGCTTAAGAATGGTGGGGTACTTCACTCTGTCCAAATACCACACACAAAGGGATCTGTTCTGAAATCATATGAATTCACCTAGGAAGCACAGTCGTAATGTGGTTTTAGAAAAAAAATGCTGGATGGCAACAGACCAAGATGCATCTCCAGAGTAAGAAAGATCTAGGATGAGAAATAATAAAAATGAATGAAGTTATAAGTAAATATATCTTGTTACATATACTTAAAGGGACAGTACTCACTCACCCCCATTTAGCCAACTAGATCTGGTTCATGATAACAGTGGGATACTGATGATGGCAAAAAAAAGCCTTGTTCAATTGAAGTGGGAAAAAACATTAATTTAGTGTACAAAGGATATGTTGAGAAAAAAAAGTCTCTATTTACATGTAGCATGGGGAGTAGTGAGAACAACAGAACAGATACAATACTGACACAGTATCTCAGTAAACTTAGAGCTGCAATGCTGATAAAGCCACACCGTCTCTTGTTCACCTACAGGTGTCTTCCAGAATTAGCATTACAATTGAAAATCACATCAAATGTGAAATCAGTTCTGCAGTATTGCTTGTAGTGACCAAACTATCAAAACTATTTACACTCGTCCAGAAATTTGTACTGTCCATGGGCTGAATGTGATGAGTGTAGCTGTTGTGCATCAGTGATGTCATTTTTGCAAGAATGGGAGCGGAGGTGCTCACAATTGTTTATTTATTTGTTTCTTTACTGTCCATATAAAAATCAGTTCTCGTACAGTGCATAGATTTTACTTCACATATACAAAGGTTAGTTAACAGACATAAGTGCACACATTGAAATAAATAGTGAAGATCAGAAATTATCATTTTTTTGTTGCAAAACATACTTTTGCTATATGCACTGTTTAACAGAGAAAATTTGCAACTTGAAATATATCGATACAGCGTGTGAAGATCAGAAATTATCATTTTTGTGTTGCAAAAACAAACTTGTGCTATATACCTCGTTTTATAAAGGGATATTACAACTTGAAATCATCTACTGAATAACAGCTCTTCTCTATTGATAAATGCATAAGTTTATTGTTTAAAGTTTTTAAATTAACTGGCTTTTTTAAAAAAAAATAAAAATAAAAAAAGAAAGAAACCTTGCAGTTCTGTGAAAATTTTCTATTCCCCAGGTATTGTACCTATGTTCTTTACCATTTGTCACTTTTTTAAAAAAAGTCTGAAGAGCCTGTCTGTATAGACACCCCATATCTTAGTACCATACTGAAGATGTGGATGTATCACTCCGAAGTATGCCTCAAGCTATCATGGTCCAGGAAGGCTGAGACCATTTTCAGTAGATACACATTTGTACCAATTTTCTTAGAAATATGGTCTACATGCTCTTTCCATAACAGGTGTTTGTCAACAATTATGCCAAAAATTCGTGTTTTTTTTTTTTTTGGCTAGAAGGTGTAGATAGTGTTCTGTTTATGTTCTGATTATAGATAAGCATAAATTGCATTGTCACTGTCTTCTCTGTATTTACGAGTAGGTTATTTGCACTAAGATAACTTGGCAGAAAGTGTAATTGATTTCACCATTGTTTGCAGCAGTTTGCATATTGTGGCCCCAGCATAGCTTAGAACCTTGCAGTTTTCAGGTTCAGTTAAATTATTAATGTACACAAGAAATAGAAAAGGCCCCAATAGACTTCGTTGGGGCGCACCACATTGAAGTATCTTGTGGGTTGATTTGGTTGCTACTAGCTGCTCATTCCTTTTATAAGTTAGCTTGACACATTGTTTTTTGTCTATCAAATAGGAGGTAAGTAGTTGTAAGTTGATTCCTCTCATCCCATATGCTTCTAATTTATGCAATAGAATTGTATGATTCACAGTATCAAAAGCTTTACTCATATCCCGGAAACTGCCTGCTATCTTGTTTCCTTCAGCTAGCGTCTTTAATATTTCATATATATAAAATGCTACTGCTGTTACAGTAGATCTTCTTTTTCTAAAACCATACTGAAGATTTTTAAATAGATTATTTTTTATGAAATATGCCTCAAATTGATATAATATTGCTTTCTCATTCCCAGGCTGTGAAGTTAATGATATTGGTCTATAGTTTCTCATGTCAGTTTTTATTCCCTTCTTATACACCAGTAGGATTTCAGTGATTTTCATAAGATGTGTCACAGGCTTCACTAATTCTCCTCTGCGTCCCATTAGCAGCTTAGGTGAAATGTCATCATTTCTGCTATAATTGCGTACCCCTCCACCTTTATGTATCCTTCTACAGCACAAGTTTATGAGTTCATAAGTTGTTAGCCTGTATACATATGCTTCCTCTTCCTTGCAACCTAATTCACTTGCTATGAAGAAATGTGGTTTTGATCCATTTAGGTATACATCCAAGTGCTCTGTTTTATTCGTTATATAGGCTACTGAACATTCTGGTACGTAAGGATTAAATTGCTATGTTTTACTCTAAAAAATCACCCCTATCACCTTTGTGACTGATAATTTTCTTTAAGTCATCTTTCTCTGTGATAATTTTGCTATTTTATTACATAAAAGTTTCTTCTCTTTGAAATTTAGACACATACCATGTTTGGTATGTAGGCATTTGTCCATTTTACCTATCTCCACTATTCTACATTTTCCAAATGAAGCACACATCTGTTTGATTTTGATGTTTGTTTTTCGTGTCTCCTTGTTGACACACAAATTGTATATTAGGTCACGCCTCTGAGGTAGCTTTATAACTATTGTGTTTCAAGATTTGTTAACTCTTAAGAATTTTTCCAGGCCTGCTAAACAATTTTATGTCTGATTTCTTGTGATATCGTCAGAAGTGGCTGTTTGTCTGTAATCAGCTATGAACTGCTACAGAAAATCAGTGAAAAAATTTCGTAAAATCCATCATTTCACAGTATCTCAACTGTGGGACAACAGTCTGTAGATTTCACAATGTTTTATATGAGATTGTAACTACACAATTAGGCAACTCGCAATTTTTATACATATTGGGTTTGACACTGTCAGGAAGTAGAATTTTATGTAGAGGAAATTTACCAGTTTATTAAGAGATGTGATAAATGTGTAAATCCAAGTGGTTATCTACATCCATACTGTGCAAACCACCATGAAATCCTTGGCAGAGGGTGTGTCCCATTACACCATTTATTAGGTGTTCTTCCCATTCCATTCATGTATGGAGCGTGGGAAGAATTATTGTTTGAGTGTCTCTGCATGCTGTAATTATTCTAATCTCGTTCTCACGGTCTGTATGTGAGTGATACATGGGGTTGTAGTATATTCCTAGAGTCATCATTTAACGCTGGTTCTTGAAATTTTGTTTGTGGACTTACTTGGGGTAGTTTACATCTATCTTCAGGAGTCTGCCAGTTCAAGCAGTTTCCCGAAATTAACGTGCTTCTGAAATAGCGAGAAACCTCTCTAATTTATTTGATGAACATTACATGCAGTCATAGGAGCAAGGATGTACATATCATAATATACTGCGAAAGAATCATTCATAAAGTACTTGAAAATGACCTAAGGCTGAAATTGTACTATCACACGTGTAATAAAGAGAATGGCAGCTGAAGGCATCACAAAATTATTCATAAAAACTTTCAATATGTCATGTGAGCAAAGTGCAAGTTGGGTTGCACGTGATCAATATTTCCAGAATCCATGCTGGCTGGCATGGAGAAAGTCATTCTGTTCGAGATATCTCATTATATTTGAGCTCCAAACATGTTCTGAGATTCTACAACAAATTAAAGTCAATGATATTGGACAGTAGTTTTGTGGATCAGTTCTACTACCCCTCTTGTAGGCAGGTGTGACCTGTGCTTTTTTCCACGAACTGGGCACAGTCTTTTGTTTGAAGGGTCTACGATAGGTTATAGTTAGAAGAGAAGCTAACTCAGCCACAAATTCTGTATAGAATCTGATAGGGATTCCATTGGGTCCTATAGCTTTGTTCAATTTTAATGATTCCAGCTGTTCTCACTGACATTAATACTTATTTCACTCATCTTTTGAGCAGTATCAGGATTAAATTGGGGCAATTCTCCTTGGTTTTCCTTTGCAAAGGAACATTTGAAAACAGAGTTAAGTATTTTAGCTATTGCTTCACTACCCTCAATTTCAGTTCCTGTCTTATTTGCTAAGGGCTGGACATTGACTTTGTTGCCACTAACAGCCTTTACATAAGACCAGAATTTGTTTGGGTTTTGTTAAAAATCATTTGACGGTATTATGCTGTGGTAGTCATTGAAGGTTTCACACATACTCTATTGACAGCTAAACACGTTTCATTCAGTATTTCTTGATCTATAGTCTTATGCTTTGTTTTATACCTGTTGTGCAGTAATTTCTATTTCTTTAGAAGTTTCTTTACAGTGACTTTTTACCATGGATGGGCCTTCCCATTATGAACTGTTCTATTGGGTGCATATGTGTCCAGTGCATGGTCAATTATTCTTTTAAACTTGAGCCATAGTTCCTTTACATATTTAATGATGAAAACAATAAATTATTGATAAAATTATTTGACTGAATAGATAAAAAATCTACTCACCAAGCAGCGGCAGAACACACATGTAAAAGACTGTTGTGATTGGCAAGCTTTTGGTGCCAGTGGCTCCTCCTTCAGGCAGAAGGGTTGAAGGGGAAGTAAGAATGGTGAATGAAAAGGACTGGAGAGGTCTAGGAAAAGGGGTAGATTTTGGGAGTGTCACCCAGAACCACGGGTCAGGGGAGACTTACCATACGAGATGAGAAGGAAAGACTGATTGTTGAGGACTGCATCGGACGAGATTCGAAAACCTGAGAGCTTAAAGGAGGAAGACAGGGTAGTATGCAAGAAAGAGATTGCTACTAAAATATTGTGCACAAGTTAATAAAAGTGAGAAGCTAAGTGCATTGTACGTAACAGAGGTGAGAGGGGTTGGTGAAAAATAGATGAAAAAGACAATGAAATATGTAGGAAATGAAAACTGAGTGAAGTAAAGAGTAGTTAAAGTGAAGAAATGCTGAGACAGAAGAAATTAATGTAAATTAACGCCAGGTGGGTGGTGAGAACCAAGGATATGTTGTAGTGCTAGTCCCCACATGTGAAGTTCTGAGGAACTGGTGTATGGGGGAAGAATCCAGATGGCACATGTGGTGAAACAGATGCCGAGGTCACGAGTATCATGTTGTAGAGCTTTATATTCCTGCTTGTTTTAGTTGACCTTTGTACTTTGTTAATCGTTGTTACCACAACTGCATCATGGTCACTGATACCATTTTCATTGTGGACATCCTGAAAGAGGTCAGATCTACAGGGTGCATCAAAAAAATGTATACACACTTTGAAGCATCATACAAAATTTATTGCCGATTCTACAATGTTAAATTTCTGGAAATGGAAAGCCTAAAGTCCAATTGGAAAAATAAATGTACTTTGCAAATGTGATTAATGTTCAAACTGGTGGCCTTCAGCATCAATACATTTCCGAGTACGAGTCACCACTGATTCCCTACATCGAACCAAAGTGTCCAATGAGATTTCTGCACACACCGCCTGAATCTCATTCCAAAGTGTGTCCAGGTTATGTGGTTTATGTTTGTACATCTCATCTTTTACTGTGCACCATAAGAAGAAATCCAGTGGCGTGAGGTCTGGAGAGCATGCAGGAAACTCGATTGGTCCCCTGCGTCCTATCGACTGGCCTGGCACATTGTGATCTAGGTATGCTCTTACGTCCCTATGATAGTGCGGTGGGGCGCCATCTTTTTGGAAATAAAACTCATCATTACCGTATAATGCACGAATGGCTGGGAATATGGAGTCAGCAAGCATTGTTAGGTACATTTCTCCAGTAACAGTACCTTCAAAGCGGAAAGGCCCAATGAGTCCCCTTGCAGACAAACCACACCACACATTTACACCAGCCAAATTCACAGCCTTTTCAACTGTAATGTGAGGATTATCTTCAGGCCAGTACACACAATTGTGCCTATTGACAGTTCCATTGAGTTTGACTTGGGCTTCATCCGACCAAATTATGCTACCCATAAATCCCGGTTCACGTTTCACCATCTCCTGAACCCATTCACAAAATTTTAACCTTCGATCTGGATCGTCGGCACTTAGCTGTTGCACCAGCCTTGGAATGTACACACGAAACTTACCTTTCTTCAGAATGCATACCGAGCGAGGTGGCGCAGTGGTTAGCAACTGGACTCGCATTCGGGAGGACGACGGTTCAATCCCGTCTCCGGCCATCCTGATTTAGGTTTTCTGTGATTTCCCTAAATCGTTTCAGGCAAATGCCGGGATGGTTCCTTTGAAAGGGCACGGCCGATTTCCTTCCCAATCCTTCCCTAACCCAAGCTTGCACTCCGTCTCTAATGACCTCGTTGTCGACGGGACGTTAAACACTAACTACCACCACCAGAATGCATAGCACACTACTAGCACTTACATTACTCTCATGTGCCACTTGCCTTGAAGATTTTTGAGGTGAACGCTGAAACAGTTCCAAGGACACAGGTGTGGAATCATCACTTGTAGCTGTACGAGGTCACCCTGATTGACCTTTATGCACATCTCACACTGTTCCATGAATTTTGAATTTGCCTCGTAGACGTGTAATTGTTAACCTTGAAGGTGGTTCTGTACCATACTCACTTCTCCACTGTCTTCGAACCGCAGCTACATTCTCAAACTTCCAGTACCACTTAATTATCTGCTTCCGCGCTTCAAAGCTCAAACACATGTCTGCCATGTTGCAGTTACTTCCTTGCCACTGCTCCCACCTGTTGAAGAAACATAACATTACTTTCTCACAGATATTTAACCTTGTAGAACAGGAAATAAATTGTCTATGACAGTTTAAAGTGTGTATACATTTTTTTGACGCACCCTGTATTTATTACCATTAGATCCAATACATTCTCGTTGTGACTTGGGTTCCTAACTGTCTATCCTAGTTAGTTTTCAGAAAAGGCATTTAGTAATGTTTCACAGGATGTCACCTCTAACTAAACTGTAATTTTCCCAATTGATTGTTGGATGATTTAAGTCTCCACCGATGATTACAGTTGTGATTGGGGAACTTGTTTACAAGTGAACTGAGGTTTTCTCTAAGGTTCCTGGTGGCCACCGTGATACTGAGTCTTACCCAAATAGTCTCACAAGCAGCTTCAGTTTCTATCTAATCTGTTTAATAAAACAACATTTTGAGGCACAAGCCTCATCTTGAGGCTACAATGGCAATACAAAAATGTTTAATGAAATGATACTGTGTGTTGCAGAGTCCTTTTCTGGTCTCAGACATCTGCGATGGATATATGAAGGCTGAAGTGACAAATGAAAATTTTGCCAAGGCTGGGATTTGAACCCAGGTCTTTTGCTCACTAGGCATAGTGGCTTGAGCATCTGCAGACCCTGCTCTCTAGGCAGAGCATTGAATGTAGTGGTTAGCACACCTGCCTAGTGAACAACAGACCTGGGTTTGAATCCTAGCCTTGTACTAATTTTACTGCCTACATACATCAAAAACAGTTAACAGAAGTAAACATAGATATTACAGTTGTTTCTTACAGTCTTGGCTTGTACTGTGATCATCTTCGGTCATATGAAGAGGGTGTGTTCTTGTGGCCACAAAAATGATCACAGTATATGCCAGGACTTGAAGAAACAGTTTCAACATCTATGTGTACTTTTGTCTTTGGAGCCTGCAGACGAGGTTTGTGCTTCGAAATTTGTTGTTGTATTAAATAATTTAATAGATCTGTGGTTAGTAGCAGTCTCTGAAAAACATTTCAAATACTTGTTAAGAAATGAATCATTCTTATATTTGATAGTCATCTGTTGCTAACACTGCAGAATGTTATCCCTTTGGCTACCACTGATTGTTTTATGTCCTTCAGTGGTAGTCAGAAAATCACAAACTTGGGTAACGGCACCTGGCTGCCCTCCTATTTTGTCACATGCATGGTACACACACTTGTATAACTCGTACACATTGTCAATGGGAGTCAAATCCACTGATGTCTTCAAATGTCACCACAGGCAGAGACCTAAGGGACCGTGGTTAGGTGAAATGACAGCCACACTATTGGACTCATCAACCAATCTTTTGCTCATTAAACATTTGTGTTAGGTACTATTGTATGAGGCACAGAAAATAATGTGGTGTCTGTCATCCATAAACCGCATCTATTGCCTTACTATAGGGGTAATGTTCTCTAGGGTTGTGGCTGATTTGTTGTTGTTGTTGTTGTTGTTGTTGTGGTCTTCAGTCCTGAGACTGGTTTGATGCAGCTCTCCATGCTACTCTATCTTGTGCAAGCCTCTTCATCTCCCAGTACCTACTGAAACCTACATCCTTCTGAATCTGCTTAGTGTATTCATCTCTTGGTCTCCCTCTACGATTTTTACCCTCCACGCTGCCCTCCAATACTAAATTGGTGATCCCTTGATGCCTCAGAACATGTCCTACCAACCGATCCCTTCTTCTGGTCAAGTTGTGCCACAAACTTCTCTTCTCCCCAATCCTATTCAATACTTCCTCATTAGTTATGTGATCTACCCATCTAATCTTCAGCATTCTTCTGTAGCACCACATTTCGAAAGCTTCTATTCTCTTCTTGTCCAAACTATTTATCGTCCATGTTTCACTTCCATACATGGCTACACTACATACAAATACTTTCAGAAATTACTTCCTGACACTTAAATCAATACTCGATGTTAACAAATTTCTCTTCTTCAGAAACGCTTTCCTTGGCATTGCCAGTCTACATTTTATATCCTCTCTACTTCGACCATCATCAGTTATTTTGCTCCCCAAATAGCAAAACTCCTTTACTACTTTAAGTGTCTCATTTCCTAATCTAATTCCCTCAGCATCATCCGACTTAATTCGACTACATTCCATTATCCTCGTTTTGCTTTTGTTGATGTTGATCTTATATCCTCCTTTCAAGACACTGTCCATTCCATTCAACTGCTCTTCCAAGTCCTTTGCTGTCTCTGACAGAATTACAATGTCATCGGCGAACCTCAAAGTTTTTATTTCTTCTCCATGGATTTTAATACCTACTCCGAACTTTTCTTTTGTTTCCTTTACTGCTTGCTCAATATACAGATTGAATGACATCGGGGAGAGGCTACAACCCTGTCTTACTCCCTTCCCAACCACTGCTTCCCTTTCATGCCCCTCGACTCTTATAACTGCCATCTGGTTTCTGTACAAATTGTAAATAGCCTTTCACTCCCTGTATTTTACCCCTGCCACCTTCAGAATTTGAAAGAGAGTATTCCAGTCAACATTGTCAAAAGCTTTCTCTAAGTCTACAAATGCTAGAAATGTAGGTTTGCCTTTCCTTAATCTAGCTTCTAAGATAAGGCGTAGGGTCAGTATTGCCTCACGTGTTCCAGTGTTTCTACGGAATCCAAACTGAACTTCCCCGAGGTCAGCTTCTACTAGTTTTTCCATTCGTCTGTAAAGAATTCGTGTTAGTATTTTGCAGCTGTGGCTTATTAAACTGATTGTTCAGTAATTTTCACATCTGTCAACACCTGCTTTCTTTGCGATTGGAATTATTATATTCTTCTTGAAGGCTGAGGGTATTTCGCCTGTTTCATACATCTTGGTCACCAGATGGTAGAGTCTTGTCAGGACTAGCTCTCCCAAGGCTGTCAGTAGTTCCAATGGAATGCTGTCTACTCCCGGGGCCTTGTTTCGACTCGTGTCTTTCAGAGCTCTGTCAAACTCTTCACGCAGTATCGTATCTCCCATTTCATCTTCATCTACATCCTCTTCCATTTCCATAATATTGTCCTCAAGTACATCGCCCTTGTGTAGACCCTCTATATACTCCTTCCACCTTTCTGCTTTTCCTTCTTTGCTTAGAACTGGGTTTCCATCTGAGCTCTTGATATTCATACAAGTCGTTCTCTTATCTCCAAAGGTCTCTTTAATTTTCCTGTAGGCAGTATCTATCTTACCCCTAGTGAGATAAGCCTCTACATCCTTACATTTGTCCTCTAGCCATCCCTGCTTAGCCATTTTGCACTTCCTGTCGATCTCATTTCTGAGACGTTTGTATTCCTTTTTGCCTGCTTCATTTACTGCATTTTTATATTTTCTCCTTTCATCAATTAAATTCAATATTTCTTCTGTTACCCAAGGATTTCTACTAGTCCTCGTCTTTTTACCTACTTGATCCTCTGCTGCCTTCACTACTTCATCCCTCAAAGCTACCCATTCTTCTTCTACTGTATTTCTTTCCCCCATTCCTGTCAATTGTTCCCTTATGCTCTCCCTGAAACTCTGTACAACCTCTGGTTCTTTCAGTTTATCCAGGTCCCATCTCCTTAAATTCCCACCTTTTTGCAGTTTCTTCAGTTTTAATCTACAGGTCATAACCAATAGATTGTGTCAGAGTCCACATCTGCCCCTGGAAATGTCTTAGAATTTAAAACCCGGTTCCTAAATCTCTGTCTTACCATTACATAATCTATCTGATACTTTTTAGTATCTCCAGGGTTCTTCCATGTATACAACCTTCTTTCATGGTTCTTAAACCAAGTGTTGGCTATGATTATGTTGTGCTCTGTGCAAAATTCTACCAGGCGGCTTCCTCTTTCATTACTTAGCCCCAATCCATATTCATCTACTACGTTTCCTTCTCTCCCTTTTCCTACACTCAAATTCCAGTCACCCATGACTATTAAATTTTCGTCCCCCTTCACTATCTGAATAATTTCTTTTATTTCATCATACATTTCTTCAATTTCTTTGTCATCTGCAGAGCTAGTTGGCATATAAACTTGTACTACTGTAGTAGGTGTGGGCTTCGTATCTATCTTGGCCACAATAATGCGTTCACTATGCTGTTTGTAGTAGCTTACCCGCATTCCTATTTTCCTATTCATTATTAAACCTACTCCTGCATTACCCTTATTTGATTTTCTGTTTATAACCCTGTAGTCACCTGACCAGAAGTCTTGTTCCTCCTGCCATCGAACTTCACTTGTTCCCACTATATCTAACTTTAACCTATCCATTTCCCTTTTTAAATTTTCTAACCTTCCTGCCCGATTAAGGGATCTGACATTCCACGCTCCGATCCGTAGAACACCAGTTTTCTTTCTCCTGATAACGACATCCTCTTGAGTAGTCCCCGCCCGGAGATCCGATTGGGGGACTATTTTACCTCCAGAATATTTTACCCAAGAGGACACCATCATCATTTAATCATACAGTAAAGCTGCATGCCCTCGGGAAAAATTACGGCTGTAGTTTCCCCTTGCTTTCAGCCGTTTGCAGTACCAGCACAGCAAGGCCGTTTTGGTTATTGTTACAAGGCCAGATCAGTCAATCATCCAGACTGTTGCCCTTGCAACTACTGAAAAGGGTGCTGCCCCTCTTCAGGAACCACACGTTTGTCTGGCCTCTCAACAGATACCCCTCCGTTGTGGTTGCACCTACGGTACGGCCATCTGTATCGCTGAGGCACGCAAGCCTCCCCACCAACGGCAAGGTCCATGGTTCATGGTGGCTGATTTATCAAACAGAAATTGGTGACAAGCTGTAACTGTTAAATTTTCATGTTAAGTGTGTGGCTCTAAAAGTCTTTCAGCCCTAATTCCAGCCTACACATTGATACTGAAGTGAACCTGATACTGTGCTTCCTTGATTGCTAGAAGATATGCAATGACCATGCAAGGTTGGGAGCTAATTTACTACCCCATGCCATTTGAATTCCATCTCATCTGTAAACAAAATCCACACTCTGTATTAGAATCCATTAACATAACTGTAATGTGGCTTGGTGGTCTTGTGTCATGAGAATTGGCAGACATAGTAAGTGACATGGATAAAGTAACTGATCATGCAGAATTAACCACATATCCTGAGGTGACAAAAGTCATGGGATAGCGATTTGCATTTATACAGATAAGGGATAGTATCGGGTACACGAGTTATAAAAGGACTGTGCAGTCGCAAAGTTATCATTTGTACTCAAAGTGGTTCATGTGAAAAGGATTCCTATGTGATTATGGCCGCACGACAGGAATTAATAGATTGAACGTAGAATGGTAGTTGTTGCTAGATGTGTGGGACATTTCATTTTGGAAATCATTACAGAATTCAACATTCTGAGAGCCACAGTGCCAAGAGTGTGCTGAACTACTAAATTTCAGGCATTATCTCTGACTACAGGCAGCGCAGCAACCAGAGACCTCCACTTAATGACCAAGAGCAGCAACATGTGCATAGAGCTGTCAGTGCTGACAGACAAGCAACACTGCATAAAATAACCACAGAAATCAGACTGGAACGTACAATAAACATATCCATTAGGACAGTGTGGCAATATTCGGCATTAATGGTCTGTGGTAGCAGACGATCAACGCGAGTGTCTTTGCCAGCATCATGACATTGCCAGCAGCATCTCTCCTGCACTTGTGACTGTACTGGTTGGACCCTAGATGACTGGAAATCCATGACTGTTCAGATGAGTCCAAATATCAGTTGGTAAGAGGTAATGGTAAGGTTCAAGTGTGGCATAGACAACGCGAAGTCGTGGATCCATGTTATCAATAAGGCACTGTGCAAGCTGGTGGTGGCTCCATAATGCTGTGGGCTGTGTTTACATGGAACATTGACTGGAAATGGTTATGTTCGGCTACTTGGAGACCAATTTCAGCCATTCATGGCCTTCATGTTTCCAAATAATGATGGAATTTTTATGGATGACAGTGTTACATGTCACTGGTACACAATTGTTTGCGATTTATCTGAAGAATCTTCCGGATAATAAGAGCAAATGGTTTGGCCACCCAGATTGCCCAACATTACGCCCATCAAACATTTATGGGACATAATCAAAAGGTCAGTTTGTGCTCAGAATCCTGCCCAGCAACAATTTCGCAATTGCGCCCACTTAGAGTTGGCGTGGCTCAATATTTCTGCACAGGACTTCCAGTGACTTGTTGAGTCCATGCCATGTCGAGTTGCTGCACTACACCAGTCAGAAGCAGGTCCGACACAGTAGTGGGAGGTACCCCAAGGCTTTTGTCACCTCGGTGTAAGAGTATGGCTTATTATGCCTTCAGGAGCTCCAGCCACATGTTTCACGATCGTCGTCGCAGCACTCACTTCTCCATAAGTGACAAATGAACTGTGCGAGGTCAACTGCTATCAATTGACCTTGTTGTAAATGATCATGATGCTGCAAGTCACTGGAGAATCTGCTGAACATATGATACCTCTTTGAACATATTGTTGCATTCAACCATCCATGTGGACTTAACCTTAGTCAATTTCATGTTTACTTCATCATCTTCCCCCCCTCTTCCCCCTCCTCTCTCCTTCCCCCCCCCCCTCCCTCTCCCCCACCCCCCCCACCCCCTCTGAAACTTCCCAGTCCATCTTGGTTTCCACTTGCCATCACAATGAGGGGTCTTCTCTCAACCTAGGGTCTCCCCCCCAACCTTCCCAAACATATCCCTCTTTCCTCACTTAAGAAGGAACTAACAACTGCAAAAATGTCCTTACTAGAGAACCAGAGAAGGTGTCTAGGTTTGTGCAAATACTGCCAGCACCAAGTCTGATACTGAAAGTGGTGGAGAAGTAGTGAAGCAGAGTATACCCAGGCCTCCTGGCATGGCCACCTTTTACATTGATCAAGTACAGGTCCTTGATGACAGGCAGCATGGAGAGCCATTCACATCATAGCAGAGTGATGTCCTGCCAAAGTCTTTCTGGGACTGCTCACTGTAGTGGAACTGAACTTCTGGAGCTGGAGCACGAACCTAAGTAATTGCACCTTATGTGTGATTGGCTCTAGTCAATTTCCATGAAAGTAGGAAATAGTTTGCCCTGCACATGTTGATTGTTGCTGCACATTTGTCTCAGTGATATGACACAGCTGTTGGTGCTGCCCTCTGTTGGTCTGGCAGTGTAGCTTGCCTGTTTGAGTTGCTGTGGGCTCTGGACTGTCGACACACAGGCTTTGGTCATGATGCTGTGATACATGTTGTGTGGGTAGCTGTTCGCATCTGCTGTTCATGTCGCCACAGCAGACCTTTCTTTCAAGTCTCTGGCAGAAACGAGCAGAATTGTTGCCATAGTTAACTGGTGAATCATTCCTAGATGCCATATCCTTTGCCTTCCAGTTGTTGTGTCAGTCCAACCACACCTTGCCAAGTATTGATTAATATCAGTTTCAAATTAAACTTTTCTTTGCTGTTGTTTTCTTTGGTAACTGGACTGTATCAGGCTAGAGTGTCCCACGAACCTGATGTGACAGTTCTGTGTAACAGCATGAATTTCCACATAAGAGAGCAATCAGTTTGACATTAAAAACAAATTTTAAACTTTATAATTTCTCGGAAACTATTTATCAGATTTTGAAGAGTGAAATGCCATTGAATTCCCCTTTTTATAGAATAATGATACTAGTGACAGAAATTATTGTTCCATTTGTGAAAGTGAAATTGTTACTGGTACCTCTGTAATTAACATAGATTTGTAAAGAGTGGACATGCTCTTTAGTGAGGACGTTTTCACTATTCATGTGGGCGTAAAAAGAAAATACCTTAAACAGTTCAGGAAATATCTGAAATGAACAGCTTAGCAGAGTCACCATGTATGTACTCTGCCATGATGGTGCTAAGAGTTCTGTTAGGACATTTGGGATCAACCCTGTTCCCAGCCATTGCACTGAAGATGGTGAGCTGTCTCTCTCCCTCAGGCAGCAACTCTTTGTGGTCCAACATGCATATAAAACCTGCTCATACCTACATCTACCTGCATACCACACAGTTGTTCATCCACCTTTCGAGTGACTTTTTAACAATCATCATCAAGCAATGAGGCCTGTTATAATCAGTGCAAACTGATTTCTTTTTGAAGTCAGTGTGACAAATAATGATGTTTAATGAACTGCTTAGGAAACCCAGAATTATCTTTGACTTGAATTTGGTGGTGTGCCACTTATGTTTGCATATGTGAATAACTGAATTGAAAATACTTTTGATGGATCCTAATTCCTAAACAAATTTGTTGAAGATACTGGTAGACTAGGGTAAAACTCCTTTTGGCACATTCACATTATCCATCTACCGTAGGATGTTGAGGATGGCTAGGTTTGTGAATTTTATGAAACATATTAAATGTGTATTGTAGATGAACATTTTAACTCTTTCTTAAGCATCTTCTTACAGTACTTTGAATCTTGTTTTTCCACCAAAGGATGATGAATGGAAAATTAAAGAATCAGGAGGAAGACTAGATAATGTGTGGGATGGCATTATCTAGCGTCAGGAAGAGAGAACTCTAATTCAGAGGATAGTCTGTAATCAAGATTTGAAACAGTACTGTAAAATCCCATGGTTGTTAACAAAAAAATATGCACAACAAGTGAATAATAAATACTCCAAACATAAAGAACTGTCCAAGGTATTATGACGCAAGAAAGAAAGAAAATCATTGACACAAAAATTATTGTGTTTTCTGATAACAAATGTGTCAGAAATTATGATACACAGAGATCATTTGTCATCAAATTCAATTATAACTTTTCAACAATGGCAGCAGTCATAGGAACCAATAAGAAACAACAAAATTAGGATGCTTTGTACCTATCCTGTGTACACTGTATTCATCACCAATAAATACAAGTTTTAACCATACAGTCACTAAAGGAATTACAAGTAATTTATACTGCCTAAAAATGGTTATTCTTCCGACTATAGCAGTTTTTCTAGCAGTTTTAAAATACTGTACTAGCTTTAGGTAGTACCTTTATAACAAGTTAATAATTCGAGGTGTATTTAGTGGCTGGCTTAGATATGCAGAAGCATACACCAATCCAAACTACTGATAATTGTAGACACCTATGCATCTACATACAATTTGCATCTACATGTCACCTAAGCAAGCCATTGTACAGTGTGTGGCAGAGGATAATTTGTTTCCTGTATTATTGATTTTCTGTCCTATTCCATTTGCATTTTAAGGGATAGAAAAATGACTATCTGTGTGCCTATGGATATGCCGCAATTCCTCTTATCTTTTTCACATGATCCATATGTGCAGTATATGACGGCGGCAGCACAATGGTAGTGCAATTTTTCTCAACTATGTCATCTCTTTCTGAAGGATTCCTATTTGAGTACTTTGAGCATTTATTAAGTAAACAAAGACTGTTTTTGGCCTTGTTTCATGATTTATTATTAATGTTACTGCAAAACCTAGGTTTCAGATTATAAGCCCATTTTCAAGCACACTGGTAAATCATTAATGTACTTGAAAATGGGCTTATAACCTGAAACCTAGGTTGTGCAGTAACATTAATAATATATTGTAAAACAAGGCCAAAACAGTGTTTGTTTATTTAATTTATAATGTGTCACCAAGAACCCATAGTTAATTCAATTAAAATTAATTCAGCATTTATGTTACACTTTTGTACGGGGTGTGTTCAAAAAGTAGGGAGACTTTATATTTTTATAAAAAAATATTTATTTATTCATGAAAATTAATGTTGTCCCCTTCAAAGTAATCCCCCTCAGATACAATACATTTGCGCTAACACTTCTTCCAATCCTCATAGCACTTCTCGTGAGTACTTCCAGTGATACAGTTTTTATTTCCTCAATCGTTGAAAATCTTCGTCCTTTCATAGGTCTCTTCAGTTTTGAGAACAGGAAAAAGTTGCAGGGGGCCAAATCCAGTCGAATATGGTGCCTGAGGCATGATTGTCATGTTGTTTTTGGCCAAAAAATCTCTCACAAACAATGATGAATGAGCAGTTGCATTGTCATGATGGAAAAGCCATGAATTGGTTTTCCACAGTTCTGGACTTTTTTTTTTTTCATATTACTTCTCAAAAATGGCACATAACATCAAGGTAATATGCTTTATTAATCGAGATGGTGAGGCAAGAATTCATGATGCATTATGCCAAGGTAATTGAAAAAAACAGTGAGCAAAACTTTGAAATTTGATCGAACTTGGCGTGTTTTTTTCGGTCTTGGCTCTCCTTCCATTGGCACAATTGGGCTTTGGTTTCAACGTCATAACCATAAACCCATGTTTCATCACCAGTTATGACCCTTTTGAGCAAATCAGGATCATCATTGATGTCATTCAACAGCTCTTCTTACGGTTCTTCTGATCAAAATCGAGAAGTTTTGGAACAAACTTCACTGACACGTCTCATGCCCAAAACATCCAAAAAGTTGTATGGCATGGGCTGACTGTTATGCCAGCATCCTCAGCAACTTCTCTTACTGTAATACAACGATTTTCTTCACAGCTTTGACGTTATCATCTGTTCTTCATCATTGGCATCTCCTCGGCCATCTTGGAAGAGCTTGTACCACTTGTAAACATTTTTTTTATTTAGAGCAGACTCACTGTATGCCATTGTCAACATTTCAAATGTTGTAGCGCATTTGATTCCATTTTTCACACAAAATTTGATGCAAATTCTTTGCTCCATTTTTTATAATAATCAAAAATCACCCAGCACACTTAAACACATCTAACCTTTCTGTCTGTCGAAACAAACGAAGTATGCTGTACACTTGAAACTGTGAACGTATGTTTGGGACATGTGTACCAACATAACAAAACAAAAAATCGATAATCAAATATACGTTGCCCCCACAATTTGAAAAGTCACCTTACTTTTTGAACAGCCCTCGTATGAGCTATAACACCCTGTTACAGTTCTAGTAGAATACCTATGATCTATATCTGATGTCTATAATCATCCCTACTCAATAAAGAATTCAAATGCTGGATTGATTTGCTAGAACTGGTTGAACTAGCATTTCATATGCAATTTTGTGTACAGCTGTACTAAATAATCGCAGAATCCTTCCGGGGGACTGATGACCTTCGCTGTTTAGTCCCCCTTAAACATCCCAACAACCACCACCACCACCACCACCAGAATCCTTCCAAGAAGCCTAAGCCTTCCCTAATATGATTTTACATGATTGTCCGATTTTATATTGCTAGCATGGATGGTTGACTGACCTGGCCTTCTAACACTAACCAAAACAGCCTTGCTGTGATGGTACTGTGAACGGCTGAAAGCAAGGGGAAACTGCAGCCGTAATATTTCCCGAGGGCATGCAGCTTTACTGTATGGTTAAATGATGATGACATTCTGTTGGCTAAAATATTCGGGAGGTAAAATAGTCCCCCCTTAAGATCTCCGGGCAGGGACTACTCAGGAGGACGTTGTTATTAGGAGAAAGAAAACTGGCGTTCTATGGGTCGGAGCGTGGAATGTCAGATTCCTTAATCGGGTTGGTAGGTTAGAAAATTTAAAAAGGGAACTGGATAGGTTAAAGTTAGATATAGTGGGAATTATTGAAGTTCGGTGGTAGGAGAAACAAGACTTCTGATCAGATGAATACAGGGTTATAAATACAAAATCAAATAGGGGTAATGCAGGAGTAGGTTTAATAATGAATAAAAAAATAGGAATACAATATAATGGAAGGAAACATTCCACGTGGGAAAAATTATATGTAAAAACAAAGATGAGGTGACTTACCGAACAAAAGCGCTGGCAGGTCGATAGACACACAAACAAACACAAACATACACACAAAATTCAAGCTTTCGCAACAAACTGTTGCCTCATCAGGAAAGAGGGAAGGAGAGGGGAAGACGAAAGGAAGTGGGTTTTAAGGGAGAGGGTAAGGAGTCATTCCAATCCCGGGAGCGGAAAGACTTACCTTAGGGGGAAAAAAGGACAGGTATGTGTGGTATGTGTGGATGGATATGTGCGTGTGTGCGAGTGTATACCTGTCCTTTTTTCCCCCTAAGGTAAGTCTTTCCGCTCCCGGGATTGGAATGACTCCTTACCCTCTCCCTTAAAACCCACTTCCTTTCGTCTTCCCCTCTCCTTCCCTCTTTCCTGATGAGGCAACAGTTTGTTGCGAAAGCTTGAATTTTGTGTGTATGTTTGTGTTTGTTTGTGTGTCTATCGACCTGCCAAAATAGGAATACAGGTAAACTACAACAAACAGCCTAGTGAATGCATTATTGTGGCCAAGATAGATACAAAGCCCACACCTACCACAGTAGTACAAGTTTATATGCCGACTAGCTTCGCAGATGACGAAGAGGTTGATGAAATATACAATGAGATAAAAGAAATTATTCAGATAGTGAAGGGAGACGAAAATTTAATAGTCATGGGTGACTGCAATTCGATAGAAGGGAAAGGAAGAGAAGGAAATGTAGTAGGTGCATATGGAATTGGGGTAAGGAATGAAAGAGGAAGCCGCCTGGTAGAATTTTGCACAGAGCACAACTTAATCATAGCTAACACGTGGTTCAAGAATCATAAAAGAAGGTTGTATACATGGAAGAAGTCTGGAGATACTGAAAGATTTGAGATACATTATATAATGGTAAGGCAGAGATTTAGGAACTAGGTTTTACATTGTAAGACATTTCCAGGGGCAGATGTGGACTCAGACCACAATCTATTTGTTATGAACTGTAGATTAAAACTGAAGATACTGCAAAAAGGTAGGAATTTAAGGAGATGGGACCTGGATAAACTGAAAGAACCAGAGGTTGTAGAGAGTTTCAGGGAGAGCATTAGGGAATGATTGACAAGAATGGGGGAAAGAAATACAGTAGAAGAATAATGGGTAGCTTTGAGAGATGAAATAGTGAAGGCAGCAGAAGATCAAGTGGAGCTAATAGAGCTCCTTGGGTAAAAGAAGAGATACTGAATTTAATTGATGAAAGGAGAAAATATAAAAATGCAGTAAATGAGGCAGGTGAAAAGGAATACAAACGTCTGAAAAATGTGATCGGCAGGAAGCGAAAAATGGCTACGCAGGGATGTGATGGCTAGAGGACAAATGTATGGAAGTACAGGCACATATCACTAGGGGTAAGATAGATACTGCCTACAGGAAAATTAAGGAAACCTTTGTAGAAAAGAGAACCACTTGCATGAATATCAAGAGCTCAGATGGAAAACCAGTTCCAAGCAAAGAAGGAAAAGCAGAAAGGTGGAAGGAATATATAGAGGGTCTATACAAGGGCGATGTACTTGAGGATAATATTATGGAAATGGAAGAGGATGTAGATGAAGATGAAATGGGAGATATGATACTGTGTGAAGAGTTTGACAAATCACTCAGAGACCTAAGCCGAAACAAGGGCCCGGGAGTTCCATTAGAAATACTGATAGCCTTGGGAGAGCCAGCCCTGACAAAACTCTACCATCTGGTGAGCAACATGTATGAAATAGGCAAAATACCCTCAGACTTCAAGAAGAATATAATAATTCCAATCCCAAAGAAAGCATGTGCTAACAGGCGTGAGAATTACCGAACTATCAGTTTAATAAGTCATGGCTGCAAAATAATTACACGAATTCTTTACAGACAAATGGAAAAACTGGTAGAAGCCAACCGTGGGGAAGATCAGTTTCGATTCCGTAGAAATGTTGGAACACATGAGGGAATACCGACCCTATGACTTATCTTAGACAATAGATTAAGTAAAGGCAAACCTACATTTCTAGCATTTGTAGACTTAGAGAAAGCTTTTGGCAATGTTGACTGGAATACTCTCTTTCGAATTCTGAAGGTGGCAGGGGTAAAATACAGGGAGCGAGAGGCTATTTATAATTTGTACAGAAACCAGATGGAAGTTATAAGAGTCGAGGGGCATGAAAGGGAAGCAGTGGTTGGGAAGGGAGTGAGACAGGGTTGTAGCCTATCCCCGATGTTATTCAGTCTGTATATTGAGCGAACAGTAAAGAAAACAAAAAAAATTTGAGAGTAGGAATTAAAATCCATGGAGAAGAAATAAAAACTTGGAGGTTCACTGACGACATTGCAATTCTGTCAGGGACACAAAGGACCTGGAGGAGCAGCTGAACGGAATGGACAGTGTCTTGAAAGAAGGATATAAGATGAACATAAAAAAAAGCAAAACTACGATAATGGAATGTAGTCGAATTAAATTGGGTGCTGCTGAGGGTATTAGATTAGGAAATGAGATGCTTAAAGTAGTAAAGGAGTTTTGGTATTTGGGGAGCAAAATAACTGATGATGATCAAAGTAGAGAGGATATAAAATGTAGACTGGCAATGGCAAGGAAAGCGTTTCTGAAGAAGAGAAATTTGTTAACATTGAGCATAGATTTAAGTGTCAGAAGTCTTTTTTGAAAGTATTTGTATGGAGTGTAGCCATGTATGGAAGTGAAACATGGACGATAAATAGTTTAGACAAAAAGATAATAGAAGCTTTCAGAATGTGGTGCTACAGAAGAAAGCTGAAGATTAGATGGGTAGATCACATAACTAATGACTTGGCTAGGAGAAGGGATCAGTTGGTAGGGCATATTCTGAGCCATCAAGGGATCACCAATTTGGTACTGGAGGGCAGCACGGATGGTAAAAATCATAGAGGGAGACCAAGAGATGAATACACTAAGCAGATTCAGAAGGATGGAGGTTGCGTTGGTACTGGGAGATGAAGCAGCTTGCACAGGATAGAGTAGCATGGAGAGCTGCATCAAACCAGTCTCTGGATTGAAGACCACAACAACATCAATAGTTATACAATGTGATGTGCTCAAGGTGTTCACCACTAGTCCTGTACTCAGGTACTGTCATATTCCTTCCCTCTGTTATAAGCAATATCTTTCATTTACTCACATTTAAAGAGAGCTACCATTCATTCCACCAAGTGGAAATTTTAGCCAAGTCTTTCTGCAGTTTTGTATGTGTCCAATGACAATGGTATCATCAGTAAGCAGTCATATGGTGCTGCCGATGCAGCCTCATAAATCATTTATACACATTAGAGGTCTTATAATTCTTCCTTATGTCACACCTAATGTTAATTTTGTTTCTGTCAAATATTCAGCATCCAGTATAATGTGCTGGGGTCTCTTATTAAAATATTCATTAAGCCATCCAACCACATATTTGTGAAGGTACTGCTTGTCTGCCTGTGTAGAGTGAAGTAATCCGTGACAGGCTCATGGTTTTCTATATATTTGTGGTGCTGTTTTTCTTTTTTTTTAAAAAAAACACGTTTGGTGTTAGAATTCCTTATCTAAAAGACAACAAGGCTTGTTTATTTACCTATTGTTTTTATCCAAATTTTTGTAGCGGGATGGTAAAGGAGTGTTCGTGGTGTGAGCAAATGCAGTAGGAGCTGGCCACAATTCACAAACAACTGAAGATGCTGTTGACCACAGTCAGCTGTCTGCGGGCGGGGAAACTGGCATGTCACAGTGACCATCTCGAATGTAATTTGTTTCACATGTGGGTTCTGCTGCTGAGGTGGGGGAGCCATGTTCAGTGTGTTCATGTCACTTGAGGCAGAGGATGAATGTGCAGACTGGTCATCGGGCCTTGCTCTTTCACCTTATGAGTGAACAAATGGCTGCTCCTTTAACAGGGTGTGAGCAGGCAAACCGGGGGAGTGAGGAGGGGTTTGCCAGTTACATGGAGCTCCATCGTTAAGCATGTTATGGAGTATTTTAGGAAAATAGCATCCAGAGTTGGAAAGAAGTCCAATGTGTTTGCTGGGGGTGCTCATCTGAGGTGCAGAGAAGGTTCTGCAGTCATATGCAAGTTACAGCTAATTTTGGATTCAGTGACAACTGTTGCTTGGGTCCTGATGCCATGCTCAGTTCGTACAGGGCTCTGGTGGAAGTGGTAAAGACTGCTGGTGCTCATGGGGTGCAAGCAGAACTTACAATTTGCACCATTGTACCCAGAACTGATCAGGCTCTGTATTGATTCTGAGATAGTCTTGGCTGCAGAATTCTGGACCTACTGTATGCGGTGGGTAATCACAGGATTCTGCTTAATAGGTCAGGGATGCACTGCACAGAGGAAGCAGTTACATGGATAGCAGAATACTTGGGGAATGCACATGGATGTTTTTTAACCTAGGTGGTAGTTTGAGGTCCTCTGATGGACACTCGACAGTTGATAAGCAGAAGGTGAAATCAGATCACATTGAAAGTAAAGACAATTTGAATGTGAAAATTTTAACAGTAGAGTGCTAAATCATTCAGAACTTAGTCCTTGAATTTGCTGCCCTCCAGGAAAACTGACTCAAATTATACTTTGAGCCAAGAGCCAGATGAAACTTGAAGTAGAAATCTCCAGAATATCTAATGAGGCATGGAATGTATATCAAAAATACAGGTTAGATACCATAAAAGAGCTAGTGTACATTGCAGCTTACAAAAACATTATGTTTTTTGAAGTAGAAATTGAGTCTGACTGCGAAGTTATCTGGACATAACTGACCTAGGTGAACTGAAATTAACCATTGGATTTTTTTTTACTGACCATCAAATTCCATTGTAACAGATGTAGAATCATTCAAAGAAAGTCTATGCTGAGCAGTGGGAAGTACTGTGATCATGCAATATTAGTTGGAGGCAACTTTAATCTACCAAGTATAGACTGGGATATCTATGGATTCATTGCAGATGTTAAGTATGGTTAGTCGTGTGAAGTAGTTCTGAATATGTTTTCAAAAAATGGTCTTGAGCAACTAGTTGAACAACCCACATGCAATGGAAATATTTTTGACATTGTAGCTACAAAAAGGGCTAAGCTTATTGAGAGTGTCATTATAGATACAGGAATTAGTGACTGTGACGTCATCATAGTTACTGTAGTTAATTAATCCATCGAGAATCCTAGGAGAGTTTTTATGCCAGAAAGACCAACTGAACAGTTGTTAGCATACTACTTAAACACTGAATGGTTTCATTTAGTTCCAATATGATGTATGTAGAAGAATTATGGGCCAAGTTTATACTGATTGTAAGTCATGTTCTGGAGGAGCTTATGGCATGAAGTGGGTTAACTGGTTTAATAACAAAAATTGGTATATAATGAGAAAACAGAGAGTGTTAACACTCTCAGTCCAGAAAAGAAAACAGAACCATTGACAAGCAAAAGTTAGTAGAAATTTGTGTGTTGATGTGTGAAGCATAAAACAATTTCCACCATCATTTATTAGTGAAGGATCTTTCTGAGAACCCTAGAAAATTCTAGTCCTACATAAAATCACTGAATGGATCAAAGGCTTGTGTTCAGTCACTTGTCGAACAGTCTGGTGTGGCAATAGCAGACAGCAAAAGAAAAACTGAAGTTTTAAATGTCATGTCTAAAAAGTCATTCTCACCTGCGGATTGTACAGACATGCCATTGTTTGACCATTACACAGGTTCCCGTATGGAGAATACAGAAGTAGATATACCTGGCGTTGAGAAGCTACAGAAAGAGTTGATAGCAAATAAGTTGCCAGGTCCAGATGGAATTGCAGATAGTACTCTTCAGCAAAGGCCCCTTACTTAGCTTGCATCTATTGTGTCTCTCTTGCCCAGTGCAAAGTCCCAAGTGACTGGAAAAAACTGCAGGTGACACCCATATACAAGACGGTAGAAGAACAGACACACAAGACAGAAAACCTTCAGTCTGCAAATCAACACCTTTGTGTCTTTTGTCTCTTTGAAACCTTCTTTCTGCGCCCAAAAACCAGCATGGTAGCCATTCCATAGCAGTGGATGGGAGGGGGAGCATCATGTACCTGCACAGTAGTAGCCCCCTAACCATGTAGGGATTGCACTGTTAGTGCTTGAGCTGGAAACTCCCCAAGCAAGCCAAGGAGTATGTGCCCATCATGACTGGGACACGGGGACTCCAGTCAGAGATTTATTGGCCAGGTAACCGTTGCTGTGGCTGGGGAGGGCCTATGGGGAGAGCCCATGTTCAAAGTGAGTGATACCACGGCAGAAGATTCACATATGAAGCAAATTAAACTTTCTTCCACAAATGGCTGCATGGCCCTACCAATCTCTTTTGAAGCTAAGACATATTACAATGCGGAGAGGTATGGCTCTAAAATGTTTCTTCCTTCACTTCACCATGAGAGGAACTTAGGGCTCAGAGACAATGTGGGAAATACTCCCGCCCCCCCCCCCCTGCCCCCCCATACCGGGATTGTTCTAGGATGGATGAGGATTCCTTTTTGACTACACGAGTGCTCCTTGTACTTCTCTTCCCATCTGCATCAGCTGTAGGGAGCACCATTCCCACTGTTCACCAGACTGCATTGTTTTCAGATGTGAAAAGACCCTTGACCACCTCACATATTGTAAGGTCAAGAAAAAAATGTGATCACCTACATCCTACATGTATGACAATGACATATGCTACTGCTATGACTATGCTGTCACCCCCATGTTTTCTACCTCTGGCTCCTCTAGTTGCTGGGGATCGTCCTACTACTGCTTCCCTCACATGACCTTTGGGACTGATGACTCCCTATCTGCCCATGACGTCAATCCCCAACCTCCAGCTGGAGAAGCAATCCCCTCCTCTGGCAACCCTTATCAGAAAGGTGTCCTCTGTCACAGAATATGGGACAGACAAGTGCTCACAGAAGTCTAAAGACAAGAAGTAGTCCTCCAAAAATAGGGAGATTCTGATGGCTGCCATTCTGCCAGACCCCCCCCCCCCCCCCAATGTTCCACTTCTGTATCTGAGGCAGCATTCTTGGTGGCCCCTATGGCCCTGGATCTCCTCAAGCACCCTGATTTGGAACAAATGTATGTTGATGGTGTATCTTCACAACCAGTGGCAATAGGCAGCACTGAGGTTTGACCTACCTCCATGGTCCTTTCATGCCCCCTCAGATACTGATAGTGTGATCCTCCAGTGGAATTGGTAACAGTTTCTTCTACCACTTGGTTGAGTTACAACACGTTTTGTGCATTTCCTATTTGTTGCATTGCCCTCCAGGAACTTGTTCCCCAGAAATGTGGACCCTTGCCTTCTGTGACTTTTGATGATATTTTAAGAACCACATCAACTATGAAAGAGCCACCGGTGACATTTGCACATACGTTCGGGAATCTGTCTACAGCAAACACATGCCACTCAACATAACTTTGGAGGCTGTGGCTGTTCGTATGAAAACATCCCTGGAATTTACCATCTGTAATGTGTATCTCCCTTCCAAAGACGAAGTGACCCAGAATGCTTTGTCTGCACTGTTTCCTCAGCTCCATCCACACCTCCATATACTGGGTGACTTCAGTGACGACAACGCTTTATGAGGTGAAACTGTGACCACTGGCCATGGTAAAACTGTCGAAAACTTTCTTGCATAGCTCAGTCTTTGCCTCTTGAATACTGGTGTTCCCACACACTTCAGTGTGGCATATGAGTCTTATTCGACCATTAATCTTTCTATTTGCAACCCAGGTCTTCTCCCATCCATCCATTGGAGAATCCTGGATGATCTGTATGACAGTGATAATTTTCTGGTTGTTCTGACCTTTCCTCAGCATCACTCGTCGTGGTCTCCTCACAGATGGGCTCTTGCCAAAGCTGAATGTGATGCTTCCACCACCGCCATCACCCGTAGGTATTGATGGAGTTGCCCAGAGCACAATGGCAGCCATTATATCAGCAGCTGACTGAGCAGTCCCCTCTTCCTTGGAATCCCCCCCATTGGAAGACAGTACTTTGATGGAACCCCAAAATCAATGTAGCCATTAGAGATCACAGGTGGCATCTCCAAAGCCATAAACGACATCCATCAGTGGTGCACTTCATTGCCTTTAAATGGCTCCATGTCCTTATCCACAACCTCATAAAATGACAGAAACAAGAATGCTGGGGAGTGGTACATTGCTACCATTGGACCATATACCTCTTCTTCTCAGGTTTGAGTGAAGATTCGATATCTGTATGGAGACCAGTACCCTGTGGATGTACCTGATATCTCTGTGAATGGTAATATCTACAGTGATCCAGGTGCTGTTGCTGATCATTTTGCTTTTCATTATGCTCGAGTCTCTACATCTGAGAATTACCAGCCTGCATTTTGTGTCCTCAAAATGTGGGTAGAGTGACTTCCTTTACTATTTACTGCACATCACCTGGAAACTTATAATGCTCTGTTCAGTGAATGGGAATTTCTCACTGCCCTAGGCCTTTGCCCTGACACAGGTTCATGATCAGACTGCATCCACAGCTAAATGCTGAAACACTTATCAGTGGATTGCCAACGTCGCATCCTGGCATTTTCAAATGTATCTGGAGCAAGGGTGAGTTCCAGTCTCAGTGATGAGAAAGCAAGATTGTCTCAGTACTGAAACAGGGTAAATACCCCCTTGAGATGGATACCTATCACCCAATTAGCCTCACGAATGTTCTCTGCTAGTTGCATGGTGAGCTGATAGCTGTGTTGCTACCTTGAATCTCGGGGTCTTTCAGCTTTGTCCCAGGGTGGTTTCTACCAATGTCATTTTACTGCTGACAGTTTGGTCTGCCCAGAGTCCTCTATTTGGTCAGCTTATGCCCAGCATCACCTTATCACTGTCTCTGCTTTTCATGGGGTGTAGGACACTACATGGCATGCATCATCCTTGCTGCACTCCATGAGCAGGGTCACCAAGGCCAGCTCGCAATTTTTATCCGGAACTTCTTGTCTTGCCATACTTTCCAGGTTCAGGTTGGTGCTTCCCACAGGACTTCCCATATACAAGAGAATGGGGTCCCACAGGGCTCTGTACTGGGTGTGCCATTTTTTCTAATGGCTATCAGTGGTCTAGTTGCAGCAGTGCAATCTACAGTGTCACTCTTCTTTATGGTTATGACTTTCACATCTACAATTGCTCCTCACCTGTGAGTGTTGCTCAATGCTGACTGCAGGGTACCATACAAAAGGCATAGTCCTGGGCTCTTGGCTGTGACTTCCGATTTTCCACCGCCAAGACGTGTCACGCACTTCTGTTGCCATTGCGCTGTTGATCCCCTAGCAGAACTCTACCTCATGGACCAAATGCTCAATGCACTGGAGTCTTATAATTTTTTGGGATTCGTCTTTGATTTCAAGTTGATGTAGCCTCCCCCATCTTTGCCAACTTAAGCAAATGTGCTAGTCTTCACCTTAACACTCTTTGCTGTCAGAGTAATACCAGCTGGGACACAGACTGCTCTACACTTTTGCAGCTCTACAAAGCTCTAATCCTGTTGTGTCTTGCTTATGAGAGTCTGGCATATGGCTCAGCATCACTTTCTGCATTGCAGATGCTGTATCTGATCCGTCATTGTGGGCTCTGACTTGCAACAGGTGCCTTTCGGGCCAGGCCTGAAAATATCCTATTCATGGAGGCTGGTGTCCCTCCCATACAGATCTAGTGCCAACAACTGCTGCTCAATTACACAGTACACATACGCTGCTCCCCTGAGTATCTGAACTACAGTGTCCTTTTTCCTGGTAGGGAGATCTACTTCCCACAACATAGGCTGAGATCTGGAGTCATAGTTCGCGTACATGGTTTCTGCTCTGAACTCCATCTCTTTGGGAAAACAGTGCTTCAATCCCACGTCTGGCCAGCCAGATATAGGTTTTCCGTGTTTTCCCAAAATTGCTCCAGGCAAATGCCACATGGGTTCCATTGAAAGGGCTCAGCCACTATTCTTCCCCATCCTTAACACAATCTGATCTTGTGCTCTGTCTGTAATGACCTCGATGTTGACGGGACATTAAACCCAATCTTCCTGCCTTCCTTTCTGAGCTCCATCTTTCCCCACTGTCGCCTTTTGTCGGCGAGAAATCAAGTGCACCTTCATGGTGTGTACCCCAACCTTAGATCTGCCTTACATCTCCTTTGGACCAAAAGACACTCTGCCTGTTCCTGGACATCCTTGATGCATTTCCAGGCTCTGATGTGTACACACTGATAGCTCAATGGTTGATAGATGAACCGGTTTTGCCTAAACACATGTAAGATGCAGTGAACTACACTCCCTGTCAAACGGATGTAGTGTATTCACTGCAGAATTGGTAGCCATTGCTCAGGCCCTTGGCCACCTTTGTTCTTGCTCTGGCAAGTCATTCTCAATTGGCAGTAACTCCTTGAGTACTCTTCAGGCTATTGACCAGTGCTACCACTGAAACCTGTTCGTTTATTGGTTGTGGCTAGGATCTCCTCTATGATCTCCACCACACTGGATAGTCTGTCATCTTTTTATGGACCTCGGGCCACGTTGGGATCCTATGGAACAAACATACTGATCAGTTGGCCAAGTTGGCTACCAGGATGCTAATTTTGGAGAATAGATTACTGGAATCAGACATTCAGTCAAGTCTACATCGACAATTGTTGGAGGCTTGGAATGTGGATTGGTATGCCCTGGTTTCTCCAAACTGCAAACCATAAAGGAGACCATGACCATGCATCAGTCTTCCCTTCATGCTTCTCACAGGGAATCTGCTGTCCTCTGTTGGCTTCACATTGGCTACATTTGGCTGACCCACGGCCGCATCCTCTGACATGAGGATCCATGCCACTGTTGGTGTGGTGCCTGTCTCATGGTGGCCCACATCCTACTGGACTGCCCTAATTTGGCCACCTTATAGCAGAACCTTAAAGTCACTGACACTCTACTTCTGATGCTAGAGGATGACACTAAAGCATCTGATTTGGTTTTACATTTTACCCATGCTCCTCTCTGTGACATAGGGGACATTAGCCTTGTTGGCTAATTGAAAAATTGGCGGGTGCCCTGTTGCCTGCTCCAGCCTGAGGCTGCCCTTGCTCAGTGGTCCAGTTTGGCTCCTGCCCTTCCCACCTTTTTAATTCTTCGTATTCTTTTAAATCTGTCATTAGTTTACAGACTCGTCATCATAGTTCTCTTTCCTGAGGTATAATGTTTTCTGTGTAGCTAGTTTTCTTGCAGTAATGGATGGTATGGAAGCATGGAAGCACCAGTTGGATGCAGATGGTGTGTCTCTGATCACATAATGTATCATCCTTTTTGTAAACAGAAGTGACCTACACTCTTTTCCTTTCATACGTGACTACACCGTGCAAGAGATACTTGATAAATATAATCTAGAAATGAACTCATTCTGCAGTATATTCAGTTTGAAACCTATCTCAGATTCCATCAGGGCATGGCACCTTATTTGCTTGAAGTAGTGGGAATGGTTTTTCATTACCAGGGATATTAATGTCAATATCTCTCATCTGTGGACCTTTGCAGTAGTCAGGCATTAACACAGTAGTGTCCTCATGCATAAATACATTTTTAAATGTAGAATTTAACACTCACAATTTCTGTCTCTTGTCTCAAATTTCAACAGTAGATAGATGCACCAGGGAGTGAATGGAAGGTTTGGACACATTCATTACCTTTGTGTATGACCAGAACATGATAGGATTTTCTATCAGATTTTTTGCCAGGCTTTGACCGCAAAAACCATTATAGGGTTTCTTCATAATCCTTTTATGGATACACAAGTTACTGTAAAGATTTTTCTGTCAGTTCTCCCTGGCATCTAAAATAGATGCCGGGGAGAACTGATAAAAAAATCTTTACATAGTAGAGAGTATAGTAGTGTCTCTTTCTGCAGCATTTTTTTTTTTTTTTTCAAATGCTACCAATTGCAGAGTACTAGACTGTGTCAACCTCTGCAATGGGTGGTAGACAAGCTATTCTTGTAGTGGTCATGACAGCAACTGCTCTCCCAATTGGACACTGTGGATTTAGTGGATTGGCCAGGGCTGCAGAACTCTGTTGCAGGTGAAGGTGACTGCAACAAGGAAAACAGAGCAGATGTAAGCTCTTCATTACCCCAACAAGCTCCAGCAGTTACAGGTGCTCACTTTCATATGGTAGTATGGCCTGATGTAGACCCTTGGTGTCCTGGTTCCACAGGTGTGGTCAGGCATTGATCTTGCCTATGGTGGCAAGAACTGCTGTTGCGAGGGTGGCGAGAGCTACTGCCCCAGTAATGCCAAGCTTTGCACGGCCAGTATACCTGGGTATTGCTGCATCAGATACAGCAGCCGTATGTTGTTGTTATGCCACTGGTGGGACATTTGCATCCTACCCAACTGAGTCATGTGTCAGGCACTGGCTGGATGGCCTGCTTTTACACAACAGGAGGCAAGTCTTGTTGCAGTTGAGACCATATATGCGGCCCACCAAGTGCTGTCAAAAAATATCAATTATTATCCCAGTGCCCAGGTAGTTACAAGAACCTTGCCACATGTTAACATAATGTGGGACACTTTTCACAAGTCAGCTGTGTCACCAGCTTTGTGCATGGTAAGTGAACACCATGTGCTGAATTTCCTTGATGGTGCCGCAACACACCTTCCTTCTTCAGAGAAGTCCCGTGCCTTAATTTAGCTTGGTGCTGCTCCAATGAATGCTAGCTATAACAGAAACAAGAACACAATGAGGAACATCAAGTTTCTTTGTAGTTTATATAGTTCTAATCACTGGCTGATTCTGAAAACTGTGCACAAGTTCAGTAAATGGACACTAGTATATCTAATATGTGGTACTATACTTGATTCATGTGGTTACTCTTCATGCTTTGGTCCACTTTCTAGAGGTCATTCACATCTTCCAGCAAAATTTTCTATGCTTTCCCACTGAGTCCCTTGGTGAAGCTATTCCATAAAACACTTACAGTCCATGACAATCACTTGTCCATTTGGCAGCAGTGTTAACCATCTCGTAAGGATAGGAATGTGTGGATTTGGGAGGAATCCTACAACATTAGAAAACCATGTGTGCATTCTTTCTCCTGTGCTATCCTACTTAACCCTAAAAAGTATCACTTACCCTCTTTAACCTAGTTATCACACTTCACAAAATGATCAACATGTTGCAATACATAACTTCACTGCTTCCCTACCAGAATAAATTAAACACGCAAAGTTTCCGCTATACACATCACAACAGTACACATTCCTCGGAAAACAGAAATCTCATTTAGAATTTCATTTAACCTACTTCCTAATCACTTACTTAAACAACAGCAGATTGCCTCCTTTATACCCTATGCAAGCCTCTTGCATGAATGTAACATCAACTGTGATTTGAATTTAAGCATTCCTAAATGCATCCAAGGATACACATATCTGTAACACATGCATACATATGTTTGGAAGAAGACTGTAACCCAAACTATTCACAAAATTAATTTGCGGAGAGTCACTACAGTCACATTAAAATGCCCATAAAAACTGGAGAACTGTCACTTAAATCGTAAACTGTATCTCTCACCTCAAGAGAAACTGTCCAGTATATCACGTTTCATGAGCCCTGTGATCCCACTGACATATTTAATCACAAGTGCTTTCCCAGCTACAACGTGTCTCAACCACTCAACAATACTCCATAATCCTTCTTCATCATAGCTCCATAATACGTCATCTTTACTATGAATCCTCAATACTGCATAAACTCCAATGTTTCAACTCACAATTACGTGATATATTAGTCCTGAGACTGCATTGCTTGAGCTCCTCTATATCAGTGACTTATATAACCACAAGTTCTTTCCCAGCTACAACATAAGCTATACGTATAAAACTCCATAAAACTTCCTACTATGCAATATGTTTTCCCTTACACTGATTCTCACTGTTGTCCTAGGCAAATTTACTGATGTCAAGCACTATATGTCGACAGATATGGAGTGGTTTCATTGACGAAGTCAGGGCAAGTGACTTGTCTCGTATCCATGTGGCACCTTTAGCATATTGCTACTTTAAGTCATTGACGCATGATGCAAAGACAAAAACACACCGTAAGATACTGTTGTGACACTGATATACGTGTTATCTTATCAGCACTGTCCCACAGTTAACTAGAAAATGAGTACACAGCAGGAGTGCAGTGCAGAAATGGAAAGAAAAATAAGAGACTCTGCACATGAGTCAGGCGCTTTGTAGATATCAAACCACATATCTACTAGCACTGACACTTGGGGAACTCTTAATCTCATAATGTACATGACAGTAAATAACACCTACACACACCTACTATTTATACAGTTGTCTCCTACTTACACTTGCCTGTAACTACACTTGCCTTCATTTCCCAAATATTCTACACAGAAAGGGAAAAGAGGAGGTTGGAGCAAAACAAGGAGAAATGGAAACAAGGATCTCATGAGCGATGAAATTACCAAATGCTGCTATATACCTCTATTGCCAATGATCGAAGCACTTTTGACAATCCTGCTGTTGTTACCAAAATATAGCAGTGCAGTAAGATGGATAGTGACAGGTATCCTGTTAGACACCAAAAGGTAAAGGACTGGAGTGTGTTGACCTCTATGGTGGGTGGTAGAACAGCTGTTCTTCTAGTGATGATGACAATGACTGCTCTGCCACCTAGGCATTGTGCATTTGATGGGTTCTTAAGGGCTACACGAGTTCATCGAATGTGAAGATGGCTTTTGCAAGACATACAGCATGCATGTAAAATCTCCAACAAGCTACAGCAGTTAATGGTGCACAATCTTGTAACGTAGTGTGGCCTAGTGTCAACCCACGGCATCCATCTTTCACAGGCACAGTCAGGTTTCGATTTTGCAGGTCACAGTGGCGATAAGTGGTGTTCTGAGGATGACGGAAGCTGCTGCCCCAGGAGTGCCGAGGCTTTGCAGGGTCGGCATACCTCGTTAGTGCTGCGTCGGAAGGAGTGGTCTTATGTCATTGTTATGCTTCTTGTGGAGTTGTAGTCTCCTGCCCAGCTGAGGCATGTGTCACTGGCAGGTGTCCTGCTACGTGGTGTTTAGGAGGGCATCAATTCATCCCTTGCCTTATCCGCTGGCGACCTGCTGCAGGAATAATGTTAGTGGTTTCACAATGGCGGCCAACACACAGCGGACGCTGATTTGAAGCTTGGCTTTTTAGACTCGCCCAACCTGGCTGGACTGCTTACTTTTATACAAGACAAAACAGGTCTTGTTATGATTGAGGTCAGGTACATGGGCCACCAAGCACAGTCGAAATGTTTGAAATACCAGTTATTGCCCCAGGTCCTGGCACATTATGAGTGTCTTCTCACACATTGACCTGGCATGGGTCACTTTGGCAGATTGGCTGTCTAAGTAGCTACATGCCATTGGGATGGTAGTTGAAATGCTGTGTCCTGAATTTCTTTGATGTTTCAGCATAAAGCAACCCATTGAAAGTAAGGTGGGTCTATGCTGTGTTTTATTATTTGGTATGTACTTATCTGGACTGAAGTTTATAACCTCTTTCAGCTTTAACCACAACTGTTGTGCATTTGCTAAATTTGAACTAAATGTTTTTGTTTCATTCTTTAAATAAGTTGATAGTGACTGCTATCAGTGTGAGTAAACATAAATACTCTTTGAGATTACTTGTCAACCTTTTTGCTTTCTGTGAACATTGTTCATGTAATAACCCCATAATCACTAATCTCCTTGGTGACACTCTTGAAAAGAATGTCAGTTTTCTAAAAGACTTTTGAGAAGGTAGAAATTAGGCAATTGACCGTTTTTTCTGAGCAGAATGTGTTACCTGACTATTAGTTTAGTCTCTATAAAGCATTATTTACAGATTAAAACACTGGTGACCTTAAATATGACATTCTAGAATATTCAAATAACAATGAATATTTTACAAGTATTTTCTGTTGCCTTAAAATTATCTTTGATTGTGTGCTGCGTAAAATTTGACAGAAACTAAAATGTTATGGCAATAATACCATCTATTATGTCTGGCTGAAGCTTAATAGAATGAGTGGACTGTACTGTCCCATTTATCTTTCATTCTTTGTGACTAGTTTTGGGGCCACACTTCCATTCTCAAAAAATCATTCCTGCAATCACTCAAGGGCTAGATCCACTTCAGTTTAATGTGTTGTGGCACGTTGTGGCACCCCCGTGACGTCAACGAAATTTGGGATGAAGTGTTCCAGTTACCATTCCAAAGGCATGTGGCAGTTGACAGAGCAAATGTGGGGTTTTGCAAGACTCTATGCCGGATTAATTTTTGTTCTTAATCTCCATAGGTTATTTTCCAATGACTTTAAAGGACCATTAAAAACATAATAATAATAATTGCTAATGGCAGAAGTATATTACTTAAGGGCCAGTCTCAATTATACGTGACACTTCAGATGACGACATAGCAGGCCTGCACTTGTTAGACTGCATATAACTTAAGTTTTAAAATCAGGAGACAATAACATGTGATTTAATTTTATTAAAAATGATATTTTTATACCAGAAATAAACATACTTCATTTATTAAACAAAACATAACAAGTTAAATTTCTAGGTGTTTAGGTAGACAATAAACTAAAAATGAGTCATTTGTGCAGTGATAAGCTTATAAAAAAACATACCTTGGCATGTTTTGTAATCAGACATATTTGTTTCAGAAGTAGACATTCCATAATTACACTTTGTTTTTATTTTATTTATTTATCTTTTGCTCTCTGCAACTAGTTTCGGTGTTGCAGTCCATGCTCAAGGAATCATTACGCCATCACCCGAGCCGTCAGGCTGGAATGCTGTATCATCACTGGTGGAACATCTGTTCCAAAACAGATACTTTGACCACCACCAATAAAATTCTGCTTCAGAATTAATAGAGAAGATCATGAATGTAGAGATACCTGTGATTATGTTAAGCTGTATGGCTTACTTATGTTTTCAGATGTTCAGGGTTTTTTCCTTCTATGAAATTATCTTCTGCTTTTGGGATAAACTGAGTATTTATTGTCACAAAGTGAACAACAAGAGTAGTATACTGTAATCATGTTCTTGGAGGACCTATTTAAAAGATTTTGGAATTTTCACATTCACTTCACAGACATTTAATCCTTGATGATGATGATGGTGATGATGATGATGATTATGATCAATAACAAAAATAATTTTCAGCCAAATGAAAAGGAGAAAAGGAAGGTTTACATTTAATTTCTTCTTGATGTCAAGATCATCTGAAGCAGAAGTTTGAATTCAGTGATGATGTGAAAGAAAACAGAAAGTGAACTTGTTTTAAAGAATGATTTTACCATTCACATCAGGTGGCATAGGTAAACCTAACACAGGATGATTGAACAAGAATTATAGCCCACCTCCTCCAGAATGTTTCTTCTGCATCTTAACCTTGCTTAATATCAGGTGAACAATGATTTGTACAACCATAATGTACAAATTTGCCAATTTACCTTCCTACCTAGTATTCTGTACTCTAATACATAATTCCTTAAGAAAGGGGGTGTGGGTGCAAGGCAAGATTATGGAAATCCCAGCAAATTCAGATTAAAATTCAAATCATTCCTTGCTGCTCCCATATCCTAAAACTAACCCAGGTCCCTACTTTCGGGGCATTAAAATCTCTGTTAGCAGAATGGCAAGTAAAAGTGTGTATTTAACTAGGCCTCACTTTTACAATGTATACTCAAATACTGTATTTACTAAGCAGTAGAAAATAAATAGCATCTATTTGTTTAAGCACAAACACAAAGTAGCTATTTTCCCAATTAATTGTTAAATTATTCTTATATACTCAGTTTCTTTGTATTAATGTGCACCTGCCACATTCCACATTCTTGAAGGTTTTCCTTTATACTGGTATCAACAGAATACATTCAGTGTGTTAAATTTTGAATAAATCTTATAATCTGTGTAAAACAGGTTGTAGTAAACACAACATAATCTTCACAATCAAAAAGAGTATTTGCAACCCTGACAGTGGAGGAGAAAAGAAGCTTCCGAGGTGAATCACGTGGAGCAATCTAGACAAAGTTGGAATAGAGTGCTTTAGAACTTGCGACTGTAAACCACATTTTGGTAATTAAACTATGGAAAGTCCAGGATGGATTGTCGTATTTCGTTGTTACTTAAATATGATATTATTTATAAAAGATATAGTTATATATCTGAGTTTCATATTACCATTCTTTCTCCGAAAACTTAGGAGAATATTGAGATAACTTTTATCAATATATTTACTGGAAAATAAAAAAAGAATAATGGCGCCCCTGTTTTCACCCTTTTGTAACTGACACTTAAGGAATACAGTATATGTAGAGAAAAGAAGTGTTTGAATGTTCAAGTAGGCCATTTTTCATGAGGAGCTGGAAACTAATGGGAAACAATTTCCTATCTGTCTAAGAGATGGTAATATTTAAGATTTTCTTTATGTAATAAATGCTGCTTAGAGGCTATGGCCAGTGCCAAATGTGATGCCTGAGAGCCTCAGCAATACCTACATGTTATTTTTATATTGCTTCTAGAAACTATTGTTGGTTATCTGCACAATGTATGAAGACACAGCAAACACAACACTTGAGAGCCTTAGCTTATTGACCCTGATGATCATTCTAGATTGTATGCAGACACGTAAACTGTCATTTCACCCCTAAATGCAAAGTAACTGGGTAGTATTTGCTACAGCGCTACAACAAATATAATCTTGCAGAAGTGCTGGCAGAGATTCAAAAATCATTTGTTCTATTCTAATTCTTTTCGTATGGCTTCTGACATAATGTTATTTCATTTGCAGGTATTTTTTAGGCAATGGATGATCAAAAGAAAATTGAAGTAAAGATCTTATTTTTTGCTAAAGCCAGAGAGCTTGCTGGACGTAGTGAATGTTCTTTGAAAGTTGCATCACGTGTAACATATGAAGAACTTTGTACTCTTATTGTTGAAAATTTTTCACTGGGTGCTATAAGAAGGAACTTTATCCTTGCAGTAAATGAAGAATATTTGTCAAGTGAATCTACCTTAGATTTTAAAGAAGGTGATGAAATTGCTGTAATTCCACCAATAAGTGGAGGTTTGTACTTTTAAGTTGGTTGTTACAATTAAAAAATTAGTTTCAGTAAGTAACAGCTGTTTACCCTGCATTGTTTGATTACCTTATACTGTGAAGTATATAGGGTGGATCCACCTAAACCTTGCACCATTAATATCATGGAAATGGAATGTGCTATCGTTGTGCGGTTTTCTCAGAATGTTTTGGTAATCAGGGGCTCATATTGTTAGCTGATAAGCAGACTGTAATAAAAATTTAGTTTTTGAGCAAACATACACTTTTTTAAATAGAACAATGCATATTGACATTAACAAACTAAAAGTGGGGCAAATTAGAATGTCAGTGATTTTGTTGCAGGATTTAGTGAGAGTCATTTATGAGATTTTATATTTTGAAAATTTTCCACACTGACACTTGTTTGTGCCATTCAGTCTGCATAGTTGTTAGATTAAGGAAAGGCAAACCTTCATTTCTGGCATTTGTAGACTTAGAAAAACTTTTGACAGTGTTGACTGGAATACTCTATTTCAAATTCTGGAGGTGGCAAGGGTAAAATACAGGGAGCGAAAGGCTATTTACAATTTGTACAGAAACCAGATGGCAGTTATAAGGGTTGAGGGGCATGAAAGGGAAGCAGTGGTTGAGACGGGAGTGAGACAAGTTTGTTGTCCATCCCCGATGTTATTCAGCCTGTGTAATGAGCAAGCAGTAAAGCAAACAAAAGAAAAATTTGGAATGGTAATTAAAATCGACAGAGAAGAAATAAAAACTTTGAGGTTTGCTAATGACACAGTAATTTTGTCAGAGACAGCAAAGAACCTGTAAGAGCAACTGAATGGAATGGACAGTGTCTTGAAAGAAGGATACAAGATGAACATCAACAAAAGCAAAATGAGGATAATGAAATGTAGTCAAATTGAATCAGGTGATGCTAAGAGTATTAGATTAGGGAAGGAGACACTTAAAGTAGTAAGTGACTTTTGCTTTTTGTGGAGTAAAATAACTGATGATGCTCAAAGTAGAGAGGATATAAGATGTAGACTGGCTATGGCAAGGAAAGTGTTTCTGAAGAAGAGAAATTTGTTAACATCAACTATAGATTTAAGTCTCAGGAAGTCTTTTCTGGAAGTATTTTCATTGAGTGTAGCCATGTATGGAAGTGAAACATGGACAATAAGCAGTTTAGACAAGAAGAGAATAGAAGCTTTTGAAATGTGGTGCACAGAAGAATGCTGAAGATTAGATGGGTAGATCACGTAACTAATGATGAGGTACTGAATAGAATTGGGGAAAAGAGGAATTTGTGGTACAACTTGACTAGAAGAGGGGATCGGTTGGTCTGACTCGTTTAGAGGCCTTAAGAGATCACCAGTTTAGTGGTGGAGGGAAGCATGGAAGGTAAAAATCGTAGAGGGAGACCAATATATGAGTACAGTAAGCAGATTCAGAAGGATGTAGGTTGCAGTAGTTAGTTGGAGATGAAGAGTCTTGGACAGGATAGAGTAGCATGAAGAGCTGCATCAAACCAGTCTCTGGACTGAAGACCACAACAACAGTTGTTGGGTAATATGTTGTTAAGTTTGCTTACAGTCTGCTTGTGTGTTCCTTGAGTGCACTACGATTTCCTGGTCAGTTATTGTGCAATGGTCCAAGCAGTAGGTTGTTAGTGGACAATGGGATTTTCGAATCCAGAAAAAGCTGACAAGCTCCTGGTGTATGGAGAGTGAAGGAATAATGCAGTTCATTCTTGTATGGTGTATGCTCCAAGGTATCCCAACAGACGCAACCATCTCAGCAATTAATTATCAATCTCTTCAACTGGTTGTGTGAAAGTGGTAGTGTAACACCTAAACTATGTAACAGAAGAAAAGTGATGACAGAAGAGGGGGAAATTAACGTTCTTGCAGTTGTTGCAATTGATCCAGACATTATTCCCAGTCAATCGCATGAAGATGTGGCATGAGTCAGGCAAGTGTCCTATGCATTCCCCATTGACACAGGTTCCACCCCTATCACATTTCTCTCCATCAAGAGTGCATGGGCATTTTGTTTAATGATGAAGCCACATTTACCAATCACGGCCAAGTAATCTGCCAAAACAAGTGCTATTAGTCTTTTGACAATCCTTATTGTCTTTGTCAAGTGGAATGTCAGCATTAATGTTGTGTAAATGTGCAGTGTGGGATAGTGAGCCATCAGCTCATAGATTCAGTTTTCAAAGACAGAGTACTGAACACGCAGAAGTATCGCAGCCTCCTAACAGATCATCTTCCACGGATGCTAGAAGTCATTTCTCTGCTGATGAGAAGAAACCTGTGGTACCAACATGATGACTGTCCAGCCAATAGTGCACGAAGTACTACAGCATGTCTTCATGAGTTGTTTCCAAATTGCTGTGTTGGACTCAGAGGATCTCTGCCTTGGCCAGTCCGTTCCCCGGATGTGGCACCTGTAGATGTTTTTTCTGTGAAGAAAGCTGAAAGATGCGGTCTGCAAGAGCATACCAACAACACACAATAATATGAAATGATGTATTACAGCAGCCTGCTTGTACATCCCCACTGAAATGCTAGCCTGTGTGCGGCACTTGACCCATACCGGACTGTAAGCACGTACTGCCGCAGGTCATTTTGAACACAAGTTGTTATTGTCAGTTGTCTTGTTACTGGTCAGAATTCAAATAACTGGTGTATGAACTTGTGTTGTTCTTTAGTGTGTGCTACCACAGGTATTGTGCAAGTGTCAGCATGGGAACTTTCCAAAGTATGATATCTCATAAACAGCTCACAATATAATCCTGCAACAAACACACTGTCATTCTAATTTACCCTGCTTTTAGTGTGTTGATGTCAACAGGCATCATTCCATTAACAAAAGTGTATGTCTGCACAAAAATACACTTTCTAAATATTATTACAATCTGTTTATTGGCTAACAATACGAGCCCATGACTACCAGTCCATTTTGTGAAAACTGACTATCAATAGCACTTCCCTTTTCCACAGTATTTGTAGTCCATGTTTTAGGTGATTATTCTTGTGTGTAGCTGTTTATATTTAGAAATATCATTTTACTGTTACATTATTCTTTATTCATGTAAAAATGATTGTAATTATGAGGATCAGCCTGTGGCTAAACATGCCTTGGTGCACGGCCAGCACATCTTGGCACAGTGTTACACCGTCCGGGTTATCTGGATACTTCCCACCAACACCAACCTATCCGAACTCCGGAGATGGGAACTTGCTCTTCAATATATCTTCTCTTCCCGTTACCCACCAGGCCTCAATCTCCGCTAATTTCAAGTTGCCGCCACTCATACCTCACCTGTCATTCAACAACATCTTTGCCTCTCACTTCCGCCTCGACTGACATCTCTGCCCAAACTCTTTGTCTTTAAATATGTCTGCTTGTGTATGTATATGTGTGGATGGATATGTGTGTGTGTGCGAGTGTATACCCGTCCTTTTTTCCCCCTAAGGTAAGTCTTTCCGCTCCCGGGATTGGAATGACTCCTTACCCTCTCCCTTAAAACCCACATCCTTTCGTCTTTCCGTCTCCTTCCCTCTTTCCTGATGAGGCAACAGTTTGTTGCGAAAGCTTGAATTTTGTGTGTATGTTTGTGTTTGTTTGTGTGTCTATTGAAATACTATTCAGTTACTTATCTCAATCTTATGTTACGTACAACACATTCGACTGAAATTGCTCCAAGCATACCAGTGTTAAGCTTTACATGCTATCCCTTCATACCAACATCTGTCCCCATAACGGTTAAATATCAAAATTTGTCACCTACCCCAAAATCTGAAATATGAATGTTTTTATTGTTTTCACTTCTCACACCCACACCCCACTAGGGGTTCTTAGGGACTTCTTATGCCTTCAATTTAATTCATGTAATTCAGATCTTTGTGTACATTTCAATACTGTCCTACCCCCAATCTCAGAAATAGGTGAGCCAGGGGTTTCTTACCTCTAGATTGTAAAATGTGATTCTATGAGTTTTGGTTGAAATTTCTCAATAGTCTTCAGAGTTACAGTTACATGTACCAGCCCCTTCCTGACGACCACAACCATTCTTAGAAGTACTAAGGAAGTCCTAGTCCAACAGCATTTTTTGCAGACAGTAAGTCATAAGTGTACCAACTGTGGTTAAAAATTACTCCAAGTGTTTCAGAGATGTGCTTACATGTCACCACTCCCCCCATCCCCCAATCCCCATTCCTAGGTTTTAAATGTGATCCGGTCTATCTCCAGTCAGCCTAGCAACCCTGAAAACTGTGGATTTGTCTCTGATATAGTTTGTTTTCGATTATTAGTACATGTCACATAGCTCACACTTGCACCTCATCCATAGGAGTGTCAGTATCTTTTTCTGGCAGTTGAGTCATATGTGTACAAAGTTTGGTTGATTCCTGCAAGCATTCCAGAGCTATGCTTCTCTTTCTTCTGTACATAAATGATCTAAGCTTAAATGTTGATGCACACAAAACAATCATATTTGCAGATGACACCACGATTCTACTAAAAGGAGATGATGATGAACAGTTACAGCAGACAGTAAACACGGTCACGAAACAACTTAGCAGCTGGGCACAGAGTAATCAGCTTGTAATAAACAGTAAGAAAACCGTTGCTCTAAAATTCCACAAAGTTCCTAACAAGGACATGTTTATCCCATCAGTCTCTATCAATGACGAACCAGTTGGTAACAGTACTGAAACCAAATTCTTAGGACTTTGGCTGCAGAGTAACATCAGATGGAACAAGCTTATTGAATATCTCAATGCAGAACTGAGCAAAACATGTTACCTTCTTTGTTCATTAAAATCATGCTGTAGTGAGAAAACAGTATTGAATGCATATCATGCGTACTTTCATTCTCGTCTTAGATATGGGGTCACCTTCTGGGGAAACTCTAAAACAGCTAATAGCAATTTTAAACTACAAAAAAGGGCTATTAGAATCTTGTTTGGGTGCAAGCCTAGAGACTCTTGTAAACCCCTGTTTAAGAAATCTGGTATCCTCCATTACCGTGTGTATACATTAGGGAAACCCTTTTGTTCTTTAAATTAAATGTAATTGGCAAGGACCGGAGACTGCAAAAAAACTGTGATATACATGAGCACTTTACCAGACAAAACAGAAACTTACATATGACTCAAATCAGCACAGCACTGTGCCAAAAACGTACTTTTCACATGGGAGTTAAGCTTTATAACAAGCTTCCTGAAAACATAAAAGCTATCACTGAGGTCAATACATTTGGAAAATCTCTAAAGTCATATTTACAGCATCACTGCTTTTACTCCATTGAAGAATATTTAAATTTATGAAATGTGTTAGATAAATACTAACGTGTAAAGTGTATTATTGTAAGCTTAAATATGTATGCCTTGAAATGACTTTCAGCCTGTATATTTATAACTTGACTTGTCCAATGTCTTATGCATAAGCTGCTATGTAGACAACAGGACCAATAAAATACAATCTACAATCATATGCTTGCATGTAAGAAATTTCCAACCCTACAAACAGGGGCACTAAGAGAGTCCTATCCCCATGGTATTTGTCTCAGGGATAGTGGCCTGGTTAGCATTGACCTCTATGGAGGGTTGGGAAGACGTTCTTCTAGTTGTCAGCAGGACATTCAGCTCTCCCAACTGGATGTTTTGGGTTCAATGTGTTGGTGAGGGTGCCAGAAGAAGTTATTTCAGTCAGAAACAAACTTTTCCAAGATTTTAAAAGAGAAACTTCGACTCACTTTCCAAACATGTTGAAACTTAGCCAAGAAAGTAATTCTGGTGTTGGCCTTTGATATTTCAAAACAACACTTTTAAATCTGAGGGAAACTTTTCTCAATAGGTTTCAGGAATTCAGGAACAGCTAATCAACATTATCTATTGTTTAAAAAAAATTTCTTAATGCTACTGTAAGGGACTTAAATTATTCTCCCTTTAGTATTGACATTGGTGCCTTTGAAATGGAATTGCTAGATTTAAAAAACAAAGAATTGTTGAGCTCAAAATATGAATACCTTTTTGCTGAGATTGAAATATTGGAGGAACACAGATGTGAAATTAGTTTACAGCACAAATAGTCTGCTTTGAAAGATATGGAGAAGGAAGATACATTGGTTTTTAACACCTGGAATAGTACTCCTGACTCACACAATCAGCTGAAAAAGCTAGTGTCTGCTGTTCTTTCCTTATTCAAGTATACATATTCAGGCAAAGAATCATTTTCAAGCTTGAAACTTATCAAGAGTGAATTCAGAAGCCATCTTATTGATGAGAGCCTGGAATCATTCTTAAAATTAAAAACAACAAACAAACAAACTTTATTTATCCAAACTTTCAAAGGAGATCCAAGGCCAATGTTCATAGTACTGTATGTTGGTCATTGTCATGGTTGAATTTTATAGATATCTTACAATTTAATTGTATCAATAAATAATATCATTGTTAAGTTTCACTTCAAGTACTAGTCAACATATCCATTGTTTAATTAAGACTTAAAACTTTAAATAAGATTTATTAAGTTAATTTTAGGGAGCATTGTCAGGTAAAAGATGATGTGTCACATATTGAAAATGGTTTGTTGAGATGATTTGGACATGTAGAGAGGATAAGCGAAAGGAGATAGATAAAACTAGTGTACAAGAGGAGTATGGATGTGATTGTTGAAAGAGGTCAACCTTAACAAATGTACCTCACTCAGATTGAGGGCATTATTAGCAAAGGCCAGCTTAGGAGTGCCCTAATTGTGTTAATAACAATGTACTTACCCGTTTTATTAAACTAATCCTTTTGGAGAGTATGACAAGTCAGCTTTGGTTTCGCTTCTTTATGTTTAATTTTCATTGCTCCCAAACTTCTTTCATCCTTCAAGAGTGTCCGTCCTTTTCTTCCTTTTGCAGAGTTCTTTCTTTCCTGAAATCCTGTGCTGCTGCTTTCCTGAAATTTTGTGTTGCTTCTCTGAAAAGTATTCTGTTATCTATTATGTCCATTGTAATCCCAGTGTTTTTCATGTCTCTGTCAAATCATTGGACCATGTGGATGTGGATTTGTAGTTGTATTAGCTAGCTTTTCCATTTTCAAACAAAGCCCTCTGTTTGATCTTAATTTGGGTATTCAACATTACTATTACTTCTAGGTCCCAGCATTTTCCTGAGAATTCTTCTTTCTTCTGTTTTCAGTTTTTCTAGATCCTCAAATCATGGCAGTTTATGTGTTTCTGCAGCATGCAGTGTTTCAGGCCTTACTACTGTTTGAGTGAGTGTCTTAGTTTTGTGTTGTAGAACAAAGTGTTTTTTGTGTGTTATATATGTTTTTTGTCGTTTGGAATGCCCCTTCCATTTTATGTGCTCTACTTTCTATAGCTATCTTTTCTTTTATATTGCTTGTTTGTTTTAGATATTGTGTTGTTATGAATTTTAAGGTTTGGAGGGGCATCGAGATGCTGAGTCATAGATAGGCACAACAAAAAGACTGTCACAAATAAGCTTTCTGCTAGTAAGGCCTTCAAAAATAGACCTCACACACACACACACACACACACACACATGCACGCACACGCAAATGCAAACGCAACTCACATGCATGACTGCAGTCTCTGGCTACTGAATCCACATTGCAAGCAGCAGCACCAGTGCATGATGGGAGTGGTGACTGGGTGGGGGAAAGAAGGAGGCTGAGGCGGGGAGGGGGGAGGGATAGTAGGGTAGCGGTGGGGGACAGTGAAGTGCTCTGGGGGAGTGCCCAGGGACAAGGTGGAGAGAGGGTAGAGTAGCTATGTGCAATCAGGAAGTTAGACGGAGGGTAGGGCAGAGGTCGGGGGCATGTGGGAAAGGAGAGAAGTAAGAAGACTGGGTTTGATGGTGGAATGAGGGCAGTGTAGTGCTAGAATGGGAACAGGAAACGGGCAGATGGGTGATGACAATTATTAACAAAGGTTGAGGCCAGGAGGGTTATGGGAACGTAGGATGTATTGCAGGGAAGTTCCTACCTGTGCAGTTTAGAAAAGCTGGTGTAGGTGGGCAGAAACCATATGGCACAGGCTGTTAAGAAGACATTGAAATGAAGGATGTCATGTTGGGCAGCATGCTCAACAACAGGGTGGTGCACTTGTTCATTAGCCTACAGTTTGTTGGAGGCTATTCATGTGGGCAGACAGCTTGTTGGTTGTCACGCCCACATTGAATGCAGCACAGTGGTTGCAGCTTAGCTTGTAGATCACATGACTGGTTTCACAGGTAGCCCTGCCTTTGGTGGGATAGGTGATGTTTGTGACCAGACTGGAGCAAGTGGTGGTGGGAGGATATATTCAACAGGTCTTGCATCTCGTTCTGTTACAGGGATATGAGGTAAAGGGTGGGAGGCAGGGGTTGCGTAGGGATAGATGAGTATATTGTGTAGGTTTGGTGGATGGTGGAATACCATTGTGGAAGGGGTGGGAAGGATACTGGGCAGGACATTTCTCATTTCAGGGAATGACGAGAGGTAGTCAGAACCTTGGCGGAGAATGTAATTCAGTTGTTCCAGTCCTGGGCTGGGCTGTGCTGTTTTGAGGGAAGAGACCAAACTGCTAGGTCATCGGTCTCATCGGTTTAGGGAAGGACGGGGAAGGAAGCCGGGCTGTGCCCTTTCAAAGGAACCATCCCAGCATTTGCCTGGAGCGATTTAGGGAAATCACGGAAAACCTAAATCAGGATGGCCAGACGCGGGATTGAACCGTCATCTTCCCGAATGCGAGTCCAGTGTGCTAACCACTGCGCCACCTCACTCGGTTTCCAGTCCTGGATGGTACTGACTTATGAGAGGAATGCTCCTGTTGGCTGGACTGAGACTTTGGGAGGTGGTGAGGGACTGGAAAGATAAGGCATGGGAGATTTGTTTTTGTACAAAGTTGGGAGGATAATTACGGTCTGTGAAGGCTTTACTGAGACCCTTGGTATATTTTGAGGGGGCTGCACATCACTGCAGATGGGACAACCATGGGTGGTTAGGCTGTGTGGAAGGGACTTCTTGGTACGGAATGGGACGCAGCTGTCGAAGTGGAAGTATTGCTGGTGGTAAGTAGCTTTGATATTGAAAGAGGAATGATGTAGCCATCTTTGAGGTGGAGGTCAACATCTAGGAAGGTGGCTTGTTGGGTTGAGTAGGACCTGGTGAAGCAAATGGGGGAGAAGCTGTTGAGGTTCAATGGCCCGTGAATAGGTTGACATTGGATGGTGTCATGTGGGTGCCCAAAACCATTGTTTGTAGATAATGCATTCAAACGAAAAGTAATTGTAGGTGAGGATATAGTTGGTCATGGTGACTAGGAAGGAAGTTGTTGGTTTGAAACATGTCAGGCAGTGGGAAAGGTAGTGTTCAATAGCAGTAAGGCTGTGGGCTTTAGGGTAAAGGGAGGTGGCATCAATAGTGACAAGGTGGGCACCATCTGTAAAGGGACAGGAACTGTGGAGAGTCGGTGGAGGAAATGGTTGGTATCTTTTTTATAAGAGGGTAGGTTCCGGGTAATAGGTTTGAAGACGTTGGTCTACAATACCAGAGATTCTCTAAGTGGTGGCACAGTAACCGGCCTACAATGGGGCGTCCTAGGTGGTTGAGTTTATGGGCTTTAGGAAGCTTGTAGAAGGTAGGAGTGTGGGGAGTGGTAGGGATGAGTAGAGAGATGGACTCCAGAGAAAAATTCTGGGATGGACCTAAGGATTTGAGGAGTGACTGGAGGTCCTGCTGGATTTCTGGTATGGGGTCATTGTGGCAAGGTTTGTAGGTGGATGTATCTGACAGCTGATGGAGTCCTGCCATGTAATCCTTGCAGTTGAAAACAACGGTGGTGGAGCCTTTGTTTGATGGTTGAATTATAAGATCAGGATCAGTTTTTAGATGGTGGACTGCAGTTCTTTCTGTGGATTTAAGGTTAGTTTGCATGTTATGGGATTTGAGGAATGATGATGAAGCAAGGTTCAAGGTTAAGAAGTTCTGGAGAGTTAATCAGTTAGGCAGAGTTCAACATTGGTCTCTGTTTGAGTCTGATTGGTAGGGTTGGTGGCTGTAGGGACCGGAAGAAGGAGAGAAGGTCTCTAACAAGTCCTGCATGACTGAATTTTGGAGTGGGGCAGAAGGTGAGGCCTTTGCAAAGGGCTGATATTTCTGTGGGGCTAATGCTTCTGGAGGAAAGGTTCACCACTGTGTTTCGGGTCTGTTTAGGTTCTGGATCCTGTATGGTGGTGGGATGGAGTTTTGGAGGGTGGGATGAGTGTAGTAGGTCTATGAGACAGGGTTTGTCAGCTATGAGGGGACATGGGGGAGGTTTGGAGGTTGTTGTAGAGGTGGTGGGCAACGGTAATCCAAGGCGAGAGTAGGATATGAGCAGGGTGGAGAGATTTTTGAGGTGGTATTGAACATGTTGCTCTAGTTCCTGGAGGGCAAGAGTTTCAGTGTGTGTGATGGGTTCCAGGAATTTATGATTGCATAGCAGGAGAATTTTGTGGATGGAGAGAAGATACTGCAAAGAGGTTTGGGCTTGGTTGATATGGTTCTGCAGGACTAAGTTGGTGAGGGCTAAGGGTTGGTTGAATCTGGACAGATGGAGATCATTGTGGAAGGAGGGGTGGCAGCCGGAGATGAGTAATTTGATGGTAAGGCCATTTGGGGGAATTCCACGAGCCAAGCAACAATGCAGGAACAGTATGTGGGGCCAGCTTCTGGCTAGGGGTAAGGAAACATTTCTGTATTGACACAAATGGAAGGGGCACGGATTCATGGTGTTGGAAAAAATCTGAAAAATTATGTAAATAATATAAAATTACCTCCAAAAAATTTACAAAAATACACCCAGATACGTGGGAAAAATCAAGAGAAGGATGAAATGGGTGCAGAAGGGGGAAACAAGGTGAAATCTGAGGCAGGCAATGATAGCAAACGGCGAAAACCCACTAAAATTGGTGTAAAGTCACAATGAGATCAAAGAAAAGGTATAAATAATAATAATAATAATAATAATAATAATAATAAAATGTATGTTAATGTGGGTACCATCTCTACAAACAAGTCTGGGGTATGGCTATGGGGACCTGCATGGCACCGTCCTATGCCAACCTATTCATGGGCCATCTAGAGGAATCCTTCCTAAACACCTGTAATCCTAAACCCCTCACCTGGTTTGGATTCTTTGATGATATCTTTGCGATCTGGATTGAGAGTGCGGACAACATGTTCACATTCCTTCATAACCTCAACAGCTCCTTCCCCATTTGCTTCACCTGATCCTACTCAACCCAACAAGCCACCTTCCTAAAAGTTGACCTCCACTTCAAAGATGGCTACATCAGTACCTCTGTCCATATCAAATCTACTAACCGCCAACAGTACCTCCACCTCGACAGCTGCAACCCGTTCTGTACCAAGAAGTCCCTTCCATATAGCCTAAGCACCCATCGTCATTGCATCTGCAGTGACAAGCAGTCCCTCTTGAAATATACTGAGGGTCTCATTGAAGCCTTCACTGATCGTAATTATCCTCCCAACCTTGTACAAAAAAAAAAAAAAAAAAAAAAAAAAAATCTCCCATGCCTTGTCTTTCCAGAATGAGATTCTCATTCTGGGAACATCCCCCAAGTTGTGGCTAAGCCATGTCTCCTCTATATCCTTTCTTCCAGGAGTGCTAGTTCTGCAAGTTTCGCAGAAGAGTTTCTGTGAAGTTTGGAAAGTAGGAGACGAGGTACTGGCAGAATTGAAGCTGTGGGGACGGGTCATGAGTCGTGCTTGGGTAGCTCAGATGGTAGAGCACTTGCCGCAAAAGGCAAAGGTGCCAAGTTCGAGTCTCGGTCCGGCACACAGTTTTAATCTGCCAGGAAGTTTCTTGTATTTCCAGTCTCCCACCACCTCCCAAAGTCTCACCGTCCAGCCACAGAGGAGCATTCATTTCATAAGTCAGTTTCATCCAGTACCGGAAGAACTGAATTACATTCTCCGCCAGGGTTTTGACTACCTATTGTCGTCCCCTGAAATGAGAAATGTCCTGCCCACTATCCTTCCCACCCCTCCCACAGTGGTATTCCACTGTCCACCAAACCTACACAATCTACTCGTTCATCCCTACACAACCCCTGTTCCCAACCCTTTACCTCATGCTCATATCCCTGTAATAGACCTAGATGCAAGACCTGTATCATACATTGTCCCATCACCACCTACTCCAGTCTAGCCACAACCATCTCCTATCCCATCAAAGGCAGAGCTACCTATAAAACCAGTCATGTGATCTACAAGCTAAGCTGCAACCACTGTGCTGCATTCTATGTGGGCTTGACAACCAACAAGCTGTCTGTCCATATGAATGGCACAGTGATAAACTGTGACCAACAAACAAGTGGACCCCCCTGTTACTGAACACGCTGTCCAACATGACACCCTTTATTTGAGCCTGTACTATATGGGCCCTTCCCACCAACATCAGCTTTTCTGAATTGCACAGGTGGGAATTTTCCCTGCAGTATACCCTATGTTCCCATATCCCTCCCGGTCTCAACCTTTGTTAGTCATTGTCCTCACCCATTCAGCCCTTCCCTTGTTCCCATTCCAGCACTACACAGCCCTCATTCCACCATCACACCCAGTGTTTTTACTTCTCTCGTTTTCCACTACCCCCCCTCCCCCCTCCAACTGCACACAGCTACCATACCCTTTCTCCATCTCATCCATGCACACTGCCCCAGAGCACTTCACTTACCTCCACCACTACCCTATCATCCCTCCTTCTCCCTGCTCAAGGCCCTTCCTTACGCCCATCCAGTTGCCACTCCCATCATGCACTGGTGCTGTTGCTTGCAGTGTGGCTTCAGTTGCCAGAGACTGCAGTTGTGTGTGTGTGTGTGTGTGTGTGTGTGTGTGTGTGTGTGTGAGAGAGAGAGAGAGAGAGAGAGAGAGAGAGAGAGAGAGAGAGAGAGAGAATCTATTTTTGACAAAGGCCGTACTGTTCGAAAGCTTATTTGTGACAAGTAGTTTTGTTGTGACTATCTGCAACTCCCCCCCCCTCCCCCCCCCCCCCTCCATCCCTCCATGAACCATGGACCTTGCCATTGTTAGGGAGGCTTGTGTGCCTCAACGATACAGATAGCTGTACCGTAGGTGCAACCACAACGGAGGGGTATCTGTTGAGAGGCCAGACAAACGAGTGGTTCCTGAAGAGGGGCAGCAGCCTTTTCAGTAGTTGCAACAGTCTAGATGATTGACTGATCTGGCCTTGTAACAATAACCAAAACGGCCTTGCTGTTCTGGTACTGCGAACGGCTGAAAGCAAGGGGAAACTACAGCCGTAATTTTTCCCGGGGGCATGCAGCTTTACTGTATGATTAAATGATGATGGCGTCCTCGTGGGTAAAATATTCCAGAGGTAAAATAATCCCCCATTCGTATCTTCAGGCGGGGACTACTCAAGAGGACGTTGTTATCAGGAGAAAGAAAACTGGCGTTCTACGGATCGGAGCGTGGAATGTCAGATCCCTTAATCGGGCATGTAGGTTAGAAAATTTAAAAAGGGAAATGGATAGGTTAAAGTTAGATATAGTGGGAATTAGTGAAGTTCGGTGGCAGGAGGAACAAGGCTTTTGGTCAGGTGAATACAGGGTTATAAATACAAAATCAAATAGGGGTAATGCAGGAGTAGGTTTAATAATGAATAAAAAAATAGGAGTATGGGTAAGCTACTACAAACAGCATAGTGAACGCATTATTGTGGCCAAGATAGACACGAAGCCCACGCCTACTACAGTAGTACAAGTTTATATGCCAACTAGCTCTGCAGATGATGAAGAAATTGATGAAATGTATGATGAGATAAAAGAAATTATTCAGGTAGTGAAGGGAGACGAAAATTTAATAGTCATGGGTGACTGGAATTCAAGAGTAGGAAAAGGGAGAGAAGGAAACATAGTAGGTGGATATGGATTGGGGCTAAGAAATGAAAGAGGAAGCCGCCTGGTAGAATTTTGCGCAGAGCATAACTTAATCATAGCTGACACTTGGTTTAAGAATCATGAAAGAAGGTTGTATACATTGAAGAACCCAGGAGACACTAAAAGATATCAGATAGATTATATAAAGGTAAGACAGAGATTTAGAAACCAGGTTTTAAATTGTAAGACATTTCCAGGGGCAGATGTGGAATCTGACCACAATCTGTTGGTTATGAACTGTAGATTAAAACTGAAGAAACTGCAAAAAGGTGGGAATTTAAGGAGATGGGACCTGGATAAAGTGAAAGAACCAGAGGTTGTAGGGAGATTCAGGGAGAGCATAAGAGAACAATTGACAGGAATGGGGGAAAGAAATACAGTAGAAGAAGAATGGATAGCTTTGAGGGATGAAATAGTGAAGGCAGCAGAGGATCAAATAGGTAAAAAGACGACGGCTAGTAGAAATCCTTGCGTAACAGAAGAAATATTGAATTTAATTGATGAAAGGAGAAAATATAAAAATGCAGTAAATGAAGCAGGCAAAAAGGAATACAAATGTCTCAAAAATGAGATCAACAGGAAGTACAAAATGGCTAAGCAGGGATGGCTAGAGGATAAATGTAAGGATGTAGAGGCTTATCTCACTAGGGGTAAGATAGATACTGCCTACAGGAAAATTAAAGAGACCTTTGGAGAACGGAGAACCACTTGCATGAATATCAAGAGCTTTGATGGAAACCCAGTTCTAAGCAAAGAAAGGAAAGCAGAAAGGTGGAAGGAGTATATAGAGGGTCTATACAAGGGCGATGTACTTGAGGACAATGTTATGGAAATGGAAGAGGATGTAGATGAAGATGAAATGGGAGATACGATACTGCGTGAAGAATTTGATAGAGCACTGAAAGACCTCAGTCGAAACATGGCCCCCAGAGTAGACAACATTCCATCAGAACTACTGACAGCCTTGGGAGAGCCAGTCCTGACAGAACTCTACCATCTGGTGAGCAAGATGTATGAGACAGGCGAAATACCCTCAGCCTTCAAGAAGAATATAATAATTCCAATCCCAAAGAAAGCAGGTGTTGACAGATGTGAAAATTACCGAACTATCAGTTTAATAAGTCACGGCTGCAAAATACTAACGCGAATTCTTTACAGATGAATGGAAAAACTAGTAGCAGCCGACCTCAGGGAAGATCAGTTTGGATTCCGTAGAAACACTGGAACACGTGAGGCAATACTGACCCTACGCCTTATCTTAGAAGCTAGATTAAGGAAAGGCAAACCTACATTTCTAGCATTTGTAGACTTAGAGAAAGCTTTTGACAATGTTGATTGGAATACTCTCTTTCAAATTCTGAAGGTGGCAGGGGTAAAATACAGGGAGTGAAAGGCTATTTACAATTTGTACAGAAACCAGATGGCAGTTATAAGAGTTGAGGGGTATGAAAGGGAAGCAGTGGTTGGGAAGGGAGTGAGACAGGGTTGTAGCCTATCCCTGATGTTATTCTATTTGTATACTGAGCAAGCAATAATGGAAACAAAAGAAAAGTTCGGAGTAGGTGTTAAAATCCATGGAGAAGAAATAAAAACTTTGAGGTTTGCCGATGACATTGTAATTCTGTCAGAGACAGCAAAGGACTTGGAAGAGCAGTTGAACGGAATGGACAGTGTCTTGAAAGGAGGGTATAAGATGAACATCAACAAAAGCAAAACGAGGATAATGGAATGTAGTCGAATTAAGTCGGGTGATGCTGAGGGAATTAGATTAGGAAATGAGACACTTAAAGTAGTAAATGAGTTTTGCTATTTGGGGAGCAAAATAACTGATGATGGTCGAAGTAGAGAGGATATAAAATGTAGACTGGCAATGGCAAGGAAAGCATTTCTGAAGAAGAAAAATTTGTTAACATCGAGTATAGATTTAAATGTCAGGAAGTCGTTTCTGAAAGTATTTGTATGGAGTGCAGCCATGTATGGAAGTGAAACGTGGATGATAAATAGTTTATACAAGAAGAGAATAGAAGCTTTCGAAATGTGGTGCTACTGAAGAATGCTGAAGATTAGATGGGTCGATCACGTAACTAATGAGGAGGTATTGAATAGAATTGGGGAGAAGAGAAGCTTGTGGCACAACTTGACTAGAAGAAGGGATCGGTTGGTAGGACATGTTCTGAGACATCGAGGGATCACCAATTTAGTATTGGAGCGCAGCGTGGAGGGTAAAAATCATAGAGGGAGACCAAGAGAGGAATACACTAAGCAGATGCAGAAGGATGTAGGCTGCAGTAGGTACTGGGAGATGAAGAAGCTTGCACAGGATAGAGTAGCATGGAGAGCTGTATCAAACCAGTCTCAGGACTGAAGACCACAACAACATCTGCAACTCAGCATCTCCGCTATATAGTGAGCAGAAACTTTCCTTTTCATAATATTATTATTACAGGTTATGTGATTATGATGCCATAGTTTGTGAGGTTGTGACATTAGGGCTGTGAACTATCTAACTGGACACTAGTAAGTTTTGTTGAGAAACAAAGATGTCTTATGTTGTAAATATGCAAGTCAGTATTGAAAATTGCACATGGTTGAAATATACAATAGTTAAGCATTACAAGTTATATTGTTGAAGTTTGTCTGGTATGTCTGTTATGTTTGTGTAGCAGTAGCAGTATGTGTCATTGTGGTGGTTTGTGGGTATTTGGGTGGTTGATAGCATCATGTGAAGCTTAAAAGTGGGGATGTGCTCAGCTGTAATTGCTCATTTAGAACCAGCTGGGGATTTTGAGTTAAATGTCTGTCTACCCCAAGTGCTTCTAAGTTTTCTTCCTTTGTTGGCTACATGTAGTACACATGTAGTACTTCTGTGCAGATTTGGTATTTGTGACCTTCCTTCAGCATATGGTCGGCAAAGGTGGAGTTTGACGTATGTAACCTCCAGCTGCAGTTGTGTTCAATCAGCCTCATTGTTATGGCCCTGCCTGTCTGACCAACAAATAGTTTTACACAGTTATTGCTGGGATGGGGACAGCAAAGTGCTGCTCGAGGGAACATACAGTTGTAGCGTGTCGACTGTATTCCGTCAAAAAATTGCCAGAGCGGAAGTGAGTTGCAACAGAGCCAGCTGCAGAGCGACATCCTAGAATGCAGTACAGGGTCCGCTGTTTGACCAGGAGACAGGGCAGCCTGCCCTGAGTCATGAGGGACCTGCCCACTCGCTGGAGGAAGTTCACAGTCGCAGTCAGCTGCACTGCCACACTGTCATCACGGTCGCAGCTGGAGACGTCACTGACAGTGGCATTCAAGTGATGCCATACTCGACCCTGCTCTTTGCACTGTCAGCAGTACCAGATGTCTATTGTTTCATATGAGAGGCAACCAAGCTGTTTCTGATGTACTACAGTTGAGGGCCAAATAAGGAAATTATTTGAACAAATCTACTGTTGTCCTATCATATCATTTCACTCTCCATGGGAGACAATCCAAGGTTCATGGGGGGTTGAAGGAGAGAAGTATAAAGACTTTGGGTGCATTGGTGGAATAGAGGGCTGTGTAATGCTGGAGTGGGAACAAGGAAGCCCAAGAGGGATACGAGAACATAGAATATATTGTAAGGAGAGTTCCCACCTGCGCAATCCAGAAAGGCTAATGTTGGTAGGAACGATCCAGGTGGTATAGGCTGTGAAGTGGTCATTAAGAAGAAAAATGTTATGTTGGGCAGCATGATCGGCAACTGGGTGGTCCAGCTGTTTCTTGGCCACAGTTTGTTGGTGGCTGTTCATCCAGACAGAGACCGTATTGGTTGTCATGCTCATGTAGAATGCAGCACAGTGGTTGCAGCTTAGCTTGTAGATCATATGACTGGTTTCACCTATCCCATGATCCTATCACCTGTGCCATTAAAGGCAGGGCTACCTATGAAACCAGCCTTGTGATCTACAAGCTAAGCTGCAACCACTGTGCTGCATTCTATGTGGGCATGAAAACCAACAAGCTATCTGTCCGCATGAATGGCCACTGACAAATTGTGGCCAAGAAACAAGTGGACCACCCTGTTGCTGAGAATGCTGCCAAACATGACATCCTTCATTTCAATGACTGCTTCACAGCCTGTGCCACATGGATCCTGCCCACCAACACCAGCTTTTCTGAATTGCGCAGGTGAGAACTCTCCCTGCGATATATCCTACATTCCTGATTCCTGTAACCCTCCTGGTCTCCTTGGGTAGTCTCAAATTCTTTTATATCTGTTTCCAGATGGAGAAATCTGTGGGTCTCAAAGCTTGTATTTATCTGCCTAATTATTATTCTTTTCTGCTGCATGATTTGTAGAATTTTGTATGTCCATATTTCATTCAAGATGTTGTCAGGCATATCTGTGAAGTACAATACGGCACATTACAGAGATTTACATGCATTTTATTTAGAGTTATGTGTAACTCATGAAACAGTAGAAAATTTCTTTTGAAATTATGAAAGCTATGTATGTGTTTGATATATACTGTGGTCTAAGAAAGAAGAATACCTATATCGTAATAAATATGATGGAGTGTTTGTACAAAACTGTTTATACAGTTTCTTTCACGTGTTGAAATGAATAATAAACCATTTTGTGACTTCATGTGTAGAGTGAATAAATATCTCACAAAAAATTTGCAGGTTAACTGAGCTAGGAGTTTCGTGTCAAGATGGATTACATAAAAATTTGTGATTCAAAATTAAATGTAGAAGAAGTGACAGATCTAGTCTCATCATCATCATGTGGTGCAATTTCAGTTTTCATTGGGACAACAAGGGAAACATTCGAAAACAAAAAGGTAGGTAGTTGCCATTCATTAGAAGAATGTGCTAGCTTCAGAGCACAGAAACTTGGTCGGGAATAACATAAATTTCAAAAATTCAGTAGAAGTTGTATTATTTTTTGTGACTTATTCATATGACGTATCATGTAAGATCATATCATCTTATTAATCAGTTCTTAAGGAAATATTACACCCTTATCTTACATCAGACATAAAAAATGCAACCAAATCAGTTATTAAATTTGTGCGTGTAATTGGAACTCAAAAATTCCACAGGATTTTCAGTCCTGTCCATAGACCCCACCTTCTCTCCTAACCCAAATTCAATCACACAGGATTGGTGGAAGATTCACTCTCCTTCTCCTGATCTTTAGTGGCAACATTTTTTTCCCACCAATCCCTTGGCCAAAACAGATAAAGAACAAACCATGAACTTTGTCTCTCCCAGTTCATACCTCTATACAACTGTGATCCTCCTCCACTGCAACATAACCACGCCCCTGCTTACTTCCTGGAATTGCTGACCTTCAACCTCATGTTACCTTCACTTTCTAGGCCCCTTCCCATAAACACAAACATCTTGGCAAAGAAAAGAATAGCTGTCCACAACCTTAAAGACAGATCTGGACTTGATTGCCCTTCCTGCTGACAATGGCTTCACCCCTGCCATGATGAACCACAGTGGTTACATGACAGAAGATATCTGCCAACTGTCTGAACCTCCCATCTTCAAGCTGCTACAGTGATCCCTTTCCCAAAGTCCTGCATAGTCTCCAGTCCCCACTCAAATTCCTAGGAACATATGAGAAACTTTCTCACAAATCTGTACCACTCCTCATGCCAGCTACCCCACACACCCACCTTCTACATGCTTCCTCAGATCCACACACCTAACCACTTTGGTTGCTCTATTGTAGCTGAGTACTGTGTTCTCATGGAAAGAATCTCAGCTGTTGTTCACTGACAACTTCAGCATATTGCCTACAGTACACCTTCTCATTTGAAGAACACAAACCACTTCCTTCATCACCTCTTATCTGTCACCACCCTGTTACCACTAGGATACCAACTCGGCAGTATTGACACCACCACCTTTTACACATACCCAGTGCATTCAAACACTACCTCTCTCAATGATGTTGCAACTCCTAACCTTCAGTACTAAGTACTTGTAAACCTGACCAATTATACACTGACTCGAAATCTTTTGTCCTTCAAGGGGAAGATACACAAACAAATCTGCAGTGCAGCCATAGGCATTACACCTTTGTATACCACGCTATACATGAGCAGTTTATAGGAACTATAACTAGCTACTTAAGATCCTAAAATCTTTGTTTGGTTCAAGTTCATTGATCATATCTACAGTACATGATCAGGACCAAGACACTCTATCCTCATTCTTCCATGGCTTCAACATCTTCTCCATATCTGCTTCACCCAGTCCTCCTCGTCCTACATATCGCGTTTCTGGTTGTTGACCTCTACCTCTAATAACCTCTATGCATATCAAACTCATTAACCATCAACAATACCTGCAGTTTGATGGCTGCCACCCATTCTATACAATAATTCCTCTCCCATATCGTCCAGCCAACTCTTGCACATTGTGCTGAAGGTCTTCCTCTCCCATACAATCTGGCCATTCCTTACAGGGTATGCTGAAGGTCTTTCTAAGGCCTCCACAGACAGGCAGCATCCTTCATAGTTCAGAAACAGCTCTCTTGTGCCATATCCTTCAGGCACCTTCACAAACCAGATGCAAAGGATCTATTTATATATTTATTATTTATTTATTTATGGCCTTCACAGACAGGCATGATCCTTCAAACCTAGTTCAGAAACAGGGCTCTTGTAGCATATCCTGCAGGCTCCCTCAGAAACCAGATGCAAAGGATCATCCCAGTCATTACGCAGTATCTCGCCAGACTGGAACTACTTAACTGCAACCTTCACTGGGGCTTTGAATATTAGGAACATCCTGCCCACAATCCTTCCCATCCCTCCCAAAGTGGTGTTCTGTTGTCACCCAACCTATGAAAGATCCTGGTTCATGCTTATGGCACATCTTCTCCTAAACATGGAGTTCTGTGCAGAGGATATCCACAGTAATAACTACTTTGTGGATAATAGCCTGAGCTGATACCCACAGGTACATCTATAGGTATCTAATAACAATAAAAGTTAAAGAATGGTACCATAATAATGATTTTTGTCTATTAGCATCATATGTGATCAATTATTATTATCATCATCATCATTATTATTATTATTATTATTATTGTTATTATTATTAGGTATTGTTTAAGTCACTATTGTTATGCATTTGGAATGGAGTTTCACTATGTTATCTTCAGTGTACAGTGTTTTGGGAAATATGACACAAATAATGCTGGTGTAAAATCAGTGAATGTATCAATGTATCTTTTAAATATATTTACAAGAACACAATGTAACATTTACTACACTGAAAAGCATAGCACGTTAACATGGCTCAGCATTATGGTGAATGAATGTACATTCCATAAGTGAACTATATGACAGACTTTCAACAATATGCAATATGTAGCAACAACTTGTAACATGATTTCATTGAGTTCCCAGTGTTGAGAAAAACTTCCACAGAAAATTTCACATGACCCATTTCATGAAATATGCATAAAAGTGTAACTTAGGGAATGTATCTAGAACATGGTAGGCTATATTGTATTAAAATGTGGCCATGGTTGGCTTCTATATTGTTAGTCAATGAAATGTAAATTACAAGATCTGACAACAGGAGACGAAAATTCAGGTCAGAAACAGGACTGCCATTAGTGTCCCAGCATAGTGAATGATTTAAAATGGTTCATAATGTTTAATATCCACAAATATGAATTAAAGACTTGTGGATGCAAATGATAAGGCAGCTGCGGATGTGGATTTAACTTCTCTTAACTGCACAGACCTTTAGTTATGCACGAAATCTGTCTTTCTTACGCACACACCCATCGCATCCTATTCCAGTTCCATCACAGGCATATCATAATCCATCAGAGGTAGGGCTACCATGAAATGAAAGTTGTCATGCCATATACCAGGTCTCCTGTAATTAATGCGTTGTATTTTGTGTGTGCCTGACTACCAACCAGTTAACCACCAAAATGAATAGCTGATGGCACACTGCACCCAAGAGCAGATGTGACAAGTTGAACACTCAGTGGTGCAGGACCTCAGAGTTATCATTTCAGATAATAGACCCATTTGATGCACAAAATTGTGATACTGGAGCAAAAGTCTGTGGAAGTAACATCAGTTAGCAAAATTGTTATAACCTTTAATCACCAATATTTGCGTGGATATTCAAACACACTCACTTAGAAACAATAGCTCATTACATGATAACAATTCCGTATCTCTTATTCAACTGCCGTGCCGTGACATGCGGCCGGCGCCGTTCGTAGCTAGGTGGCGCTCCCGCGCTCAGCCGAGTTGCAGAGCGCCTCTATCGCCGTTTGCGCGTACTGTCGTGGCGGCACTGTTAAATGTCGTGGCACTGTCACAACACTTTTCCCCCGTTGAAAAAAAAAAAAAAAAAAAAACACTCACTTCCTTGGAGACATGAACAGTGCGGAGACATCCATGGCCTCTTGTGAGGCCCCGAGAAGATCCCGCGGAGAGACACGAGAGTATGGTCGAAAATGTCCAGGACGGAAGCTCGTGCGTGGATCGTGCCTCCTGGACGAGACGATGGGTGAAAACTCCAGAGCATCATCCATAGGTGTCGTGGACCTGGGGGTGTGCTCCAGCGAGATGGGTCCCGGAGAAGGCGGCGTCGCGACTGGAGCCGGTTCCGGCGTACTCGGAAGCGGTAGTGACGTCGGCTGTATCGACACGTACGGTAGATCGGCAGCCGCGACAGGACTGGCTTCTCGGGCTGGTGGAGGCGAAGGAAGGGGCGGTGGCAATGGCGTGGCCACCACTCGTGGGCGTATCTGGTCGTAATGGCGAACAACCGTGCCGTCGTCTGTACATGTTTCACAAAGCCGGCGGCCGCGAAGAGCCTTGACCACCCCTGGAATCCATTTAGGGCGAGATCCATACCCTCGTGCCCACACGTCGGCGCCCACCGAGTATTTTCCCGCACTAGGGGACACAGCACAAGGTCTGACAGGGAGAAGCAGGTGCAGTAGAGTGCGCGGTTGGCGGCCATGCAAGAGTTCAGCAGGGCTGCGATCACCCAGAGGCGTGAAGCGATAAGAACTCAGAAATTGCAGCAGAGCGTCATCTGTGGAAAAATCACTAAGGAATTTTTTCATCTGGCTTTTGAAAGTGCGGACAAGGTGCTCGACCTCCCCATTTGATTGCGGATGGAAGGGCGGTGCTGTAACATGATGAATCCTTTGTCCAGTACAAAAATCACGGAAGGCCTGCGAAGAGAACTGAGGGCCATTGTCCGTGATGATCGTGGATGGAAGACCTTCTAGCGCAAAGATTTTGGACAAAGCCAACGTCGTCGCCGCAGTGGTGGGCGACGGACAGCGAACAACAAACGGAAACTTCGAGAAGGTGTCAATCAACAGTAGCCAATAAGTACTGAGGAAGGGGCCGGCAAAGTCAGCGTGCACCCGTTCCCAGGGCTGCGCCGGATCAGGCCACGGAGAGGGCATTGTACGAGGTGCAGCCAGTTGTTGAGCACACTGACCACACGCAGCAACCATGTGGGCGATGTCCAAATCAATACCGGGCCAATAAACGTGCCTGCGGGCCAGGGGCTTAGTCCGAGAAATACCCCAATGGCCTTCATGCAACAGTTTGTGAACATCTTTGCGAAGAGAGGTGGGCACCACAACCCGTGGAGATGCGCCATCCGTGGCCAGAAGAACACACCATCACGAACAGACAGACGAAGGCGCAAGGCATGGTAGTTGCGAAAGGGATCCGATGCCCGGCCCTTGGTCCTGCCCGGCCAACCCCGTTGAACAAAACCGATCACCTGACGCAGGACCAGGTCCCGTGCAATAGCCGACACGACCTGCGAACCTGTAAGTGGAAAACCCTTGACCGCACGACGTTCTTCCTCATCAATGTGGAAACAGAGTAGTTCATCACAATCGAAAACCGGGTCAGGGAACATCGGCAATCGCGACAATGTGTCAGCATTGGCGTGCTGGGCCGTGGGGTGATAGTGAATCTCGTAGTGAAAACGAGACAAGTATAAGGCCCAACGTTGCAGGTGGTGAGCTGCCTTATCCGGAAGCGACGCCGATGGGCTGAACAGAGAGACCAGCGGCTTGTGGTCGGTGATGAGGTGAAACTTAGAACCATACAAAAAAACGCTTAACTTCTTTAGAGCATAAATGATAGCGAGCGCCTCCTTTTCGATTTGAGAGTAACACCGTTACGCATTGTTGAGGGTCTTGGAAGCATAGGCGATGGGTCGTTCCGACCCATTCTCATACCGATGGGCGAGAACAGCCCCTAGGCCATACTGTGACGCGTCAGTCGCCAGAACCAAGTGCTGACCCAGACGGAATGTGGCAAGACAAGGCGCCGACTGCAAATGAGCCTTCAGGCGGACAAAAGCCTGCTCACACTCGTCGGGCCAACAGAAAGGGACGTTTTTGCGTAACAGCTGATGCAGAGGATGAGCTACCGGCGCCGCGGATGGAATGAATGTGTGATAATGAGCAATCTTGCCTAGAAACACCTGAAGTTCTTTGACCGTAGACGGCCGGGGTAGAGCGTTAATGGCCGCAACGTGCTGACGTAGAGGACGTATACCCTCATGGGACAAGTGGAAACCAAGATACACAATGGAGGGTTGAAAGAACTGTGACTTGGCGAGATTGCACCTCAACCCAGGCGAATGCAAAACCCGAAACAGTGAACGCAAATTGCAAAGGTGCTCCTCAGTGGAGGCCCCCGTGACAACAATGTCATCCAGATAGTTTATGCAGCCGGGAACGGAAGCCGTGAGCTGTTCCAAAAACCGCTGAAAAATGGCCGGCGCACTAGCGACGCCAAATGGTAACCGCTGGTACTGATACTACCCACAAGGAGTGTTGATGACGAGAAATTCCTCAGAAGAAGCATCCAACGGCAACTGATGGTACGCCTCCGGTAAGTCAAGTTTGGAAAAGAACTGGCCCCCAGCGAGGTTGGTAAATAACTCCTCAGGACGGGGAAGAGGATAAGTGTCAATGAGGCTCTGAGCGTTGACAGTGGCTTTAAAATCACCACACAATCGCAGACTCCCGTTTGGTTTAGAAACCACCACGATTGGCGATGCCCATTCGCTGGAGGTAACAGGAAGGAGAATCCCTGAAGCTGTTAACCTGTCTATCTCAGCCTTGACAGGTGCATGCAACGCCACCGGAATAGGGCGTGCCTGGAAAAACTTAGGGCGACGTGTAGGTTTAAGAGTAATGTGGGCTTCAAAATCCTTGGCACGACCCAGACCAGCAGAGAACACGGACGAAAATTCAGAACACAATCCATCCAGCTGTTGATACGGAATATCCTCAGATATGAGGTGCACATCATCATCAATGGAGAACCCGAACAACTGGAAAGCATCATAACCGAACAGGTTTTCAGTGCCCGCATGATCCACCACATAAAACGTGAGGGGCCTAACAACAGACTTGTAGGCAGTGGAAGCATCAAACTGGCCAATTATAGGAATTTTCTGTTTATTATAAGTTCTCAGATTTCGCGTAACTGGAGACAAGGGAGGGGAGCCCAACTCCAAATACGTGCGAGAATTAATGAGAGTTACTGCAGAGCCAGTGTCCACTTGCATGCGAATGTCTTTATCCAGAACACGAACAGTAACAAACAACTTATTTGTTTGAGAAAGCACACAGTTGACATCCATGTCCGATGCCTCGTCCTCGTCGACAGGAACTTTAGGGGACTGACATACAGAAGCAGTATGGCCTTTTTTCCTACATGAATTACACGTGGCCCAACGTTTTGGACACGCGGCCCTGTCATGCTGTACGAAACAACGTGGACAAGAAGGAAGTGCAGAACGAACCTGCTTCTGTGGTTGCTGTTGTCGCTGCGAGTGTTGCGGCCCAACACGACGTTGTTTACGCGAATGAACCGCCGCCACATCTTTGTTCTCCTGTGAAACAGGCAAATTGCTTGTGTCAAAAGTTGACTGTACAGCGCCTACATCACACCACGCGTCTATTTGCGCGCCAGCAGCGTGAGACACTTCAAAGGATTGAGCGATGCTTAGAACTTCCAACAACGACGGGTTTGGCAGTTGTAGGGCATGTTGCCGAACTTCTTTATCAGGAGCAAGCCATAGAATAGCATCCCTAACCATTGAATCAGCATAAGACTCATGATGAGTGTCCGTGACAAACTGACATTTCCTACTCAGACCGTGTAGTTCCGCCGCCCAAGCCCGGTAAGATTGATGGGGCTGTTTCCGACACCGGTAGAACGCCACACGGGCGGCAATGACGTGGGTGTTTTTTCGGTAATAGTTAGACAATAAGTCACACATTTCTTGGAAGGACAGAGAGGCAGGTTCCCGCAGAGGGGCTAACTGAGATAGCAGCTGATAGATCCGTGGGGAAATCCAAGATACAAATAACGACTTACACATAGGAGCGTCGACAATGCCGAAAGCCAAGAAGTGTTGCCGCAAACGCTTCTCATAATCCTCCCAATCTTCAGCGGCCTCGTCGTAAGGAGGGAATGGGGGCAGAGAAGAGGAAGACAGACGATGAGTAAGCGACGTCGACAATGCCTGAATAGCAGCCGTCAGGTGTGTTTGTTGTTCAATGAGCACTTGCATAAGCTGTTCCATGTCTGCCCCGTCACGAACACACAAATCCACAACGCAGTGAAAATATCCGACCTCGTCGCCAAAAAGTGTTATAACCTTTAATCACCAATAATTGCGTGGATATTCAAACACACCCACTTAGAAACAATAGCTCGTTACATGATAACAACTCAGTATCTCTATTCGACTGCCGTGCCATGACATGCGGGCGGTGCCGTTCATAGCTAGGTGGCGCTCCCGCGCTCAGCCGAGTTGCGGAGCGCCTCTATCGCATACTGTCGTGGCGGCACTGTTAAATGTCGTGGCACTGTCACAACAAAAATGTGAACCAGCTCTATCCTGACTAAAATGGAGATACCTGCTCAATGACTGGCATCGCTCTTTTGAGAGAAACTAGATCAGACAGACAAAGAACTGCATGTAAATCAGGAAGGATGGGGTGTCCATTTTGTCCATTGTTTCCAATGGGGCCAAAAGATAAGAATGGATAAAGGTGCTTTTATTTTTGGCTTTTGAAATTGATATATCAACTGAAAATATTAAAGTAATGGTATAGTGCTGCAATGTAAATCTTTTCACTCCATCCCCTTGTGGTGTTTTGAATGTTTGTATTTTGCCATGTCTCTTCATGCTGTATAAGTTATGCTATTTGTGAAAACTCTCAGTCGCTGCTGCACAAGAACTCTCTGTGGGACCAATCACCAATGTGTATCAAGTGTGGACAGCAAAATTCCCCTTGGTGTGTGAACTGCTCCATTCTAAAACAAGAAAGAAATGTACAGGATAACAAAAACTTTGACTTCCCTTTGTGCTTTGATGCAAAGAAAAAATATGAATATCTACATCCAGTTACCGAACGAGGTAGCGCAGTGGTTAGCACCTCAGACTCGCATTTGGGAGGACGACGGTTCAATCCCATCCTGATTTAGATTTTGCGTGATTTCCCTAAATCGCTCCAGGCAAATGCCAGGATGGTTCCTTTGAAAGGGCACGACCAACTTCCTTCCCCGTCTTTCCCTAATACAATGAGACCGATGACCTCGCTGTTTGGTCTCTTCCCCCAAACGACCCAACCCAACCCTCTACATCCAGTTCCATTGAAAACAAATTTTGCGAACACAGTAACTAAGCTCTTGTCTATAGCAAGGATGAAGACACCCTCAATGTCAGTGTCCTTGTGGCCATATGAATACATATTTTTGTGAGGAGGACAGGATGCCTTCCTCCTATGTTCCCAATGCACCTGCATCAAGGATCGCAGTTCCCTACCCCCTGCCAGTAAAGAGTCCTCCTCAAGCAGCATCCCTAAGGAGATGTTACTTTCCTCTGCAACTACTGTTGTCAAAAGTGGACACGGATCTGCCAGCTCCAGCATTGCTTGAGGACATTATATCTTAAACATCAGAACAACTACTGTAGAGACCCATGCCTTTTCTTCACAGGTGGGGAACAATTTGCATTGTGCCAGACACTAATGAATATTCTTGGTATCCCGTTAGATGGCAGTATTCATCTGACCCTACTGTTATTCCAGAACACTTTGTGGCACAATGCAATCGAACATCTGCAACTGACGATTAGTTATATGTTTCCTTCTGTGTGAAAGACGGGTAGAGGATAACAGCCTCTCCTTCATTACACAATGTCTTGAACCATATAATGCTCCTTTCAGTAAATTCGAACTCATCGGCACTCTGGTCCTTGGCCACAATGTGTCATTGGGACCTGATCGAATTCACAGTCAGATACTATACCTATATGTGGTGTCAACATATGCTTATAGCCTTTAATTGTATCTGGTGTGAGGGTGAGCTCCTAACCCAGTGGAGAGAAAGCACAATTGTCCCAGTCTTGAAACCAGGTGAAAATCTGAATGAGATGGACACTGATAGAGCCATCAAGCTAACAGATGTTCTGTGTAAGCTGCTTGCTTGCTTGCTTGAATGAATGGTGAATTGGAATCTGTGTCAGTCTGTTGAGACAAGGCATCTTTTGCCCAATTCCCAGTATTGATTTTTAGAGGGCTGGTGCACACTGACCACTTAATTTGCCTGGAGTCCATTATAAGAACAGGTTTTTCGTGTTGCCAACATCTCATTCCTGTCTTCTTTGGACTTAAGAAATGCCTATGATGCCTCAGGACATTACCTTGTCCTTATAACACACTGGGTGAGTGAGATTTCAGAGGACCTCTCCTGATTTTTGTCCAGAATTTTCTACTGTTCAGTTGTTGCGCATTCCAAGTTGGCGCATCCTTCAGTACCCTCCAAGCACAGAGAATGAAGTCTCACAGGGACCAGTGCTGGGAGTTGAAGCACTATAATAAAATGGAACACCTACACCCATCTTTATAATGTCATTTATTATATGGCTACCAGTTTCCGTGTTTTGATGCACCATCTACAGGCCTTAACTGACACCGAGGGGGTTAACACCATCTATATACACGATTCATCAGTGGCCAACATCTATAACTGGTTTTCATAGACTACCTGTAACAGTGGTGATGTCTCTCCAACTGTCAACTAACAGGGGAAACATTCAAAACAGAACGTCTGTTCTGAATGTTTCTGTAGTCAGTTGATAGTTGATGGTTAGAGAGACAACATCGCTACTACAGGTAGTCTGCAAAAATCAGTTACTAATGTTGACCTATGATGAACCGTGACACAGATGGTGTTAACACCCTCAGCATCAGTTAAGGCCTGAAGATGGTGCACTGAAACACCGACACTGGTAGTCATATAATAAATGACATTATAAGGATAGCTGTAGATGTTCCATTTTATTACATAAGTGAACAGCCGAAGTCCCTCAGACCTCCAATCACAAACACGGACATACAAAAATATTGAAGCATTGGTGCTTAGGGTCTTGCCATCTTTATATGGTGTAGACTTGTATTCACTACTGTTTTTCAACCTTACATTTTGCTGCACACCAGCTGCAGGGCACTGTGAGTGAAACACAGTCTTGGGCTTTCAACCATTACTACCAAATTTTCACTGCCAATGTAGAAATGTTAATCCATACACAGAACTGTATCATCATAATGAAATGCTCAATATGATAGTGTCATACTGTCATCTTGCTTTTTGGGAATTTTATTTGATGCCCAGTGTACATGGTTGCCAGATATTCCCCAGCTTAAAAAGAAGTGCCTGTTGAAATTTGGCAATCTGGACTGCCTCACCCACACCACAGGATGTGGAGCACTCCACCTTCATGCACCTTTACAAAGCCTTTGTCTTATCTCGGCCTTATTATTGGAGTCTGGCCTATGAATTGGACACACCACTGCTGTTATGGATACTGAAACCAGTGCAACATTGCAGGATCCAACTTGTGACTGGTGCCCAGTGAACAGTCTACTGGCACAGGGTGGGATTCCTCCTTTTACAAACCATATACCACCAATTACTACTGAATCATGCAATAAATGTCCTCTGCTATCCTAAATGCACAAATCACCGTGTTGTTTTCCCCAGTATGGGAACATGAACAGTAAAATCTCTTGTGTGAACTACATTCTGTTCCATATACTGAATTGTGTGGTCTAACTCTTATCCCTTTATGCTTCTCAAGAGAGTATGTGGCCAGGAAACAAAGTGATGTTACCAACTAAGTAATTTGTTGTCCTTATTTTATGTAGTATCAAATGTCTTTAGCCCTGGACAGTGGATGCTTTTCCATTACCAGTAAATTTACATTAAAGAATTATTTTCATATCATAATATTTACATCCTTAATCAAAGGTTACGTGAATTCACTGAACTGACTGCTGTACTCATGTCCTGTATCATTATTACATTTTAGCATACTCTTATCCTCTCCCTCCTATTTCATTCACAATTGGTGCATAGGATGGCCAACTTTCAGTGAGCTACTATAACATATTGAAACTAGCATCAGTGACCATGAGGCAGTTGTAGCAACCATTATTACTTAAGTACAAAGGACATTCAAACTAAGTAAGAAGATTTACATACTTAGTAATCGAATGGCTGTGATAGCTGTGTGGGGGGTGGGGGTGGGGGGGAGGCAGTAGGTAAATACATCACTCCTACACTCCTATAGGGTCTGCGATGACAAAATTAGACTAATTACAGCACACATAGAAGAGGCATTTATGCAGTCATTTGTCCCACGTTTGGTACCTGGTTGGAATGAAAGAAACCCATAACATGTACTATCATGCTAAGTACCCTCCATCAGGAACTTCAAAATGGTTTGCAGAGTATGTATGTAGATGGAGATGTAGAAGCACTTTTTTTTTTTTTACTTGTCATGGATGTTTCAAGATAGATATGTGGATTGAAGTATTGTTTTATCAGTATTTTGCAGAATGTTACTGCTATAAATTTTAATAGTTAGCCTGTAAATACTTTTGGATTAAAGGAGGCCACTCACCGGAAAGTAGAAGTGTTGTATTATTGATAGGCAGACACATAAAGAAAGTAAAAAACTTGCTAGCTTTCGGAGTAATCCTTTTTAGAGCCAGAGTGCAAAGACACACACACACACACACACACACACACACACACACACACACACAAAACCTACCTGTGCCCATAAGTGTGGTGGCAGGATGAGTAAGGGAGTGGAGGATGTGTTGCAAGGATAACTCCCACCTATGTAGTTCAGAGAAGCTGGTGGTGGAGGCAAGGATCCAGATGGTCTGGATTGTGAAGCAGCCATTGAAACTAAGCATGTTACGCTCAGCTGCATGTTGTGCTACTGGGTGGTCAGCTTTATTCTTGGCAACAGTTTGGTGATAGCCATTTATCTCGGTTGACAGCTGGTTGGTAGTCATACTGACATAAAAAGCTGTGCAATGTTTGCAGCAGAGTTGGTATATGACATGCATCGACAGGCACTGGCCAGCCTCTTACAGGGTAGGATAAGCCTGTGGTAGGACTGGAGTAAGAAGTGCTTGTGGGTGGTTTTGGTAGATCTTGCACCTTCATCAGGCTTTGATTATCTTTGAGCATGCCCATAAATGAGGGATATCTTACACATGATTCACCCTTCCTATAGTGTTGTTCCATCTCCCACCCAACCTGCATAATATCCTAGTCCACCCCTATGCCACCCCCAACCCCAACTCTTTGCCACAGAACTGTATCCTTGTGGAAGACCACGGTGCGAGACCTGCCCATTCCACCCACTCATGCTTACTACTCCAGTCCTGTCACAGGCTTATACTACCCCATAAAAGGCAGGGCCACCTGTGCGAACAGCCATGGCATACAAGGTGTGTTCAAAAAGAAACTGAACTTTTGAAATAATGCACCATCCAGCAGAGAGAGCACACTGCAGCTACTGAACACACCTACCAACAGGTTTAAACAACAAATTGCCATTTGCCTCATATCACTCGGACAATTAGCAAGCGAACCACAGCTGCTGAAGTAAGCACGTGTACAGCCTGCTCATCGGTTTGGTGCAATGAAGGAACTTGAAGAACAATGTGTGTGTGTGTGTGTGTGTGTGTGTGTGTGGTTCTGTGATGTTTCCAAATCTGAACGTCCTTCCACATCAACATATGATGGCCATGTGGATAGCATTGATGCTATGATTCCCAGAAATCATTGTTTAACTGTTCAGGAAACTGCTGAGGAGGTGAGCATCAAATTTTGACTGAAAAACTGGAGATGCGTGGTGTCGGTGCAAAATTCGTACTGCATTTGTTGACTGAAGATTAGAAATGATCATTGAAATGTGTGAGGAACTGCTTGCTGTTTTTAGTGACAATGGAAACTTTCTTAAGAACATCTTAACAGGCGGTGAAATGTGGGCGTATGGCTGTGGTGCTGAAACGAGCAGTGGGTGGGCAAAAGGTCACCTAATCCAAAAAAAGCATGCATGCGTCAGTCAAAGATCAAGGTGGTGATGGTTGTGTTTTTTGACTACAAAGGCATTATCCTTCATGAATTTGTGCCATGTGCTCAGATGGTAAACAAGGAAGTTTACCAGGGATTCCTAGTGCATGTAAGGTATGCTGTGCACAGCTTTTTATGTTAGTATGATTACCAACCATCTGTCCTCCAGGATGAACGGCCACTACCAAACCGCTGTCAAGAATAAAATTAATCACCCAGTGGCACAACATGCAACTAAGTATAACATGCTCAATTTCAGTGGCTGCTTTGCGATCCAAGCCATCTGGATTCTTCCCTCCACTGTCAGCTTGTCTGAACTATGCAGATGGGAGTTATCCTAGCAACACGTCCTTCACTCCTCTAATCATCTTAGCCTCAATCTCCGGCAACACACTGTCATCATGCCCAGCATGTGATCCTGCCACTCCTCCCTCCTTCCCACCAAGGCACAACCCACTCACCTCGACCTCTCTGCCTGCCCCCCCTGCCCCCCCCCCCTTCCTCTCTTTTACTCTGAATGTGTTTTCTGTGTACTGTAGCTCGAAAAAGGATTACTCAGAAAGCTAACAAGTTTTTTTTTTTCTTTTGTTATGCATGTGCCTATGTGCCTTTCAACATTTCAACACTTTTACTTTTCAGTCAGTGCTGTACTTTAATCCAAAAGTATTACCATTCTATCAGAACTTTTCTACAAAGCTGCTAATAAGCCTCACTGTGGTGCACAACAGATATCTTGTAGTGTCTGCCACTGGAGTTGGAAGAACACACCCATCCTCCCCTCACCTTAATTAATCTGTGAAAAAATACACAGTTTATGTTTCTCTATTATTCCTATTTGGTAAAGATCCAAACTTATGAGCAATATTCAGAAATAGACTAAACAAGGGTTATGTAAGTTACCTTCTAAGCAAATGAGCTTTACTGCCACAATACTAGAATAAAAATCTCTTTGTAAACAATGTGTGAGCAGATAGGGTTCAGAATGGGGTTTTATATTCTGATACAAAAGTCTTTTAACCAGTTTCTGGCAGACATCAAACAGGAAATGGGGAATCCTGCTACTCACCTCGTAGGAGAGGTGTTGAGTCACAGACAGGCACAGTGAAAAATAATGTTAGAAATGTTCATCTTTTGGACTATGCCTTCATCATTGTCTTAATGCTGAACATTTCTAACATTATTTTTCATTGTGCCTCTCTGCAACTCAGCACCTCCTCTTTATGTTGAGTAGCAGGATTCCCCATTTCCTGTTTGATGTCTGCCAGAAACTGGTTAAAAGACTTTTGTACCTATGTGATGAGTAGCAATCTATCCTTTCCATATAGTTGTTATTCCTTCCTGGACTTTCCATTGTTTGAAATACTTTATTTGCCAACCTCACAATTTATCATAATATTTTGACTTTGGGATGTAAATTCTGCTTAACATCAGTGCTCATATTAAACAGGTCTTTAACTTTTCCATTATACAGATGGCTGATAGTATTCTCTGAAATCAGCAAAATTACAGAAATCATACATGTTTAATAGATAGTGTTAGATAAAAACAAGTACTGAGTAGTATAAGAGTAATTGTTCACAATGAAAAATGTGAGTAAATCAACACTAGTAGTGGATTAACACTAGTCTTAATTTATTGCTAGTTTGTTTTACAGATGTTACCTGCAATGGCTGCTCTTTATGAGCAACTGTAGTTCTTATTACCCCTGAGAAGCGCTGTTTCCCATTCTACAACGGTATGAATAACACAAAACATATTATTAAAGAAAAGCTATGCTTGAAATACAGAAAAGTTAATGAGGAAAAAAGTTGAGACGGAAAAAATTATAAACATAGTGGGCGAATATGAAATTTGACATCCCTAAAGTACTCTGAATCTTGACATTTGCTCTTTGTAACTACAGGATAGTTATAATTAAGCTTTTGCTACTTGAGCCAATGTAGAAGGAAAACTGTTTACTGTATAGGCACCCAATTTCATAGGAATGATGTTCATTCTGTGTGAAGCAGGACTTGCATTGTTAGTAGTGTTAGTGTCATGACTTGCCATTAGGCACCAATACTGGTGTAGTGACATGGTGTTGAAACACAAGCATAAGATTGCATTACAGTTGCAGACAGTCAAGAAGGATCTGGACAAGGTAGCAGGGCTTTACTCCTAAAGCTGCTTTATTAAAACAACAGCAATATTTCTGTGTTCGTCATGAGTATTGACACATTAAAGGAATTGGGAGGGTTCCTCTTTCTGCACTGGTATTGAAGAACATGTTTCAGAAGTTCAAGCAGTGCAAGAGCTGTGTCACAACAGCCAACATCCGACCTGAGATGTTTCTGGCAGTAGTAGAGCAATCTCTAGTGTGGTTACAGGCTGTCAGAATGCAGATGGTCATCACATTGAGCAACAATGTAAACATGATATACAGTTAACAAATGTTACGCTCTTGTGTGGAAATTAAAATATGTTTCTGTCAATGGTTTTTTCATTGTTTCTCATCCACGTGACCTCACAAATGTTTCCACAAACTTTCTTTATCCTACAATCACTTGTTTCTCATGGGGACCCTTTCAAGCAGCAAAAGTTTAATTATAATCATCCTGTACAAAAATCTTACTGAAGGCTTAAGCATTATATTTAATGACTTGGATGAAAGGCCTTCAGAAATAACAAACAGAAAATATTAAAACCATTTCACTAAATTATGCATTCAGATCTAAAATTCAGAGTTAAGACCTATATGCTGGTATAAAAATTGTTAAAAAATATTCCCAGTATAAAGCAGGAAAAGGTATTTTTGGCAATTTGTGGTGAGGTCTTATTGGACCAAACTACTGAGCTCATTGGTCCCTAAGCCTACACACTACTTAATCTAACTTAAACTAACTTACACTAAGACAACACACACCCATGCCCGAGGGAGGACTCGTACCTCCGACGGGGAGAGCCGCGGACCATGACGAGGTGCCTCAGACTGCGCGGCTACCCCGTGCGGTGTAAAACGTAATATTTTTCATCTACTGCCCTTATAAGGTAACTGAATGTCCAAGCAGAGGTCTGCTAGGAGCTTATACAAAAGAGAAATATCTGTACTTGCCTAAACAACTAAACAAATATTTAATATCCTAAATGATAGTCACTGGAAGAACTTTCTCAGAAGCAATGTCTGTTCTGGGTTCAGTTAACAAACTAATGTGGTCAATCATAATTACAGAAAGCTGAAAGCTCCTCATTGGTGGGGGGGGGGGGGGGGGGGGGGGAATACTTCATGAGTTAATTTGACATGAATATGATGGACAGATGGCTAAAAATGCCTGACAATAAATCTATATTTGAAACATCCTGGAAGATTAAAACTGTGTGCCAGTCCTGGACTCGAAGCTGAGACCTTCCCCATTTGCAGACAAGTGCTCTAGTGACTGATATATCCAAACAGAACTCATGACCCCCTCCCCTCCTTCCCAGCTTTACTACCAATATCTCATTTCCTACCTTCCAAACTTCACAGAAGTTCTGATGCATACCTTGTGGGAGTAGCACTCCTGGAAGAAAGGATATTGCAGAGACATGGCTTAGCCATAGTCTAAGAGAATGTTCCCAAAATAAATTTTAATTCTGCTGGGGCATGTGCACTGATTATGCTGGAAAATTCATTCTAGAAACAATACCGTAGGCTGAGGCTAAGCCGCATGCAGTGTCTTTTCTTCCAGGATTGCTAATTCTTCAAGGTGCACAGGAGAAGGTAGGTGACGAGATACTGGTGGAAAGGAATCTGTGAGGGGGCTCATGAGTTATCCTTCGATATCTCAGCTGGCAGAGCACTGGGCTGTGAAAGGTGAAGATCTCAGGTTCAAGTCCTGGTCCAGCATATAGTTTTAATCTTCCAAGAAGTTTCAAATCAGTGCAGTCTCCACATCAGAGTAAAAATCCATTGTGGAAACAAATCAGTAGGTCAATGATTCAATTTCAAATAGGCGGTAGGATTTTTTTCTGTTATATATTATTACCTTCGTCCCTGGTAAAGACTTGTTTATGTAAAATAATCAATGTTGTAATGTTTACATGCAGTGTAGATTCCGCCAGTCTAATCTTGATTTTTGTGGGCTGTGGACTTCTTGAATAGTATTTGGACTCTGCTGCGTGTATCTTTGACAGTATCTGGCTACTGACTCAATCTTATACAAACAATTTCTGTTCCAGTCATTTAGTTCATACCACAAAAACATGCATGATTTGGACTTTGTATATTTCCCATTTGTGAGAACTGCCTGTATTTGCACTTTGCAAACTAACCTAGTCCTTGTCTAATAAATAGTATTTCAAACCAGCAAATTTTTTAGCTCTATGTATTCATAGTACGCCTTTTCAGATCTAAAGAATAGTTATGATTTATTATGAAACTGTACAAATTTATTATGAAACTACAAAAATGGAGTGTCAGTCTTAAAATGCATACACAGATGTCTTGCACTAGTGGCTATTAAATAAAATCATCGATTGCATTATTACAGGGGATTCACAGCCATTATTTCCATTCACAGAGGCTTCATCAGACATTTATTTGATGTTCTTTGTAGGCCTGCCTCTCCCTCGGGATCTTCATTTGTCTAATGTGCACCCCACGCAATAGTGTATTTACCATTCACCACTGGCCAGTTGGCTGTAGGCAAGGACCTTGAATATAAAAAAGGAATCACCTTATCAACTTCAAGCTAGATGTACTTGTTCATTTACATTTCACTAATTATTATTATTATACTGCCACTGAGAACATATTACAAACATAAATATTATGAGGGGGATTCAATAAGTAAAGAAACACATTTGTTTCCTTGACCAATTTTTGTTAAAAAAAATTAATTTTCTTTGTGACGTGCTTAAACATTCTGCTGTCATCTCATATATTTTCAGTCCGGTAGATGGCAGCACTACACTGAGGTGATAAAAGTCATGTATACTATGTAATGTCGTGTCAGATTTCCTTTTGCCCGGCTTAGTGCAGCAACTCAACGTGACCTGCACTTAACAAGTCGTTGGAAGTCCCCTGCAGAAGTATTGAGCCATGCTGCCTCTTTAGCCACCCATAACTGTAAAAGTGTTGCTGGTGCAGGATTTTGTTCATGAACGGACCTCTCGATTATGTCCCTCAAATAAGAACGAAGGAATGTGAGTCCAATATGCTAACCACTGTGTCACTTGGTATGTCCAATAAGTAATCGATGGGATTCATTTTGGGCATTCTGACTGGCTAAATCATTCACTCAGATTGTCCAGAATGTTCTTCAAGCCAGTCACAAACAATTGTGGCCCAGTGACATAGTGCATCGTCATCCATGAAAATCCTATCACTGTGTAGGAACATGAAGTCCATGAAGATCTGAAAATGGCCTCCAAGTAGCTGAACATAACAGTTTCCCGTCAATGATCAGTTCCATGTAATGTAAACGCATCCCAAAACATTATGGAGCCACCACCAGCATGCATAATGCCTTGTTGACAACTTTGATCCATGGCCTCGTAGGGTCTGTGCCCCACTGGAACTCTACAGTCGGCTCTTAATACTACTGAAATTAGGAGTCATCTGACCAGGCCACAGTTTTTCAGTCATCTAGGGTCCAAGTGATGTGGTCATGAGCCCAGGAAAGGCACTGCAGGGGATGTCGTGCCATTAGCAAAGACACTTTCGTCGGTCATCTACTGCAGTAACCCATTAATGCCAAATTTTGCCACACTGTCATAATGGATACATTCATCATACATCCCATGTTGATTTCTGCAGTTCTTTGAAGCAGTGTTGTATGTCTGTTAACACTGGCGACTCTACACAAACACCACTGCTCTTGGTCATTAAATGAAAGCCATTGGCCACTGTATTGTACATGTTGAGAGTTAATGCCTGAATTCTCAGCACATTCTTGACACTGTGGATCTCAGTATATTGAAGGTCCCTAACAATTTCCAAAATGGAATGTCTCCAACATCTAGCACCAACTACCATTCCATGTTTAAAGTCTGTTAATTTCTGTCGTGCAACCATAATCATGTCGGAAAGCTTTTCACGAGTCACCTCCACTAATGCACTGCCATTTTATACCTTGTCGTCACGATACTGCTGCCATCTGTATATGTGCATATAATTATCCCATGACTTTTGTGACCTCAGTGTATAAGCAACTGACAAAATGGCATCTGCAACCTTAGGTGCATTCCAATCAACGAAGAGTTGCTGAATTTCTTTTAGCAGAAAATCAGACAATTACAGATATTCACAGGCATTTACATAATGTCTACAGACACTGGGCATTGTATAAAAGCATGAGAGAGTACTGGGCAGAGCTTCTGTCATCAACAGAAGGAGGAGAATGAAATCTGTCGATATCCCACATGCAGGCGTATCCCACTTAACTTTGACACCTGCCTGCAATGTGCAGATACTATTATTCAAGACAACTGGCAAATAACGATCAAGCAGAGCTTCTGTCATCAACAGAATGAGGAGAATGAAATCTGTCGATATCCCACATGCAGGCATATCACACTTAACTTTGACACCTGAAATGTTGCAATGTGCAGATACTATTATTCAAGACAACTGGCAAATAACAATCAAGCAACTCAGTGCTCAACTTGACACATCTGTTGGTAGTGCTGACTCACTTGTTAACCTATTATCGTATCTAGAGATTTGTGCCCACAGGGTTCCTCGAAACATAACTGCAGAACATAAAGAGGAAAGTAGGAACATCTGTGCTGAATTGCTTTGACTTTGAGACAGATGGGGATGATTGTCAAACATTGTCACAGGCAATGAAACATGTATTCACTATTTTAAACCTGAAATGAATCAGCAGTCCACAGAATGGTGCCAAACAATGTTTCCTTTGAAGCAGTAGTTTCGGACAATACCCTCAGCTCATAGTCATGGCTACAGTCTTCTGGGACTCTGAAGGGGTTATTCTGTTTGATGTCCTCCCTCATGGTCAAATGATCAACTCCGAAGTCTGTTCATAGACTCGTAGCAATTGAAGAAACGAATATAGCATGTTCATGGCCTCAAAAGTGAGACTGCACTTCTCGTTCTTCATGATTATGTAAGGCCACTTCCAAGTCTGCACACTGAAGAGGAGATCACAAAACATAAGTGGACTGTTCTCGCTCACTTGTCCTACAGCTCATGTCTCGCACCTTCTGAGTCCATCTCTGTGGCTTACTGAAAGACTGACTTCACTGAAAGCAGTACAGCAATGATGGCTAAATTAATGATGCAACAAGAATTAGGCTGAGACACAGGCCAATAGAGTGATGTCATGACAGCATATGAGCTTTCACATTAAGGTGGTATGAGGCTATACAGCTGAACGAAGATTACATTTAAAAACAGGGCTTAATAGCCACAGAATTGGGGAACAATGTAGTATATTTAAATGGTGAATGAAACTGTTCTACTGTGAGAAAATATGTGTTTCATTACTTATTGAATAACCATAGTAAATATTATGCATTTTCAAACGTCTTGAGGGTTCTGCTGCTTTACAAAATTTACTGCTTTGGCTTCAGATAATATGGTATGCCAATTGTTGTTCTGACTGAGTCACACTTTATCTTTCTGTAATCAAAGAGTGCTCTAAAGACAACTAGTATACATTGAACATGTGTGTGGTTATTGTATAAGTTGAGCTGTTAGTATAGTAATTCAGATATGGAAACATGTGGTCAGCTGAGAGTTGTGCATATTGACAAGATGGTTTAAGGTTTGAAAAAATTTCCTACAGAGGCTTGTGATGCAAGTGTCCTGCTATTGTAAACAAGACCATGAATATAAAGCACTCACATGCCAGATTGCGGAGTCTAGCTGGTATTCTGAGACTGACATATGAGCATTTAGCAAAGACATACTGAGCCACCATTCATAGGACCATAGTGGTGCCCTACCTGTTGTGTTGTCCAGACTTGATTTCCAGCAGACTACTGCCTACCTCCACATCTCTTGCATTGTCCAAGAAATTTTCCATGAACAGCCTTTACTCTTATACTTTCAATTAGAATAATAAAATTCCTTGTCATTATTGCTGTAGGTGTTGCAACTTCAGTATGAAGCATACATCCCAATGGCAGAAAAAGTACTCAAACAGATATGTGAAGATATCAGGCAGAAGTGGAAAGTAGAAAATATTGCTATATATCACAGGTAAAATAACTAGAAATTTTTGTTTTACCATTTAAATGCTAAATAATTTACAGTTCTAACAAGCAAGCTTCTCTCTCAGCTGAAATATGTATAGCTCACTGCTTTAATTTTTAGATTAGGCACTGTCCCTGTCAAAGAAGCAAGTATTGTAATAGCCACTTCATCACCTCATCGAGCTGCTTCTCTTGAAGCTACTCATTTTGCTATTGATGCAGTGAAAGCTAAGGTTCCAATATGGAAGAAAGAAATATATGCTTCAGATGAACCACAGTGGAAAGAAAACACAGAATGTACATGGAAGAAATCCTGATACAGTGTAACCTCAACTATGTTGCAATTATTTTCAATTGTTAATTAACTGGGAATTGTGTGAAAGTACTATAGGAAACACTTTGAATTATGTAGCTAATGGGAAACAAAATATGTAGATATTGGTGGTGGTTTTAGTGTTCTATGCTTGATGATTGTGTTCTGTGTGAACTTTTGAGATCATTGAAGTAATTAGCTCCAAGCAGTAAATATACTGCAACTGCATGATTTACGTAAACCACAGAAAACAATTAGTGTGTTATATTGCTCTATTTTGTTTTTGAATCGCTATTTATGTATAATTACAGTCTCTGTCATTTAACAAATTTTGCTTTGTGGATTGATATATTCATAGCATGAATTATTTAGTGTGATGGACAACCCCTAGTCACATGATTGAGAGCACTGCTTCATTAATAATATTGATTTCACTATTTTGTCAGAAAAGTGTTAAAGTATATTTTGTGGAAAAAAAGTTTTTTCTAGATTACAAATGTATAAAGTTTAAAACTGTTTAAAAATGGCAGAAATAAATGATTTGACAGTAATAATTCTATTGGTATGTATTATGCAAGTACCCTCCCCCAAGAAAAATACACTGATGAGCCAGAAAATTATAAGCACTTGCTTAATAAATAGTGTGTTGGTCCACCTATGGAACACACTGCAGCAGCAGTTCTGTAGGTAGGTATTCAAGAAGTCCTTGGTAGTTTTCTGGAAGTATGTGGCACCAATATGTATGCATAGGTCACACAGTTCCCACAAATTACAAGCTCATGGTTTGTGGGTGTAGATCTGGTGCAGAACTGCATCCTAGATATTTTCCATTGGGTTTGGAACAAGCAAATCTGGTGGGCAAGTCAATGTGTGCTCACTGTCACACTCCTCAAACCACTGGAGCACAGCTCTGGCCTTGTGATGTGGAAAGTTAGCCTGCTGGAAGATGCCATCGCTATCAGGGAAGACGTGAAGCATGAAAGGGTGCAGGTGGTTCGCAAAAATATTCACATAGTGCACAGCTACCTCAGTGCCTTCAATTATCACCACAAGTTTCATGGAAGCCCAGGTGAATGTACCCCACCAGCCTGCATCCATGATGCTGTATGTGCTTTGAGCATCTGTTTTGGCTGGATGACATCATATTCAGACACAACCACCAACCTGGTGTAAAAAGAAAGTGATCTGCCAGACAGCATGTTTCCTTTGATGAACAGTCTCATCTCGATGATCTTGGACCCACTGGAATCATAACTGATGGTGTTACTGGGTCAACATGGGAACACACAGGGGTTTTCAGGTTTTCTTTTGCAAAGCATCATGTTCATCAATGGTTGTTGAACGGTGCCAAAACACTTGCACCTTCACCTGCATTGTCCTTTGTCATCACATTGTCCACCGATTGCTGCCTATGCTGCTTTATGGAATGGTCCAACCTCTAACCTTCATGTTCTGTGATGAGGCATATGGACATCCAATACCATGTCACCTACTCATAGTTTCACCATCCTTCAAACACTTTCCACAGTTGCTCACAACACTAACACAAGCTGATTTTTTAGTGGATTTTCCCACCTGTGGCCCTTATCATTGCTACAATGATTTCCCATTCACGACTGCTCTAATTATATACATTCCATAACCTGTCACATGCCCACACCACCACCAGACGGCATCCATTCTCACAGTGGGCAATGGGCATAATATTTTGGCACATAATTGTACTGTATGCAGGGCCTGATAATGTGGAAGATAGATAGAGAACTGTTGGTGCAAGATGTGAATTTATCAGTCAGCCATGATGTATGTATCAATATAAATACAGGGTTATTACAAATGATTGAAGCGATTTCACAGCTCTACAATAACTTTATAATTTGAGATATTTTCACAATGCTTTGCACACACATACAAAAACTCTAAAAGTTTTTTTAGGCATTCACAAATGTTCGATATGTGCCCCTTTAGTGATTCGGCAGACATCAAGCCGATAATCAAGTTCCTCCCACACTCGGCGCAGCATGTCCCCATCAATGAGTTCGAAAGCATCGTTGATGCAAGCTCGCAGTTCTGGCACATTTCTTGGTAGAGGAGGTTTAAACGCTGAATCTTTCACAAAACCCCACAGAAAGAAATTGGATGGGGTTAAGTCGGGAGAGCGTGGAGGCCATGACATGAATTGCTGATCATGATCTCCACCACGACCGATCCATCGGTTTTCCAATCTCCTGTTTAAGAAATGCCGAACATCATGATGGAAGTGCGGTGGAGCACCATCCTGTGGTACGTTTAGCTCCCTGCTTGCTTTATTTGTCGACTTCCGCGGGCTATGCGTGAAACTTGCCCGCACGCGTTCAACCGTTTCTTCGCTCACTGCAGGCCGACCCGTTGATTTCCCCTTACAGAGGCATCCAGAAGCTTTAAACTGTGCATACCATCGCCGAATGGAGTTAGCAGTTGGTGGATCTTTGTTGAACTTCGTCCTGAAGTGTCGTTGCACTGTTATGACTGACTGATGTGAGTGCATCTCAAGCACGACATATGCTTTCTCGGCTCCTGTCGCCATTTTGTCTCACTGCGCTCTCGAGCGCTCTGGCGGCAGAAACCTGAAGTGCGGCTTCAGCCGAACAAAACTTTATGAGTTTTTCTACGTATCTGTAGTGTGTCGTGACCATATGTCAATAAATGGAGCTACAGTGAATTTATGAAATCGCTTCAATCATTTGTAATAGCCCTGTAGTGAAATGCACATATAATTGTGAGTTACATGGGTCTGCTAGAAGTACGTGAATTTTACTTGCTGAAACCTGAGATATATATTGTTAACATATTAGAAGAAACATCAAATTCAAAAGAAAAAGAGTTGACTCAGCAGGCAACACAAGTTTTGGTAAGGCTGATGAATTTAATTATCTTGGCACCTTGTTAACCGCTGACAATCATATCATGAGTTCAAAAGGGTAACAAATGTCACCATGGCCTTATGTCAGGCTTCACAAGCAAGTTATTTTTTGGGAAATCTAAATTGCACATGTACAAATCATTAATTGTACTCCTCCTGAGTTAAAGATCTGAAAAAGAAGAAACCAAATTAACAGTATATGGATGCCAAGTTTTGGAATCATAAGAGAGAGTGAGCAAGAATAACAACTGGAGAACATATATAATTATGTTTATTATAATTTGCACAAAGAACCAGTGATAGTAACAAAAATTGCAGTCTAAAGACTCCAATGGACTTGTCAGTACAGCACCACCAAACAGGATCATCAACAGTGTGACAGACCTTCTCATTGGAAGAAAATCTTTAAGATACCCACGTAAAATGATACTGTGTACAATTCCTTACCAGCAAGGCAGGGTACAGACAAATTATGTCATATATGAGCTGAACAAGTACATTGTAAAAACCTGTGAACAATGCAATCATGTCACAGTACTTGTAAACAAATTCCTAAGAAGACAAGATTTCACATGGCAAGGATTGCATATAAACAAAAGAGGAAAAAAGAAGTTATGCAGAGAATTGAAGTATGCAATTACAACCAAAAGGCAGATCATAGTCATGGGAAACAATATAGTAGTAACCATCATGCCAAAAGTAAAAAAATCTTCTGTAGCATCAAAAAACCAGGAAGATGGAAAAAAACTGGACCATCACATTCCAACAATGAGATTGAACAGACTGAACCAAGAAAAGCAGAAGCAGATTCAGCATTAACAGTAGCATTGGAACAAGCAACATCATCATCATCCCAGTCAACAGCAGAACCATAACCACTCTTGGCAGCAGCAGCAGCAGCAACAGCAGAGCCACAGTCACCAGTGGCAGCAGCATCCCCAGAATCATTATCATCAGAAACACTGGGAACAAGAAAAAGAATCAACATCAATAATGTAAAATGCAACATCAACATTGACAGAAGTAATAGGAGCCACTCGTCCCCTTAACAAGACAAGAACTTCACCACCATGGCATCTGAAGGAGCAGTCAACATTGGAAACCCCACCAAATGGTCATATACTAAGGAAGAGGAAAGCAGCAGTTCCATCTCATCTCAGTGATTTTTTGCTGAAGGGCTACAGGGAAACCACAGTAAGGTAAGTACAAGTGTAATGTTCCTACATATTAATGTTCAGTCTCTTAAGAACAAACTTAATGAACTTAAGTATTAGTGGGAAAACTTAAACTGCACTGTGATTTCAATAAATGAACACTGGCTTAGTAATGAGGAACTAAAATTAAGTGTAAAATTTGGATATGAATTGGAAAACCGGATACTTTAGAACAAGTACTAAACATGGTGGTGTATCTGTATATGTTAAAAATAGTGTGAACCTAATCTATGAAGTTATAGATGTAAGTGGACTGTACACAAAGCAAAATTTGAAGCTGCAGCCATAATGTTGCCAAACCAGGAAATTATAATAGCTTCAGTATACCGGTCCCCAAAACACAATGAAGACCTGTTTGTGGAGCTTCTGGAGAAACTGATACTCTTGCTACTCAAATAGAAAAATTACAGAATACTAATATTTGGTGACATCAACATAGACATTAGGTTTAAGAATAGAAAGGTTGATCACTAGCTAAATACATTAAGATCTCTTAACTTCAGTTGCATAAATGACATACCCTCAAGGCAGGAAGCATGTCTAGATAACATAATTTGTAATTTTCAACTAAACAGAACAGAATTCAACACATTCAAGCTAGGAATTTCAGATCATGAGGAACTATGGCTCAGACAAACTCTTAACAGTAAAGTAACTGAAACTTCCACAGACTGTAGAAAAATTATAAGACCAATTAATGAACCAAAGCTAAACAAGTTGATAATACATTGAATTTAATTAAATGGGATAAAATAATAACCACTGCAGGTGCAAATGAATCTACCAACAAATTTCTAGGACTGTTAACTGAAAATTTTGAAGCATGTTGTCCTAAACACTGCAAGAAAATATCAAAGCAAAATCGCTACACCCCACATCTAAGTAGAATAAGAATCATAATGCTGCTCTTATCATGATAAGTCCAAGCACAATAATGTTGACAAGGAAATGTACATGAAAGTGAAAAAGATTTACAGGTCTGAAATCAAGGCAGCTAAGTGCAAAGCAAATGATACGAATATGCTGAACTCAGTAAATAAATGCAAAGCTGCATGGGAAATTATTAAAACAGAAACTAACTGTGATGATAAACTATACCTGACACCAATTTCACCTGATATTCTAAATCTGCATTTTGTCAGTCCTCAATCAGATAATAGCATAATGGAGAATGTGAGTAAGGCAGAGGCACTGCTGCCTGAAATGAACGGTAAGCAGACAGACAGCTTTCACTGGATACTGGGAATACTGAGGAAGTGCAGTCAGTCTACAAAGGAGATTTGCTTAAAAATTACTCATGTAACAACTTCTAAATTATTCCTCAAGTGTGCAGGACTCTACCAAATAGGACTAACAGGGGATATTGAACATATACAGAGAAGGGCAGCATGAATGGCACAGGTTTGTTTGACCCATGGGAGAGTGTTACAGTGATGCTGAAGAAATTGAACTGGCAGACTCTTGAAGATAGAAGTAAACAATCCTGAGAAAGTGTATTAACAAAGTTTCAAAAACTGGCTTTAAATGATGACTATAGGAATATACTATAATCCCATATGTATCACCCAAACAGGGATCGCGAGGACAAGATTAGAATAATTACACCACACACAGAGGCTTTGAAACATTAACTCTTCCCATATTCCATACTTGAATGGAACACGAAGAAACCTTAATAACTGGTACAATGGGGCATACCCTCTGTCATGCACTTTACGGTGGTTTTGCAGATTACGGATGTAGAAGCAGTTGTAGGTTTGTGTGATCTTAATTGAGATGCAGTTATCTTTTTATTCCCAAATGGAAATATGTATTTTTTTCCAGAGTAGTTTTTGTTGTTGAACTTGGCTGATCTTTACACATTTAGTGACATTCTACATAAATTAGGAATGTGGCACTCAATTCTTCATTAGTAAAAATCATTGCTAGCTTATATAGGGTTTACAAATTAATTAAGGTTTGCCAAAATAAATATTTTATGAATAGCATAAACTGAATGAACTTTGGTATAGCTCTCCTTACAAACATACAGGATCTAATTCCACTGTATGTCATTCAAATCAAGCAATACACAACTAGTAAAGTATCACCTATGCTGACAATACATTTTATTGCACGTGATGCATCATTCAACCCACCTCAATATCACCAGACAAACATAATGTGACATATATTATTACTATATAATTTTCTTCCCAGACCAGTATGGAGCATGCTTTACAAGACAGCACAGAGGACACAACAGGGGACGTACCCCAACTCAAATGACTAAAAATTATTTAAAAACATGGAGACGTGCCCATCCAATCCTGATCCAGCCCCACTGCCCCCAAATCACTCCCAGCTGAGTTTCCAGAATTTCTTAGCCTCGAACCTTGCCTCACCGTCATTCCCCAAATGCCTCAACATGCAAACTAACCTTACATCCGTGGAAAAAACTGCAATCCACCACATAAAAACTGATCTCAACCTTACAAATCTACCTGCTGTCAAAGCTCCACAACTGTTGTTTTAAACTGCAAGGACTACCTGGTGGAAGGACTCTGCCAGCAGTCAGATTTGCCCACCTACAAACCCTGCCACAGTGAGCCCATTGCAGAAATCCAGCGGGATTTCCAGTCTCTCCTTAAATTCTTAGGCTCATCCCAAAATCTCTGCCTGGAGTCTGTCTCTCTTCTCATCCCTACTACTCCCCGCACTCCTACCTTCTACAAGCTTGTTAAAGTCCATAAACCCAACCACCCAGGATGCCCCATTGTGGCCAGTTACTGTGCCCCCACTGAGAGAATCTCTGCTCTCGTAGAGTAACACCTTCAGCCTATTACCCACAACCTACCCTCCTATATAAAAGATACCATCCATATCCTCCACCAACTCTCCACAGTTCCTGTTCCTTTACCACGTGGTTCCCTGCTCAACACTTTTGATGCCACTTCCCGTTACACTAACTAACACCCATGGTCTTACCACTATTGAACACTGCCTTTCCCAATGCCTGATTGATTTCAAATCTACAGCCTCCTTCCGAATCGCCTTGTTCAGCTGTATCCTCACCTACAATTAATTCTCCTTTGAGGGTATTACCTAGAAACAAATCTGGGGCACGGTTATGGGCACTCGCAAGGCACCATCCTATGCCAACCTATTCATGGACCATCCAGAGGAATCCTTCCTAAACTCCCAAAATCCCAAACCCCTTACCTGGTTCAGATTCATTGATGACATATTCATGATCTGGATCGAGGGTGAGGACACTCCATTCCTCCAGAACCTAAACACTGTATTGAATCATATTATTTTTTCATTCTTTTCTTTTCTTATAGAAAAGCTATATGTAAACTGCATGAGTTATAGACACTGCCAAAGGTAAATTAATGAGTTGTTTTGTGGCAACAATAATGTTTTGATACATCATTAAATATCTGTATGAAACAAAGCAAGAAATATGCTCTACAATTTATTAATTCCTGTACCTTCACCCTTTTGTTTTGAGAAGTGGTAGCGTACGGATGTATGCTTGGATCCATGGTACCAGCAGTGTTAAAAATGTGTATTTCCACCATTCATTGAAAGTGTTATAAAAAGGTATTGGAAAAGCAATATTTATTCGCACAGCTAAGAGGTCAACTCCTATGTGTTCATCATTTCACTTGCCACCAAGATCCTGCATCAAGAGGTTCGCTGCAGACAAGAAGAATTTACGCGCTAATCGGAGGAGTGTTCCTGCATCGACATTGTCACAGTCAAGTCTAAACACAACAGAATTAATGTGAAGCAGTACGTAATGCAAATTATGTTTATTGACCTTGAGAGTATTGATATTAAAGATCTGTTGATACTGGTATCAGTTACAGTTCACCGAGGATTGTGCAATGATTCATAAATTACCTTCAAATTTCTTTCAACTGTTCTTTCCAATCAATTTTTCCAATTATTCAAGAAATTGTTAATTAATTTCCATCACTCCACATCTATGTTCAGTCGCAACCATTTAAAGGGCGATGACGAGAGAAATATGAGGAGATCAATTGTTGAGCTAAAAATTTTTCAGATAAGTGATTCATATTGTTACAAGAAACTTTCATTGTATTTGTTACATGTCCACTGGATTCGAAATCATAAAAAAGAGCAAATGAAAATTAAATTCTGCCTACAAACGAGCCGAGCCGAGAATGCTTATTCCAGCGGTAAAGGTAGAAAGCTGTTATGCTGTATGCTTATATGGCCGCACTTGGTGGTGCCATCTCCTTGGCAGTAGATAATATCTTTTCCTTTCAATCAATATCCTTTACAAAAGGTGCATTTCTACAGAAAAGACGAAAATTTGTACGAAGTTATCATTAAAGTGCAAGTTAAGTCATTTAAATTCTATAAGACTGTGTCAAGTAACCATCAGGTTCATTAATGAATATGCAGCTAAAACTACTGTAATTGAAAATACCAATACAGACAAAATATCATTTAAAAAAATTATTCATAATTTTGTTAAAAACTATTTACAATGGAGGCAAAGGAAATTGCCATTATTCAATATTCATTACAAAATGAAATATGCCAAGATGTCAGAAATCTGAGCTTGGCAACAGTTGAAGGTAATGTACAAAATGGTGAACTGGCCAATGGCAAACAAAACAACAAGGTTGGCACCCCACTATCAATAAATCATGAGACTGGTAATATAACTAATCATGATGTCACTTTTATGACGCTCGATGAGAAAATTTCTTAGTTCTCGCTGGAAACATTTTTTCAAATAGTGAAACTGTAGGGTTTGGCAGTGAAAATTCCTTTGATTATTTGTTCATGATATTGAGAATGCCAGGAAACAGTTCATAAAAGCAATGTAAATACTAGTTAGACACACAATGCAACAGATAATACAACAGTTTACAAAACAACAGGAATTTCAGGAAAGTGTAACACAACAACATAGGATAGAGGACAACAGTTTAAACAGCAAAATCAGGCATTTAATGATTTCAAGGCTAATATTAGCCAACAGTTCTGTGAGGTGAGAAAAACTATATGCACTGAATTATCTGACGAACTATCCGGAAAGTTAACAGAGCTGCGTAAACAACTACAACAAGAAATAATTACTGACGTATCCTGCAATATAAATATGTTAACAGAAAGAGTATCATCCATAGATGATAAACAGGAACAACTTGCAGAATAGTTACAGAACCTTAGTGAAGCATATTCTAAAATTCAGAAGACGCAATCCCAAGTGGATCCATTGATAAAAAAAAAAGTGACGAACACAGTCAGCAAGTTGCAAGATGTGTGCAAAAACCTACCTACAGAAGTACAAGAGTGAACCAGTTATGTTTAGAGTCAAAATTTGCCAAAAAACAGGGAGATAAGATATGTGCAGATATAAAGGAAATAACTGAAAAAGCAGATGCCGGGATCCTGGATAAGGGCAGCACCCTTGCTGAAAATATAATGGCCGAGTGCAAAATTTATGTAGATACATTAGAAGCAGCTCTAAAAGAGAAAGAAAGTCAATTTTCAGCTAAAACAGATTCAGGTTTAAAGGAAGTAAAGGAAAGGTTACGAGGCAGTTTTGCTAAAACTACTGACATTCCAAAACAGCATTTGACAGAAAACAAACCTATGCTTTTGAGAAGTTAGATTCTTTCACTTGTTACCCACAATACGTGGCTAGCCCGTTGAAGGAAAATGGTGAAGGTTCCAGAATGCAGCAAGACTTGCCGGCAGCTGTACCTGTCGAGCAAGTGCAATTGCTATGCGCTACACCACAGGTGAACATAAACACGCCTGTCACTGACAGCGCAGTGTGTTTGTCAAAATTACTTGCAGACAAGGGATTACCTAGGCATCAAAAATTTCCAGTATTTACCTCTGAAGGGAAAAGAACAAACCCTGTGGTATTTATCAGAGCATTTCAAAATGTTTTACCTCATACCTGGACTGAAGCCCAGAAAATTTGATTTGTTGTTGGATACACACAAGGTGATGTACTAGTATGAGCTAAGGACATGGTGGAATGTGCCACTACTATGAACTGTTTGAGAGAGCTTTTATTGATAAATAATGGTCTGATGCCGTATAAGAGAGGCTCAGACATGAAGTATTCAACCCAGCTCCATTTGATAGCAAACATGGAAGCTTAAGGGGCTATTTTGAAAAATATTTGAATAAAACCAGATACTGGACGAACGTGGTATCTCAAGTAAATGTGCTGAAAATTTTAAAGAGCCTTCTTCCTGCCCACATTAGGGAAAAACTCATTACCATTCCAGAACACAACATCAAATACTTTCTATCTGTACTGGACTCAGTAGATTTGGTATATGAAGAGAGACCAGTACAACCCAAACCTGTTAATATGCAGATAGTCCCACAGAGATTTGGACCAACAAGTGAACAACGGATTCATAGTACAACATGGATGGCAACCTTACCCCTCACAGATCAATGGTAACAGTAACAGTAATCATAAAGGGAATGGCAAAAGCCATAAATTCAAGGGTGGATATAAAAGAAATGGGCAAAAATTTAACAAAAACAACTACAATGGGCAAATACATTATGACCAGCCTGTATAATATGTACAGACACAAGCTACCGGCAATAATCAGCCGATCGCTTGCCAAACGCCAAACAAGACCAGACAGTCAAATAATCCACAGACAGTGGAATTCGGCCAGCAAAGTAGCACACATATGCCAAATAACACAAAAAGGCAAGGAGAATTTCAGTTGAGGGCCTCACAGGATAGTAATTGGCACAATCAAACACCAACAGTCCATATAGTAGAAGTTACGCCTAACCCAGAGACCAATTTCACCACGATGTCGGAAAACTTAAACCCGTCACAGTAAGCTCCTGCTGTGTGACCTGGGGGGAGAGTGGGGGCACGAGCTTGATCGACACTTGCTTTATCAGATATGATCAAGGTACTGATGTGAAAGATGATCTGTATCAAAGTAATGAGAGTACACAGGAAAGCTTGACAGAGGTCAAAGTACAAGCTACTATTAAAGCCAAAATATTTGACCTTGATGTTCCCATTGCACTTGACACAGGTGCTACGACTAATTTGATGTCACAGGGATTCTTTCAAGAACTGAAGAAATGTGAGTGTATACCCATATGGCCAGCTTAATTTCCATCCAATTAAGACAGTTTTCTGTACAAAGCAATTTTTTTATAGTAGAGAAATTAGTAATTGATTGTTTAATTGGTATGGATACATTTAGGACATACCAAGTACAAATTGCTATAGGCAAGGGCCAATGTCATTTCACTGTAAATAACCAATTATTTGCAATAGACCTAATCAGGGGAAGTACTGATAGATGTAAAACTGAAGTTACTCATGACTTTTTTAACACAAAGGTAAGTGAATCAAAGTGCTTGTCTCGAAAATAGCAAGTGGAACTTAGGGAACTGATACTTGCTATTACACATGTATTTGGAAAAAAAAACAGGTATCATTAAAGATTTTGTGTATAAAATGAAAGTACGTATATCCTCACGAAACTTTTTGTTCCACTTCATACCCTATACCATGGACGAAGAGGGAAGCAATAGGAAAAAGAGATTAACAGGATGCTTGAATGGGGCTTAATACAACCATTTTACCCTTATTGTAGTCGTATTTTGGCCATGAATAAGCCAGGTGGCAAGGTGTGCTTGGTCCTCGACACTCGTAACAGTAATAAGATTGTTGTACCAGTTCAAACACATCCTGACAATTTAGAGATACAGCTCATGAAATTCCATGATGCTAAATTTCTTACTATGACTGATCTTCGGTCCTCATATTGGCAAATAAAACTGCATGAAGAAAGTCGATACTGCCTTCATACGTGGGGAGCAGGAGCTACGAATTTCAAGTATTACCATTTGGATTGAACGAAGTGCAGGTGTATTTATCTCTGCTCTGGACAAAGTGCTAGGACCTGAACTTTTGAGAAAGGTAACAGTATACGTGGATGATCTTTTAGTCACCACACCCACTTGGGGAGAACACTTAAGATTAATTGAACAAGTATTGAGCCAACAAGAGGCAATTGAAGGCCTACTTAGGCCTAGTCTCATTTTTCAGTGATGCTTTACCCAATCTTCTCTGGAAAAACAGACCATGGTTATGGGACAAGCAATGTCAAACCGATTTTGAGAACATCAAGCATGCCTTATTAAATGTCGATGTTTTATCTCAACCACACATGAAGAAGGAATTTTGTTTATGCATTGACATGTCTTCTCAATTGTCTGGGTGCATGCCTTTTCCAAACGGTAAAAGAAGAGGGAAAACTCACCCCTAAAGTAATTTGCTTCACCACCCACACCTTATCTGAAGTTGAACGTTCATATTCAGTTACGGAGTTCGAGGTTTTGCTGTAATTTGGTCCTTTAAAAAGTTTAAATATTTCCTTTGGGGTAAACATATAAAAGTATACTGTGACCATCAGTCCCCATTGTTTTTTTAACTTTTAAATTGCTAAACTGACGGGTAGCCAGGTGGTATATGTGTCTTCAAGATTTTGATTTTGAAATAGTGTACACAAAAGAAAACCAGAACATAATAGCTGATGCTCTTTCTCGATTACCACAAGGCTTAGAGGAATTTAACGATCTTTTAGGGCAAGAAGGTGAAATGAGAGCTATGTTGATGGAAGACAAAACACCCTGACCATACAATGTCCACATGTGTAAACACATGGAGCAATTACAGTAGGGAGATACACTCTGGAGTAAGGTAAGAGCGAAACTTATGCAAAACGGTGATGAAAAGTAAAAAAGGTTTTTCATTATTCACAAAGGTGTTCTGTTCCATAGGAACCATCCCGAACAGGAACAATGGCACATGTGTTTGCCAGAGGAACATTTGGATGATTTTATCTTATACACACACAAAACTTGGGGCCATTATGGCACTGCAAATTGCACTGACAAAATAGGTAAATATTGTTATTTCCCCAACCTTATCTATGCTGGTGGTAAGAAAGTGTATTGTCTGCCAGAAAACAAAACTTTCTAACATCTCCAAACAGATTGAACTACATCCCATTGTGGCTAAAAAACCTCTAGAAAAGATATCTTGGGATGTGGCTAGACCCTACCCCAGAGGTAAGGGCGGAGTTAAGTATATAATAGGTCTGTATGATATTTTCACAAAATATGTAAAATTGTACACTGTACAGAATATTACAGCTAGTTCAATTATAAGACAAATTTTGCTAGAGTAGAAAAACTAGAAGTCATGTTAACAGATAATGCCTCATATTTTGTTGGAGTTTGTAGGTTCCAACCAAATCAAACACATTTTAATATCCAAATGTCATCCCGACGCATCCCCCATAGAAAGGGTGTTTAAAGAACTCAACAGATTTGCAAGGACCTATATACCTTGTAAACATACCAAGTGGGTTAAGTATGTCACTCCCTTCTTACAAGTTGTTAACAACTTTTCCCATACATCAACTGGATTTACACCAAATGAGTTGATGTTCAACTGTAAACAAGTAGATGAGTGGGAGAAATCTTTGCCCAAGATACTAATGCAGGAATTATCACTGGAGGATAAAATATGACCAGCAGTAATCAAACTTGAAAGCTGTGCTAAATATAGGAAAGGAATTTACGACAGAAAGCTGAAACGTACAAAAAACAATTTCATATCAGACAAAAGGTATTACTTATAGCTCATCCCAAATCCACAAAAATTGGAAAACTGACCTGTAAGTGACAACTACTTGTCAGTGGACTATACCTAATTACTAAAATCCCCTACCCGGGAGCATACAGATTGATGCACACAATCGCAGGTAAAGACAGGAGCCTTTACCCACACATAGACTTGAGAATGTTTATATATTGAAGAAAGGCTGTATACCCTCTAAGCTGTATATATGTGTGATATTAAATTTAAGATGCTGGAAAGTAACATTCCAGAATTTATGCTTTTAAGTTATTAGGGAAAAATTTTTGTTTGTGTTTTTTCTTATATGTCAAACGTCTAAGCAATAAGATGAGTAGTTGTAACAAGGAAGAATTTTTCTTTTATATGTCTAAGAGATGACGATACTCTAAATACAATGCTTCACCTTGTGCGTAGCCAGTTGTAAACAAATAAATGAACTTGTGAAATGCATGGTAGGGTGAATGCAATACACAAATCGCCATGACGCAAGTGGTATCAGAGTGAAGCAGTGCATGTGCATTGGGGAGAAAGCTAGTCCACAAATCACAAGCTGTGCACACCAGACAGGCACAGGCACAGCTGTAAGTGCCGGAGCGCCCGAAACAAACAAACCTGATGAGCTACAGCCTGCACTAGCATTTGTAAAGCCTATTGAATAAACGGGGACATAGGAAATATATAAAAAATAGAGGGAAACATTCCACGCGGGAAAAATATATTTAAAAACAAAGATGATGTGACTTACCATACAAAAGCGCTGGCAGGTCGATAGAAACACAAACAGACACATACATACACACAAAATTCAAGCTTTCGCAACAAACTGTTGCCTCATCAGGAAAGAGGGAAGGAGAGGGAAAGACGAAAGGAAGTGGGTTTTAAGGTAGAGGGTAAGGAGTCATTCCAATCCCGAGAGTGGAAAGACTTACCTTAGAGGGAAAAAAGGACGGGTATACACTCGCACACACACACACACATATCCATCCACACATATGCAAACACAAGCAGACATATTTAAAGACCAAATAAATATGTCTTTAAATATGTCTGCTTGTGTTTGCATATGTGTGGATGGATATGTGTGTGTGTGCGAGTGTATATCCGTCCTTTTTTCCCCCTAAGGTAAGTCTTTCCGCTCCCGGGATTGGAATGACTCCTTACCCTCTCCCTTAAAACCCACTTCCTTTTGTCTTTCCCTCTCCTTCCCTCTTTCCTGATGAGGCAACAGTTTGTTGCGAAAGCTTGAATTTTGTGTGTATGTATGTGTCTGTCTGTGTTTCTATCGACCTGCCAGCGCTTTCGTATGGTAAGTCACATCATCTTTGTTTTTAAATATATATAGACACACACACACACACACACACACACACACACACACACACACAGACACGCAAAGATAAGCCAAGGGATTAAATACACAGGAAAGAGATGCTAAGCTATGAGATATTTACTTAAGTTATGCTACTATATACATTATATCTATATATGCACAATATTTACAAATTTAAGTATTGAAAATGCATGCACTAATTATACTTGATGAATGAGAAAAGTCTTGCTGCAGGTAAACAAGCAAGTACAGTATAAGTGGCAAACTGAATAAGAGGTCGCACCATACCTCTAATACACTTTCTCTCTCAGATTTATAAGGTAAGTAGAGATGCACAAATGGCATTAAGTAAGTTTTGAGATAGCACAACTGCACACTGAAGTGAATAAATACATGGTTGAGTATATGAAAAAGGTATTAGTAGCCATTGAGCCACTATACACTTATCTATGAAGATTTAGTTTTAAGTTAGTATTAATTTTTTCTCTTCCAGGGAACAATGCATTGATACATCCTGAAGTGAAGAAAGATAAATGCTTTTAGAGTGTCAGATACCATATAACATAAGATAGGAACACACCACAAGTAAATATAGTTGTAAGTTTGTGATACATATGAATGTGATAATGTAAAAGTATGTGAAGAAGAAAACAGTTGCAGTAAATCACATATCATGATGTTGAACTAAGTCTGAGTACTACCAAATAATCAAGAGGTCGAAACCTAACTACTTTGAGTGTCAACTACCGATGAAAGCATCAAACACCTGAATTGCATTGAAATTTTTATGCACATTTGTTACTTATGTAAACATTGACGATACAACTCTGTAAACCTCAGAACATGAAATGGTTATCTTTTATACAATGAACATAATGAGTAAATATTGAGCTGCATTTTTAAACACTTCATAAGTATTTGATATGACTAGTATCATCAGATTTGAGATGTGCTTAGAAACAACGAACTATTTTGTTCTTAGGACCACAGTTAAATGTATTAACAAGACATAACTGAGCACATAAGTGCCTTTCCATAGAATTCCACAACCCTGTAGTGTGTAGATCCTTCCTGGAGAATGCTAGAGAGGCGAGGCCATGCTTTGTTGTGTGTGTGTGTGTGTGTGTTTGAGATTTACGGGCGCTAAACAGCGGGGTCATCAGCGCCCAAACGCATAATAACAGGAACACATGCAGTGAAGGGACTAAGACGAACAGCGAACAAGGGGAACAGCTAAAAGACACAGACCTGACGCAGTTCCAAATCTTCACATACAGAGGCAAAACAAGAGGAGAAGGAGTGCACTGAAAAAGGAAAGGAAACACAAGGAAGGGAGGACAGAAACCGAAGGGAAACAAGGAGGTATTCGTGACTGGCGGACCTCTTACCTAAAATCTGGGTGAGCCAGTCATCCAGCAGCACATTAAAAACCTCTCCCTAAAATCCGTGGCAACAAATTGGACAGGACACAAAACCGTAAAACCTTCACCACAGACGATGCGTCGTCTTTCAAAATAGAGGGCAAATCCGGTGGCAAAGAAACCACCGTCCTCTTGTCAGAGAATAAAAGACAGTCAAGTAAAATGTGGCGGACAGTAATCTGGACGCCACAAGCACTGCAGATTGGGGGATCCTCCCGCCGGAGTAAAAAACCATGTGTGAAGGGACTGTGCCCGATGCGGAGGCGAGTGAGGAGAACCTCATCCCGCCTGCATGACTGGGAGGAAGTACGCCATGGCCGCGTGGTGGCCTTGACCAGACGCAGCTTATTTTCACCGACTGCCAGCCACTCCTCTTCCCACTGACGCATAACACGAAAACGCGGGAGGGAGGTAACAGCATGGAGGGGGACAGCACATTCAACAATGTGAGGGAGGGAACATGCATCTTTGGCAGCCACATCTGCCAGCTCGTTTCCCCTAATACCCACGTGCCCCGGCACCCAGCAGAAGGAAACCTCCTTCCCCTGCCGCTGCAGGTGGAGTAGGGCATCATGGATGTTCTGGACGACCGTATCCGCTGGGTACAAGTGTTGCATGGTCTGAAGGGCACTCAGGGAGTCAGAACAGATGAGGAACTTACGACTGGGGACACATCTCATCTGCTCCAATGCCCGCAAGATCGCAAACAATTTGGCATCAAAGATGGTAAACGCCGCAGGAAGCCGTAACTTGACGACTCGATCAGGGAAAACAACAGCACAACCAACAGAGTCCCCCTGTTTAGAGCCATCCGTAAATACTGGTACATGGTTGGGATGCTGGTTTAAAATATCGTAAAATAAGGAGGTAAAAACAAACACAGGAGTGCAGCTCCTCCGGTACTCCGACAAGTCTAAAAGGACGCTGGGCCTCTGGAGCAACCAGGGAGGCAGGCGAGTAAAACCTTGTCGTTGGGGGGCCACATGCTCCACACCAAGGGACTCAAGCAAATGCTTGGCACGAATCCCAAATGGTCTCGTTGCCCTGGGACAACTGGAAAAGAGACGTTCCATAGGCGGTCGGGCAACAGTAGGGTACGCAGGGGAGGTAGGACAGGCAAGGAATTGACACACCCGTCGCACCATGAGGAGTTTCTGCCGGATGGCGAGCGGCGGTTCCCCTGCCTCAGAACACAGGCTGGGGATGAGACTAGTACGGAAGGCACCAGTGGCCAGCCTGATACCCTCATGGTGTACTGCGTCAAGAATCTTCAGATACGAAGGCCTTGCTGACCCATACACGGTGCAACCATAGTCAAGACGCGATCGGACGAAAGCACTATAAAACTGCAGCAGACGCACCCGATCTGCTCCCCAGGACCGATGGCTCAGACACTTCAAAATATTCAGTGCCTTTAGGGCCCGCACCTTGAGGTCTTTAAGGTGAGGCAACCACGACAACTTTGAATCAAAAGTGAGGCCCAGGAACCGCACAGTGTCGCTAAAAGGACGAATGGTGTCCCTCAGACGCAATTCAGGGGAGGTAAAAAGACGTCGAGAACGATTAAAATGAACACACACACATTTGTCTCCAGAAAAGGTAAAACCCGCCTTCGCAGTCCATGCCTCTAATCGCTTTATCGTAAGCTGCAACTGCCGACTAGCAGTGACAAGACTGGAGGAAGAACAGAAAACGGCAAAATCGTCCACAAACAAGGAGCATTGGGCAGGACTCCGGATAGTGGACGTGATACTGTTAATGGCGACGGCAAAGAGGGTGACACTTAAAACGCTTCCCCGAGGAACACCATTCTCCTGCACATACAAATCAGATAGCACATTACCAACCCTATAGCGAAAGAGGCGGTGGGAAAGAAAGGACCGAATGAAGATGGGGAGACAGCCACGAAAGCCCCACTCATGGAGTTGATTGAGGATATGGCGGCGCCAAGTAGTGTCATACGCCTTATGAATGTCAAAGAAGACACCTAGACAATGCTGGTTACGCAGGAAGGCCTGCTGGATGGCCGCCTCAAGCAGGGTCAAGTTGTCTATAGTGGAACGACATCTCCGAAAGCCACACTGAGAGGGGCTAAGGAGCTGCCTGGTCTCGAGCAGCCAAACCAGGCGACGATTGACCATGCGTTCCAACGTCTTCCCGACACAGCTCGTCAAGGCGATACTTCGATAACTACTGCGATGCGTTCGGTCCTTCCCTGGTTTGAGGAGGGGTATCAAAATAGCCTCCCTCCACGAGTCAGGGTATGTGCCTGATAACCATATCATATTAAAACAATTCAGGAGAACTTCCTTGGAAGGCAGTAACAAGTGCTGCAGCATGCTATACCGGATTTGATCATGACCAGGCGCAGTATCATGAGCCACAGACAGCGCCGAATCCAGTTCCCACATTGTAAAGGGGCAGTTGTAGGGTTCAGAATTAGGAGACCGGAAGTCCAAGTGACCCCTCTCGATGGCAGTGCGGTAGCGGCAGAAATCTGGATCACAGTTAATAGTGGCAGTAGATTCCGCAAAATGCATGGCCAGTGTCTGGGCAATGTCTCTCGGCGCCGTGAGGAGACTTCCCTGATGCAGCAATGTCGTGACAGGTAGCTGGACGAGTTTCCCGGAAATCCTCCTGATGGCTTCCCATACTTTCGTAGAACTAGTGGAGCGGGAGATGGAGTTCAAGAACGAGTGCCATGACCGTCGTTTGCTCTCTTTAATCACTCGCCGCGCCTTGGCCCTTGCCACCCGAAAGGCCGCAAGATTGTCAGCTGAGGGACGGTACTTGAAGCGGCGCAGAGCTGCACGGCGGGCTTGGATAGCTGAGTGGCACTCAGTGGTCCACCAAGGGACAGGACGCCTCTTGGGATGACCGGATGACCGTGGGATTGACAATTCAGCAGCATGGGAGATCACGGCTGTAACATGGTCTACCCATTCATGGACGCTGGCACGGTGTTCCAAAACAGCCAGTTCGCTGAAAAGTGTCCAGTCAGCCCTGCAGAGGTGCCACCGGGACGGTACCAGAAATGCCATAGCCTCATCCAGGAGGCGAATCCAAAGGGGGAAGTGGTCACTAGAATGGAGGTCAGCAGCAACCTCCCACAGAGCAGAATCCGCGAGTGCTGGAGAGCAAAAGGAAAGGTCAATAGCTGATGACGACCCAGAGGCAGTACAGAAATGAGTGGGAGCACCAGAGTTGAGGATGCACAGTTCTTCAGACATCATGAGGCTTTCCAGAATGCGACCCCTGGGGCAAGTAGTCGAAGAGCCCCATAAGACATTATGAGCATTGAAGTCCCCCAGAAGAAGAAATGGGCGGGGAAGTTGGCTAATAAGGTCTGTGAGAGCCTCAGAGTCAATCGCATCCTGAGGGGGTAAGTAAAGTGAACAGACTGTGAGCCTCCGACCCACAAGAAGGTCAACTGCAACTGCTTGCAAGTCTGTAACGAGAGGGAGCTCAGATGAGGGGTGCATGTCATGGACAAAAACCGCAACACCACCCTTTGCCCTTTCCCCCGTCAGATCATCTTTCCGATAGACGGTATAGCCCCGTAAAGAAGGAGCATCAGTGGCCCGAAAATGTGTCTCTTGGAGACATAAGCACAAAGGGAACTCACGTACAAGGAGTTGTAATTTGGCCACATGCGTCCTGAACCCATTCAGGTTCCACTGTAATATGGGAGCCAGTGATCAGGGTGGCTGAACTTTCACCCTGCCTCTGTGTTTTGGAGGAGAGCCCATACTGGCCGGAGATTTATTCCTGGGGCGAGAAGATCGCCCCCGGTCGACATCAATGTCCATCAGCTCCGATGACGACCCACGGGAGATGTCAGACAGTACGATGGCCTCGTCATCGGACCGACCCTGACCAGTCTCCTCAGGTGGCAAAATCTTCACCTTCGGCGTCTTTGTCTTAGGGGGCTTAGAATGCAGAGCCTTGTCAGCAGTTGGAGCTTTACTCGCGTGGGCAGAAGGCGCCATAGGGGAAGAGGCAGGAAGTACCCCAATGTCAGCAACTACGGCCTTGTCCGACGTTGCGGGGAGAGCCGCAGGTTGCAAAACAACTGCAGCAGCACAAGTGCACTGGCAAACGCAGGTATTAGTGCTAACACTAGCAACCTCCGTTTGCGTAGCAACAGTGGCCATTTGTACTGTTTTTTTCAGGGCGGAAGTGAAAGATGTCGTAAACACAGGAGGTTGCATGGCCTTAAAGAGCTTCTTGGCCTCACCATAGGGGATGCGCTTAGATGTTTTTATCTCCTGTATCTTCCGTTCCTCGAGATAGATGGGGCAGACCCGGCTCCAGAGAGTGTGACTCCCAAAGCAATTCACGCACTTCACAGGCGATGAACAATCAGCTCCTTCATGGGCAGGCTGACCACATTTACCACAAGTGGCTATCCCATTGCACCCCAATGTAGTATGCCCAAAGTGCTGACATTGAAAACAGCGCATTGGGTTGGGGAAATATGGCCGTACTGGCAAACGTAAGAATCCCGCTTTAACATGCTCTGGAAGTCTCGGGCAACTGAACGTGAGAATAAACGAGTCGGATTTTACTAGGTCCCCATCGACTCGCTTCATAATATTCTGCACGTCGACAATACCTTCGTCAGCCCACTCAGATTTCAACTCGTCTGTGGAGATATCCACCAAGTCCCTACATGTCACAACACCCTTACTATAGTTGAGTGTGGAGTGGAGCTCGGTCTCGATAGCGTACTCTCCGAGACTGGGGGCTTTCCGAAGAGAAGCGACTTGGCGGGAACTAGAAGTCTCAACTAAGAGAGTACCATTGCACAGTCGCTTAACAGATTTCAGTGTACCTGCAATACCCTCAAGACCCTTGTGGATGTAAAAGGGAGAAACCCTCTCAAAGCTACCCTCCTTCCGTTTAATAACCAAAAACACATTCTGATTTTCAGCATGTGCTCTGTTACGACAGTCTGATAAATCTCTAGCAACACCAGGAGCTGGAGGACTCGCAGCACGAAGTTGCTTTTTCGATGGGGTGTGTTTTCCTACCAGTGGCCCACCCAATCCACTGGTAGGGGGAAATGTAGAGGTCGAAGGTTCCATTGCGGTCCCACGAGCAGCTAGGGAACTAAAGGTCCGCTCAGACAGAGCCCTGCGTGTCTGAGTAAGCCGTATACAACTGGGGTGCGGCAGGTGCCCCAGAGGTTGCCCGCTTGCGACTGTTCCACCCCAACAGCCATGCATCTTATAGGCGCGCAGCACACCGTAAGATTGAGGGGTTTTTATAGAGGTTTACCTTCCTCGCAATCCAGGCGGTCAAGCCAAGATTACCATTCCCCGCAGCACACAACATTCCACCGCCGCACCATACGGTGGTCGCTGAAGCATGTCCGGGGGCTACGGTGACAGGAGACTGGTGGCGCTGACCAGTCCCCAGCTCAGGACCCCGGGGTCGCCAAGCCCGTACTCAGCAAATGAACGCTGAGCCCCTGGGGGCCATGCTTTGTTATCTGAGCGGCATGTAGTATCTGTTGCAGCAACTATTGTTTACTTCTTTGATTCTTTTTGAATTGATAAATATGCTCTGACAAGAAGTCATTGTAAATTGAAATGAAATGTATGTCAAGTTATGGTATAAATGAAAACAGAATCTATTAGTGTCTGAATTGTACTGTAACACTGGATTAGACATGGGCCACAGCGTATGAACCAAAACTGAAACGCCAATCCAATGAATGACGTAATTATGGGTCGCTGCGAAAGTCGAACATTCGTCAGAGCCCCAGTATGGTGAAAGTTATGGTGATTCTCATGTAGGACTGTGATGGTGTTATCCTAACGCATTATGTTCCTCCACGGAAGACCGTCAATGCACAGTATTACTGTTTGTTTTTGGAGCATCACCTGCAACCAGCTTAGCGAAAGAAGTGACAACACTTTCTACGCAACCCATCCATCATTTTGCACGACAATGCGAAGGTGCATACAACACAAGCTGTGGCTGCTGGGACTAGGAAGTACTGTACCATCCACCATACTCCCTGGACTTAAGTCCTTGTGACTTTAATTTGATTCCAAAGATGAAGGAACCACTTTGTGGCATTAGCTACAGAACTGTTCCAGAGATTCTACAGGCAGTAGACCATTCCATTCGCACCTCAACAGAACAGGCTCTGCTAACGGTATACTACACCTTTCACATCGCTGGCAATGGGTTCTGCACAATGCTGAAGGACAGCAATGGGTGCAAACATGTAACTCTTTTGTGTCGGTTGTGAATAAATAGTTGACTCTATTTAAGTTCCAACCCTCGTATAAGTAAACTGAATGAGTTATAGACACTGCCAAACATAAATTAATGAGTTTATTTGTGGCAAGGATAATGTTCTGATACATCATTAAACATCTGTATGAAACAAAGTAAGAAATATGCTTTTCAATTTATTAATTCCTGTATCTTCCCCTTTTGCTTTGGGAAGTGGTAGCGTATGGACATATGCTTGGATCCAGTGTACCAGCATTGTTGAAAATGTGTATTCCATCTGTTCATTAAAAGTATTATAAAAAGTTATTGGAAAAAGCAATATTTATTCATGCAGTTAAGAAGTCAACTCCTATCTGTTCATCATTTCACATGCCGCTGAGATCCTGCATCAAAAGGTTCAGTGTGGCAAGAAGAATTCATGCACTATCCAGAGGAGTGTTCCTGTATCGACACTGTCACAATCAAGACTAAACACAATGGAATTAATGTGAAGCAGTACATAATGAAAATTATGTTTGTTGACCTTAAGCGTATTGATATTAAAGATCTGTTGATATTAATCAGTTACACTTCTCCCAGGATTCTGCACACATTCATAAATTACCTTCAGATTTCTTTCAACTATTCTTTCCAATCAATTTTTCCAATTATTCAAGCAATTATTAATCAGTTTACATCACACCACATACCTATTGGACACCTTCTCCCCCATTTGTTTCACCTGGCCCTACTCAACCCAGCAAATCGCCTTCCTTGATGTTGACATCCACCTCAAAGATGGCTACAACAGTACCTCTATCCATATCAGATCTACCAACCACCAGCAACACCTCCACTTTTGACAACTGCCACCCGTACCACACCAAGACGTCCCTTCCATACAGCCTAGCTGTCTGTGGCTATTACATCTGTAGTGAGAAGTGGTCCCTCTCAAAATACACCAAGAGTCTCACTGAGGCCTTCAGAGATCACAGTTACCTCCCCAACCTTGTACAAAAACAGACAATTTCACAAATTTGCACACTCAAATTGGAATGTAATCATGACTTTTTTAGTTTCATCATTGAAAAAAAAAAAAAAAAAACATTGTTCACACACATATGTTGGTTTTCTCAACTTTTGCAACCTCATTATGGAGATGTGGAAAAACTACCTAAGGAAAACAATGTAGACATCCTGACACCTTTAACATTAAAGAAATTTGTCTTCAAAACTGGGAATTACCTTGCAATTCAATCAGTTACATCTGCACATGCACAGGGGCACTTTCAACTGAAATGGGAAATGGTCCCAAAAACAGGTCGAAATCAGATGCAAGACTGGCAGTGTCCTCAAAACATTTAGAAAACTAACCTCACAATTCTTTCAAGGGCACAATGAATTCTTCAAACCTTCCATTTTCTTTAAGGCCAGTGATCTTAGGGAACTGGACTGTGTTTGTCCGAATTTGTTTCTTCTAGAATGCAATTTTATTTTTTAAAGTAACCCCATCAAATCAGAAATAAATTATTTCTCAGTTTGCAATGTCTTACTGTGGGCAGCCAGGTCCACTAAAAATGTGAGGTCTGCATTCCATTCCAGATGCTAAATTTTCATTCCTGCACTCCTTTTTCCTTCATGAACTCAACAATGTTGTTGTCGTTGTTGTTGTTGTTGTGGTCTTCGTTCCAGAGACTCGTTTGATGCAGCTCTCCATACTACTCTATCCTGTGCAAGGTTCTTCATCTCCCAGTGCTTACTGCAACCTACATCCATCTGAATCTGTTTAGTGTATTCCTCTCTTGGTCTCCCTCTACGATTTTTACCCTCCACGCTGCCCTCCAATACTAAATTGGTGATCCCTTGATGCCCCTCAGAATATGCCCTATCAACCGATCCCTTCTTCTAGTCAAGTTGTGCCATAAACTCCTCTTCTCCCCAATTCTATTCAATACCTCCTCATTAGTTATGTGATCTACCCATCTAATCTTCAGCATTCTTCTGTAGCACCACATTTCGAAAGCTTCTATTCTCTTCTTGTCTAAACTATTTATTGTCCATGTTTCACTTGCATACATGGCTACACTCCAAACAAATACTTTCAGAAACGACTTCCTGATACTTAAATCTATAATCAATGTCAACAAACTTCTCTTTTCCAGAAATGCTTTTCTTGCCACTGCCAGTCCACATTTTATATCCTCCCTACTTTGACCATCATCAGTTATTTTGCTCCCCAAATAGCAAAACTCATTTACTACTTTAAGCATCTCATTTCCTAACCTAATTCCTGCAGCTTCACTCAATTTAATTCGACTACATTCCATTATTCTCATTTTGCTTTTGTTGATGTTCGTCTTATATCCTCCTTTCAAGGCACGGTCCATTCCGTTCAGCTGCTCTTCCAGGTCCTTTGCTGTCTCTGACAGAATTACAATGTCATCGGCAAACCTCAAAGTTTTTATTTCTTCTCCATGTATTTTAATTCCAACTCCGAACTTTTCTTTTGTTTCCTTTACCGCTTGCTCAATATAAAGATTGAATAACATCGGGGAGAGGCTACAGCCCTGTCTCACTCCCTTCTCTTTCGTGCCCCTCGACTCTTGTAACTGCCATCTGGTTTCTGTACAAATTGTAAATAGCCTTTCGCTCCCTGTATTTTACCCCTGCCACCTTCAGAATTTGAAAGAGAGTATTCCAGTCAACATTGTCAAAAGCTTTGTCTTAAGTCTACAAATGCTAGAAACATAGGTTTGCCTTTCCATAATCTATTTTCTAAGATAAGTTGTAGGGTCAGTATTGCCTCATGTGTTCCAACATTTCTACGGAATCCAAACCGATCTTCCCCCAGGTCAGCTTCTACCAGTTTTTCCATTTGTCTGTAAAGAATTAGTGTTAGTATTTTGCAGCCATGGGTTATTAAACTGATAGTTCGGTAATTTTCACATCTGTCAACAGCTTCTTTCTGTGGGATTGGAATTATTATATTCTTCTTGAAGTCTGAGGGTATTTCGCCTGTCTCATACATCTTGCACATTAGATGGTAGAGTTTTGTTAGGCCTGGCTCTCCCAAGGCTGTCAGTAGTTCTAATGGAATGTTGTCTACTCCTGGGGCCTTGTTTCGACTTAGGTCTTTCAGTGCTCTGTCAAACTCTTCACAGAGTATCATATCTCCTACTTCATCTTCATCTACATTCTCTTCGATTTCTATATTATTGTCCTCAAGACCATCACCCTTGTATAGACCCTCTATATACTCCTTCCACCTTTCTGCTTTCCCTTCTTTGCCTAGAACTGGGTTTCCATCTGAGCTCTTGATATTCATACAAGTGGATCTCTTTTCTCCAAAGGTCTCATTAATTTTCCTGTAGGCAGTATCTATCTTGTGATATGTGCCTCTACATCCTTACATTTGTCCTCTAGCCATCCCTGCTTAGCCATTTTGCACTTCCTGTCAATCTCATTTTTGAGACATTTGTATTCCTTTTTGCCTGCTTCATTTACTACATTTTTATATTTTCTCCATTCATCAATTAAATTCAATATCTCTTCTGTTACCCAAGGATTTCTACTAGCCCTCGTCTTTTTACCTACTTGATCCTCTGCTACCTTCACTATTTCATCTCTCAAAGCTACCCATTCATATTCTACTGTATTTCTTTCCCCCATTCTTGTCAGTCATTCCCTAATGCTCTCTACAACCTCTGGTTCTTTCAGTTTATCCAGATCCCACTTCTTAAATTCCCACCTTTTTGCAGTTTCTTCAGTTTTAATCTACAGTTCATAACTAATAGATTGTGGTTAGAGTTCACATCTGCCACTGGAAATGTCTTAGAATTTAAAACCTGGTTCCTGAATCTCTGTCTTACCATTATAAATAATCTATCTGATACCTTCTAGTATCTCCAGGGTTCTTCCATGTATACAACCTTCTTTTATGATTCGTGAACCAAGTGTTAGCTATGATTAAGTTTTGCTCTGTGCAAAATTCTACCAGGCAGCTTCTCTTTCATTTCTTCCCCGCAATCTATATTCACCTACTACGTTTCCTTCTCTCCCTTTTCCTACTATCGAATTCCAGTCACCCATGACTATTAAATTTTCGTCTCCCTTCACATCTGAATAATTTCTTTTATCTCATCATACATTTCATCAATATCTTTGTCATCTGCAAAGCTAGTTGGCATATAAACTTGTACTACTGTGGTAGGCGTGGGCTTTGTATCTACCCTGGCCACAATAATGCGTTCACTATGCTGTTTGTAGTAGCTTACCCGCATTCCTTTTCATTATTAAAGCTACTCCTGCGTTACCCCTATTTGATTTTGTATTTATGATCTTGTATTCACCTGACTAGATGTCTTGTTCGTCCTGCCACCGAACTTCACTAATTCCCACTATATCTAACTTTAACCTATCCATTTCCCTTTTTAAATTTTCTAATCTACCTGCCCGATTAAGGGATCTGACATTCCACGCTCCGATCCGTAAAACACCAGTTTCCTTTCTCCTGATAACAACGTCCTCCTGAGTAGTCCCCGCCCGGAGATCCGAATGGAGGACTATTTTACCTCCGGAATATTTTACCCACGAGGACGCCATCATCATTTAACCATACAGTAAAGCTGCATGCCCTCGGGAAAAATTACAGCTGTAGTTTCCCCTTGCTTTCAGCCGTTCGCAGTACCAGCACAGCAAGGTTGTTTTGGTTATTGTTACAAGGCCAGATCAGTCAATCATCCAGACTGTTGCCCCTGCAACTACTGAAAAGGCTGCTGCCCCTCTTCAGGAACCACATGTTTGTCTGGCCTCTCAACAGATACTGCTCCATTGTGGTTGCACCTACAGTACGGCTATCTGTATTGCTGAGGCACGCAAGCCTCCCCACCAATGGCAAGGTCCATGGTTCATGGAGGTGACTGGGGGAGTGGGGGCGGGGGAACTCAACGATATAGAGTTTAAAAAAATCATTCCAGGTATGCCCCTCACTTTAACCAACGTACTTTGTAGTAATATATGAAGTGTCAGTACTCTTCGTTCAGTTACATCAAAAGCTATTGCAAGTGACAGTGGAATAATGTGTGTGATGTCAGAAATTTTACTATTCATACCACCAGTTTTTTCACGTCCTCCATGCCTGTAAATTTAGCACAAAGTTATTCATGATGTACAGATCAATGAATCTCATCTGTCAATTGTTGTAATTTTTCACTCTTTCCTTGCTAGTCGAATCTTTAAATTCTTTCTGTGTGCTGCTGTAATGTTATTGCTAGCAAATTTGCAGTACCTTTGCTTATGCGACTGTGTAATACTGGTATATATTGAGAGCTCTCATCCCCCCCTTGTGTCATTCATTTTTAAAGGTTTGTGATGACAGTTCACTAGACTGTACCTTTTAGTGCAAACAGCCACTGGACTTGTGAACGTCCTCCATACCGCAAACAAGTAGCACTTAGTGACACTACAATTCTGCCATACTGAGGTGTGTTGTGCCGATCATAGAATGCCACACCGCAATACTCAATGAAGTGTCATAATGCACCAGGTACTTCCAAGAAGGATCAAACAAAGCTGAGATAGGCCGGGACTTGGCCCATCTGTGACACGCACTCTCTGCATGCGTGAAGTTTGGCATGCCATCGCTTTTCCTGCACTAGATCGTGCAGGATCCGAATGACTCCATGCGACTACTGCCCAAGAGGACAGACACACTGTTTGTTTGGCCGGATGGGATTGTGCATTCACATCACGTACCTTGAGTTAGAAAATGAGCTTGTTTGCAGCAAGACAAGTATCCATGTGGACTGTCAAGCATGACAGACTGCCAGCACGGTGACCACTGTCACAGGTTCCCACAAAATGGCAACAGAGTGGTGCACGGTGGTGGTGTTTGTGACAATGTTGCTCACAGTAGTGGCACCACTTTGTCTTTTTAGATGAATGACAGTGCTTTGTACAGCATCATGATAGATGTACCCGTGCGTGGAGACTCCAACGAGAATGAACACTGCCATATTGTACATCATTGCACGGGTTCAGCAACTGGTATAATGGTATAGAGTGCTGCTGGGTACACAACATCACCTATGGTTTGAGTGGTTGGTAATTTGGACAACCACCATAACATTTCTGATGTGTTAAGACCAGTGGCTGTGCTCTATCTTTGATGTGTTTGTGATGATATCTTTAAACATCGTAATGCAGGACCGCATGCTCATACTGCCCTGACTTACCTAGATAGAGAGGGTGTTCGACTGTTTCCCTGGCCAGCATGTTTTCCTGATCTCTCATCTACTGAAAATGTCTTGCCATGGGTTGCCAAAAACTGGGATGCCACTACTCACCAGCCACTACGATTGATAAACTCTGGCATAAGGTTGAAGCAGATAGATGACATTCCTGTATCTATAAGTTCAAGATCTTCACTGTTTAATATAAAATGTCTAATCAAAACACCTTCAGGTTTTTAAATTTCCAGTTGTTTTACCTGAGCAACTAGTTTCAGCACTACATTACACCATCTTCAGACACCCTGCCGTATGTATAGGAAGAACTGCAACTCTGGTCCAATCAAAACAGGGGTCAGCATTCAGTGATTGGTATCCATAGGTTTCTACTTGACACAGCGAAGCCTCCAAACATCATTTGAGGTAGCTAGTAATGATTGAAGGGATCACTGTGTCAAGTCAGAATCTACAGATACTAATCACTGAATGCTGGCACTATTTCGACTGGACTAGAGTTGGGATTCTTCCTGATGCCAGTCATGGTTCCTGAAGATGGCATAATGTAGCACTGAAACTGGTTGCTTGAATAACATAATAACTGGAAATTTAAGACAGCTGAAGGTATTTTGATTCGATATTTTACATCCCTGTATCTGTCATGCAAGGTCAGTTCAACTTGATGCCCAGCTGGACTAGGGACGCTGATGTGGCCAGAGATGACAGTTCTGTGTACACCCAAATCACCTATAAATTTAATCATATATTCTTCCTACTCTACTGTATACACATAATAAGTAAACTTTCATTATTTTCTTGCTTCTTGGTGTTTCATTCTTAATGGTGGGCAGTGCATGTTAACACATGCTCTTTTAGACAAACCCTGGGTCTTCTTCAGTGAAACTTATTCCACCCACAGGTGCCTAATAGACTGAGGAGCAGCACAGCAGCCAAATGCATATTCAACCACTCACCTTTAGCTGCAGGGCATCTCTAAAGGTCATCTTATTGTCATTCCACTTCTTCTATTGCTGATGGGGACCGATGGCCTTTGTAGTCTGGTCCCTTCAATCCCCACAAACAAATCTATTGCTGATGCAGGGATACCATTGATGAACTGCTTACAGCAGAAAAAGGATGGTGGCACTCTACCCCTAAATTATATCAACAGTATTTGCCAGAACTTATTTATTTTAGATCTTACTATTGAAGTATTTACAGTTCTTACTGTACATTACATCTGGCACCAAGTGAAGAAAGCCACTGCAGTCAACAAAGACACCAGAGTTGTATACCTTTGTGATACACTCCTAAATGATGTTATTGTAACCATAAAACATATCTGTCTTCAAATGAGTTCTGTGGCTACAGTATAAAATGTGTGTACTGTTCCATTCCACTGTGTTTTAATCATCTTACTGAAATTCCAGTGACAAATGAGGTTGTTGTTGTTGTGGTGGTGGTGGTCTTCAGTCCTGAGACTGGTTTTATGCAGCTCTCCATGCTACTCTATCCTGTGAAAGCTTCTTCATCTCCCAGTACGTACTGCAGCCTACATCCTTCTGAATCTGCTTAGTGTATTCATCTCTTGGTCTCCCTCTACGATTTGTACCCTCCAATAATAAATTTGTGATCCCTTGATGCCTCAGAACATGACCTACCAACCGATCCCTTCTTCTAGTCAAGTTGTGGCACAAACTCCTCTTCTCCCCAATCCTACTCAGTACCTCCTCATTAGTTATGTGATCTACCCATCTAATCTTCAGCATTCTTCTGTAGCACCACATTTCAAAAGCTTCTATTCTCTTCTTGTCCAAACTATTTATCGTCCATGTTTCACTTCCATACATGGCTACACTCCATACAAATACTTTCATAAACGACTTCCTGACACTTAAATCTACACTCGATGTCAACAAATTTCTCTTCTTCACAAACGATTTCCTTGCCATTGCCAGTCTACATTTTATATCCTCTCTACTTCAACCATCATCAATTATTTTGCTCCCCAAATAGCAAAACTCCTTTACTACTTTAAGTGTCTCATTTCCTAATCTAATTCCTTCAGCATCACCCGACTTAATTCGACTACATTCCATTATCCTCATTTTCCTATTGTTGATGTTCATCTTATATCCTCCTTTCAAGACACTGTCCATTCCATTCAACTGCTGTTCCAAGACCTTTACTGTCTCCGAGAGAATTACAATGTCATCGGCAAACCTTAAAGTTTTTATTTCTTCTCCATGGATTTTAATACCTACTCCGAATTTTTCTTTTGTTTCCTTTACTACTTGCTCAATATACAGAGTGAATAACATTGGGGAGAAGCTTCAACCCTGTCTCACTCCCTTCCCAACCACTGCTTCCCTTTCATGTCCCTCGACTCTTATAACTGCCATCTGGTTTCTGTACAAATTGTAATTAGCCTTTCGCTCCCTATATTTTACCCCTGCCACCTTCAGAATTTGAAAGAGAGTATTCCATTCAACATCGTCAAAAGCTTTCTCTAAGTCTACAAATGCTAGAAACGTAGGTTTGCCTTTTCTTAATCTAGCTTCTAAAATAAGTCGTAGGGTCACAGTATTGCCTCACATGTTCCCATATTTCTACGGAATCCACACTGATCTGTTGGCTTCTACCAGTTTTTCCATTCGTCTGCAAAGAATTCATGTTAGTATTTTGCAGCCATGACTTATTAAACTGATAGTTCGGTAATTTTTTGGAATTATTATATTCTTCTTGAAGTCTGAGGGTATTTCGCCTGTCTCGTACATTTTGCTCACCAGATGGTAGAGTTTTGTCAGGAGTGGCTCTCCCAAGGCTGTCAGTAGTTCTAATGAAATGTTGTCTACTCCCGGGGCCTTGTTTTGACTAGGTCTTTCAGTGCTCTGTCAAACTCTTCATGCAGTATCATATCTCCCATTTCATCTTCATCGACATCCTCTTCCATTTCTGTAACATTGCCCTCAAGTACATTGCCCTTGTATAGACCCTCTATATACTCCTTCCACCTTTCTGCTTTCCCTTCTTTGCTTAGAAGGTATGAATGTACAAAGTCTTGGTGAAGGACATAGCATTGACTATCATCATGCTTGGAGGGATATCCTATCCATGAGCCTTCTCACCCCTCCCAAAGTGATATCTGTTGCTCCCCCCCCCCTCCCCCAACCAACACAGCATCCTGTATCAAACCTACACTGCTTCCATTCCCAATCCTTCCTACATGGGTCATATCCCTGTGAAAGACCACGGTGCAAGACCTGCCCAATTCGCTCTCCCAGCACAACCTACTCTAGTCCTGTCACAGGCTTTCCTACCCCATCACAGGCCACTTGCGAAAGCATCCATGTCATATACCAGCACTCCTGTGGTTTCTGCACAGCATTTTAAATGAGCACAACCAACAACCAGTTGTCCACCAGATTGAATGGTCACCACCAAACTGTGGCCAAGCACAGAACTGACTACCCAGAGGCAGAATGTGCTGCTAAGTACAACAGGCTAAAGTTCAACAGCTGCTTACAACCTGTGCAACCTAGGCTCCCCACCCTCTCCTCACAGCAGCACATTTTCTGATCAGAATTATTCTTGCAACACATCCTTCATTCCCATAAGCCTCCTGGCTTCAGTATCTGCTAACCCACTGCACCCACACCCTCTTCACAACTGCCTTCCTTTCCTTCGCCCTGTCACCCCCCCCCCCCCCCCCCCCATTTTATTTTATTGTTGTTTAGTTAAAATAAGAATAAACTGTGATTTTGCTCATACATGTTTACCTTGGAAACATAAAGGCAGGTATTCTTTACATGCGTACAAAGTACACCATGTACCCACTCTTGTCATGAAAAATGGCACTCCCCGCTTGAGCGTATATACAAAGTTATGATCAAAAATTTCCTGAATAGCAATGTCCTTTTCACTTAACTTTCTCTTATCTATCAAAATATAACTATTGTTGTGCTATAAAGGAACTAACTTTATTTTTTTATCTTAGTTTCTTGAATTTATTTTAAACAAATTTTCTCCCATTCATCATGAATTTTTGTGTACTGTTTTACATTTCTGTTGTTGTTTTATATTCCATTAACTAGTTTCTACCTAAAATTATAGGAATAATGAGTCTCTTAACTACTGGCACTGGTAGCTCCATTTTGAAATCATCCAATTTGAAATTTATTAAAACAACTACTGCTACATCTGTTACCCCCTGTAACTCCCTCTATTTTCACACCAATTATTGGGAATCCTTTAAACTTTCACAAAACAATTATGATTAATAAAGTTGCATCACTTCCCACATCCAATATAATGTCTACTGACTGTGCACTTTAACTTGGCCCTTGAGTGGAGAATACTGGGAGCAGAAGCTTCTGATCAGCTAGTAGCACATTGTCTGTTGAGACAAGCCCTGTCGCCTCCTCACATAGTTTCCAGCGGTTACTCATTTCTGTAAATAATATTAACAATCACTAAGCACAACACCACACACAGATCAACACTGCACTGACAATGGCTACTTATTGTAATGGTACACAATATTTTACATAGCTACGGCTGACAATAAGGGTAAACTTTCCACAGCAGGATGAAGTCAGGCGGCTTCCAATGAGCACAGAGGCACTAAGTAACAGTGTGTGACCAGTAATGTTTTATTGTCTAATCGTCCTTCAACCAAAAGCTTGCACCATTTTATAGTAGGTTCTTCAAACAATTAATCCTGAAGTGGGAATGTGTGGGTATTGCCGATTACATGTCAGTCATGCAGGGAACCAGCTTTATTATGACACTCACACACTATGTTCAGGATACAGCTTATGATGATGGTGTGATGGCTAGTACACTTTTCCATAAATATATTTATGCTACAACAAAAGAGTCAATGAACAAATGACAAAATAAATTCTGATTGCAATGTCTATCAACTGGCCATTGTGATAATGGTGTCGCACGGTAGTTCCACTCGAACACTGTTCTGGAGGGTACACACTCCTCAGTGATGAGCATTTAAACCAATTGCTTGACTGCGGGAGAACAATGGGCAAGTCTTCAGAATGAAACAAAATTTCTTAACAATTGCGAGACACCGTGAATTTTGTGGACACAGTGAAACGAAAAGAGAAAATGAATGGAGTGCGCCAAACAAACTTCTGTGTGTGTTGGTGAGGAGCTTCCATTAAGTTCATCCCACACGGTCTGTGGCTTGCAGAAACAGAAGCCAGAAAATGCTTGTGTATCGTATGATGGCTCAGCTTGCATTACTTGTTACTTTTATCTGACATGTACACGTGTGTGCCCACACAAGCTGCCAGACTTTTGCCTAACGATGGAGTGTGTGCGCCGGCAGATATTTGACACAGCTAACTTGTGCAGTCTGGTCCATTCACACATTTTTAGAGCCCGACCGCCATAATTTCTTAAATTTGCAGGCTCTTAGCACCTAATCAAATGTATATTGCACTCTTGACTTGGAATATTTATAATGTCTTCTTGTTATGTTCTATGATAATGCTAGCTAGATGAATCCTTTATCTATCTTGGATGTTTGACATATGAAACCTGTCGATGGGAAAATCCAAGAGTGGTGTCACCTATATCATTACTAACCACAGGGCTGTCTCTACATTTCTTTCCCATTCTTTATGTATCGAAGCACCTTTCTTATTTTTACTCCCTAATTTCCCTAATGTACCTAATTGTTATACATATTCCAGTAATGAAGAAACTTTTTCCCTAATCTCTTGCCAAATGTTTTTCCCATAATCAAAATGATAATCTGTTAGGAACTATTTCATGAAGTTCTCCTCCTGATTTCGATTTATTAAGATTTTATTTGATAAAATTGGGAAACCTTCCTAGTTTTTAAAGTAAGGCATTGAAATTAAAATTCTAATTGTAGTTTGTGTTAAACAACACTCCTCAGTGATGAGCATTTAAACCAATTGCTTGACTGCGGGAGAACAATGGGCAAGTCTTCAGAATGAAACAAAATTTCTTAACAATTGCGAGACACCGTGAATTTTGTGGACACAGTGAAACGAAAAGAGAAAATGAATGGAGTGCGCCAAACAAACTTCTGTGTGTGTTGGTGAGGAGCTTCCATTAAGTTCATCCCACACGGTCTGTGGCTTGCAGAAACAGAAGCCAGAAAATGCTTGTGTATCGTATGATGGCTCAGCTTGCATTACTTGTTACTTTTATCTGACATGTACACGTGTGTGCCCACACAAGCTGCCAGACTTTTGCCTAACGATGGAGTGTGTGCGCCGGCAGATATTTGACACAGCTAACTTGTGCAGTCTGGTCCATTCACACATTTTTAGAGCCCGACCGCCATAATTTCTTAAATTTGCAGGCTCTTAGCACCTAATCAAATGTATATTGCACTCTTGACTTGGAATATTTATAATGTCTTCTTGTTATGTTCTATGATAATGCTAGCTAGATGAATCCTTTATCTATCTTGGATGTTTGACATATGAAACCTGTCGATGGGAAAATCCAAGAGTGGTGTCACCTATATCATTACTAACCACAGGGCTGTCTCTACATTTCTTTCCCATTCTTTATGTATCGAAGCACCTTTCTTATTTTTACTCCCTAATTTCCCTAATGTACCTAATTGTTATACATATTCCAGTAATGAAGAAACTTTTTCCCTAATCTCTTGCCAAATGTTTTTCCCATAATCAAAATGATAATCTGTTAGGAACTATTTCATGAAGGTTCTCCTCCTGATTTCGATTTATTAAGATTTTATTTGATAAAATTGGGAAACCTTCCTATTTTTTAAAGTAAGGCATTGAAATTAAAATTCTAATTGTAGTTTGCGTTAAACACCATCAGTATCTTTTAAATTATTTCTTGAAATCATTGTTTTGTGGTCTTTGGTCTGAAGACTAGTTTGATGCAGCTCTTCACACTACTCTATCCTGTGCAAGTCTCTTCATCTCCGATAACTATTGCAACCTACATCAATTTAAACTTGCTTATTGTATTTAGCTCTTTGTCTCTGGGCACTGATGACACCTGTGTTGAGCACCCGTAAGCTCCACACACACTCTCTTAGTCCCTCACCTCTACAATTTTTACTCCCCAAACTTCCCTCCAATACTAAACTGATGATTCCTTGCTATATCTCAGTGTGTTATATCAACCGATCCCTTCTTTTAGTCAAGTTGTGCCACAAAATTCTTCCCTAACCCCCCCCCACCCCCTCCCCAATTCCATTCTGTTCCTCCTCATTATTTACCCATTCTACCCATCTAATATTCAGTATTCTTCTGTAGCAGTTATATACAAATGCTGTGTTCTACAGACAAATGTCCTTGATGGGTGACTGAATAGACATCTACATATTTTAAAATTATTTTTATTCGGTTTTAACTTTTTGAACTCAGGTGCCACCCTTGTGAATTCTTGCTACAACCCATGAGTTTTTAAGTACTCCCGCCCAACACTAGTTTCCCTGAATTCCAGAGATGTGAACTGGCTCACCAAGAAATCCTTACATCTTGTTAGGCTCATGGCCTCCATTAGGAAATTCCCTCTCCCAATTATTTGTTTATTTGGTAGTATTTCTGTATTTACTTAAAATTATTGTTATGATATTATGTCTGGGATAAACTCTGAAACTACTAAACCAATCTTGATGAAATTTTGCAACCACGTGTAAGTTGGTCCAACTTAGAAGATTGGACAGTTTTTATCTCGATTATTGACCTCAATATTTGTTATTGCAAATTAAATGTTTATTATATGACAATACTTTGTATTTATTTGTAAATTTTATGATTCCTAACAGACAGCAGTGTAAGTTAATTGACACAACACACTAACATCTTTTGACATCTAGGTTAGGTAGACATCCAGTAGACGGCATCGTGTATTGATTTCTAGATGCTGCAATCTATTCCACGTGATATTTGTTTACGTTTAAGGCATAACCATGCTATTTTAATTTTTCGTGTATCATTTTTATAATTATACTGCTTATTGTGTTATAATTGTGCTGTGTATTGCTAGGATATTATTACAATTTTTAGCAGAAAAATAACACAAACTTTATAGATAATTTTTTTCTGTTGATCATACCACCTCGAAAACTTGTATTTCTTGCTTGCTTTCTATTTTATTATTTGTATTTTATTTTGATTTTTAAGCTGCTAATTGTTAATTAATCCATTAATTAATTAAATTTGATTTAGTTTAGTTATTAAAATAATAAATATTATCATTTTTTTCAATTTCAGTACAATGCCGCAGAAAAAACCTAACCTTAACAATGCATGAAGCAGAGAAGCATGGCTCATGAATCAGAAGAACAAATCGCGGCAAGCCATGAAGCTCAACGAATCAGAACTGCAGAAATTCATAGACAAGGATCTTGAAAACAGGGTGATGAATGTCTGCGACAAAATATACCGAGAACAAGAGCAGCGTGAGAATGGCACGTAGCCACATTCAGACAATGTGAAAGAGAGAGGCATCAAACCAGCCGTGCATTAACATGTGTGTCATTCGTTTGCCTTGCGTTCGAATATGCACCAGACATTGATTACTCTGCACATCCTAAAATTACAATTGGTGTGAAGGACAAAATATGCCAATACTGTCAAGCATTAAAATTCCGCAATGAAGCAGTCGGTATGTGTTATGCATCAAGAAAAGTTGTATTGTCACCTGTTCCTACACCACCGGAATCTTTACAATAACTTCATGCTGGCGAATAATGATTCGAAATTGTTTTTATACAAGACACACAAATTCAATACTTGCTTTAAAATGACATCATTTGGGACAACTAAAATTTGTGATCTCACATCTGATGGACATAATTTTGAAACTACATTCAAAATCCAAGGCCAGGTGTATCATAAGATTAGTTCCCGATGCCGATGCCTAATGATGATCCGAAGTTTCTCCAAATTTATTTTATGGGCAGCTGTGAGGAATGCGGGACAACTCGGTGTCAGTATAATTTCATCGAACAAGCAGTAGAGAGAGCAATTGTGGAACTGTTGGAAAAATTCTTTGGAAAATTGTAATCAGCTTATTCAATTGTCTCTACAATTAAGAAATGACAACTATCACATCATCATCAAAGCTGACAAAGTACCACTGGGAGAACTCGCTGGCAGGTTCAACTCGCCAACCATAGATGAAGTTGCTGTTGGACTGGTTGGTGATCCAGTTGACAACAGAGAAATCAGAAGCACACATCAAGACAGCACTGTTAGTACAATTTCAGACCTAGACCGTTTGTATGATGCACTTCAGTATCCTCTAATATTCTGGCAAGGGCAGGACAAATATCGCATCAACATCAAACAGTATGATCCAGTTACTGGTACATTTGATATTCAACTATTTTTAAGGTAATGAAACAAATAACTAAAGTTAGTTAAACGAACTAATACTCGCACCGACTGATGGTTAGACTACTTTCGATATTGTTAGCTGTGCCATCAATACATCGTGGATATGTACGCTAAGATCGAAAGTGAACATTTACGATTTATTAGATACAACCATGTTAAATTATGATTGGAGGAATACATCCATTTACAAGATGCTATTATCGGAAACATCGATAAAAATCTAAAAACCAATAACATCAGTACGGCACTTATTTTACCTTCAAGCTACACTGGTGGTCCACAGATCATGCAGGAATGTATACAAGATGCGATGACTTACTTAGTCATTACAGTTGTCCTGATTTCTTTATTAAATTTACATTTAATCCGAATTGGGAGGAAATACAAATATTGTTATTACAAGGCCAACAATCAATACATCGTCATGATATCATGGCACTTGTGTTCAAACAAAAATTAAAATCATTAATTGATTTAACTGTAAAACATTCGGTTTTCGGTAACACACGTTGCTCACTGTAATCTATTGAGTGGCAAAAGCGAGGTTAGCCCCATTCTCACATTTTGATTTGGCTTGAAGATAAAACACGTCCAGAAGAAACTGTTACCAGTCACATGATCCATGGACCATGCATTGCTTTTAACATGGAAGATGGGAAATGTAAGAAGTGTTCCCCAAAACAATATACAAATGATACTATTACAGATATCGACGGTTATCCATTGTATCGCTGCAGAAGCGCTAAGAATGGTGGCCCCTCATTTACAACACAAATGTGAAATTCTACAAATCAAGTTGAAATTGACAACCAATGGGTAGTACCATACTCACCATTGCTTTTAAAACATAGAAGGCTCATATTAATGTCAAGATTTGCAGTTCTGTAAAATCCATTAAGTACATTTGCAAATACGTTAATAAAAGTAGTGATTTGGCTTTATTTGAAATACAAAATATAAACAAAAATGATGAAATAACATGATACCCGATTACTAGGTATATCAACAGCAACATAGCTATCTGGCGTATTTTTAGTTTTCCCATACACAAAAGAGACCCTTTATCCAGCATCTTGTAGTACATCTCAAAAAAGGTCAACACGTATATTTTACCTGTGGTGGCGCAAGCTGTCACCAGCACAACGGTCGGCAAAGATTGATTGATAGGTGCTGGATCAAGCGTGCCTATCACGAGATAGGCCAGACACACACACACACACACACACACACACACACACACACACACACACACACACACACACACACACACATACAAGCAACAAGCCGCCAATGCCCTCTTGACAGCAAGTATTTAGGCAGGCCGCTGACCGGAAGGTCTCACTGACTCACTCATCCCAGTTGGCATCCGTCAGTATATTGCTGAGTGGGCTACAACAGTACATAGTGACCAGATTAGCGACTATAGCAAGATTACCGATATTGTCTGCAGAAGGACTATTACTGATGAGCTTGTACCACAACACATGGACTCTGTTCAAGGTAAGTATCCTGTTCATGTAAATAAAGAACCATATTAATCCATGTGTGCACTTGTGTTGTAGAAAAAGGGTACCGGTCACTCATAACAACATCCTCTCCTTTGCTTCCTTGTGGCGCAAGTATCTACAGTGGTGACGAAGATATTACAGTGGCAATGAGGATAATCCAGTGGCGATTGAAGTTAATCAACTTAAATGAAGATTTTGCTTCCTTCTCTTGTGTTTTATTTTGCAGGGGCAATTGTGTTCAAGTATTTGCATTTGCCCTTCGGCAGTGCTTCCGCACCCGCCATTTTTCAACTTCACTTGGAACAGCTGACAGCAAAAGAGCCATTTTGTTCAAACTACCATCACAATATTGTCTCGGATTGTACACCAGAGGAACACATTGCCAATTTGTGTACTCATTTTCAAGTGTTATCAGAAACAGGACTCAAGTGTCGTCTCGAAAGTGTGACTTTTTCAAACTGAACTACAGTGGTTAGGTCATGTGATAAACAGTCAGGATGTGCGCCACCTCCAATCTCATTTGCTTGTAATTCGTGACCTGCCTGTTCCTCACAATGTGTCTGAACTGCAGCCAGTACTAGGCAAGATGACATATTACATTCAGTTCATAGCCACTCAAACCGCAGCTTCATTGCATCATTTGCGTCGGAAAAATGTGCCTTTTATGTGGACTACAAAGTGTAAGGTGCATTTCAGGAACTCAAAAATGCTTTGCTCAGTGACAGATGTTTAGTGCATTTTGACCCTGCCAAACCAGAGATTTTGCAAGTCGATCCTTCCTCTTATGGAATCAGCACTGTTCTTTCACACAGAATTGGTGCACAAGACAGACCTATTGCTTGTGCCTCAAAGTTGCCAACTCAAACTCAGTTCAATTATTCTCAAATTGAAAAAGAAGCTCACACCACTGTGTATGATGTCACCAAATTCCATCATTATTTATATGGTCGCGTGGCAGATCACAAGCCTTTGCAGTCCTTGTTTCATCCGTCAAAGCTGGTTCCTACACACACTGCTCAAAAATTGAAACGTTGGGCTCTGTTGCTTTCTCAGTATTAGTATGACATAGTGTACAGACCTACGGCAAAGCGTGGCAATGCATATACCCTATATTGCCTTCTGATTGGCCCAGACTCTGATTTTGATACTTCTGTCGCATCTTGTTGTCAAATCGATGAGCAGGAATATGAATTGCTGGAATCTTTTCCCTTGCACTACAGAACAACTGCACAGGCCAAGAAAGGAGACCCAGATCTCAGGATTTTGTTGCATTACATTTGCATGTCTTGGCCTCATTAATTGAGCAGTATCCAGAACTCAGCTGTGTGCCAATATTTTGCTTTTTGGCATGATCTTTTGGTACAACAAGGTGTGATTCTAGTTCAAAATCATAGTGGACAATCATGTGTGCTTATTCCCACGATTCCTCCACCAAGGACATTGGGGAATTGTTCGCACCAAACAGTTAGCACAATGGCATTGTACTCGGCAGTGCACGGATGCCCACATTGAACAGATGACATCACAGTGTCGCGCATGTGCAGAAAACCAATCAGCTCCGCCACAGACATTTGCAGCTTAGCCTAAGACTCAATCCCCACAGCAATGAGTGCACATACACTTTGCAGGACTATTTTGAAACACTTGTTGGCTCATAGCAGTGGATTCTTTTAGCAAGTTCCCGTTTGTGGTGCCTATGTCTTCTACCTCATCACATAGCACCATTCAAGCATTGTCCTCCATATTTTGCATAGGAGGTCTTCCAGAAATATTTGTGTCAGACATTGAACCATTGTTCACTTCATGTGATTTCGAACAGTTTTGTGAATGAAATGGCATTCGTCACCTAACAAGTGCTCCATTTCACACCCTGTCCAACCAAGAAGCAGAATACTTCATACGCACTTTTAAACAACAGATGGCCAAGCTTCACGCCACCCACACACAGGAACAGGTGCTGCAACTCTTTCTCACCTCCTATTGCTGCCATCCACAAGACAGACTATAAACGGTGGAACTTCCGCATGGCCGTTATCATCGGATGCTGTTACACTTGCTACACCCACCACAGCATCCTGCACCTCCAATAGTCTGCATGTATTGTGTTGTGCCATGCGATCTTGTTCTTTTCAGGGTTTATGGCAACTGGGCACTGGGAAAGAGGTGTGATCCAGGAATACACTGGCTCTTTTATGTACTTGATTGCAGGCCCCAATGGTTTGCAGCGCTGCCACCAGAACCAAATCTGTGCGTGTCATGTGCCCCATGATTCTGCTGCGTTTCTTCCTCCAGATTTGTGGGCTCACAGCACGGCACATCCTTCGCAGCCGCCTGCAGGTGGCAACAGAGCACCCCAGGAGGAGAAGATGGTTGATGTGCCCTCATCCCCACCTTCCCTGCTTGCCGACCCAATGGACCTGGACCCGCCACCACCATCACCGTCATCACCACAGGACGTGCACTCAGGCAGCAGTTTTCCAGAGGATGTTTCTGTTGCCTCACAAGCTAGATGGTGGGATACAGTTGGGAGTACACTGTCCTCCAAGTCACAGCTCCTGGCTCACCTCTACATCCAGCATCCGGTCTCCCCTCCGTTGTCGTTCGCATCCTCCCTACACAACAACGGTGCAGAATTTTGGGGGGAGGAATGTGCTGGCCCAGCACACTGGTCGCCAAAGATTTAGCGCAAAGATCGATAGTAGGCACAGGATCAAGCGTGCCTATCACAAAAGAGGCCAGACACACACCCACAAGCAACACGCCGCCAACGCCACTGACCGGAAGGTCTAACTGACTCACTCATCCGAGTTGGCATCTGACAGTATATCGCTGAGCGGGCTCAGTACACATAATAGGCTACGGCAGTACATAGCGACCCGGTGACTATAGCAAGAGGACTATTACTGATGAGCTTGTACCACAACACATGGACTCTATTCAAGTTAAATATCCTGTTCATGTAAATATAGAACAGTATTAATCCACGTGTACATTTGTATTGTACAAAGAGGATATCAGCCACCCATCATAACAACATCCTCCCCTTTACTTCCTTGCAGTACTAAACTGAATTTTTCACAACGTGTCAAAAATCTGATGTGTTCGGCTGATTCACAAAAACATTATTATATGCCGATGGTCCACGCTATTTTACACGGAATAAATTAGGAAAACTGCATGCATCAATCTCAGGCACATTTAAAGCCCAGACATTGGGACGACTTTACACAGTACATCCAAAACAATGTGAATGCCCCCCCCCCTTTTTTTTGCGTTTGTTGTTGATGAATATTCCTGGACCAACATCTTTCGAATTTTTGCGAACAGTTAATGGTCGAGTGTTCAATACATATCAAGATGCATGTCATGAGTCACAATTACTGGAAGAAGACAATCATTGGGACTCGACACTTGCTGATGCAGCGCTGACATCCACACAGAATAGTATTTGTCATGTGTTTGCAATTATTTTGATGACATGTTATCCAACACAATCATAGACTTTATGGGGAAAAATATAAAAACTATATGACTAAAGACGTATTGCATCGAGTTAAACAAAAAAAAAAAACCAATGTCCAAATCTAGATTACGCACCAGAAATGTATAATGAAGCATCAGAGTTGATCAAAGATTATGTATTTTAATTTCAAATTTGCCACTTAGTCATTATGGTATGCCATCACCTGATCGCCCAACGACCGATTTAGATTTAGTTAACAGTGATTTGCAATGATAAAAACAGTATAATGATGTTGACTTAACTACAATTATTGTGAATAATGAGCCATTACTGACAGCTGAAGAAAAAAATATTTATAACGGATTATGCTGACCATTGATGCTGAACAAGGTAGTTTTTTTTAAATTTTTTTATGTATACCACGTGGAAATGGTGGGCCATTTTTAATATCATTAATCCTTGCGAAGATATGGTCGCAACAGAAAACTGCATTGGCAATTGCATCTTCAGACACTACTGCCACTTTGTTAGATGGTGGACAAACGGCACATTCAGCATTTATGTTGCCATTAGACATGGCCATATTTAAAAAAAGAGCGGAATTGTTGCAGTGTTGCAAAAGAGTTCAATTATAATTTGGGATAAGTGTACTATGAATCATAAACATCCACTCGAAGCATTTCATAAAGGCAACAATAAATTTTTAGGTAGTACTGTCGTACTACTATCTGGTGGCTTCTGGCACACATTACCAGTCATTCCTCGCTCTACTTTTGCCAATGAGATCACCGCATGTTTAAAACAATTGTTTTTATGGCAAAGTGTTGAGACACTTCGACTAATCATGAACATGTAAGTACGATTGCAAAATGATTCATCGGCACAAGTATTTCCTAACCAATTACTGGATATTGGAAACGGCGAAATTGAAATGCAGCAAAATACGAAATACACAAGAGTGCAAGACAATTTCTGTACTGTTGTTGAGATAAAAAGTGAACTAACTGAGTTTGTCTTCCCAGGTATATGGAATAATTACTTAGATCATAACTGGCTCAGTAATCGTGTTATTTTGGTAGCAAGAAGTGTTGATGTTGACGAAATTAATTTCCAGATACAACAGTTGATGCCCAGTGATTTGATATCTTTTAAATCAATCGACACAATAGTTGATGAGAACGAAGCCATAAATTAACCAACTGAATTTTTAAATTCTCTGGATATACCAGGAATGCCACCACACAATCTTCAGTTGAAGACTGTTTCACCAATTACTGTTCTCCACAATTGAAACCCACCTACATTATGCAACGGTACACATTTGGTCATTAAAAGGATTACCAGAAATGTTCTCAAAGCAACCATTTTGACGGGAAAGTTTAAAGCAGAAATCGTCCTGTTGACCGTATTCCAATAATACTGTCAGAATCTCCAATACCATTTAGAGGGCTTCAATTTCTGATCCGTTTGGCTTTTGCAGTGACCACCAATAAGTCTCAAGGCCAAACAATGTTTACTTGTTGTTTAGACTTGGAAAGTACGTTTACCTCCATGGGCAATTTTGTCACCAGCTCACGTGTGTTAGCGAAAGAAAGGTTAACCAAAGATACTGTGCACCAATTAGTACTTAAATAATTGAAAATTTTAAATTGTGATAATTTAAAATAATGGAAATAATAGTTAAAATCAATGTTATCTACCTCATTTATAAAATACAATTTTTATATGTTATTACTTTATTAAGTATTTTGTAAATACATCATTGATTACGAACTGTGGTTGAATATGAGATGAATAAAATGTAAAATTAAAAACTGTATGTTGGTTTGTGGTTAATTTCAACATTCCAATACTTTATCAATCACTTTTAGATTCTGGCATACCATTTCATTCTAAATCCCGTACATTTTAAAATCAGCTAAACTATTTTCAGTTTTATTAGTGAATATTAGCTTCATTGTATTATAAAGATGAGTGGAAAATCAGTTTGACCTACTGTTAACTACTGAGCCACAGCAACACATGGCCAGGCCAGCTAATGTGTGTGTGATATGTCTCCCCCCTTCTTTTCTGCTTTCCTCTTAGTTCTTCATTGCACTTATCATACTCTCAACCCGTCTTTAGTTATCGCTCTGTCCTCCAATTATCTCTGGAAAGCACCTGGCATGGTGCTTACTAAAATATGTCCATTGATCTCCTCTCTCATTCTTCTTGGCCGCACACCAGAAGGGGCCTCTCATCCTGCAGTCTGGAGTGTCCTACCTCCCTTCCGGAAGCTATGAATACACACGCACAGAGTGCATGAGTGAGTGAGAGTGAGAGAGTGAGAGAGAGAGAGAGAGAGAGAGAGAGAGAGAGAGAGAGAGAGAGAGAGAGGGGGGGGGGGGGGGTTCTGGTTCTGTCAGAAGTATAGAAGTAGGGATGGGGTGGGGGAAGTTTCCGTCAGAAGGATTCGACGTAGTGTCTGCAAACAACATTTTTTTAATGCACATTTGTGCTTCAGAGTGATTAGAAGGATAAATATGTTTTGTTTATTTCTATATTTTAAAGTCATTTTAATACAACCTCCAAATACATAATACTGAAATTTACAAAATACATTGTGTAAGACACTGACACGACCACAAATGTGTGGTAATGTTTACTGTCCAATTACAAATGAAATAATAATATCAGATAAAGCACTTGTGCAAGAAGAATTTACAAATTGCTGTATACATCAACATACCTGCTCTTCTGTATGACACAAAGTATACCTGCACAATATGAGTCATGAAATGACCACTCATTCATTTACTATTTGTCTTTTATGGCAACATTGTAAATAAACTGACTCAGAAACTCCAATTTGTTACCTGCATTTGCTGATGAGCTATCTGCAATGAAATGACAGCCTCCTCCAGCCCTAATCAGCTTTGATTGACACTTCCTACAATATAACATTGGGTAGATCTGGAGGGAATGCATAAGTAGAAACTATGATTTATTCAACATTTAACCAGCTTTGTTGATCAAACATCATTACAGTTGAATGCTAGGCCTCTTTGTAACTCAGTATTACAGAAAAAGTAAGCAACTCCTTTTTTATTATTTTTATTATAAAATGAAAACAATACTTTTCCCATACAAAAGTTTGGAATGTCAACACAAAAATTACTACGTTACTAAAGTTTGTCCTTTATTTAATAAATATTCATTCACCCATGCTAAAAAATACTCAACTTTCTTTTTTAAAAGAAAGAGTTGTTCCTTTGTTATGTCATGGCCATCATACAGAGATTCCTTAAAGAATTTGCTAAATTCACCAGTTTTTCTCTTCGAACCTGAAATCAAATAAAAATAGTAAAGCATGTACAACAATTAGCTAAATGGAATTACAAGAATGGCCATACCAACCTGATTTTTTTATTTTATAGGCAAGAGCAAACAGATGATGGATATCACTCAAGCCAGCCTGTACATAGAAATAAGGTCTGCTTTCCTCAGGTCCACGAAGCACTTTCATTACATCATCATAAATAGTTTCTTCAGTATGTCCAAAGCACTGTAATGCACACATGAAATAATACAGTAGCCGCATAATCCACTGTGGACAATATGAATTAATGACAACTATTAAGGTTCTCCTTGAAGATCCTATAACATCAATGACATCGGAGATAGAGTGCTGGCTAATTTGACACGCTTGTGGAAAGAAATCAGCTGTGACCATGCTGAATGATCTGTCATGCAAACTGAATCCCATTCCTCACAAATACAAAGCCTATGTCTTAAATTGTTGCACTGCATCACCTGGAGGATACCATATACTTGTCATTTCTGCTGCCCCTTTACTATGATATACAAGCTTTTTCCCCCAGCGGGCCTGGAGTGACACAGCTAACTCCAAACACCTGAAACTTAACTGATGAACTCAAATTCTGCAGCTTCCAATACGTCTAAATTTTTAAGAATATATAGTTCAAAATGTAAACCACACAAGGCACAGGCAAGACATGGTCAAAGAACAGAAGTGGAAGCTATGAAAGTGGCATGTGGAGCACAGTAAGGTAGGAGGGCAGATTAGAGGGAGAGCACTGGGAAAATAATGTGAGGGGGTAAGGATAGGGAGATGAGGAGGAAAAGGAGGGGAGGAGGTTGGGAGAAGAGTCTGCAATAGCTACAATGCTTATTATATACAAATTTTTAAGAGCTTTTTGAATATGTACATAATTTCAAGTGAAAATACTATAAAACAAAGAAACAGAACTGCGATGAAGTAGTCAGTTCCATAATTAACCATGGCAGTGGTTGTGCTTGGTATGCTAGACATGGCAACAGCAAGAGTGATAGTACTTTTTTTAATTATAATAAAAAGATGTTATCTTTTACTTAGCTTAAATGTGACACACAAAAGGGAACACAGCAATAATAAAAAATAGTCTGCTTTGAAACCATGATAAGAATCCTTCAGAATTGTAAATAAACTAAGAAACATCTACTGCTGTTTTATGTCATCCACTGTACCCTCTTTGGATTCAGCAAATCATGAGCCGAAACAGATCAATTTGTCTTTTGACCGGTATCATAAAAGCTTTACTCCATAACTGAGTTACTTGCTCCAATATTTTAAAATGCAAAAGTAAACTAGCCGGAACTCAAACCTAACTGTTACATTCAGTACAACATTCATCGACTTTTAAGCACTTTGATACTCTCACTTGACACAGAGTTTTCAATGATTCCTTTCTCTTTCCACAGTTTTTCCCTCTTTTTGTTTAGCTCTTCACCATCTGCCTAACTCTCCACAGTTTCTCTCTCTTTCTGTTTAACTCTCCACCATTTCTTCTTATCTTTCATTTGTAATGAAGAACTGGTTCTCTCAAACACTTACATAACTTTTCTCCTCCTTTCTGACTGCACCTTCTTTGAACATCACAAATGGATTAAGCACATAGAGGTCACCCACACCATTATTCCTTCCTCATCTGCATTGACTTAAAAACTAATTTCACATGTTGTCTTATGTTGTTTACAGGAATCTGATTATTTTTAAATTGTCAGTACACACCCTCTTCCGTAATACCACAACTGAACAGTAAAAAAGAAACCACCAGACAAAATACAAACAAATCTCAATTAAATGTAGCATAAGACTGAAGAGTGTGTTCTGGAATGAATATGTTAACAAAGAACAGTACCATATAACACTATGTGGTACAAACAACTGGACATGGTTTTAGTTATGGAAGCCTGTCCCCTATACTCTACAATTGAAGGCACACGAACTGGCACTTATTTACATATCCGTACACTTCTTTAAAGACCACAGCACTTATATGGATCTCTTTACTTACAGAAAGAATATCCTGAACTACAGCGTCAACTGCTATTTCTGTCGACTTGTAGCTAAAGTTTGCACGTAGAACACCAGAGAGCCGTTCCAGTAGACAAGCAGCTTGGAGAGGTTGTTCTTTATGATCTCCATTGAAATACCTTGCTACATAACAATATGCTGCCAGAACATTTATAATGTTCCATTTCACATCAGGAGCTGGAGGATGTTTCTGGAAAAAAAATGTAAATATAAAACACCTGGAGCTATAGGCAAATCGAAGAGTTTTTATCTATTAGTGTTATAAAATAAAACAAACTTATGAAACAATAACCTAAGTCCTACAATTAGCTTGCTGCCAATGTGAGGCTCAGTGTTTAATAGCCAGAGAGGATGACTATCAAATAACCATCAGTGCGAGGTCGTAGTCATGCAGTTTTGATAGTCAGATGCACTCATGGCAGTGTGTAGGAAATGAGTCTGTTACTCAAAGTAAGCTTGCACATGTCAATCCAACACAAGGCGCTGATGATTGTATTATCCATTAGAAAGATGATGTACATAACAAGTTCCAAGTTCGTTCCCTGTAGCCATGCAGTAAACAATAGATTGTATCTAAGCTTTTAATATGTTAGCATAGGAAGATTGCTGAACTGTAAGAAGACTAATTTGGGGATGTCACAGAATGAAGAAGCATTGACTCTGGCATCACTTACTTACCTGGAAAACATCACACAAATGTTGTACCCCACCAACACTATTGTCACAACATAAAATTCTTCTTATTCTTGATATTTAAAAGTAAACTGAAAGAATATCATTTTCAAAGCATTGATGAGATCCAAAAAATTGCATGTGATAATTTAATGCCTTTAATGGAATGCACTTCAGTATGCACCCTCTGAAAGAAAACATCTTTCAGACCAATTTGTCAAAATAGTAAGGGACTACTTTGAAGGGCACAGTACTAAAATACTGTACAATAAACAATAAAAGGAAGGTTAGGGTCTAATGTCCCACTGATGAAAACATCATTTGTAATGGAGTAAAAGTATGGCAAAGGAAATTGGCTGTGCCCATTTCAAAGTAAGTGGTTTTGGAAAACTATAGAAAATATAAAATTGGGTGGCCAGATGGGGATTCAAACTGCTGTCTTCCTGAAATAAGTCCAGTGTTCAGACAATAAAATGTTTATGGCATAATTTCAGTCCTTTTAAACATCCCTTTATCTAAAGCTTATTGGCAGATTAAAACTAAATGCCAGACCAGAATCTGAACCCAGAACAACAACAAGGCTCTGGCTAAGGTGCTTCTCTGTAGTATTCTTTCTTCCCTGAGTAAGGTATGAAGGAGTGCTTTTGTAAGGTTTGGAGAGCAGGAGACAGATTTCCTGCAAAAGGCAAGGTTCTGTATTCAAGTTCCTGACCAAAACACAGTTTTACCTGGCAGGAAGTTTCCAAAACAGCACACAATCGTCTGCAGAGTAAAAGGTTCATTGCAGGTTCCTTCTATTTATCTGTTCATAAATACGTTTCTTTATATATTTATTTTCCAAGGTAGGAGATGAGGTACTGGCGGAATTAAAGCTGTGAGGACGGGGCGCGAGTCATGCTTGGGTAGCTCAGTTGGTAGAGCACTTGCCCGCGAAAGGCAAAGGTCCCAAGTTCGAGTCTCGGTCTGGCACACAGTTTTAATCTGCCAGGAAGTATCATATCAGCGCACACTCCGCTGTAGAGCGAAAATTTCATTCTAGAAACATCCCCCAGGCTGTGGCTAAGCCATGTTTCCGCAATATCCTTTCTTGCAGGAGTGCTAGTTCTGCAAAGTTCGCAGGAGAGCTTCTGTGAAGTTTGCAAGGTAGGAGACAAGTACTCGCGGAATTAAAGCTGTGAGGACGGGGTGTGAGTCGTGCTTGGGTAGCTCAGTTGGTAGAGCACTTGCCCGCAAAAGGCAAAGGTCCAGAGTTCGAGCCTCGGTCCGGCACACAGTTTTAATCTGCCAGGAAGTTTCATATCAGCGCACACTCCGCTGTAGAGTGAAAATTTCATTCTATTTCATTTTTATTCTGTCAAAGAAAGAAAGGAAAGGCATATAATTTATTCTATACATTCTGCAAGAGGAGAGACACAATCACTATATATTGTTGATCACCAAAAGTAAATGAGGTATTACCTAAACTTTCAACAGGTGTGGCAGCATATTATTCCCATCAACTAAAGCTGAACCATTTCACAACTGTTACAGGCAGCTGAAAGAGTACTAGGCCCAGGTGAAAAGTATAAGTGCATATCTTAGCAGAGAAGCAATGACTAAAAATAAAATTAAATGATATCTGCTACGTATTATGACCCAGTAACACTAAGTCTACATGGGTAAATTTAATAAAAATCTTTCTTAATTAATACTCTGGCCAATATAAAAATTTTGCCCTGCAGACAAAATGACTCTGTAGCGCTCCTTCTCACAAATATCAAGTTTTGCTGTCCTGTGAGTTGCCACTCATTTGGCACACTGACAAAAGTTTTGATGATCAGAAGGAGCTGAAAAGAATGGATACTGTTGTCCAACTGGCTGACATTTACAATGTGTTCTCCAGCTGTGGAAATGTGAAGAACTGGATCACACATAATAGTAAAGCAGAAAGGAACAGTGGGCCTATTCTGAAACCAACATATTCACATCTCTTTGGGATTTGAAATTGTAAAAGGCTGCTCTTCAGTAAGATAAGCAAATACAGTATTTTCGTTAGGAGAGAACTATTCCACAGTAATGATGTGGGAATAAAGGACACAACTGTGAAGAAAGCAAAGAAATATTCTGTGTAAGCAATTGCTGACTGCTGTAAGGTAGCCTTAGAATTTCATTACATGTGTAACAGCTGCATATGCTCCCCCCCCCCCCCCCCCCCCCTGCCACACACACACACACACACACACACACACACACACACACACACAACATACACGCACACAACTCATCACTGAGTGGCATTTTCAAGTGTATAATTCAGTACTAAGCTATCATTGGCATATAGGTATTTTGGCTTCACTACTGTGTTGCAGTGCTTTATTTTAAGATTTTTAGATAAGCACTCTTTGTTGTAGGATTTCTTAGATATAATGTAAGCTTTGTCCACCTCGTGTGCTCTTTCCTCCATAAACAATATTTCTAAACCATTTTCCTGGACTGTTTCCACGAAATATTGTAACTTTCCCCCCATGAACCATGGACCTTGCCGTTGGTGGGGAGGCTTGTGTGTCTCAACGATACAGATAGCCGTACCGTAGGTGCAACCACAACAGAGGGGTATCTGTTGAGAGGCCAGACAAACATGTGGTTCCTGAAGAGGGGCAGCAGCCTTTTCAGTAGTTGCAGGGGCAACAGTCTGGATGATTGACTGATCTGGCCTTGTAGCATTAACCAAAACGGCCTTGCTGTTGTGGTACTGCGAACGGCTGAAAGCAAGGGGAAACTACAGCCGTAATTTTTCCTGAGGGCATGCAGCTCTACTGTACGGTTAAATGATGATGGCATCCTCTTGGGTAAAATATTCCAGAGGTAAAATAGTCCCCCATTCGAATCTCCGGGCGGGGACTACTCAAGAGGACGTCATTATCAGAAGAAAGAAAACGGGCATTCTACGGATCGGAGCGTGGAATGTCGAATCCCTTAATCGGGCAGGTAGGTTAGAAAATTTAAAAAGGGAAATAGACAGGTTAAAGTTAGATATAGTGGGAATTAGTGAAGTTCGGTGGCAGCAGGAACAAGACTTCTGTTCAGGTGAATACGGGATTATAAATACAAAATCAAATAGGGGTAATGCAGGAGTAGGTTTAATAATGAATAAACAAAATAGGAGTACGGGTAAGCTACTACAAACAGCATAGTGGACGTATTATAGTGGCCAAGATAGACACGAAGCCCATGCTTACTACAGTAGTACATAGCTAACACTTGTTCAAGAATCATAAAAGAAGGTTGTATACACGGAAGAATCCTGGAGATACTAAAAGGTATCAGATAGATTATATAATGGTAAGACAGAGATTTAGGAACCAGGTTTTGAATTGTAGGACATTTCCAGGGGCAGATGTGGTCTCTGACCACAATCTATTGGTTATGAACTGTAGATTAAAACTGAAGAAATTGCAAAAAGGTGGGAATTTAAGGAGATGGGACCTGGATAAACTGACTAAACCAGAGGTTGTACAGAGTTTCAGGGACAGCATAAGGGAACAATTGACAGGAATGGGGGAAAGAAATACAGTAGAAGACGAATGGGTAGCTCTGAGGGATGAAGTAGTGAAGGCAGCAGAGGATCAAGTAGGTAAAAAGACGAGGGCTAGTAGAAATCCTTGCGTAACAGAAGAAATATTGAATTTAATTGATGAAAGGAGAAAATATAAAAATGCAGTAAATGAAGCAGGCAAAAAGGAATATAAACATCTCAAAAATGAGATTGACAGGAAGTGCAAAATGGCTAAGCAGGCATGGCTAGAGGACAAATGTAAGGATGTAGAGGCTTATCTCACGAGGGGTAAGATAGATATTGCCTACAGGAAAATTAAAGATACCTTTGGAGAAAAGAGAGCCACTTGTATGAATATCAAGAGCTCAGATGGAAACCCAGTTCTAAGCAAAGAGGGGAAAGCAGAAAGGTGAAAGGAGTATATAGAGGGTCTATACAAGGGCGATTTACTTGAGGACAATATTCTGGAAATGGAAGAGGATGTAGATAAAGACGAAATGGGAGATAGGATACTGCGTGAAGAGTTTGACAGAGCACTGAAAGACCTGAGTCGAAACAAGGCCCAGGGAGTAGACAACATTCCATTATAACTACTGACAGCCTTGGGAGAGCCAGTCCTGACAAAACTCTACCATCTGGTGAGCAAGATGTACGAGACAGGCGAAATACCCTCAGACTTCAAGAAGAATATAATAATTCCAATCCCAAAGAAAGCAGGTGTTGACAGATGTGAAAATTACCGAACTATCAGTTTAATAAGTCACAGCTGCAAAATAATAACACGAATTATTTACAGACGAATGGAAAAACTGGTAGAAGCCAACCTCGGGGAAGATCAGTTTGGATTCCGTAGAAATGTTGGAACATGTGAGGTCATACTGACCTTAAGACTTATCTTAGAAGAAAGATTAAGGAAAGGCAAACATACGTTTCTAGCATTTGTAGACTTAGAGAAAGCTTTTGACAATGTTGACTGGAATACTCTCTTTGAAATTCTAAAGGTGGCAGGGGTAAAATACAGGGAGTGAAAGGCTATTTACAATTTGTACAGAAACCAGATGGCAGTTATAAGAGTCGAGGGGCATGAAAGGGAAGCAGTGGTTGGGAAGTGAGTAAGACAGGGTTGTAGCCTCTCCCTGATGTTATTCAATCTGTATATTGAGCAAACAGTAAAGGAAACAAAAGAAAAGTTTGGAGTAGGTATTAAAATCCAAGGAGAAGAAATAAAAACTTTGAGGTTCGCCGATGACATTGTAATTCTGTCAGAGACAGCAAAGGACTTGGAAGAGCAGTTGAGCGGAATGGACAGTGTCTTGAAAGGAGGATATAAGATGAACATTAACAAAAGCAAAACAAGGATAATGGAATGTAGTCGAATTAAGTCGGGTGATGCTGAGGGAATTAGATTAGGAAATGAGACACTTAAAGTAGTAAAGGGGTTTTGCTATTTGGGGAGCAAAATAACTGACGATGGTCGAAGTAGAGAGGATATAAAATGTAGACTGGCAATGGCAAGGAAATCGTTTGTGAAGAAGAGAAATTTGTTAACATCGAGTATAGATTTAAGTGTCAGGAAGTCGTTTCTGAAAGTATTTGTATGGAGTGTAGCCGTGTATGGAAGTGAAACACGGACAATAAATAGTTTGGACAAGAAGAGAATAGAAGCTTTCGAAATGTGGTGCTACAGAAGAATGTTGAAGATTAGGTGGATAGATCATGTAACTAATGAGGAGGTATTGAATAGGATTGGGGAGAAGAGAAGTTTGTGGCACAACTTGACTAGAAGAAGGGATCGGTTGGTAGGGCATGTCCTGAGGCATCAAGGGATCACAAATTTAGCATTGGGGGGCAGTGTGGAGGGTAAAAATCGTAGAGGGAGACCAAGAGATGAATACACTAAGCAGATTCAGAAGGATGTAGGTTGCAGTAGGTACTGGGAGATGAAGGAGCTTGCACAGGATAGATTAGCATGGAGAGCTGCATCAAACCAGTCTCAGGACTGAAGACCACAACAACAACAACAACAACAACAACAACATTGTAACTTTTTCACATGTTTAATTGGATGAACATCAGTTCTAAAAAACTTTGGATGTTAGATAAAGGCTAGTGGAAGTTAGGGAAGTTGCCGAATAGTGGTAGAAAGCAAAACACAATTTGTGACCAGGTAAGTGCAGAAATATCAATATAAATTAAATAGGGTACTGAAGGAGTATGTTTAATAATGAAGCAGACTATGTTATGGCAGATGAACTACAATGAATAGCACAGTAAATAAAATATAGCTGAGATAGAGACAAAGCTACAACTTACTATGGTAGTAAAAGTATATGCCCACTAGCTGTGTAATGACAAAGAGAGTGAAAAAGTGTATAATGAGATAAAATGAATTATTCAGTACATTAAGGGAGAGAGAGAGGGGTGAGAGGGGGGGTGAGAGAGGGGTGTGAGAGAGGTGGTGAGAGGGAGGGGGGAGAGGGAGGGGTGAGAGGGAGGGGTGAGAGGGAGGGGGGAGAGCGGGGGAGAGAGGGAGGGGAGAGGGGGGAGAGAGAGGGGGGAGGGGGATGGAGGAGAGAGAGGGAGGGAGGGAGGGGGAGAGAGGGGGAGAGAGGGGGAGAGAGAGAGAGAGAGAGAGACTGAATTTTGATAGTGAGAAAAAAAAGAGAAGAAGAAAAGCAGTAAGAAAATGTGAACTAGGTGAAAAGAAATGTACAATCATGAAAAAAGTTTGTATTTTGGAAAAGACATGGGGGAATTAGAAGATTTCAAATGGGTTATATAGTGGTAAGACAGATTTAGAAAGAAGGTTTTAAACTGCAAAACATTTCCATGAGCAGATGTGGACTCTACCGTAATTTACTGGTTATGAGGTGCAGACTAAAGTCGAATAAATTTCATAAAGGTAAGAAATTAATGAGATGGCACCTGGGCAAGTTGAGACAACCAGAAATTGCTGAGAGTTTCAAAGAGAGCATAAGGCAACAACTAGGCAATAACTAACTGAAAGGGTGGAAAGGAATTAAATAGGTGGTGAAGCCAGCAGACAGAAAAAACAAAGCCGAGTAAAAAACCTTGAATAACATAGGAAATATAAAATTTTATTGATATTAACAGAAAGTATAAAAATGCAGCAAGTGGAAGAGGCAAAAGAGACAGCTAATGAAGGAACTGACAGGAAGTGCAAATTGGCAAAGTAAGAATGGCTAGTGGATAAATGCAAAGCTGTAGATGCATGCATGATTATAGCAAAGGCAAATGTCGCTATAAAAAAAACCTTTTGGAAAATTCCAGCTTTGTAAACATAAGGAGCCTGTACTAAGCAAAAGAGAAATGACTGAAAGGACTACATAAAGAGGTAGAAAAAGCTTTGTAAAACACTGTGGAAAGAGAAGAGGAAATGTATAAAGATAGTTGATTGATGCAACACTGAATTCGACGAAACACTTAGAGACTTAAAACAAACATGGCACCTGGAATAGACGCCATTTCCTCAGTATTATTAAGATCCTTGGAAGAACTGGCACAACCGAACAGTTCCACCTGGTAAGCTGGTTATGTGAGACAGTTGAAATACCTTCAGGTTTCAAGAAAAATGTAATAATCCCACTACCAAAGAGGGTGGGTGCTGACACGTGCGAGTATTTCTGAACTATCAGTTTAATTAGTCACACTCATAAAAAAACCCTAATAATAATTATCTATAAAAGGATGAAATGACTGACAGAATACAACCTGGGGGAAAGAGCTTTTTGACAGAACTTGACTAAGACTGTCGGTTGATAGAACACGTCCCGAGGCATCAAGGAATAGTTCATTTGAAAATAGAGAGAGGTGTGGAGGTTAAAACTGTTGAGAGATATCAAGATTTGAATAATGTGAACAGGTTCAAAAGGACATAGGATGCAATAGTTATGTGGATATAAAAAAAGTTACGCAATGTAGACTAGCACACACAGCAATATCAAATTGTTTTTGGACTGACGACGGCGAAAATAATTAGTGTTCAGACTTTTATTTTATAAATTATTCTTGCTGCTCATGTAACTAAATTATTGTGTAACTTAGCTATATTTTAAGTAACATAGTAATTAATGGATTCAGCCTTTGTATTAAGCAAATATGCACTTCAGAACCTGCAACACCAGAACTGATTTATAATGGGCAAAAGAGATTGCGTTTGCAAAATATATTGTTGCAATAAAATCATGGTGTAATGTTACTCAAAACCTTTGTTACACATTGAAGTTAAAAAGAAATGACCAGTAAAAAGTATAAACTGAATTACCACAAAATATTCAGAAAGAGAAGTATCTATAATTCACCGATAAATGTGAAAAATGAGGGATGCCAGTCTTTAGCGGAGGGCAAGTTTTTATGTACGACTCCTCTTCAGTACAACATGCTTCATCTAGTTCCTGCACAAGAGCTTTCTCTTTTCTGTAACAAACAAACAGATTACCTGGAGTTTCCATTGTTTGATTTCGACAGACAAATAGATTAGGTATATAAACATGTATATCACATTTGAAAATCAGGAAACATTCAAAAGTTAAAAAAAGGTAATGTTAGAGTCATAAGAAGTTTTGTAAAAATATGAAGAGTAAATAGAATAACAATCATGCCATCTATATTTTAATTATGTTTATCATGATTGTAATTATGTTTATCATGATACATGAAACAAATAATTGAAGTAGCAATTGAGGAAAAATGGCTACTAAAGTTAACAATGGACATATTTTATTTAAAAAGAACATGACAGGGAGGAAATTCAGATGTAGGCTTTATTGTAAACAAGAAAATTAAAAACAACATTACAGTACAGAATATAGGACTCGTTTGAGGAAAAAAATCATTCAAACCTGCTCATCAATGTGATCACATTCTGATACAGAGGCAGAAACTCCTACAGAGACTGAAAGAAACTGATAAATGACAAAGAAACTCACTTCAAGATGAAAACAGAATATTTTAATTCAAAAATTCAGTAAAAACAAGAATGGTTCTTCAGAGGGAAACTGTGTATGACAACACAGAACCTAACAATTATGTAAGCATTATAGGAACAAATTCAATGCTTAGTGTAGTTAAAGAGAACAATCACATACACACTGTTAATCATGAAAATAAAATTTCAAAAGTCTACATTCCTAGTGGAGTCACCCAAGAGTCAGTCTTCCTACGTATAGCTCACAAGAAAGCCCATGAAAGTAAAATTAGAGAGATTTAAACTCATAAAGACACTTACAAACAATTGTGTTTCCTGTGGATGATTCGTGACTGGAAAAGGAAAATGGGAGGGGTGGGTGGGGGAGAGTGACAATGGTACACAAAGTTACTCTCTGCCCTGCACCATAAGGTGACTTGGGCATCACAGATGTAGATGTACCTGTAGAAATTAAATTCCAGAAGTAGTGCCACATGAAATGTTTACAGCCATTCAAGGTTTGAGCAACGGAAAGGCACCAGGAGGTCACAGTGTTTCAACAGAAAAGATTAACGCTAGATGCAAAGCAATACAAAAGTAACTGACAAAACTAACATACAGAACTTCTGTAGAGGAAGAGAACAATATGCAAAACATTTGTTTTTAATCAATGAAAGGAACAAGCTGGTTTTGGAACTGGGTACAGACAAAAGTCATGGACAAAATTGCAAAACAGAGCAATATGTGTGAATTAATATTTTTTTACATCAGTTCAAATATTTTGAGAAAGCTTTTGAATCAATTTCGATAATAACTGAAGTAAAAGCCCTTCAAAAACTATGCATTCACTCAACTTATATTATTATTGAATGTTGAAACATGTTTTGATCACCAAAATAATTTTATTTATCAACACATAATGCATTTTGGGAGAATCCTTCAGATCTGAGGCATGAAACATCATGCAATGCATGACAATACATTTGCAAGAACAAAGAGAAGCTGGGAAACTGCCTTTTAAAATAAATATTTCCGTAACACTAACAGAACCCAAGTGACATCTGGACAGTTCAAAATGGTACAAGATAAGAATTTTACCAGGAGGAGGAATTAGTGACAGTGATGCCTCTGATAACAGGCATAATTGTTATACAAAATACACTTATTAAAAATACACACACACACACACACACACACACACACACACACACACACACACACACACACACACGAAACTAGCTCAATAATTGCTGAAGTATTGACCGGTGTTATGTCTCCTGTCTAAATTCTGAAGACAAACTAATCATCACTGTATTAATGGAGTCAAAAAATGTGGAAAGATTACATCTTCTATGTGTTGGGTTCATTATTTGAAATTTGTCACTAAATCAAGTTGTAGCAGGAAGCCATACAACAAAGAGAAGCAGCACTACTACTGATGTAAAATCTAGGTCAGTACCTTGCAATTGGTGCCTGTCAGTTGAGAATGGGTTTCCACCTTGGCACCACAAAAAGAACTCATGGGCTGTAGGACTACATGGACTGAATGTGGCAGTGAAAAATGTATTGACAGTAATATTAAGCTTTTACAAAGATTTAACGGCAGATGCTGAAGTGAGGAGCAGTTACTTATGGTTGTATCACACAATCAGTGGAAACGAGTCAAGAGTTTGAAGCTATGCAAGTGTTCAATATACAAAGTGGGTATATTTGTGATAAGACTGAACAGTGCACTGACAAATATAACAGAGGAAACAACCGTAGATTTGATGCCTCACAGATAAGCTGCACAAAGATTTTCAACTGACAAGCAGAAGGAATTTACCAACCAAAGGAAAGCCACCATATTGTAAGGGGCTCCAGCCAACAGCAAGACAAGGAGATCATCACCATATCTACAGAGCAGCAACTAACAGAGAGATGATTTGATGTCAAAAATAAGCTTGGCAGGAGGAGAAAATACATTGTATCAACAACCAACACAGAGAAAAGTATAAAGCAAAAGCGTTTGATTTTTTGTTAAGCGTACATTAGCTATTCCCAAAATGAGTGACAAAGTTCAGAATAATGCAACAATTTTAATCATATTGGCGGGATACATCCAGTTGATTGTCATGCTGTCCAGACAGTTGCCGTAGTTGCTGGTGGCATGCTCCCTTGTGTTTGTTTGAAATGGCCCTGACTGCCACACATTTATGTTCCCACAATCATTTGCTCACACCTGACAACGAAGCTTTATGTTTCAAAACTGGTTGTGGAATAAATTAACAAAATTACTAGCAACTGAAGTGGATTTTTATTCTATAAATAGAAAGGCAAATAGTTAGGACTGATGCAAGTAAAGCTGAGATAAAATGTAAGCCATTAGGGAATGAAAACGTTGAAGTAGTATTATGTGACAAAGTAAATGCAGTGGTGATGAAATTACCAGCAATAAATGTATTCAGAATTTCTGACTGTACAGAAGGCAACTTTCAATGCATATGTGATGTTTAATGGAATGGTATTTGTGAAATCTGAAATATTTGAAGACTTCTATGTGTTCGTATTACACTTAGATGTAGATTATTAATAAATGTAGAGTTCACTCATTGCTTTAAAACTAGGCTGGGGAGCAGGGGCTGATGAATTTTGAGCAAATGAATAGTATGAGGTTCGCTGATCTTTAGTGAATAAACTACTTGGTAAATAGTGCCTTCCGAGCTGGATGAAGTCATTCTTCCTTTTTTGGTTCACTCTCTTCTTCCATTATTCGTCAGCTGATCATAAGAGAATGTACTGTAATAATATTTTCAATCAGTACTAGAATGTAAATGTAATTTTTGTGTGTTGATAAGCAATGAAAGTTTCCAACAGATAGAAGTAAAAAATATTTAAATGTAACGTCAGTTAAATTTTGTGAAAAATGTTTTATTTTATTTTGTCTTTGCGTCCAATAACAATGAAATAATGAGTCTCTTTCAGCCAAAAAGTACATTAAATATGATGTAAGTCACAATATGAAAGAATGAGAAATTTAACAAAATATGGGAAAATTGAACAGAATCTTGAGTGTTCAAAATTGTCTGAAAGTATTATTAGAAAATTAAAGAAAATGGTAAATATGAAAAAGTGACAAGGAATTTGCACTAGTTATAGGCAAAAGGATATTATCTTCTGTTTGGATTGGTGTGGTGATTTTATGTGGGAGGTATTCTTGGGGCACTGGACAGCTACACATGGTGTCAGAGTGGGGAGGGGCTCAGGGTCTGCAGAGCAGGGCAGTATGCCATGGACCTCCATCCATGGAGAAGTTCCACGATCATGGGACTCGGTAATTGTGGAATCGTATAACACAGAACTAAATCTGACTCAGAATCATAAGGAGAGTTTGTTCTTGTTATTAGCTAGTTGTATAAAGTTACTATCAATCGACTGGAATAACAAACCCTATGTATGAGCCTACCAGTCCCTCTTACTATGTAACAGTAGTCAGTTCACAGGAAAAGTCTAATGGAAGGTGGGGTCCATCCAAAATGAGTAAGAAGATCACTCCAAGAAGAAGAGAACCCTCACAAGCAGCAGTAGAGGGAAAGATTTCATATATTAAATTAAGTTCTATTTGTGTCAGCATTTGAGAGTAATGTTACAGCCATGTGTTCTTCAGTTTAAAGCGAAATTAATTTCAGTTGCCTATATGACAATGCATTTTGAGTAACATGTCCTTCAGGCAAGAGTGAAGAAAAATATATTGTTTAAAGTGAAATAATGGTTAGATTACATTCTATTTTGTCTGTTACGTAAAGAAATGTGAAGTTGGTCAGTAATATTCTTTTTTGTTGCTGTGCAGTCATTTTTGTGAGAAAAGCAAAGCAGCAATTTGAAGTTCAATGATGAAGTAAATGATGTAATAAAGTAGCTTCTGAAATAGTAAAGTACATAAAGCAACAAGATATAATTGAGTATCTGAAGTAACAAGGCATATGAAGTATACAGAGTAATGATGTGTTGTGCCATGGCCTTGTCTGGAGAACTGAACTGCCTGGCACCAATGCAGCAAAATGACACATAGTGGGTGAGGTGCCATCATTATGGTGACTGTGTACTGTGAAGTAAAAATCCAATGCAGCAAAATGACACCACAGTGGGTGAGGTGCTAACATTATGGTGACCGTGTACTGTGAAGTAAAAAGAGATACTCAGAGTATGAGGATACTTATTCAGTACACCAACGCTGCAAAATACGGCCACCACAACCACTGAAAAGCAAAGCTGAACCACCTTTCAGCTACAACAGGGCACCTGGCAAAGCTGACCGGCCAAGAAAAGCAGACCAAGTAAAGTCACTATTAATTCATGGTGGCAAGTGACTGTTCTAACTTGTAACGTTTTCCTGGCTAAAGCATCAGCAAGAGGAAAGCACTAGTCGCTCTGGTTTGCATAAATAGTACTTGAATCAGACCCTCCCTCTCTCTGACTGTTCTCAAAGGTTCTCAGATAGTATACAGGTATGTATGTGATGCTGACCTATGCTGCTAGCATCAGCCTCTAACTTTGAGACGAAGACTGTTCACAATACACAGTGCTGCGGCCACTCACAAACTATGGACTTACACTTTGGAAGTTGCCGGCACTCACCTGAACAAAAGAGTGTACACTAGCTGCTTGTCATCTTTTCACTGCCAAGTCACCTACTGGATGACTACCTCCTGAGGACACCCACCACACCTGTGAGATGTGTGTTCAAGTCCGGATTGGTAGCTGCCTTGCTAACTTGTCATTGCACTCCAGTCCATGAGGACCACCCCACTGATGACCGCCACCCAGAGCAGGCACACGTCTTCGATGTCGATCATGCTGGGGCGATGGTTTGAATACCTATGCTGTAGTCCACGGTTTGAGGTGGGCAAGCAGTCTATCGGCTGCAGTGCACACTGACTGTCACTTCTTCTGACATCAGTGGGTGACGCCTATGCACATCACTACCCAGGTAGACCTGCAGATGGTGGCTCGCCGAGCTTCTGTGTCTCACTACATTATCCCCAGGGTAAACGCCTCTGAACTTAACATGTGTAAAGTATACCAGCAGAAGACACAACCAATGTCTTCCCTGCATGATAAAAATGGTGATGTCACTGATGTCAATGATGAAGTAAATGATGTAGTAAAGTAGCTTCTGAAATAGCCACTAAAGCAGAGTAACTAAATACAGTTTTCCAAAACTCCTTTGCCAAAGAAGGCGAAGCAAATGTTCCAAAATTAGAGTCTCGATTAACGACCAACATGAGTAACTTAGCAACAGATATCCTCAGCGTAGTGAAGCTGCTTAAATCACTTAATAAAGGCAAGGCCTCCAGTGTGCACTGTATACCAGTCAGGTGCCTTTCAAAGTATGCTGATACAACAGCTCGATACTTAGCAATCGTATACAACTGCTCGCTCATCGAAAGTTCTGCACCTAAAGATTGGAAAGCTGCAAGTCACACCAATGCCCAAGGAAGAAAATAGGTGTAATCCACTGAATTACAGAACCACATGACTAACACTGATTTGCAGTACGATTTTGAACGAATACTGTGTTCACACATTATGAATTATCTCGAAGATAACAATTTATTGACAAACAGCCAGCACACAGTCAGAAAATATTCTTGTGAGACACAAGCAGCTCTTTATTCTCATGAAGTAATGAGTGCTATTGATGGGGGATGTCAAATTGAGTCCATATTTTTAGATTTTGAACCCATTACTCACAAACATCTTCTAATCAAATTGCATGTGTATGGAGCATGGCCTCAGTTGTGCAACTGGATTTATAAGTTCCTGTCAGAAAGGTCACAGTTTGGAGTAATTGATGGAAAGTCATCAAATGAAACAAAAGTAATATACAGCATTCCCCTTGGAAGTGTTATAAGCCCCCAGCTGTTCCTGATCCTTATAAATGACATAGGAGACAATCTGAGCAGCCATGATGCTGTCATTTACCATCCTGTAAAGTCATCAGATGATCAAAACCAGTTGCAAAAGGATTTAGACAAGATATCTGTATGATGTGGAAACTGCAATTGACTCTAAATAATGAAAAGTGTGAAGTTGTCTGCATGAGTACTAAAAGAAATCCACTAAATTTATGTTACACGATAACTATAAAGGCTGTAAATTCAATTAAGAACTTACAAATTACAATTACAAATAACTTAAATTGGAAAAATCACATTATGTTGTGTGTAAAGCAAACCAAAGACTGTGATTTATTGGCAGAACACTTAGAAAGCTTAAATGTATTAATTTGAGGTAAGGGATCCTGGTTTGGAAATGTACAGGTATTGTTGTTGCTAAGACTGTAGGGTAAGTAACTTTTAGAGGTAGCTCTTAAGGTATGCATTTAGAATACATATTTACTGGACTTTTTTTCTTATTTTGGTCCATACTACCTCCTCCAAAAATATGAGTATAGAAACCAAAGATCTTTTTCATTATTTAAAAACATATCACAAAATCAAATTACAGCAGGAAGTGAAACAAGAAAGAGAAGCTGCACTACTACCAAGGTAAAATCCATACAAGCAACCTTACAAATCCATGCTGAAAAGCTGGTACATTGGAAGAGAGCATATTTTTATCTATTTTCTTGTTCCTTCTTTCGCTAATGAATTTGATCTCATTTATCATATCACTATCAATGTTTCTCACTCTTTAAAAATATCTGTTTACTCACAGTCATCTCTTCTCTTCTCTTTTCTTTTTGTGTAGCCTTTTCCTACTTCATTCACAACATTGATTTCATTTCACAATAATTTGCAGCACTGACTTCTAACCTCATCTTGTACATATAAGTGGTTTCTTTGTTTCATTATTTTATTCACTTATTTGTTATCCTACTTGTGATTTTTAAGATGTCTCTCTCTCTCTAGTATCAGTAATCATTTCAATGACTGCAGATCTTCTCATCTTTGGTGAACTTAAAGCCACTGAGGCTAATTAATAATTATTTTCGAGAGAGAGTAATGCGTTCAAAAATATAACTTTATTTTTGCATCTCGTTGAACACAGGAACAATACCAAAGCCAAGACATAAATAAAGAGATGGCATAGTGCTACCCAGATGACTGAGTCCGTGTAAGCTGTTGAAAACCTCTTTCCGTAGTTGCCTTGGAATGAAAGGCCTGGGTTTGTTCATAGCTATGTCACACTGTATCTTCACATTTGTGCCAGCCAGCTGGATTAATTTTAACTAAAGTCCAGTTGTGAGTCATTAGCTTGTGCTGCAGCTAATTTATCATAGTCTGTGGTTTGTGAAACAGCAGAGACCCGCGATACGAAATTGGCGACTATGTTTTCAGCTCCCTTGATATGCTTGATGTCTGTAGTAAATTAATTGATGTATTCTAAGTGGCAAAATTGACGTGGAGAACAGTTATCCTGCGGCTTACTGAATGCAAAGGTTATTGGTTTATGGTCGGTGTATACCATAAATGCTCTTGCCACTGCATAGGGGCGAAAGTACCAGATAGCTTCATATATCGCTAATAGTTCTCTGTCGTATGCGCTCCATTTCCTTTGTGGGTCTGTAAGTTTTTGTGAGAAAACACTCAAAGGCTGCCATTTGTCATTTACTTTCTGGTGCAGTGTGGCTCCCAATGAGTCTTGGCTGGCATCGACTACTATTGACAGAGGTGCTTTTGGTACCGGATGAGTAATGAGTACTGCTTTTCGTAAGTCGGCCTTTATGTGTTGAAATGCTCTCTTCATGTCCACGTTCCATTACAATGGTCGTTTGCCATTTGCATTTTTACCTGCGAGAGCGTCTGTCAAGGGCACTTGTACTAGTGCATCTCGCGGCAAATGCTGTCTATAGAAATTTACCATGCCTAAAAATTTTCTTAGTTGTTGGTAAGTCTCGGGGCGGTTTATGTTGTCGATTACTGCTACCTTGTCCTTTCGCGGGCATATGACCTCCGCCAAAACGTCATATCCTAGAACTGTCACTTGCCATTTTCGCAGTTTGCTTTGTTGACTATTATTCCGTACTGATTTATGCAGGCGAACACTGTGGATAGTTGCTTCTTGTGTGCTTCTGCCATCGTTAATGAGATTAATATGTCATCAAGATATGCGAAGCATCCTTTCAACCCGTGCAACACTTCATCAATAAATCGTTGCCATGTTTGAGCTGTGTTCTTTAACCCGAAAGGCATTTGGACATATTTGAAAAAACCGAAAGGTGTTGTAACTGCTGTTTTCGGTATGTCTTCTTCTGCGATCAGTATCTGATGATAAGCTTTTTTACAATCAATAATGCTAAAGATTGCTGCCCCAGCTAATTGAGTTGGGAATTCGCGAGTATTAGGCACTGGGTAACGATCTGGTATAGTACATGCATTTAACTTCCTGTAATCACGACATGGTCTCCATGACCCATATTTTTTCTTTACCAAATGTATGGGTGATGCCCACAGGCTGTCTGATCTACATATGACGCTTGATGCCAGTAATGCCTCGAATTCTGCTTTCACTGCCACGAATTGATCGGGTGCTAACCTGCACGGTCATTGATGTATTGGCTGACCGGGCGTGGTGTAAATGCAGTGTACAGTTTTGTGAGTTACTGTGGATTTTTCTGTGACCATGTTATCATTTACGGCTTGTGACACTGCGTCACAGTTATGCTTGCCAGCACAATAAGTGTCACATGCCGTGATGCCTTCTATTGTCTCTTGATTTCGTTTAATCTGTGCATTAGCAAGATCTGTGGTAATGTGCATGTCACAAAGAAAGTCTGCACCCAATATTGCGTCTGACACTTCTGCTAGAATGAAGGTACACTGACTGTTTTGTGAGAAACCTAAAGCGACTTCAATTTTAAGTGTGCCATGAGCAACAATGGGCAACTTATCTGCTGCAGTTAATTGCATCAATAGAGTGCCATCCATTCCCTGATAGCCAGTAAAGGGGAGCACACTCGCATCAGATCCTAAGTCTATTAGGTAGCAACGGTTCGACTTGACTTCTCTGACATAAAGGTGTTTGAAGGTGGTAAGACGTTACTCACCCGTCTGTAGTTTGCGTCTATCTCACCTCGTTGTTCAGGCACACTTCTGTGCTAACGCGGCCCGCTGAGCCTACTGCCGGCTGCCGCTCACGTTTGGGTATGTACATGGCTGCGAAAACTTTGTTGCTCTATCCGCGAAGCGGTGATGGTACCAACACACCCGTTCTTGTTGAATTTCGCTGTTGGCCTTGCTGTTTTCATTCTGTAACAATTGTGAGACCTGTTGCTGCAATAATGTCATCTGTCTTGTCAGTTCTTGTATTTGTTTGTTGATGTTCGTATGCTGAGTCTTCTGTATTGCTGCTATCACTTCTGACGCTTCTTCCCCGTTAAAGATTGCCATGCAAGCCATCTGTGGATTGCCTATGGTTGCATGGACTTTGTCTGCTATCTCCAAGAGGTTCTGCATGTTGTCTTTTTCATGAGTTACTAGTGCGGCTTTTACCATGCTTGATAATTGATCTAGCCAGATGTGTTTGAGCGTTGCATCTGAAAATTCTTCTGCATTGACAATACCGCGCAAATGCTTCCAAAATTCCGACGGTGTCCTGTCACCTACAGCTTCTTCTTTAAGTACTGGCCATATGCGTTGATTTAACGTTTTACGCATTTTGGTGAGTAAAACATTTTTCAATTCTGCTGGAGGTCAGAGTATCACATCTCCTGCTGCGGTTGCTGCTCTAACATCCAGCGCAAACACTGCTATCACAAACTTCGTCTGCTCATCATGGATCTTGCTTTGGGCGAACGTGAGTTCAACCACGGCAAACCATAACTGCAGTTTGTCCGGCAGGAACAGCAGTGTTTGAATTTTTATGTGCTGCATGTTTTCTGTTGTGCTGTCGGTTTGTACGGCCGCACGCATGTTTAATGTTGGAGTAATAGGCATCTCCAATACTAACTTCAGTGCTTCAAGTTGTTCATGTATCTGTTCTTGAAGGTTCAAGAGGTGCACCTCTTCATTCCTCTGTGAACTTTCTAAAGTTGCTGAATTCTCTTGTTTGTACATCATAATTTTCTTTATGTTCACTGTTTGGGGTCACCACTAAGGCCACTGAGGCTAATTAATAATAATTTTTGAGAGAGAGTAATGTGTTCAAGAACATAACTTTATTTTTGCACATCACTGAACATAGGAACAATTCCAAAGCCAAATATATATATATATATATATATATATATATATATATATATATATATATACACACACACACACACACACACACACACACACACACACACACACACACTCCTGGAAATGGAAAAAAGAACACGTTGACACCGGTGTGTCAGACCCACCATACTTGCTCCGGACACTGCGAGAGGGCTGTACAAGCAATGATCACACGCACGGCACAGCGGACACACCAGGAACCGCGGTGTTGGCCGTCGAATGGCGCTAGCTGCGCAGCATTTGTGCACCGCTGCCGTCAGTGTCAGCCAGTTTGCCGTGGCATACGGAGCTCCATCGCAGTCTTTAACACTGGTAGCATGCCGCGACAGCGTGGACGTGAACCGTATGTGCAGTTGACGGACTTTGAGCGAGGGCGTATAGTGGGCATGCGGGAGGCCGGGTGGACGTACCGCTGAATTGCTCAACACGTGGGGCGTGAGGTCTCCACAGTACATCGATGTTTTCGCCAGTGGTCGGCGGAAGGTGCACGTGCCCGTCGACCTGGGACCGGACCGCAGCGACGCACGGATGCACGCCAAGACCGTAGGATCCTACGCAGTGCCGTAGGGGACCGCACCGCCACTTCCCAGCAAATTAGGGACACTGTTGCTCCTGGGGTATCGGCGAGGACCATTCGCAACCGTCTCCATGAAGCTGGGCTACGGTCCCGCACACCGTTAGGCCGTCTTCCGCTCACGCCCCAACATCGTGCAGCCCGCCTCCAGTGGTGTCGCGACAGGCGTGAATGGAGGGACGAATGGAGACGTGTCGTCTTCAGCGATGAGAGTCGCTTCTGCCTTGGTGCCAATGATGGTCGTATGCGTGTTTGGCGCCGTGCAGGTGAGCGCCACAATCAGGACTGCATACGACCGAGGCACACAGGGCCAACACCCGGCATCATGGTGTGGGGAGCGATCTCCTACACTGGCCGTACACCACTGGTGATCGTCGAGGGGACACTGAATAGTGCACGGTACATCCAAACCGTCATCGAACCCATCGTTCTACCATTCCTAGACCGGCAAGGGAACTTGCTGTTCCAACAGGACAATGCACGTCCGCATGTATCCCGTGCCACCCAACGTGCTCTAGAAGGTGTAAGTCAACTACCCTGGCCAGCAAGATCTCCGGATCTGTCCCCCATTGAGCATGTTTGGGACTGGATGAAGCGTCGTCTCACGCGGTCTGCACGTCCAGCACGAACGCTGGTCCAACTGAGGCGCCAGGTGGAAATGGCATGGCAAGCCGTTCCACAGGACTACATCCAGCATCTCTACGATCGTCTCCATGGGAGAATAGCAGCCTGCATTGCTGCGAAAGGTGGATATACACTGTACTAGTGCCGACATTGTGCATGCTCTGTTGCCTGTGTCTATGTGCCTGTGGTTCTGTCAGTGTGATCATGTGATGTATCTGACCCCAGGAATCTGTCAATAAAGTTTCCCCTTCCTGGGACAATGAATTCACGGTGTTCTTATTTCAATTTCCAGGAGTGTATATATAAAAAGAGATGGCATAGTACTAGAACAAAACCAAAGAACAAATACGTCGTAAATAACATTCTTCACAGAATAAATGCCAAAGTCCACTGTGCGATTTCATTGTGTCACCAGGCAGTTCCTACAAACTCTCATGCTGAGCATCATTTTATGCTGTTGCTCAATCTACTGGTTGCAGTCCTTGAGAACTTCAAATTTTCACCACTGCACATTTAATTGATCAGTGCTTTTTCTTTCTGTGCCATATATTATATTTAGTCTTTTACATTAAATATACCTCCAAATGACTAGTAGATTATATTCTGATTCCATATCTGAATGTGAACATCTCTGGAAGTGTGGTGTGATCATGTCACAGCTTAGATTATTATTACATCTTTAGTCTGTATTTTCTTTATTAACTAAGGAGGCATGGGGGGGGGGGGGGGCAAAAATTGCCTGCAGTATTTCTTTTATTTTTGTAATATACCTATTTGTTGGCGTGAAGAAGCAAGAATTTAGGCAGTTGTAGAAAAATATCTAGGGTATGTGCTGTCATGGTTTTATAATTTTTGTGAATTATTTAAATCTACCTATTATATTTAATTTAAGTGTGGGCAGTTTTTGCCCCAAAATGCAGTTTCTGACTGTTGGTATTGCTGTATTGTGTTGCCATTATTGTTTTGAAATAAATCTCCTTTGTTGTTCAAGCAGTTGTACATTACTTGCAGTTCTAACAAAATGTCTTGTCATTATCAGAGGTTTCTCACAGATATAGAGATGCCAGCTATAATAAATGAAGCAAGTGAAGGTGTGAAAATGATCCAGAAGATGATGGTTCAGTTGTGACATATGATAGTGACACAGCAATTGAAAATGAGTCAAGTTCACAGAGTTCATCCCCTGATGAACAGCATGCAGCTACTTCCAGCATCACTGTTACAGCAAAAAGCGGTAGGGAATATATTACTGCGCCTCCAAGGCAAGTACGCAGGTCAGTACAAAATATAGTGAATTTTCGTGAAGGTTTGACTCATGAATGCCTGACCTCTAGTGTGTCAGAATCTTTCAAAAAGTTTATAACGCCCGAAACAATGAAGATTATCTCGGACTATACAAACCAAGAAGCTCGTAATAAGAACTTAAAACTTACACCCATAGAAGAAATGTAGGCCTTCATTTGTATTTTGAAACTCATGGGCACAAATAATGACACTAGACTGCCTCTTGAGGACTTATGGGGGAAAGTACTGGGAAAGAATATCTACATAGCTACAATGAGTCGTATTCCATGTGGAGAACTTCTGTCCATGATAAGATTTGATGATAAAGAAACAAGAACCGCAAGACGAAAGTAGGATAATTTTTCCCCCTTCATGAAGTTTTTGACAAAATTGATGAAATGTTTGTGAAATACTACATACCAAGTGCATATCTAACGATCGATGAAATGCTCTCCCTATTTCGAGGAAGATGTCCCTTTAAGATCTTTATGAGAGACAAGCCTGGGAAGTATAGCATATTGATTAGGATGTTATCAGATGCACACAACCAGTATGTTCTAAAAATGGAAGTCTATGCAGGGACGGATGAAAGACCTGCCGAGGAATAGAGTTCAAAGGCAGTTGTTAGACGCCTAGTGAATCCACTGGCAGGAATTGGAAGAAATTTAACAACAGATCATTATTATACATCCATAGACCTAGCCGAGGAGCTTTACAATGATGACAAGTTAACTTTGGGGGGGGGGGACATTGAAGAGCAACAGAAAACACATACCAGAACAGCTAAAGATGATGCAGGGTCGAGAGCTATATTCCTCTAAGTTCTTATTCACAGATCCGAAAACAGGGAATGCACCGGTTACCTCAGTTTCATACATCTCCAAACTGAAGCCTACTAAGAACCTACTTCTTTCCATACAACACAATGATAACAAGGTGGATGAATCGACAGAGAAAAAAAAGACAAACATCAATCTCTACTACAATGAAACCAAAGGGAGCATAGACAGCATTGATCAAATGATGCGACATCATTCAGTAAAACGAGGGATGAGAAGGTGGCCATTGTCTCTCTTTTTCACCTTGATAGATATGGCCTGTCGCAATGCTGGAACAATTTTCGTGATAAACAACCCAAACTGGAATAAGAAGAAGCATAACGTAAGAAGGCTGTATCTGCTAGAATTGGGTCAACAATGCGTTAGGTCAACTGTGGAAGAGAGAGCAAAGAATATCATGGGTTTACAAAAGCCTATAATCTCTGTAATGGAAAGTGTTCTAGGGAAAATGCTGCCCAGCATTACTGCAACTGTTCAGTCTATTGAATTTTATTCAAGGGGAAGATGTCACATCTGTTTGAAGAGTAAAAACTCTAAAGAGGAAAAAGACAAGATGACAAAAGTGCCTATAGTTTGTTGCAGGTGTTCCTGTGTTCCACTCATTCTGCAAAAACAATCATATGCAAAGGTTGTGAAATTAAAAGTGAAAGTGAGTAGGAAGGAAAACTCAACTGTAATTTCTGACTTTGATTTTCTGTTTTCTTATTTGTGGTTTGATATTGTATGTTCTCTTATGATTTCTTAATATAAGTCTGATTTATGTGAAAGTGTTAGTTTCATGATAAAAATATAATAATATTTCTCACATTCATTACTTTATTTATGGAATTTTTATGTTATATTGTTCCTGAAAACTATGGAAAGTGTGTTGCAACCTAGTAAAGAAATTCCTAGTTCATTAAATAATCAAAACAAAACAAACCAACAAACAAAAGTTAAAAAATGAAAAGAATGTGAGGGCAGTTTTTGCCCCCCTTAGACATCCATGTGACAGATCCGAGATTAGTGGTGCTAGAGTTAATAACAGTATTTGTGACAACCTTTGCACAAAATTTCAGGTTTGTAACTGATTTCATTTTTCTGCCTCGATAATCCAGCTTTCATTTCCCTTCTCCACTACAGTATTGCAGTCTCTGATAATACAACATTCCTCCCTTTCACATAAATTGCTGATCTATGCACATTACTTCTGCCTGTGAGTTAACCCATAAACTTGTAAAATAGTTATTAATGTATCTTCAGTTTCAATTTTGAGAAAAATAGCCTTTCATAATTGACTCTGCTTATATAACATTATATTACTCACTTCTTATTACTGTTAAAGATTAGCACCTTTTATATATTTAATAAAAAAATATTTCTCCTCCTTTCATTTACCTGTGCTATGCTCAGTCTTAAAATCTGTCACACCAGATTTTCTGACAACATCACAGGACAGAAGTTATGCTTTTACTTGCATGTTTTACAGAGTAACATTGGTAAAGGTTGTCACAAGGTATGACAGGAATGCCACAACATGCATCAAATGCTGGTTGCACCAATCCAACAAAAGAGCAACAGCCAGAAAATGTATTTCATAGGAAACAGTTGAAGTAATTGTGAAAAATCCTAATGTGAATATGACCAAAAGAACAGCAACTGTAATTGCAAATAGTCATAAGAGTTCTGTCATAACAATAAAAACAATATTATGAGCACATGATATGTAGCCAAAATCAATATTTCAGCTGTTCTGTAACTGTGGCTGATTGTCTGCTATAGACAGAATCTGTAGCTGAGTTGCTTCTCCTGGAATCAGCAACTGTAGCAGAGTTTTTCTCATGAAATCAGTAACTGTAACCAAGCTCTTTACTATGAGATCACATTCTTTGGCTCTGCCAATGAGCAACCGAACTAACATCTTCCAACCTAAAGTATACATTAAGATACACACTACAGATTAGGCTGTCACCACATCTTTCATTTTAAAAAAGTAGAAGAAAATAAGAAATTTGTGGGAGCAGCAATTTAAGGCAATATTTTATGGCCAAATGCAGCCACAAATAATCTGCAAAAAATACTGAATAGTTTCAGTTTTGTGACTCAACATCTGCTGTCTTTGTTTTCACTTTATCCAGCATCAGGCTGAATTGGGACAGTTATGGTATTTGTCCACTTTCCCCTATCTTTCCATCAGTCTTCTTCTTAAACTTGTCTTTACTGAATCAATCCAACTTCACCTCTGTCATTCATTTTGGTATTCTTCCATTCTCTTTACACATCCAAACCATTATAACCTGTTGTTCTCAATTCTCTCATTCAGCTTTTTGTTACAACTTCAAGTTGAACAAATATATTTCAAGGAAGACACAATACATGAAAGTCACAGATCAAGTTAACAGACTAAGACGTGTGTACACTTTAACAGCCAAATCATAACTGAGTCCGAGTCTAGCGGCCGCTGGCTGGCTGGCCGCTTAGGTGGCACTGCTGCTGCATGGCTGGCAGACAGTGCTGCATGTAGAGAACACGCATAACTGCACGGCGGCACTTTGAAAGATTGGCGAGTCACAACACTTTTCCCCCCTTTGAAGTTTTTCACAGGTCTTGATGGAGGTGGCCTGTAGATTGCTAACATCCATAGGTATTGTTTGACTGGTTGTAAAGTCTAGAGGAGGAGGCTTCCCGTGCAGACGGAAGTGTCCCCGATGATAACGGGTCGAGATGACAGGAGGCGTGGGAGCCGAATCTGCTGGGGCCCCGTGAACCAATCTGCCCGTTGTGGCAAGTCCGGTTGTTATAACAGGAGACTTGGGCGATGTGTCCACATCCGTAGGAGAGGGAGGCAAGTAGAGTTGCTCCGACAGATTATGGTCATCTGGTTCCTGCATGGGTATGTCTCCTAGTGGCATCAGTTCTTGTGCTGGCACCGATATGATGGTGAGAGGACTGCGTTGTGAGTAATGAGAGATTCCAGTACCCCAAGCGTCAGGTAGAGCCGAAAGTGGTGTAGTGGCATCCGGAACAGGCGTTGCTGGCACACGAGGCCGAAGCTGGTCCGAATGATGCACTGCAACACCGTGTCCATCTGGATTTCATACAGGCGTTGGCCACAGTGTCGTAAGATGCGGCCAGGACTCCATTTTGGCCACCTGCCATATCCCCGTACCCATACAAGGTCGTCGGCGGTGAACCGGCCAAGCGAAGGCACCTGCGGCCGTGAGGTTGAAGGTTGCAGAAGATGAAGTAGCGTGCGGGGCTGTTGGCCATGTAAGAGCTCAGCCGGGCTGTGGTCGCCCATGGGGGTGAAACGGTAGGAAGCCAGAAATTGGAGAAGCGCATCATCAGCAGCCGAAGAAGTCAGAAGTTTCCTCCTCTGAGCCTTAAATGTGTGGACCAGTCGTTCAGCCTCACCATTTGACTGTGGATGGAACGGAGGGGCCTTGACATGCATGACGTCATGATGGGCATAAAAATCCGCAAAATCAGAAGAGGCAAATTGCAGACCATTATCAGTAACAAGAGTAGAGGGAAGGCCTTCCAAAGAGAAAATGCGAGCGAGAGCATTGGTGGTTGCCGCGGTGGTAGGCGACGTGCAAGGGACAATGAAAGGAAAGTCAGAGTAGGCGTCAATAACAAGAAGCCAATAAGTACCTAAAAAGGTCCTGCGAAGTCAACATGAATACACTCCCAGGGTTTCTCAGGCAAAGGCCACGGTGACAAAGATGACTTCGGGGCAGCGGCCTGCGACGCACAAGGGCCGCAGGCAGCGACCATGTGTGCAATTTCAGAGTTGATGCCGGGCCAGTACACATGATGGCGCGCCAGAGATTTTGTGCGAGACACACCCCAGTGCCCTTGGTGAAGGTGGCGCAAGGCCGAAGCACGCAAAGACGCAGGTACCACAACACGCGACGAAGCATTTTCGGTGGAAAGGAGGATAACGCCATCCCGCCGTGAGGCGGTAACACAAAGCGTAGTAGTTCCGCAACGGATCAGAAGTCTTAGCGCACGGACGATCTGGCCAACCCTTCTGAATTCAGCGTAAAACCTGGGAGAGAGTAGGGTCAGAACCCGTAGCAGCCGCCAGCCAGTCCCCGGTGATGGGGAACCCGACCTACTGCTCGGCAACATCCAGATGAAAACACAAAAGTTTGTCCCTATCGAATGCCAGATCAGGACCCATGGGACGGCGAGACAGTGCATCAGCATTTGCATGTTGAGCCATTGGCCAGAAATGAATCTCATAATTGAAACGAGACAAGAAAAGAGCCCAATGCTGGAGGCGGTGTGCAGCCTTGTCGGGAAGTGACGTTGATGGATGAAACAAGGAAACAAGTGATTTGTGATCCGTAACAAGATGAAATTTGGATCCATAGAGAAAAACGTCAAACTTATGAAGAGCATAAATAATGGCCAAAACTTATTTTTCAATTTGGAAATAATTTTGTTGGGCATCCGTGAGCGTTTTGGAGGCATAAGCAATGGGTTGTTCAGAACCGTCAGAAAAACGGTGCGCAAGGACTGCGCCGACCCCGTATTGAGAGGCGTCTGTGGCAAGAACAAGATGCTGGCCAGGTCAATAAGTAGTCAGGCATGGGACCTGTTTCAGCATAGTCTTCAATTTCTGGAAAGCCGCATCGCATGTCGCGGACCAGTGAAAAGGCACGTTTTTATGCAACAGCCGATGCAATGGCTGAGCCACTGAAGCAGCAGACAGTAAAAACTTGTGATAGTATGCTATTTTCCCCAAGAAGGCCTGCAGTTCCTTAACAGATGTAGGGCGAGGAAGGACATCGATCGCAGCAACAGTTTGCTGAAGTGGACGAATACCATCCCGAGAGAGTTGAAACCCCAAGTACGTGATAGATGCCTGAAAAAATTTTGATTTCTGAAGATTACACTTAAGACCAGCAGTCTGTAAGACATGAAAAAGTGTGCGGAGATTTTGAAGATGTTCGTCAGTGGTGGAGCCAGTGACAACAATGTCGTCCTGGTAATTTATACACCCAGGGACAGTGAGCAATAATTGCTCCAAGAATCGCTGAAAGAGAGCAGGGGTGCTGGCAACCCCAAATGGCAATTGTTGGTATTGATAGAGGCCGAAAGGCGTGTTAAGGACCAGAAACTGCCGGGAAGCAGAGTCGAGAGGAAGTTGATGATAAGCTTCTGACAGGTCAAGTTTAGAAAAATACTGGCCTCCAGCAAGTTTAGTGAACAATTCTTCAGATCGAGGCATAGGGTAAGTGTTGATAAGGCATTGAGCATTTACAGTGGCTTTGAAATCGCCAAGAGACGAATATCACCATTTGGCTTAGCAACGACAATGACAGGAGAGGACCACTCACGGGAAGTGACAGGAAGCACGACCCCTGAAGCAGTGAGATGATCCAGCTCCCGTTTGACCTGATCACGAAGGGCCACAGGAATGTGCCTAGCCCAAAAAAACTTAGGCCGAGCAGTGGGTTTGAGCGTGATATGAGCTTTAAAGTCGTTTGCACGGCCTAACCCAGGAGAAAAAAGGGACAAAAATGTCGTCGACAAGGAATCCAATTGAGCATAAGGGATAGCAATAGAGACGATATTGACAGAGTCATCTATGGAGAACCCAAAACATGAAAGGCATCGAAACCAAAAAGATTCTCCGCGTTACTATGGTCGACCACAAATATGGGAACAGTGGAACGACAGATTTGTAAGATACCTCAGCATCAAATTGTCCCAAGAGAGAAATCTTCTGTTTATTGTAGGTGGTGGTGGTGGTGGTGGTTTTTGGGGGAAGGAGACCAGACAGCGAGGTCATCGGTCTCATCGGATTAGGGAAGGACGGGGAAGGAAGTTGGCCGTGCCCTCTGAAAGGAACCATCCCGGCATTTGCCTGGAGCGATTTAGGGAAATCACGGAAAACCTAAATCAGGATGGCCGGACGCGGGATTGAACCGTCGTCCTCCCGAATGCGAGTCCAGTGTCTAACCACTGCGCTGTTTATTGTAAGTCTGTAATTGCCTAGTGACAGGTGACAGGATTGGAGAACCCAAATGAAGATACGTCTGAGAACTGATGGCAGTGGCAGCAGAACCAGTATCCACCTGCATACAAACATCTCAACCAAGTATTTGGACAGTGAGGAATAACTTCCCTGAAAGGGAAGAAGTACAATTGACAGACAACACAGAATCAGAATCAGCGTCATGTTCATGAACATCATGTATGCGGTCGGATTTGCAAACGGATGACACATGACCCTTTTTTTTTTTGCATTTGTGACGCACGGCCCAACGTTGTGGACAATCTTCTCATGAATGTTTCGTAAAACACCGTGGACATGAAGGAAGTTGCCGTGGGTTTTGCTGCAGTTTCTTAGAGGTTTGTTTACAGTTAGGCCGAGGCTGCGCATGGGAGCGTAATGCGGCCACGTCGGGCGGCGGGGACACGCCACATGCTTCGTCAACATCGCACAGAGGTTGTATTTCCCCGACGTCACCCCATGCCTCTATTTGCACTCCAGCGGCGTGAGAAATTTCAATAGACTGAGCGATGGATAGGACTTCATCTAGAGTCGGATTTGCCAACTGAGGGGCATGTTGCCTAACTTCTTTGTCGGGCGCCGATCGGATAATAGCATCCCGTACCATGGAATCGGCGTAGGATTCTTTGTGAACTTCAGTAACAAATTGACACTTTCTACTGAGGCCGTGAAGTTCAGCAGCCCAAGCATGATAGGATTGATTCAGTTGTTTTTGACAATGATAAAAGGCAACACGAGAGGCTACCATATGCATTTGCTTTTGAAAATAGATGGACAGAAGTGAGCACATTTCAGCAAAGAACAAAGACACAGGAGCTTTCAAAGGAACCAATTGTGACAACAACCGATACATTTGAGGTGAAATCCATGAAAGGAACAGAGACTTACATGTTTGTTCGTCTGCGACATGAAATGCCAAGAAGTGCTGTCGAAGGCATTTTTCGTAATCAGACCAGTCTTCCGCCGTCTCGTCGTAAGGAGGAAAAGGATGTAGAGACAACGACGAGAGACGCCCCACATTTGATATCGCACCGAAATCACGAATCGCATTTGTGAGAAGCGATTGCTGTTCTATGAGACCTTGCAATAGTTGCTCTAAAGTAGCCATGGAAACATGTGGGTCAACGATGTAAAAGAAAAATCACTACCTCGTCGCCAATTGTTATAACTTCAAGTTGAACAAATATATTTCAAGGAAGACGCAATACATGAAAGTCACAGATCAAGTAAACAGAGTAAGACGTGTGTACACTTTAACAGTCAAAGCATAACTGAGTCCGAGTCTAGCGGCCGCTGGCTGGCTGGCCGCTTAGGTGGTGCTGCTGCTGCATGGCTGGCAAACAGCGCCGCATGTAGAGGACGCGCGTAACTGCGTGGCGGCACTTTGAAAGATCGGCGAGTCACAACACTTTTCTACCCAAATTTCACTCATAACATCTTCATTTCTCACTCTGTCTCTCCTTGTATTCCATAACATATTTCTTAGGAATTTCATTTCACCTGCTTGGTTTCTACTGTCCTCTCTTCTTGTCACTGTTCAGGTCTCCGATGAATATGTCAGCATGGGTATAAAGTATGTCTTGTACAGATATTCCTTACACTTCATTGGCATCTCCCTTCACCAGACTAAGCCCCTCACACATTGGCAAAATGGATTGCTCCGCTGTATTCTTTTCCTAACTTCTGCTGCTGTTCTCGCAGTCTGCATTATCACATTTCTCATCCACAATTTCAGTATCCAATCCTTAAATATTAATTCACCCTTTGCCTTCTTTCTCTCCTGTGGTTACCACCACCTTGTTTTTTTCCACTGTATTTAATTCCCTGCTTCTTGATTGTTTTTCATTTAAGATGTCTATTTGCTCTTTTACATCATTACTGTTGGTTCTCCACACCACAATGACATCAGCAAATAGCAATAACTTCATCTGCCTTCCTCTAAGTGCTTCCTTTGTCCCTCTCATGATTTCATCCATCACCATTATACATAATAAAGGTGACACCGTACTTCCTTGTCTCAACCCCATAACATTCTTAAACCAATTAGTTCTCTGAACTTTATCTGGGTACAGCTGAAGCTTTTGTCATACATTGATTCAAGAATTTCAATCGTTTGTTTTCCAGCTCAAGGTTCCCCAGATCTTTTCTCTTGAGACATAGTGGTATGCCTTCACCAAGTCACGAAATGTTATCACCAGGTCTTTTCTATACCCCCTATGACTTTTCATCAACTGTCTCATACCAAAGCTTGGGTCCACTGTTTATCTTTGTTGAAAGTCACACTGCTCCTCTACTAACTGCTCTTCAACTTTTTCTATCTATCTTTTTTTCTGCTGCTTGTGATATGAGTGCGATCACTCAGTAATTACCACATACTTTTCTGTCTCCATTCTTGAACACTGGAATTATTATTCCCATTCCACATTCTTCAGGCACACATTTGTGAATCCATATGCATCTTAGCAGTCTTCTTAACCATTGTAGCCTGGTAGGTACAACTGCCTTTATCATCTCTGCACCCACTTCATCTATCCCAGGTGTTTTCCCATTTTTATTCTTCTCCGTGCCAGTTCTATTTCTAACACTGTAATATCATATTTTTCTCTTCTTCCAGCCCCAGGTCTCTCTGCCATATTCTATTCCAATTTTCCAATTCTCTGCTGTTTCTCACATTTAGTAATTTGTCAAAGTACTTTCCATCTTTTCCTTATCACTTCCAGTTGCATTATTAGCTGTTCATCTAGTAACATACTTTTTCAATTTACATGTGAATTCCTCCCAGCATTTCCTCTTTTCTTCCAATACCACTTTTTTACACTTCTTTTTACTTTCCTGGTATTTCGATTTTCTTTCTTCCTTTTTATCCCTGTTCCATTTATACTATGCTTTCTCCTTGTCTTTTATTGCTTCCTTCACCTACTCATTCTATCAATGTGTCTCCTTGCCCTGCCAGACATTCTGCCACTACTGTTCTCCGCAGAGCTTTCAAATACATCTTTGAACCTACCACACTCTTCTCCTACATTCAGTGCTTTGGATTTTAAGCTTAATTAACCCTTGAGCTTTTCTTGTACCTTCCTATATTTTAGTTTCCACACTTTTATTTTCTTCTGCCTTCCTGCTTTTATTCCTTCTATTTTCCCCACCCTCATCTTTGAACCATTACCTGATGGTCTCCATCTAAAGCTTCTCCCAGAAGTACAGTTACATCTATCAGTTGTCTACGATTTTGATTTTCCGTCAGGAAGTAGTCAATGAGCATCTTCATGCTTCTCTCTTCCCACCAATACCCTGTTATCTTTTAGCTGTTTTTCTGCCTGAATCACATGCTGCCCTCAATCAAACCTGGTTTTTCACAAAAATCAACCAGTTTCTCTCCTTCCTCATTTTCTCTTGTCTTTCCTTTCCCAACTGGGCATTTACGCCATTCGTCACTATCGTTTCCACATTTGTAATTTCAGTCTTTAATTTTTTTAGGAATTTCTCGACGGTCTCCACTTTATTTCCTTTCCATGGTGCACATACTTGGATGAAGCCCTTCGCCTCACTACTTGTGCTCATCTGTATCATCACCATCCTACCACTTGTATATTCCACATCTTCCACGTATTCTTCTACGGATGGTATTTCTATTAAACTCATTCCATTTTTGGCCTCTCATCTGCCACGTCAAGAAAGTGTGTATCCTTTCCTCATTTTCCTCCTTCCTCTTCCTCTTCCCTTCCATTTGACTTCACTAAGTCACAAATTTCTACACTCCCCAAAGTTGATCTGCTCCTCTGCTTTCCCATGCAGCATCATAACATTAATGATGCCAACCTTCAATTTGTTGGTGACTAGTCACCCACTTCTCACAGGTCTCTCAGAATCCCAAAAACTGTGTGTCGCCTGCAAAGAACACCCTGACTGGAATGGTACTCAACTCAAAATCCATCACCTTTATTTTCATCTCTATTTAAAACTACATCTCCATTACCTACGCAAAACTGATGAGATGCCAATCCATGTACTGTAGAGGAAAAGACCCTAGCTGGCACAACCCTTTACTCCACTTTCTGACTTGAACCCATAATAAACACGTGTGAAAATTTGTCACATTAAGTTCGTAATACTTTAGCTTTATGTGTCTTTCTTTTCATATTGAATTCTCAAAAAACCACTGATCTGCAACTGAAAACTAGTTTATAACTGGACTCCATTTGTGGAGAGAAATCACCATGTCCCACTAATTCTAGTCCCATTTTGTGTCTTTAGGTGTACTAATTAGATTTGATTCTGTGTTTTCAATGAAGCAGTTCCATTGGGAAAAGAAATGAAGATAATGGCTTAATGACCAATCAACTACAAGTTCATTAGAGATGAAGCACAATCTCAGATAGGGCAAAGATGGGAAGGATATCAGCTATCTCCGCCTCAAAATAGCCACCCTGAATGAACATTCATTAATTCAGCTGACAATGTTTATTGTGAATATGATCTATGAAACATTAGCTAATGAACTATATAATCTGATCCATGGTACAAGCATAGGTAATTGCAGAGCATCCTCACCTTCCTAGCCACACAAAATCATAAACCTGTCATCTGGTTCAGATTAACTGATAATATATTCCTGGTTTGGACCAAGAGCCTAGACACATTTTACAATGTCAAGATTATCTCTTGTGCCTGTTTCACCTGGTTCTATGTGGTGGCCTCCTTCATTTTGGTGTTTTCGTAACAGCCATGTCATATATCAACTTCTGTAATTACTGCATACATTTTTACACGAATATGACCATGATACACTAACCACCTGTCTACTCTCATGAATTGCCACTACAAAACTGTGGTCAGGAGCAATGTGATATACCCAGTCACAGCTTACTACTCAATACAAACGGGCTGATTTCAATAGCCGTTTTGCAATCCAAGCTGCCTGGGTCATACTACCCATCAGCTTTTCTGAAACACTCACAGGACAGACAGAAAACTCCACATCTCTCTCTCGCTGTTTTCTAAGAAAAAAAGCTGAGGTACAGCGTTCAACTACATTTTATATGTGACTAGCCACTACTCATCACCTCTTCTATATCACAGGTATTTGGCTTTACTCAAGATTTTACATTAGAGGCTTAAGAATTTCTTTTATACACAGAGGTTACCATTTTTCCCAACTGTAAAAGACTTACCTGTAAGTCCACCAAGGTTCCCAGAGTGGCAAGACATCTGTAATATCGCCTTCTCTTACAAGAGCTTCAAATTCTTGTCGCTCGCATTCTGTGAGACACTTCCACACAGAATCAGCATCATCTAAGTCCACACCTTCAAGTCGTTCACTGAGATCACGTTCATCATCTGAGTCTGTACACACACCCAGAACAGATGATGAGAAACGCACAGCCTCACTCAATAAAGTAAATTAGCTGTTATGTACAAGATGTAAATAAAATATAAACTTTATTAGCCCGCCAGCAAGTTTCCATGCAGTAAAATTCTATTTAACAATATGACAAAAAATCCCAGTAAGTTTTGGTCCTATGTTAAATCACTAAACAGGTCAAAGCTAACTATCCACACACGTGGAGACCATAATGATATAAAAAAAAAGGATGTAAGAGAGATGGGTGTAACACGAAATTCCAATTTCCAAAATTGCTAGAACACTTGCCCGCGAAAGGCAAAGGTCCCGAGTTCGAGTCTCGGTTCGGCTCACAGTTTTAATCTGCCAGGAAGTTTCATATCAGTGCACACTCCGTTGCAGAATGAAAATCTCATTCTGGAAACATCCCCCAGGCTCTGGCTAAGCCATGTCTCCGCAATATCCTTTCTTTCAGGAGGGCTAGTTCTGCAAGGTTTGCAGGAGAGCTTCTGTAAAGTTTGGAAGGTAGGAGACGAGGTACTGGCAGAAGTAAATTTGTGAGGACAGGGCGCGAGTCGTGCTTGGGTAGCTCAGATGGTAGAGTACTTGCCCGCGAAAGGCAAAGTTCCCGAGTTCTAGTCTTGGTCCGGCATACAGTTTTAATCTGCCAGGAAGTTTCAACAAAAAGACTGTCCCAAATAGTAGCTTTTGGCCGGTAAGGCCTTTGTCAGAAGTAGACAGCAAACACACACATACACACTCAAGCAAACGCAACTCACATACACATGACCAGTTGCCTGAGACTACGGTCATGTATGTGTGAGTTGCGTTTGTGTGTGTGTGTGTGTGTGTGTGTGTGTGTGTGTGTGTGTGTGTGCGTGTGTGTTTGCCATCTAATTCTGACGGAGACTTACTGGCGAAAGCTATTATTTGTGACAGTCTTTTTGTTGTGCCTATCTGTGACTCAGCATCTCTGCTATATGGCGATTCCGTCCTGGACTTTCCATTGTTTCATTTCTCCTTCCGGTATTGTAATTATGTACATCACTGTTCTTTTTGAACTGTATTGGATTGTTTACAACAAACTTCTAGGCGGATATAAGTATAGTGTGAAGCAGTAGTCAGAATGCCAAACTCCTTGAACACATGTCTACAAGATGATCACTGGTGAGCACCACATAATTTTCTAACAGAACATTTTTGCACAATGAAAACTTTCTTTCTTAAAGATGAGTTACCCAAGAAAATTACTTCATATGACATTACTGAATGAAAATATGTCAACTTACTCTCCAAGATTTGCAATGATTCTAAGTGCAAATGTGGCTGAACTAAGTTGTTTTAGAAGTTCCAAAATGTGCATTTTCCAATTTAAGTTCTCATCAATATGGATACTAAAGGATTTTGAATTTTCCATCCTATTTATTATTTCCTCAGTATTCGTTAAACTTATCACTGGTGGAGCACGCCTAGAAGTGCATAACTGAATACATTGTGTCTTTTTAAAATTAAAGATGAGGTCATTTGCAGAAAACAAGTCAGTGATACTTTTGAGGACTCTGTTTACTATTTCTTCTTTTTCTGTATTTATGCTTGGATTGATAACAGTACTAGATATAGGAAACCCTGCATAGGATCAACGTTTGGTGCAGAGATCAGCAGTTGACCTTAAACATAGAAAAATGTACGTAATATACTGCACATAAACAGATAAAAAGACCCATTTCTGTATGACTATAAAGTATTTAGTGAAAAAAATGTAACATTAGGCTGTGGTAGTATTAACGACGACTTAAACAGGTATCTACAAGATGCAAGGTGTGTGAACCCTATACATCTTTCCAGCATTCATTTTGAACAGTGAAAGCTTTTTGTCTAAGGGAGGAGTTACCTCAAAATACACTGGTGTGCAAAACTTAAGGACAAAAACAATGTTTGCATGATGTGTCACTGCTAAGTAATGCAGCTCAATGAAACTACGACCATGCGTAGAAAGAACTACTACAATGTAGTACAGAAGGTAAATGACAGAAATATGTAATGAGACAAACAGAAATGACACTTTTATTCAGAGACAATAATCACACTGAAGTCAATGTGATTCATGACGGTTCCCTGGATACTGCAAAGAGAGGACATCATTCTTAATAGTGTGTGTGATCACCATGGACAACAATACATGCTCTGCAACCTGCTTTCATGCTGGCCACAAGGTTGACAACTGCTGGATAGTTGTTGGGGCATGTGTATGTGCTGTATTACATCTCCTCAATGCATCCCTCATGTGTTTGATACGATTTAAGTCAGCGGAATTATAAGGCCAGATCATTCAAAGGACATCATCTCGTTCCAATAGCTGCTCCACCTGCACTGTTTCATGCAGTTGCACATTGTTATTCATTAAAATTAAGTCAGGGCCGAATGCACATCTGCAAAGAAGCACATGGGGAATTACTAGTGTCGCAATATTAATATCACTGATGGGTGAATGTACCACATTCAGAGATCTTGAGGTCATTATGCCCATGCAGCATTATGCCTCCCCATTTGTCACCGAGGCCAAAAAATGATTGTGCTCCTGGGTGCATTACATTATCCCACCTCTTACCATACGGGGTATATAATGTACCCAGGAACATCGTGAAACATAACTGTTTTAGTGATCCAGGTGTTCCGGTGTGCGGACACATAATGCTGCACGGGCATACTGACCTCCAAATCTTTGAACACAATATGCTCACCAGTCAACATTATTGTGACGCTGTAGTCCTTCCCCATGTACATCTTTTCAGGGATACATTCGGTCCTGACTTCATTTTAGTGGATCACAATGTGCAAATACATCCAACAGTGCGGGTGGAAAAGTTCTTGGAACAAGAGGATATTCAGCAATTGGACTGGACTGCTGCCCATTCCCCCAGCTTATATCCCATCAAGCACAATTTGGATGCATTGGGGAGATGTACTGCAGCATGTCCTCATGCAACAACAACAACAACAACAACGCAGAAGTTGTCAATCGTGCTGATCAACAAATGGAACACCCTGTCACCAAAACCCCTTACCAAACATGTGGCCAGCATGAAAACGTGACATAGAGAATTCCTTGGCATCCTTGGTGGTTACACACCTTATTAAGAATGATGTCCTGCCTTTTGTTATGTCTAAGGGACCACCTGAATTACACTGACTTCAGTGTAATTACTGCCTTTGAATAAAAATGTCATTTCTGTTCCTCTCACTCCACATTTCTTTCAGTTACCTTCTCATACCATACTTTAGCAGTATGTATAGTAGAGATGTCGAGTTCATTATTCCATCCTGGATCTTCAATTGTTTAAAGATGGCCATAACTCAGATCTAGTGAACAATGTATGCCACTGGTGTATTTTTAGAAGTTTATGTCATATGTTATGTACAGGGTTACTACAAATGATTGAAGCGATTTCACAGCTCTACAATAACTTTATTATTTGAGATATTTTCACAATGCTTTGCACACACATACAAAAACTCAAAAAGGTTTTTTAGGCATTCACAAATGTTCGATATGTGCCCCTTTAGTGATTCGGCAGACATCAAGCCGATAATCAAGTTCCTCCCACACTCGGCGCACCATGTCCTCATCAATGAGTTCGAAAGCATCGTTGATGCGAGCTCGCAGTTTTGGCACGTTTCTTGGTGGAGGAGGTTTAAACACTGAATCTTTCACATAACCCCACAGAAAGAAATGGCATGGGGTTAAGTCGGGGGAGCGTGGAGGCCATGACACGAATTGCTGAACATGATCTCCACCACGACCGATCCATCGGTTTTCCAATCTCCTGTTTAAGAAATGACGAACATCATGATGGAAGTGCGGTGGAGCACCATCCTGTTGAAAGATGAAGTCGGCGCTGTCGGTCTCCAGTTGTGGCATGAGCCAATTTTCCAGCATGTCCAGATACACGTGTCCTGTAACATTTTTTTTCGCAGAAGAAAAAGGGGCCGTAAACTTTAAACCATGAGATTGCACAAAACACGTTAACTTTTGGTGAATTGCGAATTTGCTGCACGAATGCGTGAGGATTCTCTACCACCCAGATTCGCATATTGTGTCTGTTCACTTCACCATTAAGAAAAAATGTTGCTTCATCACTGAAAACAAGTTTCGCACTGAACGCATCCTCTTCCATGAGCTGTTGCAACCGCGCCGAAAATTCAAAGCGTTTGACTTTGTCATCGGGTGTCAGGGCTTGTAGCAATTGTAAACGGTAAGGCTTCTGCTTTAGCCTTTTCCGTAAGATTTTCCAAACCGTCGGCTGTGGTACATTTAGCTCCCTGCTTGCTTTATTCGTCGACTTCTGCGGGCTACGCGTGAAACTTGTCCGCACGCGTTCAACCGTTTCTTCGCTCACTTCAGGCCGACCCATTGATATCCCCTTACAGAGGCATCCAGAAGCTTTAAACTGCGCATACCATTGCCGAATGGAGTTAGCAGTTGGTGGATCTTTGTTGAACTTCGTCCTGAAGTGTCGTGGCACTGTTATGACTGACTGATGTGAGTGCATTTCAAGCACGACATACGCTTTCTCGGCTCCTGTCGCCATTTTGTCTCACTGCGCTCTCGAGCGCTCTGGAGGGCAGAAACCTGAAGTGCGGCTTCAGCCGAACAAAACTTTATGAGTTTTTCTACGTATCTGTAGTGCGTTGTGACCATATGTCAACGAATGGAGCTACAGTGAATTTATGAAATCACTTCAATCATTTGTAATAACCCTGTACATGAAGTCTGGTATGTTTTTATTTATATGTTTTAGTAGTGAATGCCTATATACATTTTGTTTGTAATGTGTCATCTATTTCTTGTGGATGGTGGCTTAGATCATGTTGTTAGCTAGAATTACTGGTGGAGATGGTGATCCATTGAGGAGAACAGTGTTTTGAATTGTGTTGTACACAAGACCTAGAGGTAGATTTTTTATGTGACTGCAGTCACGCAAATGATCTGTAGCATAACCTGAGAACTAGGTTACAATGGAACGTGACAGTTGGATGAGAGATAATGATGCTAACATGTATCACAACAATGATAGGAAGCTATTTTTGTTATTTAAGATTGTGGTGAGTGATCTGTAGTGTGTAGCCCAAGGCCTGAGTTATGCTGGAAGATGACAATTTGGTTCTTAGTTGGCGAAGCTAACAAATGTGTCATGAAAATTTTTTATTTACGCTACTATGATCAAACCCATATTATCCTAATAATAAGTAAAAAGTGCTAGTTTGCTTTTGTTCTACAGTATTTCTTTTATTGTGTTAACTTGCTTTTGGCTTACAAGACCATCTTCAGACATTTACTGCCAATTGTCACTAAAGATGCTAAAATGACATAGAAAAAGAAGTTACACATCTAGATTGGAGCAGAAATGTACAGTAAATAACATCTAGCAGTGTGGTGGCAATGCAATGTAACTGATTTAGGTTTTCTGTGATTTCCCTAAATCACTCCAGGCAAATGCCGAGATGGTTCCTTTGAAAGGGCACAGCCAACATCCTTCCCTAATCTGATGAGATCAATGACCTCGCTGTCTGGTCTCCTCCCCCAAACAACCCAACTCCATTTTCAATTATTTATTGCACAAGAACCAAACATTGTACAGATATCATACATACATCATTTTAAAGAGAAACTCTGAAAGCTATTTTTCATTTATACTGCCACGGCGTAGTTTGGTAATATGCCGACAGTCAGAAAACATGGCGAATTCAGGTGCAGAGCGAGCTTTCTTTCATGAAATGGCCTCCCCAATCACCAGATCTGGTGTATGTACCACCTCTACCACGTGATGTAGCAGAACTCCGGGAGAGAATACGGGAAGCTACTGTCACAGTCGACGATGCCGTGCTGGGATGGCTATGGCAAGAATTCGATTACCGCACTGACGCTTGCTGGGTCACCCATGGTTAGCATATCAAATGTTTGTATAAAAAGCTTTCAGAGTTTCTCTTCAAAATGCGATATGTATGACATCTGTACAATGTTTAGTTCTTGTGCAATAAATAATTGAAAGTGTTCCAGGACTTTATGTACACCCTGTATTAATAAGCATAACCAATAAAATAATATAAAATTAGTACCTGTTAAGGCTACTTCAAGAGGTATAAAATATGAAGAGTGATACAAAAACCAATTAAAAGAAAGAAATATCAATGTAACTACAGATTATGTCAGGAACTTATGCAATATCAATAAGATAAGACAGAAATGAATAAATGCAGGAAAATGGAGCAGTGTGAAGGAACATACAGTAAATGCATCTTTGAGAGTGTGGTGATACTGCATTTTAAAAAGTAAAATGATGAACAATATACAAATTAAAACAGAGCAAGCAGGAAAAACATTAAAACTATACTCGAAATTGTGTCTTCATAACAGTTTGGATTAAATAAATGAAACAAGTAAAATAAAAATAGTACTTGGTAAGACAACTTCAAGAGGTATTAAACATGGAAAGTTATATAAGTACCAGTTAAAGGAAGACTTAACGACAGTCTATATGTATTACATACAGCACTTCAATAAAATAAAAGAACTCGATGAATAAATGAAAATGGGGGAATATGTAGCAACAGACAGTGTGGGAAATAATGAAAAATTAAGAGGATTATGTGAAGTTTAGGAGAGAGGAAGTGTTAAGCTGTGTCTGGTTATTCAAGATTAGATCTGGACTGTGAGCTAGATGACTTCCAGGGCTTCCAGCAGACTTGAGTTTTTGGCCTTTGTTTGCTAAGTGAAGGGCTTGGGACTCTGGCTGGTAGTTGTGACCATCACTCAGTACATCCTCAGCAAATGTGTAGTCAGAATTCTGCAACCTCTAGCTGAGTTCATGTTCAGGCAGCATAGATGCTATGTCTATGCCAGACTGGCCGATGTAAAACTTGTCACAATCCGAACATGTAATTTTGTATACCCCACTGTTGGCTAATAACAGGATCTTATCTTCACTACTGAAAATATACTGGGCTCCAGTGCTCTTAACGTTGTGGGAAAGCCTATCTTACTATGGTTTGCTATTTTCAAGTTTTTAACATGTTTGAAACTGTTAAAAACACAAACATTCCTGAAACTTCCTAGCAGATTAAAACTGTGTGCCGGACCAAGACTAGAACTCGGGACCTTTGCCTTTCGTGGGCAAGTACTCTGCCAACTGAGCTACCCAAGCACGACTCACGCCCCGTCCTCACAGCATTACATCTCCCAGTACCTCGTCTCCTACCTTCCAAACTTTACAGAAGCCCTACTGCGAACCTTGCAGAACTAGCACTCCTTAAAGAAAGGATACTGCGGAGACATGGCTTAGCCACAGCCTTGGGGATGTTTCCAGAATGAGATTTTCACTCTGCAGCGGAGTGTGCGCAGATATGAAACTTCCCAGTAGATTAAAACTGTGTGCCGGACCGAGACTCGAACTTGGGACCTTTGCCTTTCGCGGGCAAGTGCTCTTCCAACTGAGCTACCCGAGGATGACTCATGCCCCGTCCTCACAGCTTTACATCTGCCAGTACCTCGTCTCCTACCTCCCAAACTTTACAGAAGCTCTCCTGCGAACCTTGCAGAACTAGCACTCCTGAAAGAAAGGATATTGCAGAGACATGGCTTAGCCAGAGCCTTGGGGATGTTCCCAGAATGAGATTTTCACTCTGCAGCGGAGTGTACGCTGATATGAAACTTCCTAGTAGATTAAAATTGTGTGCCGGACTGAGACTCTAACTCGGGACCTTTTCCTTTTCCAGGCAAGTGCTCTGCCAACTGAGCTACCCAAGCACGACTCACGCCTTGTCCTCACAAATTTTCTTCTGCCAGTACCTTGTCTTCCACCTCCCAAGCTTTACAGGAGCTCTCCTGCGAACTAGCACTCCTGAAAGGAAGGATATTGCGGAGACATGGCTTAGCCACAGCCTGGGGGATGTTTCCAGATAAATACGTTTCTTTATATATTTACTTTCCAAGGTAGGAGACGAGGTACTGGCAGATGTAAAGCTGTGAGGACGGGGCGTGAGTCATGCTTGGGTAGCTCAGTTGGCAGAGCACTTGCCCGCGAAAGGCAAAGGTCCCGAGTTCGAGTCTCAGTCCGGCACACAGTTTTAATCTGCTAGGAAGTTTCACATCAGCGCACACTCCACTGCAGAGTGAAAATCTCATTCTGGGAACATCCCCAAGGCTGTGGCTAAGCCATATCTCCGCAATATCCTTTCTTTCAGGAGTGCTAGTTCTGCAAGGTTCGCAGGAGGGCTTCTGTAAAGTTTGGAAGGTAGGAGACAAGGTACTGGCAGATGTAAAGCTGTGAGGACAGAGTGTGAGTTGTGCTTGGGTAGCTCAGTTGGCAGAGCACTTGCCCGCGAAAGGCAAAGGTCCCGAGTTCGAGTCTCGGTCCGGCACACAGTTTTAATCTGCTAGGAAGTTTCATATCAGTGCACATTCCGCTGCAGAGTGAAAATCTCTTCCTACAAACATTCCTGTTCAAAATTCCTTATTCCCTTGGAGGTCCCATTAGTTTGTCAGATTTTATTTTTCTAATGTTTTTGTGTTGATAGTGACATCTATATGGTTGTTTTGTAAGGCTCATAACTCTGCCAAGTAAACAAAGCTATCATCTACTGAGGCAATCACAGTAATTAACCCCTGTTATTCTTGCATCAAAAATAATGGAAACCAAACATTCTATCAGGGCTATATTTCTCTTTCAATTGCAGTTTCTGTCTTTCTATACTTTACATCAAAAATTATGTTCACTGATAATGCGGTACTTTCAAGGATATAAAAGTGGACAAGCTGTTTTCTTTAAAGATAACTCATTTGTACAAAACTAGTTAATTTCTTTCACAAATAATTTATTATTCAGTTCTGCTGTTGCTTTGTTACTCAGTTAGACAACAATAACTGCATCACCTGCAAAAAGCAGCACATATTACTGCATTATGACTCACATTGAACAGCAATAACTGACCATAAAGAAATGCCTGCATCACATTTTTCACATAATTTTAAAAAAAGTAGGACTTGGTTATTGAAAATACTTGTTCCGCATTAAGTCTTTCACAAAGCTCTCATTACATCTGAAAGACATAGTTTTATCCTCTAAGGTCTATTGGGAGTGTCTATACCACACAAGGCACAAATATACTTTTGAAGCTTTTTTTACAGCTTTTCGCATTACTTTAACATGGTGACATTAATGATAAACATAACATCTGTGCTATGTTGTAATTTCAGTCTTGGACCAAATCACCAAAACCCTGAAAATGTAGTCAGAATATTGTCCACCTAGTCTTAAATTAGATACAGTGGTGTACTCATAACATGGTGTATTTGTTTCTAGCTGCAATGCAAGAACCAAGATTTACATTTTTACCAGTTTCCACAATGCAACGGACTTAAGAGTGGATTGACAATGCATGACATTGGTGTTTTCTTCGAAGTGTGATGGCATATGTGGTGTCACCGCCAGACACACTTGCTAGGTGGTAGCCTTTAAATTGGCCGCGGTCCATTAGTATACGCCGGACCCGCGTGTCGCCACTGTCAGTGATAGCAGACCGAGCGCCACCACATGGCAGGTCTAGAGAGACGTACTAGCACTCGTCCCAGTTGTACAGCTGACTTTGCTAGCGACGCCACACTGACAATTACGCTCTCATTTGACGAGACGATAGTTAGCATAGCCTTCAGCTAAGTCAATGCTACGACCTAGCAAGGCGCCATCACCAAGTTATATTGAGATGATAATACTGTATCAACAAGACCAATGTTAAGTATTCCAGAAGCTACGTACTTTTCTTTATAGTATTCATTACGTATCCTGTTTCAGACCTCACGCCAGCCTGCGTGAGTTTAAGTGCGTGCCTTTCGGCTTCCTCTCATTGTGTCTAGGCTGTCTTGTCTAGACACAACAGCATACATCACACACCTGGTGTCAGCAGTTTTATTTACCGCTTGTGTTCAACATCATTAGGTTCACTTGTGAGTGGTACCTTAAATTGTGTTATACACTAGAACAGTTTAGGTCTAGTGGACATCTTAAAATGTACTGAAGATAGTGATATTGCCATTATGTTTTGCACACTTTTTTGTCTAGGTTAAAGTGGAAGGTAATATTTTGATTGAGAATTGGCAAAGCAAATTAATATTGGATGACAAATTTATGTTTTACATCATCTGTATCCTACAGTTACAATTACATCTCTGATGGAAGTATCTATTTTTCCAAGCTTATTTGACATTTTCAAATTTTTAATATACTTCAAAGCATTAATAACAGGAACATCCCCTTTCAAAACCACTATTACCATTGAGGTCTCCTTGATTTTTTTTTTAAACTGATAGTAACAGAATCATCATTGGTTGTTCCTTGAAGCATGTATCCACACCACGTTAATGACATCATCAGTCAGTTGACACAGTTTTGCATTGTTTAACAATCCCATTAATCTTTATTTAATTCTTTTAGAGTATCTTTGCAAAAATTTTACTGAGAGCAGCAAAAATAGAAAGTTATTGGGTCAGTTCTCCGTATGTAAATAGAGAATAGGAAAAAATAGATCAGTGGCTCAATTTGCATCCATTGCTAAGAAACATTATTTTGCAGGCTAGCATGCTATTACATATTGAATGACGTGTTCCCATGGTGGTGAATGTAACCCTACCCACAGTAATAACAGCACCTGAGGAAGCAGCACATTAAGGCAGAAATGGTAACATGTAAGTAGATAATACAATAGCCAATATAATATAAACTAATGAACAATAATTTGGACATGGCACAGATTCAGTGTAATGAGATTAGATAATGGATAAGGGGTGGGAAAGGGCAATGAAGTAAAAAAGCAGCAAGTGTGTAAAGCACAAAGAAGAAACAACAGTGTGAGGTGGTTGGGTTTAAAAGACCGATTGAAAACAAGTATCCCTGAGCTATTCATAACAATTATAGACTGACAATCAGAAAAGATAACTGTTACAAACATGGTAGGCCATAGGTGGAGTTCAGAACTTTAGGTTTGTGAGCAACTATATAAACTGGCAATTAATACACTTGATTTCGAAATAATTGAAGAATGATTAACATTCACTTCAAGATTCAATAAGCATCATACAACAAAAACTGTTATTTACTTGGGCTTTTCAGTAGCACAAGGAAACATGATCCTTAGATGCAAAGGCGCCGTAAGAGTTTATTTAAATAAATCGACGCTCTCCACAAACATTCAAAACACTTCGCTCTACACTTATTTCTGTCTTATTCGACTGCTATGACACCTTTTCTTCCATCTGATAATAAAAACATATTAACTGCGCAAAAACCTACCCAATTCATCCTGTTCTTCCGTTCGCATCCTAGAAAGTATTTCCAGCATTTTTCTTTGCCCTTCAGGATCATCGTTTTCCAGTTTTAGTTCCCGTAGAACACTTTCCTTATAAAATGTTTCAGAGCACCCACTATGTGTATCTGACTGATAACATTGGACAGAGCAAAACGAAATATTGCACCGCGGACACATGTACTTCCCTGCACAGCGATTACATCTAGAAATGGAAAGCTTTTTTAACATATGATATAATAATTAGTAACTATTTTAAAGACGAAGTTGGAAACTAATTTCACCAGTAACACTGATGTTCCGATCCATTTGTTTACTTTAAACGGGGCATTTCAGTAGTAATATTAATTTTCTAGACTTAACATGCTTACATCTGACATGAATTTTGATTGGTTTCCTCCATGACGAGCAATAATTAAATTACAGTTTCGAAGCAAACCCCGTTAACACTGCAGGACTACCTACAACTTGCTGCCCATAAACACTCAACAACGTAGTGTCGAACTGCACTCATATTCAAGGACTTTCACAAATGACATTAAGGTTGAGGTGGCATTATATTGGGTGTCTGCACTTTTATTTACATCTCCAATGTACAATACAATTCGGATGGAACACAAAACTGAAAACTACATTGTGAAAATTACAATTCTATACATCTTTTCTGGAACAGTGTTGCCAAAGCAATTCAACCAAGTTTTCAATTCGTGTAGCCTCCACAGTCCACACGCATTCCAAACTTGCACCAGCCTAGCTGCTAGTGATTTTGGTCACTGCCACGTTCCGTCATCAACGTGTGCCCGCAAAGGTTGAGAGTCACTAAACTGTTTTGAAATCCAAGCGTATTTGTTGATATGGACTTTGACGACACGGTCATTATTTACGAACGCATTAAACGTAAAATCAAATATCGTAAGAAAGAACAGTAGCTTCATTCCACATGGAGCGACAAACTAATAAGCGGAAACTTTTACACTGTTTCATAAATTTGACAACATCCAAAGAATTTTTTTTAATGTTTTCATATTATTGTTGAACATTCAGACGAATTACTTTGCATTTTACCTGCCGTAACATACAAAAAAAAAAACGAACTTTAAATTGCCTGTCTCAGCTGAACATAAGTTTTCCCTAGCACTTCAAAATATTATGCGACCTATTTCTGGTCCTCCTTTAATTTACATAGTTATGTCTGAAGAGTTCTTCAAATCATTGTCGAAAAATGCTGGCCTTTCTTCACTTCTTCTACATGAATATCATTATCGCTATCGTCTTCATGCACAGTCACGATTGGAAAGACGTTGATGCCGTGTTTGCATCTAAAAAACAAAGAGAGATGGGGCCTCTCCACGCCCGCACCAACGTGGTGACCAAACCAAAAGTTCTACTGTCACCTCCTTCAACATGTTAGTAGTCTAATCAGTGGATCTCAGGATGCTGGGCTGTGATTTTATCCGTGCATCTGGGTAAGATTGCGCATTAACATGGTCCATCAGGTGATAGATTGTGGACGAAACGCGAATGAGGGTAGTGATTTGAAGAGCAGAGGGAAAAAAGTGCCAAGACTCGTGCCGAGGGAAGAAACCTCTGCGACAGTGGGATGGGTAGTAAGAGCAGTAGTGGCTTACTAGCTGCGATAGTTCATGCAAGGTTGGGTTTGTTAGTGTGGGTATCATGCATCATTACTGTGGCAGGAGATGACGATGTATCCCAGTTTGCTGTAGCCGCTGCATTCCTGGAACAGTCAAGATCGTTATATATTAGTGAGAGATCGGCCATAGATCATCCCATGGTGTAATGTATGGTACGGCTTCCCTGCGTGGTGCCAGTTTTTCGACAGGTGTGGTCCAATTGGATATCCAGTAATGGTGGCGGATAAACAGGAGCTTACCTGTACTGTTGTGTTTGCGTGTACTTGACCATAGATTTTAGGTCCTTGCAAGTATGTTTTTTGGTCTATTATTTTTCCATCTACGGTTGTGGTCGTAGTTCCACAGATTCAGAACGAACGGGTTCTGCAGATGTCTAGAGTTTCTGTATAGTCTTGTGGTGAGTTTGTGGATTACCTCCGTGAGAGTCTCAAATCTGTATTCCCGGTGAAGATCAGCAATGCATGTGTATCGTGGAGCATTGCTTATGATTTTGTGTACCTTGTTTTGTATGATCTGCAGACGGAGGAGGCATGTGGGCGCAGCGTATCCCCAGACAAGGGCTGTGTACATCATCAGGGGTCGAATAAGTGTCATGTACATGGACCTCGACACCCGTCTGTTCAGTGTGCTATGCCTTTTGAACATAGGGTAGAGCTGTTTGAGCCTTGCGCTTGCTCTGTTGGTCATGTGTTGTATGTGGTCCCCCCAGAGTAATTTCTGGTCCATCCAGACACCAAGGTATTTGACTTTCTCACGGAAACGTATTGGGCGTGCAAGTAGTGTTATTGGTCTGCAGTCTCGATGTTTCCACAGTTGCTTCGGTCTTCGAGTGAATAGAATGGCTTCGCACTTGTCGATGTTTACTCTAACACGCCTTTTCTCTAACCAAGGCTCAGCCACTCTGAGTGCGGTCTGTAATCGTGATGTAATGTTTGATGGTTTCAAATCTTGTGCGAGGATAGCAGTGTCGTCAGTGTAGATTGCCATCGTTGTGTTGTGTGTGTGGTAGGGAGATCATTTATGTAGAGGTTAAACAGCAGGGGCCCTAGGATGCTTCCTTGGGGTACTCTCACATGTATATCATGCGTGTTGATTGTTTTCCCTGCACATCGGTGTTGAAACTCCTGTCTGTGAGGTATGTGTGTATGAGACGCACCAGCCCGTCGGGGAACCCTGCATCGCTGAGTCTGCAAATGAGAATGTTGTGCCATAGATGGTCGGAAGCTTTTTCTATGTCCAGGAACACCACCCCTGTTCCTTTGTTTATGTTGAAGCCATGTGTTATATGTGCGACGACCCATAAGAGTTGTTGTGTTGTGGAGTGGTGATTCCTGAAACCGAATTGCTCCGGTTGCAGGATGTGATTTGTTATGTAATGCCTAGTGATGTGTTTGAGGCTCACCTTCTCAACAATCTTGCTGAGCGAACTCAGAAGACTGATGTGTGCGGGGCCAACGAGATATACGGGCCCTGCAAGGAACTTGTGACGTCAGACTAGTCGGCTTTTTCTGCCACACTTCGCGAACGCTCCGCTCCGTGCAGTACCCAAGGGAAATAAATTTCTAACTGAAAACATATCCACTAAAGGTCTTGCTTTTGTCATGTGCTGTCGAGAAGCTGCAGGAATTGAAACATGCTGTCAAGAATTATTAAACTCGTCTAAAATAGTTACGTGCTCCCTGCCAGTCACGGTTGCTGGCACTCGTAAGACCTGCAGTGTCACGTGCTGTGGCATACGCGCCACGGCCAATCTTTCTCGTTGCTTCCTTTACGCGTGACTGAGTCGATAGTCGGAAGGCAAATGGGGAGTGGAGAATATACGAAGAGCAACAATTTTGTCACCAATGCGTACACAATTATCAAAACATAACAACGTAGGGAAAATTTTGTCATGGGCTTGTTAGCAAGTTGGCAAACGAAAGTGTAACCCAGTTGTCAAACTATAACATGCATGCATCTACATATCTATCCACAGACTGGTGGACAAATGTGACGAAACAGTCACGATGACAAAAATTACCCGTGTTAGTCACAAGTACCAAGTTGTGTGTCCACATGCAAAGTAAACTCGCCGGTGCATCCCCCACAACCACACCTGCCACCCAATTGAACTGAGGAAGCAATGAAGCACCCCATTTGTTCCCTGTCAAGCAAGATAAAGTGACACTAAGAATAAAAGCCATTTAACTTAAGGCCATTTCACACTGACCGTCAACAGAACTGAAGACGACGTAATTGTAAAAGTTTGGCTTATTCACAACCTAGGAGTTAAATTTTAAATCGTAGCTCATACCAGAAATAACTTCAACACAAACGTCGCTTCAATTAGTCAAATACTAAGAGGAAAAAAATAAGCTTACAAGATACCGTCACTAATACAAAAAGCTGGAATATAGAATTAAGCTATTATCATTGTAAAAGTATTTCTTATTCACAACCTAGGAGTTAAAATTTTAAATCGTTACTCACACCAGAAATTATTTCAACACAAACATCACTTGGCTGAGTCAAGTACTGAGCTGAAAAAAATGAGCTTACCAGATACCATCAATGATACAAAAACTCAGAATACAGAATTGAGCTGCTATCAATGATAAGTATATTAAAGGGCAAAGCAAAATCGTAATGGATGGTGTTGACGAAGTTTTATGGCAGTCTACTGAGAGATGAAGCAATAGAAAAAACGTTATCCAGACGTTTCAAAAATAGACAGTTATTTGCGTCAGAAAATACATACATACAAACACATCAAACAATATTTAGAAGAGACACATGTTACATTTATTTTTCTACTTCAATAGCGATAAATTTTTCATTGTTAAAGAAGTTTGTAAATGAAAACTGTTTCATTCATTCCTACTCTTATTTATGTATAGAGTAGGCTTTTTCTTTGTTCGAATGTCGTAAAACGTAAACAGTTTTTTTTCGGTTTTTGGTATGTGACCGTTTTTGTGGAAGAACACTCATAGGAAGAAATATATAAAACTCCGTAGAACTTTCGCAAAGTGCTAAAAAAACAAAGCAAACAAAAATAAAGACCAAGAAGAAACAAAAGCATAATATCCACTGCCTAACTTGAATGGGCTTAACAAGAACAGTTTAACTTTCGACGTTAGCAGAAGACGATACTGCCTCCTCGACCAATGTCAAAACCTTCTTCTCGTGGAGTCTTGACACTGATACCCATTCCGTTGACAGCCTGTGTGGATGCCGTCTTTTGAAATGATTTGTGGAATGTTTTGACGTTATATTTCGTCAAATAGGCACATGCACCTTCTGCCCTCAACATCACACACCTTCAGAAACTCCTATTAGGTGGAGTTGCTCTTAATCTTTTTTCGTTCGTTCGAGAGAAGGAGGTTACAACAAAGGGAGATGGCATTACCATTGCTGAGAACAGTCATTGACAGACTTCAGGGAACAGAGCAGTCCGCCATTTTGTGAGACCAAAACAAGCGTCTCTCCATTTAAATCCTATGTGAATCTTACCATCTCTAATTAATGCTACAGAATTGGTAGTCACATCAGAGTATCTAGTTACATACGACTTACTTTCATCGAGGATCACTAATACACACAATAAAAAAGTTTTAGCATCACCCCGGTTCCCAGAACTCCTGAAGATAGACGTTGACTGTGGATATTGCATCACAGAAACAGTCCCTTTGACTGTTCAGAGATGTCACTAAGCCCGCCTAAAGATGTAAACAACCATGCATGAGCACCGCCTATTAGATGGAGGGGGTCCGACAGCCGATCAGTTCCAGTCATTCCACCAGGAAAAAGGTACACGGCTTGTGTTGTCTGTAGTTCAACCATGCCTAGATGGTCAATACCGCGGCTCGATCGCGTCCGCATTGCTACTTTGTGCCAGGAAGGGCTCTCAACAAGGGAAGTGTCCAGGTGTCTCGGAGTGAAATAAAGCGATGTTGTTTGGACATGGAGGAGATACAGAGAGACAGGAACTGTCGATGACATGCCTTGCTCAGGCCGCTCAAGGGCTACTACTGCAGTGGATCACCGCTACCTACGGATTATAGCTCGGAGAAACCCTGACAGCAACACCACTATTTTGAATAATGCTATTTGTGCAGCCACAGAACGTCGTGTTATGACTCAAACTATGCGCAATAGGCTGCATGATGCGCAACTTCACTCCCGACGTCCATGGCGAGGTCCATCTTTGCAGCCATGACACCATGCAGCGTGGTACAGATGGGCCCAACAACATGTCGAATGTACTGCTCAGGATTGGCATTACGTTCTCTTCACTGATGAGTTTTGCGTTTGCCATCGACCAGACAATCGTCAGAGACATGTTTGGAGTCGACCCAGTCAGGCTCACCGCCTTTGACACACTGTCCAGCGAGTGCAGCAAGGTGGAGGTTCCCTGTTGTTTTGGGGTGGCATTATGTGGGGCTGACGCACGCCGCTGGTGGTCATGGAAGGCCCTGTAACGGCTGTATGATACGTGAATGCCATCCTCTGACCGATAGTGCAACCATATCAGCATCATATTGGCGAGGCATTCGTCTTCATGTACGACAAGTCGCATCGCCATCGTGCACATCTTGTGAATGACTTCCTTCAGGATAACGACATCTCTTGACTAGAGTGGCCAGCATGTTCTCCAGACATGAACCCCATCGAACATGCCTGGGATAGATAAGCAAGGGCTGTTTATGGACGACATGACCCACCAACCACTCTGAAGGATCTACGCCGAATCGCCATTGACAAGTGGGACACTGTGGACCAACAGTGCCTTGATGAACTTGTGGATAGAATGCCACGACGAATACAGGCATGCATCAGTGCAAGAGGACGTGCTACTGGGTATTAGAGGTACCGGTGTGTACAGCAATCTGGACCACCACCTCTTCAGGTGGTACAACATCCAATGTGTGGTTTTCATGAGCAATAAAAAGGGCGGAAATGATGTTTATGTTGATCTCTATTCCAATTTTCTGTATGGATTCTGGAACTGTCGGAACCAAGGTGATGCAAAACGTTTGCTGATGTGTGTAATCACAGAGCTGAAAACTTTATTTGTTGATGAGAAATTTCATTCAATGAGCATTAGATTAGATTAGATTCAGTTTTCGTTCCATAGGTCCAAAAAATTTGATGATTCTCATGAGTGTGGAGCAAGTCAGAAATTATAGCATAAAAACACAGAATATTTGAATATAATTCTCACTTCCCTGTTCATTTGTCAGGGGATTGTCAAAATAGGTGAATACATTACAGTAAACTCTCAGAAAAACAGTTTTGACTCCTTGGGTTGTCGGGTGTTCTGCCGGATATCAGCGTCGTACTTGCACGATATTTCGGTCACGTAGCTCGAGACCTTCATCAGGTGCGACCTGAGACTGCTCCTCGAGTGGATCTGGTCCAGTATTTATGCCTATGGACTTCCCCCTCCACCAACGGCTGCAGGCGCTTCCTCTGTGGTCCGCGCCCATTCCCTGTGACCTGCTGGAGCGTTGCTGCTCCGTTTTCCGTCCGCTGCGGTTCTAGGTGTTCCCTCTGCGGTCCGCGCCCACCAAACCCGCTCCTGGGGGTTTCATCTACGGTCTGGGGTACCAGGCGTTCCCCCTGCGGTCCGCGCCCGCTCACCACGACCTGTTGGAGCGTTGCCGCTCCGTTTTTCATCTGCTGCGGCTCTGGATGTTCCCTCTGCGGTCCGCGCCCACCAGTCCCACTTCTGGGTGTTCCATCTTCGGTCTGGTGCTCCTGGCAGTCCGTCAGGGGCTCGTTTACCATCTCCATGTCTCTGGTTCTTCTGTTTGTGTAGTGTTGCAGCTGGCCCCGTTGCTCCTTTAACAATTCCAGAGCCGGATCCCAGGCTCTGCTTAGCTGGTACCCTGTGTCACGATTCATAAGATCGTCAGCCATTTTAATCTCAATCGATTCTCTTATGACACTGTCCCAAAATCTGGGTGTTTGTGCTAGAATCTTGGTATCCTCATACTTCATGGCATGATCTAGCTCTAGACAGTGTTCAGCAATGGCTGACTTAGTCACCTGTCTTAATCTAGTGTGCCTCTGATGTTCTTTGCACCTGATCTCCACAGTTCTTGTCGTCTGGCCAATGTAGGACATGCCACATTGGCAAGGTATATTGTAAATCCCTGGTTTTCGTAACCCCAGGTCGTCTTTGACACTCCCCAGCAGTCCCCCGATCTTGTTGGATGGACAGAAAACACACTTGATATTGTGTTTACGCAGGATCCTACTGATTCTGGCAGAAATAGAGCCAGCGTAGGGCAGATATGCCACCTTCCTTGCTTCATCTTGGTCTTCTTCAGGAACCTGTGGTATAGTGGCTGGTCGGAGTGCCCTCTCAATTTGTCTGTCCATGTATCCATTTTTGGAGAAAACTGTTTTGAGACGTTCTATCTCTATGGGTAGATTCTCTTGGTCTGATAGGGCACGTGCTCTGTGGACCAAAGTCTTCAGAACCCCATTCTTCTGTGCAGGGTGGTGACAACTGCTGGCCTGCAGATATAAATCAGTGTGTGTAGGTTTTCGGTACACACTGTGGCCAATTGATCCATCTGCTTTCCTCTGGACTAGTACATCCAGAAATGACAGCTGGCCATTCTTCTCCAGTTCCATGGTGAACTTGATATTAGGGTGGCATGAGTTAAGATGTTCAAGAAACTCATTGAGCCTGTCCATCCCATGTGGCCAGATCACGAAGGTGTCATCCACATACCTAAAGAAGCATGTGGGTTTGAATGTGGCTGTCTCCAATGCCCTCTCCTCAAAACTCTCCATAAACATGTTGGCAACCACAGGGGACAGTGGGCTGCCCATAGCTACACCTTCAGTTTGCTCGTAATATTGGTTTCTGTACAGGAAATACGTGGATGTCAGTGTATGACTGAACAGGTCCAACAGAGCACCATCAAATTTCTCTGCAATCAGTTCTAGTGAGTCCTTCAGTGGGACCCTGGTGAACAGCGATACCACATCAAAACTAACCATGATGTCCGAATCTGTGATGTGCAGTTGCTTGAGGCGTTGCAGGAAATCTTCTGAGTTGCGGATGTGGTGAATACATTTCCCCACATATGGAGCCAGGAGACCCTTCAGGTACTTGGCTGTTGTGTACGTAGGTGCCCCAATATTACTGACAATAGGACGTAGGGGCACACCCTCCTTGTGTATTTTAGGCAGACCATACAGTCTGGGTGGCACTGGCGCTTTTTCCCGTAGTTGTCTGATGATCTTATCGGGCATCCCTGTTTCCTTCAAGAGAGCACTAGTCTTCTTGGCCACCTTGTCCGTGGGGTCACACTCCAGAATTCTGTATGCAGGGTCCTCCAGAAGTTGGCGTACTTTCTCATCATAATCCACTCGCTGCAAGATGACAGTGGAGTTCCCTTTGTCTGCTGGCAGTACCACAATGCTGTTGTCTTCCCGTAGTTTCTTGAGTGCAAGCCTCTCCTCGGTTGTGATGTTCGATTTTGGCGGCCTGGCCTTAATGAGGGCCCTGCAGGTCTCTCGGCGGACTTCCTCTGCCACATTAGGTGGAAGTGTGGCTGCAACTTGCTCTACTGCACTGACGAAACCTGAAATGGGTACGTTTCTAGGGGTCGTAGCAAAGTTGAGACCCCTGCTGAGTACCTTTAAGGTTGTATCATCAAAGTGTATGCCACTCAGATTCGTCACCGTGCGTGTCTCTTCCATCTGCTGTGCTTTCTTGCTCATGCGGTCAAACTTTGCAGATTGGCAAGATGAGGCATTCCTTCTAGCACACTCAGCTAAAGACCAGGAGGCACGGTCTACCCAATCCCAATCTTCTCTTGTTAAGGAAGCTGCCATGTACAGATGAATGTGTAACAGCTCCCTGGCCACAACATCTAACCTGTGGCGCATATCTCGAATCCTCTCTCTCACCAGTGCCATGCTAGCTCTGCGTTTTATCTTGTTCGCCGCTCTGGAGTTGATGTGATGTTTAATTCTGGCAAATACTGGTACCACTTCTCCATCTCGACACCTCAGCAAAAAACTGAGAGAACTCAGCATCTTCCCTTTCTTCTGCCGTAGCTTGTCCAGCTTCTTGATATTCTGATACATCTCCTCCCCGTAGAGACTTTTGATGTAACTCTTCAGGCTTTCCCGGCGATCTAATGACATCTTGGGTTGTCGGGTGTTCTGCCGGATATCAGCGTCGTACTTGCACGATATTTCGGTCACGTAGCTCGAGACCTTCATCAGGTGCGACCTGAGACTGCTCCTCGAGTGGATCTGGTCCAGTATTTATGCCTATGGACTTCCCCCTCCACCAACGGCTGCAGGCGCTTCCTCTGTGGTCCGCGCCCATTCCCTGTGACCTGCTGGAGCGTTGCTGCTCCGTTTTCCGTCCGCTGCGGTTCTAGGTGTTCCCTCTGCGGTCCGCGCCCACCAAACCCGCTCCTGGGGGTTTCATCTACGGTCTGGGGTACCAGGCGTTCCCCCTGCGGTCCGCGCCCGCTCACCACGACCTGTTGGAGCGTTGCCGCTCCGTTTTTCATCTGCTGCGGCTCTGGATGTTCCCTCTGCGGTCCGCGCCCACCAGTCCCACTTCTGGGTGTTCCATCTTCGGTCTGGTGCTCCTGGCAGTCCGTCAGGGGCTCGTTTACCATCTCCATGTCTCTGGTTCTTCTGTTTGTGTAGTGTTGCAGCTGGCCCCGTTGCTCCTTTAACAATTCCAGAGCCGGATCCCAGGCTCTGCTTAGCTGGTACCCTGTGTCACGATTCATAAGATCGTCAGCCATTTTAATCTCAATCGATTCTCTTATGACACTGTCCCAAAATCTGGGTGTTTGTGCTAGAATCTTGGTATCCTCATACTTCATGGCATGATCTAGCTCTAGACAGTGTTCAGCAATGGCTGACTTAGTCACCTGTCTTAATCTAGTGTGCCTCTGATGTTCTTTGCACCTGATCTCCACAGTTCTTGTCGTCTGGCCAATGTAGGACATGCCACATTGGCAAGGTATATTGTAAATCCCTGGTTTTCGTAACCCCAGGTCGTCTTTGACACTCCCCAGCAGTCCCCCGATCTTGTTGGATGGACAGAAAACACACTTGATATTGTGTTTACGCAGGATCCTACTGATTCTGGCAGAAATAGAGCCAGCGTAGGGCAGATATGCCACCTTCCTTGCTTCATCTTGGTCTTCTTCAGGAACCTGTGGTATAGTGGCTGGTCGGAGTGCCCTCTCAATTTGTCTGTCCATGTATCCATTTTTGGAGAAAACTGTTTTGAGACGTTCTATCTCTATGGGTAGATTCTCTTGGTCTGATAGGGCACGTGCTCTGTGGACCAAAGTCTTCAGAACCCCATTCTTCTGTGCAGGGTGGTGACAACTGCTGGCCTGCAGATATAAATCAGTGTGTGTAGGTTTTTGGTACACACTGTGGCCAATTGATCCATCTGCTTTCCTCTGGACTAGTACATCCAGAAATGACAGCTGGCCATTCTTCTCCAGTTCCATGGTGAACTTGATATTAGGGTGGCATGAGTTAAGATGTTCAAGAAACTCATTGAGCCTGTCCATCCCATGTGGCCAGATCACGAAGGTGTCATCCACATACCTAAAGAAGCATGTGGGTTTGAATGTGGCTGTCTCCAATGCCCTCTCCTCAATGGTGCTCTGTTGGACCTGTTCAGTCATACACTGACATCCACGTATTTCCTGTACAGAAACCAATATTACGAGCAAACTGAAGGTGTAGCTATGGGCAGCCCACTGTCCCCTGTGGTTGCCAACATGTTTATGGAGAGTTTTGAGGAGAGGGCATTGGAGACAGCCACATTCAAACCCACATGCTTCTTTAGGTATGTGGATGACACCTTCGTGATCTGGCCACATGGGATGGACAGGCTCAATGAGTTTCTTGAACATCTTAACTCATGCCACCCTAATATCAAGTTCACCATGGAACTGGAGAAGAATGGCCAGCTGTCATTTCTGGATGTACTAGTCCAGAGGAAAGCAGATGGATCAATTGGCCACAGTGTGTACCGAAAACCTACACACACTGATTTATATCTGCAGGCCAGCAGTTGTCACCACCCTGCACAGAAGAATGGGGTTCTGAAGACTTTGGTCCACAGAGCACGTGCCCTATCAGACCAAGAGAATCTACCCATAGAGATAGAACGTCTCAAAACAGTTTTCTCCAAAAATGGATACATGGACAGACAAATTGAGAGGGCACTCCGACCAGCCACTATACCACAGGTTCCTGAAGAAGACCAAGATGAAGCAAGGAAGGTGGCATATCTGCCCTACGCTGGCTCTATTTCTGCCAGAATCAGTAGGATCCTGCGTAAACACAATATCAAGTGTGTTTTCTGTCCATCCAACAAGATCGGGGGACTGCTGGGGAGTGTCAAAGACGACCTGGGGTTACGAAAACCAGGGATTTACAATATACCTTGCCAATGTGGCATGTCCTACATTGGCCAGACGACAAGAACTGTGGAGATCAGGTGCAAAGAACATCAGAGGCACACTAGATTAAGACAGGTGACTAAGTCAGCCATTGCTGAACACTGTCTAGAGCTAGATCATGCCATGAAGTATGAGGATACCAAGATTCTAGCACAAACACCCAGATTTTGGGACAGTGTCATAAGAGAATCGATTGAGATTAAAATGGCTGACGATCTTATGAATCGTGACACAGGGTACCAGCTAAGCAGAGCCTGGGATCCGGCTCTGGAATTGTTAAAGGAGCAACGGGGCCAGCTGCAACACTACACAAACAGAAGAACCAGAGACATGGAGATGGTAAACGAGCCCCTGACGGACTGCCAGGAGCACCAGACCGAAGATGGAACACCCAGAAGTGGGACTGGTGGGCGCGGACCGCAGAGGGAACATCCAGAGCCGCAGCAGATGAAAAACGGAGCGGCAACGCTCCAACAGGTCGTGGTGAGCGGGCGCGGACCGCAGGGGGAACGCCTGGTACCCCAGACCGTAGATGAAACCCCCAGGAGCGGGTTTGGTGGGCGCGGACCGCAGAGGGAACACCTAGAACCGCAGCGGACGGAAAACGGAGCAGCAACGCTCCAGCAGGTCACAGGGAATGGGCGCGGACCACAGAGGAAGCGCCTGCAGCCGTTGGTGGAGGGGGAAGTCCATAGGCATAAATACTGGACCAGATCCACTCGAGGAGCAGTCTCAGGTCGCACCTGATGAAGGTCTCGAGCTACGTGACCGAAATATCGTGCAAGTACGACGCTGATATCCGGCAGAACACCCGACAACCCAAGATGTCATTAGATCGCCGGGAAAGCCTGAAGAGTTACATCAAAAGTCTCTACGGGGAGGAGATGTATCAGAATATCAAGAAGCTGGACAAGCTACGGCAGAAGAAAGGGAAGATGCTGAGTTCTCTCAGTTTTTTGCTGAGGTGTCGAGATGGAGAAGTGGTACCAGTATTTGCCAGAATTAAACATCACATCAACTCCAGAGCGGCGAACAAGATAAAACGCAGAGCTAGCATGGCACTGGTGAGAGAGAGGATTCGAGATATGCGCCACAGGTTAGATGTTGTGGCCAGGGAGCTGTTACACATTCATCTGTACATGGCAGCTTCCTTAACAAGAGAAGATTGGGATTGGGTAGACCGTGCCTCCTGGTCTTTAGCTGAGTGTGCTAGAAGGAATGCCTCATCTTGCCAATCTGCAAAGTTTGACCGCATGAGCAAGAAAGCACAGCAGATGGAAGAGACACGCACGGTGACGAATCTGAGTGGCATACACTTTGATGATACAACCTTAAAGGTACTCAGCAGGGGTCTCAACTTTGCTACGACCCCTAGAAACGTACCCATTTCAGGTTTCGTCAGTGCAGTAGAGCAAGTTGCAGCCACACTTCCACCTAATGTGGCAGAGGAAGTCCGCCGAGAGACCTGCAGGGCCCTCATTAAGGCCAGGCCGCCAAAATCGAACATCACAACCGAGGAGAGGCTTGCACTCAAGAAACTACGGGAAGACAACAGCATTGTGGTACTGCCAGCAGACAAAGGGAACTCCACTGTCATCTTGCAGCGAGTGGATTATGATGAGAAAGTACGCCAACTTCTGGAGGACCCTGCATACAGAATTCTGGAGTGTGACCCCACGGACAAGGTGGCCAAGAAGACTAGTGCTCTCTTGAAGGAAACAGGGATGCCCGATAAGATCATCAGACAACTACGGGAAAAAGCGCCAGTGCCACCCAGACTGTATGGTCTGCCTAAAATACACAAGGAGGGTGTGCCCCTACGTCCTATTGTCAGTAATATTGGGGCACCTACGTACACAACAGCCAAGTACCTGAAGGGTCTCCTGGCTCCATATGTGGGGAAATGTATTCACCACATCCGCAACTCAGAAGATTTCCTGCAACGCCTCAAGCAACTGCACATCACAGATTCGGACATCATGGTTAGTTTTGATGTGGTATCGCTGTTCACCAGGGTCCCACTGAAGGACTCACTAGAACTGATTGCAGAGAAATTTGATGGTGCTCTGTTGGACCTGTTCAGTCATACACTGACATCCACGTATTTCCTGTACAGAAACCAATATTACGAGCAAACTGAAGGTGTAGCTATGGGCAGCCCACTGTCCCCTGTGGTTGCCAACATGTTTATGGAGAGTTTTGAGGAGAGGGCATTGGAGACAGCCACATTCAAACCCACATGCTTCTTTAGGTATGTGGATGACACCTTCGTGATCTGGCCACATGGGATGGACAGGCTCAATGAGTTTCTTGAACATCTTAACTCATGCCACCCTAATATCAAGTTCACCATGGAACTGGAGAAGAATGGCCAGCTGTCATTTCTGGATGTACTAGTCCAGAGGAAAGCAGATGGATCAATTGGCCACAGTGTGTACCGAAAACCTACACACACTGATTTATATCTGCAGGCCAGCAGTTGTCACCACCCTGCACAGAAGAATGGGGTTCTGAAGACTTTGGTCCACAGAGCACGTGCCCTATCAGACCAAGAGAATCTACCCATAGAGATAGAACGTCTCAAAACAGTTTTCTCCAAAAATGGATACATGGACAGACAAATTGAGAGGGCACTCCGACCAGCCACTATACCACAGGTTCCTGAAGAAGACCAAGATGAAGCAAGGAAGGTGGCATATCTGCCCTACGCTGGCTCTATTTCTGCCAGAATCAGTAGGATCCTGCGTAAACACAATATCAAGTGTGTTTTCTGTCCATCCAACAAGATCGGGGGACTGCTGGGGAGTGTCAAAGACGACCTGGGGTTACGAAAACCAGGGATTTACAATATACCTTGCCAATGTGGCATGTCCTACATTGGCCAGACGACAAGAACTGTGGAGATCAGGTGCAAAGAACATCAGAGGCACACTAGATTAAGACAGGTGACTAAGTCAGCCATTGCTGAACACTGTCTAGAGCTAGATCATGCCATGAAGTATGAGGATACCAAGATTCTAGCACAAACACCCAGATTTTGGGACAGTGTCATAAGAGAATCGATTGAGATTAAAATGGCTGACGATCTTATGAATCGTGACACAGGGTACCAGCTAAGCAGAGCCTGGGATCCGGCTCTGGAATTGTTAAAGGAGCAACGGGGCCAGCTGCAACACTACACAAACAGAAGAACCAGAGACATGGAGATGGTAAACGAGCCCCTGACGGACTGCCAGGAGCACCAGACCGAAGATGGAACACCCAGAAGTGGGACTGGTGGGCGCGGACCGCAGAGGGAACATCCAGAGCCGCAGCAGATGAAAAACGGAGCGGCAACGCTCCAACAGGTCGTGGTGAGCGGGCGCGGACCGCAGGGGGAACGCCTGGTACCCCAGACCGTAGATGAAACCCCCAGGAGCGGGTTTGGTGGGCGCGGACCGCAGAGGGAACACCTAGAACCGCAGCGGACGGAAAACGGAGCAGCAACGCTCCAGCAGGTCACAGGGAATGGGCGCGGACCACAGAGGAAGCGCCTGCAGCCGTTGGTGGAGGGGGAAGTCCATAGGCATAAATACTGGACCAGATCCACTCGAGGAGCAGTCTCAGGTCGCACCTGATGAAGGTCTCGAGCTACGTGACCGAAATATCGTGCAAGTACGACGCTGATATCCGGCAGAACACCCGACAACCCAAGATGTCATTAGATCGCCGGGAAAGCCTGAAGAGTTACAGTTTTGACTCCGTTTGGTCACAACAGTCAAGATTAAGTACTTTATGTATGATAAATTTATTAAAAGTGCATAGCTATGTTTCATTCTGACAGTGTATTAATTCTATTCACTGTGGAGTCGAAACTGAAATATAGCAGACATTTTTACTTAAGCTGGTCTAACAGATCCTGTTAAGATATCCATCTACAGAGTAGATGGATTACCCATCAAAAAGTCTTTCAAACTCTGTTTAAAGTGTGCTTTATCAGAAACAAAGTTTTTAATGATTGCTGGTAGTTTATTGAAAATGTGTGCTCCTGGATGTTGGACCCCTTTTTGGACCAAGGTAAATGATTTTAAGTGTTTATGTAGATTGTTTTTATTCCTAGTATTCATACTATGTACTGAGCTATCGGTTGGAGACAGAGACATATTATTTGCAACTAATTTCATTAAGTAACAAGTATACTGAGAAGCAGTGGTTAGAATACCCAGTTCCTTGAACAGCTTTTTACAGGATGTTGTTGAACTTAGGCCATAAATTAGTCTTTTTAGCTATTACATTGACTGCTTCGCGCCAAAGCAGCTGATCGTTTCAGTTAAATCGAACTATTCGCTTTAATAGCTGTCAGTACAAATTGCACAAGATCCTTCCCATCATTGCACTACCAAAATGTGTGATAATCAGAATATAAACACTGACATGACACTTTTTACTCATGGAGTAGACAATGATAGTATTGTAGGAAAACTATTGATTGAGCCCACCACTTAATTTAAAAACTTACATTTAATATCAGATACAGCTTATCATTGTTTCTCTCACTCATTTTCCCATTCTAAGAAAGTCTAGGTCATTCTACACAGTACCAATGTCATTTCACAATTTTGCGTAATTGGGAATACATATTTCAGTCATGATTTTAGATCACCATTACACTCATTAGAGCATGTATATTCAATTATGATGTCTGTAAAAAGGAATTTCAACAACAAATGTTTTAACACATAAATGATCAGAAAACAATACTCCAGTGCTTTGTGAAATTAAATAATTTATTTCACTTTCACAAACAAAACGAACTAGTAGCTTATTAAACAGCATACTTTATCACAAATCTAGTTCAATTTCCTTCAAAGATAGTTAGATTACTGTATTCCCATTCACTTTTGTTTTTGTGAGAAAGACTTTCAGCATTGTCACTGCATGAACCATGTAGACTGTAATACCATATCATTATTAAGTGATGACTGACGTCTCACATGAGCTCTCAGGTTAAGAAATATAGTCTTATTTAAACACTAACTCAAACCTTCACTAACCATTAAACCAGTGGAATAATGTGGGCACACGTATAGTATATCTTGTGAAGCCAGGTGCCCCACATTACTGCTACTGATTGTTTAGGATGCAAGAAGGAAGTATCAAATATAACCTTCACTTAATAATATGCTCTCGTAAAATAAAAGTTCAGCTTTTGTGTAAAACACCTCAAAGCTGATCCACATTTCGCAAGAAGAAAAGAACATGTTGTCTTGGCAAGCTGATGAGACAACTCTTCATTTTCACAGGATACTCTGTTAAGCACTGAAATACTTTCTTCAATGTGTAGTATGCAAGGCTTTTATCACATGATTCAAATGATTATTTCGTTGCTTGAGCGACAGTTGGACTGCTGATGAAGCTTAATTTTCTTCCTGTTATTCATGTTTACTTCACACACAATGTACAACTTTCTCTTGATATGAAAAACAGTGCCATCACATGGTACTCGAATTGTGGATGCATAAAATTAGCATTATATGTCAAAGGTTCTGATGCACATAAATTATTATTACTGCCTGGAGCAACAGTTCCCAAAATAAAGAAAAATCTTCCAACATAACTATTAACACAGACCAGAGTATCATTTGTACGCACAAAAAATTTTTATCTTGAAAATTTTAAATGAATGGTTTGTTACCTAGTTGCAACATTCACCCACTGTGTAGCATAGCAACCACATGACGTAGTAGTGTATAAATATATGCTCCTCAATTTTTCTATTTTACTTACATTTGATAATAAGAGTAATAACGAAAGAATTCACCTTAACTCAGAGCGAAGAATTTCATTCCACCTATTAGATGATGTGAAATAAATTATTTACTATGTACTCCAACTAAAGTAATAGGGAGCACTTGGAATGACACTAGGCAGGTAGATGACTGTATATTATATACGGAAGGCGGAGAGCTGCTTAGAGTGCAAAGATGCAAGAGCCAAGTAGCTGTAAGTTATATCTGTGTCGCGTTTGCATGGGAATGCAGAAAATTCTCGAATGTTCTACAAGACTTTTCGTGCAGATAGCTTTGTCACCTTAATGGTGTGCAGAATGGCTATGCTGAAGGGGGGTCCGAGTACTAGTCTGCTATACAATAGATCGATATATCACAAATAGCTCCAGGAGTTTTTAGCCCTTCAGGTTAAGAATTATTTAATTTAATTGTAATCTAAAGAAGGTAATAGAAGATGATATCTACTGGGTCAGATTCATCTGTTTGAATGTATGTCTTTATTAATTTTCCAAAGTCGATACATCTGCTGAGACTCACAAGTACAGGAACATATGTTCAATGGAGGGGCACCAGCTAAGGTGTCAGAGCGCTCGTAACATTAAGTGCTAGTTGGCTTACTGAGAGGCAGCTCACACAGCTGAACGCTTGACAAAAATGTTCATTTTTGAAGTAGTATAGTACTTTTGAGTACTGTTGCTTTTCAGACACTTCTCTAATATGTGAAACAGCATATGAGTAGCGACAGGTTATTCCACAAACATTACGCACAATATCATGCACGAGTAGGAATGACTTTGAATGTATGTGCAAGTATCACTTCCAACTGTGACTATTACTAGAACGACAGTAGGATAGAGTTCTCAAGTCAATATACTGTCTCAAGACAGTGGGTAAGTGACATTGGCACATGAGTTGGCGCTTGTGAGATTTCTGTTGGTTGTATCTTTGAGGTTTAACCACAAAGATGGTCGACTGCTTGTGTGACGAAAGTTTTGAACCTGATCCTTTCCATTTAGTATGCGCAGATGAGGAAGAGTATAGTTCAGACCACTGCTGAAAGACCTTTGTGTCAGTGCAAAATTAATTATTGCAAGTGACAGTATTATTACATATTATTTTTCCATGTTCATAAATTACCAAATGCTTAAGACGGATGTCTGGAGTTCTAGAAACTGTTAATGTGAATACTTTATTTCGGAGGAGAATTATATTTAACATGAGTGATGGAAGTGCTGTCTCTCATACACTCTCTTCTTAAACAATAGATGACAAACACAACTGTAACTGTCAATTCCTTGCTACTGTAAATGCTGTTTATTAGAGGACAATGCACCTCTCATTTACATTTGAAGGTTTATTGCAGTTCTGTCTTGTTTATTCGTGGCTAACCAGTCCTCCTTCCCAGGCCACCATAGTTTAATTATGATTCATATAATTGAAGTGTGTACCTACAAGAAGGGATTAGCAGGGCCATCCTTCTCAATAAGATAGTGAAATAGTGCAGTTTTTGGCGCTCATGGCATTTCACAAACGTGAGAAAACTGTTGGTCTGCTGCCTGCCTCGTAAATTGAAGGCAGGGAGTGGCACCTTAGCATTCAAGTAACTGGCCACTGGCATCCAACCAATGTGATTGAAACACATTTCTGTTTAGGTTTTGAAATTAAAATAGCATTTTTCCAGTTACTGAGATAGTCAGGTGAAACCTTTTGTGGTCCACCACTGTAAATGCTGGGTTCCGAAATGATGCGGTCGGCCGTAAAATACGTTGCTAAATTGTGCAATGGGGTCGAGATAACAATTTCCAGAAGGTGTGAGATCATGTAATACAGGGTGTTTCACAATTCATACTACACATTTCTAGAAATTGTAGAGAGGACTTAGTAGATGAAGTTTTACATAGGAACCCATGTCTGGAAACTCCATCCACTACAGAGTGCCAAAGTTCTAGGCGGTGGTGCCTGTAAATGTATATAGGTACAGGGTGATTCCTTTATCGTGTTACAAGGTTTCAAGAATGATGAAGAAGGATAAATTTATCAGTTTGAGGTCAGGGTCCCTGTACCGGAAACGAACGAGTCGAAAATTGTAAACAAAAACTGTTCTGACAATTCTGGCAATGGAATACACGTACTGGTACTATTGTTGCTAAGATTGTGGGTAGGCAACTTTCAGAGGTAGTAATGTGAAGCAAAACAAGAAAAAATGTCTAGTAACCATGGCCTCTAAAATGCATGCTTTACGCACCTATGAGCACTTGTTCAATAGAGAAGATGTGTTTCACAGAAGAGAAAATTAACAAGGGCTCATCGCTCCCATGGTATGCGCTTTAGAGCCCACGTTTGCTAGACTTTTTTTCCTTTTGTTGGTCCATACTACCACCTCTGAAAGTTGCCTACCCTACAATCTCAACAACAACAGTACCAGTACGTGTATTCCGCTGACAGAGGTGTCAGAAAGGTTCTTGCTTATAAGTTTTGACTCGTTTGTTTCTGGTAGAGGAACCCTTACCTCCAATTGATACATTTATCCTTCTCCATCATCCTATAAAGATTGTAACGTCATCGTGGAATCACCATGTATACAGATACATTTACAGGCGCTGGCGCCTGTATCTTTGAGTCTCTGTGGCATTGTTGGATGAGGTTCCCAGACATGGGTCGCTATGTGAAACTTGATCTACTAGGTCCTCTCTACAACCTGTAGAAATGCGTAACATGAATTTTGAAATACAGTGCAGAATCAACTATAAAAAGATAGGTTAATGTCAGCTAAGAAAATGTAATTAGTAATTATCAGGAATTAGTTATACAGCATCAGAATTCTAATGCGTGGAATCATTGTCCCACAGCGTGACAGAACACTGAGCAGCAGCCACCAGCGTAAAAATACCGATCACGCGCTTGGAATAGAGCCCACCAGAAACAACAAGGCAGAACAGAGGGCCACGGAAGTCTGGCGCGGAACAGGGTGTCCCGCAGTTCTTGGCTTGATCATCACAGATGGAGAAGTGCAGTGAAGCATCTAGCTGGACGAACCGCACTGGGGCGAGCTACACACGCCGACTATGACGACCGACTCGCCGTTTTAGTGCATTGTTGCGAGTCAACACAACAAAAAGTGATAGAAAATTATTTTGTTTGTTGAGAAATGTCTTAATAATGTGTACAAAAATGGCTGTGCATGCAGACAAGGATAGGTTGCCAACTCAATGAGCCAGATGAACCCTCCAGTAGTTATAATAGCATTAAGATAAAACAATATCTGCATAGTAGCAGCATAGAGAGCGTCACAAACAATGACTTGGAGAGTGCATATGAGATGGTAATCTACAGTACTAGTTTTGACGTGATTTACTGGCATGACATCATCAATGACATCATTAATGAGTCGTGGGATTTCCCCACAACCTCTCCCTCGCCTTCTGATATAGGCCAATCGTCTTATGTAAAAAGGCGGGAAATTCAAGTTTGGGCAGGAAATTCAAATTCTGGCAAGAAATTAAAAAACAGTGCAACTGCGCTAGTGTGTTTCCTATGGAAGGAGGGATGTTGTCCTAACTATAAATTGGAGGAAAACTCAAAAATGCAAAATGGCGCCAGGGCACACTGGTACAAGCTCTGTGGCATCAGAATCCAAGTCTTGGAATATGTGGAACTGGCTCTATGATGATACAATCCAGCTGAGACCTATTGGGCTATTTATAACAGTGAAAAATTCTGGTACACGCCCCCTGAGCTGGAACACTGCCACTGGCTCTAGGACATAATGATCTGGCTCACACCAGTCAGGCTACTTGTAACAGAGTAGAACTCTGTCATATTGGCCCAGACTTGAGATACTGAGGTAGGTTCTATGACATCAGAATCCAAGTTCTGGGATACCGGCACTATGACGTCAGAATCCGAGATGTTAGGATAAAGGGGAGTGGCTTGCCTGTAGAAACCTGTAGGGTTATTTATAGCAGTGAGGTCATTGTGGCTTCCATTTTGCCAGTCAAAGTTAAGCAATTCCCCCTGCTTAAAAAGTACTGGTAGTTCATGATTGGACAGCGCAAATGTAATACAGCACTGTAAGTTGAAGTCCAAACTGAATGCTGTGTAGTGGTAACAAATATGATTTATTTAAACAAATACTGAGGGAGGGAAAGACCTCTTCACTCATCACCAACCTCACCACCTATGAGTGTCTGCACCACTCCATACCAAGCTGGGTCCATTTCCTGCAAGTCCATTTGTGCTATGCTTAAACAACCTCTATCCTCCCTGACATTAGAGTTTAAGCAATTCACCCATCCACAGCAGCCATTGTAACTTCAAAATGTTGAGAAAATTTATTTATCCCCTCTTTAAAAAGGTGAGAAATCTACTGACTGTCGAACTACAGATCATCATTCTAATTGTAAACTGCTTACCCCATGATTACCCTACTGATGCAGTCTACATGGTTGTCGCTATCACGTTTGGTAGGAACAGAAAAGGTATCTACTTGCGTCTTTATTAAATAAACAGCTCACTGGCGAATGTTTCTTCCATAGTTGATCTGCCAGGCAGTGCTGGCCTGCCACTATTATGATAGCCAGAAACTGCACAGTCCTGTGTAACACTCAGACACCATCTTCAAACTGTTGACAAACCCTGGCACCGAATTCTCCTCAGCATATGATGTACTGCTACAGACTTAATTGCTTTCACCTACATGTATAGAGCAGCAAATACCACATCATAAAGAGAGGAATGCTAGAAAGCATCTCTCGCCTACATGGTCCTGCACACTGCTCGCTCAAAGCTCGTTGTGCTCCACATGGCGTAAATCAGTTCCACATATAGCACTACACTTCAACACAACAAATAGTCCTGCTAATGGAAAAGCCACAAATAACAATATCGGCAGCTATTGTATTAGTACTATTCCGATAATGTCACATCTGCGAAACGATTTTTCCTGTGTAAGACGCTAATGAACGTCCTGCTAATGAAAATGCCACATATGACACTATTATACAGCGAACTGTGCATATTTGACCATGATGTATGATAAATGGATATGGGAATTGGACTGTTAGTTCCTTTTCCTAAGAGTTTTCTAGCTGTTAGAAAGAAATGCAGTAAAAATGGAATGATACTGACTCTAGGACCTTTCTGTACCAAGTTCATTAAGTGGTTTGTCTAATGGATTTACGATCGCACGCCTATCTAGGCAAAGAAATTGTTAAGTTTCAAAAAAGCAGAAGAAGTAAATTTGGCCTACTTTCTTACTATTCCCTAAAATAACTTCACAAATAAATGTAATTTTGAGGATATAATTCTGAGAAGGACACAAGAATCCTTTAGTTACAACACCCACATATACATATAGTTTTGATCTAGATTGACCATGAATTATTAATCATTACTATATGCAAAAAAATTGGCCAGGGGTGACTTCTATGTTTGCATTCTGTGTAACCAACAAATTAAATACTTAAATCAAACAGTGGAGAATCCAGGATGGTGCCCTCCGCCACACACCGTTGGGTGGCTTGCGGAGTATAAATGTAGATGTAGATGTAGACAATATTATGCAAAGGAAAGTTCTTAGTCACCATATAGTGGAGATACTGAGTCGCAGACAGGCACAACAAAAAACTCTCACAATTAAAGCTTTCGGCCATTGAGGTCTCCATCACCAATAGACGACAGACACACATACACACTCACACACACTCACACAAACGCAACTTGCACACATGACTGCAGTCTCAGGTAACTGAAACCACACTGCGAGGAGCAGCACCAGTGCATGATGGGATTGGCGAATGGGTGGGGATAAGGAGGAGGCAGAGGCAGGGAGAGGGAGGGATAATATGGTGGGGTTGGAAGACAGTGAAGTGCTGCAAGTTATATGGCGGGTAGGGGAGTGCTGGGGAAAGGGGGGGGGGTGAAGTAGCGGAGAAGGAGAGAAATAAGAAGACTGGGCGTGATGGTGGGATGACAGCTGTGTAGTGCTGTAATGAGAACAGGGAAGTGGATGGATGGGTGACGACAGTGACTAACGAAGGTTGAGGCCAGGAGGGTTATGGGAACGTTGGATGTACTGCAGGGAAAGTTCCCACCTGCATAATCCAGAAAAGCTGGTGTTGGTGGGAAGGATCCATATGGCACAGGCAGTAGCAGTCATTGAAATGAAGGATATCATCTTTGGCAGCGTGTTCAGCAACAGGGTGGTCAGCTTGTTTCTTGGCCACTGTTTATTATATCTGCAACTCAGCATCTCTGCTATATGGTGAATAGCAACTTTACTTTTCATAAAATTAAATAATTAAATATTCTAATAGCATAAGCAATTTTCTGTTCATCTCTCTTTGTACTTTTTCATTCAGTATTTATATGCAACCATACCTCAGTGTTACTGAGCCATATTACTGAATCTCATTTGTAACTGAAAGAATTTTATCTGTTTTTTGGTACCCAAAACTTTTTACTCATTTTCACTTTAAAAAACTAATTCACAACAATTGTTTTAAGAGATTTATTCAAAGATGAAAACTGGTGCTTGTAGATACTGAATAAAGCACCTCAAATGTTTTTAAAACGGATTTACTCAGAGTAATCAAAGGCCAGGGAAAAACCCTATGTAGATGAATGATTAGGAATAAATAACAGGGTGAACCAAATTTTATGTTTTAACACAATGATTATTTAAAGAAGTTGATTTTTAATTAATGGTTCTAATTATAGTGTTCATAGCCTGTTGGCTGTAGGCGTTGGTTGTGTCTGATAGGAGTGGTGGCTACACTGCCCATGGTAGGCATACAAGTTTCTTCAAGTGGGGCCTAATTGACTTGGCATCATTTTAATGTCCGTTACCTAGATCAATAACTTGTACCGAAGCCGTAATAATTCGGCAGTCGTCATATGCGGCTATTGTGCTACAATTTTCAAGCAAAGGTATCGACTGCTCTATCTGAGTGTTGCCTGTTTAACTGCTGCCTACCGACTATGTCCTCTCGTTCCTGCTCACTCTACAGGTAGCGCCCCAGAAACTCAAGCCATCTTTTTCCATTCCCACTGTCGCTTCTGTGCGGTACAGAAGTAATCCATCTTTTACATAACAAGTATCCTACACATTATCCCTAAGCGTGTACCATTTTATACAAATGACAACTTGCAGAAATATATAAAATTACACACACAAACATATTCATTTCATTAATGCATGGCAAAATACTATTTAGTAAATTATACATTTCACATATTTATTTACGTAAGTTACAAATATACATTAGCAAAACACTCTAACATCACATATACTACATTTTACAAATAGTCTTTGCATATCACAGTTGTTGTTGTTGTGGTCTTCAGTCCTGAGACTGGTTTGATGCAGCTCTCCATGCTACTCTATCCTGTGCAAGCTTCTTCATCTCCCAGTACTTACTGCAACTTACATCCTTCTGAATCTGCTTAGTGTATTCATCTATTGGTCTCACTCTACGATTTTTACCCTCCACACTGCCCTCCAATGCTAAATTTGTGATCCGCTGATGCCTCAGAACATGTCCTACCAACTGATCCCTTCTTCTAGTCAAATTGTGCCACAAGCTTCTCTTCTCGCCAATTCTATTCAATACCTCCTCATTAGTTATGTGATCTACCCATATAATCTTCAGAATTCTTCTGTAGCACCACATTTCGAAAGCTCCTATTCTCTTCTTGTCCAAATTATTTATCGTCCATGTTTCACTTCCATACATGGCTACACTCCATACAAATAATTTCAGAAATGACTTCCTGACACTTAAATCTATACGCGATGTTAACAAATTTCTCTTCTTCAGAAACGCTTTCTTTGCCATTGCCAGTCTACATTTTATATCCTCTCTACTTCGACCATCATCAGTTATTTTGCTCCCCAAATAGCAAAACTCCTTTACTACTTTAAGTGTCTCATTTCTTAATCTAATTCCCTCAGCATCACCCGACTTAATTCGACTACATTCCATTATCCTCGTTTTGCTTTTGTTGATGTTCATCTTATATCCTCCTTTCAAGACACTGTCCATTCCGTTTAACTGCTCTTCAAGGTCCTTCGCTGTGTCTCACAGAATTACAATGTCATCGATGAACCTCAAAGATTTATTTCTTCTCCATGGATTTTAATGCCTACTCCGAACCTTTATTTTGTTTCCTGTACTGCTTGCTCAATATACAGATTGAATAACATTGGGGAGAGGCTACAACCCTGTCTCACTCCCTTCCCAACCACTGCTTCCCTTTCATGCACCATCTGGTTTCTGTACAAATTGTAAATAGCCTTTCGCTCCCTGTATTTTACCCCTGACACCTTTAGAATTCGAAAGAGAGTATTCCAGTCAACATTGTCAAAAACTTTCTCTAAGTCTACAAATGCTAGAAACGTAGGTTTGCCTTTCCTTAACCTTTTTTCTAAGATAAGTCGTAAGGTCAGTATTGCCTCACATGTTCCAACATTTCTACGGAATCCAAACTGATCTTCCCTGAGGTCCGATACTACCAGCTTTTCCATTCGTCTGTAAAGAATTCGCGTTAATATTTTGCAGCTGTGACTTATTAAACTGATAGTTCGGCAATTTTCGCATCTGTCAACACCTGCTTTCTTTGGGATTGGAATTATTATATTCTTCTTGAAGTCTGAAGGTATTTCGCCTGTCTCATACATCTTGCTCACCAGATGGTAGAGTTTTGTCAGGAGTGGCTCTCCCAAGGCTGTCAGTAGTTCTAATGGAATGTTGTCTACTCCCGGGGCCATGTTTCGACTCAGGTCTTTCAGTGCTCTGTTAAACTCTTCACGCAGTATTGTATCTCCCATTTCATCTTCATCTACATCCTCTTCCATTTCCAGAATATTGTCCTCAAGTACATCGCCCTTGTATAGACCCTCTATATACTCCTTCCACCTTTCTGCTTTCCCCTCTTTGCTTAAAACTGGGTTTCCATCTGAGCTCTTGATATTCATACAAGTCCTTCTCTTTTCTCCAAAGGTCTCTTTAATTTCCCTGTAGGCAGTATCTATCTTGCCCCTAGTGAAATGAGCCTCTACATCCTTACATTTGTCCTCTAGCCATCCCTACTTAGCCATTTTGCACTTCCTGTCGATCTCATTTTTGAGACGTTATGCTACAATAAAATTTAAAGGCAAACATATTTTTATAAATTTAGATGACAGACTGAAGGAGACTGTTATACATGTAAGCAGCAAACCGTGTGTCTACTATCATCTCCGGCCATGACTGTCCACTTACTCCCACATGATTATGTTTAAACTGGACGGCACTACCACAGACAGGCTGTGCTTCCCACCACAACCGGCGAGCCCTGTTGTAGGAAGAAATCCGTTGCCAGGACCTAACATACCTTCACCTAGCAAGTTTCTCTTGTACAAAGCTCCAATGCTCACAAACCTTAAGAGGATGAGGCTAATACTTTGTATATCAAATATAAAATAGATTCATTCTGTCACAAACCATTTATATGTTTCTGGAGCAGCACGTCGTTCCTTATACCGCTTGTACAGTGAAGAGCCAAAGAAACTGTACACCTGCTTGATTTCGTGTAGGGCCCCTGCAAGCACGCAGAAGTGCCGCAACATGACATGGCATGGCCTCGACTAATCTCTCAAGTACTGCTGGAGGGAATTGACTCCATGAATCATGCAGGGCTGTCCATAAATCCATAAGAGTACGAGGGGGTGGAGATCTCTTCTGAACAGCACATTGCTAGGCATCCCACATATACTAAATAATGTTCATGTCTGGGTAGTTTGGTGGCCAGCAGAAGTGTTTAAACTCATAAGATTGTTCCTGGATCCACTCTGTATCAATTCTGGATGTGTGGGGTGTCGCATTGTCCTGCTGGAATTGCCCAACTCCGTCGGTATGTACAATGAACATGAATGGATGCAGATGATCACACAGGATGCTTACATACATGTCAGCTGTCAGAGTCGTATCTATACATGTCAGGGTCCCATATCACTCCAGCTGTACACGCCCCATACCGTTACAGAGCCTCCACCAACTTGAACAGTGCCCTGCTGTCATGCAGGGTCCATGGATTCATGAGGTTTCCTTCATACCTGTATACGTCCATACAATTTGAAATGAGTCTCGTCCGACCAGGCAACATGTTTCCAGTCATCAACAGTCCAATGTCGGTGTTGACAGGGCCAGGCGAGTTGTATAGCTTTGTGTCGTGAAATCATCAAGGGTACACGAGTGGGCCTTCAGCTCTGAAAGCCCATATCTGTGATGTTTCATTGAATGATTCGCACGCTGATACTTATTGGTGGCCCAGCGTTGAAATCTGCAGCAATTTGCGGAAAGGTTGCACTTAGACCACTTTGAACGATTTTCTTCTGTCGTTGTTGGTTTCAGTTTTGCAAGATATTTTTCTGGCCACAGCGATGTCAGAGATTTGAGGTTTCACCAGATTCCTGACATTCACAATACACCCATGAAATGGCTGTACGGGAAAATCCGCACTTCATCACTGCCTTGGAGATGCTGTGTCCCATCGCTCGTGCGCCGACTATAACACCACGTTCGAACTCTCATAAATCTTGATAACCTGCCATTGTAGCAGCAGTCCCTGATCTAACAACTGCGCCAGACACTTGTTGTCTTATGTAGGTGTTGCTGACCACAGCGCCATATTCTACCTGTTTACGTATCTCTGTATTTGAACACACATGCCTATACCATTTGGCGCTTCAATGTGTAACGTTTATGATGGTGCTATGCCCACAGTCCAATGTGACTTAAGTTAAAACGATGTGAAACGTGAAACCTACAACCCACACAGATGTTCTACTTGTAAATTGAAAATCGAATAGATGCACATTCGTCTTCTTTGGTGTGGATCCTTATGCCAGACTCAAAGTCCAAAAAACAAATTGAGGTACTATGCTTGTAAAGTGAGCATGCCAAAAAAATCAAGAGATACACATTCATCCTCCTGATGTTGGACCGTTCCCTTCTTATACATGACACTTTAGCAAAAAAAGCAGTCACCAGTGCTAGATGATAGACCACATCGCTCCCTGTATTTAACGCTGACCAGAAGTTAGGAACGTTAACTTTGTGTTCCAGCAAACACTTGACAACATAATCAAAGAGAAGTTAAGATATGTCCGCCATTGATGGAATTTACCACACTAGAATGCTCAAAGTTACTTGTCAGAGACATATACTCATTCTCCTGTTGTTCTACATGCAAGTGGAATAGGAAAAGGGACCAACTAACAGTAGTTCAAGATATATATAATATAGAAGTGCCTGAGTTGTTATATAGAACGATGCAATATTCCTTTGGCCAGGTATGCATATCTGAAGAAACAGGCACTGTGGCGACTACCTCCATTATGAAATACGTGAAATGTATTTGTAGTTGCGGATATACACAACCATCAGCTGTACAAGAAAATAATGACAGTGAAAATTTATTCCGGACTGGGACTCGAACCCGAATTTTATGCTTAACTGCTTTTTTTCCTCATTTTGTTCGATTTTGTTCGTTGCATCTGTTCGGGGCGGACGTCGTAAGACATCTGTTTAAGTTCGTTGTTGATCGATTAACTCAGTTTTTTGATTACAGAGGGAGTTAACCCTCTGACCGAACACGCTGAGCTACCGTACCAGCATTTTTGATCGTTTTATCTGCTCAGGGAGTCACACCTAGTGATACGTGGCTGGCGACCACGGGGCCCCGAGCTGAGTCCTGGCATTGCTTCCACTTACTTATGCCAGGCTCCCCACTTTTATCTTTCCTATCTGGCCACCCTCGGCCAGCTCTTGTTCTTTTCCGACCCTGACGCTATTAGATTTCGAGGGATAGGGGTCTTTCATTTTCCAACCTATACTTCTCATGCAGCGTCCGACCCGGAGCGGGCGGCTGCAAAAGGCGTCTGTATCCCATGTTAGGGGCGGCCTCCAGAACTGCGGAAGGCAACGGAATACCACCGCAGACTATCTTTCCTGCATAATGCAGTCTCCATTTTATGCACCAAAAATGGCTTCCTCTCATGTTAAATCAGTGTCCGGAGGTAAAATAGTCCCCCATTCGGATCTCTGGGGGAGACAACTTGAAACGAGACAAAAAATCAAAACGATAATTAGTACCTGAAATGTCAGAACTTTGCTACAAGCAGGAAAACTAGAAAACCTTAAAAGAGAGATGGAAAAGAATCATATGGACCTCGTAGGAGTTGCTGAGGTAAGATGGAATGGACATGGAGAGTTGCAGTCAAATGAATATGTATTCTACTACTCAGGAGGAGAAGTAAAAGGAATTAATGGAGTAGGAATGATTATGACAAAGGAATTGGCTAAATGTGTGAAATATGTAGACTATGCAAATGATCGGGTTATTGGTGTAAGACTGAAAGGAGCACAAAAAGATTTACTGATTGTCCAGGTGTGTATGCCAACTTCAGAACATGATGACCAAATTGTAGAGGAAACGTACAATGTAATAGAGAGAATAATGGACGAAAATAAAAAATGCTGCAAAATAGTAATGGGAGACGGGAACGCCATTGTGGGAGAAGGGGAAGAGGGAAACATAGTAGGCAGTCATGGTCTTGGAAAGAGAAATGACAGAGGTGAATGGTTAATTGACTTCTGCAGGGAAAGGCAGCTGATAGCGGCAAACACATGGTTCAAGAACCACAAGAGGAGGCTCTACACTTGGAAATCACCAGGGGATAAATACAGAAACCAAATCGATTTTATACTGGTAGAAGAAAGATACAGGAATGGAATCAAGAAGGTGCACACACTACCAGGTGCAGATATTAATAGTGACCACAACTTACTTATGGCAGAAATAGAAATAAGAAAGAAAAAACTGAAGAAGGCGACCATGGTGAAGAAGTGGGTCTTAGAGAAGATAAGATCCAACAAAGAACAAATTACAGAAATGCTGTCTCGGGACTTTCTAAACACATTACGAGACAAAGAAGCACCTGATAATGCCAACGAGTACTGGAATATGCTGAAAGAAGGAATCATTAAAGCAGGACAGCAAAATATAGCAAATGCAAAAGGGAAAATGTCAAAAAACCATAGGTCACACAAGAAATGATTTCCAAGATGGAGGAGGAAGAAAATTGAAAAACAAGAACACTGAAGATGCAAGAAAGATATACCGAAGGTTAAATAATGAACTGCAAAGAGAAACAGCAGGCTAGGAAAAAATGGCTAAGAGAGGAATGTGATGAAATTGAAGAACTGGACAGGAAGGGAAGACATGACTTACTATACAACAGAATAAAGACTATGACATGGGAACAAAACAGAGCAAGAAGTGCTACTATGGAAATTTTGAGCAAAGACAAAGAGGTAGTGTACAAAGATCGTGACGATGTCCTCCAGAGATGGCAAGAATATATAAAAGAGCTATATGACACAAATAGCAAACCAGAAACTCTGGAACTTGAATCACACAACAGTGTAAGTGATGACGGGGAAGGACCGACCATCATAATGGAAGAACTAAAGTCTGCCATAGCTGCAATGAAAAATGGCAAAGCGGTAGGTACAGATACAATACCGGGAAAAATACTAAAATGCTTGAACCACGATGGAATAAGAGAAATATTGAGGTTATGTAATAAAATATATGACAGTGGCGAATGGCCTGAGGACTTTCTGACAACAGTAATGATTCCATTATCGAAAAAACAAGGAACCAAGAAATGCAGCGAGCACAGGACAATCAGTCTCATTTCACATGCAGCCAAAGTGATGTTAAGAATAATTAATAAAAGACTTGAAAAAGTAATGGAGGAGAATCTTGCGAGGAGCAGTTTGGCTTTAGACGGAATACGGGCACCAGAGATGCAATAGGGCTCCTACGAATCTTGGGAGAAAGGTTTATTGAAAAAGGAAGAGATGTATATATGTGCTTCATCGATCTAGAAAAGGCATTTGACAGTGTGGTTTGGGACAAGCTGGCGACTATAATGAGGGAAAAGAGAGTGGACTGGAAAACCAGAAGACTTATAAATTCATTATATCTTAATCAAAAAGTTTCAGTTAAAGTGAGAGGAGAAAGTACAAACTGGATCAGACTAGGAAAAGGAGTAAGACAAGGATTCTGTTTATCACCTACTCTTTTCAACCTCTACTTGGAAAATATGATTGACCAATGCTCATTAGATGACAAAGGAGTAGAAATTGGAGGAAGAAGAGTAGGGTGTTTGAGATTTGCTGATGACATGGTCCTTCTAGCCACAGGAGAAAAAGAATTACAGGATTTGGTGGACACCATTGCAACTAGCGGAAAAAAATATGGAATGAAAATTAACACAAATAAAACAAAAGTATTGGCACTAGGAGGAAATAAGGAAATAAAAATTATGCTGAATGGAGAAACACTAGAACAGGTGCAAAATTAGTATCTTGGAAGCAGGATAGACACCGACTGGAAGTGCACCACAGAAATTAAAACAATGATAGCAATGTCAAAAGAGGCGTTTTATAAGAAAAGGAGAATCTTCTGCAGCGTTCTGGACAGAGAACTCAGAAAGAGACTCATAAATTGTCTTGTATGGAGTGTTCTTCTATATGGCACTGAAACATGGACTATGAGGAAAAAAGACAGAGAAAGGCTGGAGGCTTTTGAGATCTGGACATGGCGGAAGTTGGAAAGAATAAGTTGGATGGACAAAGTAAAAAAATGAAGAGGTACTGAAAAGAGTGGGAGAGAAAAGACAGTTACTAGATGTAATAAAGAAAAGAAAAAGAAATTGGATTGGGCATATATTAAGAAAGAATGACAGACTGATAAAAACAGTTTTAGAAGTTTATGTAGAAGGGAAAAGGAAGCGAGGAAGGAAGAGATTCCAGATACTGGATGACATGATGGACGTTACAACATACAGCAGCCTTAAGAAGGAAGCAGTGGATCACAGAAAATTGAGAGGCAAAGGACCTGCTAATATATTAGATAACTGATGATGATGATGATCTGCTCAGGGCGGACGTCTCAAGACACTCGTTTCAGTTCGTCGTTGATCCATAAACTCAGTTTTTTTTTTTTTTTTTTTTTTACACAGTGCAGCTAACCCTCTGACCGAACACGCTGAGTTACCGTGCCAGCTACAGCGAGGTCATCGGTCTCATCGGATTAGGGAAGGACGGGGAAGGAAGTCAGCTGTGGCCTTTGAAAGGAACCATCGCGGTATTTGCCTGGAGCGATTTAGGGAAATCACGGAAAACCTAAATCAGGATGGCCGGACGCGGGATTGAGCCGTCGTCCTCCCGAATGCGAGTCCAGTATCTAACCACTGCGCCACCTCGCTCGGTAACAATATTCCTTTGGCCAAGTATGCGTGTCTGAAGAAACAGGCACTGTGGCGACTACAGCCATTATGAAATACGTTAAATGTATTTGAAGTTGCGGATATGCACAACCATAAGCTGTACAAGAAAATAATAACAGTGAAAATTTATTCCGGACTGGGACTCGAACCCGAATTTATGCTTAACTGCTTCAGTTATCCATGCACACCTCAGGGCCAGACCCAAACTTCCATCTGTCACCGTTCCTCCGTCACAACCTGCACCTGTACGCTTACTGTTAAGTCCTGTTCTGTAATTTCTGTTACCTGGAAGCCGCTGCCTAGTACTGGCAGATAAATACGACACTGCAGTGCCTGTGGTGTTAAGAAGAATTATGCAATGTTCCTTCAGACATCCATGCATGTCCAGAGGTACAGTGTACCGTTTTTTTAACAACAGAGGCACTCCAATACCGTATCAGAATGTGATATAAGGTCCAGGCTGGCACTGCAGTTTTAAGCGATTCCACACATAAATTATGTTTCATGTTGTACATAGAGGTCTAAGGTTGCCTGCAGATTTCTATTCACTACTCAGGTGTAGCCTCAGAGCTTACTGCCCATCAAGAATTAAGTGTCTGCTATTACTGCAATTTCTAGCATGTTCATCCCATGTAGGCTTTCACGGCCGGCGTCTTCATCAGTAAACAGTTCCGGGCTAAGTTGCTGTGGTCGATCTGTAGAACTTCTTCTCCTGGACAAGATATGACGGTCGACGTTGCATCGATCACGTGATAATCGATTGCCTGCAATCGAGAGAACAGACGATAGCCAGAGATAGCTACACATCGACGCCACGTGACGTGCGGTGGTGCCCTCTACGATCTTCGTATAAGCGGCAGCCCAGCTCCTAGCAGCCAGTCGTCCACTCACCTCGGAAGATGTTCTCAGTAGTTGAGAACGAAACGTCAGGGAGAAGAAGTTCTACAGATCGATCACGGCAACTTAGCCCGGAAGTGTTTATTGATGGGTTCTAGCATGTTATTCACTGTAATTTCTAGCATGTTACTCACATATGACATGGAAGCGAAGGGAATCAGGGGAGCAGTCGATTTTTTACTCCGTCGAGGTAGCATTATACTGTATGTCTATTGAGGTGTCAGTGATACACGCGAGTTGACTACTGTATTTGACGCTTTTCTGGAAGACCGCCTCTAAACTTACTTGCATCTGCGCTAAAGGATAAAAGAGAGTGGATGGGGTGATCGATTGAGATGGAGCTGTAACGAAGTACGATTTAATGGTAGACTGATGAAGCATTCTAGACAGGGAGAAGTTACTGTAGGTCAATTCTTCCACTGTTCTGTCATGATGCATCAGTCACGCGACATAACCTGCGTTCGACTCGTATACAGCCACATCTTCTGTATGTGATTTAAAGCACTGTCTACTTGCGATCATTAACGGTAAACCTGTCGATCATCAGAGGATTTCCATCTCATGTGTGATGAAACGTGACACTTTCCTCTAAACGAACTTTCATTTATGCGATGTACTCCATCCCCCTGTCGCATCTTGGGTGTAAAATCGAGACTTCATAACTAAGTTAGCGATAGGAGCTTGTGAGGTACTGCAATCCCCGTGTATACATTTGCCCGACAGATGTGCTGTTTACAGAGTTAGTGGTTGAATGACTTGTAATTTTCCTCTGTCGGACGCTGCTGCTATGCTTTTATACGTTTCCTTGTAAGAGGTATCCCCCCCGTTACTAACGATCATTTTATATAGGGCTGATGCAGGCATCCTATAATTTCTGAACCTTGATAGATGTAAACAGTGGACGCTATGTGTCTCCGGAAAGCTATGTTGTGCTTGTATCACGCAGAGCGAATGTTTTACAGAAGTAATTTTTTCGTTTTAGAGTTTGATAACATAGTTTATCGTAGAGAAACCGGGAAGAAGGATGTATGTTATGCGCTTGAAATATATTTCTTACATTGGAATATTAACAGCGCTACATTCCATTCGAGTGATAGGTCGGAAACGCAAGCGATCTAACATTATAGCCGGTTTCAAGTGCAGAACGTTGTAGCCCTAGGAGTGCGTATGTTTATGTTCCTCTTACTAATACCTTCCAGGTCCTGATCCTAGATTCTGGAATAATACTTTAAAATTGATAGCTTGATTGATTTACGCAAAAATGCTTCGAACTCTGTCCGTTTGGAGCCGCATCACGCATAAAAATCAACCTTTTCTTGTTCTTCTTAACCGTCTGCTATTACATCACAACACATTCAAATGTGTTACTATACATCGATAAGGAGTGCTAACCTCTTCGACATGGGCACAACTCGAGAAATCTTGTGTACTTGGATGGTTGAGGACTCGGCAAGCTCCATCCATTCACGAGACGTGGAATGTAGCGGCCTTCTTCTGGTCGGCTGCAGATTAAATAGGAAACAATGCTGCAGGGCGAGTTGGTCAATGACAGTGTGAGGAGGGTCTTTCACTCTAATTTTACCCTAAGACAGCGAGAATTCTCTGTGTCTCCCATACGCAGAGATACACTCCTGGAAATGGAAAAAAGAACACGTTGACACCGGTGTGTCAGACCCACCATACTTGCTCCGGACACTGCGAGAGGGCTGTACAAGCAATGATCACACGCACGGCACAGCGGACACACCAGGAACCGCGGTGTTGGCCGTCGAATGGCGCTAGCTGCGCAGCATTTGTGCACCGCTGCCGTCAGTGTCAGCCAGTTTGCCGTGGCATACGGAGCTCCATCGCAGTCTTTAACACTGGTAGCATGCCGCGACAGCGTGGACGTGAACCGTATGTGCAGTTGACGGACTTTGAGCGAGGGCGTATAGTGGGCATGCGGGAGGCCGGGTGGACGTACCGCTGAATTGCTCAACACGTGGGGCGTGAGGTCTCCACAGTACATCGATGTTTTCGCCAGTGGTCGGCGGAAGGTGCACGTGCCCGTCGACCTGGGACCGGACCGCAGCGACGCACGGATGCACGCCAAGACCGTAGGATCCTACGCAGTGCCGTAGGGGACCGCACCGCCACTTCCCAGCAAATTAGGGACACTGTTGCTCCTGGGGTATCGGCGAGGACCATTCGCAACCGTCTCCATGAAGCTGGGCTACGGTCCCGCACACCGTTAGGCCGTCTTCCGCTCACGCCCCAACATCGTGCAGCCCGCCTCCAGTGGTGTCGCGACAGGCGTGAATGGAGGGACGAATGGAGACGTGTCGTCTTCAGCGATGAGAGTCGCTTCTGCCTTGGTGCCAATGATGGTCGTATGCGTGTTTGGCGCCGTGCAGGTGAGCGCCACAATCAGGACTGCATACGACCGAGGCACATAGGGCCAACACCCGGCATCATGGTGTGGGGAGCGATCTCCTACACTGGCCGTACACCACTGGTGATCGTCGAGGGGACACTGAATAGTGCACGGTACATCCAAACCGTCATCGAACCCATCGTTCTACCATTCCTAGACCGGCAAGGGAACTTGCTGTTCCAACAGGACAATGCACGTCCGCATGTATCCCGTGCCACCCAACGTGCTCTAGAAGGTGTAAGTCAACTACCCTGGCCAGCAAGATCTCCGGATCTGTCCCCCATTGAGCATGTTTGGGACTGGATGAAGCGTCGTCTCACGCGGTCTGCACGTCCAGCACGAACGCTGGTCCAACTGAGGCGCCAGGTGGAAATGGCATGGCAAGCCGTTCCACAGGACTACATCCAGCATCTCTACGATCGTCTCCATGGGAGAATAGCAGCCTGCATTGCTGCGAAAGGTGGATATACACTGTACTAGTGCCGACATTGTGCATGCTCTGTTGCCTGTGTCTATGTGCCTGTGGTTCTGTCAGTGTGATCATGTGATGTATCTGACCCCAGGAATCTGTCAATAAAGTTTCCCCTTCCTGGGACAATGAATTCACGGTGTTCTTATTTCAATTTCCAGGAGTGTAGATCGTAAATTAAGCGCTATGCTCGAGTAACACAACTGTTGTAATGAACAAAGCAACATACGTAGAAAAAACTTTAGACTTCTTCCAAACCAGCAACATAACAGAAATACATAAAGATCCAATAGTCAGAATACAAAAAGAGATTAAACACATTTCAAACAACATCAACTTTCTACTCACCATCCAAGAAGCAACAAACATTGTAGCAATGAGCCCACAAGCACCTTGCCTTAGATCACAACCAAAGATCCACAAAAATGGGACCCCCATCAGGCCTATATTTAACTGTAGGAACAGCCCAACATTCAAACTCAATAAAATGCTCTTCAGAATTCTCAAAGAAGCATACACATTCAATAATGAGAGAACACTTAAAATCACAACAAAATGCACGCAATATGTCAAAAACATAGAAGTACCTGATGGAGCCACACTTGCCTCATTTGATATACAAAACCTTTATTCCTCCATGCCAATAGATCCCACACTACAGATAATCAATGCCAACCTACATAAACAAAAAAAATCCCTTCACCTCACATTACTGAAATAATGGACGTGCTTGAAATCACACTTTCAGATAACTATGGTAGAGGACAAGGGGTTATTTTTAGGAAACATGGTGAGTAATTGTGATTTAGTGTGTTTCAGCGCACGATGCGCCAGCCTCACGGGAAACGGCGGATGGAGGCCGGCCAGCGCGTTATGCAGTTGACACAGTTTTGCAACGAGTATGTGTGTATGTGCTTGGCAGCCTTCAGAACGCAGCATTAGCAGAATTATGCAGGCGTGTGGTGTGGTTGCGTTATCCAACTCATCGAGTACTTTCTAATAAATATGCCGCCGCGTAACTGGCGGATTCAGCAGTGGTCTGCACTATTTAAGGGCATCAGAGGTGGGCGTCGGCATTCGGTTCGACCGATTGGGCGTTCGGTCGCTGTCACGTCGTCGTCATCAGTGACACCGTCCCTGAGGACTGGCCAGCGGAGGGCGTTGCCCGCTGCCGCGCCGGCGACTCCCGGCGTCGTCACGAGCCGCCGCGTCTGCGAGATGGGCTGCACCTCGTGCCACTAACCTCCTACTGCCTGCGCAGCCGAAGACCGAGCGCGGCATCGCGTTCCCCGGACTGCGTGCATCAGCACGTCTCCACCATGACACGAGTGGTGGGGCTGAGCTACCGGAAAATGTATTGGAAGAACCAACAATAAAGAGGAAGATTTCTAAAAACAGCCACCTTCTTCTACCCAGCCACGCCCTACAACCTGACCCCGTCACTCGCTCTGGTCATCCTATTACAAGTGGTGTCAGTCGGGCAACCTGCGCATCACACACTCCTGTTACAATTGGTGGTAGTAGTGGTCTTCTCACTGGATTTGGAGGAAATTGTGGCTGGTAATCGACGATGGTATGCAGCATTTGAAAAGGGCAACAATGGATCAGCAACTCCTGCAACATGACAAGTAAGTGCCAATTTTTCGTTTGGTGGTTTCTCTGAACCTGTAGCATAGTCCGTCTTCCCTTCCTGTTTCTTTCTGGGCTTACTGCAGTCTTGATTCGATAGCTGGTAGTGATGGAGCAGTCTGTGTCAGCTGAGGTGGCTATTCAGCAGCTACTTGAACGAGTGTCGGAATTAGAGATAAAGCCTGCTCGGTCTAAAGAAGCGAGCAAGGAACGATTTCCTGTTAATGCAGTAATTCTTGACACTAACGCTGCGTCTGTGGTCACCCCTTTCTCGGGAAAAGCTGGGGAGGATGTTATGATTTTTTTTTTTTAGAACCTTAGCACAGCCGCTAAATTGGGAAATTGTCATTCAGAAACACTTTTGCATGTGGATAAGTTGAAAGGAACTGGTGATGTCAGAGCGTATGTTACATGCCATGAAGAATTAAGGGATGCTCGGACATTTGAAGTATTCAAAAAAGGGTTGCTGGAAAGATATCAGAGGAAAAATACGTCTAGATATTATCGGGAACAATTGAAAAGAATGTATCAAAGGAATGGGGAATCAACAGAAGCTTTTGTAGATCAGATTCGAAAAATTAATGTTAATACCTATGAGCTAACGGATTCCAATAAGGTTAATGAAGCCATTCTGCAGGAAGCTGAGCAGAGGGCACTAGACGCATTTTTGCGGGGAGTACAACCCGAAACCTCCCGCAAGATTAGGATGGAATTCCTTAAGACTCTCAATGAGGCAGTCGGAATCGCTGTGGCATTAGAGGAAGTTGAAGCAGTTACAAAGACACAGGACAGGAAAGCAATGTTTAATGCAGAAATAAAATGTTTCAGATGTGGTCGGATGGGACACATTAGACGCGATTGCAAGGAAGTGCAGTGCAGGAAATGCAGACGTTGGGGTCATCGGGAGCGTAATTGCAATGGGTCCTGGCAGAAACATGATAGGAAACCGCAAGGTGGGCCTCACCCCCCTCAGTTAAACGGGGCAGGGGGTGGTGTGTTCACTGTGCAACACCCCCAGTAAAGATTAATGCTAGTGCAGAATCAGTGGCAGACTTTTTTCTGACGGGCTTGGTGAGAGGAAGACCGTGCAAATTTTTATTGGATACCGGGTCTCAGGTATCCGTGGCGAGTAGAAGTGTACTCGGTAAAGTAGAATTAAAACCACCACGCTGGGCGTTAAGTGGCGTGGGTGGAGGACAGGTGAAGTCACTCGGATCAGCGGTGTTAAACTTCCGAGTGGAAATGAGGAACTTCCAGGTGGAAGGTAGAAGTGGTTCCAGTAGTTGGCAGCAGCTATGATGTCATACTCGGATTGGATTTCCTGGTTGCGCATCACGCAAAAGTTAACCTGGAACGGCGTACAGTAGAACTGGGCGGAATACAATTTCGCCTAGGTTCTGCAGCCGAAAATTACTGTCGCAAGGAACCGCCCAGACGTCGGGTGAGCCACCTAAACTCTGTACAAGGTCCCTTAGGGTTAACTCGCGGGATACTATACCGAAGGGTACAGGGAAAATAATCTGGGCAGATGTTGGAGCTAGCGTGCCGGTAAATTCGTTGTGTGTCGTTGAACCTTTGTCTGAGAATGTGCCGTCTCGCGTCCGTCGGCCGTCGTAATCAAATATATTATTATAATGTTCATTGTTGGCGATTTACGTCGCGGGCCTTAATAAAAATGATATTTCATTTTATTTTGATTTACAATTAAACGCTTTTGTGAAGTTCTCCCTTTTTATTAACATTAATCTTCAGTATAAATTATTTGTTACGTTAATGAACGTTAGACTCAACAGAATCTTAAAACATGAGCATATAAGTTGAACAATGCAATAAGCTTTTCATATTAATTTCCTCGGCTAGTCAGCTCACTTTAAATCGAAAAATCTTTAGTTATTAATTACAACTGCGGCTCACACACGCGCGACAGTATTTTTTCTTACCTGCGTTAAACATTGCCTCGTAGTCGGAGTCCTGGCTCTGGTTCTCGGCTAGGGTACTGAAAATAAGAATCTTAAAGGTACGTATTTCTGCAACGTCGGGCGGCTGTGGAGAAAAATATATATTATGTTAATGGCGGGCGAGTTTTTCGCTTCCGCTAATTTTTATAAGTTAATGTCCCTACATAATGGCGTCGTTGGCTGCATCGGCCCCTGCGATTGTTGCACTGTAAGTTACTCGAATGCAAGTTAATTCAAGGAAGGTGGACATGAAATCGGGATCACCTCTTACAAATTAAAAGTGAACAATAATATTAAATCAATATATTATCTGCTTAATTAGTACAAATATGCTTACATTTGCCAGCACTCGCAAGATGTCCGTCTACACTAGGGTGACCAAACGTCCCGGAAAACCGGGATTGTCCCGGTTTTCATCCCTGTGTTCCGGTGTCCCGAAAATTTGTTTCGGGATGCTCAAAAGTCCCGGAATTCAGGTTTTAAATACATTTCGTGAAACTTTCTCAAATTTTTGGGATTTCGCTATATTAAAGGAAGTACAACACAAGAAATTAATATATTGTATCTTATTTGTCTAAAACCTCCATTGTCCCATACTAGTAATCACAGTATCAGTATTGATACACTCAGGCAATAATTTACTTTGAGCGGTACTTTGGCCAACAAGTAGTAAGGTGTTTTATTGTAACAGAGCTATGAAACCGTCCGATTGTCGCGCCACTTACACACTCATTGTCAGAACGGTGTAGTAGTTGATGTTTTGTCAGACAAACTGCAATAGTTTTTTTTCTCGTATTAGTGGTATTATTGCTGCAGTACTGTGAAACGCAATGCCGAAACGTGCCTGCAAGTTCAGAGACTGTTATTCCAAGGAATGGAATTTCATTATGAAAGGTCGTTTTGATTACGAAGCAGAGTGTTCCGTATGCAACCGTTTTATTAGTATAAGTCATAGTGGACGTTCCGACATAGTTGATCACATCAGGTCAAAGAAACACATTAACAGATAAAGTGCACCGAGCTGCAGTAAAACTCTACAAAATTATTTTGTGAAACATCAGTCAAGTGAAGAGACGAAAGTTCGAGCAGCCGAACTTACACTAGCCTACCACACAGTAAAACATCACCAAACTTATAGATCTAATGATTGTACTAATAAGCTTAACAGCATTAGGTTTGATGATTCTTCCATTGCAAAAAAGTTTAGTTCAGCAAGAATTAAAGTCCAGAATGAGATTTTCACTCTGCAGCGGAGTGTGCGCTGATATGAAACTTACTGGCAGATTAAAACTGTGTGCCCGACCGAGACTCGAACTCGGGACCTTTGCCTTTCGCGGGCAAGTGCTCTACCAACTGAGCTACCGAAGCACGACTCACGCCCGGTACTCACAGCTTTACTTCTGCCAGTACCTCGTCTCCTACCTTCCAAACTTTACATCCCCCAGGCTGTGGCTAAGCCATGTCTCCGCAATATCCTTTCTTTCAGGAGTGCTAGTTCTGCAAGGTCCGCAGAAGAGCTTCTGTAAAGTTTGGAAGGTAGGAGACGAGGTACTGGCAGAAGTAAAGCTGTGAGTACCGGGCGTGAGTCGTGCTTCGGTAGCTCAGTTGGTAGAGCACTTGCCCGCGAAAGGCAAAGGTCCCGAGTTCGAGTCTCGGTCGGGCACACAGTTTTAATCTGCCAGTAAGTTTCAAGAATTAAAGTGTCAGCCTTAGTGAAAGGAGTTTTTGCTCCCCAGAGTGTTAAGGAAAGCCTTGAATACATCAAAAAGTCTTCTTTCTACGGGATATCCACTGATGCCAGCAATCGTAAGGCCACTAAAATATTTCCGTTTGTTGTTCAGTTTTTCGATATTAGTCAGGGAATTCAGACCAAACTTTTGAAGGTGAGTTCCCTACCTAATGAAACATCTGACGAAATTTCAAGATTTTGTATGAATACTATGGAAATGTTTGATCTTGAGATAAATTAATGTGTGACATTTTGTGGAGACAACACCAACACAAACTTTGGTGGTTTAAAAAGACAAGGCAAATGCAACGTATTTACCAAATTAAAGGCAACATTGCATGAAAACATTGAAGGCATAGGGTGCCCTGCACATGTTTTACACAATAGCGTGCAGACATCTGCTGACAGTTTAAGCTGTGATGTTGAAACTATCGTCATGAAGGTATACTCACACTTTTGCATATATACTGTTAGAACAGAGAGGCTTAAGGAGTTCTGTGATTATGTGGGAACTGAATATATGTATGTAATGTGTCACTCGAAAACTCGCTGGTTATCACTGTTTCCAGCAGTTGAAAGAGTAATCCGCCTGTTTGAACCGTTAAAAGATTTTTTTCTAAATGAAGACAAAGCCCCCAAAATATATGTTCAGTTTTTCAGTAACCCTTTAAGTGAAGCCTATTTATGGCTCATTCACAGTCAGCTTAGCACTTTGCAGCATGGGATAAAGGAAATTGAGGAAAGCACGAAAAGTGTAATAGAGGTGAATGATGTTTTGAAAAATACTCTGGAAACTGTTACTAAGAGGAGAGAACAGCAGTTCATTTCTTTTAATGTTAAATCTGTCCTCAAAAATTTTGTTGAAGGAAGTCTTCACAAGTGGAATGATGAAAAAAAACACTATTGGAATGTCATGAGAAGTGGGTGAGTTTTTTTTTTAAAAGCTGTGACTGTCTTCAGCATTACTCTGAGTTGGTAATAATTGCAAGGTATTTATTTGCAATCCCAGCGCATAATGCCAATGTGGAAAGAATATTTTCGTTCATGAATATCCAGTGGACTGATAAAAGAAAGAGAATCCAGGTGGACTCTCTTGAAGCCATCCTGCAGATACTGTACAACTACAAAATGAATTGTGCCGAGTTTTATCACTGTGTCTCAAAGAACAAAGACATGATCAAGAAGGCTGGAGGCAGTGAAAAATACCCTTTTCTCCAAGGACAGTCAATTCCATCTACAAGTGCTCAGTAATATTAAATCTCATGTTAATATTAATTGATTAAAAGTTGAATGGCTGTAAAATTTTGTAAAATCGTAATACATTTCTTTATTACTGTATACGTTTATTAAATGTCATTAATTATACAGATAATCTAGATTATATCAATCTTTTGCACCCTCTTACTAGTTATAATAATCAGGTTAACAAAATGTATCAACAAAACATTAATATTTAAAATTAAGAAACCTGGGTACATGTGGAATGAGGTGTCCATTGGCACCTGGGCGAATGTGTCCCAGTTTTCACCGAAACTAATTTGGTCACCATAGTCTACACGCAACCAAGACAAGAGAAGAAGTGAAGACGACTAAATAATTAACAAAATAGCGTATCTTGTCGTCTCTTTAGATCATTTTGTTATATTTCTTTGCCCTCGAAACTTACACAGAGAAATTATTATAATACAGATACAAGATAAAAATGTATATTATTCAATTTTTAAGTGTCTCTTCTTTATAAATACTGTTTTTAAGTCTTTTCGTCTTATTTCACTGGGGACGCTATATTGCCCATCGAAATGTTTATGTCATAAAAAATGTTCGTGTTTTTTGACGTAAATATCTCCTATTTCATGTCGACAGTGTCCATACACAGATGTTTTCTTTCACAATGTACATATGTCACATCATATGTTTCAGTCATTGTACTTAATAATGTTTGTTGCACGCAAAGTAATACAGATGAAATTATTTACCTAACAATATAATACACAATTGGTTACGAATATAGTCATCTACAAAAGAAAAGGACATAGAATACAATTAGTTTGACAGTTTACATTATGACCTGTTACATTGGTCCATTTATTTTGGCTGCTTCTTTTTGGGGTTGCAGCTTCTGCAGTGTTCAAAGGTATACAATCACGAGTTAGTCTGTAATTCTTGAAGTCCCAGGGGTGTCAACTGTTCACTCCCCATTTGGTGCGGCCGTAGGGAAACCCTGGGGAAAACCTCGGCGGAGCGACAGACTAACTGCTTTGGTTACGTTCACTTAATTGTTTCTGGGATGTCATTGGAGTACAGGATGTGCATACGCTACGAACAATTTTTCGTTGCACTATGCAAAGAAATTATATCATTATAACAATTAATATATCGTCGTTATTGATTGCCGTGTCGTTAATGATCTACGCCGGGACGTTTAGCTCACGATGTCGCCGGTTGGTGTGTTTGGTGCCCGGCGTTCGCGGCGGCTGTGGAGAGGTCAACGCCCGCTCGACGCCAGCGTGTCTCTCGCCGTCGTGAAACGCCAGATTAGATTAGATTAGATTAGATTAATACTAGTTCCATGGATCATGAATACGATATTTCGTAATGATGTGGAACGAGTCGAATTTTCCAATACATGACATAATTAGGTTAATTTAACAACATACTTAAGTTGATATAACAACTTTATTTTTTTTTGTTTTTTTGTTTATTTTTTATTTTTTTATTTTTTTTTAATATTTTTGTTTTTTTTTCTTTTTTTCTTAATTTATATCTAAAAATTCCTCTATGGAGTAGAAGGAGTTGTCATTCAGAAATTCTTTTAATTTCTTCTTAAATACTTGTTGGTTATCTGTCAGACTTTTGATACTATTTGGTAAGTGACCAAAGACTTTAGTGCCAGTATAATTCACCCCTTTCTGTGCCAAAGTTAGATTTAATCTTGAATAGTGAAGATCGTCCTTTCTCCTAGTATTGTAGTTATGCACACTGCTATTACTTTTGAATTGGGTTTGGTTGTTAATAACAAATTTCATAAGAGAGTATACATACTGAGAAGCTACTGTGAATATCCCTAGATCCTTAAATAAATGTCTGCAGGATGATCTTGGGTGGACTCCAGCTACTATTCTGATTACACGCTTTTGTGCAATAAATACTTTATTCCTCAGTGATGAATTACCCCAAAATATGATGCCGTATGAAAGCAATGAGTGAAAATAGGCGTAGTAAGCTAATTTACTAAGATGTTTATCACCAAAATTTGCAATGACCCTTATTGCATAAGTAGCTGAACTCAAACGTTTCAGCAGATCATCAATGTGTTTCTTCCAATTTAATCTCTCATCAATGGACATACCTAAAAATTTGGAATATTCTACCTTAGCTATATGCTTCTGATTAAGGTCTATATTTATTAATGGCGTCATACCATTCACTGTACGGAACTGTATGTACTGTGTCTTATCAAAATTCAGTGAGAGTCCGTTTACAAGGAACCACTTAGTAATTTTCTGAAAGACAGTATTGACAATTTCATCAGTTAATTCTTGTTTCTCAGGTGTGATTACTATACTTGTATCATCAGCAAAGAGAACTAACTTTGCCTCTTCATCAATATAGAATGGCAAGTCATTAATATATAATAAGAACAACAAAGGACCCAAGACTGACCCTTGTGGAACCCCATTCTTGATAGTTCCCCAGTTTGAGGAATGTGCTGATTTTTGCATGTTATGAGAACTACTTATTTCAACTTTGTGCACTCTTCCAGTTAGGTACAAATTAAACCATTTGTGCACTGTCCCAATCATGCCACAATACTTGAGCTTGTGTAGCAGAATTTCATGATTCACACAATCAAAAGCCTTTGAGAGATCACAAAAAATCCCAATGGGTGGTGTTCGGTTATTCAGATCATTCAAAATTTGACTGGTGAAAGCATATATGGCATTTTCTGTTGAAAAACCTTTCTGGAAACCAAACTGACATTTTGTTAGTACTTCATTTTTACAGATATGTGAAGCTACTCTTGAATACATTACTTTCTCAAAAATTTTGGATAAAGCTGTTAGAAGGGAGATTGGACGGTAATTGTTGACATCAGATCTATCCCCCTTTTTATGCAAAGGTATAACAATAGCATATTTCAGTCTATCAGGGAAAATGCCCTGTTCCAGAGAGCTATTACACAGGTGGCTGAGAATCTTACTTATCTGTTGAGAACAAGCTTTTAGTATTTTGCTGGAAATACCATCAATTCCATGTGAGTTTTTGCTTTTAAGCAAGTTTATTATTTTCCTAATTTCAGAGGGAGAAGTGGGTGAGATTTCAATTGTATCAAATTGCATAGGTATGGCCTCTTCCATTAACAGCCTAGCATCTTCTAATGAACACCTGGATCCTACTATATCCACAACATTTAGAAAATGATTATTAAAAATATTTTCAACTTCTGACTTTTTGTTCATAAAGCTTTCATTCAATTTGATGGTAATACTGTCTTCCTCTGCTCTTGGTTGACCTGTTTCTCTTTTAATAATATTCCAAATTGTTTTAATTTTATTATCAGAGTTGCTGATTTCAGACATGATACACATACTCCTGGATTTTTTAATAACTTTTCTTAATATAACACAGTAGTTTTTATAATTTTTGATAGTTTCTGGGTCACTACTCTTTCTTGCTGTCAGATACAGTTCCCTTTTCCGGTTACAAGATATTTTTATACCCTTAGTAAGCCATGGTTTGTTACAAGGTTTCTTACGAGTATATTTAACTATTTTCTTGGGGAAGCAGTTTTCAAATGCATTTACAAAAATGTCATGAAATAAATTATATATTAAATTGGCATCAGGTTCACAGTACACCTTATCCCAGTCTAACTGCTGTAGGCTTTCCCTGAAATTTGCAATTGTTAAATCGTTGACTGAACGTACTACTTTGGATGACTGTTTAGTGTTGCTGAATGGAGCTATGTCATATATTGTAACTAGCTGTGCACCATGATCAGAAAGACCATTCTCAACAGGCTGAGCATTTATCTGGTTAAACTTATCTTGGTCTATAAAGAAGTTATCTATCAGTGAGCTGCTATCCTTTACCACCAGAGTAGGAAAATCAATAACGGGTGTCAAATTGAAAGAACCGAGTAATACTTCAAGGTCATTTTTCCTATTACCCTCTTTCAGAGAATCTACATTGAAGTCCCCACAAATAATAATTTGCTTCCCCCTGTCTGACAGATAGCACAACAAGGAGTCCAAATTTTTCAGAAATAGATGAAAATTTCCTGATGGGGACCTATATACAGTTACAATTATAAATGTGCCTTTATTTAATTTAAGCTCACAGGCACATGCTTCTATATGTTTCTCTACACAAAACTTTTTTGTTTCTATACTTTTTGCACAATGATAACTTTTGACATATATGGCAACTCCTCCTTTCTCCATATTTTCTCTCATTACATGTGCAGAGAGCTTATAACCACTTACATTTACCTTATCCATATCAGTAACAATGTGATGCTCAGACAGGCATAGTATATCTATTTCATTCTCAGCTTCTAAATTTTCTAAACAAACCAGAAGCTCATCTACTTTATTCTTTAAACTCCCAATATTTTGATGAAATATACTTACATTATTTTTAATTATACTTTTATGAGAACCTTTCCTTATTCTGACATTTGCAGTACTCTCCTGTCTGAGTTTCTCATTGTGCTTAGGCCTAGTTCCTACACCAGTGGTCACATGGTGTTCAGAGAGGCAGATTATGTCAACTGGGTTGGGTGACTTTAATTCATCAATGCAATTACCTATGACTGAGATACAACTTGGTGGAGATAAAATTTCTGGTGATTGGTGAAAATTTAAAATTGGTAGCTGTGATTGGTGATCCAATGTGCTAGAATTGTGCTGTTTAATTTCTTTCCTAAACTGAAGATTTGTTTCAATCCTGACCTCTCGTAGAACTTGACATCTTTCTGTCTTACCTATCCTAAAAAAGGTGCTGCTCCAACACCTGTAACCACTGGTATTTTACCATTCATGGCAGTGCCTCCCCCCCCTTAAATTTCCTGCTATTACCCCAGCCAGTTTCCCCTTCCCTTTCCTGTTGAGATGTAGGCCGTGCCTGGTATAGTCCCACCTACTGAGATAATCAACAGGAACCACACCAATATGAGGCCCCGCACCCGACCCAAGCAGCCGTTCCAACTCCAAATTAACTCTCCCAACAGAAGAGTTCAAATGAGGCCGGTCATGGCGTCTCAGGACAGATACAAATTCAACATTGGTGTGTCTCGATGCCGACGCAATCTTTACCAGGTCACACACTATACTGTACCCAGGCTCTCTGTCGATGCTGTTCCCTGGCCCTCCCACAATAACCACGGTGTCTTCCCTGGTAAATCCTTTACAGAGTGAACCTAAATCCTCTGTCACCTGATCCAGACTAGCACTTGGTTTGAAAAAATTTGCGACCTGGTATTCTGGTCCTAATTCCTCCTGCAGAAGTTGACCTACACCTCTGGCATGAGAACTGCCTAACAACAAAACTTTCTTCCTTTTCGATGACTTTCCTACATTCTTTTTCAATTTCCTATTGAAAGTTTGTTGTGTCCTGTCTACACCTACCTCTGCTTGAGGCTCATCAGTTTCTAACTGAAGCAACAGGTCAAACTTATTTTTGACATTCACCACAAAACTGTCAGACTTAGTTCTAGGCCTGTTCCTTCTGCTACCTGTTGCCACTTCCCACCTCTCTTTGCCCTTCTCCCTCCTTAACCTGTCCAGATCTTCCCTAGCCTGATCTAGCTCAGCCTGAAGGGCAGCAATTTTCCCCTCCTGTTCCACTATCTTCCTATCTCTGCTGCAAATCCTACATAACCACTGATGAGCCTGATCTACTTTCCCAACACCCACGCCACTGCAGTCCCCCCAGTGAAAAAAACTACTGCATCCATCACACTAAACCCCGGAACTAACAATTCTACGGCAAGTCAGGCACTTCTCACTCATGGCAAAAATAATACTTTAGCTAGAATAAATCAATTAAATTACCGAAAATCAAAAAAGACGTTACAAGAATTAAGCCTATTCACAAATGTATATAAGCAAGTTTCTGATTTAAAATTCCGCTGTTTTTCTGAGATCTGTATTAAAACAACGAAGGTATACGCTATTTGTTATATATTTCACTCGATGGAATGAAAAAAAGGACAATTAAACGAGATACTTTAACTTTGATTCTCCAAAAACGTTACGAGAATTACGCCTATAAACAAATGTATATAGGCAAGTTTCTGATATAAAGTTACGCTGTTTTTCTGAAATCTGTATTAAAACAATGAAGTTATACGCTATTTACGGTAGTTTACTTATTTGTTACCGAGAAACTTGTTAAATTACCTTAAAACAAGAAACAAACACGTTTACAAAATTTAAGCCTAAGCGCGACTTCCCGAAGTTACGATCTTTTCGTGTTTTCAGAAAAAATACGCAAAGAAAAGTCAAACCTTTAACGGCAAGACTAAACGATACACTAATGCACGTATTTAATTTGTTGTCGGCGTTAAACTAAATTATATTCCTGTCTAAATCACTTAACTTTCTGGAAATGGTTTCTGGCGTCACTTGCTCAGCTGATCGGCTGCACAGTTGGCGATGCGCTTCTGTCTCGGCCGGGCGTGGCGGAGTGGGATGATATCCGACCCCCGCGCTTGTTGGACATCTCCGACGTGGTACATGAAACATACACGCAACCAACGTAATATTTCCCTCCTGATGCAGATGGTTACGCTAGAGGGAAAGAAGCATTTATTAGTGCGGTCACAGGTTCAAATCCTACCTCGGGCATGAATGTGTCTGATGTCCTTAGGTTAGTTAGGTTTAAGTAGTCCAAAGTTCTAGGGGTCTGATGACCTCAGATGTTAAGTTCCTTAGTGCTCAGAGCAATTTGAACCATTTGAGCCATCTGCATAATTTAATGCATTAACCAATGTATTACCCCAACATTTAGGCAGCTAATATATATATAACAGATATAACTTCAGACCCCTTGCCATGTAAAGTTTGCTCTCATACAATCACTCTTTCCACCCTCTCTCTCACACACACTTTCTCTTTCTCTTCCTCTCCTTCTGCTTCCAGCCTTTCATATCTATCTATTAATCCCAATCAAAATTGTTATTCATGTATAATTTCACTGCTGTAGCCAATATGATTATTGTACGTAAAGTTTGTAACATTTCACCTGATTGTTATAAACAAGTATGAAGTTTAAGCCATTTTAACATTTCACCTGATTGTATAAACGAGTATGAAGTTTAAGCTGTTTTAACTTGTCAAAATCGGATTTGTATGCCACTGAAGTATTTATTCCAACACATGTACTCGACACCTCAAAACAAACACCTCCAAATCCCTTAAAAATTATTCTCTAATAATGTTGTTATGATGTATATGCTTTGTATTTTGTGATAATGTCTTCTCTTCTGCTATACGAACCTTGCACCTAGCAGTTTCCAGACGCCATATTTGTTTACAAATATGATAGTATGTATGTGATGTGTTATGACAGCGAAAGGAACCTGTGACCACTGGAGGTACTCTATTTTACTTATTTTATGTTTACCGTTAGATACAAGTTTAATTTTTTGTCAGAAGAAACCAAAAACCATGTTTTGAAATAGTGTCTTGTTTCTCCACTAGACAGTGCCACAAGTTCCTCCAAAAAATCGTAAGATAACACACACAAATATCATACTAACTAATGTAAATCCACCTGATGATGGAGGTTTTCAACCATTGAAACGCGTCGTGGAGATAAATAAAGCAATCTGATATACTTTGATGGCGTATGTGTTCGAGAATTAACAATGAATGGACGTACTGCACAGTCATCTATCCACGTTCGCAATGATACTCGCGAAGTGGAGAAGGGCGGTTTAGCTGTGATACTGAAACTGAGAAACATGCTGTCACTTCATTGGCTGGTGTTGAAATTACTGTAAAATTGTTCACATGCATCCTCGCCACAGCACCGGTGCCTAGGTGAGTTCTATATCAGAAGAAGTTAGTGGAGCTTTTATAGTTCGTAATTTTTCTCTGTTGGATGCTACAGAATAACCCTGATAGTATGTTGTGCTGATAGTTGTGAATGGACACGGATCTGCTTCAGACTGTAGTATCTGTATCTGGTCTGAGGCGCACCACAATGCATGCATTTCCACCGAATGGTCAAAAGGCGGTCCTGTTGCACTAACTTAGGTCGTTCTGTTTCTACATGGGTTGCTGAAGGTGGTGAATATGGCTTTCTCCGACTTCTGTTCAGTTCCGACTTAAATTGGAACGATCACATGCGCTAAGCTGTAGAAATGGGATCAGATGCAAGATGCATAGGTGCTAACTAAAACCACGTTGGAATTATACTGTAGCAGACAGGTTCCAGAAAGATGTCTCATTTCGAGGTATGAGAGTGTCAGAAATATGATTCACTTGTGGCTGTGATCCCTTGCAGGTATGGGGTTGAATCGGAGAACTTGATTCCAAATCATAGAGATCGCGTTACACTAGACACCTGAAAAGCTAGTGTACATTTCTTACCTCAATCAGCACACCATCTACTACTGTTTGTGATCTTCTCAATCAGAATACGTTACACATACTGGAGAAATATCCAGCAGCGTGAGGGAGTGGCAGATAGCGGTTTCATACCACGTTACTTAGCCGAAACACTTTCAAAATTAAGCGATTTTATGACGAGGTTGCATCGTGGGTTACGTGTAACCTGATTGCTGGTATGATAATATACACTCCTACAATCACTGTCTCGGTATTTATCTGGAAAAACTACATCATTTGTAGTTAATGCCATACCTCGATTTATAAAGCCAGTATGGTTAATTAATTAGTTGGTTGCGTAATGCACAACATAGATTACTTACTGAAAATTTTTAATTATTAATATTAGCTTCTATATAAATGAATGAAAAACTTAAAAAAATTTATAAAAGTGTTAACTTTATGCTTATACACATTTCTGAAACGTTTTAAGAGAGATAAAAAAATAAAAACTGAAAATTTTAGTATCTTACTTGTTAAATTATTTCTGATTTTACTCATTATATTTTTTCTGGATAGCTCTTTTAATGTAGATTATGTTAGGATTTTGAATTTTTAAATCGGTTAAAATTTGGCTGAGAAATCGTCACTCAATCTAAAGTCAACAAGTGCTGAGTCATGAAAATCGACTTTTTTGTTTATTAAGTTATTTTGATGAAATTCGGTATATGGCCTACTGTAGTTTCTGGATGAACGTATTTGAAGAAAAAATTCGGTTTTTTGCATTTTATATGTTTCAAGCTTTCCACTTGTTGCATTTTATATGTTTCAAGCTTTCCACTTGTTGCATTTTATATGTTTCAAGCTTTAATTTCAGAACAGTATAGACATCTATGATTGCTAGTGTGAAGTAACTAGATTCCAACTTCTGTCAACAGATGGCACTGAAGTAAGTTCCATTTATTTTAATGTGGGAACATACTTTACTTTAGGTAATATTTTCTCTATTCTTGTTTTTAATTTTGTTGTTCAAAATCACATTCATCAATTGTTCACGTTTGTTCTCCAATTTTAAAATGGAATAATGTAAAGAAAATAATGAATTTGAGCCTGAAACAAATTGATGAAGAAGTTGATTTGTCAGTAAAACTCCAACTATATATACATTCTTCAAGCTCCTTTACTTCAGCCAAACTTCACACAATCGTTGACCAATGAGAGTGCGCATATCAAAGGTCACTATAACGTATTTGTGTGAAGAGTGCTAGCCATTTGGCTAAAACATCCAACACACTCGCCTATGTTTAGTTACTGCCCGAATAAAAGAAGCAGTTCTGTTAATTCAGAACTTACTCTTCAGGTAGCTGTGTACATGGGGTCAGAGGAGCCCGAAACACAGAAAAATATGTGTAGGAAGTTGTGAGGTTGTTTTAAAGTTTTTGAAAATCAATAAAATTTTTAATATAATTTACTTTTATTAACTAATACACTTTAATTATTAACTTATGTTAACAATATGATTTTTTAAAATAATGTACTTTGTTAACTAATTCATTTTATTTATTTTATTACGTTCACCTATGGGAAATGTATATAAAATAAATGGTTTTTTATTGTAGCTATTATTATATTATTTTATTATATTATTATCAGGTAAAAGGGAAAGTAGGATGTTTTTGTATGGTCTGGATCATTAGATCAAACTTATGGAAAATAAAAAATGCGAGTGTTAATGAGTAATTTTCTATTTTTTTATACAACTGGTCGATTGGCACAGAACATACAAAAACATCCTACTAGTTTCATTCTCTTCATTTCTCGTTAATGTTATTCAGCACTCATGGAAGTATATTACATTTTATACATAAACATAAGTAAATATATTCAATTAACGTAGATACAGTGGAGTCTCGATTATCCGACCTAAACCGGGCACGACAAGGTCCGATCAGTGGGAAGGTCAGATAACACGGAAAATAATACAAAAAAACACAAAAATTAAACTAAAGTAGGCCAAATGAGTTAAACATTTAATACAATACAAATCAGATTAAACTGAATAAATATTTATTGTGTGAAGAAGTTAGTAATTGTCTTTTGTTTGCCTGCTGTTTGCCTTTTTTATGCCGCTAAATCACGTAGTCTCTTGAGAAGTAAAACCTCCAGTTGCTCAGCATGCTTTAGAGCAGTTTATAAGGCCTTGTGTCCTTCGTTGTGAGAAATCTTGGGCGCACTTTTCTCCACTACATCCGCTTCTTCGTCTTCTTCTTTTTCGTTTACCATGTTGACTATTTCTTCATGTGTCACTTCAAATTCTTCAACTTGGACAATCCATTCATTTATGTCATCTTCTGTGGCGTCTGCACATCCCGGAACTTTTCATAACAATGAAAGCAGGGTAGTATTTTCTGGTTCGGTCTGCTACTGTAGATTTTCATCATCTGGAGAATTTTCTTGTTTTTCCTGTAGCAAAATTTTCCAGGATTTTGCAATTGTATTTGCTCAAACACTCTCCCAAGATTGGGCCACGTCATAAACTATGTCTTTCAAAATAATACGGCGCAACTGCTCTAGCATGTCTTCTCCCTTGTCCATAGCATTAATTAAAGAGGAAAGCAAGTTTCTGCGGTAGTTTCTCTTCAGTGTCTCTAAGTTCCCTTGGTCCATAGGCCGACATAAGGATGAGACATTTGGAGGCAAAACATGGCCTTTATATCTTGATCTTGAAGTTCTTCTTCATTAGGATGACAAGTGGCATTGTCTAGAAGCAACAGTGTTTTGCAGGGCAAGTTGTTGGCTTTCAGTTTGTAGCACGAAGTCGTTAAATAACCATTCTTTAAAAATGTCTGAGCTCATCCAAACATTTTTGTGTTTGTAATATTTCACCGGTAAAGCATTTTTAGATACATGTTTAAATGCTCTCGGTTTTTTTGGCTTACCTATCATAGACAGTTTCATTTTCAAATTTGCTGTGGCGTTACTGCATGCTAGAATTGTCACTTTGCTACGTTTGTAGCCTGGCGCTGCCTTTTCGGCCTTTGACGCTAATGTTTTTCCGGTAACATTTTGTAATTGAGACCAGTCTCGTCGCAATTAAAAATTTGATCGCCTTCCTTGTCCAATACCCTGTGAAGTTTATTTCTAGTCAATTGAACAGCTTCAAAATTTGCTGAAAGCTTTTCACCACAGACATTAAGGTGACGAATTCCGTATCTTTTCTTCCATCTATCGCGCCAGCCTACACTAGCTGTGAAATCAGGTTCACCTTTGTTTAGTTCTTTACGAAACTTTAAGGCTTTTTCCTGCAAAATAGGTCCCAACATGGGTACACCTTCATCTCTATGTTGAGTAAACCATAGGAACAAAGCTCCACTTACTTTTTCATAATCACATTTTTTCATGGTTTTCCGATTTTCCAAAACAGCTGAGTTTGCTCGCTGAGAACACCACTTCTCAAATTCATTGTGGTTCCTTTTCCAGTCTCCAACTGTTGTTTTCCCGACGTTATAATCTTGCGCCACTTTTAACAAAGGTTCACCATTGTCTATTGTTTTTAAAGCTTTAAGTTTTTCTTCCATTGAAACGACCACCTTTTTCCGCTTTGAGGCCATCACCACAAATTTTTCCAATAAACAAAGTTCAACACGTCCGCTCCACTACAGATCTAAGTTAGGACTGAGGAGTGAGGAGTAGCAGACGGCGACAATAAACAGTATCAACAAACAACACGTTAGTCACTGACCTGTCGTCGGCTGGCGCACGGCCGGCGCGGTAAAAGGATCAGATAACACAGAAGGTCGGATAACCGACGATCGTATAATCGAGACTCTGCTGTAACAATTTACTTTTATAGTCCTTAGATTTTACCAATTTTCTTTCATTTTCAGTTCATAGATGATAGAGTAACCTGAAGTGATTAGTATATTTGTAGTGTTCAGTGAAGTTGACCCATGGATAGACAACAGGTAGATGGTACCAATCAAGAAGTCGTTCCCAAGCGAAAGGTCACTTGGTTGGACTTGGATAAGGCATCACAAATCAACCAGGCTGTCATTCTACTTCTTACAACAGTTCTTTTTTATTTTGTTTTGTATCACAGTGAAGTTTATTTAGATTCTGTCCATTGAGTATTACAATGTGCCATTAATCAGTCTCACATTTTAATAAAGTTTAAAACAGTGTCAGGAAACGTCCTGATTAGACCTACTACTTTCATGTCAATTTTGCCTGTGTCGTTTGAATGTCTTTCAATGGTACCACTCACATGACACCCACTGCTGACAATCAAATTCTTCTTTCATTAGTGGGACTGTCACCAGTACTGCAGTTAAAGCTTGTAATACGTTTGCGAGTCAGTTTGTTACCTGCTGTGGGCTAGTGTACAACTGTGTGGGATTCGTTGGACTTCAACTGAAAGACTTCCTCTTCTCCACACAGAACCACTGAGGCACGCACATCAGTGAAATTGTCTGTTACACTAAGGAACAATGCAGAAAATAGGATTTCACTCAGTCATCAGCCAGTCTGCTTGTATTCGAATTTCAGTCAAAGATGTTCAGTCGTCTTTCAGATACATAAACAAATTACACAATAGCTTCAACATTAGTTCTCACATTAGCGTTCTCTTATTTATGTAACATGAATATATTTCAAATGAGTACCCAGGGATCTCTATAACCTTAAGGAAATATAAAAACATTTTCATTAAATTTTTATAGAGGATACCAGTTTCACACTCATCGTTACATCTCATTCTTGTTACCTCCAAAGTTACATATGTGCAGTAATACTATCCATTATCTTCCATATGAGCTACAGATGGGATTGGATTGTGCCAATTCTGCATTAAAGAATATGTGTAAGGAGTTGTGTACATTCGCAAATGGTTTACTCTCTGTTCAAATTTTTCGATAAGATCTACCCAACATTTATGTTGTGTAGTTATATATGTTCTTACAAATCGATTAAATTGCCTGAAAATGCGTTTAACTGAGTTGCGCTGCAGATGGAATCTTGAGATTAAAATGTTCTTGATGCCATAATCCTGTAAAAAATGTACCTGTTTCTTATATGTAAAGTTCAGAGCATTATCTTCTGTAACGAATGTGACAGGCTTACCAACTGTCAGCATGTAGCAACTAAGATTTGTTCTGATGATGGCAGGTGGTGATGTCGTTTCTAAAGCACACAATTTTACAAATTTTATAAGAAAATCATAAATATCTGCTAAGTATTTCTCTCCAAATCATGAGTAGTAAGGTAATGGCGGTTCTGGCACCTTCTTGATATCAAAATTGATATGCAAATGAATTAAATTGTAACAGTTGATTAATTTGTGCCCTTGACATATTGTTCTGCTAAGTGGTTTTCCACGTAACCCCTCAATCTCCTCTTAACATATTGTTATGCTAATTGATTTATGACCTACTGGGGACAATCCATCCTTCTGAGAAACCCCCACCCCATCCCCTCCCATTCTTCTCCCCTATCCCTCTGTGGGATCCCCAGCCCTTCCCCCTTCCTCTCACCAGTACAAGCACAATCACACTTCTGATATCACATTAACTGACTAATTAATTAAATCCATAAATTAATTAACCCCTCCCCCTCTGGGAAATGCCCCAGTACTCCCCCTTCCTCCACTTCCATCCCCCCTCCTCCACCTGGAAACTGGAGAGGAAAACACTCATTCTATGCTGGAGAGGAAGTATCTCAAAACATGAAATTCAAACCAGTGTCAGTAACATATTTATGCATATTCTTTATTTAATCAGTGTGCAGGAGACATGGATCCCCCACTTGGATAGAGCTCACACCTGTCCCTATCTCCCATGATGTAATAACTGTAAGACCAGAGGAATGAATGAAGCTTGGTATATTAGCTGCCGTTTGGGATCGCCCACAGGTGTGTCTGTCGTCTGTGCACCGGGTTAGTGCTTCTGCACGCCAGTTGGGTCCCTACTGAGGTTCTAGTTCCATGTGCCGCCACCAGGTGGTCTCATTGTTTCAGTTTTTTGATTTTTATTTACACATCAAGGTTCGTAGAACCAAATTCAGGAGCAAATCTCCAAGGTCATGGAATATGTCAGTGCATGAAATTACAACATAAAGATAATAACAGAGTGTGCCTCTGGTGTTCACACGGTATCGATCCTCGACGGTACACATCGTTTGACCAATACACGGCTTGCAAGGTTTGGGAACCAGCGATTGGGTTAATCAAGAGTAAATCGAGTTGTGACGACCACGGCGGACAGAGCCATCACACCGACGTCATCTCAGACGCCGTCACAATCTGTTCCGCCGCGCGACCGTGCGCGGGGCGCGGACGGCGGAGGGAGTGCGCCGCGGGCGGAGGGTATTTAAATCGGCCGCGACCGAACCGTGACCGAACCCAGTTTCCCCTGAGCAGCCATAGCGTACGGATCTCCGTACCGGCACGTTCACAGGAGCTCAGTCCGTCAGTTCACCTGATGATGGCGACATGTATGATCGCCGAAATATTGTGCCCGTTGGACACTGTAGACTGGCAGTACACCCGTGGATATTTTGATTATCAAATACGCCGGGAGAAACTCAAGAATCACAAAAATGAGACAGATAAATGGTCATGATAATGGGCTCATGGATACACTGCACTATCGTATTACAGTTCTCGATCCATGTAAACAGATATTTCATGTGGGTGATTTGGTATGTATCACAAAACACAAGTCAGCATTTGAGATGTCACACCTCCCAAACTGGTCGAGTGATATATTCACAGTTTCCAAAATGCAGACAACAAATCGTAGAACTTGCGTCTTAAAGGATAGCAGTGGCGCTGAAATTTCAGGATGCTTTTACATAGAGGAAATGCAGAAGAGCTCAGGACCAAACGGGTTTCTCATACAGCGTGTCGTAAGATGTCAAATGAACGGAGTACAAGTTAAGTGGCATGGTTTTTCTGCAACAAAACAGCTGGACTGATGCTGACAATTTACTATATAATAGGGTGCACAGAGCACAACTAGCACAGCAGCGTAACATGCATCATAGGAGACGCATTATAGGATATGGTAGTATCCTCGACAAAGTTCTAGTTGACTTGCACATTCTGTGGTATAATGACTGTGAACCTAGTACAAAGCTTCAAAAACGTTTGGCTCGTGGTGATAAGGGGATTAACCTGCCCAATGAGGCGTATTTGGAACATGATCGTCCAGAACATCATGCTGCACATCGAATTTAAGCTGATAAAGCAAAGGCAATATGTACGAGAAAAAATATTGGTATAGAGCAGCGCATTGCAGCATTTGTAGTTGATAAAGCCATGCGTGGGTGTCAATTTCAAGCAAGTTACGAACGCCACACATCGTGCACTGAAGAAGAAGACAACGATGTAAAGAAGAAGCCAGGCAGGGGTGTATAAAAAACTGTATCCTGAAAGCGATGTATGCAGCTAAAAGTGCCCTGAAGCATAAAGGACCCGTTGAAACACCCAGGGTTCTGCCGATACACAAGACGTCAGGTGGACTTATCTCCTTCCTCATTCCAGCCCTCGATGATCACTCAGCGATGGGTTCACAGGCTGGTGTGGCTATTGCCAGAACTGTGAAGAACGCACAGATCTCCTAGGAGCAGTTACAGAAAGCAAGAAGACATAAATGCATGATGAAAGAAGCATTCTTTAGAAAAAGACTATATCTGAAGCCATACAAGAAAGGACTACGCCTCTTCACAAATAGAAAAAAAGACCTTTAGCTGTTCTACTGGACAGACCGCTTACAAATACAGATCTGCTTAAGTTTCTTAGGGAAAAAAATCAGCATTCCAAAATTCCATGGTGTGTTTTTGCGTCATACATTACCAAAGACTATGTGGAAATCCAGAGAACGTGGAATTGTGAGCCAGCCAGAGTGGCCGAGCGGTTCTAGGCGCTACAGTCTGGAACCGAACGACCGCTACAGTCGCAGGTTCGAATCCTGCCTCGAGCATGGATGTGTGTGATGTCCTTAGGTTAGTTAGGTTTAAGTAGGTCTAAGTTTGAGGGGACTGATGACCTTAGAAGTTAAGTCCCATAGTGCTCAGAGCAATTTGAACCATTTTGGAACTGTGAATTTAGGTGCTGTTGGGGGACCAGGAACGCACTGAGTGGTGTGTGTTAAGAGAAATGCAAATAACGTCTACAATTTAGACTCATTTGGAGACTTGTAGCTGCCAGAAGAGTTACAACGATACTTCACTGACAGAAGACATGTATTCTTCAATTTTCATCGCAACCGGGACTTTAATACCTATTTATTCTGTCATTTGTGCATTATTTTTCTCCTAAAGTTTACATAGAAAAATATGTACTCTGAAGCGCCAATGAACCGGTGTAGACATGCGTATTCAAATACAGATATATGCAAGCTGATAGAATACGGCGCTGTAATCGGCAAACGCCGATGTAAGACAAGTGTCTGGCCCAGTTGTTAGATCGGTTGCTGCTGCTGCAATGGTAGGTTATCAAGATTTAAGTGAGTCTTAACGTGGTGTTATAGTCGGCGCACGAGCGATGGGACACAGCATCTCAGAGATAGCGATGAATTGTCGATTTTCCTGTACTACGGTTTCATGGGTGCATTGTGAATGTCAGGAACCCAGTAAAACATCAAATCTCCAATATCGCAGCGGCCGGAAAAAGATCCTGCAAGAACGGGACCAACGACGACTGAAGCAAAAACGTGACAGAGGTGCAACCCTTCCGAAAATTGCTGCAGATTTGAAAGTTGGACCATCAACAAGTGTCAGTGCGTGAGCCACTCAACGAAACATCACGGACATGGGCTTTCGGAGCCAAAGGCCTATCGTGTACCCTTGATGACTGCACGACACACAGCTTTACTCCACGCCTGGGCCCGTCAACACTGACATTGGACTGTTAATCACCAGAAACGTGTTGCCTGGTCGGACGAGTCTCTTTTCAAATTGTATCAAGCAGATGGACATGCAGTGGTGTGGAGACAAACTCATGAATTCATGGATCCTGCAAATCAGCAGGGGGACTGTTCAAGCTGGTGGAGGCTATGTATTGGTATGGGGCATATGCAGTTGGAGTGATATGGGACCCCTGATACATCTAGATACGACTCTGACAAGTGACATGTACATAAGCATCCTGTCTGATCAGCTGCATCCGTACATATCCATTGTGTATTCCAATGGGCTTGGGAAATTCCAGCAGGACAATGCGACCCCCCCCCCCCCCCTCACACGTCCAGAATTGTTACTGAGTGGCTCCAGGAACACTCTCCTGAGTTTAAACACTTCTGTTGGCCACCAACCTCCTCAGACATGAACATTATTGAGCATATCAGGGATGAATTGGATCATGCTGTCGAGAAGAGATCTCGACCCTCTCTTACTCTTACGGATTTATGGACAGCCCTGCAGGATTCATGGTGTCAATTCCTTCCAGCACTACTTCAGACGTTAGTCGAGTGCACGCCACGTAGTGTTGCGGCACTTTTGCGTGCTCGCGTGGGCCCTGCACAATATTAGACAGATGTACCAGTTTCTTTGGCTCTTCAGTGTATAAGGAAGTGCGTTAAACATCCAACCATCCGTTAAGGTTCTAATGCAGTGTAGTATACTCTGACTTTAAAAGAACGCTTGTCAGTATTATGGGCGAATTACTTCCCACCAATTGATTTAAGCAACAGAGAGAGGAACATTGCACTGATTGGACTGGAGACATACAATAGCATTCCGAATATCGCAGAGGCTAAAAATAAACTTCATGTGGAAATTAATGGTGGAAAAGAAATTGTGGAAATAGAACCTGCTGCATACGATATTGACAATTTAAACTATGTTTTAAAATGGTCTGAAAAAGGAATTGCGCTGCATGCAAACATCAATATGCATAAATCTGAAATAAAGACCACGAATACGATTGACTTTAACGAGAAAGGTCAGTAGGATGATTACTGCGATTCACAAAAGGACAGGTTTGAAGAAGGTTCTTAATAAATCCAGAGATTCAACTAGTCAGTGTACATACTTCCTGTCAGTACAGTCCGTGTCCAGTGTTGCATTGCAATAAACTCTTATCTCAACAACAGATTGATTAATGGAATGTACGGATTGTTCCATCAATGGTAACAGGCTATAGGAGCTTTGAGACCCCTAGCAACGCTATTTACCTCCCAATAACAGTCCAGGCTTTAGGCTATATGGATTTGCATATTGTGGACCAGTATAATCAACTTGCTGATGTTTGTGGCGAGGAAATCATTGTATGGCTACATCTAAAGCGAAACCAGCGGTGACCTAGAACGTCCAGTGACCCAAAAGTGACGACGGCGGCCTTCAGCCAGCCGAGACCTGTTAGAGCCAGAAGTAGTGACCTTTAACTTGCCGCACCGGAAGCCTCGGGCGCGAGCTTCAACCAGTCAGGGATCGCAGTGTCCCCATTTTGTCAACGAATACAGGATGGAAATAAGTATAAAACCGAAGTGCGCAACGCACAGCATGGTACTTCACAACAGGACAGTAAGGTGGTAACAGGTGCAAACTACGAGTTTCTCAGATCAGTAGGGCTGAAACCGCGCAATGACATCGTTCGGTATAACTAGCCTAGTGGAATGAGGCAAATGTACTATACGCCAGGAATACTTCTCGTATAAACCACATCTAACAAGAACTATGAAATTAGGATTTTCGGCCAACACCAAGACGCTTTAACACTCCCATGCAATATTTCATACATCCTGATGGCTCATTTACGAAAAGGGATGCTACTGCTGCAGTGGCATCGAATCTTACACGTAAGGCCTTAGATTTCCTGTTTCATGAGATACAAAACGAACTTAATGAGATCGAGATTCACCATACATGCGATGTAGGCATAACATCAACTCTTAAAACGCATGTCTCTTCTTCTCCCTCGGATCTGAACGATTTAGAAAACGTTGGATGGTTCATAGACGTGCCAGTGGATAGAACAATGGAAGAGTACAAGATATTTATTGCACACATACCTTTAAAACTGGTTATGGGATACTTTGAGGACATGTGGCGAATTGCTCTTAATGCTGAACAGGAACTTATTCTGGTATGGAGTGCAACGCATAACAACTTATACGTTCAAGAAGCTCAAGAGGAGATCGAGATCACCATCAATGATATAACATGGAAAATGCCACACATCACTGTATCGGATGAGTACAGTTTGAAGTTTTTAAAAGTTCTGAATGTTGGTGTGTTTCTACAATTATCTTTCCATTCATGGGTGGTTTTAGAGTACCAACTGCTACCAAACGCAAACAGACAAACGTGGTCTATTAAAACCTCCACACAATTAGAGATGTCCAGGTTCATCATACTTGCGTTTCAGACCAACAGAAGAGGGAATATAACAAATGATTCCACCAAACTTGACAATTGCAGGTAACTAATGCCAGAGTCTACTTCAACTATGAATTCTACCCATATGATAATTTACACCTGCAGTGGAATGAAAACATATACAGTCTAGCATGTGATATGTGTATGAGATTCCATGCTTCATACTAAGAAGAGGAAGGATGTGTACCCAAACCATTGAAATTTAAGGAGCTGGTGCCAATCGTGGTTATAGGTTATGAGGTGTGCTAAAACATGAAGGAGTCTAAAGTGTTTAACACGTTTCTACCATAGAATTCACTGGGATGATCCTGGAATACCCTATAAGGATCTGGTGACATCGTTTCACTTATTCAACCACATGAATATTATTGTATATGTCAGAGACATGGAGAAGATCACATGGATGGGTCGAATCTTCAAGTTTGCTACTTTTCAAGACCAGGAATTCTACAGGTGTCTTGCTCAAGATGAACAAGAAGATGTGTGAAAATAGTATTGTGTTGGCTTACGGAAATGTATGATTACTTTAAAGTTGGATGAGTAATAAATGATTTTTTTTTACCCCACTGTCTGTGTATCATTTCCCTTTACCCTGTTCCCACGTTGATAGTATACAGTTTTAGCCAGATACTATGTCTATGGTTTTTCTCTACTACTGGTGACATTATTTTGGACATGTGTGCTATATGTCTTTGGAAGCAGACATGGCCATATGCCTCCTGCTCCCATAAGTCAATTTGTGCTGCATGGTAGGTGTAATCCCATGGAAATATTCTATACGTTTTGTTATCTTCCATGTTAAACTTCACCTTGATGTTCAAAACTAATGTTATTTGTGTCTTGCACATCCTTTATGTATATAGTTGGGATAGGTTTTTTATATAAATAAAAGAACAAAGGTAAATGGTAACGAGATACGAGATACGATTTGGTTCTTGAAGTACAATTTGGTCGTAATATTCAATACAGAGATCCTTTTTTCGCATAATAACAAAAAAATCACTGGTTAAAATATTAAAAGTTTTCAGATATATGAATCTATGCAAAAAACTAATGCTGTGATACTTGTATTCTTCCCCTATAAGAGTTGCAGTAATAGCAGTTATATGATCGTTATACAACAACAGTTTTGATGCACAGTGAACTATGTATATATATATATATATATCTACAATTAAAATTAATAAGACTTGGGCAGCTAGCAGCAGGTGAAACTTAAAAAAAAGCTAGTCTGTCTACATGATATGCAAGGTGAGTATACATGTATTTCTGACACACTTTCCTTTTGTCTATTCATATGGTGCAGAGACATTTCTTTTGCAAGTGCAATTTTCGTTGATATATGTGGTGCACAGATATTTTACTATTCTCATGGATGAACATGGTACATAGATTTTTTTTACAAGATATATGTCTTTACATGTGTACAAAGTACACATTCCTCACTAACATAATGTGCATAAATAAATATGCATAAATAAATAAATATTTACACCATACACACACACACACACATACACACACACACACACAAACACACACACACACACACACACACACACACACACACACACACAGAGAGAGAGAGAGAGAGAGAGAGAGAGAGAGAGAGAGAGAGAGAGAGAGAGGGGAGAGAGAGAGAGAGAGAGAGAGAGAGAGAGAGAGATGTGAGTATGCGAAAGTTTAGAGCCCATCATCACAAATGTCCCTTTTACCGTGTGATGCGACAGGCCAAATTTAGGCTGCAGCACAGTGTACACCTAGTGCCCTCTCGAACGAATTCTAGTTTGCCGTACCATATGTGGCAGCTGAGGTGCAGCACTGCAAAACACCACTTTACAGGCACCACAAACAGACTTCAATAGAGAGGGCTCTCAATGCCACATGACGCACACCCTTAGCCCACCTCTGGGTGGCACCTTCCAATGTGTGATATGCATACATTGTTGCTCGCAGTCCTACAAACTCCACAATCAGTGACCCATTGGCCTCGTCCTTGATTAAGCCGATAACCTTCTTGCTCCATGGAATGATACCATAAGGATTATCGGCCGAGCATGATAACATGTCAAATTCCTCACAGTGGCACCCTATTACTTCATTTGGATCACAGTTCTTCACGCAATAAATGGAGTTGTCAGTATCCATATAAGATAATTTGGGATCAGCGAAATGAGGTTCCACAGATTCATAATGAAAGCAGCACATGTGAAGTTTGAATAGGTCTACTATGCACATCCCCAGACAGATAGATTTTGTGGACTCTACTGCAACCTTCACCATCTCCACACCAACAAAGATATCGTTGAATATTGGGACCTGTTTAAAATTCGATTGGGTGACGCATTTTCCTATACCCCAACGCCCACCCCATTCGATTCTAATCAAAATTTAACGATGTTCCCTCAAATTTTCCATTGCCTTACCGAAAATTGAATTTTTCATTAATTTAAAAAGGTCTTTGTCACAGTCACATGTTGCAGAAGCCCTCAGTGTCGTACTCAAATCAATATACTCCTTCTAGCAGTGGGACTGCTAGAAGGAGATAGCCCATGTGATTCTAACCAGCTCACTCCCCAATCTGACACACTACTGGAGATTATGATAGTAAATAATGTATCTCTGTTTATTCCCCAGCGTTGTTATCAGTTTTGGGGTGCAGCCTGTTTTGGACACAGCTACAAATTGGCTGGGGCATCATGCAAACTAATAGGTTATGTGAGTTCTGCCTCCACCATATATCCCACATCAGAATCAGCCGCTATGTCCACGATTTTCCTACCAAATCGCTAGTGATTGTCGCATGGTGTGTCCACATAAGTTGTTGACATCCAAGTACATGATGTAACTCATATCAGAGGATGTGTTTAACCTCTCACCCGTACATGGGTTATTTGTCTTGGCGGGTCCATACACACATTGACAAAGTACTCCACAGATCATTAGCTCAAAGAAAAGAAGCATATCACCAGTCAATTGTCTGATGCTGCACTTCGTTATCTTGAGCATAGCATCCCAGTACAACATAGGTGCTGTGAAATAAAAGGTGAGAACCAGAGGACATGTGGTCATTCATAGATTCTGGAATTTCTCGAAAATATCCGCAAGCAAGAGCACATCTGTGTCCATGTGAAGCAGTGTGTACTCTCCTACAGTGGAGATGTTGAATTCCCACCAGACATTCATAGGATGCTCATACTCTGCATCCATTATTGCCTCGCTTCTAACATTGATGGAGGACACAGTTATGTCAGGTAGCCTGGTTTTGTTGACTTTTGCTGTACTATCCAGATACTCATACAGAAAACCCCCTTCCTAGTCATAAGTTGAAACTTTTCCTCGTTGGGAAATGTAGCTCGAGTGATGTGCATATCCTACCTATGTAGAGTTTCATCGAGTTTCTGGAGTGGTGCCTGCATAAAAATCTAGCGTGTCAAGGAAACGGAGCGTCATTCTTGGCGGCATTCGTTTGGAGATGAAACGTATTTCTCAACGCTCTCAGGTAAAACACTGACCTGATTTTTCTCCCAGCTGAAATCAGTCAAATGTTCAACAAGAATGTGAGCGTCATGCCCGCTTAAATATGGAAGAAAACGGGTATGTGTCTTGGTAACTCGAGCTTCAAATAGCATCTATTGTGGGGTTCACTACGGAATTTCTCCATAAGATGACAGTGGTCCCTACGAGGAATTTCCGCTTTTCTGTCTAATGGCAGCCCTCAAATATGACAGTCAATTGCGTTATTGTACAGATCTCATTCTCATTCGATTTGGTCATGGGAACGTTATCGATAAGCTTGTCAATCTCAAATGAAAATTTTTCGAGCTCAGTGAGAAGCCTAACCGCCGCATTATCTCCAACATAAGCTTTGTAGCGGTTAATACTTGAATCATAGGACAATGCAATTTAGTACAATGCTGCATATGGCATGTGGGGCTGTGGGGTCACCACAGCGGATCACAGGAGCAAGGAAGTATTCAAAGTTGGGGAACACCACAAACAGGCATCGCTCCTGGTGGTGAGTATTTTTAAGCTTTATGAATTTGTCTTCGTCAGTAGGCATAATAACACGTACCGGGTCCTTGGAAGCGCAATGAACTAGATGCTTGGCTAAATACTCGCTTGTGGAAAAATAATTCAGACATCTTAAACAAATAAGCTTTACGCAGTGATCAGTTTACAACCGGGAAGAAAGGAGTTAGGAAACGTCTTTGATCCAAACATAATGATAATTGCCTTTCTTCTTAATTTTCTCGTTGAAGAATAAGAGCATGCTGGCCGGAGTGGCCGAGCGGTTCTAGGCGCTTCAGTCTGGAACCGCGCCACCGCTACGGTCGCAGGTTCGAATCCTGCCTCGGGCATGGATGTGTGTGATGTCCTTGAGTTAGTTAGGTTTATGTGGTTCTACGTTCTAGGGGACTGATGACCTCAGATGTTAAGTCCCATAGTGCTCAGAGCCATTTGAACCAATAAGAGCATGTTTACGTGCGTCTTACGTCCATCGACAAATTTTGAGAAATGGAAGGGCTGACAACAATATGCTCGTTCTGCTCATCTGTCTTGCGTTCCTCCAGGCCATAAACACGAACCGATATTCCGGTATTCTGCATCTCAAATGTAGGTATGTATCCTGGATCTTGACGAGGAACTCGATGTCATCAAAGTTATACACTCTAAGGATGGCATTTTTATATGCATGGTATGTACCTGTACACTACTGACCTTTTATGTAATTTCTGTCACAATCCAAGTTTGACCATGCAAAACAGGCCTGATCCTTTTCATTTTTAACATTAACACATGTCCTCCTATTTGCTATATCTTTAGGTAACTCGATACAGCTAGATCCTGCATTTACTGGATCATACATACGTTTATGGCTGTCCAGATGTAGTATTCAGCTGAATGCTTTAGCTGGTCCTCGGAAAACCAACACAGTAGAGCTCTCAGGATGGATTCACGAAACCACTTGGTGATTGATGTGCTCTGTGTTATCATAGCATTTTCCTCCCAAAGATAATGAAGACATGTCTCTCCAACGCCAGAGGCAACTTCGGGTGGGGTGCACAGCACTGCACTCCATTTAATGGCAGGATACCGCGGATCATTAACATCCTGGAGGAGCTCCGTTTCCGTGACAGGAAGGCATGCTCTTAGAAACCCAACAGGGCCGCGGTGCCCTCCTGCCGGATTCTCGATCCCAGTGAACGAGATTCGCTCCTCAAAGGCGTCCGCAATTGCCTGGTATTCTAACTGCGGTATGGTGTCACTGATCTGATGTCCTTCACTAAATAGACAAGAGAGGAAACTGCCGCTACGTAGCTATTGCAAATAATATAATTACAACTAGCTGAAGACTATGATCAAGCTGCTTGAGGTGAGGTGTTGCCATATCTTGGAAGATCGGCGAGGACGAAAAGGTGGAGGAGGAGGAGGAGGAGACACTGTGGCATTGGGCCAGTGCAACAGCCTGGCTGTGGATGCTGCAGCCCTGACCTGCTTGATGGAGGAACGGCAGAGAGGCCCATGAACATTAGAGCAGTGCTATGGCGGTACTGGTGGCGAGGTCGGTAGCGACAGAGGCGACGGCAGTAGCCACGGCAGCCGCGGCTTCCCTCTCACTGACGATGTCCATCTTACACAGTGGAGCGGGCTGCAGCAGACCTCATCTAAACTGTTGTTTTTCACTGCCCCGGGTACCCACACCACTGTGTACTGCATGGATGGTGGTGCTGTAGAGAAAAAGTAACGAGAAATAAGTACATCATTCCAGACATTGCCAGCTGCTGCTGCCGCAAGGAGAGAAAGAACACTGAGTAATCTTACTTGTAAGCAGAGTGAGTACATGTACATATATTTCCTATTTTACTCAGGCTCCTTGGCACCTCCCTCAAGCCATCCAACACCTCATCTCACTGAGTAAGATGTCTCTCCATCTAGTCCACTCACTGTGGCATTTCGTCCTCTCCTGAGTTGGGGAAGAGCCATCTGTCCATCTAACTAATATCGCATAAAACCACATACTATTTTTTTAATAATGAAAACATGTACACACGCAAAAAACTACAAAAATTTTTAGAATATGCACTTACAGGAGATCTGCGATGGCTGCCGTTTATCCTTGGTACATACCCCATCCTGTTCCTCTTCTTCTGCCAGGAAATCGTCTTCAACAACAATAAAGAATATGTGCCATACTATATACATGATGAAATTTTTGTCAGACAGCAGCATATTACATGTACACAGTACTACGAAGAAGAACAATATATATACTACTTACAATGCTGACGCTGCCACTGTTGCTGGCCTTCAGTAGCCATCCTGCCAATTACATTTTGGACAAATACTGAAACAATAAAGCAACATGTATTCAATACTACGAAATTCTTAATAATGAAAAAGTAACAGTAGTCGATTTTGATTTTCGAATTCATGTACAACAGCAAAGACTCACTGAGTGACCACTAAATAACAGCAGTATGTTACGTACACGAAGAAGAATATACATGCTACTTACGAAACTGTTGTTGCTGTTGCTCTTGCTGCAACTCATCCACAATTTGATGAAAGTATGCTGAAACAATAAGACGAAATGCGTTTAACATCATTAATACTAAATTCTTAGTGGAAAAAACGTTACAGTTGTCGATTTGAATGTCAACTTAACAGGCTATACCCATTGTATCGAGCATTTGATGCCCCTGACATTGACGCTTCTATTGTCTGATGCTGCTGTAGAACACTTCATGTTGGTGCAGAGAACATGACAACAAAGCAAACAGACTATTAATGCACAAGGGAAGAATAAAATTGAGCTGACCCAACGACGAACGATACCAGAATGATCTGGGGTGGAGGGGTAGGCTTTGTATAGACTCAAGCTCTGCCCACTAATGTGGTGGGAACCAAACAGACTGCAGTGGGAAGTACTCACTTGAGGTGGTAAAGGACGCCACTGGGAACAAAGGGGACCACAGCTTCTGTGTGATCTGGCTAATGGATCGCCACAAAAATGTGAGCGCAGTATTCTGAGGTACCATGGTCTGCTGGTTTGGACAGGTTGGTTGGAATTTCCTCAAGCAGTCGCAAGTGACAGGAAGTAGCCACTCTGGGCATGTAAATACCATGAGATGGCTGGCAGTCCTTCATGGGGCAGCCTCTTGGCCAGCTTGCACACTGGGACATGATGAAGCTCAGTTAAGTGGCCAGCACGTGGGTGCAGTCTGGCGCAGCTCCCAGCATGTCTGCCCTGTGGTCAGTGCAAAAATGGTAGCGGAAGATTTATAACAATGTAATTACACATGATGAGTTATGGCATCGATTTTGTGATGGTATTCATTATGCATTGGAAAAAAGCGATCTATTTAATTACTTCTTTTCGATGTATCTCACAAGACCTGCGTCTTCCAAAACAGCAGAGAATGATGAGCTTTACCTGCCCAATAAAAGTGAGATCCAACACCTGTGAATTGAATTTTATAAGCCGATAGTATATACCTTGCCATGTAATTAATATTTATTTGAATTATGTGCAGTGAGATCCTTCCTTTCCACCACAGACTGATTCTTTTTTCTGCCAATTTCCAGAGGGGGGAGGGGATGGGGGTACGGGTATTTGCCTGAGGGGAAGGGATAATTGATTTATCAATTTAATTAAGTAGTTGTTTATTTTGGTATCAAAGGTGTGCTTTTATCAGCGAGGGGATTTCCCATAGACATGGGGAAAGTGAAGGGGGAGGAAGAGGGCTGGAGGGTTTCTCAGAAGGATGGATCATCGCCAGGGGGTCATAAATCAATTAACAGAACAATAGGTTAAGGGGAGGGGTTACATGGAAAACCACTTAGCAGAACAATAGGTTAAGGTCATAAATCAATCGGCTGCCACAATTTTATTAATTTTTGTTTTAATTTGGTATCAAACGTGCGCCAGAACGAAGGTTATCCTACTACTCATTCATACTGTACAGTGCTACAAAGCTGCAATAGCAGCGCTCACACATTCCAATAGGGTGTTTACTAAAGATGGAAATAACGGATGCAACTGAGTTCTGAACGGACGTCAGTTCCTAAATCATACTTCAAAAGCGGGAAACAATATATAAATTATATCGCATTGTGAATTGAATATCTCGCTGCACTTCTGTCCTAATTTTTCGCCTACCTGGAGGTTTGTCATTGCTCATGTCAGCAGCCCTGTCGTGGAGCTGATTTTCTGAAATTTTTCAAAGCAATCGCAGATCTAGTGAATGGCTGTTTGGTCAGTACTAAAACAGATAATGTTTTGTCTATCAGGTGCCAGTTCACGATGGATGCGTGAGACGCATGAAGATTTCTATGGTGCATATTTCGGCTCCACGAGACTCGTACTTCGACAAATTCAGACAACACTCGTGAGTGGAGCCCGAGAACCTACCTATTTCTTCTGTCACAGTACCTGCGACAAGTGACCTATGCTCCATTTCCAATGCTGCTATCTGCATGCAGTTCTTGAACGAATTCCCTGCACTGATGGACCCACTCAAAGCAAAATAACGTGCAGCCACACCACGCAGCATTATATCAAAACTTTGCCTGGACAACCTGTTTTCTGTCGTGCAATAGGTCTGCCTCCAGAGAAATTTGTTGCAGAACAGAGGAAGATGAATAAAAAGTTATCTGAAGCATCGCGTCTGCCTCAGGCAGTAACGAAACCTCTCCACTCCAAATGGTGAAGACAACAGATGGTATGTGGAGATTATGGGCGACCACAAAGCGATGAATGTTCAAGCAACACTATCTGATACCAAACATAGCTGACTGTAACTATGCCTTCAGCGAGGCATCTGTTTTCAATTACATCGACTGCACAAAAGCGTACTCTCAGATTTCCAAGGCCAAGGTGGACCTAAAGAAAAAGACCATTATAACGCAATTTGGGCTATTTCATTACAATTTTTGCTGTGTGGTTTACACAACACTGCACAGACATGGCAGAGATTTATCCAGAGCGTGTGATGTGATCTGCAATTTGTTTGTTGTTCTCTAGATGATATATTGATCCTACCTACATCCTTGCAAGAACATTTACAAGATTTGCAACAATTCTTACAATGCCTTAAAGACTTTGGAATTCTCATAACTCCAGAGGAGGGTGCGTTTACAAAACTGAGTATTTATTTTCTGCAATACAAGGTCTCCTCCACTGTACTGGCACCACTATCTGGTAAGACTGTAGCGATTCAAAATACGCCACGCCTTACAAGTACAAGGTCCCATACATTTTGCTGGGTTGATAAATTTTTACCATCGTCATTAACTGCACATTCCAGTTGTGCAGCAGCCTGTTGAGCTGCCTCTCTCCGGTGAAAATTCTTCCAGTAATAGAAAAATTGTGCAGTCTGCTGGATAATCTAATGTGTTTGAAGACATTAAGACAGTACTGGCAAAAGCAACACTACTCACAAATCCGCAACTTGGAGCACCTATAGGACTTTTCGTCGACACCACCAAGGTAGCAGTGGGCATGGCCTCACGTCAAAACGTACGCAGATCTTGGCAACTCCTGGCATTTTTTTAAGCTTCTTACTGAGGTGCAGGCTAAATGGAGCAGTATAAATAGGGAACCACTCACTGTGTACCAGACTTTTAAACATTTCCAATATACTTTGGAGGACCAAGATTTTACTATTTTTACAGCCTACTGAACACTTACTTCTATTTTACAGCGACGAACTGGACTTGTTTCACCATGTCAAAGCTGCTATGCCGAATGTTTGTGTCAGTTTACTACAGATGCGTGCCACATCAAGGGCAAGGACAACACCATGGCGGATTGCCTTTCCAGGAATATTGAGAGTGTAACAATAGCGAACTGCGCTAAAATTGCTGATGACCAGCTAATGGAAGCATTCATACAACAGTTAGTCATTCATGGTCATCATTTCAAGTGACTCATGTGCCAAAGGAAGTATCGGCAAACTATATGTGGTTTGTCTGCAGCAGTGGTCGTCTAAGGTCTTTAATCCCACAAAAGCGTCACAATGAGATCTTTAATGCCATTCACAGCTTGTCACACCATGCAATCAAAACGATGGTGAAACTTATTTCAGATTAGGTGATCTGGCCTGGGATTAAAAGAGACAGTCATGTGTGGGCACACTCTTGTTTTTCCTGCCAGCAAAACAAAGTTTCACAACATGTGCACGCAACAATTCAGGATTTTCCTCTCCTGACAGTTTGTTGTTCACACATCCATCTCGATTTCATTAGCCCGTTACCCTGTATTGATGGTCACTGTTTCTTGCTGGCTCTCATCGAGTCCTTATCACTTGCAGGTATCATGACTGAATACTTTGCCAAAAAAGTTGTGGGTGCCTGGTTTTCTCGTGTTGGAAACTCTCTTACAATCAGCGTGGACTGTGACTATCAGTTAGAGGGTTCTCTGCTCACTGAACTACTTAACCTTTGTGATAGCTAGCACATTCATACCACAAGCTGTCATCCTGCCAGTAACACCATGGTGGAGTGCATGCTCTGCTTCCTGGAACCTATTCTAATGTGGCACAACAATGCTTTGATTGATTCATTGCCATGGGCTCTGTTTAGCCTATGGATAGCTGTGAGTGATGATATGTCTTACTTGACAGTGCAGTTGGTAATTGGAGAACAGCTGCGTGTTCCTTGAGAGTTTATCACGTTAACGCACCCTATAGCTCACCTCTCCTGTGACCACACAGGTTTTATATAGAAACTTGAATTGCTCATACAAGAATTTTGGCCACATAACCCGCAACCCCACGTACAATATCATCCTTTAGTTTTCAAAGATTTGGAAACCTCAACACATGTTTGGCTGCATGATGGCGCTGTACATCCGCCTCTTATTCTTCCATATTCTGACAAATATGAAGTAATATCAAGAGGAACTAATATGTGGATCATTTGCAATGGCGGAGTGCATGAATCTGTATTCACTGAGTGACTTCAACCTGCTTTCCTCGACATATGGACAAACGAGCACTGGAGCAATTCTCCGGCGTTGGTACCACCAGCATAATAACAACATGCAGAAGCCACAACCTCCTCTACTCGACAGCCGGTAACACCTAAGTGTAGTCAGTCATACTCTCATGCCCTCTCATGCTTCTTCTGTAATGACGCACAGGCAGATTGATCACGTGCAAGTACCTGTATATTCCCACTGCACCAGGCTACTGTGAATACAGACAGTGGCAGGACAGCGTCGTCCAGGTGACTGAAATTCCTACCAATGTTTCTGCACTTAATGTTGATCGCTCAGTTCTTCTGCCATCAACTCGTACTGAAAAGGCCCAACCGTGTCCCTGATCTGGCAACCTTCTACAGGTAAGTGTTGGTTGTCTCCCTCAAAGTCCTCGAAGAGGGTAGAAGAAAGTTGAGGCACAACATGCCATTCATTCTAGCTGTAGCCTCTACAGCTTTTCAAGGGAGGAGGGAGGGTGGGGCCAGGTTGCTACTGTGGCGATCACGAGATCGTCTAACGTTCTTACGACTTAAAGTGTGAGTGTGGGTCTGGGTTATATTTCTTTATTTCCCCAAATCACATTCCACTTCTTTACGAGATGACTTACTTGGGGTTTGCAGCCACTCTTCTCTACTGTACAGCCGGCTGCTGGAAACTCTCTTGACTTCTTCTCCACCAAATAACGCTAGGTACAGGAACTTTCAAGCCTCTTTCTACTAGTGAAGTAAGTAGCCATACAAACTTTACGTTTCGTCAATCAACGATGTATTTGACTTTCAAGCACAATAAAAATTCTCATTTTCAACATAATATGTAACTTCAGTAAGTCTCTCATACAGTGGTATGTTAGAAACAAATTGATTTACATTCGAAAGAAAGTCTGCTTAGACACCATGCCTTTCAGAAAAAGAGATTGAAAAAAGTCTTGCCTCTCAAGAGTCTACAAGAGTACTTTTTCAACTGCTCTTGTTTCACATAACAATAGTCAATAACACAATAAGCACAGAGCTGCATATAGATTCCATGGTTCTTCTTTACACACTCACTAACACATCTATGGATTTTCCGACAGGAACTTGTCGGTGCCAATCGACCCCCGCGTCTACTTTCTTTCTGCGACTGATTTTAAACCTGCACACACAAACATGTGATGTGCTGTAGGTAGGATATTACCATCCCAAACTCGTATGTAGAATATCATGTGAAGGGCTTATTTCAATAGTGGTACAAGTCCATTATCTCCACTTTTCTGCCTATAATGCTTCTGAAATTAATGATCGAAACAAACAGAAAGAAAGGTTCATCTCTAGCAAAAAGCCATATGCTTGAATATTTCTGGTATCTCAACTTCAGATTTTTCAGCGCTCATTTAACTTTAGGACTCTGTATCTCAAGATGAACAAAAATGGACTTGTACCACTATTGAAATAAGCTCTTCATGTGTTCAAGATTGTAGAAGGCTGAGTGGTTTGAGCTGTGAATGGCTAGCCTTCATGCCATCTATTGCTCGTCATCTTGTTTTTGTGGTTCTGTCGCCTCGTTTTTTCTTTAATTCGATTTACTGGCGTCACTAGGTTGCTGGTTTGCTTGCCCGTCAATGGCAACAGCAGCGCTTATCGATACATGCACTGTCGTACCATCTTTGGAGCAGAATTCAGTTGGGAGCTCAGTCAGAGCGCAGCAGCAGTGAAGTCGGGATGCAGCAGCAGTGAGTCAACGATGGAGCGCCAGTGAGATGCGGACAGCCAGTGCTCGCCGACCACTGGCGACACACATGTACTGTCCGACGGAAGGAGATTGGAGTGGGACGACCGTTGGTTGGTCGTTCGGTTGGTCGTCTCATCGGGCTACGTGTATGGGGTCTTTTGACCGTTTCTGGGCCTCGTCACTTTGTCTTCATGCTGAACGTGGGTCGGTTTCTTCCTTGCACAGAGATGTCATGACCAATGGGCAAGAGTTACCTCTGCACGGATGGGTCCGAGCCAGTGTACCTGGTCGCCATGTCTTCGAGTTCCAAACGGACATGGAGTTGAGTCGGGTTGGAGCTGCAGTCAGCTTCGGACAGCCAAGACTAGCCCGACCGTTGACGACATACATAACTTGAGTGGGAACGACCTGGGTTGGTCGTTCGGTCGGTCGTCTCATCGGATGACGTGTATTTGGTCGCCGACCGCTTGTGGAAACTCTCTGTGTGTCGAACTTATTCGTCCTTGTTGTTCCACAGAGATTGCTTTCACGATTGTTTGAGTTCTTGTGCAAGTGTGTTTACGTGGAACCGTGTGTAACTTCTGTGATTTCCACTGAGCAGATCAATGCTGTCTGCGTTCTGGAGTAGTCAGTCAGTTGGTTGAAATAGAGCAGTGAGGGTATCGGGTGGCAGGGAATTGATTAGGCCGTTGGCTGGTTCTTCAGCCATCCCTAGGTCGTGTTGCCACCCAATTGTTTAGTGTTACGCTTGGCTGCCTGCCTCGCCTAAACTGTGCTTATAGTTTCCTCCGCAGGCCGACACTTGGAACACTTCTGAGCACCACTGCTTGTTGTTTGTGACTGTCATTTTATTTGGTCGCAGGTACTGTGCCAGGCCTTCAGCCATGTATTAATATTGTCTGTTTTATGTTTAGTATATGGCCTTCAGCCGAACTTCATAACAACTTTAAGATAAGGCCTTCAGCCGTGTTTTATTTAGAATTCGTGTTTGCTCTGTATTTAGGCCTTCAGCCGCGTTTGTTTCAGAATCTGTGGCTTTGATGTGTAAATCCTTGTCTGTATGGTTTCTCTTTAATTATCTTGAATTCTTGAAAAGGCCTTCAGCTATGTTCTGTAAATGTTTATCTTAAGGGTGTCTTTAATATTTCCTGAGTAATTGTTTGGGCCTTCAGCTGATGCTTCAAGTTTTCTTAAGATCTTTTTCTATTGTACTGCGTAGAAGCTTATCTTTAAAGTCTCTCTTAGCCAGAATTTGTAAATGCTTGGTTTTTAAAGAATTCCTTAGGTGATTTAAAATATTATTTCGGCCTTTGCCGAGAAGATATTGTAATTTTGCTTAAGTAAGGCCTTCAGCCGTTACATAAAATCCTGGTGTTTTAAAAGCAATCATTCAAACTTATTCTGGAGAAGTTACTTGGGCCCTCAGCCATGAATTGATCTTTGTTGTTTTAAAGAGAAAACTGTGCATTGGTTTGAGCAATAAAGTTGTGTGTGTTCTTGTATAACTAACAGTAACTGGCTTTGGCCTCTTTCCACAACCTGATCGGCTATGTCCTGCGAAATCAGATTTCATGGTTCTAGAATTTACACACAAAAATTCTCGTATCACTACAAACGGCTGATCGAAGTGCATTGTGCAGTGGGTGCGAAGTGATATCTTTACCTGGCTGGTGTGTTTCGTTTTTTGTGTTTATAATGCGCTTAGATAAACAGTGCCACTCTCTAAGTGTATTTTCTGAAAGAAATTGTGGTTATATGTTATCATATATTTTTTAATAATTTGCAGTTAGGTTAACACCACAAAAGGTATGTTAGAGTTTCATAAACATCTGATCACTCTTTGTCAAGGTGAAAACAGATTATAATTGTCTTTAACGGATTAAAAATTAATGAAATCAAAGAGTTAGGCACTTCACACAGAACAGAAACCTAGTCAACAAATCACTAACATTACAAGTAGTGCAGCTAAGCCAACACAAGGACTGTCAGCATTGTTGTCAGATTTCCAATGGTGACATTGGTGATGTAATCATACATTATTGCCGGATTTCTCTCTCCCGTCTGACATCATAGGCCAGTTACTCTATTTATGAAATGGCAGGAAATTAAAAAATCGTAGGTTTTCAATTGCCCTCGAGAGATTGCAGGGCACTCTCACTTTTGATATCGTGTCATGCTGCATAATGTTCATTGGGAAGGTGATCTTTTTTACTTGATTGCTATATTTGATACGATCTGATTTCATTCATAGATGAAATGGTTGACAATAGTTAACGCTCTTGCTTGTGTGTTCTAGTGAAGGCATAGCAATAGGCTTTACCTGCATTCGAAGGAAGAGGGTGCCGAGTTAATTGATCGCAGTTAAAGTGTACGGTGGCTGAGGGCCAAAGGGAGCTTTTTTCTGCAGAAACTGGGAGAAAATGTATGCCGACAGCCAAGTCTCCCAGACTCGTTGTGTAGACACAGTGGGTGGCTTTGGTCGGTCAGAGGCCGCAGCCAGGTAGACTGACTAGCTCCGAGGAATCGCTGCAGCTATGATCAGCCCATTGTAAGATCTGATGGGCGGCAATAAAGCAGAGTATGGGCCCTTGTTAAGTGGAAAGCGGATGAGACAGCTGAGAGTTTCTGCGAATTCTGTGGGACTGGGCAGTGGTGCCCAGGCTTCCAGATTCTGCTACAAAACAGATTTGTGAAGGCACGAGGCTTTTAGCGAGTTTATGGCCATTCTTTGGAAAGTTCGAAATGGACGCAACAGGGGAGATAACGATCTTTTTATGGAGGGCTGTGGTTCCATCCAAGGCATGCTTTTAGCAAAGACACAGTGTAAACGCGTGGGAAAGAGGGCGCGAAGCTGAATCATTTTCTCTTTTCTCCCAATTAATTTTTAAAGTCGCTGGTTGGTCATATCGGTGTATGCAGAGCAGGGGGATGTTCTTCCAGCTTCGAATGCCGAGCTCCAGCTCGTGATTGGCTTGTGCTAAAGTGGGTGTTGTCTAAGCATGCAAATGTCCTTTGCTACTGAGCTGTGGAGGAAAGCGGTAGAGAAAGACACTCTTGTACTGGCGCTTTGCTAGTAAGGGACGGCAGGTCTTCATGTAAATGGGGAAACTTGTGTCTCTTGCTAGTGTGCCACTTAGAGGCTGTGCCAGTCACCATCTGAGCCGTCAGAGGTACTGCTTCTGGCATTACGCACACAACTAGTTATGCGTGGGTGTACGTATTTGTTTTCAGTCGGCCGTCTAAACATTTGACGCATTCCATCACGCATAGTCTTGTCACAGAGTCAAATTGGTTTGGCAGACCAGCAAACGGGTCACCTGCACACTGGAATCTGCAGGGGCTTCAGAGGCTCATAGGGAAGCATCTGCATTCTGAATCAGCTGAACACGAGACCACGTACTTGCATATTTCCTGCCGCGCGGCGTTAATAACAGATTGTTGCTGTCCATGATGCAGTCGGGGAGCGTGTCGTACTGTGACGCCCTGACCTGCAGAAGGGTAAAGTACTCGCTGCTATGGCTCCAATATATGCTTCTCAGCACCCTGTTCTTCAGAACCGTATTTTTCTTTATAGAATAGTAGAGTACAGATGCTTGATAGTAGCATAGTTTTTGAGCCATACCACCGATAATATTTATGAAGTCAGATAAGGCGGTTAGTTCTGCTTCGTGTGGTGTGTTGATCATCAGCTGATTACTTTGTTAACCATAGACTGCATATTATTGAAAGCATTTGTCAAATAAAAATGTTTGTGTGACTTTTTTTAGCCATCTTTTGTCATGTGATGCTATGAATGAACATATCAATTGTTATGTAGACCACAACTCCTCCCAGTGTTCTGATTTACGTTATCTTTGCCATTTTATTAAAGTGTAGGTTACAAATGAAAGAGCTGGAAGCTTGCACCCTGTTGGTGTGAAATTCAAAAATTCAAGATGCCCATCGAAGATGGTGACCTGGAGATATGAGGACAGCCTTTGTGAGTCAGAATACAATTTGGTCGAGTGGAAACATGAGGAGAGTCCAATGGTTGTGAGATCATTTAAATCCAAGATGGTGAACCTGGCGATACAAGCACTGACTGCATGATTGTCAGATTTCATACACTCTGAGTTTAGAATCCCATCCCATGTAAAATGGTAGTAAATTTTTAAAAAAAAACGTAAGTTTTCTCCGCTCCTATTAACGTTACTGCTCTCTTGTGCTTGGAGTCCACTTGCCCTAAGTTTAAATCCCCTTGTGCTATGTTCATGTTTAATGTTTAACTCTGAAACCTGAGAGCTGACTTACCAGAAGTTTGAAACTGAGTGCTGTTAAACTTTTACAGCTGGAACAGTACAGAAATGTTTATGTCTTTATTTGTAGGAAATTCGGACAGATAGACAGAGAGCACTTTTCCTCAGCCATAATGTTCACAAAGGCCATCACCTCATGAGCCTCTGAATCCTACATCACGCCAGGCTGTGCCAATGCTGGAAGACTGGGTCTGTGAGCTGACAGCAGCTCAGCCACCACTGAACTGGTCCCGGTATTGGCCCACGTCATCAAGTCTGAATGCTTTGACACCAAGTCAACTGCCTCATCCACCCAATACTGACAATGGACACTGGGTCACAAATTTAGAATCCAAGGTAGCACCAATGCTAAATATAAATTGGCGTGAAATCCAAGTTTAAAGAGACTGAAGTAGTGCAGCTGTCTTTCTCTTCCACGCCACCCACTGCACAACATTCACTTCCCCCACAGACCATGCACATCAGTTCAAAACCCAAGAGCCAATGTGTCCTAAGTTTGAAATGGCGGGACATCCAAGAAACCGAACTGAACTCTCCCAAGCTCATTGCACTAAGTTTAAAATGACATCAACTGTACAATAAAACACACATACATTCTACAGCATCACTTTATCTGTTGCAGAAGCAATTTCTGGTCCATTGTGGGAGCTTGTAGCGGGGCTTTAAATTTCGCCGCGCTACACTCGTTCCCTCAGATAAAAAATATCCCGTCGCAGAGGTATGAGCGCTCGATGGCAGAGAAAATACTAAAATGGTAACACTTTTTTGTTTTCTATCCGTTTTTTGTTTGTCTCTTGCTAGCCGAAGCTTAAGGCAGGCGTGATCGGATGCTGACGTAAAAACTTAATGGCTAATCTTGATCTGATTGTAATGTGTAGACATTGTGGAAGTTATTAAGAAATTCGGTGGATGGAAGTGGCAAAGTGAATTAAATTGCATACAGTATCAAGATGATTTTAATTTGTATAAATTAGTGATCCCTGGACTATTACAAGATTTCGGAGCAGATTTTTTCACGCTGAAATGAAGGAGATTTTTGAAGACGTGGACGCCGCCCGAAAGAAGATAAGTTAATCTGGTAAAGGATGATCTCTCGTCTACGCCACTTCCCCCTGTCAGTTACATTCTGTTATTCTCTGTTTCTTTTCAATAACTTTTGTAGTGAAAATTGGTTTAACTTTTGCTCAAAAACGCCACAAGGACCACCCCAACAATAGCTTTTCCGAATAACGAAGTCCGATAGCTTTTCTGTAATACGAAGTAGAGCTTTTCTGTAATACGAAGTCCGATCTGCATTTCTTTCATTCTTTCCCTTTTTCACGGTCTCTCTTCTCCCATTTTTATTATTAACCACTACAACTGGCTCCCGCGACAGGACGCAATTTTCGGAGGTGTCGTTTTTGAGCAAATTTGAAACTTTAATTTGTATTTTTTCCCAACAGAGAATATCAAAAAATCCTGAACTTTAAAGGGTAACTAAAACATCAACTTTATTGTACCTAAGCAAATGAATATACTACAATATTGTAAAGAATTTTTGTAACTAATTCAATCTGTTTTTCTTTGCATGGCATATGTTGATGCAAAACTGTTATTTTGAGGACTTTTGGTGATTATCCGATGGAGATGTATTAAGAAAATCCATATTTTGACGAATACGATTTACGCAGAAGTGTTTGACCAGCCGCTGCAGGACAGAAAATTTAATGGTGAGTCACACAATTATGTTTCATTCAAGCATTCAATAGCCAACTGCAGAATCCATTTTTCCCTTTCCACACATCCTGTAGTTTTCTTCTAGATTTTTCCAAAATTATCTATCTCTATTGTAGTTTGTGGTAATTATAGTATTGTTGTAGCATATGAAGATCGTGAATTTGACCGCCAAACAGTCATTTGTTACGAAAAATTTTGTCCGCCCTGCTGCAGCTTTCTCAATCATTGTTTGCAATAGAGCAATCATTTACATTGACGAGAAAATATTTCAACCTAAATTTGAGTCAAATCTTTATTAATCAGACTTATATTATTCCCTTTTTGACTTACTATTATACATCCTATTACAATGGAACGCGGTAAGGTGGAGATAGTTTCGGCAAATGAGTTAAGTGAAGTAGATTCATCTTTCAACCAACAAGAAAGTCCGCGTTTCCCTCCATGGACGAGTTCACAGATCAATGCAATGATTTTGCCTCAAACTCGCAACATTTGTGATAATACACAGATGGCGACTTTAAATGACGAAATGTGTAATGGACGCGAGACTAGACCGTCAGCGCCATTGTTAACATCAATGTCAGAACCGAATATGAGACAAATTCAGCAATGTGACACAAATCGGACACAGGAAACTGACAAACTGGACCGACTATTAGAGTTATTTGCAGACATGAAACGAGACGTTAGTCAGAAAATTGACGCAAAACTGGACACACTTGGTCAGGACTTTAAACAAAGGCTAGATAAAAGCGACGAAAAATTTGACGTATTAAACCGTACTATGACTGAAAATTTTGAACGAACGACAAAACAGATGACAGAATTAAATAACACCACTCAAAAGCTCAGCCAGAGATTTGAGACTTTGTCCATCCGTGTCACTAAACAGGAAGAAACTTTGGTTACATTCACACATGAAACAAAAAACAATATCACCCGATGTGAGAATCAGTTAACTCAAATAGTTAATGTGCAGCAGGAAGCGAACACCCGTGTAGAAGAGTTAGCTCAGGCCCACACTTCAGCTAGCTCCACCCAAGAAAAGCTGACTGAAGAAGTCGGAAATATTACCCAACAGCTCACAATGGTAGTTCTTGAACAAACCCACCTCAAAGAAAAGATAGAAAAATTAGAAGATCGAGCGGACCTCGCGTCACTAAACGATGACAACAACATGGCCGAAAGAATTGTACATGAATGTAAATTGTGTGACGACTATCTGGACAAAAAACTTGAAACAATTACACAAGACATACTTTCAAAAACAAAGACACATGTTAAAGACGAGACAAAACACATAGAAGACGAAGTGCCAAAATTACGAGACAATGTTGTGCCGTGTTTGGTGATTGGTGAAAATGCATCGTCGGGGAACGACAAAACATCTAAAACCATGGCTAATGACACAGACAGAACACCTATTGTGGAATCACCTATTACAAGTCAAAATTACAATGTGCCGCTTTCTTTTCCACCAAACGAGCAATATTACGTTACGGCACCTAGAGTAGCAAGTGACACAAACTACGTCAATACAGTTATGCCAACCGGCATGGCCGATGACACGTTTGTAAGACATGGGTATTTCCAGACATTTTCCAGTGAGGACAAGCACAAAGTCCACCCTATTGTGTTTATTAGATCATTTGACGGTGTTTTTCCACATAGTTGGTCAGAAGTCGATAAAATCAGATACGTCACCAATCTCATGAGAGGACGAGCAGCTAAGTGGGGTGCCGCTATGAAGCGGCGGTGCCTTAGGTTTGAACAGTTCGAACAAGCCTTCATGGACGAATTCTGGTCCGAGAATGAGCAACAGAGTCTAAGGAGAGAAGTGTGCAACCCCGAGACCTATGACCCTAAAAAAGAGACGTTAAGACAATACTTTGACAGGTACCTAGACAGGACACTGTACTGGTTCAAACCAGCCGACTTGCCAGCGATAATTGACACTTTAAAGAGCCACTTACCCTTTCCATACCGAGACAGATTAATAGGAGTACCGGAGAATGACGTTAAGACTTTCTTAAACTTCTTAGATCAAATGGACGTAGTTTACAGAGGCGATTCACGCCATTCAAATTTTATTCATATCAGTAACCAAAACCAGTACCCACCCCAAAGGAACCGTAGTGACGGTGGTTGGTGGAACCATCCGTCCGCGCCGTGACACAATACGATGCCTGCGCGCGAAGCATATTCAAATGGAAACGTGTATGACAGTAGGAACAACCGCAGAAATTCGTGGAATAATAATAATAATAATAATAATAATAACAATAATTATCACCGATATCAAAATGGTAACTACAAGCAAAATGAAAATTACAGACAGTACAATAACAACAACAATAGGAGACGTGAGAATAACCGGTACAACCCGGGCTACTTTGACAGGAACATGACATATAACAGACATAATTACCACCAAAACAATAACAGTCCCAACAATCACCGACAGAATATGTGGAACACACAAAATTCACGCATGACAAATCATAACCCTCCACGGAAACCGCCGCCGTTTCCCAATACAGTTATGCACTCCCCACCACAAAGTAGCGTGGGCGCCAACCGGCCGGAATGTAAACATAGTGGAGCTGGTCAATGAACCCGGCCAAACACAGCAGACGACGGAAAACAGTCGACGACCGAGCTAAGCGCTCGTGCTTCGGTTGTGAGGTGTTGTAAGAGCGCAGCGGCTGAGACGGTTTGTTTCCTCAGGTACGATGACAAAATGACAGTAGAACAGGAATTAACAAATCTATCAGGTTGATGACCTTGTTCTTTTGCTTTCACATCCCAAGTCTACAAAATTAAAACAACTGAACAGAAAATGGCAGCTATTATATTCAGGTCCATTCAGAATAGCAAGCATACCTCACCCAGGTTGTTACTCCCTAGAATACCCGTTATCTCACAAGCCGAGGGGGCTGCATCCCCACAGACATTTGAAACCCTTTGTGCACTAAAACAACATAATATAATAATAGCTAAGTTGAACATGAGCAAGTTGCTGTGAAAACGAGATCATAGATATTTGTATTGAATACACGAACATTACGTTATACAGCGTAAGAACACAAACGTTAATTTATGGAAATTATATAATGCAGTTACACTTGTACACATAATTATGAAGAGAATGTAAACTCAGGTGAGTACACTTACTGAATGAGAAAGTATATTCATATAGGAATGAGATCTACGCAGGTCACATTTGTTGTTAATTGTAAATTATAAGGTGAATCAACAACTAGTTAGTTATTTCAAGGCACTATAATGAGAGGAAATAATAGCTATTGAGATCAGTAATGACATAGGTATGTAGCAGAATGAATGAGGACGTAAGAATGAATGATCAGTATGAATGAGTTAATATTTAAGTTAATATAAGAAGGTAAGTTACTGTGAAGTAGTTGATGGAGACAGATTATTTGAGGAAAATATTATTGGAGTTTTATGAGAAAGGATGTGCCAAATGGCCCCACGTATGTGATATATTAATGTTTGATGAGGAATATGTTTAATGTATAAGGATATATATATATATTATGATGAATATGTGAGTAAGAAATGAGTGAGAATGTTTTGGTAATATTGTGCTACATAGAGAAGTGAGTAAACAGTCTACATCTGTAAGATTATACAAGAATTTCAGTTTGAAAGAAAACATTTGTGATGAGTTAGAACACGTGAGTACAAGACGTTAAAAGTGAATCTATTTACAGTGCCCTTGAAAATGAATGAATGCAAGAAAAGCAGAGTGAACATAATGCTGATTACAGCTGTTGAAAGAAGTGTAATAAGAATATAAGTTGGAAACACATTAGCTTTAATTTATTTCAGAAGTGTAACTTAGTAACCTTTCGTTAAGTTTTGTTCAGCCATTGTGTGGAAGAAAACATTTATAGTTCGTGTTCAGACAGGAGAATGATATTTTAAGGAACTTCAGTTGAAATATAGTTCTTACACATGACAGAAACCTCTGAGGAAGCAAAAAATAGGAGAGTTATTAAGGCCGTTTTGCGACTCGTACAACACCTCCACTCAAGCGAACAGATGACAAAATTACATCTACGTTGAAGACATTTGACTTTTCAGGCTATGCAAGGTAAGTGCAAAGGAGCAGTGACCACCCGTGCAACCGACGTCGAGCAACGGACAGTGAGAAAGAGACATTTTACTGTCAATTATAATAATATGTTCTTTACTTATGATTTATAGATAGAAATGATGTATATACACACAACATACATAATGTTTAACCTTCATTAAAGTAGAAGAAAGTTCATGGTTGAACTCTTGAGAGGAAATTTGATATGTTATCATATAATACACATTATGAGACAGACAATCTCTGAGATACATTTTCCATTTGTATAGACGGTATCCACAAGAAGTGGAGATATTGAGGATGTACTGAGCAGATATGTGATTTACTCATGCAAGGATTTGTTACGGTATAATACACTAAGTCATATGAACAGTCACAAGACAAACAGAGAATCTGTCATGATGTTATGCTACACAGACTTGACGTAAGGACACTTACATTTACCCATGATTTGGTAAATTGTAAGCACCCCCTTCCACACACCCCTTGAAGGTGATGCAAACATTATAACGTATTGTGTACTCTTTTTATGTATTAGCAGTAGGATTTGGCAGTTTTTAGGTAGTGAATAGTTTCTTCCAGTCCATCTTTCTTTCTTTCTCCATTATCCTACCACCTACTGCAGCTGGGTATTGTTTGTTTATGGAATGTAAGAATATATTGTGTGACAGTAAACGTTCAGGTATGAATAAAAAGACATGAAGAAAACTGAATATTGATGGCATTACAAGCCTGGTCAACCACTAGCCAAGATATGGAATCAAAAGAAAGAAAGAAATAGGCCTAATAAATGAAGGAAAGCCCGTGCTTTAAGTATTAAGTCTGATGTCCCTTGGCACGCCCAAACCTGAATAAAACAAAATTAATACCCCAATAAAAGAAAGCCAATGGGACTTAGTATAATTTTTTTTTTAGTGTAAATATTTCACGTGTATATTCTTGTAAATTTATATGTATTTGTATATGTGTTAAAACTTTGCATATTGTCAACATATTTTGAAACGTGACCACGAAATGTAAGCTTTCATAATTAACGATGTAAACATGCTTGGACAAAGTGAACTGTTAAAATGTAAATGTGGCAAAAAGTGTTGCAAACTGTGTTAAACAGTGAACGTTATAAACGACGAATTTTGTGTTGTTTGTGAAACTTATGGTGCATAAACCAAATAACTGTTTGTAAATCGATATAAACTGCAATTTACTTCGACGATAATGAGGATTTCCACACTGCAAATGAACGTTTGTTGGCAAGTGTAAACAATGTGGTGAAACACCTACCTTTGCGAACATCGACGCCGTTGTTCCTGGCCGGCCTTCAGATGCTTGGAGACAATGAACTCAGCACCTGTCGTAGGCGATGTGGAGGCTAAAAACTACATCGACCAAATATGCCCCGGAAACAATAGTCATGAAAACGCACAAGAACCTGGAGTGTTGTGTCGTAACAGAAGACATGGATGTTGCTTCAGATCACGCACACGCTCAATCTTATGGTGTCACCGAACTTAACACGCCATTTATGCTGGAATAACAACTTGTAATGAACACTATGTGAGAGCGAATACTGTTGAAGACTGTCATAACACAGCGATTTTGAAACTGCCGCACACGAAATTCAGTGATGCTATTGCGCATGCGCACAGACTACGTACTGCCAGAGATTAATTGGGAAACCAACGCTGGAAGCGCACAACATAACTGCGCTGGTGAGCAGCTTGCTCAAACACACACTATGTAAACATATATATATTAATTGTCTAAAAAGGATCAAAACTGTAACAAGTGTATGTAGTATATAGATTTAGAAACCAAGTATTGGCAAAGATAATCCTCTAAGTATGCACGTGGCGTTTCCTGGGAAAATATGTATAATAGACATTTAGGTATATCTATTCTATTGTTTGCTAGCCCGCCACGCTAAATGTTTTAGCGTGACAGTCGAGGGGGCGATGTAGCGGGGCTTTAAATTTCGCCGCGCTACACTCGTTCCCTCAGATAAAAAATATCCCGTCGCAGAGGTATGAGCGCTCGACTGCAGAGAAAATACTAAAATGGTAACACTTTTTTTGTTTTCTATCCGTTTTTTGTTTGTCTCTTGTTAGCCGAAGCTTAAGGCAGGCGTGATCGGATGCTGACGTAAAAACTTAATGGCTAATCTTGATCTGATTGTAATGTGTAGACATTGTGGAAGTTATTAAGAAATTCGGTGGATGGAAGTAGCAAAGTGAATTAAATTGCATACAGTATCAAGATGATTTTAATTTGTATAAATTAGTGATCCCTGGACTATTACAAGATTTCGGAGCAGATTTTTTCACGCTGAAATGAAGGAGATTTTTGAAGACGTGGACGCCGCCCGAAAGAAGATAAGTTAATCTGGTAAAGGATGATCTCTCGTCTACGCCACTTCCCCCTGTCAGTTACATTCTGTTATTCTCTGTTTCTTTTCAATAACTTTTGTAGTGAAAATTGGTTTAACTTTTGCTCAAAAACGCCACAAGGACCACCCCAACAATAGCTTTTCCGAATAACGAAGTCCGATACCTTTTCTGTAATACGAAGTCCGATCTGCATTTCTTTCATTCTTTCTTTTCCTTTTTTCACGGTCATTAACGATTTTTAAACACTACAAGCTACCTACAACTGAGAAGGAATTATCATAATGTATTTAAGCATATGTGATGTATACAGGATGGTTCATTGATGGTGACTGGGCCAAATAGCTGACGGAATAAGCGTCATACGAAAAAACTACAAAGAACGAAACTTGTCTAGCTTGAAGGGGGAAACCAGATGGCGCTATGGTTGGCCCGCTAGATGGCGCTGCCATAGGTCAAACGGATATCTACTGCGTTTTTTTAAATAGGAACCCCCATTTTTTATTACATATTCATGTAGTACGTAAAGAAATATGAATGTTTTAGTGGGACCACATTTTTCGCTTTGTGATAGAGGGCGCTGTAATAGTCACAAACATATGGCTCACAATTATAGACGAACAGTTGGTAACAGGTAGGTTTTTTAAATTAAATGCAGAACGTAGGTACGTTTGAACATTTTAATTCGGTTGTTCCAATGTGATACATGTACCTTTGTGGACTTATCATTTCTGAGAACGCATGCTGTTACAGCGTGATTACCTGTAAATACCACATTAATGCAATAAATGCTCAAAATGATGTCCGTCAACCTCAATCCATTTGGCAATACGTGTAACAACATTTCTCTCAACAGCGAGTAGTTCACCTTCCACAATGTTCGCACATGCATTGACAATGACAATGCGTTGAAGCATGTTGTCAGGCGTTGCCGGTGGATCACGATAGCAAATATCCTTAAACTTTCTCCACAGAAAGAAATCCGGGGACGTCAGATCCGGTGAACGTGCGACTATGGTATGGTGCTTCGACGACCAATCCACCTGTCATGAAATATGCTATTCAATACCGCTTCAACCGCACGAGAGCTATGTGCCGGACATCTATCAAGCTGGAAGTACGTCGCCTTTCTGTCATGCAATGAAACATCTTGTAGTAACATCGGTAGAACATTACGTAGGAAATCAGCATACATTGCACCATTTAGATTGCTATCGATAAAATTGGGACCAATTATCCTTCCTCCCATAATGCCGCACCATACATCAACCCGCCAAGGTCGCTGATGCTCCACTTGTCGCAGCCATCGTGGATTTTCCGTTGCCCAATAGTGCATATTATGCCGGTTTACGTTACAGCTGTTGGTGAATGACGCCTCGTCGCTAAATAGAACGCGTGCAAAAAATCTGTTATCTTCCAGTAATTTCTCTTGTGCCCAGTGGCAGAACTGTACATGACGTTCAAAGTCGTCGCCATGCAATTTCTAGTACATAGAAATATGGTACGGGTGCAATCGAAGTTGATGTAGTATTCTCAACACCGACGTTTTTGAGATTCCCGATTCTTGCGCAATTTGTCTGCTACTGATGTGCGGATTAGCCGCGACAGCAGCTAAAACACCTACTTGGGCATCATCATTTGTTGCAGGTCGTGGTTGACGTTTCACATGTGGCTGAACCCTTCCTTTTTCGTTAAGTGACGTAACAGATCAAAACGAAAATTTCTGTTCCGACACTGACAATGTTGGGTGTTTATGGAAAAAGTTCAAGGCAATCGTAAAATGCGTTTTAGACAGGTACGTGCTGAGTAAAACTGTGAGGGACGGGAAAAATCCCACCGTGGTACAACAACAAAGTTAGGAAACTACTGCGAAAGCAAAGAGAGCTTCACTCCAAGTTTAAACGCAGCCAAAACCTCTCAGACAAACAGAAGCTAAACGATGTCAAAGTTAGCGTAAGGAGGGCTATGCGTGAAGCGTTCAGTGAATTCGAAAGTAAAATACTATGTACCGACTTGACAGAAAATCCTCGGAAGTTCTGGTCTTACGTTAAATCAGTAAGTGGCTCGAAACAGCATATCCAGACACTCCGGGATGATGATGGCATTGAAACAGAGGATGACACACGTAAAGCTGAAATACTAAACACCTTTTTCCAAAGCTGTTTCACAGAGGAAGACCGCACTGCAGTTCCTTCTCTAAATCCTCGCACAAACGAAAAAATGGCTGACATCGAAATAAGTGTCCAAGGAATAGAAAAGCAACTGGAATCACTCAACAGAGGAAAGTCCACTGGACCTGACGGGTTCCAATTCGATTCTACACAGAGTACGCGAAAGAACTTGCCCCCCTTCTAACAGCCGTGTACCGCAAGTCTCTAGAGGAACGGAAGGTTCCAAATGATTGGAAAAGAGCACAGGTAGTCCCAGTCTTCAAGAAGGGTCGTCGAGCAGATGCGCAAAACTATAGACCTATATCTCTGACGTCGATCTGTTGCAGAATTTTAGAACATGTTTTTTGCTCGAGTATCATGTCGTTTTTGGAAACCCAGAATCTACTATGTAGGAATCAACATGGATTCCGGAAACAGCGATCGTGTGAGACCCAACTCGCTTTATTTGTTCATGAGACCCAGAAAATATTAGATACAGGCTTCCAGGTAGATGCTATTTTTCTTGACTTCCGGAAGGCGTTCGATACAGTTCCGCACTGTCGCCTGATAAACAAAGTAAGAGCCTACACAATATCAGACCAGCTGTGTGGCTGGATTGAAGAGTTTTTAGCAAACAGAACACAGCATGTTGTTATCAATTGAGAGACGTCTACAGACGTTAAAGTAACCTCTGGCGTGCCACAGGGGAGTGTTATGGGACCATTGCTTTTCACAATATATATAAATGACCTAGTAGATAGTGTCGGAAGTTCCATGCGGCTTTTCGCGGATGATGCTGTAGTATACAGAGAAGTTGCAGCATTAGAAAATTGTAGCGAAATGCAGGAAGATCTGCAGCGGATAGGCACTTGGTGCAGGGAGTGGCAACTGACCCTTAACATAGACAAATGTAATGTATTGCGAATACATAGAAAGATGGATCCTTTATTGTATGATTATATGATAGCGGAACAAACACTGGTAGCAGTTACTTCTGTAAAATATCTGGGAGTATGCGTGCGGAACGATTTGAAGTGGAATGATCATATAAAATTAATTGTTGGTAAGGCGGGTACCAGGTTGAGATTCATTGGGAGAGTCCTTAGAAAATGTAGTCCATCAACAAAGGAGGTGGCTTACAAAACACTCGTTCGACCTATACTTGAGTATTGCTCATCAGTGTGGGATCCATACCAGGTCGGGTTGACGTAGGAGATAGAGAAGATCCAAAGAAGAGTGGCGCGTTTCGTCACAGGGTTATTTGGTAACTGTGATAGCGCTACGGAGATGTTTAACAAACTCAAGTGGCAGACTCAGCAAGAGAGGCGCTCTGCATCGCGGTGTAGCTTGCTCGCCAGGTTTCGAGAGGGTGCGTTTCTGGATGAGGTATCGAATATATTGCTTCCCCCTACTTATACCTCCCGAGGAGATCACGAATGTAAAATCAGAGAGATTAGAGCGAGCACGGAGGCTTTCAGACAGTCGTTCTTCCCGCGAACCATACGCGACTGGAACAGGAAAGGGAGGTAATGACAGTGGCACGTAAAGTGCCCTCCGCCACACACCGTTGGGTGGCTTGCGGAGTATAAATGTAGATGTAGATGTAGATGTAGAACTATCCGGCGAATGGTCCGGACACTTGGATGATGTCATCCAGGATACCGAGCAGCATACATAGAACACGCCCGTTGGGCATTTTGATCACAATAGCCATACATCAACATGATATCGACCTTTTCCGCAATTGGTAAACGGTGGATTTTAACATGGGTAATGTATCACGAAGCAAATACCGTCCGCACTGGCGAAATGTTACGTGATACCAAGTACTTATACGTTTGTGAGTATTACAGCGCCATCTATCACAAAGCGAAAAAAGTGGTCCAACTAAAACATTCTTATTTCTTTACGTACTACACGAATATGTAATAAAAATGGGGGTTCCTATTTTTTAAAAACGCAGTTGATGTGCGTTTGACCTATGGCAGCGCCATCTAGCGGGTCAACTACAGCGCCATCTGGTTTATCCCTTCTAGCTAGACAAGTTTCGTTCTTTGTAGTTTTTTCGTTTGATGCTTATTTCGTGAGATATTTGGCCCGGTCACTATCAATGGACCACCCTGCATATATGTCTCAGTTTTACTTTCATAGATGCATAGTAGAAAGTATGTGTGTTATGGGTGAATTGATTTCATTTCGTTAATGCTAATACTTGGAAAAAATGTGTGAAATAGTGATAATAATAATTCTTTTTAAAAGATAAATTAGTTTCATGAGCGAAAGACAATCAAACGCATTCGTTTTTACCCCTCAGAAAATATTATTTTATCCTCAGGGAATAATCGTCTTCAGGTCGTGAATGACTGTCATAGAGAGTGATGTAATATTTGTTGGCAGTGAACATTTTCACGGTGAAAAACGAGCATGAAAACTCTGTTATTGCAAGTGCGAAAGGTTTTTGTGCTTGTAATTGAATGGTAGGAGTGATACTTCTATTTGCTAGCAATGTAGGACATACCCAGCACAGTGAATACATCACTGAATTTTGCTTCGAAATCAGTTAAGATTTTGTCAAAATAAGCGATTATTGTAGCGAAATCAAAGAATTTTCTACGTAAATCAGTGAGTTTTTGCTTCAAACCTGCTCACCTACCATTGAACATGTACGTCAAAGGACCAAATGTAGTCATTCTCTCTGTTTCAAACTCAGAAAAGACACATGACAGCGACCATTTCGCAGAACATTTGCAGTAAAGGTTATTGCTTTACTATATGTTTAATGTTACACATATAATATCAAATGTTCTATATGATTTCTAAATAATTCCTGAGGGTGCAGGTGTGGTTCCCTCAACAAGAACGCTTGTGCAGGAAGCGTTTCACCAGCTGAGGTTGCGAGTGTCAGGGGAGATGAATTTGGGGTGTGGCATCGGTAGCTCGTATCGACCACGAAACTTAATATCTGTGAACTCTAAGTGCTCTGTGGAGCCTCCGTCTTAACTTTACTTTAGTCAGTCCTTTGTTACACTTCATTCTGTAAGGATACAGTGTCAAGTGTACATATATACGAGCTACGACATATATGGGAATTAAGTTTTCTATATCCTGATTATCGATCCCGTTATATGCACTACGCAATGACCACGCCAAACAATGCCTTGTTCGAAGATGTGGAAGCACAACTCCGCTCACCGAGTTTCGTCATTTCTTCGCCATTTCTTCATCATTTACGCACAGTGATTCGCATTCTGAACCAACGCCGTGTGCAAACCTGATTAGTTTTCAACAGTCGACAACTACGCCATTAGAGCGAACAATGCGCTCAGGCACCGTATCACCGGATTATGCCCATCCAACAGTGAAATGTGAACTGAACAATATTTCGAATTGTGTCTCTTCAAATCGAGTGTTTCAAGAACAAAGTGATCTCCATTCAAACACGTGTTTAGCCACCCACCAGCATGCTACATCAGTTACTGTCAGGCTGTGTGCAACGCCGCCATTACTACAACCCGCTCCGGATCCGTTCCGTGCACGTGGTGTTCCAGTTGTGTCCAATTTACATGCACAATTCAGTGTTTCGCGTAACATGGACCCCTTACCTCGCCTCAGTGGCCCGTCACATGCACTGCAGGCATGTTATGCATCAGATGGTTTCCACGCGGGTGGCGTTCTCAACCCCCCCCGCCCCCCTCACTTGTGGGGTCACCATTTCTGGTCGCTCGACCGCCTGCCGCTCCCACAGCACCGCCTGTGTCTACCGCGCTGGTCTCTTGCCCTGTTCCGGAAGCGGGGCGTTTCCATCCAGCACTCGCCACTCAGGGTCCAGTTTCTGGGCCCCCCCTCATGTGCCGTCCATCCGCTCGTTTCCACAGTACCGTCCGAGCCTGCTGTGCTGTGTTTTCTTGACACACAGTCAACTAAGCCAGCTGACGCTACTACGGATTCGCTCGCCTGATTTAAATCCGGGCCTAACACGCCAGACTCTGACTTAACCTCAGTTCAGCTGCTACCCCAAGAGACACCGAAGCTGCCCTCGTCACCCCCTCCTGGCCACCTACCGAAACTACTGCCCTTACATGATGACAACCCAGCATTGTGGTTCATGCTCGTCGAGCATCTGCTCGAGTTACATCATGTGTCTGACAGCAACTCGAAGTTTCTCTACCTTGTCACACACTTCCATGACCACTTGGATTTGATTTGTGACCTGCTCCTTTCGCCGCCACCTGCACCAAAATACGAGTTCGTAAAAAAGACTATAATGGAACGACTTGCCTGCTCGCCACAAGAGTTAATAATCAAGATTCTCCACGAGAAGCACCTGGGGGAATGCACCCCCTCACAACTCTGGCGCTGTCTTTGATTCCTCGGGAACGAGCATACCATGCCTGACACCACACTATGGGCTCTGTGGTCTGCCAAACTACCCACTGACCTACAGATCCATCTGTTACCACACTCGTTTGAGTCCATCGGCTTCTGCCTATACCCGGCCGAGTGGTCGTCTCTATGTTACTGACGTTGCGTCAGGTCTAGCTTTTCTGGTCGACATTGGTGTTGACGTGTCGATCATACCTACTTCGATGGCTCCACCCGCTCCTTCACGGACGAAGTCACTTCTACGAGCTGTCAACGCAACAACATTACCTCCCTCAGGCTCAGTAAAGGTTATGGTAACCCCATCTCCTTCTCTACGTTTTCCGTGAACGTTCTACATTGCCAGCACAGCATTTGCTGCTGTGGCAACATCACCCAGTTCATTCCACACCGTTCGTGGGCACAGCCGCCCCCGCATACCGACCTCCAGCCGGCACAGGCATGGCTTGCTCTGCCATCACCTTGTCTCCTTCTCCTGGCAGTGTTGGCTCACTCTCTCCGCTGTCTGAGCACTACAGGATCGCCCACGCATATTACATAACGGTCTATTAACCTGAACAAATCAACGAGGACAAACCGCCCTCACTGTCGCAGTCTCCACCTTCTCATCACCTTGCTCACCCTTTCTGCTGGTATCACAAAGTGTTCGGCGCCGACGCCAAGAAGTGCAGGTCCAATGCCAACACCCAAACGTCGACCACAGGAACTAAGAGACGCCGAGTCCTGCGGGGAACCTAACAGGCGTCCTCTTACATTACACCCCGTTCACTCGTCCACACGGCCGAGCGGTCGTCTCTATGTTACTGACGTTGCGTCAGGTCTAGCTTTTCTGGTCGACACTGGTGTTGACGTGTCGATCATACCTACTTCGATGGCTCCACCTGCTCCTTCACGGACGAAGTCACTTCTACGAGCTGTCAACGCAACAACATTACCTCCCTCAGGCTCAGTAAAGGTTACGGTAACCCCATCTCCTTCTCTACGTTTACCATGAACGTTCTACATTGCCAACATGGGTGAACCGATCCTCGTTATGGATTTTTTGTCTCATTGCGAACTATCTCCAAACATCGCACAGGGTTCAGTGCTCCACCATCCTACAAACACTCATATACCGTGCACCCACACCTAAGCCCAACGCTCTCTTTCCACTGCAACATACGATATCATATGCGAGTGCTCCACCCTCGCCGGCAACATTGTGACCTGCGTTACTGACCTACTGTCAGAATATGACTCAGCAACGCAACTCCACCAGGACAACGAGAAGCTGAAACAACGCATTGCATCCACTTACAGCAAGCTTGTTGCAGCTCGTACCTCACGTCTGCAACTGCAGTCGACGGCGCCGCCACCTAAACAAGATTGCTCGGCCGAGCCTAGCTCGTACTCTCACCAGGTTAGTCCATGAATCTTACTTGCATGTGACGTTCCAACCTCCCCCCCCCCCCCCCCCCCCCGATCGCGCTCGCCTCATTCAGTGCCATGTGTTTCAAACAGTGCTGCTAATGACAGTTGCAAGCGCGTTGCGACCACTCCTACCTCTCGGACAGCTACTGGGTATGTTGATAAACATTCCCCTTCTCTCACTCACCGGCCATATAACCCAGCGGCCATTCTAGCCCAACGAGCGACGCCAGCGCTGCTCTCGCCCACGACGGTTGTCCAGTGCAAGATTAACAGCAGACAGTCGCCGCTCATTCCCCTTCGCTCGGCGCTGTGCGCGCACCCACCCCCTCCACACAAGCGCCCGCCACGCTCCCGTAAGAGACATGTGACTTTCGTGCTACATTTCCCCACTCGCGCTAACAGCTAAGCCTCGTTAATCCCTACAAGTCCGAAGACTCGGCTCCAGGACATTAACCAATCTTATGTGCAGTTCTCAGTTTCTTCTGTCACTGATGGAATGACACACAAAATAGTTACCACTGCCGACCCTCCTACTAGGCATAAGGTCCGATGACTCAACCCTATCAAGTTGCGTGTGGCCCAGCAGCAGATTAATGAAGTTTTGGCGGCAGGTGTTCTGCAACCTTCAGACGGCAACTGATCTTCACCAATCCACCTCGTCCCCAAACATGACTGACCATTTCGAATGTGTGGCGATTACAGACACTTAAGCGCTCTTACCGTCATGGACAATTACCCAGTGCCAAACATCAATGACTTCACTCATATGTTATCGGGCACCACAAGTTTCTGTGTTATTGACTGTAAATGCGACTACCACCAGATTCCCGTGGCGCCAGAAGACATTCCTAAGATGGCTATTATTACGCCACTCGGTTTATTCCAATACCACTTCATACCGTTTGGCCTAAAGAACGTGGCGCAAACGTGGCAACGTTTCATTGACTTTATCTTGGGACAGTTCGAGTTTTGCTTTGCTTATTTGGCCACATTCTCGTTTTCAGCAGCTCAGCAGAGGAACATGAAAATCATCTGTCTATGGTCCTCCAGACCTTGAACCCCAACAGTGTCGAGGTCAACAGAGACAAGCTTCAGTTGCGACAGGTGTTCGTCTCCTTCCTAGGTTACACCGTCTCTGCTGACGGAACACAGCCTCCCAAATCTCACGTGCAGGCTATCATGTCTCTGCCGCCCCCAGTTACTTACAAAGAGCTACGCCGTTTCCCTCGGCACCATCTACTATCGTCGCCAACTGTGTTCCACCACTGCTTTTCAGGCATCCCTGACGGACGTGCTATCAGGCAAACAAACTTTAGGTATCAAACCCGTCTCTTGGACTGCTCCAATGCTAGAGGCCTTCAAGGCTCTGAAGTCTTCTTTAGCTCATGCTGTGACACTCGCCCACCCCAACCCCTCGGCCAAGTTATTTATCACTACAGATGCCAGTGACATAGCGTTGGGGGCAGTGTTGCAACAACGCAAGGGCGACACAGTTTCTCCCCTTCATTTCCTCCCCAAGAAACTATCTACGGTTCAGAGAAAATATTGTGCATTCGCTAGAGAGCTCCTTGCTGTTTATGAGGCAATCAAACATTTCCGCCCCGACGTCGAGGGACTTTCGTCCTCACCGAACAAAGCCCACTGGCAGAAGCGTTCTGCAACCCACCTGAGGACCCACCCCTTCGACGTTACCGCCACTTTGACCTGGTTTCTCAATTAACAATGGACGCCCATTACATCAAGGGTGCAAATAACGTCGCTGCGGATTTCTTCTCGTGGATCAATGCTGTTTCCCACATCACTGGTCTTTCCAATCTGACCTCCCTCCAAGCTTTCATGAAGATTCTCAGGCTCTCCTGCGACATCCACAAACATCACTTGTTTTCACAAAGGCTAAATTTCCTGTCGTTTCCGACGAGGTGTGGTGTGATTCTTCGACTGGCACCCCATGCCCTTTGCTCCCACCTGAGGCAGCTCAAAGCATTATAATAATAATAACGGCATGTGACGAGGGCCTCCCATCGTGTAGACCGCTCGCGTGGTGCAAGTCTTTCTATTTGACGCCACTTCGGCGACTTGCGCGTCGATGGGGATGAAATGATGATGATTAGGACAACACAACACCAAGTCCCTGAGCGGAGAAAATCTCCGACCCAGCCGGGAATCGAACATGGGCCCTTAGGATTGACAGTCTGTCGCGCTGACCACTCAGCTACCAGGGGCGGACAGCTCCCAGCATTAAGGAGTAGAAATAAAATCGGCACACAGAACTGTTTCCAGACAATCTCCCTGATACAGTGTCTCATATATTGGAGTAGAATACTGAACTGTTTCCAGACTTCGAGTTTCCACTATATCCAATGTCCACACCATTCATCAAGCTGTGACTAAATAGTATCAGAAAGCTCCAGCTGTTCAACACTGTTTATGAACTAACAAGCCAGTGGATCAAAATGTGTATAGCACCTGACGTTGAATTGGAAGTAGGGAATGTCTGGCAGGGTACACAGTACAGTTGACTGACATGCAAGGGATCAACTGTGCAACAAGCTGAAATACATTGAGGCTTGCATGACAACTGGCTGCAACACTCTCTCAAGACATCAATAGCTTAAGCAGCAACACCAGCAGTAGTGCATCCATCTCTACTACGTTTGGGGTGTGGTAAGCTGAATTTAACACCTCAAGATCCATCACAGTGTGTATATTTAAAGCATCCAATTCTCACGACCCAGCACGCCTCGTACACTACAGTGTGGATTACCATGGTTAATGTTGACCTATGGTGAACCCACATTAAACGACTCTTTGATGACATTCTCAGGTATGCACTGGAACATAAAGTTCACAGGTGGATGAGGAATTAGACAAATGAGTAAGTGTGTGTTTGTGTCTACTAATTCTACATCAACACCTATGCACATACTTTGCAGGCCACTGTACTGTGCATAGTGGAGGATAAAATGTACCGCTACCCTACCCTGTTGCATCCACAGAAAAGAGTGAGGGAAAAACGACTGTTATAAGCTTCTCTAGGAGATCTCATTTCTTTTGTCTTCCCTTTGTGGTACTTGTGTGAAATGTATAATGCAACAGTAGAATCATTTTGGAGTTGGCCTCAAACGACAATTCTCCAAATCCCCTTAAGAGTGTGTTGCAAAGAGAATGTCCTCCCTCCAGGGATCCCCATTAGAGCTCACGATGCATCTCCATAATACCTGCATGCTGATCAAACTTACCAGTACCAAATCTAGCAGCATGGCTCTGAACTGCTTTGATGTCTTCCTATAATCCAACTAGTGGGGTCCAAACCACTCAAGCAGTACTCAAGAATGGGTCACACTAGTGTTCTACATGCTGCCTCCTATATACAGTGTGTAAACTTTTTGATGGGAGAGTTGTGAGGGGAGTGGGGGGAGAGCAGGAAGCAAGCATTGGCTGGCGAGGGGAGAGGAGCCGTTGGGGGGGGAGGACAAGACACGCCTACCAGTTGCAGTGCTGACACTACAAATTGCGCGTCATGCTTACACGAAAGCAGACGAAAGGCTTGGAAGTAAAACTCGCTTTAAATGTTGTTCGTAAACGAAACTGAAATCGTCATGTACATTAAAATCTATATATATAAAAATGAATGTATGTATGTTTGTCTACTATGCGCTCACAAATCATTCATCCGATTGCAATAAAACTTTGGTGCGTTGTTCTCCGACGCCTGAAAAGAGTAATGAACAACGTTTTTTTTTTTTATAGGTAGGTCACTGTTGCATTCGTAGAGCAATGTATTAGGTTCAGTCGTGTCTTGCAGTGGACCCGGGTTCGATTACCACTGCTCGCAATTTTTTTTCATTTTATTTCATTCCCCGCAATGTTAAACTGTTAATTATAAAATTTAAATATACTTAAACACGTCATATAGTATATCGTAATTGTCAATCTCTATATATAAAAATGAATCTATGCATGTCTGCCCTCTGTGCGTTCCCAAACCATTCATCCGATTGCGATGAAATTTTGGGGATTTGTTCTCCGTACGCTCACGAAGGTTCCTAGCCGAAAAAAAAGAAATAAGACACATTCTTGAGGAGATATGACGTCATAAACAATGAGACGCCACCGCGGGAAAATACCCAGATTTATGCATCCACTATTTGAGAATGAGAGCACTTAGCGACTAGCAACAAACGTTACATACAATTTCAAACCTTTACGAAAAAATTTCTCGCTGACACCCCCGACAAAATAATGAAAGGAAAAAAGGTTGTCGCTTACTACATTTTCTCAGTACATAACGTAAATCTGCCGCAGTAGGCATGACGTTTTAATGTATTATTTCGTTACTATTAACTCTAATCGCAACATATTTTGCATACGGTATCCACATATTTCAGTAAATGCGCTGGCAAATTTATATCTCTTTACCCTCCAGCAGGCGCGTCAACTTTCATGACGCCACTAGTCACGATGTATCTCGTGGATACATGGGACGATTTTTGTGGTTTTTTGTTTGTTTACAGGTTCTTTTTCTTTTGTTTTTGTTTTAAATTGCAGTTACCTTTATTGTTACAGATTTTACATCAGGCTCATTACACTTTCAAATTAACAGTAATATTTGACATTTTGTAATGGAGAAGTACATGAAATTCTTTTAAAAATTGATTTTATTATAGATACAAATAAATCATTGAACTAATCAAAGCATGTCTCTTTTTACTGATTGCCCTCTACAGAAAGACATTGTTCACAAATTATTTTTGTGTGCTTTTGCAAAGAGAGATGTGTACCACATTTTTCACATGCATACTTGCTGAGACAAGTCTTTTTTGTCTCCCTGTAGCATGACTGGCACCTTTTTCTTTTTTTGTTTTCTGATTGCAAGGATTGTTCAGTGTTTTCTTGCTCTTTTCCTTTAGCTTTGTACTTTACTAGCATTGACTTTATATCATCAGGTAGATTCATAATAAGAGCTCTTCTTTGGAGATGATCTTGCAGTAGGGTCAGAGCCAGCCAAAGTTTTGAGGTACTCGCGCCGATTTGAGTATTTATTCTTGTTGCCCAAGAACATTACTCTTGAGTTGATGCCTGCAATGTTCAACAGGTGGAAAAATATCACCATAGGCCATCTTCTTGTTGACCTAGCTACACTGTAGGTTGCACAGGAATTGTCAACTACATCAACTCCTGATTTGGTGTCATTATAGTGTAGAATAATTGCTGGTTTTTTCTCTAAACCTTCCGAAACCTCACTTGACGATACATGCATACTCGAAAGGAGGACTACAGTTTTCCCTTTTTTCGGGACATACGACACAAGGGTTTCATTGTTGCTGTAGGCAAATACGCTATCATATCGCTGTCTACTTTTTGGTGCTACGAAATTCAATGGCAGTTCCTTCTTGTTTTTTCTAATTGTGCCTACAAACGACAGTCTCCTTTTATGCAGTTCTCTTACTAACTCCAAACTAGTGAACCAGTTATCTGCTGTAATGTTTCTACCCGTCCCATATATTGGTTCGGCAAGTCTCAGAACTATTTCTTTGGCGGAGTTGTTATTCTGAAAGGGTCCTTCTGGTTGTAATCCAAACTATATTTCCACGTTGTAAGTATAATAAAGCTTGGCATCACATAGGCAGAAAATTTTGATGCCATATTTAGATGATTTGGATGGTATGAACTGGCGAAATCCACACCGGCCTCGAAATGCTGGTAGCTGCTCATCAACTGTGACGTTCTGACCGAGGGAGTAATGTGTCTTGCAGTTATTCGAACACATGGTGAACATTTCCCTCATGGCTGCTAATATGTCTGTCTTGCGCCGTTCTTGTCTTGTGGCTCCATCATCAAAACGAACACATCTTATTAGGAACAGGAAACGTTTTTCGGACATGGTCATTCTAAAAACATTCAGACCAAGGTCATCTGCTGTCCAGAAGTCGTGAACATTCTGTCGCCCACCACGGAACGCACCAGCAAGATATAACAAGCCAAGAAAGGCTTTTATTTCGATTGCGTCTGTGTCCCTGCACTCACTCCCGCGAGCAAAGTTTCCTTTCAGATCAGCTGTACGCCTGTTAGTGTTGACCACAATTAGATCTAGGATATCATTACTGATGAATAGGCTCCAGCAGTCAATTTCAGTTACCATTTCTTTGCGTCTCCAACTATCCCAGGCAGTTTGGTTAGTATATTATGAGGCCATGTCTGTGTTGCGTTCCAGGGCACTTTCCTCCATTTAGTTCCATCCTTACCTAAAATAAAAAATAAGTACATTACACCATTATTAGATATTGTTATTATATCTGAAATCATATTTATTGTCTTTTCTACTCACCATCAGTTTCCTGCACTTCATTATTTTCCTCTTCATCAAATTGATCATCTGTGTCTGAGTTTACAGACCGTGTTTCGAGTATATCTTCGGTTTCTGAATCAGTTTCTGCAAGATCATCTTCATCTTCAATAGATACCTCATCGTCGAGAAGAAGGCGATCTACCTCTTCTAAATCCTTAGGATTTTCTAGATCATATCGTTTACTCATTTTGAAAGAGAGTACACGTAGCTACAACGAAACGTTGCTTCATTTAGAAGACAACAACGCAACTGCCGACTTGCGTACGCTGCAAACAATGCAACAGCTGCACTCATTAGTGGCGACAAAGCGTTACCCGAGTAGGCGCGCTGTATCTGAGAGATACAGGCAGTACACGTTCCCACACCTGACTCATTTATGACCTTGTCAGTATCGGGATAAGACTGAAATTCCTGTGAAGCAATAAGAAAGGCATGACACAAGATGTCGTGGGCCAGCAAACCGTTACCACTGTTCATTGCGGTAATATTAGAGAAAAAGTAGGTCATGTATCTCACAGATACACGCGTGACTGTCGGAGGGTTTACGACATATAATACACGAGATATGACGTGGTAAACATCGAGATGCGTGAAAAAGTGCCGCGTCAGGCATGACGTTTTGTTCTATTATTTCTTCACTATTAACACTATTCGCAACACATTTCGCAAACGTGTTAAAAAAAGTATTTGTAAATGGGGTGAAGCAATTTTTTCTGCTCCGTTTCCCTATCGCAGCATTCAATCACACGCAATATAATTTTGCGAGCATCGCTAAGTAATACTGGTTTCCTTCTAACCGTAGGGCTACCGGTAGGAGATGTTGGCGACTCGCGAGATGGGCCAGCAACTGCCTCTTCACTCATTTTGATAATGTTTAGCACAACTGCACAATATAAACACGCAGAACAGTACAGCGCAAAACAATAACGATGCAGACGACGATGGCTACCTTGTACAACATAGTCAGCTACGTAATGTTGGCAGCAGTCGAAACTGCGTGCATACCGAAGCCTCCCGACGTTTACCGACTTCTACCGATTCAGGACTAGGGAAAGGCTTGCCATCTGAAAGTTTACACACTGTAGTTGAGCTCAAGTTTCCAAAAATTCTCTCAATAAAACGAAGTGCACCACTCTTCGTCCCTACTATCAACCTAACATGCTCATATCGCTGTCTATACTTAACTCTGTTACTATTGCTCCTATAAATAGAAATTCCATACAGCAGAGTTTACAGACAGTGTATGTAAGTTTATTAATGCTCCGGTTGGTTTGGATGCAATACAAACTGAATTTAAAGAATATAAAAGACAGTTATTTGCAAAATATTGCAGAGTGATGAATATGTTTCATGAAGAAAAAAGAATGACTATGTTTTAATGACAGTGTTCTGTTTACCACAGCTAAGAAAGAACAAATATGTATATCAACAGTGTGTAAAAGTTACATCAAAATATATACAGGGTGTTTCACTAAACGTGTTTGCCTCTGTAAGTTACAAAGTAATATGCGATGGAAATATTTATTGCAGTAGGTCAGCATAAGAAACGTTACACTGTCTGCGGAGCTATGAACATAGTTTATTGTGTTATTATTCAAAGAGTTAAAGCAAAAATATGTAATTTTTTAAATGGAACAATGGTTGTTTCTATCATGCACTGGAATCAGTAACACCAGCTGTGTATACATCAATTTAAATTACATTCCTATCACTTTTAGTTTGGGAGCTACAACCCTTCAGAGTTTCAGGGGCAGATACTACACACATTGCACATAACACAATGCGCCTTCTAAATGTGGTGCGACTGAGTTATAACGTCGCCGGATTCACGGAGCGAGAAGCTTCCTCGATGCGCTGTTAGACTGCCGACTGTCGCCGCACACGGCCGTATACCCGACAGTTCGAGCCACAAAAACAAATGGGGCTCAATATACCACAGTTACTGACATTGGATGAAGATGGTATACACGAATAACCAGCATGTTGACATGTTGCTGTTGCTCGGCGAGTGCCGACACGATGCCGCTGAAGCAGCCATGGCGTATGCCGTGAGATATCCTAGGCAAAGGGCTCCGGGAGCCATTACATTCTTACGTGCAGAACAACAACTTCGGGAAACAGGCAGCTTGGTAATGCACTGCAGTAACAGATGAAGAACTGCAAGAAGTGAGGAGATGGAGGTATTTGTTTTAGCTGCAGTACACCATGATCCTCATGCCAGCTTACGAGCCATTGCTGCAGTCGCTGGTGTCAGTCTCATATCTGTGTGGCATATAGTACACAGCCAAAGGTTTCACCCGTACAGCCTGTCACTGACCCAGGAGCTACATGGGAACGATTTCCGTGCGAGAGTTACATTCTCTGAATGGTCCATGCGTAATTTCATGCTGGAGTCTTTACAAGGTGTTATGTTCTCTGATGAATCCATGTTCTCAAATTATGGTGCAGTGAATCGCCATAACGTGCACTACTGGGCCGCAGACAATCCTCAGTGGGTACGACCTGTGGACCGTCAACGTAGGTGGCCTAGTAACGTATGGTGTGGAATCCTTGGGGATGAAATCATCGATGCACACTACTTCCCAGGTACACTGACAGATGAATTATATCGTGCGTTTATAGTCGACAGTTTGGGTGGTCTCCTTGAACAGGTGTGTCTACATCCAAGAGTCCATATGTGGATGCAGCACAATGGTCACTCAGCCCGTTATGCATGTGCTGTTGTGGAAGAACTAAACAACAGGTTTGCAGGGAGGTGGTTCGGGCGCCATGGTCCTCATTCATGGTCTGCAAGGTCGCCCGATTTAACATCATTAGATTTCTTTTTGTGGGGATATCTAAAGTATCGTGTTTATGTCACTGAGCCCACATCTGCAGATGATCTAAAACGGCGCATCGAGGACGCATGTTGCTCTCTGTCACCAGCGATGTTACATCTCGTCACAGATCCTTTAGAAGGCGCATTGCATTGTTCATTCAGAACATGGACACACATATGAACGTCTCATTTAAACAAACTTCCCACCACCAGAACATCCATCACCCACCACACAGCCATGTATTATGTACAGTGTGTAGTATTTGCCCCTGAAACTCTGAAGGGTTGTAGCTCCTAAACTAAAAGTGATAGGAATGTAATTTAAACTGATGTATACACAGCTGGTGTTACTGATTCCAGTGCATGATAGAAACAACTATTGTTTCATTTAAAAATTGCATCTTTTTGCTTTAACTCTTTGGATAATAACACAATAAACTATGTTCATAGCTTCGCAGACAGTGCAACGTTACTTATGGTCAACTATCGCAATACATATTTCCGTCGCCTATTACTTCGTAACTTACAGAGGCAAACACATTTAGTGAAACACCCTGTATAATCATAAATTATATTTTTAGAAGTTGCATGTTTTCTTCCATCATACATACTTCCCATGAGACATAAGAGTTCAGCTGTTGGAGAGAGAGTCGTAGTAGTTCAACACATTAGCATTGTTAGAGAGACTTTGCAGTCCATTTGTTGCTATGTCGAAGAGTTAGTAAATTTTTACGTGAGATAAAACTTAACAGTTCAAATGTTGCAATGTCAGACAGTGAGACGTAGCAGTTCATACATTTTTCAGTTGTTGCTGCACTTAGCACTTCATTATTAGAAGCGAAATTAATAAAAATAATGCAGTAAAACATTCATTGCTGCTAAGTTTATTATGACTAAAATTCTTTTATTCTAGTTGGACTTCAACACAAAATGGAAGGGGCGCATTTAACTCAAACAGAAATATGCCTGCATGGATAGAACAGCACTCCAGTCTCATCAAGGAAAATGTTTTACATGGTCGACTATTATCAAGAACCCTAATAGTCACATGCAGTTCAGTTGATGATTCACTCGATGCTTTTACAGAGTTACAGATTCAGAGTAAATTTTACATTAGCTGCATCCCTTGCTGTAATTAATAGAGATTTGTTCTGCCACACAGATCTATAAAATCTTTACCCTTCACAAGGATCACAAATAAACACTTAGAAAGTCACAGAGAATATTGAACCGATGGATCTTGTTTTCTTCCCAGCCTTTCAAACCTTCACCACAAAGGAAACACAAGGTTTGATCACCTTTACTGGTATAAAAGAATCCAACTTCACTGAGTTCGTGTGGGCACTGCATAATAACTAACAAGTAGTTGTTGAAGGATGCTAGGCTCTCCTCATACATATTATATTTAAATTGAGTTACCCCAATGGTGATGTCTAGCATATCATGCTTTGAACTGCACGTGACGATAGTTAATACATTCGTCAATGTACATGCTTTTCCATTCTGTGCTGGCTACAAGTATCGTGCAAATACACTTCATGCTGTAACATTTAACTCGGCACAGACAGTCGGTAATCTTGCCCCATTCTTCTCATTACTTTTTTCGAGAAATTTCATTCACATACGACTTATAGGGAATTCGTCCAGTACAAATGACAACATTTTACAATATGTGCGGCACTATAGAAGAAGCCTATTCATCTCTTTTCTGAACTGACATATTTTATCTGCAAATTGCACTTTCTTCTTATCATTATTAGAGGAAGCCTACAGACGACATACGGTTTAAAATAACAAGAAAGGAGTGCGTTCAAACTCTCGACTTTGTGGTAACACAGCACGACCTTTATAAGCAGATTACAACACAAAAACAGCTCGAGCAATCGAAAAACACTGCCTCCACATCCTATAGTGTGGCCAGTTCATGTAGACTGATGGATATAGGATTTTCAAAGATGGGCAAGATAACTGGCCCCTAATGTGAACAACTCTGGCTTAGTTTCTGTGGTGGTCAGCTGGCAAACAGCTTTTATGTTACAGACTGCACAATCTATAGCCACCATTCTCGCTGTGTGTCTCCCTCTCACTAGTAATGATTCATCAAACAAGATAGAGAACAATTTGATGACAAAAATATGATTACCAGTCATGTTATTAGACTGTTGTATCTTCTTTAACCGACCAGTGATTGCTTCGAGGACATAATAGCGTAAAACATACTGGTTTTCCTCAATGTCAGTAGAAACCTCAAAGCTTAAAGTGTCTGCAGAAATTGAGGCGTTGAGATCAGAAACGGGACTTGTCATCAGTTTTGGGGTATATGAGTTATTACCGTACTTGGTATTTTCACACGATTCCGCATCTGTTGGTTCTAAAATGGGATTTGTTCAGTGTTTTTTTTCCCTGTCAAACTCAGTGTTGGAATTAAGTTTCGTGCAGAAAGACGACTTGTCACAAAGGCAAGTCCCTATATTACACGAATGAACGTGAGGCTTGAGGGCAGTTCTGTAGCGGTTTGCAGTAATCAGCTGTGAGATTTCAAAATGGCTTTGGTGATGGAACCGTCAGCCGAGTCCGAAGACGATTTACATGAATTTAGAAGGAAGAAAAGACGCCCTGAATTGTGGAAGAGGAACGTGATTAAACAAAATAAGGTTAAGGGTTTGGAGCATACCAACTGGAAAGGACACATGGTTCTTAGGAGGGAAACAGGTGCAGATTACAGGTAAATAGTCATACAATGTTCATTGTTTGAATTCTCTGTACATAATGTAATATTCTGTAGCAGAGGCAAATTGCGTAGAAACATTGTACTGAAATGTGAATATAAATTCCATTCATGGACGCAAAGTTTCAATTTTTGTTAGTTGTAATACAGGAAATATGTAAAAATATGTTATTTGCCGATTATATAGGTTAATAATACGCTAATATTTGTTTACAGATGCCGGCGTAAATTTCTTGAGATGTTCTCATTTGCTGAGGAACTATTATTTACAGAATTCAACAACATGATTAACAAAGATGGACAGGATGGGTACTTGAGTGTTCACATCCTTCCCTTCATTCCAAAAGCAAGGAGACCACTCCCAAATTGCGTTACCAATCGTGAAAGGACAGCAGACTATTATTATAAGGTAACTGGCATGACAACTGTGATATTACTTTATTAACTATTTCGTTCCCGAATTATGGCATATATTTAATAGGATTACAGTATTACGATTATGTAGATTTTTGTTTTATGATGCGAATTCACTTGTATCTGCAGGTTAAAGTTGGCTTCAAGGAAACTACGGTCTGCAAGAAAGCTTTTAATGCACTCCATGGAATAACAAAACACCAAGTAAAGAGACTGTGCAGCTTAAGTCAAGGAGGAGTAATTTCGGCACATGATGGTCGTATTAGACACCAACACCATTATTCCGTTCCAGAAAATACCACTGTCATGATAGCGGAATTCACTGAGTCGTTTCCTGTAATGCTAGTTCATTATGCACATTGTGGTAGGAGGAAGAGATACCTCTCAAGTTCTTTATCTGTGAAAACCATGTGGGAAATGTTTCTTGAAAAATACGACCCTGAAATGTAAATAATTTATAGGTCTCATCAAAGGTATGATATCGTCATTTTTTTGATTATTTCAAGAATCATTACAACTATGGCTTTGTCGTCCTCGAGTGGATGTCTATGGTGAACGTGAAATGCTTACATGTACAACTGGAGAGAACAACCCTGCTATCAAAATTGCAGCGCAAAATGAGTTGAAACTCCATAAGCTTCAGGCATGTCAGTTCTATGATATCATGGACATTGTGAAAAACTTCTACAAGGAGAAGAGGTGGAAAAATCAGAAATGATCACATTTGATTTCATGCAGAACATGCCTGTTCCACACATACCGGAAACTGATATGTTCTGTTTGCGTCAGCCAAGGGTATTTATATTTGGTATTCATAGATTTTCTGATAACAAAGCTTTCATTTATATCTTTAATAAAGTAAGCGCTAAGAAGGGTCCTAATACAATGGTTTCTCTTCTTATGGATTTCATAAGTAAACATTTGGCCTCTAGTGTGAAAACGTTGTATACATTTTCAGATGCCTGTGCAGGACAGAACAGGAAACGCACAATGGTTCAATGTTGGTACACTTTAGTTCATGTTGTTGCTGTTGTGGCCTTCAGTCCTGAGACTGGTTTGATGCAGCTCTCCATGCTACCCTATCCTGTGCTAGTTTCTTCATCTCCCAGTACCTACTGCAACCTATATCCTTCTGAATCTGCTTAGTGTATTCACCTCTTGGTCTCCCTCTACGATATTTACCCTCCACGCTGCCCTCCAATGCTAAATTTGCGATCCCTTGATGCCTCAGAACATGTCTTACCAACTGGTCCCTTCTTCTCGTCAAGTTGTGCCACAAACTCCTCTTCTCCCCAATTCTATTCAATACCTCCTCATTAGTTATTTGATCTACCCATCTAATTTTCTGCAATCTTCTGTTCCACCACATTTCGAAAGCTTCTATTCTCTTCCTGTCCAAACTATTTATCGTCCATGTTTCACTTCCATACATGGCTACACTCCATACAAATACTTTCAGAAACGACTTCCTGACACTTAAATCTATACTTGATGTTAACAAATTTCTCTTCTTCAGAAACGCTTTCCTTGCCATTGCCAGTCTACATTTTATATCTTCTCTACTTCGACCATCATCAGTTATTTTGCTCCCCAAAACTCCTTTACTAGTTTAAGTGTCTCATTTCCTAATCTAATTCCTTCAGCATCACCCAACTTAATTCGACTACATTTCATTATCCTCGTTTTGCTTTTTTCGATTTTAGTTCATAGTGGTAGATTTTCCAATGTTTTCCATATGTTTCCAACCAGTGGGTATTCCTACAATGCTTGTGACAGGGACTTAACAAGTCTGGAATTACGGAAAAGGAAACTGGACATTGTGTATTCTCCAAACCAATGGTTCACAGTACTACAGAAAGCAAGGAGACGCATGAATATTGAACTATTCACACAAGACGCATTTCTTGACTGTCAGAAAGTCTATAACTGTGAAAGGAGAAAAATGGGCCGTTACACGCTACAAACTATTAGAGTTCACTGACCAGTCAAAATGCGTCTCTGTTCCACCCAGTAGCAGTAGAATTGTGAAATATGATTGTCATTTGGTTAAGGCTGGGACAGTCCCTCATTTCCATAATGTGCCAAGAGCATCCATGGACATTGTTCCACTGAAACCTGAGAAACTGAAGGATATTGTATGCATGATTATACCTTTGCAGTTTCGTGATTATTTTGATAGCTTTCTAAAACAAAGTGACATTAATAAACTGGTGTCAATGAATCTGGAAGTGAAGATTGGGACAGTGATCAAAACAAATGTTCAAATGGTTCAAATGGCTCTGAGCACTATGGGACTCAACTGCTGAGGTCATTAGTCCCCTAGAACTTAGAACTAGTTAAAGCTAACTAACCTAAGGACATCACAAACATCCATGCCCGAGGCAGGATTCGAACCTGCGACCGTAGCGGTCTTGCGGTTCCAGACTGCAGCGCCTTTAACCGCACGGCCACTTCGGCCGGCCTCAAAACAAATGTAAAAAGGGTTGTTTAATAAGTAAAACATGTGGAATTAACTCTCCCATGTTACATGTGTATGAATATGTTGAAGAAATTACAAATAATATTTTGCTTGTAGATGTGGTATTTTGTTTCATTATACAATATTTCAGTAGAATGACTGTTGTTTAAATCAAAAAGGGTGTATTTCAGTAATTTTCTGTTAGTTGCCTTCATCTGATGATTACAGGTTGTTGGTATAACATTTCATTCTTCCTCACGAGCCTGTGGGACTAACTATAAGATTTGGGAATAACGCTATTCAGAATTATACAGTTTTTCAATATATCTCAGAACATCAATTGGGTGTCATATCCCATTTTTGATCTCAATGCCTCAATTATTCAGACCAAATATAGTAGCTCTGCTTCAGAAATATTACTTGTTTATGTACGAGGAATTTATGAGTGGCATTCCACAACCAATGAGTTCCATGTTCTTAATATTTGATGATATTTCTGTTTGTGATGTATTTCAAATAAACTATTTGATAATTTAATTTGTAATTAATTAAAATAAGTTTAATTTCATTTATTCATCCAGGTACATAGTGATATTGTATGGACGTCATCAAACAAACACGAAACTCGATACAATAAGGAATATACAATGCAATAAAACTTATTGTGGTTTTATGAGTAAATGCAGTAAAAACGAAATATTGCAAGGTGTAGTGTAGAAAAACCATACAGTGTGATTCATTGTCAATACGATAAATTCAAAAGGCTGTACAGTGTGTGAGAAATAGAGTATGGTAGCAAAAAATTATTGCATAGTTGCATGCTATTTTTTGTAAATAATTTCTTGCAAGATTCAATAAATATTTATTGCATTAGATGCATGTAATCATTCTTACTACAAAAGGACTTTTGCATGATATATTTTAAATCTGTTGAACACAGTTATTCATGACTGACAACATCCACCACAGTTTTTTTTTTGAATAGAAGGTGAACACAACTGGGTTTCAGGTGCGCAATTCCATCTTCACATGCATGTGAAAAATTACAACTGAAATTTCTCAACTGTCAACCTCTAGAAGACCCGAGGTAACTTGTAGTAATATATGTTTATATAAGTCAACTAACAGGAGTTAATATAGTGATTACCTGACACATGGCACGCAAACAAAAAATTTATCTCACATGTTTCTAGGCCAGATGGAAAATCTCTTAAAGAGGAGGACCTACATAAAACACATTAGCTCCCAATGTATAACAGAGCACAACCACAGCAAATAAAATCAAAAGACCAAGTATTCATGTCCCAACATCCCACTATTCACAATACAAACTTACTGTGGTCCAGCCTTAAGGTTGTTACTAACATACTTCCGCATAAAGCGAGATAACGGGAATTTTGCACACTGAAACCAGAAAAAGAAATGATGCACGGTCTCTACGCCTACAGGCCTCAAGGTGTACATGAAATGTTTCCTTTTGTAATGTTTCTGACTTACCAGTACTGCATACATGCTCATCTAGTACTGTACCAGCCACAAGCCCTCAATCTGAAAATGTAACTATAATAGTGAGTACTCACGTATCTAAGGTCATAAGATGAAAGAAACTGTGGTGGTATGAAAGAGCCAACATTCATTGTAATTTAGAGTTAAAACGAAACTACTAAAGATGTGGTACATCAAAAATAAAAGCCACAGACAGCAATCCAATCACTGATTAACTGATAATACCTAATAAACACAGTAACATGCTGTGTGACAGCTGACAAAATCACACAGACCTTATGTAGTTAAATAGCAAAATAAAATATAGGATCAAATACAAACAACTCATCAAAAGCTATAATCCAATGGTATAACTGACAGCTAGTTCAGAAGATAAATAGTGGAAGTCAGTGATAGGTCGAAAACTGGATTTCCATTGTAGAAAAACCAGAACTTAGAAATAAACTAATAGTGCTGCCAGTAGGAAGGAATAGCGAAAACAATGAACCCAGATGAGAAAACACCATTGTTCAGGCACTCAGTCCAACAAGGTCCAGTGGACACATCCTCGGGTAGCCTAATAGTAAAGACGCAAAAATAATCAGCTGACTAAGAACTTAGAAATAAACTAATAGTGCTGTCAGTAGGAAGGAATAGCGAAAACAATGAACCCAGATGAGAAAAGAAGTGAAGTGCATGCACTATAGACAAAAGTGTGCGTGCAGCCATGAAAAGTGATATGAACATTAACTGGTCTGGAATTGGCCAGGTTAAATTCAACTTCAGTTGCAGTTATTAATATGAGATGGAAATAGCGAAAAAAGTTTTGTTTTCCTTTTTTCCAGGAAAATGATTAAATTATTGCAAGTGTATATTAACCTAATGATAAAAAATTAATGACGAATATTCAGTCTTTCATATAAATCTACTGTTGCTCATCTTATGACTTGAGATATGTGACTACCCACTATTACAGGTACATTTTAGGATTGAGGATTTACACTATAGGGAAAATACAGTGGTTACATGTTTATATCTACATAATAACCTGCAGATGTGCTTGTGATGCCACAAAACCTGTTGTGAGCCCAATCAAAAAAGATGTTCATACTTCTGTAGTAGTTTTTTATTTACCAAGGCACTGATTTGCAATTATGTTTGTCTGGACTCCATAATATTTTGCAAACAATATACATTTAGTTGAACAATAACCTATTTAGAAGATCTTAGTATGGAAAGTCTTCATGCTTTTTCTTAAAGCTCATTTTCTTAAAGTGTTTCAATCCTGTACCACAGAACGGAAATATGAAAAATATGAAGCCCTTGTGCATTCTATTCTCCACTTGCTTGTGATGAAACGTAAAGTCAAAAAGTGAATTCAGCTTATTTTTGTCATTTAGTCTAGGTTTCTGTCTAGATATAAACCCAAAATTCAGTCATAGGTTCTCTCTGTCGGTACATGCTTATTACTGATAACGAGATCTTGCTGAGACTTTTTTTTTAAACGAATTAAATTCGTTTTAGAAACATTTACAGTCGTCCAGTTTTATTCAAATCAGTCTTGTTTATACCCCAGTACTCCACTGGCAGTGTTTCATAACACCTTATATACTTCTCTTATTACAAAATTTGTGTCATCAGTGAGCGATGTAATTTGTGCATTGTTTGTAGAGACTGTTAAACTCCCACTTCAACCGATTAGTTGTTTGATAGTAACTTATTTGAGACTCTGAATTTCAGACTAAATTATTTTAAGATATTGTGGCATACTGTTTCAAGTTTCTTCATATTTCCTTGTCAAAATACCTTTTATGAATTGCATGTTATCATCCAGAGATCGCAGTGCCACATCCAAACTAATCAATGCAAACCATTACCACAGACATTAGCGAGGGCTCACTGCAGTCTGCAATAATCAGTGGGAGACACTTCAGAGGACCACACCTCCCTCTCAGCGTTGCAGTTCCCTCGCACTGACGTCAATATCGTGTTGAGCATGAAAGAGCTCTGACAGTCTGTGACCTCATCTGAAGGAGTCAAGATCGTGGTGTAGGGCCAACGAGTTGTTAAAGTTTCAAATGAATTTGTATTGTCATAAACGTCGAATATTGCACATCAAGAGAACAGTTTGTTGCATAGTGCATCAAGTGAAACGTTTTTAGAAAAAAGTTGTCGTAAATTATCCAGTACTCCTGTCGCAAACAAGTGTGTCACAGTTGAGTACATCTTTATTCATTAATGCAATAAAGTTAACTAATATTTCACATTCTAGTTTGATGAGTCTTCTCCCAGAGCAATCAAGGAATTCATAGTTGTGGTCAGATAAAAGTAATTTCATGTGATAACAACATTTTGAGCTGTCTTATTCAGTATTCTTACCTTTATGAAAACCATATAGAAATATAGAGAGGAGGGTCAGATTTTACAAGAAATTTGATACGTTTTTCCAGGACAGTTTCTATAGATTTTAAGAAGACTGGCAGAAATGATATGGGTATGTAGTTACCTACCTCTATCACGTCTCTCTTTTCAAGTAGGAGCCTGTTTTGGTAAATTTTAATCTCTGTAGAAAATTGTCTTTGAAATATATTATTTGTAACATGGAAGCCAGAAGATATTTCATTTTTCGGATTCATTACCCTCAGAACTTCTAGCTTGTCTGTGGGATCTAACATCGTTGGTCATCTCAGTACCGAACAGCATTTTACAACATCCACTATAGAAGTACAAACTGGAAACAGACTAAAATGTAATAACCCCAGTATTATACAGATTTTCCTTTGTAGATAAAAATATATTTTTTATGAATCTGTACACTACCCTTAATACCTACATAATAAAAGACCTAAATTAATACTATGTAGGATGGTTAATGTTGATCTAAAAGTGAACAAATGGTTATTCTGAACAGGTTCTGCACAAAACCTCTTACTTTAAATCTCACTAGAATAGATGAAAATGCGTTTTCTTTTATAGACAACATTTTGATCAGCTTTGAATACAGTGCTGCTGAGGGAATAAATGTAGACCTAGGATTTTTTGACCACAGATTATAAATAGTGAACCTACACTAGTATTCTTCATTACCAAAGGCAAATAGAATTTCTTGAAAATATAACAGGGAGGGCATCTCTGAAAACAGTGAGGGTTTATTCACTTACTAAAAAAATAAATGGGACCAAGTATACTAAGATTTAACACTGATAAAGCATTCAGTACTTTATTGATGAGATTCGTGTGACTTTTTAAAATGTTTTTTCCCAAAAAAATGATAAAAATTAAACTATTTAAAAGAAATAGCAAACCGGAAATAACATATGGCATACCAGTCTCAAACCAAATACTGAAATATCTTATGAACGCTGAAGACTAAGCAAATATCCACAACTTGTGCTGTTCTGGCCAGCTTCTGATGACATCTACAGGCTTCCTGTGATGAGTTATTTAATGAATAAGGACTTTTATTTCTTGTACAGTTAATATGACCATGCGTCGCCACGTCGCAGGTGCATAATCATAGTTTAACAACAAAAAAGACGAATATGTATGTGTCGTCATGCAATTACTTCTCCTTCTGTGAAGTCCAATTCTACAATAGCAGCCCAGTTTCACGAACAAGAAGTAAATATTTCCTAAGTTTAATGTTTAATTTCGCTCATGGGTAAAAAGTCTGCAATTCTGTGAAACAAACGACATCTCTGTAAATCGATGTTGACTCAGTTCGTTAACCTCTGGTTGTAATTTCTCCTTTCATATACATTTTATGAGGATAATTTATTCCAACAAGCCTCTCCAGAGTATAGCAGCGCTTAAATAAACGCCTCCATTTGCTACATCTCCCAGACATCGCTAATATAGGTTAAAGTCAATGTTCAGACTAGATACGAAGTGCAAAAAAAAAAAAAAAAATCTGGTATTTGTTAAAGGTGACTTAAAAGACTGCAGCTGACCTGTAACATTCACTGTTCGGTCATAAAGTCCTTTATCTGACTATAATTGCCGATAATAGTTCAATTCAAATCACTCAGTCTAAATTCACAAAAACTGAAGTGCTAAACTTTTGTAATGTAGTAGTAGTAGTATTAGTAGCTTTATTCATCCATAGGTTTCTTTTTACAAGGATATAGGCCATTACAAAGTATCTACAAGTTTAGATCAATTTAAAATAAGCTAATTCGTATACATATATACTTACAGACTTCTAGTTAGACATAATCATTTGATTCACTCCTGGTATACAATACTTTTTTACAAATAAGTTGTTAAAATAATGTAATGCCACACTGTTCACTCATATCTCACTATCAGTCACTGCACACACTACACACACATTGTTTCATAAGCCTTCACACACACACACACACACACACACACACACACACACACACACACACACACACACACACTGGTGATCTCTGGGCAATTTTCTGCACTGCTACTTCCAATTTGCTATCCAGAAAAACTGAGTTAGCATCCCTCCATAGTGAGTGAGATGTTGAACTCAGAAAGAGGAGGAGGTGCTAGTATTGTGCTATGTATAGCTTGGGGGTAGGTGTTTCTAGAAAGGAAAAAAGAAGGAAAAAACATAAAGCGAAGGTGTTATGTGGAATGTTGGATGTTTTACAATAATTATTATTATTATTGAAACTTCCTGGCAGATTAAAACTGTGTGCCCGACCGAGACTCGAACTCGGGACCTTTGCCTTTCGCGGGCAAGTGCTCTACCATCTGAGCTACCGAAGCACGACTCACGCCCGGTACTCACAGCTTTACTTCTGCCAGTACCTCGTCTCCTACCTTCCAAACTTTACAGAAGCTCTCCTGCTAGTTCTGCAGGGTTCGCAGGAGAGCTTCTGTAAAGTTTGGAAGGTAGGAGACGAGGTACTGGCAGAAGTAAAGCTGTGAGTACCGGGGGTGAGTCGTGCTTCGGTAGCTCAGATGGTAGAGCACTTGCCCACGAAAGGCAAAGGTCCCGAGTTCGAGTCTCGTTCGGGCACACAGTTTTAATCTGCCAGGAAGTTTCATATCAGCGCACACTCCGCTGCAGAGTGAAAATCTCATTCTGGATTATTATTATTATTAGTTATTTGTATAACATTTTTTATCAAACCCCTACTCTGTTTCATCTAAGTAATGCTTCAATGTATAAAATGTATTGCATAACAGGTGTTTTTAGCTGCCCTTTTAAATAAGTGTGTTTTTATAATTTCTTTAATCTGTTTTGGTAATTTATTGTACAGTTTTATTCCTTGGTAGAAAATGCAGTTTTGAGTTTCATGTTTATTTTTTCTTGGTAAATGTAAGTTGAGTCTATCTCTTGTTGCATGGTCATGGACAGAGCTGTTTGTGCAGAAATGGAGCAGTTAAAATCACATGGAGCAGTTAAAATCCCCAGTGTTTTGAACAGATCTTTACAATGAGCTCGACTAGTATTTTTGGTTATTATTCTTATGTCTCTTATGTCTCTTATGTCTGGAGTTTGAAAATTTTGCTCATATTTTGTGCATTTGTTCCCCAAAAAAGAAAGTCGTAACTAAGAATTGAGTGTACATGTGAATAATATGAACCTAAAAGACACAGCAAGTTACGCACTGATGATAGGATTCTAAGGGCGTAGTGCTGATGACATTCTGCTTCCCCTTTGTGTGTTCACACCACTTCAACAGAGAATCAATATGCATTCCTAGAAATTTTGCATTTGTTACACAGTCTATACATGTGCCATCTACATTTAATTTATCATTGTCATTTTTCCTCTTCAAACTGAAATTCATGGCATTAGTTTTCTTTATGTTCAATGTCACTTTATTGCTTATTGACCAATCATAAACATCCTTAAGAGTTTCATTTGCTTTCTCGGCAAGGAGTTTTCTTGTTTTCTCAGTGACTGTAGTATTGCTGTCATCAGCAAAGAGAGTAACACTACTGGGAAAGTCATTGATGTATGTCAGGAATAGTATTGGTCCTAATATGCTACCTTTCAGAACCCCTATATTAATGTATTTTGGTTCTGATAAGTGCTTTATTAATTGTTTAGATCTATTGGAAGTATGAGTTGTCTCTACTCTTTGTACCCTATCTGCTAGGTATGATCGAAACCAGTTATTAGCTACCCCTCTTATTCCTAATGCTTCTAATTTATTTAATAGAATCTTGTGGTCGACTGTATCGAACGCCTTATAAAGATCCAAAAATGTGCCTGTGTCACTCTTATCTTTATCAAGAGCATCAAGTACAACTTTTGTGAATTCTACTATGGCTGACTCTGTATTTTTGCCACTTTGGAAACTGAACTGTGATGTGCTTAAAAGATTGTATTTATTCAGGTAATTCGTTAATCTGTCTTCCATAATTGCTTCTATTATTTTTGAGAATGCTGACAGCAGAGAAATGGGTCGGTAATTTCCTATGTCTTCTGCATTACCTTTCTTAAGCAAAGATACAACTCTTGCCTGTTTTAACTGCTCTGGAAATGTCCCTGATGTGAAGGATTCATTTACGATATTTGTTAAGGGGCCTTTTATAATCCCTAAGCATTGTTTCAGTACACACATTGGTACTTCATCCAAACCTACTGACTTGTTATTTTTTAGTTTTTGAACAGTTTTATTGACTTCATTCTCTGTGGTTGGAAGTAACATCATTGTACACTCCTGGAAATGGAAAAAAGAACACATTGACACCGGTGTGTCAGACCCACCATACTTGCTCTGGACACTGCGAGAGGGCTGTACAAGCAATGATCACACGCACGGCACAGCGGACACACCAGGAACCGCGGTGTTGGCCGTTGAATGGCGCTAGCTGCGCAGCATTTGTGCACCGCCGCCGTCAGTGTCAGCCAGTTTGCCGTGGCATACGGAGCTCCATCGCAGTCTTTAACACTGGTAGCATGCCGCGACAGCGTGGACGTGAACCGTATGTGCAGTTGACGGACTTTGAGCGAGGGCGTATAGTGGGCATGCGGGAGGCCGGGTGGACGTACCGCCGAATTGCTCAACACGTGGGGCGTGAGGTCTCCACAGTACATCGATGTTGTCGCCAGTGGTCGGCGGAAGGTGCACGTGCCCGTCGACCTGGGACCGGACCGCAGCGACGCACGGATGCACGCCAAGACCGTAGGATCCTACGCAGTGCCGTGGGGGACCGCACCGCCACTTCCCAGCAAATTAGGGACACTGTTGCTCCTGGGGTATCGGCGAGGACCATTCGCAACCGTCTCCATGAAGCTGGGCTACGGTCCCGCACACCGTTAGGCCGTCTTCCGCTCACGCCCCAACATCGTGCAGCCCACCTCCAGTGGTGTCGCGACAGGCGTGAATGGAGGGACGAATGGAGACGTGTCGTCTTCAGCGATGAGAGTCGCTTCTGCCTTGGTGCCAATGATGGTCGTATGCGTGTTTGGCGCCGTGCAGTTGAGCGCCACAATCAGGACTGCATACGACCGAGGCACACAGGGCCAACACCCGGCATCATGGTGTGGGGAGCGATCTCCTACACTGGCCGTACACCACTGGTGATCGTCGAGGGGACACTGAATAGTGCACGGTACATCCAAACCGTCATCGAACCCATCGTTCTACCATTCCTAGACCGGCAAGGGAACTTGCTGTTCCAACAGGACAATGCACGTCCGCAAGTATCCCGTGCCACCCAACGTGCTCTAGAAGGTGTAAGTCAACTACCCTGGCCAGCAAGATCTCCGGATCTGTCCCCCATTGAGCATGTTTGGGACTGGATGAAGCGTCGTCTCACGCGGTCTGCACGTCCAGCACGAACGCTGGTCCAACTGAGGCGCCAGGTGGAAATGGCATGGCAAGCCGTTCCACAGGACTACATCCAGCATCTCTACGATCGTCTCCATGGGAGAATAGCAGCCTGCATTGCTGCGAAAGGTGGATATACACTGTACTAGTGCCGACATTGTGCATGCTCTGTTGCCTGTGTCTATGTGCCTGTGGTTCTGTCAGTGTGATCATGTGATATATCTGACCCCAGGAATGTGTCAATAAAGTTTCCCCTTCCTGGGACAATGAATTCACGGTGTTCTTATTTCAATTTCCAGGAGTGTATTTAGTGCAACATTATTTAAAGGTGTTATATTTGTTTTGTGGAATTTTTGCTGTAACTTCTCTGCAATACTTGAAAAGTGCTCATTTACATAGTTTGCTAAGTGTTGTGGATCATTTATTACCTTATCCCCCTCCCTTAGCAGAATGTTATTCTGTGATTGTTTGCCTCTCCTCGTTTTCTTTTTTATAACATCCCACACTGCTTTGTTTTTATTCTCTGTATTACATATTAGTTTGTCATTAAATGTCTTTTTTGCAGCAATCAGCACTTTCCTATAGATCTTTTTGTATCTGTGATAGAAATTTAAGAATTCTGGATCATTGCGAATCTTAGTCATGGAACTGAGGTGTTTAAGTGTTTGGGAGGACTTCTTAACACCTGCTGGTATCCATCTAATTTGTGGGATGTTGATACAGAGAAGCATACTTTTGGAAATGCCATTTCAAAGTTCACTTTAAACAATGTGGAGAATTATGTTGACCTTTGTACATGAGACTTGATCTAGAACTTATGTTAATTTATTGAAAAAGGTATCCACACTACCACTGGGAAATCTATACACACACAAAATGATTAATTTCTTGATGATATCAAGCCCTGTTAATTCAATATCTGATATTTCAAAGAGTTTGTCTTCACTTACTGTACTGGGGTCATGTCTCGATTTAAACTATGTTCCTATTCTGATATAAATGGATGATCCTCCACTTCATGAAGTAGTTGTGCAGTAAGAGTTTGCCCTTTCATTCAACGATAGTACTACATGTTGGATTTCTGTGTCTCTACACCAGTGGTCAGTAATACAAACTACCGTGCAGTTCAAAGATTGGAGCTAAACTTCTAATAGTTGTATTTTATTTTTTAATGATTCCATGTTTTAGTGGAGGATCGTTAAGTCTGTGAAATTCCCCATGTTACTCTTTCCAATGATCTGTTTTTCTTTGTGACATCTGGGATGTGTGATATTTGAAGTGTTAAAATCTGTCTTGTGAGTGATTGTTTCAGTATTTTTTTAAACTGATGGAGATACTATTTAAGTGGGGGTACCTGTTGTCTGCATTTATCCTAAAGAAGACCTACTTTTCCTACCAATAACAACAGGTATTTGACCATGTGTGGCCCAAGATCCACCCCCTATACTTTCATGCATCAGCTGCACCAATCTTCCCTCCCCAGTCCTGTTTAGGTGTAGGCCATGCGTAGTGAAACCCCATCTGTTGATAGTCCCAATGGGCACCACCGAAACATGAGCAAAGTTGACTGTCCTCAGAGCTATCCCTAACCCCACATTGATTCGCCGTACCTCAACAAAGTGTATGTTGGTGCCATGAGTCAGGGAAGCTATCTTGTCCAGGTAACCACCTATGTCATATGCTCCATCCCTGTCCAAACTGTTTCCCGCCCCACCCACTATCACTACATGGCCCTCTTTTGTAAAGTTCTTACATAAAGAACCTAGGTCCTCTATCACATGACATAGCCCTGCACTTGGCTTGAAGATACTGGTGGCCTGGTACGCTGCCCCTAAACATTCCTGTAGCTGAGGGCCTACACCTCGCCCATGGCTACTACCTAGCAGCAGCACTTTCTTCTTCCTTTGTACATTCCTAGGCTTCTTGGCGTCGGTTGTAGTGTGCTGCACATTTCCTGCTCCTCGTTCTACCTGAGGCTCTTCTCCACTTAACTCTGGCTGTGGTAGATACCTATTTTTGCTGTTGATGGTAAAACTGTCAGATAGCGTCCTCTTTCTTCCTATCCTCCTACCAGCTGCCAGTTCCCAATCACCTTCCTCCCACCTATCCCCCTTGATCCTTATCAGTTCCTTCCTTGCTTCCTCCAACTGTGCCTGAAGGGCACAGATTTTCCTTTCCTATTCTCCAATCAAAAGGTTCTTAATGCATACTCTGCAGTTCCAGGAGAGAGCTTCTTCTGTTCTCCCAACATTCTCCCCACTGCATCCCCCCCCTACAGTGAAAATATTTCCTACAAGGCTGGCAACAAATCCCTCTACTCACTACCCTATAACGGAACCCACGTTTCTCACTAATGGTCAGTTTCGAAAGAATAATTACGTTTAAAGAATGTTTTAAATTTGTCAAGGACGCGAGATTGGCTGTGTGTAAACAAAAAACGACACAAAGGTCTTATGTGCGGTGGTTGTTGTTTTTGTACTGATTTAGAGATACAATGACAGAAGAATGAATTTGTAATTACTCTGATTTTACAGAATTTACGTTATCAGGCGTGTTTGGTGAGGTTTTTAAACGTTTATAGCTCGGAAAATTTAGGCCTAGATCGCGTCTGTCTTACTAGTAAACAATACGAAATGTGTTCGTTAAATACGATTTAGAAGCGTTTAATTACACTTTTATTGCGACAGTAGAAACTGATGAAACTAGTAGTTGTCTTTTCTAAACGAATTTTGCACTATCAAGAAAACTTGAATAGAATGTTTTGTGTTTGTAACGCAAAATTGCGGGTAATATCGCGATTATCGGGACTTAAGCTAAACAACAAGCTTTTTTAAGAACAATCTCAGCTGGTACGCTAATATTCAGTTGTGTGACAAGAGCAGACACTGCAGCAAGTATACAAAACGAAGAAAATTTTAATCTGACACTATTTCCTCTTAAATAAGTCCTCTTTGACTATCTAATCATTACTCATGATAGCTAAACGAGCTTAAACACTTTGAAAGCTTCATTCACAATTCAGTACATGACCGAAAACTGACATGCTAATTTATCATTCAAGTCCTTTCACTGTTTAGAATCAGGAACAGTGCTATCACTTCCAATCACACATGATGCATAACAGCACTTACTGTCATTTCTCTTCAGTCAGAACTTCCATAGACTTCTTCTGGACTCTAAAAAATTTTCTTAAAGTTACTTGACAAATCTTCCTTCGAATAGAATCCCTCAAAGTTACATTTTTTTATATTATATATTTATCTCATTTGAACTAGTTCATCACTTCTTCAGAAGAGTTCTTGCTTGATAGAGATCACTAGTAGAAACATATCTGATAGTAAACAATTTTGACAGTTTGACATCATGTACAACAGCGAATACAAATTAAGAATTTACTTCTATTAGCAAGACATCTTGATAATAAAAGATAGATCTTGACCATGTCTGCCAAGTTCTCTGCCACCCACTGATCATTGGCTGGACTCTAATGGAGCCCAGAGTACTTGTTTCCATGTTGTGAGCACAGCACTGGAACCTTGTCTCGAGTCGATCGTATAACCTGAAACAAATAACAAACATAGGATTTTAATACAATGCTTCATGTAAAATTTATAATACAAATTATGACATCTATTTCTTGTTGCTTGCCATTGCTCAGTGGAACGCACCATTGTTATTATGTTTACCATAAACGCTATGAACTAATTAAGTAGATAGAATATTATGAAAAGCTTCAAAAGAATGTGATTCCGAAAGCAAAGGCAATGGATAGTGATAAGATAATCAAAGGTTCACAAAAGAAATCCAAAGCCATTTCAGAAATGATATGTAACTAAAGAAACAAAAGATGACAAACTATGGTGGCACATTCTTAAGAAAATAAAAAAGACCCATTTCTTTGTCTGAGACCTGAAATAAAAAAAATCATATAGGAAGATTAGCGACTCAGTATCAGCAGCATAGATCACCCTTAACAGTGTATGGATGTAACTTATGTGCATATTTTAGAACTTGCTTGGAATTTATAGTCATCTCAGCGTAACAACATACTGTGAAATTACTGGTGTCAATTAAGCAAATTTATTTATTTATTAGCTTGTTTGCTTCTTTTTAACAGTGATATGAGATATGTCAACAAAGATATTTTAGAAATAAATTGACCTAAATGTAGAGAAAAAATATACACTCCTGGAAATTGAAATAAGAACACCGTGAATTCATTGTCCCAGGAAGGGGAAACTTTATTGACACATTCCTGGGGTCAGATATATCACATGATCACACTGACAGAACCACAGGCACATAGACACAGGCAACAGAGCATGCACAATGTCGGCACTAGTACAGTGTATATCCACCTTTCGCAGCAATGCAGGCTGCTATTCTCCCATGGAGACGATCGTAGAGATGCTGGATGTAGTCCTGTGGAACGGCTTGCCATGCCATTTCCACCTGGCGCCTCAGTTGGACCAGCGTTCGTGCTGGACGTGCAGACCGCGTGAGACGACGCTTCATCCAGTCCCAAACATGCTCAATGGGGGACAGATCCGGAGATCTTGCTGGCCAGGGTAGTTGACTTACACCTTCTAGAGCACGTTGGGTGGCACGGGATACTTGCGGACGTGCATTGTCCTGTTGGAACAGCAAGTTCCCTTGCCGGTCTAGGAATGGTAGAACGATGGGTTCGATGACGGTTTGGATGTACCGTGCACTATTCAGTGTCCCCTCGACGATCACCAGTGGTGTACGGCCAGTGTAGGAGATCGCTCCCCACACCATGATGCCGGGTGTTGGCCCTGTGTGCCTCGGTCGTATGCAGTCCTGATTGTGGCGCTCAACTGCACGGCGCCAAACACGCATACGACCATCATTGGCACCAAGGCAGAAGCGACTCTCATCGCTGAAGACGACACGTCTCCATTCGTCCCTCCATTCACGCCTGTCGCGACACCACTGGAGGTGGGCTGCACGATGTTGGGGCGTGAGCGGAAGACGGCCTAACGGTGTGCGGGACCGTAGCCCAGCTTCATGGAGACGGTTGCGAATGGTCCTCGCCGATACCCCAGGAGCAACAGTGTCCCTAATTTGCTGGGAAGTGGTGGAGCGGTCCCCCACGGCACTGCGTAGGATCCTACGGTCTTGGCTTGTATCCGTGCGTCGCTGCGGTCCGGTCCCAGGTCGACGGGCACGTGCACCTTCCGCCGACCACTGGCGACAACATCGATGTACTGTGGAGACCTCACGCCCCACGTGTTGAGCAATTCGGCGGTACGTCCACCCGGCCTCCCGCATGCCCACTATACGCCCTCGCTCAAAGTCCGTCAACTGCACATACGGTTCACGTCCACGCTGTCGCGGCATGCTACCAGTGTTAAAGACTGCGATGGAGCTCCGTATGCCACGGCAAACTGGCTGACACTGACGGCGGCGGTGCACAAATGCTGCGCAGCTAGCGCCATTCGACGGCCAACACCGCGGTTCCTGGTGTGTCCGCTGTGCCGTGCGTGTGATCATTGCTTGTACAGCCCTCTCGCAGTGTCCGGAGCAAGTATGGTGGGTCTGACACACCGGTGTCAATGTGTTCTTTTTTCCATTTTCAGGAGTGTATATGTAAATGTCAAATCTCATGCTACAAGGGCACGTAAAGTCCACTCATAGAAACTGCTTTTCACTGCCAGACACTGTTTCATGAAGATCTGTTGCTCACATCAATGTATGTTACACTTGATGTAATATCAATGGCAACAGCAGGCAGACCCATATCACAGATAACAATGAAGTGGAACTTTTCACACCGTCACTCAGTATCATATTTGAACTACATTTCTTCTTCCATTGGCAGTGGTAGGTATAGCTGCTAGTGTATCTTAGAAAAGTGCAAATGAAAAATAGAAACAGTGAGCATTCTTATAACCAAAGTTATGCAAAACTTATCTGCTATAATACGTTTAAATTTAGATCTTTCATAAAGGTGTACAGGTGAACCAGACTGAGGTGCTGCTTCAATTTATTTCTTAAGGCGAACAACACTATGGCGTTCTTTATGTTGTATGAAAAGTTATTCTTTAAAAACTCTTACTACCTTTACTTGATTTTTATTCATTACTTTTAAAAGCTTACTTTCTAGACGATAATCATTCCTATTTCTACTGTTATAATCGTGTATATCTTGGTTTAATTTGGCTGAGCAGTGATACTTTAAGAAAGGAATGGTTTCATAAGCTGGAGATTTTTAAATTTTCCTCTGCAATGATTTCATTTATGTATAATGCAGGAACAGTTAATTTCTGGAGATCTCTAATTTCCTCTCTGCAAAAATGTGTAAGTTGAAGTTTTAACAACCTTTGTATATGCACATTTGTAGCACAATCCCAGACCAGAACGCATGTGTGTATGAGACTGTAGCATATTTTTGATAAAGTGTCTTTATTTACTGTACTAGACGTTTTCCTCATAAAAGTAGTACTGTTATGCAAATCTTATCTATATGAGTTTTGCATGTCACGTAACTGTCCACTACCACATCCAAGAATTTATGTCTGTTTGCTTCCTGTACCGCTGAGTTTCCAAGACTAAGGCTAGAATTATCAGTGCTGGTGTGTAACTGCATGTACATTGTTTTGCTTCCATTTTTAAACTATTATTGCTGCTGAATTATATGTTTGCTTTTCCAGTACTCAGATATGGTTGTTTTTGAAGTACTTTTACTGTGTTACAGTAAGTAGCAAGAGAAGTGTTGTCAGCTTACATAATGACTTTGTCTCCCTCAACAACATTTGCGCCATTTGTGTAAAGAATGAAAAGTAATGGCCCATGTACAGAACACTGAGGTGCTCTATTCTTGATGTCAAGGAACCCAGTGCAAGCATTGACAACGTCATTATCCATTTTATATTTTATCAGCACATTGTTCTCTCAATTTCACAAACGATTTTGTAGGTATCATCAGGCATCACACAAAAAATTAAATGCATGCAGTTTTTTCTTGTATTATCTGTTTCAGGCTCAGGTCATCATTAGCAGTTTAGATTTACTATCAAATCGACATCGAATGATTTGAACTTAACATAATAACTCATCAACCAAACTGTGAGCACATTTCTGGTCCTGATCAGTTGACGGATTATTATGCAAAATAGTGAAATCGTCTGATGATGACTTGATAATAAGGCGAAAATGGTATGATACCATTTGGATAAGACGAAGTTGAAATATATTGGGTGTCTCTGCTATGGGCCTTCAAGCGTATTTTCTCTGGTATTTCGAGAGATATTTGCAGTTTCGTTTTTTCAGTGCGTATTAGGAGTCAGCCGAAACAAAAGCTGGCCGGTCTGGCCGAGCGGTTCTAGGCGCTTCAGTCTGGAACTGCGCTACTGCTACGGTCGCAATTTCGAATCCTGCCTCGGGCATAGGTGTGTGTGATGTCCTTAGTTTAGTTAGGTTTAAGTACTTCTAAGTTCTAGGGGACTGACGACCCCCGCTGTTAAGTCCCATAGTGTTTGGAGCCATTTGAACCCAAACAAAAACTGCTCACCAATTCTTACGTAGGACGCCAGGTATCGATGGAAATTGCAAACAGCACGATTTTTAAATCGAAATTTTGTGAGCCCATTAGGTAGAGCGGTCCTAAGTTAGTGTAGTGCCTTATTCGTTTTATCTATATGCACAGGGTGTTTCAAAAATGACCGGTATATTTGAAACGGCAATAAAAACTAAACGAGCAGCGATAGAAATACACCGTTTGTTGCAATATGCTTGGGACAACAGTACATTTTCAGGCAGACAAACTTTCGAAATTACAGTAGTTACAATTTTCAACAACAGATGATGCTGCGGTCTGGGAAACTCTATAGTACGCTATTTTCCACATATCCACCATGCGTAGCAATAATATGGCGTAGTCTCTGAATGAAATTACCCGAAACCTTTGACAACATGTCTGGCGGAATGGCTTCACATGCAGATGAGATGTACTGCTTCAGCTGTTGAATTGTTTCTGGATTCTGGCAGTACACCTGGTCTTTCAAGTGTCCCCACAGAAAGAAGTCACAGGGTTTCATGTCTGGCGAATAGGGAGGCCAATCCACGCCGCCTCCTGTATGTTTCGGATAGCCCAAAGCAATCACACGATCATCGAAATATTCATTCAGGAAATTAAAGACGTCGGCCGTGCGATGTGGCCGGGCACCATCTTGCATAAACCACGAGGTGTTCGCAGTGTCGTCTAAGGCAGTTTGTACCGCCACAAATTCACGAAGAATGTCCAGATAGCGTGATGCAGTAATCGTTTCGGATCTGAAAAATGGGCCAATGATTCCTTTGAAAGAAATGGCGGCCCAGACCAGTACTTTTTGAGGATGCAGGGACGATGGGACTGCAACATGGGGCTTTTCGGTTCCCCATACGCGCCAGTTCTGTTTATTGACGAAGCCGTCCAGGTAAAAATAAGCTTCGTCAGTAAACCAAATGCTGCCCACATGCATATCGCCGTCATCAATCCTGTGTACTATATCGTTAGCGAATGTCTCTCGTGCAGCAATGGTAGCGGCGCTGAGGGGTTGCCGCGTTTGAATTTTGTATGGATAGAGGTGTAAACTCTGGCGCATGAGACGATACGTGGACGTTGGCGTCATTTGGACCGCAGCTGCAACATGGCGAACGGAAATCCGAGGCCGCTGTTGGAACACCTGCTGCACTAGCTGCGCGTTGCCCTCTGTGGTTGCCGTACGTGGTCGCCCTACCTTTCCAGCACGTTCATCCGTCACATTCCCAGTCCGTTGAAATTTTTCAAACAGATCCTTTATTGTATCGCTTTTCGGTCCTTTGGTTACATTAAACCTCCGTTGAAAACTTCGTCTTGTTGCAACAACACTGTGTTCTAGGCGGTGGAATTCCAACACCAGAAAAATCCTCTGTTTTAAGGAATAAACCATGTTGTCTACAGCACACTTGCACGTTGTGAACAGCACACGCTTACAGCAGAAAGACGACGTACAGAATGGCGCACCCACAGACTGCGTTGTCTTCTATATCTTTCACATCACTTGCAGCGCCATCTGTTGTTGAAAATTGTAACTACTGTAATTTCGAAAGTTTGTCCGCCTGAAAATGTACTGTTGTCCCAAGCATATTGCAACAAACGGTGTATTTCTATCGCTGCTCGTTTAGTTTTTATTGCCGTTGCAAATATACCGGTCATCTTTGAAACACCCTGTACTAACAGAAATAGTAAAACACAAAGAATAATCAATACTCCAGCAGCGACTGCATAACAGTAGCAGTCAGTGCAGGCCAGAGTGGTGCTATCGCTGCTGGAACATTAATAATTATTCTTCGTGTTTTACTAGCTGTATCGAATGGGCACGTAGAACTCCATTTTAAAAACCATTTTTTTTTCTAACGGGAACCAAACCCACGCTTTCCATAGAACCTGGGAGTCGATTAAAGACGTGATGATCAGTATATGTTTGAGCTGACTCTAGCCACATGTTGCAAAAACGAAATTGCAAGTTTATGCTGAAACAGCAGTGAAAATGCGCTTGACGGCTCTCGGGAGAGACGCCCTAAATAATAAAAAAATTACCAAACGTCACTGAGTTTCGTCGGTTTCTGATAGGTGTTTAATGATTGATGCCATGTATAGCTCCTTCAGTGTAATGACGAATAACAAGAAAGCACTTATACCGTTCTAGAAACGGATCCTTGCGTAGCTTTCTAACAAGAGCAGACGGAGATAATTTATAGTCGGCTAAAGATTAATTAAAGATTGCACTTCTGTCAGACCGCTTTTTTTATCGAGTTGATCTCTGATATGGATTGCATGTTAGTGACATATGAGAGAATAATTAACTTCGTGTTAGGGGAGCAAATTTTGCTTTGCGACTATCGAGATATGTTTATCACCTTTGCGACAAAATAAGGTGCCAATTTTTGCGGGAGTTACGGAATATTTTCTAGTACGTAATATCTTTGTTGTCCCGTAGGATTTTGAGTAGGGTGTAGGATGTGATTGTGGTGTTGTTGATTCTGTTGTTTGAAAAGTATCATTACTGTCACAACACAAAATATTAAAAAATGCCCTCCTTTTATAAAATTGAAATCAACAGGACGGAATGGGAAGTGCCAGAACGATACCAGATGCTTACTGCAGTAGGTTCAGGTGCCTATGGCCAAGTTTGGTATGTGCAGAAAAGAACGTTTATACTTTATAGTTTTATCAGTGTCCGTACAATTAATGAAAGAATACTGGAGTTGAAATTTTCATAACTTTATTTACGCTATCAAAGCTATTTTATCAGCGTTCAGTTGGCACTTTACTTTTATTAGTACGGCGTCAAATGAAATGTCCAACTTAATGTGTGAGAGCTGTGCAAATTTAAGTTGCGAGTAATTTCGTCACACTCAAAGTATATGCATATTGTTTCGCAGTTCAACAGTTTGCGTCTTTTCTCCCAACATTCCATCCCTCTGATCCTTATCTCTCTTTCGGCTCCTGTCACCTGCGCCTCCTTTAACCTTTCCTAGCTGCTTCACCCTTTCTGCCTCTATCCGACCATCATCTCCATCCTCACATATTTCATTTGCTTCAGAATTTCTACACGCTTTTCAGACACATTTCTTTGTGTGATCTCCAATGTATATCACTTATCTGTGACTGCATCAGGAAGATGCTTGACACTCTTGTAATCATGGGGCAGTATCAAAAAAATGGGTGGCCTGCTGGAAAATTCCGGAAACATTTTCACACTTTAATTGAATTTCACATGAAATAATACATGTGCTATGATTGTCAATTGTATGTTGATTTGTTACGATTAATAAGGCTTAACATAAAAACCTATCCTTTTAATTAATAGGAGCCTAGATATTTAGTTGTTCCAATATTGCTCATGGCCTTATCAGTGATTCCTTTCCTACAACAATAGTAAAGTTGAGATTTTCCAGTGAATCCTATAAGGCTATCCAAGCAATACAACTGTTATTACTGTAGGAATGTGCAATATCATTATTGCTCCATTTCAGTTTTTCTATTCACAAATGATCAAATTTAAAGAAAGTTGTTTTGTCCATGATGCAGCAATATTGAATTGTCTACTAGACAACCACTGTGCTATCATACCTCATTTGTATGCGATTGCTAGGTGTTTCATTCTGTGATAGCAGGATTTATGGTCCCTCTGACTCGATTTAAGTTGTATTTGTTCCATCTTGTGGCAATTTAGGATCGAAACTCAGAATCTCCATTACTGAAAGAGCTGTTAGTCACAATGAGAAGCCGGCCATTGTGGCCGAGCGGTTGTAGGTGCTTCAGTTCAGAACCGCGCGACTGCTACGGTCGCAGGTTCGAATCCTGCCTCGGGCATGGATGTGTGTGATGTCATTAGGTTAGGTTTACGTAGTTCTAAGCTCCAGGGGACTGATGACCTCAGATGTTAAGTCCCATAGTGCTCAGAGCCATTTGAACCATTTTCACAATGAGAGTAGATGGTGCTTCATAGTTCATATTATAATATTGTGGTTGCATGTAGCAAAATTATTATGTCTGCACTGTACGTATGGTATCAGAGACCTGGATATGTTAAAATTACATACACGTGAAACCATTGTTTTGATGTTGTTGTAACATAACTATTGAGCTACCCCAAATTATATTGAGATTTAAAAGAAATCCAATAATTGCTTTGGAAATTTGTAACTTCCATATTTTGTGGATCAAGAATAGAATTTATTGAGATACATTTCAAGTGATGCTTTCCAGACTGTGCATCAATGCCCCAGATTAAATTCCAAACCTCTGTGTAGAGTCTTTGGGAGTGAGAGCTTGTGATATTGTTGATGGTGACCCATCCATCAGATGAGGTACTAAGCTCGGCAGCCCCCTTGGTGCTATTCGAGAGGAATATGCTATGTTCCAATGCTGGGTTTCACCCTCTTCATTCTCTGATCATCATACAGTGCAAAAATGACAATACACAGTGCAAAACACACACACACACACACACACACACACACACACAGAGTCATCTATATGTCAGATACGTTACCATACAAATCTCATGCTTCAAAAGCAAGGTGTCAGTGTGTGCAAAGGACCAGTAAAACCTCTCCAATTAGTGGCTTAATCTGCTCTTTAAGGTCTCCCAACCAATCAAGCCGCACAAATTTAAGTGAAATTTTCATTTGTTGCTGTTTATGTACTGCGTGCAGAGAGACAATGGGGAATTCCACTGTCACATATAGGACAGTTGTACAGCATCTTTTTTCCCTTTTCTTTTCATAAAACACTTGAGTGCTACTGAATGTGAAAATTATCAAAACAGTGCTGCATATCTAAAGTAGGGCACATTCTTTATTGTTCTTGCTATAAATTACTGTCTTGTACTTATACATATTCTTGAAGACGTGCTCTATACAGATGCCACGTGCAGGACATTGCATGAAATACGTGTACATGTGAAGAGTTAATCAAAAAATCCTGCTAATTGAAAAATACTACTGTAAGAAGACAATTTTTTCTTGAGAATGTGGAGTGTCTCACATCATGTAAATGAAATACTGCTAAAATTTATGAGTCCTGGAAATTAGAAAACAACTCTACACACATCTGGTAGGATGCAGGTACGTGATGGGATCAGTTAACTATATCCCAAGACTACACGTCTAGTGTATGTAGGATGTGAGGTCTACAGATGAAGGAAGTCGTTAGAGAACAGTTTCAAAAACGGTGTCATCAGTCTGACATTTATTTTGTAAAAATACCGACATAAACAAAATGCAGTATTTAAAATTAACACTTTTTAAGGTTGTTAGTTTCAGTTTAATGTGAAGTGAAAGCAGATAATACAGACAGTGACAATTAAATGTATCCCGTGAAGCAGAAGTGTCCATGGTTGTTTACAATTTCTCGGATTGCAATCTTCACAATTCCATTATCATTGCAATAAATGCAGTCGGGGGAACTGGCCACTTGAAGGTACTTGAGCCAGCTTTGTGCATAACTGATATGTTGGTCCCTTTGGGATAGTTTTAAAAGTCTCTCCAGGATATTTTTGTGCATTGTATGACACAATTACCCGATCTCCAGCTGACCAGCTGTCATGTTGATTGTGCCTGCAGGAGTAAATTACATTGCAGTCTAAGGAATATTATTCTTTCTTTATTTATTTCAGTTGCATGAGACTGTAATACTCCTGCAGTTTCAGGAACATTTTTCCAATGTTTCTCTTGTTCAATATTTTGTTTAACTGTCTCCTGGTCCACTAGAGTATGGCAGTATTTTTGCAAGCTTCAGATGCCACTTTGTAGAAGTCCTTGGCGGGCTGGACAATTGTTGCTTCCTCACCCTGGGCCATGCTCTGCTGGCATACAAGATGCTTTGCATTTCCACCCACTTCATCCACTACATCTTTTCCCTGTGAAGTGGCGAAATCTTTCTAGGTAAATTTCTTGGAATGCTTTGGAAACAAAACAATCAAGAAGTCTAATCATGAATCGATTTTTAAATTCTGAGGATGGGCCCTCACTCCAAATTACCACCTCTTCAGAATTAGATTAAAGTTCATTTTGGCAAATAGTATCATACAGTATATTCATAAAGACAAATATTGTGTGTCTGTCTTTCTGTGCATATTTGAATGTATAAGTTTTACATTTTCCTTTGTAGAATGTGGCTGCAGTAAATAAAAGAACACTTCTTCTAGACCACAATGCACTCTGAATCTCATTTTGATACGCACAGGAGTGTGACATAGCAAAATCTACTTGAGGGGAACTACTCTCCCACTTTGTATTGTTTTATCCCTTTCAAAGGCTACATGCTGTATGCATTTTATGTTCATGTGATGCAGAATTTTAGGGAATTATCCTGAGTACTTCAAACAATCCTCCCAAACACCCTTCCTCACAGAGGAGCTTAAACTTCATTTTTTCTCCGCTTTTTCCAAGCTATTTCCTTTTCAGGCTCACTTGGCGCCATAAGTTTACTCCCAGAACTACATGTGGAACATTTATTTTGCCAACAATTAGAATTTAAAATAGAATGACACAAATGGGACTTCCAAAAGTCATCACTGTAGTGGTATTGCAGACTCTTCAACTTCAGAATGAAATTCTCATGAATTTTACATTAGCATTGGTCAAGATGAGTAGACTTCAGAAGTAGAACATTCAGTGGTTTTGAGGAGCAGAATTTTGAAAAGCCTATATGTAAATCTGTACTACACTCTTCCTTAAAGATGTGGAAGTCCTCTTGTCAAAACATGGCCAGATAATACTTCTGCAAATTTGTTTCTTTCTGTTTAACCAAATGCACTTAGTCTCTTTCATCCCTGAACATGTAATAAAATATCTGGGCGAAAGAAGAACATGGCAACTTGGAATAATCTTTATTGCGATTAGGTGACATTTTCTTGTGCATTTCATTTGCAGGGGTCAGGCCAACTTTCTTCACAAGTCCTTCAACTACAGCTACCTTTTTCCAAGGGGATGTAGGAAGTGCCTGGATAGGCTTTGATAAAGCCTTGCCAAATGTCTGAGGAAATTGGTATGATGATATAGTTGGCATTGGGATGTTTAGACGAATAGCATTCTTCTTTTTCGCTCTCTGAAGGTGCTCTCGAACAAGCTCCTTTTTTTTGAAGCTCCTAGAGTTCCATTTCTGTCATACGGTATATTCTTTATGTTTTAATTTTATTTATCTTTTTATTTCCTTCTTTCTGAAACTGTGGATTTTCTTCTTTGTGGCGACTTCTCATTTTCCTCATTCTGGCTGCACTTGTGAGCATCTTCTTTGATTGATCTGCCATTTCTGTCAAAACGTAATCCAAATTAATCTTAAGAACATCTTAAAATCAAATTATTTGCCTATGGCTGAAGCTAAATGTGGATAGAAAGGAGTAAATTCATACTCTTACAGCATTGTTTAAGTAAAATTAGTATCCTTTACATACATTCATATGCATATGATGTCACATGTGGGACAAAAGTAAAATTAAGATATATATGAACACATAATTGAACTATTGTTGTCATGTGTCAGTACTTCCACTCTGTCTTAGGAAATAGGGCCATCCCCTTTTCAAACTTTTTCTCTGGATGCAATTTGAATCATAACCTCATTTTTGTCAAATGCAGAACAACTGATTTTGGATGAACTCAAAATCATGTGGTCATAAGCTATAGATGTGTTAATAAAATATGCATGTTGAGTATAGTTGTGCTTTCTATTATCAGAAACTAGAACCACTTTTGGTGTTTCACACCCCAGGTATGCAGCTGTATGACTTGAAGAAGATGTACTAATTCAGCATGCACAAATCAGCTGATGGGCAGCCATCTTTAACATAATGCTGCCAACTCATAAAATGAAAATTCCTGAAGTATTATGTAGGGCACTGCTGTTGGTTTATTTCATTACTCTTTCATACAGTTTGTAACACTCAAAAATATATTTTTAAAGTATACATGTGGTTGCTGCTTTTCATGGAACACCCCAGTATAGCCTCTTTGTTCAGGTAAAGTGAGTATTTAACACAACCTGTTTCTGGATGGATTCAGTTCCTGGAATTAGAATAATGGCATGTAATTTCCAGTACCTTTAGTTTTAATCATTAATGGTTATCAAATTATTCTAATGTGTAGCTGCCTTTTCTGTCTTTACGGTTACTCCTATTGTTGATAAAACTCTACGTCAGGGCTAGTGGCGTGCTTGTTTCATACAGCGATGTTGTCTTTGCTGTTAGTGAGTTGTGATGGGAAGCAAAGGGGATTGTCAGCTGCTGGGTCTACCTAGCCAAAGAGAGAACAGCAGACGGATGATGTATATGTGATGCCTTTTCTTTTGGACATGTCCAACTTTCAGACGTCTGAAAGAACACACACGATTTTGACTCTGCAGGCATTATGAATTAGTCAGGACACAAAGGAACTCATGACATTAGCTGCCAGTGGCCATTGATTTAAATCAATGGGGAAAGTCAAAAATTTGTGCTAGGGTGGGATTCAGAGTCTGAATTCCTGTTTACCCAGTTCGGCACAAAATTTTCAACTTTCCACATTGATTTAAATCAGTGCCATTGCTAGCTACTGTCATTAATTACTTTGTGTTTTGATTGACAGACGGTGTGTTTAGAGGGATATTGTCACATTCTCATGGCAGTAGATCACAACCTCTGAAATGTAAACACATTGGGAATGAACAGGTAAATATTTGACACCTGAGATTATTAATTTAATGTGAGATGTACTGTTAGGGTATAACCTAACCACAGCCTCATAATTTGTGATGTATACAGAAGAAACCAATGTATGTGAAAGTAAAGAAAGCTTCTGAGATGAAGTTTTTTATTGCCTTGACCATGTGTATGTACATGGGTTACTAGTTCTGAGAGGACTAAGCTGCCATCTTCAGATACACTTGAGTACAGGTTATGAAATCATGCTGTGTGGTAAGGTGCACATTTGTATTTGTAGCATCATAACGGATTCATGATAAAAAGAGAGTAGAACATTAAAAAGTGTAGCTGTGTCTTCATGGCAAGACAAAGTGATACAAATGTGGCATATCAAGAAGTGCTGCGTGTATCTGGTTTGGCTGCCAGCTACAAGCCAGACACATGTGGCACTTCTTGATATGTCACACTTGTATGGCTCTGTCTTGCCATGAAGACACAGCTATATTATTTTAATATTCTACCCACTTTTTATTATGAACCCATTATGATGGTACAAACATAAATGTGTGGTTTATTGCACAGCATGATTTCATAACCTGTTCTCAGTGGATCTTAAGATGGCAACTTAGTCCTGTCAGAACTAGTAACCCAGTGTACATACACATGGTGAAAGCAATAAAAAAAACTTCATATCAGAAGTTTTATTTACATTGATTTAACTGATCACTATCCAGATGACAATGTCAGGTATTTATGAGAAGTGAAAGTGTTGTATTCTAACCCAACCTAGGCCTTCGGATAAGATACTGATCAGTCTGTCACCACAGCCAGGTTTTTAAGCTTTTACATTCTTTGACTTCGCCAACTCACAATGAAACTCACGTTCCAACACATCCTAAATCTCAGGCTAAGCTACAGATCAGTCTGTCACCACAATGCTTTTTAGCTTTCGCATTTGTTGGCTACACCAGCTCTCAACCGAACTATCACATTCCAACTTTACCACAACATTGTAATTCATGACATGCTTGGAAAAAACTGTCACATTTGTGACAGTGAATTGCTGCTCCTTTAAATCACAGCTATTTAAGCTGTGTTATTAGTTCCCAGCCTAACACAGCCTCATAATTCGTGACTCACCGGAAAAAAAGTCTAAGAAGAGAATGGTTTCTATTTTGGCACTATAAATTCATTGCCTCTTTCCTTTCCTCTCATTGGGTATGTGAAAGTATTATCCGATCAGCTACACAAAACTGATGTTGCTAACCTGTGAGCAGTAGAGAAATGCTGCTCTCTCTTCCACAGGCTGTAATTTAGACTTTAGCCCACATTGTCCATTGTGGTCTATGGATATAATTTTTAAATACTCTCTCAGTATGACAAGGCCATACTTAACAGGTAGGTAATATCTTTCACAAACCATAATACAAATGGGTATATTTTACCTGTAATGATGGAATTTTTCCATGGTGTTTAGTAATTAGAGCACTGTTTTTGTATGTTGTGATTGATTTTCTTTCTAGAGAGAAACTTCACTGCATTTTCTTTCCACCATAGTCTAATGTATGTATTTTTTATCCACATAGAATTAGTGTTAACACGTAGATGGTTGTCCCGTGATTAGTGAAACCTCAGTAACAAAACGCATTGAGGATTTCAGTAACTCAAAATGGGTGTTATTTGCAATCCAGCCTTAGTGTTAATTATTACTTTTCCTAACAGTAGTATGAATATTGTGACAGTGCTGTGGATGACATTGTGACAGAACTACTTCTTCTCTCTATTCTGTAAGTATTTCTCTGTCTCTATTAGGTTTGAAGGTCGTTCTTGTCATTCTTATATCCAATTTCATGGTGTGCCAAAGTTTCATGCTCAAGGTTACAATTGGGTGAATGGTGTATCTATGAAGACTGAAGTGACAAATGAAAATTCATACCAAGCCCGGTCTCTCCTACTCACTAGGCAGATATGCTAACTATTATGCCACACTGGCACATTGGCTTTGCACAACTGTTCAGACTGCTCTAAAATGCGTCCCTCTTCAATCCAAATTCCCATTCGCACCTCAGCCTACTAGATATTCCCCCTAAATTCAAACAGCAGTGTAGAGTCTCTCCAACTATTGGAATAGTGCCTATGCATCGAACAAAATTGAGGATTCTGTTTGAAACCGGGCATAGGTGCTTTGATCAAATGCTGTTAGAGTTTAAGGGAAATACTATGTGGGTGGAGACACAAATGGGAATTTTGACTAAAGAGGTAGGCATCCGTGCAGTTGTGCAAAGCCACTCTGCCAGGGTGGCATAATGGTAAGTGCATCTACCTAATGAACAGGGGACCCAGGTTTGAAACCTGGCCTGTCACAAATTTTCATTCGTCACTTCAGTCTGCACATATACATCACAAGTAGATGTTTCAGATTTCAAAATATCTCTGGAATCATTTCGTTTCATTTGAAAAATCCGGGATGGAATGTAACAACATTATGGGAAGGAAAGTAGCTACTCACCATACAGCGGAGAGGCCAAGTTGCATATAGGCACAAGAAAAAGACACTCACAATTGAAGCTTCCAGCCATGGGCCTTCATCAACAATACACACACACACACACACACACACACACACACACACACACACATAAACTGCAGTCTCAGGCAACTGAAGCCACACTGCGAGCAGCAGCACCAGTGCATGATGGGAGTGGCAATTGGGTGGGGTAAGGAGGAGATCGGGGCAGGGAGGGGGAGGGATAGTATGGTGGAAGTGGCGGACAGTGAGGTGCTGCAGGTTAGATGGAGGGCAGCAGAGGGGGAAGTAGTGGAAAAGGAGAGAAATAAAAAGACTGGGTCTGGTAGTGGAATGACGGCTGTATAGTGATGGAATGGGAACAGGGAAAGGGCTGGATGGGTGAGAACGGTGAGTAATGAAGGTTGAGGCCAGGAGGGTTACAGGAACGTAACATGTATTGCAGAGAGAGTTCCCACCTGCGCAATTCAAGAAAGCTGGTGTTGGTGGGAAGGATCCATGTGACACAGGCTGTGAAGCAGTCATTGAAGGATATCATGTTTAGCGGCGTGTTCAGCAACAGGGTGGTTCACTTGTTTCTTGGCTACAGTTTGACGTTGGCCATTCATGCAGACAGACTGCTTGTTGGTTGTCATGCCTACATAGAATGCAGCACAGTGGTTGCAGATTAGCTTGTAGACCACATGACTGATTTCACAGGTAGCCCTGCCTTTGATGGGATAGGTGATGTTAGTGACCAGACTGGAGTAGAGGGTGGTGGGAAGATGTATGGGACAAGTCTCGCATCTAGGTCTACAGGGGTATGAGCCAAGAGGTAAGGGTTTGGGAGCAGGGGTTGTGTAAGGATGGACAAGCATATTGTGTAGGTTCAGTGGACAGCGGAATACCACTGTGGGAGTGGTAGGGAGGATAGTGGGCTGGACATTTCTCATTTCAGGGCACGACGAGAGGTAATTGAAACCCTGGTGGAGAGTGTAATTTAGGCATCAGTAGTGACGAGCAGAACACCATGTGGTAAAGGGGCAGGAACTGTGGAAAGTTGGTGGAGGAAATGGTTGGTATCTTTTATGTAGGAGGGTAGGTTCCGGGTAATAGGTTGAAGGTGTTTGTCTGTGAATGCAGAGATTCTCTCAGTGGGAGCACAGTAACTGGCCACAATGAGGCGTTCTGGGTGGTTAGGTTTATGGACTTTAGGAAGCATGTGAAAGGGGTGGGGGCACCAGGCCTGCAAACTGGTCTTTCTTCCATTTGCCTTGCCTCCTTTAATTAAGGACCAGTTTAGTACTAGTGGTGACCTAGATGCAAGACCTGCCCCATACATCATCCCACCACCACCTACTCTTGCCCGCTCACTAACATCACATATCCCATCAAAGGAAGGGCTACCTATGAAACCAGTCATGTGGTCTACAAGCTGAGCTGCAACCACTGTGCTGCATTCTATGTAAGCATGACAACCAACAAGCTGTCTGTCCACATGAATGGCCACAGACAAATTGTGGCCAAGAAACAAGTGGACCATCCTGTTGCTGAACTTACTGCCAAATATGATATCCTTCATTTCAATGACTGCTTCACAGCCTGTGCCATATGGATCCTTCCCATTAACATCAGCTTTTCTAAACTGCGCAGGTGGGAACTTCCCTGCAATACATCCTACGTTCCCGTAACCATCCTGGCCTCAACCTTCATTGGTCACTGTCCTTACCTATCCAGTCCCTTCCCTGTTCCCACTCCAGCACTCATTCATTCATCCATTCCCATTTCCAGTCAGCATTTGCTAAAAATAGCAGTTGCGATAGCTTTGTCATTTCCTTCGTAAAAATCTTGTATTGAGCACGGTTTTTCCAGTATCCAGGAGAGGCATACAAGTAGGTGGCTTGGATCTTCTTCAGCCCTGCAGTTGCAAGAGGTGTCTGCACTCGCTGGAAGGATTTCCCATTTCATCAGATTGGTCTTGCATCGGTTGGACGCCCACTCTTAGGCTGTTGAGGAACCTCTGCACGGGCTATTGTAGGTTTGCACCAGGAGCTAGTTCTTTTGGTGGTACATCTACGGGCAGTGAGCTCTTCCATGTTGCAAGACGAATTGTCTCCAGTGGCGCAGTCCTAGCAAGGAAACTTGCGGGATTGCAGCAGTGGCCCTCTGGATATTGGGTGAGGTTATTCCAATAATCGGATACAGTTTCTGCACTGGTGTTGGCTTCAAGCATCTTGAGATGATCCTTGCAGTATTGTTGACCACAATATCGACTTGCTTAGCATGAGTTGAAGCGTTCCACATGGGAGCAGCATATGCAGTGACTGATACACAAAGCGCAGGTGCAGAAGTCCTTACAAGGTGCGGATTGACTCCCCAGCTGCTGCCAATCAGCTTCTTAAGTATCCCACTGCGAGCAATGACTTTATGTTTAGACATTGCTGTATGCTAGAGCCCTGTCCAGTGTGACACCTAGGTAGACTGGTGTTGGGCAATTTTACAGTTACTCTCCTCGCCGTATGATGTCCGGCTTTTGCGGCACTTCCCTGTTTTGTACGTAGAGGTGCCTTCTACTTCAGTTTTACTGGGATCGGGCTTCAGGTGGTTGGCATCATAGTACTTGGAGAGTTCATCCATTGCTAGAGACAGTTTTCCCTCTACTTCTTTAAAGGTTGGCCCCTGAACAGCTACTGCTGTGTCATTGGCATAGATGAAAGAGCGTAGTACTTGCTGGTATTGGCTGATCGTTTATGTATATATTGTACAGTACTGGAGCAAGCATACTGCCTTGGGGAAGTCTGTTCTTCTGTGTCCACCATCTACTCCTCTTACCCTGTAATGAAGTTAGAATTTTCTGTTCTGAAGGATGGTACTAATAAGGGATGTTAGTTGGTAGTCCTTAGTAAGGTTGTATAATTTCTTTAACAGTTTCTTATGCTTCACAGTGTCTTATGCAGCTGTTAGATCAACAAAAGCGACTCCAATACTCTCACCACGTTCAAAACCATGTTCAGTGTGCTGGGTTAGTTTTAAGATCTAACTACAGCACGATTTGCCAGCATGAAAGCGTGTTGTTGTGGGATAAACTTCACTTAGAGGGTGGCACTGATTCAACTAAGTACCAGCACTACACAGCCGTCATTCCACCACCACACCCAGTCTTTTTATTTCTCTCCTTTTCCACTACTCCCCACCCCACACCCCCTCTCGATCTCTCCCCCACTCTCCGTGTAACCTGCAGCAGTTCAATGTCCGCCACCCCCACAATACTAGCGCGCACGCGTGCTCTCTTATGTGTGTGTATTGTTGACGAAGGCCAATGGCCAAAAGCTTTAATTACGAGTCTTTGTTGTTGTGCCTATCTGCGACTCGGCATCTCTGCTATATGGTGAGTAGCTACTTTCCTTCTCTTTGTTAGTTTCATTTGAGTGAATGATATTGATGTAGATCTTACATTTGTTCTGTACAACTCGACTGGATTTCTCTCTCTCTCTCTCTCTCTCTCTCTCTCTCTCTCTCTCTCTCTCTCTCTCTCTCTCTCTCTGTGTGTGTGTGTGTGTGTGTGTGTGTGTGTGTGTGTGTGTGTGTGTGTGTGTGTGTGTGTGTGTGTACGCGTGCCTGCGTGGTTGGGGGGGGGGGGGGGGAGAGCAGGCCTGAAAAATAGTCTTCTTCCATTTGCCTTGTCTCCTTTGAATTAAGGACCAGTTCAGTAAAAGTGGTGAATTAAACTCCCAGGTGTCTGAATTTATTCCATATTTTAACCTTAGTAGTCCACTTTCAGACAATGTAGTCCATCACGTTACAACACACACACACACACACACACACACACACAGAGTCAGTCATTCATTGGTCCATAATTTCACTTTTGCAGCATGCTGCATAATATTTTCTGTCATACTTTTCAGTTTATCTTAGTTCAACACTCACAATGGTTTTCTGTGTTGACTCACAGGTCGCAATGTCCTTTCAGCTCTACTCTGTTGCACTGGTTCTGTCTTTGTTCTTGATGACCCTTTCCAGCCTTAGAGTGAGTAAACTTACGCATCACTGCACCTGAGCTTGCAGTTCATTTGAAACCTCTGACTTACCTCTTCACCTGCCACCAATTATGTTAGTTTAATCAGCACTTTGAGTGCTTGAAACATTTTCATGATAACTGCAAAGGCTCTTTTGGTGGGTTATATCATTTGTATATTTAAAGGCAGTGAAAAGTTTGTGCAAGTCCTTGTGATGTTTATCACATCTTTTCCATGGGAAAAAAATGTGTATGTCTTGTCAGGAGACTGATTGGTTCTTTCATTTTGTACAATCGAAATTTTCATTGACAGAGGCACGCAAACATTTTATACTGTTAACCATTAGAAGCACTACCTGAAGCCAATCCTGATGTGCTTCAGTTGTTCTGATGGTGCCACTGGTGACCAGTAACAGTATAAAACTTTTGTGTGATTGTGTCAATAAAAATATTAGATGTACTAACTTTTCCCATAGCTTCCTTGAAATAAATGTGTCATTTACAAATGACTACAAGAGAGGAGTGTGATGATTACATATGCCTCCATAATGCACCAAAATGATACACCAGGTGGTCAGCACCCAACGTTCTCAGTTGATACTCATCATTCGTACCTTGCAGATGCTTGTTGGGTAGTTACCAGGATGTACTATGTACATTTTCCAAGTGTGATTAACAATATCATAGAGAGTATTTTACATGCCATAGTAAGGTGGAATTACCACTGTAGTTGTAACAGTATGTCTTTAGCCCTTTTCATTCTTAATGAGCCCATTCGGATTTAGGGACATATTAAAAGTATGTCTCACAGGAGTGAAAGGAGACTAAGTTAGTTATTTTCATGTTTCATGTTCTGTTCTCACCTCTCTGCTTTATGGCATATACGTGGGTATTATTTTCTTGGGCTCTGAAAAATAATATCAGTGATCACACATCCATTTCATGGCCATTAAAGACAATGGTTCGCAGGAGAGCTTCTGTAAAGTTTGGAAGGTATGAGACGAGGTACTGGCAGAAGTAAGGCTGTGAGGACGGGGCGTGAGTCGTGCTTGGGTAGCTCAGTCGGTAGAGCACTTGCCCGCGAAAGGCGAAGGTCCCGAGTTTGAGTCTCGGTCCGGCACACAGTTTTAATCTGCCAGGAAGTTTCATATCAGCGCACACTCCACTGCAGAGTGAAAATATCTCATTCTGAATGCCATTTTGTGCATGCCTTCCTCCTCATCGTCTTCACCCTTCCCCCACCCCTGGCCCCCTACCCTTTCCCCAAAGATCATCTAAACAATATGTACCTTTTAAATTAAACAGATGAAATGCATCCATAGGAAAAAGATAGATATTATCAGTTGATCTCTCCTTCTGCTTCTGTTGACACTGTTCAATTTGGAACAGAGTAAGCCTTGTATTCAAATGACCATCCACTTTTCTTTATTAAGCTGTGATGGAAAGGGATCATCATAAAACGCAAAACTGTATGCTTAGCTAGGCATACTGGATTCTGTATAGACAGATTCCTGTATTTCAGCATAAAGATTGTACCTGGTGTGTGGTAGGTTATATTGAGGCTTTGACAGATTAAGCCATTATTGCATACATTCCAAAATCATTCAGACATTTCAGAATACATCTTGTCGATTGTTGGAGCAAGGAGTATCCCTTGCCAATCAGAGATAAGTATGTGCATTATGAGTTGTTTCAAGTGGAGTCAGTTAATAAGAAACCATGCAGCTTTTAGGGTTACGAAAACAAAATTACATCATAAAAGACCAAGACGTGGTAAAGGTAATTCTTAAACTATTCTACACGTTCTAGATAACCTAGACCTTGGTTTTTGCTGTGTTATGTTATTAGTCGTGTCAGTATAAGCTTCATTAAAGAAATAGCCTAGTATTGTATCACATTTGTTGGCTTAGCCAACTCCCAGCCAGTTGTCTCTCAACTAACACAGACCTTAAGCTGTGCTACAGATCAGTCCTGCCAACTCAGTCTTAAAAAGAAATCTGATGGTGACATCACTGGTACAATTTCTCATCCTTCCATCTGGGTTTTGTATAGTTTCCTAAATTGATTGAGATGGATTCTGAAATAGGTACTGTTTTGTTCAGTGTAAGATTTGACTATATTTTTCTCCATCTGAGACTTGGCTCTTGTGCTAATGATCAGAAAAAAATCTTTAATTTTGGCTTCCATCTTATTGGTGGTTGTTTTTTTTCCCCTGTTTAGAGTAACCTTACTGTACTACCTTGAGGTGTAATATGCTTTAGTAGTTTCATGAATTGGGCTTCCAAAGATACTTACTCATTTTACTCTACTCTATTCTTCTCTTGCAGCATATTACTTGGACCGGCAGGTGATGTCAAGTGCTGTCGCACATTTTAATGTGAGGGAGTGTTGATCCTCAAGTGTGTGTTTAAACTCTTAATCTGTTTTTATGTGGCTGCTAACAGCATTTCACCCTCTGAGTGTAGTTGATTTTTCTGTTAAACATCCAGTCATTTTCAACTACGTTATATCAACTGAAGTTCATAATATTTGGTTGGAAAAGTGGCCCAAAAAGAGTGGATTTGAAGCTTTTATCTGAGTAAACAATACATGTAGATATAAGCAACCACATCGGATTTTAAACCTAACTGGATTATGTATGGTGGATACCACTCTAAAGGTTGTGAACTTCAGCCAATTAAAAATTTTTTCATCAGTTTTATGACTGGTTTCAACCACCATGGACCCAAGTTAAAATGGTCGTTCTCAAATTGCAGATCCAAGAACAAAGTGCATAATGTCTTGGTCCTATTTGAATAGCCTTCTGTAACCTTTGCAGAGCATTTATCAGTTCCAAAACAGGCTAAGGCAGTATTAGTCACAAATTGCAAAGAATCATCTACCTGAACTATTTAGATTATCCCCATCATGAGAGCTGCTGTGCTAAGGCTAGAGTGCCATATTTTGCGATACAATGACACCAATTCATTACTAGAACTACCTAGAAAATATTATCACTGTTGCTGTTGTTGACAGTCAGTGTTCTTGCTTATCTATTTTTTGAGCTGCTATTGGGGAACAGCCGTTATAATCATAATCCATACTAAACAGTTCTTCGTGGTGCTGGACTGAGCATATATGAATTTAATGACCCAGGGCTGGAATGAATGTTCACTCCAGTGAGACTAGGTGCCCAGATTGAATTTTTACACTAAAGTGTTCATACTCAAAATTACATTTTTGCAAGTATATTTTCCTGGGTGGTGTGTGTATTTTTTTTATTACTATATGTACTAACAGGGTCTGAGCAGTGCTTTACTCTCAACTGATACACTATTTTGATAGTGCGGCTAAGATTTTGTCTACTGAATGCATTCATAATGAGTTATTCCATGTAAAGTCTCATTTTAGAAGTCATCCCCACCTTATAACTTAGGATTCTGTTTACCAAATATTGGACATGTATCTCTCTGTCCTTGTTATTGGTAATTGTACAACATTGTAGCTCTCAGTATGCAGTCCATACTTCTTGGAGTTCTTTTAGTCAAATATGTTGAAACTTGGTTGTGAAAGTTTTTGTCATGATTGGGTGATGTGGGTACATTAGAGTTAGTACATTAGTCCAAATGGTTTATCATATAGGAGATACAGGTGTTTTGATATAGTATTTTGCCACACTTATTGTGGCAAAGTGACGTTTGGTAAAGGTTTTAAAAGAAGCTTTCACATGAAACATTGACAGATCAAAACCGTAATATAGTCCAAGACTCAAATCAACAATTCTCTTACCATCTGAGCAGTACAAGCACATCTCGTGATCCACTGCAGCATCTTTAATTCTGTCAGTAACTTTTCAGCTACTTCCCAAACACACTGTTGAGTAACTTCCTGACAGGGTAAAACTGCGTAGCAGACCAAAACCCGAACTTGAAACCTTGCATTTTGTGATCAATGCTCTAACCAACAAATCATAGGCTGTACCTAAGCCATCCTCAGTGTTGGCCTTTCATCCAGGTGTGATAGTCAAACAGTGTTAGTCAGAGCATTGCTCACAAAAGGCAAGGTTTCAGATTTGAGTTTTGGTCTGGTACACAGTTTTAATCTATCAGGAAGTTACTCAACAGTTCACACTGTGTTACGGGTTGAAAATTCCATTTCGGAAGTTTTCACGCATTAGGCTATATCACCAGCTGTACTTCTAGAACAAAGTTGTTAATTTCAGAGAAAAATATTTGACACAATGTTATTTGCAAAGTTGGTTGTAATTTGTATTTACAACACCAAATTGTCAGATTTTTGGTCACACTAATTCCCCTGTGTTGTCGGTTGGTGTTCTTCGTCAGCTAAGTGTCATATTAGTAATAATCAGGGTTAAAGACATGACTGTCAGGTCATTGGCAATTTTTTCCAGGCACTTGATAGAACTTTGATGCCTAACAGAGAGAGAGAGAGAGAGAGAGAGAGAGAGAGGGGGGGGGGGGGGGGGGAGTGCTCTCATAACTTGCTGGGAGAATACAGTTATATACCACTTCAAATGAGACTTTGCTTATTGAACCATGCTAGGGCACAAAACCATTGTTTGGGTTATGGATTACTTCTTTAGACCTGGCTGAGAATAAATCAGAATCATGTTTAGTTAAAGTGCCCAGTGGCCCACTGGAAAGATGCTATTCTTGTGTCAAGAGTATGAATTACATGTACTGAGTAGACTAATCACATGTTATCTTTCATGTTTGTATGTGAGTTTATTTTTACTGTGTATTTAGTGATAAGTGAGATAGTCTCCCCTCGTAGATACTGCTTATCCATCAGGCTTATTGCGTTATGCCTCCTGACTCATATTTCCAATCTGAATACTTGCTACATATCTTGTTTTGTTTTACCAGAGTTATATATACCTATTTTTCAATATGAAAAATATATGAAGTATTGAAACAGTTCTAGCTGGGGTACTCTTTGAGATACCAAAAACTTCGTTATAATAGTTTTTTAAATGATGAAATTGCAGGAGTGTAACAAATTTAAAAACTGTAATACTCTTTAAATTTAATTTATACCTGCCACACAATTGTGTATCTCAAAACAGTTACACTGTTAATACTCCATCATTTACTCATGTTGACATGAGTCATTAGTGACCACACTGTTTTTCTCTGATTGTTTGGTCAGTAGGTCTAAGCTCTTTGGTTGAGAGCTGAGGGTAAAAGATGTAAGAGCTAAGAAAAGTGAAGAATGAAGCAACAAAGTGAAGTAAATGTTGCTAAAAGTCTGGATCAATAAAAGCTATAAATATAAAGTCCATTTGAATTGCCTGATTTGTGCACATTTGTATCTGTAAATCTGCATTAGCAACATTGCTTGCCAGTTTCTTCAGTCTAGGACCAGGCTTCTTAGATCGAAAGGGATGAGGGGGGGCCTCATAAGAGGAATTATAGCTCGTGCAGAGGCATACAGACAGTTGTTTTTCCCAGGTTGCTGTCCTTACTGACTGGAATGTAGTTTGTATTTTGCATGATATTATGTTTTATCTCTTTTAAATTCTTTATAACTTATTTATGTTTTTCTGAAATAAAAGATGCAAGGAAGGGGGAGGACTGAAGACTTTTGAAAGAGGGGTCTGCAGGAATCTGTTTGTCATGCATGGTGCATTGCTCTTATACAGTAGTTGTTTTTTGGTTCAAGATGATGACTGAGCTAACAGTTGCACTACCCCAGAATGTAGTCCCATATTTTAGAATTCTGTGGAACTGGGCAAAGTATGCAGTTGAAACAGTGTGGAATCTTGCTTTGTGTGGAAGTAAATGTAGGTTGGCGCATACTCTTTTCTGTGTCACATTTGCTTTTGTTACGTGTATTCACCATTCAAAATCATGTTGAAGCCATATTCCTAAACATTATGTTTCCAATGAGGGTGTCATCACTCCGCTGACATTTGTCACATAAGTTATGGCAACTTCCCCCATTAAACAGAAGTTTTAAAAAGTTGTTTTGGATGTATTTATTATTAGCTTATTTCCATATAACCAGTCATTTAGCCAGTCTGTAGCTTTATTTATGTTTGGTAGTTGTCTGGAGGTTTTCACTGTAACAAAGATGCTAGTATCATCAGCTAACATGGTATTTACTTGTGATTCAGTGCTTAGATCCGAGTTGGCTATGTACAGAAGGAAAACGAAAAAGATTAGGCTCGAGGTGGATCCTTGAGGGATCCACTTTTTATTTTTCCTGCATCTGAAAAATATTTTCTTAGTGCTATCAGTTAGTTTCATGTGTTGTTATTACTTTCTGTTTCTTATTTGTTAAGTATGAGCAGAACCGTTATAATGCAGTTCCTGTAATGCCATACTTTTTTCTAGCCTTTCCAACAGGATTTTGTAGTCCAAAATGTCAAAAGCTTCACTTAGATCTAAGAAAATTCCAGCAGCATTTTGTTTTTTGTCCATTGCTTCTAGCGTGTTTTGTAAAAAATTATAGAGCGAATTAATCATAGATTTATTTTTCTAGAAGCCATGCTGACCATCAGTAAGGAATATGTCCTTGTCCAGGAATTTCATTAACCTTGTTACACATGATTCTTTCAGTGATTTTAGCAAAACTTGATAATAAAGAGACTGGTCTACAGTTTGTAAATTATAAAATCTGAAAGATCATCAGTTCCCGAGGACATTTTTTGATGGTTTTTGCTATGTGGATGATTTCTTTTGGGGTTGTTTCATAGTGAGAGATTGCATAGAGGCAAGAATTTACTTTGTTCTGGTGGATGTGTGGACTACCTCTCTTACTTCTGATTATTAGATTATTAGATTTTTAGTTTTGTCTGCATAGAACTGAATGAAGAGATTTGCAATCTCTTGTTGTCACAGTTCAGGGCGATATTTTCCTTTTTGCTATTTCCTTCCTGTTTTATTACTCTCCAGTGCTTTTATTTTCTGACTGTGACACAAACTTATCATTATCCATTCTTTTTGTCTGTTGTATGACTTGTTTGTGTATCTGAATATATTTTGTAACTTACCAAATGAAAGCGTTGGTATGTTGATAGGCACACATAAATAAACACAAACACACACACACACACAAAATTCAAGCTTTCGCAACCCACGGTTGCTTCATCAGGAAAGAACCGTGGGTTGCGAAAGCTTGAATTTTGTGTGTGTGTGTGTGTGTGTGTGTGTTTGTGTTTGTGTGTCTATCAACATACCAACACTTTCATTTGGTAAGTTACATCATCTTTGTTTTTAGATATATTTTTCCCACGTGGAATGTCTCCCTCTATTATATGAATATATTTTGTTTTATAACTGTTAAGGAGAGGGGATATGTTGTGGTACTTTTTTTTTAAAAAAATCAACAGTTCTCTTTTTGTGCTGCTTGAGACTTTTATGCCTCTTGTTATCCATGTCTGTACTTTTGGGCTTTTGTTACCAACCCCTGTGTTTTGAGAAGAAACAATGTTTCAAAATAATAATTGAAAATATCAGCACTTCTCAAACATTCATGCATCTGAGAAACTTTTACCCACCTTTCTCTTGATAACAAGTGAATGAAAATTTCTATGCTCTATGTTTTGAACCTTCTTGCAGTCAAAGTTCTTTTATGTTGTGCAAATTATGATATTATCAAAGTTGAGAAAGTTTGTTGCTGTCATAGTTCTTAAATCAATTGCACGAAAAACATACTCAAATTTTCTTATTAAAAGTGTGTAATATTAGTGTTAACTTAATTGTACACATGATCTTTTGACTGTAGGGTTTATACATTGCTGAAGTGTGACACATTCCACTTATTAACTTTTTGTTTTGCTTTAATTTGCTGCTGGGTGATTCTGTGGTTATGGACATTACATTTGTCAATCGACAAAGATGTATTAACATGAAAATAAACAGATAGACCAAAATATGAACAATGTATAGCCAAAGTTTGATGAAACAGGCTGTTTTCATTTGCCACTAAACAAACGTACAGTAAGTGTTACAGATGTAATAAAACCTCTGCTTCTCATGGAATTACCCTGGTGTGAACATAATTGTAGGACAGAAGTCTTATTGTTAGATCAGTGCCTATGCTTCCAATATGTGGTTGTGTTATCAGTGATTTTGGTTGATGCTCCTTGCAAATTAATCATTTATTGTTCATTTTCTTTTTTCAGCTCTGCATTTGATACAAAACTTCAAATAAAGGTTGCTATAAAAAAACTAGCACGTCCGTTCCAGTCTGCAATCCATGCGAAAAGAACATATAGGGAATTGAGAATGTTGAAGCATATGAACCATGAAAATGTAAGTAGTAGATGCTAATTTCATGAAACAAGAAAAATGGAATACAGAAATGTTAATTTTGCACAAAGAAAGACAGTATTTTCAACTTCAAGTACATCCTGTAGAAATATGTATACAAGACACACTCAAGGAAAGCCCAACTTTCGGTAGAATCAGTTCCATCTTCACAGAGAGAGTAGGAAGCCCAATATGGTGGACGGTGAGTAACAGGAAGCAGGGATAATCTGCGTGATCACCCCTCTCTTTCATACCTTCCCTCTTTTCCTGTCAAGAGAAAGACACATAGTTCTAAATGATTCTTGTGCAAGGGGTTCACAGTTTGACTGTGAGCGAACACGAGCCCCTTGCCATCGCAATGGTATTACCTATTCTGCAATATAATTTGAGCTTCTGACTGTCCTCTACTTCCTTTTTCCCCAAGGAGCTTACATTTGGTGGCTCTGGGGTTTCCAAAAAAAAAAAAAAAAGGGGGGGGAGAGATGGGAAGGGGGGTTGCAGATCAACACTGTCAGCTGTCTTATGCCTTAAGCTCTGAGCTTAATTCAGTAAACACTTGAGTGTGTATATAAACCACAATCTCAAGGTGAGCTGTGTGCCAATGTGGATGATGGCTCTGAGGAGGAACAGTCATTGTGTGCAACTTTAGGGCATGTCACATTCCAGTTCTCTTTAGGCTTGTTTATTTATTTATTTATTTTCTGTCCATATAATAAAAAGTTTTCGGACATTGTCAGGAAAATTTAGATTACATTACACATATACAGTAAAATATTTACATTCTTTCATAACAACATATGGACCAGTCACATGTCTGTACATATTATTTTTCAAAAGGGCACTACAAGTAGGTTCCTCTATAGTGTAAAACAATTTAGCTTATATTTATAATAGTACAATACACATAATACAGTGTATAATTATATTCTTTCATACCACTGATAGATTGGAGACATTGTCTATATACACTGTTTTCCACCAGAGATGTGGGGCTTTGCATAGATTTATCACCCTTTCCCCAGCTGTTGCTTGTGGAATAACTATGGACTCTACTAACTTAGCCAGAACCACTGTTCATGGTAAGAGTTTACTATCAGCAGTACAACACCCAAAATGAGATCAAATAGATAGCCTTCAGGACAACAGATTTAACATGTATAAAAATATAGAATGAAATTATCACTTCACAGCGGAGTGTGCTATGATATGAAACCTCCTGGCAGACTAAAACTGTGTGCCGCATCAAGACTTGAACTTGGGACCTTTGCCTTTTGCAGGCAAGTGTTCTACCACTGGTCCCAAGTTCGAGTCTTGATCTGGCACACAGTTGTAATTTGCCAGAAAGTTTCATGTATAAAAATAGTTGTAACAGGTCAGCCATAGTGGTAATCAACATTTGCCTTTTTCTCAAAAGAGACAGAGGCACCTATGAATAATTGTCGCCCTTCAATGTGCGCAAAGTTTTGGAAACTGTATCGGGATTGTTGAAAAGAATGAAAAACCTATGTTCTCATTTAAAAAAAAAAAAAAAAAAAAAAAAAAAAAACATGGCTGATCAAGTACCATAGCTCTTGGATGCTAAACAGCCTGTGGAGTGTGTTATACACTCATTGTAACACACTAGAGATGGGTCATTCACTAGGGAACAGTTCACTGAACTGAGTGGAAGAACTAAGGAATGACTTCTAAGAAAAGATTGTTCACTATTCCCTTCAGGTCCCTCGTATTCCGACTTCGGTTTTGTTTGGTCGGTCTTGGTTCTGTTTGTTGTCTCTTGTTTTTGGGTGGTCACTCATTAGTAGTGTTAGCTGCACACTTCTTATATTCAATTACAGCTCATTTCATTCGTTGCATTCACCTATTCTTGTTTAGTTTCAAACCTTTCTCAGAATCATTACATCTAGTTCTTTTACACTGTTCAGCATCCATGACTGATAATTTATAATTTTGCTATAATTGTTGACTGAAAGTAAGACAACAATTCACTATTCATTGCATTATTATTATTATTATTATTATTTATGTGCCAGCGCATTTTTTTGAAAATGAAATGCCACTTAGGCATTTACAAATAACATTTATCTGTAACTTTATTTTAGTTTGGAATCAAGCAGTGGAAAATCCAGGCTGTATAACAACAATATGAAAATGATAAACTATTATTCACCACATAGAGGATATGTTTGGTCACAGACAGGCACAGTGAAAAATAATGCCATAAACATTCAGTTGTCAGAATAAGTCCTATATCAGATGTAGAACACTACACACATTCACACAAGTGCAACTCACACACACACGGCCACTATCACTCCTCAGCACTAAGGGCTGATTGCGTCTGAGAGGGCTAGCAATGTTTGCTAGGGTGGATAGTAGGTGTACGTGAGAGGTATGGGACTGTGGGAGGGGGGATAGCAGGGTAAGGTGGGGAAAGACGTTAGTGCTACTTGTGGGAGTGTGCGGGGATGTGGTGGAGACAGGACAGGTCTGCTTGGAAGGGGTGCAGGGGGAGAGGGGGAGGAAGTAAGCAGAGAAGGGGAAAGTATATGCAGGTGCACTGGCAGGAAAGATGCGTGTAGTACTAAAATGGAAATACGGAGGAGGACAGGCAAGTGGAGTATGAAATTAAGTTAATTTATCAAAACAGTTCCCTATGCCAACTTCACTTTTCAGCTCCTGAGGCAGACCTGGTAATCCTTTAAAGGGATTAAAGGGCAGTCTGACTACCTCAGGCGCATTCTAATCTGCTTCATTTACTCAAGTCTCCAACTTTTTTTGTTCCAGTTTGTGTCTTCAGGTGAACGCACAAATGATATTTAATGAGAGGACTTTACAGACTGTTGTATTTCGGTTTGCTTTACTTTTAGGATTTGAAAGTTTGTTCCCGAGATTGATTTCCTCAAGCAGCACTAAGCAATTGTCAAAAATCTCAATAAATTGGCTTTGAAAATTGGGAGTTATCGGACTCTGTTAACAGTAAAACAATTCTGTCATCTGTATAGGTACCAATAGCTGATTGTGTAGCATAGCAGTTTTGTAAATGTGAAGTTACTTTTTCAGATGTAACTAACTGTAATCTTTTTACTTGCATTTCCATATATATTAACAATGGACATGTTAATTACCAAATACTGAATTACATTTTTAATGAAATAATGTCTTTTACTTTTAATTACTAGTCATATAAAAATAAATTAAAATTTATACAGACATGTTATTGTGCAATTAGATAAAAAGGAATGATGAATGAATAATAATGAATGGGTCCCATGAAAGACTAGCCTCCAGTGATCTAGTTCCCAAAGATGAATGAATTTGGCCACCTCAATAGCACACCTGACGTAATTCCAATGAAGGAGTCATATACTGTAAGGATATTTTGGTCAGCACCACAAAAGAACTATAGAAGGTGGAGGAAGATGAGTAGTGGATATCAGAAATATAAAGAAAAGAATGAGCAGCATACTCACTTCCAGTGGACAGAAGCTACCAGACTGTTATTGCTCAATGTAAATGGTTCAGTGTTATTACATTTGGGGCTGCACACAAGCCCACCAAGAGTAACGCAAAGAGTGCCCATATTTGACAGTGTCCAGCCTTCATGGACAGAAAGAGAATCTACTAAATAATCAGCAGATGCCATAGAGAGACACAAAGCAGCACAGCCCATTGCATGTATGAAGTCATTGACAACAGTGGCCAAACATATCACTCCAAAATCGCCAGCACAGAAACTTTTATATGATTACTAATATCTGCTTGTGTACCTACAAATGAAACTGTGGAGCTGCACAACATCATCATCATCATCATCATCATTTAAGACTGATTATGCCTTTCAGCGTTCAATCTGGAGCATAGTCCCCCTTATAAAATTACTCCATGATCCCCCATTCAGTGCTAACATTGATGCCTCTTCTGATGTTAAACCTATTACTTCAAAATCATTCTTAACCGAATCCAGTTACCTTCTCCTTGGTCTACCCCGACTCCTCCTACCCTCTACTGCTGAACCCATGAGTCTCTTGGGTAACCTTGCTTCTCCCATGCATGTAACATGCCCCCACCATCTAAGCCTGTTTGCCCTGACTGCTACATCTATAGAATTCATTCCCAGTTTTTCTTTGATTTCCTCATTGTGGACACCCTCCTGCCATTGTTCCCATCTACTAGTACCTGCAATCATCCTAGCTACTTTCATATCCGTAACCTCAACCTTATTGGTAAGGTAACCTGAATCCACCCAGCTTTCGCTCCCATACAACAAAGTTGGTCGAAAGATTGAACGGTGCACAGATAACTTAGTCGTGGTACTGACTTCCTTCTTGCAGAAGATAGTAGATCGTAGCTGAGAGCTCACTGCATTAGCTTTACTACACCGTGCTTCCAGTTCTTTCACTATGTTACCATCCTGTGAGAATATGCATCCTAAGTACTTGAAACTGTCCACCTGTTCTAACTTTGTTCCTCCTATTTGGCACTCAATCCATTTATATCTCTTTCCCACTGACGTTACTTTCGTTTTGGAGATGCTAATCTTCGTACCATAGTCCTTACATTTCTGATCTAGCTCTGAAATATTACTTTGCAAATTTTCAATCGAATCTGCCATCACAACTAAGTCGTCTGCGTATGCGAGACTGCTTATTTTGTGTTCACATATCTTAATCTCACCCAGCCAGTCTATTGCTGCACCACTTAATAAATCAATAAACATAGTCAAATAAGAAAGAACAGCAGGTGAAAGAACCCAAAGGTGCCACAACCAGTTGTGCTCTCTGCTGAGTTCGTAGCCATTACTCGACCTCTGAAACACATCAATACCGAGCAAATGAGAATATCCTCCAGTGTTGTGATGCAATGACTTGCCCCACAGGTTGCTGATCAGTAAATCACACAGGCATAAAACTCAGTACTTGCAGACAGAGATGGCATCCTGATCATGTTTATTCACTTACCAAGGCACATGGGCATTTTAGGAAATGAAATTGTCATCGAAATCTAGGAGTGTATAACAGTAATCAAAAGACCTTGCAATGTGTTGCACTGATATGAGAGTACAACTGTGGTATTTCATCATAAAGGCATAATAAGGACAGTGGCAAGCCACAACAATCACTTAGTAATTAAGAATATTTAACGTTACAATGGTCAATTGCAAAACTTGTAAATGGACCTTTACGAAAGAACCTGCCACAATACACAGACTTCACATTGCCACATCAGGTGTGTCCAAACTTTATCCCACAGTGAGCAGATCTACCCCAGTGCTAATGTGGTACTGCCTCTACAGTTGCCCATGTACTCAGGGTGCACACTCTTGTCCAACCTGAAGAGGAAGTTGAATCTTAACAACTGCTTACTCCCCATACACCTGACAGTGAAATTACTGTCAGGTGAGCTGTCTCTGTCATGAAAGGAAGTGACTCCTTCCACAAAAATTTAATTATCTCCCGAGTTCCGTAATGGATTGATTGGGTAAGGAAGAATCAGTTTGGAATGGATCTCCAACTAGGTTCTCCATCTACCTCCGATATCTCTAAACTCGTCGCAATATTGTTGGTCTAATATGTATACTGTGAAGGTGGAGTACCAACTTTACTCCAGATGAAAAATTGTGAATGACCTGAGTACATCTTAACACCAATCTTTAATTTGAGCCAGGTATGCATGAATGGTGTGCCTTTCCCTTCAAAAATGACCTGTAGAACCTCCTGGTAAACCCTCTTGCATCCTTATTCTCCAAGACTATCATCAACATAGAACTCAGGTTCTCTGGTTAGCCCATGTTTTACATGATATGTTGCAGTAACTTATCTTGCAACAAGACCTCAATGTCAGTGGAAAGGTGCCACCTTTCCATCACTTTGTCACGACTGGTGTACCAGCATCCTACAGCTGAAGGGACTAATGGCTGAGCAGTCCAGTCCCCTAATGTGACGGTAATTACTAACATTTAATTATTCCATTCTTAGGTGTCTCATTGGCCAGTGAAATCTTTAGCTACTGAAGAAAATCGTTAACTATCAAATGAAAAATGCGTGAAACTAATAGATTACAAATCATTTCCTCATTTTCATTTTTTCTACAATCTTCAACTATGAATGTCATTTGTCAGAAAGCTTCTAGTGTGTTACACTTATCAGCTAGAAATCTAAGTCAGGTGACAATTTTGCAATAAATGGCCATTGCAAACTCAAAAAAAATTCTCTCTTTGCAATACTGCAGGTGGTGTTTCTTGCCACTATTTGATGTAATTTCAGGTCTTATTCTGTAGTACATTTGATTTTTTTCATTAGTGATCCTTGCTGCTCTACTGTTATTATTAGTTCACTATGTGTACTTTTGTTAAAACCTTCAATAACAATGAAAATTAAACTTTGTCAGTATCAGTATTATCTATAGGGCAAAGATCAACGTAACAGCAGTGAGTTAGTTGTTAAAGATTAATCCGAAAGTATTCTTCCTATTGTTATAGGTCTATTGTCTTACTCTAATGAAATGAAGTGTTTGCAAAATTATTTTAACATATTTTATTATGATCCATATTATGAATTGTCAACCATTACTCATATTCCCACACGCCCTACTGGCAGCAGTAGCACCTTCCGCTGCCTCTACCCTGCTATCCCTTGCCCTCCACACCCCACATCTCTCCCTTACCTCCACTACTCAGCTCAACTTGATTGCTGCTCATGTTAAAGTCAGTCACAGTCTGACCTGTCACTGACTCAATGCCTCCTCTATGTGGTGAGTAGCAATCTCTCCTTTCCAGATTGTTATTAAAGGAAACATGGTTAAGAGGTGTCCAGACATGTTCATGGGAGAGTGACAGTGAAAGTGCAGTATAGTGTGTACCACATAATATCTTAACATGAATGTCAGTGCTCACATGAAAGTCTGTACATGGTGTTGAAATTCTCTCTCTTAGTAGAGCATTATTACTTGACTGACTTCCCATCATCGTATTCAAGGTTTCCCAATTTACGTGACCTTTTGAAGACTTTGTCCGAAAGCAACCACTCGTTATTACTCACACCCAAGGTTTTTTGATACTACAATATTAGAGTAATGTTCCCATACTTTCAGCAAACCACTATGTTAGCTGGAATCTGTTGGTATGATGAAAACCTACAGTCATTGGCAGGAACTCTCGAAAACTCGTTAGCGAAAGAATTATGTGATACCCTGCGGATTGTCAATCCACCGGTATTTGTCGCATCTACCAATATCATTTCATTGGATGCACCATGGACATTGCCATGTCAGACCCAATCCAAGTTGATCAGTGCTGAAAATGACCAAGCAAGAATGCTGCCATGCTACGTAGTGCAAAATAAAGTAACATGGTGGAGATATGAGGATTCAATAGTTGTTCCAGCCAGTGCCTCATCCTATAACAAGGATGAAATGGTGAATAGTGTGATTACTCCCATAGCAAATACTGATCCTTCAAGTGCATTTCAGAAGCGCATGTGCAGTCATGGGTGTGGGATCATGGAAGTTTTTGATGGGGGAAAAGGGCAAGAACTGAGGGAAATTACACCCTGTGATTATTAGGAAACTATTTTAAGGCTGTCACCTTTCATAAATGATATTGTTTACATGTATAACACTGACAAGAACGTAATTCCATTGAAATGAAATCATCTGCAAGTGTTAACGTGTTAGTGAATGCAAGTATTATATGCCAGGAAAAATATTTTGATGATGCCTATGTTCTTAGGCATGTGGTTCCCCAGCCAAGGAGTCCTCCAAAATGTTGACAGAAATAAGCCTGTTTACAGAATTAAATCAACAGCCAGCTGCTACTGTTGTTAGCATAAAGCATTGTGCCAAGAAGCCAATGAAAGATAAGCAAACCCATATTTTGATCTTCACATATATTATTGACTGTTGATGCTCAAGAATTACAAAAATCATTTTCTTAAAAAGTGACGTAAAACCTGAATCGACGCATTTTACCACCTTAAGCCTGTGCTGTAATTATTGCTACTTTTGACGTATCAGCTAGCGAGTATATCCTAATTAAGCATTTGGAATGTGGTGAGACTCCCCCTCTTCTCCTCCCATGCTAACCTACAGCTATGTGCTAACAGAAATGGCATGCATTTTATCGCAGACAGACTGGGCATAGAGTATCGTAGAAGAAGAATGGCTCAGAATGTGAATGTAGTTCGCAGTACCAGAATAGAAGGGGGTCTAGAGTAGCAGATTCTTACCCATACAGTGAGAAAGTTAAGAGTGGTCCACATTATTTCCCAGCTTCAAATGTCACAAGTAGTAGGCAAATCCCAGATGTCACGTCAAATGTGTGACATTAGTAACACTTCCTGGCAGTGTAGTCATCAAAGCCTACCCTTGCCTGAGATTGCAAGTGACGGGCAAAAGCATGTTTTTGAGGGTGCCACAAGCCCATGTTATTCATAAATGGCAGGAGGAGAGAACAACATGGTTCCAGATAACTCAACAGTACTCGATTTGTTACCATAACTATTCACAATACTTAAACTGTCCATAACATATCAGCCAAGTTTGGAGCACCTTAGGGACAATACTCTGACTCAAAATAATTCCCAAGACTTGATGTATGTAAGCTCAGCTTAAGACTAATGTATCAAGCTGACTGAGGTCAACTGGAACCAAATGCCACACCACTTGTTCCATTTAGAAGACTGTATATTCAACCCTTAGCAGTCCACATAGATCAGCTACTTAAATTTTGTATGGCAGAAAATATTAACAGAGATCCAACCATCTCAATTACTTTGTAGCAACCTCAGTGCTCATGTTACAGCTAGAGGCTGCCAGGTGAAAGACATTTGTGATTCAGACTAACTCAGTATCTCCACTATATGGCGAGTAGCAACTTTCCTTCTCATAATATTGTTACTTTAATGACTCATTAATTTTCTTACCAACATAAAGCAAAAATCTTTATTCTTAAGTGACATTTTCCACATTTTGGTATCAACTTCTTATTTCAGAAGCTCAGTTGCAGCTATTTTTATCTGTTCATCTCTCTCTCTGATACGTGACTATGAAGTCTTTAAAAACCTCATGTGATTGAATCATTATTTCATCCTGATCACATTAATAGCAAACTTGCCTCGCCTGCACCATGTAATTGATCCAGTCAAATGAACTGTGACAAATAGAATAGTGAAGGCCATTTGACATGGTTAAAAGAAAATGACTAATCTCCTTCCCTAACTCATTAGATGTATGACAGGCCCCTGCTTTATTTTTACATTAGAGAGAGCAACTTCTACGACCATTCCAATAACATTGCATTGCAGTAATCAGTCTTATTGTTTGGTATGGTGAGGGCTAGAGCAATATTTAGAGTATTTAGACAGCAATCCACACGCATTTTCCAAAATACAAACATGTTGATAGCAGTAATTCTTGAAACAATGCCAAAAGAGACAGTTTGCTGTCATTCTGTACCTTACTAAACTACAGTTCTAACATGATAGGCATATGATGGAAACTTAAGAGGTTTATGAACAGGAAATATGTTCGTAACATTACAAATGGAGTTTCAAGTTGAAAAGAAAACTTTGTGGACATAATCACCCCTTATCTATTAACCCACAAAAAGTTTTCTTTGGTCCCATGGTGGAAAATTAATTTTTATGCACTCCCGTTAAAATGTTAGTATGTAGGAACTTCAACTGGAAATTGAGCAAAAGTTTAACATCTCCCCTGGGGTTGACATTTCTTACCTGATGCTCTCGTATGTGCCATCAGGAGTTTGAACACTTCTGCCTGCTACATGTCTTCAATGAAATGTGGCCTCCATAATCTCTCTTGACAACACAGATCACAAAGACATTGGGCCAGTACTGAGACAAGGAGGAATCTGAACATCCCATATCTTACAGTCCTTTCTCTCCAAGCTCCTACATCATCAATACTCTGAAAAGTATTTTTAAAACATGACTGACTGGTATACTAGCTGGAACACAGCTACTTCTACATACATACTTTGCAAGCCACTGTTTGGTTCATTATAGAGGATACCTTGTACTGCTAGTAGTGATTTCCTTTCCTGTTCCACTCACAGATAAATTAAAAAAAAAAAAAAAAAAAAAAAAAAAAAAAAAAAAAAAAAAAAAAAAAAACATACCCCCCCTCCCCTCCCCCCCCCCCTCTCTCTCTCTCTCTCTCACTCTCACTCTCTTTCTCTTTGTATGACTTGTAGTAGTACAAGGTACACTCTACCATGCACCATACAGTGGCTTTCAGAGTGTGTATGTAAACATAGCTGTGTTACAGCTAGTATACCAATCAGTCATGTTTTAACAATACTTTTCAGAGTTTTGATGATGTAGGAGCTTAGGGAGAAAGGACTATAAGATATGGTATGACCAGACTTCTCCTTATCTCAGTATTGATACAATAACTATAATCAAACAATGGAAACTCCAGACAGGAATTTCAACAGTGCAGGAAAAATTTGTCAAGTTGAAGGCAGGCACAATTAAGACACTTACATAAAGCTTTTGGCCACAGTCTTCATCAGTAAAAGAGCAACACATACCATTCACACACAGAAGCAAGCACACCTCATGTGTACATGACTGCCAACTCCGGCATCATAGGCTGGAATGCATCTATCATCTGGGATGTAAGCAGCAATCTGGATGAGGTGAAGAAAGGGAAGAGATGTAGTGTACGGGTGGAGAGAGAAGTGAATGCTGTCTGTTGGAGTGTGCAGGGACTAGACTGTCAACAGACACCCCATCAGGAAATTGTGGGGGAGGGAGGTAGGGAAAAAAGGAGAGGAATGGGGAAAGACATATGGTTACTTTGACAGGGGGCTGCAAATAAACAGAGTGGGGGATGAGAATGGGGAGGAGCTGGTAGGAAAGAGGGGTTGGAAACTGTTGGGTGGAGGTTTTGGGGACAGTATGTTACCAAAGGTTGAGGCTGGGATAATTGCGGGAGCGGAGAATGTGTTGTAAGGATAACTCCCATCTGCACAGTTCAGAAAAGCTGGTGGTGGAGGGAAGAGTCCAGGTGGCTCAGGTAGTGAAGCAGCCATTGGAATCTAGTGTGTTACGTTCAGCTGCATATTGTGCCACAGGGTGGTTTGTCTTCCTCTTGGCCACAGTTTGACAGTGACTGTTCTGCCTGGTGGACAGGTGGTTGGTAGTAACACAAACATAAAAAGCTGTGCAATGGTTGCAGCAGAGCTGATAAATGACACGGCTGCTTTCACAAGTGGCTCAGCCCCCGATGGGATAGGATAAAACTGTGACAGGACTGGAATAGGAAGTACTGGATGAATGGATTGGGTCTTCCACAAGAATATGACCCTTGTGGAAAGGGGTTGGGATTGGGAGTGGCATAGGGATGGACTAGGATGTTGTGGAGATTGGCTGGGCGACAGAACACCTCTTTAGGAGGCTGAGAAGTATCACGGGTAGGATGTTCCTCATTTCAGTGCATGATGATAGAGAATCAAAGCCCTGGTGAAGGATGTTGTTCATTTATTCCAGTCTGGGATGGTATTGGGTGATGAAAGGGACACTCCTTTGTGGCTGGTTCTTGGGGTTGGTGGGAGGATTGGGGGTGTGAACGGAAATGACACAGAAGATCTGTTTGCAGACTAGGTCTGCAAGATAGTGCCTGTCTGTGAAGACTTTGGTGAGACCCCCAGCATACTGAGCAAGGGAGTTTCTGTCCTTGCAGCTATGCTGTTGCCAGATGGACAGGCTGAATGGGAGGGATGGTTTGGTGTGAAAGAGATGACAGCTGTAAAAATGCAGGTACTGTTGGTGGTTGGTGGGTTTAATGTGGACAGAGGTGTGGATGGAGCTATCAGAGAGGAGGAATTCAATATCTAGGAAGGTGGCACGCTGCTTTGAGGAGGACCGTATGAAGTGGATGGGAGAGAAGGTGTTGAGGTTGTGAAGGAACAAAGATAGGCTGTCTTGGCCCTGAGTCCAGATTGTGAAGTTATCATCAATGAATATGTGCAAAAAGAACACCATCAACCCTCCAAGGATTACCATTTGAGTTCATGAAGTGTCTCAGTAATACTCACATGATGATCGAACATATTGGTAACAGATCTAGCAGCATGCCTCTGAATTACTTTGATGTATTCCTTTAAATTTACCTGATGGGGATCCCAAACACTCTAGGAGCATTAAAGAGTATGTCACGCTACTATTCTACAAGCATTCTCTGTTGTAGGTGAGCTATATTTTCCTAAAATCCTCTCAGTAAACCGATGATGAGTATTTGGCTTCTAGACTACCATCAATACATGCTCATTCTATTTCGTGTCACTTTGCAGTGTTATGCCTAGATATTTAATCAATGTGACTGTTATATTGTATTTGAACATTACGGGATTCTTCCAACAAAATGAAGATGAGCATTTGACTTCCCTACTACCAACCAGAAGTGCTCATTCAATTTCATATTGCCTTGCAACATTAAGACTAGATATTTAATTGAAGTGGCTGTGTCAAGCTACACCCTACTAATGCTGTATTTGAATATTACAGGATTGCTTTTCCTACTCTTCAGCATTAACTTAAATTTTTCTATGTTTAGAGCAAGCTGCCGTTAATCACACCAACTAGAAATTTTGTCTGTCATCTTGCATCCTCCTGTAGTCACTCACGAACTACACCTTCCTGTGCAGCACAGCCTCATCAGCAAACAACTACAGATCGCTGCTCACCTTGTTCGTCAGGTCATTTATATAGGGAATAAGAGTGGTACTATTATGTTTCCCAGGGGCAGTCCATCCAGGTACCCTTGTCACTAATGATCATCCACCACCGAGGACAACACACTCAGCTCTATTACAGTCTTCAATCCACTCACATGTTGAGGAACCTGTTCTGTGTGTTTAGACATTTGTTAATAGTTTGCAGTGGGGCACCATGTCAGCTTATAATATAAGCCCATGCTAATTTGTGGACAGAAGCTTTTGCACCTGAAGCAAATTTGTTACATTAAATCTTGGAATATGTTCACGAATTCTGCTGCAAACCATTGTTAAGGATTTGGTCTGTAATTTTATGGGTCCCTTATTTTACCCGTATTATGAATAGGAATCACCTGCACTTTTTTCCAGTCACTTGGGACTTTGCACTTACTTCTTAGTACTCAAAATGTCTCCAGAAAAGGAAAGTAGACTTGCGATAATCATTCAGTATTTATGACTGACATCTTGACTGTGTTTGTCCAGTTCTGCCATCTCGCCACACTTTACTTTGATATCTCAGTTGTGTATTATTAGGTGCTATTTCCAGCATAGCACATATGCTACATACTCTTAAAATTACAGATACCAGCACCACAAGCATCTTACAGGCTGCTTCATGCTCAATGAGGATACAATTGATTGAGCATTGAGGTAATAGGCCCATATCAAATATCGTAGGGTTTCATTCAAAAGTTTATCGTTAGCCCAGTAATATGTGCCATATATACGTTTGATATCCATACTTCTCTGGCAGGATGCCTTAAACACATCAATATGCAGACAATTTTCACTTGTACCCAGTGGCCACATCTCTTGTGAGGATACATGTCAGAGATTGTATCATACTGTCATTCCAATTGTAATACTGGACTACTGGCTGACAAAAAATGGCAAGTTAGGGTTATCACTCACTAGTACATACAGATGAAACTGGGATTTACTCTCAGTAAATGGGACCAGATGATTCCTTGGACTCTCTTCTGTAAAACAGCAGAAGTGTCTTTCCACAGGTGTTATATGTATGAAGCAGATAATATTTTGTTGTGGAGAATCCAAATTTTTTTAGCACTCAGTTAATCAGAAACTAGGACAACTACACTAGCTTCTCAAGACAAATTATCATTTCACTGTTGAAAAAGAAATTTTGCTTGTGAATAGCAATCACGTTTTAATAGGAATGCTTTATTACTGTCCATTTCAATGAACAAACCAAGATTTCAAAATTCCTTTTTCTGAGCTACTCATTGCGTGCAACGTTAATTTCTTCTCAGAACAGGAAACATAAAAAATTAGCAACGTATTCATGAAAGTCTTCTGCATTCAGTAGTCCGGTGTGATTGAAGTGTTCACAGACAGATTAAAAATAACTGATCAATCGTATGTTTCTTTTCACATAATCTCCTGGCAGCATCATATTGCTCAGTCCTCATTCAGATCATGACTGTTTTGTCAGCTGCAGAAGTAGATTCCACAAGTTAGTGGAAACTTTTTTTTTGTGTCTTCAGCAAATACTTGCAACAGTTTAGCATGTTCAGTACTGGTACGAAAATGTTAATGCTGAAAAGGAGAAACGTGCAAAGGCGGCTGGGCCGAAACAAAAGTGCCGTTGGAACCCCCAAACATTTATAATTTGCCATCAAAGCTAAGGAAGTGCAAAGGTTAGATTGCTATCCACCTTATTGTGGAAATGTAGAGTTGCAGACAGGCATAACAAAAAGACTGTTAAACAGATAAGCTTTCAGCCAAAAAGCTTTCTTCTGAATTAAACAAAAACGATATGCACACATTTCATACAAATGCAAATCTCACATGTGACCACTGCATCTGGCTGCTGAGGCCAGACTGCAAGCAACTGCACATGGTGGTAGAAGCACTCTGGGTGCTGGGGCTAAGGAGGAGACTGGGTGCGGAAGGGATAGCGGGATTTGCATGGGGGATGATAAAGTGCCACTTGTGGGAGCATACAGGGATGAGATGGAGAGTGGGTGGGGCAGCTAGGCGCAGGTGGGAGGATAGGCAAAGGGGAGGGGCGGGGGGAGGGGCAGAAAAGGAGAGAAGTAAAAAGACTGTGGGTGCGTTGGTGGAATAGAAGACTGTGTAGCTATGTAGTGCTGGAATGAAAGCAAGGAAAGGTATAGGTGGGCAATGGACAATGATTGACGAAGATTGAGGTGAGGACGGTTAAGGTAACTTAAAGATGTGGTGCATGGTGAATTTCTACCTGCGCAATTCAGAAAACGTGGTGTCAGTAGGAAGGATCCAGACGGCACAGGCTGTGAAGTAGTCGTTGAAATGAAGTATGTCGTGTTGGGCAGTGCTGCTCAGCAGCTGGGTTGTCCAGCTGTTTCTTAGCCACAGTTTGTTGGTGGCTATTCATGCAGACTGACAGCCTATTGGTTGTTATGCCCACGTAAAATGCAGCACAGTGGTTGCAGCTTAACTTGTAGATCACATGACTGGCTTCACAGGTAGCCCTCCTTTTTATGGAATAGGTGATTATTGTGACCAGACTGAGTAGGTTGTGGTGGGAGAATGTATGGGACAGGTCTTGCATCCAGGTCTGTTACAGTGGGGAAGGATACTGGGCAGGACAATTCATCATTTCAGTGCATGATGAGAGGTAGTTGAAACCTTGGTGAAAATGTGATTCAGTCACTCCAGTCCTGGGTGGTACTGAGTCATGAGGGGAAAGCTACTCTGTGGCCAGATGGTGGGACTTTGGGAGGTGGTGGGTGACTGAAGACATAAGGCATGGGAGATATGTTTCTGTGCAAGATTGAGAGGGTAATTATGGTCTGTGAAGGCCTCATTGAGATGCTTGGTGTTTTTTGAGAGGGACTGCTCATCACTACAGATGCGGTGGCTGCAGGTGGCTGGGCTGTACAGAAAGGAATCTTGGTATGGAATGGGTGGCAGCTGTCAAAGTGGAAATATTGCCGTTTGGTAGGTTTGATATGGGCAGAGGTACTGATGTAGCCATCTTTGAGGTGGAGGTCAACGTCAAGGAAGGTGACTTGTTGGGTCGAGTAGGACCAAGTAAAGTGAATGGGGGAGAAGGTGTTGAGATTATTGAGGAATGTGGATAGAGTATCCTTACCCTCTATCCAGATCATGAAGATGTCATTAGTGAATCTGAACCAGGTGAGGGGTTTAGATTATGGGTGGTCAGGAAGGAGTCCTCTAGATGGCTCATGAATAGGTCAGCATATAATGCTGCCTTGCGGGTCCCCATTGCTATACTCTGGATTTGTTTGTAGATGATGCCTTCAAAGGGGAAGGAATTGTGGGTGAGGACATAGTTGGTTGTGATCACCAGGAAGCAGGTTGTAGGGTTGGAATCTGTTGGGCATTGGGAAGAGTAGTGTTCAATAGTGGCAAAGCTTTGGGCATTAGGGATGTTAGTGTAAATGGAGATGGCATCAGTAGTGACACGCAGGGCACCATGTGGTAAAGGAACAGGTAGTATGGAGAGTTGTTAGAGGCACTGGTTGGTATCTTCTACGTAGGAGGGTAGGTTGCGGGTAGTAGGCTGTTAGTTTATGAGAGCAGGGATTCTTGGGGGCCTTTGGGGAGAGGTTCTGGGATGGGTCTAAGGATTTGAGGAGAGACTGGGAATTCTGCTGAATGTCTGGAGTGTGTCATTGTTGGCAGGGTTTGTAAGTGGACGAATCTGACAGCTGGCGGAGTCCTTCTGCCAGGTGAACCTTGTGCTCAAAACAGTGGTAGAGCCTACTCACTATCCTTCCCAACTGTCACACAGTGGTGTGTTGCATTCTATGTGGCCATGACAACCAACAAGCTGTCAGTCCTCATGAATGACCATTGACAAATTATGGCCAAGAAACAGCTGGGCCACATAGTTGCTGCCCAATACGACATTCTTCATTTCAGTGTCTGCTTCATAGCCTGTACCATCTGAATCCTTCCTATTGATATTAGTGTTTCTGAATTGTGCGGGTGGGAATTCTCCCTGCAATATATCTTATGTTCCCATAACCTGCTGGCCTCAACCCTCATTAGCCATTGTCATTTGCCCACGTATCCCCGTCCCTCTTGCCATTTGCAGCATTACTCAGATACACAGCCTTCACTTCCACAAACACGTTCCCAGTATTTTTACTTCTCACCCCCCCTCCCTCCCCCCCTCCTGTAACCCCACCCCCCATCTAACCTTCTGACTGCCCCTAGCTGCCCTACACTCTCACGATATCATCCCTGTATGCTCCCCCCACAAGCAGTATTTTACCATCCCATATCCCATCTACATCTACATTTATACTCCGCAAGCCACCGAACAGTGTGTGGCGGAGGGCACTTTACGTGCCACTGTCATTACCTCCCTTTCCTGTTCCAGTCGCGTATGGTTCGCGGGAAGAACGACTGTCTGAAAGCCTCCGTGCACGCTCTAATCTCTCTAATTTTACATTCGTGATCTCCTCGGGAGGTATAAGCAGGGGGAAGCAATATATTCGATACCTCATCCAGAAACGCACCCTCTCGAAACCTGGCGAGCAAGCTACACCGCGATGCAGAGCGCCTCTCTTGCAGAGTCTGCCACTTGAGTTTGTTAAACATCTCCGTAACGCTATCACGGTTACCAAATAACCCTGTGACGAAACGCGCCGCTCTTCTTTGGATCTTCCCTATCTCCTCCGTCAACCCGATCTGGTACGGATCCCACACTGATGAGCAATACTCAAGTATAGGTCGAAAGAGCATTTTGTAAGCCACCTCCTTTGTTGATGGACTACATTTTCTAAGGACTCTCTCAATGAATCTCAACCTGGTACCCACCTTACCAACAATTAATTTTATATGATCATTCCACTTCAAATCGTTCTGTACGCATACTCCCAGATATTTTACAGAAGTAACTGCTACCAGTGTTTGTTCCGCTATCATATAATCATACAATAAAGGATCCTTCTTTCTATGTATTCGCAATACATTACATTTGTCTATGTTAAGGGTCAGTTGCCACTCGCTGCACCAAGTGCCTATCCGCTGCAGATTTTCCTGCATTTCGCTGCAATTTTCTAATGCTGCAACTTCTCTGTATACTACAGCATCATCCGCGAAAAGCCGCATGGAACTTCTGACACTATCTGCTAGGTCATTTATATATATATTGTGAAAAGCAATGGTCCCATAACACTCCCCTGTGGCACACCAGAGGTTACTTTGTCTGTAGACGTCTCTCCATTGATAACAACATGCTGTGTTCTGTTTGCTAAAAACTCTTCAATCCAGCCACACAGCTGGTCTGATATTCCGTAGGCTCTTACTTTGTTTATCAGGCAACAGTGTGGAACTGTATCGAACGCCTTCCGGAAGTCAAGAAAAATAGCATCTACCTGGGAACCTGTATCTAATATTTTCTGTGTCTCATGAACAAAGAAAGCGAGTTGGGTCTCACACGATCGCTGTTTCCGGAATGCATGTTGATTCCTACATAGTAGATTCTGGGTTTCCAAAAATGACATGATACGTGAGCAAAGAACATGTTCTAAAATTCTACAACAGATCGACGTCCCTTCCCTGCTATCCCTCCACCTTCCAGCCTCTTCCTTACCCCCATCACACAGGTTGCTTCTCCCATCATGCACAGTTGCTTGCAGTCTGGTCTCGCCAGCCAGAAACAGTGGTCATATATGTGAAGTTGCACTTCGTGTGTGTGTGTGTGTGTGTGTGTGTGTGTGTGTGTGTGTGTGTGTTTTGCCAAATTCAGAAGAAGGCTTCTTGGCTGAAAGGTTTTTTGTTTAGCAGTCTTTTTGTTGTGCCTGTCTACAACTCTTTATTTCCTCTATATGGTGAGTAGCAATCTACACTTTTTCATAACATTGTCATTATTCCATCCTGGATTTTCCAATGTTTGACGTGAAAAATGAATTCACTGATTACTTTGTTGCACCAGAAGGGAAAGGAGAATTGGCAGTATTGATTTCTTTATATTTTAGCTGATTTTTTAGTGTTAACATAAATATAAATGTGTTACACTTGCCTAATAAAAGTAGTAAATATTGTTTGCAAAAATCAAAGAGTAATGAAAAGGTCATCTCTTGGTGATACAGCTTTCTGCATTTTTGCACCCTGTTTTCAAATATTTTATTGTACGAAAGGGTATAGATGTTTGAAACTAGCATATGATGTACTCGGAAAGTTGTTAATGTGAGCGACGTTTTTTCATTTTATTTCATTCAGCAGTGTTCTTGATAACTTAAATACATATGCCTCTCCGTTTCTTCACCCATACCTCCTTTTTTTTTTTTTAAGTTCATTTTCATACGTAACGTGTTAAAATGATTAACAATATCTTAATCTTCCCAAATGTTAACCCTGATATCCCCAGATTTGAATAAGATAGGTGAGCGACTTGGTGATGCAGGTGAAGGACTTGTGGATGTGGATAGCAGTTTTGTGCTACATACAGGCCTCTAAGAGAACCCAACTCCTCCCTCCCATCCCTTGCTCATTGATAGTAGTTTTTAATATGACATCCAATAGACAACACCGAGCGAGGTGGCACAGTGGTTAGACACTGGACTCGCATTCGGGAGAACGACGGTTCAATCCCGCGTCCGGCCATCCTGATTTAGGTTTTCCGTGATTTTCCTAAACCGCTCCAGGCAAATGCCGGGATGGTTCCTTTCAAAGGGCACAGCCGACTTCCTTCCCCGTCCTTCCCTAATCCGATGAGACCGATGACCTCGCTGTCTGGTCTCCTTCCCCAAACACAACCAACCAACCAATAGACAACATTTAAAGTCTATCATGACTGCTTCCTCCTGTCATCTCCATATGATAGGCGTGAGAAACTGACTCGTGTGACTAAGCATTACCTGATAATTCAGATCACCTATTCTTTTCAGCTGAGTGATATTGCAACCAGAAAAGCAAAAGGTGAAGCACCAATTTTCCGCTAGTATCGCCTCTAGCCTTTCATCAGAAAACAAAACTTACAGAACCATAATTAATTTTTATAGTGTGTTACCTGTACTCATAATTGAGTGTCAATTCCCACAAGGGCTTCTGTAATCTCTGAAGTTTGGAAGCCATTGTATATCCAGAATATTATGTAATGAATTCATTTTAGAACAAATTGATGTATTTATATTATCCGTTACCTCTGTCCCCTCACTCATCTAAAACAACAGTATTTGTTGCCAGTTGCTTTGATTTGTTATGATCTATAAGTTCTTAATGATTTTTTTTAATCATTTGATGTACCACTCTTGTAATAAGGTGCTCCCTGCAGGATATGTGCACTAAACATGTTGTAGAAACAACAAAAAAAGCATGCCAAATTCAAATGAACGCAAAATCTCCAAAATTGGCAATCTTTTACAGAAGCTCAAAATTTTGCACTGACATCAATGCGAGATGCTTACAATAGCTTCCACAACGAAACTCTATCTTGAAACCTGGCAGGGAACCTGTATCCAAAGAGTATTGTGTGTAAAGTATGGCAGCAGCAAGATAAAGTCAATGCCTTCTCTGAATGATAGCAATGGAAATACTATCAACGACAGTGCTGCAAAAGCACAGCCTTCCAAAATTCCTCCACCATGATGACAAAGTAAATATTCCATAATTCGAATCAAGAACAGTTGCCAACATGAGTAACATAGAAGTAGATATCCTAGGAGTAGTGAAGCAGCGTAAATCAATTATTAAAAGCAAGTCTTCTGGCCCAGACTATATACCAGTTATGTTCCTTTCAGAGTATGCTGATGCATAGCTCCATACTTAACAATCATATACAACTGTTTGCCTGATGAAAGATCCATACCCAAAGACTGGAAAGTTGCACATGTCACACCAATATTGAAGAAAGGCAGTAGGAGTAAATCACTAAATTACGGGCCCATATCATTAACGTTGATATACAACAGGGTTTTGGAACATATATTGTGCTGAAACATTATGAATTACCTCAAAGAGAACAGTCTATTGACACACAGTCAACACAGATCTAGAAAACATTGTTCTTGTTAAACACAACTAGCTCTTTACTCACACGAAGAGTTGAGTGCTATTGACAAGGGCTTTCAAATTTATTCCATATTTCTAGATTTCCAAAATACCTCTGACACCATTCCATGCAAGCAATTTGTAGTGAAATTGCATGCTTATGGAATATCGTCTCGGTTATTGTAACTGGATTTGTGATGATTTTCTGTCAGAGAGCTCACAGTTCGTAGTAACTGACAGACAGTAAAACAGAAGCGATTTCTCGCATTCCCCAAGGTAGTGTTATAGGCCCTGTGCAGTTGCTCATCTATGTAAATGATTTAGGAGACCATCTGTGTAGCCATCTTAGGTTTCTTGCAGATGATTTATTATCTAGTAAACTCACCAGAAGATCAAAACAAATTGTGAAACAAATTTAGAAAAGGTATCTGAATGGTGTGAAAATTGGCAATTGACCCTTAATAATGAAAAGTGTGAGGTTATCCACGGGTGCTAAAAGGAAAAGTAATTGGTTAAACTTCGTTTACATGATAAATCAGTCTAATCTAAAGGCTGCAAATTCAACTAAATACCTAGGAATTACAATTACGAACAATTTAAATTGGAAAGAATACATAGAAAATGCTGTGGGGAAGCCAAACCAAAGACAGCGTGTTATTGGCAGAACACTTAGAAAATGTAACAGATCTACTAAAGAGACTGTCTACACTGCACTTGTCCATTCTCTTTTGGAGAACAGCAGTGTGGCTGGGATCCTTACCAGGTGGGATTAACGGAATGCTTCGAGAAAGTTCAATGAAGAGCAGCACGTTTTGTATTATCACAAAATAAGCAAGAGAGTGTCACAGACATGATATAGGATTTGAGATGGGCTTCATTAAAACAAAGGTATCTTCGCTGTCGCAGAATCTTCTCACTAAATTTCAATCACCAACTTTCTCCTCTGAATGGGAAAATATTTTGTTGACGCTGACCTACATAGGGAGAAACAATCATCATAATAAAATAAGGGAAAATCAGAGCTCGCACAGAAAGATATAGGTGTTCGTTTTTTCTGCATGCTGTTCGAGAGTGGAATAATAACGAATTATTGTGAAGGTGGTTCGATGAACCCACTATCAGGCACTTCAGTTGATTTGCAGAGTATCGATGTAGATGTAGAAATATTTCTGTTAAAGTAACAGTAAAATGTTAAATTGACATTTAGAAAATACTTATATTGTTGTATATGTTTGTCAGTATTACCAATAGTATTGAATCACGTCTCCAGTATTCGCATTAACTTCTGTTATTGTCTTTCGCAGGTGATTGGGCTTCTCGATGTATTTCATCCAGGAACTTCCTTAACTGACTTTCAACATGTGTAAGTTCACAGTTCGAATTGAACAATTTTTTCTTGCCTGCAATTAGATTTTTCTGATTATCATGACAATCTTAATTGTGACCATTGTATGCTGTTAATTTTGTTACATTAATTACTTGGAAAAGTCCAGTACCTGTACGAACCTGTGGACTCGGTAGAATTAAGTGAAGTGGAAAATAAAGTGTAGACATTATGGGGCATTGTTTAAACACATAAGTTGTGTTACCCAGTGATGTATTTTATTGAAATATCGACTGGTTGATGTAAAATCAGATGTAATATACAGGGTGAAGTGAAATTTGTGCACTCGGGCTTTGCAGTGCGACTCCTCACATGCCACCAATAAAAAAATGTCTGTCACAAAATTTCGTCCTTCGAGTAATTCGGCAGAAAAGGACGTTAAAGACTGACAATCTGGCAACACTGTAACTACATGTATAATAACTAGCTCTGTCAACACGTAAGGTTGTGCTGTACAGTTGGTGCCGTGGATAGCATGCAGGAGGTCAAGGGTTCGATCCTGGGTTTAAAAATATGTTTTTGGGCTTGAGTTTATTCGCACCACTTCCTCTACTAGAAGCAAAACCTGTTTTCTTTGTGCCCTCCTCCAATGGTCACATAGATTAGTACCAACTATTATTCTTGCCTCTTTCAGGTCCATTACATTTCGTTAGGACCTTACGTTACCAGTAGGACTAGCATGTGCTTTGCGTATAATGTCCAAACTCGGTTACTATTTGTATGTGTTATCACTATGGTCCCATTAATTGTGTCAATTGCCTATTTCTTATTTGTCTAACCACGTATTTGTTGTGTTCAGCATTACAAAATGTTGTAAATTTAGGGTGCATGTGAAGTAATAAATGGTGTATATTACAGTATGAAATGTCAGAATGAAATTAGGAAAAAAAAAATGCACTCCAGCCCAAGATTGAACCCTGGACCTCCTGCATGCTAACCCAAAACTCTATCCACTGCGCCAACTATGCAGCATGATTAAAATGTGCTTTCAGAGGTAGTTACCATATGTGTTGTTACAGTGTTGCCAGATTGCCACTCTGTAATGTCCTTTTTCGCTGGATATACGTGCCAGACGAAATTTTGTGAGAGAATTTTTTTTACCACCTGTCATGTGAGGAATCGCACTGCGAAACCCGAGTGCACGAATTTCGCTTCACCCTATATATCAGCTAGTATGTTTGTTTTACATATCAGGAAGTATCATTACTGAGTATGGTAGACCTCTAAACAGTCTTGTAAATGAAGAGCAACACCACACTCTTGACCATATCATGTACTTTCACTTCTTTTTCGTGTGCGAGCATAGCTTATTATTTGAGTGCAACAGTATTTAGAAATAAGGAAACAAACATTTTTAGAAAGGTAACAGTTGTGTTGAAAATTGACAAAAGATAAATTTGAATGACAAAGTGATGTTAGGATGTGATAGTCAGGTACTGCTCTTATACAGGGTGTTACAAAAAGGTACGGCCAAACTTTCAGGAAACATTCCTCACACACAAAGAAAGAAAATATCTTATGTGGACATGTGTCCGGAAACGCTTACTTTCCATGTTAGAGCTCATTTTATTACTCTTCTTCAAATCACATTAATCATGGAATGGAAACACACAGCAACAGAACGTACCAGCGTGACTTCAAACACTTTGTTACAGGAAATGTTCAAAATGTCCTCCGTTAGCGAGGCAGCGTGACTTCAAACACTTTGTTACAGGAAATGTTCGAAATGCCCTCCGTTAGCGAGGAAACATGCATCCACCTTCCGTCGCATGGAATCCCTGATGCGCTGATGCAGCCCTGGAGAATGGCGTATTGTATCACAGCCGTCCACAATACGAGCACGAAGAGTCTTTACATTTGGTACCGGGGTTGCGTAGACAAGAGCTTTCAAATGCCCCCATAAATGAAAGTCAAGAGGGTTGAGGTCAGGAGAGCGTGGAGGCCATGGAATTGGTCCGCCTCTACCAATCCATCGGTCACCAAATCTGTTGTTGAGAAGCGTACCAACACTTCGACTAAAATGTGCAGGAGCTCCAGCGCGCATGAACCACATGTTGTGTCGTACTTGTAAAGGCACATGTAAAGGCACATGAAAATTAAGCATTTCCAGACACATGTCCACATAACATCTTTTCTTTATTTGTGTGTGAGGAATGTTTCCTGATAGTTTGGCCGTACCTTTTTGTAACACCCTATATAGAGAAACAACAGAAGCAAAAAATAGTGCAGAAATAGAATAGCACAAGTGGTGAATTTTAGGTGATTTGTAACAAAACACTGACAGATAGTTGAAGCTTGATTGGGTGTACATGTATTTGAGTTGGATAATGTGAATGATGTATTGGAGTATCTTATTTGGTATACTGAAGAAAGGAAACTCCAGTATGAATATCAGCAGTGTAGAAAAAGATAGGGTGCTACTTACCGTAAAGATAACATGCTAATTGGCAGACAGGCACAATTAAGACACTTTCACATAAGCTATTGGCCTCAGCCCTCATCGGATAAAGAAACACACCATTCATTCACACAAGCAAGCACACCTCGCGCACACGTGACCACCAATTCGGGCCCAAGCTCAGTGATAATTATTGACAGTTGGAAAATCTATTTCTAAATTGTTTTATGTAAGAGTACTGCACTTGTAAAGTTGGTGAGGCCTATATGAAATGATATTTCAAGGGATTCTCCCATTAGAATTTCATGTTCATTTTTATATTGAAGGATACCAAACTACTGGAAATAGTTTTACTTTCAGGAACACTAATGGTTTAGTGTGATGAAGTGTTGTCATCTTATTGGATCTGTGGTAGCAGATAATTGTAGACTATAACAAATCATGTTTCTGCACATGACAATTTCTGTGTAGGATCAGTTGCTTGTGATATCAAACAGCAGCAATCTCTGTGACCTAAGCCTTTTCATTACTTTTTTTTTCAAGGTAATATGCTACGGCCCCCTGAACCACGGAACTTGCCGTTGGTAGGGAGGTGTGCATGCCTCAGCAATACAGATAGGTGCAACCACAACGGAGAGGCCAGACAAATGTGTGGTTCCTCAAGAGAGGCAGCAGCCTTTTCAGTAGTTGCAGGGCCAACAGTCTGGATGATTGACTGATCTGGCCTTGTAACGTCAACCAAAATGATCTTTCTGTACTGATACTGCGATCACTTGAAAGTGAGGGGAAACTACAGCTGTAATTTTTCCCAAGGGTTAAATGATGATGGTGTCCTCTTGGGTAAAAGTAGTAGGTGAATATGGACAGGGGGGGGGGGGGGGGGGGGTTTAAGGAATGAAAGAGGAAGCCACCTGGTAGAATTTTGCACATAGCGTAACTTAATTATAGCTAACACTTGGTTTAAGAACAGGAAAGAAGGTGGTGTACATGGAAGAGGCTTGGAGACACTGGAAGTTTTCAGATAGATTATATAATGATAAGACAGAGATTTAGGAATCAGGTTTTAAATTGTAAGACATTTCCAGGAGCAGGTGTGGACTCTGATCATAATTTATTGGTTACAAACTGTAGATTACATCTGAAGAAACTGCAAAAAGGTAGGAATTTAAGGAGATGGGACCTGGATAAATTGAAGGAACCAGAAGTTGTAGAGGGTTTCAGAGAGAGCATTAGAAAACAGTTGACAAGAACAGGGAAAAGAAATACAGTAGAAGAAGAATGGGCAGCCTTGAGGGATGAAGTAGTGAGGACAGCAGAGGATCAGGTAGGTAAAAAGATGAGGGCTAGTAGAAATCCTTGGGTAACAGAAGAGATATTTAATTGATGAAAGGAGAAAACATAAAAGTGAACTTAATGAAGCAAGCGAATAGAAATACAAACGTCTAAAAAAATGTGATTGAGAGGAAGTGCAAAATGGTTAAGCAGGGATGGCTAGAGGATAGATGTAAGGATGTAGAAGCATATATCACTTGGAGTAAAATAGATATTGCCTGCAGGAAAATTAGACACACCTTTGGAGGAAAGAGAACCACCTGTATGAATATCAAGAGCTCTGATGGAAAACCAATCCTAAGCAAAGAAGGGAAAGCCGAAAGGTGGAAGGGGTATGTAGAGGGTCTATACAAGGGCAATGTACTTGAGGGCAATATTGTGGAAATGGAAAAGGATGTAGATGAAGTTGAAATGGGAGATATGGCACTGCTTGAGAATTTGAAAGAGCACGAAGAATTTGAAAGAGCAATTAAAGATATTAGTCAAAACATGGCCACGGGAGTAGACAACATTCCATTAGAACTACTGGTAGCCTGCTAGCCTTTGGAGAGCCAGCCATTACAGAACTCTTCCATCTGGTGACCAAGATTATGAGACAGACGAAATACCTTCAGACTTAAAGTAGAACATAATAATTCCAATTCCAAAGAAAGCAGATATTGGCAGGTGTGAAAATTACCGAACTATCAGTTTAATAAGTCATGATTGCAAAATATTAATCAGAATTCCTTACAGACAGATGGAAAACTGTTAGAAGCTGATCTCAGGGAAGATCAGTTTGGATTCTGTAGAAATGTAGGAACACGCGAGGCAATACTGACCCTACAACTTATCTTAGAAAATAGATTAAGGATAGGCAAACCTATGTTTCTAGCATTTGTAGACTTAGAGAAAGCTTTTGACAATGTTGACTGGAATACTCTCTTTCAAATTCTGAAGGTGGCAGGGGTAAAATACAGGGAGCAAAAGGCCATTTACAATTTGTACAGAAACCAGATGGCAGTTATAGGAGGGGCACGAAAGGGAAGCAGTAGTTGAGAAGGGAGTGAGACAGGGTTGTAGCCTATCTCCAATGTTATTCAATCTGTATATTTAGCAAGCAGTAAAGGAAACAAAAGAAAAATTTGGAGTAGGAATTAAAATCCATAGAGGAGAAATAAAAACTTTCAGGTTTGTAGAGACAGGAAAGGACCTGGAAGAGCAGCTGAACGGAATGGACAGTGTCTTGGAAGGAGGATATAAGATGAACATTAACAAAAGCAAAACGAGGATAATGGAATGTAGTCGAATCAAGTCGGGTGATGCTAAGGGAATTAGATTAGGAAATGAGACACTTAAAGTAGTAAATGCGTTTTGTTATTTGGAAGCAAAATAACTGATGATGGTTGAAGTAGAGAGGATATAAAATGTAGACTGGCTATGGCAAGCAAAGTGTTTGAGAGAAAGAGAAATTTGTTAACATCAAATATAGATTTATGTGTCAGGAAGTCTACAGAAGAATGCTGAAAATTGTTGGGTATACCACGTAATCAATGAGGAGGTACTGAATAGAACAGGGGAGAAGAGGAATTTGTGGCACAATTTGATTAGAGGAAGGGATCGGTTAGTAGGACACATTTCAAGGCATCAAGGGATCACCAAATTTAGTTTTGGAAGGAAGTGCAGATTAATTGTTGGCATCCTTTCAATCTGGATCAAGGACACCCTATTCACATTCCTTCAGAACCTCAACTACTTCTCCCCCATTTGCTTCTCCTGGTCCTACTCAACCCAACAAGCCACCTTTTTAGATGTTGACCTCCACCTCAAAGATTGCTACATCAGTTCTTCTGTCCATGTCAATCCTACTAAGCACTAGCACTACTTCCACTTTGACAGCTCCCACCAATTCCATACCGAGGAGTCCCTACCATACAGCCTAGCCACCTGTGATCGTGGAAACAAATTTTACACTTAAAAATATAGAATGTAACTGAATAAATAAAAAATAAAAATTATTCACCAATCGCAGCATGAGAACTGATGCATAAAAAAAGGTTTTATTTTGCAAGCTTTTGAAGCCAGTGGCTCTTCCTTCCATCAGAAAGGTTTAAGGGGAAGGAAGAGGGATGAAGGAAAAGGATGGGAGAGGCTTAGGTAAAGGGGTAGAATTCGGAAGCCTGGATCAGGGGACACTTACTGGACAGAGTGAGAAGGAACAGTCAGTCGCTCCTTATCATCCCGCCCAGTATGTGTCCCCTGATCTGGGGTTCGGGGTAACTTTTCTGAACTCTACCCATTTTCCTAAACCTCTCCAGTCATTTTCCTTGCTCCCTCTTCCTTCCCTTTCAACTCTTTTGCCAGAAGAAGGAGCCACTGGATTTGAAAGCTTGCAAAGTAAAACTTTGTGTGTGTATGTGTGTGTGTGTGTGTGTGTGTGTTTTCTGTTGCTGCCACTTGGATAGTAATTTTTTTTTATGTATCCAGTTACTTAATATACAGAGAATTTCTTCTCACCACCTCATGTTTTTATGATTGAATGCTCTGATGAATTCTGTATAACAACAGTTTATTAAATGTTGATGAATGAGTGAATACTGCAGATTTGTAACATATTGAATGCCCATACCATTCAACTCTTGATAACCTGACTCAGATATAAACTGTGGCACAAGAGTTTTTTCTATGGAAGGAACAGCATGTGGACATCTGTTTTGACTTCTTGAGGTGTCTACAATGTTAAGTTAGTTGAGGGCTGTTGCTGGCATTTAAAAAAAGTCTCTGTCTGCACAGTTTTTCTGTTATGGAGATAAGAATTCTTTTTCAGGTAATTTTTTTGGAGAAGTGTGTCGCTCAGAGGAGTATTGTAAGTGTGAGTGTTTGCTATTATAGTAAGTGTTGCAACCTCTGCAATAAAGAGTCTAGTCCATTTCTCACCATCTGCCAATGACTTAAAATCTAGTGTCTCAATAGTGGAATTGGCTGTGAAATTGGGTATTTGAATTTTATGTATATTTTACTGGTTGAGGTAAGATCTTGAGAGGGCATCGGTGTAATTATTACAACAATGAATTCAGCTGTTTATGTAGTGATTGAGTTGTAAAACAAGCTGTAAATTGTGTTATATATTGTGCATAAAATGGAAACAACCACTCTGCAGAACACCTGGAAGCACACCATTGAAGTTACTCACTGTTAGTTAACCGCTAGCCAATTTTCCACAACCTCACTTACCTTTTCCCTTCTCTTTGGTGTGCACCACTCCTTCCCTGTCCAGATTATGCACTGCCTTCTCCCGCCACTCTTTCTTCTCCCTCCTCCTTCCTGGCATTCTCTCCCCCTCCCCCCTTCCCTCCTAGCCTCATGCGTTGTTCACTACACTCCCCCCACTACCATTTGCCTAGGCAACTGTTCTCAATAATCAGTCTTGCTGTGGGGCATGCATTTGGGTGGCAGTCTAGTTGAGTGTGAATGTGGGTACTTTTGTTAGAAAAAGAACAAGATCAAAACCTAATGTGAATACAATTGTTTGTTAGATGTGTCTATGTGCCACACGTCAATCTGTGGCCGCCTTACCCTTATTTTACTTATCGCTATTTAATCTTTTGTTTGCAGTAATGTGACGTATTGTCTTCTTTATGTTATGTAATGTTACATTGCTTGTTTTTATATTGAAATTCAGTTTGTAATAAGATTTTTGTTTTAGTTACTTGGTGACTCACTTAATGGGTGCTGACCTAAACAATATTGTAAGAACACAAAAACTGACTGATGACCATGTACAGTTCCTAGTTTATCAGATACTGAGAGGTCTGAAATACATCCATTCAGCTGGAATAATTCATAGGGTGAGTTTACTTTCACTATTTTATATGGTTGCATGGCCCTTGAGTTTTGTGGCTTTGTGTGCTCAGTCCCCCCACCATGCCATGTAAATCTTCTCCACATTTCCTTATTTTGTTCCTTTAATGAGTACTTACAGTTGTAATTATTGGATGGTGGTATAGATCCGACTTCTGTAATTAACTTTAACTGTCTAGAAAGTCTATATAGCAGAGTTAGCAGTATGTGATCTAAGGAATAATGGTAACAAATCACCATATAGAGGAGGCTTTGGTTCATCAATAGTCACATAAACAAGACTGAAAACATTACTAAGCTTTCGAACACTTTTCAGATCTGGTGACACACACACACACACACACACACACACACACACACACACACACACCTGCATGGCTGTTGTATTGTCCCGTGGGCCCAGAGAAATATGTCTACATTTTCAGTGTGTGTGTGTGTGTGTGTGTGTGTGTGTGTGTGTGTGTGTTGGTGGCTCAATATAAATATACAGTGAGGTGCTACCTTTACTATTTCCATTATTTGTATTCCACACAGGACTTTCCATTACATATGTAGTTTGCAATATGTATAACATTCATAGTTTTACATTTATAAAGTTTGATATGGGACAATTAGAAGATACTATCGTCGTGCCTATCAAGTTTTGTAGATTAACAGTGAAAGACTGGTTATTCTGAAGACTGCATAGTGACAAAGACAGGCAATTAGACAGAGATTTCCTAAATCACAGTATAAGAATATCAGAGTCACTCTCACAACAAAACAATAGTTTATTAATCCTCCTGAAGCTGATTAGGTGTGATCCTTGCCTTCTTGCCATATCTTCTGCACCCTTACCCCTGATACCCCCTCCCCGGGCACAAAAGAAAGGGAACTCCAATACAAATTTTGATAAAGATGCTATAAAAAGAATGAGTGTTCACAAAATAAAGCAAATGTAACTGAATTGCCAGTTGCTGTGGCTGGCAGTGCAGCTGTAGACAGCATAAATTGCGAAGATTATTATAGTGTGTTGTTTGTCATGTACTCTTTCAATAGTTTGATACCAGTAAATTGTGTTATTGTTGAAATCTTACTGAATCATATATATCTATGAGGCCTTATGAGGTCCCCCCCCCCCCCCCACACACACACACACACACACACACACACATGCACACTTTTTTTTTTTTTTTAAATAAAATGTCTATTGACAAAAATCATTGCCTTCAGCTACCAGAAACTTAGAAAACCTGGTCCTGAAAGCCAAATTCCTTTGTACCTTATTCTTGAATTATATGCACATTCAAAATAGCAATTCATCTGAGATCATTATTGGCTATTTATCATCCACTGCTGGACATAGGCCTCTTCAATACTTCTTCATACTTTATGATCTTCGGCTTTTCACAGCTGGGTTTGTCCTGCATGTTACTTTGTCATCAAACCCTCTTCCATTAGTTTACTATTAAGTTATATCTAAAAAGAAAGATGACGAAACTTACCAAACAAAAGCGCTGGCAGGTCGATAGACACACAAACAAACACAAACATACACACAAAATTCTAGCTTTCGCAACCAATGGTTGCCTCGTCAGGAAAGAGGGAAGGAGAAGGAAAGACAAAAGGATATGGGTTTTAAGGGAGAGGGTAAGGAGTCATTCCAATCCCGGGAGCGGAAAGACTTACCTTAGGGGGAAAAAAGGACAGGTATACACTCGCACACACACACATATCCATCCACACATACACAGACACAAGCAGACATTTGTAAAGGCAAAGAGTTTGGGCATTTTTTGGGCAGAGATGTCAGTCGGGGCGGATGTACAGAGGCAAAGATGAAGTTGAAAGACAGGTGAGGTATGAGCGGCGGCAAATTGAAATTAGAAATTAGCGGAGATTGAGGCCTGGCGGATAGCGAGAAGAAAGGATATGCTGAAGGGCAAGTTCCCATCTCCGGAGTTCTGACAGGTTGGTGTTAGTGGGAAGTATCCAGATAACCCGGACGGTGTAACACTGTGCCAAGATGTGCTGGCCGTGCACCAAGGCATGTTTAGCCACAGGGTGATCCTCATTACCAACAAAAAATGCCCAAACTCTTTGCCTTTACAAATGTCTGCTTGTGTCTGTGTATGTGTGGATGGATATGTGTGTGTGTGTGCGAGTGTATACCTGTCCTTTTTTCCCCCTAAGGTAAGTCTTTCCGCTCCCGGGATTGGAATGACTCCTTACCCTCTCCCTTAAAACCCATATCCTTTTGTCTTTCCTTCTCCTTCCCTCTTTCCTGACGAGGCAACCATTGGTTGCGAAAGCTAGAATTTTGTGTGTATGTTTGTGTTTGTTTGTGTGTCTATCGACCTGCCAGCGCTTTTGTTTGGTAAGTTTCGTCATCTTTCTTTTTAGATATATTTTTCCCACGTGGAATGTTTCCCTCTATTATATTACTATTAAGTTAGAAATACAGTTTTAATTGCATGTGATATTATGTTTTGTGTTGTGTTAGTTCCAGAAAATTTTACTTCAAACAAACGTAAATGACTTCTGTATATTAAGAGATGAGACAATTTGCTTTGCTTTATATTGTTGCCTATTTGGAATGAGAATTTTGATTGTGAATTTTTCATTATGAAAAAGTAATAATAATAAAACTAAATAAAAGATAATTAATGTTGTTGTGATGGTCTTAAATAGGATCTTAAGCCATCGAATATCGCAGTGAATGAAGACTGTGAATTGAAAATATTAGATTTTGGTTTAGCTCGGCCAACAGAGAGTGAAATGACTGGATATGTGGCTACGCGGTGGTACAGAGCACCAGAGATAATGCTTAATTGGATGCACTACAATCAAACAGGTAATATAGTGTTCTCTTGATAAAACTTCTTATAACTCTCTTTAATGATATCTTTTTTTTTTTAATCTGAGAAGTTTTAAGTGATTTGCATGCAGAATATATCACAAGTGTTTCATGTCACCAAAGAACACTAAAAACACTTGTTAAATTGTCTTTAAATAGTAGGGAGTCACCAATTTCTGTTGAAGTGTGTAAATATAATATAATTGGATAGATAAAAAATATACCCGCCAAGTGGCGGCAGGATAAAACACAAATAGGGGCTAAAGAAATGTGCATCCTGCCCACTGCTGAACTCCAGGCTCTTTGTTCACTAAAATCTGATGACTCAATTATAGCCTGCTCATGGACGAAGGATCTACCACTGTGAAACTTCCTGGCAGATTAAAACTGTGTGCCCGACCGAGGCTCGAACTCGGGACTTTTGCCTTTTGCGGGCAAGTGCTCTACCATCTGAGCTACCGAAGCACGACTCACACCTGGTACTCACAGTTTTACTTCTGCCAGTATCTCGTCTCCTACCTTCCAAACTTTCCTCATTCGGGAGATCTACCACTGTGATACATTTTATGGGAGCATGTAAGTGAGTGACTACACCCGTTTTCTGGCACCTGTATGTACAGAATCTGCCATCAAGATTCTATCGCTGTGGTACACACTGACCTACAGTCCTTTCTTAAAACCTCAGGCCCCTCACAAGGACTAAAACCTCAGTCCATAGAACTTCTTACCCCACTCAAACCACACACTCTCACCTTTTACCTTCTTCTTAAGATCCACAAACCCAATCACCCTGGTCGTCCCATTGTTGCTGGCTTCCAAGCCTCCACTGAATGTATATCTGCCTTAGTTGATCAACACCTGCAACATATACTACAATGATTCCTCTCCTATATTAAAGGCACTAACCATTTCCAAGATCATCCAAAATCTGTGCCCACCCACCCACTCCCACCACACACATTGCTCTCTCTCTGTTCCAACATCCCCCCATGTATGTGGTCAGTCTGCTGATGAACATTACCTCAGCCAATGTCCATCTTATTTCAAACCTATGATGTTCTCTCTGCTCACCTTAATCAACTTTATACTTCCCAGCAACTACTTTACTTTTGAGGGGCAGACGTACAAACAAATTAAGGGCACAGCCATGGGAACCGTGATGATCATTCCTATTCCAATCTTAAAATGGGTCGCTTGGAGGGGCCTTTCCTGGGATCCTTAGGTTTGGTATAGATACATTGAGGACATCGTAGTCACATGGACTCATGGTGAGGCTATACCCTTTTACAATTATTGGAATCTCCTAATACATTCTCACAATTAAATTTCACAAGATCCTGTTCTGAATCCCATCCCACTTTCCTTGATGTTGACCTCATCTGCACCAAGTGTCAGCTACACGCTTCTCTTCAAATTAAACCTACACACAAACAACAGTACTTAAATTTTGACTGTTGCCATCCTTTACATGTCAAATAATTACCCCACTGGCTTAATTGAAAAGCAGATTTCCCAGGCCGTTACATCCAGTCCAGGTAATGCTGATACCACCAAAAAACAACGTGGGAATGCACGTCTTGTCACTCAGTTTTATCCTGGTCTTGAATCTATTAGTCAGCTACTTCAACAAAGTTATGACTTCCGAAAATCATGCCCTGAAATGAGGTCCATTCTATCAGGCATTTTTCCCACCACACCTAGAATAGCTTTTCGCCCCCCACCCCCACCTCCACATTATCCTGTTCAGAGCATGTGCTCCTATTGCGGCCATGCCTTTTTCCTCTGTGATCCACGCTGCTGGGCTTGCCCTATGGACCCTGCTACCACCATCTATACCAGCCCTGCAACTGGCAGAACATATATTATCAAAGGGAGAGCCACTTGTGAAATGACGTTCGTCATGTACCAGCTGTTACGTAAACGCTGTTCATCCTTCTGTACTGGTAAGACTACCATCAAGTTATTAGTTAGGATAAATGGGCATTGACAGAAGGTGTACACTGGCAACATATGGGATTTCCAGAATATGCTCTACAACATGACAGCCAAAACCTTGGTGCCCGTTCCAACACATATACCATCTGGATTCTTCTCCCAGACACCAGTTTCTCAGAACTCCACAGATGGGAACTGGCATTAAAAATGTCCATGGTTCTTGCCACACAAATGGCCTTAATTTACATTAATTTTTTTTTTTTTTTTTTTAATTTCTTCAGCCTCAGAATTGTTTCTCAACAAATATTCCTTTCATCATTCACTTTCAGCATTCTATACCATTTATTTTATGCCTTTCTTTTTTCCCTCACCCCCACCTCTACCACGTATGATCCGCATAGCTTTCAATTTTTATTAGCTGTTGCATGATGTTTTGTCAGTAACTTGTCCTGCTTATTGCCCTATTTTGCAACGTAAAGCTATCAATTTTTCAACTCTCATCCAGCACAATTACCAACTATCATATTTTCCTATTCATCCCGTCCGGTAAGTTTTCCCTGAGCCAGGGGTCTGTGTAGTTTTTCTGAACTATCCCCATTCCCTAAACCTCGCCACTCCTTCCCTTCCTCCCTCTTCTTTCCCCTTCAATCTTGCCAGGAGGAGGAACCAGTGGCTCCAAAACCTTGCACAGCTCTTTTATTTGTGTATTCTCCTGCCACCACTTGGTGAGTAGTTTATCAATTGAATCATATTTTATTTTCAAAAATTTATTATTTTTTGATATATTAGAAAGTATGTAAATGTAATGATGATATTTATCTTAACAGTTGATATCTGGTCTGTTGGCTGTATAATGGCAGAGTTGCTGACAGGAAGGACATTATTTCCAGGAACAGATCGTATCCTTTACCAAAAAGTTCTTGATTTAGTTTACGCTCTGGGCAATATCATTTATTGTAAAAATGTACCTTATCATTGCAAACCTTTATGTTGTAAATTAACCAAAGAAACTGTAATTCCAACTGATGCCAGTTTATGAAAACTGGGCTGCCATTCCTATGTGCCATAGTTAACTTTGTATCTTATAATAGTGAATTATGAACATTTGATCTACACTCTCTATCATTTTGCCACTGAAATATTTTTTTTGATATAAGACATAGATCAATGGTATTTTCTGTCACTGACAGAAGAATCAGCTTTAGAATTTCAAGAGTGGGTTTCACTTATTTTGAACATTTTGACATATGTTGAGGCAGCGTCTAATATTGTACACTAATCTATATTGAGGCAAATAATGTTGGTCTTCATTGAACTTCCTCTCTTGTGTTAACACTGGAAGAACCGAGATGGGGCAATAATACTAAAGATTCAATACTTGATTGAGCAATAGAATTCTAAGCAATGTCATTTTAGTATATTTTTCTAAGAATTGTTTCAGCAACTCTGACCTTGACTTACGTGGTGATTCAGTTTTAAATCCGTGCAGACTAGTAGTACTGAATGTAAACTCATAAAATAAGGGTAAGGCACCATGCTCCTATAGCGGACAGATTGGTTGCATGCTTTGTGTGTGTGTGTGTGTGTGTGTGTGTGTGTGTGTGTGTGTGTGTGTGTGTGCGCGCGCGTACGGGGGCATGTGCATGTACGTGTACACTTTTGTTAGAAAAAAAGCAAGAGCTTGAAGTTAGTGTGAATACTATTTGTTGTCATGTGCGTCTGTGTGTCCCATACCAGTCTGCTGTAAGTGACTGGTTGCCTTTCCCTTATTTTATGTGATGTTCCAGCCAAGAATTTCCATTATTGTTATGAATCCATGTGTTTCTCTTAAGGGGATACGGAATCACCTATCCCCGCAATGTTAATATATGCCTACTATAGGGAACATTTTCTCACAAACTACTGGAGACAGAGAGGTAAAAATTTTACTGTATGTGCATTCATATGTTACAACAATACTGAAACAACAGTTTATTGTCAAAGTATTTTCTTACAGAGATATTGTACATTTATTTTTAAGTAAATTTTTTCCATCGCTTTTTACTAGACTATCACCCCTAAGTCTTTTGTAAATCAAGTAATTAAAAAATCGTTGTTTCAGTATGTAATAGGGACCTATGTCACTACGTCATAAAAATTTCAGACTTCTAGGTTGACCAGTACCTGAGATAATGTTCCTAGATGAAGTAAAAAGTAAACTTACGGGAAACGGAGAAAGAAGATTAAAACATTCCTGATCCGTAGCTAATACCCCCTTCACAGTCTTCATAATCATCTTCAAGTCTTCTTTTGGCACCCCTCTGCACCTGTCTTGCTTTTTTCACTAATGTCTTGATTATATTATCAGCATGCCTTAGTCTGTGCTGATCTAAAAAGAACATAGCACGTACCGTACGGGAACCAACACACATACCCAACTTTTGAAGGACCTGGTATTTAGTTATATTTCCAAGATTGAAGGTTGCCACAGCATCATACACACCAAAATGTAGTGTATTAATTCCGACAAACACTGTTTTTGGGAGACGATGCCATATCACACTATTCAAGCACTCGTTGGGGTTCTGCGTTTTTCCATGAAGACATTTCATCAGAAGACTTCTGTCAGCCAGATCTCTGAAAATGGGCTTTATTTCTGCCATGATGGCTGATGGTAGACTGTGGTGGTGAATGTATTTCTCTCCTGTTGTTAGTCCCCTATTGTATTTACACCAGCTGTTTTCACCTTTGGGGCACAAACCATGTTGTGGATGCTCATCCGTGGATGCGGTGTGGAAATATAAAGCCCATATAGCTCTCCTCATTTCTTCAAGATTGCCTGTATTTTGCCTGATTGCAAGGCCATAGCAGTTCTGAATGTGGTCTATTATGGAATCAGTCAATCTTCCTCTGCCATCCAAGGTTTTCCCATCATCTAGTTTTTTCCCTTTCATAACTGATTTTAACCTTCTCAGCCTGGCACCCATTCTCTTCTGCACATGTCCTATACATTCAAGTTTGCTTATATTTACACTGTTTCCATATGGTTTGCTTTCCAAAACTTCTTTGAATGCTTTAGAGTCACCATCTCCCAGATATTTGACATAGCGAACATTATACCACTGTGAAGAGCGATGAAAAATTTTCTTCACCCCAGCAACCTCCATGCCACCACTACTACCATAATAATTAGCAATACAGTCATCACTGTGTTCATTTTTCAGCCTGCCTGTGCACCTACAGTATTTAGACATTATTGCAACATCAATAACCTTGCCAGTATCAACACTAGTTGCTGTTACAACACCATTGTTGGAGGTGTGGCCCCTTTTCTGCCACGTGCCATCAAACGCCACTGTGAGGTCACGACTGCCGTCATTTTCTTCCACTGCTTCTTCCACAGCAACCTGCATTGACTTCTGTGCTACATCTTCAACTGCAGATCCTAGTACATAATTGTAAGCTTCAAACTTTGAAGGTGCACTTGGAAGATTTAGAACACCACATAGCATATCACCAGCTGCTTTGCCCTTACCAATTGCTCGCAATCCATAAACTAACCTAATATTTACACTATAAAGTTCAGTTTTCTTGTATCCATTATTTACAGTTACTGAAACCGAACTTGGAAACTTACAGCTGTATTTACAAACACTGCATATTAAATTAAACTGGGCAGCCAGGCCAACATGGGATTCTACTTTCAGAGAAACGTTTCCATGACATTTTTTGCAGCACAAACTGTTTTCAAGAGCTTCACACAATATATTCGTATCAATGAGTTCAAAAACTTCATTCCCTCTATCAAGTAAATTATATTTCTCTTCCAAATCTCTTAGTTTTTTATGAGAAGCACTGTTTTCATTTGGTGTAAGTTCGTTCGGCAAATCAGTAATAAGTGGATTCACATTTTCCAACAGTGATGATGATGAACTGCTTTGCTTTGCTAATGAATCATTATTTCTTTTCTTTTGCCAGTTCACACGCTTTTTAAATACTTTTGCTTTAGCTCTAGGCATTTTCACTGCGAAAAATGAAGCACTAAATACGAAATAACTCAACAACAACTACTTTCTTATATTACACTGTTTACAAAACAGTCCCGCCACAAAGTCAAAGAGTAACTTGAGGAAACCAGAGAGAAACATTTTCGGGCAACTAGTGTATAAATAGTCGCTGGAAACCGGGATATTTGAATTCATGTCACTTTAAAGGTACTGCCAAAAAGTTCATGGCCAGCCACGAGAGACGTGTATAACTAAAGCGCAATACCCGATCTCACAAATATATAAAAATAAAGTAGTTATAATTGTAGTAGAGCTATGTATGATACGTCATTTTAAAGAGAAAACATGGCAGAATATAATACGCCAATAAAAAAAAATTCGATTTTTTAACCCAAAATCCGATTCCGTATCCCCTTAAGGCCTAACCAGTATGGGGGAGTTAAAGAATGCAGCATCTTTTCACCCCTTTAATTTTGTTGAGACTCTTTGTGTTATGTATGAGGTGCTACACAAAATATCTGAGAATTTCATTGTAAAAATCGGAAAACTGTTCTTACGTCCTAATTTCCTCTGCCATGTTCAAATTAGTAACCACGGGCATGTGTGCAATGATCCAAGTGTTGTTCTCATTTTTGGAAGCACTCCTGGAAGCCTACAGGATGAAAGATATTCAGAACCCATTGCAATTCCACTTGGAGGTCTTCAATTGAGTCAAAACATCGTGCTTTTAATGTAATTTTCATCATCGGGAACAGGTAGAAGTGGCACGGGGCTAGATCTGGTGAGGAGGGAGCAATGGGGACCGGTGCCATGTTGTTTCTGACCAGGAATTCCTTCTAAACAAGCGAGGTGTGCATTGTCATGATGCACCAACCAGTCTTTCTTTTTCCACAACTCTAGCCATTTGTGTCAAACATTTTCCCTCAGTCGCTTCAATGTTGTGCAGTAAAACTACCCATCGGTGGTGTGATCAGGTGGAACAAACTCCTTAAGCCCTATTCCCCGAATGTTCAAAGGTCAGCATTGACTCTATGTTTCTGTCAACTCATCAAGCTTCTCTTGGTCTTGGAGAAGATGTCGTTTTCTGTTGTGAAGATTGCTGCTTCGTTTCAGGGTCATAACTGTAGACCCAAGATTCATCTTACTGCAGCTCAGTGCACGTCTGAGTTTTGTGGTTTCATTGGTCAATGCTGAGAATGCACAGGACGAACTCCTCTGCAATTAATTTGATGTTCAGTTCATTCGCTAGAATTCGTCGACACACACTGTACAACAGGCCAAGTCTGTTACAGACATTGTGAATTGTCTGCGTTATCTGGGCCGATAGAACATGTTGTTATTGATTTGTCTACTATGTTGCAAAATGCTTAGATTTTATCCTAAGGTGTATCCCATGTTGATGCTGCCGCTGTGATGGATAGTCAGTCACACATTTATGTTTGTGAACGTGTCGATAAAAGCAAAATTTCATCTTAGTGAAGATACTGACTATTCACGAACCAACGAAACTAAATTACATGGGATTCTGTGTCTTGAAACACAAGCTTTTTAAATGGTTTAGCGATAAATGGGAAAGGTGAAGGAAAACAATTGAAAACCTACTGATGACTCAAAGATCCTGCTGAAACTAGTTTGTGTAAAACAAGAGATTTTATATCAAAACAAATGTAAAAGTCCTACATAACATAAACAGTGATTTTCCGAGCACATTTTCTGGAGCTTAGTATTTTACTAGTTTTGCCTCTGATAGGTCTCCTTGTTCAGAACGATATACTACTTTCCTTCGGTTAGAACATATTGAATCTAGTCTTTTCTCTGGTATGAATTCTATAAAAAATCATTTTGTGTTCACTTTGTAATATTGTGGAACCATGTAATTTGGTTTCCAGAAATTAGGAAACGTGCATTCAGCTCTAGTTTCACTATTTACCAGCACTGGAAAAGTAGAGTGAGCAGAGTTATGTGTGACTGCAGCTTCTACAACTTCTGTAGGTTCCTGCAGAGGGTTTGAGGTTGCATTTCACCTGTTGAAACGATTACCAGGATTGGTTACTTCATTCAACTTGATGTATTATTTATGGACCTATGGTAAGCACCGAGCCAGATGACTTAGTGGCAAGACACTGTCTTGCACTCAGGAGGACAGCAGATCAGATCCCCATTTAGATGGCCAGATTTAGGCTTGCTGTGGTTTCCTTAAATTGCTAAAAGAAAATACCTAGACAGCTCCTTTGGAAAGGACACAGCCATTTCCTTTGCCGTCCTTCCCAAATCGTAGCCCATACTATGTCTCTATTGACCTTGTTGTTGACAGGATGTTAAATTGCAATCTTCCTTTATTTCTTGGTTGGCAGATTCTAAGAAAATACTATTCATGCATGCTCTTCACTGTAATTACACAGTTATGTGATTGATGAGATCAATTTAAGATAACAGAGTATCAAGGAAAAGCCTCAGTAAAATTTCTTAGAAAGAAAAAATAGAAAAGAAAGTTACTACAAAAACAATGGAACCAGCAGGAAGTGTAACACTAACTCTTTTGAATGATTACAGGAGGGTAAAAAATAAATTTTGATGTTTAAATAAAATTTATGTTCTATTGAGTTAATTGAAAGACTAATGTACATGTGAGAAAGAACCCCTTGAAGTATTTGAAAGAATAACTTCCAACTCAAATTACCATACAAGATTTCTGCGTCAAAAGGCTAGTTAGCTTAATGTGGCATTTCTTCTTGAAAATGGAGTAAGCATCGTTTGCATATCAGTGCGTTTTCAATAATATCATTTGCTCATTATGCAAATTTGTATTGCAGTGCCAGCTTCTTTCAATTTTTTAAGTACGTTGGATACAGTATTTCTAAAACTGTGCTTCTTGTTCTTAATTTCTGCATTGTGCTGATTGGGAAAATTTGGCAGTTTGAATTCCCTGCATAAAGAGAAAGAGTGGTATGCATGGTAAGTATAATAATGCTAATTTCACTTCTGATAAGTGATTATTACTCGTAAGCAGCTCAGTTCTTAAGCTAACAGTATCAAAGGCATTTACATAGCTTCATCAACAGTCAGAAAAAAAGTTTTGAGCAACAAATTTAGTGGGTCTTTGTATTTCCCTTTTGCTTGTAGGTGACTGCTATTGAATGATGAACATTTAAAAACTGATTTTCTCAGAGTGGGTGGATTATCGTAGTATAAATTTAACTATATTTAAAAAGTGCTTACTGCTACATAATTGTTGATGCCATTGTACATTCTATTGTGTACTGTGTAAGTGTGAAATGAAATGTTGGCTATTTAATGTATACAATTTTCCTCATTTCAGTAAGTAAAGGTTACTCTTAACACCCTCCCCTTTTTGTTCTTATTAATAGTGGAGTTGCAGGTGTTTAGTGCTTTGTACGTGATATTTTTGTGTACCTCAGATTGAGTATTTTTCAGAAAATTACATATTTTAAGATTTAATAGTTCATGGTCTTGAATGCAAGTATTACTGCTTTGTTTTACGTGATAGTAGTGTTTTTTATGCAGGTGATGATCTGTTTGTTTGTATGCAACTGAAACTTCAACAGGTATGTTTCCAGTATGTTTGTTTTTAGAGGAAAGGAAAAGATTTACAAATAGCAATTATTATTTAAACTCTGGCACAAGTCATAATGCTACATCACGGCAAGGATAATCATGTCCACCAGAATTTTAATACACAACTTAAGGTTGCAATATGCCCTTCCTGTTCTATTTATTCATTGATGCAGTCAGAAAAATAAATCCTTGTTTGCATTGTTGTTCCTTGGCTTGTGTATGAAGCTTCATTTTAATTGTTGTAAAATGTTGCATTTATTGTATCTGCTTGCAACTTGTACATTTTGCATGTTTCATATAAAATATTAGTTGTGGCATTACACAACCAATGATATAAGTTATGTAAAGATCATCTCCATTTCTAATGCTCTAACACTGTGTTACAATAATTGAGCAGTATAAAGTTCTTAATTTTCTGGCTATAGTTGCTTTACAGTTATTAAAGGTATTTAAAACCTGTCTGTGCAACTATAAGCTGTAGTTACACTAACAGATATGAAAAGTAGAAAATTAAATTACCACAGCAACTTATGAAAGCAAAGTCTGTTCCCTACAAGAAAAGTAATAACCTTGATATCAGGTAGAAAAGTATTGGTATAATTTGTTAAGGAATCTTGTTGGATCTGTTACTGAATGCAACATGCACTCTCTGTTTTGTGTGTGTGTGTGTGTGTGTGTGTGTGTGTGTGTGTGTGTATGTGTGCGTGTGCGTGTGCGTGTGCGTGTGCGTGTGTTTACAGAAAATCTGCAGTGGAAGTGGTCAGACTTTGAAAGAAATAGGCTCATTATTGTAACAAATGTTGGTTTTGGAATATCAGGAAGCACCTTTTCAACAAGGACCATAAAAACCTTTCCATTGTAAACATAGGCATAGGAATATAGAAAAAATTAAACTCCCCTTCTTCTATGGGAGGCTACTCATAAAGTTTTAATTGTCACCTTAAAAAAAAGGTTATATAATTATTATTTTTTAATTTTTATTTTATTTTATTTGCAGGTGCCTGTCTGCAGTCCTGGTACATACTGAAATCCTCATACCATAATATTGCAGCAAGCTGCTAGAACACTCAAACCAAATTGTGCAAACCATCGATAATGCATAGTATTGTGTGGTAATTAATTTTCATCAGCAGTGGAAATGAATTACTGCACAGTAGTCCACACTACCAATAGACTGCACAGTTTTGATTTGGCTGCTCTTGGCAGCATGCTATATTAATGTAGTGCAAGGATTCCAGTCTGCATCTGGGCTGCTGCCATGTGCCCACAAACAGACAATAAATTGATTAATTAACTGTTTTCTTTTAAGTAGTAGTGAGAAATTTATGATTACCACTTGTACCAGTGGGCTGGGGTGGGGGAAGCAGTAAAAGATGTCATCTTCAAGACACATTGTATCAAATATTATCAAAATGAAAATTTGTTATCAGTTGTGCAGTTTTTGAAGGGAATTGGGGAACTGTGTAAAGTAGTAGTCAATATCTGTGACAAAAATCTTGTTACGATATTCTGAATGTATTGTGCTTACTCACTTGTTTGAAGCCACTAACATTTAACAGTATTATTAAGAAGCTGTAGTCGGTGATGAGTACTAAGGAGTTTGAGGTTTACAGCTACATGCCAGACAGATACTATTATCTTATAATAGCACATGTACACTGATCAGCCAGAACCTCATGAGCACTGACCTATCGATATAAACCCATCCGGGCAATAGCAGTGTCACCTGGCGAGGAATGATTGCTAGTCAGACACACGCACAATGCGTCTTTTATCAGTGAGTGTGTTGTCCGTGTATAGAATGGAGAAGGCGCGTGATCTGTCTGAGTATGACCGAGGGCAGATTGTGATGGCCTGGAGGCTTGGGTTGAGATTTCAGAAACTGTATGACTTGTCAGGTGTTCCAGGGGTGTTGTGGTGAGTGTCTTCAACACATTGCAAAACCAAGATGAAACAATGTCCAGATGTTGTGGGTCGAGTAACCATCCCTCGTTATAGGTGTCGGACATGGTAGGCTGGGCAGAATGGTAAAACAGGACAGGCAGCGAACTGTGGTGCATCTAACATCAGACTTTAATGCTGGGCAGAGTAGACATGTGCTTGTATACACAATGCACTGAACACTCCTAATGACGGCCCTCCGCAGCCAACGACCCAGGCGTGTGCCAGTGTTAACACCATGACCTCAGCAACTACGACTTAAATGGGCGTGTGGCCATCGGCACTGGACATTGGTGCAGTGGCAGAGCGTTGCACAGTGTGATGAATCCTGATACTTCCTTCATCATGCCAATGGGAGGACGTGAATCTATCACTTCCAGGGGAACAGATCCTTGTCACTTGTGCTACAGGACGGAGACAAGCTGGTGAAGGCTTCATTATGTGGGCATTGAAGGGTCCAGTGGAGCTCGTGCTAGGCACCATGACTACCAGGAAGTATCGTGCACTGGTTGCAGACCACGTACTCTCCTTCATAACGATTATGTTACCTAATGGCAGTGACATTTTTCAACAAGATGATGCACCATTTCACAAGGCCAGGAGTGTGACGGAGAGGTTTGAGGAACACTGTGGCGAGTTCCAAATGGTGCGCTGCCTTGCCCCCCCCCCCCCCCCCCCCCAACTCACGAGATCTGAACCTGATCAAGTACATCTTGGATGTGATTGAACATGGCATCAGAGCTTTTTTTTTAAAAAAAAAAAAAAAAAAAAAAAAAAAAACTTTTTTAACATTTTGAAGAACTGTTAACTTCACAGTGAAAATACATTTTTAAATTCTCCATAAAACCTGTGGAAAGGGTGCCAAAAATATGTTACTTCAAAAGTGATAAGTCCAATTAATTTTTAATAATGTACACATAGTGTCTTGTTTCATTTAGGATGCATGCCAATAGGTCATAAGTGTGTAAATGTAATTACTGGAAGCTACATGAGCATAGAAATCTTGCATACGTACTTGAGACTGTTCACCTGCGTCTACGTCGATACTCTGCAATCCCCCTTATGGCATGTGATGGAGGGTATCCCAAACCACTACTAGTCATTTGATTTCGTGTTCCACTCACAAATAGAATGAGGGAAAAATGATTGTCTGTATGCCTCCACATGAATCCCAGTTTTTCGGATCATATCTTCATGGTCCTTTTGTGCAGTGAATGTAGGAGGCAACAGAATCATTCTGCAGTCAGCTTCAGATGCAAGATTGTGAAATTTCTCAGTAACATTCCTCAAAAAGAATGTTGCCTTCTCTCCAGGGATTTCCATTTGAGTTCCTGAAGCATCTCAGTAACACGTGTTGTTCAAACCTACCAGTAACAAACTTAGCAGCTCGCCTCTGAATTTCTTAATTTCTTTCTTAATGTGGCCTGGTACAGATCCCAAACAATTGAGCAGAACTGAAAAATAGGTTGCAATGTATTGTCTCTCTGCTAAAAAATAAATAAAAGGACATGCCAACTTTTGAACTACACCTCTCTGTTGATACCTGTTGTAAGAAGAAGAATAATTGTGTGTCACAAAGTGGCTGCTTCATAACAACAAAATGCATGCTCACATTGCATTGTAGGTTATTTTTTTGCTTGTGGACATAATAGACGGAACTGTATTGAGGCAAACAATAGTGATCATAACTGGCTCATTACAAACAATTGTAGGAAATGTAAATGTGCTCAGCTACATACACGATATGTCAAAGGAAATGGACTGATGTATCAGTAACATATGTGGTGAACTTATCTGTTTCTTATTATTAGAATCTCTTTGTTTCTGCAGATACTGTTCTGTGAACCCTCAGTAAAAGTTTTTTTTTTGATCAGGAGTTGGTATATTTAGACATTGTACTCCAGTAACTATGAACTGTGGGACACACACAGATTTACTTTATTAAACTTAATTTCATAGCAGATGCTACACTGCAGAAACTCTTTAATTATACAGTATCTGTGAATGAGAACTGGAAGACTGTCATATGGCTAACATATTGTGAAGCAATTCTTACAGAGTTTTAAACTTAGCGATAGCTATTTCTGGCTCTTCTTAGCATCATCTAACATTACAATGTAATTTAATAATCTGCCCTTATACTGCTGGCAATAAGAGGGGTGGAGGCGTGATGTTCTGTGTGTTAGTGTGTGGAAATGAATTTTGCATGTGTCAGCTTGTTGAATTAAAGATTACATTGATCACGATGTATGCAGCAAGAATTCTGACCATCATTCAGCAAAATCTTAGAATATAGATGAAGAATTCTGTACTGATCTTGATGAAGTTAAATCATACAGATTTCAGTAGATGTGATGGTCCTCATTTTACTGCTATAAAAATAATTCAGCATGCTATTGATGGATTTACAGTGTATAGGTGTTTTTGCTTGTTTCTTTCAGCTTTAATTAATATTTAGCATTGGTTTTGTTACTTACAAGCATGTTGATTCATTTTTGTATAACATTGCTTTAATGCTTTGGCACATATGACACTGATGTTCATATAAGTGTGGACTATGGTGTAGAAAATTTTCATGCTAGTTTTAATACATGTTAGTGATGTTGCTACAGATTTTATAGTGTAAACATTTTTTTTGTGTTGGCCAGTTTTTAGAGGTTTTGTAGTGGACAATGTAATGAATATGATAGCCATATTTCATTGTAGATATGGACTGTTGGATAGATAGCACAATGTAGGCACTCATAGCTCCCTGGAGTGGGCAGAACTGTATTTCAGAATACGTCAATAACATAGTCAATAAATTTCAAAATAGCTTGAATGCTTTTTTTCATTAAAACTATAGTTTGCTTTGTAGCGTTTTCATATTTCTAGTAGCGAATCCAGTCCATTTTTATTTGTGTATATTTGTAGTATTAATTTATCCGCACTTATATGAATTTGTTTAAGCATGACTTATACTGCACCATTTCTTTGAGGTACCCTTAGCACTTCTTAGATATCCATCAGTTAAATCTTATTATGGAGATACTTGGAACCCCTTGTGATGAGTTTATGAACAAAATTTCCAGTGAATCGGTAAGTTCTGAGAGACATGATTGAATGATACCTTGCTTGCTTTATGTGAACCTATTTCTTTTCTGTGTTCAGTCTTTTGACACCAATTTGTATCATAAATATAATATTTAACACATAACAGCTATATGTTACCACGGCATATCCATCAGACGATGGTTGTGATTTCTCTGTAACTAATATGATTAGTGCGGTCTCATACTGTAAAGGCAAGAACAATCTAAGTGATTACTATAGTAAGAAAGTTCTAGTGGAATGTAAATAATTCAGGAGTAAGGGAGACCACTCACTGAATAACAGAAGCGTTCCCAGGGTTCCTTGTGACGAACACTAACCTTTCAGCAAAAGAATGGACAGACATACACAGTCTCAAAACAGATGCTGGCCTAATCATCCTCCCTGCAGCCAAAGACTCCACCACTGTCGTTATGAATTACAGTGACTATATGACAGAAGGCTTCTGCCAACTGTCTGACTCCTCCAGCTACAAGCTCTGTCATAATGATCCCATCCCAGAAATCTAACATAACTTCCAGTCCCTTCTGAAATTGCTAGACTCATCACAGAGCTTCTCCCCCAAGTCCATCTGCCTCATCACCCCATACACCAAACCCAACATGCTCCTCAAAATTGATAAACCCAACAGTCCTGGAGGCCCCTTTGTAGCTGATTATTGTGGTCCTGCAGAAAGAATTTCTGCTCTTCATGATCAACACATCGAAGCAATTGCACCAAATGTAGCCTCACACATCAAAGATAACTGACCACTTTCTTCACCATCTCTCCACCATCCCCACCCCTTTACCTCCTGGATCTCTATTCGTCACCCTATACACCAACATCCATCATGCCCATGGTGTTGCCACTATCGAACACTATCTCACCCACTGTCCTTCAGACACCAAGCCCACTACCTCATTCACCTTACCAGCTAGATCCTGACACACAACCACCAGGTATATAGCTAAATCTGTGGCAGAGCCATGGGCACCGACATGACACCGTGCTACTCCAACCTTTTTTCTGGCTTTAGAGGAAATCTTCCTAGCCTCCCAAAACTCCAAACCCCTTGTCTGGTTCAGGTTCATTGATGATATCTTCAAGATCTGGACTCAGGGACAAGACACTCTATCCTTGTTTCTCCACAACCTCAACAACTTCTCTCCAATCTGCTTCACGTGGTCCTGTTCAACTCAGTGTGCCGCTTTCCTAGGGACCTCCACGTCTCTGATGTCTCCGTTCACACATTTGTTCATCATACATCCACTAACCACCAATACGACCTGCATTTCGACAGCTATCATCCCTACCACACGAGATAATTCCTCCCAAGCAGCCTTGACGCCCTTGGACAGCATATCTGCAGCAACAAGAAGTCCATTCCTCAGTACGCTGAAGGTCTCAAGAGGGCCTTCATAGATGGGCACTGACTCCCAAACCTAGTCCACAAACGAATTTTTCATGCTGTGTACTCACACACCCCTAATCCTACCACCACCCCCAAGAATCAACTAGCAAGCAGTGCCCCTTTGTTACCCAGTATCACCCTGAACTGAAACAACTGAACCATATTCTTTGGCAGTGCTTTGATTATCTATCTTCATACCCTGAAATGAGAGACACCCTACCCTCTTCCTAAAGCTGTATTCCGTCACCTGCCCAACACACACAGCATCCTGGTCAATCCCTACGCCACTCCCAATCCAAACCCCTTGCTAAAGGTATCATATCCTTGGGGAAGACCCAGGTGCAAGGCCTGCCCAAACCACTTACCCGACACTTTCTACTCCAGTTCTGTCAAGGGCTTATCCAACCCATCAGAAGTAGGGCCACCAGTAAAAGCAACCACCCAATCACAGCACAGCATTTGATGTGGTATGATAATGAACCATCTCTCCACCAGAATCAATGGCCACTGCCAAACTGTGGCCAAAAACAAAGGTGACTACCCATGGTATGAGATGGAGCTGAACACAACATGCTAGATTTCAATAACTGCTCCACAACTCAAGCCATCTGGATCCTTCCTCCACCACCAGCTTTTGTAAACTATGCAGATGGGAGTTATCTTACAACATGTCATTTGCATCCTTAATCCTCCTGGCCTCAGTCTCCATTAACCCCTGTCCCCACACCCTCCACCCAATTTCCCCCTTCCTCTGTTATATTACTCCCTCCCATTTCACATCACCTTCATCATGCATAACTCTGCTCCAGGCTCTGGCACATGTGCCTCACATGTATAGCCCATACTACTTCCTCTCCTGTTCCTGCCCCTGTTCCTCATCTCTCTTAACCACACCACCCAGTGTAACCCCCATCTGTCGAATGGCAATCACAGGATTGTGTGTCCAGCTGACACTGTGATGTGGGGGGCGCGCGCGTGTGTGTGTGTGTGTGTGTGTGTGTGTGTGTACGCGCGCGTGCGCGTACGCGTACTATAGCTTGAAAAAGTTTATGACAAGATTGAAGTTGTGAGCAAGTAGTACATCATCAGATACAAACATCATTATTCCGCAAATAAAGGACTGCTGATAGGTAAAGCGCTACAGGAGATGCACTCAACAGCTAAGTAGGTGAGAAACATGTAAAATGGCTATCAAGAATTAAGCACTGAAGAGTTGTTGTGGTCATCAGTGCGAAGACAGGTTTTATGCAGGTCTCCATGTTACTATATTCTGTGTAAGCCTCATCATGTCTGAACAACTACTGCAACTTTTCGGACATGTCCGAAAGAACAGATACCGTCTTTATATATATAAGGCTCACCAGCCATTTGACCTTCTTCTTCTGTGGGGATGCACAAACAGTGCCCGAACTCTTACGGGAATCAGCAAAAAGCCGCAAGTAATGAGTATAATGGGCAGGGCCACTATGAATATAGTGCGGGACAATAAGTTGGGAATGTGGGTCTCACAGGAGGCATGTCAGAGATAAGTCCCAGCAGTCGCACTATCCTCTCTGGTCCTTGGTGGCTCAGATGGATAGAGAGGAGATCCCGGGATCGAGTCCCGGCCGGGGCACACATTTTCAACTGTCCCCGTTGACTTATATCAATGCCTGTATGCAGCTAGGGGTATTCATTTCGTTGTAATTGCTTATTTCTTCAATTCTATTTAGTACTTTCTTATTAGTTACACAATCTACCCATGTATTCTTCAGCATTTTTCTATAGCACCAAGTTTCAAAGCTTGTATGGCCCTCTTGTCTGAACTAATTATAATCCAGTTTTTACTTCTGTACAAGACCACATTCTAGACAAATAAATTCAGAAAAGACTTTCTAACACTTAAACTTGCATTCACTGTTAACAATTTTCTCTTTACATAAATGTTTTTCATGCTAATGCCAATTTGCATTTTATGATCTTTCTACTTCAGCCATCATCAGTTATTTTGCTGTTCAAATAGCGAAACTCATCTGTTACCTTTATTGTCTCATTTTCCAATTCAAATCCCTCAGCAGTGCCTGATTTTATTTGACTACATTCCATTACCCTTGTTTCACTTTTGTTAGTGTTCATCTTAATAGGTTGGTGCATAAGTTGGTAGTGTTTTTGTTTTGCATGTTGGTATTTCGGTTGATATGGTTCATTTATCAATTGTAATTTTTTATTTGTAGTTCACTGGTGCTATTTCAGTTTACATATGCTCATTTTGTCACATAGGGATAGTGAGTGGAGCAGTAGATGCTAGAAAATGGAGTGCCAAATGGAGAATTGGAACTATTCTTCCATTTGAGTTCAATAGAGAGGTGACAGCAGTGGAGCCAGTCAGACACATTTGCACAGTATATTGAGATAATGTCATTGGACAAGACTTAGCAAAAAAAATTGTTTTCTTGTTTTAAGGAGGATTGTTTTGGCAATAGTGAATCTCCACATTCAGAAGAGTTTTGGGATCTGATGAAGAGCTTTAAACACATTAATCCACAACAATCGACGTCAGTGTGCTCAAGAACTGGTGAATGTGATGAACTGTCATCATTCCATCATGTGACATTTGCATGCAATGGGGAAGGTTCAATAACTGTGTGTATGAGTATCACATGCACTAAGCCAAAATTGCAAAAATCAGTGGATGGTCATATGTGCAGTTGGCTTACAAACAACACTGACCATTCCTATCCTGTATCATTACTGGTGTCTTTATGCTAACATAAGGAAAAGAGAGGAATGATTGAGCCCAAACAAAGCAGCAATTCCCCACCAGAGACCTTCCTGCATCCCCAAAATATAATTTTATGCATCTGATTGAACAGCGATGGTGTGGTGTTCTAGAAATTGCTTCCCCCAGAGTGTAATCATCGCTGCTGACATTTATCTGCTAGACTGACAAAAAACACTATACACGAGTTGGGTTGGGAAGTCATTCCGTACCCACCTTATCCACATGGTCTTGTGCCTTCAGATCTGCAACTTTTCCATTCTCTATCAAACAACCTTCAAGGAACTTCCTTTCTGGGTGAAAATATGTTCCAAACTCAGTGAGTTCTCCGCCTCGAAACCAAGTGATTTCTACAGTCACGGAATCAAAAAATAACCCCAGCATTTGTAGACGGATGTAAAAAGTGGAGGAGAATATATTACCGATGACTTAAGTCTCCATTATGTGTATCTGTTGTTTTTATTAAACATAAGAAAAGATGCTATGAACTTATGCACCAACCTAATATAATATCTTTTCAAGACACTATCCATTCTGTTCAGCTGCTGCTCAAAATCCTCTGACCATTGCAATTTTGTCAGAAAAACCGAAGAGTTTTTATTTCTTTTCCCTGAACTTTAATTCCCTTTCCAAATTTCTTCTTGGTTTCCTTTACTGCTTGCTGCTCAGTATACAGATTGAATAACATAGGGGACAGACTCACGATAGCTAAATAAAAATATTTAGTATCACTTGGACAAAAATTCAAATGAAAAAAATAAAGGGAACTAAAAAGAAACAAAGTTAATAGAATTATTAAAATAATATGGTAAAGAATGAGCAATGAAAAAATTGTATTTAAACCAATTAATTAAATAAAAATAATGATTGCAGTTATTTTGATAAGGATATAAAAAAGTAGATTGTACTCAACAGGTTTCCAACCCACAATCTTCATCAATACAGTAACTTTACCACTACGCTATGGCACCTTCCTCTAATTCAGTGCTATTTTAAAGGCTGTAGAAGATCATAAGACATTCAGAAATTCTTTTTCATCAGTTACTCCTGAATGAGGGCCCACCAAGGTGAAAGTCTACAGGATGTGATACCTGATTTCATAAAGTCAACCCCACCCTTCTTTCCTTGTAATATAAATTGTAGGGTCAGTATTGCCTCAGAGGCCACCATTCTTTGATGACATGTATTTAGCTGTGGCAGTTGATTTACAGAAGCATGGCCATGGTCCTTTGTGATAAAATGAGGTATGAAGCATCAAAGAAGTGAGAGGCAAGGGACAATTACGTATGACTTTCAGAAAGTGCCCAGCAAAGGGTGCAAGCACTGTAGAAAAGTTCTACTGATTCCAAACTATTTTTAAAACATTTGAGGAGTAAATTCAGAGTATGATTGAATAAGAATGAGAATTTAAGGTGTAAAATTCATAGCGAATGTAGCATCAGTACAATTGTTCATGGAGTATATCTTCTGTGAATTGTTTAAGTATTTTTGTTTGGCCTCTGTAAGATTGAAAGGCAAATGTTTGTAGAAGCAATCTGAGGGGAGATGCGATGTACAACAAAGTGTGCTGTTTTGCTTTCATGATAATTATGGACAGATTAACAGTAATTGGATTGGGAGCCATTGGGTACCAGTAGACATTTGCTATCATTTTATTGATTTTTAGGAAGTAAATGGCCAAAGTCCAAAATCTTTTAAGTGCAAAAAAGTTGTTAAAATTTCACACAGTACTGTTAAATATGAAAGAGTCTGTAGATACAAGCAGCTTGATGGATATTTTATTAGAGGATTGACGCTTGATAAAAGTGGGCTGTGTTAAACTTCTGGCATATACCGGAACCTTAAAGAAGAGTGAAAAGAGTAAACTCAAAATTTATTTTTGAAGGTTTTTATCGAAAGGTTATAAATGAAGTAAGATATAATGGTGGTGATGATGCTCTTGCAGAAGACTTCATGTAAAGTGGACTTGTAAATATTTATGTTAAGACTTCATTACCCAAACAAATTACTGATAGGTAGTGAAGCAGTAAATAAAAAAAATAAATATATAAATATCTGACTGTTGTTAACACTTTCTTGCATAAATGGTAAGAGTGGTGTGAGAAAGTGTTAATAAACACAGTGACACAGTCTGAAATTTAATATGAGACAAATTGTAGAGAGGTGTTGAAATAGCAGACATAGATTAACGAACCAGTTGAAACTGTAGTTTGCCACAACAAAGATTTGAGGCACAATTGCTAAATAAAAATTGGTACTATTTTGTAGCTCTCTCCATTGGAATATGTTCGGAGCTGGCAAAAAATCAATTGGGGAATAAATTAGTCAGTGCAGACTTGCTTTTATTAGCATAAAGATTCTTATGCCATTAGCTGTAATTGGAGAATAAAAAGCACTAAATGGAAAACTGAAAAGAATTTGTCAGTTTGACATTGCTTTTCTTACAGAGGAAAGTTTACCATTGAATAGCAGGTGAATGTTCTGACACGCTGTCCATAGTTGGTATTTACTGTGGCCTTATATTATACTTAATGGAGAGCAGTGACTTATGATGAATGTTGAACATATTGCAGTAGGAAAGGTGCATATAGAATCAGAAATGGATAAAGGGAAATTTTCTGCTAGTAAGACTGTACAGTTAATGTATCACATCCAAAAAGATTATCTAGTAAAAGAACTTTTTCTCAAGGTGAAAGCTACCAGTTCACTTTGGGGGGGGGGGGGGGGGGGGGGATGACTATACTGATTCAAATTTGGTGACTGTTGATGTAGAACTAAGGTGGGACTGAAACAACAGATTCTGTCATAAGAAGTGTACAGGAACTATTCATGGTGCAGAAACTTTTCCAGTTACTAGAGTTTTTCCAACAGTCAGAATTTAAGGGTTATGATCAAGCTGAAAGTGCCTTGTTATTATTTTGTGTCACATAATACATAAAAAACTCTATTTTACAATTGGGGAATAAGACTCACCTTGCTTTAGAATTTGACATGTATGTGTGTGTACTTACTTGAGTGTGGCAGAGTTCAAACAACAACAACAACAACAACAACAACTTATGAAGCATGTACCCATGACTTTCCAACATCAACCAGTTAATGGAGTCCTCACCTTTCTGCACTGTGTGATGTATAATGAGTGCAATAATCCCAAGATCCTGCCTGACTATTAAGTTGTGAGATAAGTGTGACAACTTACAGCAAGTGCCAGATTTAGCTCAAATTAGACATTGGACAAAGACACTAGGTCCCTTCCCCACACACACTGCTGTTGTTTAGTTGCACGAATTAATCATTAAATCACTTCACTTCACACTATTTGATTAATTATGGTACAGTATTTTTCCATGGAGATATGTTATAGCAAATGAAAATATGATTTTTGTCCATTCATAATTACGTAAGGATACATTGTAGTTCATTTCTGTGCCTATGATGTCAATTTATTTGAATGTGGAAACTATTTGTAAGTTTTCTTTTATGGTACTGATATCTATTTTCCACAGTTTCATTTCTTGGTACTTCGAAATTTACGAAATACACCATTGAAATTATACTGCAGGTTTGCTTCATGCATTTCTCATAAACCGTCAATGAATAGCCAAGTTTAAGGCATGATGTCTTATCAAAATGTAGCATCATGATTGTAACAAAAAAACCATATTTATAATGTCACTTACCAATGGTTGCAAAACATTTAAAAGTCTTTCCGTATAATCAGTTAAATCAGCTGTAAATGAAGAGTGAATCTGTCCATGTTCTTCGATAAGTTTTCAGAGGTTGCCCACCAGTAACTTATCAGTTGTAACTGAGAGTGAGGGGTTGAAAGCAAAGAATTAGCTTGGCAATAATTGAATCAGTGACACTTTAAAAAGTAACAAATTTCCACAAGAAGTAACATCAGTTAAACAAAAAAACTAAGTAATCAAGATGGGCAAGTGTAAAGCGACATTCCTCAGACAGAAACAAAATTGCAGTTTCACTCAGAACTTATTGCAAAATGCAAATATCAGGTGTACAATTGAAAATGCAAAAATTTAATCTGTAGTTCTCAGGATTTTTTACCTCTTTTTATCAGGAGCAGATAATAAACAAAGAGAAGGAAAGACATAAAAGTACTGAAACAGAAGGAAAATTCTGAACTGGATGTGGAAAGTCTGATTCACTATGTTGATAGAAGGTGATGGAGCACATTGAGACAGAATGGAAAGTTAAAAGGAGCAGTATGCCCTTGGGACACATTTTTGTAAATATGTGAATGCCCTTTGGATTTATTTTTTTCCAGTTAGTTTGTGTCTTTACATGTGTAATAAAATTCAGTGATGAATGATAAATTCTTTTAGAGGTCTGAGTGGAAGTTATGATGTTTCCTCATATTAGGATTTCTCTAATGGTGTACAGATAATGATGATGGGTGATGAGCAATAGCTCAGTGAATTACTAAAATGAAGAAAACAAACAATGAAAAGTCCAGGTAAGAATATCAACAATATTAGAAAAGGATAGATTGCTACTTAACATCAAGATGACACATTGAGTTGCTGACAGGCATGATGAAAAAACTGGTACAAATAACCTTTTAGCCAAGCCTTCTTCAGAAAAGAGAAATGAAAACACATTCACACAAGCAAGAATAGTTCACACACACATGACCACTACCTCCAGCCACTGGAACAGAAACGCCTGGAAACAGAGCAAGACAATCCAGAGTGTGGTGTGAAAGGGGGAAGGATAGCATTGTAACACAAACCAGAACTTGCAACACCTGAAGAAGATAAAGCTAGGTTAGTTATTGAAAGGCACTACACAAAAACAGATTTATGAACTTGATTGTAAACTTGAAAAATATCATCAGACAATCACAGTGACAGCTTCAGATATAACATAATACATTACATTCTTGGGTTAGTTATTGTAAAAATAAGATTAACCTGAACAAAGAGAATATTTCTCTGGGTGTTTATTGTTAGGGGTTTAGCTATAGTCCTCAGAACAATGATTTTTTACCTGGAAAGATTGTCGTAGGGCCTATGTGCCTTCAAAATAATTATGGTTCTTGATGCAACAGCTTTGTCCACATTCTGCAAGAGGTTTATCTATGCTGCATTCTTTTCATTTGTATTTTCAACTCATTTACATAAATTATGTAATGCTGAGATTGTGGTTTTGAATGTTTGTGTTTTGGGGAGGAAAGAGAGCAGTATTCAAAGTATTGCCTTATACCAATGAAAACAAGTCTATAGGGTGTTCTACAATATTTTCAGTGCTGTTTTAGTGCACAATATCTTGTGTTTTTTATGTAATACGTAAAATAAGGGAAGGGCAATCACTCACCTACATTGGACCGATACATGGAGCACAGAAAGAAGTAACAGGAAACAGCGTTCTCACTAGCTGTTGAGCTCCTGCTCTTTTTCTGGCAAAAGTATGTGTGTTCACACACACAGACACCCACTATTAAGAAATTTCCTGTCAAATTAAAGCTGAGGATGGCCTTTAGGCTTTGGCTAAGCCACTGCATCCTTTTCCCCAGGAGTGCTATTTCAGTGAGGAATTTGGAAGAATTTCTGTGGAGTTAAAAGTATGAAAGAGGTAATGGTAGAAGTGAGGCTGTGAAGGTTGGTTGTAGGTTGTCGTATGTTGACAGCTCAAGAAGTAAGAGCACGGATCGTGATAGGTAAGGATTTGGGTTCAACTCTCCATCTGATATGTGTTTATTGATAACATCACTATACAGATAATTTAAAGTCCAAAGCAGCAGTTGTACAAGTCATTCATAAGAACAACCAGATCAGTTTGAAATCTTGGATGGAATCTAAATATTAAAATGAGGAATAATTCAAAAGCCAAGATCGCTTAAATACTGTTTACTGAATAACCGGTTTCAACACACTAAAGATGCCATCATCGGATCTGAATGTAGATTAACATATATAAACCATTCAGATCATAAGCGCGTGACTGCGTGTGAGATCGCTCTCTAAGTTTTCATCTATTTTTAGTTTTCAGATATATATTTTAACTGTTTTTGTGATAATATTTACTATATAAGTGACTTATTAGTGGTTTCTTCATTCACCTCTGCATTTCGTGTGTTGTGGCCTGATATTTGTGAGTGTTTCGTATCGAGCAACTTAACCTCTTACCCGTGTTTACATTCCGCGCTGACCAGTTGCAGCTGTAGCGGCGCATCGAAAGCTAAGTACTAATTAATTGTTTGTGTATAGTAGTTTATTTAGGAACTTTAGTAGTCTTCAACCGGTGTTCTTGGTGTTTTCCGGTGAAATAACTTCAGAAGAAATTTTTGCGAACTGCTTTCAGTTTCGTTACTGTCATTAGACGTTTGATTTTCTTTCTGTGTTAGTATTTTGTTATATTCTCATTTGTTGTTGATTAATACTGTCAATAATAGTAGTTACTTCCCTTGTAGAGCAAGTTTGTGATAATTGTAGTCAGTTTTTAACATCTTCTTATTGTAGTAGCGGAACTTAGATAAAGTTGTTTTCTTGTTTCAATAATTGTAAAATTTTACCATGAGTGAGAAGTGTGGGCTTTGCCGTAGGTTCGTGAGTAGTGGATTGCGGTGTGAGACTTGTTCGAAGTATTTTCACTGGGGGGAATGCAGTGGGGAAGCCAGTGGGCATTCTGGTGAGATCCTCTCCTGGAACTGCAGGTTATGTAGCAAGAGTAAGTTGATAGAGGAGCAGGAGCGTAAGATCTGTGCCCTTCAGGTGCAGTTGAAAAACGCACAGGAGGAGCTAGATAGGATGAGGAGGGAGAAGGGGGTTGGGGAATGGGAGCTGGCTGTTGGCAAGAGATCTGCTAGGAGAAGGAGATTTTCAGATAGTTTTACTATTGGTGTTTGTAATAGATATGACCAACTGTCAGAGTCTAGTGGAGAGGAATCTCTAGTAGCTGTAGATGTAGGAAGTATGCAGCAGACCTCAGCAGTTACGGTGGCTAGGACAGTTGCAAAGTCTAAGAGAAAGAAGAAGGTTCTGCTGTTAGGTAGTTCTCATGGTAGAGGTGTAGGCCAGCAGTTGCAGGAAGTTTTGGGGAGTGAGTACCAGGTCACCAGCATTGTGAAGCCTAATGCAGGATTGGCTCAGGTGACTTTTAACATAGGGGGGTTATGTAGGGATTTTACTAAAGAGGATCAGGTAGTGATTGTGGGTGGGGCTGGTAATAGTATTGATAGGGATGGGAAGTATGACATAGATGGTGACCTGGAAAAGATAGCCACTCAGACTGGCAACACGAATGTGCATTTCGTGGAACTGTTTCAGCGTCACGATCGGCCTCATCTTAATATAGCCGTCAGGCGTAATAACATGAGACTTGGGGGTGCGCTGATGACAGAAGGCATGAGTCACATTTCAGTGGTGTCGGTGGAGTCTATCAGTAGGACGGGTTTCACTAGACATGGCCTGCACCTCAACAGGTATGGGAAGGGGAGGTTGGCAAAACTTATAGGTGACAGTATAGGTGGGGGTGGTGGGATCACTCATGGGAAAATTCCGGTAGTTGTGGGTGTTAGAGCTGTACCTTTTTTAGATTGAAGTCAGCTGATAGGTATTCCTGCTTAAGGGAAGTCTCTCTAACAAAGAAACCACTTTCTGCAAAGCTTGGGTATCCGATTAATGAGGGAATTAGTATATTTCATCAAAATATACAAGGTATTCGAGATAAAGTTAGTGAACTGCTTATAGATGTTGACTCTGAAATTATGGGTATATCTGAACACTTCTTAAATAAGGAGATAATTCAGAGGCTTCCTTTACCAGGATACAGGTTGGCTGGCAGCTTTTCTAGGAGCTGTTTGCGGTGTGGGGGAGTAGCCATGTATGTGAAAAACGGTATCCCATTTGAGTCAATTGATGTTTCAAAGTACTGCACTGAAAAGGTGTTTGAATGTTGTGCAGGTGTGGTTAAATTTAGTGGAGCTAAACTTCTTACTGTTGTTATTTATAGATCCCCAGACTCCGATTTCACAACATTTTTGCTAAAGCTAGAGGAGGTTCTTGGTTCACTTTATAGGAAATACAAAAAGTTAGTTATATGTGGTGACTTCAATATTAATTGTATAAGTGATTGTGCAAGGAAAAGGATGCTGGTAGACCTCCTTAATTCATATAATCTTATGCAAACCGTATTCTTTCCAACGAGAGTGCAAGGGAACAGTAGAACAACCATAGACAATATTTTTGTTCATTCGTCATTATTAGAAGGGCATTCTGTTAGCAAAAAAGTGAATGGACTTTCAGATCATGATGCACAAATTTTAAGTCTAAAAGATTTTTGTGCTTCAACACATGTTAAATATAGTTACCAACTTTTTAGGAAAGCTGATCCAGTTGCTGTACAGACTTTTGTAAACCTTATCAAGGAACAAGATTGGCAAGATGTTTATAGTGCTGATACAGTAGACGATAAATATAATGCTTTCCTCAAGACTTTTCTCATGCTCTTTGAAAGTTGCTTTCCGTTAGAACGTTTAAAACAGGGTACTAGCACAAACAGGCAGCCTGGGTGGCTGACTAAAGGGATAAGAATATCTTGTAGAACAAAGTGGCAATTATATCAAAACGTTAGAAACAGTCAAAATCTAAATGCAGCAGCCCATTACAAACAGTTTTGTAAGGTGCTTAAAAAAGTTATTAGGAAGGCAAAAAGTATGTGGTATGCAGATAGAATAGCTAAGTCTCAGGATAAAATTAAAACCATATGGTCAGTCGTAAAGGAAGTGGCTGGTCTGCAGAGACAGGTCGAGGATATAGAATCAGTGCGTAGTGGGGATGTCCGTGTTGCTGATAAGTCGCATATATGTACAGTACTTAATAATCACTTTCTGAATATAGCAGGTGAACTAAATAGAAACCTAGTCCCAACAGGGAATCATATAGCGCTCTTAGAAAAAAGTGTTCCGAGACTGTTACCTGAAATGCTCCTCCATGATACTGACAAGAGGGAGATTGAGTTAATAATTAAATCACTAAAGACCAAGAACTCTCATGGATATGACGGGGTATCTAGCAGAATACTGAAGTATTGTTCCACGTATATTAGCTCAGTACTTAGCCATATCTGTAACTTTTCCTTTAGCAGTGGTCGGTTTCCTGACCGATTAAAGTACTCGGTAGTGAAGCCACTTTATAAAAAGGGAGACAGGGATAATGTTGACAATTATAGACCTATTTCTATGCCATCGGTGTTTGCTAAAGTTATCGAGAGGCTTGTATCTACAAGGTTACTGCAGCATTTAAATTCACATAATTTGCTGTCAAATGTACAGTTTGGTTTTAGAAATGGCTTAACAACTGAAAATGCTATATTCTCTTTTCTCTGTGAGGTTTTGGACGGATTAAATAAAAGGTTGAGAACGTTAGGTGTTTTCTTTGATTTAACGAAGGCTTTTGACTGTGTTGACCACAAAATATTACTGCAGAAGTTGGAACATTATGGAGTAAGGGGAGTAGCTTACAATTGGTTCGCCTCCTACTTTAAGAACAGAAAGCAGAAGGTAATCCTCCGCAATATTGAGAGTGGTAATGATGTTCAGTCCCAATGGGGCACTGTTAAATGGGGCGTTCCCCAAGGGTCGGTGCTGGGGCCACTGCTGTTCCTTATTTATGTAAATGATATGCCTTCTAGTATTACAGGTGATTCAAAAATATTTCTGTTTGCTGATGACACCACCTTGGTAGTGAAAGATCTTGTGTGTAATATTGAAACATTATCAAATAATGTAGTTCATGAAGTAAGTTCGTGGCTTGTGGAAAATAATTTGATGCTAAATCACAGTAAGACTCAGTTTTTACAGTTTCTAACCCACAATTCAACAAGAACTGACATTTTAATCAGACAGAATGGGCATGTTATAAGCGAGACGGAACAGTTCAAGTTCCTAGGCGTACGGATAGATAGTAAGCTGTTGTGGAAAGCCCATGTTCAGGATCTTGTTCAGAAACTAAATGCCGCTTTATTTACCATTAGAACAGTATCTGAAATAAGTGACATTTCAACACGAAAAGTAGTATACTTCGCATATTTTCATACGCTTATGTCATATGGTATTATTTTTTGGGGTAATTCTTCTGATTCAAAAAGGGTATTTTTGGCTCAAAAACGGGCTGTTCGAGCTATGTATGGTGTAAGTTCGAAAACCTCTTGTCGACCCCTATTCAATAGTCTGGGAATTTTGACATTGCCCTCACAGTATGTATTTTCTTTAATGTCGTTTGTTGTTAGCAATATTAGTTTATTCCCAAGAGTTAGCAGCTTTCACTCAGTTAATACTAGGCAGAAATCAAATCTGCATGTGGAATGCACTTCCTTGACTCTTGTGCAGAAAGGAGTGCAGTATTCTGCTGCATCCATTTTCAATAAGCTACCACAAGAACTCAAAAATCTTAGCAGTAGCCCAAACACTTTTAAGTCTAAACTGAAGAGTTTCCTCATGGCTCACTCCTTCTATTCTGTCGAGGAGCTCCTGGAAGAGATAAAAAATTAAGCAAATTCCAGTGTTACATTCTTGATTTTCTTTATTTAAACTAACGACTTGTTTCATTTTATCTGTTTCTACAATCGTGTTATAATTTCATGTATTGACTCGTTCCACGACCATGGAGACTTCTCCTAAATGTGGTCCCACGGAACAATAAATAAATAAATAAAAAATAAATAAAAAATCCGATGATGGCATCTTTAATGTGTTGAAGCCGGTTATCCAGTAAACAGTATTTAAGCGATCTTGGCTTTTGAATTATTTCTACACCAGAGTGATTGCCCCACTACGCGCTATGTGTTCACTGCAAAATATTAAAATGAAGTTAGGTCATTACCCACAAAATATCAGTCATTCTAAAACACTGACAGACATGTGAAAAATGAAACTTGTTGTTAGATTAAAACTGTGTGGACCTGTAACATTTGCCTGCCAAGGGCACTTGCTTTACTGACTGTGCAATCCAAGCACAGCTTGTGACCCATCCCCACAGCCTTACTTCTGCCAGTACCTCTCTCTTACCTTCAAAGCTTCACAGAAGTTCTCGTGCGTATCTTGTGTAGCACTCCTGAAATTTCTCCACAATATCCTTTCTTTCCTGGAGTGATAGTCCCTCAAGGCTTTGCAGTTGAAAGATAGCAGACATAATGGTGGAACTAAAGCTGTGAGGGCAGGTCAGAAGTCACACTCGGATAGCTCTGTCATTGGAGCTCTTGCCCTGTAACCTGTTGATGGCTGCATGCTTAGTGATGGATGTTTAACTGCCAGGCCAGGCATACGGCACTAAGCATGAGGCTCTGATATGACCAGTGGTAGCCACACAGCATTGAGCATGCAGTTTTGCTGCTGGTGGCCAAGTGGCAGACAAGCATGTTAAAAGTAAAGGCCCTACATTAAAGCCTCTGTCTGGCTCACAGTTTGAATCTGCCAGGACCTTTCAAATCAACGCAGCGCTCTGTGCTGCAGAGTGGAAATTCATTATTGGCTAAATGGTAACTAGATTAGCTTTCAAGCCATCCTTATGTGATGAGCTAAAAATCTGCAAAGTCTTGGAATAAAGTAAGTATTTGGAAGTGTAGTTTAGGTGTGTCCTTATAATGTTCCCCTATCATCACTATGTATGTGCCACCCACCTCTCGTGCTCATTGCGACATATTCTATGCTATAGTTATTTTTCATTATGGCTTATGAGACTTCTGTGAATGATGAAGCTGTTTGGTGTAGTTGCTCTCTTGAGATTCCATCATTTGCAATTAAAAAGAATACTGTACAGAGTGATTAAAATTGAGGGACAATTTCATATGACCAATTTTCGGCAATATCGAATATAAATACATTATGCTGCAGTGACTTTTAAAAAATACGTTTCATTGTTTACACCAGCCTTAAATGTAAGTAATTCCTTTCTCACTAAACCCCATCATCAGAAGTGCTGAGTTGCTTGCAGAAAGAAATCTCAGTGAGATCAGGCAGGAACAGCACATATTAGCAGAAGGCATTATCTGTGTTTGATGCACACCCAGTTAGTTGATACGACAGTTTTCATTTATGTTTTAGTTTATACACTTTATTGGAAAGTGAAACTTGTTTGTCTTCTTCTTTCTCAGATCCCAAAAAACTGAACAGTGTGTCCGTTGGATTTTCTACATAAAGGAAGTATTGCTTCTTACTTCCATTTTATTTGCAATGGACACAAAATCCTCAAAAAAAAGTGCCTCTTCAAGATTATGAGGCTGTTATTTGTCTATCAGTTACAATTTCCACTGGATCCCATGTAATCACTTCCGTAGAATATAGAATGTTCCTTATAGAAATTTATGTCTCTCTTATTTAACAATGGAGTAACTTTGTTTTGTGTTTATGACACTGATTCAATCATTCAAGAAGGCTGTCGTCTCTCAGAGCCTCCATTTTTCCTATGCACAGGGCAAATAGTAGAATTTTCTTGATATAAAACATAGGTGCTGCCTACGTTACCCACCAGTCCTCAACCTCCGCTAATTTCAAGTTGCCGCCCCCTCGTACCTCACCTGTCATTCAACAACATCTTTGCCTCTGTACTTCCGCCTTGACTGACATCTCTGCCAAACCTCTTTGCATTTACACATGTCTGCCTGTGTGTGTGTGTGTGTGTGTGTGTGTGTGTGTGCGCATGCGTGCGTGCGCTAGAGAGTGTATACCTGTCCTTTTTTCCCCTAGGGTAAGTCTTTCCTCTCCCGGGATTGGAATGACTCCTTTCCCTCTCCCTTAAAACCCACATCGTTTCGTCTTTCCCTCTCCTTCCCTCTTTCTTGGTTGGGTTGCAAAAGCCTGAAATGTGTGTGTGTGTGTGTGTGTGTGTGTGTGTGTGTTTCTTATTGCGTCTATCAACATACCAACGCTTTTGGTAAGTTACAGCATCTTTGTTTTTCACTGTACATTTTCTGCTAAAATTTATATAGTTTTCACAAACAGAACTTTGGTCAGTGTTTTTGTGACAATCCGTTCATTTATTACCTTCTCTCTCCCTCCACCATCCACAGTGATTGCTTCTTCAGAGGATAAAATCTGCAGCAGCACTGAATGAAGATGTGAACTCCAGTGTGTTACAAATCAAGCTAAAGTACATAAATTCACTTAAATTTAATTTTTCACTATACTCGATTAGTGTTCTTCACACACTTGCATGTCAATGTATGCTGACTGCTACTTCACACAGTAACTGTTTTAGAACTCATTAAATGCATGATCTGATCTATATTGCAAAAAAGAAATTATTACACCCTTTTAGATGATTCCAACCCACTCAAGATTTATTGTTGCATGGTGCATATGGAGTGCATGAAATGATTACATTTACAGATCAATAGCACAAGCAGTTCTGATGTACCAGGTATCAACCCATGTGAAACACCCATATTATATGTGGTGTAGCCTCCATGTGTGGTATTGCAGACGCTGACTCTGGCATCGTACAGATGGCTAATCCTGTCCTGGGATGCATTGTGCCATGCCTGCTCGTCCTGTTCACATATTTCTGTAAGAGTTGTTGGTCGATGAGTCGAACAAGTCAATTCTTGTCGTGCATCTTTTTTTTTTTTTTTTTTTTTTTTTGCAGTGCAAAGACTGTTCCAATAATTTCAGGCGTGCAGCCGCATACATTCGACTTTATCTTCTAATATTTCGGCTGAATACCATCCAGCCATCTTCAGGGTGAGTCGAGGTGAATGACACTCTAGCACTTACTCCATCCTTTTAAACCCGCGGATCGCACCACTGCCTATTCGGCCACAGATACACGAGGCGCCAAAAACGTTGATCAGTGGCAAAGAGGTATGACATACGTATGGAATTAGCTGTATGAGCGCGAAGTTGATCCATACAGTGATATCAATGTATCACTGCGAGCTGCACCGTCGTGATGTCTTTGTGAGTTTATTATGGAATTGCCGGATTCCATGATTTGTCCAAGCTGAAGCCACTATCTCTATTAATTAAATTCATTGCCAACCAAATTTCAGTTGCTGCTTTCGCTACTGAGTCCCAGGAAGATGAATTTGAGGCTAAAATTTCGACATTATTGTACACCACGAGTGCCCAGTGACAGTGCAGTGCTCTGCCACCACAGATTTATTAGGTTGTAAGAGCTGGGTGTACCTGCGGTGCCCTGTGCCTCTCTCCTGGACTGTACGTGTCATTTGTCCGATGTATGAACGACCGCACTCACAGGGGATCTTGTAAACCCCAGGATTCCGAAGCACCAGATCATCTTTAACGGAACCCAGCAGTGCTGCTGTCTTTGGTGGAGGGTGAAAAATCACTTTCACTTTGTGTTTACTGAGGATCCATCCTATTTTTGACAATAGGCTCCCCACGTATGGCAGAAAAGTCATGGATTAAAAACTTTCCATGTCTTCTTCTGCTTTTCTTATTTCGCTGTTGGTTTCATTTGTAGTACCTTATGTATCTGCTGTGGAGAGTACTGTTGGCTTCAAAAACTCTTCTCAGGTGTAAAAGCTCATCATCCAGACTCCTCTCGTCAGCAATGACGTGTGCTCTGTGTACCAGAGTTCTGAGTACACTCCTCATCTGCGAAGGATGGTGGCAACTACTTGTGCGTAAATATCCCATGCATATGTCATACCTATGTCCAATATTATGAAAATGGAAGAGGATGTAGATGAAGATGAAATGGGAGATACGATACTGCGTGAAGAGTTTGACAGAGCACTGAAAGACCTGAGTTGAAACAAGGGCCCAGGAGTAGACAACATTCCATTGGAACTACTGACGGCCTTGGGAGAGCCAGTCCTGACAAAACTCTACCATCTGGTGAACAAGATGTACGATACAGGCAAAATACCCTCAGACTTCAAGAAGAATATAATAATTCCAATCCCAAAGAAAGCAGGTGTTGACAAATGTGAAAATTACCGAACTATCAGTTTAATAAGCCACAGCTGCAAAATACTAACGCGAATTATTTACAGACGAATGGAAGAACTGGTAGAAGCCGACCTCGGGGAAGATCAGTTTGGATTCCGTAGAAATGTTGGAACACGTGAGGCAATACTGACCTTACGACTTATCTTAGAAGAAAGATTAAGGAAAGGCAAATCTACATTTCTAGCATTTGTAGACTTAGAGAAAGCTTTTGACAATGTTGACTGGAATACTCTCTTTCAAATTCTAAAGGTGGCAGGGGTAAAATACAGGGAGCGAAAGGCTATTTACAATTTGTACAGAAACCAGATGGCAGTTATAAGAGTCGAGGGGCATGAAAGGGAAGCAGTGGTTGGGAAAGGAGTGAGACAGGGTTGTAGCCTCTCCCCAATGTTATTCAATCTGTGTATTGAGCAAGCAGTAAAGGAAACAAAAGAAAAATTTTGAGAAGGTATTAAAATCCAGGGAGAAGAAATAAAAACTTTGAGGTTCGCCGATGACATTGTAATTCTGTCAGAAACGGCAAAGGACTTGGAAGAGCAGTTGAACAGAATGGACAGTGTCTTGAAAGGAGGATATAAGATGAACATCAACAAAAGTAAAACGAGGATAATGGAATGTAGTCGAATTAAATCGGGTGATGCTGAGGGAATTAGATTAGGAAATGAGACACTTAAAGTAGTAAAGGAGTTTTGCTATTTGGGGAGCAAAATAACTGATGATGGTCAAAGTAGAGAGGATATAAAATGTAGACTGGCAATGGCAAGGAAAGCGTTTCTGAAGAAGAGAAATTTGTTAACATCGAGTATAGATTTAAGTGTCAGGAAGTCATTTCTGAAAGTATTTGTATGGAGTGTAGCCATGTATGGAAGTGAAACATGGACGATAAATAGTTTGGACAAGAAGAGTATAGAAGCTTTCGAAATGTGGTGCTACAGAAGAATGTTGAAGATTAGGTGGGTAGATCACGTAACTAATGAGGAGGTATTGAATAGGATTGGGAAGAAGAGATGTTTGTGGCACAACTTGACTAGAAGAAGGGATCGGTTGGTAGGACATGTCCTGAGGCTCAAGGAATCACAAATTTAGCATTGGAGGGCAGTGTGGAGGGTAAAAATTGTAGAGGGAGACCAAGAGATGAATACAGTAAGCAGATTCAGAAGGGTGTAGGTTGCAGTAGGTACTGGGAGATGAAGAGGCTTGCACAGGATAGAGTAGCATGGAGAGCTGCATCAAACCAGTCTCAGGACTGAAGACCACAACAACAACAACAACAACAACAACAACATGTCATACCTCTTTGCTGCCGATCAATGTCTGTGGCATCTTGTATATCTGTGGCCAAATGCGCAGTGGTGCGGTCCAAGGGTCTGAAAGGACGGAGCAAATGCTGGAGCCCCAGTCACCTCGGCTGGTCGGTGTTCGGAAGAAGTGGAATGTATGCGGCTGCACACCCGAAATTTGATGGAAGAGTCAATTCTTGTCCCATCATTTCCGACATGTACTCCAATAGAGACAGGTCCGGAGATCGTGCTGGTGAGGAAAGTGGCTGCACATCTTACAGAGCACAGAGCACATGGAGTTCCACAGGCACTGTGTGGGTGAGCATTACCATGTTGGAACAACACATCACTTTCCCGTAGCAAGAATGGCAAAAGAACGGGTCTGACAACATTATGCACATATCAAGCACTGGTTAGTGTCCCCTCCAGAAACACCAAAAGTGAAAGAATGATGTTTTTTATCACACCTCAGACCATAAGGCCTGGGGTGAGATTAGTGTGTCTTGGACAGATGCATGCATTGTACAAGGCAGCAATCACCTACACTTGAATGCAGGCAGAATATGCTTTCATCACTGGCCACCAGTGCGTGCCATTACATCTTCCCAGTGATTCTCTGATGGCACCATTTGATGCTGTGGCACGATTGGAAGACAGGCTGGAGGTGTGCATGCCCATAGTTCCACTGCTAATAACTGGTTCATAACAGCTCGTGTTGACACGTCTGGGCTCACAAGTCCTCTTATCTGTGCTGTGGTAGCTGTATGATCTGCCATTGCTGCGCTTAAAATACAGTGATCTCGGTGGATGTCTGTGCTGTACAGACATACAAAACCTTGTCTACAGGTATGAGAATTTCATCTGAGCACTGATACCAGCAACATTGCACACCCGATGCAGTCTGTTCAAATTGTGTGGCAATTCTCCAAAAGGACCATTACACCACTCAGAAAGCCACAATTTAACCCCTTCCAAACGTACTTAGTTGGCTGTAGGAAGGCGTGTGACAGTACTCTGAAAGGCCCATCCCACCACTCAGAAGGCAACAATTTGACCCCTTCCAAACTCTCTTAGTTGTTTGTAGGAAGCAAGAGTGTGTCTCTGTGGCATGGTTGCCTGCTTGCTTCAACATTTGCATCACACTGAGCCTTCTGGCTGTGAGCATTCCCTATTAAAGGGTAGAGAGAGGTAGACTGGTAGCTATGCCACCTCACTGTCTGTTGGCGAACAAGGTTGAAACCATTATCAGTACGTCTGCTATCCTCCAGGTGGCATATGTCATCATTGGATCAACATTGATTGTGTATTTCTAGGTGCACTAGTTTTTTTTCCTGGCAGTGAAGTTGTAGGAATCTTCCGGAGAACTCTTCTATAAAACTTCTAAAGAACAATTAATTTGAGTTATATACTTGCTTGCCAATTTACTGGACGATTAACACTTGGATGACTTCAGCAGAAATCCTTTAACAGTGTGTGTTCAGTAATAATTCAGAATCTTATGGTCTAATATTGCTGTATCATTTGGCATTATATTTGCTCTTCCCTTATTCTCCAACACATCTGTTCTACTTTTATTTTCAATTCTTCTAATGATCTGTGTAACCACAAATTTATGTGACCTCAAATTATCTGTATAATATTTGTTTCAGCAGGAAGAGTTTGTCTCAGAAGAGGGGTTCCTTCTTAGCAGATTTGGAAAGAGAAACAAATGAGCAGGCTGAGAGGCAAACAAATTTAAAAATATGCTGAAATCATTACATTTTTGTCACCTTACACCATGCTCCGAGAGTGCAAAATAAATCCCCTTTTTAATTAGCACTGACATGATGCAGACAAGACCACTGTTTGCTCCATGGTTTCAATTGTATTTTAAGGATCCACTGGTCAAATACTAGTTTCCACTTTTCTAAACTTTCCAAGTCCAAAATTACATTTTTGTTCTTAAAGTGTATTTCATACGACACGGAGATTCTATAATGTTTAGAACGTATGACAATAGTAAGTCATTTTCACAGTCTTCAGTTTTCCAGGCATTCCCCTGATATAACTTCATAGAGAAAGTCCAAAGTGAAGATCATATAGACACAAAGGGACAATGTTTTAACACAAAAATACATTCCTCCTAGTGTCACTCTTTTAGACATTTTCTCTGCATGCAGATATTCCACTGGTTGCAGTTTTTTGTTTCATCAAGTGGTGATGTAGATGGTTAATAAGAGCTTGCAATATCAATTTTCTATTTCATAGTTTTACATTGGATTTTGTGTGTTCGATAACCTTTGGGCGTAATTTTATAAATGGCTTATGTTTTCCCTGACGATGTTTGGAATTACTGTGAGAGAATTAAGCTCTTTCAAAGATTGTAGGTGGTGCAGACACATTGTCTTGCCTGTGTTGAGTATGGAGTACACTACAACTGGTAAACATTATGAATCAGATTATTTTTAACATATTTAACCATTGTAGCTAGTAATGCTTAGAATCCTTAACAAAGTTTTTCTGCAGACATTGATCATTTAACACGCATTCTAGTGCTTTGTGGAACTCCAACTAAGGAGACAATTGATAAAATAACAAGTGAGGAGGTAACTGTCATAAGCTAACTTATTTTTAATAGCTATTTTTACAGTTTTATTTTGCATTTTGTAAATATGTTTGTAATTCAGGTAAATCACATGATGCTTTGTTTGCTTCTTGTCTGTAAATTGTAAAGTAATGTAAGTAACGTGGTATACTTTCTAACTTATTTCAGTATGTGCATGCTGCTGGCATACATTATTACATAACAATTGTACAGTGATGAAAACAGTTAACTCAGCGGAGGTATCAACCATTGTAGGAAGAGATGCTTAGAATATGTTGAAATATATTGACGTATGTGTTGTGTGTATGTTATCCGTATGACTCAGTGTGTTAGATGACAGTTTTGGGACTAGTTAAATAGTTTGCAGTATTGCAAAGCTTCAAAAGTTAAAAGTTTTCCTGATAGTTCACAATGATCATAACTGGCCAACGCTGATTCTCACCTGCTGTCAGGATTTCATGAATTTTTGGAGAATGTTATACCACTTCTCAAAGAGGGGTAGCTTAAGTTCTGGGACAATCATTAGAGGCATTGTGTATTACACTGCACCTTCCTAATGAATCACAGGAATGTTCAATAAGATTCCAGTTCAGGGAGAATGCTTATCATTATATTAATCTCCTCACATCACAGTTTGTTCTTCTTCAGTTAAGCTCTGTTGGAGGAAGTGCTATAATGTTACTGTTTGCAAGGCTCACCACAGTTGAGTTTCACTATGGCATATTTCTAATGAAATGTGAGCAAGAGTTCTAATGAAATGTGAGCAAGAGGTAGGAACTGCTACTCAAAAACAACAGTACTCTGTTGTTGTTTTAATGCTTCTAATTATTTGAAAGCAGTCCTACAATCATGACTATTGACATTAGTTAATCTAATGCTTTGACTGACTATTGTTGTACCAGATTCCAATAAATTGCCCAGCCGTGATGTGCGATGTTTAATCATGTTGAAGGGAGCACAGGCATTAACATACCTGAATCCTAAAGCACCAGTACTTAAATAATACTCAGCTTGTCAGTCATTTGTCTATTTATTATTTGTGTGTGAGAAAACAGCCATTTATGCTTTCCTTTAGTGATTCTGTGCTGTTTTGCTTTAAGCTGTTTCAAGCAGTATATGCTTCTCAGAATCCATCAAGATATATTTACTGATCCTCTAATCAGTTTGATCATTCTACACATGAGGCAGTCCTCAGCTGTCTGCTGTTATTGCCAAAATATGAGGGAAAAGTTCGCAGTATTTCACAGAGAAATAATATAATCCTCTTTCAAAATACTTACAAGTCCCATGAATGGAAGTACCCATGTCGAAATTGCACTGGTTCATTGTGACTGTTGCCAATCTGGGCAGTCAGAATCACGAAGTGCTCAAGGGTATGTAAGACTTCTGCATCATTCTGGAAGTAAACCACATTTTGGGAGCTGTTCTGGCCATTCTAGGAAATTGAAAAATGTATTAGTGTTCTCATTTTAGGAGTATTGTTGGGGTTTTCCTGAATAGTTGCTGAGCAATCAGTCTTCCGTGACAAGCAAGCTCTGGGGCTGAAAAAGGCCAACAGCAGATAAATCAGTAACAAGGTGAAATTTGGTACGAGAAAGGAAACTGAGATTTTCAGGCCTTATAGGAAATCGTTATGGCCTCTGTTTCGATTTGATCTAGTTGATCATTGTCCTTAATGGTGTACAAAATGAGTCAGGTTTGGAAAAAACAAGACACTGTCAATGGCTTTTCCATGATATGTGTGTTTTGAATGTCATTTTATTTTCCAAAATTTAACTCTTAATTATAAAGACTAATATTCGAACATCCGTGAATATACATTGCCCAGCCCCTAAGAGAACCTGATACATCCATATCCATTTGGTAGGAGACAGACAGATATTAATCTGCATATAAATAATGAGCTTGTTTGGTATTCAGATGCTGGTGCCATCTTGTCTTCATAATGTTTGTAGTTGGTGTATCACCTGTGGAAGGCAGATGTTATCTTGCAAAGTAGGTGTGGCAGATAAGAAATAAATTATCATGTGGCAATATGCATATTCCTTGCTATGGTTCACTCAGTTGTGGAGTACATATTTTAAAAAGCGACCAGGGCAAGAGGGCTACCTTGGATGAGAAATTTTTTTTGCTGTTCTTGCTGTGAGGGATACTCTATGAATGTGTGTGGTTTTAAACAGTGGCTTCATGACTGTACCACATATTACACCTAAGTCCTCTGGAGGGTATACTCCTGTCCATTTATAAGTGGGTTGTAACAGGTGCTGTAGGTGAATGAGGAGTGTTATAACATTCAAACTATTATGTAGATTCTGTTTAGCAATATGAGTAATTGACTTCCATATTCTGATTTGCAATATGTTGCGACTTCAGAGTCTTAAATGATTGTCAGAATTTTTTCGAGGTGGTGTTGAATAGCTTCATTCTCATGGAGTGAATGTTTTTGTCTGGCAAAACCAACTTCTCTAATCGAGAAGTCCTTGTTATATTGTTGAGTCACTGGGTATTAGCAATTAAATGGAAATTTCCTGAATAGTGTGAAAATGGTACTGTAAGCAACATAAATAGGAATCCCCCACCTCTGCTGTTTAATTGAATGGAGGCAGTTGTGTTACCAGACCAGGTTTCACTTCTTTAGATAGTTTGTGCAGGAATTAGATCTTTTGCCGTAGTTCTGATTGGTGCTGTTGTTACTGATGTTGCAGAAACTCAGTTTATCGTTAATTCACTATTATTGCTAATCACAAATTATGGGAGCAAAGCAGATTCCATTTCTTCCAGTAGTTAGTGCAGCACTTGGATCTTCTTTTGCTGTAGTTCTGATTGACGCTGTTGTTACTGAAGAAGTTGTAGAAAGTCAGTTTGTCTTTAATTTTCTCCTATTACTACCACAAATACCACTGCAGAGTAATTCTATTGTCAATAAATGTAAGAATCCTACTGCCCATGAAGAGGCTTCTGTAAGATGCTATCAGCTTCTTGTCATGTGCATTGTCCTAAAAGATTTATGCTATAGTACACTATTAGGTAAAAGTATGGTAGTAATCCCATCTTTTGTAGCGAGAAAGATTTCTCTGTACAAAGCACAAAGCAGGTAAGACTTAGCTTTCCCATTAATTTATCCCTGTGCTGGTGCCACCTCATTTTTTATCTGTTTCGGTGACTAGAAGTTTCGTACATTTTGTTTCACATAATGTGTTCCCGTTGATCTTTCTGTCTGGTACCTTAACTCTTTTTTTGCATAACATTGGTTTTTGTAGTGTTAAAAGCTCAGATGTTTGCCATAAACCATTTGTAAGATTGTTTCACTATTCTCCTGACTGTTCAGGTGCGGATGTGTTTGGGTCCTTTATTGATATAATTTTACCACTTGCAAGCATAATAGTATTTGTAGGAGTGAGCCAGATCAGATTCTTTATTTAACATTACTCCAGTAAAAATTAATTTTTATTGCTGTGTTATTTTTTAATATCAACATTTTGAGTATGATTCCATCCAAGCAAAGGAGATCTTTAATGCCAAAACTCTGTAATTTACCTAGTAGAGTTTTATGATCCACACAGTATTGAAGACCTAGGTGATGTCACAGAAAATGGTGCTGGGGTAAATTTTCTTTAGTTCTACCAGACCTGAGTTCATGAGATCTTTTATTGATTTGTTTGTTGAGAAGTCCTTACAGAAGTAAGACTGGGCACCTTTTAAAGGTTGTCAGAAAAGTGGTTCAGTATTCTGTTATTAACTAGCTTCTCTGAAAATTTTGAGAGTACATGGAGGAGGGAGGTACGTTTATAATTAAGAGGTCACTGTTTATCCCAAGCTTTATAATTAGGTGTTACCATTACATAGTTTAGTATTTCAACAAATACACCTTTACACATTGAGTAATTACGAAGATAACTCAAGGAGAGCACTATCAAGTGCTTTGGTTGATATACCTTCATAGCTAGAAGAGCTATAGCTTCTCAGTGACATAAAGCTTTTTGTTATCTTTCCAGTAGTTGAGTTGGCAAAAGTTATGCCCGTTGTGGGAATATGCAAGGCCTGCCTTAGTAAATCTCATGGATCCATTGTTGATGATATATTTTTGTCCCATTGCTTTCTACTGCTGTTAGAAAAAAATTAATTTAGTGGTCAATAATTGGAATCTAACGTCATCTGTCTTCCCATTATTGTCATCAGGGAACTGAACGTCGTTTGCCTTACGAAGTTGATTCATTTCATGCTTGATATCTCCCTGGCACAGGATAATTTGATCCCAGTTATTACCCAAACTTTCTCACTGCTTACACACTGTCTGTCCCTGATTTGTTGTAAAAGGAAGTTCTTTCTATTGTCATTTCTATTGTGTGTGCGTGGTTAACTTCTTTACATTGTCTGTCTACTAAATTCTCTCTCTATAGTGTTACAGAATCAGCATTTATGCTCACATGAAACTGTACTTCTTCCTTCTTAGCTAAACTAGGTTGACAAGGGTGATCCATTGCTGCTATTTGATCATCATCATCAGGTAGATCATTTGTTGTGGAACCACATATGCTTCATGACACACTTTTGGATTTAAAAATAATCATCTGCTGTTGGACTATGTTGTTCTGATCTTGTTGTCAGTGTTACTGTGGGAAACAGACCAAAGCTGGATGTCAGTAACTTTAGGTGCCCACAATTAGTGCTGTCATAGATGAACTCAGTATTGTAGCCACAAAATACTGCAACTTCTCAATTACTTTTACTAAGTCTCATTAATATTATCTCTAATTGCATGATAAATATCAAAACAATTCCTGTTAAGGGTCTGTACACTGTTAGACTTGCTGTGCAGGTCTTTGTGATATAAGCCAAACACTGCACTGGGAGTAGTCAGCTCATTAACAAGGTACCTTCCAACCATCCAAAGAGCATGAGCCTAAATTTTATCCAGGAAGTCAAAAATGTGCACATGATAATGAATGGATTTGTCTGTACATCATGGGTACCTCACAGTGGTGCATACATAAAAGTGAGGTTTGCAGTTCACAGCTTCATGTTTTTAACATGCTGTGCTGGTCGAAATTTTCTCATGCAATGTCTCACTGCTTTCCTATATGATAGCAATGGTGCTAGAGGTAAACATCACAGCTGATGTTCCTCCACTGTCTGTAGCAGATTTGTATATTTGTTCTTGGAATCAGACTGGGAAATAATATTCACTATCTTTTGTATGTTGGTTTTATACTGCTGGTTTTTACTGTATATTCAAAGTAAATCGTGAATATCAGCAAGCTTTCTTAGTTCTGTGTGTTTAAGCCATTTCCAGTTCTGCAAGATATTAAAGTGAAAGTACATCAGTGGCTTTTGTTTGAAAGTAATTGCCTATTTTTCAGTTGTTTTGTATTAACCTGAATGGAATTATATTATAGGTAAAGCTGACACTGTTTATGAGATTAAACATTCCGTCTGTTGTGTTGTGGATTACATTGAATGAAAATTTCATAATATTGAAACTTGTTGACTGGATTCTTTTTAGAGTTTTAGGATTTGAATGTAAAGAAAGTTAACTTTTTGTTTTGGGACATCTTTAAAAACTGTAAAGCTAGCTGAAAAAAATTAAATGATAAATAATTCAGTTGAATTATATTTCTTGAAGTAGACATTGGCCTCTTTAAATTATGGTTAACAATGCAGAAACAAAATAAAAAGTAAGAACGTTGATTTGTAATTTTTTGTTTCTGCGTTGAAATCCATAGATAGTGCGTCATGTATCAGAGGCCCCACTGTCATCTGTAGTGTTCTAGTTTTAAGTAATTTATGGTTAAATTGTGTTTACTTTATTTATGTAGGTATAATATGTTTTTCACCTGTGTTATTTTTCTATTTTAGGCAAGAAATTATATTCAGTCATTACCACCACTAAAGAAGAAAGACTTCAAAGAAGTATTTAAAGGAGCCAATCCACTAGGTAATTTCTTTGGTTTTTGTTCTTTTCCAGAACTGCGACTTGAAATATTATTAAGTTCATGTTCTAAGTACAGTGCGTGCCATTGCGTACTGTGTATCATTTCTCTTGGTTACTTCTGTACTTGCCCTTAAGAAACTTTTGTAGAGGTTCCTTCCTTGACTGGATGATGTGCATGTAGGTCTGCATCTACATTAATACTCTTCAAACCACTGTGAAGTACATGTCAGAGAGCACTTAGCATGATACCACGTTTTAGGGTTTCTTCCAATTTCAGTCCCATATAAAGCACAAGAATCATGACTTAAAGGCCTCCATGCGTGCTGTAATTATTCTTATGTTCACATTCCCTACTGGAGAGATAGATAAGGGGATGAATAATGTCTCTTAGTGTTCACATAATACTGGTTCTGGAAACTTTGTAAATTGTCTTTCATGAGATAACTGACACCTATTTTCAGGAGTCTGCCAATTTAAATTTTTCAGTATTTCCATTACTCTCACACTGTGAGTCAGGCGAACTTTTGAGATGTAGACACAACTTGACTGAAAGAACCCAGGTTGATAACACACTTGGAATAATGAAGGAACAGTAAATTTGGTAATGGAGGAATGTGTCGTGGGTTAAAATTGCAATGGAAGACAAAGGCGTGAAGTGTTCAGTGAATTCGAAAGTAAAATTCTATGTACCGACTTGGCAGAAAATCCTAGGAAGGTCTGGTCTTACATTAAATCAGTAAGTGGATCGAAACAGCATATCCAGACACTCTGGGATGATGGCATTGAAACAAAGGATGACACGCGTAAAGCTGAAATACTAAACACCTTTTTCCAAAGTTGTTTCACAGAGGAAGACCGCACTGCAGTATCTTCTCTAAAACCTTGCACGAACAAAAAAATGGCTGACATCGAAATAAGTGTCCAGGGAATAGAAAAGCAACTGAAATCACTCACCAGAGGAAAGTCCACTGGACCTAACAGGATACCAATTCGATTCTACACAAAGTAAGCGAAAGAACTTGCCCCCCTTCTAACAGCCGTGTACCACAAGTCTCTAGAGGAACGGAAGGTTCCAAATGATTGGAAAAGAGCACAGGTGGTCCCAGTTTTCAAGAAGGGTCGTCGAGCAGATGCGCAAAACTATTGGCCTATGTCTCTGACATCGATCTGTTGTAGAATTTTAGAACATGTTTTTTGCTCACGTATCATGTCATTTCTGGAAACCCAGAATCTACTCTGTAGGAATCAACATGGACTCCGGAAACAGCGATCGTGTGAGACCCAACACGCTTTATTTGTTCATGAGACCCAGAAAATATTAGATACAGGTTCACAGGTAGATGCCATTTTCCTTGACATCTGGAAGGCGTTCGATACAGTTCTGCACTGTCGCCTGATAAACAAAGTAAGAGCCTACGGAATATCAGACCAGCTGTGTGGCTGGATTGAAGAGTTTTTAGCAAACAGAACACAGCATGTTGTTATCAATGGAGAGACGTCTACAGACGTTAAAGTAACCTCTGGCGTACCACATTGCTTTTCACAATATACATGAATGACCTAGTAGATAGTGTCGGAAGTTCCATGTGGCTTTTTGCGGATGATGCTGTAGTATACAGAGAAATTGCAGCGAAATGCAGGAAGATCTGCAGTGGATAGGCACTTGATGCAGGGAGTGGCAACTGACCCTTAACATAGACAAACGTAATGTATTGCGAATACATAGAAAGAAGGATCCTTTATTGTATGATTATATGATAGCGGAGCAAACACTGGTAGCAGTTACTTCTGTAAAACATCTGGGAGTATGCGTACGGAACGATTTGAAGTGGAATGATCATATAAAATTAATTGTTGGTAAGGCGGGTGCCAGGTTGAGATTCATTGGGAGAGTCCTTAGAAAATGTAGTCCATCAACAAAGGAGGTGGCTTACATAACGCTCGTTTGGCCTATACTTGAGTATTGCTCATCAGTGTGGGATCCGTACTAGGTCGGGTTGAAAGAGGAGATAGAGAGGATCCAAAGAAGAGCGGCGCATTTCATCACAGGGTTATTTGGTATGTGTGATAGCGTTACAGAGATGTTTAGCACCATCACAGACTCTTTAAGAGAGGCGCTCTGCATCGCAGTGTAACTTGCTGTCCAGGTTTCGAGACGGTGCGTTTCTGGATGAGGTATCGAATATAATGCTTCCCCCTACTTATACCTCCCGAGGAGATCACGAATGTAAAATTAGAGAGATTCGAGCGCACACGGAGGCTTTCCGGCAGTCGTTCTTCCCTCAAACCATACGCGAGTGGAACAGGAAAGGGAGGTAAAGACAGTGGCACGTAAAGTGCCCTCCGCCACACACCGTTGGGTGGCTTGCGGAGTATAAATGTAGATGTAGATGTACAGTATGCATGTTTAATGTGATGTAGGGTGTAGATACGCATAGATTAAAGAGCCTTATAGGGGATTGAGTAGTGTGGAGAGATGAATCAAACCAGTCTATTGAGCGAAGATCACAAAAGCTGCAGCAGCAGCAACAACAACAACAACAACAACAACAACAGCAACAATAATAATAATAATAATAATTATTATTATTTTTATTATTATTTTTATTATTATTATTATTATTATTATTATTATTATTATTATTATAGTTTAGTGAAACCAGAATTTCTTAACTGGACTGTGGTAAATTCTGTGAGTACTCTGTAACTATAGCCTTGAGCTCTCGGAAGTGAGTACCATGCAGAGTAATAGTGTAATGTTGTCCATTATAGGGAACAGAGATCTTGACTGTACCAATGAGATCATAGAATTGGTAAAAACCCTTTAAATTCAAGGAGTGTTATGTGCCAGTTGGGTATAGGATTGTTAATATGAAGCAATTGTTACCAAGCTATCTGAGGGGCAAATGCCAAACCTTAGACATATAATGTTTATTCAGGTATGTTACACTCTGCTTGGGTCAACACGTATTTCCTCTAGTTATTTGTGAAATCTTAATGATTCGTATCTCCCTAAAAATACATCCAGGGGAATGGATGTCCTTTCTGGAAGCAATGTCCAACCAACCAAAAATCTTTGGAATGTAGCCTCTAAGAACAGTGATGGTGAAGAAGTCAATGAACTGTTGGCAGAATATATGCTGTTACAGAATGTTTCCTTTATGCTGAAACATGGTATGGGGTCCTTTAAAAAGATCTCATCTTTTTTATATTCAAAAAGCTTTCAGTGTAATGAAGGAATCTTTTTAGTCGATCAAGAAATGGAACAGTTGTAGTAGCTACATCTGTGTCTCTACACACCATCCAATTACGAATGGTGGAATGGCTTGGCAAATATGCATTAACCTGCTTAGCTTCACAATACCCAGAACTTTAACAAGAGCATTGTCATGCAGAAACCGAATGCAGCCGGATGTCCAAATTTTAAGATAAATTAGGTATTTATGATGTAAAAAACATAATGAAGTGGATGAATGGTGAGTTTTAAACAATTCTCTCTTACAATTGCCTGCAACGCACAGGTATTACTTGAACACGCCAAGACTGATCTTGTGTGTATTAAGTTAAATTTGTATGTGTAATTTAAATGTCAACGTTAAGGGCGCATGACCGTAAATTGCAAGAGTGAGGCAGCTTAAGGTAGAGCCGTACATGAATCTCGAATCTTGTTCATCAGTACCATTCTGCACAAATAGCACTGGGAATTGGACAGTGTGGCAGTCAAGAGTCATGAGTATTCATCTTTCATTGAAGGAAAGAAAATCTGGGAAATTGATTTCACAGATTGAACTCGATATGAACTCAGGCACGTCAAGTCACAAGATCTTTCAATGTCATTTACTACTGTGACTAAAAAGTTTGTATTGGTATTCTAGTGCATTTATTGGCATCTACGAAGTCAGTGAGGGCTCTCATTTATCTGCCATCAACAGCTGAGATATTTGTAAAAAGGCTATTATTTTGGAAGAGACATGCTTGATATTCTTCTCCATCTTTGCCCTGTCAGTGGTTTTACTTGATTGCTAATGACCTCATTGTTGACAGAATTTGAAAACTTGATGTACATCTACATGCACATCTATCCCTGCCAAAGTCATGTCCCCATATTCTTGTCCAGACATTTATCTGTTTTTCACATTTGCTTTCTCTTTGTATAGTTTTAATTTTTTTTTTCTTTTCATTCTCATTATTTTTCTTATTCTATGGTCTTTGTCATGTGTAAGTTACGATCTCTTCTGCTCTCGACTTTGGTTGCATGTTCTGTGTATCACTTTGAACTTTCCGAGTTGCCAGATCTCTGTCTGTTGCCGGTATTTCTTTATCGGCAATAATCTTTTCCTGTTGTGCTGCAACATTTGAGCCCAGCACCGAGGTGACGTTATTGCCTAAACCTTATATACCTTGATTTTATTTAAATTTTTGTTTTCATTTCAACAGGTGCATCATCAGTATCCAAATGCCATTGAATTTTGTTTCTTGTTTAATATTTATGAACTGTAATTGCTCAGAAGCTGTATGTAATAACAGTGATTGTTGGTGTGAAGATTGGTACAGTTGTTTCTTAACTTTAAATGTGTGGAGGAAACTACAAGAATAGATTACTTATTTTGTTGATTTCAGAAGTTTAGGCATAGATTTTAAACTAATATTGGAGAAAAGATATAGATAATCTTTCATTCCGATTTATAGCCCTATTGTCAAGTAATTTCAGCATGTATTTGTTTAAAGCTATTGACCTATTAGAAAAAATGTTGGAGCTGGATGCTGACAAAAGAATCACAGCAGAGCAAGCTCTGGGTCACAAGTACTTGAGTCAGTATGCTGATCCAACTGATGAGCCTGTTTCAGCACCATATGATCAGAGTTTTGAAGATATGGAATTAACAGTTGAACAATGGAAAGGTAACTTACGGCTTTCTTACTAAAGATCATCAACTTATCAGTTTTGTTGAAATATGTGTTTCATCATGTAGCAGTTCACCTTGTTTTACTAGTTTGTGATTGGCTTCCAGAACTTGTCTACAAAGAAGTTGAAGAATTTGTACCTCAGCAGCTACCGCAACCACAGGAAGCTCCTCATTAGCTTATTTACATTGTTGGTGTGTAGTTATTTGTAGAAGCTGTGTGAAATCCATGTCTGATCCCCCCCTACCATGGTTGTGTTCATTGTTTATGGATAATGTGTAATATGTTTCTGTGGCAGTGAAATGTTTCTGTTCTTTCCTTTATTACTTCACTTCTCCTTCGTATTGTAGGTGATCTGATTTTAAATGCATGAGGTTTCTTTTTGCTCACACAGTAAATGTACATGATTAAGTAAGTACTTCAAGAGGAAGTTATGTGATAAAAGATGTAATTGTTTTATGTTATCTTCTCTAACATAGATGAATAGTACATGACAAGTTGGTCTAATGTGATGAGAGTTCCTGTTGTGGTAGGAATCTCCTGTACAGTTTTAAGCATTGAGCTTCCAAATTGTCCTTACAGATTTAAATTTCTGTACAGATTCAGTGAAACATATTAACTCAGACTTTTTCATTTATCTTAATGTACAATTTTTTTGTTAAAATGCTTTGTCACAAAGATGTGTGTAAATATGAAAGACTAATCTCTGTGCTATCTCACCACTTTCCCTCACCCATCATATTAAAAGTTTGAGAATGTGTACTGTGCAGTTTACTCAGTGATTAAGAACTACAAAGCCCACAATCATTTTCACTATGCTGAAAATACAAATATTTTTTTTTTCTTTCTTCCTGTAGTAATCTTTTCTGTAAGACTTCATTTTACTATTATATTATCTGTCATCAATATTGCCGAAGGATGTGAAACTTGAGCATCTCCCAGTGTATCATATGTTCAAATAACATACAGCAATGCAGCCAGGTAACATGCTTGACAAAGGCCAGTACTTCAACAAGTGAACACCCTGCCATTTTCAGGGCACAGATGAAACTGCGCAAAGAATGTTAAATTCCCTTGTGGATGGTGTCACGTCAGCCGGAAACAAAAGACTGTGTGCAGAAAGACAAAACAAACTGCAAACACCTGGGGGCGACACGCAACTATAGATAACCAATGCCACACATTACAGTAGTGAAGTATATATTAACAGCAGGTGAGGAAGTGTGCTAATTATTCCCTCTGTTGTTTGATCAGGGAGAGAGCAGGATTCTAGGCGAATTTAAGCAAAAACCTCTGTTTCTGTTTATAAGGTGACTTCCCAGTTTAATCAATAGAGGTAGAGGTTTTTGGTTACATTCTGCCCAGAATCCATCTCTCTCCCTGTTGAGGCAACAAAGGAGTAGAGGTAACATTACTTCCGCACCATTTAACAAAAACTTCACTATTGATAGTGTTTGGTGTTTGTTATTTGTTATTTTTGTTGATGCAAGTTGTTTACAGTTTGTGTTGTCTTTTTCCATATATCATCTCTTCTATCTAGTTCTAACCCCGCCCACTGAGGATTTAAGTTGCCATGTACATCAACCTCTAGTTTTTGTGCCTCAAAAATGTATTGTTCAGCTGTCAAAAGTATTGGCAGTTGTCGAGGGCATTATATGGCCGCATTCTGGCGGGAACACTGCCTAAAGCTATTCATTGTTTTAATCACAATAAACTTGTGGAAGTTTTCTGTCACAATTTTACATTTCTTTAGGATACATGAACAATGAATTATGTGTTAGTAGTTCTTCTAATGTGCAACTATTTCATGTTAGCTTAAGAAAATTCTGACAATTTTCAGAATATAACAATATGTGTTATGTTCGCGTAGCAATATCATTTATGCCCATGTATCATGGGACCTATTGATGTATTAGAACCAAAATAACTGTCTGTGTGGAACAAATTGTTTTATGGATGCTTAAACTTGTAGGATGCAAGAATTTCTGTGGAATGCTGACTGAATTGTGGCCTATTTATCACATTTTAACTAATTAGTACCTTGTCAGTGCAATCTTATTTTTTGAACTATTTAATCTGTGGAAGTGACCAAGAAAACACACATTGCTCTGTATTGCCTTCGTTGAAAAGGCAAAATTTCTAGAGGGAATTTTTTTTAGATTATGTTATACAATAATTTTTTTCCCAGAGCTCACAGTGTCAGTGAACTTTAATACTGCTTTTTTGATACTTTTGTAGTACTTGCCTGCAAAATATTTATGCTGGCATTATTGCCTTCTTCGTAAGGAATGTTGTATTGCTTATAAGATGACAATAGAAAGGTATATTTTTATCAGATTGATTTTTAAACTGGTGCTTAAATATAAAAAAATATAGTGTGGAAGCTGAAAATTTGTGTATATACTTGTCACAACTTGATCATTAAAGAATGTGCAAATTGTGCTTGTTAGCTTTGTGAATTGATAAATTGTTGCATTACTTGTATCATTTGACACTACAGCTATTTGTGGCCTACTTAATCTGTACAAGTCAATTGTTTGCATGTCTTCAAGATTTCCAGGAAATTTAGAAAAATGCTAGAGTTAGATTTCTCAATTTCCCATGGGGTGCTCTCCTAACACAGTTTACTGTGTAGTGATATTAATCAAAAAGGTTTTTGCTGTGTAAAATCTTGAGTCACTGATCCATAAATAGTATCGAATGGTTTTATCTCAAATATGTCTATATTCTTTACCTGTAAGATTGTTGTAGAGTTCTTGCATTTTAGAGTGTCAAAAGAGAGTTTTTAAGATTGTCATCAGTGCAGAGAATTTGGCCATGAAAGAATTGTAATGAAAGTATCTGATATTTTTCATACATTAGTTTACAAATGAGAACTCCAAATGTGTAGCAGCACAAGAATTTAATTTGTAATTGGCATTGTAGGGAATTTGTAATTGAATGTTAAATGATAGAAAACTTTTACTGCCTTGTTCTGGGTTTTTATAGATATATATTTTTCTTACATCACTTTTGCAAAGTTTATGAAGAAAGGTATCAGCTAAGAAGTTTTGTGTAAGATCTGACACTGTGTAATTATTTATGGGATTGAACTGAAAGGTTAATAGCTGAATTGAACTGAAAGGTTAATAGCTGAATTGAACTGAAAGGTTAATAGCTGAAAGATCACTTAGCAACACGACTGTATTTGTTTCACAATCCATAATTTTGTAGGGAAATTTGTACAAGGCCTGTAGAGCAGTATTTTTTCCAGAAATGTTTTATTTTGTAAATATTTTATTAATGTTATTTATTCCATATTGGCAACAAGGTTGCTACAAATTTAAGTTACAAATGTGTTGCGTCTTGAATATTTTTTGTAACAATGTTCTGTGGATTTAATTTAAATGCAAAGCATTTTTTTTCCAGAATTTAGGATAATATGAAAAATTGTTACCAGAAAAGAAGCAAGTATGAAATGTAAAATAGATATAACAACAGAACTATCTTTTTATTGTAAATTATTTCCATAGTAACATGAAAACACAAAGAAAATATTATTTTTATACTTACATGTATGTGTTGCAAAAGATTGTATTGTATGATAAAAAAAGTCATATGTTACTGAAAATCACTATGTTGACTAAATGCTGTTTTTGTTCCCAAATGTGCCTGTGACTGTAAGCCGCAATAAACATGTAAGAATGGAGTTTTCATTGTTGGTTGAAATTTTGTAACTTAATTTTCATACACTCATTCACATCACTGTAAGAAGACAGTTAAACATTGAGCCCACCATTTATTGGTGTTGTGAAGATATTTCAGATCACACATAATTTTTGTTGGTGCTCCTGTCTTCCTTTCCTTCCTCAGATATTGAAAGTCGTAAATTAATAATACAGAGTGTCCAGCGTTCTGGAAAACCGGGAAAAGTCAGGGAATTATTAGGTTTTTTTAAAAAAAACTGGAAAAAGCTCAGTGTTCGATTCCCTTTTCGGCCGCTCAGTACCCGCTTTGCTTTTCGGCAGAACCTTCCGCTTGGTTCTGTTCAGTGCCGTTATCCTTAAACCGGCCGCCGACAGGATTTCCCGATTCCAAACCCTCGTACCCTTCGCCCCCAACCAGTCACTGTCCAATACAAATCCCTGCCGGTTTCAACGTCCCGTTTCTTCTACGTTTCACTGCCAGGCGCAAGAGGCGTACTACAAACGTAGGTACAATCCGTAGTCTCTGTACAAATTGGAGCAAATATATAGCCAAGAAACCGTAATCACCATCCTCTCATTAGTAATAAAATAAATTTGTGTTCGTAACATTTCCGAAAATTATTATTCAAAGACCTATCTAAAACTGCCACAAGTAATTACTCATCATCGTGAAATGTCACATCGGATGCCATACGTATATGTCTAAAATGTGATTACAAATTAACTGGCGCATTAGGCCTAGTAGACTGAGATTACAAAAGATCGGAAATAGCTGCGGATCGGCGATTTTTTACTAATAGAACAATACGTTGTCGTCACATGCCACAATGTAGAAACATAGTATAGAACATCCTCAAATAAATATATGAAAAAAAATGGACGCAGATTAGTGATCCAATTAGGAGAGACAGACTTCAGAAAATGGACTAAATTTGCGAATCTGCCAACATAGCGAGTAGTTCTACTCGCTATGATTTGTGTTTGACTGATTCGGAGGACCGTTGTTGCTTCATTGATTTCCTTCAGCTTTTTCCACGGTGTCTTTTTATCGTGGTTAGCGTCATGGTAATTATTTCCGAACTTGTGCTTACAGTTCGTGCCGTTTCCTGAGTTACCGTCGCCATAATTCTGTTTATTGGCTACGTAACAGGTATTCGCGTCATTCGAAACATGGTTCGGATTATTGTTGTAACCAGGTACATTCGTTTTGCCCTATTGACCTTTTCTGTGCTGATTATGTTTACTCTGTTCATTACCACTCGGATTATCAACACGGTGACAACTATTGCAGTTATTCATGAATGCTTTGTAGGACTTTGCGTCTTCTTGAATTAGGTCTAAAGAGTCGATCACCGAAAGAAAATGCTCCAAATCTTCATCTGGTACATTTATTAACTTCTCCCTAAGGTTGATCGGTAATTTTGTCTTTAATATACGTAGTACTTCTTTGTGTGAGATAGACTCAGACCAGTATCTCGTTTTCTCAATATATTGTTCAAAATACTTGCGCAAACTCCCTTTTTTCGGATTGCACAGTTACGGGGTATAAACTTCCTGTGGACCGATATCTTGCGAGGAAAGCTTTCTCGAATTCGCAAGCATATTGCATAGTTTAGCGGTTTCACTTGCCCATAGTGCCGTGTCACCAGTGATGTGTGACATCACGAACTGAATTTATTGATATTCAGACCAGTATCTGGGTAAGATATTCCTGAATGCACGTATAAATACAATTGGTTGAATGGACTTCTGGTCCTCGGCAAATGTTTGAAAATGGCGATGTTTGAGTAGAATCTTCGCTGAATTCATTATACGTTCGTCTTCGTAATTACATTTTGCTGGCGACAAGTCTGGCGTTTGGAATATTCTTTGATTCCCGAATGTCGTTTTCGGTGCATTGTCGTCGTTCGTCGGTTGCATAGGCAAATTCATTTCCTTTCTGCTGACCGTCGAAACGGCTTTCTCCAAATTTCGGACGCGAGCGTTAATCTCCCGTCTCCACATAGGCACTTCTTCGTTTGATTCTTTTTGTTCGTCTCGCGCATTGTGCGCGGCGTCTAAATTCGCTAGTACGGCAGAACATATTTTTTCCCGTGCGCGCTGCACAGCGTTGTCGTCGGCAACATTAATTTTTGCATCAAGCTCCGTCTCCTTAGTGGTTATCCAGTTGGATATTCCAATATTTATTTGCTTTTTGTGAGATTCTAGCTGTTCGTCTTAAATCTTTTGGTTATTTACTTTGAGATTTGTAACGGCAGATATTAAGTCTTCCACATCCGACTTTACTGCGGAATGCGAAGTTTTTAGATTTTCAACATCACTGTCCAGTTTATTAACTTGGCTCAAAATAGGTGCATAAGCTTGTTTCATATTCATTAACTCGGATCTGATGTTGTCTAGTAATATTTAACAGTAACATACATGTATAAGTAACAGTAAATAATATTAATACAATAAATAATATTCCTGACTACAATGCTCTTTTATCATTGAGCGGCCAAATCGGCCATTTTATGTTCTCTATCTTCACGCGCAAAACAATCTTACGTCGATTTTTGCAAAATTGGATTTTTCGTAACACACCCTTCCAAAATCACAGCTAAACTACAACTAACTAAGATTTTACTTTCTGTAGAGAATCAAAGGAAAAGAATGCTATAAAAGAAAGTTACTATCTTGACAGAACAAAAATTCATTTGAATCAGTTTTTACCTTAAAGATGTACAATTTGTCATAAACAGGATTGGTTGACTGTTTCCACGCCGTGGTACAGTACATCAGATGGATATATGTAATAGAAATACAAGTTTTATAATAGAAATTGACATTCAAATTTTTACGTACAATTTATTCTTACGTGTGGCCACTCGTTTTGAGCGCCAAATATACTAACGTTTTAACTATGGTATTTCATAAATATGATTGTGGAATTATGGAAGTTTAGGCTCCAGCTAGCGTAAATTGTAATAGATGTAAAATAAACTTAAGTATATTCGTATATTTGTAATAATTCAGTAACTGAATAAATATTTCAAACTAATTATGTCTCGAAATAGCAGACTGACGAAATCTCAAGTTCTTATCGTAATTCGGACAAATTAGCATTTTTTGATTACTAAGCAGAATTTGTTCAACTTAATGTGTCCCAATTATTCTTGATTTTTTGTTTTGTTTTTAATTATGAACATGAGACTGCTTATGTTTATTACTTAAATATCTCTCACAACTATTAGTATGTGGATTAATTAGACGTATCACTCCTTATCATTAACTAAAAGTAAACGAATTAAGTATTTCACACAAGCCACTTTTTAGTTTTTTCGAACAAAAATTATTTTTATCAGAAAGGCGCACAGTACTATCGAATGCATAAGATGATCACTTCTTAGTTTATTCTACTATTTTTTGCCGTTCATTCCTTGAAGTGAAGGTCAGTAGACTTGTAGTGTGCTGAAAAGCGTTTAATTTGCGTTTTTGTAACCTCAAGGAACACTCTAACCAGCTTCTCGCCTCGCGAGAGATTCAGAATGATTTAATTTAATCTCGTGAGTATCATGTCGGCATCGTAAGAAAAAATGTTATAAAAAAATCTATAACATTTATAAATTGGGAATTTGTGATTGCTACTACGAAATGAAATAGAAATGTTAAATTAAACAATTATTATTTAACAAAATAAGTTTTTTTGAGCTGAAGTCTAACATTCTGTGAATAATTCTCACAGTTTTGAACATAGCAAAGATTGTGTCGTATTTCGGCGAAATACTTGGAAATTACAATAATCTTAGCCCAACTCTGGAGCGAAAGAATAAAGTATTTATAATGAGATCCTATCATTAGTCGCAGTTGGCGATAACAATAGAATGATTAAATAAATTCCTAACAGGAATACAAGTTTAGTTCATTTGAACAAATTGGAAGAAAATAGGAGCCTGATGGCGTAAGATGATGTCAGAAAGGCGCACAACATTGAGAATTAAAGAAGAAGAGAGAGGAAAGACCGGAGCCCATTCTTTGAACAAAACACAGATAATAATGATACGCCGCTCATATTATTCCTGGCGTACATATCCGCTGACTTCCAGCACAGTTCATGACTTAGTGCTTAAATTATATCGTTAAATCTTAATACTTAGATAGAAAATAGTATGCTATTACATTGCGGGTAGGGCATTATATTATGCAACTAGTGGTAAACAAAAAAACATTGGACCTTCCTCTTCCCTACAGTATACAGGCTGTTCATGTCCCATATATATGTTGTGAAATGCCAGTTAATTAAATTGGTTCCATCTTTTTGAATAATCGTGCAGTCTTGTTTTATCTTGAGATAAAGGAAATGAATACTATTATGTAAATTGAAGGTGGAAGGGGGGGGGGGGGGGGGGAGGGAAGGACAGGAAAGGGAAAGAACTATTGATGTCAGCTGCATTCAAAACATTATACAGAATTAGTGGCAGTGAGCGCAAATGTGTACCAGACCAGGATTCAAACCCAGAATCTCCTGCTTACTGTACAGTTGCATTAACCACTGCTCCATTTGGAAACATTGTTTATCACTATTGAGTAGATTATCTTGGCACACCGCTCGACCAGCCTGCATTTGCACCTAGCACTACTTATCTGCAGACACTTTCTGTGTCCTCCAAGCTCGCTATCTTGAGATTGCAGCGGGAGGTCGTACACAATTGTACACTGCACTGCAGGTGGTGGAATCATTGTCCATCAAAGCCAACCAGTTATATGAATGCATAGTGTTTGTTCTTTATGACCTCTCGGAAAAACAGACAATACACATTCATATAATCGATTTGTCTCGCTAATGTACATAAAATGTACCACAGCTGCAGATACCGCACAGTGCCTGTACCTTCAGACTTGTCCACAATAAGAGGTCTGCCTGGATGGGCAATGACTCCATCAGTGTGCAATTGCATTCGACCTTCTGTTGTAAACTCAAAGTAGCGAGCATGGAGGACATGGTCCACAGCTTGTGGTCTAACGGCTAGCATTGCTGCCTCTGTATCACTGGTTCCTGGGTTCGATTCCTGGCCGGGTTGGAGATTTTCTCTGCCCAGAGACTGGGTGTTTGTGTTGTCCTCATCATATCATCATCATCATCATCATCATCATCATCATCATCATCATCATTCGTGACAGTGGTTAGATTTCAATGTGAAAAAATTTGACTGTGTGAAAATTGGGACTTTGTATGAGCGCTGAATGCTGCACAGTTAAGCACCCTACAAACCAAACATCATCATCATCATGGAGGATCTGGACAGGGACTTCAGATAAGTGGCGCTATGTGAGATTGTGGGTCAGCTATGAGACATGCCAAGGTAGTCCACACAGAGATGGTGCAGTGGTTAACACAATGCCTAGTAAGCAGGAGGTCCCAGGTTCGAATCCCAGTCAGGCACACATATTCACTCATCACCACTGACGCGCATAAAGCTCCAGTGCAGCTGACATCAACAGTTCCTCCCCTTTCCTTTCTCGCCGCCTCCACCTTCAACTTAGTTAATATATGTTACAGCTGCAGATTACATACAGTATTTATTCTTTTGCATATGTCCGAAGGAACAGACACCACAAATTCATATAATCGATTTGCCTTGATGAGCAATGACTTTACCACCTTCAGTGCTGGTGCACAATTAAGTTTGACCTCCTGTGGGAGTCTCAAAGTAGGGAGCATGGAGGTCATGGATGGAGACTGCAGGTAGGTGGTGCTATATGGGAATATGGGTCAGCCGAGAGGTGTGCTGAGATAGTCCATGCAATTGTGATAAACACTGTGTTTGGATGGCACAGTGGTTAATGCAACTGCCTAGTAATCAGGAGATCCTGGGTTCAAACCTTGGTGTGCCACCCTTTTCCACTCATTGCCACTGATTCCACTTAAAGTCCTCAACACAACTGACATTGATAGCTCCTGCCCTTTCTTGTCTCCCCCCCCCTCCAACCACCATCGGTTTACATATCACAGCTGCGGATTCCACATGGTATCGGTTCTTTCAGACATGTCTAAAAGAACAGACAGCTTGCATTCATACAAATGAATAATAATTGTGTTATAATGGAACTGAAATCTTTTGGAAAAATTCGCATCTAATTCTTTTTTTTGTAAATGATCAGATATATAAATCTAAATTTAGCCTCTACTTTTGGAAAAATTCACATCTAATTTCTTTTGTATTTTTTAATGATCAGCTATATAAATATGAAAGGTTGTCATGCTAATTACCAGAAGACAAAGCTTAGTACCTTGAAATCACCTGTAAACAAAAAGTGATTATGGAGGTTTCTGAATGGAATGTTGCTTTTGCAAAAATTTCAGCACTTGTGATCTGGCATGATCTTTGCTTGTTTTCTTCTCTTGGCTCTGTCTAAGCTTTCAACAACTGATTGTTTCTGTTGAGAAGTAGTAGCAATTTCCCGCTGATGTATTAAGTGTTGCTTTGACTGAAGGAATTTTTCGACATTATTTTTCTTTTCCCACACAATTTGATAATGCAGTATATTACTTTAGACCTTTTGTGGGTTTTCATAGCCATGTTACCCATACTTGACGACGCTGGAGATAGAACAGACAAGGCATATGGCATAGATTTGGTATGTAGTACATCTGCAACTAAGAGGCATGATAATTAATTTAGGGGGATTTGCTACAGTTGTACTAATTGTTTATTCAAACCATGACCAGTGTCAGTATTTTAAAATCCCAAAACAGGTCATGATTTGAATTAATAATTAATATATCTGAAGTAGATCTCTCTAAACTAATTAACTCTCTCCAGTGGTAACTCTCTGTGATGTCACTATGATGCCCATAATATTGGGATGTCTGTCGAGTTTTGTAGTCATACTGAGTTCTGAGAACATGATGTACTGGATTCCATCAATTCAGTTGAAGCTCATATTTCATGGGGTTTATATTATAACCTGTCCCTTAATACATCCTGTTTCAAATACTGAGGATCTTTCTAAGATGAGTCAGTATAGGTACAGTTTGCTACAATTAAATTAAAATAATGACAGATCGCCAGTTGAAGTCTTTAGGAGTGTAAGTTAAAAAACACAGTCATGTACTGAATGTATTCACAGTGGCATAGAAGATAAGGGTATCAACATATGAATTGGGAGGCAGCTGATGCATTGGTTCACATTCTGTTACTGCTTGTATCTTTTTCCTGCGCTTTTCTAAAAGGTTCTGGGACCTTCTCATTAATTTAATGAAAGTACACAAGGTCATTCATAGTGGCCATACCATCACATCATGACACCATCACATCATGTGTATTTACATTGTTTTTCATGTCAATTCACTTAGCCTAGTACCAGATGGCGAAAATGAAGTTAGGAGTCACCAGCTATCATACAAAAACTATAGTATTGGAACTGACGAAGTAACAGTGATAAAGTTTATTAATTGCCAAAGCAAATTTCATAAGGTACCAGTATGTTCTTAGTCCATTATGTATGTAGAGTGCTGAGAATTGAAACATCATTTCCAAAAATCGACATTTATTAGCACAAAATTTGACATGGTTATTCAACCATTTCATCATTTGTCTTAGTTCTCATCAAACGAATCGCAGTACATCATCAGTTTATTAAATGAAACAATTTTTCAAAATGTTATATTTGGCTCGAGGTAGTACAATGTGCTCTTGTACGATGAGTCTCAGTTTAAAATAAGTGAACAAGGCATGTATTATGAATAGACTTCATTGAACATAAGTACATAAATTGAAGATCCAAATAAACATGCATAAAAATTATTTTTCTGGTAAATAAATTAGGCTTAAAAATTCATGTTAATAAACATTTGAATTCTATTTGTGTATGTGTAGCTGGAATAGACTCGAATTAAGAACAAACAGAAGCACACACTTTTGTGTGGCACACAATTATATATGTAGTAACCAGAAGTAATTGCTCATTACTCCTATAAAGGCCCCCCCACACAGAATGATCTGCCTGCGCACATCACATTGTGTGTGAAAGGAGATATGTGCAGGTATGAGATGTACACAAATCTGGACGCTGGAGTTGGAAATTTGAGCGAAATTGCTCAAATCTGTGGGATCAAATCATATCTGCACAGACAAGCTTGAGTGTGTGGACAGGAGACTTCGCAAATCTGACACTCTAACGTATTGACACAGCTGTTTTTCAGACTTGGTTGTTTCTCGTCTGTGTGTGCAAAGCGAATTTTAAAATGACAGATATACGCCAGTGGTTTAGATAGTTCACTGCCGAATTGATCGAAACGTATAGAAGTCATCTACTTTTGTGGAAAATTAAAATCAGAAAATACAGTGATGGGAAAAAGAAGTCAGCTGCTTATAACTATTTTACAGAAAAATTACGAGCAGATGACACTAATGCAAGCAAGAAAGCGCCACACAGTGAAAAAAAAAAAACATTCGTTGCGGACTGCTTACCACAAAGAGCTAAGCAAAGTATCGGAATCAATTCGATCTGGTGCCAGGAGATTGTTAGCATACTTCCACTCAGTATACTGTTCTATGCCATACTCAGAGATGTGAGAGCATAGCAAAAAAAGAAGTTGGTCCTATTTGTTCTAAAGACGACTGCAGTGAGAATATTGTTTTAAGTTGATAACGGAAGATCTTGGAACAGTGCCTTCAAGGACTTAGTTATTAGTACTCTTCTTTTACTTTCTAATACAAAACGTGGCTCATAACAAGCGTGAATTGGAGGTGAACTATAGAATTCACTATCATGATACTACAAGTAAAACTTCCCAGTTATGCTGTGAATCCCTGTTCAGAATGTAATTTTATATTCAGGTGCAAATGTCGCTGGTAGACGTGTGGCAGGAAATTGCAAATCTCGTCTTAGGAACAAACTGAACTATAGCTCATTGGCCATGTATATAACTTCTAAGACTATGCTGTTTCTCAGACATGTCTAAAACAATGTAAATATCATATGTAACATGTCAGAACTGAGGTGCCAGTACAGGACTGTAATTGCCTTCATGAAATCATCCTTCAAGATAGCTTAAAGAGCTATTTGTAATATATATTTCACAACAAGAGTGATTTAGAAGTGAACTGTAGAATTCACTACCACAATAATACAACTTTCCAGATATACAGGGTGATCAAGAAGTCAGTATAAATTTGAAAACTTAATAAACCACGGAATAATGTAGATAGAGAGGTAAAAATTGACACACATGCTTGGAATGACATGGGGTTTTATTACAACAAAAAAAAACAAAGTTCACAAAATGTCCGACAGATGGCGCGTGAACGATCTCTTGCGCGCGTCGTTTGGCGATGATCGTGTGCTGAGCCGCCATTTTCGTCATGCTTGGCCTCCCAGGTCCCCAGACCTCAGTCCGTGCGATTTTTGGCTTTGGGGTTACCTGAAATCGCAAGTATATTGTGATCCACCAACATCTCTGGCGATGCTGAAAGACAACATCTGACGCCAATGCCTCACCATAACTCTGGACATGTTTTACAGTGCTGTTCACAACATTATTCCTCGACTACAGCTATCGTTGAGGAATGATGGTGGACATAATGAGCATTTCCTGTAAAGAACTTCATCTTTGCTTTGTCTTACTTTGTTATGCTAATTATTGCTGTTCTGATCATATGAACGCCATCTGTCGGACATTTTTTGAACTTTTGTATTTTTCTGGTTCTAATAAAACGTCATGTCATTCCAAGCATGTGTGTCAATTTCTACCTCTCTATCTACATTATTCCATGATTTATTCAGTTTTCAAATTTGTACTGACTTTTTGATCACCTGGTACTATGAATCCCTGTCTAAGTTGGGTATGATTTCATACAGCACTTGTTCTGCTGTTGAAATAGCAAATTCCATGTCCTTGTAGCTCCTATTGCGAGGAATCTCAATGTCACAGTCAGCCATATATGTCGAGAAATTGCTCTCCTCACAAAGTTTTTCCTGTAAGAGTTATGAGCTACATCTAGCCTGCAATAATTAGGCCAGTCGTCTAGTTCTCCCTACAACTTGTGAAAAAAATTTATGTGCGTAAACTTCATTGCTTGTTGCTTAAGTAGCAACTATTAGACCATTTTGATCTGTCTTTCCGTTCCTGGCACTTTGTTCGCTTTTTGTTTTTTGCAACCCAAGTTGCAAATACAGACCATAATAGAATTCCCTCCATTTCTGAATAAATGAAATAAACTTTAAGGTTACTATATGAATGTGTAGTTGCTTGCCCCTGAAATATCTTTTCTTTTCTACACTGTCAGATGGTGACAGAAGTTAGGTCGTGTGAACATACCACATCTACACAGATATTTGTGCAGATATCTGCACAGAAAGATCGCTTCTTGAGAACAGGCCTTAACAACACCTGGCTATAGGGCCTACTCATATTATAGAGGGCAACTTTCGGTGTGAAAAAGAATAAAGCTAGAGAGTAAGGACCAGAGATATAACATTGTCTCAAGGTACATGCTGGCCCAAGGTACAGGCCTCTTCTCTACATACAAACATGTAAACAAATATTTATAATGTAATAAATAGAGCCTGTTTACCTTATCTATTATATTTTTTTCTTACATAACTAATAAGTCATAAACAACGGTATTCTTCTTCTTCATTAGAGCTGACTTTTTCGCTTGAATTGTTATTTAATGAAAAATGCTTCACCAACATGCCTTTTTGTTTACATATAGTGTATGCATCAACTCTATTTTATTATAGTCAAACCTAAATAATTTTCCACTTTCGGATAGCTGACTTCATAGAAAGAAGAGCAATCAGTGGAAAAAATATCCAAATCATCATGAGGCATTTAAAATCTGCCACCAAAAGAATAGCACAATAGCAAAGTTTAAGAAAACCCAAAAGTACAATATTAACAACTATAAAACGAGTCAGCACAGCGAAAATGGCTTAACTTCTGATGTTAGCGGACGACGAGACCCCCAAAACTTTGTCAGAAGAAATCTTGATGCAACGCAGCGGCTCGTTGACGACCTGTGTGAATTCTGCCATTTGAAATGCGTTATGGAATGTTTTGACTTGATGTAATGTGATAACCAACAGTAAATTGGCCTATATTAGATCTTATGTTCATTTGCATGTATATTATAAAAACACTCTCTCTCTCAGGAGTGAAATGTCATTGTCAATAATTTACAAATTACGCACTGTCAAGATTGGAATTTAATGATTATATCTGTGACTTACATTAAGTAACTTCAAAGATTTAAAAGCATGCTTTTTGCTATTTCTCGTTGTTCAGTTGTTTCAGTTATTTTTTTCAATTGAATAAAATCAACTGATAGAGTCATTATTCTGTGAATGTTATTTAGGTATGAGAAACAGAAAATTTGTCAGGTTATGGGACCAGGTTTGTTTTAACTAAGACTTTATCAATGGCTGAACAACAGAAAATCTATTTGTGTGGGACAAATTTAACATTCTACTGCAAGGTGTTTATTTAGGTATACATATTTTCAAAATCTCATGTTAGCTCAGATAGTGTACCTGAGCCATTCACCTGCACTTGATACTGCGATGTCCCATAGCTGTGATGTAAAGTCACCTTGGAGATATGAGACCATATTGAAAAATTTATTTAGTCTGCAAGCTGCTGTAAAGATCGCTGATGAAGAACGTCATTGACTGAATGGAAAATGACTTCATTAATCAAGTATTACGTGTTTTGGGGTTTCCATCATCAGATATCTGTTAAAATAAAATAAATCACATGACTACATATGAAATAAAAATGGGTTACAACACCAATCTAGACGTAGAATTAAAAACATTGCAATAATAAGAAGCCATGTACCGTAGAGCAAGCTGTTCCCAGTCAGCGCCATGGGGCACGGCCACCTGTAAGTGCTCAAGGGCTCGTGCAACGACCAGTCGCTAGGCGGTAAGCCTCCCACAAGGGACCATTTCAATGCACATGGTCACTGCTGCGTTAAGTACCTGTCGCTTAGTTACGTCTAGGGCATCATAGTGGATGTAGTGGCGATAACGGGTTGTAGAAGAGCATATTCCCATTTTCGCCAAGTTGAGAAGGACGGTTTTTGTCTGTTAAGAAAGAAGTGTTGCGTCAGTGTCTAGTGTGTCATAAAGTTCTGAATAAGACGAAGAAGTATAATATACAGCGTCGCTAAATGTCTCTTCACATGACACAGTACGAAGAGCTAGACAGTAACGTAAGAAGAAACACAAGGGTGAGCAACTGACGGGCGTAGTTCAGCAACAGGTAAAACTAACCCAAAATAAATAAGTAAATATAACTAATGAATACACACTTTTTCTATGCTTTCCATATATCTATTGATTTTGTTTGTTACATACGTTTTATGCAACTATTGTAGATTGCTCATATCGACGAATATTCAAATGATATGGCGCTTCAAGCGAGCTACAATGCTGCACACATCATTGCAACAACTGGAACACCATTATCAGTGGGTATCTTCGTGAAATCATGTCTGACCACCGTCGTCGAGTACTTAGCACCAGCAAACATTATGGAATTTGAAGGAGTTTACCTCTCCAAGCAAATGGTTAACTCGTAGGATCCACAATATCAGCACGCATTTGGAAAATCAACAGAAGCAGAATTGCCAGACTTTTAAAACTATTTCATTAGCCCTTGACAATACCACAGATGTCACAGACGTTGCTCAGTTTGCGATATTTGTGAGGGATGTTAATTTGGGACTACAGGTTTTCGAGGAGCCACTAGTGATGATACTGATGGAATACACTACCAGAGTTCATGACATATCTGAGGGTGTCTGTGAGTCTGCAGAAAACAGGCCCTGCAAATGGTTGGGAGCCAGCAAGGTTTTGTGACTTGCCTGAAGGAAAAAATCAAGACGAAATTTCAGAAAGAAATATCAAGCATACACTGTTTTGTGCGCCAGGAAGCCCTTTGTGCTGAAAGTGTAAAATGCGCCAGCATCATGAAGGTTGCGGTGAAATATTGTAAGGTGCCACACCGTCAACCACAGCCACTTCAAAGACTTTTCGCACGACCAGGAAGTAGCCTATGGTGATATTCCTTATCACTGCACAGTACGGTGCCTCAGCAGAGCCAAAGTTCTTGAGCTAGTTTTCGCAATTTGTGAAGAGATTGTATTGTTTATGGAAATGGAAGTAGAGAGGCAACTATCGTGACGAGGCATGGGTAGTGGACCTGGCTTTCCTAATTTACATTAGAAGACATTTAAACAGCTTAAATGCTTCACTTCAAGGAAAGAAGCTATTAATTGTTAGTGTATGCGATAAAATTAATTCATTCATGGACAAACTTGATTTATCTGAAATGCAACTTGGTATTTGAAACTTAACTGTTTTTGAGTGTTTTTCATCCCTGTCTGAAGAAATAAGTTTTGGTGATTATCAAAAATTATTGCACAACTTTGTCAACGTTTTGAAGCGAGGTTTCAAGAGATTCGATGCCTACAAAATGAGTTCAAACTATTTGGCACTCCATTTTCAGTTCTGCCACATACTGATATTTCATAAATGTAACTAGAACTGACAGATGTCTGAAACAACGTACTGCTCAAGAACAGATATTCCCAAACTACTCAGGAATGCAGCTGACATCACATCTTTGTTCAGCTTGACATATGGTTGTGAACAACTGTTTTCTATAATGAAGAGAGTAAAAACTGCAGAAAAGTCCCAGCTGCACGAACCATCTCTTACGAGTATTCTGCATCTTGCGGCAGCTCGAGGACTGACAACCAATATTTCATTACTCGTGAATAAGCAGAATGTATTTCTTAAAGTAACTAAGGCTTACATTAATGTTTTTTTATTAATTATAATCAGTCACCCTTATTGCCTTGTACATGGTCTTCTCTCTAGGCAGTGTTTTGTTCAGAGTGCTGCATGTAAGCTGCTTGGCAAGCCTTGTCCACCAGTCAGATTGTGAGCAAATACACAAGCTCTTTGCTCATTCCTGCCTGCCAGTGCCTGCGGCAGCGTGCCTGCTTCCAGTTTGAGCTCTCAGGCTGGATCAGCCTGCCCTAGAACTGTAAGTAAACAGTTGACATAATAGCTACATCTTGGAATGATGACAAACATTAGCAGACTGATAAAAGATTGCTGTACAATATGCGAGAAAACAAATTTTGAACACTAGATGGCATTGCAAAAGTGGGTGTGGCAGCCTGCAGCACCATTGTATGATTTATATATGACTTACAAAGAGAATTAAACCAAGAATGAGAATGAAAGTGAGAAAAGTTTACAGAGGATAAGCATAATGCAAAATAATTACTTAGTATAATTCACAGCATTCAAAATGTAACAACTAACGAGGGTACAAGTATTAGATGCCAAATGGTGTTGCACATTAAAGTATACAGCTACACAGTGACACAGGCTTTATTGGTGGTACATACAAACATAAAACATAAAAAAATAATAGCCATCACTATAAAAATAAGTGTGGTTTGCATCTACATATTCATCTACATCTATACTTTGCAAACCACCAGGAGGTGCATGGCGGAGGGTACGTCTCATTGCACTATTTATGATGGTTTTTCCCACTCAATTCACGTATGTAGCAGGGGAAGAATGATTGTCTGAATGTCTCTGCACATGCAGTTATTATTCTAAGCTTATCTTCACGATCCCTATGTGAGAGATATGTAGGGGGTTGTAATATATTCCTAGAGTCATCATTTGAAGCTGGTTTTTGGAGCTTTGTTAATATACTTTCTCAGAATACTATACTTCTATCTTCAAGAGTATTCCAGTTCATTTCCACCAGTAATCTGTGAGACTCTGCCACAGACCAAACAAACTGTGAACATTCATAATGCCCTTCTGTGCATACATTCAGTATCCCATGTTTGCCTATATGGTATGGATCCTACTCATTTGAGCAATATTCTAGAACCAGTCACAAGAGTTATCTGTAGGCAGTCTCCTTTGTAGACTGATTGAACTTCCCCTGTATTCTATCAATAAACTACGTGCTTTACCCACAACTGGCCCTATGTTATCATTCCATTTCATATCTCTACAAACTATTACGCTCTGGTATATGTATGAGTTGGCCAATTCCAACAGTGACTCATTAATACACTGCTGGCCATTAAAATTGCTACACCATGAAGATGACGAGCTACAGACGCGAAATTTAACCAACAGGAAGAAGATATGCAAATGATTAGCTTTTCAGAGCATTCACACAAGGTTGGCGCCGGTGGTGACACCAACAATGTGCTGATATGAGGAAAGTTTCCAACCGATTTCTCATACACAAACAGCAGTTGCCTGGCGAAACATTGTTGTGATGCCTCGTGTAAGGAGGAGAAATGCATAACATCACGTTTCCGACTTTGATAAAGTTCGGATTGTAGCCTATCGCGATTGCGATTTATCCTATCACGACATTGCTGCTCGTGTTGGTTGAGATCCAATGACTGTTAGCAGAATATGGGCTCGGAGTAGATTGTTTTTGTAGGGTCTGGGACACTAGGACAATTTTATGAAAAATAAAAAATCTCTCGTGACTGCGTCACTCACAATTTTCTTATTTTTCACAAAATTGTCCTAATCTCCTAGAACCTACAAAAACAATCTACTATCCCTTTACCCAATAATAATATAATATAATATAATAATATAATAATAGCTATAGTAAAATTCATTTATTTTACATAAATTTCCCATAGGTGAATGGAAGGTAATTAAATATATTAGGTAATTAACTATTATTTTAAAAAACAATTTTTTAAAAAGGTATTTTTTACATCATTTTCTAAGCTTCAAAAATTGTCCTATTCTTGACTTTTGTGAAAAACGTGTTTTTCAAATTATATTAAAGAATAAGTACATAAAAATTATTTTTTACAACTTTTTCTAGGCCCAAGGATTGTCCTATTTTATCCTTTTGTGGAAAACGTGTTTTTTAAAATTATTTTCAAAACAATAGTTTAAAAAAGCATTTTAGATCATTTTCTTAGCCCTAAAAATCGTCCTATTTTTACTTCTGTGAAAAACACGTTTTTTAAAATTATTTTCGAAACAAATTTTTTAAAAAAGCATTTTTAGATCATTTTCTTAGCTCCAAAAATTATCCTATTTCCAACTTTTGTGCAAAATGTGTTTTTTAAAATTGGATTAAGGAATAAGTATATGAAATTATTTACTTTCTGCTTTTGCAGCCATAAGATTAAATGGATGAAGTAAATGTTATTTCAAGGTCTACATTTTTAGACCTTGAATTTTTAAAAAAATCTTAATCAGATAGGTATGAAAATTACTTTACTTCCACCTACTTTTTGGATGTAAATAAACTGATTAAAACAAAAGTAAATTACTTTAAAAATTTTACATTGTGAACATAAGTAAATGTATTAGTTAACAGACGTAAATCTGTTACATTGTGAACTCTGTATCATGAAATTCATTATTTCTATTTTTAAGTTTCTTCATTCCTTTATATTTTACTTTCATTCATCTATTTTTAATTACTTCAAGTTCCCAAGGATCAATTAATTTGATATATCTGTTTGGTAAAATTACTTTAAAATGATTATTACGTTTCATACAAATATTTTCTCCATATCTACTATTTAAATATTCACAGTCAGTAACATTATATAAACATTAATCTCTAGTTCAGTTATTTTTTTAATCTCTTTCGAGACACTAACATCATTAAGCTTCTAAATTATAGTCTCCATTTATATAGAATGAATTTTATCAGATTTATATATAATAATTTTTCTTAGATTTTCAATAATGAGTAATGACCATATGGTAATGTATCTATTCTATTTTCTAAAACATATCTTTTATTATCATGCTTTTTTGTTCACTTTGATTGTATATATTTCATGTTTTTCACTTGTAATTAAATTAAATTTTCTATATTGTTCTTTAATGTTAAATAAACTATCTTTATAATCTTCTACACTTATTTTGTTTTTAACACATTTTTTAATTCCTTTAGATTTCTTTTTTATTTTGTCACCAACTTTATAAGCATACATTTTTGCTCTTAAACCACAAAATTCTTCCACTATTTTTCCATTACATTCATCTTTCATTTTACCAACAACTTTCTTGTTTACTTGTGGAATATTATATATATTATCTGTTGGCTAATCACTTGTATGAAAATAATCAATCATTGATTTCATATCTTCATAGAAATCTTCGGTTATAATATTGTAAATATAACTATCTGCATCTTGATAACATAATTCAGTATTTTCTCCATATTTAGGTTTCATAACTCTGTAGTGAAAATCATACATTAAGTCTTTAGATAAATCAAGTACACTTAATCCAACATAAATAGGTTTATTAAATATTATTTTTGTTTTATTCATATGAATAGCAGCTAGATTTTCATTAAATATAGTTCTATGTTTAAAGTTTGGTTTAGCTACAAGTTTATCACATATTTTACTATTTGAAACTAATTTTATATCTTGTCTATTTCTTAAATTTTCCATTGTTTTACCAAATACAGGATTATCATTAATTTAAAGAAATCTTTTTCAAAATCATTTGTAGCTTAAGTTCTTAACTGTGTGTTTAGATCTGTATATTTATTTAACCAATGAAATTGTTTATATTTTAAAACTTTATGTATTTTTGCAAGTTTCATTCCTAAAGATAAATATTGTTTAAGATTTCTATGATGTACTACATAATTATACTTTTTATCTAAAGTAGTTTTTAATTTACTTTCATTTGTACCTGGAGCAAGTTTTGATTCAGGAGCTAGTGGTAAATCTTTATGAAAATCATGTAATTCTTTTGGACATTCTAGATCTACTTCAAATATATATCCATCTTGATTATTGTTTGACATTTTGCTTAGTTTTGTACAATTAAAATTATTTGGTTCTTCCCCTTTTAAATCCGACATATGGTAAATATTGGTTCGTAGCATAACCATGTAAATTATTTGCATCTAGATACGTTATATAATTTGATATTTCTTTATTATTATAATCTTTTAAATATTTATTAATTGCTTTTACATATCTTTTACAACATTGTGATATTCCACCTCTTACTCCTTTCTCAACCACTAGAAGCATATCATAATCATATAATAATTCAAGTCTTTGATTAGTAATTTTTAACATTGCATCCCATGATAAAGCTGGTGCCGTAAAATACCAAGAAGGATCTAAATTATATGTATTTATACATGTTTTTCTAAAATTTTCAAAAATATCACTTAACAATAATACATCAGTTTAAATATATAAATCATGATATTCACCAAGATTTTTAATATTGAATTTTTCCCAAATTTATTTTGCATGTTCATAATCTTCATCACTTATATCACAATCATATAACTCACTATAAAATTTATCTTGTGTTAGTAATTGTGTTTCTTCAAATTTTTTCCAAAAATCCATGTAATCACATAGATAAACACCTTTTCTAATTACTAGATTAAATAATTCTGGAGAAAAATACTTCTTAATATTTTTTAATTGATTTTTCTTTAAATTTGATGAAAGTTTATCAAATCAGGAAGCCATAAATCTATATGATTTTTACTATTGCTATCATTATATTATTTTATTATATTATATTATTACACGGTAAAAGGAATAGTAGATTGTTTTTGTAGGTTCTGGGAGATTAGGACAATTTTGTGAAAAATAAGAAAATTGTGATTGATGCACTCATGAGAAATTTTTTTGTTTTTTATAAAATTGTCCTACTGTCACAGAACCTACAAAAACAATCTATTAATCGGTGGGTTCAGGAGAGTAATACGGAAAGCCGTGCTGGATCGCAATAGCCTCGTATCACTAGCAGTCGAGATGACAGGTGTCTTATCCGTATGGTTGTAACGGGTCGTGCAGCTACATCTCGAACCCTAAGTCAACAGATGGGGACGTTTGCAAGACAACAACCATCTGCACAAACAGTTCGACGACGTTTGCAGCAGCATGTACTCAACGGTGAATGATAAAGCGTCATTTTTTCACATTAATTACGGTTCTGTTTACATCATCACGATGGTCGCATCCATGTTTGGCGACATCGCGGTCAACGCACATTGGAAGCGTGTATTCGTTATTACCATACTGGTATGGGGTGCCATTGGTTACATGTCTCGGTCACTTTTGTTCGCATTGATGGCGCTTTGAACAGTGGACGTTACATTTCAGATGTGTTACGACCCATGGCTCTACTCTTCATTTGATCCCTGCGAAACCCTACATTTCAGCAGGATAATGCACGACCGCATGTTGCAGGTTGTGTATGGGCCTTTCTGGATACAGAAAATGTTCGACTGCTGCCCTGGCGAGCACATTCTCCAGATCTCTCACCAATTGAAGAGTCTGGTCATTGGTGGCCGAGCAACTGGCTCGTTACAATATGCCAGTCACTACTCTTGATGAACTGTGGTATCGTGTTGAAGCTGTATGGGCAGCTGTACCTGTACATGCTATCCAAGTTCTGTTTGACTCAATACCCAGGCGAATCAAGGCCGTTATTACGACCATATGTGGCTGTTCTGGTTACTGATTCCTGAGAATCTATGGACCCAAATTGCGTGAAAATGTAATCACATGTCAGTTCTAGTAAAATATATCTGTCCAATGAATACCTGTTTATCATCTGCATTTCTTCTTGGTGTAGCAATTTTAATGGTCAGTAGTGAATTATTGTCACAGGATACCACGTCTTTTCGTTTTGTTAAGTCCACAATTTTACATTTCTGAACATTTAAAGCACCACTTTGAAATCATATCACCATCTGACTAAGTACTTATGCAGCTTGTTTCAGACAGTACTTCATCATGGGTAACTGTGGCATCTGCAAAAATTCTGAGGTTACTATTAATATTGTCCACAAGGCCATTGATATACAAAACGATCAGCAGGGGTCCAACACGCTTCTCTACAGCACATCTGAAGTTAGTTGTATAACTGACGATGACTCTATATTCAGGATAACATATTGTGTCCTCAATATAGTCACAATTTTTTCACTTGAGACCCCATATGATAGTATTTTTTACAATAAGCTTAGGTGTGGTACTGAGTCAAATGCTTTTCCGAAATCAAGAAGTACTGCATCTACCTGACTGCCTTGACCCTATGGTTTCAGTATGTCATGTGAGGAAAGTGGGAGTTAGGTTTCACATGATCGAGGTTTTCGGAATCCATGCTGATTGGCATTGAGGAGGTCATTCTGTTCAAGATACCTCATTGTGTTTGAGCTAAGAATATGTTCTAAGGTTCAGTAACAAATTGATGTCAAGGATATTGAACGGTAGTTACACAGATCACTTCTACTGCCCTTTTTGTAGAGGGGTGTGACTTTTACTTTTTTCCAAGAACTGGTCATGGTTTTCCGAGTGAGACTCTGCAGCTTTGTTGAATTTTATCGATTTTAGCTGTTTCTCAAAAATCCTTCTTCCATTCATATTTTCAGTTGTACAAGAATTAAACTGGGACAAATGCAAACAGAGTTACGTATTTTAGCTTTTGCTTTGCTGCCCTCAATTTCAATTACGGTCTCATTCGCTAGGGACTTGACACTATCTTTGGTGCCACTAACAGCCTTTACATATGATCAGAATATCTTTGAGTTTTGTGAAAGACCTTTTGGCAATATTCCACTATGGTAGTTATTGGAGGCATCACAGCCAAATGCGTATCATTTGACATCTCTTTATCTATAGTCCTACACTTCGTTTTACACCTATTACACAGTAATCTCTTTTTATTTATAGGTTTCTTTACAGCGACTATGTATCATGGAGTGTCCCACTCCTCGTGAACTGTTCTACTGGGTACTTATTTATCCAGTGCATGGTCAACTATTTTTTCAAACTTGAGCCAGAGTTCCTCTACATGCTCCTGGCCTGTGCTGAAAGTTTCAAGTTCTTCATTGAGGTATGATTCAAATACATGTTTTATCTATTTTCACAATATATGTAGTTTTCTGCTTGTTTCAGTTGTCCTCAGTATTTTGGAGATCATTGTTGCCACAACTGTGTCATAGTCACTGATACGATTTTCGAAGTGGACATCCTCAGAGAAGTCTAGCATCTACTACATCTATACTCCGCAAGCCACCCAACGGTGTGTGGCGGAGGGCACCTTACGTGCCACTGTCATTACCTCCCTTTCCTGTTCCAGTCGCGTATGGTTCGCGGGAAGAACGACTGTCTAAAAGCCTCCGTGCGCGCTCTAATCTCTCTAATTTTACATTCGTGATCTCCTCGGGAAGTATAAGTAGGGGGAAGCAATATATTCGATACCTCATCCAGAAACGCATCCTCTCGAAACCTGGCGAGCAAGCTACACCGCAGAGCGCCTCTCTTGCAGAGTCTGCCACTTGAGTTTATTAAACATCTCCGTAACGCTATCACGGTTACCAAATAACCCAGTGACGAAACGCGCCGCTCTTCTTTGGATCTTCTCTATCTCCTCCGTCAACCCGACCTGGTACGGATCCCACACTGATGAGCAATACTCAAGTATAGGTCGAACAAGTGTTTTGTAAGCCACCTCCTTTGTTGATGGACTACATTTTCTAAGCACTCTCCCAATGAATCTCAACCTGGTACCCGCCTTACCAACAATTAGTTTTATATGATCATTCCACTTCAAATCGTTCCGTACGCATACTCCCAGATATTTTACAGAAGTAACTGCTACCAGTGTTTGTTCCGCTATCATATAATCATACAATAAAGGATCCTTCTTTCTATGTATTCGCAATACATTACATTTGTCTATGTTAAGGGTCAGTTGCCACTCCCTGCACCAAGTGCCTATCCGCTGCAGATCTTCCTGTATTTCGCTACAATTTTCTAATGCTGCAACTTCTCTGTATACTACAGCATCATCCGCGAAAAGCCGCATGGAACTTCCGACACTATCTACTAAGTCATTTATATATATTGTGAAAAGCAATGGTCCCATAACACTCCCCTGTGGCACGCCAGAGGTTACTTTAACGTCTGTAGACGTCTCTCCATTGATAACAACATGCTGTGTTCTGTTTGCCAAAAACTCCTCAATCCAGCCACACAGCTGGTCTGATATTCCGTAGGCTCTTACTTTGCTTATCAGGCGACAGTGCGGAACTGTATCGAACGCCTTCCGGAAGTCAAGAAAAATAGCATCTACCTGGGAGCCTGTATCTAATATTTTCTGTGTCTCATGAACAAATAAGCCGAGTTGGGTCTCACACGATCGCTGTTTCCGGAATCCATGTTGATTCCTACATAGTAGATTCTGGGTTTCCAGAAATGACATGATACGCGAGCAAAAAACATGTTCTAAAATTCTACAACAGATCGACGTAAGAGATATAGGTCTATAGTTTTGCGCATCTGCTCGACGACCCTTCTTGAAGACTGGGACTATCTGTGCTCTTTTCCAATCATTTGGAACCCTCCGTTCCTCTAGAGACTTGCGGTACACGGCTGTTAGAAGGGGGGCAAGTTCTTTCGCGTATTCTGTGTAGAATCGAATTGGTATCCCGTCAGGTCCAGTGGACTTTCCTCTATTGAGTGATTCCAGTTGCTTTTCTATTCCTTGGACACTTATTTCGATGTCAGCCATTTTTTCGTTTGTGCGAGGATTTAGAGAAGGAACTGCAGTGCGGTCTTCCTCTGTGAAACAGCTTTGGAAAAAGGTGTTTAGTATTTCAGCTTTACGCGTGTCATCCTCTGTTTCAATGCCATCATCATCCCGTAGTGTCTGGATATGCTGTTTCGAGCCACTTACTGATTTAACGTAAGACCAGAACTTCCTAGGATTTTCTGTCAAGTCGGTACATAGAATTTTACTTTCGAATTCACTGAACACTTCACGCCTTTGTCTTCCATTGCAATTTTAACCCACGACACATTCCTCCATTACCAAATTTACTGTTCCTTCATTATTCCAAGTGTGTTATCAACCTGGGTTCTTTCAGTCAAGTTGTGTCTACATCTCAAAAGTTCGCCTGACTCACAGTGTGAGAGTAATGGAAATACTGAAAAATTTAAATTGGCAGACTCCTGAAAATAGGTGTCAGTTATCTCATGAAAGACAATTTACAAAGTTTCCAGAACCAGTATTATGTGAACACTAAGAGACATTATTCATCCCCTTATCTATCTCTCCAGTAGGGAATGTGAACATAAGAATAATTACAGCACGCATGGAGGCCTTTAAGTCATGATTCTTGTGCTTTATATGGGACTGAAATTGGAAGAAACCCTAAAACGTGGTATCATGCTAAGTGCTCTCTGACATGTACTTCACAGTGGTTTGAAGAGTATTAATGTAGATGCAGACCTACATGCACATCATCCAGTCAAGGAAGGAACCTCTACAAAAGTTTCTTAAGGGCAAGTACAGAAGTAACCAAGAGAAATGATACACAGTACGCAATGGCACGCACTGTACTTAGAACATGAACTTAATAATATTTCAAGTCGCAGTTCTGGAAAAGAACAAAAACCAAAGAAATTACCTAGTGGATTGGCTCCTTTAAATACTTCTTTGAAGTCTTTCTTCTTTAGTGGTGGTAATGACTGAATATAATTTCTTGCCTAAAATAGAAAAATAACACAGGTGAAAAACATATTATACCTACATAAATAAAGTAAACACAATTTAACCATAAATTACTTAAAACTAGAACACTACAGATGACAGTGGGGCCTCTGATACATGACGCACTATCTATGGATTTCAACGCAGAAACAAAAAATTACAAATCAACGTTCTTACTTTTTATTTTGTTTCTGCATTGTTAACCATAATTTAAAGAGGCCAATGTCTACTTCAAGAAATATAATTCAACTGAATTATTTATCATTTAATTTTTTTCAGCTAGCTTTACAGTTTTTAAAGATGTCCCAAAACAAAAAGTTAACTTTCTTTACATTCAAATCCTAAAACTCTAAAAAGAATCCAGTCAACAAGTTTCAATATTATGAAATTTTCATTCAATGTAATCCACAACACAACAGACGGAATGTTTAATCTCATAAACAGTGTCAGCTTTACCTATAATATAATTCCATTCAGGTTAATACAAAACAACTGAAAAATAGGCAATTACTTTCAAACAAAAGCCACTGATGTACTTTCACTTTAATATCTTGCAGAACTGGAAATGGCTTAAACACACAGAACTAAGAAAGCTTGCTGATATTCACGATTTACTTTGAATATACAGTAAAAACCAGCAGTATAAAACCAACATACAAAAGATAGTGAATATTATTTCCCAGTCTGATTCCAAGAACAAATATACAAATCTGCTACAGACAGTGGAGGAACATCAGCTGTGATGTTTACCTCTAGCACCATTGCTATCATATAGGAAAGCAGTGAGACATTGCATGAGAAAATTTCGACCAGCACAGCATGTTAAAAACATGAAGCTGTGAACTGCAAACCTCACTTTTATGTATGCACCACTGTGAGGTACCCATGATGTACAGACAAATCCATTCATTATCATGTGCACATTTTTGACTTCCTGGATAAAATTTAGGCTCATGCTCTTTGGATGGTTGGAAGGTACCTTGTTAATGAGCTGACTATTCCCAGTGCAGTGTTTGGCTTATATCACAAAGACCTGCACAGCAAGTCTAACAGTGTACAGACCCTTAACAGGAATTGTTTTGATATTTATCATGCAATTAGAGATAATATTAATGAGACTTAGTAAAAGTAATTGAGAAGTTGCAGTATTTTGTGGCTACAATACTGAGTTCATCTATGACAGCACTAATTGTGGGCACCTAAAGTTACTGACATCCAGCTTTGGTCTGTTTCCCACAGTAACACTGACAACAAGATCAGAACAACATAGTCCAACAGCAGATGATAATTTATTTTTAAATCCAAAAGTGTGTCATGAAGCATATGTGGTTCCACAACAAATGATCTACCTGATGATGATGATCAAATAGCAGCAATGGATCACCCTTGTCAACCTAGTTTAGCTAAGAAGGAAGAAGTACAGTTTCATGTGAGCATAAATGCTGATTCTGTAACACTATAGAGAGAGAATTTAGTAGACAGACAATGTAAAGAAGTTAACCACGCACACACAATAGAAATGACAATAGAAAGAACTTCCTTTTACAACAACTCAGGGACAGACAGTGTGTAAGCAGTGAGAAAGTTTGGGTAATAACTGGGATCAAATTATCCTGTGCCAGGGAGATATCAAGCATGAAATGAATCAACTTCGTAAGGCAAACGACGTTCAGTTCCCTGATGACAATAATGGGAAGACAGATGACGTTAGATTCCTTCACGCATAGCCCTCCTTACGCTAACTTTGACATTTGTTGCCAATAGATTTCAAATAGTTTCATCATGAATGCGGTTCCTAACTATTGGTTCTAGGTGCTTTTCAGAGAAGGCACAGAGAAGGTATTTAGTAATGTTTCACATGATGTCTTATCAAGGCCACCACTAACAAAATTGCAATTTTCCCAGTTAATTGTCGAGTGATAGGTACTCCACAAATGTTTACAGTATGACTGGGGTACTTCGGTATGAGTGAAATGAAGTTTTCCCTAAAGCTTTAAGATGACAAGTGCAGAACGAATTATCTGAAGAGTGCAATTCTATCCCTGTTAAATGAAAAGCACTGTGCATAAGAGCTAATATAGCTACATGCACGTCATGGTGTAAATAATTAAAAAGAACTAAACATTTAGTGCCAACAAATTAGCACAACAAAACAAAATAAAAATGTTTGTAGGAATGTGTACATCTGCAAAGAATAAGTGTCATACTGCTATTGGTATAATAATCAGAACACACTTTTACAACAGACAAAACAAAATAAAAACGACCAGAGGTCATTGGCCAATTCTGGAAATGAAAGCCTTTACCACAACTATAAGCTGTTATGAGTCCACATGTAAAGTGTAAATAACATAGTGACAGGTGAGGGGCGTTGGGGGTGGGGGTGGGGAATTGGAGTAATTAAAAACAATGCCTTGACAAGCAGGCACAATACATATTCACATTTTGTTGACAGTGTTTAGTTACCTAATCCATCTGATACATACTCAGTGTTACAGTGCTAATAGAAACTCTGCGAAAAAATTTATTGAAAATACCAACTTCGGAACATCTTGCAGTGGATGGACAAATCTTGCCATTCAAAGGCCATAATAGCGTCAGAAACCCAGGAAATTGGATTACATGATATTTTGCTTAGCAAGTGCTGGTGATATTATTTTTTATTCTGAAGTCTTTTCTGGACCTTTGATCAACCTAGTCATCTTTCTATTATAAATGCAAGTGGAAATGTTGTGCTTAGGATGCTGAAGATTAGATCTGATTCGATTAGATTAATTATTCATTCCATGGACCCACAAAAGAGGGGATCCTCCTGGGAGTGAATCATGTCAGATAAACAAATTACAAAAATGTAATCAGAAAAACTTGAGTTTCATTAATTTTAATGATCCTCAGTCAATATACAGTAAAATTATGTAAATGAATTAAAATTAACTTCTAATATTTAGAAGTTTAATACTTGCATCATTCACATAGTAGCTAGTTTCTTGGCTGTTAAACCAAGTATTGTGAAAAATTAAAGTATAATAAGTTTTCATTAAAATGGTCTACTGCACTTGTTGAGAAATTCATGGATGGAATAGAAGGAGTTGGCCACCAAAAATTCGTTTAAATTATGCTTAAATTGTGCCTTGTCTGAAACTAAACTCTTAATGTTTGCTGGTAACTTATTCAAAATATGCGTTGCTGAGTACTTTTCCTTTCTGGGCAAGAGTAAGTGATTTTAAATCTTTATGTATATTGTTCTTATTCCTAGTATTGATACTATGTACTAAGCAGTTAGTTGGAAAAAGCGATGTATTATTTACAACTAATTTCATTAAGGAATAAATATACTGAGAAGCTGTGGTTAGTATGCCCGATTCTTTGAATAGGTTTCGACATGATGTTCTTGGATTTACACTACACATTACTCCTATTATACGCTTCCACACTCAAAAACGTTTTTCTCAATTTGTCGAGTTACCCCAAAATATTGTATCATATGACATCATGGAGTGAAAATAAGCCTAAAATGCCAGTTTTTTATATTTATTTCTCCTATGTCTGACACCATATGCATTGCAAACACAGACCTGTTTAGGCACTTTAGCAGTTCTTTAGTATGTCGCTCCCAACTGAATTTATTATCAAGTTGTAATCCCAAGAATTTTACACTCTCAACTTCTCCTATTTCTATGTCATCATATTTTATACACATGCTAGAAGGAAATCTCTTGGAAGTTCTGAACTGCATATAATGGATCTTTTCAAAGTTTAATGACAGTGAACTAGCTATGAACCACTTATTAATGTCAGTAAAAATTTGATTAGCTGCCCTTTCTAAGTATATATTTGATTTACTATTTATTGCAATGTTCGTATCATCTGCAAATAAGACAAACGTCGCATCTGGTAATGTAGTAGATGACAGGTCATTAATATATACAAGAAAATGTAGTGGACCTTGTATGGAACCTCGGGGAACACCACAGATAATTTCTTCCCAGTCAGATGATGTCTGATTGCCTACTGCTGAAGAGTTATGTAATGACATCGTTTGTTTTCTATTGGTAAGATATGACTGAAACCATTTTGCTGCACTACCAGTTATGCCATAAGATTTTAATTTGCTTAAAAGAATGCTGTGATTCACACAGTCAAAAGCCTTTCACAGGTCACAGAATATGCCAGTTGCTTCTAATTTGTTGTCTAATGAATTAAGGACGTTTTCAATGCCAGTGTAAATAGCCTTCTCGATATCGGATATCGGAACCCTTAAGAAACTCAAACTGTGACTTTGACAGTATGTTATTTTCACTAAGGTGCTTAAGTAGACATTTGAACATAACCTTTTCAAAGATTTTTGAAAAAGCTGGCAAAAGTGGGACCGCTCAGTAATTTGATGGCATTTCTTTGAAGAGACAGGGAAGAGGCTCATCCGTTGAACTGACTGCCTCAGCATCTGTACAAGACTTGATTTTTATGAAATGGCAAGACAACAGATGTGTTATCCTACTTAGCACTTTAGCAGCACATACCCAGAAAAGCAGATTACAAGATATGACAAAAAACAATGTGCCCAAATATAATTCTCAACAATTGTGAAGATGTACAATAAATTTAAGGGCGGGCGGGGGGAGGGGGGGGGTGTCAACACCCTTGATTCTCCACTAGCTCTGTATATGACTAAGAACAAGTCAAAGAAACATTATATGAGGCTGTTATTTTGTTTCCTGGATATGAATTGTGTTATTGCTTGGTTACTCTGTAACAGAGTTCCTGATGAAAATATTATTGAAGAAAAAAGCAGAAGCCTCTGATTTCAAGCCTGATGTTGCTGAATCCTTATGCTAATCAGGAAAACCATCCAAAAGAAAATCACTGGATAGTTCACCAGGCAAACATACAAGAAAGAGAAGATAGGCAAGTAAACCAAATACTAATACCAGAAAGGACAGAAGCGGTCACTGGCCGAATTATTGTGATAGATCTCCACGATGTAAATGTAACAAATGTCAAAAAACAACAAAAGTGATGTGCACAAAATGTGGCACATATTTGTGTTTGGTGCCAGATAGTAACTGCTTCTATAATTTCCATAATTTACAAATTCTGAGTATTTTGGCATTAGCAATATTTTTGCAAGTAATGTATACACTACATACCATATGTCTCTTTCACTTTATAATTAAAAAATTTGATTTCAAGGTATTATTTTGTATATACAGAAAAATTTGAAAATTGTTTCCCAGAGTTTCACTGAGTACTATCACCTAGTATGTTTCTGTTGGCAAGAGTGATCTTGTTATATTGAGTGTTATTACTGATGGCTTTGCTTTCAAAATTCGTAATGTGAGTGCACAAGACATTTTCGTTTGTTCTGTGCATTGCCATTTCTGTGAGATTACAAAACTATATCTTTGGTTTTCTTCTTCATTGCAGTTATGGTGTCATTCTGCTTTTAATAAGAAAGCAGTTTTTACTTTCTCCATTTTATTTCTGTCTGTGGTTTTTAGTAAGGGATCAGGTTATGGGCCCAGGCTATTGTATACATATTTTCTTTTGTGAATGCACTGCTTTTGATCAGAGTTTTATTCAAGAGAACCATGATGCATAAGTTTTAAGAATTGAATCCTGGAACTGTCGTATTTTGTTCATCTTTTGTGGACAACCTTCATTGTCATTGTGGAGGGGAAGTCTAAACAAACTGAATGCAGGTTAGAGTCAAATAGCTTGGGAAGACTTAATTGCGAAGGTGATGTTCATTCTCTCTACTGCAGTGGTATTTGACCAAATACAATGTGACATGATGTGCATAAAAACAACTGAAAGTTGGGCCACAATTAATAAAATGACCTTGAAGAGGAAATTTTCTGATTATGGAATGTCGCCAGTAGACACAATTGCACAACAAATAAGCCAAGTTGAATCTATGGTACAAGCATTAGCTGATATTCAGAACCTGTTATAGTAATTGACAATATGGCTAAAATGTCAGAAAGTCTGTCGGCAAAATTTGGAATGTTTGTGAGGATGGGACTCGTGTGCTGAAGACCAACAAACGCTCGATAATTTAACCAAAATGTTATTGAAAGATGATTAACAGCTTTTAGAATGGGAGGAAAATTCAAGTGCTACCACAGAGTTTAACGTGGACAAAATAATAAAGTTCAATTCAAAGAATGACAATTCATCGATCATGGTCAGGTGAAAAGATGTTGAATATTCTTACTGTAATGGAAAGGGGACATTTGAAATCTGAGTGCAGAAAACATTTAGTAAAACTTGATATCAAGACTAAGACTCATGAGCCCCAAGCTTTGAGTGCAGAACAAGTGAATGTTTTTGCTCCAGCTTGTTAAAATATTTGGTTAGCTGACAGTGCTGCACAAAAACATATGATGTCACTCCTACTGGAGCCAATTTGATTGTTAAGGAAGGGACTGAATCCATCCAAGTATTATCGTTAGTTGAGGGAAAATGGCAACCTCAAACTTTGGAAAACACATTATACAAAGCTAAGGTAAAGACAAATTTATTTTCAGTGGGAGCAGTCACAGAAAGAGGAATGGAAATTATTTTTGATGACAAGAGAATGGAAGATCAAAATTAAGATCTAATTGCAATAGGAATTAAAATGGACAGTCAGTTTTATCAAATGTTGTGTAAATGTCCATATGTAATACAGACAAATACTACTTATTTTAGTTCCACAATCATCTGGCATGAGTGACTTGGACACATCCTTTTCATAGGTCTGAAGAATATGGCTGACATGAACTAAATTCATGTTTCAATGTGAATAAAGATGAAGATCATCGTTCTGAATCACGTCAGTGAGGGAAGCTGAAGAAAAAATCATTTCTTTTATTTGTAAATTCAAGATAAAAAGTTCCTATCAAATTTATTCATACACATTTGGGTGGATGGATGATAAAATGGTCTCTTACAGGTGCCCATTTGTACATAGTTATCAAGTATGATTACACTTTATACAGATTTGTGTATTTTCTTAAAAGTGAGGATGACACTTTCCCTGTGTTTTTGGAATTTAAGAGACTGCCAGAAAGACAAACTGGAATCAGTATCAGAATTGTGCATATGTCAATAGAACCAATCCATCAACAAGCAATTTGAAGATTATTTCAAGTAAAATGGAATAATACATGAGATGGTGATGATGATTTGTGGGTGAGGGCGCTAAGCAACAACGTCATCGGCGCCGTAGTACATAAGAATATAAGTCCCTATACATCACAGCAGAATGGCCGAATTGAGCGAGAAAACTGGTCCATTGCTGAGTGTGCATAGACTGTGTTATTGAGTACAGTCTTGTCTCACAAATTGTGGGCAGAGGCAGTGGACTGTGCAGAGCATATCTCAAATCGACAACCATGTAAAGCAAACAATAGTTTTACACCTTTTGAAAATATGGTTTGGAAAAACACATGAGGAAGTCTATTTCATCAGCATGGGTACAGGTTCCTGATCAGTTTACGTCAAAGTGGGATAGCAAATCGAAGAAACAAATCATGGTTCACTGTGCTGGATGCAGTACCAAATACCACTTCTACAAATATGACCCGAAGAAAATAACAATTTCCTGCAGTGACTTTCTCAGTGAAGAAGGAACCTTTGGCTTAATCATGGATTATAGATATGCTGAATTTTACCCAGGGGACCATCCTGCAGAATATGTTCAATAGGACTCTGAAGAAGGCGATACTAGTGAACATGACGAAGAAAATGAAGGGATGAATCTGAGAAATCAATCTAATCTGCAAGCACCTGCTTGTTTTTGGGAGCAAGACGTAGCCTGCTCTGCCATTATCTTTGAACTTCAAACTTTTGAAGAAGCAATGGCGTCAAAGGAATCATCAAAGTGGAAGCAAGCAATGGAAGAGTGAATGGCTCCTTTGAAGAAGAACAAAACTTGGGTTCTTGTAGCATTACAACACAAGCATAAGGCAACTGAATGTAGGGGGGTCTATAGTGTGAAGCAGAATTCTGAGCGCAAAACTGACAACTAGATTAAGTGCAAAAGGCTATTCGCAATGAGAAGGAGTGAAGAGACATTCTCTGCTGTGGTCTTGTACAACTCAGTCAGATTTTCATTAGCCATAACATCTTCATGAGATATGGAGATCAGACAATTTGATGTTAAGACTGTTTTCCTTAATGAGGATTTGAAAGAATAAAGCTATATGTAGCAACAAAAATGATTTGTTTTAGAAGACTCAAATATTGCTTGAAAATTGAATAAGAATCTGTATGGACTCAGAAAATCACCACACAATTGGAATAAAAATTCTGTAGAATTTCTGAAAAGTGTTGTTTTGAGCAATTGAATGCAGACAAATGCGTTTTCCATGCTATAAATCTGATACTGACATCTACCTGGCACTTTATATGGATGACATTAGGATTCTCTGTAAGAAGCCAAAAATATTGGAAAACATTTTCGACAACCATAGCATCAATATTTTAAATTACAGTGGGCAATGGAAAATATTTCTGTGAGCTGGAAGTTGAACACAACCATTTTGCAAAAGAAATCTACATAGGTCAACAAGGAAACATCAATTATCTACTTCAGAATTTCTACCCGAACTCTACTCCTTTTGAGGCTGGCACCATGAATCCCAGTGGACCTTCTCCTGCAAATCAGGTAAAGAATCTCCCGCAAATTAGGTAAATAAGGTGGACAGCAAGCTGTACAGAAAAACAGTCATCAGCTTAATGCTTGCAGCAACTGCATCATGGCCAGACATCATATACGCTGTGAACATGGTGAGTAGGTTTCTAAATATTCCAGGCCTTGATAATTGGCATGCTGTTAAAAGCATTATAAAGTATCTGCAGAGAAGCAAGGGCCTGACCAAGGCCTTGGCCATGAGGTACAAAGCCGACTGGATCCATTGGAGTGATGGTCTACTCTTATTTCGATTTTACTGATGACGATGACACTCATTGGTCAACAACAGGCTATGTAAGCTTGTTAGCAGCCCAGGCCTGTGACATGGTGCTCATGCTGGCAGAAACTTGTAACCAGATCAACAACAGAGGCTGAATACATAGCAGCATCAGATGCTGCTACTGAAGTCATTAGGTTGCGCAGTTTTCTAAGCGAATTTGGTTTTCAATTAGAAAAACCAACCACATTTTATGTCGTCAATCAAAGTGCTTTTCACTTGATTAAAAACACATCACAAACGCATCAGACTCATAAACATTAATACCATTATGTACATGAATGTTTTGAAAATAATGAGACTGAAGTTTGTTATGTTTGTTCTGATTAACTGCTGGCAGATTTGTTTACAAACCTTTAGCTAGGAACGAATTCAGGTCGAACAGTAAAGATCTTTCAGTCTTCTCAAAAACAAACTCAATAAAACAAGAGTGGGAGTGTTGAAAAATATGAGCTTGTTGTATTGTGCGTTGTTGATGGTTTTATTTTATAGATTCGTTACATGTGTGCACCAGATGTTTATATTTTATTCTGTGCATAGCCGTTTCTGTGACAATAGAAAAAATATATAGGAGACGAGGTTCTGGAAGAAGTGAAGCTGAGGATGGGACATGAGTCATGCTTGGGTAGCTCAGTTGGTTAGAGCACTTGCCCGCAAAAGGCAAAGTCCTGATTCGAGTCTTGGTCCGGCACACAGTTTTAATCTGCCAGGAAGTTTCAGAAAAATATATCTTTGATTTTCTGTTGTCATTGTGGTTACAGTGTCACTTTTGCTGCTAATAAAAGGAGCAATTTTTATTTAATTCCGATATATTTCTCCCTAAGATTTTCACCAAAACATCATACTCTACTTGTGCAATGTATATTTGAATATGCATATGATATTTTCCAAAACATGTACACTAGACTATTTTTAATGCCTATTTTCCATTCATGGACCCCATGAAACATAGTTTTGAAATCGTAACCATACAATTCTCTCTGTAATTATTCTTGTGCAATAGATAATAAGGGGAGAATGGCATTTTCATTATTCGCTCAGTTTATTTAACTTTTATTTATTATCACTTTCATATTCCAAAAGATCTCAATGACACATTGTTTAATTATTCCGTTTACACACTTTCGAGACAAAAACAAATCACTTCTGTTGCATTGGCACGGTTTGTGTCGCCACAAATACCCGTTAGCTGATATATCTCCTCAATGTTAAAAGGCTATTTCTGCAATTTATCGCCATAGTTGCTACTGCATGCCAGTCACAGCGTAAAATCTATGTTGATAAATAGCAGAAATCGCCTTTTAACGTTGCAGAGGTATAAATAGATGTGAATTTCTTAACTGCAGCTTGAAACAGTAACAAATCGCAGTTACTGAAAAATAATGTCCACAGAAGTTACTGAAACCAGAAACTCATAGTTTAATATATCCTCACACAGGAGGCTCACCACGCTCACACTTAATATGACCATGAAGGTCGACAGACATCCCAGACAGTCGAAAGTGGGCACTTTCACATCGTAGTAAAATCACTGATTGAAGTATCATTATGACGAACCTAATGTCTCCCCAAAAAATAGTCACTGCCTGAAATGGAAGACATTAGGTTCACTGCAGTGATACCTACATGCCCGTGCACAACTTCGAACATTGGGAATGTCTATCGACTTTTATAGCCGCATTGAGTCTTAGCATGATAGGCCTTCCTTGGAACAAAGCATGCATTTGGTGTCCTTGCTGCTGTGACTTAATGGAATTGTTTGATGTTTACAACACTTAATTATTTCCAAGCTTCAAAGTAATGTGTGGGCAACAAGGTTAGGTTCATTTCGGAAGGGCTATCTGCAATGTATAAAAATTCTGTGTGTATTAATAAATGGAAATGTACGCCAATGGATACATCCTATATTGCCTCGCCTTATTTGACTTGATTTTATTTGTTTATTCATTTGAGTACAATATATATAAAGCAATGTTATATAGTTACATATATAAAATTTTACATGCTTTGTACATTGAAATAATTAATGTGGTATTAGCATAACACTCTTGTGATTGTGACTGTGGCAGCCAATCTTGCACTCGAATTGAAGCAGTAATCTCCTTTACATGTGACACAGCTTCAGGAATACTAAAACTGAATTTCGGAAACAATTTTTCGCTGTCGCGTTTATATGTGAAGGCCTGAAGCGAAGCAGATTTGCTAGACAGTAAAATATGGCGCCTGGAAAACAGCTGTTACAGTCTGCAATTTAGTCAGCACAATCGTTTTTATTTTCAATTACATTAGGTGTAAACAGCTTCAGTCTAATATTTCTGCTTGGACTTCACTGTACAGAACGCCACTCCGTCCATATTGCCCAAAAATTTGTAAAAACAAGACGAAACCTAACAGCTGAAGCACTTTTCAAGACCGATTGCGTTTACATGGGAGCGAAAATCGATTGCGGAATTGGAAAATCGGCATCCCAGAAGCGGATTTTCAAAATTGATTTTGAAGTGTTTACATGATCACCCAAAAGCGATATTGGAAAATCAGTTTACAAAATCCAGTTTTGGGAGCCCCATGTAAACAGAGGGATTATATCTTCAACTGGTACACTTACTGCAATTTTTGAAACCAATGTTGCCTTTTCTTTCTTTGAAAATGACAAACTCCCAACTAAATACTCATTATTTAAATATTATCTTAACAAGAACCTTCCCCAATGTTAAAAGATCAGATTGTGTGACATATGTTCTAATTTGTAAGATAAAGAACGCAAGATGGCGTCCAGTATTGAAGTGTGTATAAATCATTCAGTGAAAATGTTTCTTTAAAGTGTGTATTATGTCATAAAATTGTTTTTAAAGGAATTCAAATTTTTTCTACATTACAAAAGCTGTACCACACAGACTGTTTTGATCATAATAACTTAAATTAGTCAAATTTGGAGTACGGCGTGTTTATGTGTAAAGGACGTCAGTCTGCATTTGAAATGTCCGCCAGCGGACAAACGGAAAGTGTACTGACCTCGCTACAGTCTGATGTGTAAATGTGTGAACAGTATCCTGAATTGCTTAAAAGTGATGACAAGCTTTCATAGCAATTTACACACTATGAAACATGTTTAATTCAGCAGTAAACAGTCGTGCAATTGAGGCAGAAATGAGTGCAGGTAAATTTGAAATACCTGCTGAACACAGTAGGCCTACATACAGTCACATGCTTAAAAATATAATATTCAAAGGACAGAGCATATAGAAGGCAGAGCTATCTTCAGGTATGGCAAACTTTCCAAACAAACATGTGCACATAAGTACGAATTTTAATTCGCAAATTTCCAGATTTAATGTAACGATATATCCTGGTAGTCTTGAAAGCGGCCTTGCTAGAATCTTAGGTGATGATTTTCAAGTAAATGCTGTTTCCATTGTAAAACCTGGGGCACGTTTGGCAGAAATCACAAGCAACACTAGTGCTGACAATCTCTCCACGTAACTGCAATGTACAGCAATTATGGGGGATGCTAATGATGTGCACAAAACCGAATTATTCAAAGCCACTAACAATTTCAAAGAAGTTTTGAACTCTACTAGGGGAACACCAGTAATAGCCATTGAAATTCCTCATAGACACAATTTTATAACCACTTCATCTGTGAATTATGAAATCATCAACGCCGCTAGACAGTTTGAAAGATTTGCAAAGCATTCCAGAACTGACATTTTTATCTGTAGATTCCCATGAGAGAGTACATTTTACGCAACATGGTCTACATATAAATACTAATGGTAAGACGCTACTATGCCACAAAATCGGAGACCTCATAAATTCATTAGGACGATGCAAAGAGAGTGACCCCAGTACTCTCCCACATTCTGCTTGTCAGTCAACAGCATGGTCCAGTGCACAGCAATCATCATCTTCAGAAGCAACAAGACGTCTTACATCACTGTCACCAGCAACAACAGTACCAACTGAACCACCTGAAGTGGTAAAAACCATCCACCCATCGAGCAAAAGAAGAGTGTCACCATTAGGATTCTATAAGGATTTTCTGATTGAAGACAAGTAGAAACCAGACATTGAGGTGAGTAGTGCAACAGTTCTCAAGGACAATAAATCACTCGCAATATTTTATCAGGATGTTCAGGGTGTGACCAGTACGACTGCTGAATTAGAAGTATCTATGTTTGATCAGCTAAAGGGTATTCCACTTTCATGCATGAGTGCACAATGGTTAAAAGAAAACCAAGCTTGTACTGCTAGGGCTAGAAGTTGTTAGTAGCTTCCGTAGAGAGACTTTTATAGGCGGAGGACCATGCACATACATCAAGCAAGGAATTTAATGCAAAGAAATTACTTCAATAACATAAATAACATTGAAAAAGTGTCTGAAGATCGTGTTTGCAAACTTTGAGAACCATTATGTGCATATACTGATCCTCATCACGTAATTTTATGGCCTTTTTGGACAGTGTAGAAAGACTCTTTAGTGAATTAAGCAATTTCAAAGCAAATATTATTGTAGTTTGGCATTTCAAAATAAACTTTAAAATAACCTTTCAAACTGTACCTAAACTGACTAATTTGTTATATTCACATAGTTTATCACCCACCATCCCATAAATACTCTAGACTGGGAAAGAACTCTGAAACTTAATTGATCAAATATTTTTTGGCTTGCAGACATGTGATCATAATGCAGAAATGATTCACGCTGTCCTCAGAGCTTCAGTTCCGCCAATACCTCGTTTCCTACCTTCTAACTTCACAGAAGCTCTCCTGCATACCTTGCAGAACTCGCACTCTTGGGAGAAGGGAGTTGTGGAGACATGGCCTAGCACAACTGTGAGGATGGGTTGTGAGTCGTGCTTGGGTAGCTCAGCTGGTAGAGAACTTTCCAATGAAAGGCAAAGGTCCCTAGTTCGAGTCTCAGTCCGGCACACAGTTTTAGTATGCCAGGATGTTTCATCATCTGGTTTTCTCAACGTAACTGGAACATGTGTCATGAATATGGGGTTGCCATCCATCCCAATATATCAGGACTGTCAGCATTATGGACCTTCTTGTCCTGACATGACTCAATATTGTCCCGATTTTGCAAAATACTCTTATGATCTTGGCTCAGAGTAATGCCATCTGTTAGCGTGGCATGTGAATGCAGCCTCAGTTAGTTTTATTTATGTCAACAAGTTTATGTTGACAAGGTCATTTCACAGATGGCGTTGCATGTTGCGTAACCTGTATCGATAATGCAAGCACCTCCTAGATACAGCGCCATCATTCGAGAAAATGTCAGACTTCTCCAGTAATATGGGGCTGGAACTATTTAAGCAGCACCATGCAGAAAAATCGGGCAGTTCCCATTTGAATAGTGATCAGATAAGACAGTTCTTTCTAAACGTAATATGAACAATGAGGGCAACTTAGTAATATTTGAAGCGTTTACTGCGGTATATAGGGCGTGAAGCATATAGTGATGAGTACTTCGATGACTAAAATGTTATTGTCGACTGTTTACCATCTAATAAACTTACAATAACTTACGAAAATGCTCTAGGAAGGAAAGAGCAAGTTTCACTTTTCGGATGATTGCACGTAAGAGTGGTCTTTTGTCAAGAACGGTCGTACAGATCAGGAAGTGTTGCGTGAGATTTGTAGCTGTTTCATCACACTACCTCATGGAGGTAAGACAGATGTGAGGCATTACACTTCTAAAAAGAATCATACAAATAGATTCGCGGTAGCATTGGCATCAAGCCCATTTCTATCTTCATGATTAAAGAAGATACCCAGGAGGAACTGCTTGTTTCTGCTGCAGAACTAATAACAGGTTATAAAGTTGCCAAGTGTCATCAATCTTTCAGTTCCCTCGACTGTACCATAAAACTGGATGCCACAATGTATCATGGCCTCAAACTCACCACAAAGCAGCCTACACCCAGGACCAATCTCACAGTGCCAGTTTAACTACAAGCTGACTTGCATGGGAATTTATAAATATATTTAAGGGAAAAAATAATTTCTGGAAAAAGTGAAATCTTCTGAAACTCATGGTGTTCCGACTACTTCTGCTGTAACATATTCCATGTAATTGTGTTCTAAATAAAAAGTAATTATATTAAATAATTATTTTACTTCATTTCTACAGGCCCATCTCAGAGTGTCCCCAGGGGATCTTAGCTTGATATGGTAACGTTACAAAAATATAACTACAATCACAAAAATAAAATATAAATGACAGTTCACTGTAGTACTTACAGAATTTGAACAAATACACCTTATATACTACAAAAGTAGAAACATTAGGAATGCAGCTATTGGTACATTCATTGACACAAGGTTCAGGTTGAAAAATAACATAACAGGATATTACAAACCGACAGGACGAGTTGCGTTAGTAAAAGTGAGGTGTAAACAGGCAACTGAATAGCAGTGTTAGCAAAGCACATAGACTACAACGAGAAACAGTGGAAAGCAGAAATCGACATTAACTAGGCATATTTATTAATTTATTTATTCATCCATAGAACAATATAAATTTGTATGGATGTTTTCAAACGTTTGTACAATATTTCTTATTAAAATAAACATTCTGCTTACAGTATTCATAGCTCCAATACTTAGTTCTACTTTTCTAATCATATCATAAATTGTTACACAGTATGATGTTCATGAACATTAAGGTAAATCTATATTTATTTTAAATATTCATTTACAGTATAGTAGCTATTATTTACTGAATATTTTTTTAGGTTTTGGTTCAAGGTTTTTTCTTATCATTTGCACCTTTTATTTCTTGCAGCGTCTATTTTACAATTTTATTACATAGTATAATACACTATTTTGAATTGTTGACTAGTTTCTTCTGTTTAGAAGTAAACAATGTCTGGATTCTGTTCTAGAGTACAGTACAAAAGAGTTTCAACTTTGTGATGAACACGTTAAAATCTAGTAAAAAACCAAAAGTTATAGATACATATAAAGCAAGGTAAGAAATGAAGCCCATATAAACAACAGTGTTCAAATGTCAACAACATTATGTGTTGTATCAAGGACAGATAAACGTAACTCACTATTAGAACAATAAATTAAGAGGCTAGTGCATACATTTTTTACACCAACATTATTATGGAACTGCTAAAAAGTCCTCTTAGGAAAAGTGATATAATTTAATTAATGAACAAAATCAATAGTTACTGTTGCCAGCTCAGACTATTCAATCATCACAGATAATTTGGTGATAAAGATGAGGGATGTGGAAGAAAAATAACTATGTTGATGAAGTACATGTATCTTTGTGTTAATACTAGTTGAGTACAAAATAAATAGCAGTAGATGTGATGAGGTTACAGAAAATTCCCAATGTGACATGAAACGGAGAATATTTTCATAAGTTATAACTTATGTCAATCAATGAAATAGTCCTATAGTCAGATACTATAAGAATGATAAATGTGTCATCGTATAATAGTAATTAACAAGTACAAATTGGTTATGATTCAGTATTGAAGGATACAATGATAAAATAAAAATTTAAGAAAGTCGCACAGCACATGTCAAGGAAACAGACAATATATAAAAGTAGATGTGATGAGCCTACAGAAAAAATACAAAGTGGAATGAAGTGGTGAATATTATTAAAAGCTACAACCTATGACAGTCTGCTACAAATACTAGCCAAATATTATAAAGATAATAAATACATCATTGTATAGTAGTTATTAACAAGTACAAATTGGTCGTTATTCATTACTGAAGAATACAATGATAAAACAAAAACATATGAAGATAACACAGTACTTATCAAGGATACAGCCATAAACCAACAACAAAAATGCATCATGGTAGTCATACACAGGCTGGAATGGAACATTGTCTTATCTTTTGTTTCATTTTTTTCTATTGGTAGCCCTGCGCCTGCTATACAGACGTCTGAGTCACAGCTCTCATACAAGATAAGTAATTTAAGTAGTAATAAACTGTTTTTAACACTTTAAACTAATTTATTACGTTAACTATAGTGCTCTTCAAGCGTACCATTAAAGGTTTTTGTCTTACTCGCGTATTTTCACAGTAATCTCGTAAAGTTCGTTTAGTTTACATATCGCAGCCAGGCCGAACTTTTGAGCTTTCAGATTAAACTTCATACCGCAATTTTAAGCGCATTTACTGATGGTTTAGTGTGCTACATACGTTTGCTACCCCTTTATATCTGTAGAGTATCCTCATCTCTTACGTAATTTCTAGTAATAAACTTCTGAACCACTGTTTACGTTGTCGCGAGTTGGCCTAATTTTTCGTACACGTATTTTCATTGTTTTCCGGTAACTTAATTGTCTTTCTGTCACTAAAATCGATTCGTACCATGAGTGTAAAGTGCCTGACGTGCCATAGAATTTTTAGCTCCGGGGTCTGGTGTGATGGATGTAGTAACTTTTTTCATTGGGGAGATTGTAGTGGCGTGGGAATTGGGAAAATGAGCGAGACTCATCAGTGCAGTAGAGATAGAAAGATTGTGGAACAGGAGGGGAAAATTGCTGCCCTTCAGGCTGAGTTAGATGAGGCTAGGCGAGAACTGGGCAGGTTAAGGGGGGAGAAGGGTAAACAGGGGTGGGAAGTGGCAACAGGTATAAGGGACAGGCCAAGAAATTCTTCTGACAGCTTTGTTATTAATGTACAAAATAGGTTTGACCTGTTGCTTCAGTCAGAAACTGATGAGCCTCTCACAGAAGTAGATGTAGACAGGGCTCAACAAGCTTTCAGCAGCAAATTGAATAAGAATGTAGGGATGTCTGCAAAGAGAAAGAAAGTCTTGTTGCTAGGTAGTTCGCATGCTAGGGGTCTGGGCCAACTTCTGCAGGATGAATTAGTGTCACAATACCAGGTCACAAGTTTTTTCAAACCTAGTGCTGGACTGGGGCAGGTTACAGAGGATTTAGGTTCACTATGTAGAGGCTTTACTAAGGAAGATAGCGTGGTTATTGTGGGTGGACTGGGCAACAGTATTGACAGAGATCCAGGGTACAGCATAGAGTGTGACCTGACAAAGATTGCATCAACATTGAGTCATACCAGTGTTGGGTTTGTGTCGGTTCTGGAGCGCCACGACCGACCTCATTTGAGCTCTTCTGTCAGGAGAGTTAATTTGGAGTTGGAACGGCTACTTGGATCTGGTGCAGGGTCACATATTGGTGTGGTTCCTGTTGATTCACTCTGTAGGTGGGACAATACTAGACATGGCCTACACCTCAACAAGAAAGGGAAGGGTAAACTGGCTGGGTTGATAACAGGAAATCTAAAGGGGGGAGGAACTACATCTCATGGTGGAAACTCTTTTTTAGTGTAAGATCAGTGTCCAGTGGGAAACTCAGCCAGGCAAGTACTAAAGATGTTAAAAAAGTTTAAGATACTCACAAAAGTGAAGTGAAAAATAATGTTAGTATATTTCATCAAAATATTGGGGGATTGAAGAATAAAATTGAAGAGCTTCTGCTTTGTTTAGAAGATATAGAAACTGAGAATGTAACAGATGTACTATGCCTGTCTGAGCATCACATTGTCACTGATATGCATAAGGTTAGCATCAATGGGTACAAATTAGCTGCACATGTAAGTAGAGATAATATGATGAGAGGAGGAGTTGCCATATATGTCAAAATCTTCCACAGTGTAAAAAATTTAGAAACTAAAAAATTTTGTGTAGAGCAACATATGGAAGCATGTGCCACTCAACTTAAACTAAATCATGGCACTTTCGTAATTGTAACAGTGTATAGGTCCCCCTCAGGGAATTTCCAGCTATTTCTAGAAAACTTGGATGCTATGTTGTGCTATCTGTCAGACAGGGGGAAGCAAATTATCATTTGTGGGGATTTCAATGTTGGTTCCCTGAAAGTGTGTAATAGGAAGAATGACCTTGTAGTATTACTCAGTTCTTTCAATTTGAGCTTCATCATTGATTTTCCTACTCGGATAACAAAGAACAGCAGGACATTGATAGATAACTGTTTTACAGACCAAGATAAGTTTAAGGACATAAATGCTTATCCTGTTGATAATGTCTTTCAGATCATGGTGCACAGCTAGTTACAGTACATGACATAGCTCCATGCAGTATATCAAATCAGAATTTCAAAGCAGCGCGTTCAACTAACAATATAAATATTGCAAACTTTAGGGAAAGCCTACAGCAGCTAGACTGGGATGAAGTGTATAAGGAACCTGATGCAAACTTGAAATATAACTTATTTCAAGATACATTTTTAAGGGTATTTGAAAATTGTTTTCCCAAGAAAATAGTTAAACATAATTCCAAGATAATATGTAAAAAACCTTGGCTAACTAAAGGAATAAGAATATCTTGCAACCGTAAAAGAGAACTGTATCTAACAGCAAGAGGGAGTACTGACCCCAAAATTGTTCAATATTATAAAAACTATTGTGCGGTACTAAGAAAAGTTATTAAAAAGTCCAGAAGCATGTGTATCATGTCTGAGATCAGTAACTCTGATAATAAAATTAAAGCAATTTGGAATATTATTGAAAGGGAAACAGGGCAACCAAGAGCACAGGAAGACTTTACTGCCATAAAATTGAATGACAAGTGTACTAACAAACAATCAGAAATTGAAAATATTTTCAATAATCATTTTTTAAATGTTGTGGAGAAAATAGGAACAAGATCTTCACTAGAAGAGGCCAGGCTACTAATAGAAGAGGCCATACCTGTGCAGTTTGAAACAACTGTATTTCCACCAACCTGTCCCACTGCAATTAGTAAAATAATAAACTCACTGAAAAGTAAAAGCTCTTACGGAATTGATGGCATTTCCAGCAAGGTACTTAAAGCTTGTTCCCCACAGATAAGTAGGATTCTCAGCCACGTATGTAATAGATCTTTGGAGCAGGGTGTTTTCCCCGATAGACTGAAATATGCCATTGTAAAACCATTGCATAAAAAGGGGGATACGTCGGATGTCAACAACTATCGCCCAATCTCTCTTCTGACAGCTCTATCAAAAATTTTTGAGAAAGTAATGTATTCAAGAGTAGCCTCCCATATTTGTAAAAATAAAGTACTAACAAAATGTCAGTTTGGTTTTCAGAAAGGCTTTTCAACAGAAAATGCTATATACGCTTTCACTGATCAAATATTAAATGCTCTGAATAACCAGACATCACCCATTGGTATTTTTGTGATCTCTCAAAGGCCTTTGATTGTGTAAATCATGCAATTCTTTTAGATAAGCTAAATCATTATGGTTTGAGGGGGGCAGTGCACAAATGGTTTAATTCATACTTAACTGGAAGAATGCAGGAAGTTGAAATAAGTGGTTCATGTAATGTTAAAACAACAGCTGATTCCTCAAACTGGGGGCTATCAAGTACGGGGTCCCACAGGGTTCGGTCTTAGGTTCTTTACTGTTCTTGATGTACATTAATGACTTACCATTCTATATTGATGAAGATGCAAAGTTAGTTCTTTTTGCTGATGATACAAGTATAGTAATAACATCCAAAAACCAAGAACTAAGTGATGTAATTGTAAATGATGTTTTTCACAAAATTATTGAGTGGTTCTCAGCAAACGGACTCTCTTTAAATTTTGATAAAACACAATATATACAGTTCTGTACAGCAAATGGCACAACTCCAGTAATAAATATAGACTTTGGACAGAAGTCTGTAGCTAAGGTAGAATTTTCGAAATTTTTAGGTGTGGCCCTGGATGAGAGGTTAAACTGGAAGCAACACATTGATGGTCTGCTGAAACGTCTGAGTTCAGCTACGTATGCTTTTAGGGTTATTGCAAATTTTGGTGATAAGAATCTCAGTAAATTAGCTTACTATGCCTGCTTTCATTCACTGCTTTCGTATGGCATCATATTCTGGGGTAATTCATCGTTGAGTAGAAAAGTATTCATTGCTCAAAAACGTGTAATCAGAATAATTGCTGGAGCCCACCCACGGTCATCCTGCAGACATCTATTTAAGGATCTAGGGATCCTCACAGTAACCTCACAGTATATATATTCACTTATACAATTTGTTGTTAATAATCCAACCCAGTTCAAAAGTAATAGCAGTGTGCATAGCTATAACACCAGGAGAAAGGATGATCTTCACTGTGCAGGGTTAAATCTAACTTTGGCACAGAAAGGGGTAAATTATGCTGCCACAAAAGTCTTTGGTCACCTACCAAACAGCATCAAAATCCTGACAGATAGCCAACCAAAATTAGTGTCATGCAATATTTTGTGTAATGTAATATCTTGTACAGACATCTTTTACTAACCTGACACGTTTCACATCATTAAGAAGTGTCATATTCATGATCTATGGAACAAGTATTAATCTAATCTAATCTAATCTAAAATCCACAATAAACTACTGTCTTACAGAGGATCGCCCACAATATGCTATTGCTGAGATAAATTATAAGTAAAGATGACTAAAGGACAATAATGCAATCCAAAGAAGAACAGACCAGATATAAAACATAAAATATACATTCTCATTACACACATCATAGGGTGTATGGAAATACATGGCTTAAATTAGCACAGTGTTAAGAGGATGTTGAACTTTAGGTAGCCCATAATCTTATATATTTCTTCATTATAAGATGCTGGGCCCTTCAGCTTAGTACTATGTTGTGTTACTTGGAGTGTATCTTTTACAGACCATTCAGTTGCTGAGAGTTTTTATGGAACCAGAACATTTAGCGAATTGAACCATTGCTTTGTATCTGTGGCCTTTTAGTTTACTCACCTTCGTGCATTTGAATAAAATGGAGAATATACTTCATACTCGTAATTTCGGTTGCATGAATAAAGTGAGACAGAAAATATACTTCATCCAAGAATGTCCTCAGCATGAGTAGAAGGGTGGGTCAAGTTGCTCAAAACAATTTAGTATGATTAGAACTAGAGGAGCTTCTCACAAGCGGAGAATATTTTCTATTTTTTGAAGTGAGCTCTGTAGCATACTTCAAACTCAGTAAGTTCTGTTGTGGTTAAGTCCTACCAACTTTTTAGTTGTAATGACAGAAGTTATGTTCCTCTGAAGGCAAAAAGTGTATATGTAGCCTGAAGAAATACTGAAATAGGAACTGTAGGAATTTATATGGGTTTAACAATAAAAACATTATTTGTCTGGGAACTTCCTTCCAGATAATCATGAAGGAAGATTAGTCGATCTTTAAAATAATGTGCAAAATTAAAATATTTTTGTTACTGCTTAGCACATCCATGTTTTTTCAGACTGATGTACAAGAAGACTTAGGTATACGTCAAACCACTGTGTCACTGACGTTTCCAAATATTCATGATGATGTATTGTCACAGAATAAATCTTTTATCTTGTCATGTTACAAATAAGTAGGCAAATCATAAAAATTAATAACTGTTTTGCTACAAACCTAGCAATCTATTTCTTGTAATGAACCATATAGGTGACTGCTTACGTGCTTGACATGAGAACAGACCATTATGCATCTCAAATTATCTCATGTTAAAAACTCTGTCAGAATTCCAGTTTGAAGTAGATGAAAATTTCACATAATCTTAAGATTTAGTTTGCATAATGTGTTCTCATAACTTTAATAACAAAAAAGTTTCCTGTACGTAGAAAAGCCGGTAAAATCGCAAGAAAATGCGTTTTCCTAAGCTGCCCATAATCGTCTTAATGATTTGTTGCTGCACATAAAAAAAATTTGAAACATAGTGCAACTCTTCCAGAATACACTGATGCCAGTTCCATATTTGAGAAATGAATAGTTTGTGTGTTTGAGTCAGCTGAATCAAATGTAACATGCATTCTGTGCTGGACACGACAGATGACACACACCAAGAATCTTTTCAAGAAGGGAAAGTAGTGAGAAGAGAAAATACATCGAATTTTATATTAATATGAAACTGCGAACTTTCTCAGAGAATGTTCTTTTGCTCTGAAAATATTCTCTGGAGAATGTTCTCTTTTTTATTCATACTTCCCCAGGCGATGTGCAGTACCAGTAACTGAAAATTATTTCCTTTTTCAATATTTATATGCAAAAAATAAGAATTATTTGTAAGAGTTCTTGCTTTACTGCCAGATATGGCAATCGTCGATTCGCTTGATAAAGTTGCCTTGTTGTTGTCTAGACTATTTACGATTTAGTTTCTTTCGATCCTTTTAAGATCCGTTATATCACGACTCCTTTCAATATCTGTTGCTGTGTTAGCTGTAATGGAGGTGAATTGGGCATTAATGTTCCTAAGCTTTTTTGGTTCAGAACTGGCTTGTATTGAAATATTTGACGATTAACTAAGTCGCTAACACTTGTATATTTTATATTGTATGTTTTGCACATAAATTAAGCAAAATACTGTTCCTTTTTCTCATAGAAATCAACCAGTTCATACAGCTCACAGCTGTTTCCTCAGAGCAGGAGAAGAGACCATCTCATAAAGGTATGTAGGAAAGCTTGTGAAGATCCACTTTCTTCTATTCCTGTAACGCTTCTACGACGTTGTCAGTGATTCCACTGTGTTTTTCATGTAAGATTGCAATTATACTTTGCTAATAAATATGCGCTTCTTCTTACAAATTTTTAAAATGACCTTCTTTTCACAAAATTTTTTTCACCTACTAAGTAATATCATACAGGCTGTACATAAAGTCTGGGAACACTTTCAATTAGTTATTGCACAAGAACTAAATATTGTACAGATGTCACACATATTGCATTTTGAAGAGTAACTGTGAAAGATTTTTTTTTACATACATCTGATATATGAACCATGGGTGACCCGGCAAACGTCAATACGGTAATCGAATTCTTGCCATAAATGTTCCAGCATGACATTGTCGACTGTGGGAGTTGCCTCGTGTACTCTCTTCCGGAGCTCTGCTACATCACAAAGTAGAGGTGGTACATAGACCAGATCTTTAATGTGTCCCCACAGAAAAAAGTCAAACGGAGTGAGATCAAGTGATCGGGGAGGCCATTTCATGAAACAGCTGTCCCCTTCTGTAGGACGGATGATCCATCAATGCAGCAACTTCGTGTTCAGGTACCCACGAACTTCACAATGAATATGGGGTGAGGCGCCATCCAGCTGAAAGATGAATGGAGAGAACGATTGCATTTGAGGCATCAGCCATTGCTGCAACATGTCCAAGTAGGAATATCTAGTGACAGTGCTCTGGGCAAAGAAAAATGACCCATACAGTTTTCGACGTGACAAGCCACAAAAAACATTTACCTTTGGGGAATCACGCCAAATTCAATGCATTCGTGTGGATGCTTTGTACCCCAGATTCGACAGTTATGCTTGTTCACTTTCCCATAAGTGTGAAAAGTGGCTTCATCGCCAAAAATTAAGCGATCAGCAATGCCATCCCCATCCTCATTCGGTTGTTGCAACTGTGAACAAAACTTGTCTTTGTCATCGTCATTGAGCTTCTGCACTAGCTCCAATTTGAATGGTTTCGTAGACAGCTTCTGTCGCAGGACTTTCCACACTGTCATTGGAGCCATTTCAAGTTCACAGGATGCACGTTGCACCGATTTCTTTGGACTCCTTACGAACGTCTCTCGTACGTGCATCCACACTCACTTCACTCACACTGGGACATGCGCTTCTCTTTTCCCAACACAAGCAATCCTTCGAAACGAATTTGTTGTGCCAGTGGTAAATGGCATTCCTTGTTGGTGGCTTTTTACCGTACTTGGTTCTAAACATCCATTGAACAGCCGTAGCACACTTGTTTTTGTCCAACTCCAACACACAGAAAGTTCGCTCTGCACCTGATCTCGCCATGTTTGCGACTAGCGCTGACTATCAGCAAATTACCAAACTAGGCTATGGCGGTATACACGAAAAAAACTTTCAGAGTTTCTCTTCAAAATTACATATGTATGATATCTGTACAATGTTTGGTTCTTGTGCAATAAATAATTGAAAGCGTAGCGTTCCCAGACTTTATGTACACTCTGTATATTAAAAACGCACAATGTGTACCCACAGGATATATGGCTTTTATGTGAAAAAGTGTCACAATGATTTTTCCATTGGCAGAAGGAATGTCAGTAGTCTGGATGTCTTTGGGAAGCTAGAAAATCTGAAAAGCAAAATGTAAAGGCTAAAATTAGATATAGTGTGGATCAGTGAAGTGAAATGGAAAGAAAATAGAGATTTATATTTAGATGAATATAGGGTAACATCTACCACATCAGAAATTGGTATAATCAAATTAGGATTCATCACGAATGGGAATGTAGTGCAGAGAGCATATTCTTTTTGACAATTTAGTGACTGGATTATTCTCATAAAATTGGTAGCAAACATACGCCATCAATATTTGTTCAAGAATACTTGCTCAAGTCACAGGCTGAAGATGAAGAGAGAGAGAAAGTATCTGAGGATATTGCAGCTGTAATTCAGGTCTTAATGGAGACAAACATCTAATAATCATGTATGAATGGAAATTCGAGGTGGGGGAAGGAACAGAGCCAAGGTTAAGGAGATCATGGTAGTAGGAATGAGAGAGGGGAAACACTACTAAAGTTCTGCAGTTAACTTCAGGTGGTAACAGCGAATACACTGTTCAAAATTCAGAAGTGGAGAAGGTCAGATAGAGAATCTGAAATCAGATATTAGACTGTAAGGTGTACCCAGGAGCAGATACAGTTTCAGACAGTGATTTAATAATGATGAAGAGTAGGATTAGGAGAATCATCAGGAAGAGTCAGCTTAGTAGGAAATGGGATACTGAAGTCCTGAGGAATGATTATGTAAGTTTGAAGTTCTCTGCAGCAATAGTGAAAACCACAGTACGCAATAAAATTGAAGAGGGATGGATACACCAAAAATATCAATCACAAAAGTTGGAGAGACAACGTACAAGGTACAAGGAAGGTAACAGCAAAGAAACTTGAGCAAAAATGCTTTAGTTGATCAACAAAAGAAGTAAGTGCAAAATGCTCAGCAGTACTTTCAGGCTAGTGTCCAAATTATCGTGCCCATACTGTAGCTAATCTACTGGGGGCCACTAATTTATGTGGGTTACCTACTGATAATATGATAGATACATATTTGGTCTGAGTTGCCACCACACAATATTAGTATTTAATCTTGAGCAAAAACGTTTGACAACCAGCATTCTAGACCATCCTTTCATTGCCTACAGAAATACGACATGGAACAACTGAAAAGTCTAGACTGAATCACACAACAGTAGGACTTATGGAGCTATACTATAAAGTGAGTTCACACAGCAGAAATGCACTAAAATTTACATAAACATTCACAATAGGCTAATCAATACAGTTAAATAAGCAGATACTATAGATTTCTTCGCAGAAGTGCCTGATAACAAAGACTGAACTAAACGTTGTGTATAAACAGAAACTGCTGCTGCCTCTGACACATCAGCTCAGTTCTGTGGTTGCAGTCCTAATGATAGTGATATAAGAGTTGTCATTTTAATAACATGCAAATAAATGGCACAAATATACTGACAAACAGATGCTTTTATGAGGATAGTACACGTAGTTGGCTGTGGCCTTGATGATAAAACATCCCACCATTTACTTGAACTGGTTTGGGAAAACTACAGAAAACCTAAATTAGGAGATCTGGCCAGAGCAAACTCCATCCTCTCTGGCATGGGATAAGTGTCTTAACAACTGCAGTGACTCATTCTGCTGGTCCCTACTGAACAATGTTCTTTTGTTCATTCATTAGCAAAAGATAATTTATAACATAAAATATAGTTTTGTACTCTTTCTGTGTTCCTTTGCATCTCTCTACGCTATTAATGGACACACTACAGTCACTGATGACTCCAGGACCACAGAAATACCACTATGCCTCTTGCACTCCTTGCAGTATGTTCAGAAAACTGACTCCAGGGCCAAAAACAGGATACTATGTCCCATGCACATTTCCATGTTTTTCTTTCAGAACACCTGATAAACTGAGTGAACATATTGAGCTCAGAACAATGACAAGACAATATTGTGCACTATAGATGTCAGGCTCATGATTTTCTCGTAAAAAACATTATGTAGTGTCCATGTATTTTGATGTGACAGCTTTCTCTAAGTTATCCTCAGTTGTTTAGTATGTAAAACTTTTGAAGTAAGTTTTAACATATGTATTTTAGTAATCTTTTCAATTTCCTTGGGCAGTTATTTGTGTAATTTTATACCCTGATAGAACACATTGTTTTTGGGTTCTTTGTTTTTTGTTTTTCCGTCAGAAAAAGTAAGTTAAGACTGGCTTTTTCTACTTAATTATGTATACAACTATTAGCAAAATACTAATATTTACCCTAATATGTACAACAGTTTTGTAGATGTACTTACATAGTGCAGTAAGGATACTAAGTATTTAAATAATTATGTACAGTTGGCCTGAATATTAATTTTAGTTGTTATTTATAGAGCTCTTTACTGTAATTTGAAGTTTTGTACTTTTGATCCACAGAAAAGATTACCATAGCCAAGAATTGAGTCTACATAGCTTCTACCATAGATACTGGTTCATATGAATAATAATAATAATTTCATTGACATTAGGCCATTACAATATTAGACAACATCATACTCATAGTATAACATAATAATTAATAATTTAAAAGAATCAACAGGGTAACTGTAGGCAACTTCACACTGACCATCATATCACATCACATCCCATCCCATCAAAACATTCTGCAATGCATTTCAAATAGCGGCATCCACATTGACTATCCCATCCCGTCACCTCACATCACAGCACCATCAAGGTTTCCTGGGAAGAAAGTTTTGATGGTTGACATCATCTGTCTGTTGATTATCATGGGACCCACAAACTCATTTCCTACCAATAAAGGGCTATGCACAGATCTCCATATTTCATTTCATCGTTGTTTTCATGTTAGATATCAATTGTTTGTTGTTCTTATTTGTTATAAATAGTTTCATTCCGTTACTTATTTTTCTTAAAATTTATAATAAAGCACAAAAGATTAATTGAAGCAGTGAGGTTGAAGTATGAACTGTACAGCATGAGTGCATTTAATTATTTGCCTCTACTACATTTAAAAAGTAGATTTTTATACATACTGTTACTGTATTTAATGTATAAAAACCCACTCTTTAAACGTAGTAGAGGCAAATAATTAAATGCGCTCATGCTGTACAGTTACTGTTACTGTATTTAATCCCCCCCCCCCCCCCCCATGAACCATGGACCTTGCCGTTGGTGGCGAGGCTTGCGTGGCTCAATGTCAAAGATAGCCGTACCGTAGCTGCAACCACAACGGAGGGGTATATGTTGAGAGACCAGACAAACGTGTGGTTCCTGCTGAGGGGCAGCAGCCTTTTCAGTAGTTGCAGGGGCAACAGTCTGGATGATTGACTGATCTGGCGCTGTAACACTAACCAAAAGGGCCTTGCTGTTGTGGTACTGCGAATAGCTGAAAGCAAGGGGAAACTACAGCCGTAATTTTTCCCGAGGGCATGCAGCTTTACTGTATGATTAAATGATGATGGCGTCCTCTTGGGTAAAATATTCTGGAGGTAAAATTGTCCCCCGTTTGGATCTCTGGGCGGGGACTACTCAAGATGATATCGTTATCAGGAGAAAGAAAACTGGCGTTCTACGGATCAGACCGTGGAATGTCAGATCCCTTAATCGGGCAGGTAGGTTAGAAAATTTAAAAAGGGAAATGGATAGGTTAAAGTTAGATATAGTGGGAATTAGTGAAGTTCGGTGGCGGGAGGAGCAAGACTTTTGGTCAGGTGAATACAGGGTTATAAATACAAAAGCAAATAGGGGTAATGCAGGAGTAGGTTTAATAATGAAAAAAATAGGAGTGCAGGTGAGCTACTACAAACAGCATAGTGAATGCATTATTGTGGCCAAGATAGACCCGAAGCCCACGCCTACTACAGTAGTACAAGTTTATATGCCAACTAGCTCTATAGATGATGATGAAATTGATGAAATGTATGATTAGATAAAAGAAATTATTCAGGTAGTGAAGGGAGACGAAAATTTAATAGTCATGGGTGACTGGAATTCGACAGTAGGAAAAGGAAGACAAGGAAACATAGTAGGTGAATATGGATTGGGGCTAAGAAATGAAAGAGGAAGCCGCCTGGTAGAATTTTGCACAGAGCATAACTTAATCATAGCTAACACTTGGTTCAAGAATCATGAAAGAAGGTTGTATACATGGAAGAACCCTGGAGATACTAGAAGGTTTCAGATAGATTATACAATGGTAAGACAGAGATTTAGGAACCAGGTTTTAAATTGTAAGACATTTCCAGAGGCAGATGTTGACTCTGACCACAATCTATTGGTTATGAACTGTAGATTAAAACTGAAGAAACTGCAAAAAGGTGGGAATTTAAGGAGATGGGACCTGGATAAACTGAAAGAACCAGAGGTTGTACAGAGTTTCAGGGAGAGCATAAGGGAACAATTGACAGGAATAGGGGAAAGAAATACAATAGAAGAGGAATGGGTACCTTTGAGGAATGAAATAGTGAAGGCAGCAGAGGATCAAGTAGGTAAAAAGACGAGGGCTAGTAGAAATCTTTGGGTAACAGAGGAGATACTGAATTTAATTGATGAAAGGAGAAAATACAAAAATGCAGTAAGTGAAGCAGGCAAAAAGGGATACAAACGTCTCAAAAATGAGATCGACAGGAAGTGCAAAATGGCTAAGCAGGGATGACTAGAGGACAAATGTAAGGATGTAGAGGCTTATTTTACGAGAGGTACAGGAAAATTAAAGAGACCTTTGGAGAAAAGAGAACCACTTGCATGAATATCAAGAGCTCAGATGGAAACACAGTTCTAAGCAAAGAAGGGAAGCAGAAAGGTGGAAGGAGTATATAGAGGGTCTATACAGGGGCGATGTTCTTGAGGACAATATTATGGAAATGGAAGACGATGTAGATGAAGATGAAATGGGAGATATGATACTGCGTGAGAGCACTGAGAGACCTGAGTCGAAACAAGGCCCCAGGAGTAGACAACATTCCATTAGAACTACTGCCAGCCTTGGGAGAGCCAGTTCTGACATAACTCTACCATCTGGTGAGCAAGACGTATGAGACAGGCGAAGTACCCTCAGACTTCAAGAAGAATATAATAATTCCAATCCCAAAGAAAGCAGGTGTTGACAAATGTGAAAATTACCGAACTATCAGTTTAATAAGTCACAGCTGCAAAATACTAACACGAATTCTTTACAGACGAATGAAAAAACTAGTAGAAGCCGACCTCGGGAAAGATCAGTTTGGATTCCGTAGAAATGTTGGAACACGTGAGGCAATACTGACCTTACGACTTATCTTAGAAGAAAGATTATGGAAAGGCAAACCTACGTTTGTAGCATTTGTAGACTTAGAGAAACCTTTTGTCAATGTTGACTGGAATACTCTCTTTCAAATTCTGAAGGTGGCAGGGGTAAAATACAGGGAGCGAAAGGCTATTTACAATTTGTACAGAAACCAGATGGCAGTTATAAGAGTCGAGGGGCATGAAAGGGAAGCAGTGGTTGGGAAGGGAGTGAGACAAGGTTGTAGCCTCTCCCCGATGTTATTCAATCTGTATATTGGGAAAGCAGTAAAGGAAACAAAAGAAAAATTTGGAGAAGGTATTAAAATCCAGGGAGAAGAAAGAAAAACTTTGAGGTTCGCCGATGACATTGTAATTCTGTCAGAGACAGCAAAGGACATAGGAGAGCAGCTGAACGGAATGGGCAGTGTCTTGAAAGGAGGGTATAAGATGAACATCAACAAAAGCAAAACGAGGATAATGGAATGTAGTCGAATTAAGTCAGGTGATGGTTAGGGAATTAGATTAGGAAATGAGACACTTAAAGTAGTAAAGGAGTTTTGCTATTTGGGGAGCAAAATAACTGATGATGGTCGAAGTAGAGAGGATATAAAATGTAGACTGGCAATGGTAAGGAAAACGTTTCTGAAGAAGAGAAATTTGTTAACATCGAGTATAGAGAATAGAAGCTTTCGAAGTGTGGTGCTACAGAAGAATGCTGAAGGTTAGATGGGCAGATCACATAACTAATGAGGAGGTATTGAATAGAATAGGGGATAAGAGAAATTTGTGGCACAACTTGACTAGAGGAGGGGATCGGTTGGTAGGGCATATTCTGAGGCATCAAGGGATCACCAATTTAGTACTGGAGGGCAGCGTGGAGGAAAAATCGTAGAGGGAGACCAAGAGATGAATTCACTAAGTAGATTCAGAAGGTTGTAGGCTGCAGTAGAGACTGGGAGATGAAGAAGCTTGCACAGGATAGAGTAGCATGGAGAGCTGCGTCAAACCAGTCTCAGGACTGAAGACCACAACAACAACAACTGTATTTAATATTTTAGAATGAAATGGATTGCAATATAACTGCAACTTGTGAAGTGAAAAAAGTATGCAGGTAGAATTAGACTGATTGACAGGAGGAATTTATAATGTTGTCAAGCATCTGTAGAGTCTTATGTGGAAATGTACTGTTATCTTCAGATACTACATATTGTTTGTCTAAACATGTGTTTGTGGCAGGCTCATTTATTGTTTAGTAGCATTCTGGAATGCGTGTGAAACAGTTTTGCAAGTGTCAGTGACAACATTTATCTAACCCCAATACAAATGAGGCGTTTGATCTACAAAATGCCAAACACAAGATGTAAAGAAAACCTACAAACCTTGAAGGGAAAGGTTTTTAGGGATATATGGCTATTGCACAAAAAATTGCACTGGACTAGCAGCTAAATTTAAACTTAAGCCAATTTTCCACAGAATGTGATGGCAGCTTGTAACAGTGTTCCGTTTCATAATTTTTGGTGTAATTTGATGTAACAAATGGAAAAGCTGATGCTTCGACTTTCTAAAATATAGAATGCAGATTTCTTTTCCTCCAGCTCCTGTGTGAAATTCCCCTTCTGTCCCATGTAATGAGATTTTTCGTACACACACTCTTTTTTGTGTTGTTTTGCATTTCTATGTTCCTATTCTAATTTACAAGCTATCCCTAAAAGATGCAAATCATTTGGGGCCAATAAATATAATTTCATACAAATGTGCACTCTAGCTTTCACATATATAAGATACAAAGTTGTGTTACTGCACTTTGTGGCTTAAGTCATATCTAGATGACAGAAGGCAAAAGGTAGTATTGAACAATTCTGCAATAGCACCTGCCTGCTCTGACTGGGGCATAGTAAAATGTGGAGTACCACAGGGCTCTGTGCTTGGTGCCTTACTTTTCCTCGTCGTTATAAATGATCTGCCATGCCATACGACAAAAAGCTGATAACATAATGATAATAATTAACAAAACACTCAGCTGCAATCTAGAGAACACTGAACTACTGTATTCAAAGAATACAGAGACTGGTTCACCTCAAATGGTCTGTCACTCAATGTTAACAAGACTCAATTCATTCAGTTTCTAACAGAAAATGAAAGTAGGAAAATATTGAAATAAAATGTATTCACAAAGAAATATTGAGAGTTGAGTTATCCAAATTACTGGGATTACACATAAACAACAATCTAAACTGGTCAGTTCACATCAATGACTTATGTAAAAGACTGAATTCAGCAGTATTTGCCATTCGCTCAATTTCATCTCTTTGTGACTTGGAAACAATTAAAGCTGCATACCTAAGATATTGCCATTCACTTATGACATATAGCATCATATTTTGTCACATAAAAACCGTATTGTACAGAAAAGAGTCATCAGAATTATGGCTGGAGTGCACCACAGATGCTCTTGCAGAAACTTATTCAAACAGTTTGGGATCCTCACCTGTGATCTCAGTTAATTTTTTCACTAATGTACTTTGTGAGCAATAATCATACCATTACAAAACAAACAGTGAATATTGTGATCATGATACAAGAAGTAAACATAATATTCGCAAAGATATAAAAAAATCTCCGCATTGTACAGAAAGGAGTACGTTATTCAAGCATAAAGGTATACAGAGGGGACCAAAATCCACTTTTTAAAAGTCCATAACTGGCAAACTAACTGACGGAGTTGTCACATCTTTGGTAGTGTAATAGTTTGTAGTTCCGGCAGTCGCCACACAAGCATTGTATTGAGTTATTTTGTTTTAGATTAGATTAGATTAGATTTACTTTCATTCCAATTGATCCGTAGTGAGGAGGTCCTCCAGGATGTGGAACATGTCAGAAAAACAACAATACATGACAAATATTTAAACTAAAACAAATAAGCTAATGTACCATTCCACAGGTCCCAAGTGGAATGATCGTCATTTTTTAATGAACACTAAGAGTCATTTTACAAATAATATTGCACTGAATTTAAAATAAAAAAGTTTTTTATTTATTTATAAGGTAAGAAACATGTAATACAACTACTGTAATACTTATTTACAATGAACACATTACTGCACTGAAATGGTGCAGAAGTTAGATTATACTTACACACACACACACACACACACACACACACACACAAATTTTCAGTGAACACATTACTGCACTGAAATTGTGCAGAAGATATGTTGTACTTATATACAAATCAGTTGGTTTTCCTCAGAAATTCATCAATGGAGTAGAAGGAGTTGGCCACCAATAAATCCTTTAGGCTTCTCTTAAACTGAATTTCATTGGTTGTTAAGCTTTTTATGGCTGCTGGCAAGTTATTGAAAATGTGTGTTCCTGAATAATGCACACCTTTTTGTACAAGACTAAGTGACTTTAAATCCTTGTGAAGATTATTCTTATTTCTAGTATTGATTCCATGAATTGAGCTATTGGTTTGAAAAAGTGATATATTTTTAATGACAAATTTCATTAAGGAATAAATATATTGGGAAGCTGTAGTTAGTATCCCTAGTTCCCTAAACAGGCTTCTGCAGGATGTTCTTGAGTTCACACCACATATAATTCTTACTGCACGTTTTTGTGCCCGGAAAACTTTAGCTTGGCTTGATGAATTACCCCAGAAAATAATCCCATATGACATTATGGAATGAAAGTAAGCAAAGTATGCCAGCTTTTTCATTTTTATATCCCCTATGTCTGACAAAATTCGCATTGCAAACAGAGATTTGTTAAGACGCTTCAGCAGTTCTGTGGTGTGCTCCTCCCAGTTGAATTTATTATCAAGCTGTAATCCCAAGAATTTAACACCGTCCACTTCTTCTATCTTCTTGTCATCATATGTTAGACATATACTCTTGGGACACCCCTTACAAGTTCTGAACTGCATGTAGTGTGTTTTTTCAAAGTTTAGTGACAAAGAATTGGCTAGGAACCAGTGATTAATGTCTACAAATATTTTATTGGCTGATCTTTCTAAGACTACACTTGATTTGCTATTTATTGCAATGTTTGTATCATCAGCAAACAAAACAAACTTGGCATCTGGTAATGTTACTGATGAAAGGTCATTGATATACACAAGAAAAAGTAAGGGCCCCAAAATGGAACCTTGTGGGACCCCACATGTAATTAGTTCCCAGTTGGATGATGCCTGATAGCTTGATACATGTCTCTTTCCTAATAACACCCTTTGTTTCCTGCCAGAGATATAAGATTTGAACCATTTTGCAGCATTTCCTGTTACACTATAATATTCTAGTTTACTTAAAAGGATATTGTGATTTACACAGTCAAATGCCTTTGACAGATCACAAAATATACCAGTTGCCTGCAATTTTTTGTCTAATGAATTAAGTACATTTTCACTGTAAGTGTAGATAGCCTTCTCAATATCAGAACCTTTTAGAAATCCAAACTGTGACTTTGACAGTATGTTATTTGAGATAAGATGGTTATAAAGACGACTGTACATTACTTTTTCGAAAATTTTTGAGAATGCTGGCAACAGTGAAATTGGACGGAAATTTGATGCTATTTCTTTATCTCCCTTCTTAAACAGTGGCTTAACTTCAGCATATTTCAGCCATTCGGGAAATATTCCACTGATAAACGACTGGTTACACAGATAGCTTAATATGTTACTTAGCTCAGAATCACATTCTTTAATTAACTTTGTTGATATTTCATCATACCCACTAGATGTTTTTGATTTTAAAGATTTTATGATGGACATTATTTCTGTTGGGGTAGTGAGGGTCAAATTCATATTATGGAAGTTACTTGAAATGTCTGGTCTAAGGTAATCCATAGCAGCATCTACCGAACCTGACAACCCCATCTTTTCAGTAACAGTTATAAAATGTTTGTTAAAAAGTTCTGCAACACTATACACATCTGTCACCAATGCATCATTTACTCTTAATGCTATTTGTTCCTCTTCATGTCTGGTTCTACCGGTCTCCTCCTTCACTATATCCCATATTGTCTTTATTTTGTTATCTGATATGACTATCTTTTCCTTGTAATATATTTGCTTTGACATCCGTATTACAGTCTTTAATATTTTGCAGTATTTCTTATAATGTGCTATAGCATCAACATTGGAAATGTTTCGGATTGACAGATACAGTTTTCTTTTTGTTTTACAAGATACCCCTATTCCTCGAGTAATCCATGGCTTCTTTGTAGACTTTGCTCTAACCTTGGTAAGTTTTGGGGGAAAGCAGTGTTCAAATAAGGTAAGCACTTTATTAGCAAAAATGTTATATTTTTCATTCATGCCATGAGCACTGTAAACATCAGTCCAGTGAATGTCTCTGAGGAGTGTCCTAAAATAATCAATTTTTGGCTTACTGATTACCCTCTTGAGCTCAGATTTAACAGATTTTATATCTTGTTCAGTATTAACATTTAACAGAAGGAACTGCATGTCATGGTCTGAGAGGCCATTGACTATTGGTTTTGTAATATAATTTTGTTCATTTGACTTTTCTATAAAGATATTATCAATGGCTGTTTGTGAGCAAGTGGTTATCCTAGTGGGGAACTTTACTGTGGGAATTAAGTTGAATGATAGTGTTACTAACTCAAATAGGTTCTTATTGGGAGAGTCTTTAAGGAAATCTACATTGAAATCACCAGCAACCACTATTTCTTTGTTTTTGGTTGTTAAATGGGCCAGTACAGCTTCAAGGTGGTTTACAAACAGATTAAAGTTACCTGCAGGTGCTCGATATACACTTAATATTATGAAAGATTTTTTGTGAAATTCTAATTCTGTTGCACATGCTTCCATATGCTGTTCTAGGCAAAATTTATGAATGTCTATGTTCTTAAATTTATGACAGTTCCTGATGAATGTGGCAACTCCTCCTTTCTCCATTTCTGATCTACAATAGTGAGATGCTAACCTAAACCCTGTAACACTTAAAAGTTCTATACCAGTGGTCACATGATGTTCAGAGAGGCAGATTATGTCAGCTGGGTTTGAAGACTCTAATTCATCTATGCAGATAGTTAATTCATTAATTTTATTTCTCAGTCCTCGAATATTTTGATGCAATAAAGATAGCTGACATTTCACATTGACTGACTTAAAATTGGATGGAGTTAAAATATCTGCTGACAGTTGAAAATTCTTAACCAATGGCTGTTTATGTTGATGTAATAAGCTGGAATTATGTTTTTTGATTTCTTTCTCAAACTGAAGGTTTGTCTCAGTTCTAACCTCTCTTAAAATTTGTTTTCTTTCTGTCCTCCCTACCCTAAAAAAGGGTCTTTTCTGAATCCTATAACCACTGGTATTTTACCACTCATGACAGTGCCTCCCCCCTTTAACTTTCCTGCTATTTCCCCAGCCAATTTACCCTTCCCCTTCCTGTTGAGGTGAAGGCCATGCCTAGTATAATCCCACCTACTGACAGAATCAACATGAACCACACCAATGTGTGACCCCGCACCCGACATGAGCAGCCGTTCCAGCTCCAAATTAACTCTCTTGACAGAAGAGTTCAAATGAGGTCGGTCATGGCGCCCAAGAACAGATACAAACTCAACACTGGTATGCCTCGATGCTGATGCAATCTTCGCCAGGTCACACTCTATGCTGTACCCAGGATCTCTGTCAATACTGTTACCTGCCCCACCCACTATAACCACGGTGTCTTCCTTGGTGAAATCTTTGCAAAGTGATCCTAAATCCTCTGTCACCTGCTCCAGACCAGCACTAGGTTTAAAAAAATTGGTGACCTGGTATTCTGATCCTAGTTCATCCTGCAAGAGTTGGCCAACACCTCTTCCATGGGAACTACCTAACAACAACACTTTCTTTCTCTTTACTGATTTCCCTACATTCTTACTTTTCAATTTGCTGCTGAAAGTTTGTTGTGCCCTGTCTACACCTGTAACTGCTTGAGGCTCACCAGCTTCTAACTGAAGCAACAGGTCAAATCTATTTTCCACATTCACCATAAAGCTGTCAGACAAAGTTCTAGGCCTGTTCCTCCTGTTGCCACTTCCCACCTCTCTTTACCCTTCTCCCTCCTTAACCTGTCAAGATCTCCCCTGGCCTTGTCTAACTCAGCCTGAAGGGCAGCAATTTTCCCCTCCTGTTCCAGTATCTTCCTATCTCTACTACAAATCCTACAAAACCACTGATGAGTCTCATTTACTTCCCCTATTCCCACGCCACTACAGTCACCCACATGGAAAAAACTACAGCACCCATCACACCAAAGCCCCGACCTAACAATTCTACGGCAAGTCAAGCACTTTTCACTCATGATAAACGTAATAATTTATTAAGAATAAGTCAGTTAAATTACAGATAAACACGAAAATATGGTTACACAAATTTGGCCTATACGCAACTGTGTGTAAACAAAAACAAAAGTGCAAAGTTTCTGAAACAACAAGTTAAACTTTACGCTACTTTCCGGAAATGCTAGTTAAATAATGAAGAGGTACGCTAAGTTAAATTGCTGGAGAGAGCAAGGAACAACTAAACGAAATTCTATAGATTTGCTGCAGCAGAACGTAAACAGAAAATACGACTGTACGGTCTTTTCGCGTTTTCTGCTATATTACGTAATGAGAAATGAAACCTTTAATGGTACACTTAAACGGCACACTAATACACTTATTTACCACGTAATCAGTACTAATCTATGTGTTTTATAATCTAAAATAACTTATCTTTACGAGAACACCAAACCTCGCGCTAGTCGCTAGTTTTGTCAGATGACAGTCGCCAGATAGTCCATGTTTTGTTCTTAGTTGCAGCTAGTAACTCTAGTAAATATGGCTGGCGCAAAGCTTACATTCTATGAAAGGAAGTCAGTTTTGAAGTGGTATTTCAAGTATGAAAACATTAATGAGGTTCAACGGCAATGGCGAAATGTGTACCAAACAGAGCCACCGACACGTTTAACGATTCGTTGCATTCGTGACAAATTTGAAGCCAAAGGCTGTGTTAAAGATGTACACAACCAACGATCTGGACCACCTGTAACAGTAACAAGTCCAGCTAACTCTCATCGTGTGTTACAACAATTCACTCACTCACCACAGATGTCTGTGAGACAGTGTGCCCATGAAACTGGAGTGAGTCACTCAAGTGTTCAGCGAATTTTGAAGACAGCAAAGTGGAAGTGCTACATCCCACGATTGCTACACGCTATGAACGAGGACGAGCCAGATCATAGAATGAAGCACTGTGAGTGGTTTACTAACATGGTATGCAACGATGAAGAGTTTGCAGAGATGATTGTGTGGTCTGATGAGGCACAGTTCAAACTCAATAGTACAGTAAATCGCCACAATCGCATCTACTGGGCCGCCGAAAATCCGAACGTCCATATAGACAAAGCCGTAAATTTGCCAGGAGTAAATGTGTGGTGTGGGTTGTCTGACTGGGACTTGATTGGGCCATTCTTCTTTGACGGCACAGTTATCAGTGAGGTGAACCTTCAGAAGCTTCAGACATCCATTTTACCTGCCATCCAAGACTTATATGGAGACGGGAAAGTTTACTTTCAACAAGATGGTGCCCCAGCCTACTACCAAAATCGTGTTAGTGCGCATCTTGACGAAAATCTACCAGAAAGATGAATAGGCCGTAGAGGTGCTATGGAGTATCCACCACGTTCCCCAGACCTAACTCCTCTGGACTTTTACCTGTGGGGAACACTAAAGGACGTCGTTTATCGACAAAAGCCACACACATTGGATGAACTTCGATAATCCATCGTACATTCATGTGCAAATATCCAACTGAACACGTTGCAGTCAGTAGTTCATGCCGCAGTTTGGTGACATCATTTGTGTGTGGATGTTAATGGTGACCATTTCGAACACCTACAGTGATATCTTTAGGTTGGGCTTTAAGCTACACTTTCACCAAAAATGAGACAACTCCGTCAATTAGTTTGCAAGTTATGGACTTTTAAACAGTGAATACTTTTTTTTTTGAACCCCTCTGTACAATCAATTTCCGTTTCATGTTAAATAAGCCACAGGGGATAGGACTAAATTCAAAAAACAGCTGAAACTTTTTCTTTTGAACAGCTCTTTCTATTCTTTACACGAATTTTTTGTCAATGTGTGACAGTTAATACAATGTGTTTCATTTTAAGCCTATAGGAACTGATTATGTACCTCTGGCATATCAATTGATGACAGAATGCGATTTATATGTATTAGAATATAAGGCTTATAATATGTTTGTTTAATCATTATTACTACTATAATCTGTACTGCTGTTTAAACACTTGAAACTCATGTATCTGTTTATGATTTAGTTTGCAAGCCTCATCGCCATTTAGATATTGTTATTACTGTAATAATCTGATATGTTCTACATCCTAGCGATACACTCGTATCAAGGATCCATGAAACACGAAAATGAATAAATAAACGTGACGTGACGGGCAATGTCAATGCACCTTGACATTATAATGCCATGACATGACAGTGCCATGATGGCCAGTGTGAATTGACCTCAATGTTACAGGAGTATATTACAGTTGATAAATTCGTTTATGTAGTAGAACGAGTGGGTAGCTAACCACAAAGATTTACAGTGTGCCTTATATGGAGAATCAGTAATTCCCCTAACAGCTTTATTCTGCAGCATTAAGGCATCATTCACACAACTATAGTTTTCTCATAAAATTATACCATATGATATTAAACTTGGGAAAAGTTAAAAATAGGACTTTCTAACATTTTTGGTACACAGTGAATAAGTCGACTTAACAAATAAATTACTCTTCATAATTTACCACTAATACGAGGGTGGTTTGAAAAGTTCTCAGAATGGAATAGAAAAAAAGTACTTACATCACTGAAACTTTTTTATTTATCAACGTTGTCTCCTTGTAGATTAATGCACTTGATCGAACAATGTTACAGTGCCTCGATCCCATATCGAAAATGAGTTTCCTCCAGGCCTGCAAAATAGTTGTCAACTCCGGCTATCAATTCTTCGTTTGAAGTGAATCTTCGTCCACCAAGAAAAATTTTCAGTTTTGGGAAGAGATGGAAGTCTGACAGGGCCATATCAGGTGATTAAGATGGGTGTGGCAACAACTCATACCTTAGTTCATGTATTTTTGCCATGGCGGTGGTACATGTTTTTGATCCAGTGTCAAGAGTCGGGGCACCCATCTTGCAGATAATTTTTTCATTTCTAATTCTTCAGTTAAAATGTGATAAACCCGTTCAGATGACATCTGGCAAGCGTGAGAAATTTCACGCACTTTCAATCGGCGATCCTCCATGACCATTTTTTGCACTTTTGCAATGATTTCTGGAGTAGTGACACATCTTGTCCGACCACTGCGTGGATCATGATCTATGCTCTCCCGACCAAATTTAAATTCATTTGTCCATTAGGTAACAGTTGAATATGAAGGAGCAGAGTCCCCCAGTGTATTCTGGAACTAGACATGAATGTCCTTTGCTTGCATACCTTTCTTTATGAAGTACTTCATCATTGTTCGAATCTCGATTTTTACCATCTTCACTAATCACTACGCGGGAACAACAACAGAGCCACGTCACCGTCCCAGTTCTCTTCCAAGAGCACTGACGTGTCACGTGTTTACAGGTAACAGTCCAATGAATATCACATGAACAACTAGTTGCGCCAGCGCTGACCTCTCGTGGTGATTCCGAGAACTTTTCAAACCACCCTCGTATATTGTACACGTTTTGACCTCAAGACAATTGAATGGAATAAATTGGATCATCTGACAGTCTTTTATACTTAAAACCATCCGATATATTTTCATGCAGCAAGAATACATTTGCTTTAAACCAGTAGGATGCTTGAGCAATTGTCTTTGCAACACAAGGCAGTTTTATAGTTTATGATATCATTGAAGTTGTTTCGTCTGCATGTAGCAAAGGCTGGATTTTAGGAACAATAAAAAGATCAGTACAGATCTCTGCGTAACACCTATCATAAACTGTAACTTGTGGCATGCTGGATTATTTCTTGGTCAACACAGAAAACTTGCATACTGTTCTGTAGATACGATTGTAATAGTTCAGGGCGTATCTCTAAAACCGGGTTCACACGTACAACTAAATGTGACGCCACAGCTACCGTTCCCACAGGACGGCACAAATTTTACGTAGTCGCGCAGCTTTCAACATGGAGTCAACTGAAAACATATGGATGGGTATTAACACAGTCTAATATGTGTTTAACTGTAGTATTGATGCTAGAATTCAGGTTATGGCATTATAGCTGTGGCAAGAGTTAAATGCAAAGAAAACGAAGCGCAAATGTTATACCCAAAAATATATTTCGCGCAGGGATAAATCAGGGGCCACAAAGACAATCACAAAAGAAATAATACTCAGAGGCGAAAATGCCGTCTACTGTTGCCATGGAGTTAAGAATACCTCCATGACTATTGCTAACTAACCAACAGCTGGCATGTACATATCATCTGGAGACACGTCACTCTTCCAAGAAGCTTACTGTATTCGTTAATGTAGGCATTTCTGGTAAGTAGTTTTCAGTTTAACAGCTGACACATCACACTGCTCAGCTATTTCCCACACATAATCCACAATTTATACTGCACCTGATCTCACAAATCTTGAAGCTCATACGACTCGCTTTTTTTTTAAAGATTGGGGAATAGGCACACACACACACACACACACACAGCTACAGAAAACTAAATGTAGGCTGTTGCTCTTGTAGTTCCAAAAGCTGGGAAAGCAGTTAAATGAAAACACACCGGAATCGATTGGAGCACTCCACGATAACAGCGACAGAATGTGAGTGTTTCGAAATACAGCCACCCGGGAGCAAGTGGAAAGAACATTAGTACAACTAAGTTGAGCTTTTAATGGCAGAGCAAAAGTTACGTCTGTTGCGCTAGAGCAAACTGGCAGGCGACATGTTTGTTGCGTGTGTGAAGTCGGCTGTCAAAAAGTAACTTGAGAAGAACCTATGTCTCTAGTAAACATCGACTGTTATGCACTGATTTTAGAATGCAAACGCAACACCCTAATGACATTCGTTTGTGCTAGTGCCATTTAAAAGGCAAGTCAAGTGGATTTTACAGACGAATTTTACTAACTGTCGGGTCGGAACGCAGAGATATGTAAATATTATGTATAATATCTCAGATACACAGTACTAAGAGTTTGAAACCATATCGCGCGAAGTATTGAATTTGACGCCGTAAATTTGTATATGACAGAGCGTCGTTGACGTGAATTATGATCTGTGTATTAGTATGTTTTGTATTGATGTACTTGTCAATGTCATAAGATAAAGCGATGGAAGACGGTAACGATTCCGACGCGACTGTGTATGGTATGTTTTGCTATTGCACAGTTTTGTGTAAGGTTTTCTACTTGTTGATTATTCATAAATGTTGTCTTATTCTGATTAACAGATGGAGATATGGAAACGGAAGAAGAGGATTCCGAGGTAGCTGTCGTGCATGAATCTGTTGCTTCAGGAACTGAGGTAAAATCATTTTGTCTTGTAAATTTACTTAAATGAATACCCTCGAAGAAACGTGAACATAGGAAGTGGAATATTTCTGCCAGTAGTTGAAGTACAGCAGGTGCCTACGTGGAATGTTTCCAAAATTGTATAAGTGTAACGTCTCTATACAGTTTTTTTTTTTTTTGTGTGGAGTGCTAAGCTCCATGTACTAAAAATGTACCCATTAAGAATGCTAGTGCTTATCAACTAAGGTGAAGATACAACAAAAGAGAAGTGGTAAACGACATGAAACATGTCAAAAATATTGTCAGTAAAGAAAAGAAATAGTCCCACAGAGCAGTTGCTTATCAACAACAACAACAACAATTGGTATGTGGAAGAAGAATTGTCATATTATAGAAATGATGCTCATGTTATTCAAAATTGCACGTAGTGTGAAAGCAGTGTGCAAAATTTTGGATCATTTGATTTATCAGATGTCATTGTACAGATCTTATGATTCAGGAGAATGTTTAAATTACGTAGACATGCCCATGTAAAATAAATGTCCAGTGGTATCTATAAAAACTGCTTCCCTTGAGGAACCACAGTGAATGTGTCATATCTCTCTTGCAGGTTGTTTCCCATGAAGGACCCCAATCAAGTGATACAGGCTCTCTTAAAGCTGATTGTCAGTCAAATGAAAATCAAGCATATGAACATAAAAGTAAGTATCTGTTATTACACATAGCTGGTACTTCTTTCTTGAGATGAATGTTTCATTTTTACGATTAATGAAGTATTTTCTTCTTTAGACCTAATTTTACATAATCATAATTGTAATGCCTTTCTAAACAATAAAATTGTGTAGCTGTCATTTGTATTGCCAGTACCTGCAAGGTGGACATTTTGTAAATTTAATTTACCAATTTAGTTAGTTGACAGAAAATTTTTAGTCTCCTTCTGCCTGAGTTCATAACATGCTAGCCAGTAGTGTCGAATTTTTCTTCACAAATATCTCACGCCAGGTAAAAGTTTACATACAGTAACATTTTTCTGTTTCATAATCATCTGCTAAATAACACCAAAAGCAAAAAACATAAGATTTATAGGTAGCATATTTATCTGCAGTCATCACATTTTCTGGCACTTTATCCCAACCAGTTGTACTAAAAGATGCATTCTGGATTGCTTCGTTGCATGCTTAAGTTTTTGTTTTCAAATCTAAACTTGAGACTCTGAATGTTTTGTGTGTGTTCAACCATGATGTTTGAGTGTGCAGGACGAAGCAGTGATTTTGTGAAGTTTCGGGTCTTGTGGCACAACTGGCTAATAGAATCGAACATGAGCTGCTTTCATGTTGATTTGTTTTTGAAGCTAGCATACCACATTTGTTGCTTTTCATATTTATATTTGTTTATTATGAAAATTTTGTAGTTGAAATGATAAACAACCTTAAAGACCTCTCCGAAACAAGTAATTTTTAATACAGTTTGTTGTGCCAGTGTGTCGGAAAATGTGCTGGTGTATGAATGTGTCACTACGAATTATATGAACATGTCACTACCAATTATTAAGTACTTCCTTTAGTAGACAAAAAAGTAGTTACAACAAATTAATTCCTTCTCATTTATTAATGTAAATTTTGCTTACCTTAATTCATTTGTTTATAGATGAAATCAGTGCATCTGCCCTACAAAATGGCCCAAGTCCATTTCATTTAAATTTGGAGGATTCAGTAGTTATTTTTCAAGCCCATTCTCCATATTTTTGCCTAATAATTTGCACACTGAATTCATGTTGTGCTGTTAACAGACTTGCGGTATGCTGCAGCTATTAGTAAGAAAGTAAAAACTTACTAGAACATGGGCATGACACATACAAAAAGATACTTGGTAATAATGGTAACACGACATTTTTCACGTGTTTTTGTGCTGTTCATTTGTGAAACTGCCGCTAGGTAGTGAAACTTTGTAATCGTATTCTAATGTTCTCTGTGAAGAAACTCACAAAGTTATTCTTTCAGTGGATTGAATTTCTAATGATATGATCAAAGAACTATCTAAAACATCATCAAAACATTAATACTAAATGTCAATTAATGATGCACCAAAGCATAAAAGTGATATTTGGAGCCTGATTCCATAGAAGCTTCAGCCACTTCCTTCATTTATGTAAGCAGCAGAATGTGAAAATTGTGTGGAAATCTGTAGGTTACCATAAGGCTCTGCTAGTTGGGCGTTTAAGGGGTACATAAGTTATATTCTGTAGAAGCAACACCTGTAAGGCTGTATTACATAGAGGTAATAGGCATTGCAGGGCACAGCCATAAGACTAGCTACTATGTGTTTGAGAAATATCAGTCGATATAAAGTGCCAAAAAGATTGACTTTCAGTATTCCCATGGGAAATATTCAAAATGTCGGATTATTTAAGTTATGTAATCATTTATTGAATAATTATTTTAATATATATTTTAGGGCAGCTCCACCTCAGGGCCTTTAGCTATGAGCTGCGCCTGATTATATGTTCTGCAGGGGAAACCACAATATCACCACCTGGAGATGTGATTTTGATAAGGAGCAACATATCTCAATATACATTGGTGAGAATGAAGCTGTCCTGAGAGACAGAAAACAATCTGCTCAAGAAAAATATCTGAGGCAGCTGATGGTGGAATAGTCATTTCTGAAAGAAAAGGTGGAAGAGATGGTACATGTGACAACTGAAATCTGTTTCTTATAAAATAAGTCATTATCAGTCGTAGAGTTTATACGCAACTGTACACTGTCACTCTGATTTTGTCCAAAATTGGTAATCACATTCTTAAGAAAACAGGTGAAAATGCTGTCACGAGGATTCACAAAAACCTATCCCAAATGGTAAGAGTAATGAAAAAATGCTAAGTTTTTTCCCAGGCATTAATGCTTCATTCTGATAAGACAAAGTTGTGCAGATACTTTTGGGCTGTTTACTGAAAACAACCTGTGAAGGAGAAGGTGGAATGATATTTTATGCTATAAAAGCCCCATCCCTGTGGGAACATTAGAAACTACTACTCTAAAGATTGGAAGATGAAGAAAAATGTTGCCATGTTCTATCTAACTACAAGTATGTTTCTTTTCCAAAATTGCTATGCCTATTTTAAACTGTCTTTGCAAAATATAAAGGCGAATTTGGAAAACACAGTAGCAAGGTAACACAAAGATACAAAAAATTTTAGCAGGGGATAAATTTGAGGCTCTTTCGGTGCAAATATGGATGTTGCTAGTTGACTTACTAACTAAAACTACAAAATATTGTTACCTTCTTTCTTATACAAAAGTAATGACATTTTAAAACACCTATAATGAAAAGTGTGTATCCCAGTTAACACTATGAACTACAGATATATTCAACACTCGTAGAATTATGTTAGATAACAATGTACAGATCCTCTTGTCCATTTTACGTAAAATAAGGAAAAGAAAACCACTTATCTATAGTGGATCAATGCGCGGAACATAGAAACAGGCAACAGAAAACTGCACTTATGTTAGCTTTCAAGCACTAGCTTCTTCTTCTTTTTTTCCCTCAGCGCATGGCTCTCCCTCCCCCTACACGCGCGCGCGCGCCCACACACACACACACACACACACACACACACACACACACACACACCCCTGTGTGTGTGCCACTTTAAGACAAATCAATGATAGATTATTGAAAGCAGTTGCTTGAGCTGATGGAGGCGAAGAACGGGTGGGAAAGGACACAAGGACAAAGTTGGGAAAGAGGCGGGTCTCTCTCTCTCTCTCTCTCTCTCTCTCTCTCTCTCTCTCTCTCTCTCTCTCTCTCTGTGTGTGTGTGTGTGTGTGTGTGTGTGTGTGTGTGTGTGTGTGTGTGTGTGTGTGGGCGCGCGCGCGCAAAGGCTGTGGCTAGAAGGTCAGCATGTAATAGTCTTTTTCGTTGTACCTGTCTGCAACTGAATGTCGTATTTACAGTGAGTATCAGATTGTCCTTTTCATGATAAAGTTAATTTACAGGATTGGCAGTGGCATTAAAAAAGGGGCCTAATTAGCCTTCAGCCAAAAATCGCTGCCCATACACTCATACCAGGAGAGTTGCTCTCCATTGCCACATGTGGGAATTTGTAGAATCCTAGTAGACACAGTTGTCCTTTTCCTCTGCCATTCACCTTAACAGTCTCTCTGTCTCGCCAAAGGATGCTTTTGTAAAACTTGGGATCGGTTTCATGTCACATTATGTGTACCACGCTGAATTCCATATGCAATCTTTGTCCTTGAAGTAGGCCTGTACAGTCTTTATTGCAGCTTTTCCTGAACCTTTTGTAGGCTTGTTCTGCTGTTTGATACTCTTTGGATCCTTTTCTTTGAGATTTAGTCACTGACTGCATGAAACATTGTTCGATAACATTGAGATTCTCTTCTGTAGTAACTGATTTTGGCCTATCTGAACAAGGTAGCTCCGCTACTGATCCAGTCTCTACAGATCTTAAATTTAATTTGTGAATGCCTTGTCGAGATAGTGGCTGGATATTTGGGAAAAACTCCACAAACACCACTTAAAATATGGTCATGTTTCACCATATTTGCAAATCAAATACTTGCTGTTCTGTAGTTAACTTCCTATTCACTGTTTCTCAGATAACTACAAACCTCAAACTGCTTGTGTCAACTGACTGATAGGTATGATTCACCAGTAGATATCACTGTTGACTACCACTATGCTGGGCAAGACAGTCTAAGGACTGCTAGTGACAACTGACTTATAGCCCATCCTGTATATCATTTAATAGTCAAAAAGCATAGATCTGATTCTTTATTTAACTGATTCCCATATAGAGTATTGTGTTAAACATACGTTGATTTCAAGCATGTTAAAATGTTTCTCGTTAATCTTTTTGCTGCATGTGATTAAATCGGCTGTCTTGGTTTCCACTAAGTTCATGAAACTCACCATCATGCTCCATAGTCAGAGTTTTCTTAAGAGCATAATTCTAACGTTGTCAATGCTTCTCATTCACGTTTACAATTGACATTTCTGTAGATGATGACTTGATAGACTAACTGTTGTATTTTCTGTGCAAAAATACTCAGTTTTGATTTGTGTTGCCACTGTAAGTGAATGGAAATAATACTCCAGGTATAACTATCTGGGGAATAGAATGGCATCATAAAAAGAATACCCTTAGTTGTATCTGGGGTGGCTGATTCTGTGAGTATATCAGTGAAAATAAACTTTTTTTTAAACTTCCTTCAACTACTGATAAAACTTATTGAAAAGTATATGGAATCCAGTTCTACCATTACGTTCATTATCAGCAGTTTCTAAACTTGTACATGCCATACATAAACATTGTGAAATATGCATACACATAATGGAAAGTCCAGGCTGGAGTAATAGTAATACGGTAAGGATAGATTGCTGCTCTCCACCTAAGGTGTTGAGCCGCAAACAGGCATAATGAAATATTTAAGCTTCTGGTCAAGGTTCTCCATCAAAAGTAGAACTCCCACACAACTCACACACGCAGGGGATACTTCATCTGGGCACTAAGGCTGATATTCTAGTATTCTTTTCCATTGTGCGACTTTCTCACCCTTTTTTCTCATGACAGTCTTATCTGTCTAGTATTGTGCAGTTTAATACTAGATGTTCCTGCTTTTCCTAAAGGTGTTGCTTGTGTCTAACTTTCGTGTACATCCTGTCTCTAATTTGAACATGTTTTACATCTTTTGTTTATCTGTGTTCACTGTCATAGCAAGTCAGGCCATCTAGCTGTCCCCCTCCTGTGTCACTGGTGGCTCAGGTTTGCAATAAGCCTTCTTTCAGACTGCTGCGATATTTTGTGGAATCGGTCCCATATCATAGGAGTACTGGTTTCCTGGTGGCGCTCCTGGGTTGGGAAACCTATGGAGATGTGTGGAAAAGTCTTAATGCTCTACTCTGGAACCCGTGAAGTTGATGAATATAGTGGTCAGCTATGTTTCTCCACACTATAGTCACATATTCTAGTTCTGCTCAGACCAGTGTGGAGGAAATGTAGACTCAGTATCTAGCGAGGGTGGAGATGCTTTCAGATGACCACATGCTTTACCCCAATCTTCACAGATGTATGATCCCCAGATGAGGTGCCTTTCAAGGGTTATCCTGAGGTATTTCAGTGTGTGATACCATGGGATGGGGCCTCCCATGATCCGCACAGGTTCAAAATCCAATGGCACTGTGCGCTGTAATTACAACATCATACTTCATTGTGACATTAAATTTCAAACACTACTTCGGCCCAGGCCCCTAAGATTCTGTCTGCAGGGGGGCCAAGGATGGACCCCTGTGGCACACCTGCTTGTATCAGTCTTTCTTTCAAAATGCTGTCTCTGAATGCGAACATTGGAATGCTGTCTTCCATTTGTGAATGGTATGTAGGAAAAATGATTCAGTAAAGCTCCACAAGGCTTAATTTCTGTAATCTTCTCATATGTGTGGAAAGAAGTACTACATGGCCTTAATTTTCTTCGGAAATTTCATCGGTAAATATCTGTGATGCACACCCCTTCTCTTGTAGTGCCTGCGACATACTCTCTTTGAGTAAATGCACTAGGCTTTGTGGGATTTCTCTCCCTCTCTCCTATTAATCACACTTCGTAAGAGTCTGACTGATAAACAATCAATTGAACAGGTGTTTTGTAATCATCTTTGTGGATGAATTAAATTGCCTTAAGAATCTTCCAGTGAACCTGTCCGGTATCTGCTCTTCCTACTACACAGGTGTCCAAAATTAAAGCAACAAAAGGAAATTTTGCAATTTTGTGTTATTGATTTTGCCACAAAATGGTATAAACTGGTGATAGTAAAGTAGAAACAATGTAAAGAATACAGAACATAAACAACTGCAACATGCATAATGCTAAACAAAAAGTTTTGTTTTTTCCAACTTAACAGGTTTGCCCACACGACAGCTGGTTAATGTGCTCCGTGTGGGATGTGACCACCTCTGGCAGCAATAAAGGCCTGATGATGTCAGTGCTTGCTGTGGATGATGTCATCAGTTTCATGTTGAGGCAGTAACATTCATTCTTCCTGCAGAGCTGCTCACAAGTTATGGATAGTGGTTGGTGAATGCTGACGTGATGACATCTATCTCCCTAGTTCATCCCAGATATGCAGATATGCTCTGCGGGATTCAAATCAGGAGAGGGAGTAGGCTAGACCATGTGTGCAGTATCCTTAGTTTCCAAGAAAACCTCAACCACCCGTGCTCTGTGAGGTCAAGCGGTGTCATCCGTCGGTACAAAGTCCAGGCCCACAGCACCTCCCAACAACCACACATGATGTCCTAAGATCTCATCACGATACCTGACAGCAGTTAAACCTTGACGATTCACCCCACAGTTCCATAAATTGTTAGTGGTCAAAATAATCCCTGCCCACATCGTAGGGGATCTTTCTTGGTAATGGTCTCTTTCCACAAAGGTTGGGTCCTGAGATCATGTCCACATTTCCTCTAGATGCAAATCTGTTGAGAGTAACTCTGTAAACTCTCTAAATCACATTAGGACTCGTCTGTAAAATGAACGCTTGCCCACTCTTCAGCTGTCCAGGTGGCACGTTGACGACTCCACTATACATGTTCCCTTCTGTGAAGACAAGTCAGAGGTACGCGTGCAGCTGGTCTCTGACAATAAAGGTCACTCTACTGAAGCCTTGTGCACACAGGTAGCCTCGATATAACACATTCGGTTGATGCTGAGAGGACAGAGGCCAGTTGCAGTGCAGTACTAAGGCAATACCGTCGTGCCCTTATAGACAAATAATAGTGCTCTCTTTCTGTTTCACACTTGGTCGTCCTGCTCTGATCTTCAGGATATGCTTTCGGTCTCTATAAACTGTCGCCACATCCAAGAAGCAACAGAATGATTCGCATTAAGTCATCGGGCCACATCAGTTAGCAACTGTCCTGCTTCCATTCTTCCTATGGTCCTCCACTCAGATTCTTCCTATGGCCCTCCACTCAGATTGACTGGTAGGTGTCTTCTCAGTGCTTTATGCGGTTATTCCACTTTTGATCATTCTGGATGATTATTCATAATTATTTTATGATAGTTACTGTTTCCGTTGACCTGCCAGGGTAGCTGAGAGCGCTAACGCGCTGCTTCCTGGACTTGGGTAGGCGCGCCGGCCCTGGATCGAATCCGCCCGGCGGATTAACGACAAGGGCCGGTGTGCCAGCCAGCCTGGATGTGGTTTTTCGGTGGTTTCCCTCATCCCGCTATGTGAATACTGGGCTGGTCCCCATGTTCCGCCTCAGTTACATGCGTCGCAGACATTTGAAACACGTTCGCACTATTTCACGATTGACACTAGATGCAGACAGGTGGGGTACACTGATTTCATCCCTGGAGGTACGGGGTGGCGGCAGGAAGGGCATCTGGCCACCCCTAAAACTAACCTTGCCAAATCCGTTCTAACCACGCCGACCCCGCAATCGCTGCAGGACTATGGCGTAAACGAAAGAAAGAAAGTAAGTTACTGTTTCCGTTGATTCGTCACTTATAGCATAAATGAACAGAAGTGGCTCTCTTCATCTATTTATTTGTAATACTTTGCAGTTTTCTTGTGTTCATGGTCAACAGCTAGTACCTGCACCGGTTGTCGATTCTCTGTAGGTCTTCCTACTTTTCATTACAGTGTTCTGACATTGCAGTCTTTCTACACACAACAATACAATCCAGAGTAGCCCCACAGTCTCTCCAACATTAGCCCCAGTTGATCATCATTAATGTAAATAGTAATGGCCCTGGAAGAGCCCCTTGGATAATTCCTGAAATTTCCTTCAGAGTCATCAGTTTTGTTCAGTTAAGGAAGTCCTTTGTCCAGTCACAAATTTATCAATGATATTCACCAAAAGCCTTGTAACTTAAGATGTTATTTTATTTTGAAAGTTATAAGTTTCAGCATTTTGATATGCCATCTTTAGGACCCGTATGCATCTCTCCAAGTAAATGAAAATGTCATATAGAGCCGTAAATTTCTGGATGTCATGAGCTCAGTCGTTACACTAGTGCCTTATTCAAAGACTTGCTATCAAGTCTTCGAATGAAGCACTAGTGTAACGATTGAATTCATGACACCCAGAGGTTTATGGCTCTGTATGACATTTTTGTTTACTTGGAGAGATGCATATGGGGACTGAAAATAGCATATTGAAATGCTGAAACTGGTAGCCTTCAAAATAGAATAATAAGTTACACAGCTGTTGGTGAATTTCATTGACAATTACTTAACCAGCCGATGTCCCCTGTCAATGATAGACCAACAGAGACAATCACAAATTTGGTTGAATTCTCTCTCTCTCTCTCTCTCACACACACACACACACTCACACACACACACACTCACACTCTGTAAGCTCTTATTTTGCTCACTAAACGACAGTGCAGAGCTGTATTGAATGCATTGCAGAATCAAGGAATATGGTGTCAACTGGAACACCTTAGTCTGTGGTGCTCTGGGTCTTGTCAATAAACAGAGCAAGCTGGTCTCCATTTTTGGTATCTGCTGATTTTTTATGGAGGAGATTTTAGTTTCCGATGAGATTTTCATTCTCAAAGAATGTCATAGTGCATGAGCGTAAAACATGTTCCTTAACTCTAAAACATACCGATGTCAGCAATAGAGGCCTATAATACACATTTGTGTGTCAGCATTTCTTAAAAATGGAAATTACCTGCACTTTTCTCCAATCGCTAGGTACTGCTTGTCGCTTTAGTGAATTGTGATTATAATAGTTAATCACTGTAGGTGATCTGCAGTTCGCGGATTTTCTGTTCTGCAATTTTTTATTTCAATACATTTTGGCATCTGTACAATGACTGAAAGGAGGTATCATATTATGGTCTTCCAAGGTGAAACAACTATGGAAAACTAAATTCAGTATTTTGATCTTCTCTCTGTGATCTTCTTTGTCAGTGAAGGTATGATTGCTGAGTGGCTGAATAAATTATTTTAATCCACTTATTGTTCTTACTTAGGATTTTTAATCAAATTGTTTGGCAAAATATTTCTATGAAAGTCACTGGAAGCTTCGTGCAGCACTTGGCTTGTGCTTATTTTGGCTTCATTCACCTTCTGTTTGTCTACCAGGCTTTAACTCTGCTTAAATCTGAAATGCTTGCTTTGCTTTGACAACAACTTTCTAACACAGCTATTGAACCACAGTGAGTCTTCTCCATCCTTCACAGCTTTGCACAGCACATCCTTGTCTAAGATATATTGTAAAGAATGTTTTTGAATGTTACCCATTTGTATTCCACATCTTCGTCCTCAGAGCTGGATATTTTATGTTGACTGCTTGGATACTCCGCTGTTCGTCTCCTGTCACTCTTGATAACCAAAAATATTTTCTTATCTTTTGTAACATTTCTTGTGACACCTGTAGTCATTGATGTTGTCAGTGCCTTATGATCTTAGATTATCTCCCCGATGTCAACTGATTTGAAGAGTTCACATTTGTTAGTTACTGAGAGATCTAAGACATTGCCCTTACATGTGGACACTCTTAACTATCTGCTGGAAGACATTTGGAACAATCTCTCTCAAATCCTTTTATGTGCCATCACTTTAAATTGAATGAGTCTCCATAACTCCTTCAGAGTAGGGAACTGGGTTGAATGGTGGAGTAGGTAGCTGATCATGACTCTTTTGAGTAGGCTCTTTCCCTCACCTAATCATCTCGGGTCCTCATCGTTGGAGAGATAGCTTCAACGTTCTTCTATCTCACCATTTCTTGAAAGCTTGCAATCTTTTTACTACCTTCCTCAGAGGCAAAGTTTTTGCCCCATGCAAGCTTATGTTCACAGTGTAACGGTTCAAGAATTGCTTCCTACCCAAAACTGTCATTGCTGTGAGCAGGAATGTGATTAGCTACTACTCAGATACTGTTTGACTTCGGTGGCTTTTCCTTATTTTCACTTGGATAAGTAATTCTTTTGCCTGGGCTATTCTATGTTAACATCTGTCATACTTCTACATTTACAAGACAGCAGCTTAATTTTCAAATTTTTAAAAATCCTCATGCTTGGAGAATTCTATTTATCATGGTGAACAGTTTTCTGATTTTTTTTCTTTGTTCGCAATGTTACTATGACACGTGTGAGTTTCGTAGCCTAGAAGTGAAGTACAGCCTAGGAGGCAACAGATGTGTACTACCCTAGCTTCACATCATCCTTAAAGTCAGTGTCACTTAAAAAGGAAGAAAAATGGTGTAAACATCCTTTATACCTCCCCCTATAGTGATAAAGGTTAGAAAAAAACTAGAAAAAGAAAAGCGAAATTTTTGTAGGGGAGTTTCGTCAGCTAACTTTTTTAGAACATCATGTTGGGTTGTCACCTTTTTAGCTTTTCTGTTGTGTTCATAGTTTAATTCTTAAATTCTTTGTGTATTTCCACAGTTTAATTCATAAATTAATTATGTTGTATCATATTTTATTGTGTACATTTTCACAGTCTGTAGTGGAGTAGTCGTTTGTTTGTTAGGGACTGTCAGGATCCATTGATAATAGAAGTCAGCTGTCAGCCTTCGTTGAAGCACAAGGAGACTACAGAGTCACATATTTAGCTTTTTCTGTTTGTTTCTAGTTTAATTTTTAAGCTAGTAGGATGGAAAGAGTGCGTGCATCCTGTGTCCAGCCACAGGAGCCGCTGGCTGCAGTTTGCAAGCTGCTGAAGGTGCTTACAGCCACAGTCAGCCATCTACAGGCTTCTGTCTCAGGGTGTAGCAGTGATGGAGCTTCTGGTGCGTTGTGTGGGACACCACCGGTGTTGCTCATTTCGCCCATGGGCTCTGCTGTTGGGGCATCTTGCAGTGTACCCGTCACAGGGGATCCATTCTCACCGCAGGCTGAGTTGTGGGTTGTAATGTGTTCACGTTGCTTGAGGAAGCAGGAAGTGCATGTAGAGGCTGGCCGTCTGGTCTTGCCAATTCGTAGTAGATTAGTGGCTACACCTTCAGCAGGGTCCAAACAAGCACGGGCGGGAGGGGGGACTAGTTATCAGGATCTCTATTAGGTGCATTATGAAGCCTCTTAGGGAAATAGTGTCCAAGGCTGGAAAGAAAGCCAATGTGCACTCAGTGTCTGCTGGAGGCCTCATCAGAGATTTGGAGGAGCCGTGCCTGCAGCTATCAAGTGTGCAAGGTGCAGTCATTTGCAAGTTGTGGCTCACAATGACACAAGTGACGTTGCTTGCCTGGAATAAGCACTTCTGTGGATATTAAGCTACTAACGACGTAGTTGTAAAAGTTGTGATTATCTGAAGAAAAAGAACAGAATTCTGAGAGAAAAGTTTTTCAGAAAGGCTGCATTTAAAGTTTTCAAATCCTGAACCATAAACTTGTACGTAACTTACTCACTAGCACTTTGGAGACGAGGACCTAGGTTGCCCTTTCTCAGCTTTCTAAATGTATTCCAATGTTTCTTACATCTCCTTGTATGAAGATACTCTATGATGATACAGAGCTTGGATCAAATACATAATTTTAAGAGTACACAGTGTAAGAAATGGCAAGCAAAATACAGGTGATGATTGTCTGTTAATATGTTTTGTATGAAAGTCGAGGCCTGCTAGCATCTTCTTGAATTTTTTACTGAATTGGGAGATACTTTGGTGAACGAAGGAGGCCTGTTGGAATCAACATTCACTCAAAATAGTTTACCGGACAACAGAATTCAGTTTAAGAAATTTTCCTAAATTGCTTCCAAATAGAGAAGTGCCAAAATGGTTTTAAAGGAGATGTGCCAGCTGGAGTGGCCGAGCGGTTCTAGGCGCTTCAGTCTGGAACCGCGGGACCGCTACAGTCGCAGGTTCGAATCCTACCTCGGACATGGACGTGTGTGATGTCCTTAGGTTAGTTAGGTTTAAGTAGTTCTAAGTCCTAGGGGACTGATGACCTCAGATGTTAAGTCCCATAGTGCTCAGAGCCAATTGAACTTTTTTTTTTTCAAAGGAGGTGTAATGTTTGCCCAAAACGAAGCAAGTTAATGGCTGGGAAAGTGGCAAGAAAAGATACCAGGTATCACTGTAGATAATGTGATGTAGTACTTAGTTTTCCAAAATGCTTCAAAAATTTTTCACACTTAGGCAAATGTAAATAAGCAATATCAGTTAAAATAATAAAATTTCTAACGGTTGTATTTTTAGTACCAACCACTTCCTCCAGTAGGAAATTAATTAGGAAAAATAATTTTTTTGGTTGTGAACAAACACTTCATTTTAATATTAAAAAATTGGTACTGCTGTAAATCTGCACTATTTCAAAGAAAAACTGACCGCTCTTTCAAATGCAGTAAACTGACTTAAGTTCTGTACAGTAAAACCTGCTGCACAAAATTCAGAAAAACTGAAAAACACGGAATGAGCCATTTGGATGACACTGTAGTTGCCAAATCCTCAGTGTTAAAGTCTATTTGTATTGCCAGTGCTTTAAGCTATCATTTCATTCCAAATTCTAAATTGCTTCATGCCTGTATAGCTATAGTGGATTTTGCTGCTTTCAGTGAGTGTGTGTATAAATGCTCAAATTGAAAAATGTGCAAAGTAGATAACCTATTTTGTATGAATTGCAGCTTCTGTTTTGTGTCTATCATTATCCAAATAAATTCTATATATCTTCATTGGGGGATTAATCGAGCAAACCTTACAGTATGACATGTTTTATTACCGATGTAAAATACTTTAATTACTGCAATAATCACACATTCTTTCCAGATACAAAAGACGACCTGAATGCATCTGATGATGGGGATGATGGAAGTTTGTGCCCAATCTGCATGGATTTCTGGACCAATGCAGGAAGTCATCGACTGATTTCCCTAAGGTGTGGACATCTGTTTGGATATTCGTGTATTACACGCTGGCTTCAAGTTTCTTGCTCAGCTGGACAGAGGAGATGCCCTCAGTGCAATAAAAAAGCATCACCAAAAGACATAAGATTTTTATATGCTCGTAGAGTTCAAGCACTTGACACTGTAGAAAAAGAAAAATTGAAGTTGCAGGTAGAAAGCTTACAGCAAGAGAAAAATAGACTTGTTCTTGAATTAGCCCAATCTAAGTTGAACCAGGAACTCCACTTAAAGGAAATTTGGGAACTAAAGCGTAAGTGCGAACAATTGCTTTCATCTCAGTCACAGAATGCAGTGCACGGAAGAGAAATGTCAGCATCTCAGAGTAGCTCCCAGAGAAATATACGTATCCTACACGATCGCACCATAGAAGTTTGTAAAAGCGGAGGCTGCCGTGTTGCAGCATTCAGCCCGTGGCACAAGCTTCTAGTTGTTTCGCAAAGCTCTACAAATAATCTGTTTTCAGGTTTTGGTATCAAAAAGATAGATGCTGTAGATTTGCATCCAACACAATTTCTCTTCCTCCATCCAAAGCCAATCAGGGACATGGCATTTCATCATGAAAGAAATGAATTGCTTCTTACCGTTTCTCTGGATAAATGTGCTAAATTAGTGGATATCACAAGTAATTCTGTTGTACATACATATACAACAGACAGTTCTCTGTGGAGCTGTTGCTGGGATGTTAATGATCCAAATGTACTTTTTGTCGGAAGCCAGAATGGTGTAGTGTCCCAGTTTGATATGAGGCAAACGAGTAATGCAGTTGCACGTCATTCTGTACCTGGAGATACATCACCTGTTACGTCATTAGCTGCCTTTCCTGCCAAGGCAAATAGAACCTTGTCACGGGGAGGATTTTTAGCATGTAGGCTTAATTCGTGTTGTTCATACGAAAGAAATGCAGATAATTTTTCAGTGCAACATTTACCTCTTTCTGGACCTTTTACTTCTTTATGCTATGATGAACACACAGATCATATTTTAGTCTCTACTAGGCCTAATGCAAGGGTTCCAAATTCTTGTCATATTTTGTGTCAGTTTGGGGCAGATGGCACAAGTGCAGTTTGTTGCCCTGTGCACACATTTATGGGAAGTACCACTCAGAGACTTTTGTCAAGACCCTGCACTGTCTCCGTGCAGGGAGATACACTGGTGGCAGCCCACATTGAGAGCTCAAAAATTGTTGCCGTGTGGAGTGTATCTTCAGGTCAGCGTCTTCTCAGTCTTCCGGCTTCAGAACCTATTATCGATATTTGCCCATTGAACGTGGATGGAATACTTTATTTGTCAGCGCTCTCAGAAAAGTCGTTGCGGTTATATAGTGTAAAGCATACGTGAAAAAAGTTGTGCAAATTCTTACGGTAACTCATAATCTTGTAAATATAACAGTGTGTAAAAGCAGTAATTTTTGATACTTTTGTCAGTATGGTACTTTTTAAAGTATTCTGTGAGTGCTATAAATGTATATATGAATTTTGAAATAAATGTAAAAGTTCAGTTTTAATAATAAATTGTTTCCTAATAGTTAAATGAAATTGTTAAAATGCCACTATTGGATGAATGCCCATTATGAAACAGTTTATTCATAAATTATATATAAAAAACAAAGATGAGGTGACTTACCGAACAAAAGCGCTGGCAGGTCGATAGACACACAAACAAACACAAACATACACACAAAATTCAAGCTTTCGCAACAAACTGTTGCCTCGTCAGGAAAGAGGGAAGGAGAGGGGAAGACGAAAGGAAGTGGGTTTTAAGGGAGAGGGTAAGGAGTCATTCCAATCCCGGGAGCGGAAAGACTTACCTTAGGGGGAAAAAAGGACAGGTATACACTCGCACACACGCACATATCCATCCACACATACAGACACAAGCAGACATATTTAAAGACAAAGAGTTTGGGCAGAGATGTCAGTCGAGGCAGAAGTGTAGAGGCAAAGAAGTTGTTGAAAGACAGGTGAGGTATGAGTGGCGGCAACTTGAAATTAGCGGAGATTGAGGCCTGGCGGATGACGAGAAGAGAGGATATACTGAAGGGCAAGTTCCCATCTCCGGAGTTCGGATAGGTTGGTGTTGGTGGGAAGTATCCAGATAACCCGGACGGTGTAACACTGTGCCAAGATGTGCTGGCTGTGCACCAAGGCATGTTTAGCCACAGGGTGATCCTCATTACCAACAAACACTGTCTGCCTGTGTCCATTCATGCGAATGGACAGTTTGTTGCTGGTCATTCCCACATAGAATGCATCACAGTGTAGGCAGGTCAGTTGGTAAATCACGTGGGTGCTTTCACACGTGGCTCTGCCTCTGATCGTGTACACCTTCCGGGTTACAGGACTGGAGTAGGTGGTGGTGGGAGGGTGCATGGGACAGGTTTTGCATCGGGGGCGGTTACAAGGATAGGAGCCAGAGGGTAGGGAAGGTGGTTTGGGGATTTCATAGGGATGAACTAACAGGTTACGAAGGTTAGGTGGACGGCGGAAAGACACTCTTGGCGGAGTGGGGAGGATTTCATGAAGGATGGATCTCATTTCAGGGCAGGATTTGAGGAAGTCGTATCCCTGCTGGAGAGCCGCATTCAGAGTCTGGTCCAGTCTCGGAAAGTATCCTGTCACAAGTGGGGCACTTTTGTGGTTCTTCTGTGGGGGATTCTGGGTTTGAGGGGACGAGGAAGTGGCTCTGGTTATTTGCTTCTGTACCAGGTCGGGAGGGTAGTTGCGGGATGCGAAAGCTGTTTTCAGGTTGTTGGTGTAATGATTCAGGGATTCCGGACTGGAGCAGATTCGTTTGCCACGAAGACCTAGGCTGTAGGGAAGGGACCGTTTGATGTGGAATGGGTGGCAGCTGTCATAATGGAGGTACTGTTGCTTGTTGGTGGGTTTGATGTGGACGGACGTGTGAAGTTGGCCATTGGACAGGTGGAGGTCAACGTCAAGGAAAGTGGCATGGGATTTGGAGTAGGACCAGGTGAAACTGATGGAACCAAAGGAGTTGAGGTTGGAGAGGAAATTCTGGAGTTCTTCTTCACTGTGAGTCCAGATCATGAAGATGTCATCAATAAATCTGTACCAAACTTTGGGTTGGCAGACCTGGGTAACCAAGAAGGCTTCCTCTAAGCGACCCATGAATAGGTTGGCGTACGAGGGGGCCATCCTGGTGCCCATGGCTCGTACGCCAACCTATTCATGGGTCGCTTAGAGGAAGCCTTCTTGGTTACCCAGGTCTGCCAACCCAAAGTTTGGTACAGATTTATTGATGACATCTTCATGATCTGGACTCACAGTGAAGAAGAACTCCAGAATTTCCTCTCCAACCTCAACTCCTTTGGTTCCATCAGTTTCACCTGGTCCTACTCCAAATCCCATGCCACTTTCCTTGACGTTGACCTCCACCTGTCCAATGGCCAACTTCACACGTCCGTCCACATCAAACCCACCAACAAGCAACAGTACCTCCATTATGACAGCTGCCACCCATTCCACATCAAACGGTCCCTTCCCTACAGCCTAGGTCTTCGTGGCAAACGAATCTGCTCCAGTCCGGAATCCCTGAATCATTACACCAACAACCTGAAAACAGCTTTCGCATCCCGCAACTACCCTCCCGACCTGGTACAGAAGCAAATAACCAGAGCCACTTCCTCGTCCCCTCAAACCCAGAATCCCCCACAGAAGAACCACAAAAGTGCCCCACTTGTGACAGGATACTTTCCGGGACTGGACCAGACTCTGAATGCGGCTCTCCAGCAGGGATACGACTTCCTCAAATCCTGCCCTGAAATGAGATCCATCCTTCATGAAATCCTCCCCACTCCGCCAAGAGTGTCTTTCCGCCGTCCACCTAACCTTCGTAACCTGTTAGTTCATCCCTATGAAATCCCCAAACCACCTTCCCTACCCGCTGGCTCCTATCCTTGTAACCGCCCCCGATGCAAAACCTGTCCCATGCACCCTCCCACCACCACCTACTCCAGTCCTGTAACCCGGAAGGTGTACACGATCAGAGGCAGAGCCACGTGTGAAAGCACCCACGTGATTTACCAACTGACCTGCCTACACTGTGATGCATTCTATGTGGGAATGACCAGCAACAAACTGTCCATTCGCATGAATGGACACAGGCAGACAGTGTTTGTTGGTAATGAGGATCACCCTGTGGCTAAACATGCCTTGGTGCACAGCCAGCACATCTTGGCACAGTGTTACACCGTCCGGGTTATCTGGATACTTCCCACCAACACCAACCTATCCGAACTCCGGAGATGGGAACTTGCCCTTCAGTATATCCTCTCTTCTCGTCATCCGCCAGGCCTCAATCTCCGCTAATTTCAAGTTGCCGCCACTCATACCTCACCTGTCTTTCAACAACTTCTTTGCCTCTACACTTCTGCCTCGACTGACATCTCTGCCCAAACTCTTTGTCTTTAAATATGTCTGCTTGTGTCTGTATGTGTGGATGGATATGTGCGTGTGTGCGAGTGTATACCTGTCCTTTTTTCCCCCTAAGGTAAGTCTTTCCACTCCCGGGATTGGAATGACTCCTTACCCTCTCCCTTAAAACCCACTTTCTTTCGTCTTCCCCTCTCCTTCCCTCTTTCCTGACGAGGCAACAGTTTGTTGCGAAAGCTTGAATTTTGTGTGTATGTTTGTGTTTGTTTGTGTGTCTATCAACCTGCCAGCGCTTTTGTTCGGTAAGTCACCTCATCTTTGTTTTTTATATATAATTTTTCCCACGTGGAATGTTTCCTTCCATTATATTCATATCATTAGTTTATTCATAAAGTTTGAAGTTTAAATGTGAAAAAAAACTGAAAAGTACATTATGAAAGAAGCTCGTATTTTTGCAGATTAATTAATTCCAAAACACAGTCTACAAATGTTGATGTACACATCAAAATATAATCTAGGACTATTTCATAAATTAAGGAGAAAAGTTCTATTTTTGTTGTCCAGGTAAGTTGACGATTTCATATTTGTGCAAAAAATTGAATACTTCATGCAAGTGATGCAGACATGTGTAAACTGTTGTCAACTATACCTGGAGAACATCACAACTTGCAGACTAAAGTCAGCGTTCGGGGGTGGGGTGTAAGATTTTCTCAAAAGCTAAAATTTGTATGTTATTTCTTGGTAGTTCTGGCCTTAAAGTAGATTTTTGTGTGATGCCCATCATATCATTAACAGAAAGTAATTAAGGCAAGTGAGACAGACATAAGGCTTCTGTAGGAAACATGGATAGGTGGGACGTATAAATAAATTGTAATTTTTGGCAAAAGCTGACATCCCCAGTGGTTGTATGATTATAACTTTTAATAATCTGATGTACATTCAGAGTAACTGGCAATGTAAAAGATCTGTTTTAGATGTAATAAAACTGATATTGATAAGGAGTGGCCGTGTAGGTGGTGATGAATAGCTAAGGTTTCAGGCAGTTGCTGGCAATTAGATGGCAAACTTGAGTTTTGTATCATTGCCGTGGGTGGTGGGCAGATGAATTCTCATTAACATCCTCTGACTTTTGAGGATAGTTAAGGTGGCTGAGAACTTATGAATGAGAGAATATTCTGTGGAAATGGGCAGTAAAGGTAGTAGACTATGTAAAAAGAGAGTAAGAGCTATTTGCAGAAAGCTGAGCTCTTCATGTATACTGACAGCAGCAAGGCAGAGTATAGTGTGCACTTCTGGTTGGTATTAGAATGACACTACTGCAGCTAGTAGTCATGTTTGCATTATATTTGGTTACTGTAGTCCTTGTGTGCTGGGAAATAGCCCCAGGTTATTTGAGAACAGCATAAAATGCAATTTGTTACTCGGATGCAGAGTGCAATTATAAGAATGTTTTCAGAGGAAGCAAGAAGTAGCTATTGCAGTAGATGCTGCCATTACTATAGATAGTAAGTAGTTAACACTGCAGGTTTGTCTTTGTGGGATGTAAGTGGAGCAACTGTACTTAATTCCTAGGTATCGCAAGCCGTCTGTCGCTATGTAAATATGTATTTCTTATCTCATGTTTGCCTTCCTCTTGTGCAAACAACAGACTGATTGACTGTCAATTAAAACATGGAGATTTTAATGTGTTTGTTTGCTGCTCTCCTCCTGTAAGTGGGTACAATGAAGTCTGATCTGATTTTGGACAGTAAGCCATGTCGCACAGAACTGATTTTTGCATTGTGACGCTGCACCGAGGCAATTAAACATCCTGCAATTCCAATTGCTTTATTATGGTACCTCCCCGTAGCTCAGTACAAGAAGTGCCAACTTGACAGTTATCATTCATCGGACTTCTGCATGTTGTCGCCCCAGAGTGCTGACGGAGCGCAGCATCAGCTGGGCAGTGGCCCCTGATGCATCTGCTCCCGTCAGCAGTGACTTAAGCTCGAGGTGGCCTCAATTAGCTGCAACTGCGTGCATTGCGGGACAGCTTGCACAGCACACACTGTCCAGAGGTGCCAGGCTGGTGAAGTAATGGCAGTGACCCACAGCCCCTGAGTCATTGCCAGCAAGCTGCTTTCCAGGACTGGTGGCAGCAGCTGCTCTGACAGTCGAACTGTGGCCATCAATGGTATTCCAATAGTGGCCAAGCAGCACAGCTCTCTGGTGACTGAGCTGCAATATAAAAGTGAGTTCAGTATAATAAGGCTAAATATTTACGTGCTTCTGAGCTGTGCTCATTTGGATTTTGCTATGCCTTGTGGCACATCTATTAAACATTTAGGCGACTGCCAGTGTGGAAAGGCCTTTGTGCCATCTACTGCTCTGGGCACTGCTGTGTCAACTATTTCCACAGCCTGCAAGGCTGGTTTGCGACACAACATAGCGTTAAGCATAACACACACACTTGCATGTGTCTGGCACTGCAGCAGTTCACTTCCAACTTCAGGCATTTACGACGAAACAAGCTCAGTACACTACATTGCCCTCTCCTTTAACAAGACCCAGTCCCTTGGGTCACCTTAAACTATATTGTTGTTGTTGTTGTGGTCTTCAGTCCAGGGACTGGTTTGATGCTGCTCTCTAAACTATATTATAACTAGAATGACAAGTTCCTTGGCGACTGGCCAAGGTGGCTTCAGTTTGCTCTTTCACTCAAAATTCCTCTTACCACCACATTTTCTTATGCACTGCTTATCCTAAACTCTGACAGTCCCTTTCTAGCTGAACTAAACTTAACTTATAGTTCCCTCTGTTGCCTCTTTAAGTCCTGGGAATCCAGTGAACTGGGATTTTGAACAATGGCTGGGATCAAACTTCGTCTCGTGTTCTGCTTCTTGTACATTTTTTTTACTGAGTATCCCTCACCTACCATGAGGATTTGCCCATCCTGTCCGTTAATAAGTTTGTCTGTGGACTGAATTAACTCCAGGGTTAAGTTGAGTTGAAAGATGTCAAATTCATGCCTGGTAACACTTTCAAAGTGTCTCTGGTCTTTACAACACAGGCTGTGAAATGCTAAGTCCTGAAATTGTGGCAGGTAGATAGAAAGTAGGTCCCACTATTTGCATGATACCCTGTTTATTAGTATTCCACTTCCATCCAGTTACACCCTTTTTGATGACGTGAGCTTACCCTGTTTGTAGTAACTGCCTGCTACAATCACTTTATTGAAGGTAGAGTACAGCCAGCACACTGGAACCTGCTTGAAGTGCAACTCAGCCTGTAATCCAATTAAAATTACTGCATGATTGACTGACTGCAGTGGCCAGGGGCAGTGTTGCCAGTGTGCAATCAGCCACGCTTCACAAGGTGCTCAGAACAGGCAACACAGCAAGCACATGACGCTCGAGAAAGAACTAAGATTGGCTAGAGGTTGGCTCTATCGCCTGACTCGCTGAAACGTCAGTCACAAAGTAATTGTAATCGAAGTGCAATCCTTTCCCAGTCTTTGACCCAGCAGTGACTTCACTGCACAAGAGTTCTCACTCTCTCACTACACTCTTTGAACAGTCAATCACATTATATCCCTGTAACACTTCTGTAACACCACTTCTATGTGCTTGCTCTTGTCATCGGCAATTAGCAACAACCACTATAACCTTACCCAGACAAACTTCAACACCCTCTGCTTGATGGGCGTAATGCCCCTCCCTTAATATAATAATTAGAAAACTGTTCTTTCTCGTTGCGACATTGCAGATTAATATCATTTTTACAACAGTGTACTTCCCATTTTAAAAAAGGTAACATCATACGGTTAACACTTGGTTTAAGAATCATGAAAGAAGGTTGTATACATGGAAGAACCCTGGAGATACTAGAAGGTTTCAGATAGATTATATAATGGTAAGACAGAGATTTAGGAACCAGGTTTTAAATTGTAAGACATTTGCAGGGGCAGATGTGGACTCTGACCACAATCTATTGGTTATGACCTGTAGATTAAAACTGAAGAAACTGCAAAAAGGTGGGAATTTAAGGAGATGGGACCTGAATAAACTGAAAGAACCAGAGGTTGTACAGAGTTTCAGGGAGAGCATAAGGGAACAATTGACAGGAATGGGGGAAAGAAATACAGTAGAAGAAGAATGGGTAGCTTTGAGGGATGAAGTAGCGAAGGCAGCAGAGGATCAAGTAGGTAAAAAGACGAGGGCTAGTAGAAATCCTTGCGTAACAGAAGATATATTGAATTTAATTGATGAAAAGAGAAAATACAAAAATGCAGTAAGTGAAGCAGGCAAAAAGGAATACAAACATCTCAAAAATGAGATCGACAGGAAGTGCAAAATGGCTAAGCAGGGATGGCTAGAGGACAAATGTAAGGATGTAGAGGCTTATCTCACGAGGGGTAAGATAGATACTGCCTACAGGAAAATTAAAGAGACCTTTGGAGATAAGAGAACGACTTGTATGAATATCAAGAGCTCAGATGGAAACCCAGTTCTAAGCAAAGAAGGGAAAGCAGAAAGGTGGAGGGAGTATATAGAGGGGTCTATACAAGGGCGATGTACTTGAGGACAATATTATGGAAATGGAAGAGGACGTAGATGAAGATGAAATGGGAGATACGATACCGTGTGAAGAGTTTGACAGAGCACTGAAAGACCCGAGTCGAAACAAGGCCCCCGGAGTAGACAATATTCCATTGGAACTACTGATGGCCTTGGGAGAGCCAGTCCTGACAAAACTCTACCATCTGGTGAGCAAGATGTATGAAACAGGCGAAATACCCTCAGACTTCAAGAAGAATATAATAATTCCAATCCCAAAGAAAGCAGGTGTTGACAGATGTGAAAATTACCAAACAGTCAGTTTAATAAGCCACAGCTGCAAAATACTAACACGAATTCTTTACAGACGAATGGAAAAACTAGTAGAAAACGACCTCAGGGAAGATCAGTTCGGATTCCGTAGAAACACTGGAACACATGAGGCAATACTGACCTTAAGACTTATCTTAGAAGAAAGATTAAGGAAAGGCAAACCTACGTTTCTAGCATTTGTAGACTTAGAGAAAGCTTTTGACAATGTTGACTGGAATACTCTCTTTCAAATTCTAAAGGTGGCAGGGGTAAAATACAGGGAGCGAAAGGCTATTTACAATTTGTACAGAAACCAGATGGCAGTTATGAGTCGAGGGGCATGAAAGGGAAGCAGTGGTTGGGAAGGGAGTGAGACAGGGTTGTAGCCTGTCCCCGATGTTATTCAATCTGTATATTGAGAAGCAGTGAAGGAAACAAAAGAAAAATTCGGAGTAGGTATTAAAATCCATGGAGAAGAAATAAAAACTGTGAGGTTTGCCGATGACATTGTAATTCTGTCAGAGACAGCAAAGGACTTGGAAGAGCAGTTGAACGGAATGGATAGCGTCTTGAAAGGAGGATATAAGATGAACATCAACAAAAGCAAAACAAGGATAATGGAATGTAGTCGAATTAAGTCGGGTGATGCTGAGGGAATTAGATTAGGAAATGAGACACTTAAAGTAGTAAAGGAGTTTTGCTATTTGGGGAGCAAAATAACTGATGATGGTCGAAGTAGAGAGGATATAAAATGTAGACTGGCAATGGCAAGGAAAGCGTTTCTGAAGAAGAGAAATTTGTTAACATCGAGTATAGATTTAAATGTCAGGAAGTCATTTCTGAAAGTGTTTGTATGGAGTGTAGCCATGTATGGAAGTGAAACATGGACAGTAAATAGTTTGGACAAGAAGAGTATAGAAGCTTTCAAAATGTGGTGCTACAGAAGAATGCTGAAGATTAGATGGGTAGATCACATAACTAATGAGGAGGTACTGAATAGGATTTGGGAGAAGTGAAGTTTGTGGCACAACTTGACTAGAAGGGATCAGTTGGTTGGACATGGTCTGAGGCATCAAGGGATCACCAATTTAGTATTGGAGGGCAGCATGGAGGGTAAAACTCGTAGAGGGAGACCAAGAGATGAATACACTAAGCAGATTCAGAAGGATGTAGGTTGCAGTAGGTACTGGGAGATGAAGAGGCTTGCACAGGATAGAGTAGCATGGAGAGCTGCATCAAACCAGTCTCAGGACTGAAGACCACAACAACAACAACAACAACAACAACAACAACATACAGTATGTCAAAAGCTCAACGTGGTGTCTGCATCCAGAGGCTTTTCTATAGTGTGTTGTTTCAGTATCCATTGTTAGAGCCAGAGTGTTTAGAGACTGGGCATGAAGCAAATACTTTCCTTTGCGCAGAAAATATGGCTTCATTAACAATTGAATAGACTTGATCCTTACTCACTTTCTCAGATTCAAGACTCGAGGTTAATACACACAACTTAAGACCATTTACATTCTTTCACATCGAAATGAGCTACATGCATCTTTAAGCCACCAGCTCTAAGATCGATCTGGTGCAATTAGCTAAGGGAACAATAATATAAGAAATACTATTTTTTTTCTTGAACACTCCTTGACATTGAGTCAGTGTAATGCTGATGTGACTTCAGATTTTATATTTTACATCAGATTTAATTTATTAAATATTTCTTGTGAATACATATTTCTTTAAAGATTTTTAAGAATGACTGCTGTTGATAATATTTATAAAATGTTGACAATAATCAACCAGTAACCTTCTTGTCATACATGGATTTCAGTTATATATCAGTATTATAAAAATAAAGATATAAATGGTAACATGTTTCGTTTGCATTTAAAATTGTATGGTAAAACAATAATAAAAAATGTAGGTTTGTTTTTTAGAGCATTTGCTGTTATTTGCAAATCAATCTTCATAGTGTATCCTCGCAATATGTGAACATATCCACACACAAAAAAAAGAATATTTAAGGCAAAATTGCATCCAACGACTGGAAAACTCTGTGAACACCCACAGCTACGGATAATGTAATTTACCTATGGAAATGAATCCACACCTGATCAGAATTTAGATGGTATCACATTTTTTGTTACATGACCAAAAGCTCTGTCAGATCCTGATTTATTACAACATCCCCCTCACACAGAATTTGTATAGGACTGTGTGACTTCAGGTATCACACATGAAAATAAATTGTCCTAAGGAAGATTTTTATCTATAGTTGAATATTCTGGAAGTTGTTTATTGTGGAAACTCTTGTAGCAACAGTGTTACAATATTTTAGAATATACCAAATGAAGTTATGAAGATATTTGCATAAAGTCATAAGAAAATTTACATCTGCAACATTTTTTTGTGAAAATTGTTGATATTAAAGAAAATAGTCAAATTTCTTGTATGTTTCATTAATAAGAAGTGTGAGGATACTTGACTTCCATGCTGTTTACTTAAATATTTCTTGTACGATGAAAAAGTAATTTTTTGAGTACGAAGGAAAAATTATGTTTTAGAATATCATTTCATATTTTGGTGTACTTTTGTAATACACTTAAAAGAATTGAAATATTTGATTTTCTCTCTTTGTTTAGACATAGAATAACTTTTTGAAATACCTATAATTTATGTTCAAGATTGTTGGTGGTATTCGTTATACAGGGCGAGTCACTAAGTACTGCCTCCGAAAGTATGATAGGAGCTGAAAAGTTTGTAGGACAAAAGTTGCATGGGACAGCGGGGGCCATGATATGACGTTGGTTTTTTTTGTTGCTAGGTGGGGTCGCTTCAGAGATGGTCAACTTTGTTTTTTTAAATAGGATGCTATAGTTTGGTACTTATTTTCTGATAGCAGCTATCGAGACGAATCCAGTGATGTGTAACATTAAGGTCTTTGAAGGTAAACGGAGGTCAAAAAGGTGGCATTAATGCCCATTTACAGAAGGTGTTCGAAGTGATGACCACTGGCAGCAATGCAGTGCTCCAATCTTATCATGGATTGAGTGGTATTCCTTCTCACATTGGCATTTATTGAAGCACATGCTCTGATAATTCTCTCTCGCATATCTTCAGGTGTAGTTGGAGCGTCTTTATAAACAATGTCTTTTGCAAACCCCACAAGAAAAAATCCAGAGGCGTCAAGTCTGGCGAACGATTCAGCCACGACACATCTCCCCCGCATCCAATTCAACGATCTGGGAATTCTCTCTCCAGTTCATTTCTAGCCATCAGCGAAAAATGTGCCGGACACCCATCGTGTTGATACCACATTCTGTTCCTTGTTCCTAAAGGTATTTCTTGCAATAACAGACCTATGTTTCTTGCAGGAATGTGGTGTACTTCCTACCACTGAGATTTCCTTCAATGAAATAGGGGCCTATAATTCTGTCCTCCAGAATCCCACACCATACATTCACCGACCAGTTTTTGGTGTGCAACTTGCCACAGCCAACGTGGATTTTCAGTTGCCCAATAATACATGTTATGCAAATTGACATTTCCATGGTTTGTGAATGTAGCCTCGTCAGTAAATAGAATCAAATTAATAAATGTGTCACCCCCCTGAATCTGAAGTTGAGCACGTCGGCAGTATTCAATGCGACACATACAAACTGTACCAGTTAATTCTTGGTGTAGACTGATATGGTAAGGATGATACTTAAGGCGATGCAGAACACGAACAACATTACTCTGGCTCATGGCAGATTGCCTTGCGATTTGATGTGAAAGAACACAAAGACCTCAAACCATGGTGGCAAGAGTACAAATTTCCATTTCCTTGGAAGAAACTATCCTTTGCCGGATTTTTTTCTGATGCGTTAAAGATCCAGTTGTTCTCAATTTATCATACACATATTTAAATGTAAGACATGTAAGGTCAGCATGTTGAGGATATCTTTCAGCTCTCGCTGAATGTCGCTGACATTCTCCGTAAACGAGAAGCTATCGACTTGTTCTTGATTCAACGATACTAGTCCTACCGTTCCTATAAGTGTTGTACTGTGAAACCATCAAATGGCGTTTGCATGTCAATGGCACGTTGGATGGATACGCCGTATTCGGCGAGTATTTAATCGTGATAAGATTGCAGCACTGCATTGATACCAATGGTCGTCACTTCGAACACCTTGTGTAAATGGACGTTCATTCCACCTTTTCGACCTTCAAAGGCCTTACAGTTATACATCATTGGATTCGTCTCAATAGCCGCTATCGGAAAATACACTACTGGCCATTAAAATTGCTACTCCATGAAGATGACGTGCTACAGACGCGAAATTTAACTGACGAGAAGAAGATGCAAATTCTTAGCTTTTCAGAGCATTCACACAAGGTTGGCGCCGGTGGCGACACCTAGAACGTGCTGACATGAGGAAAGTTTCCAACTGATTTCTCACACACAAACAGTAGTTGTCCGACGTTGCGTGGTGAAACGTTGTTGTGATGCCTCGTGTAAGGAGGAGAAATGCGTACCATCACGTTTCTGACTTTGATAAAGGTCAGATTGTAGCCTGTCGCCAACGACTATTAGCAGAATATGGAATCGGTGGGTTCAGCAGGGTAATATGGAACGCTGTGCTGGATCCCAACGGCCTCATATCCTTAGCAGTAGAGATGACAGGCATCTTATCCGCATGGATGTAACGGGTCGTGCAGCCACGTCTCGATCCCCGAGTCAACAGGTGGGGACGTTTGCAAGACAACAACCATCTGCACAAACAGTTCGACGATGTTTGCAGCAGCATGGACTATCAGCTCGGAGGCCGTGGCTGCGGTTACCCTTGACGCTGCATCACAGACAGGAGCACCTGCGATGGTGTACTCAGTGACGAACTTGGGTGCACGAATGACGAAACGTCATTTTTTTGGATGAATCCAAGTTCTGTTTACAGCATTGTGATGGTCGCATCGGTGTTTGGCGACATCGCGGTGACAGCACATTGGAAGCGTGTAGTCGTCATCGCCATACTGGCGTTTCACCCGGCGTGATGGTACGGGGTGCCATTGGTTACATGCCTCGGTCACCTCTTGTTCGGATTAACGACACTTTGAACAGTGGACGTTACATTTAAGATGTGTTACAACCCTTAGCTCTACCCTTCATTCGATACCTCCGAAACCCTACATTTCAGCAGGATAATGCACGATCGCATGTTGCAGGTCCTGTACGGGCCTTTCTGGATACAGAAAATGTTCGACTGCTGCCCTGGCCAACACATTCTCCAGATATCTCACCAATTGAGAACGTCTGGTCAATGGTGGCCGAGCAACTGGCTCATCACAATACGCCAGTCACTTCTCTTGATGAACTGTGGTATCGTGTTGAGGCTGCATGGGCAGCTGTACCTGTACACGCCACCCAAGCTCTGTTTGACTCAATGCCCAGGCGTATCAAGGCCGTTATTACGGCCAGAGGTAGTTGTTCTGGGTACTCATTTCTCAGGATCTATGCCCCCTAAATTGTGTGAACATGTAATTACATGTCCGTTCTAGTACAATATATGTGTCCAATGAATACCCGTTTATCACTGCATTTCTTCTTGGTGTAACAATTCTAATGGCCAGTAGTGTAAGTACCAAACCATAGCATCCCATTTTAAAAGAAATTTACCTTCATATCTGACGCGACCCACCTAGCAACAAAAAACCAACGTCATATTATGGCCCCCTTTGTCCCACACAACATTTGTCCCACAAACTTTCCAGCTACTATTGTAATTCCAGAGTTATTCTAGGTGGCAATAGTTAGTGACCTGGTATAACAGCATAGGTTTAATATGTCACACAAAAAATAAATTAGGCACTCATCTCTATCATTATTATTTACTTTTTATGGCCTTCATTGGACCACTCTAGCCCACTTTATACAAAGAAATTTTCAGTTACCTGTCAGCCCAGTACTTCTTCATTCTGTCGGATCTCATCCTTCTTTCTTCATCGGAAATCACCCTTGCTATTGTCTGTTTGTTGATTCTCATTTGCAGTCTGGTTTGTTTGTCTATGAGTTTCCTGATTTTTGTCAGTTTTGTTTCTTAGGTCTTCCAGTGTAATATGTAGCTCATCCATATCTTCCTTGATATTTGTAGTCCACTTAATGTTGCACTTAACTATTCCACAACTGTTCTATTATTCTCCTGATGATTCTGTTCTCCGATGTTCTGACTAGATGTCCAAAAAATGAAATGCATTTCTTCCTGATTGTAGTCATTACCGGTTCTATTTCCTTGTAGACTGTTTCATTTGTAGCTGCTTTCCCATGTCCATCCTTCTGGTATGATTTGTTGATGCACATTCTGATGATTCTTCTCTCTATTTTGAGTATTTTGTCTATTTGTGCAGTGTTAGTTGTTTTGAAGATGGTTTCACTTGCGTATGTTATTTCTGGTTGAGTGGCTGTTTTGTAGTGTTTTAATTTTGTGGCTGTTGACACGCTCTTTTTTGTTGTAGGTGTTCTTGGTGATGTATTGTGCTGTAGCCAATTCGTTTATTCTGTTATGCAATATTGGCTTTTCATTGAGGTTATATGTTATGATTTCTCCCAGATATTTAAAATTTTGATTTCTTGGTTTCCTATGGCAATTTTATTCGTGAGTGATGGGTCAGTTAACATGATGTCTGTTTTTTTCAAAGGATATTCCAAGACCAATTTTCTGTGCTATTTCCTGTAGTGAGATAACTTGTTTGGTTTCCTGAATACTGTTGGACAAGACAACAAGGTCATCAGCAAATCCTAGACAATTTAAACTTATGTTGTCTTTGGGTCTTCCAATTTGGATGTTCTGTGGGTTAGTCTTGTACCTTTCCCTCATTATGTATTCTAAAGCACAGTTGAACAGCAAGGGTACCAAGCAGTCTCCTTGTCTTAAACCTGTTTTTATGATGACTGGCTCAGAGTGTCCCCCCCCCCCCCCCCTCCCCGAACTTTACTTTTGATACAGTGTTGGTTGAGGTGAGTTCTATCAATTTAATTAAATTTGTATGGAGCCCGAAATTTCTTAAGATTTTTAACATTGTGGGTCTATGGATACAGTCATATGCTTTTTTAAAGTCCACAAAGGTTATTACAAGAGGTTTATTTCATTTCTTGTAATATGCTATGGCTAATTTTAAAGTGATGGTATGTTCTGCACAGCTTCTTCAAGGTCTGAAGCCTCCTTGGTATTCACCTAATTTTCCTCTAGTTGTTCTTTGATCCTTTTGTATAGGATTCTGGAGAAAATCTTGTATGTGCAGTTTAAGAGAGAGAGAGACCTCCATAATTATCTGGGATCTTTTGTCTCCTTTTCTGTGGAGTGGGTGGATTATTGCTGTGGTCCAACGTTCAAGGAACTTTTCTGTTATGCAGATTTTTGTTAGGGCTATGTGTAAGGATGTTCGAACTGTGGTATCACTGGCATATATCCACATTCCTGCAAAAACTTTGTCTTCTCCACATGCTTTATAATTTTTCATTTCTCCAAGTGTCGTTTCCACCTCTTGGGTTGTTGGAGGATTTAAGGTCGGGACATACATGTCCTGACCGTGTCCGTGCCGAGACACGTCCGAGTATCGGCCGTCACCCGGACAACGAAATACAACATTAAAACAAATGTAGCGGGCCTCACTTGACCGGGCCGTGCACGGCGAACGTCAACGGGCCGGGCGGGATTCGCCGTGTTTAATTTTCCACGTGACGGACACGTCCTGACGGTAGAATTGTCTTGTGAGCTGCGCAAGACTGTTCTGTGTACAAAACAAGGATGTGGAACGACTAATAGAAGAAGTTCGTAAGTTTCCTGTTCTTTACGATCAGGGAAGTGAAAACTACAGGAATATCGAGTACAAAGATAGAGTTTGGAAGACAATTGCAACAGATCTAAAAGCCAAAGGTAAGATAAAAACTATACAAGGTTTAATACCCGAAAGACATTTATTTACTTTTTATTTTACAAACAGATGTTTGGTTTATGTCATCGTTATATCGCCTCGACGCGCAGGTCGCCGAAGTGGCGTCAAATTGAAAGACCTGCACCAGGCGAACGGTCTACCCGACGGGAGGCCCTAGCCACACGACATTTCCATTTTATCGTTATATCGCCAAGGCGACATGTTCTTGCCATTCCACAGTCCCTTGTGGTGAATTCAGTAATTTTTTGAGTTGTTCTCGCACAGCAAATGCAACATCTGTTGATCTCCCACGAATTCTAGGTAGGTTTCGAAGATTTGATGATCTTCCGGATCCTTCAGCAGTTTCCTTTTCATCCATTCTCTGTTGGGGCACCCTATAACATTCCATTTTTCGAATAAAGTTGTACAGTACACACGCAGCCGTCATTGTAAGGTTATTAGGTTCTCCCAGAAGGATTCTTCTAAATATTCGAAATTTCTGTTGCAATATACCGAATGCATTTTCGGATATTCTTCTTGCGCGACTCAAACGATAATTAAATATAGCCTTGTCATTTGTTAAGTTCCTGCCAGGATATGGTCGCATGAGGTATGTTTTGAGAGGAAAAGCTTCATCGCCTACAATTACCATTGGAAGTTCAACATCAGTTCCGGGACGCTAAGCGTATTGTTTTTTTGTAATTCCAATAGAGACTTCCTGAGTTGTTTGGAGCCTGTATTGTTACGTGCTTTCCATCTAAAGATCCAATGCAGTTTAGAAACACCCATTTTGTCCAAAACTCCTCGGCTATAGCATTCCATTTTCTTCATTCGGCACAGGCATCACCTCTTCTAACAATAAATCGATAACAGCTCTAGAGGTGTCATGGACGATGGCCCCAACTGTGGATTTTCCCAACCTGTAGCTGAAGAAAATAGTTTAAAAGGAATCTCCTGTAGCAAGGAACCTGAAAAAAATTGAACTGTATAAGATGAGAAATACTGTATAATCTATAAACTGTTTGCAGCACTTTATACCTTGTAATATAAATACGCGGTTTAAAATATTTTTGCTACAGGTGGAACAGAGGAATGCAAAAAAAAAAAGGGCATCTGTTCGTGACCAACTAAGGAAGACCCTGCAGAAAAGGAAAACTGTTCCAGGACAAGCTGCTGTTCATCAACATAAATATAAGTATGAACATCTCTTAAAGTTCCAGCTACCTTACATGGTAGAACGAGAAACAGTTTCCAATGTTCCTTACACGCAAGACAATAATGAGCATAAACAAGAATCAAATACAGATTCCCAAGAGGAGCAGTCTGTTGTTGAAAACGAAAAAGAGTCTATACAAGACGACATTGCAGATGAAGAATCGATCATTAAAACCCAGGGTAGTAAACAGAGAATTTGAGAGAGCACTCGGCGTTCCCAGACGTCCTCAGCGCATTCGTCCATCACTTCAGATAAGAACACGTTTATGAAACCACCACTGAAACGAAAATTTCAGCGTGAGGTTAAACCACAAGAATCTGCGTCAATCCAGCTCATGGCTTACATTTTGGCAGAAAAAAGCTGAAAAACGGAGAGAAATACAAAAACCAGTTGGTGGTTCTTTTGGCTGGTATAGCACCAGCCCTAAAATCGTTGCATCCACTACTTTTTCATCAAGATAAAAGTAGGATTTTTTTCAATTGTACAAGACTTTGAACTGAAGCAACTCATGAATGACGTATCAGTCCATCAGCTCACTCCATCATCCTCCAATTCCTCAGCAAAATCTGTTTCAACACCATATCCTTCACCTGTGGAAAGCAAATCAACAGAACGTACACAGCAGCGTTTGGATCTGCAAAGGGACTCCCAAAATTCGTATATAAATAACCAAAGCCATCATCCTCAAAGTTCCCCTGTATCCTCATCAGCTTCAGAAACTAATTCACTGAATAGTCCTCATTTGTTTTTCTTAGGTAGTAGAAATTTAACTGTATTATTTACTAACTTATGTATTTATCTTTCAATTTCTAAAGAAATAAAATAAAAATGCTGTCCTTAAAACTTCTTATTTATTTGTGTTCTGTGTACTTTTCTTTAACCTACCTTAAAAAAACAGCTAGTCGTTCTTTGGGTGAAACTGATACTCTCCATAAAGTGTCGTTTCTTTCTCAGTCTTGGTTCTAGTTTCTTTAAAAGATCACAGAAGGTGTACTGCGTCATCCTAAAATATTCATAAAACTTAGTCTCATAATCTATGAGATGAGAAAATAGTGTTCGAAACTCTCCCTGTACTGGTCTTGTTTTCCACGCACTGTGGATCCATAATTTTCTTCTTCTTGTTTGCCTTCGTTCTTTTTCCTCTTCGTCTAAAGCAAGTGCTGTAAGTCCTAATTCACTACTACGAAAATTAGTGAACATGTTTTACAGCTTTCACAAACAGAAAAACAGATCAACGCGACCGCGTCACTACGAGGAACAACAAAGACATGGACGTGCCGCGGTCATGTGTGGCTCCTGCAGGAACGGACCGGACCACGGCCATCACTCGTCGGATGCTCGGCCCTGACACGGCCCGGACGTGTGTGTCCCGACCTTTATGAGATCAGGTGGAGTCCTGACGGGTGTGTCTGTATTAATTGCTAGAAGTTCCTGGGGTTTTTCACAGTTCAAAAGTTTACTAAATGCTTTTGCCATGATTTCGGCATTTTCCTTGTCATTATGTGACATTTTTTCCATCTTCCCTTTTCAGCATTAATGTGGGAGGGGCAAATTTTTGTAATGGTCTTCCAAACATTTTGTAAAAGTCTCTGGAATTGGTTTTGTGGTAATTTTCTTCTATTGAGCCGATTAGGTCTTTCTGTGACTGTCTCTTGGTTTGCCTGATAATTTAAGTGAACTTTTTCCTGATATTTCTGAGGTTGGTTACATTTTCTTCTGTTTCGTGTGTTTGAAATTTTAAACATGCATGATGTATTTCGTCATTAATTTTGTCACAATCTGAGTTCCACCAGACATGTCTTTTATGTGGGTTCAATGGGGCTAAATTTTCTGCTTGTTGCCTGAGAATTTGAACCAGTTCTTCTAAATTTTCTGTTCGTTTTATGTTTTGTGTAAATTCACTATATTTATCATTTCTAATTAATTGGTGAGGATCGAAGTTCCTCTTTCCTTTATTGCACTTTGGTTTCTTTTTTAGTGGTGTGAATTTAATTTTGATTTTGACAATGTAATGATGTGAACTTGTACCTACCCCTCTTAATTTTTACCTTTTTCTCTTTTCCTGTTGAATGTATCTTACTTAATTTCTGACTCTTCATATGGTTTTACGCAAGGTGTATTCGACCCAGGAATTTTTAGAGTTCCGGGAATTTTTCATTGTTTTAGTTTTTAGTTAATTTTGTCTGCTAAGAACTGATGTCTAACAAAGGATATACTGTATCCCGCTACTACAGAATAATACTGCAGCAATGAAACAAAAACAAAAGAAAAAACGAAAATAAAACTTAAGTTGCAAAGGGAATGGGCCATTTACAACAAAATACAGTGCTAATACGAGCTTCTGCGAAGAGCAAAAATGTCAAAGTGTAAGAAGACTATGCAATGCTTGATAACAAGTTTTCTACCGATGAGCGTGGCGTCACAACTGTTTACATTAATGGTGTGTTCCAACTTTGGTGATACAAGCTGCTTGAGTTTTGAGGTTGGGTGAGTTCATAGTGTAGCCAAACTTAAATATGAAGTGGGAAACGGAGAATAATGTTCGCTTTTTGGATATCTATGCTTTTCATAGGTGTTTGTGGGATTTCACTGATGCCGATTACAAAAATAAGCAACATACTGCTGCCACTGAGACTGTCTTGTGCGATCATAACATAGATGCTTTGACAATATCTGAGGTGCAGGGCAAAATGTATTGAGTTAGCAGCATATACACCACTGAATTAAGAAAAATACAACCAAGTGTAATTCTAGCTGTGGCAATGCTCTTGTCTACAAGACGGCCAAGTTGGTCAACTCCTTGTTAAGGAATATTGTTGACAGGAGGGAAGGCTGTACCAATTCAAGAAGCTGCATTCTTTATTCAGTATTCATCTACTTAAAATGTCACTGCAGTGCTCCCCATTCACATAACTTAGAATTTTGAAATATTGCCACTGTACAAATCTATCTTCAAGAGAGTAGTTTGCAAACCATTCTCTTCTTAATGCGGCTTGCTTCGAATAATGATTGTTGCTAATGTTGATAATTATCACTGTCAATGTTAATAACAATTGGTGTTAATGAAATAGCGTCATCACAGATTAAAACCGTATCTTACAGCATGCCTAGTGTTCTCGGTTGTAATGCATGTAATATGATATGTAATGTCAGTTGTGGCGCTAGTGCTTCATGGATCACAGTACCTTTATTCCTTATCGCATAATTAACTCTATTTAGAAGAAACATGAACAGCTCTGGTTAGGTTACATTCTAAGATAATTAAAAGAACTTCCTGGATCTTCCGTTATAAATTATTTCAGCAAGGGTGCTGAGCAACCGAGCTGACGTCTTTCCTTCATCCAGTCATGAATCGAAACAGGTTTCTTATTTTGTTTCTTATGCAGTGATTCCACGCAACAAGCTTTAACTCCATCACAACTTGTGCGAGGTGCAGATGCCAGAACTTTCATTTCAGACACGACTCTGGGACCCACAAAACGACGAATCTGAAGTGTGTACTGGTGTCGCCGTACCTACAGTCATATATGAAACCACTTGCGAGCAACTCATTCCACGCAACGAGTGACGCAACCCAATGTCGTCGTGTGAACTAGGCTTTAAGCTAGTTTACACGACGACATTAGGTTGCGCTATTCGTTAGGTGGAATGAGTTGCACGCAAATGGCTTGATGTTTGACTGTAGAGACGGCGCCACCAGTATACGCTAAAGTTTAAGCTTAGTTTACATGACGACACTAGGTTGCAGGCAACTATGCTACCGGCTACTGCACATGCGTGCCGCACGTTTGCGCATCTCGTTGGTGAAACTAAACACTTTCGGCGTTTTCCTGCTTTGGCGACACTAGTTGCATGAGTTTTGAGGTTGTGTGTTCGTAGAATGTAGACGAACTGAAATGAAGTTGGGGAACAGAGACTAATGTTCGCTTTTTGGGTATTTATGCTTTGCATAGGTGTTCGTGAGATTTCAGTGATGCAGATTACAAAAATAAGTAACATATTGCTGCCGCTGAGACCGTCATGTGCGATTATAACGTAGATAGTTTGACAAAATCTGAGCTGCAGGGCAAAATTTTGAGTTAGGAACACATAGACAATTGAATTAAGAAAAATACAAGCAAGTGTATTTCTAGCTGTGGCAATGCCCTCGTCTACAATACTAAAATCCCATCGTTCGAGTTGGCCAACTCTGTTAAGGAATATTGTTGACAGGAGGGAAGGCGTGGCAGGCAGCGAAAGACATCCCCTCAGGCTGATCAGAAAGCCTCCCCGGTGCGTCTGACAAACAGGTTTCAGGCACTGTCTCTGTCTGATCCAGATGCAGCTCCCTGCCCTGTTTCAGAGGATGATTCTCAGCCTTCAACGTCCGGGCAATCACAGAGGGTGGGTTTATTGGTAGTTGGGAGCTCCAATGTTAGACGCGTAATGGGGCCCCTTAGGGATATGGCGGCTAAGGAGGGGAATAAATCCAGTGTGCACTCCGTGTGCATTCCGGGTGGAGTCATTCCTGATGTGGAAAGGGTCCTTCCGGATGCCATGAAGAGCACAGGGTGCAGCCAGCTGCAGGTGGTGGCACATGTCGGCACTAATGACGTGTGTCGCTTTGGATCTGAGGAAATTCTCTCTGGATTCCAGCGGCTATCTGATTTGGTGAAGGCTGCCGGTCTTGCTTACGAGATGAAGGCAGAGCTCACCATCTGCAGCATCGTTGACAGAACTGACTGCGGACCTTTGGTGCAGAGCCGGGTGGAGGGTCTCAATCAGAGGCTCAGACGGTTTTGCGACCGTGTTGGCTGCCGATTCCTTGACTTGCGCCATAGGGTGGTGGGGTTTCGGGTCCTGCTGAATAGGTCAGGAGTTCACTACACTCAGCTGGCGGCTACACGGGTAGCGTGGACTGGGCGGTTTTTTAGGTTAGAAGGCCTCGGGAAAGTACGGGGTGGGCTGCAATCTCAAAGGGTTCATGGCAAATACAGGATGTGCTTGGATCATGGAACAGTCGGAATTGTAGTTGTAAATTGTTGTAGTTGTGCTGGGAAAGTCCCTGAGCTTCTAGCGTTAATAGAAAGCACAGAAGCTGAAATCGTTATAGGTACAGAAAGCTGGCTAAAGCCTGAAATAAGTTCTGCAGAAATTTTTACGAAGTCTCAGACGGTGTTCAGGAAAGATAGATTAGGCAGAATTGGTGGTGGAGTGTTTGTGTCTGTCAGTAGTGGTCTATCTTGTAGTGAAGTCGAAGTAGATACTTCGTGTGAATTGGTATGGGTGGAGGTTATACTTAACAGCCGAACTAAGTTGTTAATTGGCTCCTTCTACCGACCCCCAGACTCCGATTATATAGTTGCTGAACAGTTCAGAGAAAATTTGAGCCTTGTAACAAATAAATACCCCACTCATACGGTTATAGTTGGTGGGGACTTCAAACTTCCCTCGATACGTTGGCAAAAATACTTGTTCAAAACTGGTGGTAGGCAGAAAACATCTTCCGAGATTGTCCTAAATGCTTTCTCCGAAAATTATTTAGAGAAGTTAGTCCACGAACCCACGCGAATTGTAAATGGTTGCGAAAACACACTTGACCTCTTAGCCACAAACAATCCAGAGCTGATAGAGGGCATCATGACTGATACAGGGATTAGTGATCACAAGGTCGTTGTAGCTAGGCTCAATACCTATTCTTCCAAATCCACCAGAAACAAACGCAAAATAATTTTATTCAAAAAAGTGGATAAAGTGTCACTAGAAGCCTTCCTAAGAGACAATCTCCATTCCTTCCGAAATCACTATGCAAATGTAGACGAGATGTGGCTCAAATTCAAAGATATAGTAGCAACAGCAATTGAGAGATTCATACCTCATAAATTGGTAAGAGATGGAACTGATCCCCCGTGGTACACAAAACAGGTCCGAAAGCTGTTGCAGAGGCAACGGAGAAAGAATGCGAAGTTCAGAAGAACGCGAAATCCCGAAGATTGGCTAAAATTTACAAACGCGCGAAATTTGGCTCGGACTTCAATGCGAGATGCCTTTAATAGGTTCCACAACGAAACATTGTCTCGAAATTTGGTAGAAAATTTTATTTTTATTCGCACGAAGTAATGTCCGCTGTCGACAGGGGATCTCAAGCTGATTCCGTATTTCTAGATTTCTGGAAAGCTTTTGACACCGTTCCTCACAAGTGACTTCTAATCAAGCTGCGGGCCTATAGGGTATCGTCTCAGTTCTGCGACTGGATTCGTGATTTCCTGTCAGGAAGGTCGCAGTTCGTAGTAATAGACGGCAAATCATCAAGTAAAACTGAAGTGATATCAGGTGTTCCCCAGGGAAGCGTCCTGGGACCTCTGCTGTTCCTGATCTATATAAATGACCTGGGTGACAATCTGAGCAGTTCTCTTAGGTTGTTCGCAGATGATGCTGCAATTTACCGTCTAGTAAGGTCATCCGAAGACCAGTATCAGTTGCAAAGCGATGTAGAAAAGATTGCTGTATGGTGTGGCAGGTGGCAGTTGACGCTAAATAACGAAAAGTGTGAGGTGATCCACATGAGTTCCAAAAGAAATCCGTTGGAATTCGATTACTCGATAAATAGTACAATTCTCAAGGATGTCAATTCAACTAAGTACCTGGGTGTAAAAATTACGAACAACTTCAGTTGGAAAGACCACATAGATAATATTGTGGGGAAGGCTAGCCAAAGGTTGCGTTTCATTGGCAGGACACTTAGAAGATGCAACAAGTCCACTAAAGAGACAGCTTGCACTACACTAGTTCGTCCTCTGTTAGAATATTGCTGCGCGGCGTGGGATCCTTACCAGGTGGGATTGACGGAGGACATCGAAAGGGTGCAAAAAAGGGCAGCTCGTTTTGTATTATCACGTAATATGGGAGAGAGTGTGGCAGATATGATACGCGAATTGGGATGGAAGTCATTAAAGCAAAGACGTTTTTCGTCGCGGCGAGATCTATTTACGAAATTTCAGTCACCAACTTTCTCTTCCGAATGCGAAAATATTTTGTTGAGCCCAACCTACATAGGTAGGAATGATCATCAAAATAAAATAAGAGAAATCAGAGCTCGAACAGAAAGGTTTAGGTGTTCGTTTTTCCCGCGCGCTGTTCGGGAATGGAATGATAGAGATATAGTATGACTGTGGTTCGATGAACCCTCTGCCAAGCACTTAAATGTGAATTGCAGAGTAGTCATGTAGATGTAGATAGCATAATTAACTCTGTTTAGAAGAAATGTGAACAGTTCTGGTGACATTCTAAGATAATTAAAAGAACTTCTTGGATCTTCCGTTGTAAATTATTTCAGCAAGAATGCTGAGCAACCGAGCTGACGTCTTTTCTTCATCCAGTCACGAATCGAAACACGTTTCTTATTTTTTTTTCTTATGCAACAATTCCACGCAACAAGCTTTAACTCCATCACAACTTGTGCGACGTGCAGCTGCCAAAACTTTCATTTCAGACACTACTCAGGGACCCACAAAACGACGAAACTGAAGTGTATACTGGTGTCGCCGTACCTACAGTGATACATGAATCCACTTGCGAGCAACTCATTCCACGCAACGAGTGGCGCAACCTAATGTCGTCGTGTGAACTAGGCTTTAGATTCGTATGAGCAGTTGCAAGTGTGCTCTTGTGCATGCGCGGTTGTCGCGTATGAGTAGTACCTTCTCCCGTTTCTGGTTACAGAAGTGAGCTGTTTGCTGTATAACCAAGCAGCCAGGTACACCCCGGAAAAATTTTACTGGAGCGCCCAAGCTTTTAGATTCGCGCATGCGCCGTCGCAGGCCTGGACCTGGGGAGGCGGGGGACAAACCGGAGTATCTGCCCCACGCGGCAATTTCACGGGGGCGTCAAATTCGTATTCTTGAGGGGGAATAAACGTCAAAGCATCTAGCATCCAGCGCACGTTGGTCTATCAATTATTCATATGATTTTCAAGCGCATCACTGTTGGGTTTTGAACATTTTTGTACACATTCTAAGTTTATTTCTGAATGAATCATAAGTTGATTTTTGAATGCGTGAATAGTGTACGGGATGTGTCTGCCAGGAGAATCCCTGTCGCATCTACAAATAAACTTCCCTACAGAGAAAAGGTGATGGGGCTATACGAGCTGAGCGGAATAAAGACGACCGGGTGAATGCCGATCGCTGTTTATGTGATTGGGTTTGCGAATTATCAGCGTTGTTATAATTACTAGCGAAATCCATAGATTCAGACTACCAGAGTGAAAATAAACGACGAATGGGAATAACAGGTAAGAAAGATAACGTATTATCTTCTCCATGAATCCAAAAAAATGAAATTGTAACAGAAAAGATTTGGCCAGATCGCTACACTAATAAGCGCCAGTTGTACAGTCTCTGGCTAGCAACCGCTTAAGTTCTATTCTGGGTCTGGTGCAAAAAACACATTGTACGAACACTTAATATCGCCTAACCGGAAAATAAACGCGGGATAGCTAAACCGGTAACTGTGGCAGGGTTAGTGAACTTAACCAGAGAAAAAGTTTTGACACTGGCATTAGTAGTTACAGAATTAGTGATGAGAAGGTTGGTTGTTAGAACGAGGCAGGAGAAAAACTGGGGACACACAAATTGTGGAAGAATATGACGATTCCAAATTTACATAAAAATTTCGTACTACTACTTTTCGATTTCACGCTTGAGAAACTGGAGCGTACGAATGAAATGTGAAACTGTTTCCTAACACAAAGCTTTTTGCTTGTAGTAGACCTAATAGGTATTCGATATTGGTACTTTGTGAATTATATTCTGTCGTGTTATCAAAATGACCATTTGTGCCGAAACATTCTCGTTTATTTGGCGTGCGTTACAATTTCTGCAATATTAGAAAGGCCTGTTTTGTTTTATCTGGCAGGCAGTGACAAAACAGAAATAATCAGATCGAGAAACAACACCAGTCTTGGGTACTATCTTTATTAACAGCTTTTTCAGTATTAGACGGCATTTCGATTTTTTATGTAGCACATCGTTTGACGACCTTTTGACGAGATAATTGATTCTTTTGGAGAAAGGAAAGCACGCCATGTAAAGCTGTAGTCAGAGAGAGAAAAATGCTAGGACATAAGGATTGAAGAAATGTGTACTGTGTTGCTTGTCTCTTGTCTTTACTGGTTTTATGTTTCCTATATTTAATTTTATGTCACACAAAAGAGAAAGTTATTAGCAAATAGGCTATAAAGAGTGCAGATCTTCTGAAGAGTTTTTGTTCTCCTGGTTACAAATACTCTCTTCCAGTATAGAGTGAGAATTTTATTTTATTGTCAAGAGCGATAGAATGTCAAACCGGCCGACTGGAAGCAGGGGAGGCACCACAGGACATCATAATTTCCACTGTCTTGGATATAATTTGATGGCATCAATTACAAAATATACTCGTTTGAATTCCACAGAGTGAAATACAGTGACGTACGATAGAAGAATGCTGTGTGAAGAGGCGTGTCACCGCACTTTGGCACACTGAAGACCAAATAACATGCCTTACATTTCCTTGAACAAGTATCTCTTATTTATCAGACTCTACAGAAAGATGTGCGCTACAAAATGATAATATTTTTGAAAAGTCGATTTTGTTTTTTAATTTTTGACGTCCTACCTGAAACGCTCGAGGAAGGATTGGAGGAGGGGGCGCCACTGTCTTGTATTGCCCCGGTTCGGAAATGTGGATCTGGTGGTGGCGCGCGTGTTCACGTTTAGTGATTTTGCTGTTTCCTCTTCGTTTACTACTCTCACGTCAAATAAAAACAAAACGGATTTATGTGTCCGGTAACTGTCAAGTTAATTAAAATACCTTTACATAATTATGGAAGGCAAAAATATGTTAATAGTTTCAGGTTTTATTTTATTTCCACCTTTCTGACAGTCAAGCATTAATCGCCTACAGAACAATGAAGTTATTCTTGTCGGTTTGCTGAATAAATTTGGCTTTTATTAATATTTTCCGCGGAGGCAGTCAATTTTATCTGAAACGATGTGTTTAATTCTACGCCATTGGCTCGTTTCAACTGTTCGCTGCATTTCAGGTGCACGACTTCATTTTCTAGCACATATGGCATTATGCCATGACAAAGACCCAAACATGAGATAACACAGCACTGGTACTCCAAGAAACTTTACATCCCTAAAACCACACTGAAAAGCTTAATATCAGGTTGAGGCCAACTTTCCTGGTAATCTGGACATGCTCACTTTAAGCCGAATTGTGCATTTTAGTATGGTTCACGAAATTCTAATGCTTCTGGGGTACCCTCTGACGTCTCTTTTTCTTTTATGACATAATGTAACATCTTTTAATGTTCTAAACGTACGAACATACGGACTTCCCACGTCATCGTAGGTGCACAAGCACGGTGACGCCTGTTATCTGGAACTCTCTGGCAACTGCTGGAACGAATCTATTTCTAACAGGTCAGAGGAAAATATTGCTTATGGTGATTTGAAAAGCGTTACTTTCAAAGTAAATTTCCCTTTATGCAGGATGAACTGTTTGCGAGAATGTACGATAAACTCTTAAATCACAGAGCGCTTGACTTCCATTTAAAGCTCAACTCTTTGAGGACGACCGTTTAGAAGAATTTCTAGCCCAGAAGATTAGACATTTATTTCGTTATTAATAATTATACTGGCACATTTGTGTGATTTATCTGAAAATGTAATGCGTGCAGAAAGGATTAACATTATATGTGAAAGCTTTTCTTTTCTTGGAGCAACACTATGTATGTTAATTTAAACCATTAACTTTTCGTATTTGTGTGTTCGCACTTCTTAACAGTGATGTTGCTATTGGCTGACTACATCACGTGTCCTATACTCTAAATATCGGCTGTCATCCGCTGGCGAGATCACGTGACATGAACTATGCCTGGCTTACAAAAGCGCATCGCAATCTTGATTTCAGTGCTTCGGGAAGTAACATGCGGTGTTTGGTGGTATTCGAATTTATTCTTTCGTAATACAAAAATATGCAGCGTACTTGTTGCTACTACCAAAGATCTATCCAAAACGTGTTTTTTTTCCCCCTGGGTTTCGTTTTCTAAAGATCTGGGAAATAATATGCATGTGTATAAAACCATAACTATTCAAAGGATTTATAAGTTATACAGTTCCTAGGGAAAGTATACTGTCACTTAACACGGGGAAAGTGTATTTTTAACCGGAAAAAAATCCGGATTTTTTTCCCTTGTACACCTGTACACCCTGTAGCTGTTTCCATACATTGTGGTCTTCGCACAATTTGACTTATTAAGGAGGAATACAGTCATTCTTCCTTCACATACAAATGTTTTTATATCCTACCTCTCATTTGGTGTGGATGCTCAATTAAAAAGTAGACTAAGTCACATACAAAAGGATGACATAGTAAAGTTCTCATCAAATAGATGCATGGAAAGTGTACTAAAAGAAAATATTTTCGTAACTTACAGAGAAAGAAATCTCTTGTCTCACTTGTTCCCTAACAAACAGCATAAGTGAGGCGTCAAAAAACATGCAAATAAAAATTTCAATCCAGTGCTAAGATAATTGAATAAGATTTATTTATTCTCCCATTTTGCACAAGATGCAAACGCTGCACAAAGGGCAATACAAGGAAAGTTAGTTTCATACTTGGGAAATTATTATAAGAACTTTTATGTTTTGCTTTTCTTTTTACTGTTTACTTATTTATATATTTATTGTAAGTCTAGATGATGTGTCAGTTCTACGTTATCTGGAAAACAATATAATTGCTGCTGTAACCCTTTACAGAGAGTGCACATAATTAAACACCTTGTGCCTCCACAACCAGCTTACAGAGGCTGCGTCACAGACGGCTCAGCAAGTGTGCCTTAATGTACCCAGATTTCATGTGTTTGTACCTATTACTATGTTATTCAATATGTCTATATTCTCCTTCACGTGGAAGTGAATTAAAAGTTGATTGGTGGGAATTCTAATGTAGTGTTTGTGCAACTTTAACATATTTTGGTGATGAGTGAGGTATTCTACTCAGAAAGTTTAGTTTCATGGTTCACTGTGGCCAGTGTCAGTGGAAGACATTCTTCAATCTCTTGTTGAACAACAGTGAGTTCTCACCAACCAGAAGCAGGCTCTCTCTGTGGCACTAAACAATTTGGCATCTTTGATGATGCACCACTGTTCACTGCCGTTGCCGCAACCACAGTTTCCTCTGTATGAAGATACTCTAGAAAATCGAGACGTGTACGAAAAACTCATTCAGCAACATTTCCAAGCTTTTGGTGTTTCCAATCCCAACGTGTGTAAAGCTTTCTTTCTGTCATAGATTTCTCCTAGTGTTTTATCACGTTGTGTGTCAGCTATCTCCTCTACAGAAACCTGGTAGTCTCTCTTTTGATGAGATGTGTCAGTTGCTCGCTAATTATTGTTGCAGATGTACTCATTATTGCTGCTTGCATTGAGTTCTATTATTGTCAAAAGCAGCCGCAAGACTCCCCAGAGCTTGGGCAGTGGAACTTCATGAATGTAACCGTCGTTGCCATTTTGTTACCTACACTCACTGGGACTCGTATGCTGTTTGATCTGTGTCTACATACATACTACTGTACCGTGCATGGTTGAAGGTAGCTGTACCACCACTACTCATTTTTTTCTCTGCCTATATGCCTCTAAAAGAGCCCTAATTTTTCATGTCTTATCTTCGTGGTCCCTACGTGAAATGTATGTTGGTGACAGTAGGATCGTTCTGCAGTCAGCTTCAAATTCCGATTTTGTAAACTTCCTCTGCAGTGTTCTTCAAAATGGATACTGATCGAACCTACCAGTAACAAATCTAATAGCTCGCCTCTGAACTGCTTCAGTGTCTTCTTTCAATCGCTTTGCAACTTTACACCCAGGTATTTAAACAACTTGGCCATGTCAAGCAGGACACTACTAATGCAGTATCCAAACATGATGGGTTTGTTTTTCTTACTCATTTTCATTAACTTAAATTTTTCTACATTAAGAGCCAGCTGCCATTCATCATACCAACTAGAAATCTTGTTTAGGTCATTGTGTATCAACCTACAGTCCACGTATCTTTGACAACTTCCTCTACACCATGGCATTGTCAGCGAACAACCGCAAATTGCTGCCCACCCTGTCTGCTAGATCGTTTATGTATATAGAAAATAGCAATCGTTCTATCACGTTTCCCAGGGGACCCCTGATGTTACCCCTGTTTTTGATGGACACTTGCCGTTGAGGACAACATTTTGGGTTCTATTTAAGCAGTCATTGAGCCAGTCACATATCTGGAAGCCTATTCTGTATGCATGTATCTTCGTTAACATTCTGCAGTGGGGTACTATGTATAAAGCTTTTTGGAAACCTAGAAATATGGAATTGGACTGTTGCCCTTCATCCATAGTTCGCAGTATACCATGTGAGAGAAGGGACATCTGGGTTTCGCATGAGCATTGCTTTCTAAAGCCGTGCTTGCTGTTTTGTGGACATGAGCTTTGCGTTCTCTAGGAAATTTATTATATTCGAACTCAGGATGTGCTCTAGAATTATGCAGCAAACTGAAGTTAAGAATAGTGGTGTGTAATTTTGGTGTGAGCTCGTTCTTTTACCCTTCTTGTATATAGGAGGTGCCTGTGCTTTTTTTCCAGTCGCTTGGCACTTTGCACTGGTTGAGAGATTCGTGATAAATGCAAACTAAGTAAGAATCAGTGACGTAGAGTAATCTTTGTAAAACCGAACTGGGATTCCGCATATACCTGGCGCGTATTTGTTTTCAGCTCCTTCTCTACGTCAGGGATGCATATTATTATGTCATCCACATGGGACTCTGTGCAATGGACAAGCGATGGTGCGTTTGTACGATTCTCCTATGTGAACGGTTTCTTAAACGCAGCCTTCCTTTTGCTACCTACTACTGCCAAACCAGACAGGTCAACGAGTGACAGGATGGAAGCCTTAGCCCCTCTTAGCGATTTTACACAGAACCAAAATTTTTTCGGGTTCTCAGCCAGATCTTTAGCAAAGGTAAGACAGTGGTAGCTGTATGTTTCGCGCATATATATTTTCACAGGCGCACGAATCTCTGCTAATCTTTGCGTGTCATCATTTGCGCGCCTCTTTTGAATCGAGAGTGCAACAGCCTTTGCTTCCTCAGCATTTTCTGAATTTTGTTATTAAACCAGGGTGGGTCTATTCCATCGTTATTCCACATACTAGGCACATACTTGTACAGAGCATGATTTACATTCTGTTTAAACTTTGCCCATAATTCCGCTATGCCCATAATTCTGGAACTAATCGATTGCAGTTCAGTATCTAAGTGAGATGCTAACAACTGCTTACCTGCTCTTTTTAGAAGAAACACTCTCCTGGCCCTCTTGGCTGATCTATTAACTTTCGTAATCATAGTCACTATGATGACATCCTGATTAGTAATCGCTGTCTCTGTGTGGACACCATGGGTTTCCAAGCTAGCTGCTCAAGACATTTTCTTGAGAACGTCTACAAAAGTACTTCACAAGACTACCCTTCAATAAATCCAAACATGTCACAAAACGTAACTGCAACCTTTGGCTTTGTGATGATTTTAAAAAGTCTGTAAATTCACTGTCTATTATTGATACCTATTCCATATCCTGTCACGATGAACTGTTATCCCAGCTTTCTGGGGGGCCAACATTTTTCCGAAATAGACTTTTCTAAAGCCCACTTGCAACTGTGTCGTAGTGAATACGCCCTTTGGATTATACCAATACAAACACCTGCCATTTGGTGTAGCTAGCGCTCCTGTTATTTTCCATTGATTTTTGGTGCGACACACAGTCTTTGCACTGGGGTGCATTGACTATCTGGAGAATATTGTGGTCTCTGTTTCCTTCGGGCGCTGTACTCGGTGCTGCAGATGGCCGGGTTGAAATGTAACTTGGACAAATCACAGTTTTTTCAGCCATCTATCATTGATCTCGATTTAGAAGTATCGCTTGTTACTGTCAAGATGTTACACCAGCATGTCGATGTCATTACGACTTTACCGCATCCTATAGATACCAAAAACTTGTTGGCCTTTCTTGGGAAGATCGCTTACTGCCATAAATTTTTTCCTAATACAGCTAAGCCCCTTCTTGCTCTCTTAAGTAAAAGCGTTTCTTTTCACTGTTTGCCCAGCTGTAATCATGCTTTTATGCTGTTGAAATCAAAATTACACTCGGCACCTTGCTTCGTTACCTTCCAACCGTGCCAATATCTTGTTTTGGCCACAGACGCCTTCCAGTATGGCCTTGTCGCTGTTCTTGTGCACAAGTATGCCGGTGGTCCCCAGTGCCCCACTGCGTACACTTCCAAAACCTGGAATCAGGTTCAACATTTAATCCCAGATAGAAAAAGAAGCTCTTGTCATTGAGTACATGCTCAAAAAATGTTCATGATTTCCTCTATACTTCTAAATTTCATTTGATTACTGATCAATATGCCTCTGTGTTCTCTTTTCTATAATTCAGTGTCTGACCCAGACAAAGTGGCCCATCTCCTGCAATGCAGGGCTTTGTTTTTGTTGCACTATAACTGTGAGTTTCACTTCCACCCCATAGCTCCTGCTACATGCAGTTGTTAGTTGTTGGTTGGCGATTGGCCCCAATCCAGCATTTGATTAGGATGAACTGTTGTTTGCATTTGTATGTCAACGTCCAAAACTATTTTTGTATATCTTGTAGGACATGGTCCACAGTACTGTGCAATGACTGCTACGTATCACTAACTATTATACTAGTATCATTAGCAAATAACATGATTCTAGCTTTTCTCTTTGACACCTGAATATCATCAACGTAAATGAGGAACAGCAAGGGGCCTAATACACTTCATTGGGGTACTCCTACTGAGACCTCCCTTGGATATGATCTTAGTTTAATTTTTTGGCTACTATTTGGTGCTGCAATTTCAACCACCTGCATCCTCTTTTCCAGATACGACTCAAACCACTTTTTTACCAGTCCTCTGATACCTATAGCTTCAAGCTTTTCCAAAAGTATGCTGTGGTCAACAGTGTCAAAGGCTTTTGACAGATCTAGATTTATCCCGACTACACTTTTTCCCTCTTCCAATTTACTGATTATTTCTTTTGTGTATTCCAGTACAGTTGTTTCGGTACTTCTCCCAGCTTGAAATCCATGCTGATTATTGTTTATCAGATTGTGGATATTAAGATAATGTGTGACTCTATATTTCATTAGTAAAACGTTAGAGAAAGTTGGGAGAAGTGAGACAGGTATGTAGTTTTCTATTTTAAGCTTATAATCCTTTTTCAACAGGGGAACGACTTTAGAAATTTTTAGTTTCTGTGCAAACACGCCCTCAGCCACTGACACGTTTGCTATGTGCGCCAATGGTTTCGCTATTTGATTATCTGTTTTCGTTACTAGTATTATTGGCACCTCATCTGCTCCAGCTGACGTCTTGAACTTCAGACTTTTAATCACTTTTAAAACTTCCTATTCGTTTGTTGGGACTGCCATCATACTGCTGGCTGCCTTGGATGCTGCTCTCTTAATCTGCTCCCCAAAATTCCTGCTTAATGTCTGGGGCATATTTAAAAAGTAATTATTTATATGATTAGGCATGGCATATTTATCTACCATTTTATTCTCCTCATCTTTTAGAATAATTTCCTTATCTTTGATAGGTACTCCAGTTTCTTTTCTCACAATTTCCCATGCTATTTTAGTTTTATTTCTGGACTGTTTTATTTCCATGACATTACTTAGTAACTTTACATTTGCAATTACTCTGCGATATATTTTCCTATACCTTTTTAAATATTCTATAAAATCAATATCTGCACACTCCCTCAACTCTGAATAGAGTTTTTTCATGTTTTCACATGATTTCTTAATGCCAAGAGTCGTCCAAGAACTTGGTGTTATGTGTCCAGTAGACTTGATTCTGGTCAGTTTCTTTGGAAAACACATCTCAAAGTTCATCATATAATTCGATGTGAATACGCTATATGCCTCATCTGTACTTGTTTGTTTCATAACATCTAACCAATTTTCATTTTCTAAGATACTTATGAACTGATGACAGCTGTCCACAGAGAAGTTTATTTTGTAAATATTATTTACACCTTTATCTTCCTTTGACCTTAAAGGGATTTCAATGGTGAGAGCATTGTGGTCAGACAATCCTAAATCTATGTTTGTTATCTCTATGTCAGTTGTTGGCATATTTGAGAAAATGTTATCTATGAGGCTATTGGAAGTCCTTGTTATTCTAGTTGAATTGTTTATGTGTGGTGACATGTTGAAACTCTTTAATATGTCCAAAAATTGCCTTTTTTGTTGACTTTCAACTAGATGATTAATATTGAAATCACCGCAAAGAATAATCACAGTTTCTGTAAAAAATATTTAGCAACAATTCTAATTTATCAAAAAAGACTTCTATGTTCTCACATGGTGACCTATACACTGTTATGACTATGACTATTTTCATCAGGCTATATAGCTGGACAGTACTTGCTTCAAAGAACTTTTCAATACTTAAGTTCTCTGCTTCACATCTCTTTTTAAATTCTAACTCTTGTCTAAGGTAAATACCGACTCCACCACCTTTTGCAATTTTCCTGTTATAATGATTTGCCAGTTTAAATGGATTAATATGAATAATACTAATCATGGTCCCTACATCAGTGTTCAGTAATACACAAGACATCAGCTTGGTTGGTTGGTTGTGCTTGGGAGGAGACCAGACAGCGAGGTCATCGGTCTCATCGGTTTAGGGAAGGATGGGGAAGGAAGTCGGCCGTGCCCTTTCAAAGGAACCATCCTGGCATTTGCCTGGAGTGATGTAGGGAAATCACGGAAAACCTAATCAGGATGGCCAGATGCGGGATTGAACCGTCATCCTCCCGAATGCGAGTCCTGTGTGCTAGCCACTGCGCTACCTCGCTCGGTCAAGACATCAGGTTATTTACTGCTATTTCGAGTTCACAATATTTGTTCTTGAGGCACTGCACATTTAGAGTCATAATCTTTAAAACAGGGGAGTGAGCACCGATGGTATTTCTCCTTTCGTTTAACACTGTTAACTTGGAGTTTTCATTGAGGCCGGGTACCAAAAATCCTGTTGTACCACAGGTTTCTTGTTTCTGTTGCTTTTCCTACTTGAAATGGATGATGCTGATTGATTGTTTATACTAGCTGTGGCAGCTGATGACATTTTAATGTTAACTATAGCAGATGTTGATGTTTTTAGTGCTTCAGCAAACGTTGCTCTTGTCAAGGTTTTCATTTCTTCTGCTTCTGCCTTCATTTGGAGTGAGATTTTAGGAAACTTTTCTGTTGATATACGGCTTATTTCTTCCAGTATCTTTTCACCCATCATCTTTTTTCCATAATAGTTTCTGCACTGCCCATGCCTCGCGAAATGATTTCTGTCTGAGCTGTTTGCATCTACAAACGTTGCACACTTTAAAGCACAGCAAATATTCTTAAATTTATTATTTGTCGACTTTACTTCTTTGTTTACACATGATTCCTCGATTAGATCATGTCTATATGGCACACTTACAACAAGCCCCTTTAAATTTAGAACTGACAGTTTTTTTTAGAGTTGTTTGAAGTGCCCTTGTCGCCAGTTGGCTTTCATTTTTGTATATGTCATTTGCTCCACGAATTAGCACACAGCATGTTCCAGTCTTAACTAAGTTTTCCCAATTATTTACTATTTCATTAAGGGATGCGCCAGGTTTGACAATGCCTGCTACTCTAAATTGGGACAGCCGATCATTTATTATTTGTGCCACACGCTTCACATGACTATCACCCAATACACAGACTTGATATTTGTTGTTCTCCAAGTGCCCTAGTTCCATTGGCTTTATAGTACACTTTCAAGAAACATTTCTCTCGTTAGAACACACAGATGATCTAGATTCACTTTCACTTGTCTTATTTTTTGAGTTCACATTTCGTCCTGGCGTGTCTTTATCGCCCGTTTTTCGTTGCACTCTATTTACTGACGATTTCATACCGTCAGAAATACTTCGTTCACTACGAGCAGAAATTTCGTTTGAAACGAAAATTGTCGGTATGTTTTCATTACATTCGTTTGTTAAATCGTTACTTTCTGTTGGTTTATCAGTTCCTCTAACTTATTTACGTAACGATTTATAAGCACAAGGTCTTGCTGAAGCGATGCAGTAACACTTTCTTCTATGCAGTTATCGCATCTTGACAAAGCTACCGTTAGTAGATCGCAGCATTCCATGCCAGTCACATTTCGCGTCCCATTCTTCCGTTCCCGTGAAACGCTTTGAATGAATCCATTTTTGCGACCCTGCACATAACCTGATACCTTTGGTGATGTAGTTATTGCACTTTCTACAATTTATACTCGATATGTAGCCGTTTTCCGTGGAACTGTTTATACACACTTCTATACGCGACGCCATCCTTCTCTTCCTATTCGAATGAACCTAGTCACTCCCCTCAGCCATTACACCAAGTAGAGCTTGGTAGCAGCGGGAGATAAGGCATGAATTGTTCCAACTTTTATATGTTTACTGGTTCAAATCCACTACCCTGCTGTGAAGAAACTTAACCCCATAATATTTGTAAACACTACTGGATGGCCAACATCACGCCAGCATCATTTTTTTCTCCATGAACATTTTTTTCGTAATGCGGGAAAATCATAAATACGTTGGAACAAAATCGTGTGCAAATGAACATTATGGACATATGAAATTAGACAAGAACGATAAAAAATGTCGTAAACGGCGTGAAAATATTAATTCCAGGAACGTAAATGTAGGGTTATACTGACTTTTGGCCACTACATAACAACATGATTATTAGACTAGTAAAAAGAAGATGGATTGACAGTGAGAAATAGTTGCAAAAAGATATAAAATGAGAAGAAGAAGACATGCAACACAGAAATTTGAAATTTTTGAAGAAATACTTTAAGAGCATTGTGATCCTGGTTTAGTTAAGATTAGATTAGATTAAATTAGATTCAGTTTTCATTTCATGGACCCAAAATATGAGACTTAACTGCTACCATTCCTCAACATTATTCTCTTGGTCTCCATACAGTTCAGAAACTGTTTCTTCTTAGTCTCCATCCAGTTCAGAAAATGTTTCTTCTTGGTCTCCATCCAGTTCAGAAACTATTTCTATTTCAAAACCAAGCCCAATTTTACCACTACTCTGTTCAGTGCAAACACAACACACTGCTAATAAAAATATCTAAACTTTCTTTGCACTGTAACAAAATGTATCTGGTAGCACTAATTTTACGTAAATTTTTCCAGATTGCAGTTTGTAACTTTGTTGACCCATTGTTGAAGCTAACATTTGCACAAACTTCCTACTGATGAAGTTTTATTATTGTAATTCTCAGATAAAATGAAAGTACAGTAATTGTTTGTCATGCACGCTTTCAATGTATATTCTGCTCTGATTTCACATCTGCTCTTGAAAATTGTTTTCCTTACAGCTCTATACATGTATACAGCAATTTCTCTACTTTGTACAACAGGTAAGACAAAGTTCGGTGGGGTTGTGTTAAGACAAGCTTTTTGCACAAAAGCACTCCTCATTTCTGCAACTGCATGTTCTTTTTTACCAACTGGATTGGTTTCGCTGTCAGTTTGATTTACAATGCTATTCAATAAAATATTTGAGTCAGTAGTTTGCTTGCTTGTTTATTCATGGTTAGCTTTCATAGTAGATTCTAATTTCCTAACTTAGAACTTAAATGATCTCTATTTATTTTTACTATACATTGTAGTTAGGTTTATAAAAAGTCACTGTTGGTTTTCATATTGTCCCTATTAGCTTTCATTTCTGTTTGCCTCTCTCCCTGTTCCCCTAATATTACTCGTAGTATCAACAGTATTAGGAAAAGGGTAGGCTGCTGCTCACCGTAAAGGTGAGACGTTGAGTTGCAGACAGGCACAACGAAAAGCCTGTTACAGATATAGCTTTTGGTCAAAGACTGTCCATAAAGAAAATACAGATTCATACAAGTAAGCACACCTCACATACACATGGCCACCATCTGTAGCAGCTCAGAACAGAATGCAACCGTCACATGAACGGAAGTAGCAATCTGGAGTGGGGAAAGAAGAGAGATAATAGATTATGAGTGGGGGGAGAGAAGAGCGCTGTCTGGCAGAGCATGTAGGGACTAGATGGAGGTATGACAAGACTGCTAGCCACAGTATCTGGGGGCTGTGCAGTAAAGAGGTGTGGGAGTGCAAAAGGAGAGGAGTAGGGGAGGGGAATGTGGGTGGTGTGTGCATTGACAGAGGGTGGCACACAATGAGGATGAGGGGACATGAATATGGAGGAGGTGATAGGGTGTAGAGGGGGCAGGAACTGCTGGATGTGTGGACAGTAGGTTACTTAAGATTGAGCCCAGGATAATATCAGGAGCAGAGAAAGTGTTGCAAGGACAACTCTCATCTGCATAGTTCAGAAAAGCTGGTGGTGGAGGGGAGGATTTGGATGGCCTGGGTTGTGACACAGCCATTGCAGTCAAGCATGTTTTGTTCAGGAGCTGCATATCGTGCCACAAGGTGGTCTGCCTTGCTCTTGGCCACAGTTTGGCAATGACTGTTCATCCTGGTGGACAGCTGGTTGATACTCATACCAAAATAGAAAGCTGTGCAATGATTGTAGTGGAGCTAATATATGATATTGCTGCTTTCGCAGGTGGCCCTGCATCTGATGGGGTAGGATAAGCCTTTGGCAGGACTAGAACAGGAAGTGCTGGGTGGATGAATTGGGCAGGCCTTGCAGCTTGGTCTTCCAGAGTGTTATGGTCCCTTTGGCAAGGGGTTGGGACTGGAGTGGCATAGGGATGGACTAGGATGTTGTCAAGGTTGGGTGGGTGATGAACTCCAATTTAGGAGATGTGGGGAGGAACTTGACTAGGATGTCCCTCATGTCAGGGCATGATGATAGATAATCATGACCATGGCGAAGGATGTGGTTCAGTTCCAGTGCAGGATCGTACTGAGTGATGAAGAGGATATCCTTTGTAGCTGGTGCTTCAGCACGGTGGGAGCGTTGGGAATGTGTGAGCAAATGGTGAGGGAGATCTGTTTGTGAAGTAGGTCTGGGGCTAGTGCTGTCTGTGAAGGCCTTAGTGAGACCTTCAGCATACTGGGCAAAGAAGTTCTTGTCACTGCAGTTATGCCATCCCCAGGTGTCCAGGTTATATGGGAGGGATTTTTTGGTGTGGAAGCGATAGCAGCTGACGAAATGCAGGTACTGTTGGTGGTTGGTGGGTTTGGACAGAGGTATGAACAGAGCCATCAGAAAGGAAGTGGACAACATCCAGGAAAGTGGCACACAGGCTTGAGGACGACCAGGTGAAATGGATGGGAGAGAATGTGTTGAGGCTGTGAAGGAATGAAGATAGAGCGTATTCGCATTGAGCCCAGAACCTATGAAAGCAGCTATGTAATATACCAGCTCTGCTGTGATTATTGCACAGCTTATTATATTGGTGTGACTACCAACCAGCTGTCCTCCAGGATGAACAGCCACTGCCAAACATGAGTAATTTCAATGGATGCTTCACAAACTGGGCCATCTAGATCCTCCCCTCAATTACATGCTTTTCTGAACTGCATAAATGAGAGTATATTTACAACACATTCTCTGCTCCTAAAATTATCCCAGTCTCAACTTATGATAACCTGCTGCCCACAGACCCTCCACCCAACAGTTAATGCCCTCCCTCCCTCCTATCCTATAACCTCCTTCCTTTTCACATTCCCTCACCCTCTTTGTGCGACGCCTTCTGCCAACACACCCACCCCACTCATACCCTACAATCCCTCCCCCTCCCCTGCACCCCTCCAGCAACTTTTGCTCAATTGACAGGTGCATTCTGGTCCAAGCTGCTGGAGAAGGTGATCATGTGCATGTGAGGTGTGCCTGCTTGTATGAATGTGTCAGTACTACCTTTTCTGAAGAAGGCTTTGGCCAAAAGTCAAATACATAACAGTCCTTTCATTGTGCCTGTCTGCAACTCAGCTTGTCATCTTTATGGTGAGTAGTAATTTGTGCTGTTCCTAATATTATTGATATTCCAGTATTCTTAGTATGTCATTCTGATCAGTTTTTCTTTCAACACATCACATGAGTTGTCAAAAATATCCTGACTCACATCAAAATTCCTTCCTGGCCTTCACTTCTGGCTTCTTTATTTTCACTCATTTTAACATGATTATGAAATACTGTACTCCAAAGTACCACAAAGAGAGCTGAGTTCAGTAAATTTTGAGTGCTTATCTTGCTTTTTTCTTCCATAGTCTTGTGCACAAAGGTCCTCTGGTTTTTCTTGGTTTTCACTTACTCGTATTCCATCTACAAGTAAAATTCTTTTTTGATCTCCAATCAAAAATCCACGTCTTTTCAGAGCATTTTACTATGAGAATCATAGATGTATATGTTCTTGTGATGTTTATCTGTAATGTGTGCTTCAGTCATATATGATCATGGCAAGAGCACGGACCTGTAATGCATCTCCCTTAATACAGCATTTAGAAAATTGTTCTTTTTTTCTTTTTCCTCCAGGACATTGCAAAATAATGCAGATCATTTTTATAGCAATGTATTTCCTGTTTTAAGGATGGCAACATTATACAGTATATTAAAAGCTTTCCTTTCAAATTTGTGGTGGCTTCAGCATCCAGAGTCTCTTCTGTAGTGCATACTTTTAATAGTAGTTATTATGTCCTGGATATGTAGTGGCAAGGTGTAAAGCAAATAGTTTCTGTTACACAAAAAATATGGCTTTATTCACAGTCACATAGAGCTGATCTCCATTCACTTCCACAGATCCAAGACACAAGAATAATACACACAACTTAAGATCATTTACATTGTTGCACACTGCAAAGAACTTCATGTACTTTCAAGCTACCAACTGCAAAATCAGTCCAGCACAGTTAGTGCTAGGGAACAATAACATGGCCTGATATTTTTTCTCGAAACTTCCAGAACATTTTAAGAGTCTACTCAATGCTAGTGGGATTTCAGATTTTATATTCTATCTCAGATTAAATTTATTAAATATTTGTTGTGAATACGTATTTCTTTAAATGTTTTTAGACTGACAGCTGTTGATAATATTTATGAAATGTTGTCAATAATCAGTTTATTATACAGGGATATCGGGTAGATTTCAGTATTATAAAAATATAAATAGCAGCATATGTTTTGCCTGCATTTAAATTGGTATGGTGAAAATAATAATAAATAATGAAGTTTTGTTGTTTAGTGCATTTGCTGTTAATTATTTGCAAACTAATCTTCATGGTTTGCAAACTAATCTTCATGGTGTATCCTCACTGTATCTGAACATGTTGATACATAAACAAAAAATATATATTTACGGCAAAAAGGCGACCAATGACTGGGACACTGTGAACATCCACAGTTAGGAATAATGTAAATTATGAATGAAAATGTGTAGTATCACATATTTCGTAATCTGAGCAGAAGTTTTCAGATTCTGATTCATTTCAAGAGATACATATGGAACATGTAACATTGGCACCTTACCTGCTTCTCTGCCACTGGAAAGGAGACTGAAATGTACACATTTGCTCCATCAGTCCTCACCTCCATCGTTGCTAGGTTGAAACAGAAAGGCAAGTTCTCATGGCTAAGTTCCACGACCAACATTAATTTGGATAGTAATTCTTTTTGTGCTTTCTGTAACCCCTCCAGGTACTGATATAGTATCAATAAGTTCAGTCGGAGTCACCCTCACAAAGTCTGCTGCGTGGCGTTTCGCAATTACATTTCTTGCGTACTTTGTATACGCTGTTTTCCAAGGACTGGAACCACTTTGGTATTACTGATTACCAGTCCAATATCTCCACTTCGGCTTGCAACGTCTTTATACACTCCTGGAAATGGAAAAAAGAACACATTGACACCGGTGTGTCAGACCCACCATACTTGCTCCGGACACTGCGAGAGGGCTGTACAAGCAATGATCACACGCACGGCACAGCGGACACACCAGGAACCGCGGTGTTGGCCGTCGAATGGCGCTAGCTGCGCAGCATTTGTGCACCGCCGCCGTCAGTGTCAGCCAGTTTGCCGTGGCATACGGAGCTCCATCGCAGTCTTTAACACTGGTAGCATGCCGCGACAGCGTGGACGTGAACCGTATGTGCAGTTGACGGACTTTGAGCGAGGGCGTATAGTGGGCATGCGGGAGGCCGGGTGGACGTACCGCCGAATTGCTCAACACGTGGGGCGTGAGGTCTCCACAGTACATCGATGTTGTCACCAGTGGTCGGCGGAAGGTGCACGTGCCCGTCGACCTGGGACCGGACCGCAGCGATGCACGGATGCACGCCAAGACCGTAGGATCCTACGCAGTGCCGTAGGGGACCGCACCGCCACTTCCCAGCAAATTAGGGACACTGTTGCTCCTGGGGTATCGGCGAGGACCATTCGCAACCGTCTCCATGAAGCTGGGCTACGGTCCCGCACACCGTTAGGCCGTCTTCTGCTCACGCCCCAACATCGTGCAGCCCGCCTCCTGTGGTGTCGCGACAGGCGTGAATGGAGGGACGAATGGAGACGTGTCGTCTTCAGCGATGAGAGTCGCTTCTGCCTTGGTGCCAATGATGGTTGTATGCGTGTTTGGCGCCGTGCAGGTGAGCGCCACAATCAGGACTACATACGACCGAGGCACACAGGGCCAACACCCGGCATCATGGTGTGGGGAGCCATCTCCTACACTGGCCGTACACCACTGGTGATCGTCGAGGGGACACTGAATAGTGCACGGTACATCCAAACCGTCATCGAACCCATCGTTCTACCATTCCTAGACCGGCAAGGGAACTTGCTGTTCCAACAGGACAATGCACGTCCGCATGTATCCCGTGCCACCCAACGTGCTCTAGAAGGTGTAAGTCAACTACCCTGGCCAGCAAGATCTCTGGATCTGTCCCCCATTGAGCATGTTTGGGACTGGATGAAGCGTCGTCTCACGCGGTCTGCACGTCCAGCACGAACGCTGGTCCAACTGAGGCGCCAGGTGGAAATGGCATGGCAAGCCGTTCCACAGTACTACATCCAGCATCTCTACGATCGTCTCCATGGGAGAATAGCAGCCTGCATTGCTGCGAAAGGTGGATATACACTGTACTAGTGCTGACATTGTGCATGCTCTGTTGCCTGTGTCTATGTGCCTGTGGTTCTGTCAGTGTGATCATGTGATGTATCTGACCACAGGAATGTGTCAATAAAGTTTCCCCTTCCTGAGACAATGAATTCACGGTGTTCTTATTTCAATTTCCAGGAGTGTATTACAATTCACTGATTCTTCTACAGCTTTTGTGTAGCTTGTTACTTCCCCAGTATCTGAAATAATAACAGAGTAGTGTTTAAAACATATTCTCTAAATGTGCGACCTGTATTGTGTTCCACTCATTTGCTGCCTTGTTTCCTGTTACCCTTTGTTTCGCCACTTCCACTGCGTCATTCATTCTACTGACGTGTTCCTCGTTAGCTCTCCTAAACACCATTTTCAGAAGTTGACTTACTGCATCAGTCCAACCTTCCCTCTTGTGTACAGTGTAATCCCCAGACGCTATATCATATTGTCATTCAATTTCCATTAAGTCCCAGTGTAGTTGTCGACTGCTTCCTCTGGTCTTCTCAATTTGTTCTGCCTTCCCCACACATTAAGTATCAACTGTATTACCCAGCAGTGACTGGTTATTACCACACTTCTTGATTAACCCTTTCAGACCCTGTGGCTACAATTGTGTACATTAATTTTCACGACGTCTTAACTGCAATAGAAATATTTTTCCTCAATGGGGAGCTGATGTACACATTTGTTAATGTTCATTCTTTTCACCGTGCACAAGTGCTCCCATCTGTTGTGCAGCGCTATAAACATACCAACAGATTAATGCAGCAGTGCAGAGCAGTTTGCGACCTGGAAAGTACCTGGTAGTCTTTGGTAAGCTATAACCCACAGTATAGTTGTTTTGCATGAACATTGTAGAATGTTCGATTTATTTATTACAACAATCAATATTTCAAAATCAGTTCTTTTAGTCAACAAAAAGAAGCGATGTTTTTCTGTGTGCAGAATTGTAGCCATGAGGTCTCAAGAACAATGTTTTACATAATATTTAGTATCTTGTGTTTCCTTCACATGAAGTGCTTGTTGGAACAGTTTTTTTATCCTGATGATTGTATGAGTTTTGACTGGGATTTACTCAAAACATATTAAGCATGATATATTACTAGATATTGTTATGAGCAACAATTAGGAAAATAGACATAGCATTGAAGCTCCAGTTGATGACAATGTCGTTAGGTCTACTGTAAATTATTATTTTAGGGAAATACCTACCACTACTGGTATTATTATTTATGAATATTTCAGTCGAAGAAACAGTATTTCAACATTGAGCGAGATGCAGATGCCATTTTAGAGATGCTGCTGAATGGAGAGGTGTCAGATTTCGATTTATCATCAGATGAAGAATCAGTTCCTGATGTAGAATACTACTGTACTTCACGAGAGAAGGAAGTGAGAGTGGGGACTGACAAAATAAACAGGGGAGAAACCAATGATGAGTCAACTGCAAATAATGAAAGTGGTGTGTGCAGTGACAATGATAACAATGATAGTGATATTCAAGACAGTGATCCACTTACCAAAAATGAGCTCAGTGATGTAAAATACATTTTGTCAGAAAAAAAGGACATAAAGTGGCGTCATCGTCCTCTCTCTATACTGGATTCATATTACGAATGGGAACAATGTATTGAAGAACAGGAAATACTTTTTCCTTATTTCAGCAAGTACATTATCAATAATCTGTTCAGTACTATGGCAGATATGACAAACCTATATGCCTTGCAGAGTGGAACAATCAGCAATTTCAAACAAACTACACCAACGGAACTCTAAATCTTGTTTGGGCTTCATATAATTATGGGAACTCTAAAATGTCCTAGAGTCCGGATGTATTGGGACACAACATTGAAAACGCAATTATTATTGGACAGTATGCCCAGAAATAGATTCTTCCAACTCTGAACAAACGTACATCTTGTTAACAACATGGCTATACCAGCAGACAATAAAGACAAGTTCTATAAAGTTCGGCCTATCCATCCGTAACAGATGTCTGGAATTATCTGTGAAGGAAGAGCTTGCTGTTGATGAGGCAATGATCCAATTCACAGGGAAGCTGCCAGTAAAACAGTATGTGAAGGGAAAGCCTTCTCCGTGGGGTATCAAAATGTACATGTTATGTGGTAATATTGGACAAGCCTATGATTTTATTCTTTATCATGGAGCATCGACTGAATTTCATACATCTTTGTTGAAGGAATTTGGCCAAGGTCCAACAGTAGTTTTACAATTAGCCCAGAGAATAAAAAACCAAATAGAGCATAAGATATATTTTGACAATTTCCTTTCTTCATACAAGCTTTTCCAAGCATTCAAACAAGAAAAAATTTGTGCTGCTGGAACTGTCAGAGTTAATCGTTTTGCAAATCCTCCTCTAACACCAGATAAGGAGGCAATGAAGAAGGAAAGAGGATTTTCAGAAGAAATTTGTAGCGCAGATGACGTAACATTAGTAAAATGGGATGACAACAAAACAGTTGCTCTAGGCTCTAATTTTATTGGAAAAGGAGAAATTGACAAAGTTGAACACTGGGACAAACAAGAAAGTAAATATGTTACTATCGATCGACCAGAGATTGTAAAATGCTACAACCATGGCATGGGCGGAGTTGGTCTTTTTGATCAATTGATGCCAAACTACAGAATTTTTATAAAGTCAAAGAAATGGACACTCAGAACTATTTTCCATGCTGTAGATTTTGCTGTGGTACAGAGCTGGCTCGAATATAGGAAAAATGCCAATGCAGTTGGTCTACCAACAAAGAAAATAATGGATCTCCTACACTTCCATATGAAGCTGGCTGATGTCTAGTGTTAAGTGGGATGGATACCTTGAATAGAAAACGAGGCTGCCCATCTGCCACACCTCCAGATACACCTGTTTAAAGACAACGAGGAGAAACTAGGCCTCCTCAAGAGATTTAGTATGATGGAACACAACACTTGCCTCTTCATGAAAGTGGTGCACTGCCTACCAGGTACAAATTTCCGGGATGCAAGGGACGTTCACGAATAAAATGTGAAAAATGTAACGTACATATTTGTTTGTCAAATGAAAAAACTTTTTCCGTTCATTTCACGTCAATTAGAACCACATAATGAACATAACTCCTGACTCATTTCATTTTTAATTAAAACTATGGTGAATTTTGCCTTTTTTTGTATGTAAATGATTTCAAATAAATGTGTAATGTTTAAATAAATTAGTTATGTCTGCTATGTCTTCAGTGTTGATTGAGACCCAGTTTACACAAATGTGTACAAAATTTTTTTCGAAAATGGTAACATATTTCTTTTTATAAATGTTGCTTCTAAAATCATTAAAAAATCGTCCAAGTCCATTACAGTATTTAAAAAAATTTTAGGTCAGTTGTTCGAAGTAGCCACCTTTCAAGACCTTTTGTAATTGTTGGTGTTCTCAGATGAGCACTGGGAAGGACAAGGCTTTGGTAGAGTCAGGAACACCAGGAGTATCAGAGCCAGAGGCAGTCCATATACTGTTGGAAAGTGTAGCACAATTAATAGCAGTTAACAGGGGGCTGTCACTACAGTAAAATACGGATTTGTCAGCTGTGAGTTTAGTTGCTTCTTTCTCTGGTAAGTCAACTGAGGATGTTCAAGCATTTGTGAAGGATCTTAGGATTTTGGCAGAGGTGGATGAGTAGCTTGATGCGGAACTTTTGAGGTGAGCAAAATTACGAGGACTTGGAGGAGAAAAATTTATGCTGGTTATACAGAGGCTCTCAAGGGAGCTGAAACATTTGAAGAAGTTAGAAGGAGGTTAGTTCAAAGGTATAAGAAGCCAAACCGTGCCAGACATTTTAGAGAACAACTAGGCTCAGTAACAGAGCAGCATGGGGAATCAGATGAACAATGTGCCAATTGCACGAGGAAGATCAATGGTTGTGTGTATGCATTTTTAAGTCATTTGTCTAGGAGATTGCAAATAGGGGTTCTGGTTGATCTGTGCATAGCTATTAGACTAGACCACCGAATGCGAGGAAATTAATGTGTCAGACAGGCAGTGCTTTCGGCCAATGTAAGGTGATATCGGTGTCGACAAACAGGGCATGTGTGGAAGCAATATCGCCAGCCACAAAACAGTGGGAATAGAGGCGGCGTCCAGCATGTTGGTAATAGTAGTTTTACATGTAGGGAACCAGAGAAGCACAGCAGGCATTAAGCACCAAAGGGAAGTAGCAGGTGTTAAACCTACGGGCATTCCCTGTAAAATTAAATTCTATGAAGTCGCGTGCAGAGGTGTATTGTGTGGTGGAAGTAATTGTGGGAAAGAAGAATTACAAGATGTTGTTGGGCACAGAGGCATATGAGTCACTTGCCAGTGGAGATCTGGTGGAACATAAGCAATGGGACACCCTACAATACAGATTGTATGGAGTGGGGAATGAATGTGTGACACTGTTGGAATTGATGGAGATAGGTATTTGTCTGGGTACACTTCAGTCCAGCCACTGTGTAGAAGTTGTGCCAGAGGTAAGTGAAGGCTATTTATTACTTGATTGTGGGATCAGATTTCTTGCATCAGCATTCTTCCAAAATCAACCTTCGGCAACACACAGAGAAGCTTGACAGAAAGAGATTTCAGTTGGACGAAACTGTTGCCATTGTAGCAATTTTATGAGGGGAGTCTATTGAGTAAGACAAACCGCTTAAACAGCGAACAGTCACACTAAGGCACGTTTCAGACAACTGTGCATACATCTGACAGGTACTAGCCATTCACGTCCAGCATTATCTCTAAAATATGACTAATCCACCAGCTCCTTACTTTAAATATGAGGGTGGTGCCATAAGTACCCGGCCTGACTGAGAGAAGGCAGTCATTGTTGAAATATATATATGGGTTAGAAAGTATACAATCTATGAAGCACATGTTTCAAGTCTGATGATACCACATTGTATAGCATTTGTTTGGCAGCTATCAATAGTGAACGTTGTGAGTGAACTTGTGAATATGGAGAAAATTGGTCATCATTATTATGTGATACAATTTTTTTTTTTGAAAGGCCTCCGTGCAACCGACATTAAAACTGAGCTAGATTCTACTTTAGGAGAGTGTGCTCCCTCATTGACAACAGTAAAATAATGGGTAGCTGAGTTTAAATGAAGCCTTACGAGCTGGCTGCCAATATGATTATCGCAGTGGTCGACCAAATGAGGTGATGACTCCAGCAATGGTGAAGACAATCCACAAAGCTGTACTGGATGATCGTTGACTGAAAGTGCACAAGCTAGCAGACATAGTAGGCATTTCAAAAAGTGCGGTACATTGCATATTATCTGGAAATTTGGACATGAGAAACTGTGTGCAAGGTTTGTGCTGCGTTTGCTCACATTCGAGCAAAAACAGCATCGGGAAGATGTTTCAATTGAGGGTTTAGCAAAGTCTCGCAGCAACAAAGCTGATTTTTTGTACCGCTTCATAACCATGGATGAAACAAGGATCCACTACTTCACTCCTGAGACAAAAGAACGATCATAACAATGGACACAAATTGGAGAACTGACTCCAAAAATGACGAAGACCGTTTCATCTGCAGACCAGTCATGGCTTCGGTTTTTGGATGCGCATGGAATAATTTCATTGACTACCTTGAAAAAGGAAAAACTATCAATGGCGAGTATTATGCAGACTTATTGCAATGTTTGGGTGAAGAAATAAAGCAAAAACTGCCGCATTTGGCCAAGAAGAAAGTGTTCTTTCTTCAGGACAGTGCACCAGCTCACAAGTCCGTTATTGCAATGGCCAAAATTAATGGATTAATGTTTGAATTGCTACCTCACACACATTATTCGCCAAATTTAGCCCCCTTGGATTATTTTCTGTTCCCAAACGTGAAAAAAAGGCTCGGTGGTCGAAGATTTTCAACAAATGAAGACGTGATGTCGACAGTTAATAGCTATTTTGAGGAGTTAGACAGTTCGCATTACAAAAAGGGCATCGAACTTATTGAACCTCACTGGGAAAAGTGTATAGAGCTGGAAGGAGATTATGTTGAAAAATAAATACTTTTTTCCCATAATTTTTGTGTATTCTTTGTTGGGTTGGGGACTTATGGCACCACCCTCATACAGTGGTTAGCATACTGGACTTGCATTAGGGAGGATGACTGTTCAAACCCGCATCCAGCCATACAGATTTAGGTTTTCCGTGATTTACCTAAATCACTCCAGGCAAATGCTGAGATGATTCCATTGAAAGGGTACGGTCGATTTCCTTCCCGATCCTCGACACAATCTGAGCTTGGGCTCTGTCTCTAATGAACTCGATGTCAACGCGACATTAAACCTGATCTGCCTTCCTTCCCCAGGACGAACAATGACTGAAGAGAATCCTTAAACGTGACAGTAGTGCAACCTTCCCACAAATTGCTGTAGATTTCAATTCTGCGCCATCAGCAAGTGACAGCGTGCGAACCATTCAACGAAACATCATCGACGTGGGCTTTCGGAGTTGAAGGCCCACTTGTGTATCCTTGATGACTGCATGACACAGAGCTTTACATCTCGCCCGGGCCCATCAACACCAACATTGGACTGTTGATGATTGGAAACATGTTGCCTGGTTGGATGAGTCTCGTTTCAAATTGTATTAAGTGGATGGACATGTACGTGGGTATGGAGACAACCTCATAAGTCCATCGACCATGCATGTCAGCAGAGGACTGTTCAAGCTAGTGGAGGCTCTGCAGTAGTGTGGGGCGTGTGTAGTTGGAGTGATATGGGACCCCTGATACATTTACATACGGCTCTGAAAGGTGACATGTACATAAGCATCCTGCCTGATCACATGCATCCGTTCATGTCCATTGTGTATTCTGACAGACTTGGGCAATTACAGCACTATAATGCGACGCCCCACACGCCCCAAATTGCTACAGAGTGGCTCCAGGAACACCCTTCTGAGTTTAAACACTTCTGTTGGCCACCAAATTCCTCAGACATGAACATTATTGAGCATATCTGGGATGCCTTGCAACTTGCTGTTCACAAGAGACCTCCACTATCATACTCCTACGGATTTATGCGCAGCCCTGCAGAATTCATGGTGTCAGTTCCCTCCAGCACTACTTCAGACATTATTCGAATCCATACTACGTCGTGTTGCGGCACTTCTGCGTGCTTGAGAGGCCCTACACGATATTGGGCAGCTGTACCAGTATCTTTGGCTCGTCAGTGTAGTTTCGGGAGCCGGCTGGAGTGGCCTTGCGGTTCTAGGCGCTACAGTCTGGAACCGAGCGACCGCTACGGTGGCGGGTTCGAATCCTACCTCGGGCATGGATGTGTGTGATGTCCTTAGGTTAGTTAGGTTTAATTAGTTCTAAGTTCTAGGTGACTGATGACCTCAGAAGTTAAGTCGCATAGTGCTCAGAGCCATTTGAACCATTTTTTGTGGTTTTGGGTGGAATTATATTAACAGTCCTTTCGTCGTCCTAAAGACAGAGATGTCGTTATGTTTCTGCAAATAATAAGAACACTTCGACTACAAGGTTTTTTTTGCAAGTGAACAGTCCTTTTTTTTTAAATTTGTGGCCGTAATTAGTCTTGATGTTCCTGAAGACAGATATAAATCTGTGGAAACAGTAATCCACAGATACTTATTCCTGGAATTGTTGTATAAGACTGTGTCAAGGCATTCATTCACTGTACAAGCGACCCTGTCAACCAAGGATATGTGCCTGCCGTCTTGTGCATATGCTACATGCTACATCTACTGGAGGGGTATGCATTTCTCCACCAAACTGGTAAGCTATGAATCTGGCAAATTTCAACATTTATTTTTAAAATACTTGGAGTGTGTCTTAGCAACTACAATTCTGACACTGTGTTTTTTTTCAGGGTATTTTTCCTGTATAAAAATTTCCAGGGCAAGTTTCAGCATGGATTGGGCAGTTCCCTTGTCAGAACCAACAAGTTGCAGTGATTTAGGTGTAAGACCAGTAATCATTGGACAGATGTTAGAAATGAAATATAGTGGCCATTTAGGTGCAGACCACAGAAGGAAGTTATTGTACAGCAGAATCATAAATAATGACTCGATCACACTCATTCGTTGCTCTGCATAAGCCAGAGATATTGTGACCTGGCCTAAGTTTGCAGATGCATTTAACAGAGCGATGGTTGTGGCCTGCTACATTGGCAGCCACAGCTGGCCCTCCAACTGTAACAACAGCAGCAAAGAAGGTTCCAACTGGACAAGAAAGGACAGAGGTGACAGACTAGTCCATCCAACCCCAATGTGTCAGAGGGCACTACAAACTTCCAGCTTACTCCAGCATCTAGTGCCCCCATCAAGGAGGAGTTTGACAGCACTCATTGATGCAAGGAACTGACAGAATGGCAGACTGAGGAGTTTTTCTTCAGCAAACAATGTGAGAAAGAGTGCAGGATATTATTTGGTCTATAGTAGTACTAGAATGATTCGTTTAACATGTAGGGGGTGGATTGTAAATCTCCAAATTATTGGCTGTTAATATGTTCATCAGCTCAGATTTTGAATTGCTTCACTTATTAAATTCTACATTTAGGTGTCCACATGTAAGAACTGTTTTTCGATTTGTTACTAATTTATTTAGTAAAGTATCAAGCCGAGTGTTGAATTTTTTAGGTGGGTATCTGGAGATCTATATAAAGGTATTACAATTAACTTGAATGCTAGAATTTCTATGCCTGATATTTCAAAATCTTTCTCAGTGTTTGAGGATTGAACATTGTCTAAGTTATTGAACTTGATGTATATGCAGTTCCCTCCATGTGTAAACTGATTTCTACAAGTTTGTTCTGCTAACACATAATCCGTTATTTTCACTGTCTTTAACTCATTTTCATCCAGCCAGTGATCAGTTAAGCAAAGTATATTAACATATCTGAGTTCACTTGATAGCAAGATTTCAGGCTCTCTTACTTTATTCCTAAGTGACTGTATATTCTGATGAAGAAGAGTGACCTGGTCAAATTGTAGGTTTTTTCTGATTGTACTTGGTTGACCACTTACCTTTATTCCTGAATTTACATTATGAGGGAAATCTTCATTCTCATCTAGAAGCGTGAGTTGTTTTTTTCCATTGGTCATAAGAAAATGTCCCGATGGTGAAAAGGGGGCAGTTCTCCATCTCTCTGATCATTTTACTTGTGTGGTTGATGTTGAGGTGGTTTCTGTTTTTCCTGCAGGGACTGCTAGTGGAGGTGGTGTTGATAGGTGCACTAGTTATCCTAATTTGGTCTTGAGGATTTTTGGGAACAAAAAATATTGTAGATAACATGGTCGCCTTAAATTTCTTCTCACTGGAATTGCTGAACTTCCTCCTGTTGCTGGGGTGGTGGTAGTTGATTGTTGGTGTTCACTGATACATGTAAAATTAGATGTCCTTGGTGATATTTTTGAGAGTGGATCTGCTGATGTTCTTAGTGGGTCTCCTGTGGGTACTGCTTCTGGTTTCCAGTGCCCAGTTCTTCTTGTTATATCTTGAATATCTTCAGGTGTGGAACTTGGTTCTGCTGCTTTTTTTGGGTTAGATGCTTTTGCCAGTATCACAGCCTGGTTTAGTCGATGATAGTTTTGCTTCACTGTGTCTTCTTTGAGTGATGAAGGTGTAGTACAGTTCTTTTGTGCAGCTCCTTGTTTATCTTTCATAACTATCGAGTTGGATAAGTCCGTTTTTGCTGCTGATTTTTCTAGTGTTTTCACTGTCATATTTGCTGAAAGGTCTTCACATTATATGTATGTTAGAGCTGGTATTTGCGGATTGGCACCTACTGCTAGCTGTAAATGTCTACATAATTTCTCTTTGCCTTCCATTCGCATGTGAAGTCCATGATTTGTATAATCACTTCTACTGACGAATATATTGATGTCAATTACCATTACATGCTCATAATTTTTTGCAGTCCTCATTGAGAATTCGTTTGCAGCATAGATTCTGTTGTTCAGTTTTGGTACATCGTATCTATACGGAATTGTGCACAAGATAACTTTTGTATGGATTGTCTTATGAAGAGAATCTGTTAAGGCTCATTTGAAATCCTGAAATTTATTTAGGATGTCGTTTGTCCCACCTAGAATGATGACACTGTCATTTTTCTTATATCCTTTCGTCTTCCCGTCTATGTTACAAACCACGCCCTTTAACTGTGCGTTAGGTTTTATTACAGAAGAGATGTAGTGTTTTTGATTTTTAGAACTGATCATAATGTTTGCACAGTGACGACCATGACTGTCAGAAAGAATTAATACGTTCTGTCTCTTGTTTTCAATGTGTATCATTTTTTGGGGCACCGGTCGATCGCTTTTTTTACAGTTTTCATTTGTATTAACGCTGTTCGTTTATCAGGGCACTTGATAAGACAAGCACTTGAGTCCTTCGCTGTAGTATTTTTGCTTCTGATTCACTCATTCTGTTTTTCTTTCTCACTGTTTACAGTTTTTGTAGGTTTTGTTTTGATTGGTGCACTCGATTTCAGATAACCTAACAGTTCAGTATTTTCATTTCGAAGTTTAGTTAGATCATTCTTTAAAGTGTTAATCGCTGCTTGCGTACTTATGATACACTCTTTTAAATGTTCAATATCTGTTACACATTTTTTACGTGGTATATTTTCACTTTCAACGCCTGTATTTCCGTGTGGTAGAACATTGCGCACATCACACTCGTGAGCCATTTCATTTGGGTTCATATACATACCAGTAGTTCACTATTTCTAGACCGAATTTCCGGACACTTGAGTTATAATATCACGCACAGTGCATTTACGATTGCAATATTCACTGATTTTTACGTATGTCGTACAGTTTTCGTTCAATTTACGTTTACATTTGTAGAGCTAACACACTCACAGTTTACACTTTGTGCCATCTTCAACTATCAACAGAAACTGAAAATTGTTTTACAAACTAATGATCACACTGTGCTGTTTTATCTGTTTACCAATGTGCCATCAACCAAGAATATGTGCCTGCCGTCTTGTGCATATGGTAGATGCTACACCTACTGGAGGGGTATGCATTTCTCCACCAAACTGGTAAGCTATGAATCTGGCAAATTACAACATGTATTTTTAAAATACTTGCAGTGTGTCTTAGCAGCTACAATTCTGACACTGTGTTTTTTCGGGGTATTTTTCCTGTATAAAAAATTCCAGGGCAGGTTTCAGCATGGATTGGACAGTTCCCTTGTCAGAACCAACAAGTTGCAGTGATTTAGGTGTCAAACCAGTAATCATTGGTCAGATGTTAGAAATGAAATATAGTGGCAATTTAGGTGCAGACCACAGAAGGAAGATATTGTACCGCAGAATCATAAATAATGACTCGATCGCGCTCATTCGTTGCTCTGCATAAGCCAGAGATATTGTGACTTGGCCTAAGTTTAGAGATGCATTTAATAGTGGCCTGCTACATTGGCAGCCATAGCTGGCCCTCCAACTGTGACAACAGCAGCAAAGAAGGTTCCAACTGTACAAGAAAGGACAGAGGTGACAGACTAGTCCATCTAACCCCAATGTGTCAGAGGGCACTACAAACTTCCAGCTTACTCCAGCATCTAGTGCTCCCATCAAGGCGGAGTTTGACAGCACTCATTGATGCAAGGAACTGACAGAATGGCAGACTGAGGAGTTTTTCTTCAGCAAACAATGTGCGAAAGAGTGCAGGGTATGGCAGGAGTGTGCAGAGTCATCAGAAGGTGAGACTCTGCAAGAACACAGGGAGAAGCAGACCAAAGAGTTACGTCTCGACAATGGGCATCAATAACACCACAAATGACAGGCAAATGCACCACATGAAGACGGTGAACAGAAGAAATGTGCCAATAGGATTCTGTGTGTCAACAGTGAGTGTAAGACGGACGTTGTGATCGCTATCTACACCTGTAGCCAGCCAAGCAAGTCCAGATACACATTAAACACGAGGAGTCATGCCAAGTTGCAACGCAGCAGCTTTGATGGCATCTTCACAGTCCTAGATGAAAGTGACGATGCTGCCTTGCCAGCAGTCACTGCAGATGCAGATTTTGTCTACAACACTCTCAGCCCACAACATTCCAAGTGGGAGGATGTGAGATCATCACTACCATCATTCAAGGGACAGATGATTATCACCAATCTTGCAACTTGCCTCACAGTGAGTCAAGTCTGATTTCATTGTGAATTAAGAAGAAAAGAATATGGTGTCGGGTAATATCTGCAACTGCAAAGACTACCTCTGCAAGATAGGTGAAGCAACCCAGCGATCGTTTTACACACTTGCCACACTCCACACATCCAGGCAAATCATCAAGCCTGTTTTTCATAGCTTCCTGCAGATGATACAGCCTGATCACCTTAAAGAAGAACTGGAAAACCTAGGATTCGTGGTATGCACAATTGTGCGTATAGAATTCCCGAATGCAGGCAAAGATGACCCTCCCCTGCTGGCCACTGCTGTGGACAATTCTGAAAATCTTAAGTTGTTGCAAGTCAAGCTGATGGTTAAGACAGTGGTCATTGTGGGAACCTTGAAATCAAGGTGAGTGTCGTGTCAATGCTTCAGAAGCCAGTACATTGGGCATGTGGCGTGCCACTGCTTCAAGCCTGACGTCTGTATGAAGTTTGCTGGTGGCCATCCGAGTCAGTGCTGCTCACTTCAAAGAGAAGTGAAGCCGAAGTGTGTGAACCATGGCAGGAAACATATGGCGAGTTATTGCAGCTGCGAAAAATTCAGTGCTGTGTGAACTATCCAATGTGGACTGCCTTACAGGATACCACAGAAGCAAAAGGCAGTCTACTCGTCACTGGCCACGCCCCAGCCAGTGGCGAGATGCCAGCAATACAGAGTGCTCCATCTACCATCTGTATCCACTTGCACCACAGAGTGTGAACAGGGCAGACAACATCATCAGTGCAGAACTACCGCAGACACCGGCCACAGACACAGTAGCTGGGGCTACTGAATAACATCAAAGACAGTGTGCTTGTGCCAGAATGAAAAGGGCAAAACTGAAGGCAGTCAAAGGTGAATGTACAACCTGATTTACAGGGACAAGAAACGCAGGACCTACGTGTTGCAACATTCACCATAAGAAGCCTAAAGGGGATTTCTGCCAAGACTGACCCAGTAGATACACATTGTAGAGGAAAAGTACTGCTGTAGAATCATAAACAATTATTCGATCATGTTGTTTAGAGAGAAATTGTGCGAATTGTACTGTGAAGAAATTTATAAAGCAGACATAGTAGATGGAAGTCTCAGCTATTTCTTATATGTTTCTACAGCACTTTGTCCAGTTTTTCCATAAAACCAACAAGTGCAAAAGTGAACAGAAGCAAAGATTTGGGATGGATAACTCCTAGGATTAAAGTATCTTGAAATTAAACATGCCCTATGTTCTTTTACACAATTATGAAGCAATTTACAACTTTATGAAAACGACTTTGCAGAAATTAGCTTTGGTAGAAATGAAGACACACTGGAATCACTGGCACCAAATTCAATAATTACTTCTTCACAATAGCAATAAACATTGCACCCACTCACAAACAACCAGTTACAGATGCATTAGAATTACTATGGTAGACACTGTGTGGCAGGACTCCTTCTGTTTCTCAAACACTTTCATCGAACGGTTCACCTACCTGTATATTTCTTCCTTCCGACGTCCCTTCACTCTGCAGTAGTAGATACACGCTAGGCAGTGCAAAGCAGGGTTGATGAAACCATTACCTAATACCTACTACACAGAGGCCGCGTAGCTCAAGTTGCAAATCAGTTCCTGTAAGTTCATTTTCACAAATTTCGAGCAGTAGAAGAACGCAGTTTAATTGCAATAAGCATTTGAAAATTCTATGAACGTCTTTTCATCCATAAGGAAGCACATGAAATGGCTATCAAGTCCATATTTAATAAGGCAAATGCTCTATCATTTCAAGTTCACCGTCTATACAACATATTTCACACGAAAAAGCAGCCAGAATTTCTGCAAGCCCGACCCGATTAATTTTGCGATCTAACAGTCACTGACCCACCACTATTAGCGAGTTGAACATTCGGTCATTTCAGTCGTCTTGTATGTTAGAAGTACTCGCCAAAGTATTCCATAAAGAATACTGACTATGCCACGTGGAATTGACTCTACGACCAAAAGATCACACGCTTATGAAACTTCAACTAATTAGTTCCAAAACATCACACTTTCCTCAAAATGTTCCTAACATGAACTGCTTTAGTCATGACATATTCTATTTCTAATGATCTCACTAGCTCTTCATTTTACATACTATTATCGCGGAGACATCTATCACATTGTTACTTGGAAACAGGTTAGTAAGCGACTCTCTCGATGCTCCTCTACTCTCCACTCCTCTCTGCCTATCTAAGTATCTGTACACAGGAACCGCTTAATTCTGATTGGCTATTGACCAGAATCCATCCAGATCATTCTCGCCACAAAACTTTCTTAGCCAACCACTAATCAGATAGTCATTTATGTCATTACAATTTCAATTTCTTATATATTGTTTCATAAAATAGAACGAAATGCAAAATATTCTTTAAATTAATTTTGAAACTTATTCCGCTTCAGACTTCTATTCTGGCTGCTCTCTTACAAAAGCAAGCACACATCGACATATGTCGTAAGCATTGTGGTTGCAACACAATTTTCCCACAGTTCAATTTCACAAGGTTTTACATGAAATGACACTAAGTTTTAACGAATGTCCTGCATATACTCTCTCATTTATTCCCATGTATTCACACAACAAAATAATAAGCAAATAATATTTTTGAATGATTTGTATACTACATGATGTAGAGTAATTAAAGTTTTGAAAAGAAAATTCCAGTTAAGTGATTTTATATACTGTGAGCTTTGTTATGACTTCAGATGACACTAACAGACATTTGGTTATTGTTCCTAACTGAGTTTTGAAACATAAGTGTCCGTTTTAGGACATTTAAGTAATTTTCTCAGTCTTCAAAACTATAATAGATAAAACTCTGAAATTTTAAGAGGATCCCTTCCTTAATATGAAAAGATTGCGTACCAATTTTGAACAAAATTGGATTATAATTACTATGGTTTATTAAGATTCGTAGGGGGTATGAATTTCTGTACCAACTGAATGTTAGTTGAGACCGTTCTCACGGCTGGTAGCGTCAGCTGTGCTGTGAGTCAGAGAGAAGAAAAAATATAACCATCCTGAAGCCACCATGCTACACAGCCGTGTGCCTTACTGCATCGAATGTCATCTCGTAATAACTTGCTACGTTACAACTGCATGCAACAAAAGTTTAAAAATATGACCCATAAGAAGATTATATAATTCATCAGACTTTAAAAAAATAGTAAATATACTTCTAGTAGAAAACTAATATCTCGTGTTGACTTCATAGGGCTACCCTGTAGTTACCTTTGTAATCATTCAATGACTTATAACATATTTCCAGACAAACTTAAATATGCTATAGTAATTCCTATCCATAAAACCAGGGTTAAGCTAACCAACTTCAATTTCTGACCCGTTTCACCCCTTCCAGTTATTCTATAAGTTTTTGAAAAAGTGGCACTTGACAGTTTATGAAATATTGAATTGAACATGACTTAATGCCTATCAGTTCAGTTTTTGTTAAGTATTACCCACAGAGGATCTCACAGAAGACGACTTGGTAGGGATACACAGGAGAAATTATCCTATTGATGTGTTTTATAATCTTGTCAAAGCCCTTGTGTGGATGACAAAATACTACCAACCAAACTGGCAGTTGCAGTGAGCTGGACTCGGTAGCTTCGTGCACCTTCTTCAACCAATCGTATAGCGCGATTTTGTAAACATAACACCGTTTCAGTGTTGTCATATCTATACAGATGACTGTTGTTCCGCAGCTGTTAGCATTACCCAGCTGAAAGCTGGCAACAGTTTAATTAATTGTCAGGGATCTTCTTATGCCAACTTAGCTGTAGTATTGTGGTATCTACATCTACATCCATATTCCGCAAGCCACCTGACGGTGTGTGGCGGAGTACCTCTATCGATTTTCCTTTCTATTCCAGTCTCGTATTGTTCGTGGAAAGAAAGATTGTCGGTATGCCTCTGTGTGGGCTCTAATTTCTCTGATTTTATCCTCATGGTCTCTTTGCAAGATATATGTAGGAGGGAGCAATATACTGCTTGACTCCTCCGTGAAGGTATGTTCTCGAAACTTCAACAAAAGCCCGTACCGAGCTACTGAGCGTCTCTGCTGCAGAGTCTTCCACTGGAGTTTATCTATCATCTCCGTAACGCTTTCGCGATTGCTAAATGATCCTGTAACGAAGCGCGCTGCTCTCCGTTGGATCTTCTCTCTCTCTTCTATCACCCCTATCTGGTACGGATCCCACACTGGTGAGCAATATCCAAGCAGGAGGCGAACAAATGTACTGTAACCTACTTCCTTTGTTTTCGGATTGCATTTCCTTAGGATTCTTCCAATGAATCTTAGTCTGGCATCCGCTTTACCGACGATCAACTTTACATGATCATTCCATTTTAAATCCCTCCTAATGCCTACTCCCAGATAATTCACGGAATTAACTGCTTCCAGTTGCTGAACTGCTATATTGTAGCTAAATGATAAAGGATCTTTCTTTCTATGTATTTGTAGCACATTACACTTGTCTACATTGAGATTCAATTGCCATTCCCTGCACCATGCATCAATTCGTTGCAGATCCTCCTGCATTTCAGTACACTTTTCCATCATTACAACCTCTCGATATACCACAGAATCATCAGTAAAAAGCCTCAGTGAATTTGTGATGACCTCAACCCACAGGAAAAATAATTATCAAAATCTGAACTGTGAAGTCATCCAAAATACTAGTTGGAAAACCACACTCTTTGTTATACTTCTCAATTGGTCACGATCCCATTTTTTTATGAACTGAAAACTCTAATATTCACGAGAAACTGCTCTGAAATTAACCTGAACCGACAAAATTGCGTATATATTCTCTGAAACTTCAAAGACGTCTAAGACAATATCTGAAAGGAATTAGAAAAAGTGACAAAATTTCGTGAATCGCACACAATACTGTTAACAATCGCATGAACACTGGGGGGGTTTCACCATACATCTACCCACTTTTGAGTATAACCAGTGTCTCTTAATACTACGACTCATAGCAATACAATATCAAAAACTTTTATTATTGGGTAAAGAGTCACTACGTGATTTGACAGCTGACATTTATAATTCCCGCTCACGCCAGGAAAAGCACCAATACGGGAATAGCAGCTTTTACGTTATTGGTTAGAACGCAAGCAATTATGGCGGTCGCCGTGATTTTCGCGCGAAGCCATATTTCGCGACAAAATACTCTTATTAGTCACTGTCATATATCTAGTCTCATAACAATACATAAAATAACTACAATAATTTTGACATGCAATGTGAATTAGTCCTGATGAGAGGAAGAAGTTTATATTTATTGGTGTTTCAACAATGACTACCAGGCAACTTTTAATTCACTGATTGTAATTTTATTTTCGTTAGCAGAAAGCAAAGAATTTAATTAAATAGAGTCTGTAATTCTTATACTTTTAATAGAGAAAGAAAGTTTCTAGGTCAGGGAATAGCGTTCGGCGAAATCCCTTAACTTTTTGTTGCATACGAAGCGTTGCATTAGGCAGCACGATGTCGGCGGGTTACGATGATGAGAGCAGGGTACAGACAGTTCCGATGGTTAATCTTCTCCGGCGAAACGCAAATAAAGTTCCGGCACAGCTGTATCATTAACCCCGTGGTGATTAACAAACCACTAGACGCCAGTATACGAACGTTGTTGACATGTCCTGTCTTTCAAAGTACATGACGTAAACATCGCTCGTTTTTATACTTTATACACTGTCCGTGACTCTATCGTCCATAAATACACGGTTCGTCACATTCATATAGTCTTAGCCACAAATACACAGTTCATAGAATTGTTCTTGTGTGTGAAGCACACCGTAAACAATGTCCACTCTGTTCTCGCATTTCAAACTTCGACAACGTCACTGAAAGCCATTTATATTGCACAGTTAATTAGTCTTCACTTTCACGGCTTGATAGAATGTGATGTACAACAGTTTCACCATCCAAAACCAATACCAGCAATGTTCATTCGCATAAAAGCACAGTTTGAGTCGGCCACAACAAAGTAATGTTAGCGGCACTTTCACAGTCCGGTTTATTTGCTCTAAAGTTTGCTGGCGATGGCATTACCTGCCGCATTGGTAAAGAGATTTAACAATCTGATAGTTCGGCGCCAAAAGTTGCGTCTTCAAAGATAATAATCGCAACGCTTACAACTGGGTGTGGTAACGTCTGTGAACTACGTCACTTCCCGCGTTTCGCTGTCGCTAGAGTCTAGTATCCACCATCCCCACTACTACGCAACAACCTTTCGACTCTCGACATCACTATGGCTGCCCTCTGTCTATAGACATTATATCTCTATCGTAAATTACATAAACCTTTATAAATGTTATTGACTGCATTTTTCACAATTAATAATATTCCAAAAGAGAACTTTACAGACTTTACCACAGGTACAAAGCAAGAAACATATTTATCCATTGGCAAACGAAATAATCACAATTACATCTTTACATTTAAAAACCACAGTAGAATGTTACATAACCACAATTATAAATGCCCATATGAACAAAAGAAAAAGAATAGAAATCTAAAGAAAATCACGAAAAAAAAATTATATGCGTCATTAGCAATGCCTTCATAAACTTACGATGTTATCCACAAGGTTATTTATGTATATTGTGAATAGCGACAGTCCTACGACACTCCCCTGTGGCACACCTGAAATCACTCTTCCTTCGGAAGACTTCTCTCCATGGAAAATGACATGCTGCGTTCTGTTATCTAGGAACTCTTCAATCCAATCTCACAATTTGTCTGATAGTCCATATGCTCTTACTTTGTTCATTAAACGACTGTGGGGAACTGTATCGAACGCCTTGTGGAAGTCAAGAAACACGGCATCTACCTGGGAACCCGTGTCTATGGCCCTCTGAGTCTCGTGGACGAATAGCGCGAGCTGGGTTTCACACGATCGTCTTTTTCGAAGCCCATGCTGATTCCTATAGAGTAGATTTATAGTCTATAGTTCTTCACATCTGTTCGACGTCCCTTCTTGAAAACGGGGATGACCTGTGCCCTTTTCCAGCCCTTTGGAACGCTACGCTCTTCTAGAGACCTACGGTACACCGCTGCAAGAAGGGGGACAAGTTCCTTCGCGTAAAATCGAACTGGTATCCCATCAGGTCCAGCGGCCTTTCCTCTTTTGAGTTACTTTAATTGTTTCTCTATCCCTCTGTCGTCTATTTCGATATCTACCATTTTGTCATCTGTGCGACAATCTAGAGAAGGAACTACAGTGCAATCTTCCTCTGTGAAACACTTTTGGAAAAAGACATTTAGTATTTCGGCCTTTGGTCTGTCATCCTCTGTTTCATTACCATTTTGGTCACAGAGTGTCTGGACATTTTGTTTTGCTCCACCTACCGCTTTGACATAAGACCAAAATTTCTTAGGATTTTCTGCCAAGTCAGTACATAGAACTTTACTTTCGAATTCATTGAACGCCTCTCGCATAGCCCTCCTCACACTACATGTCGCTACCCATAATTTTTGTTTGTCTGCAAGTCTTTGGCTATGTTTATGTTTGCTGTGAAGTTCCATTTGCTTTCGCAGCAGTTTTCTAACTCGGTTGTTGTACCACGGTGGCTCTTTTCCATCTCTTATGATCTTGCTTGGCACATACTCATCTAATGCATATTGTGCAATGGTTTTGAACTTTGTCCACTGATCCTCAACACTATCTGTACTTGAGACAAAACTTTTGTGTTGAGCCGTCAAGTACTCTGAAATCTGCTTTTTGCCACTTTTGTTAAGTAGAAAAATCTTCCTACCTTTTTTTAATATTTCTATTTACGGCTGAAATCATAGATGCAGTAGCCGCTTTATGATCGCTGATTCCCTGTTCTGCGTTAACTGTTTCAAATAGTTTGGGTCTGTTTGTCACCAGAAGGTCTAATACGTTATCGCTACGAGTCGGTTCTCTGTTTAACTGCTCAAGGTAGTTTTCAGATAATGCACTTACAAAAATTTGACTGGATTCTTTGTCCCTGCCACCCGTTATAAACGTTTGAGTCTCCCAGTCTATATCCAGAAAATTAAAATCTCCACCCAGAACTATAACATGGTCGGGACATCTACTCGAAATATTTTCCAAATTTTTCTTCAGGTGCTCTGCCACAACAGCTGCTGAGCCAGGGGGCCTATAGAGACATCCAATTACCATGTTTGATCCTGCTTTAACCCTGACCTTCACCCAAATTATTCCACATTTCGGATCTCTGTCAATTTCCTTCGATACTATTGCACTTTTTACCACTATAAACACGCCTCCCCCATCACTGTCCAGCCGTCCCTGCGGTATACATTCCAATCTGAGTTTAGAATTTCATTACTGTTTACATCTGATTTCAGCCAACTTCCCGTCCCTCGTACTATGTGGACTTTGTGACCGTTTATTAATGAGAGCAGTTCTGAAACCTTTCTATAGACGCTCCTGCAGTTTACTATTACCACAATATTGTTATTCCCAGCATGGATGGAGTTTTTCACGTATAACAGAAAGCACAGGATATCATTCACCATCTGTCTCAAACTGGAAAACATACCACGTGGTGTCCTACAAGAATTGGTTCTTGGCCCACTCTTGTTCTTAAACTATGTAAAGGATGGTTCAATAACCATTTGCAGATGATGCAAGTATGTTAATAAAGGGCCAAAATCAATACTGAAAGACACAGTTAACTGAACTGGCCTAAAACTGATTTAGAGCAACCAGTTTTAAGTTTAATCCCACAAAGACCTCGATTATGCAACTTCAAAATGCAAGATAAGCTTGTTTGCATCTGAAGTACATATTAATGGTCATATATTAAATAAATCACTGCATCTAAAATTCCTTGAGGTCCCAGCATGGGCATCTGCAAAATTTTTCCATGAGAAGGTAAGATTCTAAAATTGCAATTTTTTTTCTATATCCGATTTAGGTAGGTTGGAAAACGTGTCCTGCATCAAGAACTATTGCTTACATGACATACAAAAAACTTTTGTCCAACAATTTATTGTTATCCAATTAAGTAGATTACATTGATACCTAAACAGTAAGCATACTTCAATAGCACATGCAGAATAAATCTTTTATATTGTTAACATGAATATGGATTCCACACTTTTGATTCAGCAATCTTAAAGTTAAATTCTCATATGATTAAATTCAGGGTATCTAATGAGTTACAAATCTAGCTACAAAATATTAACAAAAAACTGTTTCTATTTCGATAGTGTTAGGTTGACAATGAAAATCTAAAATTTAAAGGAGTCAGAATAATGGAGAAAAATTGTGCTGAATATCAACAAAATAGCCAACATCAAACGTCACATTAATACTCCTCAAGTGGAGAAAAAGGGAATAAACCTTAAAAATGTTTACTCAACTCTGACAACACTGCTTAAATACATAATTTCACAGCTCACCATGTTAATGGATTTATTGCATTACTTTCATGGTTTCTATTTTCCAATTCAAACTGACATATCTACAGCTGAAAAAATGTGTTTTGTAAGCTACATGCTTATGTTATTCAATCTGTATATTGAGCAAGCAGTAAAGGAAACAAAAGAAAAATTCGGAGTAGGTATTAAAATCCATGGAGAAGAAATAAAAACTTTGAGGTTCGCCGATGACATTGTAATACTGTCAGAGACAGCAAAGGACTTGGAAGAGCAGTTGAACGGAATGGATAGCGTCTTGAAAGGAGGATATAAGATGAACATCAACAAAAGCAAAACGAGGATAATGGAATGTAGTCGAATTAAGTTGGGTGATGCTGAGGGAATTAGATTAGGAAGTGAGACACTTAAAGTAGTAAAGGAGTTTTGCTATTTGGGGAGCAAAATAACTGATGATGGTCGAAGTAGAGAGGATATAAAATGTAGGCTGACAATGGGAAGGAAAGCGTTTCTGAAGATGAGAAATTTGTTAACATCAAGTATAGATTTAAGTGTCAGGAAGTCATTTCTGAAATTGTATGGAGTGTAGCCATGTATGGAAGTGAAACACGGACGATAAATAGTTTGGACGAGAAGAGAATAGAAGCTTTCGAAATGTGGTGCTACAGAAGAATGCTGAAGAATAGATGGGTAGATCACATAACTAATGAGGAAGTATTGAATAGGATTGGGGAGAAGAGAAGTTTGTGGCACAACTTGACCAGAAGAAGGGATCGGTTGGTAGGACATGTTCTGAGGCATCAAGGGATCACCAATTTAGTATTGGAGGGCAGCGTGGAGGGTAAAAATCGTAGAGGGAGACCAAGAGATGAATACACTAAGCAGATTCATAAGGATGTAGGTTGCAGTAGGTACTGGGAGATGAAGAAGCTTGCACAGGATAGAGTAGCATGGAGAGCTGCATCAAACCAGTCTCAGGACTGAAGACCACAACAACAACAACAAGCTACATGCTTTGGGTTGATTGGGTAAAGTGTAGCATATTGCCAATACATGACTAAATTAACATGGGAAATCTCCCAACACCATCCTCAAATTAGCCTGTGTCGTTTCTTCAGTTTGCACATCACTGTGCAGCCATGCCATCTGAAATACAGAATTCGTAGTTCTGTCACTACATGTGCCACTGTGGTGCATATCATGGAGTTTGAGTAGGCCCTAATTCCAGGATGGTACATCCTGTCTAAGTTGAAATTTCAAACAGTTTTTGTACCGATATAACATCAAGCTCTGGCACGTCGGCCTGGATCGTTACAGCTATGAGAGAACGATTAAGACGATCCCACGACAGGAGCAGCCCCGTCTAGCCGCGGCCACATTAGAAGACGAGCCATCATCCAAATGCTTTAGTCGTGACTTATGAACTGTTGTGTTTTATTTGCACTGAAATTGTCTATACCAAAGGACATTAATTATTCACATGTCACGAATTGCTTGCGACATGTCTTCGTGAAAATATGAAGTTAAGTATTGTCAATTTAACTTACTGTAATAAACGCTATTAATAAGTCGAGCTTTCTGAGAAAATAGATTCCTAGGCACCCTATATTAGACGAGTGGGCAGGATACGACATTTGGCGACGAGTGATAAGAAGAATCCAGTGCCTGGTGGCCACAGAATTTTCTTTTGTGTTTTGCTGGCACCTTAATTCTCTCTTATCTTTACTTTGCAGGGGTTTTTACTTGCTTTAACAAACTCTTATCGCGTTTTTGCTGCACAATGTTTTCAGGTGGGCTATGCAGAAATTTTCTTTGTTTTTGTACTTATTTTTCTTACTTGCCTTGTCTGTTTCTTGCATGTCTCTCTTCCAACATGCCACCCCACCTGTCCCTCCCCCTACTCCGGCGCCACAGCTGCCAGCGTTAGATGCAACAAAGCCAATGCAGATGTTTCAGTTCCAGACTCCGCAAATATCTACACCGCTCCATCAACATGGTGCAGCAGCTACTGGCCAACACTGCGCCCCTGATGGAACAAGCAACATCTACAGCAGCTATACCGCCTTTTCGCCAGTTTCATGAGCAAGAAGAGGAATGGTTCGAGTGGTTGCAACAATGTCACGTAATTGCTCACAACGTTCCAGGCGCTGTGAAACTACCCTATTTCTTGTCCACATTAAGAAGTGCATTCTGACTTATCTGGAAGTTATATCCTTACACCACTTCCCAATTGAACTTTTGTATGATCAGGTTATAGATTCGCTAACTAACTATTATGACCAAGTGAATGTGGTAGCAGCTAGGTATCAATTATTCACTTGTAAAAATGGCCAGGACTAACTTATCCCAAGTGGGTATGACGAGGAAATGCAAATTCAAATGTGCTTGTGGTGCTTTATATTCGGAAGTTATGTTGCGTGATGCGATCGTGTACAGTGTACCTGATGTCAAACTCAGGGAACAGATTTTGAAACAGTCCGATCCATCATTTCAGCAGGTAGTGCAAATACGAGGTCAGTACAATTCAGGTGCCCTGTCGGCCGATAAATTTGAGCAGCCAGCGATTTATCAGGTTGAGTCCCTTGTTTACGACCGGCCCATTTGGCAGCGGCAGCTTGCGCTCTCCATGACGAGTAGACAATGCTTCACACCGCGTAAACAACTCCCTAAATAAGGAGCTACACTGGTGAACAGAATTAAGTCATGCCCTCTGTGTTATTCATGGCACAAACGCCAAGATTGCCCCTCCCGAGAAGCGCAGTGTTATGCTTGTGGAAAGAAGGGTCACGTATAATCCGTATGTATGCAATAGAACAAAGATAAGAATTCAGCCCACTCACAAAAACCTAATCACAAGGCCCATGGCATTAATGCAGTATATTCAAAGTCTGCACAGGCATTCGCAAAACTGGCACACAAGCAGTTTCTTCAGTGAATCGCCAGTCCAACGAACTTTCTTTTTCAATTGCTTCTTTGTGGTAAATTTCAGTTGGACATGGGTGCCTCTGTTACATTGCTGAATCGTTCCACATATGAAATGTTAGGCTCCCCACGCCTGTCTAATAAAACTAGCACGCGACTGATGGCTTATAATGGACAAGATATTCCCGTTCTGGGAAAATATACTTTGCCTATCATGTATCGCTCACATACATGAACAGTGACTTTTACGGTGCTATAATCATGCAATTGTGAGAACATATTTGGTCTTGACTCATTTGATCTATTTGGCTTTAACATTCAGGACAATGTATTGTCTCTCCTGCATTCCATAAAAAAAAAAAAAAAAAAGTGTAGCTAGCTTGCTCAAATTTCCGAAACTCTTTTCTGAAGGTTTAGGCAACGCTAACAATTTTGCTGCACATATTACTCCGAAAGACAATGCTCAGCTAAAATTTTGATGGGCCAGAACTGTTCCCATTGCATTACGGGACAAGGTTGCTGCTGAACTTCAAAGAACTGCTATATAGTGGAGCTATTTCACTCGTCGTATACAAGCTAGTCAATGGGCAAGTCCACTGGTTTTGCTCCCCAAAACTTCGGGTCACATTCGCCTCTGTGTTGACTTTAAGTCTACAGTCAACCCACAAACTGTATTTGACATTTATCCATTGTCACGCCCAGAGTATCTCATGGACAAATTATGTGCTGGACGCCACTTTTCAAAAATTGATTTGCGTGACGCATATCTTCAAATACCGCTTGATGATGAATCTCAAAAAGTGTGTGTCGTCAATACTCATTTGGCCTTGTTTAAATATTTGCGTTTGCCTTTTGGCAGTGCTTCGGCACATGCTATGTTCCAACGGTGTTTGGAATAGCAAGTGCCAAACTGTTCAAACTATTTGGACGACATTGTCGCAGCAGATCGTACACCTGAAGATCGTATTGCAAATTTGAGTGCTTTGTTTTGTGTGTTATCTGATGCAGGACTAACATGTAGACTGAACTAGTGTGATTTTTTTAAACCTGAGTTGCAGTATCTTGGTCATATCATAAACAGTCAAGGTGTAAATCCCCTTCAGACGCATTTGTTAGTCATACGAGATTTGCCAGTTCCTCACAGTGTCATAGAATTGCAGCCACTCTTAGGGAAAATGAACTATTATATACAATTCATACCCAATGCTGCACATTTTGTAGCTCCATTGCATTTTCGTCACAAGAATGTCCCCTTTGTTTGGACAGATGAGTTCCAAGTAACTTTTCAAAAACTTAAAGATGCATTGCTCAGTGATTGCTTATTTCACTTTGATCCTGACAAATCAGTTGTGTTTGAAGTTGACGCTTTCTCTTATGGAATCGGTGCAGTGCTTTCACACAGAATTGGTGATAAAGACAGACCTATTGCTTTCGCATCAAAAGTGTTGTCCAAAGCTCAGTGTAACTATTCACAAATTGAAAAAGAGACTTTGGCTATTGTGTATGGTGTCACCAGATTCCACCACTATTTGTATTGCAGAAAATTCTACTTAATAATGGATTACAAGCCTTTGCAATACTTGTTTCATCCGACAAAATTGGTTCCTGTACGAACTGCCCAAAAATTGCAAAGATGGGCTTTGTTGTTGTCTCAATGACAGTATGAGATTTTGTATCATCCGACAGCTAAACATGGTAATGTGGTTGCACTTTCACGTCTTCTGATTGGCCCTGATACAGACTTTGACGCTTCTGCTGTATCTTGCTGTTACATCAATGCTCAGGATTCTGAATTGCTTCAATCTTTTCTGCTGAACTATAGGAAAATTGCACAGGCCTTGGAAGCTGATTCAGATTTGAACACTTTGCTAACATACATTTGCACATCTTGGCCTCGTTCCTTGGATACCATAAAGAACTCTGCAGTGCACCGATACTTTGCACATCAGCATAGGCTTATTATACAGAAAGGAGTGATTCTTGTTCCACTGGGGGACTGTTTGTATGAAACAGCTAGCGCGTTGACAATGTACTTGGCACAGTATGGATGCACAAATAGAACAGCTGACATCACAGTGTCATGCTTGTGTGGAAAATCAGTCTGCTCTGCCACAAAAATTCTCTGCTTGGCCTGAGTCACAATCACCATGGCAACGTGTGCACATAGACTTTGCGGGACCTTTTTGGAGCACTCATTAGTTGATTGTGGTTGACTTGTATCACAAGTTTCCTTTTGCTGTGCCAATGAACTCGACAACATCACATAGCACAATTCAGGTGTTGGCCTCGAAGGTTTACCTGAGGTTATAATGTCAGACAACAGCCCTCAGTTCATGTGAAATGAAATTGAAACATTCTGTGAATGCGTGGCATACAGCATCTAACTAGTGCACCATTCTGTCCACAGTCAAATGGCGGAGCGGAACATTTTGTCAGAACTTTCAAGCAGCAGACGGCCAAACTTCGTTTTGCATACACCAGGAATCAAGCATTGCAACTGTTTCTCGCCTCCTGTCTTTCGCACCCGCAATATGGATCATTGCCGGTGGAATTTATGGATCATTGCCGGTGGAATTGCTTCACAGCCACTGCCATCGGACACTGGCTCCACCGTCCTCAGCATCCGGTGCCAAAGAAAGGCCGCAAGTATCGCTTTGCACTGCACGATATTGTCTTTTACAGACGGTGGGCGAAAGGCGAGATCATCTGTCGACTTGGCACTTGCATGTATCTCCTTTCAGGTCCAAACAGGTTGCAGTGCCAACATCACAATCAACTTCGCCACTGTCATGTGCATGGTGATACTTCTGTGTCTCTTCCCCCAGATTCGCAGGTCCCGAGGACAGTGAGGCCACAGCAACCACCAGAGGGTGTCATCATGACACCACGGAGTGACCCCACGGAGGCAGAGCCTTCTCTACTCCACCTCCCCTCGTCCTACTGACAGAGCTGGACCCATCCACACCGCAACAGCCGACGCCTTCTTCATGTGGTTATTGGCCACCGGAGGGGGTCATGTATCCTTCTGGAGGTCGTTTCCCAGGGGACACTTCCAGCAGAACGAAGGCCGGATGGCGGGATCCAACCAGAAGCTTGACACCCCCTGCAGCTAAAGCTTCCGGTCCAGCACAGCATCCACCCTCTGGTCTCCCCACCATTGTCTCGCTCCCTACATGATGACAGTCTGTCACTTTGGAGGGGGGGGGGGAGGGGAGGAATGTTCCAGAACATCAAGCTCCAGCACGTTGGCCTGGAATGTTACAGAAGAGAGGGCTGTGAGACGACATCAGCCAACAACATGCTGACTAGGACGACATTACAACAGGAGTGGCCCCTATACGAAGAGAATATAAGTGCCCCTCCACCTAGCCAAGGCCACACTGGAAGACGAGCCGTCATCCAAACATTTTAGCCGTGACTTATGAACTTGTGTTTTGCTTGCATTGAAATTATGTATACCAAAGAACATTGATTATTTGCATGTCGCTTATTGCTTGTGACGCATCTTTGTGAAAACGCAAAGTTAAGTTCTGTCAATTTAACTTACTGTAATAAACTCCATTAATAAGATTTGCTTGAATTGTTGCTTAGCTATCCAAGGAAACAGCTTCCTAGGCACTCTATGTTAGACGAGTGGGCAGGATACAACAGTTTTCTCTCAGGAAGCAACAGACATAAGATTAAGGATTATTCATTAGGTTTAATTCTGCCACAAATGGGATTACGCAGTATGGTGATATTTCATCAATGTATACCTTGACTTATTCCATGTCCATGAAGATTGCTCTACACTACGCATTGTGATAAAATGGCTCAAAGAGTGTTGTATTCATCAAATAAGTTTGGTACCCAATTTAAAAGGTAGGAGGAAGCGAACCCCTCTGCGACGGTACCTAATGGTTACGGCTAATGTAGTTTCTCTTCCAAACAGCACCCAATACAAGCAAAGAAGTTGCGTCTTTCTCTTGGTTACTCATACTTTAGGTACTTACACTATGTACGGCTCTGTTTAAACACAAATAGCTCTATGTAGTGACAGGGTTACCCACGCATGTCTGCTTTCACGTACCACAGCTAATTCACTGAAAATCATAACCAATAGCTTTGATCCTACAGTCAAATAGTCTATGCTTTGTCTAGAGTTGCGAGTTAATAAAATACACAAAAATACAAAATAAAAGTAAAATGAATAATTTAATAACAAGCGTTCTATTCTAACTTCTGTAATTGATATAGGTGACAGATAAGTACGTTGAATAATGTTTATTTAAGAAAGGACATCTCAAATAAACAGGAAGTGGTAATACGATATTCAGTTAAAATACAGAGAGGAAACACCCTTATTAAATGCAGTAAAGCTATGTTGAGAGCGTTTTGAGAATGGTAGAAAAAATCTCCAAACTAAATAGTCATCAAAGATATGTGAAAACAAAGTCCATTTTGTAATCAGAACACATGAAATATTCACCAGCTCAAAATAGTTCGGAGATGTACACGATGATTTACAAATTCACACATGCGATACAAAGGATAGTTACTCATAGTCTGTCCTCAGTTCCTTAACCAAACAGTAAAAGTTAGTGTGTCCTACACTGGCGCACATTCAGACCTCTCCAAATATAAAGTCCCTTCAGTAGTGGTTGTTCACTACCCAGAATCAAACACATTCCTGATTGAATATTCCTTGTTACTACAGGCAGTTCTGCATCCTTCCAGCAGTTGACAAAGTGTCTGAATCGCTCCCCTAAGTTCTTTTGTCAAAAACTCCCTGTCCCCACTTGACTCCTGAAGTGTTCCACTATTGTTTGCTTTTGCATTGGCTGAAGGCCATCCCCAACAAAATACATTGTTCTTACATCAGTTATTCTCAGATCATTTTCAATAAATAAAGGTAATAGCTAGTTAATAAATAAATAAGCCAGCATTCTTGCACAAGTGTGCACACAATAAATGACAAGTTTTTCATTAAATATTTTTTAAACAATTATTGATGCCTGCTTAGCAGATGTGGCTTTTTGGCACTCTTTACAATAGTGGTGTCAGCTACCACAAGCGAATGACCACTTTTAATTTACCATGGTTTTTTAACAGCACTTGCAATATACATTTACATAAAGTTACTAGCAAAATAGTAAATTATTAGGTAAATACACAACTATGACAAAATATGAGGTATTCAGGCTGAATTATTTTCATTGTGTTATTGTGGAGAATACAGTGTTCTGACAAACAATCATACAATGAGAAAGATATAAAAGATACATTAAACCAGTAAATAAATTAGATACAGATACATAGCTTTCAGGGATGATAGCTATAGTGCAATGCTATCATCTGAGATCATTTGTTGAAATCACAAAGCGATTAAAAGTTGTTAATTCACATGTCCATTGTGTAAATGTCTTTCACTGGGAAATATTCACTTCTGCAGTTTTAGAGATATTGAATTATTGTTGTGGCATTGGGACGCACCACATTATCTGAGATTGCCAATGTTTTCACATTTGTTTTAATACTTGAATGTGACTTATTATAGATTCCCAAAGAGCTGTACAAAGCCATCTTTCAGCTTGTCTGACACTCCACCATTGCTGAAGCATTATCTCCTGCACAAAGGCCATGCAAACGACAGCTGTCCAAAGTCCCAGCTTTGGGAGTTATGTATTTCCAGTGGCACTGTCCGTTTTTGTACCTGACTGGTCTGTACTGGTTGCTACGGCTTGCCCAGCTGTGGTGCTTTGGCTGAGGCTGCCATGTTGCGCCCAAGCCCCAGGCCCACACAAGCAAATTCACCTCACCTCCTTACCAACCCTAGGTGGCCAAATCGCCCACCTACATACGCGTAACATTACACCCCCACAACAGAAAAGTCGTTGCAGTACTTACGTTGTATGCTTGCAACTAGACTTGTCACAGGGCTATTAGCCAAAACATAAATTATGAATGGCAACATCATAAGTAACGATTATCAATCATTTATTAAAATAATGTACACACCTATTCATTTTTGGTTTGATGGTACAACACGATACTGCAATAATAATACGGAACACTGATATGTCCTAAAATAGTGAAGGTGGATAACTAATCTGATAGTTGTATATAAAAACAAAGATGAGGTGACTTACCGAACAAAAGCGCTGGCAGGTCGATAGACACACAAACAAACACAAACATACACACAAAATTCAAGCTTTCACAACAAACTGTTGCCTCTTCAGGAAGGAGGGAAGGAGAGGGGAAGACGAAAGGAAGTGGGTTTTAAGGGAGAGGGTAAGGAGTCATTCCAATCCCGGGAGCGGAAAGACTTACCTTAGGGGGAAAAAAGGACAGGTATACACTCACACACACGCACATATCCATCCACACATACAGACACAAGCAGACAACAGTTTGTTGCGAAAGCTTGAATTTTGTGTGTATGTTTGTGTTTGTTTGTGTGTCTATCGACCTGCCAGCGCTTTTGTTCGGTAAGTCACCTCATCTTTGTTTTTATATATAATTTTTCCCACGTGGAATGTTTCCTTCCATTATATTGATATCATTAATCTGATAGTTGTTCAGTCTGGACTGTTAGTCTATTTGTTCAGGCTAGAATAATGATAAACACTTTGACACCCGGTGTTGGCCGTCCCGTTATCACTCACCAATAGCAACTGTAGATATGCAACAATTGGCGGAATGAAGCTCGGCAGCTACTGTTATCAAAAAATGGTTCAAATGGCTCTGAGCACTATGGGACTTAACAGCAGAGGTCATCGGTCCCCTAGAACTTAGAACTACTTAAATCTAACTAACCTAAGGACATCACACACATCCATGCCCGAGGCAGGATTCAAACCTGCGACCGTAGCGGTTGCGCGGTTCCAGACTGAAACACCTAGAACCACGCGGCCACTCCAGCCGGCTACTTTCATCAGCTGCACCATTACATGTGGGCATTAATTATTATCATAATTGGCAAATAGGATAGGTATGTTGTTGATATCCTCATGGAGGTCATTAATGGACTCCAAGAAGAGCAGTGGTCCATGTACACTTCCCTATGCCAGAAAGAATTGCTTCTTCTCCCTGTCTAAGATGCAGTTATTGGTCCTTTCATCTGACGTTCCTGCTTTCTCTTACCTGTCTGTCAAGTAAGATACGTTTGTGTGCATTGCCTATAACCCCATAGAATTTTACGTGTTCTGTATCTCATGATTCACTAAATCAAAAACTTTGACAAATATCAAAATATCTCAATTGGTGACTCTTTACTGTTGAGTACCTCTAGTACATAATCAGCAAGTTCTTGTTTTGCTGAGATAGTGGATTTATTTATTTTTATCCCCAGTTGTTTGTGTACTGTGAGCTGGGGGAACTTTCAAGTTGATGACATTCTGTACTATCTGTTATTTGGTGTTACTTGCTTTTCTCATCATTATCTATATTAAAGTTCCTCTGTTTGGAAAACGAATTTAACAGAAGTTAATAAATAAGACTTTTATATCTCTAAAAGACAGTGTTTTGTAGTTTCAGAATCATAAATAGCTAGTATGATACAGACCTGACAAGCAGCTACAAAATGATACACTACTGGCCATTAAAATTGCTACACCATGAAGATGACATGCTACAGACGTGAAATTTAACCAACAGGAAGAAGATGCTGTGATATGCAAATGATTAGCTTTTCAGAGCATTCACACAAGGTTGGCGCCGGTGGCGACACCTACAATGTGCTGACATGAGGAAAGTTTCCAACCTATTTCTCATACACAAACAGCAGTTGACCGGCATTGCCTGGTGAAACGTTGTTGTGATGCCTCGTGTGAGGAGAAGAAATGTTTCCGACTTTGATAAAGGTCGGATTGTAGCGTATCGCGATTGCGGTTTATCATATCGCGACATTGCTGCTCGCGTTGGTTGAGATCCAATGACTGTTAGCAGAATATGGAATCGGTGGGTTCAGGAGGGTAATACGGAACGCCGTGGTGGATCCCAACAGCCTCGTATCAGTAGCAGTCGAGATGACAGGCATCTTATCTGTAACGGATCATGCAGCCAGGTCTCGATCCCTGAGTCAACAGATGGGGACGTTTGCAAGACAATGGCCATCTGCATGAACAGTTCGATGACGTTTGCAGCAGCACAGACTATCAGGTCGGAGACCGTGGCTGCGGTTACCCTTGACGCTGCATCACAGACGGGAACGCCTGTGATGGTGTACCCAACGACGAACCTGGTGCACGAATAGCAAAATGTCATTTTTTCGGATGAATCCAGGTTCTGTTTACAGCATCGTGATGGTCACATCTGTGTTTGGCGACATCGTGGTGAACGCACATTGGAAGCGTGTATTCGTCATCGCCATACTGGTGTATCACCTGGCGTGATGGTATGGGATGCCATTGGTTATACGTCTCGGTTATCTCTTGTTTGCATTGATGGCACTTTGAACATTGGACGTTACATTTCAGATGTGTTACGACCCGTGGCTCCACCATTCATTTGATCCCTGCGAAACCCTACGTTTCAGCAGGATAATGCACGACCGCATGTTGCAGGTCCTGTATGGGCCTTTCTGGATACAGAAAATGTTCGACTGCTGCCTCGGCCAGCACATTCTCCAGATCTCTCACCAATTGAAAACGTCTGGTCAATAGTGTCCGAGCAACTGGCTCGTCACAATACGCCAGTCACTACGCTGATGAACTGTGGTATCCTGTTGAAGCTGCATGGGCAGCTGTACCTGTACACGCCATCCAAGCTCTGTTTGACTCAATGCCCAGGTGTATCAAGGCCGTTATTATGGCCAGAGGTGGTTGTTCTGGGTACTGATTTCTCGGGATCTATGCACCCAAATTGCGTGAAAATGTAATCACATGTCAGTTCTAGTATAATATATTTGTCCAATGAATACCCGTTTATCGTCTGCATTTCTCCTTGGTGTAGCAATTTTAATGGCCAGTAGTTTATTATAGAAGACAGTAATACAAGGACTGGACGCAAAGTAGTGGTAACACTACTGTAACATCAAACCAGTGAGTCGACGAGCTGCCATCTCTGTTGAGACAACGAAGGCCTGTAAGATGAGTTCGTACAGTGAGCAGGGGCAGTACTCTGTCAATCTACTGCAATGTGTCAACTGTTGAATTTCATAGCAATAGTGCAACTGCCCTGACTTCATGTTTACAAAGACAGAGCGAAGTTGTTGGCCAGAGTATGCAAGGGACTGCACGAAACATGTGGCGCTGCAGCATTGCCATACAGCACAGTCACATGATGGGTTAAAGGGTTCAGATTAGACAGCGATGCATGAAGTATCAACCTCTGTATGGGGTGATTCCATGTGGAAGGCAATATAATCCAATTCCTAGATTCCTTGTTGGGCATTGATCACCATGGACTGCAAGTGAGTTAGCAACAGAAGTCAGAGTATGCCACAAAATTGTGCTCCACATTCTGCATGACGTTGTAAGGTACCGGAAAATTGCAGCATGTTGGATACTCATAAAATGTCTGAGGTGCAACAATGGCACCGCTTTGCCACCAAACAGGATCTGTTGGGCTGGTACCAAAGGGAATGTAACGACTTTCTTCGACGCATTGCAACTATCGACGAAACCTGGATGTGCTGAACCAAACTTGAAATGCCAATCCAAAAAATGGAGGCATCCAAGTCCTGTACACAGCACATTCCAGCCCACCAACTTCAACCAGCGCTCAGGCTAAAGTGATGATATTTCATGGAGTAGCACCCAATCATTACACATGGCAATGCATGATGCCATGTGACTGCTGCTGTTCAGGACCTCTGGTGCCATTGGCAATGGGAGAGTATGGAACATCCACCATTCTTGTCTGTCATGAGTCCCTATGACTCCAGTCTCTTTGTCAAAGTGAAAGAACTACTGCGAGAGACCCAGTACGACACCAGAGATGACATTAAAATCCATGCCATAGTCTAGTCAGTACAGGATGTCAACAGAAACAGATGCCTACATGGTATGCACCGCCTTCAGGACATTTGGCAATAGGTCATAAATAACAGGGGCAACTATATTGAAGGTGTGTAACTATAAGTACCTTTGCCAATAAAGTCATTTCAGAGAAATGTAATATTTCTCATTATTTTTTATCCAGCCTTGTAGTCTTTTATTCTTCTGATTACATAATTATTATTTGGAATCAAACCTGCTGTTAATATTAGATTTTTGAAGCAGTGGATTGTTGCAAAGTTTATCTATTGCCAAATATTAGTTAGCCATTGCACAACTAGGAGCAATTGCAATATTTTGGAACTTTAAATCAGGGGAAGAGTTGCCCATCAAATTGAGATTTGCCACATGGGGCAACCCTGCAACGCCTTTCATTGTACTTTGCTGACATTTCAGGTGGCAATAAAAGCCAACTTGTTTTAGCAATGTACTAGTTGCACCCGGCAGCTTATATGTGACATTCTGAGAAATTTAATATATAGTCAGACTGTTGTGTACTTGAATCAATTCTCTCTCATTTCCTGAGATTGCTTAAGGTCAGAGGACAGCACCAGCATGCAACACATTGGCTGAAGGATTCTTGTGTGACAGACAATGGCATTCCCTTAAGGAATAATACCCTGTGCAATATGCAGGTTGTGACTACTGATGAATAACAAAGGAAGGAACTATTTTAAGACAGTGAAAGTATAATAATTCAAGTACTTTACTGGTGATTTGGAATACTACAAATGTATGTTTTGTTTATTTGGTCTGTTTCGTGTTCACTGTGAGGATTGGAGAATGGACAAATCTTCATGTTGAGTGGCAGGTACCATCATCTGGTAACAGTGCTCCCAAGTCGTCAGTCAGAGAAGATAGCCCGATGCAACAAACCAGCCTCTATGATGACAAAAATGAAACTATGATAAATGTGAAATCATATTCTGTATTAGGTTCTGATCTAGCCACGATTGCTTTTGCTTACATATGGATTCACTTGGTTTCATGATATGGCAACAGGTTGTATATAGTTCTGTGTAAGAAATGTTTCTGATATTCTGAAGAGTAGATAAAGGTGTTGGAGTCATGATTTCTTTTGAAATTACATGAAAGAAGATTTTGAAAAAATTACGTAACTAGAAGAGTTGTTAATATTGGTTTAGAACCGAAAACGGAATTATGGCAATAAAGTGAAAGTTTGTTATCTCTGGTTGTAAAAGCTTACAACTGCTGGAAATTAATACTGAATATTTTAATGTTTGTAAAAAAATCAGAGGCAGAGATTGTCTGAAAGTGCGAAGTACTATAATTAACTATACAGAACATGAGGTGAGCACTAAAATGACTCTGAGCACTATGGGACTCAACTGCTGTGGTCATAAGTCCCCTAGAACTTAGAACTACTTAAACCTAACTAACCTAAGGACATCACACACATCCATGCCCGAGGCAGGAGTCGAACCTGCGACCGTAGCGGTCGTGCGGTTCCAGACTGTAGCGCCTTTAACCGCTCGGCCACTCCGGCCGGCTGAGCACTAAATTCAAATAACAATCTGCATCTGCTTGAAGGTAACAATTATGTCTGAGTCATTACCTAGTTAATTATGACATCATAGTTATTCATTACATCAGGATTACCAGAATGACAGATCAACAGCTAATTTAAAATTATTTGATATCTATTAAGCCATCAAAGATCCATCATTTAATAAAACAGGCACCCATTAAATAAATCACACTTCTTACAGTTGCAGCATTAAGTGTCTTGCATGCAATCTGATGTGTAACACACACACACACACACACACACACACACACACACACACACACACACACGTCTCTGGCAACAAAGTTCGGTGTGGCAACACAGTTCGGTGAATAGTCCTGTAACATTAATAGAGATGAACTTCAGTTACCTTACTGTCCTTCACAATAACCCCCTCCCATAACTATACACTGCTGAGTTTTGTCATATATGTCCTGGAAACTTTGCACTAAGTCTTCCTCTGGGATGGTGTTCAAAAACCACATCATGTTTCGTTGGATGTCAGGAACATCGCCAAATCTCTTTCCCTTCAAAGCGAATCTGAGTCGAGGGGATAGAAAGAAATCTGGAGGATTGAGATCTGGCGAGTGTGGTGGATGTTCAAGTTGCACCACCCCCTTTGTTGCCAGGAACTATTTGACAATATTGGCTGTGTGTGGGTGAGCATTGTCGTGAACAAAAAACCAGGAAACTTGTTGTGTGTACTGGGGCCGAACCCTGCACAGACTTTGCATGAAATGGGTAAAAATTTCAACGTACCATGCAGCGTTCAACGTCGTTCCCAGAGGTAGAAATTCCTTGTGGATAATGCCTTGACTTTAAAAAAAGGTGATGAACATCGCATTGATGCACGATTTTTCGGCTCTGACGTTTTCCCGATGAGGTGATGTCAGAGAATGCCATTCCATGCTTTGCCATTTCGTTTCGGGATAGTACCAGAGATACCAGGTTTCATCCTCCATGACAATATGGTTCAAGAAATTTGGTGCCACATCCACCATTCCGACAAAATCCTGCCCACCATTCCAAGAAACTCCAGCGATGCCTCTAAACATGTCTGCTTCTGATCATCAATCAAGTGATGTGGCACAAGACTACAACATATTTTCCTCTTCCCTAACTTCTTGGTAAGGATTTGTCACTCGGATTCACAGTTCATCTGCAGTTCATCCACTATCGTGCCCACAATTAATCAATGGTCGTTCATGATTAATGTCCTCACTTTCTGGATATTTTCGTCACTGATGCTGGTCGCCGTCGTCCGCTACAGGGATTATCAGAAACACTTTCGCGGCCTCCTTGAAAATGGGTTAACCACTCACTCACACACTTCACGGACAGTGCTTGATCCCCATAAACATGTACCAGCAATGCCTGGGTTTCTTTCGGTGTCCTGCCAAGCTTCAAACAAAACTTTAAATTGATCGTTTGCTCGTTCATTGTCCTGCTCTCACTTCAGAACCAATGCACTAAACAAGTACTTCATCCAACAGGTCTAACACTGAACATGCACGATGCTCAACTAAACTACCATGGGTGCACATTGTGAACACCAGCTGCTACGCAGGTGCAGTGTTGTGAGTCGCCAGTGTTGCTTGGTCGACTGTTCTGATTTCATTCACCGAACTTTATTGTCCGAGGGGTGTGTGTGTGTGTGTGTGTGTGTGTGTGTGTGTGTGTGTGTGTGCGTGCGCGCGCGCCCAGGATCTCCTCCCAAACCCCTCAACTGATGGTAACCAAATTTGGCACAACAGAAACAGCAGGTCTCATGAGCATCAGCATGTGGGGTTTATAACCTCCTAGATCGATAAGGGAAAGAGAAGGAGATAAGGCAGAAAAAAAAGTGTTTTTTCCGCCCCTGGCATACAGACTGCCCTGAATGACAGGCAAGTGTAGGAACAGTGTTGTCCTGCCATATCAACATGCTCTGCAGAGCAGCCCATGTCAGGGGCAAAAACCAGATTTCCGGGATCTGGCATGTAGGCTGCCCAGCTTGTTGTGTTGGAGTAGTATTGCCTGCTTTACTGACCTGCTTTGCATGGCGGTCTGTAGGTGAGGGGCAAATAAATGATTTAATGCGTAGCCTGCCCTGCATGACAGGTGTTCTGTAGTAGAAGTATTGACCTGCTTTATTGAACTGTATTGCAGGGGCTATATATGCCAATGAGTATGGCTAGAGACAAGTTTAGATAGACAGAGTGAAGAGGAGGAGGAAGGGGGGGGGGGGGGAGGAGATGCATGTGCAGGTGGAGGGTGTAGAGGGGTAGTGAGCAGATGGAAAAAGAAGAGTGGCTGGAAAAAATGGACGAAGGGGGAGTGGGCGCAAAGGAGATGGGGGGGGGGGGGGGGGAGATACACAGATAGACATGGGAGGATGAGGGGTGGACACAGAGAGGGTAAAGTGGAGATGAGTTCAATATGTATGCTGAAAACATATGTGGGTGAAGCTAAGTGAAAAGGGTAGTCAATAATCAATTAAAGGAAGTTGAAGTGCACATCTACCAGCCCAATGTAGTATACACACTACATCCTCAAGCCAGAATGTTAACTTTATAGTTCTGAAGTACTGTAGCCGATTCCACATGTCAAATAACACCAAATGCAGTGCTTGAAAAAATTGTTACCTGTGGCTGTAATCATATGTGTCACAGTGAACATAATAAGGGCAGTGACTAGAAACTAGCAGTGACTAGAAACTAGCTGTCATCCCAATACAGCCATCCAGATATAGGTTTCCCTCTGTTGCTCCTAAATTACTTCAGGCAAATAGTTAGAGTACATTTAACAATATGTTATATTTTGCCCATACTTCTATACTGCAAGCTTGTGGCTGTCTCTAATGACCGGATTATTCTGTTTTTTAACCATCCCTCAGATTACACGCTGATGTGGGCAAAGTACTATTATGCCCTAACCATTAACAGATAATTGAAGAATACCTGACCTAGCACCACGTGACTCATTTATTCTCCAAAGTCAAATCTGCATTAAAAGGAACAAGATTTCAATCCGCTGCAGCAGTGGAAGAAAAAAAGCGTCATGGGTCATCATAGAGCTCACAGAGGAAGACTTCCAGCACTGTTTCCATCAATGGAAAATTCACATGGAGCATTGTAGGAACAGAGGAGGGGAGTATATTGAGGGTGGCAATAATTAAATATATATGTTTTTGAAATAGACATTTTGCAGCATTTTGAACTGGAAATTTAATTATAATCACTTTGGATCTGGCTTAATCTTTAACCCTCAAGCAGGTGGGCTGATTTTTGTTATCACGAGCATATGCACAGTGTACGTTGTACACATGTAAACAATAACTGTATGTTACCAAGGTACCATGTATGAGAAAAATCACGGTTTAAAATTCTTTTACTTTAACAATGACAAAATAAACTTTATGAGCCAAATCTCTGTTTAATTAAACAATAAGAAAAGAAACTTTCATTATATCACTCTGTTACTGTATGCAACTGTTACCACATGATACTGAGTGATACTGAGCCACTTGAAGCGTTAAACCGCACAGCTGCATCAGATTCCAGCCAAAGGCTTATTCAATTACTAATTACCTCATAAACAACTGCCTCAGTGTGGGATTGTGCTGTTAGCTCAGAATCTAGAGCATTTTGTTGCGTGGGCTGTAAATTTTTTCTCACCGAGCTCACTGTTTATTTTATATTACTGCAGCTTACTTATATGTATGACAACACAGCATATCACGTGTAAGCTGAAGCAATAATGAAGGAATAGGTATGGGCTCACAATTGTACAACAACAGTGGAGCTGAACAGTACAACTTTGTGTCTGGTTGGTGCACTGCTCAAGGTTTAAGTTAAATGATACCATGTCTCACTATAAGAGACAACACCGAATTTGAAAAGACTACAGACAACAGCAGGCATCATCAAAAACTAAGAACATTTTGTACACTGGAACAACGTTAACATTAGAAACCAAATTGAACCTTGTTAGTGATTCATAGATCATTGCAACAAGTTTTGTGGAGAAAAGGAAGAATAATGTAGAACAGTCTAGCTATGAAGGCCTATAAATGATGAAATTCTTGAATAAAAAGATATAATGATAGCCTACCAATAGTGCAAAAAATTTTTTTCCAGATGATTAACTGAAAGTTTTGGATTAAGTTTATAACAGAAGTGGCAGTGTAGTTTCAGCTCTGAGACTGCAGATGTGTGTGCAAGTTGCACTTGCATGAGTGTGTGTGTGCGCATGTGTGACTACTGCTGGTGTTTGTGTGTCTACTGCTGACAAAGGCCTTAATGGCCGAAAGCTATGATTGTGTGAATCTTTTTACTGTGCTTATCGCGGCTCACCATCTCCACTATATGGTGAGTAGCAATTTTCCTTCTCTTGTATTGTAGCAAAAGAATAATATCATATATAGAATCAAACTAACATATGTATTGTAATTAAAGTCAGAGGTATTGCCTCACAAAGCGCACTCAGATCCCAGCTATAGCAGGATTAACTTGATCCTGTGACAACTAGGTACTGCTACATTTTAGCTCACCTCTGCACAGCACGCATGGAAAATAGACGACAGACAATATTTCTTAGGCATGGTGGACAGTTGTTAATTTCACTGAATTTAGTGACAATAAGAAAGAGAAAAAGAGTAGAAAACACTTACAAAATGTTCAGTAAGTCAATGGTTTGCATCTAATGATAGGGAATTAACCCTTTTAGTGCCAAATACGATCTGATCGTGATCCAGATTTTTGGCGAAAAATGCCAGTAACGATCTGATCGTGATGCCTTTCTCATTCGCTAGGAAATACTGACAACTTTGCCTTAAAGCGCGGAAAAAATGAATGAGAAAGGCATCATGATCAGATCGTTACTGGCATTTTTCGCCGAAAATCTGGATCACGATCAGATCGTATTTGGCACTAAAAGGGTTAATACTGAGGGAAGTGGAATTCATGGATAAATGTGCTATTAGGCAGCACTTTCAGAATGCTACAAAGAAATATTAACTGTTGGGAAAACTACATGCCTTTTGTCAAGCAGGATTTGTGTTCCAGGTTAGCACAGAAGGACTAAGAAAGATTATTCCATCCAACAACTCTCGTTTTTAAAAAGTAACACATTAAATGAGCTACAACATGTGAATAACAAAACATAGTTGGAAAGAGAGCATATTCATGTGTGTTTTATGAGAAAGTGAAGCATCAAAACTCTAAAAGGATTTATTTAGAAAAGATACAAATTCATACACCGAAAACGAATGCTGGCACAGTGAAAGATCAATTGTTGAACACAAGTGCCAATCAGCATTAAACTGTTCTAAACATTTAGTGAGTGACAGTGCTCCACTTTTAATAAGACGAGTATATTCTCTCTCTCTCTCTCTCTCTAGGCATGTTTCAGATACCACTCTGGCTGTGATGCTAGTTTACCTTACTAGGTAAACTTTCCCCAACATCCTACTCAGTTTTGACACAATATCACTATTCAACAATACAATCAAGTTTTAATACAATTCTTATAGGTTGTTGAGTGCATCATATTGTAAAATTCTGAACTAACAACATTTCAGTCACTACTGTAAGTAGCCTTTATCAGGTTATGTAATACTAATGGAGTAATGCAAATTAAACCAATTTCTCTCCTTAACCAAAAAGGTGTAACAGTATGTGATAAAATTTTCCATATGACTGGATGTAAAGATAATGGTAGTTGATGCTTTTTATTGTTTTTCATTTGTGACAGGTTGTATTGGCTGACTGAGCATTTGCAAGTGAGTTGCTTTTTGTGATGTGGTGGTGCTACTGCTACATCCAGTGGCTGTTATGATCGGTCACATAATTTTAAGCCTTCTGTGAGTTTACAGCCATAAATTCAGCGCAGCCTCACAAGCACTGTCTGTCCATACACTACCTACTTATAGCAGCCAAGAAGGCAGTGGAAGCTTGTTTGCTTTACCACGGTTTATGCTGGCAGGTTGCTCATCTATCTCAATCACCTCTTGTATCTTATTTAACTGACTGTCTAGCCAGCATGCAAGCCTCCTTGAACTATATATGTTTACCGCATTTGTTTTGCCACCACCAATTTTATTATGTAGCCAGAGACATTCGTGAAATTTGTGCTCTCCGCTGCACACCAACAGGCTGCACCGTCCCACTGATGTAGGCTAATTCACACACACAGCCGATATCACAAACTTTACATGTGTGCAGAAAAATCTATGGAAGAACAACCATGTCTCTATGTTCATTTCTACAATTAAAGAAAGTTTAATGCACTGTTGGCAAAAAAATGCTCCCCACACAATCGTTGACTTCCTGCATGTATAGAACAAGAATGAGGCACACCTGTTTAACTCATCTTTGTCGCTCATGTTCTTTATACACCACTAATACTTTCTTCACTGCCAACTATTAGATCTGAAACTGGTATGTAGTTTCTATCAGCCATCAAGTACATTAGTGAAAATGATAGACAGAGATGAGTGTGTGTGTGTCGGTGTGTCATCTTTGAAAGGCACTTAAAGCTTTATGTGCTATCAAATGCACAACTTCTTATGTCTGGGAATAACATAGTTAAGTGAACTGGACAAACAAACATTCTCAAAGATGGCAGTGTCTGTTCATAAGGAGCACATCGTATATGAAAGAACGTTGTCACACCTTAAGCTTACCAGGCACGAGAATAAAACAACTGTCATTGAGCTGTTTTTTACTTTTCATGTGTTTCAGAGCCTGTGCTCAATCTTCAGGGGATGGACAAATCGCATAATTTGTTCTTTCAGTTTAGTTTATTGCCACCATAGCCTATATGGTTTTTGATACGAGAGAAAAAATGAGTACTCATGTTTTTCTCCTGTATTATTAATTAAAAGTTAAGTAACAGGTACAACCTACAACCAATATACAAGCATGTGGAATGGGAAGCTCTCAGTCCACCCTTGGCTATAGTTCTACTTTTTATGAACACTAAAAAGTTACAAAATACTCTCAAAAAACAATAGATGCGTGTATCATAGTCAAGTTGGTTCATACTCAAAATTACAGGTAGCAGCACAATTGTGACGATGGCTTAAAGTTTCAAGCAACAATATTCCTTTTCAGAGTAAGATTTCCTCATTCTGTAGGTTACACGTTTCCTTACTATTTTCATTGTTACATTTTATTTTGATATTCATTAGACTTCTGTTTTCACACCTGATTAATTTCCGACAATGTGAGAACTCTCATTTGTTACTGTTTATGCAACCAGGTGGGCAACATTAGAAATACTGTTTAGTGTTATGTTAAGAAACTGGTTATCGGATATGGGAAAGCATTCAGGGCTGTGAGAAAAAAGGTAAATAAAATGTGCTGTATACAAAAAGACAGGAAACAGAGTTTTATATAATAAACAAGAACAGCAGCCAAGAACAGCAGAAGTTATATGTTTAACTTAACAAATAAACTTAAACTGTGTAATCACTGGTATGGAATGTTCTTGTTACAATAAAATGAGGCAGAAATAGCAAATTAGAGTTGCGTGTGTGTATGTACAGTAAAACAATACAATCATTTTAATATTTGTGAATCTTATCATTTTCTGACTCTTTAAAAAAATGAGAATATTCATGGCTATTGCTTACAGCATAAACATCTTTACTTTTTTACGTGTAGCACTATCATCGGCAGTAACAACAGTTTCGTAACAAATTTCCAGGAGATTTTTTCCTTATGGAAGAAAATTATAATAATTTCTGAGACTATGGTCTTCCAAGGTTTAATCTCTTACTCAACAACTACATGTGCTGCAACTGGAAATACCTATTTTATTCTTTACATTACAGCAAAATAAAAACTTCAGTGTGTGTGTGTGTGTGTGTGTGTGTGTGTGTGTGTGTGTGTGTGTGTGCACGCATGTGCACCACAACTGACATTAGCTAACAGATTGTTGTTATAGTGTTACTTAATTCAGTTTATTTAGTGTACAAATTCCAAAACAAAAAGAAAACTTAAAAATGACAACTTGCATACATGTAAGGTATTATATTCGTATTTACATTTCACATACCCTCCATCCATTTTCACAGTATACATACATTAGTAAACTACTTGACTGCCATGTGACAATGTTCCGTTTCATAACATGACTCGCATAACTGCACTTAAGGATGGATTCCAAAGAGGTGATAATATGAATATAACTATTTCACATCAGTTAATTCTCGTCATTTCACAGCTGACACTGTTAACTAACTGAAGAGCTGTTCTGTGGCTCTCTCCAGATCCCAGTTGTATGACGATAAGGCTACTCGTGCTTGATGATCTTCTATTCCCATATCCGTAAGCCGTCGTATTTTCAAGTCAAAATCTGAATTCCTGTGAGGACCTAGCAAAACAATAGATTAAAAATCAAAAGTTGTACAAAATGAAAATTTTCATAGACATATTTTGCACTGCATCTACCACCGCACCCAATTTTCAACTCTTCTTGAGTTTATGACTTCCTATTTAGCTATATGATCTTGCCAAACAGGATTAATTATTACATCAAACTTTAGAATTAAATTTTTAATAACTGTCCTAAATTATTCTCCTTGATCTTATCGAACAATATGTGCACTGGCTACACTTCACTTCAGATACTTAATTTGACTAATTTAACACAGTTTTTATAAAGCTCGGCACTTTGTGGAAACTGATATCATATTCAGAATATTTTTTATTCGTAGACACTGCACTTCCTGTACTACAATGACAATTAAGTTTGGATAATAAAACAAAAATACTGAATACCATAATCACGCATAGTAACTTGGCCATAATATTTAGTTAAACATGACATGAAGAAAAGTGAGACAAGATTTATGAAGCAGACAATATGAATATTAGATTTCCATAATTTTTGTGATATTGAAATATCTGCTGATATTCCACTAGTCCTTTCATTTTCTGTATTTATATCACTATTTCAATATTTGTATTTATAAGCCTAACAACATTTTGGTATAAATTATTAAATGCAACTTTTTCCAAAACCTTGGCCCTGTTCAAGCTGCAGTATTTTGCTTTGATACCATCTCTTTCAACCTGAACTACATTTCTTTTAGAGCTCTGGCTTTCAGCAGCATAGAGCTAGTGAAAATATGGGAAAATAATGGGATCTGCTGGATATTGCTTTAAGCAAATGAGTGTGTGTCGTAATATGCCACAAAAGCACCACTAATCATGTGCTGACCATGGTACACATGATGTAACCAGGTCAGTGGCAACACATCAGTCGCATCCCTTCCCAAATGATTACCCAAACATTACTTTAACACATTCCACAGCATGCTTCATCCAGGCAAGGGCTATTTGTATGGTTCAAAAACTAGCATCTTCACATCAGTGTTAGTAGCAGTCTCAAATGTTTACCTAATGTTCATGCCAATTTCCTTTCCCAAATCACAAATGGCAAGGCTGAGCAAGGCACTTAGCCAAAAAACAACCTACCGAGCTTTGTATTAGTTCTGGTAATTCACTCCTATGACATAACTGTCAAAAAATATTTTGAAAATATAATTTAATTGGGCAAATAAAAGAAATCTACTCACCAAGTGATGGCAGGGAAAAACACATAATTTTTAAGAAAATGTGCAAGCTTTTTGAGCCAGTCCTCCTCCTGGCAGAAGGGTTGAAGGCAAAGGAAGAGGAATGAAGTAAAAGGACTGGTGAGAATTGGGAAAATGGGGGAGAGCTACGGAAAAGTTATCCAGAACACCGGGTCATGGATACTTAACGGATGGAATGAGGAGGTAAGAACAATTGTTGGTGATTGCACTGGATGAGATTTAAAAACCTGAGAATTTAAAAGTTGAAAATAGGAGAATAAGCAAGACAGAGATCACTGACAAAACAGCATGCAAGAGCTGACACAAGCAGAAAGCTATGTGCATTATACATGGTAGAGGTGGGTGGGGGGGAATAGATCACAAAATAAAGATATGTAGAAAGCAAAAAGGGAGTGAAGAAAGTAATAGTTGCGGAGAAGAAATCCTGAGACCACAGAAATTAACGTAAATGAAGGCTAGTTGGGTGGCGAGAACCAAGCACATGTTGCAATGCCAGTTCCCACATGTGGAGTTCTGAGAGACTCTTGTCAGAGGGAAGAATCCAGATGGCAAGTATTATGAAACAGGCAGCATGGTCTCACCTGCCATTTTGTAGAGCAACAAGATAATGGGTGTTGCCAGTATACACCTTCTGTCTATGCCCATTCATCCTAACTGATAACTTGGTGATAGTCACAACATAGAACGCCAAACAGTGTTTATGTAACAGCTGGTACACAATGTGTCATTCCACAAGTGGCTCTCCCTTTGACAGTACATGTTTTTACCAGTTACAGTGCTGGTGCAGGTAGTGGTAGGAGGGTGCATAGTCAAGTCTTACAGTGGAGACAGACACACATGTAGGAGCCACAGGGTAGGGAAATGGATGCAGAAGGAACATAGGGTCTGACCAGGATATTGCAGATATTGGGGAGACAAAAACAGCTATTCTAGGCATTAAGTCCTTCTTCATACAGGATGGTTACGGGACCTTGGCTGTTCAGTATACAGTGTCAAATCAAAAACACCTTCAGCAGTCTATACTTCCAATTTTATTTTAGTTTTGCTACCAGTTTCCACACTATACAATCTTCAAGTCCCCTGAGTGACATGTAGGAAGAATCACACCTTTTGTACAATTATTTTTGAAAATGCCATTCCTTCGTTCATCAATTGCACAATCTGCAGTTGATGAACACAGGGACAGTGTTGTTAAAAAGAAATCTACAGATACCAGTGACTATATGCTGGCCCGTATTTTGATTGTAAAGAGGTGGGATTCTTCCCACACACCAATCAAGGGCCTCAAGATGGCATAGTGTAATGCTGAAACTGGCAACAAAAATAAAATAAAATTGGAAAAATAGACAGCTGAAAGTGTTTTTGATTTGACATTTTATTCTAGGTGTGGTGGGCAAAATGTCAGACAGAATGGACCTCATTTCAGGGCATGATTTTAGGAAGTCAAAGTAGCTGATAAATACGTTCCAGAATAGGATAGCACTGAACGACAAGAGGTATACTCCTCCTAAGTTGTTCTTTGGAAGGATCAGCAGTACCAGGATTGGATGTGATGGCCCGGGAAATCTGTTTTTAAACTAGACCGGTGGGTAAGTATGTCAATGAAGGCTGAAGTGGGAAGGTGATGTACCACTGTAGAGAGAATGCATCTAAACAAATACTTTTGTCTTGAATGCCAAGGCTGTATAAAAAGGAACGTCAGAGGTGTGTAGCTGACCCTGTATAGAGTCCATAAATTTTTCACATTTTAGCCTCACCATGAGTCCATATGGCAAGGATGTCATCAACGTGTGTAATCCAACATAGGGGCTGAACATTCTTCGATCCCAGACAAGCTATCTTCAAGCAATCTATGAAAAGGTTATTCAGAAGTATAAAATGGTTTAAGGTGAGCAGAAAGGATGTCATAGATTTGGAATCAGTCGGATGCTGCAGCAGACAGACAATGTACATGGGGGACGTTGGTATAGAGGGATATAGTGTCAATGGTGACAAGCAAGGTGAGAGGCAGGAGCAGGGGGCACACACAGAGTTCAGATGATTTAGGAAATGATCGGTATGTGTAATATAGGATGGGAGTCTCTGTACTATAGGATCCAGGTGTTGACCAAATAAGGCAGATATACATTCAGTGGGTGCTTTGAAGCCAGCAACAATGGGAAGACCAGGGCAATCGGGTTAAGATGTGAGTGTGTGGTATGCATGGGGTAGGAAGTTCTATGGATTGAGGTGTTAGTCCTTATGAGGGAGCTGAGGTTTTAAAGATGGACCATAGGTCTTTTGTTTTCTGACCAGTCTATTGCCCCCACCCTCCCTCTCCTCAACACGTATAATGCACTTCTAATTTGGTTTCCACTCTTATGAAGTTGATTTTGTTCTTATGAATGATTCATTTTGTCATAGTGTTAACCCTTCCCTTTTGAAATGAAAGTGTCCCTTTTGAAATGAAAGAAAGAGTACCAGAATACTTGAAAACAATGCCACCTTAATTAAGCTTCCTTACAGGACTAAGGATGTATCTATTACTGAAATCATCTTCAGAACCATACAAACACTCATTCACACAGTCATCTGGATCTTAATTCTCATTAGGAACATCTGAATAATCATCATCAAAAACTTCTGAAAGTATTTCAGATTACATGTTGTTTTGTCAGTAATCTCTCCCTTAATTATTACGCTAACTTTCAGCTTTAAGTTCCCAGATTTTCAAATCTCACCTGGTGCAGTCCCCAGCAATTAGTCTTTCCTTTCCTTCTCGCCCCATCCATTGAGTCTCCCCTGACTCAGGGTCTTGGGTGACTTTCCCATAACTGTCCCCATTTCCTAACCTCACTAGTCCTTTTCCTTCTTCATATCTCTTCCTTCCCCTTCAATCCTTCTGCCTGGAGAAAGAGCCACTGGCTCCGAAAGCTCATACATTTTCTTAAAATTTGTGTGTTTTCTCCTGTTGCTGCTAGGTGAGTGGATTTTTTATCTACCCAGTTACATTACAATAAAATATTTTGGTCTTCTTAACAGTTTCCTTTCTAGCCTTAGATTGCACCTTAAGCCATCTCCAAAGCAATAGGACTATTTGGTATATCTAGACTCAAGTTGTAACACTTGCAAAATCTGAATATTTTTTTCCCCGCTGACTTTGAAAGCTTTCATGGAATCCAAGAAAGGATATTGTGTCATGATCATTAGAGATGAAACACAAGCTCAGATTTGGGATAGGATGTGCATGGAAATCACCCCAGTCCTTTTTGGAAGGAATCATCACAGCATTTGTCTTGACACATTCGAGATGGTGCTCAAGTCTCACTCGTGCACTTGCACAGTCAGTGTCTGAGGAAGACTCTGATGCTATTTCAAACGAATCATTCACAAGGAATCACCTTCATTGGTATTGCCAGAATCAGTTGAAAACACTGCCCCCTTATGCTTCTTTATAAGACTAATGATCATGGAATCATCTTCAGAACCATACAAGCATTCATTCACACAGTCATCTGGATCTTTATTCTCACTACAAACTTCTGAATAATCAAGTCAAAAACTTCTGAAAGTAATTCAGATTCATTCATTCAATCATATTTGATGCATTGACTATTGGTGTAAACACCTAAACAGACAAAGTAGTTAAAACACCTCACAGTAGAAAACATGAGTTACTTCAAGATCTGTCTGTAACGGATGGCCTGCAAAACATGAGTAAACTCAAGATCTATCTGCAGTGTGTTAAACAATTTAGGAAAACCACAGGAAACCTAAATCTGGATGGTTGGTCAGGGATTTGAACCACAGTCTTCCTGTATACAATTTCATTCTCTTACCATTACACCGCCTCACTCATTTATCATAATCCAGGCACCTGATCTAGCCCTAATACTGTTGCTCTTGTACCCATTCTCCTGTGCAATTGGCAAACTAGCTGGAAGTTTCAAAATTAAATTTCCAATATTGCTTAGTGATAGCTATCACTGCACTGTCAATTGACAAAACTGACCTGCATCAATTTTCATGTTAATTGTAGCACAACTGACCCCACCCCTGCCCCTCCCATACAAGAAGACACTGGAATCTGCTATGTTCAATTTTTGACAACTCCACACTTGACTATTTTAGCAGTATAAATTTTTAGTCAGATATCATGATAGACATATGTGGTCTGCCATAAGCACTATGGAACTTTATAGATACTTTAAGTGTTGATGGACAGAACAATTATACTGTTCCAAGGGCTGTTTCCAGTCATTCCTTAAATTAATAAGAACACACTTGCACTGATATTGACTGCAAACTGTATCTTTTAATCAAATAGAATGTGGGATCACACAATCCCTGACATGTAACATTTGCTTGTAATTTACAATAAAAAGCAGTACAGGTCACAATTTCAGCAACTGTTTTTGCTCTATACAACCATCATCAGACCACAGGCTCTGAGAAGTACATTTATGGTAACATTTTTCCTACCAGAAACCAACATAAATATAACATAATTATGATATAAAACAGAACAATGTGTTTTCCACATTACATGAGGAACTAGTTAATGGAGCTGCTGTGTAGCATCTACTGTTGCCAGTCACACACTGTTAACTAGCTAGCAAAGGCGAGGTGTTATAAAGGAGAAGCCCTACCCACCATATCTCAAATGATATGTAGTACTAATGTTTAACATTAACAAATATTGTGTTTTTAAACAGAAAAAAGTCATAATGTACACAAAAACATGATGTAAAACTGCTTATAATCTACTATTACATTTAAAGACTTTAAAAGTTAAAAAGATTAAAAGATTAGATTAAAAACTGCCTTCTGGTGTGTACATGAATAAGCTACTCAAACAATGGAAACTCCACGTAACAATATCAACAATGTAGGAGAAAGACAGATTGCTACTTACCATAAAGAAGACATGTTAAGTTGCAGACAGGCACAATTAAAAGACACTTACATAAAGCTTCCACCCACAGCCTTCATCAGCAAAAGAGACACACACGTCATTCATATACACCAAGCACACCTCATGCACACAAGACCACCAACTCCAAGCACCTTGGGCTGGAATGAACTATTCAGAGATGGAGACACTGCCCATGTGTCTAGCACTGCAGCCAAGCACAGTGCAGTTCCTGATCTAAGTTCATGGTTTGTAGAAAATAAACTAATACTAAATCACAGTAAGACTCGGTTTTCAGAGTTTCTAACACACAATGCAGCAAAACCTGATGTTTTAATTTGACATTAATGGGCCTATGATTAGTGAAACTGAACAGTTCAGATTTCTAGGTGTTCAGATAGATAGTAAACTGTCACGGAAAGCCAACATTCAGGATCTTGTTCAAAGACTTAATGCTGCCATTTTTACTATTCGAACGGTATCTGAAGTGAGTGCTCGTTCAACAAGAAAATTAGTCTACTTTGCTTATTTTCATTCGCTTATGTCGTATGGTATTATATTTTGGGGTACCTCTTTCCATTCTGAAAGGATATATTTGGTTCAGAAATGGGCGGTTCGGGCAATAAGTGGTGTAAGTTCATGAACCTCTTGTTGACCCCTGTTCACGAGCCTGGGTATTTTGACACTGGCCTTTCAAAATTATATATATACACACAAAATTCAAGCTTTCGCAACCAACGGTTGCTTCATCAGGAAAGAGGGACGGAGAGGGAAAGACGAAAGAATGTGGGTTTTAAGGGAGAGGGTAAGGAGTCATTCCAATCCCGGGAGCGGAAAGACTTACCTTAGGGGGAAAAAAGGACAGGCACACACACACACACACACACACACACACACACACACACACACACACACACACACATCCATCCGCACATACACAGACACAAGCAGACATTTGTAAAGGCAAAGAGTTTGGGCAGAGATGTCAGTCGAAGCGGAAGTACAGAGGCAAAGATGTTGTTGAAAGACAGGTGAGGTATGAGCGGCAGCAACTTGAAATTAGCGGAGGTTGAGGCCTGGCGGGTAACGAGAAGAGAGGATATACTGAAGGGCAAGTTCCCATCTCCGGAGTTCTGACAGGTTGGTGTTAGTGGGAAGTATCCAGATAACCCGGACGGTGTAACACTGTGCCGAGATGTGCTGGCCGTGCACCAAGGCATGTTTAGCCACAGGGTGATCCTCATTACCAACAAACACTGTCTGCCTGTGTCCATTCATGCGAATGGACAGTTTGTTGCTGGTCATTCCCACATAGAAAGATTCACAGTGTAGGCAGGTCAGCTGGTAAATCACGTGGGTGCTTTCACACGTGGCTCTGCCTTTGATCGTGTACACCTTCCGGGTTATAAGACAGGAGTAGGTGGTGGTGGGAGGGTGCATGGGACAGGTTTTACACCGGGGGCAGTTACAAGGGTAGGAGCCAGAAGGTAGGGAAGGTGGTTTGGGGATTTCATAGGGATGAACTAAGAGGTTACGAAGGTTAGGTGGACGGCGGAAAGACACTCTTGGTGGAGTGGGGAGGATTTCATGAAGGATGGATCTCATTTCACGGCAGGATTTGAGGAAGTCGTATCCCTGCTGGAGAGCCACATTCAGAGAGTGATCCAGTCCCGGAAAGTATCCTGTCACAAGTGGGGCACTTTTGGGGTTCTTCTGTGGGAGGTTCTGGGTTTGAGGGGATGATGAAGTGGCTCTGGTTATTTGCTTCTGTACCAGGTCGGGAGGGTAGTTGCGGGATCCGAAAGCTGTTTTCAGGTTGTTGGTGTAATGGTTCAGGGATTCCGGACTGGAGCAGATTCGTTTGCCACGAAGACCTAGGCTGTAGGGAACAGACTGTTTGATGTGGAATGGGTGGCAGCTGTCATAATGGAGGTACTGTTGCTTGTTGGTGGGTTTGATGTGGACGGTCGTGTGAAGCTGGCCATTGGACAAATGGAGGTCAACGTCAAGGAAAGTGGCATGGGATTTGGAGTAGGACCAGGTGAATCTGATGGAACCAAAGGAGTTGAGGTTGGAGAGGAAATTCTGGAGTTCTTCTTCACTGTGAGTCCAGATCATGAAGATGTCATCAATAGATCTGTACCAAACTTTGGGTTGGCAGGCCTGGGTAACCAAGAAAGCTTCCTCTAAGCGACCCATGAATAGGTTGGCGTACAAGGGGGCCATCCTGGTACCCATGGCTGTTCCCTTTAATTGTTGGTATGTCTGGCCTTCAAAAGTGAAGAGATTGTGGGTCAGGATGAAGCTGGCTAAGGTAATAAGGAAAGAGGTTTTAGGTAGGGTGGCAGGTGATCGGCGTGAAAGGAAGTGCTCCATCGCAGCGAGGCCCTGGACGTGCGGAATATTTGTGTGTAAGGAAGTGGCCTCAATGGTTACAAGGATGGTTTCCGGGGGTAACAGATTGGGTAAGGATTCCAGGCGTTTGAGAAAGTGGTTGGTGTCTTTGATGAAGGATGGGAGACTGCATGTAATGGGTCGAAGGTGTTGATCTATGTAGGCAGAGATACGTTCTGTGGGGGCTTGGTAACCAGCTACAATGGGGCGGCCGGGATGATTGGGTTTGTGAATTTTAGGAAGAAGGTAGAAGGTAGGGGTGCGGGGTGTCAGTGGGGTCAGGAGGTTGATGGAGTCAGGTGAAAGGTTTTGTAGGGGGCCTAAGGTTCTGAGGATTCCTTGAAGCTCTGCCTAGACATCAGGAATGGGGTTACCTTGGCAAACTTTGTATGTGGTGTTGTCTGAAAGCTGACGCAGTCCCTCAGCCACATACTCCCGACGATCAAGTACCAAGGTCGTGGAACCCTTGTCCGCCGGAAGAATGACGACGGATCGGTCAGCCTTCAGATCACGGATAGCCTGGGCTTCAGCAGTGGTGATGTTTGGAGTAGGATTAAGGTTTTTTAAGATGGATTGAGAAGCAAGGATGGAAATCAGAAATTCCTGGAAGGTTTGGAGAGGGTGATTTTGAGGAAGAGGACGTGGGTCCCACTGTGACGGAGGACGGAACTGTTCCAGGTAGTGTTCAATTTGGATAGTGTCATGTGCAATGCAGTACGCGTCTCCCTTTAAATTCAGTATAATGAAGTTGACTAGACATATCCTGCATACTTGCATAGACAGACACTCTACTAATTAAAACATGTCAAACAATTTAATAACATCTTACAATAAAACCTGATAACAATTCAAACAAAATGTTGCCATCTGTCATGTATTTAAAAGAACTATTAGGTAGTGTTGCAATTGGTGTAGTACTAGCATGAAAAGCCCAGTTCTCTTGAGCAATAATTATGTTAAACAGGACCCACATGGTCAGACAAGATAGCCTTTATGAAGATACACATAAGCTCATGTTGTCACCACAGTAGTAGCTTCTCTTGCTGGCGAGCCAGTGTAACCATGTACAAAGCCCAGTACTTGGCATTGGAGAAGACTGCCACTGCATTGTCTAATCACAGCCTGTTTTACAAGAAGTACCTACCCACTGACATACCAACTTGAAGATAACATGTTTTGATGTGTGAAGAAGTCTGTAACTGTCTGCCGTACATCATCAACTAACAGGAATCATTGCCCCTTCAAGGGGTTTTTTATTTTATTTTATTTTAATGTAAAGAGAGAGAGAGAGAGAGAGAGAGAGAGAGAGAGAGAGAGATGAATGTCTACCGGTATTTGACTTTCGAAAGCCAAGAAAAGGACAACACATAGGTCTTGTTTAGACCCATTTGGTAATAACTTCATCATAGTTCACATTTTAGCACATATTGCATATATGTTTGACAGACAGAATGCCACACTAATCCCTTGCCTACATGCCAGTGCTTCTGTACCCACAACAGAGTCATGCTGTGTTGCATATACACTGCAGCAAATCCCTCAATGGAAACTTTTTGATCCCCCCCCCCCCCTTATATGATAAAAGAAAAGTGATTATAATGAATCATACCATACAAATATAATAGTTTCATAACAATTCCAAAAGTTATACTATTTGCTCTAATCTATTCCTTATAAATTTAATAAAATAGCATCTCATTATAAAACCACATTATTATGTGCACACATTGACACAAAAAATTGGTTAAAACTATGTTGCTTTCAGTGTGTCATACTATTTACATTAAAAAATTTTCAAAACGTAAAATACACATGATATTTGTTAATTTTAATCATTTATATTACTGATCACATGAGGAACAGTGGGCAGATCTTCCCCTTTGTAACGTCTAGCCTTTGTTAGCTAGTTAGCAGTGTGCAACAAGCAGAAGTAGGTGCAACACACCAGCTCCATGAACTGGCTCCTCATGTCATTCGGGTAACACATCATTCTATTTTCTATCATAATTATGTTGTTTTTATGTTGATTTTTAGGTGGAAAAGTTTTGTTATACACGAGTCATTATACAAGGTCTCCCATTTATCTTGTCCATCCCAAAAATCTGTTTGACCAGATGCAAATTACAAAATGTTTCAAGCAAATGTTCTTTAGCTGTCAGGGGGACATCAATCAGCATGATTGCCTTCATTGTAGCTTTGTTTTTTTACAAAGATATGAACACTGGTAAGACTTTTTTAAATGGCACCCTGTATTTTTTATTTGGTAATTCATTTCCTCTTCTAAAGACCTATTCAAAAATGTATCACAGTGTACCATTCACTGAAACACAACATTATTAATTACACAACACAACACTGACTTTGAGCCCGGGATCACAAACTCGTCCACTTGCTGGAGTTGTCAGAAAACAAATGAAATCCAAGTAAAAACATAACAGAAAATTGACTTTGACTCTCCTGCACCATTGTCCAGGAGTAGAACATTCAACAGTGTTTAAAGTGGTGACCCTGGACACCAATACACTGGTGCACTCGTTGAATGAAAGAATTATTTACTGCTTCCAGTGCCGCCTGCTGATGAGAATTACAAGCAAGCATGATACATTCCTGCATGTCCTCTGGAGTTGTTGGAATATCATGATAGACCATGTCTTTAATGCATTTCCAAAGAAAGAAGTCCACAGGATTTAAATCCGGAGACCTAGCAGGCCAAGTAACTGTTCCTCCTCTAACAATCATCTGGTAGGATACCTTCGATTCAGAACATGACGTGCACGCAAGGCATTATATGCTGGACATCCACTGTGTTGAAACCACATCAGCAGTCTGGTTCTTCACAGCACTTCATTAAGAGGAGGAGGAAGAATTCATCCATGCCGTTTAGACTACCATTGACGAAATAAGGGCCAATAATTGTGGTACCAAGCATCCCACACCAGACGTTAACTCTCCATTGACACTGTTGTTCCACCTGTCTAAGCCATTGTGGGTTGTTGCTGGACTAATAATGCATGTTCCTTGTATTTACCTGTCCTTTATTTGAGAAGGAACATTCATCGGCAAATAGAACATTGGAGAAGTAGTTTGGGTTGGCGAGGATTTGCTGCTGTGTTCACTGACAGAACTGTACATGATTCTGGAAATCATTCCCATGGTATTATTGATGTACGTGTACATGGTAAGGATGGAACTGGTGATGTGTAACAATAAATGTACATTGGTCTTAGGAATGCCAATCTCGTGTTCAAGCTGTCATGTGTTCACATGTAGATTCATAGCAACGGAAGCGAGAACAGTAATTTTGGCAGCTTCATCTGTGCGAGTGCTATGACAATTGCGCTGTCGTGGGTTAAAACTTCCCGTTTCCTGAGACGTCGCAGCAAGACGAGAAAACAACCGTCGGGAAGGTGGCTTCTTGTCAGGATATAGCTGTCTGTACAATTCTGGTGCCTGCGTAGCATTTCGTCTACCTTCAACAACAACAATTAAAGAAACGTTATGTCAATGCAATTTGTAGAAAGGGCAGCCTTTACTGTATGCCTACTCTACACAACAGTATTTAAAAGGATTAAACTACTGTACTAAATGTACCCGTATGTAAGAAAACAGTACTGCAATTACTGTTCTGCTAAATTACATTCCCCATAGATGAGTAGCATTTCTACCTTCTCTTCGTTGGTGTACATTCTACTCACACAACTCTTCAACTGACGATGGTTGACAGAATGACGGATGTGCATTCTACTTACGTTTACATTTGTCCTCTGTCAGCATCAGCATGTGGATGTGTTCCATTACCCCAAGTATCTGCACTTAGCGCTGGGAGCATTAATGTCAGTGTTGTGTTATGCAATTAATAACGTTGTGTTTCAGTGAATGGTACACTGTGATACATTTTCGAATAGGTCTTTAAGAGAGGAAATGAATTACCAACAAAAAAATACAGGGTGCCATATAAAAAAGGCATACCATTGTTCATATCTCTGTAAAAAAACAAAGCTACAACGAAGGCAATCATGCTGATTGATGTCCCCCTGATGGTTAAAGAACATTTGCTTGAAACATTTTGTAATCTGCATGTGGACAAACAGTTATTTAGGGTGATGAAGATAAATGGGTCACCCTGTATATGTTGTACATTTCAGAGTCTCTGGAATGAAGGTCATACAGATCAAAGCCAGTTCTGAAATTAAAAATAATTAATTTATTGGGAACTAGACTGCTTTTTATTATACATATTAAGCATGATAGCGTGTTCCTAAATAAGAGAAAAAATATATTAACTTACTTATACGTACAAGAAATTCGCAGTAATGTACCAACGAAATGAAGCAGTATGTGTAAAATTCCCTCAAGTACAAGCTACAAGAGATTATTGTGTAAACAATATATTGCCAAGCTAATAAAGAAAGCCAGTTTCACTGCCTTTACACTCAGAAGGATCTGTCCTTTTGTTGAACTGCAGCTTAAAATGTTAGACTAATTTGTAAGCTTCCACATAGTAGTGCCTCAGCAATAATTCCTGGTATACTGTACGTAAAAATCAATTAGTATACATAATTTTAAATGTGAACATTGATAACACAGTGAAAGGTTCGTAGCCTACCTCTCAGTGGCCCCTCTCAGAACTCATAAAATCTTACTGTTGATTTCCAATATGTACACTTTTTAGTGGCACATAGGGCTAAAATTTAGGTCCATCTAGGCTGTACTATAGCACAACACTAAATATAAAAATCAGCAAGCCAAACTGGCCATGGTAGCAGCATAGTTTCATTTACACCCGAAAAGCAGGGGTTGGGCTTGGGGGGGGGGGGGGGGGGGGGGTAGCAATAAAGGATATAATCCAGTACTCTTACAAGTGGAGTCCTGGAACACACTACACACCTTTAAATGTCCCTGAATGAAGTGCTCATTAAGAACAAGAACAGAAACAGAAAGTATAAGGGGCATTCAAAAAGAAACGAGCCAGAGGCATAATTACAGAAACAAGTACCTGTATGTTAGAAGTATTGACCCTGGCTGTTGAGACACTTGTCCCACTGTGACACAAGGCAGTGAATGGCTGTCTCATAAAATTCCCGGGGCTACAGTGTGAAGCAGTTCCGCATGTACAGCTGGACATCATTGTCCAGAGGAGATCAGGAAAGGTTATGCTGACATTGTTCTTTGACCAAGATAGCCTCCTTCTGATTCACTTCCTGCAGCTAGGGACAACAGCGAATGCCTAGCATTACTCACAAACCTTGACCACCCTTCACCAAGCGATCATGTCAAAACGACTAGGCAATCTCGCCGGTGGGGTCATTCTGTTCCACGACAATGCAAAGCCTCATATGGCCAACACAGTTGTGGCAGTCCTGCAAAAATTCAAATGGGAGGTTCTCTGCCACCCTCCATACAGTTCAGATCTCTCTCCCCATGATTATGCCATTTTTGGTCCCCTTAAAAAGGCTCTGAGGGGGCAAACAATTCACCTCAGACAATGACATCCAGCTGTAAGTGCGGAACTGGTTCACATCGCAGCCCCGGGACTTTTATGAGACAGCCATTCACCACTTTGTGTCACAGAGGGACAAGTGTCTCAAGAGCCAGGGTCAATGCTTATAACATACAGGTACTGGTTTCTGTAACTATGCCTCCGGCTCGTTTCTTTTTGAACACCCCTTATACAATATTTCTCACATTAGCTGCTAATGACATTTTGCTGACAGTATCCATCAAGCTATCTTCCCTGGTGATACTGTTATTTCCACAGCTGAGACTGTTGGTTCATTGTCTGCTGTTTCAGTAACGGATGATGAAGCAGACTCTTTGTTTGAATATGTGTAGACTGATTTTGTTGTATTTTGAGTTTCCTCAGTCATCTAAGTCACGGCCAGTAGTCATCACACATATTTTTGGCATAATGAACAGCCTTTCAAGTCTTTTACTGTCACAACATTAAATACTAATGTCATGGCAGTAAGTGTAAACTGAACATGTGGGTTAGTCATTAGTGTTGTTGGCTAGCAACACTGAGGTCCTGGTTTTAATCCACACTGACATCTACAATTTTTTCCAATGGAAAGGTCTGGATGGAGGTCCATTCAGTCTTATGAGGCCAAGTGAAAAGCTACCTGAATAAAAGCTGTGAAATGGGTGTGCAAGTCACCAAAGTAATGTTATATCAAAACACTTGCACCAGGTAATGTGACACAAAAAGTTTATTTATGAGCAGCACCATCAACAGCTGTTAATTTTTTGCATTAAGAGAGTGAGCAGCTGTCTGTTTACAACTACGGAATTCATTCTTTGAATGACTTCAGACTAATTCTATAGTATTTAGGATTTGATAGTGTGGTGGCATTAGGCAGGGAACAATTCTGTTGCAAGATTTTGCCGGTGGAATAAAGAAGAGGGTGGTACCCCTTACTTAATGCCAAAAGTTCCCCTTTCCTTCTCTCTATGCATTTTTAACTTTTTTCCTGTTGATTTCTACATGACAGTCACAGTAAAGAGCATGAAACGGAAGTCTGTGCTGCAAATAACGAAATGTTGCCTTGGCACTGACATTTGACAATAACTGTTGGACAATGTCACTTTTCAACATTTATTCACAGTATAGTGTATTTGAAAAATAAAAGACTCATTTATTCAGCAATCTTTCAAAATCAAACCCCACAGATGGAACACTTTTTTCTCATATCTTCTTTGCTAGCCTGTTAGCCCAGATCTACTCAACAAAAGGTGTGAAATTTTTGTAAAGACAGTTTTCTTTGTATTGTTCATAACATAACCGAAATTGCTGTCTAATAATTTACGTATCTATATCATCAATGGAATATTTATTGAGTACATTTTACTTGTTCTGATTTGGGCCAGATACCTGAATCCTGCTACACTCAGCTGACACTTTCACTCTTAATAAACAAACATAGTTTGTTACCTTGCCTGGTATAAGCCTTTTGACATAATGCTACTTTGGTGACTTGCATGTCCATTTGGCTGCATTTATAGTCAAGTAGCTTTTCAGTTGGGCTCATAAAGCTGAGTGGATCTCCTTTCACACCTCTCCCCCAGGAAAAAACGGAAATAGTCAATGGGAATCGATTCTGGAACCTTGGCATTACTAGGCAAAAAAGTTAACCGCTAGATCACATAGTCAACTTGCCTTTACTCCTGTGATATTAGCTTTTACTGTTGTGGTATTAGAAGATATGAAAGACTATGTACCATGGCAAAAATGTGGGTGACTACAGGAAAAGACATACTTTGACAGTCATAGAAACAGAATATAAAAATATAAATCAGCATAGTCTCTCTCCTTCCATAATTTGCACACAAATGACTAACTTACCTTTTGTTTGCCAACATTTGCTTGCACTTTCTCTTGCCTAGCATGCCTCTCTCGTTTTCAACATTATTATGACGTTAACAGCAATTTGTTGCGGCTTCCCAGGAAGGTATTTTCCGCAATCACTTTTCACACTTCCATTGCAAGCTAACAACGCACACTACTTTGAATTGGAACTTGACTGTACCTTGTCATGTGACCAAATTAGGTCCTCCTACAGCCGGGTAATAGTTTGAATCATGCTATAAAGTTCGTATTGTATTCTGTGTACCGGTGAACAAGTTCCTTACCTACACATGGCAGGAAACTGGAAATTATTAGTAATTAAAAATAGCACAATAATTTATCAGCTGTTCTAAAACCAACATGTTTTCTTGGAATGTAAATTTACCCTAGTATTGATGAGAATAGGGAACTAAGCCCCTATTCCTATATTCATGTGAAGTACAGAGTGGTAGACAAACCAAATTTACAAGTAGAATCAGAAAAACAATTATTACTGTTCCACCAGAGTGCCATTTTTGTTTACAGCACATCTGCTAACGTATTTCTTTGATGTATTGTAGAGCTCAATTCATCGAGAAAACCATGGAACAACAACATGTGAGAGAATCAACTATGGAACTAACCATCAACACTAAACAATGGCAACCTGAAACATATTCAGCTTGACTCAGAAATGGTATTGATATTTTTTAGTGAAATTTTATTTTTTGTTAACTTGGTACATATTCAGCAATATCTTGAGTATCTGCAGAATAGTTTTATTTATATGGCTCATAAATGTGTGTTGTTAAAAATCAATAAATTGGAATACAATGTAATTGCAAAATTATTTGTTATCATCATTTATAAACTACATAAATTTGCCCATATTTTTAAAAGTTTACAGCCAAGACCGGAAAAAATAATTTTACTTTTTGGAAAATTTTTGTGTTTTTTTTCCCAATTTCAATGTTATTATCTGATGGCTTATTTTTCAATTATATTCTTTATGTTGGTTGTGTTCCATTACTTTTCGTTATTATAATTCGTAGAGTTAGAAATCTGGAGAAAATGCTGTCTATGTGTTTACATGAGGCTTAACATGATATCCTCAAAAACAGCTTTCAAATACAATAACTACTACATCCTCTTTCCTTATACACAGAATGTGGATGGCATCTGCTACCTACATTATGTGGTTGCACTGAAATTGTGAATAATACACTGAAAAACGCAACACCAAAAAATTATTAATGTAGAGTAATGACATTTCAGGAAACATTTGTCGAGGTAACATACTTAAGTAATTAACATTGGAAAATCACAGGTTAATGTAAGCACGAGATAAATCATTACAAATGTGAAATGCTGGTGTAACTGCCACAATATTGAATGCAAGAATATAAATGTGCATAAACTGTGCTGTACAGGTACCAAATGTCAGATGTCAGTTGTCAGATCTTGGGATGGAGTTTCATGCCTGGTGCAGTTGGTTAGTCAGTGAAGGGATGATGAATGCTGTTTGAGAATGACGCTGTAGTTGTCATCTGTTGATGTCCCATATGTCCTCGATTGGTGACAAATCTACTGATCAAACAGGTTACGGCAACATGTCGGCACTCTCAGAACGTGTCGGATTACAATTGCGGTATGTGGGCAAGTATTATTCTGTTGGAAAACACACCCTGGAATGCTGTTCATGAATAGCAGCACAACAGGTCGAATTACCAGACTGTACAAATTTGCAGTCAGGGTGTGTGGGATAACCACAAAGTGCTCCAGCTGTTATAAGAAATTGGACCCCAGACCATAACCCCAGGTGTAGGTTGAGTGTGTTGTACAGGATGGCAGCCAGTCAAGAAATGTTTTAGAGAATGGTTTAAGAAATTTATTTCAAAGTTTTCTCCCAGAGTAATTCACACCGTGTCTACGTGACACAAGTCGTTTGTCTTTCAAAACTGAGGCAGTTCTGTCCAGTTAAAGCTGCCGAAAGGAGACACCCCGAGCCCTCTGCTGAAACTGCTAGCGAATTCACGCCAATAGCGTGCGCGGGATACCAATCACACGTGCGGACGCCGGAGCGTCCTGCGGTGCAGAACACACTCGCTTCTCTCTCTCTCCAGACATCGAGGAACACAGACGTCTTCTCGGAAGGCAGAGCCCCTGGCTCTGCTATTCGCAACTGGCCACCGACATAAGTCAAAATGAACCGTTTCCCATTTCATTTAATTGTTCAACCTCCTAGACTGGCCTAAACCTGCTAACTTCCGACCACAGGTGTGCCTTTTGTACTCCATATATTGAAATACATCCTCTCTATTGTACTTAATTCCCCGTTTCAACATTTAACGGCAGTCCCGGATGCCCACTCTCTAATCCTAACTGCTCGACCTACTGCACCCTGTCGTCACGAGGCGTACGTAACAACCGCCTCCCCCCCCCTTTCCCCAACCTCGCATACATTTACAATTGGTGTCAGAAGTGCCCGTACATTCTACAGTGCGTACCACGCAGACAGGTCGGTTGCAGGCCTCCAACTAGTCTCCTCCTAACCAATTCACGGCCATCAATGGCGCTGAGGCAGAACCGGCTTTCATCAGAAAACACAACAGTCCTCCAATAAGCTCTCACTTGACACAACTGAAGTCACAAGTAGCAGTGGTTTGGGGGTCAGTGGAATGCAAACTACAGGACATCTGGCTCGGAGCTGTCCTTGAAGTAACTGATTTGCAACAGTTTGCTGTGTCACTATTATACCAACGACTGCTCAGATTGGTGATGCAAATGCAGTACAATGTGCCAGAGCCACACGACAACCACGACGGTCTTCACTCTCTGTAGTGCTACACGGTCATCCCGAGCCCGGTCTTCTGATGTCTGTACATTCTCGTGACCACTGCTGCCAGCAATCACACGTGGTGGCTACATTCCTGCCACGTCTTTATACAATATCTCAGAAGGAACACCCGGCTTCTCGTAGCCGTATTGTGCAACCTCATTTGAACTCAGTGAGGTGTTGAAAGTGGCATCTTTGTTGCCCTAATAGCATTCTTGGCTGACATCAACTCACCACGTCCTATCTCAAAGGTGTCTAACACTCACAACAGTTGCAGTGTGAATTTGAAGTAAATCTGATTTGCATTCTCATAGTGGTGCTACTAGCACCATTCTCATCCAACTGGTATGAAATTTTAATGGACATCATCTTTCAAATGTAGAAATAAGCTTACCAACTTTCATTTATGTAGCATCCTTCTCGGTGACGGGATTTTTCCCCCCGTCAATGTTTGTGTATATTAGCAAGTAATACACTTCAGGCCAGACTGACATTTGTTCCGTGCTACCTTCGAGTTGGAGCAATTTTAACGGTCAGAAGTGTAATTTATTTTCATTATTGGAAAAGAGAACCTTAAACCTTATTAAATTTACTAAATTAAAGAACAAATAATGCACCAATCACACACTGTTTAAAGTCATATACAGTGGATGTTCCTGAGACATACTGGGTCTCACCTTTATTTATTCAAATGATGTAGGCTGAAGCAATGAATTAGAATTTGGACCAGCACCAAGATTTGAACCCAGAGGCAGAGGCAGAGGCGATAACTGATGCACCACACTGGCACTTTGGCTACCACAGCTGCACAGATTATGCTAGTATATCTCCTTCCCCGAAACAAAGTCGAATTCGTGCCTCGGCCCATAGCTATTCCCCTTTTTAAACTTGCATCAGTATTGTAGAGGTTCTCCAATATTGAAATAGCACCTTAGCAATGAGAAAAATGGAGTTATCCTGTCTGTACCTCAGGCGTAGCTGGTATACACAGTGCTAGCGTGACTCAGCGGTTAGCACATCAGTCTAATAAACAGGAGATCTGGATTTGAATCCCGGCACCGGTGCTAATTTTAATTCTTTTCTTTGGCCTATATAACTGATGTTTAAAGTATTTCAAAAGAAAATATTGTCACAGATCCCAAGTTTCAGTCTAAAACATAATGCCGTCTAATTGTCAACACTGTGTTACCATACAAAAATGCTGCTCGGACTCTAAACTTTGCCTGTCATTAAATTTGGAAGGGATTTGTATACCTTCAGAATATCTAGATTGCAGAGACCTGCCATACTAGAGATACCGCAAGCTCTCTGCCGTGTCATCATTAAAAGAGCTCATCATTATCATCATAAGGGTGAAATGACAACCTTGGTCTGTGAACACGGACTAGTATCAATCTGTGGTCATTAGAGTTGGCAACATTCTTTCACCTCTGCCTGAAGTCTTTGTCTTAAAGTTTCTGAAAAGTTTGCTAGTTTCTAGCTGGTGTGCCATATGTGAGCTTTTTCATATTCATACCTGCATGCTACAAAATTATCGAGTTTTACTGGTGCATCACATTAAAGATCTCTCCAAAAGATGCCATTTTTGCTATGATTTGTTGTACAAAAGCACTGGGAAATATGATGACAGACAAAACTGTTACCAACTGACACCATACTATGTACTAATTTTTTTTAAACTGGAAATGAACAGTCATTTTAAGGTTATAATTGGGTCTCAAGCCTTTAGGAAAAATTCAAGATCCGACTCCAACATTAATTAATCATCAGTTACTAAAATTAGTAAACTGCTGCCTTCACATTTACAAAATTTCTACACAGCAATGGGTAAAATGACAAACTTCATGACATTTTGTAAAAACTGCTGATTTCATGTTATTTGCCACATTACCATTTATTTAGAATTTTCCTGTCCCTATTTTTAAGACGTCTGCTCCTTCATTTTCAACAGTTACGAAGTGGCCAGCAAAATTCAAACATTATCATACTTCTCTTGAAGATGAACCACACAAAGAGAGTTCGAAAACTGCAATCAGTCGTGAAAATATTGAGCAATTTCATTAAGTGGCATTAAATGGGCACCAAGTAATTTGCCCAAAATCACTAATACAACTGCCATATATAAAGAAAGTGTACCATAAACTTTGTAAGTATTATTAACAACAATTAAGCTTTGAGCAACATTGTGGGTACAACATTTGCTTAACGCTGACCACAAAAGCAAATACAAAAATAAATTTTGCAGCAATGTTTGGACTGTTTAAATAAAAGAACCTGCAGATTTAGTGTGCCAATTCATTACTATGGACAAGACATGATGTCAACAGAGAGAGGAACTGATGCAGTGGTGAAGTAAGAGACCCTCTACAATTAAGGGTGAAGTTTATTTCATCTGCCAGAAAGTTATGGCAAGCGTTTTCTGGAATGTAAAACAAATTCTTTTTACTGACTAACTTACAAAGGATGAAGCAATAACTAGCTAGTATTACACAAGTCTTTTGACACAACTATATTTTTAAAAAGTATGCAAGAAGAGACCTAGATTTAGAAAAGGGGGAAAAATAAGCATCCTTCAGGAGTATGCAACTGCCCACAAATGTGCTTCGGCAATTGGAAAATTTACAAGGATACGGCCCAAAAACAACTCAGGTCATAAGCGCCCATGTCATACAAGGTTAACATCATACGCTATAGACACAGCGGAGACCCAGAACCAAAGATTAAATGTCCTCCACCATACTGCTACTACGGATCAAAAATAAAATGGGGTCAACAACCTGCACATCATTCACTAAAATGGCCAATAACTCATAGAGTAAACATACATTAGAACGTAAGTTGTTAAAACAAGGGCATTCGGCCAGGAAATGGTGAACCGTCAAAGGCTGAGGACAATGAGCACAAAGTGGTGAGAGATCACCATTTAACAAATAATGATGGCTAAAAACACAATGCCCAATACACAACTTAGCTAAAATGATCTCACAGCGAGAGGACCGAGAGGAGGTCGGCCAAGCCGCTGGGAGAGGTTTAATTCCCTGGAGAGAAGACCAGTGGTGATGCTGAAGTGACACCACCTGCCAACAAGAAGGCAACATGGAGATGATCAGAAAGGATGGAAGAGCTAGCAGACTGAGGTAGGAGGACTGCAGCCTTCGCAGCAGCCTCATTTCCCATCAGACCCGTGTGACCAGGAACCCACGTGAACATCACAGCGGCTCCCTAAATGGAAGCTTTCTTGAGACCGTTTCACTAAGATATACACTATGTACAACACACAGAGGCTCTGACGGACACAGAGAGAGCTGGAGCATGTGACACTTAAGAAGCCTGTGTCACCACATACACTGAGTGACCTGATAGAGGGCAAAGTGCTCTGCTGTAAATATTAAGCAGTGTTCTGGAAGCTGATGCCAAAATTGGTCGATGTCAAAATTGGTCGATGCCAATAATGAAGGCATGCCTGACACCAGTCAGTCTTAGAGCCATCAGGGTATATGAAGGTGCTATCGTTAAGTTGGATGTGAAGTTTGAATCCGGAGCAGCTTCCATAGGAAGCAAATTAAGTTCAAGATGAACAATAGCTGCTTAGCTGCTGCATGAAGCCAAGGTGGTGGAGGGTTCACACCCATTGGGAACATGGCAGGTAGGGTGAAGTTAAGCTGCCGGAGTAGGAGCCGAAAATGAGCTCTGGGAGGTAACAGAGAACAGGTATGCACCCCATACTGGTGGTCAAGGGAGTCATCAAAACAGGAGGCATAGGATGGGTAACCAGGCATGGCGGAAAAATGGAATGCGTATCTGCTGAGAACAACATGATACTGGTATGGCAGCAGTAGTTCAGTAATGTCTGTATAGAGGCTCTCAGCCAGGCTAGTGTAAAAGGCGCCAGTGGCAAAACGGATTCCATGATGGTGGATTGTGTTTAGAGGCTGTTAAGACGGATGGACATGCACATGCACATGAATAAACAAAACATCCATAGTCCAGTTTCAAACGGACAAGGGATCAGTGTAAATGGAGGTGGGTGGTCCAATCCGCTCCCCGGGAAGTACCGCTAAGGGCACATAGGACACTGAGAGACCAGGTACAGCAAGTGGCCAGGCCAGACATGTGGGATGACCAAGAAAGTTTCCCATCAAGTGTGAGCCCCAAGAATTTTGTAGTTTCAGGAAATGGCAGAGCAACAGGCCCAAGATTTAAAGATGGTGGAAGAAACCCACTGTGCTGCCAGAAATTCAAACAAATGGTTTTGTCAGCGGAAAATCAAAAGCCACTGTTGACGCTCCACAAGTAAAGACAATCGAGACATCGCTGAAGACGCTGCTTAAATGGACATGTCCTTGGAAAACTGCAATAGGTCCCAAAGGTGTTGACAAAAAGAGAGCCGGAGATGCCTGGTGGGAGTCAGGCCGTAATAGGGTTAACGGCTATAGCTAAGAGGACACACCAAGGACAGAGCCTTGAGGCACCCTATTCTACTGGATAAAGGTGTCCAAACAAGGCCAAACCAACACATATCTTGAAAACTATGTCTTTTAAAAATTCCAGAAGGAAACAGGGCAGGCAGCACTAGAAGACCCACGTGTATAATGTATGGAGGATACCAGTCCTCCAGCAGGTACTGTAGGCTCTCTCCAAATCAAAAACATGGCCACAGTCTGGTATTTCTGCAGAGAACCATTCACAACACGGGCTAACAAAGTGACGAGATTGTCAACTGCAGAATGGCACACTCAAAATTCACATTGAACAGCGGTTAGTGGTTAGCGAGACGTGAGCCACTAGACCAGCCAGCCATGATTCATATATTCAATCAACTTGCAAACACAGCTAGTGAGATAAATTTGGTGCTAGCTAGAAGGATGGTGTTTGTCATTGCCAGGCTTAGGCATGGGTATGATAGTGGCTTCATGCCAGCGTCTGGGAAACAAGCTATCTGCTCAAATTAGACTGTACGTATGAAGGAAAAAGTGCTTGCCTGCAAGAGAAAGTTGCTGCAACATCTGAATGTGAACACTGTCTGGCTCTAGGATTGGGACAAAGTGAGAGCATGATCTAGCTCCCTCATAGTAAAGGCTGCACTGCAGCATTCATGATTCTAAGAAGAACTGACTCCTTTCCAATGGAGGAAGGTGGGGTGATACGGATGGAACTTGAAATCTCCGCACAATAGGAACTTGAAATCTCCGCATAATAGAGGCCCAAGGGGTTTTAGATAGCAACAGAGTCCACAATGGAATCATCTGCTATCTACATCTATATCTAACTCGATACTCTGCAAGCCACCATACGGTGCTTGGCAGGGGGTACCTTGTACCACTACTACTTGTCATTTCCTTTCCTGTTACATTCGCAAATAGAGCGAGGGAAAAAGTGACTATTTTTATGCCTCGATACGAGCTCTAATTTCTTGTATCCTATCTTCGTGGTCCTTATGCAATATTTGTTGGTGACAGTAGAATTGTTCGGCAGTCAGCTTCAAATGCTAGTTTTCTAAATTTTCTCAGTAGTGTTTCTTGAGAAGAATGTCACCTTCCTTCCAAGGACTCCCATTTGAGTTTCCAAAGCATCTTCCTAACACTTACGTGTTGTTTGAACCTACCGGTAACAAATCTAGCAGCCTGCCTCTGAATTGCTTCTATGTCTTCCTTCAATCGGACCTGGTACAGATCCCAAACACTTGAGCAGTACTCAAGAACAGGTTGCACCAGCATCCTACTATATGCAGTCTCCTCCACAAGTGAACCACTCTTTCCTATAAGTCTCCCAATAAACTGACGTCGAACACTCACCTTCCTTACCGCAGTTCTCACATGCTCGTTCCATTTCATATCGTTACATTTAAGTGACTTGACTGTGTCAAGCTGAACACTAGTAATACTGTATCCAAACATTACAGGTTTGATCTTTCTAGTCATTTGCATTGACTTCCTTTTTCCACATTTAAGGCTAGCCGCCATTCATCACACCAAATGGAAATTTTGTCTAAAGCTTTGACACCTTGCCATACACCATGGCATTCAGCAAACAACCGCAGATTGCTGCCCACACTGTCAGCCAAGTCATTTACAGATACAGACAGCACACCTCACATCACAGCATGCCTCAGTCCACCAGGGACCGGCCTGTGGATACAAGGGTAGAAAAATGGTAGACGGTGTGCACCAGCAAAATGGAGTCGATCATGTGAGGGTATCATGAGACAACACGGTTGAAAAGGATCCTCGAGTCGAGGATGGAGAAGACCACTTACCTTCGTTTGATTTCTTTGAGCCTTTGTGTTGGTAGATGAAGACTCCGAGGTTTGTTGGCTGGAAGGATGTAAAAAGTTGTCACAGGAGTATTCCTTTTGTCCTTTCCGGCCTGCCAGTTGTGTAGCAGGTGATTTTGTTGCCTGAGACTAAGATTTGGTGGCTTGTTGCACTGCTGGAGGAAAAGAAGATGGGGCGCTACTGTGATACTGTATGATTTTACAATGCAGTACCGAATAGGAGGTTTCAGGTCTGTTTGGCTACGTACTTTGTGGAGCAAGGTGTAGCAAGAACCGTACTATAAGTACCGGATGGTAAAATACAGTGGCAGTGTAAGATACTTTTTCCTTCACCTGGATCTCAAGGATGGCCCGCTCATTGATATAGATGGGACACTCACAGGATGAGGCAGCATAATCTCCATTACAACCGATACAGTGGGGAGAAGGAGGTGTGTAATCACCCTCATGAGCATCCCACAAGTAACACACATGAAAGTGTTTTCACAGGAAATGCGAGTGTGGTTGTAACGTTGACACTGGTAACAACGCATTGGATTTGGAATGTACGGTCGAATTGTGATGATTTTGTGGCATCGACAGGTCATATCGACCATGAACAACATAATGTTTGGGACTCAGATCGATCATCAGAGCCGCCATGTTAATTCAGTCTGTTCTTGTACCTTGTACCGTGTGCACGTGTATGATCATTGTCAAAATATACACTACTGGCCATTAAAATTGCTACACCATGAAGATGACGTGCTACAGATGCGAAATTTAACCAACAGGAAGAAGATGCTATGATATGCAAATAATTAGCTTTCCACAGCATTCACACAAGGTTGGCGCTGGTGGCGACACCTGCAATGTGCTGACATGAGGGAAGTTTCCAACCGATTTCCCATACACAAACAGCAGTTGACCGGCGTTGTCTGGTGAAACGTTGTTGTGGTGCCTCGTGTAAGGAGGAGAAATGCGTACCATCACATTTCCGACTTTGATAAAGGTCAGATTGTAGCCTATCGCGATTGGGGTTTACTGTATTGCGACATTGCTGCTCGCATTGCTTGAGATCCAATGACTGTTAGCAGAATATGGAATTGGTGAGTTCAGGAGGGTAATACGGAACGCCGTGCTGGATCCCAATGGCCTCGTATCACTAGCAGTCAAGATGACGGGCATCTTATCCGCATGGCTGTAACGGGCATGAACAGTTCGACGACATTTGCAGCAGCATGGACTATCAGCTCGGTGACGGTGGCTGCGGTTACCCTTGACGCTGCATCACAGACAGGAGTGACTGCGATGGTGTACTCAACGGTGAACCTGGGTGCACGAATGGCAAAATGTCATTTTTTCGGATGAATCCAGGTTTTGTTTACAGCATCATGATGGTCGCATCCGTGTTTGGCAACATCGCGGTGAACGCACATTGGAAGCGAGTAACTGTCACCGCCATACTGGCGTATCACCCGGCGTGATGGTATGGGGTGCCATTGGTTACATGTCTCGGTCACCTCTTATTTGCATTGACAGCACTTTGAACAGTGGACGTTACATTTCAGATGTGCTACGACCCGTGGCTGTACCCTTCATTTGATCCGTACGAAACCCTACATTTCAGCAGGATAATGCACGACCGCATATTGCAGGTCCTGTACAGGCCTTTCTGGATACAGATTATGTTCAACTGCTGGCCTGGCCAGGACATTGTCCAGATCTCCCACCAATTGAAACGTCTTGTCAATGGTGGCCGAGCAACTGGCTCGTCACAATACACCAGTCACTACTCTTGATGAACTGTGCTATTGTGTTGAAGCTGCATGGGCAGCTGTACCTGTACACACCATCGAAGCTGTTTGACTCAATGCACAGGCATATCAAGGCCGTTATTACGGCCAGAGGTGGTTGTTCTGGGTACTGATTTCTCAGGATCTATGCACCCATACTGCGTGAAAATTTAATCACATGTCAATTCTAGTATAATATATTTGTCCAATGAATACCCGTATATCATCTGCATTTCTTCTTGGTGTAGCAATTTTAATGGCCAGTAGTGTATGTATGTATAGATGTAAATGGGGACTGTTTATTGTGTATACTGCGACTCGTATCCTGTTCCCTTACTGGTGACCCCGAAGTTTCTACGTCTTCTGCAACTGGTATTGTAAATCAACAGGTTATGCGCACGCCAGCATGGCCACCTCACCCAATGCTTTGTTCGAAGATTTGGAAGTACAACAACGATTTTTGAAATTTTTGAAAACATATTCAGTGATCTTAAAAATGGTTAAAATTAAAACACTGTTGATCACAATCTTGTTAAAATATTTTTTTTTTTTTTGGAGTGAGTGACCGGTTTCGACTCTATGAAAGAGTCATCTTCAGATTCCGGAGCGGTGGATAGACACTGCTAGATGAGTTCCGTCGACCCTCGATGCTCGTGTAACTACAGTCGACGGAACTCATCTAGCAGTATCCATCCACCGCTTCGGAGTCTGAAGATGACTCTTTCATAGAGTCGAAACCGGTCACTCACTCCAATAAAAAAATATTTTAACAAGATTGTGATCAAGACTGTTTTAAATTTTAACTTTAAGCACAACAATGATCGCCGGACCTCTTCAGTCCTTTGCCAACGACCAGTTCTACATTACTTCACTGTGTTTCACGATCTCCAGCCATGTTAACCTCAAACTTTGTCGCTCTACAATGGTCGAGTGCTACATCGCTAACACAAACAATGGACTCATGTTTCGTGTCACAGGACTGTGCTCGCCAACATGTGAAGTGTGAAGTGCATGATATTCAGAACTGTGTACCTACCGATCGATCGTATAATGCTCAAAGCGATCTACGTTCACACATGTACTTTGATTCTCAACGGGCTGCAACAACAGTTACTGTTGCACTGTGTGCAGTGCTGCCATTATTGCAAAATGCACCCGGCCACTATCAACTGCAACCTGTTCTGGGTTTGCTCACTGGCAGACTAATCAAGATCATTTTAGTGCATACATTTCTCCAAGCTCACTCCCCAAACCGGTTGCTCAAGTTTTCGACCACATTGGTTCATGTGCATCATTCGGTGTTTCGCCTTCCAGTGGCGTCTTAACCATACCGACGTGACTTCTCACAAGTTCCACTGGTCAGTTATAGTGCGACCTCACGCGGCGTGTTTTCAAATATTTCCGGGGTGGGTCAATTCAAATCAGCGCCTGTAGCCTACGGCCCAGTTTATGGGACCCCAAGGCCTACTGTGCAACCGCACATTCCCGTGGTACCAACCGTGTCAGCCGCGTAGTATTTTTGCAACACATCGAGGACAATGCAACTTGCCGTTGCTGCGGACATTTTCACCAGAAACACAGCCGTGCCGGCCTTCTGTATAACTCTCCTGTTACAGACCAGCCGGTTTTCCAAGAGACACCAAAACCGCCTTTGTCCCCTCCCCCAGGTCGTCTGCTGAAGCTGCCACCTTTGTACGAGGACAACCCAGTGTCATGGTTTGCACTGGTCGAACAGCTTTTCGAGTTGCATCACGTGTCCAAAACAACTCTAAATTCCTGTGCCTCGTCACGCACCTCCATGATCATTCGGACTTAATTTGCGATCTCCTCCTCTCGCCACCGCCTCCACCGAAATACGAGTTCGCGAAGAAGACAATCACAGAACACTTAGCCTTCTCACTATAAGAATTAATAATCAAGATCTTGTATGAGGAACCCCTGGGGGACTGAACCCCATCACAACTCTGGCGCTGCCTTCAGCTACTTGTGAATGAGCATACCACGCCAGACATCACATTGTGTGAGGTATGGTCTGCCAAGCTGCCTACTGACTTACAGATTCACCTGCTACCACACTCCTTCGAGTCAATTGGCTCTCGTCTCCACATCGCAGACCAACTGTATTCCATGCTATGACAATGCCAGCTGGCACAGCTGCTCCCATTTACCGGCCGTCTGCTAGCAAAGGCAGGGCTCGCTCCGTCTCCACGCCTTCTACACCGCCTGACAGCATCCGCTCGCTCTCTCCACCATCCGAGCACTCCAGGATCGCCCAAGCACCATATGTGCTGGTATACATGCCAGAACAAATCAACGAGGACAAGCCTCCTCTGCTGCCGCTGTCACGACCACCAGCACATCCGGCTCATCTGTACTGCTGGTACCACAACGTTTACGGCGATAATGCTAAGAAGGGCCGGTACCTTGCCAGAAGCCAAAACGCTGACCTCAGCACCTAAAAGAGGTCGAGTCCTGGGACAAACATCACAGGCGTCCTCATACATTGCACTCCGTCCACTTGTCTGCCTGGCCGAGAGGTTGTTTGTACGTGACTGACATTTTGTCACGGCTCATTTTCGTAGTTGACAAGGGCACTGATGTGTCTATCATACCTACATCGATGACTCCCCCCATCTTTTCACCAATGAGGTCACTTCTACGAGATGTCAACGCATCAACATTACAAATCTCAGGCTCTGCCAAAGTTATGGTGCACCTATCTCCTCCTCTGGGTTTTCCGTGGACATTCTACATTGCTGACATCGATGAACCAATTCTCGATATGGATTTTTTGTCCCATTACTAACTCTCTCCGAACGTAGTTCAGGGCTCAGTGCTACACCATCCCACTAACACTGTGATCTCGCACTTACGTTCCATGCTCTGTTTCCCTCGCGACATGTGAGTTAGTACGCGAGTGCTCCGCCCTCGCAGGCGACATTGTGACGTGTGTCACTAACCTACTGTCAGAATATGACTCGGCGGCACAACTCTGCCGGGAAAACGAAGAGCTGAAACAACGCATAGCACACGCTTACAACAAGCTCATCACAACTAGTACCTCGCTGCGAAACTGCAGTCCACAGTTCCGCCACCTAATCGAGCTTCTCCAGCAGACACGAGCTTGGACATTCATAAGGTTAGTCCAAAAACATTAATTGGATGTAACAATTCATGTCTGGTAGACTCTGCACCCCCGACGCACTTGCCATATTAAGACAATGCGCCTAATGACAGTCGTGTGCGCGATACAACCACGCCCACTGCGCAGGCAGCCGCCCCGTGTGTTGACAAACATTTCCCCCTCTCTCGCGCGACAGCCAAGTGACTCTGCGGTCATCAATGTTCCACGTGCGACGTCATTGCCACTCTCGCCAGCGCTGGTTACCAAGTACAAGATTGACAAGAGACAGTCGCCGAGCATTCTGACCCGCTCCGCACTGCGAGCACAGCCGCCCTCTCCAAACAAGCGCACGCCGCGCTCACATACTAGGCATGTGACTTTCAGGCAGCCCTTTCCCAATTGCACTAACAGCTACGCCCCTCATCCAAAAACTTCGCATCAGGACAATGACCAGTTTGGTGTGCAGTTCTTGGTTTCTTCCGTCACTAACGGAATGACACACGCAATAGTTACCACTGCCAGCTCTCCTATTAGGCAGAAGGTTAGACACCTCAACCCTATTAAGTTGTGCGTGGCCCAGCAGCAAATTAACGAACTTTTGGAGGCAGGTGTTCTGCAACCGTCAGACAGCAACTGGTCTTCACCAATTCACCTCGTCCCCAAACATGACGGTTCTTACTGAATGTGCAGCGATTACAGACGTTTAAACACTCGTACCGTCATGGACAACTATCCCATGCCTAACATAAATGATTTCACTCATATGTTATAAGGCGCTACAATCTTCAGTGTTACTGACTGTAAACGTGCCCACCACCAGATTCCAATAGCGCCAGAAGACATCCCTAAAACAGCTATTATCACGCCGCTTGGTTTGTTCCAATACAACTTCATGCCATTCGGCCTAAAAATCGCGGCGCAAACGTGGCAGCATTTCACTGACTCCACCTTACGACAGTTCGAGTTTTGCTTCACATATCTGGACGACATACTCATTTTCAGCAAGTCAGCTGAGGAACATGAAAATCACTTAACCATGGCCCTCCAGATCTTGAACTCCACTGGTGTCGAGGTCAAAAAAGACAAAGAGAGCAAAATACACCTTATGTCACGTTTCACTCAATGCTGGGCTGGGTCGGTCATCAAAATATTGTGCAAAAAATGGAAACAAGTCGGCAAAACATCCGGACACACACTATTAATCAGTCACGCCAAGAAAAGCTGAGAGGTTATAGCAGTGCTTAGAGTGTCAAGAATCTGGAGCACACTAACACTTGTCTGTCAGGCGGCATGCAGAAATTGTTGAAATCTCAATTGGTTCTTGTCATAAGTTTTAACTGAAAAAATGAACATGCATCAAGTTCTAGCAAAGTTGTTCCTTGTTTGATGACATAAGAGCAGAAGGAATTTTGAGTTATTGGGCGCTACAATCTTCGGTGTTACTGACTGTAAACGTGCCTACCACCAGATTCCCATAGTGCCAGAAGACATCCCTAAAACAGCTATTATCACGCCACTTGGTTTGTTCCAATACAACTTCATGCCATTCGGCCTAAAAATCGCGGCACAAACGTGGCAGCATTTCACTGACTCCATCTTATGACAGTTCGAGTTTTGCTTCACATATCTGGACGACATACTCATTTTCAGCAAGTCAGCTGAGGAACATGAAAATCACTTAACCATAGTCCTCCAGATCTTGAACTCCAATGGCGTCGAGGTCAAAAAAGACAAATTCCAGTAGTGTCAGCCTTTTGTCACTTTCTTGGTTTAAATCATCTCCACTGACGGAATACAGCCTCCCAAATCTCGCATGCAGGCCATCACTTCACTGCCGCCCCCAGCTAGTTACAAAGAACTCTGACTTCTCTGGGCACAATAAATTACCACTGTCATCACCTGCCCTCTGCTGCCGCCCTGCAGGCCCCGCTGACAGACTTGCTGTCGGGTAAACAGACTTCAGGACTCAAACCCATTCACTGGACTGCACCTATGCTGGAGGCTTTCAATGCATTAAAGACTTCTTTAGCTCACACTGTGACACTCGCCCATCCCCACTCCACGGCTGAGTTGTTCATCACTATGGATGCCAGTAACATCGCACTGGGAGCGGTACTACAGCAATGCAAGGCAGACATGGTTACCCCTCTTCATTTCTTCTCTAAAAAACTATCAATAGCTCAGAAGAAACACTAAACTTTCAACAGAGAACTCCTTGTCGTCTATGAGGCCGTCAAACACTTCTGCCCTGACGTGGAGGGTCACTCATTCTTCATCCTTACAGATCACAAACCCCTCACAGATGCTTTCTGCAACCGCCCCCCCCTCTCCCTCCCCCGCCCCCCCCCCCCCCCCCCCGGCATTTCCGCCACTTTGATTATTTGTGGTATTGTACACAATTTTGCTAGCACATAATGTCAGACAAACTAGCCAACGTCTAGTGTATGTTAATTGGAATGGAAAAGTTTAGTATCAAATGAAACAGAAACATCATAATTGTAAATATCTGAAACTAGCACACATAGCTGAAAAATAAACAATCTTATAAACATAACACATTTAAAGATATTTCAAATAACGAGTTATGCATGTGAGGCTACTAAAAAAAGATTGGAGGAATACTATCTTAGAATATGGTTTGTTGCTGTTTCTGAATAATTCATGTTTGTTACCTCCAGCATAAATGAATGTCCAATGTCGAGCTGTTTGTCTAAACATGTCCTGATTTTCTTTGAACTGCTTTGCTACAACAGCATCTTGAGGATCATCTGGCTCAGCTGCAGCCAGAAGTGCCTGAAGGGACAGCAGAACTGTTCTCAGTGTCATTGCAGCAGCCCTGAAACACAAATGTAGGATACCACAAAGAAAAATAAATGTGTGAAGTACAGTGAACTAGCAAATACCATGGACTTGCAATGACTACTGTAGATATGGTGTCACCTATAATTACGTTGGTGCATAAGTTCACAGCATTTTTGTTTTGCACATTGGTATTTTGGTTGCTCTGGGTTTATTTATTGATTTACATTTTTTATTTGTAGTTCACTGTTGCATGAGTTTACATATTGTCATTCTGTCATTAGGAAATAGTGAGTGGAGTTGTGGCTGCCACAAAATGGAGTGCCAACTGGAGAAATTGGAACATTTTGGACACACTCTTCTGTTTAAGTTCCAAAGAGATGAGACAGCAGCTGAGGTAGCCAGAAACATTTGCACTGTGTATGGAGGTAATGCAATTGGACAGAGCACGGCAAGAAAATGGTTTTCATGTTTTAAGGAGGTTCGTTTTGACATTAATGACTCTTCAGTTCATGAAGATCTTTATTATTATTATTATTTGGGTTGAGGAGGGCACTCAACATCATGGTCATCAGCACCCTGACAAAACAAGTCAGCGTGCAAATCTCATGGGTGGGTTCAAAGCATGCTGTGGAGATGGTTCAAAAAGCAAGTGTATGGGTACTGCATGCTCTAAGCTAAAATCACAAAAATCAGCAGGTGGCCAGTGTGCTTGCTCGTCATTAATTGTCTCATGAACAACACTGAACATTCCTTTCGTGTATCATTTCTGGTGATGAGAAATGCTGTCTTTACACTAATATAACGAAAATAAAGGAATGGTTGAGCCCAAACAAAGAAGCAACTCCCCATAAAAAGACCTACATGCACCCGCACAAAAGGTAACATCATGCATCTGCTGCAGAAGCGATGGTGTGGTGTACAAACTGCTTCCCTGAGATGTAACCATCTGCTGAAATTTATTGCTAAAAACAGACGCCTCACAGGTGCAACCCAGAAACAATAACCAGGAAGACAGCATGAGGTGATGCTACTCCACAATAATGGTTGCCACATTCCACTAGACTGACAAAAAACACTACACAGGAGTTGGGCTGGGAAGTCATTCCCCACCCACCTTATTCACCTGATCTTGTGACCTCAGATTTTCATGTTTTCTATTGAAAAACCTTCAAGGAACTTCATTTCCGGATGAAAATGTGCTCCAAACTTGGCTCGACGAGTTCTTTGCCTCAAAACCTTGTGACTTCTTGAGTCGCATAATCTAAAAGTTAGCCCAGCATTGGCAGATTGTTGTAAACGGTGGAAAAGAGTATATCAAACAATGGAAAACCCATTATATTGATGACCAATGTCTCTTATGTTTATCTGTTGTGCTTATTAAACTTATGCAAAAATGCTACAACCTTATGCATCTACCCAATAGTATGTTTTTATGCCATTATATGCTTCAGAGACCACTGCAAGTTCTATACAATTTGTCTTCTTTCTTTTTTGCCCATGAAGCTGTTGGCAACACTGCATTCATCACAAGCTACTGAGTAACCTCACTGTTTGAAATTGTTGATATTAATTTCCAAGCTGTTATTACTTGAGTGAAAGATGGGACAAGTGTTCAAAGCAGTTTTGTGTAAAAGTAGGGAAAACTTGTCTAGAATTATTTGAAGTTCTGACGCAGGCTCACACAGATGATGCTCTAGGTTAATTGCAATGTTACCAATTTTTTTCCAGTTTGAAAGTAGCTGTCACAAAACTGAAGGTGACTTAACCAGGAATACATTCAACTCCCAACTAGTGATGCTTAATAGTGTGCTTCCGGGTATTCTGCAGAGTTGCTATTTCTAGTTTCTGTACAATATTTAAACGACGGGCCCAGTCGCCTTTGTCACAAACTGTGAGTTTTGCTGTTATGTGTACTCACTGCCTGGACTCCAACCATACTGTGAACTGATGATTTGCTCTTTGTTTTTCAGAGGTCACAGCAGTATTCCACGAAACACAAATTCTTCCAGCATTTTCCTACTCTGGTGGGCATGGTGGCCAATGAGATTTCAATAAATTGAGTGCCAGACCCCAAACGTTATTTGAACTGAAACCCTTTATCCCTGCTAATTAGGTTTTCCAATGTCTATATTTTGATACTCCCCTTAATTATGCTGTCCCACAAACTTTGTGTTTGTACCGTAATACTAGTCAATTCATTCCACAATTATATTTGAGATAGTGCTTGGTGGCAGTTGATTTGCATCATTGTCTTAGTCGCTAATGTCCCTAGCATCTTTGTTTGATTATTCGGATAGTCTGCCGCACTTAAGACATGCCACATTCGTTGGGAAGTGGTACACATCCAGCTTTCAGAGGCCTAGATTGTTTTTAACATTACAAACAATGCTTTTTATTTTAGCTGAAGAAAGCAAAATACACCGTATGTCACGTTTCACTCGATGCTGGGCTGGGTCGGTCATCAAAATACTGTGCAAAAAATGGAAACAACAAGTCGGCAAAACATCCGGACACACACTACTAATCAGTCATGCCAAGAAAACCTGAGAGGTCATAGCAGTGCTTAGTGTGCCAAGAATCTGGAGCACACTAACACTTGTCTGTCAGGTTGCATGCAGAAATTGTTGAAATCTCAACTGGTTCTTGTCATAAGTTTTAACTGAAAAAATGAACATGCATCAAGTTCTAGCAAAGTTGTTCTTTGTTTGATGACGTAAGAGCAGAAGGAATTTTGAGTTAATGCTTGCAAGGCTCTTTCTCCTTCTCCTTTCTATTCTTTTGTGACTCTACAGCTCAATGTGTGATCATTGCCCTCTTCAACAATTTTCCAGTCATTTGCTAGAGCTCCCCCCCCCCCCCCCCCCCATTCCATTTTTCAGAGATTCTGACTGCATTCTACCATCTAATTCTCAGCTGACTGTACTCTGAATTTCCTTGTAATACCTTTCAGGATACTTCTGCATCACTCATCAAAGGTATAGTTTCCCACTGTTGTTGAAGCCAGCACGTTCTCCTTCCATGTCTTCCTGGCAGGCACATTTTTTGTTTTCTGTTAGTTGATGTTTAATCTTATATTTATGCTAGCCTGTTAAAGGGTGACTCTTGCACTGCCTTTCGGGTTCTTGCCACTATACCCATGTCATCTGCATAAGCAAGCATCTGCACTTATTTATGGAAGATCGTCCCCGTTAAAAATGTTTGCATCTCTCCCCACCTTTTCCAGAGCAGCATTAAAAAGGAGACAGGCCAATGCGTCTCCGTGCCATATTCCATTTTCAATGTTTAGTGTATCAAACATCATTCTTCTCATTCTTATGCTCCTTTGTTTCTCACTCATTGTCATTCACACTTGCCGTACCAATTTTCTATGGATTCCCAATTCAGGCAGGGCATGATATAACTACTCTATTATCTATACTATCATATGTTACTTCAGAAGATCTTTTGGCCGAGTGCTTACTTGTTTAGCAGTGTTTTTGTTGAGTGTGTCTGCAACTCAAGATCTCCACTATATGATGAGTAGCAATGTATTCTTTTCATAATACTGTCATTATTCCATGTTGGATTTTCCATTATTTGACATGCTGCTTTAAAGTCAGTAAAGAGGTGTGTCCTCTAGAATTTGCCTTAGGGTACACATATGCACTACAGCTGACTTTCTTGGAGAAATCCATACTGATATGGCACCGTCTCTCTCTGAATTACTGGGAGGACATGGTTGAATAGCATGCTGAAAAATACTTTATACTCCAAGTTAAGTAAAGAGATCCCCCTACAGTTATCACATTGTAACTTATCTCCCTTCTTATATATGGGGCTTATTATTCCTTCTTTCTAAAGCTGGGGCATTTTCTCCTCTTCCATTACTAAAACAGCCATCTTTGAGAAGACCCATCCCAATTTGCTACAGCCTTGCTTAAGCAGCTCTGCTGGCATACAGTCTGTTCCTGCTGCATTGATGTTTTCTAGATTCTTCATGGCAGTTCAAATTTCTTCTAGCTTTGGTGGATCTATGCTATCAGAGTAATTATCTCTGTGTATCTCTGTCTCTTGATGTCATTATTCTGAAGTTGAAGAATTTTTTTGAAGTGTTGGCGCCCTCTTTCACGTCTCTCTTTCCCCTCAGTTAAAAATTTTCGTTTCATCTTTTTTCAGGTTTGTTTTACCACCAAAGGTTTTCCATGACGCATTTACTCCTCTGCACAATTGCCTTGCCTCACCCTTATTCCTCAGAAGCCCCGTTTCTTCAGTCTGTTTCATCCACTCTCTCTCCTTGTTGTTTGGTGGGTCCTCTATTCAATCTTTCATTTTTCTTTATAATCTTCAACCATACTTCTTGTACACCATGACTGTAGCATCCTTTTATATGCCATGTTCTTTTCTTCAATTAGTATTTCGCATTCGAGACGAAACCATCTTATATGGCTTACTTCACTTCCCCACATTTCATTTTATGATATCTCCACTGTGCTTTTAATTATTCCCTATATTTGATGTTATTGCATTCTCCAGATTTTTCAAATATCCATGATTTCCTCTGCTGGTACTGCTCTCTAATTCAGCCAATTCTTGAAGTGCTATATTATATTTAGGCGTACCGAGTCGTGTTCCTTGCACTGCATTGGAGATCCTAGCACTCACTCATGGCTATACTGGGAAATGATGCAACTCTTTATTTGAGCCTCTTAAGGCTCCTCACATCCAATAGAGCTGATCTGTGCCCCAAACCTATAAGCACATGGTCAATTTGACTTATTACGTTTCCATCTGATGATATCAGATGGAGTAGTGTGTTTACATTTTGCGGCATGCACTGCAGCTGTAGCGGTTATAAGCTAAGTACTGACAAACTTATTTGTGTTCTGTAATACAGTTATTAAATTTAATAGATTTCAGCGGTGTTGCGTGTCGTTTGTGGCGAAATAACGACTTAATAAACTTTTGTAATCGTTCGCTCGCTGTGTTTTAGAGTGTTTTCAGTGTGTTGAAGTCGTTAGTAATTTTCGTGCTTTAGTTTTCAACTGACGTTTATTAATCTTTCTAGTGAAATATTTCAGTAAAATTTTCATATAGTGTTTTAACTTCACTTAGTGTTACAGTGGTAGTTTTAATTTTTTGGTTGTAGCTAATAATTTTGTGAAGTTTTGCTGGTATTGGTATCGGCTGTGTTGTAGTAGTATTAATACAAGTAGCTGCTTTCTTAGTAGGCAGAGAATTTCGAGACCATTATTGTTAGTTCTTAAATAGTTCTACTTGTGTAACTGAACTTTGGTAATGTAGACGTATAGTTTGTTTTTGTTTTTTTTTTTTTTTTCAGTAACTGTAAAATTTACGAGTGAAAAGTGTGGGCTCTGTCGTAGGTTTGCTAGTAGTGGATTACGGTGTGGGATTTGTTCAAAGTATTTTCATTGGGGGGAATGCAGTGGGGAAGCCAGTGATCATTTTAGGGAGATCCTCTCCTGGGAATGTAGAATCTGTAGTAGAAACAAGTTAATAGAGGAGCAGGAGCGTAAGATCTGTGCCCTTCAGGTGCAGTTACAATGCGCAAAATAGGAACTAGATAAGTTGAGGAGGGTGAAGGGTGGTGAGGAATGGGAACTGGCAGTTGGCAAGAAGATAGCTAGGAAGAGGAGGTACTCAGACAGTTTTACTTTGCATACATGCAATAGATACAACCAACTGTCAGAGTTGAGTGGAGAGGAGCCTCGTGTAGCCGTAGATGTAGGTAGCTTGCAGCAGTCCTCAGCAATTAGGAGGCCTAGGTTAGTTGCAAAGTCTAGCAGAAAGAAGGTTCTGCTGCTAGGTAGTTCCCACGGTAGAGGTGTGGGCCAGCAGCTGCAGGAAGTGTTGGGGAGTGAGTACCAGGTCACCAGCATTGTGAAGCCTAGTGCAGGGTTGGCTCAGGTGACTGAAAGCATAGGAGAGTTACGTAAGAATTTTACAAAAGAGGATCAGGTAGTGATAGTGGGTGGAGCAGGGAACAGTCTCGATAGGGACGGGGAATATGTTGTCTGTGGTGACTTGGTTAAGATAGCTACTCAAACTGGTGGTACTAATGTGCATTTCGTACAACTGTTTCAGCGTCATGATCAGCCTCACCTTACTGTGGCTGTTAGGCGCGTTAATGTGGGGCTGGGGAGGGCACTGATGGCGGAGGGCATGGATCACATCTCAGTGGTGCCAGTTGGGTCTATCAGTAGATGGGGTTTCACTAGGCATGGCCTGCACCTCAATAGGTATGGGAAGGGAGGCTGGCTAAGCTTATAGGTGACAGTGTAGTGGGTGGTGGTGGTGGTGGTATCACTCTTGGAAAAATTCCTATAGTAGTTGGTGTTAGGTCTGCACCTTTTTTAGACTGAAGTCAGCTGATAGGTATACCTGCTTAAAAGAAGTGCCTCTAACTAAGGGCTCACCTCCAGAGGATGTAATACTTCCAAGTAGAGAAGGAATTAGCATATTTCATCAAAATATAAGAGGTATTAGAGATAAAGTTAGTGAACTGCTAATAGATGTTAACTCTGATATTATTGGTATATCAGAGCACCACTTAAATAATTTGATAATTCAGAGGCTTTCTTTACCAGGCTACAGATTAGCTGGCTGTTTCTCAAGGAGTTCCTTGCGGGATGGGGGAGTGGCTCTGTACGTAAAAAAACAGTATTTCATTTGAGTCCATAGACGTATCATGACACTGCACTGAACAGATATTTGAAAGTTGTGCAGCATTAGTTGAATTTAGTGAACCTAAACTTCTAATTGCTGTTGTTTATAGGTCCCCTAACTCGGACTTCAGAGCATTTTTGCTTAAGCTAGAGAAGGTTCTTGATTCACTTTGTAGGAAGTACCAGAAAGTAGTTCTATGTGGTGACTTCAATATTAATTTTGTACATGATTGTGCAAGAAACAGGATGTTAGTAGATCTCCTAAATTCATATGATCTGATGCAAACTGTGTTTTTTCCAACTAGGGTGCAGGGGAACAGTAGCACAGTCATAGACAATATTTTTATTCATTCTTCATTACTAGATGGGCATTCTGTTAGTAAAAGGGTGAATGGCCTTTCAGACCATGATGCACAAATTTTAACACTAAAAGGCTTTTGTACTCTTAACCAATGTCATATTTAATTACAAACTACGTAGGAAAGTTAATCCAACAGCAATAGAGAGTTTTTAAAAACTTGTCAAGGAACAAGAGTGGCAAGATGTTTATAGTGCCGATAATTTAGATGATAAATACAATGCTTTCCATAAGACATTTCTCATGCTCTTTGAGAGTTGCTTTCCATTAGAACATTCTAAATGGGGTACTAGCAGTAATGGACAGCCCAGTTGGCTGACTAGTGGGATAAGGATATCATGTAGAACAAAGCAGGAATTATATCAAAATGTTAGAAGTAGTCACAATCAAGCTACCGTAGCCCATTACAAACAGTATTGTAAGGTGCTTAAAAATGTTATTAGCAAGGCAAAAAGTATGTGGTATGCAAATAGAATAGCTAATTCACAGGATAAAATTAAAGCCATATGGTCAGTTGTGAAGGAAGTGTCTGGTCAGCAGCACAAGGTTGACAATATAAAGTCAGTTTGCAGTAATAATATTTCTGTTACTGATAAATCAGATATATGCACAGTATTTAACAACCATTTTCTGAGCATTGCTAGTGAATTAAATAAAAATTTAGTATCTACAGGAAATCATATAAATTTCTTAGCAAATGCCTTTCCGAGATTGACGTCTGAAATACTCCTCTGTGATACAGACAAGAGGGAGATTGAGACAATAATCAAATCACTGAAGACTAAGGACTCTCATGGTTATGATGGAGTGTCTAGTAGAACATTAAAGCACTGTGCTGCACATGTTAGCCCTTTATTTAGCCATATTTGTAATTTTTCCTTTAGGAATGGTCAGTTTCCTGAGTGATTAAAGTACTCAGTAGTAAAGCCGCTTTATAAAAAGGGAGAAAAGGATAATGTAGATAATTTTAGACCTATTTCTATGCCATCAGTGTTTGCAAAAGTTATCGAAAAGGCTGTGTATGTAAGGTTAATTGATCATTTTATATCACACAATTTGCTATCAAATGCACAGTTCGGCTTTAGAAGTCGTTTGACAACTGAAAATGCTATATTCTCTTTTCTCTGTGAGGTACTGGATGGGCTAAACAAAAAGTTTCGAACGCTTGGCGTATTTTTTGATTTAACAAAGGCATTTGACTGTGTTGATCTCACAATATTGCTCCAGAAGTTGGACCATTACGGAATAAGGGGAGTAGCTCACAATTGGTTCACCTCTTACTTTAGCAACAGGCAGCAAAAGGTCATTATTCACAATGTTGATAACGGCTGTGATGTGGGATCTGAGTGGGGTACTGTCAAGTGGGGGGTGCCCCAGGGATCAGTGTTGGGGCCGCTCCTGTTCCTTATTTATATAAATGATATGCCATCTAGTATTATGGGTAAATCTAAAATATTTCTGTTTGCTGATGACACTAGCTTGGTAGTAAAGGATGTTGCGTGCAACATTGACTCAGTTTCAAGTAGAGCAGTACATGACCTCAGTTCATGGCTTGTAGAAAATAAACTAACGTTAAATCACAGTAAGACTCCGTTTTTACAGTTTCTAACATACAATTCAACAAAACCTGACGTTTTAATCTCACAGAACGGGCATATGATTAGTGAAACTGAACAGTTCAAATTCCTAGGTGTTCAGATAGATAGTAAGCTGTCATGGAAAGCCCACGTTCAGGATCTTGATCAAAAACTTAATACTGCTATTTTCACTATTCGAATGGTATCGAAAGTGAGTGATATTTCGACACGTAAATTAGTCTACTTTGCTTATTTTCATTCACTTATGTCGTATGGTATTATGTTTTGGGGTAACTCTTCCCATTCTAGAAGGATATTTTTGGCTCAGAAATGGGCGGTTCGGGCAATAAGTGGTGTGAATTCACGAACCTCTTGTCGACCTCTTTTCACGAGTCTGGCCATTTTGACATTGGCCTCTCAATATGTATATTCCTTATTGTCGTTTCTTGTTACCAATATTAGTTTATTTCCAACAATAAGTAGCTTTCACTCGGTTAATACTCGACAGAAATCAAACCTCCATTTGGATCGGACTTCCTTAACTCTTGTGCAAAAAGGTGTGCAGTATACTGCTGCATCTATTTTCAATAAGCTGCCACTCGAATTCAAAAATCTTAGCAGTAATCCACGCACTTTCAAATCAAAACTCAAGTGTTTCCTCATGGGTCACTCCTTCTATTCTGTCGAGGAGATCCTTGAAAAATTAAGATGATTCTCATTGTATTGCTGATAGCGTTTGCTTAAACTTATGGACTGATTTTCTTTCAGGTTCATGAACATTTATTTTTATCTGTTATTACTTTTTATGTTCATGTACTGACATGTTCCATGACCCTGGAGATTTGCTCCGCAATTTGGTCCTACTGACCTTTACATTTAAATAAATAAAATCAGTGCTTCTTTGTGTATATCTTTTTGTGGGAAAAGTATTGAACCCACAACCACATTTTTAGATGCTGCAGATAATATAAATCTTGTTCTGCTTGAATGTTTGATGTGAAATCTCATTGTTGCCATAAAGATCTGTTCTTACCCCACTTGAGCATTTAGATCACCAGCTACTATTTTTGATGGCCATCAAATGTTCTTTTCAAAAGTTCAAAGAATACTTTTTGCTCTTCCTCCTCAGATTCTTTGGGTGTTAATTATAAGCACAGAATTTGCCCTTTATCTTGAGTATTGATAACTTTGGCTAATACATGTAAACACAGTAGTGACAAGTTTTCTCTGGTAATTTTTTAATTTAGTACTTAATAACTTTTTGTCAACTAATTTTCAAAACAGATCTACTTGTATGACGAAATCTGAAAGTACTACCGACATTTCCAACATTATTAATTCAACGTTAATTGAAATGTAAGAGTTGAACATTCTGCCAACATTGAGGTCATTACAGGTTGTGCACCAGCATAAGAGGACTAATTTTGGAGGGCAGGAATTTGCTCAATGCCCCTCATCTTCTGCCCCCCCCCCCTCCTCCTCCTTCCTCCCCCTCTCCTTGTCCATCTCCTCTTTCTCCCTTTCTCAGTCCATCTCCTCCTCCCTCCCTTCGCCTCCTCCTCTCCCCTCTCTATTGTGCTGTGAGTGTATGTACTTAAACTAGAAAAATGAGCAGTAGTATGAAAGCTAACAAAGTTTCTATGCTTCTGTGTCTATGCACAACACATTAATCAGTTATGTGTGAGAAATTGCCTTTCCTCACATTTATGTATTTCTGAATTTGCTACGTGCTGCACTGTGCTTCAGACGTCACAGAACAGTGTGTTTTAAGTAATATAATTGAACACTGTGAATCACATAAAGGAAAGGAAGTATAATTTTGAAAGATATAATCTGAGGAGTGACTGGCACTTAGTTGGCATCTGCTGGTAGATTAAGATAAAAATTGATACATTAGCCAAAAATGGTATAATTTCATTGGTAATTTTCACCACAGCCATCTGAACAAACTCTGATGACAGCATCTGGGAATATTCAAATTTAGAATGATAAAACTTTTAAATACAGACGTATCCCTCTCATGCTGTTTTACAAAGTTGAAATTAGTTATTTTTAAAACATCCGTCTACAAACACACACACAAAAAAGAAAAAGAGTCAAGTTCATGATTGGGCGGTAATGGAAAAAGCTAAAAAAATTACGATATATTATCTGCAAAATATAGTTTTGCAATCTTATAGGTGACTGGCCACGTCATATGCAAGAAAGCTGAACAAAAGGGTGGTATAAGAAATGAAGTAGAATATCTTTTCAGTTCACAGATTTATTCAGTCTGTACACAAATTTTCTTTTAAGAATATACCTATGACACTCTAAAGGAGGTCAGTGTTAGGAACCCAAACAAGATACGGCAACTCACTGAAAATTCTCCTTTGATGTGAATTCCGTGCCAATCACAAACTCTTTCAACAGTCGAAGCAGATGGAAATCACTGGATATAGCACCAGGGCTGTTGTCAGGGTGGCTTTGTATCTCCAAACAGTGGCACTGTAACAAGCCACATGTGCTGTTGACCAAGCATGCCTGGGCATTATCGTGTGATAACACAATGATTTGTTTGTAGCAAACTAAATCCATCTTCAAGAGCTGCCTCATTGCAACTGCCTCAATCTGTTGTAATGGTGGACAGTTACTGCTCTATCTTGGTGAGTAAACCAATGAGAAACATATACTTATGATCCCCGAAGAGCATCAGCATTATCTCCATTGCAGTGAGAGAGGATCCTGAACTTCTTGAAAGATGGAGATGATGTATGTTGCCATCACAGAAGCTTGCTGCATCATTGGTATCATATGCTGCACTAACATTTCATCCCCTGCAACAATACAGTGCACAAACTGCACTTCCTCCTCATGGTATAGTATCAAGTACATGACAGAGAATCCCATCGTAGTAACTCTTACCTCATGCAAGTTACCTTGGAGCTCTGGATGAATATTTTTCTCTTTTATCAGCAACTTATGACAGAAGTCTTATTCTGCTCCCAGCAAGATGTTCATTGTCTTACCAATAATAGTAATATTTTTTTTTAGCAAAATGAAGAGGAACATTACCTTAGTATCAGATTTCATATAATGTCTTCTCTGGACTAAAAGTTTTGAAATTCTAACAATTTAAAACCTCTCACTGTGTTTCTGGATGCAATATCTGATGGTACATAAGTGTCTATAATAAAGATGTAGCCAATCTGTCCTATTGGTTATGACACTCTTATAGTACAGAAAATGGGAGTGATGTGTTTACTATCATAACTGCATTCAGTGTAGCATTGACTAAATGACACACATTTCAAGAAAATACAATAAAATGATTTTTTTTCCAAGTTTGTAAAACCAGTTCTCCTAATAACAGCACAAGACAAGTGATATACTGGAAAGAGTTACCCTACATTTCATAATTAAGATGAGAGAAATAACAGCAGGAAAGGGATGAAATAAATTAGTACAGTTCAGACAATACGATGAAATCCTGTTATGGCCAAGACATTTTCAGAAATAAATATTTACAAAAGATATCAACACAAGGAGTCCTTCACTGGCAGAAAAATTCAAATATTTAAAAGAAAATTACGAAGGAAGGCCGTAAACAAAATAAGGAATCCTCGAAAGTACACACAATAAATATAGAGAAGAAAGAATGGGATATACCACTAAGGTTAGAAATCATAGCGCACGGAACTGTTTGTTAAATCAGTTCACTGCTTAAAGGAAAATCCAGGATGAAATGTAACAATATTACGAAAAGGAGAGATGCCACTCACCATACAGCAGAGATGCTGAGTCGCAGGTAAGCACAACAAAAAGACTGTCACAAATAAAGGTTTCGGCCAGTAAGGTCTTCATCAAAAAAAGACGACACACACACACACACACACACACACACACACAAAAAAAAAAAAAAAAAAAAAAAAAAAAAAAAAAAAAAAAAAAAAAAAAAAAAGGACGACTGCAGTCAACTTTCCTTTTCATAATATTGTCACTGCTTAAAGGTTGTGATATATTTATTTCTTAATTTTTAACCTTGTATGAAGTAAAACAAAAAGTACATAATTAGGACAACACACTTTTGTTTACAGCTTCCAATTTTTTACCTTTAAATTGCTTTTCAGCACACCATTGAGAGAAACAATAAATGAGTCTGCACACAAACAACAAACAAAATTCAAAAAAATCATAAGACTGATTCTATACTATCTGAACTGATAGACAATGGGCAGAAAAATTGGGCAGTCACAACTCATTTGATTTTTATGGAATTGGAAGCAAAGGTAGTGAAATGCATCCATCAAACAAATTCACATGTGCTATAGTGGTGTAAATAGTTATGTAATAGATTCATACGACTGCAACGTAACCTCCTCAAAAGGCATGCTTACTCCAGCATTACATCCATTGAAACTGTGTTGTGCAGAGGTATTATCTTTCCCACAGAAATCATGAACTGCAGTGTTTGAGTTTTGAATTGTATTACGACACTGTGTTCCACCTGAACTGATGGATGGAGAGAAGGCTCAAAAGAGCCATTTCATCTTTTTTTCCCCTAATATCTATTCTGAATACTTTCAATTTTTATCGGCATGGCGTATGTAAAAAGGACAAAGTAAATGCAGTGTGAATACAACTTAATAATGGTATGGGTTTGTTAGTTTTTGTTGAGACTATATTTGGTGATGGAAAGACAAGGTTTCACAACAGAATTTACAAAATGTTTTTATGCTAATAATTGTGCATATTATTTTCTGTGATAAGACATATGCCATTTAGTGTCTTTAACTGTCAAATCCACATTAATTCTACAGCTTTGGGGCAACTGCTAAACATCTGGCATGAAAAAAACTTCTCAGATAAGACAGAATTAATGTATAAAGAAGTATTTGTGAAGAATCTGCACTGATACCAATAATCACTGTTACTATGTGTCCTTTTTGACATCATACAGTATCAATCAAATGTATGGCAAGACAGAGGACTTTTTTTACAAGTATTGGCTATATCATCCTCAATGGTGGAATCATCAAAGCTGAAAGTAACATCGAGCATAATTAAGGAAGTGTGGTAGGGCAATTCCTATTCATTATATAAATGATTCACTATACAGCACCAATTATCATCTCTGACTATTCATGAAAGAACACTACAAAACTAATGATGATACAGCTTATTAGCACATGGTGCAAAGAGTGGCAAGTGAGTTTCAACACAAACAAATGAAACATGATGAACGTAAACAAACAAAAACCTGTTCTCCGATATAGATTATATGATAATTGTCTAGAGCCTGTGAATACTGTGAGGAAAGCAGATGCCATGGCAAAGTTAATTGGAATAAGCCTTAAATAACATAATTACGAAAGTGGACTCATACGAAACATTCGCCACACAAAATCTTGAATGTTGCCCTTTCATCTCTGATTCTTACCCAAAATGAATAATAGATGAGGTGAAAAAAAGTTCTTAAAGGAATCATTTGATTCATTTAAGGGTTGAATAATGGAAGGAGTAAAGGTAACAGCTCACCATATACATAAGGTGTAGAGTGACTGAGAGCCAAGAGTGAAAATGTTGCTAAACTTTTAGACAATGTCCTTCTCCAGATACAATCTCTACAGAACACACATACATCTGCATGGTTACATTTTACTGGCTGACTATTGGGAGACTAAGACATGCAGGTATGCAAATTCTGTATTAGCTCTCAAAGAGAAAACTGCCCAAAGCTTTAGCAACAAGCTCAATTTTGTTTATGTATCTACAGATCACTCAATGCCTCAACTATACACCTTCCAATATTTATATTCCACTGATGGTTTTCATTTACTATCATTATAGGTCTGATTAATCAAAATTGGGGTAGGAGACTGCTGTTAACCACGAAGCCACCCCCAAAGCAAATAAATACATAAATAAATAAAAAATACTAAGATCTGCACAAATATCACCAAATAATGTCAATGTTACACTTAGAGAAATTCAGAGACTTTCAAAGGCATACTGTTAGTTGTTGTTCTTACACCTAACCTATTCACTAGTAAAATAGGAGTGGACAGAAAGGAAGAGAGGTATAAAATTCATACACTTTGCACCGTTTTACTCACTTCTTTGCGGAATATAAACGTGGATGTAAATGCAGTCTCAAATTTCAAAAAGGTGGGAAAAATATCCTCCAATTCACTCAAGTTACCTATTGAATCATAAGTTAAAAAAGTCCCTGTGATACAATTTGTACAATGTTATTACATTTTATATAAAATTATTGCACATTTTATTTTAATGTTATTTGAATCAACTACGTTAATGAAAGTGATAAAGAAATACATACCACTGATCTTTTAATATGTCCAAACATATTGCACCTGTTACAGACGATATATTTGGGTGCCAGATTTTTGTTATAAACCGTACCTGGAATAAGATAAAAATTTATAATTACATTTTCAAAACAAGAAAGTCAAATTCAATGTAAAGAAAGCTTCAAATATAAAGTTTTTATTGTGCGATCGTGTGTAGGTTTTACTAGTTTCGACAGTATTGAGCTGCCACCTTCAGATATACAGTGTACAGGTTAAGAAATCATGCTGTCCAATAAACCTCATGTTTGTTTTTGTGCCATCATAATGGACTAAAAAAAAAAGGGCCAGTAGAACATTAAGAAATATAACTGTGTTCACATGGCAAGACAAGAGTCATTTAAGTGTGGCACGTCAAGAAGTATTGCATGTGCCTGGGTTGGCTGCAGGCTGGGTATGTAGCGGCAGCCGACTCAGGCACATGCGACACATCTTTGTGTATCACATTTTTATAACTCTTGTTTTGCCGTGTGGACTCAGTTATATATTATATGCTCTACTTTCTTTGTATTATGAGTCCATTATGATGGAACGAAAACAAATGTTCAGTTCACTGCATGGCATGATTTCTTAACCTGTAAACCGTTCATCTGAAGATAGTAGCCCAGTCCTGTCGCAACTAGTAACCCAGTGTACCTATACACGATCAAGACGATAAAAACTTCATATTTAAAGTTTTCTTTACAATGAATCATTGATCACTCTCCAGCCATCGATGTCAGTTATTTATTGAAGTGAAATTCATATGCTTACCAGTAACGAAACTAGATATACAAGGGTTGTTTGATAAGTCTGGTAAATTTCGATGAAAGAATGTAACATTTTTCTTTGCACCTTCAATGCTGGTTAGCTTGTTTATTCCAAAGATCGTATAAAGAATTTCAACAATGTACAGTTCATTGTTGACAGCCATCTGAATTGGTCAGTATGTCCACCGCGATTGAAATGAAGCAAATCAAGTTTCATGTTGTTATTAAAAATTTTCATTTGAAGGTTTGGACTGCCACACAAATCAGAACAGAACTGAATGAAATTCATGCAGACTTTGCACCATCACTGAACACTATTTACCTATGGATTACTGAATTTAAACATGATTGGACAAGCACCCAAGATGAAGTGCACTCTGACCGTCCCACTGAGTCACCATCTACACCTACATCGACATTTATACTTCGCAAGCCACCCAACGGTGTGTGGCGGAGGGCACTTTATGTGCCACTGTCATTACCTCCCTTTCCTGCTTCAGTCGCGTATGGTTCGCGGGAAGAACGACTGCCGGAAAGCCTCCGTGTGCGCTCGAATCTCTCTAATTTTACATTCGTGATCTCCTCAGGAGGTATAAGTAGGGGGGGAGCAATATATTCAATACCTCATCCAGAAAGGCACCCTATCGAAACCTGGACAGCAAGCTAAACTGCGATGCAGAGCGCCTCTCTTGCAGAGTCTGCCACTTGAGTTTGCTGAATATCTCCGTAACACCCTCACGCTTACCAAATAACCCTGTGACGGAACGCGCCGCTCTTCTTTGGATCTTCTCTATCTCCTCTGTCAACCCAACCTGGTACGGATCCCACACTGATGAGCAATACTCAAGTATAGGTTGAACGAGTGTTTTGCAAGCCCAACTCCTTTGCTGATGGACTAGATTTTCTAAGGACTCTCCCAATGAATCTCAACCTGGCACCTGCCTTACCAACAATTAATTTTATATGATCATTCCATTTCAAATCATTCCGTACACATACTCCCAGATATTTTACAGAAGTAACTGCTACCAGTGTTTGTTCCGCTATCATATAATCATACAATAAAGGATCCATCTTTCTACGTATTTGCAATACATTACATTTGTCTATTTTAAGGGTCACTTGCCACTCCCTGCACCAAGTGCCTATCCGCTGCAGATCTTCCTGCATTTCGCTGCAATTTTCTAAAGCTGCAACTTCTCTGTATACTACAGCATCATCCGCGAAAATTCGCATGGAACTTCCGACACTATCTACTAGGTCATTTATATATATTGTGAAAAGCAATGGTCCCATAACACTCCCCTGTGGCATAACACTCCCCTGTGGCATGCCAGAGGTTACTTTAACGTCTGTAGATGTCTCTCCATTGAGAACAACATGCTGTGTTCTGTTTGCTAAAAACTCTTCAATCCAGCCACACAGCTGGTCTGATATTCTGTAGGCTCTTACTTTGTTTATCAGGCGACAGCGCGGAACTGTATCGAACGCCTTCCAGAAGTCAAGGAAAATGGCAACTACCTGGGAGCCTGTATTTAATATTTTCTGGGTTTCATGAACAAAATAAAGTGAGTTGGGTCTCACACGATCACTGTTCCCGGAATCCATGTTGATTCCTACAGATTAGATTCTGGGTTTCCAGAAATGACATGATATGTGAGCAAAAAACATGTTCTAAAATTCTACAACAGATCAATGTCAGAGATATAGGCCTATAGTTTTGCGCATCTGCTCGACGACCCTTCTTGAAAACCGGAACTACCTGTGCTCTTTTCCAATCATTTGGAACCTTCCATTCCTCTACAGACTTGCTGTACATGGCTGTTAGAAGGGGGCAAGTTCTTTCGCGTACTCTGTGTAGAATCGAATTGGTATCTCGTCAGGTCCAGTGTACTTGACTCTGTTGGGTGATTTCAGTTGCTTTTCTATTCCTTGGACACTTATTTCATGTCATCCATTTTTTCGTTTGTGCGAGGATTTAGAGAAGGAACTGCAGTGCGGTCTTCCTCTGTGAAACAGCTTTGGAAAAAGGTGTGTAGTATTTCAGCTTTACGCGTGTCATACTCTGTTTCAATGCAATCATCATCCCAGTGTGTCTGGATATGCTGTTTCGAGCCACTTACTGATTTAACGTAAGACCAGAACTTCCTATGATTTTCTGTCAAGTCGGTACATAGAATTTTACTTTCGAATTCACTGAACGCTTCACGCATAGCCCTCCTTACGCTAACTTTGACATCATTTAGCTTCTGTTTGTCTGAGAGGTTTTGGCTGCGTTTAAATTTGCAGTGAAGCTCTCTTTAATTTCACAGTAGTTTCCTAACTTTGTTGTTGAACCATGGTGGGTTTTTCTTGTCCCTCACAGTTTTACTCGGCGTGTACCTGTCTAAAACGCATTTTACAATTGCCTTGAACTTTTTCCGTAAACACTCAACATTGTCAGTGTCAGAACAGGAATTTTCATTTTGATCTGTTAGGTAGTCTGAAATCTGCCTCCTATTACTCTTGCTAAACAGATAAACCTTCCTCCCTTTTTTTATATTCCTATTTACTTCCATATTCAGTGATGCTGCAACAGCCTTATGATCACTGATTCCCTGTTCTGCGCTTACAGAGTCGAAAAGTTCGGGTCTGTTTGTTATCAGTAAGTCCAAGATGTTATTTCCACGAGTCAGTTCTCTGTTTAATTGCTCGAGGTAATATTCGGATTGTTCACTCAGTATAATGTCACTCGATGCTCTGTCCCTACCCCTCATCCTAAACGTCTGAGTGTTCCAGTCTATATCTGGTAAATTGAAATCTCCACCATGCTGAGGAAATTTGTGTGAAATGTATTCCAGATTTTCTCTCAGTTGTTCTGCCACTAATGCTGCTGAGTCGGGAGGTCGGTAAAAGGAGCCAATTATTAACCTAGCTTGGTTGTTGAGTATAACCTCCACCCATAATAATTCACACGAACTATCCATTTCTATTTCACTACAGGATAAACTACTACTAACAGTGACAAACACGTCACCACCGGTTGCATGCAATCTATCCTTTCTAAACACTGTCTGTGCCTTTGTAAAAATTTCGGCAGAATTTCTCTCTGGCTTCAGCCAGCTTTCCGTACCTAAAACGATTTCAGCTTCGGTGCTTTCTTTCAGCGCTTGAAGTTCTGGTGCTTTACCAACGCAGCTTCAACAGTTTACAATTACAATAACGATTGCTACTTGGTCCCCACATGTCCTGACTTTGCCCCGCACCCTTTGAGGCTGTTGCTCTTTCTGTACTTGTCCGAGGCCATCTAACCTAAAAAAAACTGCCCAGTCCACGCCAAACAACCCCTGCTACCCATGTAGCTGCTGTGTGTAGTGGACTCCTGACCTATCCAGCGGAACCCGAAACCCGACCACCCTATGGTGCAAGTCGAGGAATCTGCAGCCCACATAGTCGCAGAACCGCCTCAGCCTCTGATCCACTCGGCTCTGTACCAAAGGTCCGCAGTCAGTTCTGTTGACAGTTCTGCAGATGGTGAGCTCTGCTAGCGAGACTGGCAGTCTTCCCCAAATCAGATAGCTGCCGGAAGCCAGAGAGGATTTCCTCCGATCCATAGTGACACACATCATTGGTGCCGACATGAGCGACCACCTGCAGATGGGTGCACCCTGTACCCTTCTTGGCATCCGGAAGGACCCTTTCCACATCTGGAATGACTCCCCCTGGTAGTCACACGGAGTGCACATTGGTTTTCTTCCCCTCCCTTACAGCCATTACGCACCTGACGTTGGAGCTTCCAACTACCAGTAAGCCCACCCTCTGCGACCGCCCGGATCTTGCAGACTGAGGGGCAACCTCTGGAACAGGACAAGCAGCCATGTCCGGTCGAAGATCAGTATCAGCCAGAAACAGAGCCTGAAACCGGTTCGTCACACAAACTGGAGAGGCCTTCTGTTCAACCCTCCAGAATGTCTTTTGCCCCCTGCCACACCTCAAGACGACCTTCCACTCTACCACGGGTGAGGGGCCTGCCTCAATGTGGGCAGTATCCCGGGCAGCCACAGGGGATGCGTGGGACAAGCTGGCCATCCCCGACAAACCCCCGTCCGGACCCCCACAGTGTTGCCCATTGGCAACAGCCTCAAGCTGTGTGACTGAAGCCAACACTGCCTGAAGCTGGGAGCGAAGGGATGCCAACTCAGCCCGCATCTGAACACAGCAGTCGCAGTCCCCATACCACAAAGGAAACCACTGAAATATCCATGATATGGTAATTCAAGCCACCAAATAGAAATTTGTACAATTGCCAAGACTGTAGGCATCTCAACTGAGCCATAAAGAACTGGCTAGGAAGAAGGTATGTGCAAGATAGGTGACACAATTGCTCACACTCAACCAAAAGTGCATACAGGACAACATTTCAACATAACATCTGGAAATGTTTAATCGCATCTGCAAGACTTTTTGCACCTATTTGTGACTGTTAATGAAACCTGGGTCCAGAGACTGGTGAAAATGCACCAAAGAAGGAAAATACTATTTTGTCAGATAAGGTGATGGTCCCTGTGTTTTGGGATTCCCAAGGAATAATCCTCATAGATTACTTGAAAAAAAAAAAACAGAACCATAACTGAACCCTATTAAGCTCCATTGTTGGATCATTTGAAACTTGTGTTGGCTGATAAAAAAAACCAAGGTTGGTACGCGAGAAAGTACTCTTTCACCAGGATAATTCACCATCCAATACATTAGTGATAAAAATGGCGAAAGTGCATGAACTGGGTTTTGAATTAGATCCTCTATCATCATATTCACCAGACTTTCCCCCCAAGTGACTTCCTTCTATTCCCTAGATTGATACTTTGACCTGCTGGAAAGAAATTTTCATCAAATGAGAAAGTGACAGTTGCAGTCAACAAGCTTTTTGCAGAGTTCGACAGAACCTGATTTTCCAGTGGGATGTATATACCACAAATGCTGAGAAGTAAGGTGAGTTGTTTATGAAAAAAACATTTTTTTCTTATAGCAACAAAAATCATCAATTTTTGACAATATAATGTAATTGGATAGATAAAAGATCTACTCACCAAACAACGGCAGGACAACACTTATATACATAAAGGTTTTATGTACGCAAGCTATTGGAGCCACTGCCTCCTCCTTCCAGCGAACAAGTTGAAGGGGAAGGAAGAGGGGTTGTGAGGTAAGAGAGGAGTTGTGGCGCCCTGAATACATTCTAAGTTCGGAGTTGGCGTGGCCGCACAGGCCGCTCGGCAGGCCGACTGCATGGTGCCTGACAAGAGGGGTAGCCCCAGCGCGTGGTCCAGGGAGCGCGTGGCTGGGAATTCCATGGTGACACTGTGTTGATGAAGGAGAAATGCCAGGAGTGTCAAAGATGGTAGACTTTGTGAAACCCTAATGGCAGACATTTCACAGTTTGTATACAAATTAATAGTAGCCAGATGAATCATGATACCTCAAAAAAGAAACATGTACATTACCATTATTTTCATGGCGATTCTGACAGTGTAATCAGATTTTCAATATCTTTATTAGTTTAAAGTTTAGTATCTGATGATAAATTATACAAGTAACATCCAGCAACGAATTTCTAAAATCTAAACAGTTCATCCGATTTTGTCAATCGATGTGTCTTTAGAAAGCTATTAGTGTAAACCTAAATTGGTATAAATTACAGGCATGTAACTTGAATAGTACATGAGTTATTGGAAGTTCAAGTGGCCAATTACTATCTATCGTGTCAGGCCATAAGTACTCCACAGTTACACGAAAAAACGGTAGCAGCATGCTTGTAAATATATTTATTTATCTGTGTCTTTGTTTACATCCAATATATACTATTCCTGAAGAAATTGGTCAATTATTTACTGTGCTTTAGAAAGCAGAGAGACATTACGTTACTGGCTTACTTCTGTTCTATTCCTATGATATATGTTTATTTAATTTGTTTATGTATTTAACAATGTGTGTTAGAGCGTGTTTATGGTCCAGCCATAGGAATATTTATTTAATTTGATGATATTTAAATGTAAATCCAGTATTTCAATTTTGTTTCATTATGTTTGTGAGTGTGCGTTGGCTTGGAGACAGGGCGGGAGCACTCTAGCCAATCACAGCGATCATTTCCAAAAAGGACACGTGGAGAGACTGTATGGAAGTGGGGGAGGGCGCAGTTCTGAAGAGTGCGGCACGATGGACAGTACGGGAGAGGACACAAGAGAGTCCTGGATGGTACGGCGCGATGGACGCACGGTCGTAGGAAAGACTTGGAGAGTGGAGCAGTTTGCGGAAGATAGAAATATTTTGTAGTGCAGACTTTTGCACTTGAGGGACTTCCGTGGCTTCTGCAGTGAAGACGTAGTATGCGTTTGGAAGTGAATATCTCGTGAGCTACGTTGTTGTTCATAACTAATTATGTGAAGTAGGAATCTATTGTTTCCCTGTTATTCAACTTATATTTTATTTAATTACTGGGCCATCGACACAGTAACAAATGGCTTTCCTTAAAGGTACTTCTGCTATGGTACTCATCATTTAAGTCATTAAAACAGTACCTGCAGGTTTTATTTAATTGCAATCTTTCATTTCTAAATTTATATATGACATTCATAATTACGGAATGGAAGTTTGTGGTGACTGTTTGGGGAACAGAAGAGTGGGGATTTCTTAGATATACGACTAAATTTCACAATTGCCAAGTGATAGGAACCTTCAACAATTTGATTCATGTGCATATTCATATTGTATACTGTAGACTCAGTAGTATTTGGCTTGTAATGCAGCAACTATGTATCCTAGCCCCTAGACAACAAAACCAGCCAAAACTTTTAATACTTCAACTCTGAGTCAGAAAGTACATAGTTGAGGGCCACACATTTCAATTTTTTTTAAGCCCACAGGGTGAAGGGAAAATAACTACATAAGTTTGGGAAAATGGGTAGAGTTCAGAAACGTCCTCCAAGAACTCCAGGTCAGGGGACACTTACCAGACAGGATGAGAAGGAACAATCAGTATTTTCTTCTCATCCCATCTGGTATGTCTCCCCTGACCGTGGGTTTTCCGAACTCTACTCCTTTTCCTAAACTTCTCCAGTTCCTCTCCCTACAGCCCCCTTCGTTCCCCTTCAACCCTTCTGCCAGAAAAAGGGGCCAATGGCTCCGAAAGCTTGCATACGTAAAACATTTTTTAATATATATGTGTATGTGTTCTTGCTGCCACCTGATGAGTAGAGTTTTTTTATCTATACAGTTACATTGTCAAAAACGTTTTCTCTTGCTTTTTTACCCGACATATCAAACCACCCTCATATAGGCATTATCCAGCAATTATGTTTTTGTTCATGTTTAATAATTTTCAAACACAAAGAAGTTTCAGGCTGCATTACATCTCAGTAGATGTGGAAACACTGCAAATACCAGGAGGCTATATAAAAAAAAACCAACTCTCAAATTCAATTGTGGGGCTTGTCACCATGCCAAGGAGGAAATAAATTATCTACTGAAATTTATTCATTTAGGTTTAAACTATATTAATTAATGAGTTAGAATTATGATAATAATACTAATATGTAAGAATGCAGAGACTGATGGCGCTAATATTGAATAAAATGTTTTTGGGTTTCCAGCTGTGTCCAGTGATTAAAATTACATGAGTTTTAGGCCAAGCTATCCTTGGACACTGTCAAGTGGGCTGCTGATACTCTCTTATAAGCACTAGCTGCCAGCTTTGAAGTCACTGCTGCTTGCAGCATCATCATATGTGGGCACATGTTGGCTCAGTGATCTATGTGCCTGCTTCAATCACACGATCACTGGATCCTACGCTGCACTGAGCTGCAGCCACTGTCTCTATTTATGGTGTTATTGGTGATTATTTTTTCAATGGCTTCTTTAATTGCACAGTCCCAGAAGCCATTAGTGTGAGCCATGATGGAGGTTTCGTAAAGTTTTGTTTGGTGAATGTTTTCTAAAGCAAGCTCAGCTAATGTGGATTTCTCGGGGGTAGCATAGACTATAAAACCTCTCATGTTCCTTCCTGAATTGTTCCACAGTGCTTACTGTTTGCCCTATGTAAAACTGGCTGCAGTGGCGAAGTATCCTGTAGACACCAGGTGTTCTGATAACTGTTGTGTCTTTAACCAGTCTCAGTAACAGACAAATTTTTGTCAGAGGCCTGAAGATATTTGATCTTGTATCTTTTCAGCACCGGATTTCTTGCCAGACACCGACACACAGAATGGCAAGAAAGCTCATTTCCAATCCTGATTCTCGACAGTTGTCTTATTGTGATTCTCGTTTGATATCATTTCATTTCTTTAGCAAACACTGTTGTCGTCGTTCCTGAAGATCTTATCTCAGCTCGTGGGGCAGGTTGTTGGTGTCTGATCTTGTTCTTCCTTGATGTATCAGTGTTACTGCTGTACCAGGTGGTGATGGCTGATGGAGTGCAAGTTCACATCAGTGAGGTAAGTTTTCTATACATGCTGTGGCAAAGCCATCCATTTCGTCTTTAACAGATGAGGATGAAACGGAAAGGTAGTGCATTGTCTTTTTCTATCTACATGGTGAACCCAATATTACTGTAAATGCCACTAAGGCATTCCAAGAACACATCAAGTTTCTCACATCCATGGGGCCAAATGATGAATGTGTCGTCAACATATCTTAAGACACAACTAGGCTTTACAGTGTTGTTTCTAAGACAATATGGTCAAAATTCTGCATGAACAGGTTTACAACAGCATGAGCTAACAGGCTATCTGTTGCAACACCTCCCATCTGATCGTAATACAGGCAATTTACTAATGTGCTTATCAAAGACTCTTTGGACCTAGCATCCCAGTTCTTTGTATTTGAAGTGGTTGAGCTATTTAGGCACACTCTTCGGTCGTCTTATTTTTTGTGCTACAGCGAATATTACGATCAGATGGACAATGTTGCAATGGGTAACTTGTTGGCGCCACCTGTTGCAAACCTCTCCATGGAAAATTTTGAAGATATTGCCTTAAAAATGTCACCATTAACGCCCAGTTGTTTCTTTCAGTATGTTGATATATTTGGCCTCATGGACGTGAGAAACTTGATGAGTCCTTGGAACAGGTCAATGCCATGGAGGTAGAAAAAGACAATGCATTGCCCTTACTAAACATCTTTGTCTGTCACAAATGAAATGGATGGTTTTGCCACAGTGTCCACAGAAAATTTACTTCACTGATATGTACTTGCATGACATTGGCCATCATCATCCAGTACAGAGGCATACTGTGTTATAAACATTGATGCATCGGGGAAGAATTATATCAGGTGTCAATAACCTGCACAACAAATTGAGCCAAATACATAAGATCTTCACAAACAATTGCATATCGCAAACAAAAATCACAATAAGGCGCACTGGAGAGTAGCAGGAAAGGAAATGCACTTTTATGCCATTCTGTGTCTCCGTGTCAAGCAAGAAAGCAACCAGCTGAAAAGACACAAATCAAATGATTAGGCCTCTGACAAAAATCCGTCAGTTACTGAGACCAGTTAAAGAGACAGCATTTCTCAGAGCACCTGGAGCCTGCAAGATACTTTGCAAGTGTGGCCAGTCTTACATTGGACGGCAAACAGAAAGCACTGTGGAACAACACAGAAAGGAGCATGAGAGGTTACATACCCTACACTATCCTGAGAAATCTGCTTTAGCTGAGCGTGCTCTAGAAACATTTTCACTGGATAAAATTTTACAAAACTTCCATCTTGTTTCGCACTAACGACTTCTGGGACTGTGCAGCTAAGGAAGCCATTGAAATAATAATAATAATCATCAATAACACTCACAATAGTGATGGTAGCCTGCAGTTCAGCACTGCATGCGATCAGCGATTGCTCAGTTGAAGCTGGTACGTCGAACGCCGAGTCAATATAGGCACACCTATGGTGATGCCACATGCACTAGTGACTTCACAGCCAGAAGATAGCATACAGGGTGTCCCATTTATTTTGACCACCCTAAATACCTGTTTGTCCAGATGCAATTACAAAATGTTTCAAGCAAGTGTTCTTTAGCCATCAGGAGGACATCAATCAGCATGCTTGCCTTCGGTGTAGCTTTGTTTTTTACAAAGATATAAACAGCAGTGTGACTTTTTTAAACGGCATCCTGTATTTTTTATTCAGTAATTCATTTCCTCCCCTAAAGACCTATTCAAAAATGTATCACAGTGTACCACTCACTGAAACACAACATTATTAATTACATAACACAACACTGGCTTTGAGCTGGGGATCACAAACTCATCCACTTGCTGAAGTTGTCAGAAAACAACTGAAAGCCAAGTAAAAACATAACAGAAAATTGACTTTGACTCTCCTGTACCACTGCCCAGGACTAGAACATTCAAAGGTGCTCAAAGTGGTGACCCTGGACACCGGTACACTGGTGCACTCGTTGAATGAAAGAATTATTTACTGCGTCCGGTGTTGCCTGCAGAAGAGAATTACAAGCAAGCATGATACGTTCCTGCATGTCCTCTGGAGTTGTTCGAATATCATGGTAGACAACATCTTTAATGCATCCCCAAAGAAAGAAGTCCAGAGAACTTAAATTTGGAGACCTAGCAGGCCAAGTAACTGTTCCTCCTCTAACAATCCATCTGGTAGGACACCTTTGATTCAGAACACGATGTGCACGCAAGGCATTATGTGCTGGACATCCCCATCGTGTTGATATCACATAAGCAATCTGGTTCTTAGCAGCACTTCATTCAGAAGAGGAGGAATAATTCATTTGAGGAAGTTGGCATACTCTGTGCCATTTAGACTACCATTGATGAAATGAGGGCCAATAATTTTGGTACCAAGCATCCCACACCAGACGTTAACTCTCCATTGATGCTGATGTTCCACCTGTCTAAGCCATTGTGGGTTGTCGCTGGACCAATAATGCATGTTCCTTGTATTTACCTGCTCTTTGTTTGAGAAGGAGCATTCATCGGTAAATAGAACATTGGAGAAGATGTTTGGGTTAGCGAGGATTTACTGCTGTCCCCACTGACAGAACTGTACACGATTCTGGAAATCATTCGCATGGAATTATTGATGTAGGTGTACATGGTAAGGGTGGAACCGGTGACATATAAGAATAAGATGTACACTGGTTTCAGGAATGCCAATCTCGTGTTCAAGCTGTCATGTGCTCACATGTGGATTCATAGCAACAGAGGCGAGAACAGTAACTTTGGCTGTTTCATCTGTACGAGTGCTACGACGATTGCGTTGTTGCGGGTTGAAACTTCCTGTTTCCTGAAGCGTCACAATAAGACGAAAAAACATCCATCGGGGAGATGGGTTCTTGTCTGGATATCGCTCTGTACAGTTCCACTGCCTGCGTAGCAATTTTACTACCTTCAACAACAACAATAAAAGAAACGTTATATCGATGCGTTTTATAGGAAGGACAGCCTTTATTGTGTGTCTACTCTACACAACAGTATTTAAAAAGACAAAACTTCTGTACTAAGTGTAAAAAAGAAAAGAGCTCCAACGAAGGCAATCCTGCTGATTGATGTCCCCCTGATGGCTGAAAAACATTTGCTTGAAACATTTTGTAATTTGCATCTGGACAAACAGTTATTTAGGTTGGTCAAGATAAATGGGACACCCTGTATATGAGAATATACCAGCAGCCCACTGGCAGTCATAGCACTTGACAATGGGCAAGGAGTACCTTGCCGAAAGCTTGTGCAATTCTAATCACTTGATGCACCTGGAAACCCAAACAATTTTTATTCATAATACTAATATAGTTACAAAATAGACAATAATACTGTACAGCTTGGTATCTTTGTAACATCATCAGGGTTCTGCACTGGAAATTTTCCTGTGGCTATGGTGACAAGTCTTCAAGATAAAATATTGTTTTGGAAACAGGGATGTTGTCAAACACACTAAAATCATGCATTACATCAAGAGAACAAGAACTGCTTGGATTAAAATTGATGTTGTAGCATACTAAGCCACTATGAAAAAAAGTGTCCAGGCTGAATGTGGATGCCAGACTTTACACTCTACTGTGAGAAAATAGAACTTGGTGATCCATCAGAGATGCTCATAATAACCAAAAGGTATGACAGCTTTGCAGTGTTGGCACAGACAATGTCTAATGTGTTGCATTCTGAAGTACAACACTCCCTACTGGAAAAGTTCAGAATACCAATTCTGAATACTTTTGGCTGCAATCTCTCTATACATGTGGTGATTTTTTTTTTTTTTACACTAATGCCGCAGGACATGCCTGCAGAATGGATAGAATATGTATTTTTCCCAGATAATGTTGTTAAATTACAAGTAATGAAATTTTTCTTAATCTAAGTAGCTATCACTCACAGTAAATCATTAAATGCCTTCTTGTTATTACGCTACATACTAACTTTTATATTTTTTATCAATGTACAGTGGCACTTTGCTTAACAAACACCTCCCATAATGCGCAATTCACATAACAAGCAAAACAAATTCTAAAAAAATGACTCACTTAACGAGCGATGTTTCGCATAATGAGTGACAACAATTTAATGCAACATAACCAGCTGTTCACGCGCAGCAGGGGAGATGTTCAATGACACGAACACCTTTCATTGTCGGCAGCGGCATATGAACAATGTCGTAAGTACGTACTGCAATCTGGATTTAGTGCTCTTTCTGCTACTATCTTAGTGCAGCTTGTGATCACACATTTTTCTAGACTTGTGTTCACACAGAGTTTTTTTGTATGCAAATTTTAATAACCTTCGTAGATATGTCGCTGAAGATAAAGTCACAAGAAGATGAATATAAGAGAAAGAAAATTACCTTAGAAGTGAAATGTAAAATCATTAAAAAAATGAGAATGTGGTGAGAGGGTTGCTGATTTAGCACGCACATACAATCAGTCTACACCAACTATTTGCACCACCCTCAAGAACACGGACAAGATTAAAGAGACAGCTGCTTCAAATGGGGTGACAAGAGTATCTAAACAACAGTTTCGTACTCTGGACAAAGTTGACAGGTTGCTCCTTATATGGATAAATGAAAAGCAATTGCAAGGTGACACTATTAACGAGAACGTCATCTGCGAGAAGGTGAGAATGATTTTCAATGACCTCATTAAGAAGACGCCAGGCCCATCAGTGGCTGAAGAAGTGTTTAAGGGAATCTGTGGGCGATTCGAAAAGTTTAAGAGAAGAAACATCATCTACAGCTTTTGAGGCAAGGTGAAGCACCCAGTTCTGACACAAAGGCAGCAGAGAACTTCATCAGCAACTTCAAGAGGCTCGTAGATTCTGAGGGTTATTTGCCGCAACAGGATTTTAATTGTGATGAGATGTGTCTATTCTGGAATAAGATGCTGAAGCACACCTTTATAAGAGCGGAGGAGAATGCATTGCCAAGCCAATGAAGGACTGTCTCACATGACTATTTGGTGCCAATACAAGCAGCAATTTGAAAATCAAACCACTACTTAGAATGAAATTTTTACTCTACAGCGGAGTGTGTGCCGATATGAAACTTCCTGGCAGATTAAAACTGTGTGCCGGACCGAGACTCGAACTCGAGACCTCTGCCTTTCGCGGGCAAGTGCTTTACCGACTGAGCTACCCAAGCACGACTCACGCCCCATCCTCACAGCTTTAATTCCGCCAGTACCTCGTCTCCTACCTTCCAAACTTCACAGAAGCTCTCCTGTGAACCTTGCAGATTTAGCACTCCTGGAAGAAAGGATATTGTGGAGACATGGCTTAGCCACAGCCCGGGGGATGTTTCTAGAATGAAATTTTCACTATACAGCGGAGTGTGCGCTGATATGAAACTTCCTGGCAGATTAAAACTGTGTGCCCGACTGAGACTCGAACTCAGGACCTTTGCCTTTCGCAGGCAAATGCTCTACCATCTGAGCTACCGAAGCACGACTCACGGCCGGCCCTCACAGCTGTCTTGTTTGGGATCATAATATTAGAGAATTTAAATACTATCTGTAACATTTTTCCTCAATTTGTTGTCACTCACTTCTAGCACATACATATCAAGTTGTCTCCCTCCTCTTTCTAGGTGACTGCTGATAATCACATCGTATCTACACACAAAATACTAACTGAATCATAGCTTTCTAATGCAAGGAAAAACTACTGTCACAAGGTGTTTCTTTTGCTGTTTGTTCCCCTTATAAAGAAAAGAATTTACAGACACTTCATACTATTTCAACACTAAACTCAACTTATGATACTCAGATAATTATCATCAGATTTTATCTGCAAATACACAGAAACTGCAGTAGTCAGACTACCAATACATTTAATTCAGTTGGTAATAGGAGATTTCATGCCCAAGTGGGACGAGAAGATTAGTACTGTCCAACAACTGGTCCTGATAGTAGCCATGAAACAAGCAGAGATACTTGTGTCAGGCTGATTACCTTTGCCAAAACAAGGTGAATGACCATTAGAAGCATGTACTTCCCCCAAAAATTAGCACATAATGTTACCTGGATATCTCCAGACGGAAGTATGATGAACCAGATCGACCATGTTCTGGTTGAGGACATCATAGCAGTATCGAACATGCATAAACTTTCTGTGGGGCAGATATGAAATCAGAAATTTTCTGGTGGTAGTTGAACTACGTCTGAAACTGTCTTATAAAGTAACAAAGTAATGCTGAAAGGATGGTCCACTTTGATAAGGATAAATTGGAAGATGTAGAAGTGAGACAGCACTATCAATATAAAACTACAGAACAACATACAACATCATAGTATCCTAAAACATGGAAGGTGTATGGCTAGCATCACTGAATGCAGTGCTAACGAGTGCAATTGAAAAGCTCATTTGCCATCTAAAATGCAGGGAATCTGTAGAGACCAGATCAGTGAAGACACTAAAATAGCTAGAGCAACTTTTGTAAGATGCAATGATGGCTTATAATAAGGCAAGGCATTAACACCCATCAGTCCATAAGGGAGAAGAAAAAGGAACACCATGAAAGTCAGTTCATGGCAGTCAAAGAATCATAGCCATCACACTTCTTTTTCTGGGTCCCAAGATTTGCCAGGGGTATCTACCAACAACATACACTGGGTCTGATGAATGTGACAGGTGAAGTCGTACCACCATTGGAGCTGCCAAGACTATTTTAAAAACATTTTGAGAACTTACTGAATCATGGCACTCCAACAGTGGTGGAAACACAGATGCAGGCCCAGTTTGATAGAGTGGAAATGCCTGAAATCAGTGTTGTGCTAAAGGCCCTCAAGAACAAGGAGGTAGTGGTATCACAGCTGAGGTGCACCGCCTGGGAGATGAAACATTGCTGGATGCTCTGAGTACATTATGGACAGCAGGAATAATTCCTGTAGAATGGAAGGGAGCAATTACATGTCCCATCTTCAAGAAGGGTGATGCTGCACAAGTATCCAAGTATCAACGGATTTCATTACTTGAAATTGGTTATAAAGTCTTTACAATGCTGTTGTTAAACTGCATGAAACATTGGCTGAAGGAATTTTAGACCTCTATCAATGTGATTTTGTCCCTGGACAGTCAACTACTAACCACATATTTACCTTGAAGTAGTTGATACAAAAATTTTATATGTCTGATTGGGAATTACATGTCATCTTCCATTTCCAGCAAGCTTATGATAGGATTGAATGCTCATGTTGAGGAAAATGTTTGAGGAATTTCACATCCCACAGAAAAACTCCAACCAACTCCAGTTTGCTACTCTCAATCAACTTGTCAAGTACAGGTGGACAATTAACTACCACCACCATTAAGTAACTGAAATGAAATGAGACAAGGAGATACATTGGCACCAACACTACTCAACTTGAGCTTGAAAAAAGTAAGCTGTTATAATGCTTGAAGCAGCGAAATGGAGATGAAGGGAGCACACACAATCCTGGGATTTGCTGCCGCTGATGAGATTCTTGGTGATACCCTGGAGTAAGAACGTGCTGATACTTCCCAATTTCTCCACAATATGTGGAAACTGGGCTTGTGGTGAATGACAATAAAACCACATATCTTGTTGTGTCACAATGTCAAGCTCTCTTTCCTTACATTGTTGTTGATGGGCATACCTTTGAACAAGTTAAAGACTTCAAGTACCTGGGGGTTCCATACTGACTAATAAGCGAAGTGACAAAAAAACTGCATCAATAAATAATCAACATTAATAAAATTTTCTTTAGTCTGAAAAATTAATTCAAGTCACAACTGAGGTCACAGAAGAATAAGATTCGGCCATACATAACACTAGTACGGCTGGTACGTTTACATGTTCTGAAACCTGGGTGACATCAGCAACATTTGAAGAAGCAATCTGTAACTTTGAGAAGAAAGTAACTCAAAAGATCTATGGACCTTCCAAAATACCACGGAAGGTAAATGCGAATGAAGAATGAAAGATGATTTGCACCAGCATTTTAGAAAACCACACATTGGCCAACTATTAGAATGAAAGATGCTACAGCGGTTTGGCCACATCCTGTGAGCCAATAACTTCCTACCATAGAAAGTCCTCGATTCTGAAGCTGCTAAACGGATGTCTAAGGACGCAATGGAAGTATTGAATATTAACAATTCTTAAAGAAGTGAAGCTGACAGCAGTGGAAGATGAAGTTACAGACCAGCAATGATGGACTGCCATCTGCAGTAGATATCTACTCTGCTGTAACTGTTTGACCTCCTTTCTAGGGTTCCATCCATCAATCTGTAAAAACAGAACTCTTATAGGACAACTTTGTTGTCCCTCTGTCTGCCTGACTGACTGCTGCCAGCCCGTTTCTCACGGTTATGGATAGATGATTCAAGTTGAAATTTATGTCACAAACTGAGGTTCATGGTTCCTTCGCAGTCTAAAAGATTGAAATTTATAAGTCAATACAATCAAAAGATACAGCCATTTATGTCACATATTCTGATACTCATAAACTCACTCATCAAAACATACAAGGTATTTCCCGTTGACCTAGAATCAATGGTATTTGGCAAGAAGCAAGGTTTCACAGTACTAGTGATGGAAACAATCCGAAAATTGTTAATCTGAAATTATATCATATGAAAAAAATATTTCTTCTGACACTTGTTATCTGACATCAAACTTAAAATTAAAACAACCAGTAGTTCTGCATTTAAGAAGACTGTGTTGCAATGGTAAAAATCAAGCATCAGGCAAGGAATGACTTTATTGCTCACATAATATGTTTTGCAATTTATCCATTATCAGATATCCACACATACAACTTTCAATTCTATATAACAATATTATGAAAATGATAGTTGCTATATTATGCCGAGTCACAGATAGGCACAACAGAAAGACTGTCGGAAACATGACCACAGTCTCTGGCAGGTGAAGCCAGACTGCGAGCAGCAGCAATTGATGAGAGAGGCAACTGGGTGGTGGGGGTAAGGAGGTGGCTCGGGAGGGGAGGGTGAGAGAGAGCAGGGTGGGGGCGGGGGATGGAAAAGTACTGCTTGTGGGAGCGTACAGGGACAAGATAGAGAGCTGGTAGGGAAACTAGGTGAGGTTGAGAGACTAGACAGAGGGCAGGGGGGGAAGGGGGGCGTAGCGGGAAAGTAAAGAAGTAAAAAGATTGAGGGTGTGTTGGTGGAATAGAGGGCTGTATGGTGCTGGAATGGGATCACAGAAGGGGCTAGATGGGTGAGTATAATGACTAAAGAAGGTTAAGGCCAGGACAGTTATAGGAATGTAGGATATATTGCAGGAAGAGTTCCCACCTGCATAATTTGGAAAAGCTGGTGTTGTTGGGAAGATCCAGATGGCACAGGGTGTGACAGTCGCTGAAATGAAGAATGTCATGTTGAGTGGCGTGCTCAGCAAAGGGTTTTCCAGCATCTATCCATACCCGTGAAAAAGGGGTTTTGAGAAAAAGAGGTTTTGAACAGTCAGACAAGCAGACAGTTTTCTTGGCTGACGAACTGTGGCCAAGAAATAGATGGAACAGCTCCACTGCTGAGCACGCCGCCCAACACAATGTTCTTCATTTCAATGACTGTTTCACACCCTGTGCCATATGGATTCTTCCCAAAAACACCAGCTTTTCTGAATTACGCAGGTCAGAACTCTCTCTGCAATATATTCTACATTCCCCTTAACACTCCTGGCCTCAACTTTCGTTAATCATTGTCCTTACCTATCTACTCCTTTCCCTATTCCCATTCCAGCACTACCCAAGCCCTCTATTCCACCAATGCACCCCAAGTCTTTTTACTTCTCTCCTTCTTTTAAGCTAACCCACCAACCCCGCCAAACCTCCTGACTGCACCTAGCTGAACTGCCCTACCCACTCTCCACCTCATTCCTGTATGCTCCCACAAGCAGCACTTTTCTGTCCCCCACTCTTAGCCTGCAACCCCCACTCCGCCCTAGCCTCCTCCTTACCCAAAAACACGGTTGTCTCTCTCATCAAGCACTGCTGCTCACAAGACTGGCTTCAGCTGTCAAGAGACTGAGGTCGTGTGTGTGTGTGTGTGTGTGTGTGTGTGTGTGTGTGTGTGTGTGTGTGTGTGTGTGTGTGTGTGGTGTCTATTTTTGATGAAGGCCTTGGTGGCTGAAAGTTCACTTTCCAACAATCTTTCAGCTGTGCCTCTCTGTGACTTAGCATCTCCGCTATTTGATGAGCAGCAAATATCCTTTTCATAATCCTGTTACATTCCATCCTGGATTTCCCATTTTTTAAATGCTATATATTACATAACTATGAAAGAACAGTTCAATCTTGTCAGCAACAAATCCTGTACTATCAGAAGAAGGGATACTTTTGAAAATAACCATATTATATATCAACACTGCTGCCCTGCCATAGTGCAGCTTCTGTACTGCCACTATACCCCTTATTATATTGTATAGTTTGTTTACTATCACTTTAATATTAAAGCAGGGACAACTTTTACAAAAGATATTATTAAAGCACTCAGTACACTATCAAGAATTTTAGAAATAGTTATTTTATTATTTATTAATTAATTTATTTTATAAATAGTGTTTTCCAAAAGATCTTTGGCAACGATCTTTTACAAAATCATATGAGTCAAACCAACTGAATACGGTTAAGAACCGTAACTGCCACACTATGGCATGAGGCAGCTTGACAATAGCTGCTTCACATGTAACATGTGGATCATACCAACCAGCTTCTCTGAAACAAGCATATAGAAACTGTAGTTTTATGCTTATATCACACTATTTTCTGTGTTGTTTCCTATAACATCCCCTACCATTCCTGAGTGAGAACCTGTCACTGGGGTGTCACAATCTCCATTCTTCCGCTCCTATCCACCTTCATGCCATCCTATCTTTCCTTATGTCTTTTTTCTCTCCCAACCCACTTGCCACCAGACCTGTCCATGCTGAGGCCCTTATAATCACAAGCATGTAAACTAAGCATCAACTGAAAACATAACACCTTAGCCTGCTTTTGTATTGAACTACTGCATATCATTCCAGGTAAAAATACAGTTTTTTAGTACACAAAAATACCTTTGGGGGATTAAATGGATAAGTTTCTGGTACTTTTATTTCCAAAACAAAGGTTCCACCTTCATATGGTGTTTCTGGAGGACCTGCAATTTCTCCTTTCAGTTCAGTGTAATTGTCATTCACTAGTTCCACCTTTATCGCACATTTTGCAACCTGGAACAACAAAAATTCACATGTTAATTCACATCAATGAACATAGCTTTCCCTCCACTGCATTCAGTAGTATATATTACACACACATATGTAAGGATGATGATGTGTTTAAAGCTATTAAACTACTGGACCATCAGTCCATTCATTAAATAAGGGAAACATGTAAAAAGGTAAAAACAGTGGGGGCTTGGTAGTTCCAACTATACAAGCAAGTCAAAGAGTTTAAAAAAGAGTGGGACAGCAGTTGTAACATGATAGGTAAAAGAACACAGGGATAATCCAGTCACCATCTTGCACAAGAGGGTCTAAAGGCATGTCAAAGTAAGGGAGGAAGAAATTAACCTGCAGTCTCATGGGGGTACACGCCACAGAAGGAGGCACACTCCCCCCGCCCCTCCCCCCACAACCAATCTTAACACTGAAAGTGGGGGAGTATTATATCTTCCTAAGGAAATGCAACATTTTGGTAGTGGCAGTCTTGTCATCTGCAAGCATCTGAGGTAGTGAGGTAGGCAAGCTGAAAGAATGTCGCAGATTGGTCAGCAGGGCACACGCAACAAGAACATGTGCTATCGTCAGCAGACTACCGCAACTGCTGTGAGGAGGATCCTCCGGATGCAGAAGGAACTCATAGGTGAATCTCATGTGGCCGATGTACAGTCAGCAAAATGGCATCTTTCTGGGAGACCCGGAAAGATGTACGCCACATGTTAGTGGACCCCTTCATCACTCTTAACTTGGTTTGGGTCATAATAGTCTGCTTTTCCAATTCCCGGTGCCTCAAAATATTGCACCAAAGTTGTAATAGCAAGTCTGTCCCTGGTATTCCAGGGATTTGATGTACCGGAAAGCCTGAGATATGCCAAATAATTCTGCAGCTTACACACTGCAGGCACTTGGCCAAGTGGGCTTCCCATGTCCCATTGCATGTCCAAAAGAGTAACCATTCCTTTCATTGAATTTTTATGTGTCAGTGTAGATGCACACCAAATTAGAATAATTGTACAGATCACGGAGGGGTGTCAAGAGGGAGACCTAGGAAAACAGACTAGAGGAGGCTGTTGGAGATCATTCAGTAGAGTATTTAGTTGGATCTCAGCTGGTCTACCCAATTTTGGGCAGTGTGAAAACAGTCTGAGCTGTTGGCTGTAGAACAGAGTTGAGTGACATGGACGAGTACCGTATTTACTCGAATCTAAGCCGCACTTTTTTTCCGGTTTTTGTAATCCAAAAAATCGCCTGAGGCTTAGAATCGAGTGCAAAGTAAGCGAAAGTTCTGAAAAATGTTGGTAGGTGCTGCCACAACTAACTTCTGCTGTCGAATATATGTAGCGCTACACAGGCATGCTTTGTAGGCACAAAGATAAATACTGGTGCCAAAACCTCTGCGTCAGTTAAAAAAAAAAAAAAGGGTGGAAGACGAGCTTTTTTTTCTCCGCCTCGAGTTTCGACCACTGCATTTTCATACGTTATCCAACGAAGTAAATACAAATTCCGTATTATTCATCTTGGAGTGTAGCAGAATTTCAATGTACTACGAAAATCCTACTGGCAAGACTGTTTGGGATGTTTATCAATACGGCCAACTTTATGTTCTGAATTTTTTCCTACCTTTGAGAAGAGATGGCTGCTAATAAGAACCTGATGAAATGTGAATCACAAGCAGTATTCTCTTCACCATAAGAATAATAGGAATATAAACATTTTGCCATGTATTCTTTCGTGTTTGCTGCTATCTCATTTAAATCCTGTCTGCCTAATAAACTATGAAACTAGAGTGAGACAACAGCAAACGCGGAAGAATATACGTATCGTGTCATGTTTATATTCGTATTATTCTTATGCCTAATAGTGATACAGTCAGAAATGAAGCACGGCGACTGACTAGATTCTTAAATCTAAGATGACTCTAATTTCTGTGCAGAATTTGATGTACTAAAGAAGCGGCCACAATGATTTTCAAACGGAGAATAATTTTCGCCTAACTCTCGTTCAGAACATGTTCTATCATACGCAGTGTATTATTTGGTTCTTGTTGATCATTATCAAAGAAAGCAGCAGTGTAAGTAACAACAAATAGCAGTCTCTTGCCATTGTTTCGCTAATGAGATGATTCTCTCTTTTTTTTATATTGTAAGCGGCGGTAGCGCGCACAAAAGCAAGCCATGCCACGAGCGGCGATAGGCCATAAACACGCACTATCAGAATGTGACAAACAATGCATGACACAGTACAGTAATGCATTTTCAGCTTAGAGTGACGTAAACACCTATAACAGAGAAAACAGCACTTATCAGATCAAAGCAAAATAAGCAATCGAATCAAACCAGACGAAGCACGTGAAAAAGGAAGGGTACCCGTATAAATATGGACGGAGCGCCTGACGCATAGCAATGGCTAACTGGTAAAGCTTAACTGCTAACCTTACGACTCGAACCAAACTACTGTAGCTGTATCGTCATTCATTTGACCTAAATTGTGTCTCATATTACAATGGACCAACTTTGTTTCAATTTGGAGGTGCGGCCTAAAACTTTTCTCTCCCCTTGAATTTCGAGTCCCAAATTTCAGGTGCGGGTTAGATTCGGGAAATTTTTTTTTTCCTTTATTTCGAGACTCATTTTTCAGGTGCAGCTTAGACTCGAGTGCGGCTTAGATTCGAGTAAATACGGTAGGCATCTGACAGGTTGTGACTATAATCGGCCAGATGCTGCTGTCGTCTAACCCGCAGTGGTGGGACACTGGTTTCCACCAGAAAGCTGTCAACAGGGTTGCCAATCGCACGCCAGAGTGGTGAACAGGGTTCAGCAAGCTAAGTACGGATGGTGCAGCCAATCCATAGGCAACACATCCACTATCTAAGTGGGATAAAATCAATGCTTTGTATAATCTCAGAAGAACTATGCAATCCGCACTCGACAAGGAGTCACAAAGAAAATGGAGAGCTTTAGCTCCTTCACGCAAGTTGCCTTGAGCCGGCGGACAAGTGACAGCCCAGTTAGCTTGTTGTTACATAAATTACCTGAGAATTGAAAAGATTCAATGACTTCAAGAAACTGATCACCAAGATAAATTTCTGGGTGCGTGGTGTACAGTCCGGAGTTTGCAAAAATGCTCAACTCATGATTTTGCAGGAGAAAATTGAAAGGTGTGATTCAGGGCCCAGTCATGTACTCTCCAGACAGCCCCCTGAAGTTGGTGGTCAGTGGTGTGCTTTGATGCAGTGGCATAGTGTGGGCAAAGAGCACCTACATAGAGTCACACACAGACTGTGGGGCCTAATGCATTTACGATACCATTTATGGTGATAGAGAACAGCGTTATATTCAGAACCGTTCCCTGAGGGACTCCAGTTTCGTGTACATATTTGTTACTACAAGTCGAACCTATCAGGAACCTAAAAAGTTAGAGGGATATGGAATTCTGGATAAAAATGGGTAAACTGCCCCGTAAATCCCACTCATGCAGTGTAGATAGGATGTGACGTCACAAAGTGGTACCGTATGCCTTCTGTAGGCTAAAGAGCATAACAATCAGATGTTGGCAATGTGCAAAAGCACTGCACACTGTAGTTTCCAGGTGAAGCAGATGATCTATGTTAGACCAGAAATTTGGAATTGTGATATATACCCTACAGCTTCAAGGACCATGGACCTTGCCGTTGGTGGGGAGGCTTGCGTGCCTATAGCCGTACCGTAGGTGCAACCACAACGGAGGGGTATCTGTTGAGAGGCCAGACAAACGTATGGTTCCTGAAGAGGGGCAGCAGCCTTTTCAGTAGTTGCAAGGGCAACAGTCTGGATGATTGACTGATCTGGCCCTGTAACACTAACCAAAACGGCCTTGCTGTGCTGGTACTGCGAACGGTTGAAAGCAAGGGGAAACTACAGCCGTAATTTTTCCCGAGGGCATGCAGCTTTACTGTATGATTAAATGATGATGGTGTCCTCTTGGGTAAAATATTCCGGAGGTAAAATAATCCCCCATTCGGATTTCCGGGCGGGGACTACTTAGGAGGATGTCGTTATCAGGAGAAAGAGGTACTGGGAGATGAAGAAGCTTGCACAGGCTAGAGTAGCATGGGGAGCTGCATCAAACCAGTCTCAGGACTGAAGACCACAGCAGCAGCAGCTTCAAAGTGCCAACAATAACAGTGGTTGACCATTCATTCGAATAGCTTATACAAAGCCCATTCGTCAGAGGGATTGGCTGGTAGTTAGTTAAAATACGTGGATCCTTTCCCAGTTTCAAGACAGGAATAGAAATACTTTTCCGTCATAGAGAGGGAAATTCTCCTTCCTGCAAAATACGGTTAAAAAGCCTGAGGAAATGTTTCATGCTGTTGGCACAAAGATGCATGAGCAATTGGTTGTGGATTTTGTCGAGTCCAGGGGCCTATCTCAAGACTCTGCCAAAGTGCTGCAAAACTATAATTCACTAAAGGAGATGCTTTGCATGGAAGGATAGCGGGAAGTGCTCAGTTAGGTGTCAAGAAAGGAGGTTGGCAATTACTGCAAGCAGACAATTCAGCAAAGTGTGCCACAAAACTTTCAGCAAGTACTATGGTACCAGTGCAGATGTTACCATTGACAAGGCTGCCAAGACCGTCGTGGGTGGTGGATGGCCGAAAATGCAGTGGAGTTTAGTGCATACTTTTGATGATGGAGTGTCAGATCGGATAGATGAGACATATTGCTCCCAACACTCCTGCTTCCTTTTCTTTATTAAAAACAGCTTTTCGCCAGGACACTCTTGAATGCTATTAAATTACCCACTTAGAGATGGTGTTTGTGCCATTGAAGCGGCCTGTGGTGTTCCTTGATAGCTGTGGCTATATCTTAGGACCACCATGGCAATGGCGGTTATCAAGATCAGCTGGAGAAGTATGCTATTGTCACTGCTGCAGCCTGACTAATATGAGGTTTATTCAAATGAAACCTGGTCAGTGCGTCTACCTTTCCCTTACACACAAGGTGGAACCACCTAACTGTGGTTATGGTGGCACCATCTACTGGTAGAGTCTGACGTGTGCACACCTTTTGATGTTGCATAGTGCCAGTGTGGTGTCACGCCGAAGAGAAGATGGTTACACAAGTTATCATCCACTACTGAACATGCAGGAAAATAAGCAGGAAAAATGAGGAGTAATTCAATTTTTGGCGGCGGAGGAAGTTGGAGGCCGTGTCATGTATCAATGGATGAAGGCTGTGTACAGTGAGTACAGTCTGATTCATTCACGTGTTGTGGAACGGCACAAACAATTCCTTGAGGGGCACCAGTCACAAGAAGACTATGTTTGTCCTGGACAGGCTCATCGTGTCATATCGCCGGAAATGGTTACAGAAGTGAATGCTTAAGCTTTGGACAACTGCAAAGTCACAGTGGATGAGATCCATCGGTTACTGGGTATTAGTGTGGGCACTGTCCACACCATAATGCATCAGCACTTGAACTTACGAAATATCTGTGCACAGTGGTTTCCCCACCAGCTGACCACTGAAGATCGCAATACCTGAATGGCGCCAACAGTTTTGGCAACTATTTTTCAATGTGTGTACTGTGTATAACTACATTTTTGAACAATGGAAAGTCCAGGATGGAATGTAACAATCCCAGAGAAGGAAAGTTGCTACTCACCACATAGTGAAGATGCTGAGTTGCAATAGGCACAATAGAAAGATTCACAGAATCGTAGCTTTCGGCCATTAAGGCCTTTGTCAGCAGTAGGCGCGCGCGTGCGCACGCACACGCACACACACACACACACACACACACACACACACACACACACACACACACACACGCGCGCGCGCGCGCAAATGCAACTTCCACATATGTCTGCAGTGTCGGGGAGCTAAAACTACATTGCGAGCAGCAGCACCAGTGCATGATGGGAGTGGCGACTGGGTGAAGGTAAGGAGGAGGCTGGTGCAGGGAAGGGGAGGGACAGTATGGTGGGAGTGGCGGACAGTGAAGTGTTGCAGTTTAGACGGAGGGCAGGAGAGAAGGTGCGGAGGGGGGAAGCGTTAAGTAGCGAAAAGGAGAGAAATAAAAATAAATTAAAAGACTGGGGGTGGCGGTGAAATGACGGTTGTGTAGTGCTGAAATGGGAACAGGGAGGGGGCTGGATGGGTGAGGACAGTGACTAACGAAGGTTGAGGCCAGGAGGGTTACGGTAACGTAGGATGTACTGCAGGGAAAGTTCCCACCTGCGCAATTCAGAAAAGCTGGTGTTGGTAAGAAGGATCCATATGGCACAGGCTGTGAAGCAGTCACTGAGATGAGGGATCATTGAGTAGGACCTACTCAACCCAACAAGCCACCTTCCTAGATGTTGACCTCCACCTCAGAGATGGCTACATCAGTACCTCCGTCCATATCAAACCTACTAACCACCACCAATACCTCCACTTTGACAGCTGCCACCCATTCCGTACCTTCCATACAGCCTAGCTACCCGTGGTCGTCACATCTATAGTGATGAGCAGTTCTCCTCTATATATACCGAGGGTCTCACTGAAGCCTTCACTGACCGTAATTATCCTCCCATCCTTGTACAAAAACAAATCTCCTGTGCCTCATCTTTCCAGTCTCCCACCACTTCCCAAAGTCCCATAGTCCAGCCTCAGAGGAGCATTCCCCTCGTAGCTCAGTACCATCCAGGACTGGAGCAACTGAATGACATTCTCCACCAGGGCTTTGATTACCTGTCGTTGTGCCCTGAAATGAGAAATGTTTTTGTTTTGGTTTTAGGGCGCAAAACTGCTATGGTCATTAGTGCCCGGTCTGTGACTTAGGAAAAGGTAAAACACGAAAATGGAAACCAGCAGCAATGGGAACGAAACTAAAAAAATTGGAGAAACTAAAAGCAGAAGGAAAGCTTAAAAAACCACTACAGAAAGGGGTTGGTTGTCCCCAAAAAGAGCTCCAAATGACTGACGTCATCTCACTGACACTAATAAACTCGAGAACGCAATTGGCTGAGCGCGTGTCATCTGCTAAAATGGATGATATTTCAGGCGACAGCTGTAGACGGGCGCGTAACGGAGTAAAATAGGGGCACTCAAGTAAAAGGTGTCTTACCGTCCACAGCAAAGAGCAGTGGGGACACAGTGGGGGAGGATCGCCGCTTAAAAGATATCGATGACTAAAAAGACAGTGCCCTATCCGGAGCCTAGTTAAAATTACCTCCTCCCGACAACGAGTTCGGGAGGAAGAGGTCCAAGCACAGGGAAGAGCTTTCACGTCCCACAATTTATTATGTGGAAGTGTCGACCAATGTGCGTGCCATAAAAGAACAACACGACGACATAAAACACTCCGTAGATTGGCGAAGGGAATCGTGCGAATAGCTGGCCGAAGAAGAGATACTGCAGCCTTGGCCGCTATATCGGCCGCCTCATTTCTACAGATACCAACGTGTCCTGGGATCCAGAGGAATGCCACCGAGACGCCCCCCCCCCCCCCCCCCCCAAGTGGAGCAAGCATAGGCAGTCCTGAATCTGGTGGACCAGAGGGTGGACAGGGTAGAGAGCTTGGAGACTGAGGAGAGAGCTGAGAGAATCTGAACAGATAATATACTGTATCCGCTGATGGCGACGGATGTATTGGACAGCCTGGAGAACAGCGTAAAGCTCTGCAGTATAAACCGAACACTGGTCGGAAAGCCAAATCGATTTGGGGTGTCGCCAACAATATAGGCACTCCCTACACCAGACGATGTTTTTGAGCCATCAGTGTAAATAAATGTGGATTCCTTAATTTGTGCACATAGAGCAGAAAATGCCCGACGATAAACAAGTGACGGGGTACCATCCTTGGGAAACTGACAAAGGTCACGGAGCAGGCAGGTCCGAGGACGGAGCCAAGGCGGTGCTGCATGCCAAGTTGTCAAGAAAGTTTTAGGAAAGCGGAAGGAAAGAGAATGGAGCAGTTGACGGAAGCGGACTCCCGGTGTTAGTAGGGAGGAAGGGCGGCCTCCATACCCTAAATCCAAGGAGGCGTCGAAGAAAATGTCATGGGCCGGATTAGCAGGCATGGAAGACAAATGGCTAGCATAATGACTCAGAAGGACAGCTCGCTGATTGGACAGCGGAGCTTCAGCAGTCTCAGCATAAGGCTTTCCACAGGGCTGGTGTAAAAAGCTCCAGACGCTAAACGTAATCCACGGTGGTGGATAGAGTCGAGACGCCGAAGAATAGACGGCCGAGCAGAGGAGTAAACTATGCTTCCATAGTCCAATTTTGAGCGCACTAAGGTGCGATAGAGGCGGAGAAGGACCACTCGGTCCGCTCCCCAGGAGGTACCATTCAGGACACGGAGGGTGTTGAGGGATCGCAGACAGCGAGCCAAAAGATAGGCAACGAGGGAGGACCAGCACAGTTTTCTGTCAAACACAAGACCCAAGAATTTAGCGACGTCCGAAAACAGAAGGTTGACAGGTCCTAGATATAAGGAAGGTGGAAGAAACTCCATACGACGCCAAAAATTAACACTAACGGTCTTACTGGGAGAAAAGTGGAAGCCTGTTTCGATGCTCCAAGAGTGGAGGCGATCGAGACAGCCTTGCAGAAGTCGTTCAAGAAGGCTGGTCCGTTGAGAGCTGTAGTAGATCGCAAAATCGTCCACAAAGAGGGAGCCCGAGACATCAGGAAGGAGACAATCCATAATTGGATTTATGGCAATGGCAAACAGTACAACACTTAGCACGGAGCCCTGGGGTACCCCGTTTTCTTGGGAGAAAGTACAGGAGAGAGTAGTGTCCACCCGCACTTTAAACGTGCATTTTGCCATAAATTCGCGAAGAAAAAGGGGCAACCGACCGCGAAAGCCCCAAGAGAACAGTGTGCGGAGGATGCCTGTCCTCCAACAGGTATCGTATGCTCTCTCCAGATCAAATAATATTGCTACTGTTTGGAGTTTCCGGAGAAAATTGTTCATGTGGAGAGAGCAACAAGATGGTCAACTGCAGAACGATGCTTTCGGAAACCGCATTGGGCAGGTGTTAAAAGACTGCAGGACTCCAGCCACCAAGCTAAACGGCAATTCACCATACGCTCCAAAACCTTACATACACTACTCGTGAGAGAAATGGGGCGATAGCTAGAGGGGAGATCTTTGTCCTTTCCAGGTTTCGGAACAGGAACGATGATAGCTTCCTGCCATCGTCTGGGAAAAGTACTGTCAGTCCAAATTCGATTATAAAGGCGAAGGAGGTAACGCAGACTATGGTACGATAAATGCAGCAACATTTGGATGTGGATACCATCCGGTCCTGGGGCGGAGGAGCGAGAAGAAGAGAGTGCATGTTGGAGTTCCCGCATGGAGAAAACAGTATTGTAGCTTTCGCGATTTTGAGAGGAGAAAGCATGATGTCGCACTTCTGCTGCACGTTTCTTCGGGAGAAACGCTGGCGGGTGATTTGAAGAGCTCGAAATCTCAGCAAAGTGTTGACCCAATGAGTTAGAAATTGCGACGGGGTCCACTAATGTATCATGCGCGACAGTGAGCCCAGAGACCGGGGAGAAACTAGGCGTGCCTGATAACCGTCAAACCCGACTCCAAACTTCCGAGGAGGGAGTGAAGGTGTTAAATGAGCTAGTAGAGAAGTCCCAGTTTGCCTTCTTGCTATCGCGGATGACGCGACGGCATCACGCACAGAACTGCTTATAGCGGATAGAGTTGGCCAAAGTAGGATGGTGTCTGAAAACGCGAAGAGCACGTCGCCGCTCACGTATTGCGTCATGGCATGCCTCGTTCCACCAAGGAACTGGGGGGCGCCGGGGCAATTCGGAGGTGCGAGGTATTGAACATTCCGCAGCTGTAAGAATAACATCTGTAATATGAGTGACCTCATCGTCGACACTAGGAAAGTGACGGGCTTCGAATGTCGCTAGAGACGAAAAAAGTGTCCAATCGAGAGACGAAAAAAGTGTCCAATCGGCTTGGGCAAACTTCCAGTGTCGCGGGAGCATATATGGCAGTTGTGGCTGCAATCGAAGGACACATGGAAAGTGGTCACTCGAGTGTGTACCAGCAAGGGCGAACCATTCGAAGCGCCGAGCTAGCGGAACAGTACCGACCGAAAGGTCCAAATGAGAGAAAGTTGTCGTGGAGGCAGACAAAAATGTAGGGTCCCCAGAGTTGAGGCAAACAAGATCCGCTTGGTGGAAGACGTCTAGCAATAGTGAGCCATGCGGACAAGGATATGGAGATCCCCAAATCAGGTGGTGGGCATTGAAGTCCCCAACCAGCAAATAGGGGGGTGGAAGCTGACCAAGAAGATGAAGGAGATCAGCTCGTGCCATTGGTGTGGACGATGGAATGTATACAGTACAAAGAGAGATGGTGTATCCAGAAAGGGAAAGACGGACAGCGACAGCTTGGAAGGAAGTGTTTAAGGGGATTGGGTGATAATGGGGCGTATCATGGAGAAGAATCATGAGTCCATGTGCTGGAGTGCCTTCAACAGAGGGGAGAACAAATCGGACTGACTGAAAATGGGGGAAAACAAAGCGGTCGTGGGGCCGCAGCTTTGTTTCCTGAAGACAGAAGACGACAGGCGAGTAGGATCATAAGAGGATCGTCAATTCATCCTGATTGGCTCGAATGCCGCGGACATTCCAATGGATAATGGACATAGGGTGGACAGAAAATGGAAGAATGTGACCAAGGTTGCCGTCAACTCAACGACTGCTCAGAGCTTGCGACCAACAGCGTGGAATGGCACTCAGCCGAAGGCAGAAGATCCTGATCCATAGGTTGTTCAGGAGCAGCTCCTGCCACCAGCGATCGGTCGGTTGATTGGCCGCCAGCAGTGCGCCTCAGCGACACAGAAGACGGCCGAGGGCGGTTACCGCTAGGTGGTGCTGTAGATGAGACACGCCCTGGCGGAGAAGGAGAGGAACTGGGTTTCTTGTTAGCCTTCTTGGAAACATGATGTTTAGATGAAGGAGGAACCGATGGTTGTGAAGTTGGGGTACGTAAAAAATCTTCACGAGTATACTCTTTTTTGGAAGTCCGGATGTCTGACTTTTGGGAACGAGATTTAGCAGAACCCGATGAAGGGTGAGCCATAGAGTGAGCAGGCGAAAGTGGGGAGGCTGAATGGGTGATCTTTGCGCTGGCCAATCTGACGACCGTGTCACTAAATGTGAGATCACTAGTCTGCGTGGCCGCCTCCTTTGTTGGCCAAGGAGAGGCAAGGACAGTGCTATATTTTCCTATCTGAGGCACAGTGGGCTTTCGACTGGCGAATAATTTTAGAGCAGCAAAGGTCGACACCTTTTCCTTCACTCTGATTTCCTGAATGAGCTTTTCATCTTTAAAAATGGGGCAATCTCGAGAGGAAGCAGCGTGGTCACCCATACAGTTGATGTAACGAGGGGATGGAGGTGGACAAGCACCCCCATGGGCATCCTTGCCACATGTAACACATTTGGCCGGGTTGGAACAGGACTGGCTGGTATGATTGAACCGTTGACACCGATAGCAACGCGTAGGGTTTGGGACGTAGGGGCGAACGGAAATTATCTCATAGCCTGCTTTTATGTTTGCTGGGACTTGAACTCTGTCAAAAAAAAAGAAGACAGTACGGGTTGGAACGATGTTCGTGTCAACCCTTTTCATGACTCTATGAACACCCGTTACGCCCTGGTCAGACAGGTAGTGTTGAATTTCCTCGTCGGACAATCCGTCGAGGGAGCGTGTATAAACGACTCCATGTGAGGAATTTAAAGTGCGGTGCGCTTCCACCCGGACAGGGAAGGTGTTGAGCAGTGAAGTACGCAGCAATTTTTGTGCCTGGAAGGCACTGACTGTTTCTAACAACAAGGTGCCATTCCGTAATCTGGAACAAGACTTTACAGGACCTGCAATTGCGTAGACACCTTCCTGAATAATGAAAGGGTTGACCGTGGAGAAGTCGTGACCTTCATCAGACCGAGAAACAACAAGGAACTGTGGCAACGATGGAAGAACTGTCTGTGGTTGAGACTCGTGGAACTTATGCTTGAGAGCAGACATAGTAGAAGATGAGGAAACCATTGCGGAAGAATCCCCCATGAATACCGGCACCGCCAATGGCGCGCTCCTCCCTTGTGGGGGCCCTCTCTGAGGGCACTCCCGCCTTAGGTGATTGTTCACACCTCAGGTCACACTCCCCGAGAAATGGACGGAGGGACCAATCGGCACTTTCAGAAGGTATCAGCTCATGTAATCACCCCTCCCTGGGCCTGGCCGTTACCAGGGGGTACGTACGTGTCCTACCGGTCTACCCGGGGCGGGGAATTACACATTACCCCGTCACCGGCTACGCATGGAAATGCGTGGGTCGGCCTTCAGACACGCACAGGGAGGAAAAAAGAGAAAGGGAGAAACAAAGAAAGGGAAAGGAAAGAAGAGAGGTCTCAAACACCGCAGCAGAGAAAAGGGTAAAAAGAAGAGGTAAGGAAAAGAGAAGGACAAAGGGAGGATGAAGACGTGCAAGCAGAGAAAGCAAAGAATGTGTTACATTTTGGAGCGTCCGTCTCCGGACGTAGGCACAAAACATACTCCGAGAGGGGGAGAAAGGGAAGGAAAGAGCCGGAGGTGAGGGGGGGGGGGCGAAGATGGGGGATACGGAAGGATGCGGAAAAGGAAGGTATGCAGCCCGGAAAGGGAGGAGGGCCACACTAGCTCGGGGTCCCGTGCTTGCTACGCACGTATCCACCAAAGAGTTGTGGACCCCCTGGGGGGTATGAGAAATGTCCGACCCACTATCCTTCCCACCCCTCCTACCGTGGCATTCCGCCGTCCACCGAACCTACACAATATACTTGTCCATCCTTACACAACCCCTGTTCCCAATCCCTTACCTCATGGCTGATACCCCTGTAATAGACCTAGATGCAAGACCTGTCCCATACATCCTCCTACCACCACCTACTCCAGTCCAGTCACTAACATCACCTATCCCATCAAAGGCAGGGCTACCTGTGAAACCAGTCATGTGATTTACAAGCTAAGCTGCAACCACTGTTTTGCATTCTATGTAGGCATGACAACCAACAAGCTGTCTGTCTGCATGAACGGCAACTGACAAACTGTGGCCAAAAAACATGTGGACCACCCTGTTGCTGAACACGCTGCCAAACATGATACCCCTCATCTCAATGACTGCTTCACATCCTGTGCCATACGGATCCTTCCCACCAACACCAGCTTTTCTGAATTACGCAGGTGGGAACTTTCCCTGCAATACATCCTACATTCCCGTAACCTTCCTGGCCTCAACCTTCGTTAGTCACTGTCCTCACCCATCCAGTCCCCTAGTCCCCTCCCTGTTCCCATTCCAGCACTACACAGCCGTCATTTCATCGCCACACCCAGTCTTTTAATTTCTCTCCTTTTCGCTACATAACCCTTCCCCCCACCGCACGTTCTCTCCTGCCCTCCGTCTAAACTGCAACGCTTCACTGTACGCCACTCCCACCATATTGTCCCCCTCCCCCCCGTCCCTGCCCCAGGCCCCAGCCTCCTCCTTCCCTTCACCCAGTCGCCACTCCCATCATGCACTGGTGCTGCTGCTTGCAGTGTGGTTTCAGCTCCCTGAGACTGCAGACATGTGTGCAAGTTGCGTTTGCATGAGTGTGTGTGTGTGTGTGTGTGTGTGTGTGTGTGTGTGTGTGTGTGTGTGTGCGCCTACTGCTGACAAAGGACTTAATGGCTGAAAGCTATGATTGTGTGAATCTTTTTTATTGTGCCTACCACGACTCAGCATCTCCGCTATATGGTGAGTAGCAACTTTCCTTCTCTGGTATTGTTACATAACTACATTTCTGAGTTAATAAAATCACTACCGTTACTATACACTAGTGACTAGGTTTCATTTGACTGCCCCTTATAGTAGTACTAATAATATCCTTAGCACTTTGTCGATATCCGTTGCACGACTGGCTACAAAAGTGGCTGTACAGGAGAAGGCCTCCCAGTCAGCTTTTTGAAGTGACCAATGTGGAGCATCTTCCAGATGTCTGTGAGTGGAGAGCGAGAGGTTGGTTGGTTGGTTGGATTGGAGAAAGGGACTAAACTACGCAGTCATCAGTCCCTCCGACCTTGGAATAACTAAAACTGACAAAACCTCACACTATAAGTGGGAACTACAATGGCCATAAAATTACAAATTATTGACAGAGATGGGCGGAAGAAGAGAGGAGGGAAAGAAAGTGACTAATGAAAGGGGCATGAAGGAAGAAGCACAGGTAGACAAGGTAGACACTCAAGATAAAACAGACCCCATAAAGAAAGGAATGGGAGGGCAGGGGGGGGGGGGGGGGGGGGTGAACCAACAAGCCCAGTCGATGCCAGTCCAACAGTCCAATCGAGGCAGAGGGAGGAGCAAGATGGCCTGCCATCTCCTCCACCCACTGATAAGGTTGAATGTCCCACCCCTAAATAAAGTGATACAAACCCCCATCATGAAGAAATCTTAAAACTAGATCAGCTGCTGAGGTATTGTCAGCTAACACCAGGAGTAGCGAGTCAGCAAAGCTAAAAGTCTGTCGCAGGGCGGCGAAGTCCAGCAAGAGGTGGACCACAGTCAACATTGATCCACAATGACAGAGAGGGGGTCCTCAAGACGCAGGAGATACCCGTGAGTCCGCCAAGTACGGCTGATGCAGAGCCGGCAAAGGACTACAGAGGCTTTACGAGAGGCCCATAAGGAGGACTGCCACATAGTTGTAGAATCCTTTATCACCCTGAGCTTGTTTGGTGGCGAAGAAAGAGTGTGCCATTCTGCTTTCCAAAGTCCCAAAACCTGACGACGTAATGCCGAGCGAAGGTCTATTTCCGGAATGCCAACAGCAAGAAATGGTTCTTTAGTAGCCAATTTAGCCAGTCGATTGGCAAGTTCATTGCCAGGGATCCCAACATGGCCTGGGGTCCAAATGAAAACCACTGAGCATCCACGTTGATCAAGTAGAGAAAGGGAGTCCTGGATAGCTATGAACAACAGGTGGTGAGGGAAGCAATGGTCGATAGCTTGCAAACTGCTCTAGGAGTCACTACAGATAGTGAAGGACAGTCCTGAGCAGAAGCGGACATTGTCCAGTGCGCGCAAGATGGCTACCAATTCTGCAGTAAAAACACTACAGCCATCTGGCAAGGAATGAAGTTCTGCGTGTCTCGCATAGGTGTAAGCATAACCAGTGTGACCAGCAACCATGGAGCCATCAGAATAAATAACTTCAGAACCCTGGAATGAACTGCGGAGACAGTAGAACTTGTGGTGAAGGGCCTCCAGAGGGACAGAATACTTTGAAGTGATGGAGAGATGATCAAGACAGAGCTGTGGCCGATAGATGCACCATGGAGGGGTATGTGCGTGAGCGGAGAAAAGAGGCGGTAAAGGGAAGTGCTGCAGCTCATAAAAGAGCGACCGAATGCGGGCAGCCATGGTAAGCCCACATCGTGGCAGCTGCCGCGGAAGGTTGATCTCCGTGTCTGGATAAAGGAGACCATTATTAGGGTGCTTTGGGGTGCAGCGAATGCGGAACGCATAAGATATCAGCTGTTGTGGCGCAAAACTCACAGCGGTAGAATCCCCGCCTCTGCAAGAAGGCTAATCACGGGGCTAGTAAGGAAGGCACCAGTCGCAAGGCGTATCCCACAATGGTGGATGGGGTCTAGGATCTGCAATGTCGAAGGTGACGCAGAACCATAGACAGGACTCCCGTAGTCTAAACGTGAGTGGACCATTGCTTTGCACAATCGCAGGAGAATAGAGCGGTCGGCGCCCCAGGTGGTATTGCACTGAAATCTAAGAACATTGAGACGTAACCAGCACATCTTCTTCAGCTAGCAAAGATAAGGGAGCCATGACAACAGGGCATCAAAGACCAGACCCAAGAAGTGCTGGGTGTCCACCACCTTGAGGGATTGGCCACCAAGGAACAGGTCCGGGTGGGGATGGACAGTACGGCAACGGCAGAAATGCATGACACACGACTTGGCCACCAAAAACTGAAAGCCATGGGAGAGAGCCCAAGATTGCACCCGGTAGACAGCGTCCTGCTTAACCCATGATGGAGGAAGCGATGTAGATACAAAAATCGTCAGCACACAAAGAGATAGACACTGTCGGCCCAGCAGCTGCCACAAGTCCATTAATGGCGACGAGAAAGAGAGGGATGCTCATCACGGAACCATGTGGAACCCCATTTTCTTGCCAATGGGAAGTGCTGTAGGAGGAACCAACTTGGACCTGGAAAGAGCGACAAGAAAGAAAGTTACAGATAAAAACGGGTAGGGCACCAAGAAAGCCCCATTCATGAAGAGTGGTGAGAATGTGGTGGCGCCAGGTGATGATATAGGCTTTATGCAGGTCAAATAAGACTGTAATGAGCTGTTGCCGATGGGCAAAATCCGACTGGATAGCAGACTCCAGGTGGATTAAGTTATCCACCATGGAGCGGCCACAACGAAAATCACCTTGAGTCAATGACAAAAGGTCGCGGAATTCAAGGATCCAGAACAGCCGCCGAGTCGCCAGGTGTTCAAGGAGCTTGCAGAGGGCGTTGGTAAGGTTAATTGGACGGTAGATATCCAACTGAAGAGGTGCCTTCCCCAGCTTCAACACTGGAATAACAATGCTTTCCTGCCCCTCACTCCACAGACGGTTGAAAAGGGTCAGTATAAAACAGTGGCCAGCCACTGATAAGTGTTAGAGCATTTGGTTATGTATCCGTTCCAGTCCAGGAGCTGTGTTGGGACAAAGAGCGAGGGCCCTGGCAAATTCCCACTCGCTAAATAGGCTCCAACCAGTGAGAAATAAAAGACAAAGGCAGTCGTTCCGAGCGCTCTTTCAGGAGGAGGAACGTGGGCGGATACTGAGTCAATGCAGAGGCTTTGGCAAAGTGTTGAGCAAAATGATCTGTTATAAAGTTGGTATGGGTAAGGACAACACCACGCACAGAAATTCCTGCAGCACCAGTGGGAGGGCGATGGCCAAAAACTCGCCTGAGTTTCACCCAGACTTGTGAAGAGGGGGGTGTGCGGTCCTATGGCAGCCACGTATCATTTCCAGCAAATCCGTTTCTGGAATTTGATTACGCAACAGGCCCAGGTGCGGAATCATTTCAAGACCAGAAGGAGAGGAGTAGAAAGGTGCCACTTGAAGCGTTGAAGAGCACAGTGGCAGTCTTTCAAGACCGCAGCAATTTCCAGAGTCCACCAAGGAACCATCTTCTGACGAGGGAAACCCAAGGAAGAAGGGATGGCTGAAACAGCTGCAGAAAGAATGGCGGCAGTCAAAGTCTGTGTAAACTCATCAATGCTACTGTGTGGTAGTACAGGAGGGATGGTAGCAGTGGAGAAGGCACCCCAATCAGCTTTAGAGAAAGCCCACCTGGGAGGGTGACAGAGCGCGATATACCGTCACCGCAGAGGGGATCATTGGTGCAGCGGGAAGACATGTGTCCAAACTGTAAGCATTTAAAGCATCTTATCAGTGGTGGAATGTAAGGTTTTAAATCACACCAATACACCATCACCTTTAGTTTCTCTGGAAAGGTATCCCCCTCAAAGGCCAGGACAAAGGCGCCTGTATCAGTGCAATTCGTTTTAGGGCCTCGCTGTACATGGTGGATAAATCGGACTCCACGCACTCGAGGTTTGCACGGAGCTCCTTGTCAGTTTTGGGAAGAAGATCCCAGTGGGAAATGATGCCCTGTACTGAGTTCAAAGATTGGTGGGGTGCTAAAGAGACTGGGATGTCACCATTTTTTTTTTATTTTTTTTTTTAGGGCGCACAACTACAATGGTCATTAGTGGTGGTGGTTGTTGGGGTGTTTAAGGGGGACTAAACAGCTAAGGTCATCAGTCCCCCATTCCAAAAAAAAAGGCGAGACAGAAATGCACGAAACAGGGAAAACCCCAAGGGGAAGGAGACTCCCCCCCAGGCCCTAAAAGAACACAAATGCGGTAACGAACACTACAGACATGAAGACACCAGACAAAAGGAAACAGAACAAAAGAAGATGACCGGAGACTGCTCATTAGTGCCCAGGGCTTCAGATTGGGCAGCAGAAGATGTCTTTATGAGCAAAGAATCGGGCCACATATTACTCATGGATTCCATTTTGCCAAACTTATCTTCAATTGTCTCTTTGAAAAACAAAGCCTTGGTCGTGGCAAAACTTTAGCCATCTGTCCTGGTATAAACCAGGTACCGAGGGAAAAGTTTCAACCCAAGCCAGTGAGCTTGAACCTCCTCTCAGGGGGTGGCCAGGGAGGGGAAGGCTGAAGGCTCAGAAGAAGGAGTGTCACGTCTTCTATCACTCTTAGAGACGGCCACAGAATGGCCAGGATGTTGAAGATTTTGTTGCTTCATGTGCAAGGCATCCGCCCTAGTACCACCCACTCCGACCAGGGGCTCACCCCGTGGGCGCCACCTAGCCACAGCAAGGGCCATCTGGCGCGGCGGCCATTGCCAGGAGTTCTGATGCCCCAAAGTGGCGAGCACTGACCCCTTGGCATACAGGAGTCATTAACAGCTCAGGTACTAGCAGTGTGATCCCTGTGCTGTCAGGGGGCTCAGCCAAGTGGGTACTTAACAGCCCCACCACATGGACTGGCTACCATGCTGGTGACGTAGCAGGTAGGGCGCCAAGTTGCAACGGGAAAAGGGAGGGGAGGGGGAGAGGAGCCTGGACCATGGAAATTAGGTTGCGAGTTCATCCCCAAATGGCTCACACTGAACCAAAAATGTTGTAAATGGATGTCAAACCCCAAGGGGACCAAGAACGCTGAAAAGGAGATGGAAACAGCAAACTAAACAACAGCACAAACCAAAACCAAGCCGGGAGGGTAGCCAGGTCGATATAAACAAGTCCACCAAGAGGGAAAGGAGGAGGCAGGGAGAAAGGAACAAGGACAGGGAAGGAGAGGAACAGGGACGGTAATGCAGTCTGGAAAACTGGAAAAAGGAAGGAGACTGCAATAGCTTGGGCCCCGTGCACGCCACACACATACCCTGTGGGGGAGGGGGGGAGGGAGGCGAATAGGAAAATGGTTGCTGTCCCTAAGATTGCCCTGGATGCAAGACTGAATCAGAGGTAAGATACTTGGGCTGCGAACTGCGAGATCGATAGCTGAGTATGTCCAATGGGCCACTCTGAAATGTGTTGTAGTTTCAGTGTTGAGTAGGCAGATGTCCACATCTGAAAGTAGGTGTTCGAATATTCAGCCTATATGAGACATAGTGCCACCACCCCACAGAGGATTATGGAAGTCCCTAAGTAAGAAGAATGAGGGACGCAGCTGTTCCACTAACTTTAACAGCTCATGATATTAGAACGGTCCATCTGAGGGTAAATACCCATTACCTACTAACAGGAAGACACTAATGGCCACAGCCTCTAGTGCAGTGGTAAGTGGCATCTGCACACTGAAAATACCAGAGCGTTTGAGAGTACAGACCAGATCGGATACTCTCTTGACATTAACATGATTGGTTAAGTAGGGTTTGTAGTTTTTTCAGAGCTGGGAGGTGTGCTGTCACAATGAGTGTTCCTGAAGTACTACACCATTACAGAATAATTAGCCAGTAAATAATGGTGTTCGGTCAGATGGCGATAGTAGCTGTTGCATTTCCATTGAAGGAGTGTTGGAGTTAGGTCTGAGAAAGTGGCGAATGGAACAAATGGGTGTGATTACTTCGTTACCAAGTGGCAGTCTACCTGATTGTGTGATCTGTGGTCATGGAGTATAGGCTCAACCTTTGCAGGCGTGGGGAGCAAAACACCCAAAGCCTCAGAAAGTAGTTTATCTTTGTGCTTATCCTTTTTATCCTTGTGACACTTCAATTTCTGTGAGAATTTAACCATTTTATCTTCCAGGAGTGAAGAGGACATATTGTACTTCGGGCCACAGTCTGTGGCTGCTGGTCCTCATCCAGAAAGGGGGCCATCAGTCACAGAATTTGAGACCATAGCAGTTGGACGAAGTCTTTCAAAATTTTTCTTTGTATCTTGATGAAAAAGGCAGTCAAGTGTTTTATACTCTTGAATTTTTTCTCCCTCTTTAACAATGAGCATTGTGGTGAATGAGGAGGGTGCAGTTCTGGACAACTGACACACTGAGGGGACTGGTCACAAGGGCTGCCCTCAAGGGATGCCTGTCCACACGTCCAATGGATAGCCCCATTAGAACAGTGGGAAGACACATGTCAAAACTTCAGCACCTAAAACATACCATCGAAAGAGGAGAATAAGGCCTGACCTCACACTTATAAATCATGATGTTAACCTGCTCAAGTAAGATATTGCCATTAAAGGATACAATAAAAGCTACAATGTACACTCTATTATCCTTGGGTCCATTCTGGATGCGGCAATCAAAATTGATTCCATGCCACACCAAATTAGTACGGAGCTCCTCATCAGTTTGTAGGTAGAAGATAACACCTTGAATCCTATTGATCTGGGTATGAGGAGAAATGTGATTGGTTTATCTCCTATCTTGACACACGCCTGAAGTGCCCGTGATTGGATGGTGGGCAATGTTTTGATCAGCAAAGATCCATTTCCCATCTTCTCTTCTGCTGCAACCTCCGCAAACTCATCTTCTATATTCTCATAGAAAACAGTGGCTTCATTGTAGCAAAAGAGCCACCATCTGTTGGGAACAAGCCAAGACCTCTGCAAACTGTCCACTTCCATTTCACCTTACTTGGCTTTTATCTTGAGGCATGGCCAAAGACTGTAAACCTCTGAATTAAAATCACTGTTCCTGACTGCTGAGATGGCTGAGTTTGATCCACGTCATTGCGGGTCATCCGCCCTGATGTCACTCACTCTGATGTGAGGATCTCGCCATGGCAAAGGCCACCTGGCACAGTAGCTGTTGCCCGGAGTCCCAGTAACCCGAAGTGGATAGGCACCCACTTCTTGGTTGACATGTGAAGGTTACAGCTCAGGTATAGGCAGCGCAATCCCTGCATTGTCAGGGGGCTAGCACCGAAAGAATACATGACAACCCCACCACAACAGACTGGCTACTGAACTGTATTTCGGGTGCAGAGGTAGATTCATTTGACTGGTAGTTACGTCATTCCATCTCAAGTGATCATGGGTCTCCCCACTCCTTGAGCTTCAATTTTCGTGAAATTTGCTGTGGGTGTACAGCTATCCCAGAAATGAGTCTGTGTAAAATTTTATATCATAAGATTAAGTATATGAGAAACAGTGGCCTTCTATAAGGCTAGCTTTTTGATGAATGTGTGTGGAAATGAACAAAAATGATTGATTGAAGCTCTTTTATTACAAGTCAGAAGCAAGTAGGAAACACTTACTTTCAGGGCTTGGATAACTTTTGGCTGTGAATCAGAAAAATACATGTGACAAAATGTAAACAGATTAAAGTGATTAAAAAAGAAAACCTGAAGAGAAAATGCACAGGTTTTTGACCCTCTTCGGCATCATATATCTCAGGAAGAAAAAATGTAAAAGAACTGCAACTTGGCACACTTGTTTTCAATGGCAGGGACTTGGTTCTATAAGCATATTTTCCTGCTTAGTCATTTATTTCTGATTATACTCAATCACAAACTGGTGTTGCATTTAAAATTACAATAAATGAGCGAAATTCAGATGAAAATATTGCAAAAGGGCCATTTCTGAAATTCTTCTTTCCGAAGCAAGAATGACAACTGGTAGATTAATGCTGGTGTCCCAACTAACAATGAAAACAATGGAAATTTGATGACTCAGCCAGTTCAAAACCATTAATTGTGTCTGTTTCTATCCCTATCCTGGAAGTAACCATGTATGGTTGGCACATTGTCAAACATTGCTTATCATGTTACATGCAGTTGGTTGTGTTTGCTTGTTTCTTCATCGAGGTTCCAAAGCCTCAATTGGGTTTCTTTCCATGGTTCCTAAGCCGATATGTGGGTCTCTTCATGTGGATTCCCAAGCATGTGCTATTTAAAATTACTACTTCATGGAATTCAATTTTTCTTCAGTACTGTTCAATATGGCTTCTGGAAAATTTCCTGAACTCCTGGTCTAGTTGCTGAAGGCACTGCAATATTAATGACCATATGTTGTTTAGAAATCCAGCATTTATCTACTCTTTCACGTCCACAAAATGAGCAAGCTGGAGCAAAAGAGTGCATGAATTTGATCAGAGCATTGTGTTCTTCAATATCAATTTCACACATTATCAATCCACCAGCGATTGTCATCAATGCAGGTGATGTACTGGCCAGGAATACGGCTTAAATCTGACATGAAAGCCAAACTAGCATCAGTTGATCGGTAAACAGAGGCCACAAAAGAAGTTGTACCACCGGCAACCTGGCTAACTTGACTGTGGTTCAAATCCATTGGCAAAAATTGGTGATTTTCATGAGTTCCAGCTAAAGTATGGCCATTTGCAAATTGTTGTAGCTTTCTTTTGTCTTCTATTTTTTGGCATCAGTTTGCCAATCACTACTGTTGCCTCACCTGAAACTGTACATTTAGCAAACTGTCCCATCTTGTGATGATAACATGTTGCACATGATTTTTGTTGAAGTTCAACCTTACTTTTCATCCCTTCACTGAATCGACTCGAAGATATAGCAAGGTGTCCTTGTGGAGAAACATGTACTCTTTCCAGTGGTGCTAGAAAGAAGAACATCTGAAATGACCCTTTTGCAATATTTGTTCCTGAACTTGGCTCACTTTCTGCAGTTTTATATTCGGCACCATGGTTATAGTTGAGTTATGTTCCACAGTGCTTAGGCAGGAAGATGTACAGACAGAATATCGTCCCAGGCACTGTTAATGGATGTGCTAAGTTGTAGTACTTTTGTGTTTTTTCTTCCAGAGATATCTGACTCCAAAGTTGACCACAAAATTTAAATGTTTTCTCTGCAGGTTTTTTGGGGTAATTTGATGCATTATACTGGCTCGCAAAGACTTTTACACACTGCCAAACTGTGTTTTTCTGATTCAAGGTCAAAAGTTGTATAGGATCAGAAAACAAGAGGCCCCTGGTTGCTGTTACCTCGTATTAAGAAAGGTTCAAAGATTGGTGTTTGCTCACTTTCGCAGCACCCTTGTCGAAGAGCTTCTCAAATACAGGGCCACAGTTTTCAACATATTGGGTATTATGAGATGGAATTTTGCACAAGTTCATTTCTACAGCACATATGTATACACAATAAGATTGAACAAAGCCGTAAGTGGAAGATTGGGAATTTTTTGAAAAATGTGATTACTTGGGATGGAACCACCCAGATGCAAAAGATAACAGCGCACAGTGGAGAGTTAATGCACCACAGTAAGGCGTCCTTCTCCAAATGATGTGCACTTCTGTAAAATTTTTGGAGGTGAAATCCAAAACGGGGACCAGCAAGGAGCAAAAACCTTCAGAAGCCCAAACAATAGTCAAAATACCAAGGTAAAAACATGAACAAATAAACAGACTCTGATTAGTCACCTCTTACCACCAGCAAGGAAGGGCCGTGGGGTCTATGGGAGGGGGGGTAAAATAAAAGTCACTTCATCTGACATAACATGAAAATACTGGTGAACACACCTACAATATAATTTTTTAATGGAAATGTGCACCAGAGACACAATTGTTTAAGTAGTGCTCGTATAATTTGTGAGAGTGTAGTTTGGTAAATGAGTAGACAAGTGCCAGACAGCAAATTCAAATGTCTGGGAAGTAATGGCTTCTCTGGCCAAAAGTTTGGTGTTTTCATTCCTGTGTGACCCACATGACTTGTGACCCAGAGAAAGAGCACCGAGCAGACAGTATGATTAAGTTCTGAGAGTGGATCCTGAGGAGCACATATTGCAGTTTACATGAGAAATACTAGTCAGTGGCCTGGAGACTGCTGATTTCGAGTCATTACATATTAAAACATAATCGAGTGAGGCCTGTAAAATAAATTGGGGGTCTCTGTTAATATCCATCACCTCCATCGTAAAAACATTACATGTTTCCGGCGATGAACGGTGTTTCTGACCAGAGGAAGATGAAAAAGCATAACCTGTTCTATCAATAGTTTTAGAGCCATCAGTGTAAAAGACAATAGCACCCTGTTACTCCCAAAGAACTGACAGAAACAGATGCTGAAAAGTCACAGTGAGACAGACTTCAGGTCCTTAAAATAGATCAGTCCTAATTTGTAGCCTGGGCACCAATCAGGAGGGTGCACGAGAAAACATGGGGGGCACACAATCCCACCCAAGGGCAGGTGTCAGTGGTCGATGACACTCGGATGCAAAAAGAATATGAGGAAATTGTCGTTGGTGAGTGCATAGGAAAGTAAGAACTGAAGAGGAATGATCCGCACTTCAGCAAGAAGACTGTCTATGTGACTTGTCCAGAGGGTGCCGGTGGCCAGTCAAACTCCACAATGCTTAATGGGTCTAATAATTTCAAAGCCGAAGGCATCATTGAGCCATAACCCTGGCAACCAAAGTCCAAGTGGAACTGGACCAGAGCCCACTAGACACATGGAGAGTAGTACCACACGCACACCAAGTAGTGTGGGCAAGGAATCAGAGAGCGTTAAGCTTTCACATGCAGATAATCTTTTATCTGATCAGTATGGGGCAGCCAAGTAAGCTTCTTGTTAAAGAGTAGTCCCAAAAATCTGAACTGTGCCACAGCATTCAAGCACTGCAAACCCCAGTACAGTTCTCGGTCAGGATGGACTGTGGTACTGCGAAAAAATGCATGACACTCTTTCTGCAGGAGAGAACTGGAAACAATGGGAAAGGGTCATAAGAGAGCCCCATCAGATGGTGCCTTGAAGTTGGCATTCAGACACAGCTACAGAGTGGGTGCTGTACCAAATGCAGAAAGTGTCAACACACAGTGTGGGGATGGCAGTGGCCTGGGAGAGATGACTAGCCCAATGATGGTGATGAGGCAAAGTGTGACACTCAGCACAGAGTCCTGCAGGATGCCATTCTCTTGGATCTGTAGAGAGCAAGGTGAAGTACCAACTCTAAGCTGAAACAACCACTGGGATAAAAACTGAAATTGGTAGGGAGTTCTGGAAGCCCAAGTCATGGACGGTAAGTAAAATATGATGCTGGTAGGCACTGACTTACATCTTATGTATGTCCCTTGAAAAATGAATGATAACAGGATACTGAAGTTATAAGGAAACATTTGCAAGGACATGTGGAACAGAAATAACAAATAAACCATTGAAAGAAACACATTTTAATTTCCACATGAGAGGACTGTACTGCGTCCCATGCTTATACTCAAGGTTACAAATGTTGCTGAATGTGATGACCATCTACATTCATGATGGCTTGAAAGTTTGTATGGGTACCACTTCACAATTGTTCATAGCACTTCCGGAAAGGTGGACTAAGGAATGTTCAACTGTTGTGACACAGCTTATGCACTGCTTAAGACCACACAGTGAAACCAGCATTCTCACCCATGGTAACAGTTAGCTTTCTCAATAATTTGTGGCACAATTAGCCGTTAGCCTCTTCCATGAGCAATTCCCAAATCTCCAGTTAATTAGAACTTCCAAATCACGTTCTTCAAACCCAGTGTGGTAAGAGGACTTCTCCATATTCCTTTACCACATCAATACTTGTGAAGAGCTATTGCTGTTGTTTTCATAAAATAGCTTTAGAAGTAAAGCCCTGATCCCCCTCTCCAGACCTGTGTTGGTTGGTTGGTTGGTTTAAAAGAGGGGGGGGGGGGGGCACCAAACTGCTAGGTCATCAGTCCCTCGTTCCGATTAAAATAATTCCACAAGGGTGGGCGTAAAATAATCGAGACATACAAAACACAGCTGCAAGAAAGAAGAAAACCACAAGAATGACAGAAGAGCAACAAACACTAAAATGGACAAAATCGGACAAGAAAACCACAGAGAGATGCAAGAAACATGTAGAAGAGATCAAAACAAGAGAGCAAATTACCATGGCTGGCTGACAATGAGAATAAAAAGGGGAAGCCAGCCACTGTGCAACACGTTAAAACCTCCACCCTAAAAGCACTAGGGTGTAGGACAAATAGGGATACCACCCTCACGAATAAAATGTAAAACTAAAGCTGCTGTTGAGGCATTGTCACCCAACACCGAAGGTAGGGTGCTGGTAAAGTTAAAAGTCCGTCGCAGAGCAGCTACAAGTGGGCAGTCCAGCAAGAGGTTGACGACCATCATTTGTGAGCCACAGCTGACACCGAGGTGGGTCCTCACGACAGTGGAGGTAATCATGCTTAACCACGTATGGCCAATGCGGAGCCAGCAGAGGACAACTGATTTCCTGCGAGATGGCTGGGCTCCAGTACATGTCGAGAATCGAGGAAGTGATTGTGGAGAGCTGCAGGGTTAATGGAGTTGTTAGGGCCATGCAAAAGGTCCTAAAGAATCTGCGGCGTAGGTGTACACCATGGAGGTGTACATGAATGGACCTCGAGGAGAAGTGGTAACGGGAAGGACTCCAATTCATACAGAATGGAGCAGACATGAACCGCAATCATAAACCCTGACCTGGGCTGCCGATGCGGGAGATGAACCGCTGTGGTTGGGAAAAGGAGAAGGTAATTCAGATGCGCAGAAGAACTACGAACATCTGCAATTTAACTGGCCAGCAGCTGTGTACGCGTAACCTTCAATGGAAAACTCCGGCCTCCACCAGGATACTGGTCACCAGACTCGTTCTAAAAGCAGCCTTCACTAGGCAAATGCCACAGTGGTGCAATGGGTCAAGTAAACACAATGCTGAGGGCACCACAGAACCGCACTCCCATAGTCAAAGTGGGACTGAACAAGGGCTCTGTAGAGCTGCAGCAGCATAGAGCGATCTACACCCCTGTTGGTGTTGCTCAGGCAGCGGAGGGCATCGAGATGCTGCCAGCACTTCTGCTTAAGTTGAGGAAGGTGAGGTAGCCAAGTCAGTCGGGCGTCGAAAACCAGTCCTAAGAATCGATATGTCTCCACTACAGTAAGGGGATCATCATTACGGTAGAGTTCTGGTTCTGAATGAACGGAGTGACACCGACAGAAATGCATGACACACAAATTTGCGGCTGAAAAATGGAAGCGGTGGGGTAGAGCCCATGACTGCGCCTTGTGAATGGCTCCCTGTAGGCACCGCTCAGTGACACCAGTACTGGAGGAGCAGTACGAAATGGACAAGGCATCTGCATACAGAGAAGGTAAAACTGATGACCCTACAGCTGCTGCTAGACCGTTAATAGCCACTATAAATAGAGAGAGACACAATAAGGAGCCCTGCGGAACGCCATTCTACCGAATACGAGGAGAACTATGGGAGGCACCAACATGAACACGGAAAGTATGAGACACAGAAAGTTTTGGATAAAAATCGGGAGCAGTCCCCGGAGACCCCACTCATACAATGTGGTAAGGATATGATGTCGCCAGGTATTGTCGTATGCTTTACATAAGTCCAAAAAGACGGCAACAGGATGTTGGCGTCTGGAAGAGGCTGTTCCGATTGCAGACTCGAAGGAGACAAGATTATCAGTGGTAGAGTAACCCTGGCGGAAGCCGCCCTGACATGGAGTCAGCAGGCCACGTGACTCCAGGACCCAACCCAACCGCCGAAACACCATACGCTCCAGCAGCTTACAAAGAAACATGGTGAGGCTGAAGCCCCAGTACAGTGTGTAAACTTTTAGATGGCACACCTCTCCCTAGTCCTGAATCTGTAGAAGTCGGTAAACGTCGGGAGGCTTCGGTAGGCATGCAGTTTCGACTGCTGCCAACATTAAGTAGGTGACTGTGTTGTACAAGGTAGCCATTGTCGTCTGCTTCATTATTGTTTTGGGCTGTACTGTTCTGCGTGTTTTTATTGTACAGTTGTGCTAAACATTATCAAAATGAGTGAAGAGGCAGTTGCTGGCCCATCTCGGAAGTCGTCAACAACCCCTACCGGTAGGCCTACAGTTAGAAGGAAACCAGTATTACGTAGCGATGCTCGCAATATTATATTGCGTGTGATTGAATGCTGTGAAAGGGAAAGGGAGCAGAAAAAATTGCTTCACCCCATTTACAAATCTTCAGTGAGAGCTGCATCATACACAGGACAAAGCATGCGTAGCATTGGAAGATTCAAACAGTTTTCCAAGAATCATCCTGGCGTATCACCACAAACGCCTGGCTAGAAAAGGTGAGTTTCCATTTCAGATATTTTGTTTGCGATCACTTTGAAGGAGCCCCCTATTTCGTCCAAATTACCTTATATTTAATTTTTCCTTGCTACTGTATTGCTTTGTTTGGAAACACCACTGGTTACTGTATTATTTCGAAACACATTCATATTACAGTACATTTCCAAATTCAAAAAAATACGTGCAGTCCAGAAGGCATTTTCTTATAAATCTTTTTCTCTCTTTTAACTTAGGAAAAGAAGTGGAGAAATCGAAGTAATGATCGATGATTTCAACCAGTGTGTCATTCGCGACATGATAGCGGAATTTTATTCAGTGCGGAAGATTGTGCCGAGCCTGCGAACACTGCTTCCAGATTTGCACGACAAAATAGGCTGGAAGTGGAGTATTGTTTCGCTGAGAAAAGTACTTTTGTCTATGGGATTCATATGGCGTAAGGTGGAAAACAAGAGGAATGTGTTGTTGGAACGTCCAGACATTGTGCACTGGCAATCTCGTTTCATTGTTGACATGAAGAACTTCAGGAAAGCAGGCAGAGAAATATTTTATCTCGATGAATCGTGGACCGATAATAACTTAACGTTTCATAAATGTTGGCAGAGGAAGGGTGACTTACGTGAAGAGTGTGTCGGTGTCACTACATGGGGGAGCGCATAGTAGACAAACATACATACATTGTGCCTTGTCCCCTCCCCAACGGCTCCTCTCCCCTCACCAGCCAGTGCTTGCTTCCTCCTCTCCCCGCACTCCCCTCACAACTCTGCCGTATTACAGTTAACACACTGTAGCTATCCACGTCGAGTGGGTTTTGACTGTGTTTGAGCACTGGAATGATGGTACTCTCCCACCACTGCGATGGAAAGACACCATCACACCAGATCCAGTTGAAGATGACAAGGAGATATCACTTGCAGTCAGATGAGAGATGTTTAATCATCTGACTGTATATCTGATCCGGCCCAGGAGCAGTGTCGGGGCAATGTGCAAGGGCACTGAGGAGCTCACACTCTGTAAATGGGAAGTTATAGGGTTCACTGTGGTGTGTAGTGAATGTGATGACTTTCCTTTCCATCCGCTGTTTGAGGATGCGAAAGGCTGGAGGGTAGTTCTCTGACGCAGAGGCTCGAACATAGTGCTCAGCAAAGTGCTCAATAATCGTGTTTGAGTCGGTAGATAACCTGCCATTGATGTTAATGCCAGGGACATCTGTTGGGATCTGGTACCCAAAAGGCGTCTGACCTTTGTCCAGACTTGGGAAGGTGATGTATAGCACCGAATGGTCGATATGTATCTCTCCCAACACTCCTGTTTCTGTCGTTTTATAAGCAGGCGAACGTGGGCACGGAGCCGCTTAAATCCTATTAGGTGCTTCAGGGAAGGGTGCCACTTACGTCGCTGTAGATCTCGCCGATGCTCTTTCATTGCCTCAGCGACTTCCAGCGACCACCAAGAGACTGTCTTCCACCAGGGGCACCCTAAAGAGCGGGAGATCGTATTTTCCGCTGTAGTGCATTACAGCTGTAGTGATCTGCTCCAACGACAACATTGATGGCACCATGTGGGGGAGATTCAGCGGTGACAGCAGAGATGAGGGCTTCCCAGTCTGTATTGTTAAAAGCCCATCTGGGTAGGCGTCCGTGAGCATGGTGCCGGGGGAGTGACAGGAAGATGGGGAAGTGGTCACTATTACACAGGTCATCATGTGCTCTCCAGTGGATAGATGGGAGAACGCCAGGGCTGCAAACCAAGAGATCAATGGCCAAATATGTGTCATGTGCCACACTGGAATGTGTAGCGGCCCCAGTATTTAAGAGGTAGACGTCAAGTTGTGACAGTAAATTTTTGACTTCCCTACCACGGCCAGTAAGCATGGCACCACCCCACAAGGGGTTATGTACATTAAAATCTCCCAAAAGTAGGAAATGTTTAGGGAGTTGATCAATCAGTGCAGTTAATACATTCATGGGTACTGCACCATCCGGAGGAAGATATACATTGCAGGCAGTTATTTCTTGCATTGTCCTTATCCTGAGAGCCACAGATTCAAGAGGGGTTTGAAGGGGCACTGTTTCACTACAGACTGAGTTTAGGACATAACACAAACTCCACCTGATACTCTATTACAGTCATTACAGTTCGTGTAATATCCCTTATAGCCGCAGAGGGCAGGGATCCGCATTGCCGGGAACCAGTTTTCCTGGAGGGCAACGCAGGAACCAGGTGTAAAGCTTAACAGTTGCCATATCTCAGCCAGGACGTGCAAAAAACTGCCACTAATCCACTGGATGACTATGTGATCAAGAGACTGGAAAGGCATAAAACACTCTATGAAGCTGGCTACGCCTCAGGGTCACCTGCTGCCACTATATGGGTACCTGTGTGATCGACATCCATTGTGTCTGAGGGCCCAGGGAGATCTAGGTCCTCAGCTGACGGCAGAATCTCAAGCTCATCCTCAGACACAGAGCTTGTAGGTAGTGATGGTGTGTCACCGCAGTGCCTGGGTTCTTGGGGGTCTTTTTCTTTTTAGGTTTCTGTCGCTGCTCCCCACATTGGTACCGCTGGGAGGGCTTCACAGATTCAGTCTCAGGAACTGAGGATGACTGCGAAGCCCTACGACCAGCTACCTGTGGTTGCTGCAGCCACTGGCGGGTGTCAGCTTTGCCCCTGGTAGGAATCTGGGAAAGGAGTAACCCAAGGGATCCATTCCTGGCAAGAGGAGCTGAAGAAGACTTATGCTTTTCCGGCTGAAAAGTGGGGACTGACATCTACGATGGTTGATGGAAAGAGGGGGGGGGGGGGGGGGGTTGCTCCTGAAGTAGGTTGTGCTGGAGCAACAGGGAGGGTAGTGCCCCCCACTGTCAAGGGGGCAGGTGGAGTCTGATGGCTCCGAGAGCCAACTGTACGCAGCGGAACAGAAGATGGTAGAAACACTGTCGTAGCGGCGGCATAGGATGATGTCATATGCACAGGATGTAGCCTTCTGTTGTGTACATAGTTCCGCATAGTCAGCGCGTACACAACTTTCCAAATAGAGCGCGTCCCGCTAAGCACAACAGCACAGGCGCAGCGATCGTCTGTCTCCATACTACGAGATGGCGCTGTCTAAGAGACGGACCAAATTCTGCTTCCGCCGATCCGCGTATTAATATGAAACGCAGCCAATGAGATTGCTGCTAACGTAGAACCTTTTCTCCTCGCGGATCACACTCGCGCAGTGATACCTGAACGCGCGAGGTATTATAACGAGTGTACAGACCTCCCATCAGTTAGTCTGCATTTGTCTGTACCAGTCTATAGTCAAGTTTCAGTCTGCGCCTAATAAGACTATCATATTCCTGTACATAACCATGAAGAGAAATGTATAGACACTTTGTCAAGTATCAGAGATAAGTGAGAATAAGATTAACGTACCAAGACCAAAGGAACTTCAGATTGTCGATTGTAAACAGCATCCAGAATCAAGTTAAGTAATTTCTATGCTTTTTATTATTTTAATAAATGTGTGTAAAAATTAATCAAGCTCTGTTTAAAGTTGGTCACCGTCAATCTGCTACTCTAAGCGTGCGAGTGGCATTTCTATCGTCTGACCTAACGGCAGAAGATAAACATGCCTCGATAAGACCACGAGACATATTGCTGACACTCGCCTACTTCGTTAGAGCGACAAGTCAAATAATATGATGGTGTGTGTACCAAAGGTCTTACAGTACGCACATCACACCTTCTCTCTGGAGAATCCTGCAGTCTGACAAGCAAGGTGAATGGTGCTCTCCGCAGTTGACACAGATGGTAGGTGGGGTACAGGGAGTATTGAGATGTAAAGACGATCCACAGTCCCAACGAATGACGCTGGAAGTACAGTGGGAAGACATGGCCGAACTTCCAGCACTTAAAGCACCACATTGGGTGAGGGTTATATGGCTTCACATCACAGCGGTAGACCATCACCTTGACCCTCAAAGGACAAGATGAAGGCACTGGAGCCAACCTGATTATCCCTCGGACACCAGTGGACGCGCCGGATGAAACGGACACCTCGCCGCTCTAAATTGGTGCACAGCACATCGTCAGACTGCAAAAGAAGGTCCCTTTGAAATATGATACCCTGGACCATATTTAAGCTCTTATGGGGCATGATGGAAACAGAAACATCCCCAGCTTGTCACGGGCAAGTAGTGCCCATGACTGGGCAGAGAATGCTGTTTTGATGAAGACCGACCCTGACCGCATTTTGGACAAGCCCTCCATCTCCCCAAACTTGTCCCCTAAATGCTCCACAAAAATCAGAGGTTTCATTGACAAGAAAGATTCCCCATCAACTCTCCTTCATTCAAGGTACCAGGATGAATAAGCTTCGCTGCCATCCTTAGCCTGGTGTTCCTCCAATGGTGTGGCCGGCGGGAGGGGGACGATTTGGGTTCGTATTTCTTAGCATTGAAGTTAGACCTTGACCACTTGGAGACTGCTGATGTTTGTTGACTACCAGCAAGAGATGACGTACTACACTTCACGGCATGTCATCCACCCTGATGCCACCCACTCTGACGAGGGGCCCTCCCCACAGGCACCACCCAGCCGCAGCAAAGGTCACTTGGCAGGATGGCCACTGCCGGGAGTCCCAATGCCCCAGGGTGAGGGGCATCTACTCCTTGGCAAACATGGGGAGTTAATGGTGCAGGCCATAGAAGAGCGATCCGTGTGGTTAGGGGGCTACAACCAACAGGGTACAGGGCAGCCCTACCATAATGAGCTGGCTACCGTGCTGGATACCAGGCGCAAAAGAGCTAAGAAGTCCATTATCAAGAAATTTTGAAAAATGGAGGTCAAACCCTACAGGGGACCATCAAATAAAGGCCAAAATGTTTGAGACTCCTTTTAGTCGCCTCTTATGACAGGCAGGAATACCTTGGGCCTATTAATAAACACCCAGACCCGCATGGGGGAGTTTACTGATGGCTATAAGAGAGAGTGTAGGCTCAATACTGTGCTCTGAGGATCACCATCTCTTGGACCTATGGGGAACTGAGGGATGCACTGACTACCACACATGAACAGTAGAGGAAACAAGAAGTTGTGGTAAAAAAAAATGGGTAAAACATTCCAGAAATCCCAACCGTGAAGAAAGGTTAAGATGTGGTTGATGCCAGGCAGTATCACACTCCTTATGCAAAATGAAACAGACAGCAATAAGATGATGATGTTGGAGGCATGCAGTATGTCATTCCCAACTATATTAGGTGTTCAGTTATGAGCCAGTCCTCCAGGAAGTCACACTAATGGGTGGACAACGGGATGTGTGATTAAAGGGTACAGCACAACTGATGTTCCAATTTATTGAACAATTTGTGTAAAATTTTTGTAAGACTGATTGGTATGTTGCTGTCAATGGTAACAAGTGTTTGCCTGGCCTTGGGACTGGGATGATGGTACTGCCCCATCACTTAGAGGAGAATTCCTCTCTAACCAGATACGACTGGTAACCATAATTAGGTAGCATTTATGATCCATTTTGAAGTGCAAAATCATTTGACTGTGAAGTGAATCACGGTGTTGGGCCTTGTTGAGGATTCTACACAATCCTCATTCATTCCACAGCTCAAGGCAGTTTACAGTAAAAGAAACTCATCACTCACCCACTATTTACACACTTGTGAAGTTGTGTAATAGGAAGTAGAGGCTGATGTAACTGCCAAGTGGTATGCAAAGCTTTCGGTAAGGACAGATGAGTCGGTAGATACTGTCATTAAGTAAGAGGCCGGGGGCAATCATTTGCCATCAGCGGACAAATAGATCATGCAGCTTGGCCAATACCTGGGAGGAAGACAATAATTCCTGATGAGGCTGCATAAAAGACTTCAGCAAAGTCATCTGTGATGACATTGCCGATTATACCTGAACTAAAGTTATCTCACAAATGCCCAGCACGGTGGCTGGCTAGTTTAGTTAGTTACATGTTCCATAGATAGTCTGAATGATTCTTTTATCGAACTGCTGTGGAATGAGTCAGTTTACAGAATATGTACCCAAGTAGTATTAATATTACTAAACACGTCATTTTTTAATCCTACTCGTGCGACTCCATTTCTCAAATCGAAATTTATCCATGGAATAGAATGAGTTGTCCAGGAGAAATGATTTTAGGTTAGATTTAAAACCTACCTGTCAGACATTTTATGTTACTGGGCAATGATCAAACATTTTAATTGCTGCAACTGAATTCCTTTGTGAGCCATGGGCAACTTAATAACGGGTAATAAAGGTAATTTTTTCCTGTAGTGAAAAAGTATGGACATCACTGTTGTTCTCAAACTGTGATGGATTATTTATTCAGAGTTTCATTACCAAATATATGTATTATGACAGTGCAGTTAAAATGCCCAACTCCTTGATGAGTTACCTATATGACAACTGTGAGCGAATACTGTATATTACTCTTACTACCCGTTTTTGTGCAATTAATACTTTCTAATAGGTTAGTTAACACAGAAAATAGTTGCATAATATGTTACTGAACAGAAATATGCAAAATATGTCAGGAAGTTTATTTGTTTGTTTCCAAGACTAGCAATTATATGAAGAGCATACATAGCCGAACTTAACTGTTTGTGAAGCTCAGCAATATCATTCTTCCTGTACAAGTTTTCATCAATTCATCAATGTGTAAGTGTCCACCAAAAAATTTGGAGCATTCTACCCTATTTGCCGACTCCAATTCATGTGCTACATCAATTGTTGGTATGACTAGCTGTTGTACAGAACTGAATATACTGTGTTTCCTCAAAATTTAGAATGCCCATTTTCAGAGTACTACTTATATCTGAAAAAAGATCATTAACAATCTCTTTTGTGACTTGCTCTCTTCTGGCATTTATTATAACACTAGTACTGTCTGGGGAAGTGGGGGGGAGGGAGGCTTGATTAATAGTGGCATGGAAGTGACAAGTACATCAAAAGTGATCACCTTCACAGAGATTTTTGCGCATGAGTAGTGCCATGATCTGCACTAAAACAAAGTGGCAAGTGATTTCATCATTGAGATTAGCGGTAGAAATTAGAGAGTAGCTGCTCCATCGGGAGACCGCTTCCAGACTGCCTGATGCTCCCTCGCACTGAAATCCCCAAGTGGGTGGAAGACTGGAGGGAGTTGTTGCCCTCTAGCTGATCACCTCAGGATATTATTTCTCTATCAAAAGGTGCATTAATATTGCGGAAGGTGAAAGTAGTGGTTATCTGAACCACCACAGCGAATACTACTACAGATACAAAAAAGGCACCTTCTCGCTATGAACATCAGTGAGAAGGAGCATACAGAGTCCTCCTGATGGCCCTCTGTGTGTGGCACAGTTTATACCCACTGTAGGAACAGTAATTTATGAGGGTAGGCTAGGGATTAGTAGAGAGCAGTTTTTCTTATAGGGCTATGCCGACTGTCAACAGTAGGAACAGTAATGTATGAAGGTATAGGGCTATGCTGAATGCTGACTGTCAAGTAGGATGGCAATAACTGTTGCAGTTCAGAGAGATGTCAATAATACAAATTAAAATTTCACTGAATGATCACTCTGCGGGTGGGTTTGTTGAGGATGGGGGAGGACCAAAATGGTGGGCCATGACCCAGAATAGCAGTTTGCACTGATTGAGATGGTAAATATGTACGAGCATGGTGTGCAAATCAGGTGAGATAGAGGCTCCAGTGCCACACAGGTCATCGGAATCGCCACCGGCTTGAACTTTTAAAAATATTCTCAGAGCTGACAAGTGTGAGTGCAAATCTGCAACCAATGAAGAATGTGGCACTCCGTGGTCCACTGGCTCTTTGAAACTGACTTCACACTCCACCTGGTCTTAAATGTTGTCTTGCTGAGTCTCAGGAAACACTGAAAGAGAAACGTGATCAGTTTTGGAGCTCACTTTAAACTTGTTCCTGTTTTTGATTGGCTGTTTAGCATTTGGGACAGGTGATGATGCTGCATTTTGAATTACAGAATTTTTCTTTACTTTTCCTTCTGGTCAAGTATGAACAGTGATCTTCATAGACACAGTTCTCTGGTTGTATCCACCAGTATTTTTTACAGTCTGATTACCTACAGATGTCTTAGGAGTGCACTAATTTGTTGTCGAGATGAATGATTTTATATGTCTAGGTTATGTAGGAAGGCAACAATTTCGTTGAGACATCAAAAAACCAATGAATGGGAATATAAAATAAAGATTGTGATAACAGATTCATCTGTAGCATACACAGGGGTTTACAGTCACTCCACTGTGAAGGAGGCATTCAATATAAAGAAGAGATTATTATGTGGCACACTAGACGAAAGTCTGAGGTAAAGACTTGGCAGGTGCTTTACCTGGAGCATGGCACTCTACAGGGCACAAACATGGACAGTGAGATGAGATAATGAGAAACGGCTGGAAGCATTTGATATGTGGGTGCAGTGGAGAATGAAGAGGATAAGCTGGATGGAAAAGTACGTTTTGGAAATTGTTGGTGAGAGAAGAAGACTGATACATGTTATAAGAGAAAGGAAGAAGAACTGGATGGGACATTCAATGAGGTGGGAATGCCTACTAACAGACACTTTGGAAGGTCTAGTTCATGAGAGGAGACTGAAATCAAGGAGGAGATACAAGACGATAGATGACATAAAGGCAAGTAGAAATTACGCAATCTGAAGAGGGTGGCAGAAGACGGAGTAACTTCATTTGAAAATCTGCCTCTTCTTGGTGAAAAGTCTGCATTTTATAACAGGGATGCCTCCAACGAATATTTCTATGCACAATGTTTGCAAGTATCATACATATGCAATGATAAATGAAGGGGCTCCGCTCCAGTCTTTATTATTTTTATCAAAGGGGAAGAAACCTCACACTAAAGGTCCTACTGGACCTTACAGCCTTAAACATTCATGGGAGAATATGTACACAAACTGGGATATGTTACTTTTCATACAATGAATAAACAATACAATCTATTAAAATACAGAGCACAACTGTATAAGATTAGAATCAATGCATGTAAGTGAATATTACTGCAGCAATCACAAATGATTTGTGATGAGTAACAAAGCTACTTAAAGTGGCTAATGTTACAACACACAGTGCCCAACGAGTGAAAGGGTTAGCATTATTTCCGATATGTAAGATCAAGAAACTTGCACGTCTGCCAAGTACACGACTGCCTTGATTAAAAAATGACAATGACCTTCAAATCTTCACAGCGTTGTAGCTCCAAGAGTCAATGAACGTCTGCCTGCAATACCATAAATAACAGTTCCCGACTTAGTGTGTGAGTTTATAAATAAAATGATCACGTGGCTACATCATTTCATCCCCTAAGGATCAAGTCTTCTCTACAGTAATTCACTTTACATAAGCAACATGAAAAGCTATATATACGACTAATACTATATGGACAAAGAGGTTCCAACGCACCAAAACACATGATTGTAGCCAATGTTAGTTCACTAAGCAATATAAATTTCATCTCTTGCATCTGTTTACACGGCGACTGAACTATCAGGAGCACTTCTAGCGATACGTACGAAAGCGCGTTAACAGTGGATTTCCTCAGTGTCATATGCCGTTCTATATTTCCATATGTTTCCACAACTATGCACTGTGATCTATTAACACAATTAGGCATGTTGCTCGCCACCCTTTCACAAATAACTCATGATAGAATAACTCCTTTAAATCCATTGCGTTCCTGCGTGTGGAAGTAGGTCAGCATACAAAAACAAACTAGGTGGAAGTTTATGACACTATAATATCCACAGACTGTAAACACAAATTGGCAAACTTCAGTTCTGATAAACACATCTCAAACAATATTCGTCATATATTAAACATAACTAGAATTTACCTCTTCACTTTTAATGACTTCTTTGAATTCTCGCTTGATTCTCTGTGCAGCAATGTTCGCCATTTCAGAAAATTAAAATATACATTAACCTGGTCGTTAATCACACAGTTTAAGATACACTAAATAATTTAAACACGCAACATCACCCAACGAACAACTTCCACTACACATAATATTTTCTGCAAGCACAGATACACGCTTAGCCAAAGATGTATGCAAAGATGATGTATCGGAACACCAAACAAATGCGTAATCGAAACAATATTCCTCAACATTTCTAGAAACAACCAAAATTAACACATATCTTTGTTGATAGAGGCAACGGAATAAACAACGATATTCTGAAAAGCAAATGTGTTGCTATAGAAATGTATCTATGAAATAGGACCTTATCAATGCAAATAAGCCAATTGTTAAATGAATTAAAGGTAATCCCCACTAGACGTCAAAAGAATGAACGTAAGGCGACGTCATCCTAAACTAAAGACAATGTTATTTCACTTAGCCCAGAACCAAATGATGAGAGGGTTGTTCTGAGATATCACCCACGATTCAAAGTGTTGAAATACTGTATCAGAATTGAGGTACTAGCATCATAGCGGATGTCCTCAACAAAGTTTCCATGGTACACTGCTTGGAAATGAAACTTCAGAGAAAGTGCCTTCCAGACATTTTAAAACATTGACGTTTATCTGTTAGAGAAAATATGGACATACAAACACACCAAACAACTTTTAGAAGAAAATATATAGAGTCTTTCTATCTTATCCAGTGTATTCGCCGTTAAAAAAGGCTATATACGGCCAGTTCCCAGTTCACACGGGCCATCGCTTCCCGTCGCACTACATCATGGCACCGTTTCCTCACAATGTATTCACACTGTCCGTCACATCATGTCACGTCAATTCGTTTAACCCAGTACCAAACAATGGAAGTTAGGTTATAGGTTACTATCATCTATACAAAAAGTCGGATTACAGTATCGGTATTGAGAAACTAGTAACGATGAAGCTTATTAATGGCCAAAGCAAACTTCATAAAGTTAGTTCCTGAGCAGTTTTCCGTGGTAAAGTGCTGAAACTGAAGCAACATTTCAAAACATTGACATTTATTTTCTAGCGAAAACATATACATACAAACACATCTAACAATATTTATACGAGAACAAATAGAGCCTGTTTACCTTGGTTATTGTATTTTTTCATTACATAATTGTAACATCATAAAACTGCTACATATTTCACCTTCATTAGAGATGACTTAAAACGTTATTTAATAAAAACTCTTTCACAAACGTATGTTCTTACTTGTATAAAGTGTGGGAATAAGCTCTGTTGAGTTATTGTAAAACCTAAACAATTTTCACTTTCGGATATCTGAGCTTATGGAAGAACACTCTATGGAAAAAATGATCAATTCGTCATAGGATATTTGTAGTTTGTAACGAAAACGAAGCACAAAAAGAAAATAAATATTAAGAAGACACAAAAGCACTACTACAACATGAATGAGTGTGCCGAAAATAGGTTAACTTCCGATGTTAGCAGTTTCTTCTGGAAAACACCTGACAAGATGTGACGGTCGGTTAACGGCTTTTGTGAATGCTGCCACTTGAAACGCATTGTGAAATGCTTTAGCGTGACGTGTCGACCAGTGTAGATTGGTCATTAAAGAAAGCTATTCGTCAATTTATGTTCTTATTGATGCACGGTGCAGGCTTTTCGTTATTAAAGATGTAATAAAACCTAAACATTTTTTCGCTCCCAGGTACTATTAGTATATCTAGCGACTTCTGTGGAAGAACATTCATGGAAAAAGTATCCAAGTCGTCATGGGACAACTCACATTCCACCTCAATCCACTTATTCAAGTGTGACTCGAACTTAAATTACTTTTTCAAAGTACTTTATTTAATTTATCCACATGTCACTTCTCCGAATTTTATATGACCACCTCTAGGAAAAATACTGCCCTATATATGACAAATTCAGTTGAGGTATGATGATATTTGCCTCATCCAAGGACAGCATTCAGTGGCATTTGTGGAGTCCTCGGTAATGCACCTTGAAGACCATATACCAAAATTATTATACTCTTTATGAGAACAGTTGGCAACTAGAGGACCCAGTCAAGTCCAGTCAGCAGAAGGTCAAACACTGGACAGCTGAAAGTATTTTGAAACTATAGTAAAGAAAATTGTTTAAAAAGTACTTTTCTGTATAAAACAATACCTTTGAGTGCCATCCTTACCACTTTTAATAGCACTGTACAAGTAACTGCATAACTCATTTAAGTTCTTAATGATTAGTATGTAGATTAAGTACATAGTTCCTACACTGTGTATGCAGGAGGGTGCACTGGAGAGAGGGAGCAGAGGGGAACAAGCTGGCCGGCCAGCACAGAGAGTTGTGTTGATCTACACAAAAGCTCTGTACACCTAAAGGCAAGCCGGCCGCGGTGGTCTAGCGGTTCTGGCGCTGCAGTCCGGACCCGCGGCACTGCTACGGTCGCAGGTTCGAATCCTGCCTCGGGCATGGGTGTGTGTGATGTCCTTAGGTTAGTTAGGTTTAAGTAGTTCTAAGTTCTAGGGGACTGATGACCTAAGATGTTGAGTCCCATAGTGCTCAGAGCCATTTTGAACCTAAAGGCAATAAATAATTTTATTTAATGAAATAGGAAATTTACAAATCGATCTTTGGCAACCTATGAAGCCTATTTTAATCAGAGCAGGAATATTCAATTCGACACAGTTTTTTGTCCGTAACTCGAATGAAAGCGTAACGCCGCTTTATGAAACTGTGATGTGAAATGTCAATTTTACCTTTCAGGCAGGTGTACACAGCAGCGGCGGCCTGTGTCGTGGAAAGCAGTTGCCTTACAGAGCATCAGCACGTGCTTTGTACTGCACAGTGGTATTTTTATAAAGGAGGAATCCAAATAAATGAACAAATATTTATCTTCACTTCGTCAAGAGTTGTTGCAATCCTGCACAGAGCTTTGTTAATTGTTATTGTAATGAAAAGAAGCTTATAACGTTTCTCTGCATCTAATTGGATCCCAAAAATCGTAAAAAGATAGTAAAAACAGGAAGTTTTTGATTGAGTTGATGGAACAAAATTTTTTTATGCTGTGTGATAGGCTTGGAGCTGTTCCATTTAGCCTTATATGCAACAAAAGTGTCGCTTGAGTTAAATGTGCCAATTTAAAGTGACAGCACCGAATATCTCATCAACAGTTCATGTAGTGAAGCTCGTCAATAAAATCTCTACGCATATCTACATTCTTTCAAAAATAAAGCATGGTCTTACAAAATCACTCTATGACCAGGCAAGTAAAATCTTCCGAAAAAGTGTTGCGCGTTTGTTAGGCTCTTAATGAACACCAGAAGCCATTTTCAGATTCTGAGATAGTAAAAAAAAATCTTATTGAACATCATTGCAGCACTTTTTGAAGAGAAAAGGGATGTTGTTGTAGTTCATGGTATTCATTGTCAGCAACAGGCAATACAAGAAGAACTGAAATTTTCTACACTACATCTACATCTACATATACGTAGATACTCCATAAGCCACTGTACTGTACATGGTGGAGGTTACCCTGTACTACTACTTGCCATTTCCCCTCCTATTCCACTTGCAAATAGAGCGAGGGTAAAACGACTATCTGTATGCCACCATAAAAGTCCTAATTTCTCATATCTTGTCTTCGTGGTCCTTATGCACAATGATGTTGCCGGTTCTCTAAATTTTCTCAACAGTGTTTCTCAGAAAGAACATCGCCTTCCCTCCTAGGATTCCCATTTGAGTTCCTGAAGCACCTCCATAACGCTTGTACCTACTGGTAACGAATTAAGCAGCCCACATCTGAATTGCTTCAATGTCTTCCTTCAATCCGACCTGGTATGGATCCCAAACACTCGAGCAGTACTCAAGAATAGGTCGCACCAGCATTCTATATGCAGTCTCCTTTAAAGGTGAATCACTCTTTCCTAAAATTCTCGCAATAAACTGACATCGTCCGTTTGCGTTCCCTACCACAGTTTTCACATGCTTGTTCCACCTCATATCACTTTGCAGCGTTATGAACAGATATTTAAATGACTTGAATATGTCAAGCACGACACAAGTAATACTTTATCCGTACATTATAGGTTTGATCTTCCTACTCAGCCGCATTAACTTATATTTCTCAACATTTAGGGCTAGGTGCCATTCATCATACCAATTGGAAATTTTGTCTAACTCATCTTGTATCTTCCTACAGTCACTCAACTTCGACATCTTACCGTACACCATGGCATCATCAGCAAACAACTGTAGATTGGTGCCCATCCTGTCTGCCAAATCATTTATGTATATAGAGAGCAACAGCGGTCCTGTCTCACCTCCGTGGGGCAGTCCTGGCGATACCCTTGTCTTTGGTGAACTCTCACTGTCAGGGATAAGATATTGGGTTCTATTATTTAATAAGTCTTCGAGCCACTCACATATCTGTGAACTTATTCCATATACTAGTACCTTCGTTAACAGCCTGCAATGGGGCATTGTGCCAAATGCTTTTCAGAAATCTAGAAATATGGAATCTGCCTGTTGCACATCAGCCATAGTTCTAAGTATATGGTGCGAGAAAAGGACAAGCTAAGTTTTGCATGAGCGATGTTTTCTAAAACCATGCTGATTTGTGGATATAAGATTCTCAGTCTCAAAAATGTTTATTATATTCGAACTGAGAATATGTTCAAGGATTCTCCAGCAAACGGAAGTTAGGGATACTGGTCTGTAATTTTGTGAGTCCATTCTTTTACCTTTTTTATGTACTTGAGTCACCTGCGTGACTTTGTGCTGGGCGAGAGATTCAAGATAAATGCAAGCTAGGTAATGGGCCAATGCTGTAGAGGACTCTTTGTGAAATCGAACTGGGGTTCCATCCTGACCTGGTGATTTATTTGTTTTCAAATCTTTCAGTTATTTCTCTATGCCAAGTATGCTTATTGCTATGTCGTCCATACAGGAGTCTGTGCGATGGTCAAACGACAGTATGATTTTACTACGATTTTCCTGTGTGAACGATTTCTTGAATGTGGAATTTAAAACTTCGGCTTTCGTTTTGCTATCTTCAATGCCACACCAGACTGATCAACAAGGAAATTCTCTGCCACATCTTTTGCGAAAGTGTGATGGTGGTAGTTGTCGTAAGCTTCGCGCAGAGATCTTTTCACAGATGCACGAATCTCTACTAACCTTCACTTGTTGTCATTGTTGCGTTCCCTTTTGAACTGAGAGTGCAACAGCCTATGCTTCCTCAGCATCCACCAAATTCCTCTATTAAACCATAGTGGGTCTTTTCCGTCATTTAACCACTTCCTAGGTACATAACTCTCCAGACCAAGATTTACGATCTGCTTAAACTTTGACCACAATTCCTCTAGACCCATTTTACTGGAACTAAGTGAGGCCAGTTTACCAGTTTACTGTCTAAGTGAGATGTTAATAACTGCTTATCTGCTCTATCTAGCAGAAACACTCTCGTAGCCGTTTTGTAATCTTAGTTGCTATAATGACATCATGATCCCTAATCCCCATTTCTATAGGTTTGGCCTATTTGTAGCTACTAGGTCTAAGATATCTCCACTGCATGTGGGCTGCTGGGCTAATTGCTCAAGACAGTTTTCAGAAAACATATTCAAAAGTATTTCACATGATTGTCTGTCTGTATCCCCTGCAAGGAATCCATAGACATCCCAGTCTGTACGAGACAGGTTAAAGTCGCCTCCAAATAGTATTGCATGAGCTGGGTATTTACGCACTACTGACCATAGACTCTCTCTGAACGGCAGTAGAACTGTCACAGCAGAATCGGTAACCAGTAACAACATCCAGTAATTAACTTAGCTTCACCTACACCTGTTATACACGACCAGATAACTTCACTGCTATTGTCAACTTCGCCCTTAGTAGAGACAATATTTTTGTCAATTGCAATGAACACTCCCCCACATATGGCCTCTAACACGTCTTTCTGATATACACTACTGGCCATTAAAATTGCTACACCACGAAGATGACGTGTTAAAGACGCGAAATTTAACCGACAGGAAGAAGATGCTGTGATATGCAAATGATTAGCTTTTCAGAGCATTCACACTAGGTTGGCGCCGCTGGCGATACCTACAACGTACTGACATGAGGAGAGTTTCCAACTCGCTACGGTCGCAGGTTCGAATCCTGCCTCGGGCATGGATGTTTGTGATGTCCTTAGGTTAGTTAGGTTTAAGTAGTTCTAAGTTCTAGGGGACTAATGACCTCAGCAGTTGAGTCCCATAGTGCTCAGAGCCATTTTTTTAGAGTTTCCAACTGATTTCTCATACACAAACAGCAGTTGACCGGCGTTGCCTGGTGAAACGTTGTTGTGATGCCTCGTGTAAGGAGGAGAAATGCGTACTATCACGTTTCCGACTTTGATAAAGGTCGGATTGTAGCCTATCGCGATTGCGGTTTATCGTATCGCGATATTGCTGCTCGTGTTGGTCGAGATCCAATGACTGTAAGCAGAATATGGAATCGGTGGGTTCAGGAGGGTAATACGGAACGCCGTGCTGGATCCCAATGGCCTCGTATCACTAGCAGTCGAGATGACAGGCATCTTATCCGCATGGCTGTAACGGATCGTGCAGCCACGTCTCGATCCCTGAGTCAACAGATGGGGACGTTCGCAAGGCAACAACCATCTGCACGAACAGTTCGACGATGTTTGCAGCAGCATGGACTATCAGCTCGGAGACTATGGCTGCGGTTACCCTTGACGCTGCATCACAGACAGGAGCGCCTTCGATGATGTACTCAACGACGAACCTGAGTGCACAAATGGCAAAACGTCATTTTTTTGGATGAATCCAGGTTCTGTTTACAGCATCATGATGCTCGCATCCGTGTTTGGCGACATCGCGGTGAACGCACATTGGAAGTGTGTATTCGTCATCGCCATACTGGCGTATCACCCAGCGTGATGGTATGGGCCGCCATTGGTTACACGTCTCGGTCACCTCTTGTTCGCATTGACGGCACTTTGAACACTGGTCGCTACATTTCAGATGTGTTAAGGCCTGTGGCTCTATCGTTCATTCATCCCTGAGAAACCCTACATTTCAGCAGGATAATTCACGACTGCATGTTGCAGGTCTTGTACGGGCCTTTCTGGATACAGAAAATGTTCGACTGCTGCTCTGGCCAGCACATTGTCCAGATCTCTCGCCAATTGAAAACGTCTGGTCAATGGTGGCCGAGCAACTGGCTCGTCACAATACGCCAGTCACTACTCTTGATGAACTGTGGTATCGTATTGTAGCTGCATCGGCAGCTGTACCTGTACACGCCATCCAAGCTATGTTTGAGTCAATGCTCAGGCGTATCAAGGCCGTTATTACGGCCAGAGGTGGTTGTTCTGGGTACTGATTTCTAAGGATCTATGCACCCAAATTGCGTGAAAATGTAATCACATGTCAGTTCTAGTATAATATATCTGTCCAATGAATACCCGTGTATCATCTGCATTTCTTCTTGGTGTAGCAATTTTAATGGCCAGTAGTGTACGTTCCACGACTCGCTAAGTACCTCATAGAGAACTTTCCTGAAGGGCAGTAAATTTGGGAACTTTGTTATGAATACTTCGACAGTTTACTAATAAAATTTGCTAATAAAATTTGTATAGTCGAAGTGTTCTTATTCTGAACGCCATTTGACTTCCCTTGCTGTTCATCAGAGCACCTCAAACTACCACCTAGCGTAGAAAACCCTCAAGTACTCTGCAAGTAGAGTAGCTGCTTCCTTTGTGTAGTGCACCCCCGGCCAATGAATATGAGTCCTAGAAATCCCCACACAATGACGAAGGTCTAGAAATCTCCAGCCAAGACCGTCTGAGAATCGACGAAACCTCTGGTTGAGTGATAAAAATTTTCTCAGGCTTCCAGCTGCGTCCAGTGGTTCAAAATCCACGAGCTTTCGGCCAAAGGATCCCGATCAACACCAAGAACTATCCTGCAATATGCGAGCTGTGCTTGTATCCTGCACGAGAGGCCTGGAGTCTTTACCACATCCACTAGCTGCCTGTACGAACTGAGGATCGCCTCAAACATTAAACTTAGTTTGATCGAACTTCTGGAGAAGACACCTAGCGACACCATAGCACTTGAGGAATCATGTGACTTTTTAAGGAAGAACAAATGTCTATTTCCGCGCTATTTTTCAGTGTTGAAAGTAAATCATTTAGGGAAGAGTTGCTAGCACTATTGCCGTTTAAAGACAAGACTGGAGGAGGAGAATTATACAAGGCCTTTGGTGGCCACATGACAATACCAGTCACTAGTTATGATAAAATGATGTCTGTTTCAACTAACTGGGCCCCAGCAATGACAGGCAAAAAAAAAAAAAAAAAAAAAAAAAAGGAAAAGGAACTAGTAAAGAGAAACAAGGATTGGACTGCCTGTACAAACAGAGGATCGCCTCAAGCATTAAAATTAGTTTGCGCGAACTTCTGGAGAAGACGACTGGCCACACCATAGCACCTGAAGAATCATGTGACTTTTAAAGGAAGAACAAATGTTAGCTTTCGTGCGATTTTTCGATGTTGGACATAAAGCATTTAGTGAAGAATTCCTAGCAATATTGGCATTTAAAGACAAGACTGGCGGAAGAGATTTATGCAGGACTTTAGATGACCTCATCACAAAATCACCAATTAGTTATGATAAAATGATATCTCTTTCAACTGATGGGGACACAGCAATGATAAGTAAAAAAAGTAACTAGTAAAGAGAAACAAGGACAAGGATTCTGTGCTTCAATCTTATCAGTGCATAATTCAGCAAGCAACTCTTTGCAAAAAAACTTGGTGCAACTCTGAATGAAATAATCGACAGCTTGATCAAGTTGATTAATTTTATGAGATCCTGGGGTTTCTGCTCTTCCGTACAGACAGTTTAAACAGTGATTCAGCGCATACTCACTCACCACAGGACAACAATGTTCTTCCTCTAAGTGAAGGTCAAGTGATTGAACGTTTTTAGCAAACAAAAAAAGAAGTAACCTCTTTCATAGACAAGAAGAAGGAGGTATCAATATTCTATCTGTGGCTTTGCTGAAAGACATTCTCAAATGTTCAAATGCGCCCAATACTGAGCAACAAGGAAATGAGAAATCAATATGTGATCTGACGCAAAGTGAGTCTCCTTGAAAAAGACAGTGCAAGTCAAGAATTTATTCACTTTCCATCAATTCTTGAATATAAAACAAATTCTGAAATAGATATTGAAGTATTTTCAGATTTTATGTCAGGTCTTGGGAACGCATTTGCAGCACGATTCTAAGATTTCACAGAGGTAGAGAAGTTGTCGCGATTCTTAAAATTGCCTTTTGAAGTTTTTTCTTTTGAAGTTTCGTCCTTAAAAGCCTTTCCTCGAAGTGGAGAATTGGACTTGAAGAAAGAAGATTTCGCAGAGGTAGAGAAGTTGTTGCGATCTTTAAAATCGCTTTTTGAAGTTTCTTCTTTTGAAGTTTCGTCTTTAAAACCCTCTCCTTGAGGTAGAGAACAGGACTTGAAGAAAGAAATTTCCTTGAGTACATATAAAACTGCAGCCAGCGAAAAATTTTGGAGTAAGCTTAATCTACAAATATTAAAGTTGCAAAAAATTTGCCATTTATCTGGCTTTGTTTGGTTCCACATATGGTTGTGAAACTTTATTTTCAAAAATAATGGTTTTGAAGAAATAGCTTCGCTCAAGATAAACAGCTGCCTACCATGAATACACTCTTCGCATGAGATGCTCACCACATGAGCCCAACTTTAAGAAAGTGGCTCATGACCACAAAGGTAATTTCTCCCATTGGGTTTAGAATACAATTGTGCCTACCTATTGCATTTCATATTATTTTGTGAATGAAAATTAAAATAAAAATTATTAAGGAATACGAACTGCTTGTTTTTGTACCTCAATAAAAATTTTCAAAAGAATCCAGACCACCTAAAATTACTTGCTGACCCTGCTCTATAAGGCTGATTCACACTACAAGTCAACAGAATAGAGTGGATCTTCATATTAAGTAATGTCATTGTCAAATGGTGGAAGGTACACACTAGACCAAATGTCAACACGGCATCATTTTCCTCAGCTCAGTACCAAATGGGGAAAATGAGGTAATGAGATAGCATCCACAATAGAAAAAGCTGGAGTACAATATCAGAACCAGAAATAACAATGATAAATTTTATTTGTGAGCAATGCAAATATCATAATGCATTTGTTGAACAGTTTTACATGGCAAATTTCTAGAAAGTGAAATAAGATTTTAAAATGTCAACATTTACTTCCTTGTGAAAATTCATGCATATAAACACATCAAGCAATGTTTAAAAGTCCACTTTCCTTATGCATTATGATTTTTTTCTGCCCAGCGATTAACATCAACTGTACTTTCCTCTTTGAACTGAGCTGAATTGAACTTGATAAAAAGTCATTTAATTAATATTATTTCATCAGTTCACATTCATATTTATACAGTGTATGTTTTGGCTCTGTTTGTTATTGCTGTTGTGGTTTTCAGTCCTGAGACTGGTTTGATGCAGCTCTCCATGCTACTCTATCCTGTGCAAGCTTCTTCATCTCCCAGTACTTACTGCAGCTTACATCCTTCTGAATCTGCTTAATGTATTCATCTCTTGGTCTCCCTCTACTATTTTTACCCTCCACGCTGCCCTCCAATACTAAATTGGTGATCCCTTGATGCCTCAGAACATGCCCTGCCAACCGATCCCTTCTTCTAGTCAAGTTGTGCCACAAACTCCTCTTCTCCCCAATCCTATTCAATACCTCTTCATTAGTTATATGATCTACCCATCTAACCTTCAGCATTCTTCTGTAGCACCACATTTCGAAAGCTTCTATTCTCTTCCTGTCCAAACTATTTATCGTCCATGTTTTACTTCCATACATGGCTACACTCCATACAAATACTTTCAGAAACGACTTCCTGACACTTCAATCTAAACTCGACATTAACAAATTTCTCTTCTTCAGAAACGCTTTCCTCGCCATTGCCAGTCTACATTTTATATCTTCTCTACTTCGACAATCATAAGTTATTTTGCTCCCTAAATAGCAAAACTCCTTTACTACTTTAAGTGTCTCATTACCTAATCGAATTCCCTCAGCATCATCCGACTTAATTCGACTACATTCCATTATCTTCGTTTTGCTGTTGTTGATGTTCATCTTATATCCTCCATTCAAGACACTATCCATTCCGTTCAACTGCTCTTCCAAGTCCTTTGCTGACTCTGACAGAATTACAATGTCATCGGCGAACGTTAAAGTTTTTATTTCCTCTCCATGGATTTTAATACCTACTCCAAATTTTTCTTTTGTTTCCTTTACTGCTTGCTCAATATACATATTGAATAACATCGGGGATAAGCTGCAAACCTGTCTCACTCCCTTCCCAACCACTACTTCCCTTTCATGCCCCTTGACTCTTATAACTGCCATCTGGTTTCTGTACAAATTGTAAATAGCCTTTTGCTCCCTGTATTTTACCGCTGCCACCTTCAGAACTTGAAAGAGAGAGAGCTATCTCTAAATCTACAAATGCTAGAAACGTAGGTTTGCCTTTTCTTAATCTAGCTTCTAAGATAAGTTGTAGGGTCAGTATTACCTCACGTGTTCCAATATTTCTATGGAATCCAAACTGATCTTCCCCAAGGTCGGCTTCTACTAGTTTCTCCATTCGTCTGTAAAGAATTCGCGTTAGTATTTTGCAGCTGTGACTTATTAAACTGATAGTTCGATAATTTTCACATCTGTCAACACCTGCTTTCTTTGGGATTGGAATTATTATATTCTTCTTGAAGTTTGAGGGTATTTCGCCTGTCACATACATTTTGCTCACCAGATGGTAGAGTTTTGTCAGGACTGGCTCTCCCAAGTCTGTCAGTAGTTCTAATGGAATGTTATCTACTACCAGGACCTTGTTTCGACTTAGGTCTTTCAGTGCTCTGTCAAACTCATCATGCAGTATCATATCTCCCATTTCATCTTCATCTACATCCCCTTCCATTTCCATAATATTGCCCTCAAGTACATCACCCTTGTATAGAGCTTCTATATACTCCTTCCATCTTTCTGCTTTCCCTTCTTTGTTTAGAACTGGGTTTCCACCTGAGCTCTTGATATTCATACAAGTGGTTCTCTTTTCTCCAAAGGCCTCTTTAATTTTCCTGTAGGCAATATCTATCTTACCCCTAGTGAGATAAGCCTCTACATCGTTACATTTGTCCTCTAGCCATCCCTGCTTAGCCATTTTGCACTTCCTGTCGATCTCATTTTTGAGACGTTTGTTTTCCTTTTTGCCTCCTTCATTTACTGCGTTTTTATATTTTCTCCTTTCGTCAATTAAATTCAATATCTCTTCTGTTACCCAAGGGTTTCTACTAGCCCTCGTCTTTTTACCTACTTGATCCTCTGCTGCCTTCACTATTTCATCTCTCAAAGCTACCCATTCTTCTTCTACTGTATTTCCTTCCCCCATTCCCCTCAATCGTTCCCTAATATTCTCCCTGAAGCTCTCTACAGCCTCTGGTTCTGTCAGTTTATCCAGATCCCATCTCCTCAAATTGTCACCTTTTGGCAGTTTCTTTAGTTTTAATCTTCAGTTCATAACCAATAGATTGTGGTCAGTCAGAGTCCACATCTGCCCCTGGAAATGTTTTACAGTTTAAAACCTGGTTCCTAAATCTCTGTCTTACCATTATATAATCTATCTGATACCTTCTAGTAACTCCAGGCTTCTTGCATGTGTAGAACCTTCTGTTATGATTCTTGAACCAAGTGTTACCTACGATTAAGTTATGCTCTGTGCAGAATTCTACCAGACAGCTTCCTCTTTCATTTCTTACCCCAAATCCATATTCGCCTACTACTTTTCCGTCTCTTCCTTTTCCTACTGTCGAATTCCAGTCACCCTTCACTATCTGAATAATTTCTTTTATCTCATCATACATTTCTTCAATTTCTTCATTATCTGCAGAGCTAGTTGGCATATAAAATTGTACTACTGTCGTAGGCGAGAGCTTCATGTCTATCTGTTTGTTATTGTAAAAACTAAATCCTTTTCTCTATCACATATCTGTCCTCGTTTATAAAAGAACAATCGATGGAAAAAAATCAAGTCGTCATGGAATATTTGCCATTTGTCACGAAAACAAAGCCAAATGACAAAATAAGAAGAAACAGAGGCACATAATTCACTACTATAACACGAATGAGCATGGCGAAAATACGTTAATTTTCGATGTACATCCCACCAACGAGAAAATCGAAAGCTTCTTCCACAGAAATTTTAAGAGGGTCATGACATGATGTGATGTAAGGCTCTGTGCCGTTGTTGGGAAGTAGAAATGTCATCATCTGAAATGAATTGTGGAATGTTCTGATGTGATGTGATTCATAATTGGTCAAGTGGAAATCAGTCTTTATCCTGAGTTACTTACTAGACATAAAAAATCAGAGTATCAATGAACTGTGAGAACTAAGTCAAGGCAGAAGGTACTTCACCTCTTGGGAAACTTGCTTTGTCCATCATCAAGAGAAGGCAGACGCATAAGGGAGGGTCTATTAATGGTCCACAGTTCAAACATACAGTGATGTAAAGGAATTATGCTATAAACGATTATTGGAACCAGCAAATTAGAACCATGTCGAAACTAGGCCACCGACAAGTCAGTTGCAGCTGGTGAAGGGACTGCATGGACAGAAGCTTCGCAATGCTTTTGTGGAGACAGACTGCAGTTGATGCTGACATGTGGCGCAGGAATATTGCAATCCAATTACGACAACCAGAAGGTCACTGACGTGTCGCAGACAATTTGGCACTACACGTTAGCTTATTTAACAGCACAAATCAGCAAGGAGAATCAGTATTTAAATACATGTGAACCAGCCTGTCGTCGTCAAACAGCTGGGCGGTGATGCAACATTGAGCCTTTGATACTCAATGCCACGCTTCTGCATCAGCCAGGACATGAACCACTGCCTGACGCCAAAGCCTCTGGGAGTCAGGGGTAACCTACAGTCGGGCACCACCCTGGGAGTGCCACGAGAGGATCCAGCCATTACTGCTCTCGCTGGGATACCAGGCATGTTCTGTGGCGTGACGTCCCAGTAGGCGCTGCCGCCAGCCACACTTAATACAGCCAGGAACCATGGGAATCTGAAGGCACGGCAGCAACAGCACAGCAGCAGGACGCGCTGTCAGTAGTCAGAGGCCATTGCTACTGGGTGACACTCCCTCATATGCTCCAAGCTGCCTATTAATGATTGTAGACAAGCCTCAGTAAAGATGTCATTGTAACTATCGTCATTCCTTTGGTTGAACGAAATCCTTTCCGAAAAGAGGATGCTAGCCTACACTAAGCTGTCAGAGCTGTCCTGTTGTAACTGGTATCAGACCTGCTGAGAATGAAAGTAAAGAAGGAGATGGACAGCCAGAAGACTGTAGCCAGGATTTTGGATCTTCTGGAACAGAGATACCCTGTACAACAAAATGAGTAAGTGCTGAACTCAAAGTTTTGTTTAAGCCTTTATGGTTGTTTTCCTATCATATCTTCATGCTTTCGTTTTGGGTATGCTGATACTTGGGTCTGTAGTAAGTAGGCAGTATAGAGAAACAAGTTTTGGCTCAGGACACTGTTCAGCAGTCATTAAATCTGGTAGCTCAGTTATGTTCAGAATAAGGGAAAGTAAGGGAGAAAAGGAGAGAAGGAATGCTTCCTAGTACCAACATCGTTGCATTGTTTACAACATTTTCAGGTAAATCATAGGAAAATCTATTTGTATTTTTTGATAATTTGGACAGAACTGCAACATTGGGAAATTATAGTAATGACCAAATGTTGAGCGTAGTCAAGCTAAAACTAGCAGGATACACTAGGACATATGTGATGTGCCACGAAAAGTTAACGGAAGCACAGCCATTCGATATTTTCAGGGAAGGGTCGGTAGACACATGTAAGAGGAAGAATAAACAGAGATACTACCGTTAGCAACTAAACAGTATGTTTCAAAATCATGGGGAGTCACTAGGGAGTACTGTAGACAGTGTTCACAAAATTCAAAAAATCACCGATTTAATATGAGCTCACAGAAGTTGCTAATGCCAACAAACCCATCTTGCAGAAAGCGGTACTAAGGGCTTACAGCCAGAAATACCTCCGAGGAGTTCGGATGAAACCACCAAAGACAATAAACGAAGCGGCAGAAACAGAATTAGTGCTAGCCAAAATTGATGTGGTCACCAAGCCACGAGAAAGGAAGGTTGTATTTAACACAGATGGTAAATGTTCTAGATGTGCCAAAAAATGGCTCTGAGCACTATGGGACTTAACATCTAAGGTCATCAGTCCCCTAGAACTTAGAACTACCTAAACCTAACTAACCTAAGGACATCACACACATCCATGCCCAAGGCAGGATTCGAACCTGCGACTGTAGCGGCGACGAGGTTCCAGACTGTAGCACGTAGAACCGCTCGGCCACTCCAGCCAGCTCTAGATGTGCACATCTACATCTACATTGCATCTACATTGATACTCCGCAAGCCACCCAACGGTGTGTGGCGGAGGGCACTTTACGTGCCACTGTCATTACCTCCCTTTCCTGTTCCAGTCGCGTATTGTTCGCGGGAAGAACGACTGTCTGAAAGCCTCCGTGCGCGCTCTAATCTCTCTAATTTTACATTCGTGATCTCCTCGGGAGGTATAAGCAGGGGGAAGCAATATATTCGATACCTCATCCAGAAACGCACCCTCTCGAAACCTGGACAGCAAGCTACACCGCGATGCAGAGCGCCTCTCTTGCAGAGTCTGCCACTTGAGTTTATTAAACATCTCCGTAACGCTATCACGGTTACCAAATAACCCGGTGACGAAACGCGCCGCTCTTCTTTGGATCTTTTCTATCTCCTCCGTCAACTCGACCTGGTACGGATCCCACACTGATGAGCAATACTCAAGTATAGGTCGAACGAGTGTTTTGTAAGCCACCTCCTTTGTTGATGGACTACATTTTCTAAGCACTCTCCCAATGAATCTCAACCTGGTACCCGCCTTACCAACAATTAATTTTGTATGATCATTCCACTTCAAATCGTTCCGTACGCATACTCCCAGATATTTTACAGAAGTAACTGCTACCAGTGTTTGTTCCGCTATCATATAATCATACAATAAAGGATCCTTCTTTCTATGTATTCGCAATACATTACATTTGTCTATGTTAAGGGTCAGTTGCCACTCCCTGCACCAAGTGCCTATCCGCTGCAGATCTTCCTGTATTTCGCTACAATTTTCTAATGCAGCAACTTCTCTGTATACTACAGCATCATCCGCGAAAAGCCGCATGGAACTTCCGACACTATCTACTAAGTCATTTATATATATTGTGAAAAGCAATGGTCCCATAACACTCCCCTGTGGCACGCCAGAGGTTACTTTAACGTCTGTAGACGTCTCTCCATTAATAACAACATGCTGTGTTCTGTTTGCTAAAAACTCTTCAATCCAGCCACACAGCTGGTCTGATATTCCGTAGGCTCTTACTTTGTTTATCGGGCGACAGTGCGGAACTGTATCGAACGCCTTCCGGAAGTCAAGAAAAATAGCATCTACCTGGGAGCCTGTATCTAATATTTTCTGGGTCTCGTGAACAAATAAAGCGAGTTGGGTCTCACACGATCGCTGTTTCCGGAATCCATGTTGATTCCTACATAGTAGATTCTGGGTTTCCAGAAATGACATGATACGCGAGCAAAAAACGTGTTCTAAAATTCTACAAGAGATCGACGTAAGAGATATAGGTCTATAGTTTTGTGCATCTGCTCGACGACCCTTCTTGAAGACTGGGACTATCTGTGCTCTTTTCCAATCATTTGGAACCCTCCGTTCCTCTAGAGACTTGCGGTACACGGCTGTTAAAAGGGGGCCAAGTTCTTTCGCGTACTCTGTGTAGAATCGAATTGGTATCCCGTCAGGTCCAGTGGACTTTCCTCTATTGAGTGATTCCAGTTGCTTTTCTATTCCTTGGACACTTATTTCGATGTCAGCCATTTTTTCGTTTGTGCGAGGATTTAGAGAAGGAACTGCAGTGCGGTCTTCCTCTGTGAAACAGCTTTGGAAAAAGGTGTTTAGTATTTCAGCTTTACGCGTGTCATCCTCTGTTTCAATGCCATCATCATCCCGTAGTGTCTGGATATGCTGTTTCGAGCCACTTACTGATTTAACGTAAGACCAGAACTTCCTAGGATTTTCTGTCAAGTCGGTACATAGAATTTTACTTTCGAATTCAATGAACGCTTCACGCATAGCCCTCCTTACGCTAACTTTGACATCGTTTAGCTTCTGTTTGTCTGAGAGGTTTTGGCTGCGTTTAAACTTGGAGTGGAGCTCTCTTTGCTTTCGCAGTAGTTTCCTAACTTTGTTGTTGTACCACGGTGGGTTTTTCCCGTCCCTCACAGTTTTACTCGGCACGTACCTGTCTAAAACGCATTTTACGATTGCCTTGAACTTTTTCCATAAACACTCAACATTGTCAGTGTCGGAAAAGAAATTTTCGTTTTGATCTGTTAGGTAGTCTGAAATCTGCCTTCTATTACTCTTGCTAAACAGATAAACCTTCCTCCCTTTTTTTATATTCCTATTAACTTCCATATTCAGGGATGCTGCAACGGCCTTATGATCGCTGATTCCCTGTTCTGTACATACAGAGTCGAAAAGTTCGGGTCTGTTTGTTATCAGTAGGTCCAAGATGTTATCTCCACGAGTCGGTTCTCTGTTTAATTGCTTGAGGTAATTTTTTCGGATAGTGCACTCAGTATAATGTCACTCGATGCTCTGTCCCTACCACCGGTCCTAAACATCTGAGTGTCCCAGTCTATATCTGGTAAATTGAAATCTCCACCTAAGACTATAACATGCTGAGAAAATTTATGTGAAATGTATTCCAAATTTTCTCTCAGTTGTTCTGCCACTAATGCTGCTGAGTCGGGAGGTCGGTAAAAGGAGCCAATTATTAACCTAGTTCGGTTGTTTAGTGTAACCTCCACCCATAATAATTCACAGGAACTATCCCCTTCTACTTCACTACAGGATAAACTACTACTAACAGCGACGAACACTCCACCACCGGTTGCATGCAATCTATCCTTTCTAAACACCGTCTGTACCTTTGTAAAAATTTCGGCAGAATTTATCTCTGGCTTAAGCCAGCTTTCTGTACCTATAACGATTTCAGCTTCGGTGCTTTCTATCAGCGCTTGAAGTTCCGGTACTTTACCAACGCAGCTTCGACAGTTGACAATTAGAATACCGATTGCTGCTTGTTCCCCGCATGTCCTGACTTTGCCCCACACCCGTTGAGGCTGTTGCCCTTTCTGTACTTGCCCAAGGCCATCTAACCTAAAAAACCGCCCAGCCCACGCCACACAACCCCTGCTACCCGTGTAGCCGCTTGTTGCGTGTAGTGGACTCCTGACCTATCCAGCGGAACCCGAAACCCCACCACCCTATGGCGCAAGTCGAGGAATCTGCAGCCCACACGGTCGCAGAACCGTCTCAGCTTCTGATTCAGACCCTCCACTCGGCTCTGTACCAAAGGTCCGCAGTCAGTCCTGTCGACGATGCTGCAGATGGTGAGCTCTGCTTTCATCCCGCTAGCGAGACTGGCAGTCTTCACCAAATCAGATAGCCGCCGGAAGCCAGAGAGGATTTCCTCCGATCCATAGCGACACACATCATTGGTGCCGACATGAGCGACCACCTGCAGATGGGTGCACCCTGTACCCTCGATGGCATCCGGAAGGACCCTTTCCACATCTGGAATGACTCCCCCCGGTATGCACACGGAGTGCACATTGGTTTTCTTCCCCTCTCTTGCTGCCATTTCCCTAAGGGGCCCCATTACATATGGTGAATATGAAAGTTTATTGCAGAGAACTGCAATGCTGTATATATGGATGGCTTGGACATGCTGAGCAGAACTGTAGTGACATAAATTTGCAGATGCATCGAAGACAGTCACAGGACAGACCTGGCAACTCGCAGTTAAATGGAGTGTCCATTGCACAGTGCTTCCAGTAAAAGCGTAAGTGCGAAATCAATAGCACACATTTTTCTTGACCATCTATTAGATACTGGATCTCATGTATGTGTGGTATGTAATGGTACATTCGGTTAAGTGAAATTAAATCTGCCGGATTGGACAATTATGTGGCTTAGCTGGGAATCACATAGCTTAACTCGGTACAACGGTAATAGGTTTCTGAGTGGGGGAAGGTAACGTCCGGGTTGATGTAGAAGTTCTTCCCATGGTCTACAGTGGCTGTTAAGTTGAGGTTATCATGTATAGCAGGACGGTAATAACACATTTTAGATGTCCTTTATACGTTTATTTAGCAATGAAGTAAGCGAGAACAACATGGAAGTACAAAAGTTGCACGGAGAGAGCATAGAACAAAGGCAGTCAAAGATGCTCAAGTCCAAAGACATGGCGCTTTACGCCCAAGGAGGTAAGAATAAGGGGAGATGGCGCTACGTATCCCAGCCGTACTACGTTTTGAAGCCATGGGGGCGTGGCTCGTTGCCATGACATTCTGACCAAAACATTGCCAGTGTGCTATAGCGCTGCGTGTATTACGGTCGCTAATTGCACCATATACGCATGTAACGTCATCAGATTGGTTGTTTCAAAGTTTTTGTTTAAAATAAAATCTCGTAAAAGCGAAATTCCGCGTTTCTTCTGATTAAAAATAGTTTTTAATGTAATATTACGAATAGCTAGCCTTCAATGTAAACGATACAATTTTGTTAATTCAGTAATAAACGTGTATCACAAACTAAATAATAGAAACTGAAAACTAAGTTAGCTATACCCTCCCTCCAAAGCCCCATAAATACATCTTGTTTGTAATACGTACTGGGACATTTCAGTTACGTTACACTACTGGGAAACACTGTTCATTACCACCAATATTCACTGAAATACGGTACATAGAATGGCAAATCTACACAGTGTCCTGTTTAGGCCTATACTTTACGCCAGTTAATGTAGTGTTAGCTTTTAATTTGGTACATGATGAAGACAAAGTGAGTTACTCAACACTTCGATTATCGACGATACGTACGTATTATACTGAAACGTGAACTTGAAAACTAAGAATTTAATTCTTTGAATTAACATACCTTTTGCAAATGTTTTGGGTGTGTAGGGAAAACTGATGGTACAGCATTTTCTCGGAGCCTTACAGTTGAAAGGGAAGTTCGGTCTATGTCCTCTTCTCGGAAATGCTGAGAACATATAGTGCTCCATTTAGACGCACGCCAATTCTTCCTCCTCACGGCATTCTCCCACAGAGCTTTCCGAGTTTTATTTTTAGGAAATCTAAAATCATACAGGAGAAAAACACGCTATAGTACAAGTACCGATGTAGCACACGTTCATTCACAATGAAGTTGTAAAATCACACTTAACGAGAAAACTTACACATGAAATGTTACTCCCTTCGATTTCGCATCACAATCAGAACGATTCGTACACCCGAACACCACACAAGTCACCATAATAGCGCAAAATCCTTCCAAAAGCGAGCGACAAGCCTATTCACACAAGCTTACAGCAGCAATGTTTTGGTCGGACGAGATGGCTACCCTCGGCTCCACATAGCTTCACAGCTGTGACGTCACGGCGTCTCTATTCTTACCTCCAAAGGCGCCACAGGGCCCCCCCCCCCCCCATCAATGTGGAGTACGGTGGAGGGAAGCTTCCTCGCTCGAACTCGTAATCATCGTGCCAGCACGCTGGTTGAACAGTTGAAGATGGCGTCCAGCGTGAAAAGTGGGCGTGTCAGAAACCGAGCTGCCAAAGCTTCATGCATCGAACTGCTGTGTAGGAGGCGGAATGTCGCTCGAAGCGTCTGTAGCGTCGGGAGGCGGAGCGGCAGCAACAGCATGCAGATCGGAATCGTCGGAAAGTAGGTCGGAGAGGGACCACGCTGGTTTTAAGCGGTTAACGGAAACTGTTTGAGTTTGCCCATTTAGATGAATTAAGGGGGGACGTACATGAAAATGACCAAATTTGTGAAAAAAATTTTATTGGCTCTTCATTTACTACATGGTATTGAAATTTCAATTACCAAATATTACGTTCCAATTCCGCTTCTAAGGGGGAAAAAAATAATAATTTGTAATAGCTTGCACAGGGCGACGCCCCCCCATCTTGGTCTTCATCCTCTCGTATATCTATTTATACTGCGTTTTTTTCCAGTTTTGTGCAGTCACAATGCAGGGAACGTTTGTGTACTACATCAAGAAGGCTGTGGAATAATATCTCTGCCGCTGGTTTTATATTCTTTGATTTATAGCGTTTGTTTACGAGTGTTTGTTTGGAATACATTTTTACGAAAGTTGTAAGTAGACTTGTTATTATATTTTGCAGCATGCCGCGTTCTAGTAAGGTGTTTAAAAAGGTTAGAAAGTGTCAAGCTTCTCGATGTAGTAAAGACAACTTGAAAACCAGCCCCATAATAACAAATGGAAACGATACTTCAACCAAGAAAGCGAGTGCTTCGAGAAGGAAAATTGACAGCTGTCAATCACTTGATGATTGTGGCTCAGACACTCAAGCTACTAGTGGTTTTAGGCTTATTGATTTGAAAATACTATCTGATATTATATCATCTGCTTGTGTATGTGCTGACTGTGGTGCAAAAAGTTTGAGATTATATGACGAAGAAAACAGAATTGGAATAGTGTGTATGTTGCATCTTACTTGTGAAAGCTGTCATTCAGACACTGCTTTTAGAACTTCGGCATCAAGTAACCGGATATATGAAGCAAATATGCGTTTAATATATGGCATGAGATGTTTGGGCATAGGCAGGGAAGGTACCAGACTGTTTTGTGGGATCATGAACATGCCACAACCAAGTGCTAGGTACACCACTGGAAATAAAACACTGCTAAGTGCTCTTCAAGAGGAAGTGGAAGAAAACTTGAAGTCCTCTGCAAAGGAAGCTGTGAAGATGAATAGTGAACTAAAGACAGAAGCAGATAACACGCCAGACACCGATTTGTGTGTGTCATGTGATGGAACGTGGATGAAGCGTGGACATACATCACTGTATGGAGTATCATCTGTCATTAGTGTTGATACTGGAAAAATTCTTGACGTTCAGGTAATGAGCAAATATTGCTATAGCTGTGTACTCGGAAAGAGAGCTGGTGAAGTGGAAGAAAATAAGTGGCAGGTTGAACACAAGAAAGTGTGCTGTAGAAATTATTCTGGTTCTAGTGGTGGAATGGAACCTGCAGCTATGAAACTTATGTTCCATCGAAGTGTGGAAAAGTACGGTGTTAGATACACAAAATACCTTGGTGATGGTGACTCCAGCTCCTTCAAAACTGTTTTGGAAAGTGAACCTTATGGTCCCCATTGTGCTATAGAAAAGTTGGAATGTGTTGGACATGTGCAAAAACGAATGGGAGGCAGACTTTTAAAATTGAAACGTGAATTGAAGGGCAGGAAACTTGAGGATGGAAAACTTTTAGGTGGTCCCAACAGACTCACAGACAAAGAAATTCATTCTTTACAAGTGTACTATGGCAAGGCAATAAGGGACAACAGTGGAAATTTGAATAACATGCAGAAGGCTGTGTGGTCTATTTATTTTCATAAACTATCCACAGATGACAAACCTGTACATAATTTGTGTGACATATCGTGGTGCAAATTCAAGCAGGCTGAGCGTGATGGCATGAACTATTCACACAAGCACAGTTTACCTGTGGCTGTTTTAAGTGCTATAAAACCAACATTTAGGTGTTTAGCAGAGCCAGACCTCCTACGAAAGTGTGTGCATGGAAAGACACAAAACCCTAATGAAAGTTACAACTCACTGATTTGGAAACGTTGCCCAAAAACAACATTTGTTTCAACAATTATTGTTGAAATTGCTGCATATGATGCTTGTTTAGTTTTTAACAATGGTAATCTTGGAAGAATAAAAACTCTACAGAGGCTAGGATTTCATCCAGGAGCTTTCACCTATTCAATATTGAAGGACATCGATGACAAAAGAGTTGCTGCGGCTGATATTACAGCCAATAAAATTGAACAGCAGGTTAACCAAAGAAGACAAGCAAAGAAGAGACTGCTTGCAGATGAAGAGGAGTATGCATATGGCTTGCACTAGTTCACACAGAGACGGTAAGACCTAATACAAACACTATCAAATCATTGATTCAGTTTTCCCGTAACTTACATTTTTATAACTTTATGTACCTTTTTCTCAAAAACCACAAAAGGTAGAGAAGTGAAATTTGGTATATGACTAGTCAGTACTATAGTGAAAAATTCTGTGGAAGGAATTTTCATTTAATAAAATAGTAAGGTATTTATGGTAGAAAATATTCCTTAAATTTGATATATTATTTTTCAGGGAAATTGGGAGACCCGTAAAAACTGAACAAAAGAAGATATAAAAATTCTGCTCCACAGAGTTTTGTAATTATTTGGTATGAAAGTGTGTACAAAAATTCATTAACATTGCTCTCACAGTTTTCTCAAAAAAGGAACATTTGTAATTACATTGTTGAAAAAAAATTAATTGTTAATAATTAAAGATGTAAAAGGTCAATAAAAATGAAAATTTAGGTTCATATGCGCATAACATTTCTTAATAACTGTACCAAATTTGGATTGATTATCTTAAAAAATTAGAGTTTTATAAAATACTTTTAAAATTACTGCAGTTTCGTGTACGTCCCCCCTTAAGAACGTATTCACTCCACGATGTAAAACGTGGTGTGGGCCCAAATAAAGTGGTTGCAAGGCCGCTCACACAGAGTCGTCGCGCAGCATCACGAATTTACATGATGCAAGGTCCTTGTGGATGAACACCGGCAGCTTGGGCTGTGGGCAAGGCAAGGGGGTGCATGTGAACGACGTGTACACATACCCGTTCCACAAGGGCCGGAATATCGATGGCCGCAGCCAGCGGTGTGTCCTCCACGTACTCTGCTGGAAGGAGGAGGGTCTCTCTGTATAGAATCTCCTCCGGCGATGGATTCAGGTCTTCCTTATGGGCAGAGCAGATGCAGAGTAAGACCCAAGGGAGGGCCTCAGATCATAACCCACCATAGCACATGAGTGCAGCTTTGAGAGTTCGGTGCCTCCATTCGACCAGGCAGTTTGACTACAGGTGATAGGATGTGGTGTGTAATTTGGCTACACTGCACAGCTCGCACAGTTGAGCAAAAAGTGTGGATTCGAACTATCCTCCCTTATCAGTAGTGAGGGAAAAATGGCAGCCGAACTTCGCGACCCACGAGGATATGAAAAGAGCGAGTGATGGTCTCTGCAGTTATGTCAACAAGAGGGACTGCCTCGACCCAACGAGTTACACAGTCGATCATAATAACATGTATTTTTGCCGCTCGGAGCTAGGGGGTTAACCAACCACTTCAATGTGGACATGTCGAAGGCGATCCCTTTGGATATTGAATTTGCCCTGTGGAGGCTGCGGATGTCTGTCGACTTTACTAAGCTGGCATGGCACACACATGCGGGACCACATGCAGCAATTGTGCAGCATGCTGGTCCAGACTAAGCGTTCACCACTGCGGTTATCATGTATCGTAGGGTGGTAATAACTCGCTTTAGATGTCGTTTATACATTTATTTAGCACTGAAGTAAGCGAGAACAAGATGGCAGTACAAAAGTGAGCGCTGAGAGGGCATAGAACAAAGGTAGACAAAGATGCTAGAGTCCAAAGATATGGCGCTTTACTCCAGAGGCGCCACAAGGTCATTCTCGATTTAGATTTTCTGTTTGTACGTCACGCCAAAAATTGACTCAGAACGTCATTAGTGAACTAGACGGGGCATCATTTCATCTTGGCTGTGTGGCCGGAATACCATTGCTGTCAGAAGTTTTACCCCTAGAGCAGGGGCAGCCACCTAAACAGCATAGAAGGTACTTTAAAGTCAACTCACAAGATATCATACCAGAAGGTACTGGAAAGATAACTGGGGTTGATGTAGGTGCTGACATGCCAGTGAATTCTTTGTGCATTGTTTGAATCTTTATTTGGAAATGGAAGCTGGACAAGATGAAGCGTTTTTCACGACTTAGTTTGCCTTAAATATGAGAAACTGAAGGAAGCAAAGTAGTTCCTGTGAGTATTGATAACTTTAGTCTAGAGGAGGAACAGCTATCATGTGGTACCCTGATAGCTAGTTCAGAAGTACTAGATGAAAATATACTGGAAAGGATTTCATGTTAAATAGCCAATACCATGACAATCTGTCAGTTTGACCACATTGAGAAATAAAGTAGTACATCTATCAGGATAGGAGAAACAAGACATGGAAAGACTTTTCGAAGAATACAGTGGGTTGTTTGATTTTCTGGCCCACTACATGTTATGCCAATAGCCCAACAGTATATTCCCGCTGAAAGTGAAGCACCTATCTATAAGTAACCATATTGTGTTCCTCAAACCCTACAGCATGTCACAGAATGCTTTATAAGTCAACAGCTTCAAGATATGATCACAGAAAGATGTAATAGCCCTGGTCCTCACCTGCCGTAATTGCACAGAAAAATTGCCAGATGGCATCAAAGCATATCGGTTCTGTTCCGACAACCTCTGCATAAATAAAAAAAACTGTGTCAGATACCTACCTGATGTGAAATGTATCAGAAACATTCCATAATTTTGGTCAGTGTCGATATTTTACAACTATGAACCTATGAAGTGAGTGTCAATTAGAGGAAGTCCAGAATATCGTCCAAAGGCAACATTCTCAAGCCCCTCTGGTCATGTCTTATAGGCTGAGAAACACACCACACACTTCCCTGCGATTATTAGATAGTGTGTTACAGGGACTAAAACTGAAGCAATGTATGGCCTATTTAGATAATGTAATGGTACACTTGAAAGATATCCAGGAACATATAGTGCATTTAGCCAAAGTTTTTGGTCGTCCATGTGCAGCATGGTAAACCATTTCATTTTACAAGAAGTTCGCTTCTTCGACTGTATTATCAGTCAGAATGGGACTCACACTGATCCATGACTTGTTGACGCCATAAAAAATTTTCCAATACCTACTACAATAAAGGAATTGTAATAATATTGAGCTCTTGCTAACTTTTATGGCAAAAGTTACAAAATTCGTCGAAATTGGAAGACCCATCACACAAGGAAAGGGATGAGATTGTGAAGCAGCTTTTCTAATACTAAGCGATTTATTGACATCTTGTCCAATTCCTGCCTTTCCAGATTTCCAGAAACATTTCATACTGTCCTGTGACTTGTATTCTTACCCTCCCACACACCACTACTAAATTTTTCTTAGTGTCTTCATTACTTTCAAAAGCTTCGAGAGGTATAAGATATACAAAAGAGTCGTAGACTCATCTCAGATGATGTTGCCCGCAGCTGGCAATGAAACGTCAGGGAGAAGTATTTCTACTATTGGACCACGGCCTCTTAGCCCAGAAGTTTTAATTACTGAAGACGCCGGCCGTGAAAGCCTACGCGCTATGAAAAGAGAAACATTTTATTTATCTTCAGTTTCTTCTAATATTCTTACAGCAGGAATTTTGATTTAACGTTGTGGGTTTCTGATGACTAAATAACTGATGAAAATTTGCCTGTATATTTTTTTGAATTTTATTCTGTATCACATTATTAAATGTCACACTGCCTTTACAATTTCCAAATTTAAAAAAACAATAATTACATTGTTGTTGACAAACTTAGAAAAACGTCTACTTCCATCAGAGCCATGCCCACTACTCTTTACATTCTGCTGAACTCACAATATTCCAAAGAGTTTGCATAACAAAAGAATTTACAAACTTTCTTGACAAAAGTAGTATCTTTACCACATTATATCATTATCTTATAAATGAATCTAGAAATAAATTTAATAATTCGCACTAGACTGTGCAATTAATAAGATAAGTTTCAAGTATGCCAGATATTTCAGAAAGAAAAATAATTTTAGCTGTATCGATTGTAACAACTTAATTTCCTTTCATACATTTTAGCCTGAAATATAATACATCGTATGCAAAATCGAATGCAATTCTTTCAGTGAAACAGCAGTGAATGTTCACCTATACAAGAATCGACAGTATACATGGTATCAGTCATTTCTATAAAAAAGGTAGTGTTACAGGAGGGTGTTCCTTTACAGACTCTAGCAGTTTAGCCTTATGTTGCGTCTTGAGTCGGAAATAAATGGACAGGAACACCACGTAGAGTGTTCAACAACGGAAAAGAAATACTGGTATATATATATATATAGTATATTAACAATATATATATATATATATATATATATATATATATATATAATATACTACTTGGATCTTTAAGTCCTAATAACCATATGCATAACATCAAAAATAAGAATGTTCTTATTCATTCTAAAGTAAAAACCAATCTAGCACCACTCGAATGGTTATTAGTACTTAAACATCCAAGTAGTAGGTTAACTAAATGGGTATTGCATCTCAGTGAGTTTGGTTTCAAAGCAATACAGCATCCTGGAAAGTCACACACAAAAGCATATCAGCTGAGTCGCAAAGTATGTGTCGTGGAAGGAGCTGGCATACACAAGGGTTGTTGTATATTGACGACTTAATGACTTGTACGTTGTTAAACTTAAGGCTGCCGGAAGTCATCAAGGGCACTCCAGGATAGGAAATCAGAGACAGAATGCGGAGAGCAGGCAAAAGTGGCAGCGTATAGGTTACTGAGTTAAATATTAACACTAGAGCCCTGCATTTCAGATGTGCTGGCAGCTGCCCCAGAGGAGAAGTTTCAGTTCAGAAAATTAACTGGTGGCTCTGTCCACTGCCTAGACCCTGTTGTAAGGCGTCACAGTAGAAAATGGCCACTGAAGTGCACGTCTCAAGAGAGGTAGCAATTTTGATGCTCTTGAGAGCTGCAACGTCAGTGAGTTGACACAGGTTGGAATGCTATTACAGCTGCCCCACTACCAAAACGACGGAGGGCGGAGCCAAGTGACGTAACACACTGTTATTGCTGGCCATAATAGGAGTTGTAGCGACGTTTAGCTTTCAACCAAACGCTTTTGATACCGAACTTTGAGTTTGTTAATGAAAAATCTAGGTGCATCACTAACTTCCGAGTAGGAGTAGGGGAGGAATCTAAATGTGTTTGGTCGGGTTGGTCCATTGTTTCTTAAGTGCCTATAGATAGGTGGGTCGACTACAGGAAGGGATAAATAGTGCACCGCCACGATTACTTAAAAACCCGTGTTTTTGTACTAAGAGAGAGTTCTCAGTCAGTTAACTGGGAAACTGACTCCGTGTCGGTCGTGGCCAGTCTCAGTAAGCCCCACCATGTCTGTTTTTATCGCTTGGAGTGCTGCTCTCAAGTTTGTACTTGTACGTGCTGCTAGTGTTCGCTACTTCTGTTAGCTTCAGATACTGACTCCTGTTGTGCAACTAATTGCCTCCTTTTCTTTTCTGCTTTTTAGAGTTAGCTTTCAGTGTAGTAGTTAGTCTGATCGCAAATAAAGAGCGTTAATTATAGCCCTGAATTCCATGAGTCTCCTGCTGCAAGAGTCCCCTCTCACAGGTGCACCGTGACAGTGTTTGGCGTTGATCCAAGTCATCAACCCGCGCTCACTGGGAATTTATCTTTCTGCATTTGCTCCTCATCGCTGGGAAACTAGAGATTGACCTCAAACCCCCTGTCTACCCTCTATCCTGTGTTAGGACACGTCATGATGGATGGATCAAAGAGCAAAGCAAAGACCCTGATTATCTGTGGTTTCACCAGGCAGTCGCAATTCAGCATGGGAGATGGAGTTTTGGACAGGAAGACAAGATGGGAACTACGCGTCGAAATGCCAGAAATATTATGAAACAAGATGCTGGGCAGGTCCAAGATTCCATTTTAGCAGGTCATGCTGGTCACAGGGCAACAGAACACAGAGTAGCAGAAAATTACTGGTCGGTCACATGCAGATAGAACTTTGATCTTTACATTACGATTTGTATACCATGCAAGCAACCGACAGGGCTCTCACCAAAGGATTGCGTTACAAAGGCTACCCAAGGTAGATAATCTATTTCAAATGATACGGTTGGAAGCCCTCATATCATCTGTGCCATACACCAGGAGAAAATCGATATGTTTTGACAATAATATATCATTTTTTAGGTTTCGTTTCCACGATAGCCATACCAAAATAGCAAGCCAAAACAGTCGCACATACAGTGGTAAACCACTGGGTTCAGAATGCCGGAGACAGTAATAACTGACTAAGGGGCAGACTCTATGTCTGATTTAATCAAGCAGTTATTCCAGTTACTATACATTAACACACTTTGCACTAATGTTTTACATCCACTGACAAACGGTCGAAGAGAAAGCGTTCGTCAGACGATTGTGAAGCTGTTAAGCTAGTACATTAACTCACGGCATAACAACTGGCATGTTCTACTTGTGTACGTTATGGGAGTGTACAACTAAAAAAATCTGCAAGAGCACATGATAGTCCCTATATGAGTTTTTTTTGGTCAGATGATGCCATCTTTTGAGTGAATAACCCTTCCCCTGGAAAAGGTGGTTTGGCAATCAATGAAAATTTTTTTTTCTAAAAGAGTAAAAAGCACTGGGTGACAGGTGAGAGAGGTGAACACCAAAGCTTTTTAATGACAGGGCATAACCAACTCGTATGTACCAAAAGGAAAAACTAAGAAGTTAGTGACACACTATCAGGATCTTTTTCAGGTTACAAAAATGATGGTATCTGTTAACGTTAATCTCCAACTTCCAATTTGCCCTATGAGAGTCCATATCAGTCAAATTAGTCCTTTTAAGGACACCATAGAGTTGCTGTCTCCACTGTCAGCAGAGTCATCGAAAGAGGGGAGGGGAAAATCTCGGAAAAAGCGAAAGGTTAGACAAGAAAAACAAGACAGCTATCCCAACACCTCAATACACACTTCGGTCACGAGCAGGAATAATAAAGTAACTATGAAATTGCAAGATAACTATGGATGCAGTGCATTTATGAAAGTTTGCTTACTAATTACTTGGACTATTTATATATTTTATGATTATATTGATTTTTTAGCAAATAATAAATTGTAGAGGATATTTTCGTGAAGGAGGCTCATGAGTGAAGAAAAGAAAATGTTTGGTATAAGTTCTAGGCTGAAGGAATTTGGATGAAACTTGCGTGCAGTGTTACTAATGGCAGTTCAACTTTAGCGCTTAAGCTGACAGGAAAAAAGGCGATATACATTTGTGATAATTTATTTATTTAGTGAAGAGTGGATCTACACTGGTTATAAAATGGTTCATATGGCTTTGAGCACATTGGGACTTAACTTCTGAGGTCATCAGTCCCCTAGAACTTAGAACTACTTAAACCTGACTAACCTAAGGACACCACACACATCCATACCCAAGGCAGGATTCGAACCTGCGACCATAGCGGTGTCGCGGTTCCAGACTGTAGTGCCTAGAACCGCAAGGTCACTACAGCCGTCCCACACTGGTTATATTCTAGGGCAAGTCAAACATCAATTGACAGCACTTGTTACGAGCAAGGTCGACAGAGTGGCACACAGCGTATAGAACTGCACCGTCAGGGGCTGTTCAACAATGGCAGCGAATGTGACACATCCGGACCGATCTTCCAATTACCCACCTCCATAACAGGAACCACCATCCTAAATATAACCCATACATCAATTCATATACCCAATCCATCCCTTGAGATTTTGCCCATAGAAGGCCTCACCTCGCCAAATAACACGTTATACCTGGCCCTGCTCGCCTCCCTAGATCGAATGTTATCCTCGCAGCAAGGCCGCACGTCAGTGGAACACCTGTTGGAGCATGTAACAAAGTACCACAGCCTGTACAATTTTCACAGTAATTGGAATCACATACTATTAGTTCCAGCAGGAATTAGGGCAAATGCCATCCCTGTCAACCTCTAACCTACAGGTTCAAAATAGTCACAATGGTATGAACCACAAGAAAATTGACTGGGGACAAAGTGCACCATGTAAAGATAAGTGCTAGTGAAGTCGTACGAATAATGTAGAAAGTGATATCGTGAATGGAGGAGCAAATATGAAGTGTAAATAGATGCAAATAAATTAGTGCTTTCATTTCAGTAAAATTCGAGGGAGAATTTTCTTTGTAGCAGGGGAGAATGTAAAAGGATAAAATTATAAACAAGTTTTGGAACGAGCAGGGGAAAACCATGTCGAAATTAGGCCATCACCAAGTCGTTCACAGCTAGCGAGGGGACTGCATGGACAATGGTTTCACAATGCTTTTGTGACAACAGGCCACACTTGTCGCCATTGCGTAATGCAGCCTGCAGGAGTGTTACAGTGTTACAAACCAATTACGACAGCTGGGATATGGAGGGGGGGGGGGCGCGACACGCTAGCCAATGCAAATAGCAAAAACAGCACGGAGAAGCAGTATTTAACGACGCGTTATCCAGCCCATCATCGTTAAACAGCTGGCCAGTGATGCGACATCGAGGCAGTACTACCCCACACTGTGCTGATGGTGCAGACATGAGTCAGTGTCTGGGCTCCAGGGGCTGCCACACACTTGGCCGCAAACCCAGGAGTACGATGGGAGGATCCAGCCATCAATTCTCTCGCCAGGATACCAACAGAAGCCCACTACACTCCACACCCAGGAGTTTGGTGCATCCGACGTCCCCATGGTCGCCACCACCAGCTACACACAGTACAGCCAGGAAACATGGGAACCCTGTGATGCAGCATTACAACAGAGCAGCAGCACACACAGTCAGCAGCCAGAGGCCGTCACCAGTGGGGGAGACACTGTTCTATTTTCCACACTGCCAATTAATGATTGTAAACAATAAAGAAACCATTGCATCCATCGTTAGTCCTTCTTCAGCAGAGAATCCTAGTCCACATTAAGATATCAGAGGCGTTTCGTTATAGTGAAAAATGACACCCCTTAGGGAAATGGCAGCAAGGGACAGAGCAGAGCACTAGGTGCACTCAGTTTGTATGACTGGCAGACTCGTTCAACATGTTGGTGAAGCTATTCCACCATCCTTTGAGGGAACAGGGCGCATCCAGCTTCAGGTTGTGGTGCACATTCAAACAAATGATGCCTCCCACCTGGAAAATGATGTCATACTTGGAACATTCAAGTGACTGTCAGAGAAGGTTGAGAAGACCAGCTTTATACATGGAGTTTCAACGAAACCTGCAGTTGCCTGTATTGTCTGCAGAACTAATCATGCCCCCCTGTTTCTGAGTCGACTGGAAGGACTGAACCATTTGCTTTGAAGGTTCTGTGTCAAGCTGATCTGTGACTTTCTGTACTTGTGGCGTAGGGTTGTGCACTGCAGGATCCTCCTAGATGGGTCAGGTGTGCACTACATATCAGGTGCTGCTGCCAAGGTCCCTAACCATGTGTGGGCTGTACACAAGAGTTTTTTTAAAATTAGGAACTCTCCATTTAGCCCAGATAACCACAGTTGCAGAGAACGTAAGTATTAATGCAAGATACAAAGGAATACCCCTTGCAACTAAGTACCAAAGTCTGAAATGTTCCTGATAACCAGTGAAATTCAGGTAATATATTTTCAGAAAGCTGGTTACAAACAGAAGTTGGTAGCAGTAACAGTTTTGGGGAAAATTCAAGTGTGTACCAAAAGTATACACTAATGCTAAATGGAGGTGGTTTATGTATTGTAGTAGACAAGACACTCAAATCCATCGAAATAGAAACTGAAGATGCATGCTAGATTTTTTGAGCAAGACTTACAAGGGAACCTCCCCATCACACCCCCCTCAGATTTAGTTATAAGTTAGCACAGTGGATAGGCCTTGAAAAACTGAACACAGATCAATGGAGAAAACAGGAAGAAGTTGTGTGGAACTAGGAAAAAAATAAGCATAATATACAAACTGAGTAGTCCATGAGCAAGATTGGCAGCATAAGGGGCACTGCGAGCGCAGGACTGCCGTGGTCCCGTGGTTAGCGTGAGCAGCTGCGAAACGAGAGGTCCTTGGTTCAAGTCTCCCCTAGAGTGAAAATTTTAATTTTTTATTTTCAGACAATTATCAAAGTTCAGGCACTCACACAAAATCAACTGCGCTCTCCAAAATTCCAGGACATGTTCAGATTTGTTTGGACATATGCAGGATTTGACGGTCTACACACGGAAAAATTTGAAAACGTTAAAAACACATGTTTTGACAGAGTACAGGGAAAACTGAGCGACTGTGAAACTGTTGCATTCATTTGTTGCAGTTTACGTAACAAACTCTTATGTTTTGATCACTTTTTTGGGAGTGATTATCACATCCACAAGAAAACCTAAATCGGGGAAGGTAGAAGAATCTTTTTACCCATTCGCCAAGTGTACAAGTTAGGTAGGTCGACAACATATTCCTGTCATGTGAAGCATATGCCGTCACCAGTGTCGTATAGAATATATCAGACGTGTTTTCCTGTGGAGGAATCGGTTGACCTATGACCTTGCGATCAAATGTTTCCGGTTCCCATTGGAGTGGCACGTCCTCTCGTCTACTAATCGCACGGTTTTGCGGTGCGGTCGCAAAACACAGACACTAAACTTATTATAGTGAACAGAAACGTCAATGAACGAACGGACATATCATAACTTTGCGAAAATAAAGAAAGTAAAATTTTCACGCGAGGGAAGACTTGAACCAATAACCTTTTGTTCCGCAGCTGCCCGCACTAACCACGGGACCACGGCGAGCCTGAGCTCGCATTAACCTTGATGTTGCCTATGTTGCGGATGGACTAGTCAGTTTGTATATTTTGCTTATTTTTTTCATGGTTCCATACAACTTCTTCCTGTTTTCTCGAGTGATCTGTGTTCAGTGTTTCGAGGCCTATCCACTGTGCCAACTTATAACTAAATCTGAGGGGGGTGCGATGGGGAGGTTCCCTTGTTAGTGCTGGAGGGTGGGTGTAAAATTGTAATTTGACCATTCTATCAATCAGCAGACTCACCTCCTCGTGCAACAGAAAATTTTAAAGGGAAACTTCAGTTAACCAATTACTGTAATTATTGGTGGAGACTTTAATTTTCCAACAATTAATTGGGGAAATTACAGTTTTGGTAGTGGTTGGCATGACAAGACATTCTCTGAAAAATTACTAAACGCCTTCTCTGAAAACTTAGAACAGATGGCCCGAAACCCCACTCATGATGGAAATACAGGATGATTACATGCTGTTCCATGTCAGACATGCTGACTGTGCGGGGTCTCCCACAGTCAGTCTTCTGAGGAGCAGGGGTACCTGTGTCTGTCAGAAGCTGGAGAAGTCTGCTGAACAGCTTGTCAGAGGGCACTTTGCGCTGTAGATATTTTTCAGAGGGCATGAGCTCACAGGCTGCGTCCATTTGCTAAATCATAGCAGAATATCATATCTGCCATTTCACGTAGGCTTCCATTGCTAAGAAGTGGTGGAAGAGAGAAAACGTAAATGTACTGCATTATTTGTACCTACAAACAGCGGTATAACAGTTAACACATAAGTGAATCCACGTTTGGTGGAAGGTAAAACACCATGGTACATATCCAGGGTTGACAAGGCTGTACAAAAAGGCACACAAACATGACGAAAACTAATGTTGCCTACAACGTGACTCGAACCACAACAGCTGACTGAATAAAACCTAACGGTAGGTACAGTACTATGAGTGGGAGATCATAATACCCTGCAGACATATTTGACGGAGCGCCATTGCAACGACTGTGCTAATATCTGTAAGCATCTCGCTGTCCTTCCTATAAACACTTGTTTATTTCGGAAAGCATGAATTTCCGGACCCATGTTCATTGCACTTTTTTCCTTGTTTCGATGAATACTAATATCTCTCAAACCATTCGATATTTCTTTTGAATACCCTATATCCCTTATGGGTGTGGGCGACAGTACTTGGGGCAAAAATAGCACTGCATCTCAAGACGCTGCATTTAACATGTTAGACATGTACGTCTGGGGCATAAAGATAAATCATCAGTGGTAGAACACAGCCCCAACGAAGGACAAACGTTCGAATCAGAGGTAACAAAAATGTTGCGATGAGCTAGAGGCTTTTGGAAGTGAGATAAGACTCCATGACAGTCCTGTCAATAGAGATGAGAGCTATCAGTTAAGCTGGGTGTGGAACCATCACTAGCAGCTATACGTCACAGACGTACCCAACAATTGACATTTCATGACTGTGGGTCAGACTGAAAGCATCAAGAGTGAGACAGCGGTCCACCCCCCCCCCCCCACCCCCCCCAAATCACAGGTCCACGAACTCCGCTCCTGAGGGTAAAAGGCGGGGAGAGACGACCACCGTTTAGCTGTACATATATGGGATGCCTCCACAATCTCGACACTTCGCCCAAGGATTACGAGTGTGATAGTCATCGAAATATTGTTGAATTTCGATGCAACCATACAGATGTATGTTCAAGACGCTTTCATCGCCAATAGAAGCATTTACAGACAACATAGTAATTAAAGTTCTTTGGGGTTCATACAGATGGAAACTTAAACTTGAAAAATCATATAGCAGTCCTTCCAAAACCTTTCAGTTCCAGCTACTTTTACCATAAGAATAATTGCCAACTTTGAGGGTACAAAAGTCAACAATTTAACATATTTGTATGTGATCATTCAGTGATGGCTTACAGGATAGGCTAATATTCTGGGGCCGGCCGATGTGGCCGAGCGGTTCTAGGCGCTTCAGTCCAGAACCACGCTGCTGCTACAGTCACAGGTTCGAATCCTGCTTCCGGCATGGATGTGTGTGATGTCCTTAGGTTAGTTAGGTTTAAGTAGTTCTAAGTATATGGAACTGATGACCTTAGATGTTGCGTCCCATTGTGCTTAGAGCCATTTGAACCATTTTAATATTCTGGAACAACTGCTCACTTATATGGAAATTCTACATTGCACGAAAGAAAGTAATTAAAATTATGTATAGAGTTTACACTTGTACATCTTGTAGCCATCTCTTTAAGTAGCTGAAAATATTTACCACACACACACGTTACGTCCAAAAACTTCAGAGGCTGAGTTTATTCCTGGCATATAAGTGACATCAATACAGTAACTATGGTGGTAGCTTGAACTAAAAACAGTGAACAACAGCTGGCAGTGTTAAGTAGTCAATGTGTGGTCATAGTGTGTCATAAATTACAATGGAGCAAAAATCGAGTGTTGAAGACATTCTCCATAACGTTTTGAAGCTTCTCAACTAAAACAATGTTGGACACATGTTGCGACTTGACTGAAGCGTGGACAGTTCTTTTCTGGAAAAATTGTTACGAGACTTGATGTTGTCAATGTGAAACTACCACAACATGACAAAGTGAAGGAAGCCACATAAAGGGTTAACGTCTTGATGACATAACTGACATTTAAACCTTGTGACTGTTTCACGTGAGTGTATGAACATTCTGTCCATTGTACTCGAGTGGAGGAAAAGTATGTACAACACCTGAAGCACAAAAACCACCATCTAAACTTTTCTCTGCTTTTTATTTTTCCAATCCTAATATATACATCAGTCCAAAAAGTTTTATAAGAATATATATATATATATATATATATATATATATATATATATATATATATATATACAGGGCTATTACAAATGATTGAAGCGATTTCATAAATTCACTGTAGCTCCATTCATTGACATATGGTCACGACACACTACAGATACGCAGAAAAACTCGTAAAGTTTTGTTCGGCTGAAGCCGTACTTAAGGTTTCAGCCGCCAGAGCGCTCGAGAGCTGAGTGAGAAAAAATGGCGACAGAGCCGAGAAAACGTATGTCGGCTTGAAATGCACTCACATCAGTCAGTCATAACAGTGCAACGGCACTTCAGGACGAAGTTCAAGAAAGATCCACCAATTGCTAACTCCATTCGGCGATGGTATGCGCAGTTTAAAGCTTCTGGATGCCTCTGTAAGGGGAAATCAACGGGTCGGCCTGCAGTGAGCGAAGAAACGGTTGAACGCGTGCGGGCAAGTTTCACGCATAGTGATGTGAAAGATTCAGTGTTTAAACCTCCTCTACCAAGAAACGTGCCAGAACTGCGCGCTCGCATCAACAATGCTTTCGAACTCATAAATGGGGACATGCTGCGCCGAGCGTGGGAGGAACTTGATTATCGGCTTGATGTCTGCTGAATTACTAAAGGGGCACATATCGAACATTTGTGAATGCCTAAAAAAACTTTTTGAGTTTTTGTATGTTTGTGCAAAGCATTGTGAAAATATCTCAAATAATAAAGTTATTGTAGAGCTGTGAAATCGCTTCAATCATTTGTAATAACCCTGTGTGTGTATATATATATATATATATATATATATATATATATATATATATATATATATGTGTGTGTGTGTGTTTCAAAATACTGTTTTGTTACAAAGCAGAAATGAATTTTCTCAAAGCCCTTTCAGCCAGCACCAACACAAGGATAGGCAGGTCAACACCCCATGTTGTAATGAAAACGACAAACAGGCATAATACTTACATTGTGGAAAGGAGAAAAAACCAGGGAGATATTACTTCACCACGCTTGAGTGAGAAGCTTGAATCATAAATTCACCAAAACGACCTCAGCAAGGAGAAGACATCACTTCATTCTATCAGCAAAGTTTGATTTCATAATAGAGTATAGCTTTCATGACAACATCTATCAGCCAGAAAAGCAACAAGCTGAAGCTAAATAAGCCATTCTTTCAAAATAGGGGGATGGTGAAGATCACTGACGTGTCTGGAGAAGTAGGCCACATTTGGTCATAGCTGGCCAAACATAACATCATTGCCTCAGACAAAGCAGTAATACTGTAAATACTCAGGCTTCCGAGCCTCAATCTCCATCTTTACGTTGCAGTACACCAGCTACAAGGCTGAACCTTTGATGTACTGGTACCACTCGCTGAGACGACTTCCATCTTCGAGACTGTCACCTGCGTGGGCTGCCATACTCGTTCACTGTCAGTTGCTGACCTGTTATAACCACTGACGAGAAGACTCGGAGACTTCTGTTTCCAACTTGCTGGGTCAAACTGGTAGTGTTTGGTGCACTGTCCATCTGCCGAATATACAGGAGGCATGCTAACAACCGCTGACCCTGACTAGTACCTGAAACAATCATTGACATCTTCACCCTTCCTTAATGAAAGGCTAAGGTGTTGCTCATCTCCACACGGTGCAGAGATGCTGAGAGATCAACTGAGCAAAGCTCTTCAATGACTATGAGACTGCTCTGATAAAAAACACAGTCTCTCTCCTGGGCATCAAGTCCTGTTGTATGCACTACACTAATCTCCAACACACCTGACACCATGATTATGTGAGCCAGACGCCAAAGGGCGGCGTCTTCCACGTTTTGTTAAGAAAGCATCAACAAGTTCTGATGACATGCGCTGCACTACCACCAACCTGAGCGCCAACACAGGGAATTACATATAATTGTAAATTTTGATGTAACAAGTTCTTGTTCCGCTAATGTTGTAGCATTAGCGCCAATACACCGGTCGGTGTGCTCCACCACACTCCACATTCTGTTATCTCAACTGTCATCTCAACCCAGGTCCCTACAAAATTGGCGTCGGAAGTGTTTGCGTCTGCCGCCGCCGCCGCCGCCATAGGAGGACCATGTCTGCAGCAGCATCGGCGTCAGCAGGTGGGATTCCATCTCAATGCCATACAGAGTGGCGAGTGAACGTTTTTCTGTTGGGTTTTCTAATCGTGTTCTTGTTTGTGGTCATGTCAGGTAGCAGGGACGTTTATTCCAATCACAGAGTGCTTTCATTGAAATAGAAGGAAATTGCAGGCTTATCATAGATTAGAGGAAATAACAGGGAACTATATTTAACACCAGTGAGGCGCAAACTTTGTAAGCCATGAGTTTCCATGAATTAAGTTACTATCAGTTATGGTGAAGATTTAGGCACATAGCGCAGGACTGTTGTAATTTAAGTGAACACTGATAAGCCAGAACATTATGATCACGGTCCACAGCAACGTTGGATGCTGACTGGTGGCGTATCGGGCACTTGAGTCAGTAACAGAAACATGTAAGTGGAGTAGACACGGACAGTGGATCATCCTAGGGAAGATATGGGCTGCAAATGTAGAAATACATTGAGTTAAACGACTTTGACAAATGGTAGATTATTATTCAAATGGTTCAAATGGCTCTGAGCACTATGGGACTTAACTTCTGTGGTCATCAGTCCCCTAGAACTTAGAATTACTTAAACCTAACTAACCTAAGGACATCACACACATCAATGCCTGAGGCAGGATTCGAACCTGCGACCGTAGCGGTCGCGCGGTTCCAGACTGAAGCGCCTAGAACCGCTCGGCCACCCCGGCCGGCGATTATTATTAAGCAGAGCCTTTGGGCGAGTATCTCTAAAACGGTGAAGCCAGTCGAATGTTCACTTGCTACTGTCGTGAGCATTGCAGGAAGTGGCAGAAAAACGCTGAAACTATCACTAAGCGCTAAATTGTTGGACGCTCACGACTCTTCACGGAATATGAAAATCGGAGGCTTCTCTGCTCTGTAAAGTGGTATGGATGGTGGTCTGTGGCATCTCTGCTGTAAGAACACAAAGCTGGTGCAGGCACATGTGTTCGGAGCACACCAGTTATCGTACATTATTGAACATAGAGCTTCACAGTAGACTACCCTTATGTGTTCACATGACGACCCAACGACATCTTCATTTAAGATTGCAGTGGGCATGGGATCATGGCAACGTGTCGGCTCTTCGGGTGAATCGCATTATTGCTACACTAGATCGATGGTCGTCACCACAGACGCTGTCATCGAGACGAATGGCGACTCGAAACGGGCAGCGCGCTATGTATGCAGGCTGATGGGAGCAGTATTATGCTACAGGAGAGTTTTCTCCTGCGCTTGCAAGAGACATGTAGTAATCGAAGACACGCTGACAGCTGTGAAACACCTGCAGCCCTTCATACTTGATGTCCTCCCCGAAGACGATGTCGTCTTTCAGTACTATAATTGTCCGTGTCTCGGAGCCAGAACCGTGCTACAGCGGTCTGAGGAGCAGTATAATGAATTCACGTTGATGTCTCGACAACCAAATTCGCCAAATATACGAGGCGTGTTTTTTAAGTAAGTACCGTTTAGAAATTAAAAAAAAACGTGCTAAGATATCTCAATAATTTTATTTTTACATGAAAGCCTGTACCTTAATCTACTTTTCTACATAATTTCCGTGAATATTGAGGCACTTGTCATAACGTTGTGCCAGTTTTTGAATAACCTCCTCGTAGAAGTCTTCCGCCTGACTGCATCACCACTGTTTTGACTTCGCCCAGGTGTTTCTTCAAGTGCAGGAACAGATGGTAGTCACTGGGCGCAAGATCGGGGCTGTACGGAGGATGATCTAGTTTCCCATCGAAAAGATGTGATGAGATCTTTGGTCTGATTCGCCACATGCGGACGGGCATTTTCTTGCAGCAAAACGAAGCCTTTGCTAAACTTGCCACGTCTTTTGTTCTGAATTGAACGGCGCAGATTGTGCAATATCTTACAGTAAGCTGCTGCATTGATTGTCTCATTGCGCGGCAGAAGTTCCACAAGCAATACTCCTTTTCTGTCCCAAAAAATTGTGCACATGATTTTCTGGGCAGAAATTGTTTGCTTAAAATTCACTTTTCTGGATGAATCTCAATGCCACCATTCCATGGACTGTTGCTTTGATTCTGGTGTGACGTAGGCCACCCATGTTTCATCGCCCGTAACAATTTGGCGTAAGAAGTCACCACCGTCATCGTACGGTTCAGGGAAAGTCAATGCACTGTCTAAACGTTTGGTTTTGTGGACATCCGTCAACATTTTCGGTACCCAACGTGAGCACAATTTACGGTAATTCAAGTGCTCGGTCACAGTGCCATACAAAACACTACGAGAAACCTTAGGAAAATCATCCCGCAAGGAGGAAATCGTAAAGCGTCTGTTTTCTCTCACCTTATTGTCCACTTCCTGCATTAACAACCGAAGGGTGCCCACTCCGTTGTTCATCATGCACATTTGTGCGGCCATCTTTAAATGCTCTCACCCACTTTCTTACCATTCCATCACTCGTAAAGTTTTCTACATAATAAGCACAGATCTCACGATGCATATCGATCGCTTTTAGGCCTTTAGCACTAAGAAATCTTATTACAGCCCGTACTTCACAGCCGGTGGGACTCACGACTATCGGAGGCATCTTAAAAACTCAGTACACAACATAAACAAGGAAGAATCAGACTGTAATGGCATCAGTGTGTAGACAACAGATGTAGGTGCCCAGTGCACATGCGCAGAACGCCGGCCTCTGCGTTGCGGCCGCGGTGTGGTAAAATGGTACTTACTTAAAAAACACGCCTCGTAAATCTTATGGAACCCATCTGGGTTGTTATCGGACGCCATCACCACGTACGTGAATCAGCGGCATGTTATTTACGCGAATTACGTGACCTGCGCGTAGACGTCTAATGCCACATACCACCACAAACCTACCAACAAACTGTCACATCCTTGTGTCAGTGATGTATTTCGTTCCAAAGTCAGACAATGAAGTCATTAAGCAGGTGGTCATAACATTTTGGCTTATCACTTTAGGTTTCCCCTATTTTTCTTTTGTAATGGCAGTAGCGGAATGCGAAAACTGTGGAAACATGTGCTGTTACTACGTTTGAAACTATCACTGTTTTAAGAGTGACTAAAAACGTATGAACACCAAAAAGAGGACGTGCATAAGCAAATTGAAACCTTACATGCTGCTTTACAGTAACTACATTCAGTGTGAGGAGAAACAAAAATCAGGTTAAGTGCATCCTGCCCTCTTGTCGATCTATCAGTAGCAGAATTAACAAAGCCTTTTTCCGGAAAAACAGCGTAGAATGCCACTGTTTTCATTAGAGATTAATTAGCCACATGTATGCACATGGCTTACTTATGGCTAATGGGCGAAGTTAAAGCATGCAGTACTTAGAACACAGGAAAGTTCCAAATGATGGTTTGCACCAGCGCTATCGGAAGCAAAACAGCATTTTTGTTTTGTTTTTTTTTTTGTTTTTTTTTTTTAGATGGAGAGAGAAACTGAGTCTTTTAGAAGACGAATGAGCCAGTGTAATATTTTTCGGACAGAATAAGGGAGATTAATCAACAAACGTACAAGCTGACACAAAGAGTGGAAACTGAAAATAGCGTTCTCGGTGTTTTCTTGTGGGATATTTCAGTCGACATGTCATCCTGAGTCTGGACGGAGGATTCATCTGACCTGGCCAAAGCTATCAGAATCGACATACGATTGGAGGAAATATGTATTGCTATGAAAGGGTGTAATGACTGTTGGGACTTGGCCTTTGAATTCATGGTTACAGACGTGAATGTAAGGGTAATCTGCAAAAGAAATGATTCCAACCAGATTGTTATAAGTGTGGTAAAGTCGATCATAAGGTGCAAGAGTCCAAGAATAAGAAACAAGGAAAACAGAGAGAAAGCACCTCTTAAACACAAAGGGAAAAGAATGACCCATTGCAAGACATTCGCAGTAGAACGGAAAAGTGCACACACATATCCACAGACAGAATGAAGTATAGGGCAAGGACCGTAAGTATTTAGTAGACAAAGTTGTGGATGTGTCAGTCATTAGTCTGGACTTCTTGAGGAGGAAGAGACTTACGTTTCCATGATATAGGTTGCATGGAGTAGGGAGCAATGACATAAAGTCTTCAGCAACAACACATCTTGACTTTAACGTTGGACCTAAGACTTTTCGAGAATATGTGGAAGTGTTTCCAAATGTTGCTGAAGGTTATTCTGTGAGTCTCAGACTAGACTTTCTCGATAAACGTCAAAATCTATCTTTCGTGGTATAAAATTGAACTCAGTGGAACTTTGTTTATGCTGGGAACAACAACTGCAGGTGAGGCAATGTTGCAAGATACACCAGTGATGGAAGTGTCACCAACTGATCTGCTAAAATGTGTGCTAAAGGTTGGTTCCCATGATAATATGGAAAGCTTGTTTGCATTCCCGTAGATGCTGATGTACCCCCAAGAAGTGGTGTGTGTGTGTGTGTGTGTGTGTGTGTGTGTGTGTGTGTGTGTGTGTGTGTGTGTGCGTTGGTAGAACCAATATGAAACAGACTCAAACAAAATGCATTGTTTTGCATGCAGAAGTGTAGCATGCATTAGTAAATAAATGGAGAATTTATGGTTACTTTGAGCCTAGATAATTTTATCATCAGTCGCCCAAAGGGCTTAATGATTGCCAATTTAGATGCTCTGTATGAAGAAGACATTGGTAGGTCATTTGATGACCAGATCCACCGGCAAGCTGTTAATGCATCAGCATTACATAAGAAAGAGAATCACTTGCAAAGAAGTGATAAACAAGCGATGAAAGCTTTGTTACTATGATTTTCATATTTATGTAACTCAAATAGTCCTCTGACTGTGATTCCTGTTACGCAATATCATATAACCATACACAACAATACTTTTGTCTATAGAAAATCATACCATCTTTGTAGTGCCTCGAGAATTTCGGGGTAAATTCTAGAGACCCTCGTATTTCCACCGTCTCGAACACGCGTTATTTTAGAGATGAGTGTGGTAAAGTAGAACTGTGTCTACTGCAACACAATTATGTGGGTGCAGGACGGACGTGTACCGGACGGATGAGCGATGCGGTCCGGTAGTCGCCGAGCCCGCCTAAGAAGTCACACGTCCGGCTCAAGGAATAAACGCGCAGTAATCCGTGCGACGTCCAACATTATTGTGTGAACATTTGAAAGCTGTTGAAAGAAGAGAAGAGACAATTACTTATTCATTCATTCTCTTACTTTCGTAAGGTCCGGACAGTTGTCTTGTTAAACTTGGAGAGATTTGTAGCCTGCATTTATGGAAAAATGAATGTGATAGTTTCTGACGAACTGGAAGGTGTCGAGCTTAAGAAAAGTGTTTTAGCTGTATGAAAACTGTTATGTGTGATGAAAATACAGTGAGAGTGAATTAAAAGTATTCTAGAGTGTACGGAGTTATTTTAAAAGTATAAAAAATTTCTCCAAAGAAGCATCTTATCTTTGTAGATGAAATTGCGCAGGACATCGCAGCCGTCTATCATGAAAAGAAGATCGGCGAAGCAACTCCAAGTAAGTTCGATAACCAAGGGGGAGTGTGAGTCTTCCACACCAGTACCACACTGCCACCCTTAATCACTGGGAACTGCTAGATCTTCCGAAGCATTTGCAACTGTTGAGGGAAGAATTTATTGACCAGTAAGTGGTAGAGGGAATAACAGAACACATAGTGATAGTCCCTGGAGCGCAAGTATCGTCATCATCCCAAAAAAGTCACAGGATGGTGCTAAGAAAAACAGATTCTTTTGCAATTAAAGATAAGTGTTGCCAAAAAAATTACTGACACATCTAGTGTCCCGAATATTACAGATACATTACATAACCTGGCTCAGTGCAAATTCTTTCATTAAGAAGTGAGTACCCCAACAAGAAGTATTTCTAGAAAACAGACCAAAAACTACTGTCACGACACCATCAGGTGATTACCAGTGCCAAAAAATGCTATTTGGACATAAAATGCACTGGCTACATTGCAGAGACTGTTAAATGGCGAATTTCACGTATCGAAACCTAATGCACACTGAAGCACCAAAGAAACTGGTATAGGCATGCGTATTCAAACACAGAGATACATAAACAGGCAACATACGGCGCTGCGGTCGGCAACACCTATATAAGACAACAAGTCTGGCGCAGCTATTACATCGTTTACTGTTACTAGAATGGCAGGTTATCAAGATTTCATTTAGTTTGAATGTTGTGTTATAGTCGGCGCACAAGTGATGGGACACAGCATCTTAGAGGTAACGACGAAGTCAGGACTTTTCCATACGATCATTTCACTGTGAATATCAGAAATCTGGTAAAAAGGCAAATCTTCGACATCGCTGCAGCTGGAAAAAGATCCTGCAAAAATTGGACTAACGATACCTGAAGACAGTCGTTCCACGTGACAGAAGTGCAACTGTTCTGCAAATTGCTGCAGATTTCAATGCTGGGTCGTCAACAACTGTCAACGTATGGAACATTCAACGAAACATCATCGATATGGACTTTCAGAGTGGAAGGCCCACTCGTGTACCTTTGATGACTGAATGACACAAGGCTTAACGCCTTGCCTGGGCCCACCAACACCGACATTGGACTGTAGATGACTGGGAAAATGTTACCTGGTCGGATGAGTCTCGTTTCAAATTGTATTGAGTGTATGGAATTCGTGAAACGTTTAGTTGAAGTGTGACAAAGAATAAAAGGAGCCAAAAAAAAGCTTTAGAACATCAGGAACAGATAGGTCAACATATAGAGAAGCTGCCACTACACAGAGTTGGTCAGTGCTTGCTATTAATCAACCTATATCCACCAAAAGCAAAACTAAAAAGTTTCCCACTATGTCCCATAGCCTGTACCAAGTCAGTGAAATGACTTCACTGTTAAATGTTAAATAGCAGTTGCCAAAGAAAACATCTGGTATTCAGATAAGCCAGGTGCAATCATTTAAAGGAGTTGTCGAGACTTAATCACAAATTCCTTTAGTAGTACTACCCATGTTGTATTAGAGTTCGCTATATATTCGTTATCTTTAAGTATTACTGTGTACTTATTGTATTTATTGATGTATCATATATGATAGGGTTCAGAAGTTTGTACTGAGTAGACTAGAGAAATTAATGAAACAATCCTTCTTCTTAGGTGATACACCAGTGTGGACATCCAGGAAGGTTGTAGCAGTCCTGATAATGATTCACTTTATTAACGAAGCAGTGCTTCATACAGTTCAGAACCAGCTGCACATTTCTGGGATATTGTTCTCCAGGCAAACGGAAGTACCATTAAGTAGTCATTAGTGAACATTAAAACTAACTTTTGACATATGACACTGGGTTATTTTCTGGGGTAACTTAACAAGCGAAGGTAAAGTTTTCCTAGCGCAAAAACGTGCAATACGAATTATTATTGATGTGACCTCGAGAACGTCCTGCAGAGGGCTGTTTAAGGAACTGAGGATATTAACTGCTGCTTCCCAACATATTTATTCCTTAATCAAATTTGTCATTAAATATATGTCTTTTTTCAGACTAGGAGCTCAGTTCATGGAATGAATACTAGAAATAAGAATAACTTTCAGATAGATTTATAGACTCTTACTTTAATTCAGAAAGGCACCCACCATTCAACAATACACATTTTCAGTAACATGGCAGCAGCCTAAAAAGTTTAAGTAATAATAAAGTCCAGTTTGAGAAGAGTGTAAAGGATTTATTGGTGGCCAACTCCTTCTGTACCATTGATGCATTTCTTAGCAGAACTGATTGATATGCGCATATTATTAATAATATTACATAATGTAAACATTGTGTACAATCTGACTTCTGTACAAATTTGGTGCAGTAATGCAAACATTATAAATATGTGCTGCAAAATGTTTTTTGTTTTATTTTTTTCTATGATGATGTGTGGCTACAATAGTGTAAGAATTATCACATGCACCCAAAAGTACTGAACATTGAATACAAGATGACAAGTTTTATATCCTTTTAAATTTAAATATTGCCTAAAAGGGCAATTTAATTTGGGATATGTCGAAGGTACATTAGCATATCTGTTCTTATTTCTTAAATATTTATTGTGTATTCTTGGTGCAGTAATGCAAACATTATAAATATGTGCTGCAAAATTTTTTTTGTTTTATTTTTTTCTTTGATGATGTGTGGCAACAATAGTGTAAGAATTATCACATGCACCTAAAAGTACTGAACATTGAATACAAGGTAACAAGTTTTATATCCTTTTAAATTCAAATTTCTGGCACAACTTGACTAGAAGAAGGGATCGGTTGGTAGGACATGTCCTGAGGCATCAAGGGATCACAAAATTAGCATTGGTGGGCAGCGTGGAGGGTAAAAATCGTAGAGGGAGACCAAGAGATGAATACACTAAGCAGATTCAGAAGGATGAAGGTTGCAGTAGGTACTGGGAGATGAAGGAGCTTGCACAGGATAGATTAGCATGGAGAGCTGCATCAAACCAGTCTCAGGACTGAAGGCCACAACAAAACATTGTTCTCCAACGTGTTCCCAAAGGATCTCCTCATTATTGATAATTTCGAAAGAAAAGTAGATGGAACACAATCTACGAAATGAAGTGTATTTGCAAGTTACAGGAGTTAGTTACGGATTTACATAAGGGAGGACAGAACGAAAATGTTTATGAGGAAATAGACAAAAATTACAAGCTAAGACAGTTTTAGGTGATAGATTAACAGCACAACTAAACTAACTGACAGAAACAGTACCACAGACATCAGTCAGGAGAAGAAAAGGATATTGTATGCGGGACAGAAGTTGTTAAAAACCGTAATTTGCATGGCAGACAATGAGGAAATACAAAATTAAATGACACACTAGAACAAATGTAGGATAGGCCAAATTCCTCTAGAATTACAGTTAGATAGTTAATTAGTTAGTCTCATGTTCCAAGGATTATTTCCACAATAAATTGTAATTATGTGGAATGAGGCATGTTACATATACATGGCAAATTAATTTTTAAACATGGCTTCATGCCGAACATTTATCTAGTTTTTTCCTTCCTTTTCCATTATTATCTAAAGATATGAGTTAGCATATCTTACCCACCACCATTTGCACATTATAGTAACAGAAATCCATCTACAGAACAGAAGTTGTCAAGGAGAAACTTTTTTAGTTTGTTTTCAAATTTTACTTTGGTGTCTGACAGACATTTTATATCGTTGGGTAAGTTATACAAATTTTTGTTGTAGAATTATGCACGAATTTTTGTGCTAAGGACAACTCTAATATAGAGTAATGAATGTAATTTTCCCTTCTGGTATTGTAATTATACACTGAAGAGCCAACGATACTGGTGCATCTCCCCTATATTGTGTAGAGTCCCCACAAGCACGCAGAAGTGCCGCAACATGGCGTGGCATGGGTTTCACTAATGTCTGATGTAGTGCTGGAGGGAATTGACATCATGAATCCTCCAGGGCTGTCCATAAATCTGTAAGAGTGGTGGAGGGGGAGGGGGGAAGGAGACCTCTTCTGAACAGCACATGGCAAAGCAACCCAGATATGAATTATATTCATGTCTGGGAAGTTTGGTGGTCAGCGGAAGTGTTTAAACTCAGGAGAGTGTACATGGAGCCATTCTGTAGCAATTCTAGCCGTGTGGCATGTGGCACAGTCCTGCTGGAATTGCCCAAGTAAGTCGGAATGCATAATGGACACGAATGGATTCAAGTGATCAGTCAGGATGCTTATGTACGGGTCACCCGTCAGGGTCGTGTCTAGACGTATCAGGGGTCCCTTATCACTCCAACTGCACAAGCCCAACACCATTACAGAGAGTCCACCAGCTTGAACAGTCTCCTGCTAAAATGCAGGGTCCTTGGATTCATGAGGTTGTCTCCATACCAATACTAGCCCATCCGCTTGATACAATTTGAAACGAGACTCATTCGACCAGGCAACATGTTTCCAGTCATCTAGAGTCCCATGTCGGTGTTGGTGGGCCCAGGCGAGGTGTAAAACCTTGTGTCATGCAGTAATCAAAGGCACACGAGTGGGCGTTCCACTCTGAAAGCCCATATCGATGATGTTTCGTTGAATGTTTCACACGTTGATAGTTGTTGATGACCCAGGATAGAAATCTGCAGCAATTTGGAGAAAGGTTGCACTTCTGTCTGTCTTCAGTCGTCATTGGTCTCGTTCTTCCAGGATCTTTTTCCAGCTGCAATGATGTCAGAGAGTTGATGTTTTACCGGATTCCAGATATTCATGGTACACTCGTGAAATGGTTGCACGGGAAAATCCTCACTTCATCACTATCTCGGAGATTCTATGTCCCATTACTTTTCCATTGACTGTAACACCACATTAAAACTCACTTAAATCTTCATACCCTGCCATTGTAGCAGTAGTAAAGGATCTAACAACGGCGCCATATATAGGTGTTGCCGACCGTCTTCTACATTTTCACATATCTCTGTATTTGAATACACATGCCTATACCAGTTTCTTTGGCATTTCAGTGTAGATATAATTATTGATACAGATACAGATAGCCATACCATAGGTGTAACCTCAATGGAGGGGTATCTGTTGAGAGACCAGACAAACATGTGATTCCTGAAGAGGGGCAGCAGCCCTTTCAGTAGTTGCAGGGGCAACAGTCTGGATGACTGACTGATCTGGCCTTGTAACACTAACCAAAACAGCCTTGCTGTTCTGGTACTGCGAACGGCAGAAAGCAAGGGGAAACTACAGCCGTAATTTTTCCTGAGGGCATGCAGCTTTACTGTATGATTAAATGATTATGGCGTCCTCTTGGGTAAAATATTCCGGAGGTAAAATAGTCCCCCAATCGGATCTCCTGGCGGGGACTACTCAAGAGGATATCGTTATCAGGAGAAAGAAAGCTGGTGTTCTACAGATCGGAGCATGGAATGTCAGACCCCTCAATCGGGCAGGTAGGTTAGAAAATTTAAAAATGGAAATGGATAAGTTAAAGTTAGATATAGTGGGAATTAGTGAAGATCTGTGGCAGGAGGAACAAGATTTTAGGTCAGGTGAATACAGGGTTAAAAATACAAAATCAAATAGGGATAATGAGGGAGTAGGTTTAAAAATTAATAAAAAAATAGGAGTGGAGGTAAGCTACTACAAACAGCATAGTGAACACATTATTGTGGCCAAGATAGACATGAAGCCCAATCCTACTACAGTGATACAAGTTTATATGCCAACGAACTCTGCAGATGACGAAGAAATTGACGAAATGTATGATGAGATAAAAGTAATTATTCAGGTAGTGAAGGGAGACGAAAATTTAATAGTCATGGGTGACTGGAATTCGATAGTAGGAAAAGGAAGAGAAGGAAAACTATTAGGTGAATATGGAATGGGGCTAAGAAATGAAAGAGGAAGCCGCCTGGTAGAATTTTGCACAGAGCATAACTTAATCATAGTTAACACTTGGCTCAAGAATCATGAAAGTAGGTTGTATACATGGAAGAACCCTGGCGATACTAGAAGGTTTCAGATAGATTATATAATGGTAAGACATAGATTTAGGAACCAAGTTTTAAATTGTAAGACATTTCCAAGGGCATATGTGGACTCTGACCACAATCTGTTGGTTATGAACTGTAGGATTAAGCTGATGAAACTGCAAAAGGGTGGGAATTTAAGGAGATGGGACCTGGATAAACTGAAAGAACCAGAGGTTGTACAGAGTTTCAGGGAGAGCATAAGGGAACAATTGACAGGAATGGGGGACAGAAATACACAATAAGAAAAATGGGTAGCTTTGAGGGATGAAATAGTGAAGGCAGCAGAGGATCAAGTAGGTAAAAAGACGAGGGCTGGTAGAAATCCTTGGGTAACAGAAGAGATAATGAATCTAATTGTGAAAGTATCTAACCAAAATTGTTGCCTTTTATTCTGTGAAAGTATCAGTGATAAGATTGTTCTGAATTAATCATTCAGCAAACCTGCATCTGACTGCATCTGTGAACTTGTTTCTTGCACTCCTCCATTTTGCCAGAAATGCAACATGTATTTGACTCAGCAATAAAATTTAAGAGAGTAATGGCATTGATGGTACTGGAAAATTAACTTTTGGCCCTGGTGTTTACTTGGTTCTTTCATCGGTGGGTAACTGTGCTCTACTACTCATTTTCATATTCAATTTAAGCAAAGGATTTGTATTATGATTCAGGCTCTTAGACTGAAAGACATTGTTGATATCAATATGTATATTGTTAAAATTTTAAGTCATACACAAAACCTACATTTCCAACATTTTTTGTAGCACGAAACAATCTTACAAAAAATTATACCAATTTCTTACTGTGTCAAACCTTCGACTTACAAATCCTAACTCTGAATATTATCTAACAAAACCAATTTGAAATCATTATATACCTTCTCTCATTTACATGCTAAGGTTTGGTCTGGGGCAGCGAGCGCGACCTACCTCACAGCTGTCACCACACCTCTGCTTCCTCCAGGCATCTACCTGTGACTTCTCGGTTTTTTACTGCACATGCCCAGCTTTCTTAACCATCAAAGAACCTTCTGCTCAAAGATATTATACTCGTTCCACCTTGCAGTTGGCAACTACCGACTATTTTCTGGAGCTTCCCTGATCAGACCTTAGCACATACCGTTCAATTGATGAAAAGATGAAATACACAAATTCAGTAAATGAAGCAGGCAAAAAGGAATACAAACGTCTCAAAAATGAGATCGACAGGAAGTGCAAAATGGCTAAGCAGGGATGGCTAGAGGACAAATGTAAGGATGTAGAGGCTTATCTCACTAGGGGTAAAAAAGATACGGCCTACAGGAAAATTAAAGAGACCTTTGGAGAAAAGAGAACCTCTTGTATGAATATCAAGAGCTCAGATGGAAACCCAGTTCTAAGCAAAGAAAGGAAAGCAGAAAGGTGGAAGGAGTATATAGAGGGTCTATACGAGGGCGATTAACTTGAGGACAATATTATGGAAATGGAAGAGAATGTAGATGAAGATGAAATGGGAGATATGATACTGTGTGAAGAGTTTGACAGAGCACTGAAAGACCTGAGTCGAAACAAGGCCCTGGGAATAGACAACATTCCATTAGAATTACTGACGGCCTTGGAAGAGCCAGTCCTGGAATACTCTCTTTCAAATTTTGAAGGTGGCAGGGGTAAAATACAGGGAGCAAAATGCTATTTACAATTTGTACAGATACCAGATGGCAGTTATAAGAGTCGAGGGGCATGAAAGGGAAGCAGTGGTTCGGAAGGGAGTGAGACAGGGTTGTAGCCTCTCCCCCGATGTTATTCAATCTGTATATTGAGAAAGCAGTAAAGGAAACAAAAGAAAAATTCAGAGTAGGTATTAAAATCCATGGAGAAGAAATAAAAACTTTGAGGTTCGCCGATGACATTAGATTAGGAAATGAGACACTTAAAGTAGTAAAGGAGTTTTGCTATTTGGGGAGCAAAATAACTGATGATGGTTGAACTAGAGAGGACATAAAATGTGGACTGGCAATTGCAAGGAAAGCATTTCTGAAGAAGAGAAATTTGTTAACATCAAGTATAGATTTAAGTGCCAGGAAGTCGTTTCTGAAAGTATTTGTATGGAGTGTAGCCTTTTATGGAAGTGAAACATGGACGAAAAATAGTTTGGACAATAAGAGAATAGAAGCTTTCGAAATGTGATGCTACAGAAGAATGCTGAAGATTAGATGGGTAGATCACATAACTAATGAGGAGATATTGATTAGAATTGGGGAGAAGAGGAGTTTGTGGCACAACTTGACAAGAAGAAGGGATCGGTTGGTAGGACATGTTCTGATGCATCAAGGGGTCACCCATTTAGTATTGGAGGGCAGTGTGAAGGCTAAAAATCGTAGAGGGAGACCAAGAGATGAATACACTAAGCAGATTCAGAAGGATGTAGGATGTAGTAGGTACTTGGAGATGAAGAAGCTTGCACAGGATAGAGTAGCATGGAGAGCTGCATCAAACCAGTCTCAGGACTGAAGACCGCAACAACAACAACACTACTGCTTTTGAACTGCAGTGGATTTTTTACAACTAACTTCATGAGAGAATAATTATACTTTGAAGCAGCAGACAAAATTCCCTACTCTTTAAACAGATGTCTACAACATGATTGTGGGTGAACACCAAGTGTTATTTTTACAGCACGTTTTCACACAATGACAACTTTCTTTCTTAAAGATGAATTACCCCAGAACATTATTCTGTTTGACATTATTGAATGAAAGTATACAAAATATGTCATGTTACTGATTTATCTTTCCCCAATATTTGCAATGATTTTAAATGCAAATGTCCTCAATTAAGTTATTTTACGAGTTCCAAAATGAGCGTTTTTCAATTTAAAGTCTCGTAAATGTGGACACTTAAGAATTTTGTAGTTTCCATCCTATTTGTTATTTCCTTGGCATGTGTTACACTCATTATTAATGTAGCACCCCAAGTTGTGGTGAACTGAATATGTTGTGTCTTTTTAAAATTGAGGGTGAGACCATTCACAAGAAAACAATCAGTGATACTCTTCTGTATGTATGCTTCGATTAATTGCAATACTAGTCTCATCTGCAAAAAGAACTAATTCTGCTTTTTTTAAAATTAAACAGAAGATCATTTACCTATATGAGGAATAATAGTGGCCTAATATTGAGTCTTGAGGAACCCCATACATAATTTTTTCCCCACCAGAATAATGCCTCTAGACTACATTAGTTGAATTATGAAGTACAACTTCCTGCATTCTTTTGGTTAGATATGACAACAGAATGGCGTACTATGCAGTTGACGAATATGGAACAGAATGTGCATTAATAGAATGGCAAGAGAATTCACAAAAAAATTGTGAAATATTCCCATAGAAGGAGGGCACATTGAATTTATTCAGTTTTCGCACCAGAACATGTCGTTTTAAAACTGTTGCCAAATAAGACCCATGGGCATGATCAAAGTAAAACTACGGAGCAATGGTATATTATTAAATGGTACAGTACAACTTGTGATATAGCAGGAGCACAATTTCGTCTTTCAGCTACTATAACAGGTATGACCTTGATCCAGTTTTAACGATCTAATGGTACTGGCTGGAAAACCGTTAGAAGTGTTACCTACACAAAACCTACTGTTCCTTAACAGCACCTTGACCCGACCTACTGCACTGACTAGATGAGCTGATAGCGTTATAGAAAGGACAAGCTTTGGCACAACAAATGTTCCAGAATATTCAGAACTATAGAGATAAACAATGGTATAACATCACGACCATAAGCATTTCCACTACCAGTGCTGCCATGGTTCTGTTAACAGTTTGTGCATTTGTAATTTGTGCGTTTGTAACGGATCCCGCCGATTCCACGTGTGACCGATTCACCTTTGCATTTTAAATGAGCGAATCGCGTGTAATCGAACTATTCTTTAGCGTTACGTAGCAGAGAAATGAAAGCTTTTTAACTATGAACATGACAATATTTAGCGATATTAGTCAATAATATTGCTTGAAATGGAATTAGTAATGTGCTGAATAATTTTTGTACCTCACCTCGAATTTACGACACCACGAGCGTGTACCGCTACCCGCCATGACTGACTCACGAAAAAGAACTGTCGACCCTCCCGCTCAGATTACGTGCCTCTCCTCAGAAAAAAACTGATTTTAGTTAGCCCAGTAGAACTTTTTTTTATTAAAACTGGACTATATTTCACTGTTTTTACTAACATTAACAACAATCTCTACCAAAATTTTTGACACGTGTTACCTAACAGAATATTATTGTTAGTAAGGTACCTATTTGGGATTTAAAATTCGTTCCAAAGCGAAATGTGGATAATGGGCCTCGATTTTCAGGATGGGTACTTCACACAAGTTATTATGCACACAACACTTTATTTGGCCTACATGGATTTGGTCTTATCCGCACCTCTGTAGCAAACAGCTTTCAGCTATTTAGCCTTACCTTACAACAGATCCACTGAAAAAAAAACTATATCTATGAAGATTGTTTTGGTCTCTATAGAAGCAATTTAAATAGAACTACTCTCTTTTAGGTTATATTTTTTAATATGTCTGAAGTAAATTTATATAAAAGACTTTTGTGGCAACAATTTTACTTGGAAACAAGATGGAGGCAGACTGAGATATTCTTCCAGGGCTTAATGGCTGTCATCTTTATTTTTAATAATTACATAAAGCTAATATTCCGCTAAAGCAAATTTAAAGATAAGAAATCTCATAAAATAGAACTTTATAATGACATATCCAAGCAACCACACTTATTATCTCCTCAAAATGAAAGTGGACAATTATTCTCGGAAATCACTTTTATACAACACTGAAAGATTGTCCTAACGCCAAAATTAATTACGATCCTTTTGACTCTACAGGGTGACACCAAATTTACATTTAACAAAATGGACAGGGAATTTTGGATCTGTTTATGACTTTGGGGAGAATGATTCTGACAAATACTCTTAACTAAATTATATTCAAACTTTTACAACTTGGGGCTGACTGTGACATCCTGATACACTGCTTTGTTGGTTGTAATTGTATCAGTGTTGACGTTGTTGCTTGCTGAATGAAAATTTGGATAAGCTCTTCACTTCTCCAGTAATGGAGTTAATCTATAACTATCATGCACATGTGGTAGCCATGTTAACTTTCTATATCATCAGTTCCATATTCAGTCATGTAAAACCAGTCGGATATTCTTGCTTTTTAACACAAAATAAAGTGGGGATGACTTGAGGAACTATAAGCCACTGCCACACCAAATATTTAGCACTTTTACACTGAATTTTTACCATTTAAGTTTCACATTGCCAAACATGGCATGCCACAGTATGACTCCACCAAGGCTCGACTGCAACCGCACCTGATTTTCTGCTCTTTTACTCCTTTTTGGTGCTCTCGCCAGGGTCATCCAAAAGACTGGCGATCGAAAAGCCATAGGGGCTTCCCTACCTTCTTGCTTCAATTCGTTTAAATGAATTACAGGTTCTAATAGCCTTAGAATGTTACAGTAGATACATTTATAAATTACATTCATTTCCATACTTTATTCTCCATAAAATTTTAATGTTTTCAAAAAATACACTGTCCCTCTAACGAACATCTATCACAGAAACAAAACTTTTACATCTTGACATCTTTATAGGGGTTTCTTTAACACCAACCTTCAGCATAAGATCGATAATCTCACTGAGTCAATTTTGATTTGATGCAGTTTAAATAATTTTTTTAGACATATCAATTTGAGTTTAACTGTAGCATCACACATTCTACCTTTGCCTGAGGTGTAAAACCACTCATCCATCTGAATCACCAATCCATTAAGTATCTGTCAAATGGCTAAGCAGTATAATTAGGAACTGTAACATTGTGTAAGACATTGTGCATGACCATAAACTTGTGCTAGAAAATGAAGACTTGACAGAGACAATATAGCATTAAGAACAGACCAAAATCCATTGCCAACAAACTTCTCAAATGTGTGGATAACAGAAAATTGACTGTATGTAATCACCTATCCAATACACATTTTCAGAGATTGTTTCAGAATCACACTAAGAACAATTCAAGCCAATTTTCTGAAGAACAGGGAAATATTACACAGCAGACATGTAGTATGGGCAAATATAAAATTTTTTCAGAGACCTCTCTGGCCATCTCCAAGCTAAGGCAAGCCAGTCCGATGGCCCGTGTCGCAACAAAACGACAAAGATGCAAAACTCTGGCAGTGTAGAAAGCAAATCATACTATGAAGATATTGCCTCATCTTGCATGAGTGAGAGGCTTGATTCGTAAACTCAGCAATATGACCTCAATGAGGAGAAGACATCATGTTATTCTAATAGCATGGTTTGGTTTTATAAGAGAAAGTACAAATTTCATAAGGACACCTATCAGCTTGTTGATATGGTCGAGAAACAATTTGCTGAAGCTATGAAGCGCGTTCTTGTGAAATAGAGGGATGGTGAAGACCAATGGTGAGCCCACGATAGTAGGCCACATTCGGTCATTGCTGGCCAGACATGATGTCATTGTCTCAGACAAGCAGTAATAGATACTGCGACTTCTGAGCCTTGGTCTTCATCTTTATATCGCAATGCACCAGCTACAAGGGTGAGCCTGTGATGCACTGCTTCCATTTACCAACATGATATCAGCCTTCGATACTGATACCCATCTAGTCTGCCATACTCATTCGCTGTAAGCTGCCGACCTCTCACAACCACAGGTGAGAAGACTTGGAGACCTCTGTCTCCAGCTTGCTGAGTCAAACTAATGGTGTTTGGTGCACCGTCCGCCTGTTGCAATACACAGGAGGTGCGCTAACCTCTACTGCCCCGTCTAGTACCTGACATACTTAGCCTTCCTCAGTGGAAGGCTATGCTGTCGCTCATCTCCACACCACGCAGAGCTGCTGAGAAATTAACAGAGCAAAGCCCTTTGATGTCTACGAGAGTGCTCTCACAAAAATGCAGTCTCCAAGCTGGACAGCAAGACCTGTTGTATGGGCTATGCTCATTGTCAATGCAACCAGCCATCTGTTGGACACAATTTTTATAGGAGCTGGATGCTGCAGGAGCAACTTACGCCAGAGACAGCTGAGACGTCGTTAGCAACTCCTAAGTCAGTGCTCTGCACTGCTGCCATCCAGGGTGCCAACACACAGAAGAACATACGGTTGAGAACTTAAATACAACAAATTCTCGTTCCGCTAATGTTGTACCATTAACACTCATTGCACTGACTGACCTGTTCTACTACATTCCATGCTCCATAACTCTGAAACAATAGGGTTCTCAATTCAGGCCTCTAAAGTTTATTTACAAGTATATGACATACAAAGGCAGGTAATATGTGGAAAGATAGATACATTAACCAAGTTTCTGGTACATTCCAAATAACCAGTGAGTGCACCCTAGGTCAAAGTTAGATACACTTACCAAATTTCTCGTACATTCTTTAAATGTTCAATTTATGCACCTCTGATCGCCCGGCACAGAGCCAAACTGTAATGCAGCTCCATCCATACATTCACCAACACGTTTCTGTCAATGTCCATCATAGCGGCAGCAGCAGCAGCACCATTACGTGAACCAACCAAGAGACACTCCGGCTGGAAATATTGAGTTCAAGAAGAAAGGTTGTCAGACTTGAACAAGAACTTTTAGAATGCCTTATAATTTGTGCAGATGGGGGCTATCCTTTAAGTGCCTTTGACTTGCGTTGTTTCACAAACAATCGCTTGGACAGCGAGTGCAGTAACGTAGATAAATTTAAAGACAGTGTGCCTGGGTATGAGTGGTTCTTCGCTTCCTAACTAATCACAAAAATAAGCCCCCTCAATGCATGTTTCAGAATACTAAAAGGAGCCAAGCACAAGTGTCCCCAGCGGTTACTGACATTTTCTTTGATGAGCCAACAGCACCAATGGAACGTACTTCAGCCAGTGTATCATCACATCTGATAATAAACTATGCTGAGAATTCACTCTCTGACGACCCAGGCCAATGTAAACTTATTTTTAAAAGGATTTGCATATACCCATAGAGGATGATGAATCAAAACAATTTGAGTGTATCTGTCATGTTTTCTGCATCTGCTTCTGGATGCTGCAGCCCAAATGTAATTTACACATCAGTATATATGTATTTCTTGTGGACTGAAGGTGGCCCTCCAGGTGCCTTCTACAATCACAATAAGTCTGGTTGGATGGATGGAAATTGCTTCCTTGACTGGTTCCAGAGAGTCGTAATACCTTACTGTCGTCTATTTGAGGGAGGAAGCTGGTGGTAGATAACAATTTAAGTTCTTCTCTGCTCCAACGATTGTCAAGCTATGTGAGGAATGCAGCATCTCGTTTATATTCCTTCCTGCAAATCGATGCATTTGACACTACCATTAGTTGTTGCCCTCTACCAACCACTCAAGATAAGCTGGAGCAAAGTTATTGAGAATAGTAAATCAAAATCAAATGTCAAAAGGAGAGCATTTGATAAAAAGTATATTCCTTTTTCTGAAAAAAAACATTAAAATTAATGGAAGAACCGCTAAAGGATAATATCCTATCTGGCTTCAAAAGGAAAGTATATTTCCCCTTAACTAGGAATTGGCAACTTGGCAATTGAACATGAAGAAAGTGAGGGAATCACCGACCCAACGACTGCAACAAATAGTCTGACAGAATTCTTAAAAGCAAGGCGTAAGGGGAATTATGAGAGCAGACAGGAGCGAAAAAAAGAAAGAAAAAAAGCAGAGACTGGCTGGTCCAGTTGGTTGCAGTATTACTCTAATGGACTTTCAGAAAACCAATGTAGATGATTCACAACAGTTATCTGATGATGAAGAAGAAACTATTCCAGACGACCTAGACTCTTCTGCAGAAGATGCACAGAATGGTGATGCAGCCACTGTAGATAATGAGATAAACAATTCAAAACAAGCAGACTGGGTTAAGGTCAAGTTTTCTTGTGATAAATGTGTGAAAGTGTTTATTAGAAACGTTCTTCAAGGTGATAAGGAGAATGGACAATACAATTGAATGTTTCTTCACCATTCGATCAAGTGCTCAAATATGTTTGTTTTTTCCTGATGTGACTGATGACTGTGTTTTCTCAAAAGCTAATATTTCATTTTCAATAAACTTATATTTCATTTTCAATAAACTGCCAGCAACCATTAAAAACTTGGTTTCAGATAAAGCACGTTTTAAACAGAGTTTGAAAGATTTTTTGACAGACAACTCCTTCTACTCTATAGATGAATATCTAAACAGAACTGTTAAGTTAGCTTAAGTAAAAATATCTGTTAGATTTCAGTTTTGACAACACCTGGTCACAACAGTCAAGATTAGGTATTTTGTATACGATAAATTTGTTAATAGTGCATAACAGTATTTCATTCTGACAGTGTATTAATTCTGTAAATATTAGCTGTTCTAGTTTATTACATTGTATTAACCTTTTTCGACTGTCTCCTGACAAATGATGAGGGTAGTAAGTACTATATTCAAATGTTTTATGTTTTTATGTTATACTTTGTGACATGTTCCACACCCACGAGAATCATCTCATTTTTTGGGTCTATGGAACGAAAATTGAATCTAATCTAATCTAGTCTTGGTGTTTGCAGATACTAACTGTGCAAACCAATTTTTGTAATGACTGATTTGCTTGGTTAGTCAGTTTGGTGATTTTTATGTTAGCCTTGATTCGTATAATTGTAAATTTTATTGTCAAAATTATAGTTATGATTTTAAAATAAATAAAATTTCATTTGTAGTCCCATACTTACATAATAAATATCTTCAATTCTATTTTAAAAAGATAAATTATGTCCTTATACAACCCACCAGATATTTGGATAGGGAACACAATGACAAACAAATAGCTATTTTTACATCAATGTTAAGGGAATTTGGATTATATATATATATATATATATATATATATATATATATATATATATATATATATATATATATATGTATTTGTGTGTGTGTTTTCAAGAAAAAGGAAAACAGATAAAACAGATTTTCATGATATGACATGCTTATCATGAGCAGTGTTAAAAAGTATAAAAATATTACCTTCAGTACAGAAGTTATTTATTGTTCAGGAATAACAAAAGAACACACAAAACTGTCCCTATTCATCCCAGTTTACAATGCCGTGAGTCACACATAAATTACTATTAAAGGTTCATCAGAAATCTCTTGAAATGGGAATGTCATATACAAATTGGCGGCTACTATGACGACAAACATGGACTGCATAATAGTTTCGAATGATTAATGCACTGTAATCTATGGAGCGCGGCCGTGGTCCAGCAGAGCAGATTGCAGTTGACGAGGCGTCTGTGAAGGGTGTTGTGTTTCCGTTTTTTTCTTCAATGCTGCGTAAAAGTAAAACAGTTTGTGAAGGATAGTGTATTTTTAATATATGTACTGTCAATTAATACATACCATATGGCTGTTAAAATTCGTGTGTAAGAGCATTATCGAGCTCTAAATGTAGGTAATGTATTAAAATGTTCGGAGTGAATTATAGTATAAACTTTGGAGTACAAAGTGAATACACTTCTCTGATTTGGTGAAAATATGGCAGCTGGTGGGGAGGATTTTGATTCTTGGCTGAGTTTGAAATTGCTTGCTCTCAATATCGATGAAGGAGTATTTGGATCTTACATTAAAGGCATTTTGGACGGAGATGAATCACTGGAGGATAAAACTGAAGCCTTGGAAGGGATTCTGTCAGAGATAACAGTGAGTATATCATAGAATTGAATAGGTTAAAAATATTCTAGATGACAGATTTTGTGAATCATCATATTCAGCATTGCCAAATTTGATTTTCTGCAATATTGGGAATAAAACTATTATGATCCAGCACAGTGCTTAGTTTGTCTGTAGAAAGTTGTGCGATTGCTGTCTTTATAAGGCTGTAGTTACCGGTTAGTGACAAAACGGTAATTGTAATAGAAAATGACACTCAGTGGGAATTCCGAGTTATGTTCTGGACATTATTTTATAGCTAGTAGTATACAGGATAGTTGGATACTAGTAACATGTTTTCTATGGCTAAACATGTATGAAGCGATCTGTATGTATAAAAGACTGTCTAAATAGAATATGCCAACTTGTTTCAATATGACATTCTGACTCTGTAGTTTGGTTATGTAGAACAGTACTTCCCTGCATGAATACTAGAACGGCGTGTAAGCAGTGTTATTATGTGCTAGTACTGTGTCCCTGGTTGCACACTGACAGTCTTTTCTCTGTATTGAATAAAACAGAATGTTCAAAGTTTAAGACACTATTGTTAGTAGATTGTGTCTCTAAAGAATGTTTATGGAACTAAAGGTGGTCTGATCATAAGTTAGGGAAAGAACCATCATAGGAAACGCAATAAACTGATTAAAATGTAATCAGTGGAGTAGTTTTGAATCAAAACACTGGACTACATCGATGTGAAATATCACTTACATGTGTATATGTAGCTTTCAGAGTAAGGAATAGCTCGAGAGAAAGGAAAATTTCATCACTCAGATTTGAACAGTCTTTAAAGTAAGCAGGCATTTTAAACTGTTAAATCATCCAAATGCTTCCCCAGTAATCAGAAAAAATATTCGTATTCATTCCAAACAATATGAGGAAAATGTGATTTTGAATGCCAGTGTCAATCTTGGACGTTTATTCTGGCCCCCTTATTGGTGAAGACATATATTCATGATAAGCAGGAGATCTGGTTTCAAATTCCACTCTAGGAAAAATTTTCACTGGCAACTGCACCTTCAAAAGTAGTTATATAAAAAGCTGTTGAATTAGTAAAACTATGAATTCTTATCATATGCCCAGTACATCTACAGATAGACTGATTTAAGTTTTCTTACCCCAAATATATTTGAAAGTATAGAAAGTAGGCAGGCAACATTATTTTCAACTAAATGTATGCTGTCTATCTAGTACCAGATGCCTGCACAACCATATTTTGCAAGGTGGTCACTGTACTTAAGAAATTTTGATTTATGAATGCAAATGTAAGTAATACCCGGGCACTAACATTAAAAAACGAAAGTGTTGGCATGTCGATAGAGACACTAACAAACACTCGTCTGCTTTTGTGTCTGTGTATGTGCAGATGGGTGTGTGTGTGTGTGTGTGTGTGTGTGTGTGTGTGTGTGTGTGTGTGTGGGCGCGCGCGCCTGCCCTTTTTCCCCCTAAGGTAAGTCTTTCCGCTTCCTGGGATTAGAATGACTCCTTACCCTCTCCCTTAAAACCCACATCCTTTCGTCTTTCCCTCTCCTTCCCTCTTTCCTGATGAAGCAGTTGGTGTTTCTATCAACATACCAATGCTTTCGTTTGGTAAGTTACATCATCTTTACACACACACACTTTTTTTACCCCTGGAGTTTCCAGCTCTGATTTTTCCAGCTTCATTTCATGAAACAAAATCCCTTTGTTTTGTTTAATTAACTGCAGATGTTCTTTGATCACCGTATTAATAGAAACCCTACTCTTCCTTCCTTCTTCCTTTACTAATATGCACAACTGCATTGATTGGGCTTTCATGGCCGTCTCCCCATTTTCATATGGTCTTTCCTGTCTCGGTGGTTTTTCTGGACCCAAGTTGGTGATTCACTGTCAGATTGTTTTGAGTAGGAGAATGGTGTCCCTCAGGGCAGTGTTTTAAGTGTAACCCTGTTTGCCATAGCCATAAACACTATCACGTCTATCGTAAGGAGTCCTGTACAATTCTCCTTATTTGTAAACAATTATGCTGGTCTCTGTTCCTTCTCCAGTGTTGCAGCAGTGGCTCATCAGTTGTAATGTACAGTGCAGAGGTTAGAGGAGTTGGCTGCAAAGATGGGTTTTCGGATTCCTGCAGATAAAAGTAAGTGTGTGTGTGCGCGCGCGCGAGAGATCGCTTTTTACTCGTCTTGTCATATTTTTAATCTCCCGGTCTTGCATGTGAGGGACACCGTCATACATTGGAAATACGGAAGAGTCCGATCCCGCCCGTCTGCTTTGACCCACGGCGTCGCAAATACGGTGGAAACGACCATAAACCACGATTCCAATATGGCGCATATAAAGTCGTTACGTACACATTATGAGGACGAAAATACATCGAAAAACAAACATACACACTTTCCACAAAAAGACTAATGACACTAACGGGACAAGCGCGGGAAATGGGGTGTTTTTGGGTGGTGGCAAACTAAATATAAACACCCACCCCTATACAAAACCACGCAAAACGACGAAAAGAACCTACATCACAAAATTGACACATCTGGAATACCAATACCAACGTACACAGCCACACATTGGGTTCGAACACTTCCCATGACCTATGCACTTAATTTTATCCGTCATATCCATTCCTGAACAAAACAACAACCGATTAATTTTACTAAAATTACCACACGACGTACAGTGAACAACACTATATTAACCTTCACACAAAATCGTTAACTCACTGAAACGAATTCCACTACGAACACAGCCGATACTCAAACAATTATGGATAATGAGCAAAAGCAAACTGAGCCCATTACCCCACACAAACGAAAACCCCGAACATACCACCAGAGAGCCCAACAAACCACAACACGACGACATCTATAAACACGCCACGCTCGCGAACCAAACTCCACGCCGTCATGACGTCACACACAACGCCCTTACGTCACGGGTCAAAGCAGACGCGTGGGATCGGACGCTTCTGTCGACCCCATACATTTTAGAGGCTCAGTGAGGTTTATGGGCCTCATTTTGTCTCCAAATTGTTGTGGTTGTCACACTTGAGACCTCGCACAGTGTGTGGATCGGTGGGGCCTTCTTATTTGAAGATCCTTAACACTGTCCACCATGATTGGATTCAGCTGTCCACAGTTGCTTTTAGGACCAGTCCCGTAACTAGTCTTGTGCTGAGGCTGGGGAACCACCACTCACCATCCAGTGGAAACTCCTTGTGGTGTGTCAGGCATGTAAGTTCCTCGCAGCTCAGGCTTCACCCGCACACCATACTGTTGCTTGTCCACCTCTGGATCATCTGTTCTCCAACCGTCCATGAGCCACAATGCTGTTTGGGATCTGCTTGCAGTGTGTGTGCTGAAGTCAGTCTTTGTGGAGCAAGTACAACCCCAAATCCAGAGTTTTAACCATCTTCCACCCTGGATACTGCAGAGACACAGCATAATTCTGAATTCGGTGCATTACAGGAGAGATTTCACTCTCGCTTCTGTTTTCAATGCGATATTTTGCAACATTTTATGTGAGCACCACAACTATGTACCTGTGTTTACGGATGGGTATAAGCAGGTGGACTCTGTTGGTTGCTCTGTCGTTTTCTCGTACTGTGTCCTCAAGGTCCGATTGCCTCAAGAATTTACTGTCTTCATCGCAGAATTATATGCAATCTTGTGGGCACTGGAGCAGATGAGACATTCTTCCAGTGCTAAATTTCTTGTCTGTTCTGATTCTCTGAGTACCCTTCACATTCTCCAACTTTTGTACCCAGCAGATAAAGTAATCCAGGATGCCCTTCTCAAACTAAGACTGGGGAAGTAGTTGTCTTCATGGTGAGTACCAGGACATGTGGGTGTTGTGGGGAATGAAAGGACGGATATAGCAGCCAAGGAGATGTGTTGTGATCCCCAGTTCTTCCAGTGTGCCATCCACCTGAATGTTATCACCTCGTCATTGAGGTACAAAGTCATAAGTCAGGGGAAGATGAGTAGCTGAAAGTGACCAACACTAAGTTCTTGTAGTAAAGCCCACAATTTGACTGTGGTGTACCTCCTTTCAACCATGTTGACAGGGCGAGGTCCTTCTTACTCTTCTTCGTATAGGCCGCTGCCCTTCCTACTCTGGCGAGAGGACTCCAATGTGTGGTGCATAGATAACTGTGCGTCAAATTTTGTTGGTCTTTGTTTATTTTCCAACCAGCAGGCCATGATGGATTTACTGACAGATCTGCCATCTATTTTAAGTAACATTCAAATGCATGTGGGAAGAGTTTTAAAGTTTTCTGAATTAGGGCCTCTCCAATATTTTTCCCAAAATTTAGAAGAATGGTTTTAATGTTTCACAAGGCGACTGCCTCACTCAAGGGGTTGTTTTTTTTGAGGTGGGAAGCATCTCTGTCATTTTACTTGTGTTTTAATCTCCTATATAGCACATTTTAGTATTTCTTCACTTGTGTGTGTTAACATTTTGGTATTTTATCCACATTTGTTTCTTTTGATGTGTGTAAGGGTGTCAATAACCTCACAATTGGATGCCTTTAAGCTCCAAACACATGCACACACAGACATTAAAAAATCCCTGATTATGTTCAACAGATAAATACTCAGTTTTCCTGGAGCCCTAAATTTGCATCTTACTGCCTAGGCACATGTTATTCCTACAGTAGCAAAAGTCCCGCTGATCTGTGCAAATTTTAATTTCTGAGAATAAACAGGACACTGAAAGGGTAATTCTATCTCCCTATAAAATAGTTCACACTTTGAATGAAAAGTAAATGTTAACTGTATTGTACTAAACTCAAAATTAAATTGCTACTCAGTCTCACAAATACTCTCATTGCAGAAAGGAAAATAGCATATCCCTGAACAAACAGATTGTGACTGTATTCTGAAATTACGAATTACAAGCAAGGTGCTTTGTAAAAACGGACTTTTGTCTAAATTTAACAATATGAAGGGGTCCACATCAGTGTTAAATAGTTTGTCCTGATGCTGTAATAGATGAACATCAGTTTCAAAAGAATACAAGCCAACAACTGATGCATAACAGTTTAATTAATGTCTCATTATTTCTGGCAATAGCAGAGTTTGATGGTGCCCAAGGTTCATTATTGTGATGCTGTCACCAACCTCCCACCAGATAGTCCATCACCTGGTGGGTTGAAATACTACATGGCGGCTGTTTATCAACATGAAGCATTTTTAACAGTCAATAAAAGGATTTTCTCCAACTTGCAGCCCTAATTCCATCACTCAGCCAATGTTTTTATATAATTGACCTAGCACTGTTACTCAAAATGGAAAATAAAAAGTGTGTGTAAAGTTGATATAGTCACACTGTTACAATGTATAGGATGGAGAAAAACGGTATTAATTGTTACCCAACAGCAGATTATGATTTCACAGTTATGCAGTTTGACAGGCTGCCTTTATTTTGTTTTAATGTATTGGCTTTGTTTCACAGTAAAGTTTTTTAAACATTAAATTTTCAGTGTCTGACCCCCTTGAATTCAAAACCACTTGTGTTTGCAGCTATGTAGGTGGCGCAAAACTTTTCTTTGCACATCTTGGCATAGCTCTACAAAATGTTAAACCTCTCCATTACTAAATTAAATCGAAAACAGCAGCATGAGAACAGTCATTCAAAAAGTATTGCCTGTAGTATAGCTACATGGCCAACAAAAAGTGCTAAGTTGGGAAGATGGGAATTTTAAAAGAAAGTAATGAGTAATTCTGCTTATTAGTAGTCTTATTGCATGTTGTGCTCCACATTGTGTGCAGCAGTGGTCATTGGTCGTCAGATTTTACTGACAAGTACACACTCCTGCAATATTGAATTACTGAAGTGAAGCTTATATGCATAACATTTTCAGCTAAAATTGAGTAAGGAGAAGCACAGTATTTTTACAATACAAAACTCTTTCATCAAAATTATGTTGCAGAATTCTGAAACACTTTAATGCAAGATTTGTGCACCTTTCATTAAATGTAGACAGGGATTCTGTCTTGTTCCTCCATTGAATGCTGTGGCTAAAACATTGTAATAAATGTCACATGCAAGAAGTGTGTAGCCAAAAATATCTTTTCCAGTTCATGATCACAGACAGGAGACATGATGAAGGCAGTGTGTGTCAAATTTCACCACGAATATAAATTCCAAATGGAATTTGTGTGTTGACTGATTAGCATCAATCTTGAGAGAAATTTTCAGAAAATCTAACACTGAAAGAGCTTGAAACAAGTCATTTTTCAGGGTGGCTACTCAAACTTGGAAAAAAAAGTTCCCTGAGAATTTCAGGTGTGTGTGTGTGTGTGTGTGTGTGTGTGTGTGTGTGTGTGTGAGTGTGAGAGAGAGAGAGAGAGAGAGAGAGACAGAGAGAGAGAGAAGATGGTGTCAAACAGCAGCTCCTAATAAATTGATGGTGAGTGGGGGGGGGGGGGGGAGGAGGGAGACAGCATACCACAATAATGGCTTTTCTTTCAGCTGAGCTACTGGGCTATATATCAGCCGTAAGCAGTAGTTTGTACGAAATAATATTCATACGCTTAACACTCTTTGAAATATTAAGCATTTTAAAGTTTGTGATTTATAAAACTCTTTCAGTACTAGGTTAAAAACACAGAACTCCTTGAAATTTTATGAAATTCCCTGAGATTTGATTTCCCTGATTTTTCCAGGTTACATGTAATTTCCTCAGAATTGCAGGTTTTCCCAGAAGAATCACCACCCTGGTTTTGTAAGATGTCATACGCTTTCACAGCCATTTTTCTCCCCTGGGGACTCGCCGCTCTTTGGCGAGTTCATGCTTGACTACCATAGGGCCCCAACCTCAGCAACATTCCCAGAATGAGATTTTCACTCTGCAGCGGAGTGTGCGCTGATATGAAACTTCCTGGCAGATTAAAACTGTGTGTGTGTGTGTGTGTGTGTGTGTGTGTGTGTGTGTGTGTGGAAACATCCCCCAGGCTGTGGCTAAGCCATGTCTCCGCAATATCCTTTCTTTCAGGAGTGCTAGTTCTGCAAGGTTCGCAGGAGAGCTTCTGTAAAGTTTGGAAGGTAGGAGACGAGGTACTGGCAGAAGTAAAGCTGCGAGTACTGGGCGTGAGTCGTGCTTCGGTAGCTCAGTTGGTAGAGCACTTGCCCGCGAAAAGCAAAGGTCCCGAGTTCGAGTCTCGGTCAGGCATACAGTTTTAATCTGCCAGGAAGTCTCAGCAACATTGTTTGCTGCATGTCTATCCTCTTGCTATTCTTTTCCCCCTGATTTGGGGAACATGTCTGGAATGTTTTTATTAATGTGTTCTGCTTTTTCAGTAGCCAGTATCACTGTTTTTTGTTCCCTTTTTCTTTCTCCATTCCCCTTCTCCTATTCTTCCTCCACTTTGGTGTTTGAGGTTTCTCTTTTTCTTCTTTCTCCCTGTGCATTCCTGAAGCCCAGCGCAAATGTCCGATGCATAACAGGTGACTGGGTAATGTGTAATTTCTAGCCCTGGGTAGACAGGTAGGGCTCGCATGTACCCCCTGGTAAAGGCCAGACCCAAGGAGCGCTGACTGCCTGAGCTGCTACCTTTCCGAATTGCCGACTGGTCCCTCTGTCAGGTGTTAGAAAGGTATGAATTGAGGTGTGAACGATCACCTAAAGTGGGTTTGCCCCTTCTGAAGGGTGCCCCCAGTCGGAACAAGCACACCATCGGAGTTGCTGGCAATCATGGGGATTTTCTCCCAGTGAGCCCATCATCTTCATCGGTCAACTTCTACTAAACGTAAATGGAATGAGCCTAACAATTCAAAGCCCCTCTCAGCCGCACCATAGTTCCATGTGGTTTCACATACTGAAGACAGTCAGTCCTTCACTATGGTAAATCTGTTTATTATTCAGAAAGGTGTTGATGCAGTTACTGGCCCTGTGAAATCCTGCTCTCGTTTACAAAATGACACTTTGCTTTCGGAGACTACTTCTGATTCTCAAGCACTACTACTGCTTGCAGCTTCGCTCCTTCAGGGCTATCCTGTTTGTATCGAGGCCCATCGAATGCTGAAGTCTCCCAGAGTGTTATTTACACTAGGCTGCGCGATGGTCTGACAGAGGCAGAAATCCAAATGTAAATCTGATCAGGGTGTCATTGTAGTCCATCAGGTGATGAAAAAGATAGATGCCTCCTTAGTGCCCACATGCACTCTTTTTCTCACTTTTGATAGATTGGTGCTTCTATCAAAGATCAAAGCAGGTTATGAAGTTATAGTCTGACCATACATTTTGAACCCGATGCATTGCTACCAGTGTCATTGTTACTCGAATGTTCTGTTTACATCCGGCCAAGTATGTAACCTGTGGTAGGGATGCTCATGAGGGCGATTATCTACCTGCTTCTCCGCACTGTACGAACTGCAATGGTGACCATGCCGCCACCTTCCAAGAATGTCCAGCATATCTCGATAAGCGCACTGGCTAGGAGATCCAGGTGAAGGAAAAAATGTCTTACCGGTCACTTGCAAGTTGTTTAATGTCGTAAACCCTGTGTTCTACCATCCAGGACTTGCAGTACTATTTTTGCTGCTGCTCACTCCACAAAGGACATGGCCACGCAGACATGTGACCTGAAATTCAGCAACGTAGTTGTAAAATCGCCCAGTGTCATGGTAGCATCCCCATCTCCTCCAGCTGTGCAACAGGCCACCAAGCTTTCACCTCATGGGTTGAAGTACCTGCTACACAACCAGCAGGCTGGAAAGGACAGAAGGAATACTTCTGTGAAGATGTCCTATGTCCCTTCAGCTAACAAACATCTGAGTCTTCCTCTGCCAACTAGAAAGTCTCCAAGCAGTCTTCTCCTTCGCCGACTCTGAAATCCTTTTTGACAATGTTGCAACGTGATATCCTCACCTGGCTGACCTCCATGTTACCGGTGTGCACCGCCAACCGTTTTTCGGCCCTGGACTCCGTAGGCCGACAGGAGGAGAATGCTGACACCTCTGTAGATTTTATGCAGCAGGATCCTCCAGCCCCTGTGCCCTGTACCAGAGAGTCTTTGAAGGCTGGCACTCGGCAGCCACTGAGGTGACACTTCATTTTTTCGTTCGTCCACTTTCCTTGTCATGACATTACTCCAATGGAACATTCGTGTCCTTTGATCCAACAAAGAGGACTTATTGCTGCTCTTAGAATCACAGCGTCCACTAGTTCTCTGCCTCGAGGAAACAAAATTGCTTTCTGACGACCGCTTTGAGCTCCTACATTTTTTCCCAGTCTGCTTTGACCCCTCTCTCCTCCCTCCCGAGGACTCCCAGAACCTGCCGGAGAGGTGCCCTCATGGTTGACCTTCTCTATCAACTTAACCTCGTCTGCGTTAACATGGGAGCATGTTCCTTTCAGATTCCACGCTCGCCTATTCCTATTTGGATCTCTTCTTCTACACTGACCAGCTTGCCCATCATCTCGAGTGGTCTGTTCTCTCCGACACGTACTCTAGCAACCACTTCCTGTGTGCTATTCATTTGTCGACTCCTACCCCCCACCCCCCCTCCTCCCCTAAGTGCACGCCAAAATGGCAGCTTTCTAAGGCCAATTGGAGGCTGTACTCTTCCCTGGCAACCTTCAACGAACCACATTTCCCCAGTTGTGATGACCAGGTAGAATATCTTACAAACTTTATCCTTACTGCTGCAGAACTTTCCATTCCTCCCACTTCTTCTATACTGCGCCGTGTCCTGGTTCCTTGGTGGACTGAGGTATAACACAACGCAATTTGCGAATGGAGACGTGCTCTCTGTGTTCTTAACTGTCATCCTACAGTGGCAAACTGCATTTGTTATAAACAGCTGTCTGCACAGTGTCATCGTGTTCTTCGGGCTACCAAAAAGCTTGCTATATTTCATTTACAAGTTCTTTTAACAGTTCCACTACCTCTTCCATTGTGTGGGCTAACGTGAGATGGGTTTCTGGGACCAAGATCAAGTCTGACAGCAGCAGATGATGGCATAGTGGACCCTGTTGCTATCTCCAAGACCTTGGCCGCTATTTTGTGGCGATTTCAAGCTCCTTCCACTATCACCCTGCCTTCGTGCATCAGAAACAATTGGAGGCGGCTCAGGCGATATCATTCTTTTCCCAGAATAGTGAGTGTTACAATGCTGCTTTTACTATGATGGAGCTTGATGATGCTCTCACTTCATCCCGATCCTCAGCCCCAGGGCCGGATGACTTTTATATTCAGATGTTGCAGAACCTTTCTCTTGCGAGGAAGCACTTTCTCCTTCATATGTACAATCACATCTGGGCAGAGGGCATGTTTTCCAGATGCTGGCATGAAGCCAGTGTCGTACCCATATCAAAACCTGGTAATGACAAACACCTCTTTCTAGTTATTGCCCTATTTCTCTCACCAGCCATGTTTGCAAGGTGATGGAATGTATGATTCATGCCTGCTGGTATGGTGGCTAGAGTCTCACATTTTACTGACCACTGCATAGTGTGGATTTTGAGCACGCCATTCTGCAGTTGACAATCTTGTCACTTTGTCAACCCATGTCATGAATGGTTTTCTGCAGGAATACCAGACTATGGCTGTGTTTTCCGATTTGGAGAAAGCTTACAACACCTGCTGGAGGACTGGTATCCCCCGTACTCTCTACTCATTGGGCTTGCATGGCCACATGCCCTGTTTCCTTCAGGACTTTTTGAAAGACAGAGTTTTCAAGGTATGTGTGGTTTCTGCCTTGTCAGACACCTTTATCCAGGAAAACGGAGTGCCACAGGGTTCTGCCCTGAGTGGCTTCCTCTTTGCTATCGCCATTAATCCTATTCCTGCCCTATCTCTGACCGGGCATCTACAGCTCCCTTTTTGTTGACAAGTTTGCCATCTATTGCAGTTCTTCAGACTTGTCTCCTCAAGCAGTGTCTTCGGCTATGTCTCAATCGTCTTTAATCATGGAGCATTGACAATGTCTTCCGCTTTTCAACTGATAAAATTGTTTGTTTGAATTTCTGGTGGCACAGTTGGTTTCTTCCACCATCTTTGTGTCTTGGGTCTGTTGCTCTTCCATTTGTTGAAGCTAGGAAATTCCTGGGGCTCATGCTTGATAGGAGACTTTCTTGGTCCTCCCATGTGTCTTATCTGGCCACCTGCTGTATACTGCCCCTCAGTGTCTTGTGTGTCCTCAGCAGTACTTCCTGGTAAATGGGTCGGACCATCCTCTATTTGTACCAGTCCCGTGTCCATTTGAAACTGGACTATGGGTGTTTCGTGTATGCATCTGCACATCTTTCCACCTTACGCCATCTCAATACAATCCACCACTGTGGCATCCGTTTGGCCATGGCACCTTTTACACTAGCCCGATTGAGAGTCTGTTTGCAAAAGCTGCCGGAGTACTGCTGTGACTTCCTTCTCAGCAGATATGCATGCTCTTGGAGCATCGAAACAGGCTTCCACTTTTCTCCCAGTAAGACTGTTTGTGTTAATTTTTGGCATCGTACTGAGTTTCTTGCACCTTCCTAACATCTAGGACCTGTCAACCTTCCGTTTTCGGACGTCGCTAAATTCTTGGGTCTTATGTTTGACAGGAAACTGTGCTGGTCCTCCCTCGTTGCCTATCTTTTGGCTCGCTGTCTGCGATCCCTCAGCGCCCTCCGTGTCCTGAATGGTATCTCCTGGGGAGTGGACCGAGTGGTCCTTCTCCGCCTCTATCGCGCCTTAGTGCGTTCAAAATTTGACTATGGAAGCATAGTTTACTCCTCTGCTCGGCCGTCTATTCTTCGGCGTCTTGACTCTATCCACCACCATGGATTACGTTTAGTGTCTGGAGCTTTTTGCACCAGCCCTGTGGAAAGCCTTTATGCTGAGACTGCTGAACCTCCGCTGTCCAATCGGCGAGCTGTCCTTCTGAGTCGTTATGCTAGCCATCTGTCTTCCATGCCTGCAAATCCGGCCCATGACATTTTTTTTGACGCCGCCTTGGATTTAGGGTACGGAGGCCGCCCTTCCTCCCTACTAACACCGGGAGTCCGCTTCCGTCAACTGCTCCATTCTCTTTCCTTCCGCTTTCCTAAAACTTTCTTGACAACTTGGGTACAGCACCGCCTTGGCTCCGTTCCCGGACCTGCCTGCTCTGTGACCTTTGTCAGTTTCCCCGTCACTTGTTTATCGTCGGGCATTTTCTGCTCTATGTGCACAAATGAAGGAAGCTACATTTATTTACACTGATGGCTCAAAAACATTGTCTGGTGTAGGGAGTGCCTATATTGTTGGCGACACCCCAAATCGATTTCGGCTTCCCGACCAGTGTTCGGTTTATACTGCGGAGCTTTAGGCTGTTCTCCAGGCTGTCCAATACATCCGTCGCCATCAGCGGATACAGTATGTTATCTGTTCAGATTCTCTCAGTCTCCAAGCTCTCTACCCTGTCCGCCCTCTGGTCCACCAGATTCAGCACTGCCTACGCTTGCTCCACTTGGGGGCGTCTCGGTGGCGTTCCTCTGGATCCCAGGACACGTTGGTATCTGCGGAAATGAGGCGGCCGATATAGCGGCCAAGGCTGCAGTATCTCTTCTTCGGCCAGCTATTCGCACAATTCCCTTCGCCAATCTACGGAGTGTTTTATGTCGTCGTGTTGTTCTTTTATGGCACGCACATTGGTCGACACTTCCCAATAATAAATTGCGGGACACGAAAGCTCTTCCCTGTGCTTGGACCTCTTCCTCCCGAACGCATCGTTGGAAGGAGGTAATTTTCACTAGACTCCAGATAGGGCACTGTCTTTTTAGCCATCGACATCTTTTAAGTGGCGATCCTCCCCCACTCTGTCCCCACTGCTCTCAGCTGTGGCCGGTAAGACACCTTTTAATTTAGTGCCCCTGTTTTACTCTGTTACGCGCCCGTCTTCAGCTGACGCCTGAAATATCTTCCGTTTTAGCAGATGACACGCGCTCAGCCGATCGCGTTCTCGAGTTTATTTGTGCCGGTGAGATGACGTTAGTGATTTGAAGCTCTTTTTGGGGACAACCAACCCCCTTCTATAGTGGTTTTTTAAGCTTTCCTTCTGTTTTTCGTTTCTCCAGTTTTTTTAGTTTCGTTCCCATTGCTGCCGGTTTCCAGTTTCGTTTTTTTACCTTTTCCTAAGTCACAGACTGGGCGCTAATGACCGTAGCAGTTTTGCGCCCTGAAACCATAAAAAAAAAAAAATATATGCATGCCGTTTGTCTGCCATGCCTAGCCACCCATCCTGTGCCGCCTCCTTCGATGACTTCTTTGATTGCCAATATGTTCACACCTATCTTCTGTTTCCTCCTGTAGTTTGCTTTCGGCTCTTGCTCCATCAGCTTAACTCATGCAACCTGCCACTTTCCTAATGGGTGGGAACCCCACCTTGGCTTCGTCTGTCAGCCCTTGTTCACCTGGGCCTTCATTCACTTCCTAAGGACACTACTCCAGCCTCGCTCTATTGCTGTAAATTTCATGACCTTACGTTCCTATTTATGTTTGCGGTTTGAGTTATCTGCCTTTTTAGCGGATGGCACGCAGACTATTGACCACACTTTACTTTTTATCCATAGTAGCAATATGGTGAAGGTCATTTAATCTTTAGTTCAAGATCTCTTGTTTCTCTGGCATTTTTATGGACCTTTCTCTAAGAACCTGTTTTTAATTGTCTTTCCTTCTGTCGATTGGGCTTAACGCATAGTTGCTTTTTTTTTTTCTCTCCGCATTCTGACATGGGCGCATAGTGCCCTAGTTGGTTTTGCGCCCTAAAAGAAAACAAAACAAACAGCCATTTTGAATAAAAGCCTTTTGGGTACTTGGCCATGTTATGTTGAACCATCAGAAACACTTATACTGATGATGTTTCCACTGCCCTGGGAGCATTCTTCAGGGTGTCTAAACTGCTGTGTTCTGATGATGGTCATCTGTTATAACATTCTATTTCAGTGACGCGTGACAACTACTATATCAGTTAGGGAAAACATTGGACAGTTGAAAGTCAAATAATGCATTTGGCCTATTATATCATATAGATAGTGAAAGTGCGCCTTTCACTTAATAAAAACTTAGATATGAACACCTGTTTCATTTGTGTGACAAGTATGTTTTTAATTCTTTATGGCTGTTTTGAAAGTTGCTTTTATTTATATGCTCATTTTTGCCAAAATAATGTCATTGTAAGATCTATTAATAGGTGTGATTCTCGCATGGCCAGTTGTTATTCACTATAACTTTTTTTTCCAGGAAAATGGTATTAGAAACCACTGCAGAGAGATTCTGGAGAAGTGGCGAAACACTTCTCAGGCAGCTAGTTCGGTAAAGGAAGCAGAAGTTGCAGGAGCAGAAGCAATGGATATAAAACTGGCAAAACTCATGGAATCTCAAGCTCGTCCAACAACTGTTCAGAGAACTTACACAGATGAGGAAAGAAGAATTCGTGAAGCTATTTTGGCACAGTATAGTCAGGTATGTTCATAGAAAAAGACTGGAAGGTTTAAATTTGTGGAAGAATTTATTACCAGCTTTCGTCTGTTGGGAATGGTTTAATGTGACCATTATGTGTGTAGTCTGTCTCATAAGTGGAACAGATATTTCCACTTTAATTACATCTACATGAACCACAGTGATGGCGATGGTATTCATGTCGGCATTTCTCAGCTTACACACAACTCTACATCATAGGGGTATCTGCAGAGAGGCTGGACTAACATAAAGTTCCCAAAAGGGACAGACCAACAATCTGGGTGATTGAGTCACATACCCTTGTAACATTAGTCAACATAGTCATTCTGTGTTGGTAATGAAAACAAACTGAAACAGCAGCTGTTACATTTTCTGAAGACCTGCAGCTGTACTATATGGTCAGATGATGGTAGCATCCTCTCGGGTAAAATAGCCACTCATTTGCATACATCGGGACGCGTACTACTTGTGAGGACGTTGTCATGAGAAAAAAAACAAATTCTACAGAATGAAATTTTCACTCTGCACTGGAGTGTGCACTGATATGAAACTTCCTGGCAGATTAAAACTGTGTTCCGGACCGAGACTCGAACTCGGTACCTTTGCATTCGCGGGCAAATTCTCTGTCATATCAGCAACCCAAGCACGACTCACAACCCATCCTCACAGCTTCAATTCTGTCAGTACCTCATCTCCTACCTTTCAAACTTCACAGAAGCTCTTCTGCGAACCTTGCAAATTCTGTGGTAGAGCACTTGCCCGCGAAAGGCAAAGGTCTAGAGTTCGAGTCTCGGTCCGGCACACAGTTTTAATCTGCCAGGAAGTTTCATGACATTCCACAGGTTAGTGTGTGGAACGGTAGATATCTTATTCATGTTAAGCAAATTAGAGAATTAGAAAAAAAAAAGAAATAAATAGGTTATTTATTTCAAAGAATGTACCTACACAAAATATATAAGTTTGCTAAGAGGATAGTACAGATGGTACTTGAGTGAAGTGACTTAAGAAACCCATGGAAAACCTAATTAGGGGACCGGACAGAGTGATCTCCATCTGCCCAAATATGGGGTCAGTGTCTTAACAACTGCACTGCCTCACTCGGTTGGTGCCTATTGTAAAATATTCTGTGATATAACAGTTTCACTCTCAATTGCCCTATGTGTCAAGGAACAATGCTGTTGACACCAGCACAAACAAATTTGCTAGTATACCACTTGTTCTGATTTTAGTTTGTTCAGAGAAACATGTCACTATTCCCCATGTACATCTTCATATCCTCCCCTCAGCCCATCTAAAAAAGTGTCAGCATCTCCATATGATGAGTAAGACACTGAACTCAGCAAAATGAGAAGACATTACTATAATGCACTATAGATCTCAGCACGATTTTCTTGCAAAAGCTTTATAGTACTGTAATGTGAAAACATAATGTAGTTATCCACTTTCATTAACAACTCCGAATTCTCAAAGCAATCTTGGATTGGTTAGAAGACAGTCAGCCTTTACTGGGGTATGCATACTCCTAAGGTTTTCTGTCTGCAAAGTAATTTTTTTTTGGCATTGGAGAACTTAACAGTTTGCCAGTGATTTATTTCAAGGGCATAAATAGAATTTATTTAATTTTTTTCACGTTGGTAAATGAAGTCTGTGATGGGAAATGAGATACATTTAACAATTGAGAACGTTTCAAAGCAACAGGCAACCATTCTCTACAATAGGCATATTTTGCTATTTTGTAAATATGCTTCACATTATTGTTATTCTGAATGACTATAACATTCATAAAGCATTCTGAGTCAGTATTCTCATTATTTTTATTTAATTAAAGCATAAAGATAATTGAATTTTAAGATGATTGAAAATGCTCTTTTGTTGGCTAAAGATCAGATGACATCACAGCCTGGAAATAAGATGAAGCTATATGTGTGTGATACAGAAGTTACTAGTATTTTTCTGTACTTTTTCTTCAAACTGTTTAGTTATTTAGTGATGGAAAATGAATTTACAACTTTTAAATATTGATGGAAGGAATTTTTTTCAAGGTGGATAGTAAAAATCATCAGAAAGTTGATGCATTTATTGTCTCTTTGTTATTCAAAAACAACACAGATTTTTATGTCCCTAAATAAGAAATGGGCGATCCACATTGCATGGCGACTGGGATGGAACTATTGTGACACAGCAACAAATTGCAGAATTGTCTTAAAATTGAGGGAATCTGGAACTGGATCATTTGCTCGGATCATGCTGAAAAGGTTTTCCAGAGCAACTTGTGAAAGCCTGCACAGTAAAACACTGTGGAAAGTTTTTCATTCAGAAGATATTTCTGATTATTAGCTGTGTTTGTTACCAGTACTACTACTGTTTTCCAGGTACCTCTTTCCACAATTTTCAAATTTTCATACTGTGTAGTAACACCCATGGAGAACTGCAATAAATTTCATTTATTGGAGTATGTATACATAATCTACTATTGAACAGAGCTTCCTGTGGTACAGATGCATTATAAAAGGAAATGAGTGCTGATGAGATGGGGAATGCAATACTCTTGGAGAATTTTACATAGAACTTGGAGACCTAAGTTGAAACGAAGCACCTGCAGTAAATTACATTGTCAGAATTATTAAAGTCCTTGGAAGAACCTACCTTGACAAAACTGTTCCACCTGGTGTGTGAGATATACAAGGCAGGCAGAATATCTGTAGGCTTAGTAAGAATTGATGAAATCTTTTTAGGTTATCAGCAGTCAGTTTATTGCAACATTTTGATGTGTTTCCCACTTGCTATTTTGAACTGAGATGAAGGTGATGAATATGAAACTCATGGCACTGCTACTCAGATGATAATCCAAGGGGATTTAATCAGTGAAATCCACTAAACAAGCCCACATTCCTTCAAAAAATAATGTAACTATTCCTTTTCCAAAAGAAGACAATTTCTGACTAGTGTGAATACTACCTCACAGTCAACTGCAAAATACTATCTTGATTTATTTACATAAGAGTGGAAAAATTGGGAAAAACTGACCTCAGGGAAGATCAGTTTTGGAACTGTGAGTCAGGAATGACACACTATGATGTATATCTTTAAGAGATGCTAAGTTGAAAGACAAACCAACGTTTATAGCGTGTGCCGATTTAGAGAAAGCTTTAGAAAATGTTGATTGGATTACTGTCTGTGATTCTGAAGGTAGCATTGATAAGAGTGTGTGAAAGGTTGTCTAAAAGTTTTACAGGAATCGGACTGCAGTTAACTGTTGAAGGCTGTGAAAGGGAGGCAATAGCTAAAAATTGAGTGAAACAGGGTTCCAGCGTATCCCCGGTGTTTTTCAGCCTGTACACTGTGGATACAGTAAAGAAAACCATAATGCAATCTTGAGAAGGTGAAAAAGTTAAAACTTGTTTCCCTCTCAGTGGCGCATACAGAAAAATTTCAATGACGTGGCGTGAAAGATATCTTGAGCTACCTTTACTTTTACTGTAATATAAAGTAATAAAGTCAGATGCAAAGTTTAAGAAAGTTTTATTTAAACTGATTATACAAAGATAGGATAATGCCACCCTATGATATAAAAAAGTTACTTCCTTAAATGATGAATTCTATGCACCTATTCTTCCTGGCAAATTGGTTAATTACATCGTCAATAGGAGAATCAATGACATGGTCAGTGTTCAACAGAGCTAAGCCAATAAGTCGATCCTCCTTCACTGTCGACCTCAGCCATATCTTCGCACGCTGCAGTGTTGATAAACTTCTTTCTACTGTAGAAGTAGTATTCAGGTAAAGAACTGACCACAGTTGATTCTGTAAAATTTCTTGGGATAACTTTAAATAAAAACTTGCAATGGACCGACCATTTGTACAGTTTACTGAAGAGGTTATATAGTTTAGTTTATGCCTTGAGGGTACTACACAAAGTAACAGATTTAACGGTGAAGAAAAGTGTATATATAAAATCAGAGCAATGACAGGAACTAATAGTATACATTCATGCAAACCACTATTCGAAAGCCTGGACTTCATGACAATCCCTTCCATCTTCATATATGAAATACTTTTCTTTGAAGAGAAAAACTCTCATCTGTTTGAAGGAAATACATTCGCACATACCTATGAAACTAGACATAAATTGAAATACATGCTACCTTGTCACAGACTCACATTATATGAAAGTACCCCATATTACATGGCTCTGAAGATCATAAATAAGATAAGGTCAATATTTGGGGAATCCACATTGGAGACCATTGGCACATACCTAAAAAGCAAATGTTATAGTTCAGAAGAATTTATAAATAGGAATAGGGAGTAAGGATACAAGTACAAATGGTATACTTTTGATGCCATATAGGTACAAAGTTTACACGTTCACTGTATATTCATGTTTGTATATAGACTTATAGTTTGAATGGCGGTTTGTATTCTGTTCAGTACATCCATACATAATATAGGTGTGTGAAGCGTATGGTAATGATTCGATGAGTTATAAAAAGATTTAAAATATAATGTTGTATTTCTATTATAATAAGCAATGTATGTATTACGTATTTCCTGAAGTATATAAAATACTGTAACAACTTAGGTTAAAGACTGACAATTCACCAATGTTCTCAATCGAATGATTGTATAAAAACATGTTATGTGACAATAAAGTATCTTATCTTACCTTACCTTATCTAGCTGCAGGTAGACAAGCAAATATTTTGTACAGCGACAATGCTTGCATAGCAGAATAACGATCATTAAGGGCATTTATGCTCATTTGCTTGTATTGAAGAATCTCTCCCATTAGTCTCTTTTTAATCACAAAATAGTAGAATATTCACAACTTTTCTCAAACTAATGCCCGACTGAATAACATATCAAGATCACTAGAATGGCCGCAACTTTTCTAGTAGGTGTGTGTGAGCTATCTATGTGCCACACAGAAATGTATAAAATACGATGATGTGGATGTGCATACTATATAGGAAAGTACAACTACATGATAACTCGATTCAGTCAAGTCGACTGACGAAAGAATAGCTGACTGGTGGGGCTGCGCGTGTGGCAATGCGGGCAGCCCTTTAAGGGGGGGGGGGGGGGGGGGCATGTGTATCTGCCACTGTTCCCAGTGGCCCTGTAATTGTCAGTGTCAGCAAAGAACTTGGAAGAACAGTTGTTTGAACTGGATAGTGTTTTTAAACAGGTAATGAAGCGATAAAAAAAAGTAAAACAAGGTAATGAAGTGTAGTCAATTTAAATCGGACAATGCTGAGGGAATTAAATTGAGAAATAACACAAAAAAAAAGAATTGTTGTGCTATTTGGACTGCAAAGTAACTGGCAATGGCTGAAGTAGAGGGATGTAAAATGCAGACTGCCGTTAACAAGAAAAAGTTTTCTGAAAAAGTAGTATGGTAACTTCTCTAGATATATTATAAAGAATTAGTAACACTACTGTGAAAATGATGCCATTACCATCTAGCAGTGAATGGCAGAACAACGTGGATGCAGGACTGTTCACAGTGCATGTACTGACAATAAGCAGAAGGTATGTGATACTAGCATTAGTGAGAAGACTGGTAAACAAAGCACCACTAGTGATTAGAAGGCTGAAGTCTTTTAAAGCTAATAAAGACATGAAAACAATCTTCTTGAACAAGATTCAAGAATTCCTTGTGGATGACTACAGATGATTTCGATATACTTCTACACATGGTTGGCGGAACATACAGTGAACTACTGAACTTCGAAGTCTCATAATAAAAATGTCCAATAATGAAAAGATAATTGCTTCTTCATCAGGCTGTGATATGAGGCTTAAAATGCAAAATAATCAAATATATATTTAACCAATAGTTTCCCTTCAATCATTTGAGGACAGTTGCATAGCAAAATATGTGATTTTTATTTTTTTTTACGCTTAAAGTAAAATGTTTTCTGAAGAACTACTTCTACTGCATCAACATATGCAGCTTTGCTTTGTTTACATATGATATGTTTTTCAGTAGCTCAGCAGATGACAGAACTTTCAGTTTTTTTAATTTTTTTTTTTTATTTATTATTATTTTTTTTTTTATATCAAACTTAGAACTTAGATGTGGACACAATTCTTCACATGGCACAGTGAAAAAGTGTGCTGCAGTGTGTCCACAATAAAGAATTTTTGCAGTGGGTCTTAACAGTGCATGTTGGTGTATAATGTGTTTCACAACAGGAGTGTTGTTACGGCCTACAATCTGCATAATGATTGTGTGTTTGTGTGTCCCCTCCATCAGCCTCCAATATCTCTCTCTCTCTCTCTCTCTCTCTCTCTCTCTCTCTCTCTGCATATGAAATGTTTGCGTACAGTAATTATATTGGTTGCAAACATGTCACAATGTATTCTTAGTATTGCAATGAGATGCCACTCAAATGCTAATTCAGTGTGGAACACACAACTTTCATGACTGCAGATAACTTTCCTGGTGTGCAGTACTTATATCGTATAATTGATACAAAACAGACAAATTATCCTCTGGCTTCTGTCCTCGGTTCTTTGGCCAATGCTTGTTTGATAATATTTCTGATGTTTTTCCTGCATGAGTGGCTATCATTGTCAAAACTTCACCCTCCATTGTTGGTGGCAGACTTGAGTCAAGATTGTGGCCTGGAATTATATGTGCTTGAAGCGCCGTCAGAGTGCGTTTCCGTGGTCATCACCACTGTGCTTCTTCCCTTGCTAGCTGCAACAATTGCTTGCTGCAGCACTGGAATCCACGATCTATTCACCATGAGACTTTCTTCATTTTTGTGGATTCCTGTAGCTTCCCTGAACAAGTGGGTGCGGTAGCTCTTCTCCTCAGCGGGAACTGTCATGACAGTGAATTTCAGCATGTGGTTAGTCTCTCACAGCGTGTACTGTGCCACGGTAGATTTCTCCACCTGTTGCAAGCTGCAGTGTTACTTACATTCAGTGATCCTGGTGTTGATTGATCGTCTAGCCATTCCAACATGTACTTTTACATATGTACACAGTATGCAGTATATTCCTGACATTGCAAGTGCATCCCTTTTCTCCTATACCGAGCTGAGACACTTTTTGATCTTCTTTGTTGGTTCACAAATAATCTTTACATCGTGTTTGCACAATATATGACCAATTATGTCCATCACTATGGGAATGTATGGCTGATAGGCAATAGTTGACATTTCTTTTTCCGATGTCTCTCTTTGTTGAGTGTTTGATTCTGTGACATTTCTTATGTAACCGGTGGAGTACACAGTATTCCTCAGAATGCTTTCTAGGTGTTTCATCTTGCATTTGAAGGGCTGCAGCTCACATGTTTGTCTTGTGTTCAGTGTGAACACATTAATAATGTCTCTTTTCTGGCTCCGTGTTGATTTGACAGTTCATACAAGTATCGGTTTGTGTGTGGTGGATTTTGATATACTCCGTGTCCCAGGTTTTCACTATCCCTTGGAACCATTATATCTAGAAAGTGTAGCAGTTGGTCTTTTTCTATTTCCATGCACAACATGCTGAAAACTTAAGCATAGATCTGACACAACAGATCACACAAATTATGAATCAGTTAATTAAGGCATCCTTTCTCTCAGCAGACCTACAGAGAAACCTGCGAAATACACAAGCACTACCACCTCAGCTCGATTACCAAAAATCCATAAGGATAGTGTGGCTCCCCAACAAACGGATGGAAAAAAAATTGCAGCACCAAAAAATAATTAGAGTAATGGAATTTTGGGAATACATTTCTCTAGGTAACATAAATAAGTGATTAACATTGCTTGAGAAGTCTTTGCAAATGTGAAATTCTGGTACATTAATAACTGGTGTAACCACCAGAATGTTGATCACAAGCTTGAAAACATGAATGCACCATGTTGCACGGGTGCTGGATATCAGTTTGTGGGATGGAGTTCCATGCCTGTTACACTTGGTCAGTCAGTATAGACACAGTTAATGCTGGTTGTGGATGAAGCTGTAGTTGTCCAATGACGTCCCACATATGCTCGACTGGAGACAGATCTGGTGATTGAGCAGACCGAGCCGACATGTTGACACACTGTAGACCAGGTTAGGTTACAATAGTGATATGTGGACGAGTGTTATCTTGTTGGAAAATGTGCCCTTGTGTGCTGTTCATGAATGGAAGCACAACAGGTCGAATCACCAGATGAAGTACAAATTTGCTGTCGGGGTGCATGAGATAACCACGAGTGTTCCTGCTGTCATACAGAATCACACCCCAGACTCAGTCTCGATATACGAGGTGCATTTAAGTTCTAAGGCCTCCGATTTTTTTTTCTAATTAACTACTCACCCGAAATCGATGAAACTGGCATTACTTCTCGACGTAATTGCCCTGCAGACGTACACATTCTTCACAATGCTGACGCCACGATTCCATGGCAGCGGCGAAGGCTTCTTTAGGAGTCTGTTTTGACCACTGGAAAATCGCTGTGGCAATAGCAGCACAGCTGGTGAATGTGCGGCCACAGAGAGTGTCTTTCATTGTTGGAAAAAGCCAAAAGTCACTAGGAGCCAGGTGAGGTGAGTAAGGAGCATGAGGAATCACTTCAAAGTTGTTATCACGAAGAAACTGTTGCGTAACGTTAGCTCGATGTGCGGGTGCGTTGTCTTGGTGAAACAGCACACGCGCAGCCCTTCCCGGACGTTTTTGTTGCAGTGCAGGAAGGAATTTGTTCTTCAAAACATTTTCATAGGATGCACCTTTTACTGTAGTGCCCTTTGGAACGCAATGGGTAAGGATTACGCCCTCACTGTCCCAGAACATGGACACCCTCATTTTTTCAGCAGTGGCGGTTACCCGAAATTTTTTTGGTGGTGGTGATCTGTGTGCTTCCATTGAGCTGACTGGCGCTTTGTTTCTGGATTGAAAAATGGCATCCACGTCTCATCCATTGTCACAACCGACGTAAAGAAAGTCCCATTCGTGCTGTCATTCCGCATCAACATTGCTCGACAACATGCCACACGGGCAGCCGTGTGGTCGTCCGTCAGCATTCGTGGCACCCACCTGGATGACACTTTTCGCATTTTCAGGTTGTCATGCAGGATTGTGTGCACAGAACCCACAGAAATGCCAACTCTGGAGGCGATCTGTTCAACAGTCATTCGGCGATCCCCCAAAACAATTCTCTCCACTTTCTCGATCGTGTCGTTAGACCGGCTCGTGCGAGCCCGAAGTTGTTTCGGTTTGTTCTCACACGATGTTCTGCCTTCATTAAACTGTCGCACCCACGAACGCACTTTCGACACATCCATAACTCCGTCACCACATGTCTCCTTCAACTGTCGATGAATTTCAATTGGTTTCACACCACGCAAATTCAGAAAACAAATGATTGCACGCTGTTCAAGTAAGGAAAACGTTGCCATTTTAAGTATTTAAAACAGTTCTGATTCTCGCCACTGGCAGTAAAATTCCATCTGCCGTACAGTGCTGCCATCTCTGGGATGTATTGACAATGAACGCGGCCTCATTTTAAAACAATGCGCACGTTTCTATCTCTTTCCAGTCCGGAGAAAAAAAAATCGGAGGCCTTAGAACTCGAATGCACCTCGTAGATCCAATGTGTCTAGTGTGCAAATAAGTTGGTTGCAGGTTCTCGACTGGCCTCCTCCTAACCGACAAATGGCCATTGCTGGCACTGAGGCAGAATCAGCTTTCATCAGAAAACACAACAGACCTCCATCCTGCCCTCCAATGAGCTCTCACTTGACGCCACTGAAGCTGCAAATGGCAGTGGTCAGTGGAATGTACTCTACAGGGCATCTGGCTCAGAGCTGTCCTTGAAGTAACTGATTAGTAATAGTTGGTTATGTCTCTGTGGTGCTAACTGCTGCTCAAATTCCTACTGCAGATGCAATACAGTGCACCATAGCTGTGCACTGAACACGATGGTCTTCCTCTCAGTAGTGTCACACGGCCGTCCAAAGCCTGCTCGTCTTGCAGACGTACATTCTCGTGGCCTCTGCTGCCGGGAATCGTGTACAGTGGCTACATTGTCGCCAAGTCTCTTTCCTGTATCACAGAAGGAACATCCGGCTTCTCGTAGCCCTATTACACGACATCGTTCAAATTCCGTGAGGTGTCGATAATGTCTCTGTGACTGTAAAGGTAACTAATGCTTACAACTGTTACAGCCTATATTTAAAGCACTAGCCACTCTTGTGCGACTGGTGCAAAATTTGAATAGACATTTTCAGATGTAGAAAGATACCTACTAGTTTTCCTCTGTCACACAAGTAGTCACCCCCTCGTTCATGTTCGAGCTAGTGAATCACTTGGCCTGTCAGCTTCAGCCACACACGGAAGAGACTGACATATACATAAAGGAGTCCGGGACATTCGTTGTGAATCCGAAGAAACTAAAAATTGAACCGAACAGTTTCCTGATCAGCTTTAATGTTGTTTCTTTGTTTGCTAAAGTGCCACTCATTGATTCTGTGGAGTGTATTGATTCCAATTTCCCACAAGACATCACCAAATTCCTCCATACTTGTCCCATCGTGAGCAATTTCGTGTGGTTTGGCAACTTGTACGAGCAGCCGGAGAGTGACACCGTCGATAGTCCTCTTAGTCTAATGGTAGCCTGCTTGTACGTAGAACATTTCAGAGCACGGGCACTGGACTTACCATCTTATAAATGTAAGGTGTGCTGTAGAAAAGTTTAATGATCCGTGCATTGTGTGGAGCCGTGGAAGGAACAGCTCAGTGACTTCTGGGACACATGAAAAGTACACAGGTAGAAAAGTACCAGCAGGTACCCTTTCTAGATGTGCTGGTAACAATGGATAGTTAAAACCTGGGACACAGCGTTTATTGAAAACTGACACATACTGTCAAATTACCACCTAAGATGCAATTAAAACACCCGTAATATGCACCAGATGAACATTGAACTGCAGCACCTCAGACATGAGATGCAACATGTAGAAATCATTCTGAGGGGTAATGGGTACTCTACCAGTTACATAAGATGTGTCACGGAATAACACTTGACGATGACACATCGGAAGAAGAAATGTCTGGTATGGCCTTTCTGCCATAATATCCCAGAGTGACAGACAACTGGCTGTATATTGTGCAGACTTGACATAGAGACTATTTATAAGCCAACAAAGATGATCAAAGAGTGTCACAGGTCAACAAAGGAGAAAAGATATTCCACTTGCAAAGTCAGGAATATACCACATCCCATGTACATGTCGAAAAGTATATATTGTAACTGCTGGATGATCGGTCGATATCTGGATCACTGAACATAAGCGATACTGCAGTTTGGGCCAGGTGGAGCAATCGGCCATGATGGAACACGTGCTGTGTGAGACTGGCCACAAATAATATTTCCCAACATGGAATTTCTTGCTGTGGAGAAGAGCTACCATTCTTGCATTTTCAGGGAAGTCTCAGAAATCCACAGACATGAGAACAGCTTCAACAAGAAAGGGGAAAGTCTCAAAGTGAACGGGTCCGGGATTCCCGTGTTGCAACAAACAGCTGTTGCAGGCAGCGAGGGTAATGACCATGGGAAAGCCCTTGGATATAGGTGCACTGGGTACACGTAATCTGTGACCGCAAGCTTGACATCCGCCCCAGCAATGGAGAGTGGAGCTTTGATAATGCCAGCCAATTGTGCTGACAAAAAGTCAGAAAAATGACCATACAAACATTGGATGAAGAACTCAAGACAGAAGCAAACAGGCAGTTTATCGATGAGTGGCCACAAAAGCCTTAAATAATGGAAAATCCAGGATGGAATGTAACAAGTGCTGCTGCAGTTGCCTGAGACTGCAGTCATGTGTGAGTTGCATTTGCATGAGTGTGAGTGTGTGTGTTGTCTCTTTTTGATGAAGGCCTTCCTGGCTGAAAGCTTTATTTGTGACAGTCTTTTTGTTGTGCCTATTTGCAACTCAGCACCTCCACTATGTGATGAGTAGCAACTTTCCTTTTCAAACATTGTCACAAAAGACTTAACAATTTTGTTGTATGAAAGTGATGAGATTCAGTTATCTAACATTTTTCCGTGGATGTTATTCATTACTTTACACAGTAGTCTGCAAACACAATTGCTGCTACGCCACAGAAGTCATCTAGCTATAGATACTTAATTCTATCCGTGCCAAGCTGGATAGTGTCGCTTATCTTATATAATTTAAGTGTCTAGCATAATTTAAATGTTTAAAAGTCTATTTTAAAAGCATTTGCCAAAGGTTCATCATTATAAGGAGGTAAAATATGAATGTAAACAGAACAAACAAGAAAAGAATAGAAGCTTTTAAAATTTGGTGCTACATGAAGTAGATCAGATCAAGTAACTAATGAAGAGCTAATGAATCAAATTGGGAGAAAAAAATATGGCTCATCTTGACTAAAAGAAGGCATAGGTTGAGAGGGATGATTAATTTGGTAATGAAGGGACCTACACTTTACTATAATGCGCAAGCTCAAGTGGGTGTATGTTACAGTAGTTGTGCGGGATGAAGCAGCTTGCACAGACTAGACTACCATAGTGTGTGTCATCGAACTGGTATGTGAAGACCCACAGCATCTACATCTACATCTACATTTGTACTCCGCAAGCCACCCAACAGTGTGTGGCAGAGGGCACTTTACGTGCCACTGTTATTACCTCCCTTTCCTGTTCCAGTCGCGTATGGTTCCCAGGAAGAATGACTGCCTGAAACCCTCCGTGTGCGCTCGAATCTCTAATTTTACGTTCGTGATCTCCTCGGGAGGTATAAGTAGGGGGAAGCAATATATTCGATGCCTCATCCAGAAACGCACCCCCTCGAAACCTGGCCAGCAAGCTACACCGCGATGCAGATCGCCTCTCTTGAAGAGTCTGCCACATGAGTTTGCTGAACATCTCCGTAATGCTCTCATGCTTACCAAATAACCCTGTGACAAAACTCGCTGCTCTTCTTTGGATCTTCTCTATCTCCTCCGTCAACTCGACCTGGTCCGGATCGCACACTGATGAGCAATACTCAAGGATAGGTCGAACGAGTGTTATGTAAGCCACCTCCTTTGTTGATGGACTACATTTTCTAATCTCAACCTGGCACCGGCCTTAACAACAATTAATTTTATATGATCATCCCACTTCAAATTGTTACGTACGCATACTCCCAGATATTTTACAGAAGTAACTGCTACCAGTGTTTGTTCCGCTATCATATAATCATGCAATAAAGGATCCTTCTTTCTATGTATTCGCAACACATTACATTTGTCAATGTTAAGGGTCAGTTGCCACTCCCTGCACCAAGTGCCTATCCGCTGCAGATCTTCCTGCATTTCGCTGCAATTTTCTAATGCTGCAACTTCTCTGTATACTACAGCATCATCCGCAAAAAGCCGCATGGAACTTCCGACACTATCTACTAGGTCATTTATATATATTGTGAAAAGCAATGGTCCCATAACACTCCCCTGTGGCACGCCAGAGGTTACTTTAATGTCTGTAGACGTCTCTCCATTGAGAACAACATGCTGTGTTGTTTGCTAAAAACTCTTCAGTCCAGCCACACATCTGGTCTGATATTCCGTAGGCTCTTACTTTGTTTATCAGGTGACAGTGCGGAACTGTATCGAATGCCTTCCGGAAGTCAAGGAAAATGGCATCTGCCTGGGAGCCTGTATCTAATATTTTCTGGGCCTCATGAACAAATGAAGTGAGTTGGGTCTCTCTCAATCGCTGTTTCCGGAATCCATGTTGATTCCTACAGAGTAGATTCTGGGTTTCCAGAAATGACATGATACACGAGCAAAAAACGTGTTCTAAAATTCTACAACAGATCGATGTCAGATATAAGCCTATAGTTTTGCGCATCTGCTCGACTCGGTGCCGTTATCTGAATTTATGCAAGTAACATTGGTATATAGTGTGGTGACAGTTTTTTTGACAGTACATTTGAATAATTTGCTTCAGTGTCATGATGGAAGAACGCAATTGATTTATTTTAATAAATGTGTAATTTTCTTCCTCCAAGCAAGTGGTATCAGTAAATACTCTATTTTAAAGTTGATCACACTGTATATATTTGTGTTCGAAACATGTGAAATGATTTTCCCATTACAATTTATTGTGTTATGATAGTTTGTTTTGTTGGCATGGACTGATAGTTGTATTTGACTTGTAGAAATCATACCAAGAAACTTGTATATTACTACAACATGTTACTACATTAACTGACTTTGTGAAAGTTCTTCATTTCATTGGCTCAGCAAATAATTTTTCACCATATTAAAGTAATTATTTTAAGTAAACCATTTTCTGATTTTAAGTAAACCGTTTTCTCCAATATTAGATGTCGGACCAAGACGATGATGAGGATGATGGTGACAGAGGTGCTGAAGCGAAAGAGAATGGACTTGTAAAGAACACTAATGCCTCAGTCGTCCAGCAGGCTGAGAAAGAAAAAAGAGAAAAAGCAAAACTGGAAAGTCAGAAAAAGAAGGAAAAAGATAGAGAAGACAGGTAAGTTTGTTTGGTCCCTTTAATATGTATTGAATGAATGTATGTAGCATTTTCAGAGTGCAGATCTGAATTCACTTGTTGTCAATGGTTTCTTCAAGTAGAACAGTTGACACTTTTAAATGCCAGATTTGGTTATAATGTAAACCACAATATCAAGTAAAATGTGTGCGAGAATAATTCACCTTGTATCCCACCGTTTTCAATTTTTGGGTCATTATTGAACAATTATCAGAGTAAAATGCTTATTGTAAACAGGAAGTATGTATTTTGCAGTGCACCATCTGTAGCAAAAGGATTGAAACAAAATTACACTGAATACGATTATAAAAACGGAGAAACAATTTCAGTGAAGGAGTGAGAGTATATACGAAGCTCAAGTGAAGGTTAAAATTGATGTTTGTACTCTTATCAGTGTATTCCCAAAATTGAGCTGAGCTGTCATAATTGTTTCTGAATATAAATAATTTAGGAGCAAAGGACACCACCCACTGAATGGCAGAACTGTTGATCGTTGACAGGCACTCACAAAAGAGAAAGAAAACTTGCTAGTGTTCGGAATCGGTCCTTTCTCCAGCTAGAGCACAAATTAACAGACGAAACACACATCGGATTGTGCCTTTACACAGTGCTGTCTGGACACATGTTGAGTGATTGCAGTTTGGGAGGTGGACTCTGTGGGTTGGGGGTTGTGTCCAGATGGATGGTTAGTGGGAGGGAGGCAGGAAGCAGGGAGAGGGGTTGGAGGTGGGTAGCTAGTGGCTGAGAGGGAGGCATGTGGTTTGCTGGCTAGGAATGCAGGAGGGAGAGACATGAGAGGTGTTTTATGGATTCTGCCAAGACATAAACAGATCAGTCTTATCATGTAAAAAAATCTTTACATGTAAGAGGACATTATAAATAAATAGTCTTAATAGAGACGTAATTCAGAAGTTACAATACCAGAGAAGGAAAGTTGCTACTCACCATATAGTGGAGATGCTGAGTCGCAATAGGCACAATAAAAAGATTCACACAATCATAGCTTTCAGCCATTAAGGCCCTTGTCAGCAGTAGACACACATACGCACACACTCACGCAAACGCAACCTACACACACTGCTGCAGTCTCATAGAGTTGAAACTACCAGTTTCAGCTCTCAGAGACTGCAGGTGTGTGTGTGTGTGTGTGTGTGTACTGCTGACAAAGGCCTTAGTGGCCAAAAGCTATGATTGTGTCAATCTTTTTATTGTGCCTATTGCGACTCAGCATCTCCGCTATATGGTGAGTTGCAACTTTCCTTCTCTGGTATTGTTACATTCCATCCTGGATTTTCCATTGTTTAATTCAGAAGTTAGTTATTTAATAAGTGTTAACATGCCAAGAGTGGGTAAAATGCCCCATTTGACAGCTTTTCCACTTGTCTGTTAATAGCTTTGAACCACTGTTGATGGCAGGATGACAAGAGTGTAATAATGGTACTTATAATTGCAAAATTTTTGACATATCGAATTGGGAATATTATATAAATGTGAAATTTTCATTAGAGAAGGAGAAAAGAAAAGAAAGACCTCAGTAAATGTCACAAAGGGAGAAACCTTGTACATATGGTAAGTTAAAAGTCCCAATTTTCTGAACTGAATTGAGTGGTGGTGGAAGTGGGAGGAATGAACTAAGTAGCTTCATGAATCTCTAGATGTTACTTTGATTTTTCGTAACAGAACACTAAGTTTGTAATACAGAATTTTTTTAGAAGTTCATCAGTTCTTGATTATTGCAATTTTTATACCAAATTGAAGGACAGAATGTAAGCAAGAAGACATTATCATGGAAAGGAATGTAATTTATAGTTGTAATAATCGTAATTGTGATTTGATTTGTTTAGTTCCATAGTTGAAAAAACATCTTTTCCACAAATATGTCGATCGAAATATTGTAGCACTTTTGCAGACTCATTATGGAGATGTGGAAACTGTACCCAAGGAAAGCAGTGTAGACATCCAGGACAGTTTTAACATAAAATGATTTGTTATTAAAATGGGAATTACCTTTCATCTATTTTTTTATTTAAGAAAATTGTAGCCAAATAGCCACATACACTTACTGCTTAACATTTTACATTTACATTTTTGCATATTCATTTATAGATTTCAGTTCTATGTGATATTGTTCACAGGGTTTGTTAAACAGTTCGCATACACATGTTTTGGTTGGTTGTGATAGTTTTTATTTTTGCAAATTAGATAATGAAAGCCATGAATAGATAATCTAGTTAAGACCTGTGCAGTTCAAAGTTTGATGCTGTCAATGAGTGGTTCGTCATTGCTTTGGTGCCATAGAACTCCACCCATACTTTTTCTCGTTTATCCTCCATAATCTTCAGTTGATGTGGTGTATGGCATCGTATATCAAAATTTGATGTCTTCAATTAGGAATGTCTCTCTCGCTATCAGGTACACTAGTCTAGATCTTGTTGTCTTTGAGAGAGACCTTGTGCCCATTTTAGATAAGTTGATTTTACCTTTTCTACTGTTTCTAGGTTTTTTCTTTCAGATGGCCCCCCATATAACCTCCAACCCGCAGGCCAGGATTGGCAAGATTTTTGCGTTGAATAATTTCGTGGCAGTTTCTAGACTGAGTAGGTTGATGTTTTTGATGTCCTGTATTGCTATTATTGCTTGGGCTGCACGTTCTGTTATATGTTTTGTGAAGCATTTGGCTGTTGGTTGCAGTGTCACTCCTAGGATTTGAAGTCTGATGAGATTTTCATTTTTTGTCCTGATGTTGATTTCCGCATTCTTGGGTGTTTTGCCTCCTTTTCTGAAAATCACCATTTCGGTCTTTGTTATGTTTATGTGTAGTTTTTCACTGCACCATTTATCTATTTTCTCAATGATTTTCTGCAGCTTCTGTATATCTGTTGGTCCTATGGCTATGTCGTCAGCGTATGCATATATGTATACATCTTCATTTTCTCCAATTTGCATTACTTCTTCAGTGGCAAGAATGTACAGCAAAGAGCTCATTGGGTCACTCTGTAAGACTCTGTTTGATTGCGAAATGAGGTTTGAAAAAGAGAGGTTGTCTGATATTGTGATGTATTCGAGGAGTGACTTGATTATTCTTGCCCATACCCTCATCTTCTCCCATTGTGTTTTCCAGTTTTTGGACTAAGAGATCTCTTTCCAGCAGGTCAAAGGCTTTGGTAAAGTCTATGAACACTGTGTAGAACATTTCTTTCATGGTGCTTGGTTGATGTTGTTTAGAAGAAGCCTGACTGCTGTAAGTTTTGATCTTCCAGATCTGAAGCCCTTTTGTGGTTCTAGGTGGTGACTGTCCACGCAGGCTTTGATTTTTTGTGTAATTATCTTTGAAAACATCTTGAACTGAGTATTGTCTAGGCACAATAAAAAGATTCACACAATCATAGCTTTCAGCCATTAAGGCCCTTGTCAGCAGTAGACACACATACGCACACACTCACGCAAACGCAACCTACACACACTGCTGCAGTCTCATAGAGCTGAAACTACCAGTTTCAGCTCTCGGAGACTGCAGGTGTGTGTGTGTGTGTGTGTGTGTGTGTGTGTGTGTGTGTGTGTGTGTGTGTGTGTACTGCTGACAAAGGCCTTAATGGCCGAAAGCTATGTACTTTTTTGTGTCTGTTGGGTATCCTTTACCTTTGTGGAGAAATTTTATTATCAAGTGTCTACATTGGGTCAGAATTCTTCTAAGCACCAGGCATTTGTTGAATAGTTTGATCCATATATGTTGGAGAGCCTCTCTTGCATCTTCATGTCAGTCAATTACACGTACACATGCACAGGAGCACCTTCAACCTCCTCTTTTCTTTAATGATAGTGGGCTTAGTGAACAGGACTGTGTTAGTCAGAATGTACCCATTCAATAACGAGATTTTTTTAACTGTGTCCCTGTTTTACTGCACCCAGTTCAAATCAGAAAGAAGTTGTTTCTCGTCTTGCAGTATCTTACTGTGGGCAGTTTGCAGTCATGGCCACTTAAAATGAGAGATAGGCCATCCATTCCAGATATTCTAATTTTCGTTCCTGCAATCCCATTTTCTTCATAATTACAACAGTGAGTTTTAACCTTGATTTTTAACCTATGTATAATGCAATAATGTATTGTCTCCATACTGTTTGTTCAGCTCCATTGTAAACTATTGTAGCTGACAGTGGAATAATGTGTACTACTTCAGAAATTTTACTTTTCGTACCACCAGTTTCGTGTCTTGTATGCCTGCAAATTTAGCACAAAGTGCTTCTTGATATATCGATCCCTTCTGTTGACTGTTGTAATTTTTTGCTCTTTCATTGTCAACTAAATCCTTAAATTCTTTCTGTATGACATTATAATATTGTTACATAGCAAATTAGCAGTACCGGTCACTTATGCGACTGCGCAATAGATGTTGTCATTTCCATTCATTTTTAAAGGCTTGTGATGATAGATTGCCAGACTGCCTCTTTTTGTGCAAACATCCACTGGACATGTGAATGTCCTTCATACCATGAACAAATAGTTAAAGGTAAACATGGCTGACACTACTATTCCCTTGAACTGAAGAGAGTTGTGCCAATCAAAAAAGGAACTGTGCAATACTAAATGGAACCACACTGTACCGAGTACTTCCGGGAAGGAACAAGCAAAGCAAGACAATCTCAGTCGTGGCCCACACATGGTGTGGCAGCCCTGATTTAGTGGGTTGAGATTAATTTCTACTTAGTGACAAATAAAAGTACTTGTATCACACTCCTGTTTTCTTTTTCTCACATTCTGCAGCATCCTCTCAAAAATACTATGTATGCAGCTTGAATGGTTGGTAAACGAGCATCATGGCACTTCCCAATCTTTCTGAGTTACAGTAAACAAAGCAAGTTTAACACAAAACTTTAGGGATTTTCTTTAAAAAGTATTTCTTTTGGCCTTATTTGTACACACATGTGCATTAAAACATTTTTTTTCCTTCAGAGAGAAGCAGAAACAAATTCAACAAGAAAAAAAGGAGAAACGCAAAACACAGAAGGGGGAGAGACGAAGATAGCAAGATCTCTCAAACATCAAATTACATTGTATGTGTTGTGCTGTGTTAATTTATTGCCATTGGATCAGTTATGTTGATTGTAGTACCTACAGTATCCTTAATCAGCTGTTTTATCTCAGCTGCCTTTTAGGATGTCCACATTAGTATTAGTGAGGGCACAGCTTGGGGTATTACAATGCCATGAGTGGCTGCCACAAATGGACGATGTCTCTGCAGTAGACATTCGAGTGAAATAAAATTGACTTTATAAAGTGCATCAGTTTTGTGACATTTCAATCACAGTTTTTTTGCCCCCCCTCGTTGTAGTAAGACCTTTTCCGTATCAGACATTGTTATATTGTAATTTCCTGTAATGGATTTCAATACTTGTGAGAAGCATTTTCTGTGTTACATATTTTTTAATAATAATAATATTTTTATTACTGTTGTTGACTTTTATCGCCATTGTTGCTAATTATTACTGCTAGAATCTCCATCACTTGTCTGTCTTATAATTTCTCGTGTTGGAAGAATTGAGAGTAATTAGAAAAGTAAAAGTGTCATGATGTCAGGATTATGGGGATCATGCATGGTAATCCTTTCATAAAATTAAGTTGTATGTTAATTATTGTATTCAAATTATATTTAGATTATTTATAAGAAAATGAGCCCCTTTCTGGTAATAAGATTTTTAAGAACAATCAGTAAAACAATTTCTGTGTATAACAAGAATGAAAATTTCTGGACGGAGCACAGGAACATATAACAGAAAATACTGTTCACACTAGCTTTTGAGCACTAGCTCTTTTCCCAATGGTAGTACACACATTCACACACACGATGATGCAGATACCCAAACACTCACACTCCGTACCCATAGTGAGACTCAGTTTCAGAAATTTTCCCTCAGTTTTTGTTGGCTGCATAAATCATGCCTTATTTGTGTTGTTTTGAATGAAAGCCAACAAATTACATAAAAAAACTAATGATTTGTGATTAAGGTACGCTTTTTACAAGTATTATATAATTGTGTCTTTTTAAGACAGCTTTTATCATTGATATTGTTTTTAGTTTTGGGGGTGATTACAGTTGCACATGTGTCTCTAGCATCTATGCAGTTGTAAGGTTTAGTGGGGGGGAGTGAATAAGGGAAAGTTACTGAGGAGGAATGTGAGTTAGTGCTCTTCATCTGCAGATTTAAATTCAAAATTATCACTCAAACCTTCCAAAGGCAAATTGTTTTTTATGTCTGTAGTAAAGGATGTTTTTGAAACTAGCAATTATACTATTATTGTTCTTCTTGCAAGCAGTAATATAAATTTTTATCAGAAGTTTTTGTTCTACCCACTGGAGGTAGTGGAAAATGTATACTTACTTGTTTGAAAGATTTTTGTAAAATTGATAACCTGGAAGCTAAGGAGAAGCAGATGTGCATAATAAATTTAAAAATGGGAAGGAGGGAAGGAATGTATTGCATGATACTTCTCACAATTTGTGTGTTGTTTAGTGGATTCAGTTTGTGAAATGCTTATGAATGGAAATAGTAAATTTGACTAACACGTTTCTACTTTTAAAAATTAAACAGGTAATATCTTTTTAAACATATCTATTAATAATTTGAAGTTGTTTCTTAACAATCACACATGGCTTCAATGTATAGTCTGACTGAACATTTCTTTCTACATTCTGTATTCTTAATGAAATCAACTGTGGGTAAAAGATAGTGTGGCTGAAGTCAAGAAATGCTGGAATTGTTACCATAGAAGGAAGAAGGTTATACTCTACATCCTATTGACACGGAGTTCATTAGTGATTTAAATATTGTTATAATTTTAAGTATGAAATATAATTTCTGAGTTATACTTTTTAATTAAAAAAGTTTTTAGTCCAGTAGAAACAGTAACAGCATGGTATAAAAATCTTTAAGCCATTCACTTATAAAATTTTAGATTTATTTTACAAATGTGCTCTCTCTTGAACTTAATTTTTGTAAAATATTGTGCTCTTAATTCTGTGAGAAAATATCTACACTTACAATAAAACTTCTGAATTGTGTAAGTACTAGAACAGACACTAACTAAAATGTATGTTTTCACATCACAGTCTTAGTCTGGTTAATGTTCGGTTTTCTGTTATTACTCAGTATTCTTAGAGTTCATCGTAAAATAAATTCCTGGTGTTACATTTTGTCAGTTTAGCTTAGGGAGTTGTTTATTATAAATACTCTTTCAACAAATAGTTATATGCTGTTGGGCTTGGCTAGCACTTGGATGGGTCACTGTTGTGTATACTGAGCAGAGTTGGCAAGCAGATGCACTCAACTCTTGTAAGGCAAATCGAGGAGCTACCTGATTGAGAAGTAGCAGCTCCGGTCATGAAAATGGCCGGGAGAGTGGTATGCTGACCTCACGCCCCTCCCTATTTGCATCCAATGATGCCTATAGTCCTGAGGATGACACAGCAGTTGGTCAGTATCATTGGGTTATAGAGTTAAAAGTGCATAGGTGGTCACTGAGGCACAGATGAATGGTGGGAGACACATTGGTGCACTTAAAAACCATGTAAGATCACAAGATTTTTCTAATTTACCACATGCACATGCTGTGGAGGTGAGGGGTATACATAGTTGGGTTTGTACTAAAATTAGAATAATAATTTGAGAGATGATGCCTATTCTTTTACCATCATTCATTTTTAAGTGGCTATCTGTACTAATTTTTGATAGCACATCTATCTTATCATTCCAGTATAATACTCAGTTCTCTGTGGAATACAAACAATGTAAAGGTAACCTCTCACCATACAGTTGATAAATCATAAGGCATATGAACACACAGAATATTTTATAAGCAGTCTGCCAGGTTTCCATATAAAATTCCACTCAAGTTTTCAATATTTTTGATGTTAATTCGCATAGAAATATGAAAGAACGACAGTGTCATGGATGAGCACAGAAATAGTTTCAGCACATGATTTTGTTAAAAACCACTCACAGATTTAAATTTAAACTCAGTTGTGAAGAGAAAAATTCTGTGACATGGCGGATACACATCTGATGTTTGTAGACTGTTACACATTGAAGTTTAAATTTATTCCCTTTATTATTTTTGTTTTGCTGTAGAGGATGAAAATGGAGAAACAACTTATAATTAAAAATGCCTCACTTATTTTCTTCCGCCTAAATGTCTTACTTCGTTCCATTAAATTTCCTTCAAGCAGTACATAATTTTCTCATATTCAGAAGTCGTGCTGTAGCTCAGTCATTCTTTTTAAATTTTTCATATGTCTGAAGACTAGTAAAATACGTTCAGCATGTCCACTGAGTACTTGTTGGGCATTATTTTCTAACAGAAGATTAATTTTTCATATCTTTAGAGGGACACCTAATAGGTTTGAACCATATTATGTTATCCATATGTAAATTAGATTGTTGTAAAGATGTTATTACTGTGGTGAAACTGACATGGCTGTGGTGCTTCCTGGTTGTACTTCATTTAGATGATGTATTTGAGGCTAAATCTGGGCACTGATGACCATGCAGTGATTGCCCCACAAACCTGTCACTATCGTCTTGAGGGTAAATCGCAGATCATAAAATATGGGAGGCTCTGAGCAATTTAAGAGCATGCAGAAAAGACTAAAAATTGCATATGTTTTGTGTAAAGCCTGGTCAGCTGGCATGTTTTTGTCTTCAAAAATCATCTTTCTCCAAAATAATAGTGCTTTCTCTTTTCTTATTGTTTAACCATACATGTTTTGACACCAATCTGTCAGATTATGTGGCTGTCATTTTCATTCCTGTAGCTGCATCAATAGTGGCCTGCTGTTAGACATTTCATAACATGGACAGCATGCCATGTGTTTCATCAGATTGTGAATCATCAAGTGTGTTTCTAGAGATAAATTACGCACATTCACCCCCCCCCCCCCCTCTCTCTCTCTCTCTCTCTCTCTCTCTCTCTCTCTCTCTCTTTCTCTCTCTCTCTTTTTGTGTGTGTGTGTGTGTGTGTGTGTGTGTGTGTGTGTGTGTGTGTGTGTGTTTGGATTTGGAGAACATTTAAAGAAAGCTAAGAAATCTTGCCTACTCTGCATACTTTTCAATTAATGTTTTATTTTATTTGGGCAACTGTAGGATGTTAAAGAAGTGGCTGTGTATATAAAAGTAAGAAGAGAAATGACTAAATAAGTGTTATGAATGTCATAGTGTTACTCACTTCGAAGACTGAAAGCACAGTACTGTGATTTTTTTTTTTTTCCTTCCCCCAGTTGAAAACACAAATATAAGACTCACTAAGGTTAATGAATGTTGTATGAATTTTGTGACTACATACAACATTGATATTAGTATTAGAAATGAATAAATGTTTTATTTTTCTTTTCTTTCTAAAATTTAATTTATTGAGCTTAAAAAGACTGTGTTGAGTAATACTTTTTCAATCTTTTTGTAATTACTTCAACTTTTTTCAAAATATGTTTTATCAAGATCAACAAAACAAGTATTACAGTTCCTATTAGCTTTCTCATAGTGTTAATCAGTGTCAACCATAGTATTTAAAGTTTACAAAAAGAAAATAGTCTCAGACAGCCAAATATTTTGCATGTGTTAGTCACAGTGCACAGAGGACAATTTGTTGACGGAATTTCAGATGAGTATTTTTGTAGTGTGTGTGTGTGTGTGTGTGTGTGTGTGTGTGTGTGTGTGTACATGAAAAAATTTATCCAACAAAGAGCACTTTTTATCACATTTATTTTATCATGGTAACTGAGAAACATCACACATTGGGAATATTTCCCCCCTCCCAAAAGAAGGTGGAGGAAGGGGATAAAATCTAGTTATTTTTCTATATGGTGCACAAGCACAGTAATGTGGACCTGCCTATTTTTTCCATGTCCTAGATGCTTCTCCTGAATGTGTTCTGTAAATCTCAGAATCTTTTCCCATGCTTTTCACAACTGATGAACAGTTTTTGCATTCTGTGAACTGTTTTCATTAGAAGTGGATACTTTGTTAACTTGGAAACTAAAATATTTTATGAACAGTAGACGGTTGGTTGGTTGGTATAAAAGAGGAAAGGGGGGGGGGGGGGGGGGGAGAACAAACTGCTAGGTCATCGGTCCCAGTAGAAAATTGCATTGACTTATTGGATATATCCAAGCACTTCAGAAAATGATCACATGAGCCCAATTTTCATAAGCTGTAAGCTTCCTCCTTCTTAAATGTGTGCGCAGGGTATTAAATAGCAAGTTTGCAGTATTTAAAGAAAATTGCACAGTTGTCTCAATTGAGAGAATTCTCTGTAACACTTTTCTTACATCAAGGGGGGGGGGGGGGGGAGGAAACATAAGTGACAATATATTAGTGTTGGAGCAATGAAAATGTTTTGCTGATTTTTTTATTAAAATTTTATGGGTGAAGGACTACCTTTCTGAAATATTGTCAATAGCATTCTAGTAAAGAAACTCGCTATGAGTACTTTTGTTTTCATATTGTCATTTCAAGGACAATTACATTTTGATGCCATTGAATAGTTCTTAAGAAGGCTGATACTTGATTCTTATGTATGTACTGTGTGGTGTATTATCTATTTCTAATGTGTCAGTGACTGAAACATGTAATTATATATTAAGTAAGTTCAGGTACATACACCAAGCTGTGCCCTAAAAGTCAAACCAGTTGTGGAAGCATGTAAATATGTGTTACTGTAAAGCTCAAATTGATCATTGTTTGTGTACTTCATGTCATATGCATAATTCATCAACATAATGTGCACACTGCCCAAATCTGAACAAGGCTGGCTTAAAAAGATAGTCTTTAATTGTTACTTTCCTGCAAAACTGTAAGCTGAATCAACAAGCTCATAGAAATTGCAGGTTTTAAATTTGTCGTGCTGTCGGCACCATTTGTTGTTGACCTTTTCCACATAATTAGCAATGTGGGGAAAAGCAGTAGCAGATATCAAATTCAGAAGCAGTTATGTGTATTATTTTTAATTTTTTGAGGATTTATATTTGTATTTGTTTAGACAAGATCACTTGCAGTCCAGGAAATTCTTACTCTAGTGGTGCTATTAAGTATTTGGTACAATATTCAGGTGCAGGCAATGCCTTGACAAGTAGATAATATACAAACATTTTCTTGAGATAAAAACTTCTTAAGTTTTTTCTGATGTAATTGTCATGGTTTTAAAAATGTTCATCAATAAACATGACAGTTTATAATGTAAATACATGTCTGAAACTTATATTATTAAAATTTTGTAGAATACTGATAATAATTATTTTCAGTATACTGTAACTACATGTATTAAAAAATGTAGTTTCATAGTTTTCAGAAAGGAATAGTGTCTTGCTGCTTCTTTGCTGCATGTTGAAGATATAGATTATAGAAATTAAAACTATTACATTATACATGTAGAGCTCAATGGTGTAAACTGAGAACTGAAAATGAAATGAAGATAGTAACTAGTTCTACACTGCCAGTTCCAAATTATGATGAAAAATTACAACCAGTAGAGTATCAAAATCTTCAGTCTTTTAAACACTGTAAAGTGAGTTAAGTCATTGTATATTGTCTGTAAAGAATTGACTGTCATTCTACAAGTGAATCAGAATGTCCTATTAAGTGTCTTAGGCCAGCTGGAAATCAAATCTCTAAGATTACAAGAAATTACAAAAGTATGCACAAAAGTTCTATTATCATTGTGAGAATGGTTCCCTTCCATATTCAATGGAGTACACAGTATTTATATGCTTGGAATTCCATCAGATTTTCTTATGTGCACACGTCACCCACCTGGATTAGAGGTGTACTGATCTCCAGTAAAAATTCACTGGCTTTTCCGTTTGAGATTGTGACAGTTTTGCTATAGAGAACTTTTAATTATACAGATTAATAGAACTTCTGTAATTTTATATTGAGTCTCTTATTTATGTTCCCAATTACTATAGTCTTGTTAAGTTAACCGTGAATATACGGGCTAACTTATGCCCTCTGAACTGTTGAAATAGTGAAAGTCTAGGTACATTTATGAAAAGACAATACATGGAGTTAAAAAAAAAATTGCAACCTTTCTCAACATTTCAGCTAAATGAGAAACTGAAAAATAGGACAGGCAAAGGGTAAGTCATTCTGAGTTTGTGGGTCAGGGAGGGAAATGGGAGTACAGAATCGAAAGTTTTAGCAACAGTGGAATATTTCAAATAGTTAACATTTGAGTAAAATTTTTAATGTGCCGTAATTGTAAACCATTAAAGGGGGGGGGGGGGTTGTATAATTCAGAAACAGGCATTTTGGCCGAAAGCTTGCTTTTTTAGCAGTCTTTTTATTGTGCCTGTATGTGACTCAACATTATATGGTAAGTAGCAATCTATCCCTTTCATAATATTGTCATATATTTTAAGTAGTTTTTTATTCATTTCAAACTCTTCTATAGTTGGTCTTAATTTTACTCAAATATTCAGAATATTAGAGTTTCAGAACACATGGCATATTAGTGTAATATCTCATTATCACTGACTGATTTGGATTTAAATTGTCATTCCAGAGAAGTGCCTAATTGCTAACCACAACAATAGTACCATTATGATAGAACATTACGTCAATGGAGATTGTTAATCTTGGATTAACCATCTGGATTGCAAGGTTAATGAAAGCCTCTAAAAAATAATCAATGCTGAAGAGCCGAGTCACTACAGAGGCAAAAGACTTGTTATTATGTAATTAATGGACATCTGCTGTACTGCAGCTGAGTTAGCCCTCATCAGGTATCTGCTTTGGCATAACTTTTTCCGTTACTACTCTCAGAACGCAACAACAAATTTTTGAACATTCTCAGAACTTTGGTTGGCTTAAAGACCTATTCCTGGAGCACAGGAAATAGTTAACAATTGGTTAAGGAGCACGAGAGTGAAACAGTTAAGGAAGTGCACCTTTCTACAGTCAAAGATACTTAGACATCTGTAAAATCATTGTTCTTGAAAATTATTTCCAACTATGTAAGGAAACTACTGGTGAACTGTAAGAATTTTTGGAAATGTGTGTTTAGTTGTGTCACAGCATCCTGAACTATAGCAAAGATGTGGTATATGTGGAGAACAAATGAGAATTAACAGCAGTAAACCTATAAGCAGACTGGTAGTGCAAATATGTGATTTACAAAACTAATGAATTTAACTTGCTAAGTGGTAGGCGCTACAGTCCTCATAGGACCCCAGACTCCTTTTTCACCAGTATCCATTTATCCACTCTCCAATTCTCGTTACTTCAAGCTCCTCTTCCATATCTTCAGGCCACCCTTTCATGGATCTTCTCCCCTCGGGATTCCCTATAACACTTTCTTAACACTTGGAATTTCTGGCATTCTCTGTTTATGACCATTATGCCCAAAAGGTGCCTCTAGTTCTGTGTTTTTCATTATTCTCCAGCATTCTACCTCTCATTGTTCCAGATACCATTCTCGAAATTTTCCTTTCCCATCTGAATAACCAAACTTCTTCCTGTGTAGTCATCATCTAGCCTTCCAGTCAGTACATTTTGATTTTTATATTCCTCCTAATATTTCTAGTCTTAAATATATTCTACAAGGAATAATAGCATCCATTTCCATAAGCTATCCTTTTCGAATTTCTACTGCTATCATATTATCTTCTGTTTGTATCAAAACAAGGTATTTAAATGCTTCCACTCTATCCTTTCCCATATATTTTCACTGGAGTCTCTTCTCTACTCGTACCCAGGACTCCTATCATCATACTTTATTTTGCCTGTATTCACATCTAGTCCTAACTTCCACAGCACTCCTAATGCAGCACAATTATCCTCCAAACCTCTGATATTCCTTGCAGTTAATGCTACATCATTAGGATATGTCACTGCCTGCACATGCCAGTTAAATATTGTTAGCCCAGGATGTGTTGTATTTGCCAGTTACCTTCTCTCATGCTAAGAGTAGCACAGCGAAGGCATCTCCCTGGCACAGCCAGTTCTGTACATAGCACACACTACCAACTCTTGTTCTGTTCTGACCTTACAAACTGTTGCTTTCATTGTCATTTTTTGTCAGCCTCACTAATTTTAGTGAGATTCTAAAATTCATAATTTGGAGAATCCTATTCCTGTTTAGACTGTTGTTTGCTTGTTTAAAAGCAACATGTAGCTGATTGAAGTTGCTACTCGTATCCATTAAATTTCCCTAGCACATGCCTCAATAAAAAATATCTGGTCCATTGTGGATCAATTTCTCTTAATAATCACCCAGTGCCCTATCTAGCCAAGAGGCTAAAGTATTACTAAGCATTGTTTCAAAGCGTAATTCTGTGGTAATTGCTACACATGGGCTCATCACCTTTCTTATATAATAGGCAGGTTAATTAAAGGTCCAATCATAAGGCATTTCTTCCTTTATTCATATTTCTTTTATGAAGTCATTAACATCCGCCTCTATCTTCTTTCTTCCAAATTTTGATAATTCGGTCTCTATGCCAACTTCTCCTGTTGCTTTATTATTTTTTAATTGCATTCTTTACATCCTGTAAGTGTGGTGGTTCACTCCTTGCTCTTCTACTGCTACTTCCAAATCCACTTCCTCCTCTTTCTCATTTCAAGGCTTCCTCTGTTTTACTTCCCTCTTTCCCTTTGAGTGACTCAGTAAAATAGTCTCGGCATTTTCCCAGAGCCTTGCTTTTAGATCCAATTATGTTTCCATTTTTGTACTTACAGAATACTGCTATAGGTTGGTATCCTATCTTCATTTCTATAGATCTTTCACATAAATTTTGTTTCTCATTATTGTCCATCATTTAATCCAACTGCACCATCTTCCTCCTTTCATATTGTCTTTTCTTCATCCTGCATAACAAACTTATCCACAATTTCCTCTTCTCTCTGCCCTCTCATGTCACTAATTTCATTCCTTTGCGTCATTTAATTTCTCTCTTGGATTACTGGTGAACAGTCCTTGTCTAACAACCCAGCTGTTCTTTTGTGTTAACACTCCTTGTCAAACAGTTGAAGTGTTGACATCTTGGGTTAGTCTCAGGTCGCACCTGATGAAGGCCACGAGCTACGTGACCGAAATATCGTGCAAGTACGACGCTGATATCCGGCAGAACACCCGACAACCCAAGATGTCATTAGATCTGCCGGGAAAGCCTGAAGAGTTACAATTGAAGTGTTCTTTTGTGTTCTGCCCCCCCCCCCCCCCCCCCCCCCCCAAGTAACTCCCAACACATCTACTCTGATGGCTGTTTTCAGTATCTCTCATTTTGCTTCCACATTCCCTTCCTTCCCCATGTTGTTTCTTGTCTCGAAAATATCTCCTATTTCTTTGTACATTCTGTACATTCTTACTGCTTTTCTTTAATTTGGAAATTTCTATATTGTGTTTCCCTTTTCCCATATTGCTTCTTGCCAGATCTATCTTCTGTCTATACCTGAATCGCACCAAGTAACGATCCCCATGTCTGTCCGCCATTCCACAGTACTAACCTCCATAATACCTGATGTGTGCCATTTATCTATAACAACTTGGTCTCTTTGGTTCTTTCTCACTCAGTCTGGCAGTGCCCAAGTGCGTTTCTTAATAGCTTTCCTTGGATCCTCCTGGCAAAATTTGCCAGCCTTAGTCCATTATCGTAAGTGACTTCGTGCAGCCTTTCTTTTGTATTAGGTTTCTATACACTTCTTTCCCTGTTTTTGCATTCAGGTCCTCAAGTATCATTTTCACGTCATTCCTTTGAACTTTGCTGATTTCCTCCTCCAGTTTGCAGTAAAATTCATCTCCTCATCTTTCTCTGTATCCTCTGTAGTGTGATAGGCACACATCATTGAAAGTTAAAAAAATATTCCCCAAATCTTAAAGAACACAACCTGTCACTAATTGCAGTGAAACTAACTATATTTAGCTTCATTGACCTACATATACAAAAGCCAATGGAGTGACGGCCAGTATCCCTTCCACTATACGTTAGTGTATATTTCACCAATGCTACCATTCTCTTAACTTTTCCATCTCGTTTCTTGCAGTGCCACTATTTTCTCTCTATGTGAGGGCAAGATGAAAAATAATGCTTCTGAATCCTTGATGTGAAAACTCATAAAGCTTTTTAAATAAAACAATCATCATTAACATTCTACATATTTATTTCTCATCACCACCACCCTGGTGACGTAACACTTTTCCCCCAAGGAGAGAGCAGTTTGTTGATACCATCACTGTGGAATGTTTGACTTTGTTGATGGAGCCACAACCTCATCTCTGCTTGCACTGCTTCATCATTAACAAAGTGCGGTCCATCTCATTTCTTGCAGTGCCACTATTTCTCTCTATGTGAGGGCAAGATGAAAATAATGCTTCTGAATCCTTGATGTGAAAACTCATAAAGCTTTTTAAATAAAACAATCATCATTAACATTCTACATATTTATTTCTCATCACCACCACCCTGGTGACGTAACACTTTTCCCCCAAGGAGAGAGCAGTTTGTTGATACCATCACTGTAGAATGTTGACTTTGTTGATGGAGCCACAACCTCATCTCTGCTTGCACTGCTTCATCATTAACAAAGTGCGGTCCACGAAGATGTTACTTAAGTTGTGAAAATTGGATGGGCCAAGTCAGGACTGTACGGAGGATGATTGATGACAGTGAACCAAAGGTGTCGGATTGTTGCTGATGTCGAAGTGCTTGTGTGTGTGGTCTGGCATTGTCATGCGGAAGGAGAGGGTGCTTCATGCGTGGACGATATCTTTGAATTTGACACTAGATTACAACAAGCTGTTACTCAAGCATCGATATAGCTATGATGAAAATCAGGTAGAATACAATAATACTATGAAAAGGAAAGTTGCTACTCACCATATAGCGGAGATGCTGGAGTAGCAGATAGGCATAACAAATAGACTGTCACAAATAAAGCTTTCGGCCAGTTGGGCCTTCATCACACACACACACACACACACACATACACACACACGTACAAATGCAAACAATCTCACACCCATGACTGCATCTCAGACAAGTGCGGTTTCAGTTGTCAGAGAGAGAGAGAGAGAGAGAGAGAGAGTCATCTATTTTTGATGAAGGCCCTACTCACCAAAAGCTTTATTTGTTATTTGTGACAGTCTTTTTGTTGTACCTACCTGCATCTCCGCTATATGGTGAGTAGCAATTTCCCTTTTCGTAATATTGTTACATACCAATATAGCTATGTTACACACTAAAATTCAGAGGTCTGCAAATATGTAGATGCGAACAATAAAGATGTAGAGTGTTGATAATGTTTGTTTTTATTTCAGAAGCTTTAAGAGATTTCACATAAACTTGGAGGCATAACTTTTAAGCACACCCTCGTACTTACCTATTTCTACTCTAGTTTCTTGCAGTCTGACAGATCTCTTTAGTGTCCTAACATTCTAGTTGGCTATCATAATATTCATTTCCCTTCTCATTAACATTTTCCATTGTCGGGTGGTCGTCCCGTAATGTGTATCCTTATGAGGCTGATATGTGGTGTTGATACCAATTCCGTTGTACAAGGTGGGGTTGTGAGCCCCACACGAACTCCCAGCCTGGAGGAGCATGTGTTTTCCTTTTGGGTTTAATCTCCTAGTGGGGTTGACTTTCTATGCTTATAGACTCGCCTCTGTCCTATGTGAGAGACAGTTCGTCTAGATCCTCTGTTGAGGACCGTCCAACTTGGTGACCCTGACAGCAGCTATGCTATTGCTGGTATAGCCTGCAACTTCACTGGACCACATGGATCCTCCCACTCGGCACTGAAGGTTTTTGTTACTGTTTTCATTTTATCCATTTTTATGTTAAAATCTTTTAGTAATACTGCTAATAACTGCCATTGAATACCGTACATGCCCTAATCATTTTCAGTCAAGAAGTTATGGTTCTATGTGCCTAGACACCTTTCTTTTTTCTTTTCTTTTTTTAAATGTTGAGTGGTATGTGCACATGCTATATTGGTTTCTCACAGTCACTGTGACCACTACTGCCATATTCTGCACTCTGTTTATTGTGAAACCAGTAAAATACAACACTTTTACTCATTTCTGCTGTAACATTGTTAGCTGTATAATGCTCTTTACTTTGACAAATATTGGATTGTTGTTCTTTGCAGTACAGCAGCAGTGTGTGTGTGTGTGTGTGTGTGTGTGTGTGTGTGTTCAGACTTTGTCAGAAAGAGAAGTACACCATCAGTCAGAAATTTATGACTACTGCAAATGACAGGCTTCAGTGTGGTGTTATTCCCTGTACTGTGCTTAAGGCGCTTGCGCCCCCCCCCCCCCCACCCCATTTTTCCCCTCCAGATGCTGATTCACCCTCCCCCCCTGTTATATCCATATTAGATCATACACATCAGTATTCCATCCCAATTTAAAAAAAAAAATTGTTTTGTGCACTGTACAAGGCAACATTCAATAAGTAATGCCAATTTTTCTCGAAGGCAAAAAAAAAAAAAAAAAAAAAAAAAAAAAAAAAAAAAAAAAAAAAAAAAAAAAAAAGAATGTGGAATTTGTTGTGAGACATTGTGGAATATTCCTGAATCAGCCCCTATAGTTTCATAAAGTTCTGATAGGTGATGACACTATACATAGCCTTCAAAATGGTGTCTGTTACACAGGTACATTCCAAGCAGAGCCATGATTGAGTTTCTTTTGACAGAAAACCAGAGCATCGTAGATATTCATAGGCACTTGCAGAATGTCTATGTAGACCAGGATTATGCTTCTCCATGACAACGCAAGACTTCATCCAAGTCTGCATGTCCAAGAGCAGCTCACAAAACTTCTTTGGACTGTTCTTCGTCATCCACCTTACTGCTTGGATCTCACACATTCCATGTCTGCCCCAATAAAGGATGTTATGGGGTGTTATGTGATTTTCCAGTTATTTTGTAGCCAGCTTGGAAGCAATTCGTTGAGTGGAAGTGAAATCTCATGCTGATTTCAAATATTAGTGAACAAGCTTCATTGGTAGAATTATAAGAACATTTTGTTATCCAAAATAACCATTCAGAATATAAAGTTTTAATTATTATGCAAGAAAATATATTAGGGGACAAGTCCTGGATAGTGTATTTTATTATTTGCATGAGGTATTTTGCCTGGTCCCTGTGCTGTTCCAAGGGAGTTGAAGACGTACTTGGAGAATTGGTGGGCTAATTAGTCAAAGGAGGCAAAGTGTCTTCTTCACCAGCCATGCTGTCAAGGAATACCAATGACCAGAAGTTTATAACAGTAATGTGTGTATTTATGTACTGAAAAAATTCTTGTTGTTCATTGCCCAGAACGTCTCCTGTAACAAGATACTTATTAAGTAAGTGTTGTATTTAAAGACTTAATAAAAAAAGATTGAGGTTGCCAAGTGCTTCTTTTTAGTAAAAATTAAATTGCGAAGAATATTTAATAAGTTGCGGGGGGGGGGGGGGGGGGGGGGTTGTACATAGACTATCCAGAGCTGAAGATCATGAGGCAACTTAAAATATAAGCAAACCATCTGCAGGAAGCAGCATGTGAATGACAGAGGTTATTGATGCAGCAACACTTTGGCTCTGACGGCAACCAGTACAGGGGTACCATGTGGGTGTACAGGCCCTCCCAGTAAGGTGGCATAAGTCTGTTGCATTGATTGGAGGTTATGTTGAAACATATGGTTTTGTAGCCAAGTTGGGAATAATATGGTGTATTGGAATCCTGAATGAAACCCACCTCCTTGAAAAACATAAGTTGCATTATTATTGAATATCCATCATAATTGTGCGTTGAAGGAACTTTTTATATGTGTGAAATAATGTACCGCCCCATGAACCATGGACCTTGCCGTTGGTGGGGAGGCTTGCGTGCCTCAGCGATACAGATGGCCGTACCGTAGGTGCAACCACAACGGAGGGGTATCTGTTGAGAGGCCAGACAAACATGTGGTTCCTGAAGAGGGGCAGCAGCCTTTTCAGTAGTTGCAGGGGCAACAATTTGGATGATTGACTGATCTGGCCTTGTAACATTAACCAAAACGGCCTTGCTGTGCTGGTACTGTGAACGGCTGAAAGCAAGGGGAAACTACAGCCGTAATTTTTCCCGAGGACATGCAGCTTTACTGTATGATTAAATGATGATGGCGTCCTCTTGGGTAAAATATTCCGGAGGTAAAATAGTCCCCCATTCGGATCTGCGGGTGGGGACTACTCAAGAGGACGCCGTTATCAGGAGAAAGAAAACTGGCATTCTACGGATCGGAGCGTGGAATGTCAGATCCCTTAATCGGGCAGGTAGGTTAGAAAATTTAAATAGGGAAGTGCATAGGTTAAAGTTAGATATAGTGGGAATTAGTGAAGTTCGGTGGCAGGAGGAACAAGACTTTTGGTCAGGTGATTACAGGGTTATAAATACAAAATCAAATAAGGGTAATGCAGGAGTAGGTTTAATAATGAATAAAAAATAGGAGTGTGGGTTAGCTACTACAAACAGCATAGTGAACGCATTATTGTGGCCAAGATAGACACAAAGCCCATGCCTACTTCAGTAGTACAAGTTTATATGCCAACTAGCTCTGCAGATGATGAAGAAATTGATGAAATGTATGACGAGATAAAAGAAATTATTCAGGTAGTGAAGGGAGACGAAAATTTAATAGTCATGGGTGACTGGAATTCGTCAGTAGGAAAAGGGAGAGAAGGAAACATAGTAGGTGAATATGGATTGGGGGGAAGAAATGAAAGAGGAAGCCGCCTTGTAGAATTTTGCACAGAGCATAACTTAATCATAGCTAACACTTGGTTCAAGAATCATGAAAGAAGGTTGTATACCTGGAAGAATCCTGGAGATACTAAAAGGTATCAGATAGATTACATAATGGTAAGACAAGGATTTAGGAACCAGGTTTTAAATTGCAAGACATTTCCAGGGGCAGATGTGGATTCTGACCACAATCTATTGGTTATGAACTGCAGATTGAAACTGAAGAAACTGCAAAAAGGCGGGAATTTAAGGAGATGGGACTTGGATAAACTGAAAGAACCAGAGGTTGTAGAGAGTTTCAGGGAGAGCATAAGGGAACAATTGACAGGAATGGGGGAAAGAAATACAGTAGAAGAAGAATGGGTAGCTCTGAGGGATGAAGTAGTAAAGGCAGCAGAGGATCAAGTTGGTAAAAAGACGAGGGCTAATAGAAATCCTTGGGTAACAGAATAAATATTGAATTTAATTGATGAAAGGAGAAAATATAAAAATGCAGTAAATGAAGCAGGCAAAAAGGAATACAAACGTCTCAAAAATGAGATTGACAGGAAGTGCAAAATGGCTAAGCAGGGGTGGCTAGAGTACAAATGTAAGGATGTACAAGCTTGTCTCACTAGGGGTCAGATAGATACTGCCTACAGGAAAATTAAAGAGGCCTTTGGAGAGAAGAGAACCACTTGTATGAATATCAAGAGCTCAGATGGCAACCCAGTTCTAAGCAAAGAAAGGAAGACAGAAAGGTGGAAGGAGTATATAGAGGGTTTATACAAGGGCGATGTACTTGAGGACAATATTATGGAAATGGAAGAGGATGTAGATGAAGATGAAATGGGAGATACGATACTGCGTGAAGAGTTTGACAGACCACTGAAAGACCTGAGTCGAAACAAGGCCCCGGGAGTAGGCAACATTCCATTACAACTACTGATGGCCTTGGGAGAGCCAGTCCTGACAAAACTCTACCATCTGGTGAGCAAGATGTATGAGACAGGCGAAATATCCACAGTTTCAAGAAGAATGTAATAATCCCAATCCCAAAGAAAGCAGGTGTTGACAGATGTGAAAATTACAGAACTATCGGTTTAATAAGTCACAGCTGCAAAATACTAACGCGAATTCTTTAGACGAATGGAAAAACTGGTAGAAGCGGACCTCGGGGAGGATCAGTTTGGATTCCGTAGAAATGTTGGAACACGTGAGGCAATACTAACCTTACGACTTATCTTAGAAGAAAGATTAAGAAAAGCCAAACCTACGTTTCTAGCATTTGTAGACTTAGAGAAAGCTTTTGACAATGTTAACTGAAATACTCTCTTTCAAATTCTGAAGGTGGCAGGGGTAAAATACAGGGAGCGAAAGGCTATTTACAATTTGTACAGAAACCAGATGGCAGTTATAAGAGTCGAGGGGCATGAAAGGGAAGCAGTGGTTGGGAAAGGAGTGAGACAGGGTTGTAGCCTCTCCCCGATGTTATTCAATCTGTATATTGAGCAAGCAGTAAAGGAAACAAAAGAAAAATTCGGAGTAGGTATTAAAATTCATGGAGAAGAAGTAAAAACTTTGAGGTTCGCCGATGACATTGTAATTCTGTCAGAGACAGCAAAGGACTTGGAAGAGCAGTTGAACGGAATGGACAGTGTCTTGAAAGGAGGATATAAGATGAACATCAACAAAAGCAAAACGAGGATAATGGAATGTATTCAAATTAAATCGGATGATGCTGAGGGGATTAGATTAGGAAATGAGACACTTAAAGTAGTGAAGGAGTTTTGCTATTTGGGGAGTAAAATAACTGATGATGGTCGAAGTAGAGAGGATATAAAATTTAGACTGGCAATGGCAAGGAAATCGTTTCTGAAGAAGAGAAATTTGTTAACATCGAGTATAGATGTAAGTGTCAGGAAGTCGTTTCTGAAAGTATTTGTATGGAGTGTAGCCATGTATGGAAGTGAAACATGGACGATAACCAGTTTGGACAAGAAGAGAATAGAAGCTTTCGAAATGTGGTGCTACAGAAAAATGTTGAAGATTAGATGGGTAGATCACATAACTAATGAGGAGGTATTGGATAGGACTGGGAAGAAGAGAAGTTTGTGGCACAACTTGACTATAAGAAGGGATCGGTTGGTAGGACATGTCCTGGGGCAGCAAGGGATCACAAATTTAGCATTGGAGGGCAGCGTGGAGGGTAAAAATTGTAGAGGGAGACCAAGAGATGAATACACTAAGCAGATTCAGAAGGATGTAGGTTGCGGTAGGTACTGGGAGATGATGGAGCTCGCACAGGATAGATTAGCATGGAGAGCTGCATCAAACCAGTCTCAGGACTGAAGACCACAACAACAACAACAAATAATGTACTCGAAAGTTCTCCAATTGCTTGTGCCTGAAAGTGCAGCATCAGGAACGATAGCAAATAAAATTTTACATATTGTGCATACACAGTGTAGTAGGAGGAATAACTGAAATATTTGATTTCAGTGAACAACTTGAAGCACGCCATTTCGTGTGGTTCATTGCCACTGCAGTTTAGCACCAACAGGCCTGTGGTATTGATGACTTCTATAGAATTTGTGAGACAGGCATAGCTTTGTTGGAATGCTGAGTTCATTAAACTGCAGCAATATTTATGAATCATTGTGCACATAAAAAAAAACTTCTCGCCTCTGACAAAATAATGCCAATGTTGATGGAGAATGATTTTAAAATATTGCTTTGTTCTTGAATAGAGTCAGGTTTGAAAAAAGAAAATGCTTTTGGGAATGAGTTACAATCCACACATGCTGATTTTCTGTCCCACAATCTGTGATTTCTTTTGCAAGAAATATGTCATCAATAAGCTGTCTGTAGACATAGCACTCATCATCATCATCAGCTGTAGAAGGAAAAAAGCTGATAGTCCAAACACAAATGTATGTTTCTCTTTAAACTCTGTAAATAAAGAAATTACTGGAAAGATGTGCCAAAAGAAAATTAAATAATTATTGTAAATATCAATTAGCCAATTCTGAAGCAAAGAAATATTCCAGAACAAAAAGCAGAGTGACACAAATGCCTTTGAAATGTTTTTTTTTATGTATCCTATTTGCTGATGGCAAGAATAAAAAAAATAGAATTGTACCATCTACATAATGATGCACACAGCATTCTCCTGTATACTAGGACTGGAATGAGGGTTTGACATGACCATGTTTGAATGGAGCCACAAGTAGTCTGCAACTCTGCAGATGTCAAAATTTGACCACCTTTTGCCACAACAGATGCATCTACAGGGGATAAGGTGGTGAAAAGAGACTGGTGGGTACGTTGGTGGAACTGATGGCTTTGTTGTGCAGGAGTGGGACCAGGGTAGGGTAGGGTATGTGTGCAGTAAGGGCAGGAACTAACAAAGGTTGAGGCCAAGGTGTTTATATAAATGTACAATATATTCCAGGGAGAGTTCTCACCTGCACAATTCAGAAAGCTGGCGTTCATACCAAGGATCCACATGACGCAGGCTGTAAAGCAGTCATTGAAGTGAAGAACGTTGTGTTTGGCAGTATGCTCGGCAACTGGATGGTCCAACTGTTTCTTGGCCATAGTTTGTCGGTGGCCATTCATGCAGACAGACAACTTCTTAGTTTTCATGCCCACGTAAGCACAGCAGAATTGTTTCAGCTTAGTTTGTAGACGAGATTACGGCTTTCACAGGTATCCCTGCCTTTGATGGAGTAGGTGGTGGTTGGACGATGCAAGGGACGGATCTTGCTTCTTCACCTGACATATATCGACATACGTACTCTGCAAGCCACCACATGTTGTATGGCAGAGGTTGCCCTGTACCGCTACCAATCATTTTCTTTACTGTTCCATTTGCAAACAAAGTGAGTGAAAAAATGACACACTTTGCCTCCATACGAGCCCTCATCTCTCAAATCTTACCCTCATCATCCTTATGAGAAATGGAAGTTGGCAGCAGTAGAATCGTTTTACAGTCAACCTCAAATAGCGAATCTCTCAATTTCCTCAACAGTTTTGCTTGAAGAGATTGTCACTTTCTCTCCAATGGTTCCCATTTGAGTTCCTGAAGCATCTCCATAATACTTGCATGTTGTTTGAAACTACCACTAACAGATCTAGCAGCCAGGACATTGCATAGGTTCGTTGAGTCTGTGGGAGAGGTCCGAAGGATACTGGGTAGGACATTCCTCATTTCAGGGCACAAAGAGAGGTAGCTGGAAAGCTGGTGGAGAATGTGATGCAGTTGCTCCATTCCTAGACGTTACTGAGTCACGAGGGGAGTTTCCTTTGTGGCCAGACATTGGCACACTGGGAGCTGGTGGGTAACGAGAGAGATAAGGCACAGGTGTTCTGTTTCTGTACAAGGTTGGGAGGGTAATTTTGATATGCGGAGTGCCCAGTGAGACACTTGGTATATCTGAAGAGGGACTGCTCATCACTACAGATGAGACAGCCACAGAAGGCTAGGCTGTATAGAAGGGGCGTCTTGGTATGTAATGGGTTCCAGCTGTCGAAGTGGAGGTACTCCTAATGGTTGGTGGTTTTTGATACAGATGGAGATACTGTTGTCGAGACAGAGTTTAACATTGAGGAAAATGGCTTGTTAAGCTGAGGAGGACCAGATGAAGTGAATGGGGTAAAGATTTTGAGGTTCTGGAGGGATGTGGATAGGATGTCCTCACTGTTGATCCAGATCACAAAGATGTCCCATGAATCTGAACCAGGTGAGGAGTTTCAGATTCTGGTTGGTTGGAAAGCATTCCTCTAGATAACCCATGAACAGGCTGGGGTGTCATGCAGGTGTCCCTTGCTCTACCATGGATTTATTTGTGGTGATGCCTTCAATGGTGAAGTACTTGTGCGTGGTGATACAGTTGGTCATTGTGACCAGAGAGGAGGTTGTAGGCTTGCAATCAGTTGGGTGTTGTGAAAGGTGGTATTCAATAGTGGCAAGTTATGGACTTTAGGGATGTTAGTGTAGGCATCAATAGTGATGCACAAGATGCTGTGTGGTAAAGGAAGAGGAACTGTGAAGAATCAGTGGGGCAAATGGTTGGTGTCTTTTATATAATAGAGTAGGTTACAGGTAATAGGATGAAGATGTTGGTCTATGAGAGCAAGATTCTCTCAGTGGGGGCACAGTAACCAGCCACAATGGGGCTTCCTTGGTGCTTGAGTTTATGGACTTGCACTTTTAGGAAGCGTGTAGAAGGTAAGGTGTGTGGGGAGTGGTAGGGATTAGGAGAGAGGTAGACTCAGGGAAGAGGTTGTGAAAGGGCCCTAGGGGTTTGAGGAGAGATTGGATCCTGCCGGATTTCTGGAGTAGGGTCACTGTGGCAGCGTTTGCAGGTGGATGAATCTGGCAGTTGGCAGAGTCCTTCTGCCAGGTAATTCTTGAGGTTGGTGGAGCCTTTGTCAGCAGGTACAGTTGTAAGGTTGGGATCAGTTTTATGGTGGTGAATTGTGGTTCTTACTGCAGATGTAAGATTAGCTTGCGGATTGAGGGATTTGGGGAATGATGATGAGGCAAGGTCTTTAACGAGTCCAGCATGTTAAAATAACTTACGAGAATGCGGCCAGGTGACATGTTTGACAACGGCCAATGTTTGGATGGGAGCACACCCTGCTGTTTTCAAGACATAACTGCAGCAAGTATGGTCTGTGCCAGGGAATTTAAATCATTGGTTTTCAGAGAAACTCCGGAAAGATAAAACTAACTCTCTCTCTCTCTTCCCCCCCCCCCCCCAATGTTCCTTAATAGGACTACTATGCCAACGGCTGGAAATGCATGCCAGAATCTCCGTGGGGATGACCAGTGCCAATAAAATGTTCTGCAATGGCAGATTTGCTCAGATATTGTAAGTGTATTGTCTCTTACGTTTAGTACACCAGTCTTCCACAGTTCAGATAGTATGATCAGTTTGTGACATGCCACCATGACTGTACGGAATACAGTAGTTACCCAGCTAACACAGACCAAGATCATCCTTTATGGTACCTAACAGAACTCTGATCTTAGATGGTGGTCAAAAAACACACTTCACATTTCTGTTTGAAATGCTCCCTGCATAAGGCAAAATGGCATAGACTTTGGTGCCATCTCCGTATTATCATCGCTTACCCAGTGCACGGTTGCTTGCTAGAGCTATGCACATCTAATCTGATTTTCACTATAACCATTCTGATGGAAGGTGACTTCAAGATGGGCTAACTCAGCTGACAAACTGTCAGGGTCCGAGATGACATGGGATATGTGAATCAAAGTGTGAAGTATTCCTTCACAGTGAGCTGGATAGTGTACTGGTTGTTACCTATCTCGTTTCTTGATAACTGAATGATGTGGAATCTTACGCGGTATATTGTGGTAGGACCACATTTGCACCACGTGTTTGTAATTGATAATAATACGAGTAGTTCCAGCACAATTTCAGCAAGGCTTATTTATTAGTAGCTGCTGAAAGATTACACACTGCAGATCTCGTTTGTCTAGGGGTTTTGTCTGCAAAACATTACTCTAACAAGCATGGCCTGGGTTTTCTTCTTGTTTGAAATAAACACTACCGGATTCGAATTACTTTCGGCTAAAATAATATTTATTTGTACTCTTTGTTTAGTAACTACAATATTTTCACTTCGAACATTGATACCCTAAAAATGCATTATACTGTACTGGTCACTTAAACACGTCCATCTCCCTCCAATACCGACAAAGACGTGGCGGGCAAGCCAACATGATGGGCCCGGAAGTTGCAGACATTCCTGCATTCCAGATTCTTTGGTCTTCTGACCTTAATACACTCCAAAGACACATATAAATAAATACATATAAATATACAACATTTAACATCTCAAACAAATCCATTATTTATCATAAAAGAAAATATTCATAAATAAATAAATTAAATACATTGTATGGCAACATAATGAAGTTACCTTAACACTCTACTGTGGGCATCGTACTTTTCGCATGAGATAAACTTTATCTCTGACAGTTAATTACATTACAATAGTGACAACTATCAGCCTGCAGATACAAGTCAGAGCGGGTAGGCTTCCCGTAAATAGCTTGCCTCAACATATCATCACCCTTCCTCCTGAGCAATACATCAAGGAAGGGAAGACAGCCATTTGGGTGGATTAAATAGAGGTGGTCTCAAAAGTCATTCAAATTCTCACTGCCTTGGGCCAAACAACATCTGGAAAAACATGCAGATTTCAAATGAGCCAACTACTAGAAACATTTTGTGAAGTCTGCCCATCACAACTCCATCTGTCTGCTTGTAATACTGGTCATTGAATACAAAGTAAGTGGAAGTCAACACATGTTGAAATTCAGCACCAGACCTAGCCTCAACCAACTGTAAAAAATCATACAGGGAACATGAGTGAAGAGAGAGACCACTCAAAACTTAGTAGAATATCAGAGTCATTCAGTACCTCTAATCAACACAAGAAATTCGCTGAGATCTAAATGTCATTCTCACACTAGCCTGCTATAGGGCTCAACAGAATAGCAAAGTGTGTTACTAATTGATATGTTGGAGCACTAGTGTTACAATTGGTCAAAGATGAACTCCTTCCTTGTGGACCTTAGGGAGGCCATATAACCTAGGGGGAACATCTCAATAAGAATTAAGACTCTTGATCATCTCCTGAGACAAAGATCTTTTCTTCAGGAGGCTGTTAGTCTTTCTGGCAACACTTTTTGTGGGGTTGCACCAATCCTGTGAGACCCTGAAATAATCAGTAAATGCTGCATCTTTTGAACATAATACTCTTATCCAAAACAACAGTAGCACTGCCCTTGTCCATAGGTAAAGTAACAATATCCGGATCAATTCTATGTGAATGTAAAGGAACCCCCTCAACTGCTTTGATATTTGTTACTCTTATGTAGATGTGCCCCGTTCAACACCTATTCTGGCTCCCTCCTAGCCTCCTCTGCAACATCAGGAGGTAACTTAAAAATGTCCTGTTCACCAGTATTAATAAAATCAACCACTGGCACAAATCAAACCTTTCTCTAGCATAGATAAAGTTGTGTTATCAAAAAAAGTATCTCTACACGAGGTTTACCACAGAATGTCGAGATATAGTATTAGACTCTGAGCCACAGAAGCATTCAAACTTTGCTAAATGCCAGGCAGTTACAGAATGAAATTCCTAGTCAGATCGTGACGAAGCGCTGTCCGGCCAATCCCAAGAAAAAAGCTGAAATTTTTGAGGCAATTATTAAGTGAAGCCAAAACAATTCCTTGGAAACAAAATCCAACTTTCAGTGAGTGTAACGGATTCTTTCATGAACAAGAGCTAGGCCAGGAGAATTAATGTGATGCACAACTTTGGCAGTCATTGGAACACTATTTTGATCATGATGCTTCAGAAAAAATGACAATGCACATTGCAGTCTTAGTCTAGTGCTGCAAAGTCTACCCAGCCTCCACAAGCAATGATACACTTCCTTCTTTTATAGATAAACAATGTGAGATCTGAGTTTCTCATGGTATATAGCAATGCAGCCGAGTGACATCATTGACAACTGCCAATATTTGTGTTTTTTGCACAGCTCTTACTTGCTGTAGTTATGCTTAAAAGTGGCAGGGCATGCCCCCTGTCAAAGTATGGGTGATTCTTCATAATGTCACCTGGCTGTAGTCCCATAAATTATTTTAACATTGCATACATTGGGAGGAACTCAGGTCTCTCAAATCCAGCATGTCTGAATTTAGGAGTGGTGCAGAAGGTAAGGCTTTTGGAAAGGACTGATATGTCTGTGTGACTAAGGCTTTTGGGTGAAAGGTTCACAGCTGTGTTTCGGATCTGTTTAGCTCCTGGTTTCTGTATGGTGGTGGGAGTGAGTTTCTGAGGGTGTCGTAAATGTAGTAGGTCTCTGAGGCAAGGTTTGTCACCTATGAGAGGTTGTGAGGGAGGTTTGGAGGCTGTTGTAGATGTGCTGGATAGTGGTAGTCCAAGGTGGGAGTAGGCTGAAGAGCTTATTGATGTGGCATTGTACATGCTACTGTAGTTCCTAGAGGGCAAGATTTTCAATGTGAGAGTTTGATTACATGAATTTGGGATTGCAGAGTAGGAGACTTTTGTGGATTAGAAGTATTGCAAGGAGGTTTGGGCTGATTTACATGGTTTTGCAGGGCTAGGTTGGAGATGGTTGAAGGAGGGTTGCAGCCAGAGATGTTTAATTTGATGGTAAGGTCATTTGGGGGGATTCCATGAGCCATGCAACAATGCTGGAACACTATGTAGAACTGGGTTTGGGCTAGGGATATGAAACTTTTCTGTATTGTCAAGGAGGGAAGGAGCAAGTATCTATGGTGGAGGATAAAAACACGTAAAAATATGTAAATTATGTAAAAATGTGTACAAAGAAACTCACAAAAATTATTCAAAATACACAAAAAGACATGGGAAAAATCACAATAAAGGCAGAACGGGTGAAGTATGGTGAAACAATTTGAAACCTGAGGGACTAGGGCTGATAGGGAATGGCAAAAAATGAACTGAAACTTGCAGGAAAACCCAATGAGATCAAAGATAGAAACAAATAAAAATATATTAGATTCAGGCCATCGGACAGATACGTGCAAAGAAGTGCGACAGCAGATGTGACTGTGTTGGGTGAGGTTAGTATGTGCACACTGAAATAATAAAGGAGAAAGAGTGGGGAGGGAGGACTGGTAGGAAGAGGTGCAAGTTTGTGAGGCACAGGAATGTACGGAAAACAACACATCAAACATTTCTCTATCATGTTACTGTATTAAGTGTCCGTCCCTTTCTTCTCTTCTTTCCTGTGTTTTACCTGTCGCCTTCCAAACCGCACTACATGCTCAAGCACACAATATGTGGCTACATGAAAGTGCTAATCATTGGTGGAGCATATCATGTCTGACATTACTCCTGGCAATATGATGATCAAAGACAGGGATATCTGTGAAAGCCACCATGTGATCTACAAACTAAGTTGCCACCACCGTGCTGCATTCTACGTGGGTCTGACAACTAAGAAGCTGTCTGTCCACACAAATGGCCACCAACAAACTGACCAAGAGATGACTGGACCACCCAGTTGCTGAGCATACTGCTCAACACAACATTCTTGACTTCAATGACTGCTTTACAGGCTGTGTCGTGTGGATCCTTGGTATGAACACCAGCTTTTCTGGGCTGTACAGGTGAGAACTCCACCTGGGATGTGTTAAACATTTCCATAAACACCTTGGCCTCAGTCTTTGTTAGTTCCTACCCTTCCCTCCACCAATCCCTTTACCTGCTCCCACCTCCACCAATGTACCCCCTAGTCTCTTTTCACCATCTATTTATGTGCTTTTCTGCTCCCCCCCCCCCCCCCCCCCCCCCCCCCGGTCTAAACTCCTGACTGTACCTAGCTGCCCTACCCTGTCTCCACCACATTCCTTCATGCTCCTATACGCAGCACTTAACTGTCCCTCACCTCTATCCTGCTATCTCTCCCCCTCCCCACCCCAGTCTCCTCCTTACTCTTCCCACCCAGATTGCTTCTCTCACCATGCATAGTTGCTCGCAGTTGGGCCTCAGCAGCCAGAGATGGCAGTCATATTTGTGTGAGTTGTGCTTGTGTGAATGTGTGTGTTGTCTATTTTTGGCTGAAAACTCACATGTTAGCAGTCTTTTTGTACTGCCTGTCTTTAACTCAACATTTCCTGTATGCGATGCGTAGTGATCTATCCTTTTCATTATATTGTCTCAATTCAAAACAAAAGAAAGTCAGACTAAGGCTTTGATACATACTTACATTCAAACATGGGCCAGGTCACACTCTCAGTACAATCCCAGGCTACAGGAGAATGCGATGTGTGTCATTATGTAGACGGTAGTTCTATTTTTTTTTTTTTTTTCACTGGGAAATGGATGCATTAAAAAAACTCACTTTAGAGACATTTGTGTCAACCTGCTTGATACAGTGGAATTATTCTTTGTTTTAGAGTTGGCTAATTGATATTTGTAATAATTATTTGATTTTTATTGTGGCATATCTTTCCAATAGTTCTTTTATTTACAGAGAGTCTAAAGAAACACAGGCAGCTACCTTTACTATTTACCTGACATTTTGGACCAGTTGAGGATCCATCGAATGTTCACTTTTTTGGATTTTCATTTACAGTCTTCTACTTAATTTGTGTTTCGATTATCAGCTTTGTTGCTTCTACATCTGACAATGAGTGCTGTATGACTATAGACAGCAGCACTGGTCTTGTCAACGACGTATGCTCCACAGTAGTAATTACAGATTGTGAGACAGAAAATCGGCATGTGTGCATTGTAACTTATTCATGAAAGAATCTTCGTCTTCCGAATCTTACTATATTCAAGAACAAAGCAGTATTTCAGAATCATTCTCCATCAACACTGGCATTATCTTGTCATAGTCCGGAAGCTTTTTTTATGTGTAGCAATGATTCATAAATGTTGTTGTTGTTGTTTTCAGTCCTGAGACTGGTTTGATGCAGCTCTCCATGCTACTCTATCCTGTGCAAGCTTCTTCATCTCCCAGTACTTACTGCAACCTACATCCTTCTGAATCTGCTTAGTGTATTCATCTCTTGGTCTCCCTCTACGATTTTTACCCTCCACACTGCCCTCCAATACTAAATTGGTGATCCCTTGATGCCTCAGAACATGTCCTACCAACCGCTTCCTTCTTCTTGTCAAGTTGTGCCACAAACTCCTCTTCTCCCCAATTCTATTCAATACCGCCTCATTAGTTATGTGATCTGCCCATCTAATCTTCAGCATTCTTCTGTAGCACCACATTTCGAAAGCTTCTATTCTCTTTTTGTCCAAACTATTTATCGTCCATGTTTCACTTCCATACATGGCTACACTCCATACGAATACTTTCAGAAATGACTTCCTGACACTTAAATCAATACTGGATGTTAACAAATTTCTCTTCTTCAGAAACGCTTTCCTTGCCATTGCCAGCCTACGTTTTATATCTTCTCTACTTCGACCATCATCAGTTATTTTGCTCCCCAAATAGCAAAACTCCTTTACTACTTTAAGTGCCTCATTTCCTAATCTAATTCCCTCAGCATCACCCGACTTAACTGCTCTTCCAAGTCCTTTGCTGTCTCTGACAGAATTACAATGTCATCGGCGAACCTCAAAGTTTTTATTTCTTCTCCATGAATTTTAATACCTACTCCGAATTTTTCTTTTGTTTCCTTTACTGCTTGAACAATATACAGATTGAATAACACCGGGGAGAGCTACAACCCTGTCTCACTCCTTTCCCAACCACTGCTTCCCATTCATGCCCCTCGACTCTTATAACTGCCATCTGGTTTCTGTACAAATTGTAAATAGCCTTTCGCTCCCTGTATTTTACCCCTGCCACCTTTAGAATTTGAAAGAGAGTATTCCAGTCAACATTGTCAAAAGCTTTCTCTAAGTCTACAAATGCTAGAAATGTAGATTTGCCTTTCGTTAATCTATTTTCTAAGATAAGTCGTAGGGTCAATATTGCCTCACGTGTTCCAACATTTCTGCGGAATCCAAACTGACCTTCGCCGAGGTCGGCTTCTACCAGTTTTTCCATTCGTCTGTAAAGAATACGCGTTAGTATTTTGCAGCTGTGACTTATTAAACTTATTCATAAATATCACTGCAATTTAATGAACTAGGTGTTCCACCAAAGCTATGCCTGTCCCAGAAATTCTACAAAAGTCGTCGGCACTACGGGCCTATTGGCGCTAAACTGCAGTGGCACATGGAAAGGCATGCTTCAAGTGGTCCACTGGAATCAAATATTTTCATGTATTCAGAATGAGATTTTCACTCTGCAGCAGAGTGTGCACTGATATGAAACTTCCTGGCAGATTAAAACTGTGTGCCGGGCCGAGACTCGAACCGGGTCCTTTGTCTTTCGCGGGCAAAAGTTCTACCGTCTGAGCTACCCAAGCACAACTCACGCCCTGTCTTCATGGCTTTACTTCCACCAGTACCTCGTCTCCTACTTCCCAAACTCACAGGATCTCTCCTGCTAACCTTGCAGAACTAGCACTCCTGGAAGAAAGGATATTGCGGAGACATGGCTTAGCCACAGCCTGGGGGTTGTTTCCAGAATGAGATTTTCACTATGCAGCGGAGTGTGCACTGATATGAAACTTCCTGGCAGATTAAAACTGTGCGCTGGACCGAGACTCAAACTCGGGACCTTAGCCTTTCGCGGGCAATAGCTCTACCTGCCTCGTAAGCAGGAGACCCAGATTCATTTCCTGGCCTCGGTACAAATTTTCCCTCACCACTGCAGCCTACATACATAAAATCAAATCTTTTTTATCTTTGAAGTTGTGTCGTTTCATTTTTTTATAAGTATCTTTGTCTGGGTTGCGGGCTGGATCCCCATTTGCGTTCGATACTGAAGGGCTATTCCAGAAGATGGAAAGCCTTGGCCATTCTGTTCATGTGTAAGGGGGAATTTAAAGTAGACTAGGGTGACAATGAGGAGGAAGTGTGTCGGGGTAATGTGTGCAGTTGTGTGAACCTCTGCGCTGAGTTGGCTTAGTGGCTAATGCACTTGCCAATAAGCAGGAGACCCATCGTCTATATACATAAAATCAAATCTGTATGAGACTAGTAAAGTCTCTGAAGTTATGTCATTTCATTTATGCTAGACTGTTTTTCTTACTGAAACTATATCATGGTTGCTGCTTCATGCCATAGAGTGAGAGGATTTATATAACACTCTTTTCATTTACAAGATGCTGACATAACATACAATGATCACACAAGCTCGAGACTTTTGTGTAAACTGATATGTTTTCATAAATTCATTTTAAATACCAATTTTACAATAATACACAGAGGGGTTCGTGACAACAATGATCTGATATTCTTGCTGTTGCGGACCATTGGCACTCTTGTGATCAGTAACCTGCACTGCTAATTTGCTGTGCTGATGGAACACCAACGAATCACCTGCCAGGATATCCTCCGTGTGACATGAAACAGAAAGACAACAACAGTTTAGTACACTCATCATACAAAAAAGTTACCTAATTAAATCTTATACTTTTATGGCCTACGTGATGTCACTTCAGCAGAAACTAAGGGACGGTGTTGCTAACTAAAATCTGGAGCATCAAAGCACGAGTGGGCTTAAGAAACATGCACATTGGGTGCACACATTGTTTCCAATTCAGAGTGTTTGTCTAGGGAACTCGCCTATCTAAGAGCAGTCTTCTTGGGAAAATGGGTACTCCATCTGGCAGATCAACATGGCATGGAAAATAAATAAATAAATAAATAAATCCTCCACCGCCTCCCCCCCCCCCCCCCCCCACACACACACACACACATATCATAATCTTACAGTGTGGACAGTATGCTGGCAAAATCCACAGCATTTGCCAACATCTCATTCAAGATAGGTAAGATCCTCTGGGAATTCCAAGACTTAAAGTAGTTTTCCATCCACTATACAGGGTGAGTCACTAACTATTGCCACCTAGAATAACTCCGAAAGTATGATATGAGCTGAAAAGTTTGTGGGATAAAAGTTACATGTGACAATGGGGGGCCATAATATGACGTTGGTTTTTTGTTGCTAGGTGGGGTCGCTTCAGAGATGAAGGTCAACTTTGTTTTTTTTAAATAGGATGCTATAGTTTGGTACTTATTTTCTGATAGTGGCTATCAAAACGAATCCAATAATCTGTAACAGTAAGGTCAATGAAGGTTGTAAAGGTGGCGTGAACATCCACTTACAGAAGGTGTTTGAAGTGATAACCATTGGTATCAATGCAGTGCTGCAATCTTCTTATCATGAATTGAGTGTTATTCCTTACATCGGCACTTATCGAAGCACATGCTCTGACAATTTTCTCTAACATATCTGCAGGTGTAGTTGGAATGTCTTTGGTGTAGTTGGAACGTCTTTATAAACAATGTCTTTTATGAATGCCCACAAGAAAAAAATTCAGAGTCCTGGTGAACAAGCTGGCCATGTCCAATCCAACAATTTAGGAATTGTCTCTGCAACTCATTTCTAGCCATCAGCGAAAAATGTGCTGGACACACATCATGTTGATAGCACATTCTGTTCCTTGTTCCTAAAGGTATTTCTTCCAATAACAGACCTAACGTTTCTTGCAGGAATGTGGTGTACTTCCTACCAGTAAGATTTCCTTCGATGAAATAGAAGCCCATACTTCTGTCCTCCAGAATCCCACACCATACATTCACCGACCACGGTTTTTGGTGTGGAACTTGCCACAGCCAACATGGATTTTCAGTTGCCCAGTAATGCATGTTATGCAAATTAACATTTACATGGTTGTGAATGAAGCCTAATCAGTAAATAAAATCAAATTAATAAATGTATTATCCTTCTGAATTGGAAGTTGAGCCCATCGGCAGAATTCAATGTGGTGCATACAATCCGTACCAGTTAATTCTCGGTGGAGACTGATACAGTAAGGATGATATTTATGACGATGCAGAACACGAACAACACTACTCTGGCTCATGCCAGATTCCTTTGCGATTTGGCATGAACTAACACAAGGATTTCGAACCACAGTGGCAAGAGTACCAGTTTCTGTTTCCTTGTTAATAACTTGCCAGATATGTTTCTGATGCATTAAAAACCCAGTTGTTCTCAATTTATCATACAGTTATTTAAATGTACATTGTGTAGGGTGTATATGTTGAGGAGATATTTCAGCGTATAAGTCTCTAGCTCTCACTGAATTTCAGTGGCATCCTCCGTAAATGAGAAGCATATCGAGTTGTTCTTCGAAGGAATACATCATTCACATTCACTTGATTCGACAATACTAGTTTTACCGTTCCTATTAGTGTTGTATTGCAAGACCATCAAATGGTGTTTACATGTCAATGGCACGTTAGATGGATATGCCGTATTTGGCAGATATTTACTTTTTGTGTGATATACGAGAGAGAATTGTCACAGCATGTGCTTTGATAAGTGCTGAAGTGATAAGATATACCACTCAATCCATGATAAGAAGATTGCAGCACTGCATTGATACCAATGGTCATCACTTCGAACACTTTCTGTAAATGGACGTTCATGCCACATGTTTGAACTTCGTTGACCTTCAAAGACCTTACTGTTACACATCACTGGATTTGTCTTGATAGCTGCTATAAGAAAATAAGTACCAAACTATAGCATCCTATTTAAAAAAACAAAGTTGACCTTCATATCTCTGATGCGACCCCACCTAGCAACAAAAAACCAACATCATATTATGGCCCCCGATGTCCCTTGCAACATTTGTCCCACAAACTTTTCAGCTACTATCATAATTTTAGAGTTATTCTAGGTGGCAATAGTTAGTGACTCACCCTGTATAGGATTTTGGCCTTGGAGTTGTGAACAATGATTTCTTATTGTGGAAGTTGGAGTGTATAAAATTGCTTGACACTGTGTCACAGCTCATAAACGTTAGACTTTATGAACTGTGGAGAATGTTGCATTCACCTTTTGCCATTGCCATTTCCATTGCTGAAAGTTCCACCAGAGAACTGTATTTTGCATTTCTGCCATTGAGAACGCTTCCTACTGGCAGTGTGATCAGTCTTGCAATTAGAATTTTGATCCATATGCAAAATGCTTATGGTGCTACTAAATTCTGAGACATTAATTGTCAATAAAAATCATACTTGTAGTAACAAATTTAATTAGAGCTTGATGTGCCATGACAACAGGAACTTGACAAAAAAATGAAATAAAGCTTTGAACAAATATTAAGAAGTTCTATACTACAGCTCTACATGTGCAAATCACCGACCTTGTCTACCACATTATAGAAATTTTTCAAGTGGTGACTTTATTTAAAGAATTTTGTAATGTTTCTGGAATTCACTTTTTAACTCCTGGTGGTGTTGAAGCAAGCAAAACATGTGAAATCTTTATCTGAACTGATGCAGCTCAATAACAGATAATTTTTCTTGTGAAGCCCACTGAGAGCGAGTGTATAGTCATAATTGTAGCTGAATATTACTTAACAGTGGTCACGCTATGCAGTGGATGTCAGGATTTAAGGTTAATAACAATACTTACTTAACACACAAGTAGTTTATTCAGTGAAGGGTACATGGGAACTACACAGGGGAAGGCATAATGGAAGGCTTCAGTATCTTAGTTGTCATGATTTAAGATCAGTCAGTCATGATTCGTGGCCGGGAACAGAGAACACAAACAGCTTTTCAGGTCCACTACTGGTAAACATCACATGATTTGATTGGAGGAAGTGGATTGGTCACTTGTGCAGCACTGCACCATCAGCACTGTCACTGCAGTGTCAGCTCTGGCAATATGGGCCTGCCCTGTCCTGGGCAGAATAGAGTCTGTTACAATTTTAATCCCCCCCCCCCCCCCCCCCCCCCCCCATGAGCCATGGACCTTGCCGTTGGTGGGGAGGCTTGTGTGCCTTAGCGATACAGATAGCCATACCGTAGGTGCAACCACAACGGAGGGGTATCTGTTGAGAGGCCAGACAAACGTGTGGTTCCTGAAGAGGGGCAAGCAGCCTATTCAGTTGTTGCAAGGGCAACAGTCTGGATGATTGACTGATCTGGCCTTGTAACAATAACCAAAACGGCCTTGCTGTGCTGGTACTGTGAACGGCTGAAAGCAAGGGGAAACTACAGCCGTAATTTTTCCCGAGGGCATGCAGCTTTACTGTATGATTAAATGATGATGGCGTCCTCTTGGGTAAAATATTCCGGAGGTAAAATAGTCCCCCATTCGGATCTCCGGGCGGGGTCTACTCAAGAGGATGTCGTTATCAGGAGAAAGAAAACTGGCGTCCTACGGATCGGAGCGTGGAATGTCAGATCCCTTAATCGGGCAGGTAGGTTAGAAAATTTAAAAAGGGAAATGGATAGGTTGAAGTTAGATATAGTGGGAATTAGTGAAGTTCGGTGGCAGGAGGAACAAGACTTCTGGTCAGGTGACTACAGGGTTATAAACACAAAATCAAATAGGGGTAATGCAGGAGTAGGTTTAATAATGAATAGGAAAATAGGAATGCGGGTAAGCTACTACAAACAGCATAGTGAACGCATTATTGTGGCCAAGATAGATACGAAGCCCACACCTACTACAGTAGTACAAGTTTATATGCCAACTGACTCTGCAGATGACGAAGAAATTGAAGAAATGTATGATGAAATAAAAGAAATTATTCAGATTGTGAAGGGAGACGAAAATTTAATAGTCATGGGTGACTGGAATTCGAGAGTACGAAAAGGGAGAGAAGGAAACATAGTAGGTGAATATGGATTGGGGCTAAGAAATGAAAGAGGAAGCCGCCTGGTAGAATTTTGCACAGAGCACGACATAATCATAACTAGCACTTGGTTTAAGAATCATGAAAGAAGGTTGTATACATGGAAGAACCCTGGAGATACTAAAAGGTATCAGATAGATTATATAATGGTAAGAGAGAGATTTAGGAACCAGGTTTTAAATTGTAAGACATTTCCAGGGGCAGGTGTGGACTCTGACCACAATCTATTGGTTATGACCTGTAGATTAAAACTGAAGAAACTGCAAAAAGGTGGGAATTTAAGGAGATGGGACCTGGATAAACTGAAAGAACCAGAGGTTGTACAGAGTTTCAGGGAGAGCATAAGGGAACAATTGACAGGAATGGGGGAAAGAAATATAGTAGAAGAAGAATGGGTAGCTTTGAGGGATGAAGTAGCGAAGGCAGCAGAGGATCAAGTAGGTAAAAAGACGAGGGCTAGTAGAAATCCTTGGGTAACAGAATAAATATTGAATTTAATTGATGAAAGGAGAAAATATAAAAATGCAGTAAATGAAGCAGGCAAAAATGAATACAAACGTCTCAAAAATGAGATCGACAGGAAGTGCAAAATGGCTAAGCAGGGATGGCTAGAGGACAAATGTAAGGATGTAGAGGCCTATCTCACTAGGGGTAAGATAGATACTGCCTACTGGAAAATTAAAGAGACCTTTGGAGATAAGAGAACGACTTGTATGAATATCAAGAGCTCAGATGGAAACCCAGTTCTAAGCAAAGAAGGGAAAGCAGAAAGGTGGAAGGAGTATATAGAGGGTCTATACAAGGGCGATGTACTTGAGGACAATATTATGGAAATGGAAGAGAATGTAGATGAAGATGAAATGGGAGATATGATACTGCGTGAAGAGTTTGACAGAGCACTGAAAGACCTGAGTCGAAACAAGGCCCCGGGAGTAGACAACATTCCATTGGAACTACTGACGGCCTTGGGAGAGCCAGTCCTGACAAAACTCTACCATCTGGTGAGCAAGATGTATGAAACAGGCGAAATACCCTCAGACTTCAAGAAGAATATAATAATTCCAATCCCAAAGAAGGCAGGTGTTGACAGATGTGAAAATTACCGAACTATCAGTTTAATAAGTCACAGCTGCAAAATACTAACACGAATTCTTTACAGACGAATGGAAAAACTAGTAGAAGCCAACCTCGGGGAAGATCAGATTGGATTCCGTAGAAACACTGGAACACGTGAGGCAATACTGACCTTATGACTTATCTTAGAAGAAAGACTAAGGAAAGGCAAACCTACGTTTCTAGCATTTGTAGACTTAGAGAAAGCTTTTGACAATGTTGACTGGAATACTCTCTTTCAAATTCTAAAGGTGGCAGGGGTAAAATACAGGGAGCGAAAGGCTATTTACAATTTGTACAGAAACCAGATGGCAGTTATAAGAGTCAAGGGACATGAAAGGGAAGCAGTGGTTGGGAAGGGAGTAAGACAGGGTTGTAGCCTCTCCCCGATGTTGTTCAATCTGTATATTGAGCAAGCAGTAAAGGAAACAAAAGAAAAATTCGGAGTAGGTATTAAAATTCATGGAGAAGAAATAAAAACTTTGAGGTTCGCCGATGACATTGTAATTCTGTCAGAGACAGCAAAGGACTTGGAAGAGCAGTTAAGTCGGGTGATGCTGAGGGAATTAGATTAGGAAATGAGGCACTTAAAGTAGTAAAGGAGTTTTGCTATTTGGGGAGCAAAATAACTGATGATGGTCGAAGTAGAGAAGATATAAAATGTAGGCTGGCAATGGCAAGGAAAGCGTTTCTGAAGAAGAGAAATTTGTTAACATCCAGTATTGATTTAAGTGTCAGGAAGTCATTTCTGAAAGTATTCGTATGGAGTGTAGCCATGTATGGAAGTGAAACATGGACGATAAATAGTTTGGACAAGAAGAGAATAGAAGCTTTCGAAATGTGGTGCTACAGAAGAATGCTGAAGATTAGATGGGTAGATCTCATAACTAATGAGGAAGTATTGAATAGGATTGGGGAGAAGAGAAGTTTGTGGCACAACTTGACCAGAAGAAGGGATCGGTTGGTAGGACATGTTCTGAGGCATCAAGGGATCACCAATTTAGTATTGGAGGGCAGCGTGGAGGGTAAAATCGTAGAGGGAGACCAAGAGATGAATACACTAAGCAGATTCAGAAGGATGTAGGTTGCAGTAAGTACTGGGAGATGAAAAAGCTTGCACAGGATAGAGTAGCATGTAGAGCTGCATCAAACCAGTCTCAGGACTGAAGACCACAACAACAACAACAACAATTTTATTATTAATGTTTGTACAGTCTATATTCCTCTCCCTTCACAAAGGTCTACAGAACACGATTTTGCTCTGTTTGGGGAGGAAGGATAAAAAGAAAAAAAAAGTTGATAGTGTTACATTAGAGTTTAAAAAACCACGTTCTACAGAATGTATGACAACGCTTCAGCTTCACTGCCTGCAGGCATCGACAAGTTTGGTTCCAGCACCCTACTATGAAGAGTCTATTGAGGGCACTGAGGTTTTCACAGATGCCAGCAACAATTATGCTACATTAGACCTTTTAACTGCTGTCATCCACTATAAGTGTATAACACTCATTATTGTCCCATCAAGCTTATTTTAATCCAGCAGTCCCTGCACATTGTTTACCTGATATTCTAACTTAATGGATATCCTTGAGGTTTATTAGTTATGAAAGACCACAAATCTTCTGTAATGTACGTACCCTTCTCTTTTCTTGCTACTGTGTCAACTAGAACTACGGATTTAGATGTGGCATCTTTGAAATTATATAGCGTCCTTGATACAAGTGATAGAACTCACTTATTAACTTGTAGATTTTTGAACTCAGCTTGTTACTGTTAACTAGAACCATATCTCCTATCCCATATGGTGTTTGTGTATCCTTTCCTCTTTTTTTATTTCTCTTCTCTCCTCCTCTGATTAATGACTCCCTGATAACCTGTGTTGTAACATTCATTTTCTGGGGCCATCCAACATGTTTTAGCATAGGTTCTTCCAGTGGTCTTTCTATTACTTCTATAAGAGCTATCTGAAGATTCAACAACATTCCACAAAACCACCCTGTTTATTTCATTTTTTTACTGACTGTTGGTAGCTACTGGTAATTGATATGGTTTGACAAAAAATAGTTTATGTGGCTGTATCTTTAACTTGCACGCAAAGTTATGTATTAGTCCAGATCTCATGATGAATACTTTTTTATGGTTCTTTAGTAGGGTTGTTGTCTCTCTCTCTCTCTCTCTCTCTCTCTCTCTCTCTCTCTCTCTCTCTCTCTCCTAATCCTGATGATTTACTGTAGTAATGCTGTATGTTAAATTGTCTTCACACATCACAACTGTATAAACACTTTGCCCCTCAAATATCTAAGAGTCATTTTGACTACTAGTGATATGTGAGATTCACCCCTTTTCTAAAATTTAATGTAATTCTCTGTTCAAATAACCAGCCTGTACCTAAAATCACAGGAATGTTTAATCTGTAAATAATGAGCATTTGGTATTCAAACACATAATCACAAAGGGTAAACTACACTAGTATCTCTGATTGTATAGGTTTACTAGTTGTTTCTGTGGCTTTTGTTATTTTCACTCCACATACAAGAAATGTCAAAATTAGCTGTAAAATATTATGCTATTCTAGAAAGTGTTGATTTATTACAAATACATTTCTCCCCAAATCTAATCTAGTATTATCTGGTACATTTTCTATTTTTCCATTGAATTGTGGTCTAATATATCTCCTAATCAGTTGTTTTGGTTCTTCCAACAAGACCTCCATCGTACGAACTCCATCGTTATACCTTAATAGTTGTTAATGTATGCCAGGTGACTCATGAGCACATGCTTTTGGGGATCGAGCTTCTCCCTGGAAGCTTGTTAGTTTTCACTCTCTGGATTATTAGAAGTATTAGCAAAAGTTCTATTAAGTTACCCTCTATTGTTGCCATTGTTACTCCCTCTCTATCTTCTCCGATATATAGTTGTTGTAAATTGTCTAACAGTGTTTAAAATAATCACATACAATAAGTAAATTTCTGAATATACCATAGCATTATCTTTCTATGAAGAAGATACTGACTATCTGCTACAATAAGCTTCTGAAGATAACAAATTAATATGTCAAAATTGGTAAAGCATAATAAAATATATTCGCAACTGATGACTGAAATTTATCCTGAAAAAGCAATACTATTGTTACTGAAAATTACAGCCATGAATAAAATAGTAAGAAATATTTGGATTAACTATAAATTGTTAAACACCAGAAGTTGCCTATCCTTGGACACTATAGCTTCTATGTGAACTGGACAGGGCAGTATCAATAGGTGAAGCATGTTTTGTACTATAAAACACTTCCTATACAAAAAAATGTCCAAGCATGTCTATTATTAATAAAATTTCATTGTAATTGAGGTACCATGTAACATCTTCAATATTTTAAACAATGGAAAATCCAGGATGGAATGTAACAGTATTATGAAAAGGCAAGTTGCTACTCACCATATAGCAGAGATGCTCAGTCACTGATAGACACAACATAAAGATTGTCACAAATAAGCTTTCAGCTAGCAAGGCCCTCATCAAAACAGACCCCCCCCCCCCCCCCCCAATGCATGCCCACAAAAACTGCTGTCTCTGGCAACTGAAGCCATACTGCGAGCAGGAGCACCATTGCACGATGGGAGTGGCGACTGGGTGGGGGTAAGGAGGAGGCTGGGGCAGACAGGGGGAGGGATAGTAGGGTAGGGGTGGCAGACAGTGATGTGCTGTTGGGGAGCACACAGGGATGAGGTGGAGAGAGGGTAGGGCAGCGATGTGCAATCGGCAGGTTTGACAGGGAGCGATGGTGGAGTGAGAGCTGTGTAGTGCTGAAATGGGAACAGCGAAGGGGCTGGATGGGTGTGAACAATGACTATCGAAGGCTGAGGCCAGGAGGTTTATGGAAAGTAGGATATATTGCAGGGAAAATTACCCATTGTGCAATTCAGAAAAGCTGGTGTTGGTTGGAAGGATCCGTATGGCACAGGCTGTGAAGCAGTCATGGAAATGAAGGGTGTCATATTGGGCAGCATGCTCAGTAATAGGGTGGTCCACTTGTTCCTTGGCCACAGTTTATCGATGGCTATTCATGCGGATAGACAGCTTGTTGGTTGTCATGCCCACATAGAATGCAGCACGGTGGTTGTAGCTCAGCCAGTAGACCACATGACTGGTTTCACAGGTAGCCCTGCCTTTGGTGGAATAGTTGATGTTAGTGACTGGACTGGAGTAGGTGGTGTAGGGAGGATGTATGGGACAGGTCTTGCATCTAGGTCTATTACAGGGATATGAGACATGATGTAAGGATTTAGGAGCAGGGGTCATGTAGGGATGGATGAGTATATTGTGTAGGCTTGGTGGACAGTGGAATACCACTGTGGGAGGGGTGGGATAGATAGTGGGCAGGACATTTTTCATTTCAGGAGATGATGAGAGGTAGTTGAAACCCTGGTGGAGAATATAATTCAGTTGACTCAGTGCTGGGTGGTACTGAGTTATGAGGGCAATGCTCATTTGTGGCCTGACAGTGGGACTTTGGGAGGTGGTGGGAGACTGGAAAGATAAGGCACAAGAGATTTGTTTCTGTACAAGTTTTGGAGGACAAATATGGTCTGTTAAGGCTTCGGTGAGATGCTTGGTGTATTTTGAGAGACTGCTTATCACTGCAGATGCGACTACCATTGGTGGCTAGGTTGTATGGAAGGGACTTCTTGGTATGGAATAGGTAGCACCTGTCAAAGTGGAGGTATTGCTGGTGGTTAGTACATTTGATATGTAACCATCGCCGGCCGAAGTGGCCGTGCGGTTAAAGGCGCTGCAGTCTGGAACCGCAAGACCGCTACGGTCGCAGGTTCGAATCCTGCCTCGGGCATGGATGTTTGTGATGTCCTTAGGTTAGTTAGGTTTAACTAGTTCTAAGTTCTAGGGGACTAATGACCTCAGCAGTTGAGTCCCATAGTGCTCAGAGCCATTTGAACCATTTTGAACCATGTAACCATCTTTGAGGTGGAGGTCAACATCTAGGAAGGTGCCAGAATGAAATTTTCACTCTGCAGCGGAAAGTGCACTGATATGAAACTTCCTGTCAGATTAAAACTGTGTGCCGGACCGAGACTCGAACTCGGGACCTGTTGCCTTTCGCGGGCAAGTGCTCTACCGACTGAACTACCCAAGCACGACTCACCCCCGTCCACACAGCTTTAATTCTGCCAGTACCTCGTCTCCTACCTTCCATCTAGGAAGGTGGCTTGTTGGGTTAAGTAGGATCATGTGAAGCAAATGGGAGAGAAGCTGTTGAGGTTCTGGAGGAATGTGGATAGGGCGTCCACATCCTCAATCCAGATCGCAAAGATGTCATCAATGAATCTGAAGCAGGTGTTATTATTTATATTTATTATTATATATTATTAATGTTATATTTTATATTTATTTATTTTTTATTATTTATATCTTTTCTTTTATCTCATTGTGACTTCACGCCAATTTTAGTGAGTTTTTGCCTTTCGCTATTGTCTACTCTTTCAGATTTCATCTTGTTTCCCCCTTTTGCATCCGTTTCATCCTTCTCATGATTTTCCCCACTAATCTGGGTGTATTTTTCCGAAATTTTTCAAACATAATTCTATGTTATTTATGTAATTTTTTGCATTTTTCCACCACCATGAATCCTTGCTTCTTCCATCCATGTCAATACAGAAAAGTTTCCTTATCCCTAGCCAGAGCCCAATACCACATACAGTTCCTGAATTGTTGCTTGGCTTTTGGAAATTCCACAATGACCTCCATCTGTTCAGATTCTGCCAATCCTTAGTCCTCCCAACATAATCCTACAAAGCAATATCAACCAAGCCCAAACCTCCTTGCAGAACCTTCTCTCCATCCACAAAATTCTCCTGCTATACAATCCCAAATTCCTGGAACCCATAACACACATTGAAACTCTTGCCATTCAGGAACTAGAGCAACAAGCACAATGCCACCTCAAAAACCTCTCCACACAGCTCACTTCCCACTCCTGCCTTGGAGTACCACTGTCCACCACCTCTACTACAATGCCCAAACCTCCTCCACATCTCCTTATAGCTGACAAACCCTGTCTTGCAGACCTACTACATTTACCCCACCCTCCCAAACTCCCTCCCACCAACACATAGAATCCAGAACCTTAACAGACACAAAACACAGTTATGAACCTTTCCTCCAGAAGTATTAGCCCTACAGAAATATCAGTCCTTTCCAAAGGCCTCGCCTTTTGCCCCACTCCCAAATTCAATCATACAGGACTTGTTTAAGATCTTCTCTCCTTCTCCTGGTCCCTACAGTGGAAGCAATTTTTCGTCACCAACCCTCCCAGACAGACTCAACCAAAGACGAATGTTGAACCTTGCCTGACTCAGTTCACTTCTCCATCCAACTGTGATCCACCCTCACTGCCCCCAAATCACTCCCTGTTAATTTCCAGAATTTCTTAACCTCAAACCTTGCCTCACCATCATTCCCCAAACCCCTCAACATTTAAACAAACCTAACATTTTCAGAAAGAACCACAATCCACCATCTAAAAACTGATCCTAGCCTTATAATCCTACCTGCGGACAAAGGCTCTACCACTGTTGGTTTGAACCACAAGGATTTCGTGGCGGGACTCCGCCAGCTGTCAGATACATCCACCTACAAACCTTGCCACAATGACCCCATTCCACAAATCCAGCAGAATGTCTGGTCACTCCTCAAATCCTTAGGCCCATCCCACAACCTCTCCCTGGAGTCCACCTGGTACATGTTTCCTAAAGTCCATAAACCCAACCACCAATGACACCCCATTGTGGCCGTTGCTGCACCCCCACAGAGATTCTCTGCTCTCATAGACCAACACCTTCGACCTATTAACCAGAACCTACTCTCCCATATAAAAAATACCAACCATTTCCTCCACCAACTTTCCACAGTTCCTATCCCTTTACCACACGGTACCTTGCTCATCATCGGTGATGCCACCTCCCTTTACACTAACATCCCTAATGCCCATGGCGCTACTGCTATTGAACACTACCTTTCCCAACACCCAATGAATTTCAAACCAACAACCTCCTACCTAGTCTCCCTAGTGTCCTCACCCACAATTACTTCTCCATTGAAGGCATTAGCTACAAACAGATCCAGGGTACGGCTATGGGCATCTGCATGGCAAAATCCTAGGCAATCTATTCATGGGCCATCTAGAGGAATCCTTCCTAAACACCCAGAATCCTAAACCCATCACCTGGCTCAGGTTCACTGATGACATCATTGCTATCTGGATTGAGGGTGATGACACCATATCCACATTCCTCCAGAACCTTAACAGCTTCTCCCCATTTGGTTCACCTGGTCCTAATCAACCCAACAAGCCACCTTCCTAGATATTGACCTCCACCTCAAAGATGACTACATCAGTACCTCTGCGCATATCAAACCTACTAACCACCAGCAATACCTCCACTTCAACAGCTGCCATCCATTCCACACCAGGAAGTCCTTTCCAGACAGCCTAGACACCCATGGCTGTTGCAACTGTAGTGATGAGCAGTCCCTCTCGAAATATACCGAGTATCTCACACAAGCCTTCACAGATTGTAATTTTCCTCCTAACATTGTACAGAAACAAATCTCCTGTGTCTTATCTTTTCAGTCTCCCACTACCTCCCAAAGTCCCACCGTCCGGCCACAGAGGAGCATTCCCCTCGTAACTCAGTGTCCATCCATGACTGGTGCAACTGAGTTACATTCTCCACCAGGGTTTAGTCTATCTCTCGCCGTGCCCTGAAATGAGAGATGTCCTGCCCACTACCCTTCCCACACCACCCACAGTGGTATTCTGCCATCCACCAAATCTACACAATATACTCATCCATCCCTACACAATCCCTGCTCCCAAATCATTATGTCATGGCTCATATCCCTGTAATAAACTTAGACACAAGACCTGTCTCATACATCCTCCCACCACCACCTACTCCAGTCCGGTCACAAACATCACCTATACCATCAAAGGCAGGGCTACCTGTAAAACCAGTCATTTGATCTACAAGCTAAGCTGTAACCACTGGGCTGCATTCTATGTTGGCATGACAACCAAAAAGCTGTCTGTCCGCACGAATGGCCACCGACAAACTGTGGCCGAGAAACAAATGGACCACCCTGTGGCTTCACAGCCTGTGCCATATGGATCCTGCCCACCAACCCCAGCTTTTCTGAGCTGCACAAGGGGAACTTTCTCTGCAATATATCCTACTTTCCGTAACCCTCTTGGCCTCAACCTTCGTTAGTCATTGTTCTCACCCATCCAGCCCCTTCCCTGTTCCCATTCCAGCACTACACAGCCCTTGTTCCACCTGCACCCAGTCTTTTTACTTCTCTCCTTTTCTGCTACCCCTGCCCCCCCCCCCTCAAGCCCCACCTCTCCCCTGCTTGCCGTCTAACCTCCCGACTGCACAGAGCTGCCCTACCCTCTCTACACCTTATCCCTGCGCACTCCCAAGCAGCACTTCACTCTCCCTCAGCACTACCCTACTATCTCTCCCCACCCTAGACTCCTCCTTACCCCCACCCAGTCACCTCTCCCATCATAAAAAAGTAATTAATTTGTCAGTCAGTTCTGCCAACAGGTCATTATGTTCTAAACTGAACATGGAGCTGGGAAGATACAACTGGCAGAGTACTTGAAGCTGGGGCCCGCAATATCAGATGTATAACTGTCAATAAACAATACACCATCTCTGAAGGACAAGCAGTAAGTATATAGAATTAACTATTTACCATAACAAATAATTGAAATATGTAAGCAAAAGTGAGTGGAGTATCGTCAACTATTATTGATCTTAGTATAGACTTGCTTAGTTAAATTGGTTACCACTTGTTGCCAAGGAGGAATTGCGAGTTTGGCTAACCTCAGTGTGATTTCACATTGGTTTTGACCAACTCTGAATGACCAGTTCTCAAATTTGTGAAAAAACTGTTCTTACAATCAGTGTTAAACCAACAGCAACATCTTTATGTATATTGTGTCCACAAAGGAAGTATTTACCACATTATCTTTATGTATATTGTGTCTACAAGAAGAGTATTTACCTGATAATTCTTGCAGGAAGACCCAGAATGCCAGTAAATGCAATTTACACACACTTTATTACTGAACATGAACGTACAAAGAGATACATGTGCACGGTACAACTGAAAACAATGAACTGACTGAGTCAAAAGATGTTCTCCCTACAGAAGGCTAAACTCACTGCAAAAGAGTCTTGTTTTCAAAGTTTTACATCACTGATGGTGAGATCCATAGAGAGCCACTCCCCTTTCCCAGTGTGCGGAGCATCGGTGGAAGGAGGTCGTTAAAGATGGCAGCTGCTGATGTCACCTATTCTTGGTCGGCATTGAGATTATCAAGTTGTGGGGGCAGAATGCTTGCTGTGGAGGTAACAGGACAGGATGTGAGGTACTACCCATCTTTGCCTGCATGGTTACTGACAACAGTCATTTTCTAGGAGTTGTGATTGCAAGGCAACAGTCAGCTGATAGCTGTGATGTTATTGCTGCAGGTTAAATGCTTGCTCTTTACTCACATGAAGTGTTGAGTGCTTTCAACAAGGGATTTCAAATTGATTCTGTATTTCTGTACTTCCAAAAGGCTTTTGACACTGTACCCTACAAGCAGCTTGTAATCAGAGTGAGTGCTTATGGAATATCATCCCAATTATGAAACTGTATTCATAATTTCCAGTGAGAGAGATCACAGTTCATAGTAATTGTTGTTAGGTATAACAGAAGTTTCCCAAGGTGGTGTCATAGGTCTTCTCCTGTTCCTTCTGTATATAAACAATTTAGGAGACAATCTGAGGTTTTTTTTTCAGATGATGCTGTCATTTATCGTATAGTAAAGTCATCAGAAGATCAAAACCAACAGCAAAACAATTTACATAGGACATCTGTAGTGGTGCAAAAATTGGGTATTTTTAAACCTGAAAAATAAAAAGTGTGAGGTCATCCACATGAGTGCTAAAAGGAATCCAATAAGCTTTGGTTACATGATAAATCAATCAAATCTGAAGGCCATAAATTTATCTAAATGTGTAGGAATTAAAATTAGAACAACTTAAATTGGAAAGAACACATAGAAAATACTGTGGGGAAAGCAAACCAAAGACTGAATTTTATTGGCAGAACTCTTAGATCTATGAAAAAGACTGCCTACGCTATGCTTGTCCATCCTCTTTTGGAGTACTGCTGTGTGGTGTGGGATCCTTACCAGATAGAATAAAGGAGTATATCGAGAAATTTCAAAGGAGGGTAGCATATTGTTTTATCAAGAAATAGAGGGGGGGGGGGGGGAAGAGTGTCATGAGCACGACACAGGATTTGGGGTAGAAATCATTAAAACAAAGGCGTTTTCCATTGCGTCGGGACCTCACAAAATTTCAGTCACAAACTTTCTCCTCCAAATGCAGACCTACATAGGGAGAAATGATCATAATAATAAAATAGGGGAAATCAGAGCTCATATGGTCAGATATAATACCATTGGGTAGTTTTTAGCAACGATTGAAATACCCAGAAATAAACCATTTTCAACCTTTCATTCCTCATTCCTCTTGGTGAGCGATGGGGCTTGATGAAGTTGTCCACTAGTGTTATGTTTATATCATTTGTTTGGAATTGTTGCACATCAAGGCTCACCTTGAATGCATTGCAGGATTCTCAATGTGTGATGTTCTGTCATGTTCCAGAGTGGTGTGAGTGCAGTTGTCAGCCCAAACAGTTCCTATGTCAGTTGCACTTATTGTATCTTGTAAAATACAGGTGGATTTAAGAGGATGCACTGAGCTGGTGAGTGGCTTCTCAAGTAGTAAAATATTGAAAGTGTTGTCTCCCCATTTAGAAATTATGTGGGTCAGAACACAGTCGCAACAGTGCTGATCTGATCAAATCATCCCACAACATGAGATGTTCATTGTCTGCTAAAGCCTTGTTCATAAGAATTCTTGGTGAGCGATGGGGCTTGAGCAGCAGTATCCTTGGTCATGCAACGTGTCGTTTCAGTGTCCAGACTATGGCTGATTGCTCTGTAGTCAGTGTTAGTTGGGCCTGGGAGAAAAAATTTGCCTGTATGCATGGCTAGCTGTATAAAATATCTGTCAAAGAGTCAATGAGGTCTTCTTTGAACACGGAACACTCACCTAAAAGGACCTCAGGCAAGGACTCTGCCCACTGGCCACTGTGATGTGTAAGAGATACTTTGAGTGTTCAGTGCCACTGTTCCATGAAATCATTGCCCTGTGGATGTTAGGCTGTGGTGTGGTAATACTGGACACTGCAATGGAATAGCGTGGACTCAAACTGGTAGTCTTGGTCAGTAGTTACAGATGATGGAGAGCTGAAATGCGTTATCCACAACTGTCCTCAATGGCATTTTTACCATTATGTTTGGTTACGGTGTTGTCTCAACCCTGCAGATGTAATCGAATGTGGAAAGAATGTACTTGAAACCTTCTGACTGGTATGGGGCTGACCAGGTCAAGGTTGACATGTTGTAACTGGCCTTTGGGTATTTTTAAGTACACAGTTTTCAGTCTTAATTCACATCTGGCCAGACAAATTGGTCCGTAACAAGTTTAGTAGTGGGACTCATTCCCAAGTGCAACAATCCATGCAAGCATCGAAAATATGCTTCCTCATAAGGAGTGGGACTAGTGAACAGAGGTGTTTTACGACATCACACACCAGACCTGCATGGAGGAATCACAGGTAATGTGCCACTGATGTCAACTGCTGTTCATGTCAACTGCATTGACTCCAGATAGCCACATCACTGCCAATGCCCTTGAGATGCTGAACATCAGTAGTAGAATGTGCAGCAGTATCAAGATGGAAGAAATGTTGAGGGGAACAATATTTTGCAGAATCATATATATATGAAGTCTGCCAGAGGTTGGTGGTCCATGTAAACAGTGAATGGTCTACCCCCAATATTGTCCTTGAAGTGCCACACTGCCACATCTATGTCTACATCTATACTTTTCCAAACACCATGAGGTGCATGGCAGAGATTATGTCCCGTTGTACCAGTTATTAGAGTTAATTCCCGTTCCATTCATGTGTGGAGCACGGGGCAGAATTATTGTTTGAATGCCTCTGTGCGTGCAGTAATTATTCTAATCTTATCCTCTTGATCCCTGTGTGAGTGATAGTAGGGGATGTAGTATATCCCTAGGATAATTGTTTAAAGCCAATTCTGAAACTCCGTTAACAGACTTTCTCATGATAGTTTATGTCTGTCTTCAAGAGTCTGCCATTTCCATTCCTTCTGTATAGCTGTGACACTCACCCATGGATTAAACAAACCTGTGACCATTCGTGCTGCCTTCTCTGCATACATTCAATATCCCCTGATAGTCCTGTGTGGTACAGGTCCCACACACTTGAGCAATATTCTAGGATGGGTCACATGAATGATTTGCAAGCAATCTGTTTAGTAGACTGACTGCCCTTCCCCAGTATTCTACCAATAAACTGAAGTCTGCCACCTGCTTTACTCATAACTGAACCTATATGATCATTCCATTTCATATCCCTAAAAAGTGTTAAACCCAGGTATTTGCATGAGTTGACCAATTCCAGCAGTGACTCACTGATACTGTAGTCATAGGATACTACATTTTTTCATTTTGTGAAGTGCACATTTTACATTTCTGAACATTTAGAGCAAGTTACCAATCTCTGCACCATGTTGAAATCTTATCAATATCTGACTGAATATTTATGCAGCGTCCCTTTGATAGTACTTCATTATAAACATCTGTACCATCTGCAAAAAGCCTGCTTTTAAATTTAATATTGTCTGCAAAACCATTGATATACAACAAGAACTGCAAGGGCCAGAATACACTTCCCTGGCACAAATACATATACAGTGAGTACTTCTCTACCATAAACAGACCACTTTACACTGAGACTTGGTTAGCTTCTGTGAGAAAGAGTGTAATGGGCGTTGCTCAACTTCAGCTATCTGCTGAAGCAGAGTTCCGATTGCAGTGTCACTTGCATCAGAGGTAAGTGACAAGAGAACTGTCATGCTTGGATGGGCTCATGTTGTAGTTTCTAATAATTTGAGCTTAATTCAACTGAATGCATGTTCCATTTGAGGGGTCCAACTGAGAGCCTTCTCCCCACATGTGTTTTTTCCAGCCAACACATCTCTCAGTGTAGCCTGTATGGCATCTGCTTATGATAAGTGTCATCTGTAGAAATTAGTCATGCCAAGAAATTTCCACAACTCATGGTAATTATGGGGGAATGGAAGTTGACGTGTAAGTGTCTTGCATTAGGTCATGAGTCAAACCCCATTTCAACTAACAGAGTGCCCCAGAAATGTTACTTTGGATTGTCAAAGTTAGCACTTGTCATCATTTGTCACTACACCAGTATACTGAAGGGTCTCAAAAATGAGTGTAAGATGTTCCTCATGTTCTTGTGGAGATGCCCCCCTCCCCCCCCCCCCCAAAAAAAAAGAAAAGTATCATCCAGGTACGTGTAACAGAACATAAATTTGAAAAGAATGTTATCAATGAAGCATTGCCTAATTTGGGCAGCATTTTTCAAACCATAAAGCATGAACAAAAATTCTTAGATCCTGAGCAGTTTATTACCACTGTTTTGGATTTGTCCTCAGTAGCTGTAGGAATTTGCATGTAAGCTTTTTTGCAGTCTAGAACACTAAAGACTGAAGCACCTGCTAAGGTGTGAGTAAGTCTTGGATGATCCGTATCAGATAACTATGAGGTACTGTGGGAGTGTTGATGGTCAATAATCACCACATAACCTGTACATCCTCCCATGAACCATGGACTTTGTCATTGGTGGGGAGGCTTGCATGCCTCAGCTATACAGATAGCCATACTGTAGGTGCAACCACAATGGAGGGGTATCTGTTGAGAGGCCAGACAAACGTTGGTTCCTGAAGAGGGGCAGCAGCCCTTTCAGTAGTTGCAGCACAACAGTATGGATGATTGAGTGATCTGGCCTTGTAACATTAACCAAAACAGCCTTGCTGTGCTGGTATTGCAAATGGATGAAAGCAAGGGAAAACTACACCGTATTTTTTCCCGGGGGCATGCAGCTTTACTGTATGGTTAAATGATGATGGCATCCTCGAGTGTAAAATATTCTGGAGGTAAAATAGTCTCCCATTCGGATCTCTTGGCGGGGTCTATTTAGGAAGACATTGTTATCAGGAGAAAGAAAACTGGCACCCTACAGATAAGAGCATGGAATGTCAGATTCCTTAATTGGACAGTTAGGTTAGAAAATTTAAAAAGTGAAATAGATAGGTGAAAGCTAGATATAGAGGGAATTAGTGAAGTTCGGTGGCAGGAGGAACAAGACATCTGGTCAGGTGAATACAGGGTTATAAATAGAAAATCAAATACGAGTAATGCAGGAGTAGGTTTAATAATGAATAAAAAAAATAGGAACATGGGTAAGCTACTACAAACAACATAGTGAATTCATTATTGTAGCAAAGATAGACATGAAGCCCACGTCTACCACAGTAGTACAAGTTTATATGCCAACTAGCTCTGAAGATGATGAAGAGACTGAAGAAATGTGTGATGAGATAAAAGAAATTATTCAGGCAGTGAAGGGAGATGAAAATTTAATAGTCATGGGGGACTGGAATTCGATAGAAGGAACAGTAGTAGGTGCATATGGAATGGGGGTAATGTAAATGTGGAAGAGGCCTCGAGACAATGGAACATTTCAGATAGATTATATAATTGTAAGACAGAGATTTATAAACCAGGTTTCAAATTGTAAGACATTTCCAGGGGCAGATGTGGACTCTGACCACAATCTATTGGTTATGAACTGTAGATTAAAACTGAAAAAACTGCAAAAAGTTGGGAATTTAAGGAGATGGGACCTGGACAAACTGAAAGACCCATAGTTTGTAGAGAGTTTCAGAGAGAGCATTAGAGAAAGATTGACAAGAATGGAGGAAAGAAATACAGTAGAAGAAGAATGGGTAGCTTTGAGAGATGAAACAGAGGTGCAGCAATGGATCAAGTAAGTAAAAAGATGAGATATTGAATTCAATTGATGAAAGAAGAAAATATAAAAATACAGTAAATGAAACTGGAAGAAAGGAATATAAACATCCCAAAAATGAGATCGACGTGAAGTGCAAAATAGCTAAGCATGACAAATGTAAAGATGTAGAGGCAACCAGTTCTAAGCAAAGAAGGGAAGGCAGAAAGGTGGAAGGAGTATATAGAGAGTCTATACAAGGGTGACATACTTGAGGGCAATATTATGGAAATGGGAGAGGATGTAGTTGAAGATGAAATGGGAGATATGATACTGCGTGAAGAGTTTGACAGAGCACTGAAAGACCTGAGTCGAAACAAGGCCCCGGAGTAGACAACATTCTATTGGAACTACTGACGGCCTTGGGAGAGCCAGTCCTGACAAAACTCTTACCATCTGGTGAGCAAGATGTATGAAACAGGCGAAATACCCTCAGACTTCAAGAAGAATATAATAATTCCAATCCCAAAGAAAGCAAGTGTGAAAATTACCGAATTATCAGTTTAATAAGTCATGGCTGCAAAATACTGACATGAATTCTTTACAGATGAATGGAAAAACTGGTAGAATCCGACCTCGGGGAAGATCAGTTTGGATTCCGAAGAAATGCTGAACACGTGAGGCAATACTGACCCTATGACTTGTCTTAGAAGATAGATTAAGGAAAGGCAAACCTATGTTTCTAGCATTTGTAGAATTAGAGAAGGCTTTTGACAATGTTGACTGGAATACTCTCTTTCAAATTCTGAAGGTGGCAGGGGTAAAATACAGAGAGCAAAAGGCTATTTACAATTTGTACAGAAACCAGATGGCAGTTATAAAGAGTCGAGGGACATGAAAGGGAAGCAGTGATTGAGAAGGGGGTGAGACAGGGCTATAGCCTATCCCCGATGTCATTCAATCTGTATGCCGAGCAAGCAGTAAAGGAAACAAAAGAAAAATTTGGAGTAGGAATTAAAATCCATGGAGAAGAAATAAAAACTTTGAGGTTTGCGACAACATTGTAACTCTGTCAGAGACAGCAAAGGACCTGGAAGAGCAGTTGAACAGAATGGACAGTGTCTTGAAAGGAGGATATAAGATGAAAATCAACAAAAACAAAACGAGGATAATGGAATGTAGTCAAATTAAATCAGGTGATGCTGTGGGAATTAGATTACGAAATGAGACACTTTAAGCAGTAGGTGAGTTTTGCTATGTGGGGAGCAAAATAACTGACAGTGGTCGAAGTAGATAGGATTTAAAATGTAGACTGGCAATGGCAAGGAAAGCGTTTCTGAAGAAGAGAAATTTGTGAACATCGAGTATAGATTTAAGTGACAGGAAGTCTTTTCTGAAAATATTTGTATGGAGTGTAGCCATGTACGGAAGTGAAACATGGACAATAAATAGTTTAGATAAGAAGAGAATAGAAGCTTTCTAAATGTGGTGCTACAGAAGAATGCTTAGGACTGGATGGGTAGATCACATAACTAATGAGGAGGTACTGAATAGAATTGGGGAGAAGAGTAATTTGTGGCACAGCTTGACTAGAAGAAGGGGTCGGTTGGTAGGACATGTTCTGAGGCATCAAGGGGCAGTTTCAGAATGATGTAGGTTGCAGTAGGTACTTGGAGATGAAGCAGCTTGCATAGGATAGAGTATCATGGAGAGCTGCATCAAACCAGTCCCTGGACTCAAGACCACAATAAGATAATACCCAGTATGTTCCATTTTTCTTGGGAACGTAGTATATGGGCTAAGCCCGTGGGCTATCTGACTGTCTGATTATGCCAGCTTGCAGTAATTCATCAGCAGCAGTTTTAGTTGCTTGTAGTCTCTCCTGTGCCACTTTGGGTACTTCATGGTCGGCATGCAGACCTGGTGTGATTTTAATTTTGTGCACCATGTTGGGGACTAATGCCTCCCTCTATAAATGTCACAGCTGTTATCGGGAGAATACAGGTGGCACATGTGGGTGATGCATTCATACTGTTAGAAATTTCACCATTCAGACCCATACTTGCAACGAGTCATGTGGTGTGGTATGTTGTGACTGTAAATATGTGTCATCTGCCAGCGTCATGGTTGGTGCTGTCTTGTTCACAATGGGTATTTGGAGACACTGATGTGGTTCCTGCTGTAGGTGCCACAGGTAAGAATATTCAGCATCATGTTCACTTCCTAAGAAAACTATTTTTGTGTGCAATTCAAGGTTATTGTTGTGTAACTTGAGCTTCTCCTTTTTCAGTTCTTCATAACTCATCATCACCTTTACTATTTCTGACTCTAAAGTGTTATGGTAATTTAACAATTGTAAATGAGAGTTGTCCAGAGTTTGATAGAGGTGCTCTTGGAATAGTCTCCTCCAGAACTGCCTGTAGATGTGGTGAAAAACTGATAGTGATATTGGGTACCAATTCTCCACTGATGGTTTGCCCGAGGATACCTCATGTTAGGTCCAGGGGGAGATGAAACTGACAGAGAAAATCCATGCCCAAGATTGGTTCTTGAACTTTTGTGACCAGAAACTATCATGGAAATTTCTCTTAAAGACCAAGGTACACTGTGCGTGTGACAGTTCTGAGAAGTGTGATATGAGTATTATGTACAGCACGTAGCTAGATGGCAAGCACTGTAAGCTACATTACTGATTTCTCTCTGGGAATGGTGCTGACTTCCAAGTTGATTGGTCAAGAAGTATTGATTTGTTGAGTTTTCTAACACTGTTATTCAGAAATGGGAAATAATTAGTTTGACCCATGTGTTTCAGCTGTAGATGACTGAAGCGAGTGTTTGTTTTGGGACAGCTGCTCAGTATGGAGCAGCTGCAGGGCCTGTCACCAAAGCAATGGTGGAACCAACACGGCTGCTGTCATGTTCCCTCATCTGTGTGAGCAACGCTATTGTCAGCTGTGAGCGTGACTGTAGAGGCTAGCTGAAGGTCAGTGGCGGGAGCTAATGTTATTTCTTTCATAACTGTATGTGATCCCTCAGGTTGCCTCGGCTGCTTGTGGCTGTGAGCAGTGGGGCACACCAGGAATGTATGGGCAATGGTCATTGTTATCTTTCACATCTGTGTATTTTCGTTGTTGTAGGACAGCAAAAAATCTGTCAGCCAGAACTAATTTGCTTTCCATTACTTTGTTTTCATGTGTGATCACTGCCAACAGTATCCGAATCATAGCATGACTGGCATGTGAGTCAACATGATTGATGTATGGTGATGTCTCCAACATTGAAACTGAGTCCTGTTGTCCAATCTTTCCTCATACATTAGTTTATGCAGCGTTTGCTCTGGTGTCTTGGTGAGTCGCTGGAGCAAAGCTGCCTTCATAGCATCAAATTTGCCATCAGCTGGGGGTGCTTGTATGATGTCATTGATGATGTAGACACGCTTCCCTATATTGCTCAATAAGACTGCAAACTTAAATGTATCATCAGAGATGCTGTGGCTGTATAGTGTGAATTCAATGATCGTGAACCATGTGGAAGTGCAGTAGTTTACGGTGAAAGCACGGTTGCATATATCATCCACAGAAATTTTTTCACTGGTGCCAGGGGATGTATGGTCTGAGGGTGACAGCAGATGAGATCCCTGTGATCTGGCTGGGCCGTGTTGACCTGAAATAATTGCAAAATATTGTCTTGTTGGTGTGAGGAAATATTGAACTCATTACCGAAACTCTCAACACGGTCAAAAGTCATTACATTCTATCCACACAAATGTTCATAACTGTTGTAGGTAATGGTACAAAACTGCAGAATGTCCCTTTCATGTTTCACTTGTAATGTAGGTTGAAACATCCCCCAGGCTGTGGCTAAGCCATGTCTCCGCAATATCCTTTCTTTCAGGTGTGCAAGTTCTGCAAGGTTCGCAGGAGAGCTTATGTAAAGTTTGGAAGGTAGGAGGCGAGGTACTGGCGGAAGTAAAGCTGTGAGGATAGGGCGTGAGTCGTGCTCGGGTAGCTCAGTTGGTAGAGCACTTGCCCGCGAAAGGCAAAGGTCCCGAGTTCGAGTCTCGGTCCGGCACACAGTTTTAATCTGCCAGGAAGTTTCATATCAGCGCACAGTCCACTGCAGAGTGAAAATCCCATTCTGATAATATGATACTGTTTTGAGATCAGGTTTATACACATTCCCCACACAAAGGGAGCAGTTCATCACCTCTTTATTTTTTTATAATCAGCAAACCTACATGAAAAGAGATGACAAGAAATTACTTCTGTGATCTGTTGTGATGGTTTCAGAACATTCAAACAGCAAAATAAGTTGTGATACAAAATCATTGATGACTGTTTCTGCTGTCACATCTGCCAGATGAACCATAATTACTAAATGTGAAAAATTATGAATAACTAGGAAAACATATTTCTTATTTAGGACTGAAATAAGGAAAGGTCTCCCTGTGTCAACGGCAATCAAGTCGAAATGTCTAAAGATGTCTGGAGAGAAATTTTTGGTTTTACGTATTTTGCCATTGTGCACATGGTAAGCAAGGCTGTACAAACTTTTGATGATATGTTTATGAGTAAGCCACTGGTACTGCAAGGCTGCTTGCTCATTTGTTCCCTTTCTTCCCTCTCTGGCACACTCGTACATTGTCATGTGACTACGGTAAAATTCTTTCTCTAAAGGATTTTGGAATAAACATGATTACCTTGGGATGTTTTACAATAGAGGATTTTATCAATGACCACAAAGTCAGGTGATGCTATGAATTCATTGTGTTCTTTGTCCTCTTGGTGCTCATTCTCTAGTTCAGGAATCAGAACTTCATCAGCTTGTATATGCCAAATTTCCTGACCCAAGGCATCAGCATTTTGATAGAGCTTTCTTGACTTGCTCCTTCCTGGGTAATGATACTTGCTTTTAAAACTTAAGGGCCCACATAGTCTGCTACTAGAATCCCTGAGGCTCAATATCCACATTAATGTGGAATCATCAGTACAACCATAAACTTTTTTCTCTATAAGAAACATTTGAAATAGTTTACTCTGCATGCTAAAGCTAATAGCTACTCCTGTGTTGTGCAGTAGTTAATCTCAACTTGATACAACTGCATAGATGTGCATCCTATAGGGTGTTAAACACCCCGTAAACTGCATTAAGAATACACCCAACTGCAAAATTATTGGCATCAAAAGAGAGTATAAATGGTTTCTCAGAACTGAGATTTGTCAAAACAAATTACTTAGTTGTCTTTTTTAATTTATTTATTTATTGTAAATAGTTGCCAACCCCAGAATAGATTTAATTCTTTCATATTGCAAGGGGAAAGAAAGTTTTTTTACTGTATCAGTTCACTGCAGAATGTGTCAAACTCCATCGGCAGAAATTATACGGCCCAAATAAATTACTTGCAGTTCTGCAAACTAGCATTTCCATAATTTCAGACTGAGATTTGCATTTTATGTGTTCAAATGGACAGTTCTTAGTCAGTGTGTGTGTGTATCTCCAGGGAACTGGAAACATAATGATGATGTCTAAATAAACTAGGCACGTGGGAGGTATCAGTCCCCTCAACAATAAATCTGCAAACTGTTGGAACGTTGCTGGTGCATTTTGTAATCTTAAAAGCACTCTCAAATACTCATACTGCCCTGATAGTACAACAAATTGAGTTTTCTCACAATCTATCAGAGCAATGGCTATCTGGTGATACCAGAAACACATACAGAAAGGTTTGAAATACTGGCATCTGTTTAACCAGTCCAATGTTATGTACACTCTTGGGAATGGACAAGTGTCCAGTGTGACTTCTTTATTCCAAGCTCTCACGTCAGTGCATATTCAATACACTTTTTCTCCATCTTGCGTCAATTTAAGGACAATCATAGTAGTCAGTCATTTCTAGTGAGTCTACTGACTCAGTATGACTCCTCGCATCACTAATTTGAACTTAGTAATATTCAATTGGAACACACCTAACCATGTGCACTAATGACCAACATCTCTAATATTCTGTAAGACATGTGCACACTCTAATATGACTTCCCCACAAAAGATGGTATAAGACTGCTGAAAGAAACAACTACTACTGGATTAACTGCTGTTGTCACAGTCAGTGAAACCATTAGGACTTTTGAAATTGAAGCCGTTGCTACAGGGGATTTCTTTGTACTATTTTGCCCCATTACACACTATTGCAGCAGCAAATGCTGATTCATATTTTCCTTTAACTATTGGTTCTCCAGTATGAGAGCAGCAATTTATTATTGTAACTGCTCTAACTGCCCCATATTTATCTCATCCTCAACCTGCTTGATGTTAATAATTCCCTCTACAGTTGAAGTACTTTAATTATGTGTCTCTTTCCCCTGGACTCCATTCTTAACTGTTCCGTCCCAACTTTCACGTAAAGAGTACAATAATAAAAGAAATAACATAGTGCCACACTTCAATTAAAAAGGCAAAAACTCAACAGTAATAAACAAATATAGTCAGCAAAATGCTGCTTCGTTGAAAGTACAGATGGGGAGGCATCATATCATGACTCTGTTATGCTGTAAATATAACTAAATTTTAAAACAGATATTCTCGGTCATCTTATTCAGTCCTCTGGCTCAGCAGTCACCGTGGTGGCCCAGAATAACAACAGTTCAACACTCACAGTCAGTGTCTTCCAGGTACGACAAGGACAATGTCACAACAGAACACAGTTGGCTGGCAAGGTATGGGCAACACATGGTGGAGGAGGAGCCATTCCCACAAGCCTCCGCTATGGTGAATGTGGTCATGTAGCTGCATCCACAAGGTGTGCTCACCTGATGCACCCATGCACCCAGAGTTGGACCCAGAAAATGCAAACAGATTGCAACATGTAGCCCCACCTGTGACAGCAGAAACAAAAACTGCTTACTGCCTGCCACTGTTCACACCAGCACATATGATGTAGTGAAAGCATGGTACATGAGAAGGCATAGAACATCAAGGCTGTCGGGCAGACTTTTCACACCACAAGGAAGCAGCATGTTCTGTACAAATATACCATTCTGGAATTCTTTTAGTAGTCACAAATAAGCTAACAGTTAAGGTCAGATCACACTTCTAGATACTCATCTACAGAGTGGGCAAGGTAGGCAGTTGGCATCAGGAGTTAAGAGGTGGATTTAGGTCTAGTAGATTAGTCACCTGTGTAGTGTCACACATCAGTGATGAAACCACAGCACTCGCACTGGTCATAGCGCATACGGGCACCCACTTCCGTGCCCTGGCCTGGACATAAGAATTTGAAGATATCAAAACTGTTACAATTTTTTATTAGTAGTTATATGTGTAACAGTGCAATGTTTGGAAGTCATTAAAATTTATTGTGACCTCTTTTGGTACAGTTTTGATGTGAAGGTATAACTGAAAGTGGTAACATCTATCAGAAGCTGTCCTTGAAACATATCTCTAAGATCTTCTTACAGTTTTTTAACTCTCAGTCACAACATCAATACAACAAACACACCTTTCACAAAAGAGTGATTGCTGTAAGAGATATAAATTTATCTGAACAAGAAAGCAGCCTGCTTGAAAAGGGCCCCAAACACAACATAAACACATTGGTGTCACACAGGATAATAAAAAATATCATAACAGAAACTGAGCACATAAAGCAACAAGAAAGACTGAAAACATCTAAATTCATTGCAAACCTAACAACTGAACTAGCCACCAAGGAAATAAAGCAGATAATTAAAGAGAACAAATCCTCCATAAAGGAAAACACAGTGATAACTGAAATAAAAACCTACAGAAAGCTACAGAATAAATTAACACAAGAAAATGCCATTACCACATATTCAACAAGGGCAGTTTGATTGTACTAATGAAAGGAAAGGAATACATTGGCAAAACATTAGAATTCTCATCCAAAGCAACAAAATCAAAAAATTAACAAGTGCTCCAACAAACTGATACCAAAAAAAGTTACAGAAAACTCTGAAAAACATAAAAACCTTTCTTACAGATACACAGATTAAAAGAATGAAACAAAAAAATCCCAAGGCCCCCACTCTAACATCATTGTCTAAAATTCACAGACCAGGTATCCCTATAAGCCCACAGATTAACTTAACCAAAGCACCAACTTGCTACTTAGCCAAACAGATACACACTGCACCTGCCTCCATAGCCGAGGTCGTTAATGCACACTCGTGTGGTGTTGCTCAACCCAGGGGTAAGCCAGTTTGAATCCTGATGGTAGAAAAACTTTTTGCTGCTAATAGTTGGCCAGCAAGGGGAGGACCAGACTTTGCTCCAATGTCCTGGTTTTAAGACCAGACCTTTCTGCACTGTCTCATGAATTGAGAATGTGTAACATTGTTGATGGTGATCCATCCATTGGATGGGGATGTTAAGCTTGGGGGCCCCTTGATGCTATTCGTGAGGAGAAGGCTATGTGCCAGTACTGGGTTTCACCCACTCCCTTCGCTCATCATCATCATCCTCATTGTTATGCAACACAAACATTACAAAATACATACAGGTTGTATTACAAATATTGTAATGGAGTATGTTGCGAATAAATAAACAAAAAACACACACTGCTACAGGCAATGTACAAACACACTAAAAACAGAAGTCTGAAGAACTCAAGTGACTTAAGAGAAAAAATTAGAAATGAAACATACCAAACACAGCAACATTAATTTCACTTGCCATAACTTCCATATTACATACACACACAAACCATCAATATCATAGAAAAAAATCTCCAACGAAAAGCCAACATACCCATAACAAACATACAAGGAATATCACTGTACTCATACCATAGAGCAAACCTACTTCTCATTCAACAGGAGACATGTCAAGGTTTACAAAAAGAAACTTTTTTTCTCATTTTTAAGAGAAATACAAAAGTTAACATTATATTTTACACTTCTAAGTTACAGCTACACAAGTGCATAAAATAATACATGTAATACAATCCCTGTGTTCAGACTGTGAAGCTGTCCTCAATGAATTTGTGGGGGTTGAGATGTTACGTACGATAATATTGAACCCAACATTAAGTATTCGCTCGTTTATAATGAATAAACTTTATTTTGATCATGTTGGTACAAACACATCTGCTCAAATAGAGAGTTCGGAACACACTGAGATCAATAGTTTTCAAAGAAGTTCATTCTCAAAGATGAGGCGGTCGACTCTTGCAGTCAATAACCGCCACAGAGGCCCTGCCCATAGTGTGGAGCACAGTAAGAATGATGAGAGGCGTGTGTGCACCTGGCCGGCTGATGGCGTAGGTGCGCGTGACCGATTGTGTCATGGCAGGCGCTAGTGCGAGGCGTGATCAGACCATTTCTCGAAGTCTTGGTAGGCACGACCAGTGCAGGGAAGGATGCGCGGAAGGCGTCCACAGGTTGACTGTGCCATGCTGCTGATGGCACGGTGGAAGCAGAAGGCGGCGGCGTGTCAGTGGGGAGAACATCATCGTGCTGAGGCTGCGTGGCGCAGCGGGGTTTTGATCCGATCAAAGGCGCGAAGTGCGTCGAAGATGCGATGCAATGTATTGCCAAAGTATTTGCCAGCGAGTGCCATGGTAAGTGCAATGTGTCCAGTAACAGTTTGTTATTGGCTGTATGACATAAAGGAGCAAGCATGCTGTGGCTTAACAGGTTGCGTAAGAGATGCCGGATGAGCAACACTCGTGGTAATGACGGAGTTATAGAGGTGCTTGATGTCACAGCAGGGGAGAAAACAGCAAGCTGCACATGACTGACCTTGGCGGCGGATGACTTTGGTGTAGATGGAAGCATCACCTCAGTCCGTGGACGGTGAGTATGTTACAGTGGTAGATGGCAGGATGTTCCGAGCGGAGTTGACAGTGTCGGTGTTTTGATGTGTGAAACAGCTGTGATCGAAGGTTAGGGGGGCATGGCCATGAGCCCTATGAATGAGGCATGGCGACGGCGAGAGGTAGTGGAAGGCAGATGTGGTTGGAGAAACCATGGTCGGAGCAGGAAGGCAATGAGACGTAATGTGAACGTGAAGAAGTCAAATTGGTGGATGAACTACTGGTCCATGGCGCAGAGGCAACACAGTTCGATAGAACTGGAGCTGCGTGTGTGCTGTCACTGTTGGCACTGCGGTTGAGTCGTAAGGCTGCAAGCTGCTCACGTGAAACTGCTGCACAGTCGTGTGTCGGAGCGGAAAGATGCTCACTCGTCAAAGCAGAAATGGCAGATGTGTTGGTTGTAGATTGCGGAGGTAGTGAAGAGGGCGGCAAAGCAAGCGCCACTGGAATGCGACTGGTTATGCCATGATACAGAAATGAAGTGTCTGGAACTACCAAGGAAAGGTGGCAGTGGCGTAAATAAGTTGCTTGTATCACATCAGTAACTTAGAATTTCCACTTGAGGCAGCGTGATGATGACAGTTGTGACATCTGGGACATAAGTCCATGTAGCGTGATCATCAGGGTATTAGTTGTAGCTGGTAGTAATGGTGAAGGATCGTCAGCAGTGGGAGGCAGAACGATGACAGGAGCATCTTGTTGCATGTCGTGCTCGGTCGGTGTCGGCTGCAGCATATGTAACTGATCTTGTACCAACAAGTTGTATGTCGCAATTTGCTCACGTAGCTGTTGCAGTTGTTCAGGCGAAAATGTATGTTGTGAAGCAGTCTGCTGTGTATCACTGAGTAAGATGGGGTCGAAATCAGAATCTGTCTCTATCAAAGGGTAAGACAAGGTTGGCGGCACAGTATTGACGTAACAGTTCGAGTAGAAGAGATCGTGTGTGCGATCGCGAATGTGAAACTCAGTACTCGGCAGCAGCGGAGTGAGAACACATTCACTGCTGTGTGACGCATTGATACAGCTGAAATCGTCTTCTCAGGCGGGTGAACAAGTTGCGGGCGTGATCGAGTTGTGAATGGCGGGGCAGTAAGCGTGCGTAGTGTCGGCGAGTTGTCGACAAGATGCGGGTGGGGTAGCCGTGGCGGCAGCGTATGTCGCGCAGCTGTTTGATTTCACTGGGTTGAGGTCAGTGAGCCAGCAGGCAGTGGCCGTGGCGTCACTGTCAGTAGCGGTCGAGCAGAGTCGGTGCGGCTTGGTTGCTGCATAGAGGGAGGCGTGGCACGTCCAGTGTTGCACTGAGAAACAGCCAGCATTGTCGTCGGTGTAATTGGTGCATTGTCGTTGATCGGTAGGATGTCCTTGATGAAATTGTTCCTGTGATGTTGGTGACGTGCTGAATTAAAGCGGCTTTTGCTCTGGTGTACTAGTGCGGAGAAGTGGCGGAAAAGTTGGCGCGAGCATTTGAACTCTGGAAGATAGGCTGTGCAGAAACCGGCTCGAACAAATTTGCACGCAGCATGGAAGACACGGTAGCTGTGACGGGCGTTTGTGAGTGAGATGTTATGTATGGTAATATCAAACCCAACATTAAGTATTCACTCATTTATAATGAATTAACTTTATTTTGATCATGTCGGTACAAATTCTTCGACAGAATAACAACACTTTTCCACCAGAAGAGTAGAGAGCAATCTTTTCAGTGAACCAAGCTCCATCTTAAACATATTATTGCCTTTTATTTTATTGATAATTTTTAACCCCATATACTCTGGCGTTTGGTCATAAAGTTTTAAACGATGTGTTGGAAGTTTGAAATTATCTCTGTGGCGAGTGCTGTAGTTGTGGTCAAAACGGAAAGTGTCTAGTGTATGTTGATTTTTATATAAGAACACCACCACCTCATATGTGTAAAGTGAGGGGATAGATAGTATTTTTAAATTTTTTAACAGTGTTCGACAGGATTCCCATTTTTTCGCAACACACGTGTTTCTAATTACTTTCTTTCTTAATACTAGGAGTCTAGTGACATTTGCTGAATTTTCCTAGAAGATTATGCCATAACGAATAACTGACTCAAAGTAGCAGTGATAAACTATCTTTCTGGTATCCATGTTTGTGGCATCTGACAAAATACACATTGCAAATGCCAAGTTGTTCAGTTTATTTGCTATATAATCCATGTGTACCTCCCAATTTAAATTTGTATCAAGATTTAGGCCTACGAACTCCACGTGGTATGCTTCTGTGATATCCTGATCATTGCAAGTTATCTTTATTTCAATCCTTTCTACTGGTTTAGCTTCTAATTGCATCATTTTGGTTTTAGTTACATTTAGTTTTAGTCCATTTTGATGGAACCAAGATTCGAGTTTTTCTAAAGTATTTTTGGCTTTTTCTGGAATACTTTCAGATACCTCATTTTCAATAGAACTGACGTATCATTAGAAAATAAGACTGAATGAACATCAATAGCAAGTGGTAGGTCATTTGTGTAAAAAAGAAACAGATAGGGACCCAATATTGAACCTTGTGGGAATCCTTGGGGGGGGGGGGGGGGGAACTGTTTTCCAGTCTGAGGAATAATTGGTTCCATTTGAAGTTAAAATTACTCCTTGTTTCTTATCTGACAGGTAAGAGCTAAACCATTTCAAAGCAGTGTCCCCGATTCCATACATCTGTAATTTGTGGAGGAGTAATGCATGGTTCACTGAATCGAAAGCTTTAGTTAGATCACTGAATACTCCTGTGACCTTTCTACCCTTATCTAACATGGAGCATATTTTTTGGATGAACTCATTTATAGCATTCACAGTGCTTTTAGCCTGTTGGAATCCAAACCAGTTTTTAAAAATTATATCATTTACTCTAAGAAATTTATTAATTTGCTTTGCTGCAATCTTTTCAAACACTTTACAGAAGACTGGCAAAAGAGAGATAGGGTGGTAATTCACCATATCTTCTGTTGACCCTTTTTTGAATAGAGGTTTGATCTCAGCATATTTCAGTACATTTGGAAAGCATCTCTGTTCAGAAGATTGGCTTATAATAATTGACAGTGGTTGAGAAATAATATCGCACACACACTTGATTACAGGTGTGGTTACTTCTTCCCACCCATGTGAGGTTTTGTTTTTTAGAGACAATATTTCCTTTTCTACATCCCTTTGGGTGATTTTTTCAAATTGTTTAAAAGATGTGTTCTGGCCGTTTTCCAAATTTGTGATGCCTTGATAGAATGTCATATCCACATCTGATCTTACAACATTTAGGAAGAATTCATTGAAACAACTTGACATCTGAACAGGGTTTACTATAATTTCATTTTCACATCTAATTTTCAAAATAAACAACAAAATACAAAGATAGGCAAAACATAATCCCAAACATACATACATACACACAGACACAACACAGCTCCAAACAGATCAGCAGACAGTAAGCAGATAATGGCACGTGATGACTTACAACAATAAAATCACACAGAAGGTGGGAAATATACTAAAGAGACAAAGACAGCGTTGCATACAGAACTAACACAATACAAAACAAATGTGTAAGAAATATAACAAATATGCCAAATACAGCCAGCTGACGTCAAATGCTGTCCGCCTTTATATATGGTCAAACATGCAAGAATTTTAGAATCAGGTATACAGAACATCTCACTCACTCACTCGCTCCCCCACCCCACCCCACCCCTTCACTCTCTCTCTCTCTCTCTCCCCCTGTCTTAGAAAACACACACACACACACACACACACACACACACACACACACACATTAAACACAACAAACGTCAACAGCATTTCAAATCCATGAGCCACATCCCAAACAAACATAATAACACTGCACAGTCACAACAACATGTAATGGTGGCTAAAACTCTGTGCTTGGCAAACAAATCATAAAAAATGCATGTGTAATGACAAAAGCTCTGTCGGGCTGGGCTAGCATGTGGATGGGTGACCATCCAGTCTGCTGAGTGCTGTTGGCATGCGGGGTGCACTCACACTCAGCTATTGTGAGGAAAACTGAGGAGCTACTTGATTGAGAAGTAGCGGCGCTGGTCTCGTAAACTGACATACAACTGGGAGAACAGTGTGGTGACCACATACCCCTCCATATCTGCATCCAGTGATGCCTGTGGGCTGAAAATGACATGGCGGTTGGTTGGTGCCCTTGGAACTTCATGGCCTGGTCAAGTGGAGTTTGGTTTTTAATGACAAAAGTGAGAGCAATAAGCATGTTACCTCAACACAAACAAAGTAAAAACACCGCTACATCAAAAATTGTAAGTAACATGCTAAATAACACAAAACATAGTGAGTCTCTAATGGAAATACATAATAAACAGAAAAATAAAATAAAGTATTGCTGTTTGCAGATGATAAGTTTTAGATTGCATAGTAGATCAAATCTACTAACATAAACATCCAATAGCTTCATTTGAAATACGTAAACAAATGCACACATCCCCTTTATTTCCAAATGTACTAGAACCTTTAAACATAGCATAAATCATCACTACAGAATGCCACAACTCAGTGATGCACATCTCAAGCCAATGTAAAATATTTTACAATAAGCGTTCATTTTCAAATGTAAATATTTTGTACCAATAGTTTCTTTAAAGGGTAACATGCAACAAGAATTTTGCAAGAGGAAATAAACAAATAAACCCACTAAAGATAGCACAAAAAGTGCTGACACAATGTTTGGTTGAAAACAAAACTACAAAGGTGTCTTGCATAAGGGGGAATTCCTCTGTAAGTGTTGAAAAAAAAATGACAGCAATTTAATAATGAAAAACGATTTATTGCTAAGATTGGTAATTTATTGGCAGTGACGTACAATCTTGCTGGAAACTATCTCTACATCTGAATTATTCCAGTATTTATAAAGAATAAATGCAAAGATGCTTATAGTACTGGAAACCAGACTGTTTTTGGATACTCTAGAGCACTTTGCAACCTACAGTACCAACCCTTTTGCAGGCCATGGGATTTATACTTACCAGTAACTGTATTTTTTATTGCATTCATGGGAATACCTGGAACCACTTCTGTATGTCCTAGCATCTAATGGTGGTCCATTGCACCGACTGCAGTTTCTGTTTGTTGTGAAATACAGCTTTTAGGGCCATGAGAAGCATACATAAGACCAAATAACATTGTTTAAGGCCCTTGGGAAGTATCCTTACCACCAAAATAGTTTCTTCACGAGACATGGGAAGTATACTTATCACAAAATTAATATTTATTTTGTACATATTATTGTGACTTGTATCAGCTCATTTATTTATTGTTTTCACATTGTGGTAAGTAAAATAAAAACAGAAAAAGCTGTTTTACATTTTCATCTGTAATGGTGACATGTAACAGCTCACAAAAGGGAAGCAGGAAATACACTTAATACCATAGTTTAGCAGTTCACAAAAGGGCTGGGGGAGATATACGTTACTACCATAGTTTTTGGTCTAAATCATAAAAATAAAATTATCGAAAATAAATTTGGCCAGTGAATCACAGTTCTACTAAAATACCAAATAAATACATAAATAAATAAATACTACTGAGTTGCACAAAAAATGCAAATGTGACAGGTTATAAATTATGCTAACTACCATGGATGGAGGTGCAGAACAATGCTTTGCCCCTTGTCCATGTCCATAGTATCTAAATTATTAGCACAGGGAAAGGCAATGGTCAAATGCAGCACAGTCATCAATAACAAAACTTTGAGTAAAATCAAGAAAGAATCTTATTTAAAGACAGTTCTGATAGGCTTTGAAAGATACAGAAATGACATGACTTTCAAAGAAGTTTCAAAATGAGAAACAAGCCCTTAATGTGTAATATAAAATCATTGTTGGAATACAAACAATAGTACAATCACAGAGAAAGTGTTGAGAAGTAATGCTAGTGTCTGACCAAACAGACAGATAGATGATCTAGATTAATCAACACTTTGTTTTTGTCTTATCTGCCCATTGTTCAATTTCTCATCTTGAGTGGCTTTCTTTCCTACCATTTTGTATCTTCCAGCCATAATTCTTGGTTATCTCCTTGTAACAAAAGAGGAGTATTTCAAGCATATGAACAACAAAAATGAATATAATATTAAAAATTATTCTAACTGGAAAAAATATGTGTTACACATGAAAAGATCATTAGTTATTGTGAGATCACTACTGTTGTCACCTGTGAGATCAGAACACATTGCTTCATTTTTACAGTATATATTATTGTGACTTGTATCAGCTCATGTTGTATCAACTAATGTTGGTTTTCATAAGTCAGACATTTGGCATATAATTGGAAAATTCTTAATTCATCATGGTAGTGACGTTCAGTATAGCTTACAGGGAAATATTTTTTAAAAAAGAAACTCACCTTCAGATGATATACTAAATGCAAATGATGTTTCTGAATAAATTTATAATGTATGATGAACATAGTGCAAAAATAATTAATGGAAATATATACGTTGCACAGCCAAAAGGACTGTATAAAATAATGTTTAGAAATCTAAAATCAGAATTTTATTCTATTACTGGTAGGCCTACTATACAATTTCAACATTTCTTGTTTCATTCATAATACATTTAAATTATTTCTAATAATAGTATATGGCATGTAGCACTCTTTGCAGTTCACAGGGTGCTGATGTGTATTACAATTGTAATGAATAAAGTGCTAAATTAATAAATAACTTAAGTTTAAGAACGGCATCTCATGAAGTAACACTGAATATGGTGACTGTTAAATGAAAATGTACACACTGTCTACTTATACATTTCTTAATTCTGTGATGAAATGGAAATAAGATAGGAAGTGTAATGTAGAACAGAAATAGTGAATTTTCATCATAAATATCAAGACACCTGGTTACTGAAATCAAAAAGAATCTGTCTCAAAATATATCCCTTTATGTCTAGGATGATTTGTACAATTGGTTCTAATTTCCAAACATTCTTAGAGAATTACTCTAGAACTGTTCTCAAGACTCTCTATTTGCACATGGTCATAGTAAATTCTTCTGCTCGTAGAAACAACAAAGCAAGATTTTTACATTTTAAGAGAAAAATAAAAGATCCTTGTAAGTACAGGTAACCATTCAAATTAAATAAGACATTTTTTATGGTTTCAAAAAACTAACTAATTTTACATAAGGCAAAGAAGTGATGTATAGTCGCCCTTATTAAGCTTTCAAGATTATCAAATAAAGATAAACTACAAGGGAGAAAATTTTGTTCATACTAGTATACCCACTACACTGCAGGTATAATATATTAAGAACCACTTACCTCTGAATGAATTAATTATGACCTCAGTTAGCGGGTTCCTTATTTATCTTCTTCCATGTATTGAGACTGAAACTGAGGCTTTAAACCATGTACCTTTGTAACACCATAGCGGGGTCCAGCTGTTTTTGGTCTCAATTTTACATTTTCATCCCCTGTAATTTCAAATGTGGCTGTCGGTGTCATATTATTTTTGGGTTTTAAAGCATGTGAACTTCTAATTGACATAGGTGCTGGTACTAGTCCAAGATCTCCTGTTCCGTAGATTGTGACAGCACTAGTGGCTCTATCTCTGAAATACAAAGGAAACTGCTGAAAGAAATGTTGCCAATTATACCAAACCTATAGCTTTTTTAACATAATTTCTTTGTTTCAGCATACAGAAATAGGGATAGGTGGTTTAGTTTCTGTCATTGTATCCTGTCTAGAAGATTTTGGATGGAATTATTTCTGTGTTAATAGAAGTCTGGAATAACAGCCATTAAATCTATAAACAATAATAGCTATTCTTTTGTAATTTAGTATATTGTAATAATGTATATAAACCATTGGTTCCATTTGAATCTCTGGGGTAAAATTGTATACGTATATGGATTTAAGTACTTGTGTCCAAAAGTTCGTGAAGTTTCACAAAGGCAAATATCACACTACCACAATTTTTACCTTGGGATGGGATAAAGGTAGCATGTAGTAATGACACAGGTATGTATAACATACACTTTATTCCATAACTGACACATACCGAAGACAAATTTAAGTTCATGGCAGGCATAAAGCACACCAAATATAAGTTCCTCCGATGTTACACACCAGGCCACTGTCACTAGTCAGAGTTTTCTCACTGCACCAGCTAATGTTGCAGGCAGAGTCCCCACAGAGTGACCCCCCCCCCCCCCCCTTCCTGTGAGTGTGGAGCACTGGGGAAGGAGAAAGCCAGGGAACACTGCTGTTGCGATTATCTTCACACCTTCGTGCATGTCAACTGTGCCATGGCCGGCTCCAACGCAGAGCGCAGTTGGACCATTTCTCCTTGAACATGATGGGACGGCACAATGATGCCGTCCTGCTCTGTGGCATATAGATGGTATTTGCTGAGGTGAGGTGGAGGTCAGCCATGATTGTCAATGGTGCAGGGCTAGAGTGTGGGCATGGCAGACTGACGGGGAAGGTGACATTGTGCTATCCATCAGAAAGTGCTCCACATATAGTTGCAACATGAAGGTGTTATCAGTGTCTAACTTTCTTAGGCTGTCCCTCAACAATGAGGAAATCATCAACTAGTTTGATCTCAGTTTCATCCAGCAGAAAGTGCTGCATGTCTAGCTGGAACATGGTATTCTCAGCGTTTGATCCGGGCAACACATCATTGTGCTGTGAAGGGGGTAACAGCGTTGGTTGGAGTGGTTTGTACATCATCAGTATGGCGGACATCATATTAGGCCCAAGCTGGTTTTAAGTGGTTGACTACCACAGTGGTAGGCTTACCATGAAGCAACATGTTGAAAGTGTTAGTGCCTAGTCTGATGCCTCTGTGAGAGCTGATATAAGGCAGCTGTAGTGCAGGGCATGATATAGTCATAACTGTCAGTGCCATATGGATGAAGATTTTTGGAGAACTGTGTGGCTGTGAAGGTGGTATCCTGAGCTGTGTGATGTGTTGTTTGACTTGTGTGATGAGGAAGGGTAATTTTGTGATCTGTCCATCAGTGGTATTTGTAACACAAAGCCTGTAGAGCAAGCAACTCATCACAGAGGACTTCTACGAGGGAGACACGGAGATCGTCTTTGTGAATGGCGCATACACATAATTGTACCCAAGGCAATGCTTTCATCCAGTGATTTCTGTGACAGATAAGGGCATCTTTAAGTGTATATTGCCATCATTCCAGAAGGCCATTACTTTGTGGATGGTTAGCCACTGTGCAGTAATGTCATACAGTGCAGAGGTTGCATAGTTCATTAAACAGGACTGATTCAAACTGTTGCCCCTGTCAGTGGTCACTGCAACAGATTGTGTAATTGGTCAAATATGATCTTCCTCATCGATGTTTGCATGAAAGGTTGAATTCAATTTTGCAAAACAAGACACAATATTTGCTTGGTGGATGCAGAATGGAACAACATTCTTTATGTAAGCTGGTTGTAGAATCTTGAAGGGAGTCAATAATTTGTGAGTTTGCAACTGCGCCTCTGATAAGTTAATAGGACTGTAGGCAGTGGGTGCATTAAGGCTGTGACAAGTATGAGACAGTTTTTAATTTTATCAAAGGCACGTTGCATATGTGGAATCCACCCAAATTTACACTTACCAATAGTGTCCTTGCCAGCTAGAACTTCTGTAAGCAGTGATTGTAAAGCACCAACATTAGGGAGAAGTAGGCCACAGAAATTAATCATGCCAAGAAAACGGCATAATTCTTGGAAATCTAACAGACAGGGTAGTTGCTTAATGACTTGGTTTGTTGTAGCATGTGGGGCAGGAGCGAGGGGGGAATACTAGTGGCATTGACCACGTGGCCTAGGAAGGCTACTTTCAGCTGACACTTGTCATCATTAATGATGACACCATTGTCAGCAGGCACATCAAGAACTTGTTTGAGATGCAGCTTATGCTTTCCCATGAAGGAGAGAAAATTAGAATATCATGCAAATGTGCATAGCAAAAAGGGAGCTTAAACAGGATACTATGAATAAATTGCTGCCTGGTCTGGGTCATTTTTTTGAGGCCATAAGGCATGTACAAAAGTTCATATAAACTGAAGGGTATGATGACAGCTATCTTTTGAATGTCCTCCTCGATCATCAGTCTCTGCCCGTATGCCTTTCTGCAATCAAAGATGCTGATCCGAGGCATGGGTGAGGTAGCGGGTATATGTATTGACTCTAACCTTGTATTGAAGTAATGTTGCTGGAGTTGTTGCAGTAGGGCCAGAGATGTGACACATTCGTGCATGTATTGTTAATGTTCATCACTCATGTTGTGGTACTGCATGTCTTTCAAGAGAGAGGTAGTAGAAACCTACCATGGTTATGAGGGCCAATAACCAATGTCACCATGAACAGAAAGACTACTGTCTTCATGTTGCAATGTGCCGCATACTACATTGATGGAAGTCTCAGAGAAAATCAGCTCCAAGTACCAGTTCTGTGACATATGCAATGAGAAAGTTTCACAAAATGACTCCCCTGAGCCAAGATCCAAGATATGAGACATGGATCTGTGGACAGTGATAGAGGAGTCATTCACTGTGCAGAACTGGATGGCAGATATGTCCCTTGTCACTGCAGAATGTCCAGAGGGTGAGGTGCTTGATTCTGAACCCATGCCAATGAGGAAATACTGTCTACGTATGCGGTTTAATATGTAGAGTATACTACTTTGCTAGGAGGTGCCGTATGAAATGATTTGTCAGTATGCTGCAATGTATGGCTACTCGAATTTTCATCACAATCCAATGTGTCTATTGTGGATCTCACTACAACTTTTGGGTAATCACACAGCAACCAGCAGTTGCGCACCACATCGCCAAACTGTGTTTGGAACTAGCAGAGCTGCCCCTGTACAGGAATGTCAATGCATGAAACATGGTTGCCAATTTTGTGAATTTTTGTCATGGTCGGCTGAAGGTCACCATACCCTGTAGCAGTGTTGATGTCATACTCAGGACTGGATGGGTGTGGTTGGTCTGGTTTGGCTGTGCCTGGATGGATGGTGTCACAAAGCTGCTGTAAGTCACAGTTGCAAGCATTGTTATCTGTGGCATTTATACATTGTTGGTATTGCAAAATGGCAAAAATCCTTGTTTCTGAAATAAACTGCTTTCAGAGGTATATGAATTCTTACAGGAACACAACCAGTTTTGTGATTTAAATCACATCTTCAGCTGTACATACATCAGTAAATCATTTAAGCCTTGAAAGAGGGTGACTGAACCTTCTCAAAATAAAATACTGTTACCAACAACAAGCAGGGCATCAAAGTTCGAATTGACCAATTCAGAAACTGACATGTGAGGTAAACACACTTTTAACATATCAGTTGAAAGCAGTTTATTTCAGAAACATGGATTACTTAAGCTGCAGTTGCCCTCAGCAGAAAATTATTGGTAAAAATCCTGTCTGCCAATATTAATTTGCTCACCAATGACTTGCTTTTGTGCAAAGTCATCACCACTTGTACCTAAGGTAAGATCTTGCTGCTTTGGTGTCCATGAAAGGCAACAGAGCAGTGCAGGCTTTGGGGCATTGTATTTATTGCTATCCACGGCAACCAAGATAGTATCTTGATTATGTCAGTGTGTTCAGTAAGGTGGCAGAGCAAAGCAATGAATTTTGCACTGTCTTCTATGAAGCCAAGAGGGGGCAGAATGCACTTAGTGATCACAAATCACATCACAGTTTGGTCTGGGCAGAATGGAAGCAGCTTCAGTTGTGAACCAAAATGGGCGGTCATATCACTGATGCATAGTTGTGCCAAGGGCCAGTATGATGTCCAGAGGAGATGACAGATCAGTTCACAGTATCCATATGTGGTGCTGGTGTAAGTTTGGTAGCGATGTCCAGAAACCGTCCAACTGGCTGGGCTACATGATGCGGCACAAATGGCTTGATTGAAATTGGATGCAACATGGTAGGCATGTCAAAATTAGTGAACAGTGAAGAATTTACATGTCCAACTAGGTGCTTAGTATTGGTATGATACACATGTGAAGTGAAACCCGGAATGAAATCACCCAGTAGATTGTCTGTAGGGATACATTGTTCAGTACTGTAGGTAGTACTGTTAGCTCCACAGATTTGGAGCCGAGTACCCCGGCGAAATTCTGTATGGCTCTGCATTCCATCGCCAACGTTTTTTGGGACCAAATCTGTTGAAATTCGAATCGGGTGTAGATACCAGCAAACAAACACTTTCCGAAACCACCCAGGATCTGCACTGAACTCTTCCCCCAGTGGAATTGATCCAAAGAGATCAAAACTACACAGTAAACAATTGATCTACAGAGTTTGCAAGATGCTCGTAAATTCTTCAGTGATTCTGACGCGTTATTCACGTCCCGCTATAAACATGCATATCGTGACAGATTCCCAATCGACTTCATCAGCATATTAATATTTTATTTTAATTTAAATAACTCCCTTAGGCTCAAAACTAACAACAAATATGAACCAATCCCACCCTTCATTTAATACCGTGCAGTGGAGCTGCGTACACAAATAGTTACTCAGTACAACACTGAGTGTGATCATTTTTCTGCTTGAACAGTATCAGTTTCTGAGTATTTCACTGTGAAGCACTACACACATCCATATGAAAGTCACTGTCTTGTCATAGGGATTTCAGTGCTCTACAGTTGCAAGATGGCTCCATCATCTGTGCACAGTATCCAAACAGAATGTGAAGCTTTAAAATGATCCTTACACAGTCGTCGCAGGTCACCAGTGTCGATTTTACCCCGGGATGGGAGAAAGGGTGGAGAAATGACACAGGTAAGTGTATCATGCACTTTATTCCATAATAGACACAAGAAGGATACATGTCTAAGTTCATGGCAGGGATAAAGCACACCAAAGCATAGTTCCTCAGATATTCCTTTCCAGGTCACTGTTACTAGTCAGAAAGTTTCGTCTCTGTGACAGTCACTGTCACTGGTGGGGTCTGCACCCTACCATTTTTGGGTGACTGGGTATGGGAGAGGAATGGAGGAGTGCAGTCAGTCCTTGTTGTACATGATATTGCTACACTGTTCATGTTTCAATAAAGAACATTTAACCAATTTCATGCATGAGACTGCTATAGGATGGTCACCTGTCCACAATTTTCTATAACTGATTATCTGATTTACACTGCCTTATAAATTGGAATGTATTTAGGATAAACAATTAAACAATGGAGAATCCAGGATGGAATAATGACAATATTATGAAAGGGATAGATTGCTACTCACCATATAGGGGAGATGATAAGTTGCAGATACGCTCAACAAAAAGACTGTCAAACAAGTAAGCTTGTGACCAAAAAGTCCTTCATCTGAATTAGACAACATATATACACATGCGCTGATGCAAATGCAACTCACACACACATGACCACGGTCTCTGGCTCTGGCTGCTGAGGCCAGACTGCGAGTAGCAGTGCATGAGGGGAGAAGCAATCTGGGTGGTGGGGTAAGGAGGAGGCTAAGGTGGAAGGGAGGTGGGGATAGAAGGTTGTTAGTCGTGGGAGACGGCAAAGCGCTGCTTGTGGGAGTGTACAGGGACGAGGTGGAGAACGTATAGGGCAGCTAGAGCTAGGTGCAGTTGGAAAGTTGGAGGAGGGCAGAGGGGGGGGGGGGGGGCAGTGGAAAAGGAGAGAATTAAGAAGACTGTGGGTGCATCGGTGGAATAGAAAATTGTGTAGTGCTGGAATGGAAGCAGGGGAGGTGGTAGTTAGGGAAAGGGCAGTGACTAATGAAGGTTGTGGCCAATGGGGTTATGGGAACATAGAATATACTGTAGGGAGAGTTTCCACCTGCACACTTCAGAGAACCTGGTGTTGGTAGGAAGGATCCAGATAGCGCAGGCTGTTGAGCAGTGAAAAATGTTGTGTCTGGCAGCATGATCAGCAACTGGATGTTCAAGCTGTTTCTTGGCCACAGTTTGTCAGTGGTCATTCATGTGGACAGACAGTTTGTTGCCTGTCATGCCTATGTAGAATGCAGCACAGTGGTTACAACTTAGCTTGTAGATCACATGGCTAGTTTCACAGGTAGGCCAGCCTTTGCTGGGATAGGTGATGCTTGTGTCTGGAATGGAGTAGGTGGTGGTGGTGGTGGTGGTGGGAGGGTATATGGTACAGATCTTCATCTAGGTCTATTACAGGGATATGAGCCATGAGACAAGGAGTTGGGAGCAGGGGTTTTGTAAGGATGGACAGGCGGAATACTAATGTGGGAGGGGTGGGAAGGATAGTGGTGAGGACATTCATCATTTCAGGGCACAATAAGAGGTTATTGAAACCCTGGCAGAGAATGTGATTCAGTTAATCTAGCCATGGGTTGTAGTGAGTCATGAGGGGTATGCTCCTTTGTAGCCCGACAGTGGGATTTGGAAAGTGGGGGTGACTGGAGAGATAAGGCACAGGAGGTCTGTTTCTGTATAGGCCTTTGGAAAGGATTGATACTTCTGTGGGACTAAGGCTTTTGGAGGAAACATTCATGACTATTTTTCGGGTCTGTTCAGGTTCTGGATTTTGTAAGGTGGTGAGAGAGAGTTTTTGAGGGTGGGGTAAATGTAGTAGGTCTGTGAGGCAGGATTTGTCAGCTGTGAGGGGATTTGGGGGAGGTTTGGATGTTGTAGAGGTGGCAGATGGTGGTATTCCAAGGTGGGAGTAGAAAGTGAACAGGGTGGAGAGTGTCAGATATGATGTCGACTATTTTCAGTGATTCCATTAGCCAAGCAACAATGCACAAACAGTATGTGCGACTGGGTTCTAGCTATGAGTAAGGAAACTTTTCTGTATTGACGCAGATGAAAGGAGCAAGAATCCATGGTGGATGATAAAAATGCACAAATAACATAGAAATAGGTGCAAAAAATTCACAAAAATACAGCAAAGCATGTAGGAAAAACCACAGCTGAAGTGTGGGGAAACAAGCTGAAACTTGTGGGGTAGGCCAATAGTGGAAGCTGAAAACCAACAGATACTGATGTGAAAACACAATGAAACCAAAGGAAAAAATGAATAAAAGATTGTAATGGGGGTTGCAGGTCTGTGGGTGGATAAGTGTAAAGAAGGGAGACAGCAGATGTGACTAGATTAAGTGAACTTAGAATGTGTGAACTGGAATAAGAGAGGAGGAATGTGCGGTGGGGAGGGGTTGGTGCAATAAGGTACAAGTTTTTGTGACACAGGAAGGTATGAAAAATAACACAAAAATATGCAAGAGCGACACAGGAAGAATGATCAGCTTGAAGGTCTAGGATTAATGATATCAGTGGGAGTATGGCCGGTATGGTCTTGTAGCCATAGCCATCTGTTGTGTCTGGATGACATGACTGATACAGTAGTGCATGCAGTGCAGATTGGAAGGCAACAAGTGAAATGCAGGGAAGAAGAGAAAGAAGGGTGGCAGACACTGAGTATAGTAATGTGTTAGAAAATAGTAACAAAGGAAAACAGCACTGGGTCCCAGGATGTAAGAAAAGCCATTGGGCAAAATCTGCCCTCTGTTTAACTCTTGGCTGCACCTAGTTACCCTACCTTCTCACCATCTCATCCCTGTATGCTCCCACAAGCAGCACTCAGTCTGCTTCTCCTATTGTGCACTGCTGCTCCCAGTCTGGCCTTGGCAGACAAAGTGTGTAGTCATGTTTATGTGAGTTGCATTTGTGTGTGTCCATATCCGTGTGTGTGTGTGTGTGTGTGTGTGTGTGTGTGTGTGTGTGTGTGTGCAGTGTCTAATTATGATGAAGGCCTTTTTGGCCAAAAGCTTACTTGTTTGAGTCTTTTTTGTTGTGCCTATTTGCAACTTAGCATTTCCACTATCTGGTGAGTAGCAATCTATGCTTTTCATAATATTAGGGTAAACGATCAGAAGGCAAAACCAAATTGCACTGACACATTCTAGGTGCATAAATTTGAAGTCACATGTGTGAAAACTAAGGAGGAAATTAAACATGTAGTATTACATCCTGCAGTGTGTATCCAATTCTCTTCTTCAATTTAAAGTACATATCCTATGCCACCATCAAACCGGCATTTAACACTGGGAATTGTATTAGTTACCTGGTTACAAAATTCTAAATTATCAGAGTTAGGGTGAGTTAATGTTCCTCTTTCAGTAAACCTAAACATGTTGTGTGGTCTTCAGTCCAGAGACTGGTTTGACACAGCTCTTCATCCTACCCTATTCTTTGCAAGCCTCTTCATCTCTGAATAACTACTGCAACCTACATCCTTCTGAATCTGGTTGGCATATTCATCTCTTGGTCTTCCTCTACAATTTTTAGCCTCCACACTTCCCTCCAATACTAAATTGTGATCCCTGATGCCTCAGAATGTGTCCTACCAACCGATCCTTTCTTTTAGTCAGATTGCGCCACAAATTCCTCTTTTCCCCAATTTTATTCAGTACCTCCTCATTAGTTACATGATCTACCCATCTAATCTTAAGCATTCTTCTGTAGCACCATATTTTGAAAGCTTCTATTCTCTTCTTGTCTAAACTATTTATCACCCATATTTCACCTCCATACACAGCTACACTCCACACAAATACTTTGAGAAATGACTTTCCGACGCTTAACTCTATACTTGAAGTTAAAAAATTTCTCTTCTTCAGAAACGCTTTCCTTGCCATAGCCAGTCTACATTTTATATCCTTCCTACTTCTACCATCATCAGTTATTTTGCTCCCCAAATAGCAAAGCTCATCTACTACTTTAAGTGTCTGATTTCCTAATCTAATTCCGTCAGCATCACCTGAGTTAATTCGACAACATCACATTATCCTTGTTCCACTGTTGTTGATGTTCATCTTATATCCGCCTTCCAAGACACTGTCTATTCTGTTCAACTGCTCTTTCAGGTCCTTTGTTGTCTCTGACAGAATTACAATGTCGTCGCCAAACCTCAAAGTTTTTATTTCTTCTCCATGGATTTTAATTCCTACTCCAAATTTTTCTTTTGTTTCCTTCACTGATTGCTCAATACACAGATTGAATAACATCAGGGATGGGCTACAACCCTGTCATACTCCATTCTCAACCACTGCTTCCCTTTCATGGCCCTTGACTCTTATAACTGCCATCTGGCTTCTGTACAAATTGTAAATGCCTCTTTCTCTCAGTATTTTACCCCTGCCACCTTCAGAATTTGAAAGAGAGTATTCCAGTCAATATTGTCAAAAGCTTTCTCTAAGTCTACAAATGGTAAACATGTAGGTTTGCCTTTCCTTAACCTATCTTCTAAGATAAGTCGTACGGTCAGTATTGCCTCACGTGTTCCAAGATTTCTACAGAATCCAAACTGATCTTCCCTGAGGTCAGCTTCTACCAGTTTTTCCATTCATCTGTAAAGAATTCCCATTCATTTGTAAAGAATTCCTGTTAGTATTTTGCAGCCATGACTTATTAAACTGATAATTCAGTAATTTTTACACCTATCAACACCTGCTTTCTTTGGGATTGGAATTATTATATTCTTCTTGAAGTCTTACAGTATTTCGCCTGTCTCATATGTTTTGCTCATCAGATGGTAGAGTTTTGTCATGGCTGGCTCTCCCAAGTCTATCAGTAGTTCTAATGGAATGTTGGCTACTCTCAGGGCCTTTTTTTGACTTAGGTCTTTCAGTGCTCTGTCAAATTCTTCACGAAGTATCATGTCTCCCATTTCATCTTTGTCTAAGCCCTCTTCCATTTCCATAATATTGCCCTAAACATATGTAAGGTATTATTTTATTTTTATTTATGTAATACAGTGATGGAATGCTTCTGGATTTGAGTTCCTACCTAAAAATATGTACATCATTTCCACTACCATTCTTTATGCCATAAAATGAGGGTTTAGGAACATATTGTACATTGACTTAACTCCTAATTTTCTTTTATTTATTTATTTATTTTTAAAAAGAAACACACTATGATCATGTTTAATGCTTGTACTGACTACACCATTCACAGCAGAGTGCTGATTGATCTATGTGGTATTCAAATAGTATTTGATTATATTAACGTAAGTGTATTAATGCAACCATTTTGATAGATTGGTTCATGGTGAAGAAATATAGGTAGGCCACTCTCCAATCCACTCTGCAGAGTGTGGGAAGTAAGTGTGTGCAACTTACTGCAACTTATGGAAAAACTAGTTTACAAGTGTAATGCCAGACCTCAGTGTCCAATGGGCACAATATTTTAGACAATTTACACATTTCTGTTATCAGGAGGTCATGATGATGAGTTCACTTGATGATGGCAAAAGGATCATATGCTAAAATAGCGTGCTCCATGGACACACAGATAAACTAAATTTTAATCAATTGCATCATGAGCAAATTATAAGTCACCATAAAGGCATTACTATAGTAGAGCCCATGAACAATGGTGGTTTGTATAGCTCCAGACATGGACAGAGATAAAATTGTTACAGTTTCAAGTCACAGTTGGAATAAGCAGGTACAAGTGCGCTGCACTTGAAGAAAATGTGTGCACTGCAAATTACACCTCTTGCTTGCTTGTGCAGAACTTGTCACTTACCACCATCATCGGCTGTGACAACTCACAAGTACTGAAATAAAAATTCTTTAAATAGCACACTACGATCATGTTTAATGCTTGCACTATGACATTCACAGCAGAGCACTGAGAATGCTACTGAGCTCTCACTGGTTGTCAGAGAATGCTTCATTAGATGTTCAGAATAGGCCTAAACTTGACTGCCATCATTCGTGGCTCCAACTATAGTCATACAAAGCTTGAATGACTGGTATCTGAACTGATTATGTTGATCAGAAAACCTGAGATGTAAAAGTACTTAGTCCTGGGCTAAGATTCCTGTGAGTATAGCTCTGCTAAAGTTCATCATTCTTTGTGTGCCTCACCAAACTCTTTGTGCTCTGGTGGATTTGCATTCAACAATATTTTGTTAGACATTTCAGTCTGGATTGACTATCCTTCTTGTTTCATATGAATGTCACCATCATGTTTTAAAGCTGATTAAAAGCTGGTAACATTTTTACCTGGTATTCTAATATGTGAACAGTGATGGAATTTCTTGTTTGCAATCCATCTAGCAAATCATCACAATCTCTCATAGCAAAAAAAATGTTGAGCTGGGTTCTGAATCAAATAACGTTTTTTGATATATAAAAGGATAACATTTCCACTTTTGAATGTTACCTTTAATTAAAAGCAGCTTTAATGTGTTTATATACGGCATTGCATGTGTGTATGTTAACTTTTATTGCAGACCTATTCAAATACAACAAGAGTTTGTAAGATGGTGGAATTTAATACTATTTCCTCCTGTATTTCACAAAATTGTCAAATTTTAAGCACAACAATAGATTTGTTATAGTGGCTAGTACATAGTTTCTTGTGTATCTCTTGCACTAGTGCCGTGCAAGTCAATGTCTTGTTATTGTTTGAGCAATGTCAATTCTGCATCGAGTACTTCAACGTATTGAGAAATCTCTAGCTTGTTGAAACACGAGTATCATTTGCCCAGCCTTCCCTTTCTGAATTCTTCCAAATAAATCTGTACATCCCCTCAACAGCCAAAGCTCCATCTGTAAAAGTAAGTCAACCCCCATACAGGGTGATCAGAAACAGACTGAAAAGCTTGTAGGCGTGCTGCAGAGTAGACAGTGCTGAGAAATAACTGTTAAGAAAAAAATTCAATATGTTATCATTTCTGAGTTAACTAGGGTTGAAGTTAGCCAATCAGGCTATTGTGGGCACAAATTCAAATGGTCTGCCATGGACAGTGTCACAAAATGTGTACACCATTCGGTTTCCTGAAAACTGAACAAGAGGATGATAAAATTGAACAACATCCCACAGACAGTTGGTAGACACCTCTTCAGTTCAAAAGATAAACAACCACACATCATGAAAAGTTCCTCTGCTGAGAGTGTCCGTGTTGTTATATTGGAGATCAATCTGTACTGGATACAGAAGCACCATAGAAGTTGGAGGTTAAAGAAGCCAGGCCAAACTTTGCTTAAATGGAAATTACAAATACATCATAAAGAAGACATGACAAGTTGCACACAGGCACAATTAAAAGACACTTATGTAAAGCTTTGTGCCACAGCCTTTATCAGTAAAAGTGAGACACACACACCATTTACACACACTAGCAAACACACCTCACTCACACACGACCGCCAACTCCAGAATCTCGGACTGGAATGCAGCTACCACAGGGAATGCAAACAGCAGTCTGGAGGTGGCAGGGGAAGGGATAATAGTGTATGGATGAGGAGAAAGACAAACACTGCCTGATGGAGTATGCAGCGACTACACTCTTGGCCGAAAAGAGAACACACAAATGACAACAGCCAAAGGTTAGTACAGATTCGTCCATCTGAGAAAAGATCTATGCACGAAACCTTCTACTATTACCACTGCCATGCCTTAGTAAAAGATCTGAATGAGAATCTGAGAAAGTTCTGGTCCTATGTCAAATTGCTAAGCATGTCTAATGCCTCCATCCTTTCACTCATTGACCAGTCTTATGCGGCAATTGAAGATAGCAGAACAAATGCCAAAGATTTAAATTCTGCACTTAAGAAATCATTCACACAGGAGAATAGTACTCCTTTTACTGACCTCCCGACTCAGCAGCATTAGTGGCAGAACAACTGAGAGAAAATTTGGAATACATTTCACATAAATTTTCTCAGCATGTTATAGTCTTAGGTGGAGATTTCAATTTACCAGATATAGACTGGGACACTCAGATATTTAGGACGGGTGGTAGGGACAGAGCATCGAGTGACATTATACTGAGTGCACTATCCAAAAATTACCTTGAGCAATTAAACAGAGAACCGACTCGTGGAGATAACATCTTGGACCTACTGATAACAAACAGACCCGAACTTTTCGACTCTGTATGTGCAGAACAGGGAATCAGTGATCATAAGGCCATTGCAACATCCCTGAATATGGAAGTTAATAGGAATATAAAAAAAGGGAGGAAGGTTTATCTGTTTAGCAAGAGTAATAGAAGGCAGATTTCAGACTACCTAACAGATCAAAACGAAAATTTCTGTTCTGACACTGACAATGTTGAGTGTTTATGGAAAAAGTTCAAGGCAATCGTAAAATGCGTTTTAGACAGGTACGTGCCGAGTAAAACTGTGAGGGACGGGAAAAACCCACCGTGGTACAACAACAAAGTTAGGAAACTACTGCGAAAGCAAAGAGAGCTTCAATCCAAGTTTAAACGCAGCCAAAACCTCTCAGACAAACAGAAGCTAAACGATGTCAAAGTTAGCATAAGGAGGGCTATGCGTGAAGCGTTCAGTGAATTCGAAAGTAAAATTCTATGTACCAACTTGACAGAAAATCCTCAGAAGTTCTGGTCTTATGTTAAATCAGTAAGTGGCTCGAAACAGCATATCCAGACACTCTGGGATGATGATGGCATTGAAACAGAGGATGACACGTGTAAAGCTGAAATACTAAACACCTTTTTCCAAAGCTGTTTCACAGAGGAAGACCGCACTGCAGTTCCTTCTCTAAATCCTCGCACAAACGAAAAAATGGCTGACATCGAAATAAGTGTCCAAGGAATAGCAAAGCAACTGGAATCACTCAACAGAGGAAAGTCCACTGGACCTGACGGGATACCAATTCGATTCTACACAGAGTACGCGAAAGAACTTGCCCCCCTTCTAACAGCCGTGTACCGCAAGTCTCTAGAGGAACGGAAGGTTCCAAATGATTGGAAAAGAGCACAGGTAGTCCCAGTCTTCAAGAAGGGTCGTCGAGCAGATGCACAAAACTATAGATCTATATCTCTGACGTCAATCTGTTGTAGAATTTTAGAACATGTTTTTTGCTCGAGTATCATGTCGTTTTTGGAAACCCAGAATCTACTATGTAGGAATCAACATGGATTCCGGAAACAGCGATTGTGTGAGACCCAACTCGCTTTATTTGTTCATGAGACCCAGAAAATATTAGATACAGGCTCCCAGGTAGATGCTATTATTCTTGACTTCCGGAAGGCATTCGATACAGTTCCGCACTGTAGCCTGATAAAAAAAGTAAGAGCCTACGGAATATCAGACCAGCTGTGTGGCTGGATTGAAGAGTTTTTAGCAAACAGAACACAGCATGTTGTTATCAATGGAGAGACGTCTACAGACGTTAAAGTAACCTCTGGCGTGCCACAGGGGAGTGTTATGGGACCATTGCTTTTCACAATATATATAAATGACCTAGTAGATAGTGTCAGAAGTTCCATGCGGCTTTTCGCGGATGATGCTGTAGTATACAGAGAAGTTGCAGCATTAGAAAATTGTAGCGAAATGCAGGAAGATCTGCAGCGGATAGGCACTTGGTGCAGGGAGTGGCAACTGACCCTTAACATAGACAAATGTAATGTATTGTGAATACATAGAAAGAAGGATCCTTTATTGTATGATTATATGATAGCGGAACAAACACTGGTAGCAGTTACTTCTGTAAAATATCTGGGAGTATGCGTGTGGAACGATTTGAAGTGGAATGATCATATAAAATTAATTGTTGGTAAGGCGGGTACCAGGTTGAGATTCATTGGGAGAGTCCTTAGAAAATGTAGTCCATCAACAAAGGAGGTGGCTTACAAAACACTCGTTCGACCTATACTTGGGTATTGCTCATCAGTGTGGGATCCGTACCAGATCGGGTTGATGGAGGAGATAGAGAAGATCCAAAGAAGAGCGGCGCGTTTCGTCACAGGGTTATTTGGTAACCGTGATAGTGTTACGGAGATGTTTAACAAACTCAAGTGGCAGACTCTGCAAGAGAGGCTCTCTGAATCACAGTGTAGCTTGCTCGCCAGGTTTCGAGAGGGTGCATTTCTGGATGAGGTATCGAATATATTGCTTCCCCCTACTTATACCTCCCGAGGAGATCACGAATGTAAAATTAGAGAGATTAGAGCGCGCACGGAGGCTTTCAGACAGTTGTTCTTTCCGCGAACCATACGCGGCTGGAACAGGAATGGGAGGTAATGACAGTGGCACGTAAAGTGCCCTCTGCCACACACTGTTGGGTGGCTTGCGGAGTATAAATGTAGATGTAGATAGCTTAGGACTCAGCTTGAGTAACATTTTGAGTTTTGGTGGTATTTTTCAGGAAGAAGTGAGACACAATGCTGGAAGTGAGGATTATGAGGAATGCTTGGAGAGGATACTTTTGGGAAAGAGTCAGAAGATCCTTTTGGGATTTGGTTTGAAACTATTCTAGGCAGAGCACGACACTCACCCTGTTGATTGTGGTTTGGGACTGGGCAGTGAAGTGATACTTCCAATTAAGGTTATGCATAAGTGAGAGGACATATTTAATTATGACTGTATGACTGAGTGTTGGTGTGAGCTTGAAGGTTAAGCCTTTCGAAAGAACAGATTTCTAAAGATAAGAGACAGGATCTGGATGAGAGGTTTAAGACTGAATGGGGGTTGGGGTTCGATTATGGCTATGATCAGTGTTTGATATGAGATGTGCAGGATTGGGAGATTACAAAGGAAGCTAGCTTGGGCTTGTTGGTTAGGAACAGGGCAGGGAGGAAGGGGGGGGGGGGGGGTCTCTGGTATTAGCATGGGTGGTAGAAGAGAGAGAGGTGGAGGGGGACACCACAGTTTACAGATTTGATCCTACAGTGTCGATAGCTTCTTCAGGTGGCATGAGGCATTTTGTTCAAACTGAATATTGATTTTTGTACAAAATACTTTTCATAAAAAGTTTTTATGATATCACTGTATACAACTTCTGAAATTCGAGAATGAGGTGTATGATTTTGGGACATTATGGATTGTCCTTACATATATGAGTAATAAAAGATATTGCAAGGAAACACCAACACTTTTCAATTGGACAGCTATATCAAAAATTTAAGACAGAAACAGGAAAGAAATGAGTTCTTGCCTATTGTTTGTTGGTGCTGGTAAATCTTACTGTCTCGAAAACTAAAGGAGATGTAGAAGAAGTGGAGATGGACAGGAAATATCACAATACAAAGAGTAACTTTTGAGAAAGAATTGATTCAAATGAGAGCCAAAGTAAGTATTTAATGTGCTTGCAAGTGTGCTATTAACTGTTCATGACTACATTTGCAAATGAGGGATCTGATCTGTGACAAAGAAATAGTAATTTTATTTGACAATTTTCATCTTTGATTCCAAAATTTTCTACAATAGATTGTAGTGATGCATATCACTCCATGGGAGTGAGGCATATCCTTACATGTCATTAGTGATGAGTGATACTTACATCAAGGCAGCTTATATAGTAAAAAATAATATGTCTAATATTAAAGTGCAGTGTTGTGTACTGATTTTATTTTTATTGTGCATGTGGTGAGCTATACTGAGGGATGATACACATCTTCAGCATGGAATAGCAACTGTGCCAAGTTTGTGAGAGAAAATACATGGGCTGGATACAAAGTAGTGGTAACACTGCTGTAACATCAAACCATCTGTGTTGACACAATGAAGGCCTGTGAAACGAGTCTGTACAGTCAGAAGGGACAGTACTTTGTCAATTACTGTCACAGCAATAGTGCAACTGCCCTATGTTTACAAAGATAGCGCAGCATTCTTCGCTCAAAATTGAAATGGCATGAGGTGAGAGTATGCAAGAATGTTTCCAGGGACTGCGTGAAGCATGTGGTGAAGTAGAGTTGCCATACAGCACAATTTCACAATGGGTTAAAGCATTCAGAGTATGCAGAGATGCTGTGACTGATCACCCCCGTACAGGGCGACCCCATGTGGAGGACACTACAGTTAAACTCCTTGCTTCCTTGTTGGATGCTCTGTGTGAGTTACTAGCAAAGTCAGAGTATGCCATAAAACTGTGCTCCACTTTCTGCATAACATTCTGGGATACCACAAAATTGCAGCATGGTGGATACCTCTTGAAGTGTCTGAGGTGCAACAACAGCACTGCTGTGCTATCACACAAGATTTGTTGAGCTGGTACCAAATGAAAGGTAATGACTTTTTTTGATCCATTGTCACTACTGAAAAAAGCTGGGTGCACTCATACGAATCAAACTTGAAATGCCAATCCAATGAATGGAGATGTCCCACTTCTCCTCTAGACAGAAAGAGCATGCTACATCAAGTACCATGAAGGTGATGTTCATTGTGACGTACGATACTGATGGGGTAATACTTCATCTTGCTGCACCATCAAGAATGATGGTATACGCTGGCTACTACTGCACATTCCTGCAACATAACCTTCATCCAGTGTCAGGCAAAAGCGACAACATTTCATGGAACAGCAATCCATCCCTTTATATGGCAATGCACAATGCCTAACCGCTACTGCTGGCCAGGACCTCTTGCACCACTGCCAATGGGAGAGTCTGGAACATCCACTGCACTCACCCAATATGAGCTCCTGCGATTACAATCTCTTTACCAAAGTGAAAGCACCACTGCGAGGGATCCAGTACAACACTGGAGATGATGTTATCCATACCATAAGGCAGATGATATGGGACCTCAACACAAATAGATATGCAGATGGTTTAAGACACCTTCTGGACATTTGCAAAAGGTCATAAATAACGGGGGTTATTATACTGAAGATGTGTAATTATAAGTACAGTTCTCATTACTATTTATCCAGCTGTTGTACATACTGGACATGGCTACTCCTTAAGATCTGAGAAAGCAAAGTGCTGAAGCTGTCAATTCGTTAAAAAGGGACCTGTTGATTCATCTGTGGAATGAAATGGACTACCATTTCAGTGTCTCTCAAGCAATGCATGGTGTTCATATTGAGTGTATGCTATAGTGTCTGCACAAACAAAATGCTCTGAACCTTGACAAACTGTCTGTTGGCCTCTGTCTCAGGTTCTTCAGCTGATATTTGTTTGATGAGTTTTCTGACATTTTGCCAGCATAAATGGCTAGCATTGTCAAAGCTGGTGGAGGACTGGAGTTGAGCTTGCAGGTGCAGAGTATATGTACCTGGTGTGCCAATGTCCAAGGGGCTCTCTGTAGTGATTTATGGTTTGGTTCTCCTTTTGCTACCTGCAATAGTCGTTTGCTGAATCATGGGAATCCAGGATTCATTCACCTTGAGGCTTTCTGCTTTCTTTTTGAAGTTATTCTCATGTTTGTGAATTTTTATAGCCTCCCTGAGCAATCAGTTGTGATAGCTCTTCTCTACAGTGAGAATTTCCATGTTGGTGAATTTTACTATGTGGTCGACATCGCACAGCATGTGCTCTGCCACAACCGATTTCTCACCTGCCCCAACCTGCAACGTCGCTTATGTTCTGTGATCCTGATGTTGATTGATCATCCAATCATTCCAACATAAACTTTTCCACATGTGCATGGTATGCGGTATATTCTTGACTTTGCATATGGATCCCTTTTCTCTTTTGCCCAGCTGAGACACACTTTGACCTTCTTTGTCGGTTTATAAATAGTCTTTACGCCATGTTTGTTCAATATATGGGTGATTCTGTCTGTCAATCTGGGAGTGTATGGCAGAAAGCCCATATCCAACATTTCTTTTCCCTATGTGTCACTTCGCTGAGTGTTTGACTCTGTTACACTTCTTATATAACTGGTGGCATACCCATTACTCCTCAGAACACTTTCCAGGTGTTGCATATCTTGTTTGAGGTACAAAGGTTTACATATTCTTCTTGCTCGCATTATGCGCATATTAGTCATGGCTTGGGTGGTGGATTGACAGTTTGTGCAGGTATTGGCCCATGTGTGTCAGTTTTCGATACATGCTGTGTCCCAGATTTTCACCATTCCTTGGGACCAGTACATCTAGAAATTGCAGCTGCTTGTCCTTCTCTATTTCTATGGTTAATCTTATGTTTGAATCAAGACCATCCAAGTGTTTTAGGAAGTCACCGAGCTGTTCCTCACCAAGGCCCCACACAACAAAGGTATCATTGATGTATGTGTACCATACATTAGGTTCACAAGTCGCTAAGTCCAGTGCGTGTGCTTCGAAATGTTCCATGAAGAAGTTGGCCACCACTAGACTAAGAGGATTACCCATGGCAATGCCTTCCAGCTGTTTGTAGAAGTTGCCATTCCATGTGAAATAACTCCTGGTGAGACATGCATGAAAGAGCAAGACATCTCCAAGCTCTTTCTGAAACAGAAGCCAAAAGGCAGTTTGTCAAGAAGTGGCCACAAAAACTTTAACAGTTTTGTACTTTGAACCTTCCTCTATCCAGTCACGTGTGCAATGTTTCTGTCTTTCATAGTCTGTCTGTAATAAACAACTGAAATCTATTCTTTCTTTTTGAATCAGCATGTATTTTGGATTTAAAATTGTTATTACAACTTTGGTGATGAAGTTCAGAAGATCTATTAGTGGAAGTACATGGTCAAGCTATTGTTATACAAAACCAAAATTACAATACGTACAGTATAATGTAAGTGGGTAGATAAAAAATCTACTCACAAAGTGGTGCCAGGACAACACATACAGATAAAAATTAAGGAAAGCTCCAAGCTTTTGGAGCTACGGCTTCTTCTCCTAGGCAGAAGGGTTGAAGGGGAATGAAGAAAAAGGACTCGCTAGGTTTAGGAAATGGGGAGAGTTTGAAAAAGTTGTCCAGAATCCTGGATCAGAGGAGACTTTCCCCATTTCCAAAACCTCACCAGTCTTTTTTCTTGCTTCCCCTTTAACTCTTCTGGCAGAAGAAGGAGCCACTGGCTCCAAAAGCTTCCAAATTTTCTTAATCTTTATATGTGTGTGTTCTTCTGCTGCCACCTGGTGAGTACATTTTTGTGTATCCAGTCACATTATATTTTCAAACACCGATTATTTTCCTAATATATAAGATATGATACGGAATGTGTTTTTATCTTACATTTTTTCCACTCTTCTCCTCTGATCTGCCTCGCTGATATTGATCAGCTCCAAAAGATATTTCAATAGAGCCTCTCTCTTGCTTACGTGAAATGAATCATCTGGGAAGTCCTGCTGTACCTGCGCAGGGAGAAGAACACATTTCTATCTTGGGTTTTCTTGGTGTCATTAGTTAATAGTGTGCTTCTGGGTGTTCAGCCAACTGTTATTTCCATGCTATGCACAATATTTCGACAACTGATCCAGTTGTCTTCTTCAGGTGCTGTGAGTTATGCTATCATATGCACTTTAGTCAGACTGATTGGAATCCAGGCAGCAAGTATACACAATAGCACAACTTGTAATATCTGAAGAAATCTGAGACAGTCTTCAGAATATTGTGGATAAAACAAAAACAACAACTTTACTGAACACTCAGAAGAACACCATTAACACACTTCCATACGGTAATAGTTGCTTTGTTTTCATTTTGGCAACATATTAATTTAATTATTTTTAAATCTCCCTGTATCATGAAATGAATACACCACACTGGTTACAACTAGAAAGAAGGATAGACCAACTGGTGGAATAAGGAATGGAAGTAAACAATTGGAGAAAATGGAAAGTGTCAAATACTTGGAACTGTAATAGGGGAAAATGGAAGAAATGAGAAAGAGATAAGTGAATGTGGCAGAAAAGCAGAAGCATTCCTGCAAAGTGTTAGAAGCCTTGTTTGGAATAATGATGCCCTACAAAAAAAATAAAGAACGTATGCCAACCTATTCATGGGTCGCTTAGAGGAAGCCTTCCTGGTTACCCAGGCCTGCCAACCCGAAGTTTGGTACAGATTTATTGATGACATTTTCGTGATCTGGACTCACAGTGAAGAAGAACTCCAGAATTTCCTCTCCAACCTTAACTCCTTTGGTTCCATCAGATTCACCTGGTCCTACTCCAAATCCCATGCCACTTTCCTTGACGTTGACCTCCACCTGTCCAATGGCCAGCTTCACACGTCCGTCCACATTAAACCCACCAACAAGCAACAGTACCTCCATTATGACAGCTGCCACCCATTCCACATCAAACGGTCCCTTCCCTACAGCCTAGGTCTTCGTGGCAAACGAATCTGCTCCAGTCCGGAATCCTTGAACCATTACACCAACAACCTGAAAACAGCTTTTGCATCCCGTAACTACCCTCCCGACCTGGTACAGAAGCAAATAACCAGAGCCACATCCTCATCTCCTCAAACCCGGAACCTTCCACAGAAGAACCCCAAAAGTGCCCCACTTGTGACGGGATACTTTCCGGGACTGGATCAGATTCTGAAGGTGGCTCTCCAGCAGGGATACGACTTCCTCAAATCCTGCCCTGAAATGAGATCCATCCTTCATGAAATCCTCCCCACTCCACCAAGAGTGTCTTTCCGCCGTCCACCTAACCTTCGCAACCTCTTAGTTCATCCCTATGAAATCCCCAAACCACCTTCCCTACCCTCTGGCTCCTACCCCTGTAACCGCCCCCGGTGTAAAACCTGTCCCATGCACCCTCCCACCACCACCTATTCCAGTCCTGTAACCCGGAAGGTGTACACGATCAAAGGCAGAGCCACGTGTGAAAGCACCCACGTGATTTACCAACTGACCTGCCTACACTGTGAAGCGTTCTATGTGGGAATGACCAGCAACAAACTGTCCATTCGCATGAATGGACACAGGCAGACAGTGTTTGTTGGTAATGAGGATCACCCTGTGGCTAAACATGCCTTGGTGCACGGCCAGCACATCTTGGCACAGTGTTACACCGTCCGGGTTATCTGGATACTTCCCACTAACACCAACCTGTCAGAACTCCGGAGATGGGAACTTGCCCTTCAGCATATCCTTTCTTCTCGCTATCCGCCAGGCCTCAATCTCCGCTAATTTCTAATTTCAATTTGCCGCCGCTCATACCTCACCTGTCTTTCAACTTCATCTTTGCCTCTGTACATCTGCCCCGACTGACATCTCTGCCCAAACTCTTTGCCTTTACAAATGTCTGCTTGTGTCTGTGTATGTGTGGATGGATATGTGTGTGTGTGCGAGTGTATACCTGTCCTTTTTTCCCCCTAAGGTAAGTCTTTCCGCTCCCGGGATTGGAATGACTCCTTACCCTCTCCCTTAAAACCCATATCCTTTTGTCTTTCCTTCTCCTTCCCTCTTTCCTGACGAGGCAACCATTGGTTGCGAAAGCTAGAATTTTGTGTGTATGTTTGTGTTTGTTTGTGTGTCTATCGACCTGCCAGCGCTTTTGTTTGGTAAGTTTCATCATCTTTCTTTTTAGATATATTTTTCCCACGTGGAATGTTTCCCTCTATTATATATATATATATATATATATATATATATATATATATATATATATATATATATAGAGAGAGAGAGAGAGAGAGAGAGAGAGAGAGAGAGAGAGAGAGAGAGAGAGAGAGAACGAACTTACTACAATCCAGTACTCACCCATGCATCTGAAACATGGGTGATGAAGAAAACAGATGTAGCCGATTACAGGCATGTGAAATGAAGTCCCTCAGAAGTATGACAGGAGTAACAAGGAGAGATGCAGTGAGGAATGAAAGGGTAAGGGAAATAGAGAAGCAGGAACCCTTGCACAACAGGACAGAAAATCAAGGATAAGATAGGCACTTGTGGAATGCAATAGGAGTGCTTCTGTTCAAGAAGCATTGTGGCAAGTTAGGGAGGCTTTCACTGTTTGATGGAGCTGCTCAACCATGATGTCAAGTGCCAGATGGTAGCTGGTAGTTCTGTGTAGCTGCACTCCACACAGTGGCTGACTTGTGTGAACAGTATACAGTCAAACTGGTGGCTGCAATCTATTGTGATATGACTAGGACAGCTGAAGGGTGCCACCAGGTGTCGATGAGGGCTGTTGGGACTGTCTCTGCAGTGATGTCTGCTGTGGGTATTGCCTCTGGCCTGCGTGTGAGGCAGTCTGTCATCGTCAGCAGATAATGCTTTTCTTGGGACAGAGGGAGCAGGCACACAATTTCAACATGGATGTGTGCAAAATGGCATATCACATTGATATGGCACTGACAGATGTATGGATGTGTCTCCTGACTTTATCACGCTGGCATGCAGTGCAGATGTGTGCTCATTGATGGCAGACTTTCCATAGTCCTGGCCAGGTAAAACACATGAACAAGGGCAACCCAATGGTGTTGATGCCGGAATATGACAGTCTGTGGACATGGTCAAAAGCATTGCGCTGGAATTTATCTGGGAGAAATGAGCAGTGTGTGCCTGTTGACAGTCACACCAAATTTTGTGGGCAGAGCTAGGAATGGGACCTAACTCATGTTGTAGGCCACTAGAGGTGTCATTTCGGAGGCTGTCCAGTTGTCTGTCATTCTCCTGTTCTTAGGTGACGTCCTCGAAGTTCACATGCAGAGAGGTAATGGCACAAGCACGGGACAAGCATTTGGCGATGATGCGGTCAATTCCAGAAATATACGTATGTATGTGGAGAACTGTGATACATACTCCAACTGTCAGAAGTGGCACAGCATACACTTGGTGTTATTGTTCCAAAATGCATGAGCTAGAGGCTTGTGACTGGTGAAAATCATGAAGGCTGAAGTATTTTTCTGCCAGCTGCTGTGGCCAAGCGGTTCTAGGTGCTTCAGTCTGGAACCCCGCAATCACTACGGTTGCAGGTTCAAATCCTACCTTCGAGGTAGGTAGCTACACTCAGGGGTTCCAGAACTATGGCGGCATTGGGCAGATGGCATTGATAAAAATTTATCATGCCAATATAGCAGCAAAAGTCTGTGCATCTGTAGGTGCAGCATGGTTAAGACCACCTGTACCTTGTCCGTTAGTGATGTGGATCCTCTAGGGGTGATTAAATACCCCAGAAACTCAATTTCTGTGACACCTAATACACTTTTTAATGGATTAAAGATGATGCTCACCTTGCTTAGGCACCAAAAGATGGTCGTTAGGTGGTGGTGGTGGTGGAGTTCGGGTAACGTTAAATAGGCCAGGATGTTGTCAAGGTATGCAAAACACCACAGTAAGCCTTGTAAGACGCCATCGAGGAAATGCTGCAAGGTCTGGGCAGCATTCCAAAGACTGAACATCATGTATAAGCTTTCAAAAAGCCTGAAGGGCATAATAATTGCTGTTTTTTGAATGTCTTATGGCACCACAGGAATCTGCATGAATGCCTCTGTGCAGTCAGTTTTGCTAAATATAACTGAGCCTACCATGGTGTGGCTAAAATCCTGCAGGTGTGGCACTGGACATCGGTCTGGCACTGTTCGTGTATTTAAGGCACAATATACTTTGCATGGGTTCCATGAATTATTATCTTTCTGTGGTACTAAGTTCAAGGCAGAGGACCATGGGCTGCTCTTGCTACAGCAAGTCACTTGGGCGCAAGTCAACGTGAATGGCACAAGGTAGTTGGAATGGGTGTAGTCATGATGTGGTGGACCATCAAACATTTGGTGTCTTCAGTGCATGAGGCGGGTGAGTAAGCTCCGGAGATTTGTCCAGTACGTCTCCATATTGTCCAGAGGACTTAACATGTTTAAATCTGAAGAAGCTAGCCAGCCTTTGCTGTCCTGCTAGTTTCAAATATGTTTTTGTATCAATTATCTGGGTATTTTTGATGTTGGCTAATAACTTGAAACCCCCACCCAGGATCGGTTCATTTATGTCAGCCCCAATGAATATCCATGTGAATGAGTGGTGCAGTCCAAGGTCCAAATTTCAGTGATAGGTGCCATACTTTTTTATTACTGAATTGTTTGCTGCTGTAAGAGACAGCATCTTGGCCTTCCGGTGGTTTCTTAGCATAGGTGGCGGGGCGGGGCGGGGGGGGAGGGGGGGGGGAGGGGGGGGGGGAAGAACAAACAGATCAAAACACATATCAACAAGGTACTTCGCACTGCACTGCCAGCCTGTTATGTTATGAAGAAATGTCTGGATACTGCACTTCAGCCAGGTGCACCTGTGCCCGGTTGCAGCTGGCATTTGGGTGTGATCAGGGATACAGACACTTTGTCACTTCATTGTCAACGCGTGAATGATACAAGCAAAAGCTGCTCAACTACTGTTCTGATGTCATTGACATCCCACCAGAATGGCTGTCACTGCACTGCCTGTTGCACGAGCCAGATCAGCAGTAGTGGGATCTGTTGCCACTACGGCACCAACCAGTCAACCTACATGCTGAGTGCTGCCGCCTGTGCAGCAAGTCCTGAACTAAGTGGTGCAGGACAGCTTCCATGCCAGTAGCTGTGGGAGATATGTGTCACTGTAGAGTAAAATTTGCCAGTGCAGCCACAGCTGCCTTGGCAGCAGTATTGGGCACCATTGCCAAAGCATCACACACCCGATCAGCCAAGTCTGCGATGATGTCCAGCTTCATTTTTGTTTAGATGGCAGTAACTGCTGCACTTGGGATGGAAGGCAGTGCATCCAGATAGCATGCAACAGCAAGTTGTAATAGGGTATATTATTATTTTTTTTCTCTCGTTCTTTTAAAATAACAAGTTATTTTGTACCAGTGATAATGTTGGGATACAAGCAAAACAAGTAGAGATATGCTCTTCAGTTGATTAATTTCTGTATCTTCACCTATTTGTCTCTATAACTGGTAGCGGGCAGACATATGACGAGTTCTGCCATTTTAATATTGTTCAAAAACGTGTATTCTAGACATACATTAAAGAAGTGCTACAAAAGTTATTAGGGAGATGAAGTTTATACATGGATATTTATATATGTAACCCCATCTGTTCATCATTTAGCACATGCCGAATCCTGCATCGAGAGGATCAAAGCAGACAAGAGGAATTTGCATGAGCAGAGGAGGAGTGATCTAGTAACAGCATCGTAATAAACAGCTCTATGCACAATGGCGATAATGAGAAATACATAAATTTAAGTAATGGATGTTGATCTAAAATGTATTAAATATTGAAGGTTTGTTGATATTAGTGCCAGTTAAAATTCACTCAGGATATTTGCACCTTCCAATTTTTTCAATTATTTTTTCCATTTTTTAAACATTACTCAAGCAGTAATTATCAATCAGTTTTCATTATATATTATATTTTATGCTCCCCCCCCCCCCCCCCCATTCTGCTTCTATTCAAAGTCTGGGACCTTGTCAGACTGTGTGAGGTTCTGCAGGTGTCGCAGGAACTGAGATGGCCTCCTGTCACCATGCTCCTCTTGGCACATCAACTGATGCATCTCCTGTTCCTCTGACAATGAAATTCTCCAGATTAACTCCTCTTTTAGTTGCTTATATGAAGACTGGTTTGATGGGGCGGTGACTTTGTCCAACATTTCGGCCACACAGTCTGGATCTAGCTGGCTCACAATGTGTCCGAATTTGGCAAGGTCGCAGGCAATGTTCTTGCTCAGGAAAACCACCTCCACTTGGCTGAACCACATAATTGGGACACGGGACCAAAAGGACAGCAGATTATCCAACACCCATCCTGTGCTTGCCGCCACTCCAGTAACAGTGGGAGGTTTCAGTGTGGCTGAGATTCGTTCATGGAAGTTTCACTGGGTTGTTTCCAGCTGGGGAGAGACCGTGCATGTGGAGAATGCCTGTAGCTCACTATCCAGTCACTGGCTGCACACTAGCAGCTCATCTATTATCTTTTGTCCACTGTCTGTTGTCTTTTGCAGTTCTTCCAAAGTCGTCATCTTGCTTTAACGCCTATTTCTTGATGGTTTTTTCACAAACAAATCACTCTTCGCACAGGAGGATATAAGTGTTAGATCACTCATCATTCTGCATCACTCACACCAATGAAAGTTCATAATCACATATATAGCCTAGTGATCACATTGGGATCCCCAGTGAAGTGGAAACATGTGGGTATTGCTGCTTACTTGTCAATCGTGCAGTGAGTCAACTTCACAGTTGCTCCCATGCACTTCGTTCAGGATGTAAGCTATGGTGACAGTGTCATATCAGGAACTGATAAGTACAATATTGCCAAAAATGTATTTATACTGCACAAAAGAGTAAATGGAGAAGTAATGAAAAAGAAATCAGGTCGCAATGTCTATCAACCGGCAATTGTGATAATCGCGTTTGCACAGTTCCACTCGAACACTGATCCTGGTGGGTGTACACTCCAAGGTGATGAGTGTGTTGTCTGATCACATGAGTGTGGGAGAACAATGGATGTGTGTCCAGAACAAACAAACTTTCCTCGTGATCGTGGGGTGCCATGTATTTCACAGACACAAAAAGGCAAAAACTGAAATGAATGGAAAGTGCAAAACAGGTTATTAACATACAACATGAACAAAAAGTTACTTCTACATCTGTCGATAACTCCACATTGATGATAACATGCTGTGACCTCCCTACCATGCAATCTTCACTCCAATCATTGATTTTAATTGGTACCCCATTTGACTGTACTTTTGGAATAAATTTTTGTGTGATGCTGAGTCAAAAGCTTTTCAGAACTCAAAAGTTACTACATCTGTCTTTACCCATGACTTTCAGGATGGTGTGTGAGAAAAGTGCAAGCTGGGTTTCACATGACCAATGTTCTTGGAATCCATGCTGACTGGCATTGAGGAAATGATTCTGTTCACAATATCATATTACATTTGAGTTCAAAATACGTTCTAAGTGTAAGGCTTTACAACAAATGGATTTAAAAGACACTGGATGTCAGTTTTATGTATCATTTCTACTACACCTTCTTTAAATAAGATGTGACCTGTGATTTTCTCCAACTACTGGGCTCATCTTTTTGGTTGGTTGACTGATTCAGGGGAGGGGACCAAACAGCAAGGTCATCGGCCCCACAGGATTAGGGAAGGATGGGGAACGAAGTTGGCCATGCCCTTTCAAAGAAACTATCCTGGCATTTGCCTGAGGCAATTCAGGGAAATCACAGAAAACCTAAATCAGGATGGCCAGACAAAAGTTTGAGCTGTCATCCTCCCGAATGCGAGTCAAGGGTGCTAACCACTGCGCTATCTTGCTCGGTGAACATCTTTTTGTTTGATGGATTTCCAGCACATTACACTTCAAACAAGGGCCACCTCAGCCACAAATTCTGAATAGGATATCTGTTCCTTGTTAATGTGTTCATTTTTTTTGTGGTGTCACCAAAAGGCACCACACTGGTGCTCTGTAGGCTGTAGGCTTCAAATTGGCCGCAGTCCGTCAGTACACATCAGACCCGCAAGTCGCCACTGTCGAAGCTAGCAAACTGAGCGCCGCCACTCGGTTGGTCTTATGAGACAAGCTAGCACACTAAGCAGTTCTACAGCCGACTTTAATAGCAATGGTTCACTCGTTATAGCTTCAGAGCTGCAGAGATGCTAGTTGGCATAGTCTTCAGCTAAGTCAGTAGCTACAACCTAGCCATGCACCACATATAGTAATGCATTGACAATTGATCTATATGTGTGAAGCAATCAGAATTGCAAAGAAGTATTCGCATTTCAGTCTATAACTGCACTTGTAAATATTTTGTGCAAAGTCAAGATCGACATTCATTGCTGATGCTGAATTAAAGTATTTAATTGTATTCCTGTCTCCTAACTTTCTAATCAACTAAAATGTTCCAGATACATCCCATGAAGTATAGTTCATTGAGCCTCACATCAGCCTACATGATGAACGTGTGCAATTAATGGCCACCCCTTGTGATAAGACTAAGAGTTAAATTGTGTGACTCAGCCGGGTCACCCTTTTTCCATGAGGCCCATAGTTCCGCCTCATACACAACAAAATGGCGATGAGTCTGCTGCTAATTGGTTAGCAGTGATACAAAGATAAAAAGTGTGTTTTTCTTGTTTTCTAACGAACTATACTGTTGGACGGATGATAGACTCAGGACAGATGAGTGAATGCGTGTGACAGTGGTTTGCGTAGTTCCCATACTGCCCAGTTGAGTTTTCCTTTATTTCATTTGTACAATGGCTACGCCACAATCACCAGATGTACTGTCAAAATTTTACTGCTTGCAGAATCAGCAATCGCAGGCATTACTGGATGCACTTGGACAGCTTGTCCAAGGTCAGCGTGTGGTACAACAAGATGCAGCCACCAGCACGCCACCACTATTGCAACCCCAGCACACAGTAGCACCTCTGTTTCGAGCCTTTGATTCTGCATTGGAAAGCTGGACAGAGTGGTCATGACAATTTGGCTTTCATCTCGCCACCTACAAGATTCAAGGTAACGAGCGGCAGCCTTTTCTCTTAGCGTGTGTCGGAGTGTCCACATATCGTGTGATAGTCAAGTTGTTTCCCTGACGAGAAATAGCTACTTTATCATACAAAGAGATTCTTTCAGCTTTGGCTGCCTATTACAAACAGACTATTAATGTTGTGGCAAAGAGATACCAGTTTTTCTGGACAAGACGTGCGATGGGACAGACTAATCGGGAGTGGGTGGCAAATTCACAAGGCCTCACTCACAATTGTGCCTTTGAATGTCAATGTGGCCTCACGTACTCGGATACCATGGTACGTGATGCCATTGCACAGAACATTTCTGATACACATATCAGGGAACAGATTTTGAAACTTGTCAATCCCTCCCTTGCCCAAGAGATCGACATATTGGATCAACAAGACACGCAGAATTTTGCTCAAGAGTCGTTTGAAACTTCCCCAGCAGTATGTCAGATTGGCAAACCTGCAGTGCACACTGTGCAGTGCCGAAAATGGCCCTCGTGGCCGGCTGCGCCTGTGCCGTCTTGCTCTACGTCAGGTGTGCTGCGCCAGCAAGCAAATGCTGTTTTGAAATCATGCCCGCAGTGTATTGCTAACCATACACGCCAAACTTGCCTGTCACGTCAGGCTGTTTGCTATTTTTGCCACAAAAAGGGACATGTTCAATCTGTTTGTCAAAGAAAGCTCAAATCGGAAACTCAAAATCATTCCAGGCATGTTGCTTCTCGCTGGAATCGAATCAAACTAAGACTACTGCGGGTCGAGAGCATTCTCCAATGGAAATTCATAGTGTACATTCCACACCGACCAGTGACACTCTACCGGATAGTGACTGTGTTCACTCTTGTTCGATCTACCACTAGTGCGCGTAGACATAGGTGGAAGTCCCGCCCCACTGCTTGTGATTTCGTGCCTGTGTCCATCAATGTTGCACGTGACAGTAGATTGTGTCATAGGAAAGACATTAAACTTTTAGCGGACTTGGTCATTCACGGCAAAGTGGTACCATTCCAGCTCAATATGTGGAGCTGTAGTTTCTTTAATCAATCAAGACACTTACAAACTATTGGGCAAACCCCCTTTGCGTGACGCAAACGTTAGGTTGACTAGCTATTCAGGACAGGTGCTCCCTGTCTTAGGTTGGTGCAGCCTTCTTGCCATATACAGAGGACAAACAAAACTTGTGTCTCCTTTCGTACTTCACTCTACTTCTTCAGTGAACTTGTTTGGTTTGGATTCTTTTCATTTGTTTAACTTGTCTGTTTTGGATAATGTCCCATTAGTGAACCCAGACAGTGTTTCACATCTCTGTGCTGAATTTGCCGACATTTTTGCACCGGACCTGGGTTGCGCCAAGAATTATTGAGCACATTTGGAACTTAAATCAAAAGCGCAACCAAAATTTTTCAGAGCATGCACGGTTGCCCACACATTGCATGATGAGGTTGCAAAAACATTACATGCTTTGGAAGCCGAAGGTGTAATTGAACGTATTCATGCTTCACTCTGGGCATCGCCCTTAGTCATTTTGCCGAAACCTTAAGGAAATTTGAGATTTTGTGTGAACTTCAAGGCAACTGTGAATCCGCAGCTAGTGATTGCAACATTTCCTTTGCCACATCCTGAAGATCTTTTTGATAAACTATGTCCGGGCAAATATTTTTCGAAGTTGGACCTCTCCGATGCGTTCTTGCAAATACCAGTGGATGAAGAATCCCATCACGTATTGGTGGTTAACACACATCTGGGTTTATACAAGTTTCGACGTCTGCCATTCGGGTGCGCGTTGGCCCCTGCATTATTCCAACAATACCTTCAGACTGTTTGTGCATCGGTCCCTACAGCCGTCAATTATCTTGACGATATAGTGATCTTCGGAAGAATGGAGGAAGAACATTTAGCTAATCTCCAGACCTTATTTCTGGTTCTGCGACAGAATGGTCTTCACTTATGGAAGGACAAATGTGTATTCTTTGCCAGTGACTTGCCATACCTGGGACATGTACTTAATGCCCAAGGCATACATCCCAGTCCCACGCACCTCCGTGCCATATAAGACTTATCATCGCCGACGAACGTGAAGCAGCTACAGAGCATCCTCGACAGGATAAACTATTATCATAGATATATACGGCATGCATCTTCCATTTCTTCTCCACTTCATTGGTTAAGGCGTAAAGGTGTTCCATTTGTCTGATCGGCGAAATGTGAGTGTGCCTTTCGCCGGTTGAAACTGGCATTACTTTCTAATACTTGTCTCACGCCATTCAATCCCAAGAAACCTCTTTTGTTAATGGTGGATGCATCTGATTTCGGGATCAGTGCTGTGCTTGTGTATAAAGATGGTTTACATGACAGACCTATTGGCTTTGTGCCAAAATTGCTCTCCTCTGTGCAAAGAAATTATTCGCAGATTGAGAAAGAAGTGTTAGCTCTCATATTTGGTGTAACAAAGTTTCATGACTTCTTATATGGTCGTCACTTTACAATAATCACTGACCACCAATCATTGACCTTGCTATTTCATCCGCACAAGCATGTAGCTCCACATAAGGCACAGAAACTTATCAGGTGGTCTATTTTCCTCTCGCAGTACCACAGCGATATTTTGTATTGGTCCACTGCTAAGCACAGAAACACCGATGCGCTGTCCTGTTTACCTGTTGCTGAGGATAAAGCATTCAGTTCTTCCAAACTTGCTTGTATGTTCATCGACACTAAAACTGATGACGTGGTCGAATCTTTTCTGATAGATTTTCGTTGTGTAGCCACAGCCACGGCTGCCGACCCTGTCCTTTCTATTGTTCTGTGATATGTTACAATGCAATGGCCATTGTCAAAGCCACGGATCTTGGACCCGTTGGTTCACCAATTTTTTGCTCACAAATAGAGACTTTTTGTTCGGCGTAGCGTGTTGTTGTTGCGTACTGATAATGATCAGTCCAGGGTAGTAGTGCCCCATTCTTTACAGTCCTCTGTTTTACATCTTCTCCATCAAGGTCACTGGGGTATAGTGCGGATGAAACAACTTGCTCACCGACACTGTACTTGGTTCGGCATCGATGCCGCGATTACAAAGATTTGCTCTTCTTGCACGGTTTGTGCAGAACAACAATCAGCACCGCCACAGAAATTCGTTTCGTGACCAAAAGCCACATTCTCTTGGCAGTGCCTATACATTGATTTTGCTGGCCCATTCTGGAATGCTCAATGGTTGGTTGTGATTGATTCTTACAGTAATTTTCCTTTTGTTGTCCGGATGTCTACCACGATGTCATCAGCCACCACCCAAGCATTATCTGCTATTTTTTTATTGAAGGTCTTCCACAGACAATTGTCCCCAACAATGGGCCACAATTCATGTCCGTAGAGTTTCAATCACTTTGCAAAACCAATGGTATTCAGCATCTGACATCAGCTCCGTTTTCGCCACAGTCGAATGGTGCAGTTGAAAGGTTGGCAAGGACTTTCAAATCACAGATGTTAAAGTTGCAAGACTCACATTCTTGGGAGGACACCTTGTTGCTCTTCTTATCCTCATATTGCTCTCATCCCCGAGATGGCCGCTCACCGGCTGAATTGCTCCATGGCTGTCCTCATCGGACTTTGATGATGTTGTTACATCCACTGCATTGTGTTACTTTGTCACGGCAGACTCATACTTTTGCTCCTGGCGACATTGTTTATTTTTGCCAATATTGTGGGTCTAAGCGTTGGCTTCAAGGGCACATACTTTGCTGCCTTGGCCGCGCTATGTATGTGGTTTTGGGTGCCTCTGGTGAGATGCGCAGGCAGCTCAATCAGTTGTGCCTCTGTAGTCGCAAGGAATCTGCCGCTCGCCCTCTGCTTTCAGCTACTGTGCCTTTCGGTCAGTGCCCCTGGGAACCATCTACTGGCTCGCCTCATCCCCCAGTTCTAGACGATTCCTACCATTTTGCCACACGACGACATGCCAGCACAGACACATGGACTTTGATGAAGTTGTTACATCCACTGCATTGTGTTACTTTGTCACGGCAGACTCATACTTTTGCTCCTGGCGACATTGTTTATTTTCGCCAATATTGTGGGTCTAAGTGTTGGCTTCAAGGAATCTGCCGCTCGCCCTCTGCTTTCAGCTACAGTGCCTTTCAGTCAGTGCCCCTGGGAACCATCTACTGGCTCGCCTCATCCCCCGGTTCTAGACGATTCCTACCATTTTGCCACACGACGACATGCCAGCACAGACACATGGTAGCGTGCCGGAGGCACCCACAGTGGAGGCATCACTGCGGCAAGCCTGGCACCCCTCTGGGTCAAGAGAAGGAGATCGGTCCATGTGAACACTTGTCCTCCAGAGTGGAACTCTTGCACACTCGAAAAATGAAGACGTCTTCACCCGTCGGCTGCCCCGACCCAATGGAGGTCGACCCTTCAGTCCCTCCCATAGCTTTAAGGGTGCCAACACCTCATGTTGGCGTGCACCCTGGAGAAGTTTTCCAGGCGTTTCCTTTCTCCACGTGGTTGGAACGGCGGAGTGCAGGTGGCACAGCCTTGCCTGAAGTTCGGCTTCCCACCTCCTCGCATATGTCAGCATGGTGTCCTCCCCCAGATTGTCTCAAGCCATATTCCACGGCTGTTCGCCGATTTACAGGGGAGGAATGTTGGTGTCACTGCAAGGCACCACACTGGCTAGGTTGTAGGCTTCAAATCGGCGGCAGTACACATCGGACCCGCGAGTTGCCACTGTTGATGCTAGCAGACCAAGCGCCGCCACTCGGGTAGTCTTATGAGACAAGCTAGCGCACTGCCCAGTTCTACAGCTGACTATAATAGGAATGGTTCACTCGTTATAGCTTCAGCGATCTCATTTGTAGAGACGCTGGTTAACATAGCCTTCAGCTAAGTCAGTAGCTACGACCTAGCCAGGCGCCACATACAATAATGCATTGACAATTGATCTATATGTGTGAAGCAATCAGAATTGCAAAGAAGTATTCACAGTTCAGTCTATAACTGCAGTTCTGAATATTATTGTTCAAAGTCAAGATTGACATTCATCGTTGATGCTGAATTAAAGCTAAGTATTTAATTGTATTCCTGTCTGCTAACTTTCTAATCACCTAAGATGTTCCAGATACACCCCGTCAAGTATAGTTCATTGATCCTCATGTCAGCCTACGTGAGCAACGCGTGCAATTAATGGCCACATCTCATGACTCAGCCATGAGGCCCATAGTTCCACATCATACACAACAGTTTTTTATAATGCCATTACAATGCAGTGTGCCACATAGAGGTGACCATATTGTGTACAGCTCATCTGTATTCATCTTGTGAATTTATCTGGTATGAACAATGCCAGTGATCTCGTATGAACTTGTGAATCATATATTGTCACATCCTGTGGTGTGTGCAGTGTTACATAGTGGTTAGCATCACTATCTAGTGTGGTGCTGGTCACCAGTTCACACCTGACCAGCAGCAACCATTTGCTATTACATATTTATCATTTCTGGAAGATTCTTGAAATTGTTTCATGGATTAATAAACCAATCAATCACTCAATCAATCTTATGTTTGTAATGTTTATATATTTTAGAATATTCAGTGTTAGTAAAAATAGCTTCATTGTCCATAAGGTCATTCTTTTCTGGCTGTATGTTGGTGTCAATAATGAATGTATTTTCAGTGTTAAGTATTGTATTTTGCTGATGACCCTGCCGTAGGATATGGACTTCATTGTGGTTTAGATTTGACACTGTTTTGTGGAGGAACCAGGTACTTCAAAACATCTACATCACAGTGGCTCCAATCAGGCAATGTAAAAGCCACTGCCTACATGGACAGGAAACAGAAAACAGGCAATACATCATTTGTAAGATAATACAGTGAGGAGACAGATGGAGTCCTGAATAGCAATAAGTCAGCTGCATGCCAGGCATCCAACAGAGTTTTCCGGGGATGCTGGTCAGGGCCCTATGAAAATGGTGAAAGGATTCAACCAAGAAGCCACATACAACAATGGGATGACATGGTACGTGTGGCAAACATGTACTTTTAAACTGATGGCACAACCCAACAATGGTTTGAGAAGCTCTACATTTACATCTACATACATACTCATGAAGCCACCATATGGTGTGTGGCGGCACATGGTATCTTGTACCACTACTAGTCATTTGCTTTCCTGTTCCACTTGCAACTAGAGGGAAAAAGCGTCCATCTATGTGCCTTCACATGAACCCTAATTTCTCTTATCTTATCTTCATTGTCCTTACACAAACTTTATGTTGTCAGCAATATAACTGTTTCACAGTCAGCTTCAAATGCTGGTTCTCTAAACTTTCCGAACAATGTTCCTCAAAAAGAATGTTGCCTCCAAGAATTCCCATTTGAGTTCACAAAGCATCTCTGTAATACTCATATGTTGACTGAACCTATTGGTAACAAATCTAGCAGCCTGCCTATGAACTGCTTCAATGTTTTCCTTTAATCACACCTGGTGGGGACCCCAGACATTCAAGCAGTACACAAAAATGAGTCATGCAAGAGTTCTATACAAGGTCTCATTTGCAGATGCACTACAATTTCCTACAATTATCCCAGTAAAGTGAAGTCAACCATTTGCCTTCCCTACTACCATCTTTACATGCTCATTCTGTTTCATATTGCTTTGCTATATTACATCTAAATATTTAACTGATGTGACCCAGTTGGCCTCCCTGCATATGCCTGTTGTTAATTTATAACTACCAGAAGTTTCATTGTTGTATGTCTGTTAGTTATTGTTCTGTGTGTTCAGTGCTGCATTGAACAGAATGTTATGTTGCACTATTTGCAAATTTTGAGATGGCAGAGTTAAAGGAGCAAAGCATCTGCATTAAGTTTTGCATGAAACTCAAGGAAACCTTTACAGAGGCAGATCAAATGATGCAGGTAGCCTATGGGGATGAGTGCTTAAGCCACATTCAGAGTTACAAATGTTTCACATGGTTTAAAAATGGCCATACAGACGTTAAAGATGACCCTCATTCAGGACTCCCTTGGTCATCTACTAATGACGCTCATGTCAGGATCATCAACGATTTTGTGCATGACAATTGAAGACTGACTGTTCCAGAGATTGTGGAAGAATGTAACATTTCAACTGGATCATGAGCAAAATTCTGAGACAGCATCTTGGAATGCATTGTGCTGCTGCCAAGTTTGTCCCACAGCTCATGAGTCAAAACCATGAAGACCTTCACCTTACAATCTGTGGAGAGCTTTTGGATTGTGCAAATGAGAACAAGATGTTCCTTACGAGAATTATAGCTGGTGATGAGACTTGGGTCTACAGTTATCATATTGAGACCAAGATTCAATCTTTACAAGTCAAGAAAGGTTCTCCAATACCAAAAGAAGCTCATCAGGTCAGGTCAAATGTCAAAGCTATGCTGACAGCTTTCTTTGACTTGGATGGATTGCACTTCATCAAGCCACAGGGACAAACTGTTAATCGATGGTACTATTGGGACATGTTGCAATGTCTGTCAGAAAATGTGACAAGACAATTCATGGATTTTCCATCACGATAACACACCCACACATTTATCCCTGTTGGTACATGACTATTGCACAAAAAATGAAATCACTGTGTAGCTAATCCTGTGTACTCTCCAGACCTGGCTCCTGTGGACTTTCTTTTATTTATTGAAAACTTCATTGAAGGAATGAAGATTTGCAATGACAGAGAGACAAAAGAAAATTCACAGACAGCACTTTGCACAATCCAGCAAGGCTGTTTCCGGAAGTGGAAATCGCAATGGGAGCGGTGTATCAATTGTAGAGGAGAGTATTTTGAATGAGATCATGCACAATAAGTAAGAGGTAAGTGCGGAAAAATTTTGTGGACAAAGTTCCAGAATTTTTTGAATGGATCTTGTACACTACTGTTGCTATATTTGAACATTATGAGATTGTTTTTCCTACTCATCTGTTTTAAGCACATTTTTCTATGTTTACAGCTACCTGCCATTCATCACATCAACCATATATTTTGTTTAAATCAACTCATATCCACCTACAGTTGCTCAACAATGACACCTTCCCATACAACACAGCATCATCAGCAAACAGCTGCAGATTGTGCGGATTGCTGCATACTCTGTCCGCCAGATCATTTATGTATGTAGAAAATAATAGCAGTTCTATAACACTTTTCTAGGGCACTCCTGACGATACCATTGCCTCTGATGAACATTTATCATTGAGGACAACACTCTGGGTTCTGTTACTTAAGAAGACTTTTAGCCACTCTCATATCTGGGAACCTATTCTACATGCTCATACCTTCATTAACAGTCTGCAGTGGGGCACCATGTCAAACACTTTTCAAAACTCTAGAACTATGGAACCTGCTGTTGCTCATCATCCACAGTTCACAGGAGTGAGAAAAGGGCAAGCTGAGTTTTGCATGAGCGATGCTTTCTCAAACCATACTGATTCATGGACAGAAACTTTTCTGTCTGAAGGACATTTATTAAATTCAAACTGAGAACATGTTCAAGTATTCTGCAGCAAAACCAATATTAAGAATATTGGTCTGTAATTTTGTAGATCTGTTCTTTTACCCTTTTTACATGTAGCAGTCATGTGCACTTTATTCTGGTTCCCTCGGACTTTTCACTGGGTGAGAGATTCATGAAAAATGCAAGCTAAGAAACCAAATTGGGGTTCCATCCATTCAGGAGTCTGTACAATAGTCAAATGATATTATGTTTGTATGATCCTCCTCCATGAATGATTTAAAACTTTGGCTTTCCTTTTGCTGTCTTCTATTACCACACACTGAGTCTGACTTAATCTGATGCAAGTTCATGGTACACACATTGACCTCAACCTAATTGTCATCAACTGTGTAGTGAAACCTAATTGTAATAAACTGTGTAGTGATTGCTACAGTACAACAAGACAGCACAAAATAGTTAGCACTTTCCTTATTGTTGAAGCAGTAGAGTTACAAGTGACATACACAGACTCCAAGTAGTAGTGAATCAAGAGCAAAGTCCAATGAAATGTCCAAGGAGTGACGGGATAGAAGCCACTTAGCAATTTTATGCAGGACAAGGGATAAGAATTTTCTCAGATTCTCCACAAGAAGGTATGACAGTGATAGTTGCTGTATGCTTAAACACCGTACACCCCCCCCCCCCCCCCCACCCGCCATCCAGGGTGTGAGTTTCAATCTGTTTACACTCTGTCCATAATTCCTGTATGCCCATTACCCTGGAACTATATGACGTCCATTTATTTTCTAAGTGGGATGCTAATAATAGCTTATCTGCTCTTTCTAGTAAACATACTCTCCTAGTCTCCATGATGGATTTATTAACTTTAGTAGCCCTCAACACTACGATGACATCATGGTCACTAATCCCTGTCTATATTGACACTGTCAATAAGGTCAAGCCTGTCTGGAGCTACAAGCTCTAAAGTATTTACATTGCTTGTGGGCTGTTGATCTAGTTGCTGAACACAGTTTTCAGAAAAAATGTTCAAAAGTACTTTACAATACTACCTGTCCACACCACCTACAAAGAATCTATAGGCGTCCCCATCTATACTCAACAGGTTAAAGTCACCTCCATCTAATAATGCATCACCTGGCTTGTGGGTGTGACTCCTGAGTGTAGACTTTCTTCGATTCTAAAAATGTTAGGGTAGAATTGGGTGGCTGGTAAAAACACCTGATAATTAACTTAAGGTTATATATCTAAAAACAAAGATGATGTGACTTACCAAACAAAAGCGCTGGCAGATCAATAGACACACAAACAAACACAGACATACACACAAAATTCAAGCTTTCGCAACCAACGGTTGCTTCATCAGGAAAGAGGGAAGGAGAGGGAAACACGAAAGGATGTGGATTTTAAGGGAGAGGGTAAGGAGTCATTCCAATCCCGAGAGCGGAAAGACTTACCTTAGGAGGAAAAAAGGACAGGTACACACTCGCACACACACCCATATCCAACCGCACATACACAGACACAAGCAGACATATTTAAAGACAAAGAGTTTCGGCAGAGATGTCAGTCGAGGCAGAAGTACAGAGGCAAAGATGTTGTTGAAAGACAGTTGAGGTATGCCCGGCGGCAACTGGAAATTATCAGAGGTTGAGGCCTGGCGGATAACGAGAAGAGAGGATATACTGAAGGGCAAGTTCCCATCTCCGGAGTTCTGACAGGTTGGTGTTAGTGGGAAGTATCCAGATAACCCGGACGGTGTAACACTGTGCCAAGATGTGCTGGCCGTGCACCAAAGCATGTTTAGCCACAGGGTGATCCTTATTACCAACAAACGCTGTCTGCCTGTGTCCATTCATGCGAATGGACAGTTTGTTGCTGGTCATTGCCACATAGAAAGCTTCACAGTGTAGGCAGGTCAGTTGGTAAATCACGTGGGTGCTTTCACACGTGGCTCTGCCTTTGATCGTGTACGCCTTCCGGGTTACAGGACTGGAGTAGGTGGTGGTTGGAGGGTGCATGGGACAGGTTTTACGCCGGGGGCGGTTACAAGGGTAGGAGCCAGAGGGTAGGGAAGGTGTTTTGGGGATTTCATAGGGATGAACTAAGAGGTTACAAAGGTTAGGTGGACGGCGGAAAGACACTCTTGGTGGAGTGGGCAGGATTTCATGAAGGATGGATCTCATTTCAGGGCAGGATTTGAGGAAGTCGTATCCCTGCTGGAGAGCCACATTCAGAGTCTGATCCAGTCCCGGAAAGTATCCTGTCACAAGTGGGGCACTTTTGTGGTTCTTCTGTGGGAGGTTCTGGGTTTGAGGGGATGAGGAAGTGGCTCTGGTTATTTGCTTCTGTACCAGGTCGGGAGGGTAGTTGCGGGATGCGAAAGCTGTTTTCAGATTGTTGGTGTAATGGTTCAGGGGTTCCGGACTGGAGCAGATTCATTTGCCACGAAGACCTAGGCTGTAGGGAAGGGACCGTTTGATGTGGAATGGGTGGCAGCTGTCATAATGGAGGTACTGTTGCTTGTTGGTGGGTTTGACGTCCGTCCACATCAAACCACTTGTGACAGGATACTTTCCGGGACTGGATCAGACTCTGAATGTGGCTCTCCAGCAGGGATACGACTTTCTCAAATCCTGCCCTGAAATGAGATCCATCCTTCATGAAATCCTCCTCACTCCACCAAGAGTGTCTCTCCACCGTCCACCTAACCTTCGTAACCTCTTAGTTCATTCCTAAGAAATCCCCAAACCACCTTCCCTACCCTCTGGCTCCTACCCTTGTAACTGCCTCCGGTGTAAAACCTGTCCCATGCACCCTCCCACCACCACCTACTCCAGTCCTGTAACCCGGAAGGCGTACACGATCAAAGGCAGAGCCACGTGTGAAAGCACCCACGTGATTTACCAACTGACCTGCCTACACTGTGAAGCTTTCTATGTGGCAATGACCAGCAACAAACTGTCCATTCGCATGAATGGACACAGGCAGACAGCGTTTGTTGGTAATAAGGATCACCCTGTGGCTAAACATGCTTTGGTGCACGGCCAGCACATCTTGGCACAGTGTTACACCGTCCGGGTTATCTGGATACTTCCCACTAACACCAACCTGTCAGAACTCCGGAGATGGGAATTTGCCCTTCAGTATATCCTCTCTTCTCGTTATCCGCCAGGCCTCAACCTCTGATAATTTCCAGTTGCCGCCGGGCATACCTCAACTGTCTTTCAACAACATCTTTGCCTCTGTACTTCTGCCTCGACTGACATCTCTGCCAAAACTCTTTGCCTTGACAAATGTCTGCTTGTGTCTGTGTATGTGCGGTTGGATATGGGTGTGTGTGTGAGTGTGTACCTGTCCTTTTTTCCCCCTAAGGTAAGTCTTTCTGCTCCCGGGATTGGAATGACTCCTTACCCTCTCCCTTAAATCCCACATCCTTTCGTCTTTCCCTCTTTCCCGATGAAGCAACCGTTGGTTGCGAAAGCTTGAATTTTGTGTGCATGTTTGTGTTTGTTTGTGTGTCTATCGATCTGCCAGTGCTTTTGTTTGGTAAGTCACATCATCTTTGTTTTTAGATTTATTTTTCCCACGTGGAATGTTTCCCTCTATTATATCCATATCACTAACTTAAGGTTACCTAGACCTGTTACACGTGTCCAGATAACTTCAGTCAAGTGCAATTTCAACTTCAAGAGAGACAATAATTTTTCTGACTGCAGTGGACACTCCCACTCCTATTCCATCTAAACTGTCTTTTAAATACACTTTCCAAGCCACACTAATTATCTCAGAGATTTCTGCTTCAGGTTTCAGTCACCTCTTGATTTCAGGAGAGAAACTCAACAGCTGGAACAAAATCCAGACCAAAATGAAGAAGCTATCTGGCGATGTGGCAAAGATCCTGCATTACAGCCACATGCAGGCCACAGGAGGTATTAAACTTCCATGTCCTTAAGAGACTGACAGTTGCTCCTCACATGGATCTTCAGTACCAACATGCCAATGCTCTGTACCAGCTACAGACACTAACTCCTGGCTGGCTGAGCAACACACTGCTGCTGGTGTGAGTTTATGATACTGGTTTCAAGTGCTGTTTCAGACCCTTGCACGACTGGCACCTCCAAGGACCACAGATGACTGTATCTGCTGTCTCCATACATTACTCTTCACTCACAGCTCTGATACGATTCATCATAATACTCAAGCTAGAAAGATTCCTTGGACCTGCCATTGGACTTTGCTCTTGGTTCACTACTACTTGGACTCTGTGTATATCGTCTGTAACTCTTGTGCTTCGTCAGTAAGAAAAGTGTTAACTCTTTCGTACTGCCTTGTTATTGTGTAGCAATCATTACACAGTTGATGGCAATTAGGTCGACCTCAGTGAATTTTCCATGAACTTGCATTCGATTAGGTCAATCTAAGTTTGTGTATCACGAACTTGTGCTCCATGAACAGTGCCATGGACAAAGAACTAATGTTGTACAAACAAGTACGATGAACAGTGTTTATTCCAGTTCTTCAAACAGTGTCTTTCATGCTACGATCATGGAAAACAGTCAGTTCCATGGAAATTGTGCTGCAAACACTTCTGCAGTGCCAAATGGACAGCAACCTTTGCCTTGACCAGATTCAACAAGAAAACAACTCTGTGCTGCAAAAGATGATGTCAGGGCTTGTAAATAGGCAACAGGCTCCACAGGTGATGCATCCCTCTCCATTTCCATGCTATTACAAGACAGCTGAGGAATGGGAATTCTGTGAAAAGTGCCTGAGACAGTAATGAGCAGCATTTCAAGTAACTGACAGCAGTACAATTAAGACTTTATTTTTGTCATGGATGAAGCCACAAATCTACCATCTTCTGTGCAAGCTGACCCCCTTGACCAACTGTCAGAACTATTGTTTGACAAAATGCGCATTATTCTAAGAACATCGCAGACATATGCATGTTACAGCATCTTATGTTGATCTCTACCAGTGCAAAAAAACACCCAAATCAATTGTACAGAGCTTGGGCTGCAGAACTCATGGACTTAGCAAGAAATCTAGTCTTTTCAAGACGTGCATACAATACAATGAATTTACAGACATTTTGCCAGATCTCAGCAAGCCAAACAATGTCACATTGCTCATTATGTTGCAGCCTTTAGTGCTCCCTCAATTCTGCAGAGCACATCCAGTGCCAACAGCGCTGCATGATCAAATTAAGGAAGAGTTAGACTGCCTTGCAGAGGTTGATGTAATCAAACCCATTTTTTACAGCAGAGAACAACACCCTAGGTAATCATATAAAAGCTGAGAGACAAATTATGCCTCTGCAGCAATTTTAAGATGACAGTCAATGCCCCATCACAAATAGAATCTTACCCCATTCTGTGGCTAGATAAACTACTGGCACAATTAGCAGGTGAAAATATTTTTCTAAGATAGATTTGGTCAATGAATACCAACAACTTCCATTGGATGAATAGTCCTAACAGGGGTAGGTTGTGAATACATACCACATGTTGTTTAAATACAAAAGATTAATTTTTGAAGTAGCAAGTGCTCCTGCTTTGTTCCAGCGATTTTTTGGAGAAGCTAACATGAAACACCTCATGCTGCTCAACTACCTTGATGACATCTACATATACAGATATATTCCACAAGCCACCGTACAGAGCATGGCGGAGGCACCCTGTTCCACTACTTGTCATTAACCTCCCCTGTTCCACTCACCAATAGAGCGAGGGAAAAATGACTATTGTATGCCCCCACATGAGCCCTAGTTTCTCATATCTTATGTTCATGGTCCTTAAGCACAACGTATGTTGGTGGCAGTAGAATCATTTGGCAGTCAGCTTCAAATGCTAGTTCTCTAAATTTTCTCAATAGTGTTTCTCAAAAGAACATTGCCTTCCCTCCAGGGATTCCCAATTGCATCTCTGTAACACTTACATATGGATCCCAAACACTCAAGCAGTACTCAAGAATAGATCATACAAGCATTCTACATGTGATCTCCTTTACAGTTGAACCACTCTTTCCTAAAATTCTCCTAATAAACCAAAGTCGACCTTTCGCCTTCTCTACAACAGTTCTCACATGCTTGTTACATCTCATATCGCTCTGCAACATTACACCCAGACATTTAAATGGCTTGACTGTGTCAAGCAGGAAACTAGTAATACTGTATCTGAACATTATAGATTAGATCTTCCTTCGCACCTGGATTAACTTGAATTTTTCAACATTTAGGGCTAGCTGCCATTCATCATTCCAACTGGAACTTCTGTCTAAGTTTCTTGTATCTTCTTACAGTCACTTTGTTTCGACATCTAGTCATACACCATGGTATCATCAGCAAACAACTGCACATTGCTGCCCACTCCATCTGCAATATCGTTTATGTATATAGAGAACAACAGTGGGGCACTCCCGATGATACTCTTGTCTATGATTAACACTCATTGTTGAGGACAACATGCTGAGTTCTATTATTTTATAAGAAACCTTCAAGCCACTCATGTATCTTTGAACTTACCCCATATGTTTGTACCTCCGTTAACAGCCTGCAATGGGGTACTGTGTCAAACAATTTTTGGCAATCTAGAAATATGGAATCTGCCTGTTGCCCTTCACCCATAGTATGCATATCATGTGAGGAAAGGGCAAAAAAAAGTATTTCACATGACTGTCTTTTTGTAACCCCTGCAGTGAATCTGTAGACATCCCAGTCTATCAGAATGATCCCAGTCTATACTTGGTAGGTTAAAATTGCCTCCAACTAGTATTGCATATGCTATTGACCTTAGACATTCTTTGGATGACTCTACAACTGTCACAGCAGAATTGGGTGGCTCGCAAAAAATCCACCAATTAACTTGATTTCACCTACACCTGTTGCACGTGACCAGATAACTTCTCTGTCACACTCAACTTCAGCCTCAATAGAGACAATATTTTTATCAACTGCAGTGAACACTTCTGCTCCTATGGGCTCTAATCTGTCTTTATGATATATGCTAAATATCTCACAGCATTCCACTTTGGGTTTCAGCCAGATCTTGGTCCCAAGAATAATTTGAGCAACAGAAATTTCCTGGAGGGCAGTAAATTTAGGAACTTTTCTATGAATACACTGACAGTTTACTGATAAAATTATGACAGTCAAAGTGTCTTTATTCTGAACGCCACTTGACTTCCCTTGCTGTATATCGACTGGTGAGTGTTCATCCGTGCACCTCATACTACTGCCTAGCATAAAAAACCCTCATGTGCACTTCACAAATACTCTGCTACCCAAGTAGCTGTTTCCTTTGTGTAGTGTACCCCTGACTTATCAAGGGGAGGTCCTACAAATCCTCACACAAAAACACAGTTGTAGAAATCTGCAGCCAAGACTGTCACAGAGTCAATGAAGCTGTTGGTTGATAATGTTTGGATGACAGTAAATACCACCAAAAACACTTGGAAAATCTCCTAACTTTAATTCAAAATTATAAGACAAGGGTTTGAAATGAAATCTGGTCAAGTGTAAATTTTTTCAGCCATAGACTGAACACCTCAGACATAAAATTTTGCAAACTGGTATCAAACCACTGACTTCAAATGTTGAAGCAATTGTTCTCCTGCCTCATCCTACAAAGTAAGTGAACTGCTATCATTTTCGGGTAAAGTGGCCTACTATAGTGAATTTATTTCCAATGTTTCTAAAATAGCTTACCCACCACACCAGTTAAGAAAAGGCATGTCATTCAGGTGGACAAAAGAATGTGAAATGGCATTCTAAAGATTAAAAGCAAAAAGCATGCTTGCACTCAGCTCCATGCCTTACTAATATTTCATCCTGGCACAAACCTCCTAATAGTGTCTGATGCTTCAAACTACAGCTTGGGTGCAGTATTAGTTCACCAATTTGTTGATGGTGCTGAACTACCTTCTATGCTTATGCTTCTAAAACACTGACAGCAGCACAGAACAATCCATAAACAGAGAAAGAGGTATTACCTATCATCTACTTCTTAAAGTTTCATGTCTTCCTTTCCAGAACAAAATTTCATTGGATAACTTATCAAAAGCCACTGATACTGCTGTTCAGCCCATCAGTTCCCATCACATACAAAACGGCACACAGCCTTCAATGATGGGCATTATTCCTCGCAGATACAGGGTGTATACGTGGACAAGGAAACAAAATTCCCAGATTTTTCCTGGATTTCCCGGTTAAAAATACACTTTCTGCTGGGTGACAGTATATTTTCCCTTATCAATCCTTTGAATGGGGTTTTATACACTGGCGTACAATTTACTTTAGAAAACGAAACTCAGGGAAAAGGGCACATTTTGGAAATATCTTTGATGTGCAGCAACATGTACGCTGCGTATTTTCGTATTACGAAAGCATACATTGGAATTCCACCAAACACCGCATGTTACTTTCCGAATAATTGAAATCGAGATTTCGATGCGCTTTTGTAAGCCGTTCGTAGCTCATGTAATGTGACCTCGCCAGTCAATGACAGCGGATATTCAGAGCATAGGGCACGTGATGTAGTCAGCCAACGGCAACATCACTGTTAAGTAGCACGAACACACAAACAGGGAAAGTTAATAGTTTAAATTAATATACATAGTGTTGCTACAAGAAAAGCAAAGCTTTCACATATAATATTGGTCCCAAGCTGCAAGAGAAGCTAAGCTTTCACATATATGTTGATCTTTTTTTGTGCATGTTACACTTTAAGTTATATCACACAAATGTGCCAGTAAAATTTTTAATAATGACATAAATGTCTGATCTTCAGAGTTCGAAATTCTTCTAAATGGCTCGTCATCAGAGAGTTGATTTTTAATTGAGAGTCAAACGCTCTGTGATTTAATAAATTCATGGTACATTCTTGTACATAACTTTCGTAAAAGGATATTTAGTTTGAAAGTAACACTTTTCAAACCACTATTTGCAATATTTTCCCGCGAAATGTTAGAAATAGGTTCGTTTCAGCAGTTGCCAGAGAGCGCAGGTAACAGGCGACACTGCGGGCTTGCGCAGCTACCATGACGTAGGAAGCCCGTATGTACGGACGTGTAAGACATTGAAAGATCATACATTATGTCATAAAAGAAATAACACATCAGAGGATACTGCAAGAGCATCAGAACTTCGTGAACCATATTAAAATGTGCACATTTAAAGTGCATACTTAAAGGGCACATTCGTATGTCCAGATTCCCAATGAAGTAGACCTCGACCTGATATTAAGCTTTTCAGTGTGGTTATCGGGATGCAAATTTTCTTGGAGCACCAGTACTGTATTATATCATGTTTGGTTCTTTATTATGGCATAATGCCATACGTGCTAGAAGATGAAAACGTGCACTTGAAATGCAGCGAACAGTTGAAACTAACCAGTATTGTGGAATTAAACATTTTGTTTCAAATACATTGACTGCCTCTACAGAAAAGGTTAACGAAAGTCAAATTTCGTTAGCAAACAAACAAAAATAGCTTCATTGTTCCACAAGGCTATTAATGCTTGACTGTCAGAAAGGTGGAAATAAAATAAGATCTGAAACTTATGATATATTTCAGCCTTCCGTAATGATGTGAATGAGTTTTAATTCACTTGATAGCTCCCGACCACAGATATCCGTTTTGTTTTCATTTGACGTGAGAGTAAACGTGAGAGTAAATGAAGGAGAAACAGCAAAATCACTAAATGTAAACACGGGTCACGTGGAGACTACCCACTATAACTCAGACTGCTCTGCGCATCCGCCCCGGATCTACGACATTTGCGAACCGGGTCAATACCAAAAAACATCGAATTTTCAAAATATATTTATCTTGTAGCGCATATCTTTCTGAAAAGTCTGAAACATAAAACATATATATTCGAGGAAATGTAAGACATATTATTTGGTCTTAAGTACGCCAAAGTGTAGCACCACGCCTCTTCATAAAGCGTTTTTCTACCCCACATCCAAACTATATTCAGGAGAGTGGAAATTGAAATGTCCTGTGGCGCCTCTCCTGATTCATGCTGAAATCAAAATATGTTCAAAAACCAACAGGGAAGCATTTCAAAATCATAAGAATAATCGATAGGCAAACGTGCGCTGGATGCTAGGTGCTTTGTGAAACAAGTTTTTTCCCTCAAGAATATGAATTTGGCGACCCCCTTTTCCCGGTAGCATCTAGCTGCTTGCTGCGACTGCTTGCACAGCCAACAGCCACATTCCTGTTTGTTGCCAGAAGCGGGAGAATCTACTACTCAAATGTGACTCAACTGCGAATGCGCATGAGCCCGCGTGTAACTGCTAAAACAAACTGAATGTAAACAGTTGCGACTTCACGCTCATTGGAGGCAATTTGTTGTTATGAAGCACTGAATAGTCTTCCTAAAGGCTTTGACACATTTTCAACTAGAAGACGCTTGTATGAGCAATGTGTGTCGTTGTTGTATATGGCGCGTTTCCTTTGCAATTTAAGTTATTTTCGTTTCTTTCTCTCGTTAAAGTATTATTCTGCAGTAGCGGGATGCAGTAATATCCAGTCAAAATTACAAAAATTTAACTGAAAACGAAAACAATGAAAAATTCCCGGAATTCTAAAAATATCCCGGGTTTTTCCCGGTTTTCTCCCGGATGAAAAAATTCCCGGGTTTTTCCCAGATCTCCCGGTTGTCCTGGGTTGTATACACCCTGAGATACAACTATCTTGGCCTACACTCATGAAACCTTGAGCGGGAGTGCACCTAGACTACACGGGGCCTTCTTGGGCACACATTGACTCACTCTAATAGACTCCTACTCTCGCTTTCCATATATTGTGAATCTGCATACTACATTGAGTGAGAGCATTGTGAAGAGACTTTCCAAAATTTTTGCCACTGAAGGACAACCAAGAACGTTAGTTACAAACAATGGCCCAAAGTTTTTTTCAAAGCCTTTTAGGGATTACTGTGATGCAAATGGAATTCAGCACATCAGGGAACCACCATTTCTCCACCAACTGAACAGGGGAGCTGAGTGACTAGAAGGAACCTTTAAGATGCAAATGCAAAAGTATGTAGGAGAGTTATCAGCAGAGAAAGCACTCATCAGATTTATTAGGTCCTAAAGGGCAATGCCAACAGGAGGGAAGAGTCTGGTAGAACTCCTCCACAGATAGCAGCCAAGGTTCCTGTTGCACTTACTCCTCCCAGCTCCACATTCAGCACCAACTCCAATGTCACTGAGGTTCCTGCCAGAGACAAAAGTGTGAGTATGTGGATCCAGCCACCAAAGCAGTTGGATATCAACAGTCAAGCAGCAGCAGAAAGGGAGAAAAGTCTTCACACAGTAGATGAGTGACCGACGGGTCACCCATCACCAAAACAAGTTGCGCATAAGGTTGCACTGACGGTCGACTCCCCTCCAAGTTAGAATAGACCTTACTCTAATTTCCACCCTCTAGAATTTCCCTGCACTTCTCCTCCTGTAGCTCCAATCATGGACCAACCCTGCCCCAACTACATCACCTTCCTCTCACAGTTACTGACATGACAGTCACAGGGTTCTGTTGCCAGGACGCCAAAGCAGGACACTGATTTTTGTTGCCACATCATGCATGACGAATGTCGTTCCAGTAACCACTACCAGGCCACTACCAGAGCCTGTGTCAAGTGATGCCCAGCCTTTACAGATCCCAAAAAGCAGTCTTGGTGCCAGCCCTCAATACTGGCACAGGCACTACTACACTGGCAGGTCACCTCCACTATGGGACCCTTCTATGAGGGACAGCCGGCATTTTTCCTCCTACATATTCCACAGCTGGCAATATGTCACAGCCCCCTGCAGAATGAGGGCTGTGGTAACACTGCCACACTATCGCCATGTATACAGAAGTTGACAAAATCTCGCACTCGATGATGGAAGCTGAGGAAGACATGTACCAAGCCTTTCTGGTAAATGATGTCACCTAAGCAGAGAAATTCATCAAATCATACCAGAGAATCCAGGAAATGCAACAGAAAAGTGTCAGACAAAAGGAGTATGACTGACTACTGAATGTAGTGCCTATTGCATTAGGGGAAACCAGAAGCTCACTTCTGTCATACTCCAGATAGTAAGAGAAGATACACAGCAGTGTATGGCAGCCAGAAATGTTGTATGGAGCGTACAAGAGATAGCAGCCGAGGTATATCAATCTTTAGCATCAGCCTCCACAAACAGCTGAATACACGAGGAAGAATGGACTTGACCAACTCAACCCACAGCCTGTGGTCTCAGACATGTTTCTATTCTTAACATTTTGTCGCCTAATGAAGTGAACATAAGTAGAGGCTATAAAAACTCAGACAGAAGTTGTATACATAAAGAAGCTCAGCACCCTGAATTGTTTAAATGCGTCCACAGAACAGTCAGGTCGTGATGTCAACAGATAGTGTCCTATGATCTCAGAGTCATGCCAATGTGTCTTATGCAGCTTGCAGTCTAGAAAAGTTGTTATCATTTGCTTTATTTAGCAATTAGGACCACAACTTGTATAACTTCAAACCTTCTTCTTTTTTTGTTAAAATTGGTTTTGGTCTCTCTGTAAATCTTAACATAGTAATGATTGGGCCCTGAAAAAACTGCAGTATCAGAAAAATGCATTTGGTGTTTCTCTGTTCCCAGTGCATGATCTGTTGTCTTTGTTGTCCAGATGACAACTGGTGCTGTGTTCTATAAACAAAAAAGAACCAGCTACAGTGAATTTTTTCTCCCATTCATAAAAACAGTCATGGATCACATCAACAGGTTACTGCGAACACATGGCACAGACACAGCAGTTAAACCAACAACAATGGAGTATGAATATGCTCACCTCTTTCCACAGAAGTAATATGTGAAATCCCTTGCACATCTGATGAAGTGTGCATAGGAACTACTAAAAGAAGCATTAACACACAGCTTAAGGAACATAAGAGCAATTGTTGATTGGAAACATGGGTAAACTGATAGTAGCATATCATTCACTGAGACCAGGGAACCACAATTTTTTTTATATATACTGTAGTTATGTATCAAGGTACAGTCCTTACTGTGCTAGGATGTAGAGAGGGCACAAAAATCAACTTTAACAGAAAAGGGAAAGGACTGAAATCAGACAAGCTGCAGGCCTTAGTTCTAAAGCAAAGAGCTGCGTAATGCACTGGCATGACCCCAAAACTTAGGAAACAATCAAATTATGTTATGACATCACCACTGTGTGGATGCTTGTAAGGAGTGTGAGTTGCTGAGCTCATTTTTAATGTTGAAACTGCCTTCTAAGTCTTCATACCTACTGCTGATGTCTCCAGCATTAGATGATGAAATGTCAGGCAGAGAACCATGCCTTAGAATGATGCTTAAAACCCATATTTAAAAAAAATCACCAAGGATGTAAATATCCAGTCTTACCAGGCAGTATAGCTGGTACCCCAGTGATTTCCAACATGTTTTCAAGGCATTTAATAGGATAAATTAATCCAAAAGGTAGAGTTGCAGAATAAGTATAATACAGTTGAAACAGGTACTAGTGAAATGAAATACTGCAGCTTGAGCAAAGTCATGGACATTCATTTACTGTTTTTATAAGAATATCAGGAATCTCATTAGTAAAAAGAATGGAATATCAGCAGCTGTGTTGTGTTTATTAAAACATCATGTGAAAATCACTTAAATTGAACAGATGCATCTTGATGAGGACAAGCTAATGTCATACTACTTAGAATCAGTCATTGAAAAGTGGGAGTGGATGTAAAAGTAAAACTGGAGTTAAGTCACATTCCCCTCAGGTTGATGAATACTGAATTGAACAGATCTTTGAATGCTGTGGCATAATAGTGGATCAAGAAACACACAAGCTAACAATACTGACAGTTTACAGGCCACCAGCAGAAAATATCTCCAGTTTCATAAAGCAATAAGATTCAGTTTTAATAATGTTATGGAGACTTAACTGGTGAACATTTTTTTTTTTTTAGACTTAAATGTTGATTCTCTGTCAGGTAATGCTGATAATGTAATTGCGGTTGTCTAGCTTTGGATTATTCACTGCAGTAAAATTTCCTATGTGCGTTGAAGGACATAGTGCAACAGCCACTATCAATTTGTTTTTAGTCCAGAATACCTTCAATGTGCTCTCAGACAGTGATACAAAATATTTTCTGTCACCAACACAACACACAGTTTTTAACATTCTTTTATGAAATTGTTGTAGCTCTAATTGTTGCATGTCTGGTTCTTCAACGATGTAGATTTTATTAGACATAAATTACTTACAATTAAATTACAGAATGTGATATTTAATGATTCTTCTGAAAATTCACCAAACAAAAGATATCTGGATTTGTATACCTCATGATCAATGCAGTATGCTGAATGTTTGTTGAATGACTCATGTCAGTGCTGCAGAAATCGGTTTGTGGGTATGAATGGGTAATACTCAGCTATGAACCATGCTCTCAGTACACCCACATGCTGTCAGTTCATTCACTGAAAACATAACTGTTGGCTGAACGGTGACTGAAGATAGTTCCTCTTTAGGCAGACAAGCAAATCTGTACACTAGCCAAAAATCATAGGTAGATAACCATGAAGTCCAAATCACAGTCCAAGAGGAAATCACATTGCATAGGTCGTCATCAATACATACACCAGAAAGCTTGCTGGGAACATCATCTCACTGACAAGTGAGACTGTACTGGTGTTACACAGCATCCCTTAAATCTGTTGAGGGTGTTTTGCCGCATGACCTGGTGCTGGGAGGTGTGCCTTTCTGCGCCACGCCTAGTGATCCTGTGGAATGTATGCATAATTATATCAAGTGATTCACCGATGTGGCTGGCAGGATTACAAGGTCCCTCCCCCTCAAATCAGCACACAGGCTGGAACCAGTGTGAGGGATGATGAGGTCACTGAAGCCTGCTACAAAGGCCAAGGGGTGGCTTTGGATGCTGTCAGTGGTGAAAGAGAACCACTCTCAGGTCTGATACCAGAGAGGTACGAGGCGTGGTGGGTTGGGCTCACAGCTTGCTGCTTGTTTTTGAGAAGGCTGTCAATCTGACATCAGACCTGGCATAGGCTGGGAGGCATCCTGCATATATTTTGGGACCAGGGAAAAGATGAAGGACATGGTATCATGAAAAGAAACAATGAAGTTCTGGGGAAGTTACTAAAGGAAGGGCCAGTGGCTAGCCATTTGATATGAATTGGTAAACCTGTCACAAGAGTGGATCTTTACACATGGCTGCTGTGACATACCTGAAAGGAATAAGAAACTCTTCCACTGACTTCAAATCAAATCAGTGTGAAAACAAACAGTCTCCTGATTACCCAATTCCTCATCAGTACCCACAGGGCATCCTGACAGCATGTCTGTATTCATTTGACTGTTCAGGCAACTTTGATTTTGGCCAAATATGGACATCAAGGGTTTATGAGCTGTGACCAGATGAAATTTCTTGCCATACAGGAAAATATGGAACCTCTGGATACCAAACATGACTGCCAATATATCCTATATCTGGGAATTATTTTCTTGTGCTGTTGTGTGTCTTAGAGGTGAATGCAAGAGCCCATTCTGAACCATTTGGGTTGAGCATTACTGATCTGATTTTTATCTCACAATTCTTATGGAATTTCTTCTTTAACCATTATAGTTCCATTACTGAGTATGGTGAACAGTTGTTAAATAAGATACACAACACTGCAGGCATTACTTTTCAATCCCTTCATATTTATTGACGATAAGCACTATTTTGATGATCAATTTGAATTTAGTAATTTTGACAGTTAATACACTGTTCAGTCACATTAATGTGACCACCTATCAAATGAGTGAATAACCACCTTTCGCAGTGTGGACTGCTGCAAGACATTCATGGAGAGAGTCAGTGAGGTTCTGGAAGGTACCAACATGGATGTGAAGCCATGCTGACTCCAGTGCCATGGCCAGTTGTGCTAGGTTTCACGGTCAACGATCTGTGGCCCGAACAGCCTGATCATCAAGCTGAACTCACAGAGTCTCAATTGGGTTTAAGTCTGAAAAGTTGGTGGCTAAGGAAGTCAGCAAATTCATCCTGATGCTCTTTGAACTACACACATACATTGCGAGGTGTGTGACATGCTGCAGTGTATTACCGGTAGATTCCAACACCATGCCGAGGAAAAACACACTGGAAGTGGAGGTGGAAATGGTCCTCAAGGATAGATGCATACTTATGTTGATCCACTGTGCATTCCATAATGACAAGATCACCCAAGAAGTGCCACGGAAACATTCCCCAGACCACAACACAATCTCCTATGGCCCGGACTCTTCCAATGATTGTTGCAGGGTGTCTGTTTTCAGACATTTAGGCGTTTCATGCTATCCACATCAATGGCCACCTGTATGAAGCAGCATCAAATGTGATTCATCTGAAAAGGCCACCTATTGCCACTCAGTGGACATACAGTTGCAGGATTGATATGCAAATTCCAGCCTTCGTTGCTGATGAACAATGCTCAGTATGAGCGCATGAATCAAGCACCTATAGCAGAGACTCATATGCAACAACATTTGCTGAATGGTCATTGAGGAGACACTGCTGGTAGCCCTTTGGTTGCTCAACAGTAGCACGTCTATTTGCCCATACACTTATATGTTCAACATCCCCTGTCATCAATGGCCCATGGTGCACAACAGTTGTCTCAGCGCCAGTTTTGGATAGCGCCATTTCGTTAAGCACAGTATACTTTAACCACGGCGGCACATGAACAGTTTACAAACTTAGCTGTTCAGGAAATGCTTCAACCCTTGGCCTGAAAGCCAATAATCATGCCCTTTGGAACATCAGACAAATCGCTCTGTTTCTGCAGTATGACAATGAGTGCACTATTTTCTGCATCCCATGATATACTTTGTATATCCTCCAGTGCTAGTGCCGCCACCTGCCATCTTTGAGTAGTTATTGCAGATTGAAATCAAATATAGGCAGTGGTCACATTAATGTGACTCGATCATGTCCATTACAGGTCAGCACTTTGTAACAGAATTTTGTAATTGGCAACATAATAACTTTACACTTCAACTACTAAGCACTGATTAACTAATAGCATAGTGATTTGGCTGTTTGAATACCAACTGCAGACAAACATAATAGTAGCTGTGCATCTTAACTACTGTGCACTGACTATGTTGTTGTGGTGGTCTTCATTCCAGAGACTGGTTTGGTGCAGTTCTCCATGCTACTCTATCCTGTGCAAGCTTCTTCATTTCCAGGTAACGACTGCAACCTACATCCTTCTGAATCTGCTTAGTGTATTCATCTCTTGTTCTCCTTCTACAATTTTTACCCTCCACACTGCCCTCCAATACTAAATTGGTGATCCCTTGTTACCTCAGAACATGTCCTACCAACTGACCCCTTCTTCTAGTCAAGTTGTGCCACAAATTCCTCTTCTCCCCAATTCTATTCAGTATGTCCTCATTCGTTACATGATCTAACCATATAATCTTCAGCATTTTTCTGTAGGACCACATTTCAATAGCTTCTATTCTCTTCTTATCTAAACTATTCATTGTCCATGTTTCACTTCCGTACATGGCTACACTCCATACAAATATTTTCAGAAAATACTTCCTGTCACTTAAATCTCTACTCTATGTTCACAAATTTCTCTTCCTTAGAAACACATTCCTTGCCATAGCCAGTTTACGTTTTATGTCCTCTCTACTTCAACCATCATCCATTATTTTGCTCTCCAAATAGCAAAACTCGTTTACTACTTAAGTGTCTCATTTCCTAATCTAATTCCCTCAGCATCACCTGACTTAATTCGACTACATTCCATTATCCTCATTTTGCTTTGGTTGATGTTCATCTTATATCCTCCTTTCAAGACACTGTCCATTCTGTTCAGCTATTCTTCAGGGTCCTTTGCTGTCTCTGACAGAATTACAATGTCGTTGGCAAACCTCAAAGTTTTTATTTCTTCTCCATGGATTTTAAACCCTATTCCATATTTTTCCTTTGCTGCTTGCTCAATAAACAGATTGAATAACATCAGGGATAGGCTACAACCCTGTCTCACTCCCTTTCCAACCACTGCTTCTGTTTCATGCTCCTTGACTCTTATAACTGCCATCAGGTTTCTGTACAAATTGTAAGTTGCCTTTTGCTCCCTGTATTTTATCCCTGTCACTGTCAGAAGTTGAAAGAGAGTATTCCAGTCAACATTGTCAAAAGATTTCTCTAAGCTTACAAATGCTAAAAATGTAGGTTTGCCTTTCCTTAATCTATCTTCTAAGATAAGTCGTAAGGTCAGTATTGCCTCATGCGTTCAACATTTCTTTGGAATCCAAACTGTTCTTCCCTGAGGCTGGCTTCTAGCAGTTTTTCCATTCGTCTGTGAAGAATTCATGTTAGTATTTTGCAGCCACGACTTATTAAACTGATAGTTTGGTAATTTTCACACTTGCTTTCTTTGGGATTGGAATTATTATATTCTTCTAGAAGTCTGAGAGTATTTTGCCCACCTCATACGTCTCGCTCACCAGATGGTAGAGTTTTGTCAGGGCTGGCTCTCTCAAGGCTATCAGTAGTTCTAATGCGATGTTTTCTACTCCCAGGTCCTTGTTTCGATTTAAGTTTTTCAGTGCTCTGTCACTAACTATAGACTGATACATTCTGAGTACTGGGCATTGATTGATTGAGGTTATGACTACATCTACATCTACACCTACATCTACATCTACATCTATACTCTGAAAACCAGTGTACCAGTTATTAGGGTTTCTTCCTGTTCCATTCACGTATGGAGTGTGGGAAGAATGATTGTTTGAATACCTGTGTGCATGCAGAATTATTCTAATCTTATCCTTGTGATCCCTGTGGGAGTGATACATAGGGGGCTGTAGTATATTCCTAGAGTCATCATTCAAAGCTGGTTCTTGAAACTTTGTTAATAGACTTTCTGAGGATAGTTTACACCTGTCTTCAAAAGTCTGGCAGTTCAGTTTCTTCAGAATCACTGTAACACTCACCCATGGATTAAACAAACCTGTGACCATTTGTGCTGCCCTTCTCAATGTTCATTCAATATCTACTATTAGTCCTATCTGCTACAGGTCCCACACACTGTAGCAATATTCTAGAACCAGTTGCACGAGTGATTTGCGAGCAGTCTCCTTTGTAGACTGATTGCACTTCCCCAGTATTCTACCAATAATCTAAAGTCTACCACATGCTTTACCCATGACTGAACCTATGTAATCATTCCATTTCATATACATACAAAGTGTTACACTAGGTATTTGTATGAATTGGCTGATTCCAACAGTGACTCACTTATATTATAGTCATAGGATACTACATTTTTTTTCATTTTGTGAAGTGCAAAATTTTACATTTCTGAACATTTAGAGCAAGTTGCCAATCTCTGGACCACATTGAAATCTTATCGACATCTAACTGAATATTTATGCAGCTTCTTTCAGATAGTAGATAACTGCATCATCTGGAAAAAGCCTGATTTTATTATTAATATTTTCTGCAAGTCATTAATATACTATATGAACAGAAAGATTCCCAATATACTTCCCTGAGGCACACCCAAAGTTATTTCTACGTCTGATGATGACTCTCCATCCAAGATAACATGCTGTGTCCTTCCTACCAAATAGTCCTAAATCCAGTCATAAATTTCACTTGATACCCCCTACGACCATACTTTTGACAATAAGCGTAGGTGCAGAACTGAGTCAAATGCTTTTCAGAAATCAAGAAATACTACATATACCTGGTTGCCTTTATCCAAAGCTTTCAGGATATCATGAGAAAAAAGTGCAAGTTGGGTTTCACATGATCGATGTTTTCCAAATCCATGCTGGACGGCATTGTCGAGGTCGTTCTGTTCAAGATTATGTTTGAGCTCAGAATACAATCTAAGATTCTACAACAAATTGATGTCAATGATATTGGATGGTAGTTTTGTTAAACATGTCTACTACTCTTCTTGTAGACGGGTGTTACCTGTGCCTTTGGTATGGTTTTATGTTCGAGGAATCCGCAATAGATTACTGTTAGAAGAGGGGCTAACTCAGCTGCAAATTCAGTATAGAATCTGATGGTGATTCCTTTGGGACCTGGAGCTTTGTTCAATTTTAACAACTTCTGCTGTTTCTCAACACTACTGACATTAATACTTACTTCATTCTTCTTTTCAGTGGTAAGAGGATTGAACTGGGACAATTCTCCTGGGTTTTCCTTATTAAAGAAACATTTGAAAATTGAGTTAGGCGCTTAAGTCTGGAACCGCGTGACTGCTACGGTCGCAGGTTCTAATCCTGCTTTGGGCATGGATGTGTGTGATGTCCTTAGGTTAGTTAGGTTTAAGTAGTTCTGAGTTCTGGGGGACTGATGACCTCAGATGTTAAGTCCCATAGTGCTCAGAGCCATTTGAACCATTTCTGCTTTTGCTTTGCTACCCTCAATTTCAGTTCCTGTATCATTCGCTTGGTACTGGGTACTAACCTTGGTGTCATTAGCAGCCTTTACATATGACCAGAATTTCTTTGGGTTCTGTGAAAGATCACTTAGCAATATTCTGCTACAGTAATCATTGAAGGTATCACGCATTGCTCTCTTGACAGCTAAATGTATTTCATTCAGCATCTCTCTTTCTGTAGTTCTACCCTTTGTTTTACACTTATTATGCAGTAATCTCTGTTTCTTTAGAAGTTTCTTTACAGTGACTGTATAGCATGGAGGTTCCTTCACATTATGAACTGTTGTACTGGATATGTATCTATCCAGTGCATCGTCAACTGTTCTTTTAAAGTTGAGCCAGAGTTCCTCTACATGCTCCTGGCCTGTGCTGAAAGTTTCAAGTTCATCATTGACATATTACACTATTGATTTTTTATCTAGTTTACTGAACATATATATATCTTTCTGCTTGTTTTAGTTGTCCTTTGTACTTTGGTAATAATTGTTGCCACAACCACATCATGGTCACTGATTCCAGTTTTGATGTGGACATCCTCAAAGAGGTTAGGTCTATTTGTTGCCATTAAATCCAACATATTTCCATCATGAGTGGGATTCGCAATTATATGTTCTAAGTAGTTTTCAGAAATGCATTTAGTAAAGTTTCACAGGACGTCTTATCATGACCACAACTAACAGAACTGTAATTTTTCTAATTAATTGTTGGGTGAGTAAAGTCTCCACTGATGATTACAATATGGGTGGGGAACTTAGGTACAAGTGAACTGAGGTTATCTCTAAAGTTTTCAGTTACATTGGGAGATGAGTCTGGTGGGCAATAAAAGAATCCAATTATCATTTTATGCCCACCCCTGATACTATGTCTTGCCCAAACAATCTCATATGCAGCTTCGATTTCTAGCTCAGTGGATTTGAGATTCTTGTCTACTGTGACAAATACACCTCCTCCATTTCCCATTAGCCTATCCTTTCGATATACACTTAAATTTTCCCCAAAAATCTCACTACTATCAACTGCAGTTTCAGTCAGCTTTCTGCACCTCGTGTTATGTGAGCTTCGATGCCTTTCATGAGCGCTTCAAACTCTGGCATTTGGTTGCAAATGCTTTGGCGATTTACCATTAGGATTTTAATACTCTCACATGTGGGAGGCATTTCTCTCAATCTTACAATGATACTTCTGGGTTTCCTAAAGCTATTGTTATCTGGATTGGATGGAGAGTCACCTAATCCAAAAAACACTAGTGTGCACCCCACACACAGTCAGCTACCTGAGTAGCAGCCTCTGATGTGTAGTGCATACCTGACCTATTTAGGGACAACTTAACAGTTCTCAACCCAATGGCGCAAGTCCAGGAAGTCGCAGCCTAGCTCATCACAGAACCTTCAAAGTCTCTGTTTCAGTCCTTCCACATGACTCAGAACTAAAGGGCCACAATCAGTTCTGGGGACAATGCTGCAGATTGTGAGCTTCATTGAAAATCCATGTGCAAGGCTGTTCTTCTCAACTTTCTCTGCCAGTCACTGGAATGACTCAAGAATGGCCTCGGAGCCCAGACAACAGACATCAATTGTTCCAATGTGCACCATGCTCTGCAGTTCGTTGCACCCTGTTCCCTCAATGGCTGCCAGAATAGCCTCTTCAGCATGTTGAATGAGGCCCACAGGCATACACACTGAGTGCACCTGGAGTCCTTTCCTATCCATGCTGCCATTTCCCTAAGGGGTCCATCAATCACTCTATGTTTGAACTACAGATTAATAGACCCCTATTCTTTTGTGTTTGGCTCCTCCTGATACTGGACAAAACAGGTTTCCCCAAAACAAGTGAAGTGAGTCCCACTGGTTCAAGTTCAGTTTCAGTGAAAGACAGCACCTCAAACTTGTTGTTTTGGGAGACTGGTACAAAACCCTAGGTCCTTCCTGGTCCCCGACCACCCTGCACAGGATGCCTTGACCTACCATTGACACGACACTCACAGTCAAACAGACGGGTAATGACGATCCTGTATTTTCTGAAGTGGAAACAGGATCCACAGGAGAGGATAGTACTTGAAGTACCTCTGGTGTAGGTATCAGAGTTACACAACTCTCAGGAGTTCTTCCAACGCACTGATTCGCAGCAGCTGCCAATCATTTGACAGAAGTCAGGGCGAGAGAAATTACACTTTTACACAGCTTGCAAAAAGATGAAAAGTATTTACTGGAGATTCAGCATATGCTCCGCTTGTGTCCATCCTGTGAGCACTATGTCATCCAAATAATTTACATACTGTGGAATAATAGGAACAGTTTGTTCTAAAAATTCCTGCAAGTTTGCTGGTGTGGTTGCAACACCAAAAGGTAACTGTTATATCAACAGAGGTCAAAAAGAGTATTTAATACCAGAATGGCTTTGGAAGTCCTGTACAATGGAAGTGAAAAATAAGCTTCCAAAAGACTGATTTAAGAGAAATACTGACTCCCTTATAATTTTGAAAATAATACATCAAGGCACGGAAGGGGGTTTGACACCATGATCAAGTGAGTGTTTACCATATTTTGAAGTTCCCATGAAGGTGTAATAACAAACTGGTTTGCGAACAATGACTAAAGATGATGGCCATCTTCTATAAGGTAATGAGGCAGCACCACTCTAAGGAATCCAGTTCTACTATAACCTCATCTCACAAAGCTAAATGTATGAGACAGGCTTGAGGCTTTGAAACACTTCGGTATTGTCAACTCTTTTAATGTAATGTGGGTGAAAAAATTAGAAGCCATTCCCAGGGCTGAGTAAACAAGAAAGCAAATTGGGGACACAACGATTTCATTTCTGCACATGAAATGATATTCTGGATTGAATGGACTGAGTGATGGATAGAAAACTCAAAGGCTGTATATGCTTCCAGGCCAAAAATATTTTCCATTGATTGTTCTGCTACTACAAAGAAAGTGTTCTGGTTATTTGCTTATACACTAATTCAGGAACTATCTGGCCCAGTAATGGCACTTCATGATGACCATAATTCCACTGTTTAGTTGCTACTGTTTTTAAGGATGGACATCCCAATTGGTGGTTATGTAGTCTGATTAATAATTGAGACCAAGGTCATGCTATCAAAAAGGAATAAAATGCGAGTACCACGAACAGCAAAAGGTGGCATGGTGCTACCTTTGACTCTGTGATGTCATTTATGTGTATCTGCGCACCTGACTATTGATGGCATGGCCGGCACTGATAAACATCTGCTATATGACCCTGATGAAAGTACTGTTGACAGACATCTTTATAATATTGGCAACATCTAACATGTGTAGAAAAACAACCAGGACAACTGTGCAATTGACAAAAGTTTCACTGAGGCTGTACAGAAAAACTTTCATGGCACTGAGTTCAGATGGCAACTATCTGGGAGTCGTTCCACTGTCATCTGGATTGCAAGACATTTTTACAAGTTCATCACCAGATGGACTAGGTCACATTGCATTTTCCAATCGAGACAACAGTTCTGGTATCTCATAGTAGACAGAAATGGGATCCTGAGCTGCTTGAGAACATTTAAAAGCCCTAGTAATTCGCATACCTTCAGCTAAAGAAAATTGTGACTGCCATTTGGTGCTAATCTAATCATCATGTCACATATTAATGATTCTATGTATGACAGTCCATAAGAACATATAGTTTCATTTTCTACCCAGGTGTTGCAGGCCTGTGATCAACTCGTATGATGCACAGCTGTCTGATATTGTCTTACAATGTTGAAAGAACTCTAAACAAGTGGGCACTAAAAGCATTTTTGTTGCATATGTCCACTTAAGAGTTCTGAATAGTGGGGTCGGCAGCACTGATGGGTCAGATAAAGGGGCCAGGTTTTCATGGGATAATGGATCTGTAGGTTTATTAGGTAAGAGAAAGACTCACTGTCACTCAGGGCACTTAATGTCACTTGCTTGGGAATGAAGTGCTAAACACTTTTGACATACTTCCCAGTCCTCTTGACGTCATTGGGCAGCTGCAAATCCTGGATTGCCAGAAGTGATTGTAAATGTGTTAGGTCTGTCAGCTGCCGTACAAGCTCATACTGCTGCTCGAGCTGTCATTTCCAGAGCTCAAAAACCTGCTGGTCTATTATGTTTGGAACTCTTATCAGAACAGCCTGGCAAGTCCTATTCTGACACAGGATTGGTTTTTGTTCCAAAAAACTCACATCACCACTGCTATAGGTCTGCTTTTTGAGTAACACAGATTTAATTAAGCACAACTAATTTACAATTATAGTTCCTGACTCCTCTGGAAGTACACCAAATAAAAGACTTCTGGAGGTGGACACCACATGGTCAATACAATGCTCTGAATGTTTGTTGAATAACTCACTTATCAGTGATGGAGAACAGTGTAGGTCTGACTTGAAAACACTCAGATAGGAACCATGATCTCAGTGCACCCTTATGCTGTCAATTCAAAAATAATGGTCAGTTGAATGGTGAGCAAAAATAGTCCTGTTCTAGACAGGTAAATCTGTGCACTAGCCAAACATTGTTGGTAGGCAACAACAAAGTTCAAATCATAATCGAAGAGGAAACCACACTATATGTCAATGTAACAGGAATAAATTCAAACAGTGGTACAATGGGAACTACTCTCTGCCATGCACTGTACTGTGGTTTACAAAATATGGACGCTGATGTAAATGTAGAAGTTCTTTCTTAATACTGGGCTTCCACCCATATCATCCAACTCTCTTCATTATTTGGGTTCTCATCATGAGTTACTACATGTGCTTCTTCACAACACTGAACAAAAATATCAATACAAGTTTAACATATCTATTCCATTCTCATTTGAAACATCTGTTTTCACAATTTCATAACACCGTTGTTTTTAGACAATAGTCGAAAACAGCAAATATTCATCATGATATTTAATTTCATTAAATAAAATTATAAGTGTCATAGTTGATCCCTAAATACTCATTTGTGTTTTGTAATCCATCTCAGTAGCTGAGATCATTTCTCTTCATGCATAATCTCTGGATCAGCAGAAGTCAGAGTTAAGTTGGTCACTTCAGCTCAATAATGCTGTGTATCGAGCTGCTGCCAAAATTAGTGATCAAGTAACACAGAACCTTGTATACACAGCTACTGTGAAATGATTGTCATACGACATTGTTCTGTGTCACATTTTAATACATCTCTTGATGAGTGACGAAGTGGTTTCTGGCCCATCATGGGCAGCACCAGTTACTCTTTTGAGTCCTTAGATAAGTGGAAGATGGTGTATGGAATGGAGCTAGAACAACAATTAGTAATGTCGCCAAATGTTGTGAGCAGGAGAGCAAAAGTAAAGAGTAGCTACACCCTCTCTCTCTCTCTGCCAATGAGATGAACAGTGAAATATACAAGAGCAAGCCTCAGCTCTATGAGAAGAATTAAGAATCTCTGCAAAGATGATCCTGGAAATCGTCGGAACTCTTGCAAAAAAGAAGTAAATTTCTGTTCAAGTCTGCTTTGAAACTGCCTTGCACTCTGTCTGAATTATGGTAAAATAGTCATCTCATTTAATGTGTACACACTATTATTCACTGCAGAAACCTCTGGTGTAGATTTCCTTAGTTTTAAATACATTTCTGCATAGAATGAAGTCCTTTTCTGAAATTTTTAACAATTTTGGTTTCATGTGGCCCAAAATCTACAACACTGTCCAGTCACATTAATGTGACAATCCGTCAGAAGCCTGAATAACCATCTTTTGCAGCACAGACTGCTGTGAAACTTGCAGGAAGAGAGTCACTGAGGTTCTGTAATGTACTGACGGGGTGTGGCGCCATGCTGACTTCAGTAGCATGGCCAGCTGTACTAGGTTTCTTGGTTGAGGAACAAGGTGGTCCCACAGACTCTTGGCTGGGACATGGTCTCCAAGGATATATGCGTACTTGTATTGACCCATTGTGCCTTTCCGAATGACAAAAACTTTCCTTGGAGCATAACACTCCCTCATCCGACCTGGACCCTTCTGACAATTGTTGCAGGCTATTTGCTTCTCAAACATTTCATGACATCTCGCCAGTGGCCATCTGTTCGACGGAGCATAAATTTGTGATTCATCTGAAAAGGCCATCTGTTGCCAATCAGTGGACACCCAGTTATGGTACTGGCATGCATATAGCACCCTTTGTCACTAACAAATGGCAGTCAGCATGGGTGCATCAACCAAGCACCTGCTACTGAGGCCCATAGGCAGCAACATTCACTGAATGGCCACTGAGGAGAACTGTTGGTAGCTCCTTCATTCATCTGGGTGGTTAGCTACTCAACAGTTGCATGTCTATTCCCCCATACACATCTCCGCAGCTGTTGTTGACCCCTCTCATTTATGACCTATGGCATACAAGAGTTGCCTCGGCACCAGTTTTGGATAGCGCCATATTGCCATGCGCAGTATATTTTAACCGTGGTGGCACACGAACAGTTTAAAAACTTAGCTGTTTCAAAATTCTTCCACCCCTGGCCCCAAAGCCAATGATCATGCCCCTTTGGACATCAGATAAATTGCTCCATTCCACATTACGACAGTGACTGCACTGTTTTCCATGTCTCCCTGCATGCTCTTTTATACCCTCCACAGCTACTGCTGCCACCTGCTGTCTGTGAGCAGTTATTGCACACTGACATCAAACACATATGGTGGTTACATTAATGTGACTAGAATGCATGGTAAAATCCAGTTGGAGAGGTGTCTGGGGCTTACAACCGATGACTTATCCTTGGTGCAGAAAACTGATCTCATTCTATGGAAACTTTAGTTAGTATTCAAGGAAAAGATCAACTGGACTTGATGTATTGAACCTCTGAGTAATATTTTGTTGTTGATGGGATTCACAGGGAAAAATGTGTATAATCAGGGACCTTCAATGCTAGCATGTTGAGATATTATTGATTTGTGGCTATGTTTCATTGTAAAAATGAAATATATTAGGGAAGTAGCCACAGAAATAATCTATCTCAATGAAACCTAGATAGACAGTAATCAGACAGCAATGTAGATAGAAAGATGATGTTGTTGGCATTTGGGACAGGAGCTCCCTCTACAAAACTTATTATTGGAAGTGTTTGATCAGAAAGGGGTTCATCGAGGAGACCTAACTAAAGTTTTGTGCTAAATCCACAAAAGTTGACTTCCAAAGTCGAATGAATTTTGAAATCTTTGAAAGGTGATAAGAGAATATGGTTCTCTCAAATATTCCACCAAAGGCAGTCATAGTGATGGACAATGCTTCATACCATAACAGACAGAACAAGGCTGCAATGGCTATGAAAATGGCATGTCCCCTGTGATGAGGGCATGAGGAAGCATGCTTGATTCTCTTTAATTCAAGAACATAGACTTAATGAAAAGTAGTACATGGTTGATAAACTAGCTAAAGGTAAAGGCCACATTGTTGTCTCCTTGGTGCTTTATAATTGTTATTTAAATGTGGTGAATCTGGAATGAGTGGCAGGGAAAAGGTTGTTTAGGAAGCACGACATTACAAGGGACATGTCCAATGACTCCCTGCTTAAGATTGCCAGTGAAGCCCTTCTGCCAGTAGCTGCAGATAAGTGAGAATGGTACAATAGGAAGGTTCAACAGCTAGAAGAAGATTACTGGAGGCACGACATTGTTGCACCTGCAACAGCCAAAATCATTTTTGATCCCGCTGAATTAGACAGTAGCACCAGTAGTATAGAATGATGCACAGATGAAGAATGTAATGAGAATGATTCCGAGTGATTTACATGCACCTACAATTCAGCCTTATAAATGAAATTAAATGTTTATATAATGGAAGGAAACATTCCACGTGGGAAAAATTATATATAAAAACAAAGATGAGGTGACTTACCGAACAAAAGCGCTGGCAGGTCGATAGACACACAAACAAACACAAACACACACACAAAATTCAAGCTTTCGCAACCAATGGTTGCCTCATCAGGAAAGAGGGAAGGAGAGGGGAAGACGAAAGGGAGTGGGTTTTAAGGGAGAGGGTAAGGAGTCATTCCAATCCCGGGAGCGGAAAGACTTACCTTAGGGGGAAAAAAGGACAGGTATACACTCGCACACACGCACATATCCATCCACACGTACAGACACAAGCAGACATATTTAAAGACAAAGAGTTTGGGCAGAGATGTCAGTCGAGGCAGAAGTGTAGAGGCAAAGAAGTTGTTGAAAGACAGGTGAGGTATGAGTGGCGGCAACTTGAAATTAGCGGAGATTGAGGCCTGGCGGATGACGAGAAGAGAGGATATACTGAAGGGCAAGTTCCCATCTCCGGAGTTGGGATAGGTTGGTGTTGGTGGGAAGTATCCAGATAACCCGGACGGTGTAACACTGTGCCAAGATGTGCTGGCTGTGCACCAAGGCATGTTTAGCCACAGGGTGATCCTCATTACCAACAAACACTGTCTGCCTGTGTCCATTCATGCGAATGGACAGTTTGTTGCTGGTCATTCCCACATAGAATGCATCACAGTGTAGGCAGGTCAGTTGGTAAATCACGTGGGTGCTTTCACACGTGGCTCTGCCTCTGATCGTGTACACCTTCCGGGTTACAGGACTGGAGTAGGTGGTGGTGGGAGGGTGCATGGGACAGGTTTTGCATCGGGGGCGGTTACAAGGATAGGAGCCAGAGGGTAGGGAAGGTGGTTTGGGGATTTCATAGGGATGAACTAACAGGTTACGAAGGTTAGGTGGACGGCGGAAAGACACTCTTGGCGGAGTGGGGAGGATTTCATGAAGGATGGATCTCATTTCAGGGCAGGATTTGAGGAAGTCGTATCCCTGCTGGAGAGCCACATTCAGAGTCTGGTCCAGTCCCGGAAAGTATCCTGTCACAAGTGGGGCACTTTTGTGGTTCTTCTGTGGGGGATTCTGGGTTTGAGGGGACGAGGAAGTGGCTCTGGTTATTTGCTTCTGTACCAGGTCGGGAGGGTAGTTGCGGGATGCGAAAGCTGTTTTCAGGTTGTTGGTGTAATGATTCAGGGATTCCGGACTGGAGCAGATTCGTTTGCCACGAAGACCTAGGCTGTAGGGAAGGGACCGTTTGATGTGGAATGGGTGGCAGCTGTCATAATGGAGGTACTGTTGCTTGTTGGTGGGTTTGATGTGGACGGACGTGTGAAGTTGGCCATTGGACAGGTGGAGGTCAACGTCAAGGAAAGTGGCATGGGATTTGGAGTAGGACCAGGTGAAACTGATGGAACCAAAGGAGTTGAGGTTGGAGAGGAAGTTCTGGAGTTCTTCTTCACTGTGAGTCCAGATCATGAAGATGTCATCAATAAATCTGTACCAAACTTTGGGTTGGCAGACTTGGGTAACCAAGAAGGCTTCCTCTAAGCGACCCATGAATAGGTTGGCGTACGAGGGGGCCATCCTGGTGCCCATGGCTGTTCCCTTTAATTGTTGGTATGTCTGGCCCTCAAAAGTGAAGAAGTTGTGGGTCAGGATGAAGCTGGCTAAGGTGATGAGGAAAGAGGTTTTAGGTAGGGTGGCAGGTGATCGGCGTGAAAGGAAATGCTCCATCGCAGCGAGGCCCTGGACGTGCGGAATATTTGTGTATAAGGACGTGGCATCAATGGTTACAAGGATGGTTTCCGGGGGTAACAGATTGGGTAAGGATTCCAGGCGTTCAAGGAAGTGGTTGGTGTCCTTGATGAAGGATGGGAGACTGCATGTAATGGGTTGAAGGTGTTGATCTACGTAGGCAGAGATACGTTCTGTGGGGGCTTGGTAACCAGCTACAATGGGGCGGCCGGGATGATTGGGTTTGTGGATTTTAGGAAGAAGGTAGAAGGTAGGGGTGCGGGGTGTCGGTGGGGTCAGGAGGTTGATGGAGTCAGGTGAAAGGTTTTGCAGGGGGCCTAAGGTTCTGAGGATTCCTCGAAGCTCCGCCTGGACATCGGGAATGGGGTTACCTTGGCAAACTTTGTATGTGGTGTTGTCTGAAAGCTGACGCAGTCCCTCAGCCACATACTCCCGACGATCAAGCACCACGGTCGTGGAACCCTTGTCCGCCGGAAGAATGACGATGGATCGGTCAGCCTTCAGATCACGGATAGCCTGGGCTTCAGCAGTGGTGATGTTGGGTGTAGGATTAAGGTTTTTTAAGAAGGATTGAGATGCAAGGCTGGAAGTCAGAAATTCCTGGAAGGTTTGGAGAGGGTGATTTTGAGGAAGAGGAGGTGGGTCCCGCTGTGACGGAGGACGGAACTGTTCCAGGCAGGGTTCAATTTGGATGGTGTCTTGAGGAGTCGGATCATTAGGAGTAGGATTAGGATCATTTTTCTTCGTGGCAAAGTGATACTTCCAGCAGAGAGTACGGGTGTAGGACAGTAAATCTTTGACGAGGGCTGTTTGGTTGAATCGGGGAGTGGGGCTGAAGGTGAGGCCTTTGGATAGGACAGAGGTTTCGGATTGGGAGAGAGGTTTGGAGGAAAGGTTAACTACTGAATTCAGTAGTTAACCTTTCCTCCAAACCTCTCTCCCAATCCGAAACCTCTGTCCTATCCAAAGGCCTCACCTTCAGCCCCACTCCCCGATTCAACCAAACAGCCCTCGTCAAAGATTTACTGTCCTACACCCGTACTCTCTGCTGGAAGTATCACTTTGCCACGAAGAAAAATGATCCTAATCCTACTCCTAATGATCCGACTCCTCAAGACACCATCCAAATTGAACCCTGCCTGGAACAGTTCCGTCCTCCGTCACAGCGGAACCCACCTCCTCTTCCTCAAAATCACCCTCTCCAAACCTTCCAGGAATTTCTGACTTCCAGCCTTGCATCTCAATCCTTCTTAAAAAACCTTAATCCTACACCCAACATCACCACTGCTGAAGCCCAGGCTATCCGTGATCTGAAGGCTGACCGATCCATCGTCATTCTTCCGGCGGACAAGGGTTCCACGACCGTGGTGCTTGATCGTCGGGAGTATGTGGCTGAGGGACTGCGTCAGCTTTCAGACAACACCACATACAAAGTTTGCCAAGGTAACCCCATTCCCGATGTCCAGGCGGAGCTTCGAGGAATCCTCAGAACCTTAGGCCCCCTGCAAAACCTTTCACCTGACTCCATCAACCTCCTGACCCCACCGACACCCCGCACCCCTACCTTCTACCTTCTTCCTAAAATCCACAAACCCAATCATCCCGGCCGCCCCATTGTAGCTGGTTACCAAGCCCCCACAGAACGTATCTCTGCCTACGTAGATCAACACCTTCAACCCATTACATGCAGTCTCCCATCCTTCATCAAGGACACCAACCACTTCCTTGAACGCCTGGAATCCTTACCCAATCTGTTACCCCCGGAAACCATCCTTGTAACCATTGATGCCACGTCCTTATACACAAATATTCCGCACGTCCAGGGCCTCGCTGCGATGGAGCATTTCCTTTCACGCCGATCACCTGCCACCCTACCTAAAACCTCTTTCCTCATCACCTTAGCCAGCTTCATCCTGACCCACAACTTCTTCACTTTTGAGGGCCAGACATACCAACAATTAAAGGGAACAGCCATGGGCACCAGGATGGCCCCCTCGTACGCCAACCTATTCATGGGTCGCTTAGAGGAAGCCTTCTTGGTTACCCAAGTCTGCCAACCCAAAGTTTGGTACAGATTTATTGATGACATCTTCATGATCTGGACTCACAGTGAAGAAGAACTCCAGAACTTCCTCTCCAACCTCAACTCCTTTGGTTCCATCAGTTTCACCTGGTCCTACTCCAAATCCCATGCCACTTTCCTTGACGTTGACCTCCACCTGTCCAATGGCCAACTTCACACGTCCGTCCACATCAAACCCACCAACAAGCAACAGTACCTCCATTATGACAGCTGCCACCCATTCCACATCAAACGGTCCCTTCCCTACAGCCTAGGTCTTCGTGGCAAACGAATCTGCTCCAGTCCGGAATCCCTGAATCATTACACCAACAACCTGAAAACAGCTTTCGCATCCCGCAACTACCCTCCCGACCTGGTACAGAAGCAAATAACCAGAGCCACTTCCTCGTCCCCTCAAACCCAGAATCCCCCACAGAAGAACCACAAAAGTGCCCCACTTGTGACAGGATACTTTCCGGGACTGGACCAGACTCTGAATGTGGCTCTCCAGCAGGGATACGACTTCCTCAAATCCTGCCCTGAAATGAGATCCATCCTTCATGAAATCCTCCCCACTCCGCCAAGAGTGTCTTTCCGCCGTCCACCTAACCTTCGTAACCTGTTAGTTCATCCCTATGAAATCCCCAAACCACCTTCCCTACCCTCTGGCTCCTATCCTTGTAACCGCCCCCGATGCAAAACCTGTCCCATGCACCCTCCCACCACCACCTACTCCAGTCCTGTAACCCGGAAGGTGTACACGATCAGAGGCAGAGCCACGTGTGAAAGCACCCACGTGATTTACCAACTGACCTGCCTACACTGTGATGCATTCTATGTGGGAATGACCAGCAACAAACTGTCCATTCGCATGAATGGACACAGGCAGACAGTGTTTGTTGGTAATGAGGATCACCCTGTGGCTAAACATGCCTTGGTGCACAGCCAGCACATCTTGGCACAGTGTTACACCGTCCGGGTTATCTGGATACTTCCCACCAACACCAACCTATCCCAACTCCGGAGATGGGAACTTGCCCTTCAGTATATCCTCTCTTCTCGTCATCCGCCAGGCCTCAATCTCCGCTAATTTCAAGTTGCCGCCACTCATACCTCACCTGTCTTTCAACAACTTCTTTGCCTCTACACTTCTGCCTCGACTGACATCTCTGCCCAAACTCTTTGTCTTTAAATATGTCTGCTTGTGTCTGTACGTGTGGATGGATATGTGCGTGTGTGCGAGTGTATACCTGTCCTTTTTTCCCCCTAAGGTAAGTCTTTCCGCTCCCGGGATTGGAATGACTCCTTACCCTCTCCCTTAAAACCCACTTCCTTTCGTCTTCCCCTCTCCTTCCCTCTTTCCTGATGAGGCAACAGTTTGTTGCGAAAGCTTGAATTTTGTGTGTGTGTTTGTGTTTGTGTGTGTCTATCGACCTGCCAGCGCTTCTGTTCGGTAAGTCACCTCATCTTTGTTTTTATATATAAATTAAATGTTTATATATCTAAAAACAAAGATGCTGTAACTTACCAAACGAAAGTGTTGGTATGTTGATAGAGACAACAACAAACACAAACACACACACAAATTTCAAGCTTTTGCAACCCACGGTTGCTTCATCAGGAAAGAGTAAAGGAGAGGGAAAGACAAAAGGACGTGGGTTTTAAGGGAGAGGGTAAGAAGTCATTCCAATCCCGGGAGCGGAAAGACTTACCTTAGGGGGAAAAAGGGACAGGTATACACTCGCACACACACACATATCCATCCGCACATATCTAGCGGTTCTAGGCGCTCAGTCCGGAGCCGCGCGACTGCTACGGTCGCAGGTTCGAATCCTGCCTCGGGCATGGATGTGTGTGATATCCTTAGGTTATATATAAAAACAAAGATGAGGTGACTTACCGAACAAAAGCGCTGGCAGGTCGATAGACACACAAACAAACACAAACATACACACAAAATTCAAGCTTTCGCAACAAACTGTTGCCTCATCAGGAAAGAGGGAAGGAGAGGGGAAGACGAAAGGAAGTGGGTTTTAAGGGAGAGGGTAAGGAGTCATTCCAATCCCGGGAGCGGAAAGACTTACCTTAGGGGGATAAAGGGACAGGTATACACTCGCACACACGCACATATCCATCCACACATACAGACACAAGCTGTGGCTTTCCTGATGAGGCAACAGTTTGTTGCGAAAGCTTGAATTTTGTGTGTATGTTTGTGTTTGTTTGTGTGTCTATCGACCTGCCAGCGCTTTTGTTCGGTAAGTCACCTCATCTTTGTTTTTATATATAATTTTTCCCACGTGGAATGTTTCCTTCCATTATATTGATATCATTAATTTGAATCCAACAATTACGTTTGTTATTGTCACTGTTGCATTTCGAAATCTTTTCTGTCGTCTTATTTTCCTCTTTCTGTTTTTGCCAGTAGTTTCACTTTGTATCCACCTTCTCCTTTTTACCGTAATCTGCTATACTATTTTATCCCGCCTATATATATACTCAATAATACGTAACCCACTTCCAAACCATAACCAAAAAAATATTTTTTTGCCGCTTTCAGCACTACCGCCGCTATAATATCCACCGTTTCTAGTTCACAAACAGCTCCTTTCACCTTTTAAACAACCATTTCGGCCAGTTCTAATAACTTTCGCTTTATTTCCATTTCCGTTTTTCCCACATCACTGATCATTTTTAGCCGCTTCCCACAGGTTTTAACGCCATTATTTCTTCGTCAGACAATTGTTAGCCTCATTTTCATAATCTGCCACCACAATACCACTCCTTTTAATATACTACACGCAGTTTTTTCGAAATTTTCCCGAATTTCTCCGTCCTTTAACGTGTTTTGGCGGCAACACAACCACCTAACCTTTATGCACATCGTTGTTTACCAACCCAAGTCCAACATAGCCCAGCTGCAACCAACACCTTTTCGCCTTTTTTCATTGCAGATCTCCAGTTTCTTTCTGGCTCACCTTTATCTCTCCCCATATATTTTAATTTTCATTTTCATTTCACCTCATGTTACACTTTCCACCTTCTAATACCATGTCACCCTCACAACACCCCCACAATGACCCCATTAAGTTGTTTTTACATTCCCTCCGCAAACATGCCTTCGCCCTAGCCAGATTACGCTCGCATATTTTATTTTCTCAGGCTTGTCTGACATTTGGCATTACCCCCAAAGGCCTCACACTCAAAGTTCCCATCTCTGGCTGCAACCCTTCCTTCCATCAGTCCCTATACCAGTTCCAAACTGAACAATCCATTGCCCTCACCCACCTAATCCTTCACCTACACATCAACTCAGCCAATGAACACACCCGTCAACTCCTATCCTTAATAAAAGTCCTTAATCTTTCCTCTCCCACATCCACACCGGCTGTTCAGAGCATCCTCCTACAGGCCAACCGTAAATTAGAACAGCATGCCACCCTCCACCTCAAAAAACTATCCAATCTCCTGGTTTCCCACCTCCGGAAAGGCAACTCACTCACCCTTCACAACCTTTCCAGCAAACCTCAACCCCCTCTCATTGCACACAAACCCAGTCTCTCCCATCTACTCAATCTCCCACTTCCAGCTCCACTCCCTCCAAAACCTCAAAATTCCGATCAACACAATCTGGAACCACAACACCCTAATTCAGTAGTTAACCTTTCCTCCAAACCTCTCTCCCAATCCGAAACCTCTGTCCTATCCAAAGGCCTCACCTTCAGCCCCACTCCCAGATTCAGGCTTGTGTCTGTATGTGTGGATGGATATGTGCGTGTGTGCGAGTGTATACCTGTCCTTTTTTCCCCCTAAGGTAAGTCTTTCCGCTCCCGGGATTGGAATGACTCCTTACCCTCTCCCTTAAAACCCACTTCCTTTCGTCTTCCCCTCTCCTTCCCTCTTTCCTGATGAGGCAACAGTTTGTTGCGAAAGCTTGAATTTTGTGTGTATGTTTGTGTTTGTTTGTGTGTCTATCGACCTGCCAGCGCTTTTGTTCGGTAAGTCACCTCATCTTTGTTTTTATATATAATTTTTCCCACGTGGAATGTTTCCTTCCATTATATTGATATCCTTAGGTTAGTTAGGTTTAAGTAGTTCTGAGTTCTAGGGGACTGATGACCACAGATGTTAAGTCCCATAGTGCTCAGAGCGATTTGAACCATCCGCACATATACAGACACAAGCAGACATGTGTGCGGCTGTATATGTGCGGATGGATATATATGTGTGTATATGTGTGTGTGTGTGTGTGTGTGTGTGTGTGTGTGTGTGTGTGTGTGTGTGTGTGTGTGTGTGCGCAGACATATCATGTCTGCTTGTGTCTGTATAAGTGCGGCTGTATATGTGCGGATGGATATGTGTGTGTGTGCGCAAGTGTATACCTGTCCCTTTTTCCCCCTAAGGTAAGTCTTTCAGCTCCCGGGATTGGAATGACTCCTTACCCTCTCCCTTAAAACCCACATCCTTTCGTCTTTCCCTCTCCTTCACTCTTTCCTGATGAAGCACCCATGGGTTGTGAAAGCCTGAAATTTGTGTGTGTGTTTGTGTTTGTTAGTGTCTCTATCAACATGCCAACGCTTTCGTTTGGTAAGTTACGGCATCTTTGTTTTTAGAAATATTTTCCCCACGTGGAATGTTTCCCTCTATTATATTCATATCATTAAATTAAATGTTTAACATTTTATCATTTTTATAGATAGAATATAAGTTCAAAACTACTGGCTTTTTTAATTTTGAATTGTCTATGAGTATGAATACAGAATTAGTAGCAATAAGCACCATCACTCAAAATGAACCTGTCAATTTTTATTTCAAGAATTCTGTTAGGCTTCTGTTCAGTTTTTACTTTCACAGATGTGTTATGTGAAGCAGCTAGTTCAAGTGTAGTGCCAGTACCATATGATGAAAGCATGGCTTGTCCACTCACCACCCCCACCTCCCAGTGCCACCACTCACCCTCATCCGTCCATGTGCTGGGGTTGGTGGGCAGAGAACATTGAGAATAAACTATCATACACATTTATACAGTGAAACTCAGTTCAAAAGCAGCCACTTCGGATTCTGCTGATGGAAAAGGTCTTCAGCTCTAGAATCTGAGTTACCAAGAAAATAGAAGCAGAGATATAAAATTACTTATTACCCGACCTCTCCACAGTGTCTTACGGAGCAGAGGAATCACTGGTGATCATGATATGCCTGCTGAATGTGGTTGGTAAGCTTGTTGGTTTCCTTGATGTTATTTGAGAGGAGTAGCCTATATACAAGCTCCAGATTTAACACTCACCCTTCTTCCATAATTGTAATCATTATCAAGATCATCACTAATGTCACCAGCAACAACAATTAACAATGCACTACAGGGACACTCAACTCAGTCATGAAGTACAGTTAAACAACTTCAGACACAAGCAGTCCATATGGCATCAATTAGAAAGGTGTGCACACAGCCATGAGCCACATGAGTCAGTAAGAAAGTTAATTTATCATAAGCAATTCTATCTATTTAAATACTACAATAATTTTTAATTGAAAGTAATAGATCTAAAGCAATATCTACTAAAACTAAGTAGAAGGCAAAGTGCAATGAATACTTGCTTACCATTAGAGCTTCTTTGATTGCAGTAACTGCACTCTGCAGCACATTTTCGAGCTTATCAGACCACATTTGAGCTTCCGCTATTTTATCATTCAGCTCATTTTGTTTTCTAAGTGCCTTTTGTAATTCCTGCTGTGTTGCCTTCAGCTGATTGTTTCTCTCATTAGCCTCTTCCTCAAGCTCGCTTAATTCTTGCTGGAGTGTGGCTGCAGTATTTGCCTCTGCTTGCAGTTTCTCTCTCTCTTGCTCCATTCTCTGTTGTTGGCTTGTTAATGTTTCAATCCGCTGGTAATTATGAGTATTAATGTTACATGATAAATTACTTTGATTTGGTTCTTATTCTCAAATATTTATTACAATTTACAACACAAATGTTAATCATACATACTGTTTGTTGCTCAACACACATAGTGAGAGCTTGATGTTTCTCTGCTTCATAAAGTTTCATTTTTGTTTTCAAGTCCATATTTTTCTCTTTCAGCATTTCATTTTCTATCTTCAAGTATTTGTTGGTCTCCAACATCTTGTCAAACTGAAACATCATCACTGAAGACACAACCAAGCACTTATTCAAAATGCACTTAGATATAGAGTCAAATGTATCACACGCAAAACAGAAAGGGTCTTGAATTGTTAATTATTAGTACTGAGCAAGGTGGCACAATGGTTAGCATACTGGACTTGCATTTTGGAGAATGACGGTTCAAATTCCCATCCAACCATCCAGTTTTAGGTTCCCTAAACTGCTTAATGCAAATGATTCCTTTGAATAGGGCATGCCTGATGTTCTTTCCCATCTTTCCCTAATATCAATTTGTGCTCCTTCTCTAATGACCTCATTGTCAACAGGATGTTTAACTCTAAATTTATTCCCTTCCTTTAAGTGTTAATGGCCACACAGTGTAGATGCTCCCTGCAAATGCACTTTTGGTGCTTGACTGCAGGAGGCAGAGTTTATCTCTTTTATCAAAATCATAGCAAGCAAGAAATTAAAAATCAACAAGAAAGAAAACTATAGCAAATCAACTAAACTTGGTGCAATTTATGTGGACAATGTTTAATGAGTGGAATGGTTTCCAAATGCACCAACGTTACCTATGTAAGCAATTTCCATACAAATTGCAGGAGAAAGAAGTGGGTGATGACAGCAAAATCATTCAACTTAGTGACTTTCTACTGTTGCTTTGAGAGACGTTGTTCTCTACAAGATACATAGTTTTCTGCTGTGAACAGATTACACAAATGGCTTGCAGTGTTTCTTTCTTCAAGTTTCTCATTCCAGCTACTTCTCTTGGCATTTCTGATCGTTTTGCCAGCAGTTTTTCTTGCATTCTGGAAGTTCAACCAGTCGTCTTGCTTTTTACAGAATTGCCATTTCATAAATGCTTTCCTCCTGGTCTTGACCACATTCTCACATACATATGTCCACCACTCATGCTTCCTTTTGTTGTTGTTAGTAGCCAGTCACACTGCCTCTTCTTCCATCATATCTCTCACTCTCTTCCAATCACTCTGAACTACCATTCTCTTTGCATACTCTGCTCTGTTGATGTTTTCAGAAGATCTAGGTCAGTTCTGTGAGTGTTTATGGTCCTATGTTTCCTTGGTCTGTTGGGTATCCATCTGCATTTTATTATGACAAGGTAGTGATCTAAGTTCATCCTGCTATGTTTCCTCACTTTCGTATTCATAATCTCTCTGTGATTCTTGTCATGGATTGCTACATGGTCTATCTGTTTTTCCCCAATCCTGTTTCCAGGGCTGACCACGTTGTTTTCTTGCTTGCCTTAGCTTTGTAATGAGTGCTCATTATTCGCATATTGTGTCCTACACAGGTCCACTAATCTCTCACCATTCTTGTTTGTTCTCTTGTGAGCTGGATAATCTCCAACAGGATCTCTTAACTTCCTTCCTGTGCCTATCTGCATGTTAAAAACTCCTAGCATAATAGTGACACCTCTTTTGTCCACGTCTGTCACTACCTTATCCAAAGTGGACCAAAAATGTTCAGGTCCTGCTTCGTCTTTTTTGTTCTTATCATTTCTTGGTGCATGTGCATTTGCTTGTGTATAGGTTTTGGTTCCTATTTTCATTGTCAGATATGACAGCCTCTCGTTTATGCCCTTCCACACAGTAATACTATCCAGGTATCTACGGTCTACTTCAAAGGCTGTGCCAAACATAAAATGTTGCTTTGCCCCCCCCCCCCCCCCAACTCCGGGTTTCCCTTTCAGAATTGCACATCCCTCTGATTCCATTGTGCTCTTGCCCCTGAATCTTGTATCCTGTAGTGCCATTATGCCAATCCCAAGTTCTTTCGTACTGTCAAGAACTTGCTTTAGCTTGCCCACCTTCATCATTGTCTGTATGTTTATGGTTCCCATTTTAAAAGTCTGTTTTGGTCTGATTTTGTGTCCATGATTTAGACTGGATTTTGAGGTACTGGTAAGTTTGCAGTTTTGTTTCGCACTTGATGCAGGCTTCCCAGAATTCGATATCCTGCTTACATTGACCTGAGTCAATGAGGGATTAGCCCCCTGGGGTATATTTGTAATTATCACATGCTTCATGACTGCTTCACAAGCCGAAGCTTCAACTTTGGCTACCACATTTGCAGTAGTGTGGTTACAACTGAGGTGGTTAGCCCCAGAGGATGTAATCAGGCTGCCCTACTGGGATCAGATGCCTTTTGTGGCTGCTTCACTGGAGGACAAACGCCACTCTGTTGTGAGAAGGTTTATCCATCTTGAACACCATTGAGATCCGCCAAATCTTCTTTTGAAATGACGGGCTGTCTTCTTCTGCTCCTCAAGTCGTTGCCCTTTTCATACTATAATTTTAATTGAGAATGATAAGGAAAAAGGATAGGATAGGATACAGGATATCAATAGGTTGTTGTGGGCCACGCTTTGTCTGGCTCCTCCCCTTTGGCTTGTCCAGCTTAGTCCTCCGGATCCAGAGCACGCAAACCTCCTTGCCCGCATGGACAGTACTACGTTAAGGCAGTGTCCCCTGAGGATGAATGTAATTAATTCAACACAATAAATAAAAAAAAAATTATACCATTCTCAAATATGATAATCTCTTGTTGTAGCATTTGGAACTAAAAAGATACATTAGCAACAATGAATGTTTAAGTCAGCCTTGGAGAAATGCTCAGGTAGCCCAACAGTTAAGGCAACTGCTTGCAAAAAGCAGAAAATGTGGTTTCAGGTCCACATCTGGCACCAATTTTCATTTGTCATTCTATACATTACAGGTCCAGCATTTTTGAATGGTCTTCACAGATATCATTTCATGTCATTACATCTTCACCAGTTTCATCCTCATCAATTCCATCCAATTCATTTCAGGTAAGCTAATTCAAATGGAATACATCCCATGTGGCAGGGTAGCCTCAATCCTCCATCATATACATTCCTATAGCGATCCTGTTCTAGAATGGAGAACCATCTATGTTTGTTCAGAAATAACAGATGGCTACAGTGAAAATGAAAATTTGTATCATACCTGTGATTAGGTAGCATAACTATTAAGCCAACTGCCACAATAAACAGGAAGTCTCGGTTCTTGTCCTGCTCTAGCACATATATTCAGTAATCATGACATGATCATTACAATGTAGTTCAGTATCTCTGAATGTTATTTCAATAATATCATTTGATGTCATTGGATCTTCACTGATTTCCAGTTGATATACATCTCTTGTACAAGTTAAGTCACAATTGACCAGCTTACTAATTTCTGTGGTGGTTGTAACCCACAATAAAGAATCACCTCCTTTGTTCATAAGAAAAACTAGTGACAATGAAAGTATCTGTTAGGCATGGAGGTGAGCTCAGATGCCTGAAGGCTAAAGTGGTTGCTTGTGAAAAGTGGTAAATCCAGGTTTAAGTCATGCTCTGGCAAAAATTTTCATTCCTCTTGTTGCGTTCATCATACCTCATGTCATATTAATGCCATAATATTTGTGGAACATAATGACATATATATATATCATAATATTTTCATTTTTTGTATGTGTTAAAAACAAATGCACTTGCTGATAACTGATGGACAAAAGAAATGTGCAGACACCTCCAAAATTGCAGAATTCTTTTTTTCCAAATGGAAATTGTATTCCGTTTTATTACAAGGATATAAACAGTTTGTCAAACTACTGTTGATTTTCATGAGTTATAAAATCAGTCCTTTGATTAACTTACAGATAAAATTCTCTGATATGTGAATGAAAAATCAATTTTTGAAAATGTAATATGATTGGATAGGCAAAATATCTACTCACCAAGTGACGACAAGAGAAAACACATATAAAAGTTATGAAAATGTGCACTTTAGAGCCAGTGGCTCATTCTTCTGGCAGAAGGGTTGAAGGGGAAGGAACAGGGATGAAGGAAAAGGACTGGCATAGTTTAGGAAATGGGGACAGTTATGGAAAAGTCACCCAGAACTCCACGTTTGGAGGAGGTTTACCAGATGGAATAAGAAGGAAAGGCTTATTGCTGGGAACTGCATTGGATGAGATTTAAAAACCTGAGAGCTTAAAGGTGGAAGACAGGGTAACAAGCAAGACAGAGATTACTGACAAAAATCATGCAAGAACTAATAAGAGCAGAATGCTAAGTGTTTTATATCTTGGTAGAGGTGGGGCATGGGGGAATTCACAGGTCAGAAAATAAAAGATATAGAAAACTAAAAGTGTGTGAAGCAAGGAATAGTTATTGAGATGAATAAATTAACACATATGCCAGGTGGGTGGCAAGAACCAATGACATGTTGTAACATCAGTTTCCACCTGTGGAGTTCTGAGAAGCTGGGTGTCAGGATGAAGACTCCAGATGGCATGTGTAGCGAAACAGGTACAGACGTCGTGACTGTTATATTGTAGAGCATTCTCTGCAACAGGATATTGTGTGTTGCCACTCTATACAATCTGTCTATGCCCATTCATCCTAACTGATAACTTGTTGGTAGTCACGAGCATGTAATGGTAGTGGACGTCAATACATTCCTCAGTAGAAGCGATTACACAAAGCATGGACTTCACTTGCGAATGGAAGGCAAAGAGAAATTATGTAGACATTTACAACTAGGAGTAAGTGCCAATCTGCAAATACCGGCTCTGACATACATACAATGTGGAGACCTTTCAGCAAATATGACAGTGAAAACACAAGAAAAATCAGCAGCAGAAACGGACTTATCCAACTCGATAGTTATGAAAGATAAACGAGCAGGCACAAAAAAGAACTGTACTACGCCTTCATCACTCAAAGAAGACACAGTGAAACAAAACTACCATGAGCTAAACCAAGCTGTGATACCGGCAAACGCATCTAACCCAAAAAAAGCAGCAGAACCAAGTTCCACACCTGAAGATATTCAAGATACAACAAGAAGAACTGGGCACTGGAAACCAGAAGCAGTACCTGCAGGAGACCCACTAAGGACATCAGCAGATCCAGTCTCAAAAGTATCAACAAGGACATCTAATTTTACATGTATCAGTGAACACCAACAATCAACTACTACCACCCCAGCTACAGGAGGAAGTTCAGCAATTTCAGTGAGAAGAAATGTAAGGTGACCATGTCATCTACAAGATTTTTTATTCCCAAAAAGCCTCAAGACCAAATTAGGATAACTAGTGCACCTATCAACACCACCTCCAGTAGCAGTCCTTGCAGCAAAACCGGAAACCACCTCACCATCGACCACACAAGTAAAATGACCAGAGAGATGGAGAACTGCCCCTTTTCACCATCAGGACATTTTCTTATGACCAATGGAAAAATCCAACTCACGCTTCTAGATGAGAACGAAGATTTCTCACACAATTTAAATTCAGGAATAAAGGTAAGTGGCCAACCAAGTACAATCAGAACAAACCAAAAATCTCACCAGGTCACTCTTCTCCATCAGAATATACAGTCACTTAGGAATAAAGTAAGAGAGCTTGAAATCTTGCTATCAAGTGAACTCAGATACGTTAATATACTGTGCTTAACTGATCACTGGCTAAAAGAAAATGAGTTAAAGACAGTGAAAATAACGGATTATGTGTTAGCAGCACAAACTTGTAGAAATAAGTTTACACATGAAGGGAACTGGATATACATAAAGAAAGATATCGAATTCAATAACTTAGACAATGTTGAATCCTTAAACACTGAGAAATATTTTGAAATATCAAGCATAGAAATTCCAGCATTCAAGTTAATTGTAATATGTTTATATAGATCTCCAGATACCCACCTAAAAAAATTCAACACTCAGCTTGATACTTTACTAAATAAAGTAGTAACAAATCGAAAAGCAGTTCTTATATGTGGAGACCTAAATGTAGACTTTAATAAGCGAAGCACTTCAAAATCTGAGCTGATGAACATATTAACAGCCAATAATTTGGAGATTACAATCCACTCCCCTACACGTGAAACGGATCATTCTAGCACTACCATAGACCAAATAATAATAAGCTCCAAAACAAAATATAAATCAGTTGTAATAAAAGCTGGACTGGCAGACCATCATGTGCAGGCTACAAACTTTTGTGTAAACACTAATCCATCCTATAATCATATGAGGAAGACTACACACATGGGCAGAACTTTCAGTAATACTGCAGTACAAACATTCCAGAATTATCTCCAACAAGAATCATGGGAGATAGTGTATAGTACAGAAAATATTTCTGATAAGTTTCAGACATTCATGAATATTTTTAAATATTATTTTGATCTTGCTTTTCCATTGAAAGCCAAAACAACACATACCACTAAAAGCAACAAGTGGATTACTAGTGGTATAAGGAAATCTTGTGCTAGAAAACGGTACCTTCATAATATTGCAAGAAGCTACAACACAACTCAGGAGTTTGATAGTTACTTTAAAAAATATAAATCTATCTTAAAGTAAAGAATAAAGGAGGCAAAGAAACGAGACAGTGACAAATACATAGAAGATGCTTCAAACAGAACCAAAGCAATCTGGCAAGTTGTAAAAAAAGAAACAAAATCTTACAAAAGTAGAGTTAATAATATAGTATTAAAGGCTGGCTTGGAAAACTTTAATAACCCACAGGAAGTAGCTAATATGTTTAATAACTATTTTATAAATATAACAGAGAAACTACTACAACGGACTTCTAATAGAAAACAGCATACAGAAACAGGGAAAAAAGTCTCAAACAGATCAATGTTTCTATACCCAACAAATGCAGAAGAAGTACAGGTTACAATAAAGAGTCTCAAAATGAAACACTCTGCAGGTGTAGATGATATATGTGATTTCGTTATAAAGAAGTGTGGGGACTTGATTACTGAGCCCTTAACCCACCTATGTAACCTATCTTTTGCTACAGGAACTTTTCCTTCATGTTTGAAAATAGCAAAAGTAAAGCCATTATACAAGAAAGGAAACAAAGATGATGTTTCCAACTACAGACCACTGGCACTTCTTTCTGTTTTCTCAAAAATATTAGAAAGACTTTTCAATAAGAGGCTAACAGACTTCTCAGAGGTAAATGGCATTCTGTCAGAATCTCAACATGGATTTAGAGCAAACTGCTCAACCGAATCTGCAGTTCACTCCTTTCTATTAGAGGCACTGATAGCATTAGACAACAAAAAACTTACCATGGGCATATTTTTAGATTTTTCAAAGGTATTTGACACCATAAATCATGACAAATTGCTACACAAGCTAGAAGATCTTGGCATTAGGGGAACAGCTAACAACTGGCTCAGCTCTTATCTTAAAAACAGGGAACAATATGTGGAAATAGATCAAGAAAGGGACAATGTCATTAGGAAATATAGTTCCAAGCTACTGGCTGTTAAATATGGAGTGCCACAAGGATCAGTAATGGGTCCTGTTCTGTTCTTACTCTATGTAAATGACCTAAACATAAGCTATGACAGCAGTAAAATATTTCAATTTGCTGATGATACGAGTAAGGTAATTACAGGAAACTCAGAAGAAACTCTTGTAAAAAACATAAAAGAAACCACTGACAGGCTAACATGTTACTTTGATGACAATGACTTAATAATAAACACTGAAAAACTGTAGCTATGGTTATACACACAGCACAAACAAAAAATCTGATATGAACCAATCTAGAGCTATACGGACAGACAATTGCCAAAACAGCCTGTACCAAATTTCTTGGACTTCATCTACAAGACAACTTGAAATGGAAAGCACATATTGAGCAGATGAACAAAAAATTAAGTACTTCTTGTTTTGTGCTGTGTACATTAAAAAATTGTACCAGCTACAACACCCTTCAGTGCGTATATTATGCAGTTGTACACTCTCACCTCCAGTATGGGATTATGTTCTGGGAAAATTCTGGAGATGCCATCAAAAGATTCAAAATTAAAAAATAAATAAAAAATAAAAAAAATAATAATAATGGAAGGGGTAGATAATCGCAAATCATGTAGACCATTGTTTCAAAAAAGGATGATCCTGCCACTTCCTTGCATATATATACTTGTAAATATAATGTATTTAAAGCAAAACTTACATACAAAAAGACCACTCATCACTCAAAATCACACAATACACAGCTATAATACAAGACAAAAATTGGATGTACATATTCAAAGCGCCAACACAAAGTTATTTCAAAACAGCCTTATCCACCCTGGTATCAAACTATACAATGCCTTACCAGATACCATTAAACGCATACAAAACATTGGTCACTTCAAATCTAAACTGCAGTCATACTAGGTTGATCACTGCTTTTACACAGTAAATGAATACCTACAAAACCAAATTTTTGTGTGTTTACCCAATGTAGTCTCATTCAGAAGAACATCTGTATTTCATCTCTCTTTATATAGCGTAACAACATTTATTTAAGTATTCATCAGTAACTGATATATTAATGTGTGTTATTATGTACAAAGGTATATTATATGTAAAACTGTTAATATTAACAAAAAAATCCAAATATCTCTTGCACATTGTGCAGCTGTAGATGAAAATGGACCAATAAATCAAATAAATCATACCAATGCAGAGGGCTATACAGTGTTTCCATTACAGCTATACATGACATGTGTCATTTCATAGGTGGCTCTCCCTTTGATAGTATGTGTTCAGCCAGTTACAGAGCTGGTACAGGTGGTGGTAGGAAGGTGCATAAGGCAAGTCCTATAGCATAAGTAGGCGCAGGGGGAAGGGGAGAGGGAAAAGAAACTATTCTAGGTGTGGTGGGCAAAATGTCAGACAGAATGGACCTCATTTCAGGGCACAATTTTAGAAAATCATAGTTTTGTTGAAGTGGCTGGTTAATACATTCAAGACCAGGATAGTACTGAATGATAAGATATGTACACCTAAGTTGTTTTTTGGAGGGATCAGCAGTACCAGAATTGAATGTGATGTCCTGGGAAATATGATTTTGAACTAGGATGGTGGGATAAGTATGCCCAGTGAAGACTGAATTGAGAATGATGGTGTATTGCTGTAAAGAGCCTGCATCTGAACAAATATGTTAGCCTTGAATTCCATGGCTGTATGAGAGGGAATGTTTGATATGGAAAGTAAGGCAGCTGTCAAAATGTAAGTACTACTGTTTGTTAGTAGGTTTAATGTGAAATGAAGGGTGTAGCTGGCCCTCGGTGTGGATGAGGTCAACACCAAGAAAAGTGGCATGGAATAGAACCTCATTCAATTTAACTGGGAGAATGTATTTAGATATTCCAAAAACTTTATCAGGTCAGCCACACCATGAACCCATACAGCAAAGGTGTCATCAAAGTATCTAAACCAACCCTTGTCTGTCACCACTGATGCCACCTTACTCTGTACCAACATCCCCTATGTACATGGTCTGTCTGCTGATGAACATTGCCTCAAGCGGCACTCACCACTGATGCCACCTTACTCTGTACCAACATCCCCTATGTACATGGTCTGTCTGCTGATGAACATTGCCTCAAGCGGCACTCACCTACTTCCAAGTGTATGACATCCCTCCTTCTCACCTTAATCAACTTCCTACTCATGAACTACTGTTTCAACTTTGAGGGGTGAACATATAAAAAAAAATCAGGTACACGGCCATGGAACCAGGAAGGCTCCTTCCAGTGCCAAACTTTTCATGGGTGCTTGGAGGGGGCTTTCCTGGGATCCATAAGCCTTCAGCCCCTGGTTTGGTTTAGATACACTGATGATGTCTTTGCCATATGGGCTCATGGTGTAGCTGACCTGTTTATATTTTTGAAATCTCTACATACATAACCTCAATTAAATTTCACATGGTCACATTCTGAATCCCACACCACTTTACTACATGTTGACCTCAACCTCACCGAGGGCCAGCTACACACTTTTATTCACATTAATCCCACTGACAAATAACAGCATTTACATTTTGACAGTTGCCACCCTTTCCATGTCAAACATTCCCTTCCATACAGCCTTGACATTTGAGGCGAACACTGCTCAAATAGTGCAGTAAGAATAATATGTGGTGTACACCCACGATAATTTTGTAGATGTCTTTTTAAATCCTTCACCACATAGAGGAAGCGTTTAGTCGCAGACAGACACAATGAAAATACTATTGTTTCTATTCCACCCTGGATTTCCCTCATGAAGTTTGTTGTACATAATCACTGGAGTTCAAACAGAAAAATGACATACATAATTACAACGCCAGGGAAAAAAAGGCATCTCCCCATTAATGTTGTATTTAGCACAACAAGGAATGCGCAATGCTACCACCAAAATATTTGATCACTTAAGCAATGATATAAGATGTCTGACAAACAGCACTGTTAAATTTGAAAACAAATTTCTCCTTGACAACCCCTGTTATTTAATAGAAGAATTCCTATTTTTGTAATGTGTAAAAGGTGGTGTGTAGGATTTACTGACTCACATCTGTATTATTGTTAAAGAAAAAAAAGAAAACAAAACTCTAGTAAATGATCATCATGTAACCATATGTACAAACAAATTTGTCATGTGAATAAAAAATGAGTCAATCCACATCATTATGATTAATCACAGAAATGATCCATGGAACCTGAAACTAACTAATAAATGATCACATTTGGCTACAGAATACAGAAATAAAGTGGTGCAATGTGCCAAAATGTTTATGATAACCGGAAGGACACTGTGCAGCTGCCAAACTTTAATAACTTCAGCAGATATTATTATCACATATACTCAATAAGACAAAAATTCTATAGAATATGAGAATGTGTTATTGCTCTCTTTGTATAAGTTAAAGTTTTCACAAGAAATCACCTCAACAGAAGTTTAATTCACTTTATAATTCCCTCATATCTTTTCTTTCTTAATGTGTTGTATCTAGACTGAGAATTACAACAATACAGAACAAATGTAATTAGGAACTATTTGCTTCTGTGTTATTTAAATATTACCTCATTGTTTAAAGCAATATTTTCTCTTATTGCTCTCTGAGTTGTAGCAGCAATTCTGGTTTGTGTTGCATCTTCAAAATCATTTGATAATTGCAGCAATCTAGTCTCCATTTCCTTCATAGCTCTGTGGATGTAAAATGCAAGTCCATACAGTCCAATGCATTATGAATTTAGTTGTCATTATACAATGGCACAATCCAAGTGGAGTACAACATAGTGAAGCTCATGTTTAAAAATTGTTTACAACATAGCAATTCTACATGAAGCTGTACTATTTTGAAAATTACACAAATGAACGAAAGAATATGAGGAATACAATGGTCAACAAAAGAAAATTGGAGCATTTTGAAACAAGCATTAGAAGAAGACATATATATACATCAACTAGGCTGTGACTAACACATCCTCTATTATATCCTTTCCCGTTGGAATGTTACTCCAGGGAGATACTAAATGTTCACTCTAAGAAGACTCTTAAGCTTGGTGACTGACAGCAGAAGCTGTGTCAATAGAAGTTGACTGATCATGGTTGTACCAATAGTGTTCATAATGCAGCCAACTTATCAACTTTAGCTAGCAGATGCTACTGAGTTAAGTGCATCTATGTACTTGTAAATGAAAGCAGATGCAACATAAAAATAGAAATATCATAGAAATATTATACTGCTTCAAGGTGAATGTTAAGCGGTTTTGATATATTCAATGAAGACACTTGAGGGAATATGGAATAGTTGTAGGTAAACAACTAGAATTCTCTCAGATACAGATTTATTCACACTTAGCTTCTACACAGATACAAGTCCGGAGGCTAACTGCCGTTAGCGTCCAACATCCTGCTCAAAGCCCTCTCCTCAAAGATAGCACACTTACGCACATAACAAATATCGATATTTATGGCACTCTACGCCACATAGCCCCCCCCCCCCCCCCCCAGGCACAGTATGGAGTACGTCCCTGTGAATGGGGGGGGGGGGGGGGGGTGAGAAGTTAGGAAGGTAACACACAGTTCTTCTGCGTCAGGCGGAAGCGGTCGACTGGTAGGAGACCGGGGGGTGAAACCCGGTACGTCGACGGTGAAGTCAGCAAGCGACGCCGGCGGCTGAAGACGACGTCCCGTCCTGGAGTGGAGGTGTAGCACTTCGTCAGCCGGCAGGCGGAGAATCACCTTGCCAGAAGGCCTAACAAAGGCACGCAAATTGCCACATGCAGCACTTCTGCTCAATTTAAAGCGGCGCACCACACGAGATTCTGCACTTCCTCCCTCAATATTGTCACACGCGAGTACCACACACACCGTATTGCCATCTACGACAACAGATAATTTATGTATGTCATCAGGGTGCACATGTGTTGTGAATTCTTCGATGGCACCTGTACGAGCAATGGTAGGGAGGCAGGGAGGTGTGGGAAAGCCATGGCAGGGAGAAGAATCTGCTAAGAGGGGAGTGGCAGGTGCACTGGACTGCACAGGAGACAATCTCGGGCGATCAGCTGACAGACGAGGGAGCGTGACCGAAGGCAATGAGGAGCCAGTGTGGATTGAATGGCGTGACAAAGAGCTGTCACACGAAGATGGTAACACAATGGTAGAATCCGAGTGGTTGGCAGTTCGACTGCGAGGGCTGTGGGGAGTGAAGCCCCGAAAAGATTGGCCACTCGAATTAGATGAACGCAGAGAGGGAGCAGTGCTCGGCAGAGAAGCACGCTGTGGAGAATCAATACCCGAATGCATGATGTGGGTAGATGGATGGCCGCTCAAAGCAGGAGTGGGAGAAATAGGGGCAGAATCAGGGAGGTTCACCTGAGGCTCAATGAAAGCTGGTTTCACTCGGTTGAGTGAGACCTTGATTACAGAGTCTTTTATGAGGAGATCCATTTTATTCTCAGAGCGTTTGATGACCTTGTAAGGACCTGTGTAGGGCGACTGAAGCGGGGCTTTGACTGAGTCGTCTCTGAGAAACACGTACTCACAAGAGTCTTGCGTGCGCGGTACATACATGCGCGGAGGTGTATGAGCAGCCGGAGGTGGCGGCTGAAATTTGCTGCAGTGCAAGCACACCCGCTCGAGAAGTGAAGGGAGTTCAGAGGGCCATGGAAGTGGGGTCAGAGTGACTAATTCTCCAGGCAAAACTAGAGGTTGGCCATACACAAACTCGGCTACGGAACCCTTGAGGTCTTCCTTGAAAATCGCACGAAGGCCAAGAAGCACGAAGGGCAGTGCCTCTGTCCATAGTGAGTCATGGCAACGCAGGGCAGACGTTAAGGTGTGATGCCATCGCTCGACAAGCCCATTGCTTTGGGGGTGGTATGCAGAAGTATGAATTTTGACGATACCACACATTTTACATAAGTCAGAGAAAACTGAAGGCTCGAATTGTCGCCCCTGGTCAGTGGTGAGGTAAAAAGGTGAGCCAAATCTAGAGATCCACGAATCTAAGAATGCTCGACTTACTGTCTCAGAGGTAATGTTCGGAATAGGCACAGCCTCAGCCCACCGAGTCATCCTGTCAATGGCTGTAAACAAGAAACGGAAACCCTTGGAGGGGGGCAAAGGGCCTACGAGGTCGACATGAACATGGAGAAACCAGCCTGGCGGTTGGGCAAAACAGCCAAGGGGTGGAGAAGTGTGCCTGGAAACTTTGTTCTGTTGACACACCATGCATGCCCTTGCCCAAGTCTGACAGTCATGGCGCATGTCTCTCCAGACAAACCGTTCAGCTACCAGACGGGTGGAAGCTTTGACACCGGGGTGTGCTAATGTGTGTAGTTTGTCACAGACCTGGCGTTGAAGGGGCTTAGGAATGAATGGCCGCAATGTACCAGTCGATTCATCACACCAACTAAGTCAGATATGCCAGGGAAAGTAGAGCGTACCGGTTGGAGACACGAGCTGTGGTCTGAAATTAACTGCATGGTATCGGGGTCTGCCGATTGCAGCCGAGGTAGGTCCGTTAAGTCAATTAAGGTTGTGACAGCACCAACACGCGAGAGAAAATCAGCGACCACATTGTCTGCTCCTCGGATGTAGCGAATGTCATTTGTAAATTGCAAGATGTAATCGATGTGACGAAAGCGTTGTGGGGGCGGATCAGCCGCAGGATTTTTTATGGCAGGAACCAACGGCTTGTGATAAGTGAGCACATAGAAATCTCGTCCCTCAACATCAGTTCTGAAGTGTCTTATGGCCTCGTAAACTGCAAGTAATTCTCTGTCGAATGCTGAGTATTTCTTCTGCGTGTTGTTTAGCTTTTTTGAGAAAAATTGCAGGGGGGTCATAACATCATCGTATGTCTGACTCAGTACTGCGCCGATAGCATTGTCACTAGCGTCAGTAGTGATAAATATTGTGGCGTCTGCCCGTGGGTGAGCAATAGTGACAGCGGAGGCCAACAGCTGTTTTGAGTTCATTAAATGCCTTGTCCATGTCTGGTGTCCATAGTACCTGGCGGGTGCCAGAAGTTTGTGGGCCAGCGAGAGCATCTGTGAGAGGAGCCTGCCCCGCAGAAGCAGCTGGCAAATGTTTCCGGTAATAATTAACTGTTCCGATGAACCTGAGTAATTCCCTATAGGTCTGAGGGCGTAGCATCTCGAGAACAGGCTTGATCTTGTCCTGTTGTGGTGTCAGACCGTCCGATGACACAACATAACATAGGAATGTGACGGATGACTGGTGCAATTGAGTCTTTTTATTGTTCAGTTCAATACCAGCGGCTGCTAAAATATCTGTCACGACTTGAACACGCTCCTCACTCTGTTCCAAAGTAGAAGCAAAAACCAATATGTCGTCCATGTATACGAAACAAAAGTCTAGATGGGATAAAGTTTGATTGATGAAACACTGCCACGTTTGGTGAGCGTTTTTCAACCCAAACGGCATAAATTTGTATTGGAACAGCCCGAAGGGAGTGGTTATGGCAGTCTTTTCAATATCCTCCAGAGCCATAGGAATCTGATGAAATGCGTGCTTACAGTCCAAAACAGAGAAGTACTTTGCACCTGCGAGCACATGATTGAAGTCTGCAATGTGTGGGACCGGACATTTATCAATGATGGTGCGGGCATTTAAACCCCTATAGTCTCCGACCATACGCCAAGTACCGTCTTTCTTTTGGTCAAACAGGATAGGACTAGGCCAGCAACCGGAAGAAGGTTCAATTATTCCTTTTTGTAACAGATCGTCCAATTGTTCTTTTGCTATTTTCATAAATTCCGGCTTGAGGCGGCATGGGCGTTGCGATATGGGCGGCCCATCGGTTAGACGTAACCGATGAACTGTGCCATTAGTGACTACTGCAATACGTGGCGCGGCACGACAGTCAGATGTCCGTGAAGCGGAGCAGGCAGTGGCGGACAGGCCAAGCTGTGGCGCTGAGGGCACGGAAGTACAGGTGTGCCACCCGCTTGTGGGCTGCGTAAAGGCCGCACACGTGTTAACATGGGCGAGGTTGGTACACTGGTTCTTGGTAGCGGGCCGTGCCGCTAAGAGCGCTGTAGGCATGAGTGGGCGTGGCCGAACAGCAGATGGCCGTAGTTCATTGCCACGAGCTTGGCAAGTTAATTTTACATTCGGAACGCAAGGAGCATGAGCACTCGGGCATACCTTATCATTACAAAAGGGGGTGCTGACACAGTTTACAGAGTTCACAACATTGTTGTTAACGTGCGCGGGCACGGGAACACCCGATTGGCATGGACTGACCTTGTCTGAAGCCGACGAGTTGTCTGCTTGTAGTGCCGCGAGGCGTTGTTATGTGGAGGCCAACTCGTGGTGTATGTCGCGGAGATGCAGCAGCATTTCCGTACATTCCATCCGCAACTTCAAAGACTTGGCGCACTCCACTAGCCACTTGTTTGTCCAAGATTGCAGCTCCAAGGATAGGTTTACACACTTCTTAGCACAGCACACATGTTTGGTGTTAGCCGAACTGTCACTCGGCGAAGCGAAAGGAATATGTTTGTTAAGGGGGGGGGGGGGGGGGGGGTAAAACACAGTATTTTGCACAAAATCTAGTGACAACTGATAGTGCTTGAGGAAATCAATTCCGAGAATAGGTTCTTCAATTGTTGACACTAGAAACGTCCACTCCAGCTTGCACTCGGGCGAAAGTTTCACTGTATACAAAGTGGACCCGAACACTGTAGGGTAGACAAGTTCACTGCACGAAGTACTGTTTTGTGTGGTTGCACTTTATTGGTTGCTAGGCGAACCAGCAGCAAAGAGATGTCTGCGCCAGTGTCTACCAGAAAACATACACCTGATCGTAAATCGCGAACATAGACTCGACCACACTTACTGTTATTGTCCGAAACGGAGTGCAACGTAGGATGGTGCCCGTTGTTTACATCGCAGGAGGTGGCACCGTAGCCTACCTGCGGTTGGAGTTTGGGTAAGAACACGGTGACTGGCATTTGCGAGCTTGCTCCCCAAATCTTGCGTGGAAGAAACAGTAAGGTTGGGCGGGCCTGTGCTCCTGTGGGTAGTTGCTAGGTGACGGAGTATGTGCCCCAGAGTCTTCCACAGAGGCCGATGCACTGTCGTTGCGGGGAGTTGAAGGTGCAGGCAGGGCGGCTAGTTTAACAAACTTGTTATTAGCAGCACCAGACAAGGGCGTGGCGTCAGAAAGCATCTTAGTGCGGTCACGTCCAGAATGCAGTGCATGGAGCTCACGTTGCCTGGCGGAGCATGCTCTGTCGGCGGCGCGTAAACGTTCATTTACTGGCCTATCTTCATACGCAGAGATTGCAGTCTGGACAGGCAAAGGCAGCTTTTCAGTCCGGATTTCTGCGAGCGTGTCATCAGGCATAGCTTGCTCATCGACGAGAAGACGGATGCACCGCCACAGCTGGGACGGAGACCTGTCACCAAGACGCTCTTCGTAGATGAGCTGTCGCACATTTTCTCTCCTGGTCTTAGAGACGCGCTCCAGTATCGTCCGTTTTGCCACAGCATACTACCCTGCTAGGGGGGGTGCTTTGACCAGATCGTAAATTAAATTGACGCGGTCGTGAAGATGGTTCATGAGGCAGGCGAAGCGTGCGTTGTCGTCCAAAGCACAGACATTGAATGTTTGCTCATCCAGGTTAAACCAGAACTCCGGGTGAGTGGGTTTGAAGTCTGGTAATTTTGGCAGATTCGGCACTGCAGTCACTGCGGAGGTGCACCTATTACTTCGGACGGAAGTAGAGCATGCAGAAGATTGCGAGTCCGAATTATTGGCTTCCCGTAATGCGGGAATCGCGAAATTCACTTGACGCTGGGGTGGCGGCTGAGAAGCGACGGACGCTCGAACGGTGTGAGGATCGTCGTCAAAATGTGCATTCTCATTGACGTGGTAGCTGAGAGAAGCCACAAGTGCTTAAGTACGCCGGTGAATGTCCGTTATGCACACGGTATTCACTCAACTGTGAGTGGTGGGGCTGGTTGTAGATGTTGGAGTAATTACTGTCCAGCACAGAATTGTTGACTTGATTAGAAGCAACACAAGGATCCCACACACGTCCACTAGGATGCACACTCGGTGTGATATTTGCTGTTTGGCGAGCATTGAACACCTGTTGACTAGCCGGCGAGGAAGGATACACACGTGGTGGGTACTGATTCGAGTTTGAATTTACTACTGGATTTTCCAAAGTACCAAAACCTCGCTCGACGCTATGAACTGTATTGAATTGTGTGTTCAACACAGGAGTAGGAATGTTCCAACCAACGCTCTGTGGAGAACACGTGGGAAGGTCCAGGCTAACAAAGCCAGAGTCCACGACCATTGGCGGTTGGAAGAAACTGGCGGCACTTGATGAATTCCACTGCATGTTCTGGCTGAAGGATTCTGAAGATTCTTGCGGCATGTCCACTACGACGGCAGGAGTGCTGGAGAGATGTTGCTGGAATCCGGGCGGCGGTGAATGCTGAAAGGCCATTGTCTGGAGCTGAACAAAGGCCCTCGCGATCGCGGAGAAACCCGACGCGATAGGCACGTAAATAACCTTCGGGCGGTAACTTGGATGCGTATTACACAAAAACGGGGTCACCAGTGAGGGAATATGGAATAGTTGTAGGTAAACAACTAGAATTCTCTCAGATACAGATTTATTCACACTTAGCTTCTACACAGATACAAGTCCGGAGGCTAACTGCCGTTAGCGTCCAACATCCTGCTCAAAGGCCTCTCCTCAAAGATAGCACACTTACGCACAGAACAAATATCGATATTTATGGCGCTCTACGCCACACACTCTTTGCACACAATACTGAATGCCAAAGATGGTAGTATTGGAAACAAGTGAGTATTGGTCCAAGGTCATATGCCATCTCCTAACTTCTATCAAAGCAGCAACTTGCATCAGCCACTGTGCCAAGAGTGTTCTTAGAGTGAACAATTAACAAGCATAATAACGTTAGAGGATTTTACAAAGTAGTAGAAAGGCGACATCAGACTGAAACTGGGAGCTTCTGGCATAGCACGTTCCCATCTGCTATGTCCTTTTAGTCCCATAAATAACTATTTCTCTGCTAATTTATATTATATTATATATGTTGACATTTAACACTACATAAAAATCTCAAGATCCTATTTATACTTGATTTCACTTACAGTTTATTATTCAGATGCTCATTTGATTGTTCTGATTGCATCTGTGTAATTAGTTTTAATTAAAGCACTGTTAATTAAAAGTTACAGTTAATTAAAATTAGCACTACAGTTTGCTACGTGCAAAAACCTATGAGCCAACAGCATAATTCCATACAGTACCTACAGCATTCAGAAGGTAAGCATTCCAACTTCCTTGTGAAGTACTGTAAATTACCTTAAACTAATTATCTTCTGAAATAATTATACTTCAAATTCCTAAGTTGCTCCACTTTCCATCACAGTTTTTGTCAGAACCACTGTTAGATTCTGAACTTTGACTACATATTTTTGCCACCTTAATTTTTCTCTAAAATTTGACAGCATTGATCAATTAACTCACTAATTCTTAATTTCAAGCTACTGGCTCTTAATTTGCAATATGATGTTGACACATATAGACAAGGGGATTCACAGTGTGTAAGGATAATAGTTCCACACATTTTTCTAATTTTTGACTAGCAACCTTTCGTATAATTAAAACTCACATAAGTTCTTTTAGTTCATCAAAAACAGTAAGTTCCAACCTAGCCAAACTTTAAAGCATTGTGTAGGTTTCAAAATAACAGTTTGTTTTTACACCTGTCTATATGTAGTTGGCCACCATCCAAAATAAGCATCCACAGTTCGCAGGTATATGAGCAACATCTATATCAACGAAAATAATCAATGTTTGAAGACATAATGTAATTAAATAGATAAGAAATCTACCTACCAAGTGACAGAGGAGAATATACATACAAAAGGTATTACGTATGCAAGCTTTTGCAGCCAGTTGCTTCTCCTTCTGGCTGAAGGTTTGAAGGGGAAGGAAGAGGGGTGAAGGAAAAGGTATGGTGAGGTTTAGGATGTTTTAGCAGTAATCTCTGTCTTTCATATTACCCTATCTTCCATCTTTAAGCTCTCAGGTCTTTAAATCTCATCTAGTACAGTTCCTGACAATGTCTCTCCTGCTCATCCCATCTGGTGAGTCTTCCTTGATGCGAGGTTCTGGGTGACTTTTCCGATCTCTACCTCTTTTCCTAAACCTCACCAGTCTGCTTCCTTCATGCCTCTTCCTTCCTCAACCCTTCTGCCAGAAGAAGGAGCACTGGCTGTGAAAGCTTGTATAAATAATATCTCTTATATGTGTGTTTTCCTGCTGCCACTTGGTAGGCAGATTTTTTCAGCCCTATTACATTATGAGTAACATCTATGTCAGATGTGCTCTTGTTGTTTACTCATACCACAATTATGAACATTCTGTACACAAAAAATATGTGCACCAACAATCACAAAACTCATGAACTTCAGTAGGTAGAATACTAATGAGTTATTTCTGTTATCTAAAAAAAATGAAAAGTTTGACTAATCTGTGTTGTGACGAACAAATATTGCGTAATGTTATTGTCATCAAAACCAATGATTGTTGAACTCTATGAAACTCATCATAGGATTGCTTAATTGAACTACCAATGCCAGACAGTGTTATTGTGGACTGTGACTATTTCTTATAAATGTTTATTTCGTGCCATGATAGAACACTTAAAATTGTGGATGGTGACTATTTTGTATAAATGTTTATTTTGTGCCGCGATACAACAATTAATTTCAGCACTGCAATTGCGGGGGTGATTTTGGACAGTTGTGCTAATACTTTTTCATAGTGTAAAAACTGGTTATATGTCACATGGAATATGCAAGCCTTTGTCAAACAATTATTCATACAACTGCTTTGGACACAAGTATGTTTGCATGATGTGTCACCCAATGGATACACAAAGGATATGACTGATCAACAACTTGTCTGTCACGATCAGCCAGCCATCACTGTTGACAATTTGTGAACTCACATACAAACTGTGCAGAGAAGATTCTAAAGAAATGTATCCCACCCTTCTTATATTCCATGCCATAACATTGAGAGACTCTGGCTACACATGGAGGTTTTATATTACAACTTTAGGATCATGTGGTCCACCCCAATAGCTGAACCGTCAGCACGTTGGAATGCCAAGCACGGGGGCCTGGGTTTGATTCGTGGTTGGGTAGGGAGATTTTCTCCCCTCAGGGACTGGGTGTTGTGCTGTCCTCATCATCATTTCATCACCATTGTCAATGTGGAAGTCGCCCAATGTGGCGTCGCACTCAATAAGACTTGCACTTGGCGGTCGAACTTCCTGACTGGGAACTCCCGGCCACTGACGCCATACGCTCATTTCCATTTCCAGGATCACGTGAAATTCTGCAATCACCATTTTTGCATTTTCATGCAATTAAACCTTATAGTGCACTTCCACATCAGCCATGGACCTTGCCACTGGTGGGGAGGCTTGCGTGCCTTAGCCATACAGATAGCTGTAATATAGGTGCAACCACAATTGAGGGGTACCTGTTGAGAGACCAGACAAATGTGTGGTTCCTGAAGAGTGGCAGCAGTCTTTTCGGTATCTGCAGGGGCAACAATCTGGATGAGTGACTGGTCTGGTGTTGTAACATCAACCAAAATGGCCTTGCTGTGCTGGTACTACAAAAGACTGAGAGCAAGGGGAAATTACAGCCATAATTTTTCTTCAGTGCATGTAGCTCGACTGTGTGATTAAATGATGATGGCGTCCACTTGGATAAAATATTCTGGAGGTAAAATAGTCCCACAATCAGATCTCTGGTTGGGGACTACTCAGGAAGATGTTATCAGGAGAAACAAAACTGGCGTTCTACGGATCGGAGCATGGATTGTCAGATCCATTGATCAGGCAGGTAGGTTAGAAAATTAAAAAAGTGAAATGCACAGGTTAAAGCTAGATATAGTGGGAGTTATGAAGTTTGGTGGCAGGAGGAACAAGACTTCTGGTCAGGTAAATACAGGGTTATATATACAAAATCAAGTACGGGTAATACAGGAATAGGCTTAATAATTCATAAGAAAACAAGAACACAGATAACCTACTATGAACAGCATATTGAATGATTCATTATAGCCAAGACAGACATAAAGCCCACAATAACCACAGTAGTACAAGTTTATATGCCAACTAGCTCTGCAGATGATGAAGAGATTGAAGAAATGTATAGTGAGGAAAAAGAAATTATTTATATAGTTAAGGGAAATGAAAATTTAATAGTCACAGGGGACTGGAATTCAACAGTAGGGAAAGGAAGAGAAGGAAAAATAGGAGGTGAATATGGACTGGGGAAAAGAAACGAAAGAGAAAACCTCCTGCAGAATTTTGCACAGAGCATAATTTAGTCATCACTGACACTTGTTTTAAAAATCATAAAAAAAGGATGTATATGTGGAGACACTGGGAGGTTTCAGATTCATAATGTAATGATAGGACACATATTTCAGAACCAGATTTTAAATTGTAAGACATTTCCAGGGGCAGATGTGGACTTGGGTCACAATTTGTTGGTTATAAACTGTAGATTATAGCTGCTGAAATTACAAAAAGGTAGGAATTCAAGGGTAGGGGGCTTGGATAAACTGAAAGAACCAGAGATTGTTGAGAGTTCCAGATGGAGCATTAGGGAAAGATTGACAAGAACAGGAGAAAGGAATACAAGATGAATGGGTAGCTTTGAGAGAGGAAATAGTGAAGGCAGTTGAGGATCAAGTAGGTAAAAAGATGAGGTCTAGTAGAAATCTGTGGGTGGACAACCCAAGAGATATTGAATTTAATAGATGAAAGAGAAAATATAAAACGCAATAAATGAAGCAAGCAAAAGAGAGTACAAATGTCTAAAAAAATGAGACTGACAGGAAGTGAAAAATGGCTAAGCAGGAATAGCTAGAGGGCAAATGCAAAGATTTAGAGGCATATATCACAAGGGGAAAAATAGATACCACCTACAAGAAAATTACAGAGAACCACCTGTATGAATGCCAAGAGCTCAGATGGAAAACTACAGTGGAACTTGGATTTTACATACTCCAATTTTATATTTTTTTGCGATTCTACAACATAAATTTGCAGCTCCTGTGAAAAATCCATAATATCAATGCTAAAAATTCCATGATTTTACATTTCTTCCTTGTAAGGTTTACCTCAGTTCTAAGTTTGTGCTCAATATCTGCCTTGACTTTGTCCTGTTTCCTTTCTATTGACATTTGATGTGATTGAATGAGTTTAAGTGGCACAAAAGACAGATGGTTGGCACCATGGGGATGGTTGACACTATGGGTGGTGGTGGAGTTAAGGAAATATTCTAGGCCATTATGGAGAGAGGAGACAGATGAAATGCTGATGTAATCCACAATCAGTGTTGCCAACACAACTTGCAACATTTAGCTTCATCACACAATCATGATACAACTACTGTTAGGTTGTAGCGGTAATGGAAAAATAAGACAGTCGATGTGAAGCATTCTGGACTGAGCCAATACATGACCAAAGGACCCAGCCAACACCTTTTCTTGTACCACTTATAACTCAGTCTCATCTTTTGCTTGTATTTCCAATGTACCGTATTCAGCAACAATATAAATTGTCAACCATTTAAATTCAGACACTGAATCTCAAGGAATATGCTTGGTCATAATCAAGGAAACATCACCCATTTCCAGCTAGTGAACTGTTATTGGCTGGCGACTTTTAAGTCACCCAATGGCCAGTGTAACCACCACCCCACACTGACACATGTAAAATGTTCTCTCCTACTGGGTGTGTGGAGAGGGGGAGTGGTCCTTCAATGTTTGGAGTGCAGGATGGTCTGAAAGCATTATGCAAAATGCTGAAAATATACTTTTCATACATATGATGTGCTATGACAGAGGTGTCACATGGAAATAGAACATGGGTTTTACTATAGCACAATTTAAAGACTTTCATGTTCAAATCTGACATGACACAGTTGCAACAACTATATACACTACTCATGTATATACTTTGAACCACACACACCACACACTGCAGATCATAAATATGGGCAGCAGTGATAAGTGGACATGAACTGAAACCACAGCACCTGAGCTTTCTTTAAAATGTACATTTTACACAATGTACAGAAATTCACTGATCTGACATTTAATAAGTTTGTAACGTCAACTAGGGAAGTAAACTATTTTTTTCATGTGTCTGTTTCTCTCATCCAACCTAAATAACACATTAATGGTGGTGAGCATAAGAAATGTGGCTCATAAGGAAAGCATTAAACAATAACAGGAATGGGGACAAAGTTTATCATTAACTAGATGTTCGCATTTATGCTTATGGTTTAACCACTTAGCTGCTGTGATTTTTTTGGTTTAATTCAACATGTTCATCAATTTTTGCTTTTTTTCTGGGCAAGCACAGGGGACAATCTCTCAAAAATGCGCATTTTCAACATATAATTTGTGGTCATAGCATGTCAGAAAATATCTCGATTACCTTGTACCCAGGTACCAATTTAAATTTTTTAATGAGTTTTTACTTGCTGTTACACATGTGATTTTGTAAGAACAAATGAAATTCATTACCACAAATTATTGTGTAAACATTATATTGTATGTTTAATTTCATTCACTTAGGCAGATTTTGTACAAATTATTGGAGAGGACTGTGATTTTTAATCATATATGTCAATTACAAATATTTTTGCTCATATTCTGGGGCGTTTTAACATTTTCCTCGATCCTGCATTTTCCTCAATTTTGTGTTTTTTAAGTCTGGACCACACGAAAATGTAAAACAGGGGTTTCATTGTAGTCCAAACCAAAAAAGAGAAAGCTGAAAGATGGGAGCAGTATGTAGAGGGTCTATACAAGGGAGATGTAATTGAGGGCAATATTATAGGAAGAGGACAATGATGAAGATGAAATGGGAGATAAGAGAGTGCTTGAGGAATTTGACAAAGCACTGAAAGGCCTAAGTCAAAACAAGGCTCCAGGAGTAGATAACATTCTGTTAGAACTACTGATAGCCTTGGGAAAGCCAGCCACAACAAAACTCTTCCATCTGGTGAACCAGATGTATGAGACAGGCAAAATACCTCAGACTTCAAGAAGAATATAATAATTCCAATTCCAAAGAAAGCAGGTGCTGATAGTGTGAATATTACTGAACTAACAGCTTGACAAGTCATGGTTGCAAAATGCTAACATAAATTCTTTATTGAAGAATGGAAAAACTGGTAGAAGCTGGCCTCAGGAAAGATCAGTCTGATTTTGAAGAAATGAAGGGATACATGAGGCAGTACTGACTCTAAGACTGCTCATAGAAGATAGGTTAAAGAAAGACAAACCTACATTTACAGCATTTGTAGACTTAGAGAAAGCTTTTGACGATGTTGACTGGAATACGCTCTTTGAAATTATGAGAGTGGCAAGGGTGAAATACAGGGAACGAAGTGCTATTTACAATTTGTACATAAACCAGATGGCAGTTGTAAGAGTTGAGAAGCATAAAAGGGAAGCAGTGATTGAGAAGGAAGTGAGACAGGTTTGTAGCCTATCCCTGATGCTATGCAGTAACTGAAACAAAAGCAGAATTTTGAGTAGGAATTAAAGACCAAGGAGAAGAAATAAAAACTTTGAGGTTTGCTGGTGACATTGTAACTCTGTCATAGACAGCAAAGGCCTTGGAAGAGCAGTTGAATGGAATGGACAGTGTCTTGAAAGGAGAACATAAGATGAACATCAAAGAAAGCAAAAAGAGAGTAATGGAATGTAGTCAGATTAAATCAGGTGATGCTGAGGGAATTAGGTTTGCTATTTGGGCAGCAAAATAACTGATGATGATCAGAGTAGAGAGGATACAAAATGTAGATTGGCAATGGTAAGAAAAGCATTTCTGAAGAAGAGAAATTTGTTAACATTGATTATTAATTTACCGTATTTTATGGACTATAAGACACTACAGACTATAAGATACACTCTGACTTTTAAGCAGTTTTTAAATAAATAAAATTTGTACCATTTATATCATTAGATTGGAAAACAAATTCTTAGTTTATAAAACCAAATTGACCTTTAAAATTCCTGAAAATTGTCATCTTCTAATTTTGGCCATTTTGCATTCAGTCATCTATTTGCACATTTAGTCTTCCTCATTTTGCTCAGGTCTCCTTTACTACCCCATCAGTCAAAAATGGTTTTTTCTGTTTGTGGAGGCCCGAAATGCTGCTCAGCTGTTCCGTTTCCATGTTCTTCTGCACATGCTATTACTTTCAATTTATAGCTTGTATTATATGAATACCTTTTATTTTTTACGATTACAAAATTATCTACTAACAAAAATATTGTACCGTTACTGGTAACACAAATCACTTTCCACTCAAGTTCACTGGCACCATAGACTGCAATGATGCATCATAGGCTAGACAGTGTCCTGGGTTTGTGATGGAGGGGCAGCAGGGAGACAGTGAAAGCAAGCTTGTGAATCATCATGCTGCTGCTGCCAGTCGAATCCAATGTTGTCAGATAGAGGTAGTTTCCCCATCGAATACATGGACATTTTTAAGACTGGTGGGAATGTTAAATCAAACTCTGGACATTTTTTTTATTAATTTTGAGTATATGATACACCAGAACTTTGGAGACAATTTTTCGGAGAAAAAAGTGCGTCTTATAGTCTGTAAAATATGGTAGACAGGTAAGTCACAAAACTAATGAGGTGATGCTGAATAGAGTTGGGGAGAAAAGAAATTTGTGGCACAACCTGAGTAAAAGAAGGGACTGGTTGGTAGGCTACATTCTGAGACATCAAGGGCTCACTAATCTAGTACTGGAGGGAAATGTGGGGGTAAAAATTGTAGAGGGAGACAACGAGATGAATACACTAAGCAGATTCATAAGGATGTGGGTTGCAGCAATTATTCGGAGGTGAAGAGGCTTGCACAGCACAGAGTAGCATGGAGAGCTGCATCAAACCAGTCTTCAGACTGAAGGCCATAACAACAGTTCATTTCAAGCATGTGTATCTTCCTTTGGCCTTTAACATTTACAGGCATTAATGTACAAAAAGAAAGGCAAACAATAATACAAGACTATATTTCTGTAACTTAATTAAAAATTGCAGCAGCACCAATGTGGTTTAAGTTTCAGCCAATTTTGTGCACACACACACACACACACACACACACACACACACACACACACACACACACACAACATATGAAAGTAGAAATCACTATTCTAGCCTTTGTAACTGTTCATTTTTTCTCCAGGAGGAAAATGGTACAGGCAGTGAAGGTTAGAAAGGTGGAGTAGGTACCTCAGTCCTCAGGCTGAGAATGACCAACCTATCATGAGGATATTATGAGACAAAGATGAAGGGTGAGGTGTGAGAGACAATATTAGTTCAAAGATAATACATTCATAATCACTGTGAAAGCTTTAATCCAGATATGGCAAAGGACAGAGTGAGAAGTAAAATGAATACAACAATTAAAAACTCGGACAAAAGCACAAGATGAGATGGGAAAGAAACCAAAGGGAGAGAGGGAGAGAGGAAAACAAGAAGACATGAAAAATATAAAAAGTGTTAAGAGTAAATCATTGTGTAAATTAATTCCCATCTCTGTAGTTTAGGGAAACTATTACCACGCAGGACAGTCCCCTGTGGCCCATATGGTGTACAAGAAACCCAGTCCCTTAAGTTATGCTGTACAACATGCCCAGTAACTGGATACTGGGTATTGCTATGATGGAAAGTACATATGCCAGAGAGAGACTAACGAATAGTATAAAAAGGGCAGTGTTTCATTCTTTCTTATAGCTGATGCACATAGTGTTGGAGGTAAAGATCGTCTCTGCTGTGTATTGTTAGAGGAATTGAATATTGTCTTAGAGAAGACCATGCATCTACATCTATACTCTGCAGATCACTGCCAAGTGTGTGGAAGAGGGTACATCTCATTGTACCAGTCATTAAAGCCTTTGCTCATTCCAGTCATGTATGGAGTTTGGAAAGAATGACTGCTTAAATATCTCTGTGGAAGTTGTAATTAGTCTAAACTTGTCTTTGCAGTCTCTATGGGAGTCATACTTAGGGGGTTGTGGTGTATTCCTAAATTCATCATTGAAAGTTTGTTCTAGAAACTTTCTAAGTACACTTTTACTAGATAGTTTGGGTCTATCTTCAAGTGTCTATCAATTCAGTTCTTTCATTCTTTCATCATCTTCATGACATTCCCTCATGGGTCAAACAAACCTGAGACCAGTCATACTGGCCTTCTTTGTATCTGATCAATATACCCTAAAATAGGACTATATTTGGTATGGATCCAACACATCTAAGCAATATTCTGAAATGGGATGCACAGATGTTTTGTATGCAATCTCCTTTGCAGACTGACTGCATTTCTCTCATATTCTACCATTAAACTGCAGTCTGCTACATGCTTTGCTTATAACTAAGTTATCATTCCATTTCATATTCCTACAAATTGTTACTGTCAAGTATTTGTATTCCAACTGTGGCTCACTGATAGTGTGGCCATAGGATAAAGTGAATTGTCAATTTTCGCAACACTTCAAAATCTTACCGAGGTCTGACTATAAACATTCTCACACTATGCTTCATTATAGATAACTGCATCATGTATGAAAAGTCTACTATCAATATTGTCTGCAAGGTCATTAATATGTAACATGATCAGCAGTGTGCCAACACACTTCCCTGGGACTCACCTGAAGTTACTTCTACATCTGTCAATGATTCTCTGACCAAGATAACATGCTGCATCCTTCCCATCAAGAACTTCTCAATCTAGTCACCAAACTTGCTTAACAGCCCATATGAATATACTTATAATCAAATAACTAGCATATCATTCTAAGTCAAATGCCTTTTGGAAGTCAAGAAGTACTGTACTTTGTACCTATCTGACTGCATTGATCCTTAGCTTTCAGGATCTCATGTGAGAAAAACGTGAGTTATGTTTCACATGATTGATGTCTTTGGAATCTGTGCTGATTGCCTCTGACATCATTCTGTTTGAGATATCTCATTACATTTGAGCTCAGAATGTGTTCTAAGATTCTAAAACAAATTGATGTCAGTGATATTGGATGGTAGTTCTGTAGGTCATTTCTGCTGATCTAGTAAGTGGGTGTGACCTGTGCTTTCTTCCAACCACTGGGAACAGTTTTTTGTTCAAGAGGTCTTCAGTACATTATGGATAAAACAGGTGCCACTCACCTGCAAATCTGGTATAGAATCTGATGGGGAATCCCTCAGGCCCTGGTGGTTTGTTCAATATTAATGACTTCAACTGTTTCTCAACATCACTGACACAAATATCTATTTCATTCATCTTTGCAGCAGTATGAGAATTAAATTAGGACACTACTTCTGGAATTTCCTTTGTGGAGGAACATTTGAAAACAGGTGTAAGCGTTTCTGCTTTAGCTTTGGTACTCTCAGTTTCAGTATCTGTCTTGTCCATGAGTGTTTGGTCACTAACTTTGGTGCCACTAACAGGCTTCACATTTGATCAGAATGTCATTGGGTTTTGTGAAAGATTTTTGATAATGTTCTGCCACCACACCCATTGAAGGCTACATGCATTGCCTTCTTGACAGCTAAATCATTTCATTCAGCATCTCTGTATCTATAGCCCTTTGATTTGTTTTACACCTGTCATGCAGCAGTTTTGTTTCTTCAGAAGTTTCTTTACAGTGACTGCATATTGTGGAGGGTCCCTTACATCAAAAACTATTCTGCTTGGTCTCTATCTATTTAGTTCATAATCAACTATTCTTTGCTCCAGACTGAACGCTGAAAGGCATAATCAGTCTTAAACGATGATGATGATGATCATCATCATCAACTATTCTTTTAAACATGAGCCATAGTTTCTCTACATGCTCCTGTCCTAAGATGAAAGTTTCACATTCCTCAGTGAGATATGACATTTCATTTGCTACATGTACAAGACTCACACGTTCATGGGTATTGCAAAGCTGGAAGTAATGTTTGAATTGATATTAGGCAACAGTGTTCATTGATATTTGGGCAATGTTTGGATTTTTTTATATTCAGCCATGCAAGTCACACAGGAATGCACTATTGTATACTGCTAAAAGTGATGCCCCATCTTTATTGAACTGTAATTCAATTGATTGTAATTTATTGTTTGCCTTTGTAACCAGATGAATTGTATGTCTGAGATCAACTACACATATCTTTTCCTGATATCTAACTGGAACTGCATTCAATTTATTGACAAGTATTTTAAATCATTCCAGTTATGGAAGTGAAATGTAATTGATTTTTGAGTCCATGTGATTTGGTATATGGCGACGGGTCGAATGACGTAGTTAACTGTTACGATGCATCTTTTCATTTAAAAACAAGGTAAGGGAATCACAATTATATTTCTATGGAGACAATGATAGTGGTAAGGTCTTTTTTTACTGAAAAAGTATTTTTACAGAAGCAAGAGTTGCTTATGCCTTACTGTAGTGTATTTGGATTTGGTGGCTGCAGTCGCAAAGTACACTAAATGGTAACATCGCAAGTAGTTCTTCCACATCTGGGAGCATATTGTCAATGGATGGATAATTACAGTTAATTTTAAAAATAAGCCAGGAGTTGTGAATGATGTTCCTTCCTGATTCATCATGAATTACAATCATTTCAGTGTCACCGTCCTAAGGCAATCTATTCATCGGCCGTCTACAGAAATCCTTCCTAAACACCCAGAATCCTAAACCCCTCACCTGGTTCAGGTTCATTGATGACATCTTTGTGATCTGGATTGAGGGTGACGTCACCCTATCCACATTCCTCCAGAACCTCAACACCTTCTCCCCCATTCGCTTCATCTGTTCTTACTCGACCCAACAAGCCACATTTCTTAGAAGTTGACCTCCCCCTTAAAGATGCTACATCAGTAACTCTGTCCATATCAAATCTACTAACCACCAGCAATACCTCCATTTCAACAGCTGCCACTCGTTCTATGCCAAGAAGTCCCTTGCATATAGCCTAGCCACCCGTGGCTGTTACATCTGCAGTGGATCTTGGACCTACTGATAACAAACAGACCCGAACTTTTCGACTCTGTATGTACAGAACAGGGAATCAGTGATCATAAGGCCGTTGCAGCATCCCTGAATATGGAAGTTAGTAGGAATATAAAAAAAAGGGAGGAAGGTTTATCTGTTTAGCAAGAGTAATAGATGGCAGATTTCAGACTACCTAACAGATCAAAACGAAAATTTCTGTTGACACTGACAATGTTGAGTGTTTATGGAAAAAGTTCAAGGCAATCGTAAAATGCGTTTTAGACAGGTACGTGCCGAGTAAAACTGTGAGGGACGGGAAAAACCCACCGTGGTACAACAACAAAGTTAGGAAACTACTGCGAAAGCAAAGAGAGCTTCACTCTAAGTTTAAACGCAGCCAAAACCTCTCCGACAAACAGAAGCTAAACGATGTCAAAATGTAAGGAGGGCTATGCGTGAAGCGTTCAGTGAATTCGAAAGTAAAATTCTATGTACCGACTTGACAGAAAGTCCTAGGAAGTTCTGGTCTTACGTTAAATCAGTAAGTGGCTCGAAACAGCATATCCAGACACTCTGGGATGATGATGGCATTGAAACAGAGGATGACACGCGTAAAGCTGAAATACTAAACACCTTTTTCCAAAGCTGTTTCACAGAGGAAGACCGCACTGCAGTTCCTTCTCTAAATCCTCGCACAAACGAAAAAATGGCTGACATCGAAATAAGTGTCCAAGGAATAGAAAAGCAGCTGGAATCACTCAACAGAGGAAAGTCCACTGGACCTGATGGGATACCAATTCGATTCTACACAGAGTACGCAAAAGAACTTGCCCCCCTTCTAACAGCCGTGTACCGCAAGTCTCTAGAGGAATGGAAGGTTCCAAATGATTGGAAAAGAGCACAGGTAGTCCCAGTCTTCAAGAAGGGTCGTCGAGCAGATGTGCAAAACTATAGACCTATATCTCTGACGTCGATCTGTTGTAGAATTTTAGAACATGTATTTTGCTCGAGTATCATGTCGTTTTTGGAAACCCAGAATCTACCATGTAGGAATCAAAATGGATTCCAGAAACAGCGATCGTGTGAGACCCAACTCGCTTTATTTGTTCATGAGACCCAGAAAATATTAGATACAGGCTCCCAGGTAGATGCTATTTTTCTTGACTTCCGGAAGGCGTTCGATACAATTCCGCACTGTCGCCTGATAAACAAAGTAAGAGCCTACAGAATATCAGACCAGCTGTGTGGCTGGATTGAAGAGTTTTTAGCAAACAGAACACAGCATGTTGTTATCAATGGAGAGACGTCTACAGATGTTAAAGTAACCTCTGGTGTGCCACAGGGGAGTGTTCTGGGACCATTGCTTTTCACAATATATATAAATGACCTAGTAGATAGTGTCGGAAGTTCCATGCAGCTTTTCGCGGATGATGCTGTAGTATACAGAGAAGTTGCAGCATTAGGAAATTGTAGCGAAATGCAGGAAGATCTGCACCGGATAGGCACTTGGTGCAGGGAGTGCCAACTGACCCTTAACGTAGACAAATGTAATGTATTGCGAATACATAGAAAGAAGGATCCTTTATTGTATGATTATATGATAGCGGAACAAACACTGGTAGCAGTTACTTCTGTAAAATATCTGGGAGTATGCGTGCGGAACGATTTGAAGTGGAATGATCATATAAAATTAATTGTTGGTAAGGCGGGTACCAGGTTGAGATTCATTGGGAGAGTCCTTAGAAAATGTAGTCCATCAGCAAAGGAGGTGGCTTACAAAACACTCGTTTGACCTATACTTGAGTATTGCTCATCAGTGTGGGATCCGTACCAGATCGGGTTGGCAGAGGAGATAGAGAAGATCCAAAGAAGAGTGGCGCGTTTCGTCACAGGGTTATTTGGTAACCGTGATAGCGTTACGGAGATGTTTAACAAACTCAAGTGGCAGACTCTGCAAGAGAGGCGCTCTGCATCGCGGTGTAGCTTGCTCGCCAGGTTTCGAGAGGGTGTGTTTCTGGATGAGGTATTGAATATATTGCTTCCCCCTACTTATACCTCCCGAGGAGATCATGAATGTAAAATTAGAGAGATTACAGCGCGCACGGAGGCTTTCAGACAGTCATTCTTCCCGCGAACCATACGCGACTGGAACAGGAAAGGGAGGTAATGACAGTGGCACATAAAGTGCCCTCCGCCACACACCGTTCGGTGGCTTGCGGAGTATAAATGTAGATGTAGATGTAGATTAGTGGTCCCTCTCGAAATGCACCGATGTTTTTGACAAGGCCTTTCCAGACCATAATTATCCACCAAACTTTGTACAAAAACTGTGCCTTATCTTTGCAGTCACCCAACATGACCCAAAGTCTCACCATCTGGCCACAGAGGAGCATTCCCCTCGTAACTCAGTAACACCCAAGAATGGAGCAACTGAATTACATTCTCGACCATGGTTCTGATTATCTCAATCCACCGATGCTAACAATATATTCATCCATCCCTACAAAACCTCATGGCTCATATCCCTGTAATAGACCTAAATACAAGACCTGTCCCATACATCCTCCCACCACCACATACTTCAGTCTGGTCACAAACATCACCTATCACATCAAGGCAGGGCTACCTGTGAAACCAGTCATGCAATCTACAAGCTAAGCTGCAACCACGGTGCTGCATTCTATGTGGGCATGACAACCAACAAGCTGTCTGTCTGCATGAATGGCCACTGACAAACTGTGTCCAAGAAACAAGTGGACCACACTGTTTCTGAGCACGCCATCCAACACTACATTCGTCATTTCAGTGACTGCATCACAGCCTGTGCCATGTGGATCCTTTCCACCAACACTAGCTTTTCTGACTTGCACAGGTGGGAACCCTCCCTGCAACATATCCTATGTTCCCATAACCCTCCTGGCCTCAACCTTTGTCAGTCATTGTCCTCATCCATTTAGCCCCTTCCCTGTTACTATTCCAGCACTACACATCCCTCTATTCAACCAACACTTCTAGTTGTTTTATTTCACTCATTTTCTGTTATCCCCACCTGTCTCCCCCGCCTCCTTCTAACCTCCCAACTGCACCTAGCTGCCCTACCCTCTCTCCACCTCATCCCTGCAGACTCCCCCACCCCTACCCTGGTATCCCTCCACCTCCCCACCCCAGCCTCCTCCTTACCACCCCAGTTGCCTCTCTGGTTATGCGCTGCTGCTCCTCTTAATCTGGCTTCAGCTGCCAGAGACTGTGGTCATGTGTGTGTTGAGTTGTATTTGCATGATTGTGTGTGTGTGTGTGTGTGTGTGTGTGTGTGTGTGTGTGTGTGTGTGTGTGTGTGTGTGTGTGTCTATTTTTGACAAAGGCCTTGTTGGCTGAAAGCTTATTTTATGACAGTCTTCTTGTGCCTATCTGCAACTCAGCATTTCTGCTATATGGTGAGTAGCAACTATCCTTTTCATAATGATGAATCATTTTGATTTGTTCTTCATTAGAACAATCAATTCCATTCATCACTTTAACTACTGATAACTGTCAAAAATTCCTTGAATACCAAGAAACAGCACAAAGGAGTAATGAAGGCTGTCACATCACTGCATTTCATAGCACAGGCAGAAGATGAACACAGAACAACACTCATTACTAGTAGGTATTTTCAGCAGGAGAGCCTGCACTGAATGTCTACACACACAACACGATGCTGTACCCCAAGACAGAATGAACACAAATTCTGTAAAGAAGACACTTACAAACACTCTGTACCAGCTTTTACAGAAAAACAATCCCTTCCACCTATTTAGAGAACTGGAGTTCAGTAATGAGGAGGATGGCAATCTGATCTGTCAGTGTGAAATTTTTAGAGTCATCAAAAGGGAAAATAGAACTCTCAATGCATTGGGCAAGACTTCCCACCTGGAAGTGGATTGTCAGTAAAAATGTGGAAAGCACATGTGGAAACCTTAACATCAAAGGTTTGTTTCCAGACTGGTGACAACTAAAAATACACAGAGATAACATAAAGATCAAAAGTACCGAGTTTTGTACTAACTGAAAATAAGTCATCAAGATGTTCCACAATACAAAACTCTTCATTCACTAAACAGACAGCAAAATGCTGTAGCTGATGAAAAAAAGGTTCAGAATAATAGACAATGTAAGTCAACAGATCACGAATCATTAACATTATCAGCAAGATATCAGACTCACTTAGATATTAAGATATCTGTCACATCAAAGACATGAATAAGCAGTTTTTATGTCCTGAAGTAAAAAATGGAAAATTCCAATAAAACAATGAAATTAATTTCTTCAAAGTAAACAAAACCTGGACATTAACAGATTCTCCTAAAACTCAACAAGCCATTGATAATGGTTGGTATTATAAACTCAAATACTCTAATGGTGATATGACTTGACAATTCAAAGTAAGATTTGTAGCAGGGATCTCAAGCAAACTGTAAGAATAGATAGCATAAAACCTGAAGTTCAGTGACCAGGTTTGGGTCAGTATTGATTGTACTACCATTGCATATTCCAGAAACATATGTCTTGAGCAGCTTGGTGCTCAGACTTATTATATTAATGAAAATTTATCAGAAAGTATTCATATGAGTCAATAACAAGTTTTGAAGATGAAACTAAGCAATTGTGTAAATTGCACTGAATCTTTTTTGGCCTGAAACAAGCTTTTAGGTCCTAAAACCAACATTTTACTGTACATTTATATAAATTTTTACTCACCCAACAAGTGTAGACACATCTATGGTCACCCTACAGGATGCATTAATTTTGACTATACATGTTCATAGTGCCATGACAGCTGTTAATCATCCTGTTACAAATAATCTCCTATTAAGTGAAGTATGGGGAGAATATGATGTCACATCCAGAAATTTGGGTATTTAATTTGCCTGCAGGCAGAACATTTAGCAGGTGTTTCTACACATATCAAAAAAAGTTTTGCATCACCTTGGTTATGAGAGTTCTGGAACCTTTACAGAAAATTGGAATAGCGATCAACATAAACATCATTTCTGCCCTTTTTATTGCTCATGAAAACTACACATTGCATGTTGTACCACCATACAGCGAGACCTTCAGAGGTAGTGGTCCAGATTGCTGTACACACCGCTACCTCTAATACCCAGTAACACATCCTCTTTCATTGATGCATGCCTGTTTTCATTGTGGTATACTACCTACAAGTTCATCAAGGCACTGTTGGTCCAGACTGTCCCATTCCTCAACAGCGATTCGGCGAAGATCCCTCAGAGTGATTGGTGGGTCACAGCATCCATAAACAGCCCTTTTCAATTCATCCCAGGCATGTTCAATAGGGTTCATGTCCGGAAAACATGCTCTTCACTCTAGTCAAGCGATGCCGTTATCCTGAACGAAGTCATTCAAAAGATGTGCATGATGGGGGCACGAATTGTCATCCATGAAGATGAATGCCTCACCAATATGCTGCTGATATGGTTGCATTATCGGTCAGAGAACAGCATTCACGTATCGTACAGCCGTTACTGTGCCTTCAATGACCATTAGCGGCATACCTTGGCTCCACATAATGCCACCCCAAAACAGCAGGGAACCTCCACCTCGCTGTACTCGCTGGACAGTGTGTCTAAGCCGTTCAGCCGGACCAAGTTGCATCCAAACACATCTCCGACAATTGTCTAGTTGAAGGCATATGCGACACTCATTGGTGAAGAGAACATGACACCAGTCCTGAGCGGTCCATTCAGCATGTTGTTGGGCCCACCTGTACCATGCTGCATGATGTGGTGGTTGCAAAGATGGACCTTGCCATGGACATTGGGAGTGAAGTTGCACATCATGCAGACTATTGTACACAGTTTGAGTCATAACACGACATCCTGTGGCTGCACGAAAAGCATAATTCAACATGGTGGTGTTGCTGTCAGAGTTCCTCCGAGCCATAATCCACAGGTAGCGGTTATCCACTGTAGCAGTAGCCCTTGGATAGCCTGAATGAGGCATGTCATCGACAGTTCCTGTCTCTCTCTATCTCCTCCATGTCTGAACAACGTCACTTTGCTTCACTTCACTCCGAGACGCCTGGACACTTCCCTTGTTGAGAGCCCTTCCTGGTACAAAGTAGCAATGCGGACACAATCAAACTGTCGTATTGACTGTCTAGGCATGGTTGAACTACAGACAACACGAGCTGTGTGGAATAACTGGAATTGATCGGCTGTCAGATCCCCTCTGTCTAATAGGCACTGCTCAAACAGGGTTATTTACATCTTTGGGCAAGTTTAGTGACATCTCTGAACAGTCAAAGGGCTGTGTCTGTGATACAATATCCACATTCAATGTCTATCTTCAGGAGTTCTGGGAACCGAAGTGCTGCAAAACGTTTTTTGATGTGTGTATTTTCTATTTCACTAAAGCCCTACTACTAAGATAGATTCTATGCCACTTCAAGATGGAGGATGTTAACCCTGTAGCAGTACCAGCAGATCCTCCTCATCCAAATAATATGTGTTGACATGCACAAAAATGGACATGTTCAATGTACCATGCAATTAAGCCACGAGTAGTCTGATCCATTAGTCAACAGAAAGCCCGCTAGACATTACTTTGTAAGTTAACAGTATCAGTCGGTATCCTGAGAAGCCCATGAAGATTAATTGGTGTGTCACAAAATGGTAATAAAGCAGACTATCTGATCAAAAGTATCTGGACACCTATTAGTGGACATTAATATCAGATGAGTCCACCATTCACCTTTATAACATCTTGATCTCTTCTGGGAACACTTTCATTGAGGTATCTGAATGTCTGTGGAGGGATGGCAGCCCATTCATCCTCAAGAGCCAAAAGCAGAGAAGGTAATGATGTTGGATGCTGGGATCTGAAGGGAAGTCAATGTTCTAATTCATCCCAAAGGCATTCAATTGGGTTTAGGTAGAGACTCTGAGTAGGCCAGTCTACTTCAGGAATGTTATTGTGCACACACTGTAACACCATAATTAATACTGTAAATACTTTGTACAGATTAATTCTGTTAAATGTCAAGTATGTGTTTTTCACTATGCAATGTTATATATAAAAACAAAGATGAGGTGACTTACCGAACAAAAGCGCTGGCAGGTCGATAGACACACAAACAAACACAAACATACACACAAAATTCAAGCTTTCGCAACAAACTGTTGCCTCATCAGGAAAGAGGGAAGGAGAGGGGAAGACGAAAGGAAGTGGGTTTTAAGGGAGAGGGTAAGGAGTCATTCCAATCCCGGGAGCGGAAAGACTTACCTTAGGGGGAAAAAAGGACAGGTATACACTCACACACACGCACATATCCCATGGATATGTTCGTGTGTGCGAGTGTATACCTGTCCTTTTTTCCCCCTAAGGTAAGTCTTTCCGCTCCCGGGATTGGAATGACTCCTTACCCTCTCCCTTAAAACCCACTTCCTTTCGTCTTCCCCTCTCCTTCCCTCTTTCCTGATGAGGCAACAGTTTGTTGCGAAAGCTTGAATTTTGTGTGTATGTTTGTGTGTCTATCGACCTGCCAGCGCTTTTGTTCGGTAAGTCACCTCATCTTTGTTTTTATATATAATTTTTCCCACGTGGAATGTTTCCTTCCATTATATTGATATCACTATGCAATGTCTTTGATTTATTGTAATGAAGTGGAAAGTTGTGTAAAGTGTTTTCTCTTTACTATCTAAATTCATTGTATTAACTGGAAGAAAATGAAATGTAATTATGTGGCTTTTGTGTTGACACGTTAATGTATTTAAATATTGAGTTTTTTTAAAAAAGATGTTTATTTACAACTAGGTACAAGCTGGTTTATACCTAGGGACTTGCATTGTATAAAATGAAAAGCAACAATACTTCCCATCTGCAACATACGTGAGTTGGCATGTGCCAAAATGTAATTGGTGCAGGCTAAAAGGTTGAATAGTAGGCTGTCAGCAGCTAGCTACTGGACAGTCTGGTCTGAGCACCAAGTGCAAGTGCAAGTGCCGAGGGTGGCATCCAGTACCTGGATTAATATGGGAAGGCCTTGGATGTGTGTACAACTATAAAATGGTGCTATATTATTGAAGAAGGCCCTAATGTTGAAAGTATCGTCACCAAGAAGAAGATAATAGAGCAAATTACATCCAGAGGAAAGACCAGGTAGCCACTATGTACTCACCACCAATATTGTACCATCGCTTCAGCAAATCTAAGAGGTCAGTGCATTTAAGTGTTGTTTAATTTGTAATAATAGGGCAAATTCTGTGAAACTTGTGTCCAATCCTTGATTTGGTTCCTCTCATGATACCTCTTAGGATCCACTCCACATAAATACTGACATCCAAGAATCTTGTGTGTTAAAAACTGATGAAAATGAATATCTGTTTATTTGCATAATTCTGAATGCAAAAAGATATCTAGAGATGCTGTGGTTTCAATTGAAGTTAAGGGAGGAAGCTATTGTTACATTTATGAAAACCTCCATAGTGATTGATTTGCTTTATTTCAAAGTGTTTGTGCTTTAAAGATAAACTGCATTAAATTCTGTTAGTGAAAATTACTGGTTGTGTTAATGGCAATAAGACAGCATGTTGTCTCGAAGTTAGTTAGAGTGTAAATGCACTTGAAGTCTTATTTAAAATTATATAGAGAAAATTGCTGGCATTAACCATTTTAAAAACCATGCAAGGTGAGTGAAATTAGTGAAAGAATAATACTAAAATATGCATCTTACAAATTGTCTCAGAAAAGTGTGTTTAGTTTGTTTTATAGAAATGGACAGTTTAAGGGTCCGCAATTTTGATTTGCTTAAAATGAATAAACCTATTTGAATAATGAATATACAGGGTGTATACACAGACAAGGAAAAGAAATTCCCAGATTTTTCCCGGATCTCCTGGTTAAAAATTCTTTTTCTCCCGGGTGAAAACACACTTTTTCTGTGTTAAATGACAGTATACTTTCCCTTGGAACTGTAAAACATATCATTTGAATGGATATGGTTTTATACAGCAGTGTAGAATTTCCCGGCACTTTAGAAAATGAAACTCAGGGCGAAAAACACGTTTTGGGAAGATCTCTGATGTGCAGCAACATGTACGCTGCATATTTTCATATTACGAAAGTATAAATTTGAATTCCACCAACAGGAAAATTTAATGGTTTAAATTAATATACATAGTGTTGCTACAAGAAAAGCAAAGCTTTCACATATAATATTTGTCTTGAAGATTAATAAGCTACAAGAGAAGCCTAGCTTACACTTGTAATGTTGATTTGTTTAGCGCATGGTACACTTTAAGATATATCACACTAACATGCCAGTAAAATTTTTAATACTGACATAAATCTCTGATCTTCTAGGCTAGAAATTCTTCTAAATGGCTCGTCATAAAAGAGTTGGTTTTTAAAAGAGATTTAGGAAATTCATTGTACATTTTCGCACATAGTTCATCTTGTGTGAAAGGAAATTTATTTTGAAAATAACGCTTTTCGAACAACAACTCACAATATTTTCCCGGGACTTGTTAGAAATAGATTCATTTCAGCAGTTGCCCGACAGCGCCAGATAAGAGGCGTCACCGCACTTGCGCAGCTATAGTGACGGAGGAAGCCCGTATGTTCGTACGTGTAAAACATTAAGTCATAAAAGAAACAAGACATCAGAGGATACTCCAGAGTGTCAGAATTTCGTGAACCATACTAAAATGCATAGTTTGCCTTACAGTGCACATTCTTATGTCCAGATGCCCAATGACGTAGGCCTTGGCCTGATATGAAACTTTTCAGTGTGGTTTTCGGGACGTAAATTTTCTTCGAGTACCAGTACTGTATTATCTCATGTTCTGTTCTTTGTTATGGCATAATGCCATACATGCTAGAAGATGAAAACGTGCACTTGAAACACAGCGAACAGTTGAAACTAGCCAATAGTATGGAATTAAACACTGCCTCAGCAGGAAACCATAATAAAAGCCAAATTTCTCAAGCAAACCGACAAAAATAACTTTATTGTTCTGCAAGGTGATTAATGCTTGACTGTCAGAAAGGTGGAAATAAAATAAAATCTGAAACTAGTAACATATTTTAGCCTTCTGTAATTATGTGAATATATTTTAATTCACTTGATAGCTTCCATCACAGAAATCTGTCTTGTTTTCATTTGACGTGAGAGCAGTAAACGAAGAGGAAACAGAAAAATCACGAAATGTAAACACAGGTCACGTGGAGACTACCCCCCCACCCCCCCGCCCCCACTATAGCGCACATCTTTTTGAAGAGTGTGATACATAAAACATATATATCTTCGAGGAAATGTAAGACACGTTATTTGGTCTTAAGTGTGCACTGCAGTGCCACGCCTCTTCAAACAACATTCTTATAGCGCACATCACTGTATTTCGCTCTGTGGAACTCAAGCGAGTATATTTTGTAATGGATGCCATCAAACTATTTCAGGACAGTGGAAATTAATATGTCCTGTAAAGCCTATCCTGCTCCCAGTCGGCCGGTTTGACATTCTGCCCAACCCCTCATAATTAATACTGGACATTGTAACCAGGAGAACAAGTACTCTTCAGAAAATCAGGACTCTTTATTGCCTATTAGCTAACGACTTGCTCTTCTGTGTAACATAAAATTAAATATAGGATACCTAAAACCAGTAAATACATAAGACAGGCAAGCCAGTACACATTTCTTCAATCCTTAGGTCCTAGTGATTTTTCTCTCTACTCTTGCTAAAGCTTTACATGTCATTCTTTCCTTTCTGCGAAAGAACTATTACCTCATCAAAGTTCATCAAACGTTTTGCTACGTGAAAAATGGAAATATACTGAAAAAGCTGTTAATACAATTCGTGCTCCAGACTGGTGTGGTTTCTCAATCTGATTATGTCTATTTTGTCACTGTGTGCTGAATAAAACAAAATAGGCCTTTCTAATATTGCAGCAATTGTAACATACACCAAATAAGCGACACTGTTTCGGCAATAATGATCATTTTTATAATACAACAAAATAATTCACCAAGTACCAATACGAAATACCTATTTGGCCTACTACAAGCAAAAAGCTTTACGTTAGGAAATAGTTACACATTTCATTCATGCGCTCCAGTTTCTCATGCACGAGACCAAAAAATAGAACAAATTTTTTGTATAAATTTGGAATCGTCATATTCTTCCATAATTTGTGTGATTTCCCCATTTCTTCTCCTTCTAACAAACAGTCTTATCATCACTAATTCTGTAACTATTCCTACCACTCTCAAAACTCATTCTCCAGTTAACTTTACTACCTCTGCCACAATCACCAGTTTAGTTATCCAGAGATTATTCTCTGGTTAGTTGTTATTATGAGTCTCCGGTTAGTCATTATTATGAGTTTGTAAAATGCGTTTCCCGCGCTACTTCCAGAATGGAACTTAAACAGCTGCTAGCCAGGGACTGCAACTGACCCTGTCTAGTGTAGCGATCTGGCCAAAAATTTTCTGTCAAAATTTCACTTTCTTGGATATACCGAGAAGATAATATGTAATCTTTCTTACCTGTTATTCCTGTTACTCATTTATTTCCACTCTGGTAGTCTGAATCTATGGATTTCATTAGTAATTATAACAACGCTGAACATTCGCAAACCGAATCAACCACATAAACAAGCAGCAGTTGGCATTCTCCGGTTTGGTTTTATTCCGCTCAGCTCATAAAGCCCCATCCTGTTTTGTATGCAGGAAAGTTTGTTTCTAGATGTGACGACGATTCCCCTGGCAGAGGCATCACGTACAATATGCATGCATTCAAAAATCAACTTATAATTCCCACCCGGTTCAGATACCCCGGTTTGCCCTCAGCCCCCACTAGATCTGGGCCTACTGCGCATGCGTGAATCTGACAGCTTTGGCACGCCAGTAAAATTTTTCTGGGTACCATGTGGCTGGTTGCTGCTACTGCTACTTCCACAACCAACAGCCACATTTCTGTAGCCAGAAGTGGGAAAAGCTACTAAAAAGCCTTTGACACATTCTGCTGTTGACAGACACTTGTATGAGCACTTTGTTATTTTATATGGCGCATTTCCTTTTCAATTTAAGTTTTATTTTCATTTTTTTCTCTCGTTCATGTTTTAACGCTGCAGTATTATTCTGCAGTAGCAGGATACAGTAATAGCCTTTAGTTAGAGTATCGGTTCTTACCAGTCAAAATTACAAAAAATTAACTGAAAACTTAATCAACGAAAATTTCCCGAAAGTCTAAAAAATTCCCGGGTTTTTCCCGCTTTTCTCCCAGATGAAAAAATTCCTGGGTTATTTCCGGATCTCCCGGTTGTCCCGGGTCGTAGACACCCTGATATATTAATTGCAGTTGAAGTAAATTTTTTGTTTTGTGTACTTTGTGTGGTGAAAATTGGAAAGTCAGTTTGAGAGCCCCTACCAACAATTTTGCTTGTTGAAGATAAAGTTATCATAACTGCTCTCATTCATAAAAATAGAAAAATTATTACCTCTTAATGAGTATAAAAATCCTATTGCAAGTGATGTTCATTTATATTTGTACTATGTGAAAAGTAACTATTGAAACAGGACTATGTCCATGTTCATTTTTGGTTTGGTAGTGTCTTTCACAACATTTGATGATGAGATAATTTATATATGACAAAGTATTACTGTTGAGAAGAGATAAAGCTGTTAACTGTACCTGTGAGAACCTGCGAATACCTACTAGTTCTAACTGTTAGCATCACTTGTCTGATTATGGTAGAGTTCATTGCACTACTTTGAAAAAGAAGTAATGTTAGCTTTCCTTTATCATAACTCTATACATGTTATATAAAAGTAATGTCTCACATTACTATGCCTAATTAGGCTGGTGACCATTTTTTATTTCATTTAAGTAAACTTGGTTACTTAAAACATTTGCCAAATTTCAATCTTTAGCTTTCTGATTTCTTCTGTAACACTGATTTCAGGTTCGATAAGCCAAACCCATTAGGTAACTCATGGTCAATTTTACATAAATCCTCCTAGAGGGTAACATTTACTGCATCGTAATACACATTGTATGTTGATATAATACGCGATGCAGTATAGTGTTATAACACGATTGCCTCATAGATGCTGTTCCTCTTGCACGCAGTACGTAATGTTGTAAAATGTGTTCATATCCTTCTGCATTTAGTGTTTCCTTAAGCACAATAAGGGGACTACACCATACCTATGAAGAACGCCCCCATACTGTAACTAACACTACCTCTACGATTCACTTTTGGCAGTATGCTAGTGGCAGGTTACAGTCTCCATGCATTCATCGAACCCAAACCCTTCCATTGGATTGTCACAGGACATAACATGATTCATTACTCAAAATAACTCATTATGAGTCATCCACTGTTCAGTGATCACTTTTCATGCCCCCTTAAGCGTCTCTTGAGATTGACTACAGAAATGTGTGGCTTATAAGGAACTGCTCAACCACTCCACCCATTCTTTTCAACTCCCTATGCACAGTTATTGTGATATATGGCCTACTGGTAGCATTTTGGTACTCACAAGTGATTTCTTCCACTGATTTTATGCCACTTTTTACACTGACACTTTGCTATGCCGGACAGTCCACATCTGTTAATACTGATCTTGGTTAAGGTGTGGTTGTTCCTCCACATTTCCACTTCACAATCACATCACTAACAGTTGACTTGGGCCACTTTAAAAGGGTTGAAATGTCCCTGTTGGATTTGTTACATCCAATGAGTAGTTTTTGTTTGAAGTCACAGGTCTCTCCTGACTGACCCATTGCTACTGTGCTGACACCACAATACTCCATACCACTATTTATACTGATGGGCCAGGCTCTCATAACATCTACTGGTCAATTCTGCATTGCATAGAGGTGCTTGATACTTTCAGTCAAATAATGTATGTGAAATGTTGTTTATTCATCCCGTTAGATATAATTTTCAACTCATTCAATTTGATGTCTACGAGACATGTCAGGTTTTACAATAAGAACATGTTTAGAAGAAATATAAAAGAATACATTATTTTATAAGGATTTATGAGACACAGTTACATAAATACTCATTATAGTTTACAGTACACACAAATAGAATATGTAATTGACAAACTGTCAAAGACACTGCAGATTAGGGACTACACTTTCCATCAAAACATAAAAACTACCTTCAGGCTATAAAGATGCAGACTCTGTATGTCAATTTTATATGTAAATGAATAGACACACACCCAATAAAATACTTCACAGTATGTGACCACATTGTCAACACATAAAATTCTCTGATGTTTTGCCCACTATTGCAAATGGTGTTTTGCTTACTGCTGAACAAGAAAAACTTTATTTCTTTTATACTAGTGGAAGAAACTGTTTTCATAAGCTGCTGTCGTATTGAGGATGAGGAGGAGGGGTGTTAGACATCCTTTATTGCCGTTTGGTTGATTTCTTATTATTGGTGGAAATAGAAATCCTTGACTGATGCTTGTGCTATTTCTTTCCATTGGTGAAGAAACGGGCAGCAGTTACGGTGTAGCACTGTTTACTTAATGCCTAATGCCGGCTGAGGTGTGCCAGTACTCTGCATACCTACTGCCACTGTGGTCTCCTGCACATGTGTGTGTATTACTTTGTGAGAGATGTTGGTTGCCCTGTAGTGCTGTTACTGCTGGGAGCCATGATGCTGAAAGTCTATACCCATTTTCTTTATTCATGTCCATGAGCTGCTTGGCTATTTCTAATACCTTTCTAATCTTTCTCCTCAAGGTAAGAGGCTGTTTTGCCAGTATGTTAGTTTATCTGTATTGGAAATATCATCTGTGGTGCATTGTCTTAGATGAATGTATCTCTGACGTTCAGTTATCTGTGTGCTAATCAGTTGCCCTGTCTCAGCTATATATGCCAGTCCTCACTCGCAGCTGATTTCATTGACTCAAGCAGTATGTAGCTTGTCAACTGCATCTGTAGACACAGATATACAGGGTGATTCAAAAAGAATACCACAACTTTAAAAATGTGTATTTAATGAAAGAAACATAATATAACCTTCTGTTATACATCATTACAAAAAGTATTTAAAAAGGTGTTTTTTCACTCAAAAACAAGTTCAGAGATGTTCAATATGGCCCCCTCCAGACATTCACCGAGCGAGGTGGCGCAGTGGTTAGCACACTGGACTCGCATTCGGGAGGACGACGGTTCAATCCCGTCTCCAGCCATCCTGATTTAGGTTTTCCGTGATTTCCCTAAATCGTTTCAGGCAAATGCCGGGATGGTTCCTTTGAAAGGGCACGGCCGATTTCCTTCCCAATCCTTCCCTAACCCGAGCTTGTGCTCCGTCTCTAATGACCTCGTTGTCGACGGGACGTTAAACACTAACCACCACCACCTCCAGACACTCGAGCAATATCAACCCGATACTCCAACTCGTTCCACACTCTCTGTAGCATATCAGGCATAACAGTTTGGATAGCTGCTGTTATTTCTCGTTTCAAATCATCAATGGTGGCTGGGAGAGGTGGCTGAAACACCATATCCTTAACATACCCCCATAAGAAAAAATCGCAGGGGGTAAGATCAGGGCTTCTTGGAGGCCAGTGATGAAGTGCTCTGTCACGGGCTGCCTGGCGGCCGATCCATCGCCTCGGGTAGTTGACGTTCAGGTAGTTACGGACAGATAAGTGCCAATGTGGTGGCGCTCCACCCTGCTGAAATATGAATTGTTGTGCTTCTTGTTCGAGCTGAGGGAACAGCCAATTCTCTAACATCTCCAGATACTGTAGTCCAGTTACAGTAGCACCTTCGAAGAAAAAGGGACCAAAAACTTTATTGGCTGAAATGGCACAGAAAACGTTCATCTTAGGCGAGTCACATTCATACTGAGTTGTTTCCCGCGGATTCTCAGTGCCCCATATACAGACATTGTGACGGTTGACTTTCCCGTTAGTGTGGAAAGTTGCTTCATCACTAAACACAATCTTTGAAACGAAAGATTCATTTGTTTCCATTTGAGCAAGGATAAAATCACAGAAATTGATTCTTTTAATCTTATCAGATGCAGACAGTGCTTGAACCAATTTCAGACGATAAGGTTTCATAACTAACCTTTTTCGTAGGACTCTCCATACAGTTGATTGTGGAATTTGCAGCTCTCTGCTAGCTCTGCGAGTCGATTTTCCTGGGCTGCGAACAAATGCTTGCTGGATGCATGCTACATTTTCATCACTCGTTCTCGGCCATCCAGAACTTTTCCCTTTGCACAAACACCCATTCTCTGTAAACTGTTTATACCAACGATTAATACACCACCTATCAGGAGGTTTAACACCATACTTCGTTCGAAATGCACGCTGAACAACTGTCGTCAGTTCACTTCTGCTGTACTCAATAACACAAAAAGCTTTCTGTTGAGCGGTCGCCATCTTAGCATCAACTGACGCTGACGCCTAGTCAACAGCGCCTCAAGCGAACAAATGTACAACTAAATGAAACTTTATAGCTCCCTTAATTCGCCGACAGATAGTGCTTAGCTCTGCCTTTTGTCGTTGCAGAGTTTTAAATTCCTAAAGTTGTGGTATTCTTTTTGAATCACCCTGCATTTACTGGCCCTTGACATTTGAAGATTGTTAGTTATTTGGATCATTTTTACAAGTATCTTCCAAGGGACTGTGCAATAGTTTGGGTTCAGTGGCATGTACCTGTTGGAATACATGGCCTGCAGTCAGTATCCAACAGTCAGATGATTAATATATCGGTTTTAGTATAATGATGTCATGTGCTCTCTATCTCAACTACAGTATAAGATATTGTTGCTTTCACTTTAGGTTAGGTTGAAAGATAATTTGGTTGTGAGAGAGTGAAGCCAAGGAATGTGAATGCAAAACTGTGGGTAACTGACTGATCTGTTACATTGTCTAAAGTTTGGTATCAGATGGCAGACAATACCTTGGATAGAAGTTGGAATGTGAATACAAAATTTTGGTTGTGATGACAGACTGATGTGTACCATCACGAGATGGTAATTTTAATTGCATAATCAAAGATGTTTTTACCTGAAAATACAGTTTGTTCATAATGCTACTGTATTATATCACAGGTTTATTTCTTTTCATGATAAAAACATTATGCTGTAGGTACATCACTGTTGACTGAGAATCAGTTGCAACTTTGTCATCTTAATTATAGCTATCTATGTTGGTAGGCACTTCTACCAATGAATAACATACACTCCTGGAAATGGAAAAAAGAACACATTGACACCGGTGTGTCAGACCCACCATACTTGCTCCGGACACTGCGAGAGGGCTGTACAAGCAATGATCACACGCACGGCACAGCGGACACACCAGGAACCGCGGTGTTGGCCGTCGAATGGCGCTAGCTGCGCAGCATTTGTGCACCGCCGCCGTCAGTGTCAGCCAGTTTGCCGTGGCATACGGAGCTCCATCGCAGTCTTTAACACTGGTAGCATGCCGCGACAGCGTGGACGTGAACCGTATGTGCAGTTGACGGACTTTGAGCGAGGGCGTATAGTGGGCATGCGGGAGGCCGGGTGGACGTACCGCCGAATTGCTCAACACGTGGGGCGTGAGGTCTCCACAGTACATCGATGATGTCGCCAGTGGTCGGCGGAAGGTGCACGTGTCCGTCGACCTGGGACCGGACCGCAGCGACGCACGGATGCACGCCAAGACCGTAGGGTCCTACACAGTGCCGTAGGGGACCGCACCGCCACTTCCCAGCAAATTAGGGACACTGTTGCTCCTGAGGTATCGGCGAGGACCATTCGCAACCGTCTCCATGAAGCTGGGCTACGGTCCCGCACACCGTTAGGCCGTCTTCCGCTCACGCCCCAACATCGTGCAGCCCGCCTCCAGTGGTGTCGCGACAGGCGTGAATGGAGGGACGAATGGAGACGTGTCGTCTTCAGCGATGAGAGTCGCTTCTGCCTTGGTGCCAATGATGGTCGTATGCGTGTTTGGCACCGTGCAGGTGAGCGCCACAATCAGGACTGCATACGACCGAGGCACACAGGGCCAACACCCGGCATCATGGTGTGGGGAGCGATCTCCTACACTGGCCGTACACCACTGGTGATCGTCGAGGGGACACTGAATAGTGCACGGTACATCCAAACCGTCATCGAACCCATCGTTCTACCATTCCTAGACCGGCAAGGGAACTTGCTGTTCCAACAGGACAATGCACGTCCGCATGTATCCCGTGCCACCCAACGTGCTCTAGAAGGTGTAAGTCAACTACCCTGGCCAGCAAGATCTCCGGATCTGTCCCCCACTGAGCATGTTTGGGACTGGATGAAGCGTCGTCTCACGAGGTCTGCACGTCCAGCACGAACGCTGGTCCAACTGAGGCGCCAGGTGGAAATGGCATGGCAAGCCGTTCCACAGGACTACATCCAGCATCTCTACGATCGTCTCCATGGGAGAATAGCAGCCTGCATTGCTGCGAAAGGTGGATATACACTGTACTAGTGCCGACATTGTGCATGCTCTGTTGCCTGTGTCTATGTGCCTGTGGTTCTGTCAGTGTGATTATGTGATGTATCTGACCCCAGGAATGTGTCAATAAAGTTTCCCCTTCCTGGGACAATGAATTCACGGTGTTCTTATTTCAATTTCCAGGAGTGTAAAAGCTTGAGTAGCCCTTAGTTTTAACTATGGCTATTTTTCTTGTTTAGTTCAAACAAAATAGAATTTTTAGGAAGAGATTATCTTTTTTCTTTATTTATTTTAAAGAAACAAAAGTTGTGAGGCAGAGAGTAGGATACAAACCTTCCAAGTTGATGCAAATCGAATGGCTTCAGGGTGACTGTTTATTGAAGCTAACTTCAATGGGTGGTTTTGGTCTGTTTTCCTCACATTTGTGTTGTTGTTTTCATGATGATAAAGAGAATGGATAACATGAAACCCATTGCAGGCATACTGCCTACTCATTTTTAATAGCACAAAGGTGTCCACTAACCTCAACATCTCCATCTGACAAAGAGATGTCCCAGTGATGCAATCGACTTTTTGGAACTATCTATATGGTGATATAGGTTAAGATTCCAGATACCACACACTGCAGCCATTCACCCTGGTGGGCCCTCGTTTGCAAGTAACTGATGGAAAAAAAAAGAAAATTGGAACTTTGTGCGATACTCAGTGGCATTCAAAAAGCTGCATTACATAGTCCGGTTGCATGGTGTAATAGATAGGATAACAGCATTGGATGCAGGAGGTTATGGGTTCGAATTTCCTCAGGTTCAGTAACTTTCTTTTTTTCTTTTTTTTTTTTTTTTTTTTTTTTTAAATCTTTACTGAAATAACTTTGATCATAATTTTTATTCATTTAATTACTTTAAATGTAATTTTTTAATCCCATTCCTTTGTCACATAATTTTAATCATAATATCAACTTCTTCATTTGCCCTCATTTTTCTTCCTGTCATTCTTTCTCTGCTTGAAATCTTTGTTCATATGTTTTTAATTAATTTTATGTATTAATTTTGATTTAACTTCTTTTGTTTTGTCGCTCTGTTTTTTCATCCACGTTATATCTATTTCTCATTTTGCTTGAATCTTGTTTAAATTATAAACCTGTCTTTCATTTAAATTTTCATCTACATTATTTTGTTCATAGTGCAGTAGGTATTTAGGTTATGTTTTAAATATTTGCATGAAGATTACCATGGAAAAAAAGTACACCTGGTAACAAAAATACATTTTTTGCACCATTGCACAAATAGTAATAGGTTATTTCATCTTTTGTTTCCTAACTGATATCAGACTTTTCAAATAACTGAATACTATAATAGATAAATATAATTAAACTCACATTAAAAAAAAAATTCTGATTGTAAAAAGGACGATATAAAGAAAAATGAAACAAATGAAAAAGTTCATATGGTGATTAAAATTATGTGACAAAGGAATAGAAATTAAAAAAAAAAACTGAGTGAAAGAAATTATGAAGATAATTTGAAGAAAGATAAAAGAAACTTATGGCACCTGACATTTGAACCTTTTTTGTGTAATGTATATAAACTTTTATTTACAGAATAACATACCAGATTTTGACAAATCACTTCACCTGTTTCGCATTTCAAAGACAACTGATCATTTTGGTATAGTCCAGGTCTTTGGTTTATGAGACTCTTTAGTTTGTGACTGTCCCTTGAATTGAGTTCAGTAGTGTTTGCTTATGCATTTTAGTACATTAGATTGCCTTTTCTGTGAAAAGGGAAATGCTACATTTATCATTTATTTATACAGAGCAAACGGAAATCAGAAAACATTTGGATGCAATAAGGAGCTGAATTACACAAAAAAAAAAAAAAAAAAATAATAATAATAACAGTAGAATCTCTTGTTACTTATCCCTTGTTTGCCTACAGTGGTATTTTATGTTGTATATGTTTTGTATTTGAGGCCGTATATAATGGCCATATGGTAATGGCAATTAATGTTCTGTGCATTGTTCTTATAGGTTTACTAGCACATAGAGGCAGTGTAATTCCTGGTTGACACTGTATGGTTCAGACTGTTTCTAAATTTAATATGGTGTGGTATTTTAACTACTTACATAAAATGTCTAAAAAAGGGGAAGCAAGAACACACATAATATTAGGTCACATAAGAAGAAGGAAAGGTACATTGAAAATCAGCAAGAAGGAGAATTTATTTTAACTTTTAATGTTTGATTTTCCTGCTATTCATGATTATGTTGAGTAGAGCGACCTTTTACATATATGCACATTTCATCTATACAAAAGAGAGAGATAGAAAAACAAATCATGTTACATTTAGACAAACTGAGTAAGAAATAACACATTGGGGTGCAATGGGAAAAGCAAAATATAGAATAAATTTTATAAAAGTGAGAAGCAAGAATAGGAGAGACAGAGCAGAGAGAGAGGTAGGCAGTTACGATGAAAGAGAGGGCACATTTAAATATGTAAACATTAACTGATTTCAGTGGTGCACACTAATTGATTTCAGTGCACAGTTGTAATGATAGCATGATAATCACTGTTTGGCACAAGTTGTGTTTGCACACAGTGAGAGTAAACACACAAAAAGGATTATGATGATACCGCCAGAAGAATTTTGAATGTGAGAAACATAAAAAAAGGAAACACTTTTTGCTATCATTTTATTGCACTTTGAAACACACCTCATAATTCTTAATGCTTGTGGGGTGTGGGAGGGATGGGAGGGGGTTGACGGCGGTGACGAGGATGTTGGGTGTAGGGGTCCACAGTGGCAGTGATGGCGGCAGTCAAATGACGTTGCAGCAGGCATCCCTGAAGGCGGGGGTTAGTGGTATCTCCAGGAAGTTGTGGAAAGTCTTGCAGTATTCGGCATGTTGTTTTGCCCTCATGTTCTTCCCACAAGCCCATAAGGAATTGCACTGTCCAATGGTTTTTTTGTGATGACTGTGTGGGCCGTCAAAGCTAATATTCACACTGTGGCCATGTGCTTTTGTCTGGGGAACAGTTTTGCTTCAGGGACAGTGAGTGCTGTAACTTGTATATTGCGTGGATCACTCCTGTTTATGTGGATTACCACTTTTTTGCATGTCGCCCATATATTACTGCTTGCCCTGCTAAGGAAACAGTGTTCTGTAGTGCCCTTTTTGTTGCACATTTCACTGTTGGTTGATTTTCTCATATAGATTAGGGCCAGCATCTCATTTGTTGGTATGATAGTGTGCACAACCTTGTACCACATAGGTTTGGAGTTTTCTGGTGTTGCCCATTGTATGATGTTTTTCCAGACTACTACCTAGTTGAGGTCTCATAATTTTGTCTCGATTTTTGTCTCGCTTGTGTGCCCTCTCAGTGCACTTAGATGTTTTTCGCTATTCTTAGTTGTGTGTTAGCTACAGTGGGGAGCGCGTAGCTCTTGTTGGGTGTCAGTTGACTGATGTTACGCATCTTGAAGGGGATATGGCTGGTGTATGCAGCACATCCTCTCACCATGGCCTATAGGTGTTTATTAGGCAGGCCATGAAGCTGTTTGCATTCTTATTTCCATTTGCATTGCTCTGTGGAGCAACAATGGTGCACACTTCATTTTCACTTTGACTAATCCCAGCCCTCTTCCTCCTTCCTCAGTGAGCACATCATACTTTGAAGATCTCCCGCATCCACAACAGCTCATAGACTACCCCTTGGATCACTCTTGCAATTTCTCTTGGTGCACGTAGTATCTGTGCCATATACCAGGCATCTGACAGGACTGTCGTGTTGATCAGTTCCACTCTTTTTCCCAGTGATAGGTTTCCGTTCACATGTGTGAAGGGTTTTTTGCCAGATGCTGCCATCTTTAGTACACATTTTCGTATTTCTATCCTGAGTATTTTATGGATGTTTGTTATTCAGTATCACTGCCTGTTGATTGTTACACTCACATTAGCAATGGGGGGCAGCACTGTTTACTTAGGATTCATCCTTGTCCCTGATGCAATATGGAATGTTTTCATGATTGTCTCAATTTTGTCAATATCCTCCTCATTGTTGATGAAAATTCCCACAGCATTGGCATAGGCTAAGCATGCGACCATTTGTGGTCCTATGTGGTAACCATTTAAAGTGGCTGCCAGTTTCCACAGGAGTGGGCCAAGTGCAGCCGTGAAAAGGGCCATGGACAGTAGGCAGCCTTGCCTTGCAGACCTCCCTAATTTAATTCTTCTTAATGTCCACCCACTTATGGATGTAGTTGATGTGGCATTCGTTAGGAAATTTCTTGTGATTTGAGTAAATCTGTAGCCAAATCAGAATACTGTCAGCATTTGAAGTAGGTACCAGTGGCTGATCCTGTTGAGTGCCTTGTGAAAATCATTAGAAATTATTGCTGTCGTCACTCTGGTGGTTGCGGCAAGCACAATGCTGTCTCTGTATGTGCAGGCAGAGTTGAAAATGCTCCTGCCATGTACAGCACACATTTGCCTAAGGCTAATGGCCTTTATTAATGCTGTATTGATGTTGTCTGCGAGCATTTTGTAGCAATCTTGTAATCTGTATTCAACAGCTTTATACATCTGAACTCCTCAATCTGTTTCACCGCCTGTTTATTTGGGAGCAGAATTACTGTCCCATTGAAGAATGAGGTTGGTATTTCTGCCCCATTTAAGATTTCATTTACTATTTCACTTAAGAAACCACCTAATAGGTCCCAGAGCTGGCTTTAGAATTCCTTGGGGATGCCAAAGGCATCTGGTGCTCTGCCATTTGCGCTGCCTTTGAGGATGACTCTCACCTCATCCTCAGTAATGCTTTCAGTCAGTAGCACCCAGTCTGCACTGCTCAGGATCTGATGTGTTTCCAGTAGGATGTCTGCCATTTTGATGTCGGCTGTCTCTTTGCTTCCGAAGAGGTCACTGAAGTGATTTTCTACATGGTGTAGGATTTTTTGTTTAGTAGACAGCTTGTTTCCATAATGGTTGCAGAGTTTAATGATGAGCTTGCTGTTTGCACATTGCCTTTGTCTGTGTGAGTGGTGCACAGTGGCAGGCTTATCTTCGATGATGCCGTGTTTCTGGCTGTGAGCAATGACACCTTTCATTCATTGTCATTTGATGTTGAGGAGATGTGCTTTCAATACTCTCATATATGTCAGTTACTGTGGGTTGTCTGAAGGGCATTTAGGGCATCTTTTAGACTGAGTGCATGGGACTCTGCCATGATTTTTCTCCAGAAAGCTTTTCCCGCACTGTATCTAATCAGCAATCTTCTGATGGCTGGCTTGCCATGTTCTACCCACCATCTACAGTGGAATTGTATGAATCTCGTCTTTCTCAACATTCTCCTATTATCTTTGTGATTTCAGAATATCGTGTTCATTTTCCGTCTTCTTTTCTGACCAGTAATCTATCTTCTTGGCTGGTGGATTTTGGTATCATATGCACAGTGATCAGAGAAGATCACTGGACAGACTTCTACTTGTGATACAGAGGTGGCCAACTCTCTGGTCACATACACGTTGTCTAGTCTGCTTTTCCCCCTGTTGTAGTGGAATGTGAACTCTTGTGTTGTCCCTGTTGTGCAGACACCATGTGTCGATGAGCTTCAGATGCCTTATCAGCTCTTGCAGCTTTGCACATAGATTTGGCTCTGGGATCTGATCTTCTGGCGCTGCAACACAATTAAAATCCCCCTAGCACAATGTTGGTGTTGTGCAGGAGGAGTTCGGAATTGCATTCACTGAGGAACTGACTTCTGGCATTCTTGTTATTCATTCCCCATGGTGCATATATGTTTATGAATAGTGTTCCTGCAATTTCTACCACCAAACCATTCTTGTTTATCTTTAGTTTTGACTCTCCTGTTTCAATTTCTTCTCTGACCATGATTGCTGTCCCTCATTGGGTTTCAGCATCAATGTTACTGTAAATGTGATAGTCCAGTACCTCTTCTCTTTGCACTGTTACTACCTCTTGTAGAAGAATTATGTCTGTTGTTCTGTGCTGCAAGAAGTCTGAAAGAGCCTCTAATTTCACTGAGAAGTTCATTCGGTTGACACTGCATCAGAGGATCATGTGCACTGTTTTCCTGCGAATTTACAGTGGTACGCATTAGGCACTTTACGGGCATAGGTCGGGTGTTTGCTGTGGCCAGTCCAGCAGTAGGACCACATCTTGGGTTGTTTGTAGTCTTTTTGTATTTGTGGGTGCTGCGTCTGACACTTCTGCACCACTTGTATCCATCAATTTCACATTTTCTTGGGTTTTAGTTTTTGCCAGCTTTTGCTGTTCTACATTATTCTCTTTTCTCTCATCATCAGACTCTTTCAGTATGCATGCTATTTTGTTTACTGATTTCTTGATCTTATTTCGCACATCTCGCTGAATGTCTGCGGTATGTTGCAGCTGGGTCTGGCCCGCTGGCTGGTCACAGCTGTTTCCTGGATGGGGGCGCCAACCTCTGTGATTCTCAGCCACTGGGCAGCAGAGGAGGGAGTGGGGCCCTGGGCTGGTTTGCTCTCCACTGAGTGCTGCTCACCCTCTAAGTCGGAGCTGAGCTTTCACTTCTCCCCCACACCGACCAAGGCCAGAGAGACAGGCTGGGCCTCTTTGCACGTGGTTAACAGCGCTGTCGCTACGGTGGTGGCTACGGCTATGGTTAGCTCTTCATTTGCACATGGTTCTTCACCTGTTAACACTCCAGTGTATCCATTCTGTTGTGGAGCAGTCATGCTTTCCGTGCATGGCAGTTGTGCCGGTTGTTTGCTCCTTGGGCAGTTTGCTGGCATGTGCTCTATGGAACTACTTACTGAGCATGTCTGGGGTTAGCTGCTGTACTGCATGACCCCCTGTGTCCTCATATCATTAGGGGAGGTGGCACATGCTTATTTAACACAATTTAACATACCTGATGCCAGAGTCCATCTCGAACCAAAGTCCTGCACCTCAGAACCCACAACCTCCTGCATGTGAATCTGTTATCTTATCCATTACACCACACAACCAGACTATATGATGCAACTTTCGTAACACTATAGAGTATCACACAAAATTCCAACTCTTTTGTCATCAATTACTTGCAAACAAGGGCCCACCAGGGCGAGTGTCTGCAGTGAGTGATAGCTGGGATCTTAAACTACATCACACCATAGATAGTTTCAGAGTTGAATGCAGTGCTGAGGACCTCTCCATGTGAGAGACAGATCACCATGAACTGTGCCATAAAGTCTGACAACTCTGAGGGGTGATATGAGATATAACCCAGGACATTGACACAGTACTTGTATCGGTATTCTGTATTTCATCTACATACTTTAATTTTTACTGTCTCAGCTAGTAGATCTGGTAATTAAATGTGAATACTGGTATGATGGAATTAAGAATTATTCTAAAGTTAGTTCTGAATGTCATATTTTAATGTTTTGAGTTTTAAAATGAACTCTCTCACAATAATAAATGATTGACCATGTGTAGTTGGTTCAGAAGTACTACATCTAAATATAAAACATTTTTATAACATACTTATCCTTTGCAAGGATGAATTGCCTTTCCACTTCATAGAGTGTCTGTTTGTGTCTTTTTTCCTGCTCAGCAATCTCTTTTTCTTGAAGGCTGAACTTATTCATTAATTCATCTCGTTGAATTCGAAATTCTTCCAATGAATTCAGCTTTCCATCTGAAGAAAAATAAACACTTTTTATAATATCTCTTCGTAGGACTGGAAGGGATTACAAGGCAGAAAATCAACTGATTTAGCACGCTCTCCATGTTAAGATGTTTTGTTTTTAGGAAACCTGATAACTGGATCCTTAGCAGGTGCACTGTTTTACATATGGGATGAGAGTGATTAAAACACATATACATTTACAATTATTAATGAAGAAATTCAAAACTATAAAAGAAAGCTCATACTTCGATAACTGTTACACAAACAGCCAAAATTTTAAACAATTGTTCTGATAAACATTGCCTCTTTTCCACTAATTGTAAGGAGGAAGTATTTTCTGGACCATTTCATGCACTGGGCACATTTTCTGAATGTTTTGATATGGATGCTGATAATATCCAAAAGTTCTTCCATTAATCAATTTTCAATCACGCCAGTGCCTCAGATTCATATAAAGTTCTTTGTTGATGACTGTAAATTAATTTGCTAAGAAGATTATAAAGATATGGTGAAGTTTCTGCCTGCCAGTGATTACTTGGAGATCTCCATATAAATTGCTCTAAAATGTGGTGCTTATTTAAAAATGAACAAAACATTTATCCCAAAATCTAACATGTATAACAATGAAAATAATCAATTACTGACAATATAATGTACTTGGATAGATAAAAATATACTCACAAAGTGGCAGCAGGAAAACACACACAAAAAAATAAGGTTATACTTATGCAAGCTTTCAGAGTAAGTGGCTCCTTCTACTGGCAGAAGGGTTGGAGGGGTAGGAAGAGGGGTGAAGGAAAAGTACTGGAGAGGTTTAGGAAAAGGGGTAGATTTTGGAAAAGTCACTCAGAACCATGGGTCAGGGGAGACTGACCAGACCGGATTTAAGGGCCCATCCAATAACTCTCCCCTGATCCACGGTCCTGGGTGACTTTCCCAAAGTCTACCCCTTTCCCTAAACCTCTCCAGTCTTTTTCCTTCACTCTACTTCCTTCCCTCAAAACCATTCTACCAAAATAAGGAGCCACTGGCTCCAAAAGCTTGTGTAAGCATAATCTTCTCTTATGTGTGTTTTCCTACCACCACTTGGTGAGTAGATTTTTATCTATCTGATTACAAAATTAATGTATGATTATTCTGGATTTCTTGCTGATTGTACTGCTCACAAGTCCCAGCAACATATTAAACCTGATGCTACTGCTTGCCCCTGGTAGATTCCTAATGTGTACAGCCTCAAATGATTATTTGTATCTTCGTTGCCTATGGGAGATGGCACACCCACCACACTGGAAACCTACTATGGAGAGCTACTGTATCTGGGTGCTCTACTGAAAACTAGTGTATATGTAAAGAGGCTGGTTTGGAAAACCATCAACAATGTAGTACACGCTGAAGTACTAAAATTTAAACTTGAGTTTATTCTTATTCCAGATAAATCCCAGTTACAGCAGCACTGCAAGCCAGTGATAAAGCCCATTCAATACACTGTGTCAATTCATTACTTTTAATCGCACAACATAGTCAAATGAAAAATTAGATGTGTACAGCCAGTTAATAATTTCTATCATAATCACACAGCACTCTCAAACTCACCAATAACAAGGGACCACCTCAGCATATCTAAACCTGAAACTCTCTCTCCTGGGGAAAACAAATAAATTTAAAAAATTAAAAGAAACCCTAGTCTTGCTACCAAACAATCATAGCTGCAATAATGGTGTTAACATTAGAAGGACCGTACCAGTCAATCTGAATGGTATGCATTGTTGAACATTTAATAAGTAGCGTAGTTTTTATTTATGGGCCTTATTTTTCATGACTTTTAGTGTGCCTTGGTGGTTTATAATTTCTGTAGAAGACAAACAACTATTACAAAAACTGAACGAATTGTAAACATTTTTATCTTAAAGGACCGCAGCCCGTCATTCCGACCTTTGAGATACTTTCTACATTTCATGTCTATAGAGGTGTAACAATGGATTTTTTCATCTGCTTAGCTCATTTTACTTCATTGTTGTGATCTTGTTCCCTCTATCACTTTATATTTTACTTTATTTAGTGGTAGAGTGGACATACTTTAGTTGCTGTTTTCTGTCAGTACACTGTTGTGTTCAGCAGAAGTTTAGCACACTTTCTCATTATTATGGCATGCCAGTGTTTTCATTCAGATGAATAATTACTCAATTATGTGGACAGTTTACCAGAGAAGTTTCTAAAGGAGAAGGTATTTTTGAATGTGATGAGTTGGATGATAAAGATGACAAATGAAATCAAATAATCGTATGGCATTTATTGGCTGGGATATCCCCTTCAGGGTTCAGCTGCCATATTGCAAGTCTTTGTAGTTGATGCCACTTTGGTGACTTGCATGTCAATTTTAGTTGATGCCACTTCGGAGACTTGCATGTCAATGATGATGAAAATGATGATGAAAGACACACAGCAACCAGTCCCCTGCCGGGAATCAAACCCAGACCCCCTTGCTTGGTAGGCAATAATGCACTATGGAGGCAAACATAAAGATGACAAAGATTATAAAGATACATGGAACATCAGCCCCATGAAATAGAACAAGGCAAATTATCAGAGTCGGAAGATGAGCACTCAGAACCTGTACAACAACATACAAATAACATAGTGCTTAAACGTTTGATTCCAGTGGCACCACAAATTCCTACTCACAGCCGAGGAAAAAAAAAAAAAAATCACATCCATCTCAGCATCTGGAAGTTTGAAGTACAGAGGCTGCAGCCGATGGAACAAAGTGGACTCAAATACACCAGCGCATGCACCTGGAAGATTAGGGCGTCACAACATGTTGGTAGAAACTCCTGGGCCAAAGTGTAATGCTAAGAAACACAATTGCAGGCAGTTACTCGAGTTCATGGTGAGTGTTGATAAACAATAATATTCTGCTGAACATAAAAAACTGTACAGAAATTAGAGCTCAAGTACTTCTCCAGGATGACAGTGGGTACTTGATAGTGCCCAATTAGAAGCTGCCACAGCTACAATGCATGCAAGTGGAGTGTATGGAGGAAAGATTTTCCCCCTGAAACTTGTGTGGTCTCAAGTGTGGGGGCCAGCATTTTTTCCTCACGCTATGGGAAGAAACAAGTTCACAGAAGTCATGCAATTTTTAATATCTGATGACAAGTACACTCATGGCGAAAGACTCAAGACCAATGGCTTTGCAGTAGTTATTCCAGTCTGGAATTTATTTGTAGCTAACTGTATCCAGATCTATAAACCAGGTGCATTTATAAACCTAGAAGAGCAGCTCTATCCATGCAAAGCTCGGTGCTGCTATATACAACATGTGAGCAATAAACCAGGCAAATGTGGTTTGAATTTCTGGCTTGCAGCAGATGCCAGTAGTAAATATATGGTAACTGGATTTCCTTACTTGGGTAAACAAAGTGAAAGAACCACTAAATAACCTGTGCAGAGCATGTTGTTACACAGCCCACATAACCTTACACTTCGATAAGAAGAAATTTAACATGTGACAATTTCTTCACAGCCAAACATCTTGCAGAGCAGCTGAAGCAGGAGGACACAACCATGGCGGGTACAATGAAGAAGCCCCAAAGAGAAGTTCCTCCATCAGAAGACTACTGCCAGATCTTTGTATGACACTATTTTATACAAATCTGGCTATACAGCAATTACTTCCTATCAGAGGAAGACCAAGAAAAATATTCTTCTATCGAGCACAATGTACCAGTCAGTTGCAGATGATAAGCAAAAATGGAAGAAATTCCCTGAAAGTGTGAGCTTCTACAATTCCATAATGGGTGATATTCTGTCAAGTTTGGCAGCTGCAGATGACCTATGCATGTGTTTTTCAATGTCCTAGACCTTGCTAAGATCAGTGTCTGGGTGCTTCACAGAGAGACAACTGGAGAAAAATTTATCAAATGAATGTTTCTTTTCAAATTAGCAGAAGAACTCTCTTCTCTGTATGTAAAATCAAGGAAAGCCTTGTTCAAACATTCACTGCTATCACTGAAAAATATAAGGTACTGGTACGGAAGACCTTCCATATTGAATGTTGCAGATGTTCAAACAAAACTAAAAATCTGTGTGTGGAATGCTAGAAATTTGTATGTGGTCCATGTGCTGGAAGTGTTCAGTACATGTGTGCAAAGTGTTTTGACAAAGATGGAGGCTTTGATTGAAAAGATGTCATTGAGAGAAAAAAATGTTATTTTCTCATTATTGCTACATCAATTTGTGTCTATTTTTCTTTATTTTTCATACTAAATATATGTTTATGACCTGCATGAGGCTTTTATTGAGTACAAGTCATGCAGATAAAAATGTTATTACTGTATAATTATATGTTTATTTGTATTTGTAAGTTTAGTTTAAATTGATTTTGCATTTACAATGTATTCTGCACTTCGATCTTTTTCATTTAATTAATTATACTTTCTACAGAAATTTTTAAGTATAACGCATTTGTACAATAAGCATGACACACTACCGACCTTAAGAAGTAAAACTGAAAAGAAAGAAGAAAAACTTCACTGGTCAAAATGGTCCTTCTAGGTAGTTCACAAATACCAGTCCTCCTAGTGTTAATTATGTTGTATCACATGTCTAGCCAAGACTGAATGATAGAATTCACCTTCTTCAGGATGAATAGATGCCCAACTGAGTGATGGAATGCAGCCAGTTGTACCATTATGCAACAAGATTAAAGAGGAAAGCCTGTATCTTATACACATGTCTGACTAAAAATAATTTTTGCAGGATGGAAATTGACAGCTCACATACTTTGATGCATACTCAGTGTATATGGCTTGCTCCAGGAGTGCCTGTTGCCAGCTTAGCTAAACTACAGTTGATGATGCTTAACATTCTTAGTTATAGAAGGCTTCCCATTTCATTGACTGCACAAATGTAGTGCAGAAACTATCAAACAGAAACTTTATCAAATAACATGAGAAAAGGCCTGTCTGCACCCAGTGTCCTGCTACTGAGCCACTTTAAGACAATCTACTGCCTTTAAAGCTCCAGATTTAATATATTCTACTAAAACTTGTGGTTTTACACAAATCTCCAGCTACCTCAGCACCATTTGTATTTGATGAACAATAGCCGTAATATCAGAAAGAGAATGGAAAATTTTAAAATTGTCCACAAATAACTACAAGATGCATGACTTTGATACCGCCATTTGCCAATAGGTGGCGACAACTTAGCTTGGACCTCAGTCAACATAATCTCATTCAAACAGTAGTCTATTTGTGTCTGCACCAAAAAGTTGCTCTTGATTGAAAATGTCGGTTTACAAGCCTGATTCTCGTCATTTGCGGGAGGTGTTACTGTTTTGTTTCAATATGAAGAAAACAGCGGCTGAGTCTCATCAAATGCTCTCAAATACATATGGTAAGGATGCTATTAGTGAAATAAAGTGTCATGAGTGGTTTCAATGCTTCAAGAACAGTGATTTTAACAGCATAGACTGGCTTGGTGGTGGAAGAGAGAATGTTTCTGAACATGCAGAATTGGAGACATTGCTGAGTGAAGACTCGCGTCAAACTCAAGAAGAATTGGCATGATTAGTGGGAGTGACACAGCAATCCATTTCCAAACGTCTCAAGGTTATGGGCATGATTCAGAAAGAAGGAACTTGGGTCCCGAGTGAGCTGAAACCAAGAGATGTTGAAAAGTGTTTGTGTGTTTGTGAACAGTTGCTTCAGAGGCAAAAACAGGAGGGATTTCTGCATCGAATGTGACTCGGGACAAAAAATGGGTTCATTACAATAACCCTAAATGCAAAAAATCATGTGGATATCCTGGCCATACTTTCATGTCGATGGTCAAACCAAGTATTCACGACTCCAAGATCATGCTCTGCATTTGGTGGGACCGTCTCGGCATCATGTACTATGAGGTGTTAAAACCAAGAGAAACAATCACAGGTGCTCGTTATCGAATGCAATTAATGCGTTTGAGCAGAGCATTAGAAGACAAATGACCACAATACAGCGAGAGGCATGATAAAGTGATTTTGCAGCATGACAACGCTCGACCCCATGTTGCAAAAGAGGTCAAAACATGTTTGGGAACGTTAAAATGAAAAGTCCTACCCCATCCGCCATATTCTCCAGACATTTCTCCCAGTGACTATCACCTGTTTAGATCAATGGTGCATGACCTGGCTGACCAACACTTCCGATCTCATGAAGAAGTCACAAATTGGATCGATTCATGGATTGCTTCAAAAGATGAACAATTTTTTCAACGCGGGGTTCATACACTGACCAAAAGTTGGGAGAAAGTAGTGGATAATGATGTAAAATACTTTGAATGATAAATGTGTAACCAATTTGTTTCATTAAAGCCTCAAATGTTGGGGAAAAAATGGCGGAAGCAAAGTTGTTCACCTTTTAACTAACTGACAACAGTGAGTAGACTCCTTAGTTGTGGGCCCCACATTTTTAGTTAACCATGATCATCACTGCCTTCCACAGGACAAGACGCCAAGTGTTAAGGAATATTTCCTGAATCTACATTGGGTGGGCCTTAGTAGCTCCTTCAAGTCAAGGAATTAAGTAGCAATTGATCCTAGTTCAAATGCCTCCTGTATCAGCTGGTGGGGCTCACATTTTAATAAGTGTATGTGTTTCTGCAGTATTTCTCTGCCTCCAGAGCAAGATGATGATAGCCTATCTTTCTTTATTTTGGGTAGTCCCCTTCAGGTGTGAGTTCTATTATAAAAAGTAAGCCTTCAGATGTAAGTTCCATTATAAAAAGTAAGGATATGTCCTTTTGAGATAGTATTTAGATTCTTCAGTACATCATAATCCACTTCATGCAGCCAGGGCACTAAACCATGAGTTAAAAATGGTATGGAACTCAAATCCCAAATTTGCTGAACTGCAGCTCTAGTGGGATTTCTGACTCGACTCTCAGTAGTAAAAGTAGGTATAATCAGGGCTTGAATTTGATATTAGCTAGTATGACTAGTGATTATCTTAATGATTACCTGCTTCCAAAGTCAAAGTTGCTAATGCACACTAGTGCAGTGGTGCACATGTAGTTCCTGATCACCAGACTTTGAACCAATGCTCTTAGTTAAAATTCAAACATCTTCACAGTTTCTGAATATGAAAAATGAGGGCACAATACTGTTCATTGGGATCTGTCTGTTGGATGGTGATACACTCAAAAGCAATTTGCACAGAGCAGGCTTTGTACTGACACCAGTTTTCACCCCTTTCCATCTCTTTTTCACAACCATCAACAACACAAACATGACAATAAACTCAACATGCTCTCATCACAGTCATATGGACTGAACAGATACACGTAAGATGCAATACTCACACTTCATGAAGCAAAGGTTTCAGTGTACACAAGGAAGGAAAACCCATCCAGTTTGGCAACTGAACAACTTCTAGTCTCCTAGCCAACAATGCCATATAAATTTGCCTTTCATCTAAGTGACTATCTGAGATGAGGTAGTGAGTACACAATTATCCAATATGGTCAATGCTGATGACATCTTCCCAGATGTTGCCTCCTTTAACTTGTTATTCAGATGGACATAAAGTGTGTAACCACCAGTGTAGTTCTATCATGCCTGCACAAGATCTTATTGCTCTTCTTAAAACACACCCATAGCCAGAACCAGAAGAATTACCAGTTCCTAGTGACACAACCATTTTGTAAACTCTTTATGGCTTGTTTGTTATTTATGACATTTATCAATTTGCTTAATTCATGTTGCTTGAGTCCATACAGTGATTTTATTTTTATTTTATTTATTTCTAGGTTTACTTAGTGTCACAAGATTAGGGTCATCGGGTGTTCTCTTATGTCTAACCAAGCATTCTGTATATTTTACATTACATTCATTATGGCATTATGATAACCATATTGTAAGTTATATTTAATATAGAACATAACGTTTAGAAATTACTAGGTTTAAGAAAGAAACACAGCTTACTTAAATTTATGAGAAGTACAACAATAAACACAAATAAAGAATGGTAGATTGAAACTACAAAAGCTAGCAGCTACTGTCATGAGAGTAGAGGTGGAACATGAGGAGAAAGAGGAAAACTGCAAAACAGTATTATGAAAAGGATAGATTGCTACTCGCTGTTAAGGCGGCACACTGAGTTGCAAACAGGCATGATGAAAAGACTGTTACATATAATTTTTTGCCCAAAGCCTTCTTCGAAAAGAAAAACACACAAATTCACACAAGCAAGCACACCACACACACACAACACACACACACACACACACACACACACACACACACACACACACACCTGACTGCTATATCCAACCAGAATACAACAGAAATGCATCAAACGAGAGCAACAATCTGCACTGGGGAGAGGAAGGGGGAGGGATACTAGGATACAAATGGGGAAAGAGGAATCATTGGTGCCTGTCAGAGGTGAGGGCGCAACAGACGGCAGGACAGTGCTGCCAGATGTAGTATCGGGAAGCTGTGGGGAAGGGAGAGGGGTGGGGGAAAAGGAAGTGGAAAGGAGAGGATCAGAGAAGGGGAAAAGATTGGTGGATGTGCTGGCAGAGAGAAGCACACAATGAGGGTGAGGAGAGGTAAATTGTCAAGAAGTGATGGGACAGAAGGGCCGGAAACTGTTGGGGGGGAGGGTGTGGCGAAAGTAGGTTACTGTATGTTGAGGCCAGGATGATTTCAGGTGCAGAGAATGTGTTGTAAGGATAACTCCCATCTTTGCAGTTCATAAAAGCTGGTGGTGTAGGGGAGGATCCATATGGCCCAGGTCATGAAGTAGCCATTGAACTCAAGCATGTTAAGTACAGCTGTATGTTGTACCACAGGGTGATCCACTTTTTCTTGGCCGGTTTGGCAGTAGCCATTCATCCTGGTGGACAACTAGTTGGTAGCCATACTGATACAAAAAATGGAGCAATGATTGCAGCAGAGCTAGTGTGCGAAGTGTGCTTGCTTGTGAGAATGTGCGTGCATTTCTCTTTTCTGAAGAAAGCTTTGGCTGAAAAATTATAAGTAAGAGTATTTTCATCATGCCTGTCTACAACTCAATGTGTTACTTTTACAGTGAGTAGCAATCTACCATTTTCAGAATATTATTGATACTCCAACTAGGGCTTTCCATTGTTTAAAAATTACAAATTGTAATTAAGGAAGATAAAGGAAAAGAAAGTGGGGAGACTGCCTAAGAAATGAAAATAGAAAGGAGTGTAACAGGGAGAAGCATTTGCTTTACTGTTTGACAGAGGGATAAATGGCAGCATATGTTAATATTAGGAAAAAAGTTACGAGTTTGACAGAAGGAAGTGCTTCACCTTCTTTTTAGTTACAGGTCACTGACTTGTGTACAGAGTGCAGGGTAGTTTGATCCAGAGGGGAACAGCAGCAAAAGACAAGGTGTTTTTGTTTTTTGGATAGTTACACCTAGGCTACTAGATAAGTGAGACCTTGTGTTTTGATTGTGGTGAGATAACAGGTATTTAATCTCTGATGTGAGACACTGGAGTGCCTGTGCACTGAGGAGCCAATGAAGCAGACATAGTGTTTGGTAGTCACATAACTTGTCTGGCTGCAACCAACTTAACTGGACATATGAAGCCCTGAAGGGGATATAGAAAGATTTTGCAGATGTAATGCATGCAAGCATTCACAGTTAGTACTAACTATCAGGTGTTCTCAGTACTCATGACATAGAGGATAACATGGCGATACTGGAGGTTCAAGGTTCAATAGAACAAGCGGTTCTACAAGTTTATGTATTTTATCTTGTGTAAATATAACAGACCTGTCTTTCAACAACATCTTTGCCTCTGTACTTCCGCCTCGACTGACATCTCTGCCCAAACTTTTTGCCTTTACAAATGTCTGCTTGTGTCTGTGTATGTGCGGATGGATATGTGTGTGTGTGCGAGTGTATACCTGTCCTTTTTTCCCCCTAAGGTAAGTCTTTCCGCTCCCGGGATTGGAATGACTCCTTACCCTCTCCCTTAAAACCCACATCCTTTCGTCTTTCCCTCTCCTTCCCTCTTTCCTGATGAAGCAACCGTGGGTTGCGAAAGCTTGAATTTTGTGTGTATGTTTGTGTTTGTTTGTGTGTCTATCGACATGCCAGCGCTTTCGTTTGGTAAGTCACATCATCTTTGTTTTTAGATATATTTATCTTGTGTAAATATGTTCCAAAACTTTCTGAGGGCACAGAGGCAAGTGGACAACTTCCTGCTAGTGGCTACAGTATTTTCTGCCCAGTTGAGATGCTCATCCAATGTTACAACCAACATGGTACTGAAATACCACAGCCACTTTGGATGTGGAATGTGTTAAATGTTATGATCAAATATTAGTCATATGTAATGACTAATTTTGATGATATCAAATTTAGTTTACAGTTTAATACACAACAGATTCACAGTGAAAACATTACAGTAATGCAAAATATTAACAAGAAATTTTTATCATCTTCAGATTTAAAATGTATCTTGTTCAAAAACAGTTTCACATGCTTATATGTTGTTATGCAACTTGACAGATGTTTCAGAAAATATATCTAGAATAAAATATGTAAACAAAATGTAGCTGAGGGTTCACAGGAATTTCTAATCTTGGAAAGACACTGATATCTATCTCTGTTTATCATTAAGGGGATGTGATGTGCAAGTGTTGCCTTCTGCTCTCCACAGCCAAATATGTGTTGCCACAGTTTAGCTGAATGTCCAACAAAGGTAGTTTCCAAGCATTTTGGTTACTTGTTTTGTGCATTCTTTAGTGATGATTCTGTCAACAACAACATCAGTAATCCATTGGGTTCATCAGGTAAATCAAGAAAGATAATTACTTGGTGTATTTCAATCCCTGTTTACTCCTAAGAAGCAATAAAGACAAGTTTATTTTATTAGTATTGAATGTCTGATGCAAATACTGATAAGATGCATTGCTAGTTAAAAAAAACCATGTACAACAAGAAATTTCAAATGAGGAACTACTGAAATTTTGTTGATCACAGTTAGTAAGGTGGCCTAATGATATTGTAACAGTATTGAAACATGATCTATTTCAATGAGAAACAGAAAGTCTGCAAACCACTATGACATGATAAAACTCTTGTCAAAACTTCTGTACACTGGCACAGAAGAAACAGTTGCAGAAACCATTGTGTCTGTGGACTGGTTGATGGGTTCTGTCAGTAGTTTATTCTTGCTCATGAATCTCAAGTGAATATATGTTTTTTTTCTATTTTTTGCCATCCAGGAGAGCAAAACTTCTGATCTGATTGACCTAGCAAGCACATTTGCCTTTTAATATTCTGTTTGAAACTCAGTAGTCTCATTTGAAAACTAAAAAAAGTGTCATTACTGAAATCTTTTGTTTAAGGCACAATGCTTCTAAAAATGAAATGCAGAGAGCAACCTCTGATTTTTTCTGCAATAAATCTGAACCTGCTTAGTGCCATTGTGACTAGCTTGAACCTGTAGGTTGAAGGAATGAGATTTAGGCTACTTTTTGCTTGAATTGATATATGATTCCTATTACTGCGAAAATCATATGGGCAGCAGATCCTGTAACCACTGGTCATTGCCCCCGAAGTTTATTGCAGCACTTTTTACGTGCTCTAAAAGATGTACCATTGACATATGACCATGTTGCCTGGCTAACATGTGACCTAGGGAGGCAAAAATTGTTGAATACAATGTGTAGTTAAGGATGGTTAGGTTTTCTGGGGTAAAATTTCAGGTGATAGATCAGGTACATAAATTGATGTATGGCTTATAATCATGGTGGTGGTGTCTGTCACGGTGGTGGGAAATTATAAGGTTGGTCCAGACATGTCACATTTGGTACCATTGACTGAAAGTCCCTGATCTTGTAATTATATTGGCTGTGTGCCACTTTGTCAACCTGACTTGTAAGCAAGTACAGGTAACAACTGTTTGATTTGCTACAGAGAATAATCAGTGTAGACCCACTCTTTGGAAAAAGTCTGTTTTTTCTGACATTACTTCTTTCTCCTATATCCATACACCAGCCCTTCCTCGAAGTCATCAAATAACTGTGCTTACCTCAACTTCTTGTGGCACATAACGTACGTCCAAGAACCATCTGGTACTTCTAGCTTGGCTACACTCAACAACTGCTCATCGCTCTAATTTGCTAACCTAGTTGCTGAGTCTAAATCATCAAAAATGGAAAGACTTTTGCCCCCGATTTTCCTGAAAATGGGATGACTAATGCAGCAGTGTTGGTGTCCAGGGTAGGTGTACTTGCAAATGACTGTTCCCTCTTTCCTTCCTTAGCTGCCCTAACTCTGCTTTTAACAGAGCTACTGGATTTATTAACTGAGCTTCCTGAGCAAAACTTGCTTCTCCATATTACCTATTTACTACCAACCCTAGTATACAGCATACCCAAAATAAAAATGAAAATGAAGAAGAATGGATAGTTAACAACCATACATGTTGTTGTTGTTGTGTTCTTCAGTCCTGAGACTGGTTTGATGCACCTCTCCAAGCTACTCTATCCTGTGCAAGCCTCACCATCTCCCAGTACCTACTGCAGCCTACATCCTCCTTCTGTATCTGCTTAATGTATTCATCTCTTGGTCCCCCTCTACGATTTTTATCCTCCATGCTTCCCTCCAGTACTAAATTGGTGACCCCTTGGTGCCTCAGAACATGTCCTACCAACCGATCCCTTCTTCTAGTCAAGTTGTGCCACAAACTCCTCTTCTCCCCAATTCTATTCAATACCTCCTCATTAGTTATGTGATCTACCCATCTAATCTTCAGCATTCTTCTGTAGCACCACATTTCGAAAGCTTCTATTCTCTTCTTGTCTAAGCTATTTATCGTCCACGTTTCACTTCCATACATGGCCACACTCCATACAAATACTTTCAGAAACGACTTCCTGACATTTAAATCTATACTCGATGTTAACAAATTTTTCTTCTTCAGAAACACTTTCCTTGCCATTGCCAGTCTACATTTTATATCCTCTCTACTTCGACCATCATCAGTTATTTTGCTCCCCAAATAGCAAAACTCCTTTACTACTTTAAGTGTCTCATTTCCTAATCTAATTCCCTCAGCATCACCCGACTACATTCCATTATCCTCGTTTTGCTTTGTTGATGTTCATCTAATACCCTCCTTTCAAGACACTGTCCATTCCGTTCAACTGCTCTTCCAAGTCCTTTGCTGTCTCTGACAGAATTACAATGTCATCGGCGAACCTCAAGGTTTTTATTTCTTCTCTCTGGATTTTAATACCTACTCCAGATTTTTCTTTTGTTTCCTTTACTGCTTGCTCAATATACAGATTGAATAGCATCGGGGAGAGGCTACAACCATGTCTCACTCCCTTCACAACCACTGCTTCCCTTTCATGTCCCTCGACTCATATAACTGCCATCTGGTTTCTGTATAAATTGTAAATAGCCTTTCGCTCCCTGTATTTTACTCCTGCTACCTTCAGAGTTTGAAAGAGAGTATTCCAGTCAACATTGTCAAAAGCTTTCTCTAAGTCTACAAATGCTAGACACGTAGGTTTGCCTTTCCTTAGTCTTGTTTCTAAGATAAGTCGTAGGATCAGTATTGCCTCACGTGTTCCAACATTTCTACGGAATCCAAAATGATCTTCCCCGAGGTCAGCTTCTACCAGTTTTTCCATTCACCTGTAAAGAATTTGCGTTAGTATTTTGCAGCTGTGACTTATTAAACTGATAGTTCGGTAATTTTCACATCTGTCAACACCTGCTTTCTTTGGGATTGGAATTATTATATTCTTCTTGAAGTCTGAGGGAATTTCTCCTGTCTCATACATCTTGCTCACCAGATGGTAAAGTTTTATCAGGACTGGCTCTCCCAAGGCTGTCAGTAGTTCTAACGGAATGTTGTCTACTCCTGGGGCCTTGTTTCGACTCAGGTCTTTCAGTGCTCTGTCAAACTCTTCACGCAGTATCATATCTCCCATTTCATCTTCATCTATCTCCTCTTCCATTTCCAAAATATTGCCCTCAAGTACATCGCCCCTGTATAGACCTTCTATATACACCTTCCACCTTTCTGCTTTCCCTTCTTTGCTTAGAACTGGGTTTCCATCTGAGCTCTTGATATTCATGCAAGTCGTTCTCTTTTTCTCCAAAGGTCTCTGTAATTTTCCTGTAGGCAGTATCTATCTTACCCCTAGTGAGATAAGCCTCTACATCCTTACATTTGTCCTCTAGCCATTCCTGCTTAGCCATTTTGCACTTCCTGTCGATCTCATTTTTGAGACATTTGTATTCCTTTTTGCCTGCTTCACTTGCTGCATTTTTGTATTTTCTTCTTTCATCAATTAAATTCGGTATCTCTTCTGTTACCCAAGGGTTTCTACTATCCCTCATCTTTTTACCTACTTGATCCTCTGCTGCCTTCACTATTTCATTCCTCAAAGCTACCCATTCTTCTTCTACTGTATTTCTTTCCCCCATTCCTGTCAATTGTTCCCTTATGCTCTCCCTGAAACTCTGTACAATCTCTGGTTCTTTCAGTTTATCCAGGTCCCATCTCCTTAAATTCCCACCTTTTTGCAGTTTCTTCAGTTTTAATCTACAGTTCATAACCAATAGATTGTGGTCAGAGTCCACATCTGCCCCTGGAAATGTCTTACAATTTAAAACCTGGTTCCTAAATCTCTGTCTTACCATTATATAATATATCTGTAACCTTTTAGTATCTCCAGGGTTCTTCCATGTATGCAGCCTTCTTTCATGATTCTTGAACCAAGTGTTAGATATGATTAAGTTATGCTCTGTGCAAAATTCTACCAGATGGCTTCCGCTTTCATTTCTCACCCCCAATCCATATTCACCCACTACGTTTCCTTCTCTCCCTTTTCCTACTCTCGAATTCCAGTCACCCATTACTATTAAATTTTCATCTCCCTTCACTACCTGAATAATTTATTTTATCTCATCAAACATTTCATTAACTTCTTCATCATCTGCAGAGCTAGTTGGCATATAAACTTGTACTACTGTAGTAGGCATGGGCTTCGTGTCTATCTTGGCCACGATAATGCGTTCACTATGCTGTTTGCAGTAGCTTACCCGCACTCCTATTTTTTTATTCATTATTATACCTACTCCTGCATTACCCCTATTTGATTTTGTATTTATAAACCTGTATTCACCTGACCAAAAGTCTTGTTCCTCCTGCCACCGAACTTCACTAATTCCCACTATATCTGACTTTAACCTATCCATTTCCATTTTTAAATTTTCTAACCTACCTGCCCAATTAACGGATCTGAGATTCCACGCTTCGATGCTTAGAATGCCAGTTTTCTTTCTCCTGATAACGATGTCCTCTTCAGTAGTCCCTGCCCGGAGATCCGAATGGGGGACTATTTTACCTCTGGAATATTTTACCCAAGAGGACGCCATCATCATTTAATCATACAGTAAAGCTGCATGCCCTCGGGAAAAATTGCGGCTGTAGTTTCCCCTTGCTTTCAGCCGTTCGCAGTACCAGGCCATACTGGCCCAAACAAAACCTTGAATTTGGCACTTACTGGTCTGCATAGGATGTACCTGCCACTGAAGGTTCATAGTTCTGGCCGCTGTCCATCTTCATCTTCAGCAGTCATCCTGACATCAATTGTTACACTGGAGCAGTTGGAGATGGTCTCGAGGGTGGGAACAATTGCTTTTTACTGAGGCTTGTTTACAATCATTGGTTGACAGCGCAGAGAATACTACGAAATTTCCCCAGTACGATGCCCTCCAGCTGCTGAATGCTGTTTTCTGATGCTGATGCTGCATCACCCAACTCCTGTTTTTCCTGGCTGTAGTAAGTGAGGCTGATGGCAGCAGCTATGAGAACATCTGGCTGTGTCATGTTCCACTGCTTGGAGCATAGTGGTCTTCCGCTGTTATCCCGATGAGGGCAGAGATGGCTGGACCCTCACATCTTACTCTCAACATTACGGCAAAGTGTAGGGCTGCCTCTGGGGCCCAGATGCTTAGATGGCAGGCAATGGTTCATGTCCTTGCAGAAGCAGAGGCATCCACATTATTGGAGCAGAACAGAGCAGTGCTGGCTCGATGTCACCTAGCTGCCCAGTTGTTCAATGATGATGGGCTGCTGCCGCCCCCATTGATTTCGTGGTAATGGTAGTATGTCATGCCGAATAGTCTAGAACAGGACGATAACTCAGCTATCATAATTGGAGTGCAATAACCCCTGCAGGCTGGTGCAGTGTTGGTATATGCAGCCTGATGTTACAGAGGTGTTGCAAAGCTACTGGCCATGTTATCCACTGCCAATCATTGACTGACTTTGGAGGTGGCATGGTTTTCATCCTGGCACTGCACTGCTGATTCTAAGTCTCATTTATAATTGTACCCATTATACTTCATGTGACAGAGACTTTTTGGTACATTTGTTCATATGATGTTTGATTATAAATTACAGATTTTACAAATGGCAGCATACAAAGTAGGGACTACAAAATGTCCAAGCATGAAATTCATTTTTCATTCAGAGGTGATACTGTCCCATTCATTTATATAAAATTTAGTATGTTTTCCTATTGAACAATTATATAATTATGATTAATCACTTATCTTCATACTTACTTATTAACAGTATCTCAGATGTTAATTGCTCATGCATCATTTTGTAATCATGTTCCATTTGAGAGATTTTGTTCTTGTACACTTTTGTTTCAGCTTCCCGAGACTGACAAAAAATAAAAATTAATTTAAAAATGTTGATAGAAAAGCATCAATTTGAGCAGCCAAGATAAACATTTTTGCTTTAACAGATATTACCTTTTTCAATCCATCAATTCTCTCCTGCAGTTCTTGAATTTCACCTACTTTCTCCTGGAGAATTTTTTTCAAGTATGAAATTATATCTGCCCTGTCTTCATCAAGAACCTCATACAATTTTTGATATTCTTCATTACTGAGCTCTAGGTCCAAACACCTTGCTTTAAGCCTATGTACATAAAAAAGTTGCTAAGACTAAGATTCCAAGATTAAGGTTCTTATTATACTGAACTGAGCTCTAGGTCCAAACACCTTGCTTTAAGCCTATGTACGTAAAAAATAAAAAGTAGCTAAGACTAAGATTCCAAGATTAAGGTTCTTATCATACTGAACTGAAGTTCAAACTTTAAGACATGCCTAGCTCTAAAACAATAATATTTTTTAAAGAACCACAACTTCAGAATACAAACAAATAAATTATATCTACTTATCAGGTAGTAGTAGATGCAAATATGAGCAAATGAAGGCACATGTACTGGCTTTCAGAACCTTCTTTTTATCCAACAAAAGGAAATTCCTATTCAGGAATCCAATATGAAATTTTCTTTCATATCAAACAAGAGACAACAGAATAGGATAAAAGGTTAATTAGCAGTGGAGTGATACGCAGAAAATGGGAGGAAATCTTGAGAAAATTTAGCTGCTTTGAAGATCAAGTAAAAAGCTACCTGGGAGAGCCTCATCAAGGGCTGGAGAAGAAGGAAAATCAACAATTCATTGCTAATAATAGTCAAGAATAATGGTCAGAAGAGACAGGTAATGCATTCGAAAAATTTGAATAAAGGGAAGTTCACACTGAGAAAAGAATCAGAGGGGGAAAAAGAAGAAAATATCAGAAGAGATGGACTAACAAGGAAAGGAAAGACAACTAATGTTATAAAAAATGTATAAAAGAAATTAAATAGAAAATGGGGTCAAAACTAGGGAGAGAGGAGCAAAATAAACAACAGGTAGACAATATCAAAGAAAATACTTCATAATTCACCTCAAAAATTGAAACAGCAGCATTGCACTGTCACTTCTAACCCTCATTGTTTAATTTAATTGTTAACTAATTAGGGCTAAGATTTTTTAAAGCTCTGAATGTGGACAATTAGTAACTGCTGAAGCAATTACAGGGTAAATGAGTTCTAGATTTGTTGTTGTCACCTTTAATCTGTTGAACTGGTGGTTTAAATTGATGGTGTTTCAGCAGCATTGTTTGGTAATATGGTATTGTAACTTACAGACAGGTTCAACAAAAAGACTGCTAAACACGTAAGCTTTCAGCCAAAAGGCCTTATTCTGAATTAGGCAACATACACACATATATTTACATGAATGCAACTCCCACACACACATGACCGCAGTCTCCGACTGCTGAGACCAAGATTGAGCAACACCGTATGATGGGAGAAGCAATTTGGGTGGTGGGGTAAGGGGGAGGCTGGGCCAGGGAGTGGGAGGGACAGTGGGGTATGGGGGGGGGGGGGGGGGGAGGAAAAGTGCTCCGTGTGGGAGTACACAGGGACAAGGTGGGGAGAGGGTAGGGGAGCTAGGTGTAGTTGAGAGGTTAGGGCAGCTAGGTGCAGTTGAGAGGTTAGGTGGAGGGTGAGGAGGGGCAGAGAGCAAGGGGCAGAGGGTTGGTGGAGAGGAAGCAGAAATGGAGAAAAATAAAAAAACTGTGGGTGTGTTGGTGAAATAGAAGACTGTAGAGTGCTGCAGCAGGAACGGGGAAGGGGATGAATGGGTGAAGGACAGAGGCTAACGAAGGTTGAGGCCAGGAGGTTTAATGGAATGTAGGTTATACTGCAGCCAGAGTTCCCACCTGTGCAATTCAGAATAGATAGTGTTGGTAGGGAAGATCCAGATGTCACAGGCTGTGAAGTAGTGAAGTAGTCATTGAAACGAAGATTTTATGTTGGGCAGCGAGCTCAGCAACTGGGGGGGGGGGGGGGGGTCCAACTGTTTCTTGGCCACAGTTTGCTAGAGGCCATTCATGCGGACAGACAGTTTATTGGTTGTCATGCCCACCTAGAATGCAGAAAAGTGTTTGTATCTTAAATTGTAGATAACATGTGTGGTTTCATAGACAGTCCTGCCTTTGATGGGATAGGTGATGCTTGTGACTGGACTGGAGTAGGTGGTGGTGGGACGATGTATGGGACAGACCTTGCATCTAGGTCGATTGCATGGTTATGAGCCATGAGGCAAAAGTCAGGGAGTAGCGACTGAGTAGGGATGGAGAGGATTTTATGTATTTTTGGTGGGTGGCGGAACACCACTGTGGGAGTGGTGGGAAGGGCAGTGGACAGGGAATTCCTCGTTTGAGGATATGGTGAGAGGTAGTTGAAACCCTGACAGAGAATGTGACTGAGTTGCTCGAGTCCTGGGTGGTACTGAGTCAAAGGGGAATGCTCCTCTGTGGTTGCTCCTCTTGGGAGGTGGTGGCTGACTGGAGAGGTAAGGCATGGGATATCTGTTTCTGTACAAAGTTGGGAGGGTAATTAAGGTCTGTGAAGGCCTCAGTGAGACCCTTCGTATATCTCAAGAGGGAATATCCACATTACAGATACAGTGTGATGTGTGATGTAGTGAACAGCAGCAATTACAGTGCTGCATTGAGACAGTATCACTGACTGAGAGATCTGAGGAGAGGCCCAATATCATTATATGGTTTAAAGAAGATGATAATGAAATTCAAAAACACAAGTCAGCTTGGTGTGCCACCTGGAAGAGGAAGGCGTCCTGTCCCAGTGGAAGCTACTGACAAAGTTGCCATTGCTGTAATTGACCAATAAACATGTGCCCCGGCCAGTGCTACTGCTCATGCAGTATCATGACAGTTGTCCATCCCACGGCAAATATTACGGAAAGTTTTGTAGTGTCTTTGACACTGGTATCTGAACAAGATCCAGACAGTGCAGCAACTGAGACCTCATGATCCACAGCAATGTTCTGAAGTTGGTCTTCAGTTTCTGGCACAGATCAAAGTTAATGACGTGTGGCCAGGCAATATTCTATGCAGTGACAAGGCACATTTTATGCTACAGAGTGCAGCAAATACACAGAACTGCTGAGTTTGGGAAACTGTTAAACCACATGTTGCACATGAAAAGCCACTGAACTCACCATATGTGACTGTGTGGTGCGGACCACAAGCACCTTTATTCTTGGCTCATTCTCCTTTACACCCAGAGGGCCTGTCAGGTATATTGGGATATCTGTATGTTATCAAGACATCCTTGTTCAACATGTGATTCCTGATTTGGAAGAGCGCAACTGTATGGAAACCACTGTTTTCATGATAAATGGGGTGACACCTCATGTCGTTCACCCAGTGAAAGATCTGCTTAATGTAACCTTCCATGAATGTGTTATCTCCAGAGATTTTCCAGATGCATAGCCTGCAAGATCAACTGATCTGAATCCATGAGACTCTTGGATCTGGGGATAGCTGAAAGAATGCATTTACCAGGGACATGGTTGGTCTCCAGCATCTCACTGACATCTTTAGTGATCCTACCGAACAAATTATGTAAGCATCAGTTAATAATAAAATCGATATTATGCCCTTCTCATTTGTTTGACCTTTTGACCAGTCCTCATCCATTACAGATAGAAACATTTTTATATGTCTTTCTTGCATTCACAATGCCAGACTTGCACCTGGTGGCCAAAATTGGGAGCAGTTTTTTTTCCAGCATAAATTGATTCCACATTAAAGCATTATAATACCTACCACGTTTCACTGCCATGCGATAACTATAGACCTTAGTGGATCTCGCTGAGTAGCTGCACTTTGATTATAGCCACCTGGTACATTTAAAACCAAAGGCAAGGTGCCTGCCATTCCTGCACAAAAGTTTAAATAGCAAGTAGTGTACAATAGAAATTGAGAGACTTTGAATATATCTTTTCTTTTTCAGCGCATTCCACAGCTATTTGTTGTTGGACTATATTTTGTATAGCTATGCTTCCAGGTGTTCTGCTGCATTGTTGTTTCTGTTTCATCCACAACATTTCAATGACCAACTCCGTCATCTTCTTCAGGTGCTGTGAGTTTTGCTCCAACCAGGCAGTGTGTGCACATAGCAGCACAACTTGCACAGCAAAGAAGTCAACTGAGCCAGTCTTAAAAATATTGTGCATAAAATGGAAACAACTATACAGGGCACCCGGAAACACACAGTTAATCAATTTCACCGAGAAAACCTGAGATATATGTTGTAATTTGTGCAGTGTATTGTTCTAAAATATATAAAAATTATAAAAATGGAAAATTTGTTTCTGTTAAGTAGGGCTAATACATAGAGGAAAATGCTGATGCAACTGCCATTTTGTCAGAAAATCGGAGAATACCAAAAGAGATTATACAAATTACAGCTGTTGAGGATTCAGTGACAGAAGTTGATGTTAGAAGTCCAGCAGAGGATTTAGCCTATATTTATATATTTACTAATCCTTTTTTCCATTTACCCCTCTCTATGTCCACCTGTTCCTCCCTCTGTCTGTCCACCTCATCCTCCAACTTCTGTCTACCTATCTCCTCCTCAGCACTCTCTCCATCACTTCATTTCCTCCTCCTCCTCTCTTTGTTTGGTTCCTTCATTCCCTCTCTCTGGTCATATCTTCCTCCCCTTGCCTTTGACCATATGCTCCTCCTCCTCTCTCTTTCCACCTCTGGCTCACCCTCTTCCTTTTTCACCAGCCCACTGCCCCTCTACACCTTCCACCTACCTCATGCATCTCACTCTCTTCCCCTCTCTCTATCCATTTCCTCCTCCCCTCTCTCTGTCCGTCCCCTCCTCTATCCACGTCAACTTCTCCCCGACCATGCTCATTGGCATGTGTAGCACCTACAATACTGTTCAATAAAGCAGGCAGATACCACTTCCACAACACACTTGTCATGCAGGGCAGGCTATACATCAATAGCCTGAAAAATCATTTATTTCCCCTGATATACAGGCCACCTTGCAGAGCAGGTCGATAAAGCAGGCTGATACTACTCGAACACAACATGCCTGTCATGCAGGGCAGCATAAATGTCGGGGCTCAGAAAACTGTTTCTTGCCTCTGATATGTAGGTTGCCCTGCAAAGTAGTTTGATTTGGCAGGCCGATACTGTTTCCACACAACTTGCCTTTTGTCCAGTTCACCCTATATGCCAGGAGCTGGAAAACACATTTTTGTCTGTGTTTCTTCTCCTATTGGAGCTAGGAGTTTACAAACTCCACGACTCTGACTGTTGTGAACCCTGCTGTTTCTATACCAAATTTGGATGAAATTGATCCAGAGGTTTGGGAGGAAGCCCTAGACACCCAGACAGAAGATATGGTCATTACACCAAAATCAAGCAATAAAAGCATTTTTATTATAAACACATGTAGTGATCTGTGTGCATCTCTTATGATCTCTTACTACATACTTTCTCATACTTTAGGTGACAATCTATTACTCAGGATTTCCTGTGGAAAATGGGAACAGTGTTTTGTCATTGGGTGTGAGCTTCATCATCGGCTCATTGCAATGCAAGATGCCTGCCCAAGAGTGTCAGCTGTGAGAAGGTACAATCAGAACATTATAGAGCAGCTTGCTATGCTGTTTTTCTCACTCACCATGGATGAGCAGTTCCAGAAATATAAAAAACTTTTTGGGAGTGTTTAGAAAAAGAGCAGTGTTTAATTTTTCTCCAGACAGTAATCAGAAAGTGTTACAAAAACAGAAAGTAGTTCAATTACACCGAGAAGTAATTGAATTTCTTTTTTCCAACAGTAACAACATAATAAATGGAGGAGTTTTTATGAGAAATGAAAAAAATTATGTATGATATTAATTTCATGTGATTCAGTGAGCCGATACAAGTCCTTCAACTGGACGCCACTTCTACAACTTGCATGGCCTAACCCACCCGAGTTATCCAACATGGGAAAGGGGACCTACAGTCTCATGCAGAATCCAAACCATGTGTCATTTCTGGTGACTCCTCACACTGGTGTGGGGTGAAGGCTAGGTTACAACAAAGGGTAATAAATCTGTGGTCTGACCGATATTTGATCCCATCATCTCTAGGTTCCCAGGCACGTGCCTTACTGCTAGACCATCTGCCCCCCCCCCCCCCCCCCCCAAATCCAAAAAAAGGATGAAATGAAACAAATTAACAGTGAAAGGGGAAAAATAAATATTACATGTGATATAGATCAGCAAGTTAGAAATATCAAGGAACATATTATACAACTACACAAGAAAAAGACTTAATTGAGTCAATGATTAACTGAATTAAAGAGCCTTAAACCTAAAGGGCAAATTATATTCTGAAATCAGGAAGTAATAAGATTTAATTAGAGATTAAATAATGAACAATTCAAAGCACTGCCCACCAAATTGAAACAGTTCCACGAATCTACCCAGCAGGAATCTGCTGGCATTCAAAGGCAAATTTCAGATTCTAGCCTAAGATTAAATGAATTAGAACATTTCAGAGATTAGGGTGGGATAGTTGTCTCAGATTCTACTTCAATAATATTGGAGGAACAGGTGAATCTCAAAGTAGAACAAAATGTAAAAGAAAGAATTTCAGATATTAGGGTGGGATAGTTGTCTCAGATTCTACTCCAGTAATATTGGAGGAACTGGTGAATCTCAGAGTAGAACAAAATGTAAAAGAAAGAATAGTTATCCATGTGTTCACCTCATTCAACAGAAAACTCTGACAAAACAGAAGAGGAATTCAGTAAAATTTGGGAAGAGCTAGAAAATACTAAAGAGGTCATTAAAAAGACAAAGAATAATGAGATGTTAGTGTTTCCTGTAAAGTTACAAAAGGAATTACCTTTGGAACCAGGGACAAATTTAATAAAACAGTTTACAAACTTTAAAACTGGAGGACACACACACCATATTTATTTTCTGAAAATCATTACCACAGCAATTATAGATCGGCATGCTAAAAATCTCAAGGAACATATTATAGAATTGTGCTAGGAAGAGTCAATGATTCACTGGATTAATGCAACAATGTTGAATTTAAATTGTGTCCACTTCATTTGAAAGGAGATGCAGTAGAATGAGGAACTTGGGGAATTTGTCATAGGTGAACTCTAAGGAAATTACAAAAAGGAATGTTGATCACACAGTGCACAGGAAAAATTAGCCCAACAATTATCAGATCCTCACTATTATAACCAGAGTTGTAAAAGTTTTAAGCGATATAATGAGTGGCACTTGACATGATCAAAATATTTATATGAACTCAAACAATGGGAAGACCAGGTTGTAGCATCAACAATATTATGAAAAGGTCAGATCACTGCTCAACACAAAGAAGACGTGTTGAGTTGCAGACAAGCACAATGATAAGGCTGTTTCACACAGACTTTTGGCCAAAGCCTTCTTCAGAAAAGAAAAGAAAACACACACCACATTCACACAAGCTGGCACACTTCATGAACACATGGCCACAATCTCCGGCCACAGCAGCTGGAGATAGTAGCCATGTGTGTGTGAGGTGTGCCTGTTTGCGTGAATGTATGTGTGTTTTATTTTCTGAAGAATGCTTTGGGAGTAAGCTCAATATGTTGTCTTTATGGTGAGTAGCAATCTATCCTTTTCATAATATTAACAGATGTCACTGAAAACCACCTCATGACAGTGTTAGTTCATCATCTACCTTCCAGATCAGAAAATAAATTTGATATCATGATTGGTCAAATTTAAATGAACCATTAACATTCACAGGCAGTTGGATACTTAAATAAATAGTACAGGGATTTCCCAGAAATGGAGGATCCCAAGATGGGCAACATTAGGAAAATAGATACCCTCTCTGTTTCAGTAGCAGACTGAAAGGCGGAAGTTAGTAGAAACTCACATGTCTGTAAAAGATAAATGCGCAAAGCATACAACAACTACCACCATCATAGCTTAGCAAAAGATCTTGTCAAGAACCCAAGAAAATTCTGGTCCTAAGTAAAATCATTAAGCAGACTGAAGGCTTCTACCCAGTTACTCATTAACCACTCTGTTGTGGCCATAGAAGACAGCAAAAGGAAAGCTGAAGTTTTAAATTTCATGTATAGCAAATCATGCATGCACTGGCGCATGTTGCTAGCTCAGTACGTGTCATGCTTATGCTCAGTAGGATCTGATGCCATGTTTTATATTTAAACATATATATTGGATCCAATGTCAAATGTGTGGTATTTAAAAAAAATTAAGACAAAGTTCTACAGTAGAGAGCTACTTCTTTTATATTATGTATTTTAAATGGCGATTAAGTGGACGACCCACAAATGCATTAGACAGGTGAGAGCCCTCACATCACATATACATATGCGATTCGATGTGTAACACCTTCTGAAGAAGACAGTTTTAAAACTGTTGAAACCGTGACAAGGTTTAATAAACCTACATTTTGCAACTGGTTGGCTGTTATTTCCAATACACTGAAGCTCTTAATTTTATCCATTGCTGTCAGTGTTTCTTCTGAGACTATTATTTTTGTAAAATAAAGAACAACCTCTTCAGTCATAACAGTGATTTTATTTCAATACATGATATATTTGAGCCCTGGGGGCTCATCTTCAGGTGCGTTAACAGCCTACATCATTTTTTTCCAAATTTAGGTCAATTGTGGTCTGTTAACAGCAGTGGATACATGGTTTTAAAGCACAGTATGATTAGACACATTTACAAACATATATACACTTTCATTGTACAGCACACTTGTAAAACAAGACAAATGTTTACAAATGTGCTGTAAAATGGAAAGTGTATATATGTATGTAAACATGTCTCCTCATACTGCACTTCAAAAATCATGTACCTACTACTGGAAACAGACCATAGTTAACGTAAATTTGAAAAAAAAAAAATTGATGTACACTGTCAAATCATCTGATGACCCAACCACACACTACACAACAAAATCCTGCAGGTTGCCACCCTATCACTCGCTTGCAGAGAAAGCAGCTCCACTTCACTGCAACATTTGCTGCAGTAACAAGGACCCCTCTGTCACTGGGAACAGCTAGCAATGGCTTGAATTCATCAGCCATCTGACACTGGTCACCTTCCTGATAATGATACACCGGGCAGCCTTTATACGACTGCTGCCTGCAGCTCTTGATCAGTGAAAATCTGGCCTCCACTGCAAGCCTCCCAATAGAGCACGTCAGAACCCCGACAACCATTGATTGTGACCATGACCAATTCCGAACTTGCCTACTGCAGCAACAGCAGTTGTGACCAACTGAGTGCCCTCTCGTGCATCTGCAAGGACTGTAATGTATATACTGACATTTTTAACAGGTCAGGATGATGATTACTTTTCTTTCACTGAGAAACTGATTCTGTTGTTCATTTTCTTGTTTGCTTCTTCGTTGGAATAAAGTTATATCATTCATTGCTACCTGTACACCTTCTAGTTTTCTATGCGCACCATTCTGCAATGGGATACTTTAATTGGCAACAGGGATAACCTTATGATAACTCTTGTGTATACCTTCGGAACTTTGCTCCCAGTATCTGTGCTCCCCCAGGTAGCCACCTCTCTGAATGCTTGAGCCTCCAAATGTTTAACTGTTGTTCATCTGCTCTTTTTTCACTTGCCCATTTCCCATGGCTCAATCTGCGACAGAACTTTCACTTCTGCAGCTTTTCCAGTTGCAGGATCAGCAATTGCTTCGTTAAAACTGAGCACTTGCTTCAGCGCTTCTCTGGGGTGACACTTCCCACCTGCTACAGCCGGTATGATACAGCTTCTGCTTCACGCTCACCTCTTCCTGTGCACCTCAGAGGTCCACTGACGGCACCTCACCTGTCCTGATGGCCCCCCCCCCCTTACGTTGCAGATTGCCACACCATTATCACATTGCATAATTCAGACTTCGCTGCAGCAATGACTCTTGGCCTGTCATCCTTGCTGCACTGGACCACACACTGTACAGAATTCCACTCTTCTTGATGCTTCTATCCTAAATGACTCTGGCCCATTGGCCACTGGCCCCAGTCCCCCAGGACCTCTTGCATACTTGTTTCTCATGCTGTGGATGCTTGGCATCCACAGATACAGCATACTCAGCTTCAACACCTCCTAACACAGTGCCTCCGTTTGCTCCAGTGCTTCCTTTCAGTCTGGCACCTCCCGATGTGGCACTTCTGTCCATTCCAGCACCTCCTGACATGGTGACATGGCGCCTCTGTCTGCCCTGGCACCTCCTGACATGGCACTTCCATCCACGATGGCGCCTCACGATACCACTCCTCTGTCCACCCTGGTGCTTCCTGATGCAGACCCTCCGTCCACTCCAGAGCCTCCTGACATGGCACCTCTGTCTGCCCCCGCACCTCCTGACATGGCACATCTGTCTACTCCAGCACCTCCCGACATGGTGCTTCTGTCCACTCCAGCATCTCCCAATGCAGTGCTTTGCTCCACTCCAGCGCTTTCTAAAATGACACTTATGACCCCACCAGTGTCTCCTGACATGGCAACTCTGCTTCATCACCTCCACACGTGGCACTTCCACCCAGCGTAGCACCTCTGCCAAAAGCAGCATATCCATCCAATGTGCTGCAGTCCAATGCAGTGCCATTGGTTCTCACACTTGCAGTGCCCTGGATTCCTCCTGGCTGCCACTGATGCCTGCAGTACCACCAGCTCCACCAGTGTGGCTGACCCAATTGGTCTACTACGCCATCTGACCTTCTCCTGCACTTCTGGTGCCCTTGACACCCATCCATTTCCTGGTCTTTCCTGTTCCTTCAGTTGGTGATGTATCTCCTCTTTTTTCAGTTTCCACTGTTCTGGGTCTGTCATCTCCTGATGCACATTCCAGCCAGCTCCCATCCTTGTTGCTGTCTGTCGTCCTGCTTCTGGTGGGGCACTGCCCCCGCCTGGTCATCAACCTTGGCTGCCCTTCTTTGTGGCCCTCGCTGTCTGTCTTGTGGCCTTGCCCACATCTTCTGTGCATCGCTCGTGGAAGTTTTACCAAAAGATCAGCCTTCCCACTTTTGGCAGCATGGGTGCATTTCTTGGTGATGACTCTGCAAGTCTTTTGTTTTTCCAGGCCTCCTCCGAACAACTTTCATCTGCCCTGTGCCATACATCTAATGGCTCTGCACCAAGCACCTGTTACAGCCTGCTCCAGCAACTTCACTGCTGGCTCTGGCACCACCCTCTGTAGCACTACCAACCCACCTGGCTCTCTGCTAATGCTGCCAGTCCACTTGCATCATCCATGCTTGCTGCTGGCCCGCTCGCACCCTCCACATACACTGATGGCCCTGCCTGTTACCACTGTCCCAACCACATCCTTGGCACCTTGCTTCATCCCTCAGATGTCTTGTTTGTTTCATCCACCAAGTTTCTTCCCAACAAGCACCCTGATGGCACACTATGCACCATTCAACACTGGCCCTCCAGTGTCTTCTCTTCTCAGCAGAGCACAGCCTCTTCTCTTCAGGGCAGCCTTTGGTTCAACTTCGCCAGTGACATTGTTCTCCAGTCCACTTCTCTTGGTCAACTTCACTGTCTCCTCTGTGGGTAAGAGGAGCACCATGCTCTGAGCTGTCACCTCAGCCACAGCTGTCCTGTATGCATCAAGAAGGCTTCACCATCTCCATCCAAAGGTAAAATGAGTGCAGCAAAAGGTTGAACCTGACAGTTCAGCACGTAGCCACTCTGTCAGATGCCTGCAGCCAATGCACCTCTACTTCACTGTGGCTGCCACTGCAATAACGAGGGTGCCACAATCACTGGACAAGGCAGTAGCAGTAGCTTGCATATGTAAGCCACGTGCCACCGGCCAATTCCCCAGGAAACCTTTACAGGACTGCTGCCTGCAATTCTTGACCGGTGTTAATCTGGCCTCTCTAAGACAAGTCTCCAAATACAGCACATCGGAACCACAATGACAGTAGTGCAACCACTGATTGTGACTGCAACCAATTCTGACCTTGCCTACTGCAGTGATGCCAATTGTGACAAATAACTAAGTACTCTCTCTGGTACCTTTATGAAACTTGACCTCATAAGTGACAATCTTTATGTTCTTTTCAGTGAGAAACTTTTTCTCTTGTTTGTGTTCTTGTTCTTCTCTGTAGAAATAAAGTTGTATTGTTTGTTGCTATCTGGACATCATCTTGCTTTCAGTGTGCACCATCCCACAATGCGACAATTTAAAATACGGGTCACCAGGATTTAAAATGCATCATGCATTGAGATAAAGTCACAACTGTGACTAAAGGTGGTTACTGTTTATTTTACAAAAACAAATATGTCTCCAGGCCCAGATGGAACCCCAATTGTCAGGAATCTCTCACCGAGCATAATGACCCAAATGACTGGAAAAAATGCAGGTGAATCCTGTTTATAAGAAGGGTAAAAGAATGGACCCACAAAACTACAGGCCAATATCCTTAACATTAGTTTCCTGCAGGATTCTTGAACTTATTCTCATTTTGAATACAATATATTTACTTGGAACAGAAAAGGTTCTGTCCACAAATCAGCAAGAATTTAGAAAGCATCAGTCTTGGGAAACTCAGGTTGTCTTTTCTCGCACATTATCCACTGAACCATGGATGGAGGGCAACAGACAAATTCCATTTTCCTAGATTTCCAGAAAAGTTTGACATGGTGCCCCACTGTCGACTGTTAAAGAAGTTAAGAGCATGAATAGATTTCCAGATATCGGGTGGCTCAAAGATTTCTTCAGTAATAGAACCCAATACATTGCCCTTGATGGCAAGTGTTCATCAGAGACAAGGGCAGCATCAGGAGTAACCCAGGAAAGTGTGACAGGCTCACTCTTATTCTCCATATACATAAATGATGCAACAGATGGGGTGGGCAACAATCTGCAGCTGTTTGTTGGTAAGGTGTCATTGTTGAGTGACTGTAGGAGGATACAAGGTGTCTAACATAAAATTTCTAGTCATTGTGATCAATGGCAGCTAGCACTAAATGTAGAAAAATGTAAGTTAATGTGGACGAGTAGAGAAAACAGTCCCATAGTGTTTGAATACAGCATTAGTAGTGTTCTGCTTGACACACACACAAGGAAATGGAACAAGCAGATAAGGATGTAGTAGGGAAAGTGAATGGTCAACTTTGATTTATTGGCAGAATTTTTGAAAACTGTGGTTCATCTGTAAAGGAGGCCACTTATACAACACTAGTGTGACCCGTACTTGAGTACTGCTTGAGTGTTTGGGATCTGCACCAGGCTGGATTAAAGGAAGACACTGGAGCAATTCAGAGGTGGGCTGCTAGATTTGTTATTGGTTGATTTGATCAACAGGTGACCATTATGGAAATGCCTCATGAACTTAGATGGCAAACCCTGGAGGGTAGATGATGTTCTTTTTGAGGAACACTGTTAGGAAATTTAGAGAACTGGTATTTGAAGTTGATTGCAGAATGACTCTAGTGCCAATGACACATCATATTTTGTACACTAAGGAAGGAACCTGTAATACAGGAAATAATCAACATAATCAGGACAGGGCAATTGATTTAGGCAGTGTACTGCTTTAACATATGCCACAGATAGTAGAACGGGTTCCTTGGGGCAGATGACAGAAAACACAGAATGCCTCCCAAGCCAGTGAGCTGGTAGCACTTACTCGACCAGAACCAACTCATGAATTGTTCCTAGAAGAGGGATGACAAGATATGAAAGACAAAATATTAGGTGAATAGTAATGGCAGAAATTTTTAATTGTAACGTGGACATACAAGGGAGTGATATGTCTTAATTCCCATAAATTTGTAGCACTTTTGAGAAAGAAGTTGTGTGGAACTCTACCATAACAGACGGGTATAACGATAAACAAAGGGAGACAAGTTTAATAGTTACTACTGAACACCAACTATGCTGTTGGTTACTAATTTAAGATTGGGATGTATTATTAGGACTTGATTGGTTATTAAACTGTAATGTTACATTAAATTTTGATAATGAAATCATTAAGTGGGAAGAGAATGGAGAGAAAATACAAGTAGTTTGGGGTAGCACACTTAATTTATAGTAACCACAGTTATTAATTGAGGCTACATGATCAACACAATCAAAGTAAATCATAATGTAAAGTTATATAATACACTATTACGTAATTAAGAATATTTGGTAAATCAGGTTTACTTATTACGATGTTCCAGAAATTCACAAGATGGAGGAAATATTCAACCTTTTAAAAAGGGGTCTACAGAATCCCTTCATTTAGCTTAATATATCATTCTGATAATCTTTTTTAAAGAATGGAAAATCCAGAATGGAACGTAACAATATTATGAAAAGGAAAGTTGCTACTCACGATATAGCGGAGATGCTGAGTCGTAGAGAGGCACAACAAAAAGACTGTCACAAATAAGCTTTTGGCCAGCAAGGCCTTTGTCAAAAATAGACCACACACACACACACACACACACACACACACACACACACACACACACACACACACACACACACACACACAGACAAATGCAACTCACACACATGACTGCAGTCTCTGGCAGCTGAAACCAAATTGTGAGCAGCAGCAGCAACAGTGTATGATGGGAGTGGTGGGGATAAGGAAGAGGCTGGGGGGGTGGGGTGAGGGATAGTAGGGTAGGGGTGAGGGACAGTGAAGTGCTGCTGGAGAATGTGCAGGGACAAGGTGGACAGAAGGAAGGCAACTATGTGCATTCAGGAGATTAGACGGAGGGCAGGGGACAGGTGGGGGGTGGGAGGGGGGTGGGGGAGGGTAATGGAAAATGACAAAGTAAAACGACTGAGTGCTTTGGTGGAATGAGAGCTGTGTAGTGCTGGAATGGGAATAAGGAAGGGGCTGGATGGATGAGGAAAATGACTTAACGAAGGTTCAGACCAGGAGGGTTACAGGAACATAGGATATACTGTGGGAAAAGTTCCCACCTGCACAATGCAGAAAAGCTGGTGTTGGTGGATAGGATCCATATGGCACAGGCTGTGAAGCAGTAGGTGAAAAGAAGGATGTCATGTTGGGCAGCATGCTCAGCAACAAGGTGGTCCACTTGTTTCTTGGCCACAGTTTGTTGGTGGCCATTCATGCAGACAGACAGCTTAACAGCTTGTTGGTTGTCATGCCCACATAGAATGCATGCAGCACATTGGTTGCAGCTCAGCTTGTAGATCACATGACTTGTTTCACAGGTAGCCCTGCCTTTGATGAGATGGGTGATGTTCGTGACTGGACTGGAGTAAGTGGTGGTGGGAGGATGTATAGGACAGGTGTTGCATCTAAGTCCATTACAGAAATATGAGCCATGAGGTAAGGGGTTGGGAGCAGGTGTTGTGTAGGGATGGACAAGTATATTGTATAGGTCAGTGGATGGCAGAATACTTCAATGGGAGGGGTGGGAATGATATTGGGCAGAACATTTCTCATTTAAGGGCATGAGGAGAGGTAGTCAAAACCCAGGCAGAGAGTGTAATTCAGTTGCTCCAGTCCTGGGTGGTGCTGAGTTATGAAGGTAATGTTCCTCTGTGGCCGAATGGTAAGACTTTGGGAGGTGGTAGGAGACGAAAGATAAGGCATGGGAGATTTGTTTTTGTACAAGGTTGGGAGGATAATTACAGTCAGTGAAGGCTTCAGTGAGCCCCTCAGTGTATTTTGAGAGGGGCTTCTCATCACTGCAGGTGTGATGACCATGGGTGGCTAGGCTCTATGGAAAGGACTTCCTGGTATGGAATGGGTGGCAGCTGTCGAAGTGGAAGTATTGCTGGTGTTTAGTAGGTTTGGTATGGACAGAGGTACTGAAGTAGCCATCTTTGATATGGAGGTCAACACATAGGAAGGTGGCTTGTTGGGTTGAGTATTGACAGCTGAAGCAAATGGGGAAGAAGCTGTTGAGTTTCTGGAGAAATGTGGATAAGGTGTCCTCATCCTCAATCCAGATCGCAAGATGTCATCAGTGAATCTGAACCAGCTGAGGGGTTTAGGATTCTGGGTGTTAGGAAGGATTCCTCTACATGGCCCATGAATAGGTTGGCATAGGATGGTGCCACGTGGGTGCCTATAGCTATACCCCAGATTTGTTATAGGTAATGCCTTCAAAGGAGAAGTAATTGTGCGTAAGGATATAGTTGGTCTTGGTGACTAGGACGAGGTTGCTGGTTTGGAATCCATCAGGCGTTGGGAAAGGTAGTGTTCAATAGCAGTAAGGCCATGAGCATTAGGGATGTTAGTGTAAAGGGGTGGGCATCAATAGTGATGAGCAGGGCACCTTATGGTAAAGGGACAAGAACTGTGGAGAGTCGGTGGAGGAAACGGTTGGTATCTTTCATATGGGAGGGTAGATTCTGGGTAATAGATTGAAGGTGTTGGTCTACGGGAGCAGAGATTCTCTTAGTGGGGGCACATTAATCGGCCACAATGTGGCATCCTGGTGGTTGGGTTTATGGACTTTAGAAAGCATACAGAAGGTAGGAGTGCGGAGAGTGGTAGGAGTCAGCAGAGAGATGCACTCCGGGGAGAGGTTCTGGGATGGGCCTAAGGATTTGAGAGATCCTGTTGGATTTCTGGAATGGGGTCACTGTGGCAAAGTTTGTAGGTTGACAGCTGGTGGAGTCCTTGTGCTAGGTAATCCTTGCAGCTCAAAACAAACCACTGGTGCAGCCTTTGTCCGCAGGTAGGGTTATGAGGTCGGTATCAGTTTTTAGGTGGTGGACTGCGGTTCTTTCTGTGGATGTAAATTTAGTTTGCATGTTGAGTGATTTGGGGAATGATAGTGAGGCAAGGTTCGAGGTTAAGAAATTCTGGATACTCTACACCCTCCTCACTTCCTACTCCTGCTTTGGAGTACTACTGTCCACCACTTCTACAACAAGCTCCAAACCTCCCTCATGGCCCCTCATTGCTGACAAACTGTGTCTCGCAGACCTCCTACATTTACCCCACCCTCTATAACTCTCTCACCACCACACAAAATCCAGAACATAAACAGATTTGAAACACAGTCATGAAACTTTACGCCAGAAGCCTTAGCAGCACAGAAATATCAGTCCTTTCCAAAGGCCTCACCTTTTGTCTCATTCCCAAATTCAGTCACACAGGACTTGTTAAAGCCCTTTCTCCCCTTCTCCAGGTCCCTACATTGGCAACACTTTTTTGCCACCAACCCTACCAATCATCACTCAACCAAAGACACTGTTGAACCCTGCCTGACTCAGTTCACTCCTCCATCCAACTGTGATACACACCCACTGCTCCCAAATCAGACCCTGTTAACTTGACATCCACCTCAAAGATGGCTACATCAATACATCTGTCCATATCAAACCTACTAACCACTATCAATACCTCCACTTCAAAAGCTGCCACCCATTCCATATCAAGAAGTCCCTTCAATACAGCCTAGACACCCATGGTTGCCACATCTGCAGTGACAAGCAGTCCCTCTCAAAGTATACTGAGGGTCTCACTGAAGCCTTCACAGGTCATAATTATCCTCCCATCCTTGTACAAAAACAAATCTCCCATGCCTTATCTTTTCAGTCTCCCACAACCTCCCAAAGTCTCACCACCCGGCCACAGAGGAGCAGTCTCATCATAACTCAGCGCCACCCAGGACTGGAACAAATGAATTACATTCTCCACCATTGTTTCAACTACCTCTCATCATGCCTAGAAATCAAAAATGTCCTGCCCACTATCCTTCCCACCCCTCCCACCGAACCTACACAATACACTCATCCATCCCTACACAACACCTGCTCCCAACCCCTTACCTTATGGCTCATATCCCTGTAATAAACCTAGATGCAAGACCTGTCCCATACATCCTCACACCACCACCTACTCCAGTCCAGTCACAAACATCACCTATCCCAACAAAGGCAGGACTACTTGTGAAACCAGTCATGCGATCTACAAGCTAAGCTGCAACCCCTGTGCTGCATTCTATGTGGGCATGACAACCAACAAGCTGTCTGTTCACATGAATGGCCAAGAAACAAGTGGACCACCCTGTTGCTGAGCACGCTGCCCAACAAGACATCCTTTATTTCAATTACTGCTTCACAGCCTGTGCCATATGGATCCACCAACAACATCTTTTCTGAGCTGCGCAGGTGAGTACTCTCTCTGCAATATATCCTACATTCCCATAACCCTCCTCACTTCAACCTTCATTAGTCATTATCCTAATCCATCCATCCCCCTGTTGCCACATTCCAGGAACGCACCCAGTCTTTTTATTTCTCTCCTTTTCTGCTACCCCCATCCCTCCCATCTATCCCCTGCCCTCCATCTAACCTCCCGACTGCACCTAGCTACCCTAGCCTCTCTCCACCTTATCCCTGTGCGCTCCCCAGCAGCACTTCACTGTCCCCCACCCCTACCTTGCTATCTTTCCCCTTCCCACCCCAGCCTCCTCGTTACCCTCACCCAGTTGCCACTCCCACCGTGCACTGCTGCTTGCAGTGTGGCTTCAGCTGCCAGAGACTGTAGTCATGTGTGTGTGTGTATATGTGTGTGTGTGTGTGTGTGTGTGTGTGTGTGATCTATTTTTGACAAAGGTCTTGTTGGTTGAAAGTTTATTTGTGACAGTCTGTTTGTTTTGCCATCTGCGACTCAGCATATCCGCTATATGGTCAGTATCATCTTTCCTTTACGTAATATTGACAATCTTTTTCTGCATACTGCATGTTTCCTTTAAAAAAAATTGAGAAATTCACCAAAAACCTAATTCTTTATGTCAGTAGCGACTGTATACTCCCATGGCACATTGTAACGATTGACAAGCAGCTTGTATGATTTTCTTCACTACGTGATCTAATTGAAATATTAGAGTCTCCTGCAAAGAGTACTGATGTTGTATCAGTTCTTTAACTGGTCAAGTCATTTACATACAGCAGAATTCAGCCTTGTGGGACTCTGTACTCAACTTTCTTCTCATTATTGTAAAAACTAGAAATTCCGTGCATCTCACTATCTTTGTATGTTTTTTGATTATGGTGCTTTGTCATTAAAATCTTATTACGTGCAAAACCAATGTTTCAGACCTGGTTACAGTGGCTTCATTTGGGTCTATTAGTGAGTTTTTGCTGTTCAGGGTTACATATTTTGCCATGAGTACTCTCTGAGTATGGACCTGCTTCCGTCTGCTGCTTCTTGCAGCATGTTTCATGACTGGTAGTCATTTGCAAATGAGAACACATGGATGTTATTAATTAAAGTTCAGAGAGAATAAATGAAAGTTTTGAAGTTTGTCAGTGACATTTAAATTCTCTCAGAACTGGTAAAGGAGCAGTTGAACAGAATGAGCAGTTTTACAAGATGTAACGAGACGAACATCAACAAAAGCAGGTTATGGACTGTAGTCAAATAAAATCAGATGAAGTAAAGGATTAGATTAGCAATTAAAACAGTATAAGTACCAAATGAGTTTTATATTTGGGTACTAAAGTAACTAATGGTGGCAAATTAGGAAGTATAAGAAACAAAGACTAGCAACTGCAAGAAAAGCTTTCCTGAAAAAGAGGAATTTGTTAACATGAATATAAATTTAAGTGCATTTATCTGGAGTTTAGCTTTGTGTGGTTGTTAAATATGGACAATAAACAGTTCAGACAAGAAGAAAATAGAAGCTTTTGAAATATGGTGTACAGAAGAATGCTGAAGATTAGATGAGCAGACTGAATAATAAATGAGGAAGTACTGAATCAAATGAAGGGAAAAAGATGTTATGCCACAACTTGACAAAGAGAAGGAACTGGCTGAGGCATCAAGTAATTGTCAATTTGGTAACAGAGGGAAATGTGAGGTTTAAAAATTGTAGAGGAAGAGCAAGATTTGAGTCTATTTTAAGCAGGTTCAAATGGTTGTAAGTTGTAACAGTTACACACAGGTGAAGAGGCTTTTACAGGACAGAGTGGCATGGGGAGCTGCATGAATTTAACTTTTGGACTGAAGAGCATGATACAAACAACATTCTTTATTTGGAAATTTATCTACTGAGAACTGAACTTAATTTTACTTGATCCTACAGGATTACATTGCATACAGTAAATGCATGTGGAATATAGGACACATCAAAAGCAGAAAACATTTATTATCACTTATTTCCTATGCAGCAACCATTTTGATTAGACTCTGCAACATCATTGAGTGTAAGAAACAATACAAGTAACTTTAATTTATTAGATAATCTTTAACACTGCAAAACTCCTCTTCCACCAGATAGTCTTTGAGCTTACTTGAAAAGTTGGTGTCATATATACTATCATGCAGGGTTTTAGGCAGACTTCCTAATAGTTTGGTACCTGAGAAATGAAGTCCTTTTTCAAGTATTATCAGTTGGTAGGTTGGGCTCCATATATTGCTCATCCTCCATATGTTCTGAGTATTGTATTTGCAATCCAGTCTGAACTAACTTTTATTATGTATGTTACTGTTTTATATATGAACAACACTGTAAAAGTTAAGATGCCTAGATTTTTGAAGCAGTTTCTGTATGTTTCAGACGTCCTTTTTCAAATGATCCTAATTGATTTTTTATGTAGTGTGAACACTGTGTGGCTGCATAATTAATCGATAAATAAAGACAGTCACTGAAAGAGTGAAAAATGTATTATGCTTTATATCATTGTCTCTATCTTACCACCTTTGTCTTAGTTTCATGCAATTGATACTCTGTATTGCCTCATGTTTTATATATCTTCAAGTGAGCTGTAACGAACTGTCAAACAATGGAAACTTCAGGATGAAATAACAATAGTATTTTGAAACGGATAGATTGCTACTCACCATATAGGGGAGACATTAAGTCACAGACTGGCACAACGAAAAGACTGCTTTGCGTTCAAGCTTTCAGCCAACAGGTCTTATTCTGAATTCACACACACACACACACACACACACACACACACACACACACACACACACACGACCATGTTTCCAACCACTGTGGCCAGACTATAGACTGAAACTGTATATGATGGGAGCAGCAATGTGGTGGATGGTGTGGGTAAGGAGGAGGCATGGGGCGAAAGGGGGGAGGAATAGCAGGGAAGGGGCAGGGGAAGGTGTGGTGCTGCTTGTGGGAGTATGCAGGGACATGGTGGGGACAGGATAGGGCTACTAGCTGCAGACAGGAACTTACACTGCAGGGAGAGTTCTCACCTGTGCACTTCAGAAAAGCTGGTGTTGGTAGGAAGGATCCAGATGGCACAGGCTGTGAATCTGTCATTGAAATGAAGAGTGTTGTTTCGGTCAGAATGTTCAGCAACTGGGTGGTCCAGCTGTCTCTTGGCCACAGTTTGCTGTTGGTCATTTGTGCAGACAGACAGCTTGTTAGTCGTCCTGCCCATATAGAAACAAGCACAATGGTTGCAGCTTAGTTTGTAGATCACATCACCGATTTCACACGTAACCATTCCTTTGATGTGATAGGAGATGTTTGTTATAGGACTGGACTAGGTGGTGGTGTGAGGATGAATGGGACAGGTCTTGCATCTAGGTCTATTGCTGATGCAAGGGGTTGGGAGCAGGGTAAGAGTAGGGATGCCGCAACAGCCAGACCTGTGGTTTAAAATGCTTCTGACAACATTAATCCACTATAACAGTACATACTTGCTGATATAGTGAAATATCACAATTTATTGTTGTTCACTTGCAAATACACTCCTGGAAATTGAAATAAGAACACCGTGAATGCATTGTCCCAGGAAGGGGAAACTTTATTGACACATTCCTGGGGTCAGATACATCACATGATCACACTGACAGAACCACAGGCACATAGACACAGGCAACAGAGCATGCACAATGTCGGCACTAGTACAGTGTATATCCACCTTTCGCAGCAATGCACGCTGCTATTCTCCCATGGAGACGATCGTAGAGATGCTGGATGTAGTCCTGTGGAACGGCTTGCCATGCCATTTCCACCTGGCGCCTCAGTTGGACCAGCGTTCGTGCTGGACGTGCAGACCGCGTGAGACGACGCTTCATCCAGTCCCAAACATGCTCAATGGGGGACAGATCCGGAGATCTTGCTGGCCAGGGTAGTTGACTTACACCTTCTAGAGCACGTTGGGTGGCACGGGATACATGCGGACGTGCATTGTCCTGTTGGAACATTAAGTTCCCTTGCCGGTCTAGGAATGGTAGAACGATGGGTTCGATGACGGTTTGGATGTACCGTGCACTATTCAGTGTCCCCTCGACGATCACCAGTGGTGTACGGCCAGTGTAGGAGATCGCTCCCCACACCATGATGCCGGGTGTTGGCCCTGTGTGCCTCGGTCGTATGCAGTCCTGATTGTGGCGCTCACCTGCACGGCGCCAAACACGCATACGACCATCATTGGCACCAAGGCAGAAGCGACTCTCATCGCTGCAGACGACACGTCTCCATTCGTCCCTCCATTCACGCCTGTCGCGACACCACTGGAGGTGGGCTGCACGATGTTGGGGCGTGAGCGGAAGACGGCCAAATGGTGTGCGGGACCGTAGCCCAGTTTCATGGAGACGGTTGCGAATGGTCCTCGCCGATACCCCAGGAGCAACAGTGTCCCTAATTAGCTGGGAAGTGGCGGTGCGGTCCCCTACGGCACTGCGTAGGATCCTACGGTCTTGGCGTGCATCCGTGCATCGCTGCGGTCCGGTCCCAGGTCGACGGGCACGTGCACCTTCCGCCGACCACTGGCGACAACATCGATGTACTGTGGAGACCTCACGCCCCACGTGTTGAGCAATTCGGCGGTACGTCCACCCGGCCTCCTGCATGCCCACTATACGCCCTCGCTCAAAGTCCGTCAACTGCACATACGGTTCACGTCCACGCTGTCACGGCATGCTACCAGTGTTAAAGACTGCGATGGAGCTCCGTATGCCACGGCAAACTGGTTAACACTGACGGCGGCGGTGCACAAATGCTGCGCAGCTAGCGCCATTCGACGGCCAACACCGCGGTTCCTGGTGTGTCCGCTGTGCCGTGCGTGTGATCATTGCTTGTACAGCCCTCTCACAGTGTCCGGAGCAAGTATGGTGGGTCTGACACACCGGTGTCAATGTGTTCTTTTTTCCATTTCCAGGAGTGTACATAAAACATGAGACACTAAAGAGAACCACCAACATGGGAGTATGATAAAAGAGAGAAGACAGAGAAACAATACAAAAGATATTATACATTTCACTCTTTTAGTTAATGTCTTTACTTCTCAATTAATTTTGTTTCACAACTCTTTTTGTTTCTTGAATGTTTGAGTTTCCACACACAGTCACTCCATACTGCACATATGGTTCACAAAGCCCATGTTATATTGTGCACAGAAGCTGTTTGCTGCATATTTTAAATATCTGATTCATTAAGAATATGGTGCAGTTGTGTTTGTTACAGATGTGTGTTGTTTTCAATACCTTAGTACTCTTCATTTTTGGACCATTTCTTTCCATTTTTAAGTTCTCTGCCACAGTTATGTAATTATCATAGAGTAAGTTTGATATTTCTCTACTAACTGTAACCACTGTGTTCTTTACTTTCATTGACCTGATCCAGTGTTTTTTTTAGTCCCATATTTTTCCTTTCTCTCAGTATTAATTATGTTCCAAGCTGCATTTATCTATAATTTTGAGTTCAAAAGGTGGTGTTAATTGAGCTTGTTTTTGTCTCTCTCTCATTGTTTTCCTGTACATCTTGTGTAATGTTATACAATTTTCAGCTTTTCCCATCCATTTCAGTTTGTACAGATTCATAAGCTGTTCTAATATTTCACAGGTAGTCCAGTGTGTTTGATCTTGCAGCCTCTGTTTTCTCTTTACCATGGGATATACTACATTAAAATGATGTTTAATTGCTGTAATAAATGCATCATACTTTTCATTTATATTCTGTATCTGTAAGGTATCATTCCAGTAGCAACCATTCACAAACAGAAATTATTTCAGTTTTTTTTCAGTTACCATCATCTCATCTCTGATAGTTTCTTGACCATAGTAGCCGGCTCTGCCAGCAGTGTGCATATCTTTTTTGAGCTGATTATGGTCCACTTTTGACACATTTTTTATAAAAATAAAAATGCTAGTATAATTTTTAATGTGGATTGACCCGTGCAGCTGACTTAAATTATCTGACAAATGTCAAATCTGTTGATGTATGCTTGATTCATTTCTTCTCTACTCATAGTTGTCCACCAGGCAGTGCAAAGCCTGACAGCATCATGGTTATGACATCCTCAACTGCTTCATTCACAAAATTTAAGGAGTGCCATCTCCCCAACATGGTAGCTATCTCTCTTTCAACTTCCCAGGAGTATGCATGGTTTCTTTTATTCATTTGTTTTTCCATGATATTGAGTCATTCTGATATGTGCACTCTCCTAACTAAAATGAATATCAGTTGCCATCATGGGCTGCTAATGTAATAAATGTTGGAAGTTATTCTGAAGGAACAGTTTCATTATGATTAATCACAGCTGAAACTGAATTTAAATGCAGAACTGTGGTGTTTAATATAGTCATTCTAGACTCATGAGTGTATTTAAATTTTTACTTTCCCAGTATGCTAGTAGCTTAATACGAAATTGATTCTCTAGGAGTTGATACCATAAGGATTACATATTTTTTCTAAAGAAAACTGCACACATTTTGTTAACTGTCTAACCATTGAAAGCTGGACAGATGTGAGATCATAATCAAGTGCAAATAATGCATATAATACCTTCTCTTCTATATTCATGTCACAATTTGAAATGTATTTCCCTAAGAAGTTAGTGAGGTCCAAGTCTTCAGAACAAAAAGCATACAAACCTTGGATAACTACAGGCATTAGGATTTCCAGTGTACCATGAAAAGACTGAACCAAGAAATTAAAACTTGCTCAGATCCACAGTTTGTAGATTATGTAAAAACATACAGAAAAATATACCGAAAGGCAATAGCAAAGGCAAAGTTGCTATATAATGACAACGTAATCAGTAACTCAGACAACAAACCACAAACTAATTGGGACATTGTGAGGAATGAAACGATTACATTGGGAGAAGAGGAAGAAATAATACTCAAAAGCAGTGAAAATTGCAATATAGAAAAGAATGAAATGGTGAACTATATTAATAACTATTTTTTAAATGTACCATATTCACTAAACTTAAACTTCACAAAACAAAAAATAATACATGCTCCAAGGGTTGCCTGCAGCATGAATATTCCTTCAACAAATGAACAGGAAGTAATTAGAGTGATTAGAAGCTTAAAACCAAAAATGGCAGCAGGTGTTGATGAAGTACCAGTTTCAATCATAATAAGGACTGCAGTGCAGGTTGCAAAACCTTTAGCACATACTGCAAATTTATCCTTTAGTGAAGGTGTATTTCCTCAACGACTGAAGATCTCAAAAGTGAGGCCACTATTTAAAAATGGAGACAGACATAAAATAGAAAACTACCGTCCCATATCACTTCTTCCTGCTTCCTCCAAAATATTAGAGAAACTGATAAAATTGAGAGTCGCTAGTTACCTAGACAATAATAAACTCTGGAATAGTAATCAACATGGTTTTCATGCAAAACGAAGCACAGAAACTGCAGTCATAGACTACACCCAAGAAATAATTAAAAATTTGGAGAAAAGCAAAAGTGTAGTAGGAATCAATTTAGATCTATCTAAAGCTTTCGATAAGGTCTGCCATGAAATCCTCCTTCGTAAGCTGGAAGCAGTAGGTATTAGAGAAAGAGTTAAAATATTGTTTGAGTCATATCTCAAAAACATATCTCAGATTGTAGAGTTCACCACTGTAAATTCAAATCAAAAAATAAGGTTAGTTTCAGAAGCAAAAGAAGTTCCTTTAGGAGTACCCCAGGGCAGCATCTTAGGATCACTACTCTTCCTCATATATGTCAATGATTTGTAGTTACAATATAATACAGCCAAAATTGTACTATATGTAGATGACACAAGTTTGATAGTGAGAGACTTTAAAAACTTGTTACAGTCAACTACTGACAAAATCCTAAAAAGTATTGAGACTTGGTTCGGTGCAAATAAACTTACACTCAATGCAAAGAAAACAAATTACATACAGTTTGGTAAAATGATTCAGGATGAAGATATTAATCTAGAACTGGATGACAGACTAATAGAGAGAGTGCATTTTGCAAAAGTGTTAGGAATGCACATAGATGAAGCTATGAATTGGAAACACCATGTAAAATTTCTTACACACCGACTTAACTCAGCCTGATTTGCACTGAGAGTTATTGCAAATGTTTGCACTCTAGAAGGCATCAGAATGGCATACTTCGGGTACTTTCATTCTGTTGCCTCATTTGGAATAGTGTCTGGGCCAGCTCAAAATCTCAAAATCTAACTTGAAAAACATTTTTATTTTACAGAAACAGACTGCTCGAATAATTACCCACAGTCCAACACAAGCTCACTGCAGACCTCTTTTCAAAAAATTAGGAATACTTACTCTGCCATCAGTCTATATACTTAAATGTGTGCTCTTAACCAAAGCTAATCTAAGCAATCTCCACACAAATGCAGACTGTCACAACTATAACACAAGGAACGAGAATGATCTCCACATAGAACAAGTAAGAAGAACACGAACTCAGAAGCATGTAAGCCACAGGGGCATTAAGCTCTATAATGCACTGCCTCAGTACATTAAAGATTTAAAGGACAATACAAATTTTAAATTGGAACTTAGAAAAATTTTAATTGATAAATATTGCTACTCAATAAATGAATATCTCGAAGACCAAGAAAATGACTTTACAAACTAACCTCCAAAATTTTCTATCTTCGTTTGTTTCAGCTTTTATTATACTTTACCATCTATAGTACTAGTCACATATTGTTACTGAGAAACAAATTACTATAAACCATTTATGTGGAAAGAAACTGTAAGTTTGCTGTCATTTATTATAGACAATGTCATTTTGTACATTCTATATTTTAATTTCTGTGTATGACAAACCCAATTGTAGACAATTTCATGTTGTATATTCTGTATTGTTAATTTCCATGTATGACAAGCCCAATATCGTTTGTACGATGACACGGATGCTAAATAAATAAATATGCTTCTACATCTACATCTTTACTCTGCAAAACACCGTGAAATGTACAACAGAGAGTATGTCCCATAGTACCAGTTATTAGGGTTGCTTCCCGTTCCATTCACGTATGGAGCTTGGGAAGAATGACTGTTTCAGTGCCTCTGTGCATGCAGTAATTATTCTAATCTTATTGTCACAATCCCCATATGAGAGATATGTAGGGCATTGTACTATATCCCTAGAGTCATCCTATAAAGCCGGTTCTTGAAACTTTGTTAACAGACTTACCTCTCAACTTTCCTTGTGAGATCGGTTATTTGAAGCTGATACAATTCCTTGTCTACCTCACTTAATTCCTCAACTACTTCTTCTTTTTCCTTTTTCTTGTTGCCTTTCTTCCCGCCTTTTCCTTTCTTCCCCATTATTTTGCTCTCTTCTTGTAGTTTTGTTTACCTGAAAAGCACCGAAAAAAATTGTTTTAGTCAGCAGGCCCGTAGATATAATCAGCACTGCAATTATGTTAGTACTTGTTTGAATTTGTCATGATAGATATGGAACTATGGTTGTTAAAGTCAATGTTTAACTGCATGCTCAACCAACTTTCACAGAGTGAAAGCACTAAAATTTTAATTCTTTTGCATTGTGAAAGGTGGCTGCAGCTATATTTCTAACATTTATTACTTTCTTGTTATTAAACAGGAGTGGGGTTCACACAACACATAAATTTCTCATTCACCATCTGGATTTCAGAAATTACTATCAATGTTTCTCAGACAAACTTTTAAATTTAGTAGTAAAATAATTAGCAGCTGATGTACATTCAGTTCTTTGCAACAAAAATTGTAAGAACCTTTAGAGATACACATAGAAAATGAATGTGTATATCATTATGTAGATGCACAAATGTTGCCAGTAACACAATGATGTTTCTAGTATAGTTTCTCTGACCTCACAATATTCACAGTGACTTTTTGATGCATACAGAAACATTGTTGCAGAAAGTACAGGTGATTTGCAGGTGAAATATCCTCTTCAGTTTTAGTTCAGCCAATAGTTTAGTCAATATTTGTTTGTTTATAGAAATCATCTTGGAAACACTGTAGCCAAAGCAGGTCATCACACCTGTATGATGAAAGATGCAAATTTAAGGCTCATGTACAAGGAAAACTACAATATTACCAGGCAAGCTGGGCTGATGTGCAGTGTTACCACAGTTACTACAAGTTTTTGCTTGCTTCATGATAAACTTTTAGTACATTTTGTGACCAACATGCATAATTTTGATGAAACTTCATAATGTAATAATTTTATGTATAAATCAGATAGTATTATGGTCATCCACCTTGTCACTTGTGAACTACAGAAAAGTAGCAATAATTGTGTAAATATTGGTGTGGGTAAAAGATGGCACATAGCTTTTTGATTTCTTTCACATTATCTGAGCTTTTTGATTTCTTTCACATTATCTGTATGTTATTTGATTTTCTGTACACATCATAAAGTTACCCTGTACATATTTCTCTGCATTAATCATGTGTTCTGTTCTAAGTAACTGCGTGTTAAAAGATCATTTTCTTCCTTGAAATAGTTCAAGTGTGTTTACCCCGGACTCAGTTTAAAGAGTAGAACACGCTAACAACTGATTCACAGCCAGCATCTTAACTTTTAAATATTTTAAAAATTCAAATTATGCAATTCCAAGTGCAAAAATATGACTTACTGGCACAAAAAATGAAGCTCAATGGACATACACTAAATAAAATTCTGTCTTTGAAATGTCTATGCACTCAGATGAATAAGAAACTGAGGGGCCACAAGTACATAGATAAGTTTCTCAGAAATCTCACTTCTGCCTGCTTTGACCTTAAAAATCTCTCTCACTGAGTTGGCTTGAGGATAGCACTGCTAACATGCTTTGCATATATTCTTCTATGGAATAATCTTCTTGCAAACTGCATCATGCAGAAGCCTTCTCACAGTCCTTGGGAATCTTGCATTTATGTGCCACAAGATTTAAAACCTAATGGCATTTGCAGTTAGTTACAAGAATGACTTCAGAATGAATTGTGAAATTTTAACCACAGTGCTACGAGGGTCACTCCAAAAGAAATGCACACTATTTTTGTAAAAATACAGTTTTCATTCTGCATGTGTGAAAGTTTTACAGTGTGTAGATACATCTTTCCTGCTTGTTTTCAAACTTAGTTCAACCTGTTCCCTTGAATGGCGCCATCACAGCATGTCTTCAAGATGGCTGCTACACTTGACGTTCGTCAGAAGCAACGTGCTGTCATAGAATTCCTGTGCTGTGAAAACGAGACTGTGGGAAACATCCACAAGAGGTTGAAAAAGGTGTATGGAGATGCTGCTGTCGATCGCAGTACAGTCAGTCGGTGGGCAAGCAGGTTACGTGATGAAATCGAGCACAGCAATATTGAGGATTGTCCTTGCAATGGCAGGCCTCGTACTGCACACACTCCAGAAAATGAACAGAGAGTTAACAAATTGGTGACTGCTGACAGATGCATCACAGTGAACGAATTGTCACGCTACGTTGGGATAGGGGAAGGAAGTGTTTGCAGAATACTGAAATTGTTGTCGTTAAAAAAGGTATGTGCCAGGTGGGTTCCCAGGATGTTGACAGTGGTTCACAAAGAAACAAGAAAAACGGTATGCAGCGAACTTTTGGAACAGTACGAGAATGATGGAGATGAATTTCTTGGAAGAATTGTGACAGGTGATGAAACATGGCTCCATCATTTTTCACCAGAGACGAAGAGGCAATCAATGAAGTGGCATCATGCAAATTCACCCAAGAAAAAAAAATTTAAAGCTGCACTTTCTGCTGGAAAAGTTATGGCTACGGTGTTTTTCGATTCCAAAGTACTCTTGCTTGTGGACATCATGCCAAGTGGAATCACCATAAATTCTGGTGCATATGTGACGACACTGAAGAAACTTCAAGCTCAACTGAGTTATGTTCGACCACATCAGCAAAAGCAGGATGTTTTGCTGTTGCACGACAATGCACGGTCACATGTCAGTCAAAAAACCATGGAAGCGATCTCAGATGGACAACACTGAAACATCCGCCTTACAGTCCTCTCTGGCTCCATGTGAATATCATCTCTTTGGGAAACTGAGAGATTCTCTTCGTGGAACAAGGTTTGCAGATGATGACTCCCTTGTGCATGCTGCCAAACAGTGGCTCCAACAGGTTGGTCCAGAATTTGACCATGCGGGTATACAGGTGCTGGTTCCAAGATGGTGTAAGGCAGTTGAGAGGGATAGAAATTATCTGGAGAAATGAAAATATTGTTCCTAAAGGATGTATCTACACACTGTAAAACTTTCAAACATGTAGAATAAAAGATGGAGCAAAAAAAAAAAAAAAAAAAAAAAAAAAAAAAAAAAAAAAAAAAAAAAAAAAAAAAAAAAAGTCTGCATTTCTTTTGGAGTGACCCTCGTAGAAGTAAAAATTGCCATATATACTTATGACTATGAAAATTAATGCTAGGAAGCATACTAAATAACGAAATTTTAATTGTTGTGTATAGTACAGTAAATAAGACAATGGAAAATCCAGTATTAAATAATAACAATATTATGAAAAGGACAGATTACTAGTCACCAAACATAGGAGACACCGAGTCTCAGTCAAGCATAACACATAGTCACACAAGCGTAAGTCTGGTCTCAGTGACCAGAGGCAATGGCCATGTGTGTGTGGTTTGTGCTTGTGTGAATGCGTGCATATTTTCCATTTTAGAAAAGGCCTCTTGGCCAAAAGCTCAAATGTAAAGCAGCCTTTTTGTTGTGCCTGTCTACTACTCAATGTCTCCTGTGTACAGTGGTGAGTGGAAATATAGCCTTCTCATAATATTATAGTATAATAAGAATACATAATTATCTTAAAGGTGATTTGGGGGTGTACAGGATGTGAAAGGCAGTAATCAAAGCTGTTGCTTCTGGCACCAACAACTGCTCTAGCCTGTTGATAATACAGTCAAACTGAGCTTGGATGACAAATATTACTAAACCTTTGCTGCAGAGTCCATCAATCTCAGTGTTTCGTGGGTGGTGATTCTCAGTCTCTCAGCAACCTATGACCACGCTTCCAATGGAAGGAAGGAAAGACGATTGGGTAACATTTAGGTCATTAGAGACGGAGCACAAGCTCAAATTGTTTCAAAGATGGGAAGGAAGTTGGCTGTGCCCTTTCAAAGGAACTGTTCCGGCAACTGCTTGGAGCGATTTAGGGAAGTCACAGAAAACCTAAATCTGGATGGCCAGATGCAGGTATGAACTGTCATCCTCCAGAATGCTTCCAGTAGGTGAGAGATATGGAGAACATGCTGCTAGCAGTTGAATGCCCAATATATTGATGTAGGTCAGAACAGCACAGGCAAGATGAGGTCTTGCATTACCTTGTTGAAAGACGGAGACCCTAAAGATGTGCGCAGCCACCAGTCTTGACATGCCTGAAGTGTAATGACTGCTGACCAAATTATCAGCTAAGTGAACCAGAGGTGATTGTGTTGTGTCCCCAGTGGCATCCCATACTATCATACCAGTTGCTGGGCCCATATCATAATGACAAATGTTATATGGCAATGCTTGTTCTCCTCAGAATATCCATAAATGGATGGATATCTCAAAATACTACACACAGAACTAGGACTCCTCTGAAGAGACAATGTGCTGCCCCACCTGTAGCCAATACTGTCACTGGGCACACTCCTATTGGTGCACCATTCTCTGTTGCCGTGTCGGAGAAAGCCGCAACAACAGTTGCTGTGCTGGCGGTCTATGGTGCTCCAGATATTACCACACTCTCTGCGAGGGCATTTGTTTTCCTGCAAACTAACGTGGACATACTTAATAGAATATGAAAACAGGAAATTCGTGGCATAACTTGACTAAAAGAAAGGATCAATTGATAGATGCGTAATGAGGCATCGAGAAGTCATCTATTTGGTAATGGTGAGAAGTGTAAGGAGAAAACATTGTAGAGGGAGAGTAGAACATGAATACAGCAACCTGATTCAAATGACTCTAGGTTGTAGCAGTTAAGCAGGGATGAAGAGGCATGAACAGGATTGGCTATAGTCGAGACGGCATAAGAAGATCCCTGACAGTTCACAGCACTGTTGCCAGATTTCAGCTGTGAAGCACTAACCGCTGCAGGCGAAACCAGTAACCATCTACAGAGCTGTAAAAACGTTACCTTGGTTGAGGTAGGTCTACTGGTAGGTAGCTGCCACGCCCAGTCCACTACAACTGTCAGTGGTCAATTTAGACCGACTCAACTATAGCATACAGAGCAGCATCAAGGTTGTCTTGTGACTGAACACCACATCAACAACACTCGACAGACACACTTTACACGCAACTCTCTCAGATTTTGCAGGACGAAAGGACACCTTTCCAATTAAGTATCTGTATGTCCATCTTTTTAGAGATGGTTGCGGGACTTCGCTGTTCGATACAGAAGGTCTTTCAGCCTTCTAGTTTCCAAACTTATTTTATGTGGCTACCAGTTTCAGCGTTTTACTACGCCATCTTCAGGCCGTTGACCGACTTGTAAGAAGATTCTACCGGACCGACTTGTAGGAAGAATCTATCTCGCTTCTGATCGATACAGGGGCCAGCAATGCTGGTATTAGTAGATTTTTGCTATAGCATTCACTTCATCCATCATCTGCCGTTGGTCGGTCAGGGGCCTGAAGATGGCGTAGTAAAACGCTGAAACTGGTAACCAAATAAAACAAGTTTGGAAACTAGACGCTGAAGGTGTTTAATTTGACATCGTTTCCAATTACGCGGCTGAACCTATCCCTCAGAGCCTCCCAGTCAACCATGCCACACGATTTTACTTCCTTTGGTGTCGAAACTATTCATAAAACCAAAGCGCAATCAGTTTCTTACGACAACTTTTAAATTTGACGCATTTCTGAAACATCTCATGAAATATGTAAGTTAGCTGTTGACAAGACATTACGTTTCGTCAAAAATAGGAAAATAGAGAGCCTGGGCATCGACAGTTCTTCACCGAGTGCCACGTAAAAATCTTATTTGCTTTAGTTCAATCAAACCAATTTTTTCCCACAAATCTGCCGCGCTGTGACATTTCCACGTTTAACTTTATCTTAACAGAAATTTTTTGACACTGTGTAGTACTTTTTCGTGTTATCATTACTACTGCTATTATCCGTGTTACTATCTGAACTCTTGGATACTTTTTATGTACTATCTGTTTATTTATGGTTTATATTGCAGGCTTCATGATCATTTACATATGGTTAGTACTGTAATACTCTGACACGTTCTACATCCTAGCGATACATTCGCATCAAGAATGCATGGAACTCGAAAATAAATGAAGAAAAATAAATGTACATCATCAAAACCTGAGTCTCCTTCTCTGCCTTACATGCTTTCGACAACAGCGGTACGGCAGCTAATTAGAATTTTATTTTCGAACCATTATACATGCAACCAGTATTCATTACAGTAACTACTCTTACAAAAAAACGGTGAGATTTATTTCGCGTAGAGTGTCGATACTTTGTTTTGTTAAAATAACTGTGCCGTCGTTTATTTTGATACACTTCTCTTATTGCAGAATGTTTTACTTATACCAATACCCTTATTTCAGTTAGTGCTTCTTGACTGCTGTTGCGATAGAGCATACAAAAGTTAAAATTTTATTAATTACCTTTATTGTATGCTTGAAACTTGCTCCGATGAAAGCGTTTGAATCCGCCGTCTTGTTTACCAACTGACACACTCACGTTCCCAAGGCGACACTGCTTTTACCTGCGGGTGAATCGAGCATGAAGTCCAGTACGGTAGCGTGAATCGGCGACTATTCGCATTCGATATTGACTTACGCTTTGCTAAATATACTTTTCCGACAAATACGTGTCGTGTGACTAGGGCCTCCGATCCGGTAGACCGTTCGCCGGGTGCAAGTCTTTCGATTTGACGCCACTTCGGCGACTTGCGCGTCGATGAGGATGAAATGATGATGATTAGGACAACAAACACCCACTCCCTTAACGGATAAACTGTCCGACCCAGCCGGGAATCGAACCCGGGCCCGGAGGATTGACTTGCTGTCGCACTGGCCACTCAGCTACCGGGGGCGGACACTTTTCCGATAGATGAACGAGTCAACATTGTAAAGAAACGGCTACACCGAAGAGACGTGGATCGCGAACACTGTTTATGAAGCAACAATGCGCATGGTTTGCACAGCTGACGCCTACACATGTCTCATGTTGAACAATGGAGTTCTCATTGGCACTTTGTTATGGTATTGTAGGATCTCAAAGGTTGTAAAGCAGACGATCGACCGAAAGCTTCCGTTTCTGTCGACTGAGGACTAGGACGAAAGCTAACGGTGGAAGAAGCAAGCAAAAAAATGTTGTTAGTCGTTGTACATATTGACAGCTATATTCTGTTCCTCTAAGCTAGGGTTGCTATACCGAGCTAGGATCTCGTCGGGACACTATGAGATGAGGGTGTGGAAATGAAGTACAAAATTTACTTAATATAATTACTTTTTATTTAGAACACAATTACGTGGAATTCGTTGCGGCAGTAGTAGTTGGTACACCACATTTTTCGGAAGATATCACCGTTTTCAGCAAGTCAAGGCGTTACTTCAGTTCTTGAGCCAAACTCGGGACAGTATTTTGCAATATTGGTACAAAATTTGGTCTTGTCAGCATGTCGGAACAAGAAGGTACCTAACGACAACGATCTCGATATACTGGGACGGATGGCAGCCCTACTCTAAGCTGAATCCCCGTGTAAACAAACATATGGTATGCTCTATTATTAAGCATCGCTCAAGCGCATGATATCGTAAGACCACTGGAAGTAGGGGCTTACTTGGTATTTTGGTGCCATTCTAGAGAGAGTGAAACTCTGAAACATGCTAAAGCATTGAGTTCTTAGGTTCTGTTTGATACATTTAACCCATTTAATCTGTTGTTTCGAATCTCATTGGGCTGTCGATTCACAGTGCTTAATTTTCAGCAAAGACACTTACAAAAATTATGAAATTTGTGTTGAGAAAATTGCAGAAAGCTACGAGTTGGAGGGCCAAGCTTCGGCAGTTCTGCCAACGGTATTGTATTCTCGGAATGGTAGGAAAACTTTCCCGTCAACCTTTACAATGTCAGCGATATTTTTTGTGCTACTCATTTTATTATTGTCTATCCTCCATTCAGAGGTTGTTTATTAACTTTTCTTTCAATCTCCAGCTTAAATTTCCTCATCACATAGCAGCTGTTGGCACTCGCCGTTAACAACCATTTATTCGTTGTGATACTTTGGACAGCTGATTTACTGATTCCTGTGAATGAAGGGGAGCACTCTGAAGAACGGAAGTGAGAGCGAGACCACTCAGTCAGTTTTCGTTTACATTGTTCCGTCTATGGGTTCTTAACGTAGAAAATATCATTTCTGGCCTGCTGTGTACCAAGAAGAAGAAGTTCTAATATCGCGCAAGGAATTGAATTTCACGTTTCTAATGTCGCCAAAGCATTCTCTGATCTTGTGCATGTTTTTTTTTTTTTTTTTTTTTTTTTTTTTTTTTTTTTTTTTTATGAGAATAATTCCCCAGCTGCTGACGAATCTCTGGCAACATCGATTGATGAAACAGACTTTAGTATTCGTTCATCCATTCATAGTGTTCCATAGATCCCACACAGAACGAGAGTCTATAGCAGGGTCAGTTTAAGGCCCAGGCGCTGCTTGAAACGCCAAGTTGAGAGGGGTGTCAAAAACTCCACATCTTTAAGATTTCCATACGGGACGTATTAAATAAAAGACTGTTTTACCAAAACTCAGCTGACACCATTTTTTCAGAAAGTGTTTTTACGGTTTCTGGTACTTCAGTATGAGCCTCACACAACGACTAACAGAAAATACCACAAAACTGAAAGTTTACCATTGTAAAAGGCTCCTGAATGTAGCAAATTTACACAAAGCTCATTGTCTCCATTTTTCAAGATTCCACAAAAGTAAACTAATTGTTGTTTCATGCTGTATAGTTGAAACTTAGAACACAAAGTTTACGCGTTAAATTTAATAGCCTTTACACTCGTACGTGTTTCTTGTCAGGCAATCACACAGCGTCATACAAGATAAACCAACTGTTTTCTAAGCGGTTGTTGGACAACAATGCATGTTGTCCCGTATAATTCTCTTTCTTGTACAGCCACCACTTTCAAGGCCGGTTTGGCCAGGTCCAGTCGCACATTGGTACAGGGAAGCGCAGTGAAGGAAATACTTCGCGACACAGAGTGTGCACATATTGGGAGACACTGCAGACAGTCTTTCCTCGTTGATCCAGAGGGCAGTCCTTCCTTGTGTAGATATCGCTGAATTCATGAGTTCTATTCTGGTGAGTAAAAGGACATTACTGTGTTATTACATAGCACTCGAAAACGGAACAAATCAGAATGAAAAAGCGGATAAATAAACAGTTCACGAACTGCTTCCGTTTGGACCGGAATCAATTCCACGCAGTTCACGAGCCCATGTGACCGAGAGGTTCTAGGCGCTTCAGTCTGGAACCGCGCTGCTGCTACGGTCGCAGGTTCGAATCCTGTCTCGGGCATGGCTGCGTGTGATGTCCTTAGGTTAGTTAGGTTTAAGTAGTTCTAAGTCTAGGGGACTGATGACCTCAGACGTTAAGTCCCATAGTGCTTAGAGCCATTATTGAAATACATATTTTCGGAAGGGTGTAATGCTTAAAAACCAATTGAAAGCGAAGAAAAACTCCTTGTGTTCTTGAGGTAAGTTTTACCCAAATATCTTACAAAGTAAAGACATGAGCAAGAATTAAATAATGAAATTAATTTGGAAAATTAATTATGGAAATTTCGTTACTATTCATGGATTGAGTGTAAGATCCAGCCGTTGTTCTTGTTTGTCGACTAAGCTCTGAAAAAATGTCAGAGACGTACTGCTGGCTTCCGACGAGTACGACGGATATGAAGAACTTGTTGTGTCGTAATTCCAAGGTGGTTCGAGTTCTTGAGCTGAAGGACTGTGAATTCCCAAGAGGGATGCCTCAGTATGTGAAATCATTTCAAATATTTTACTTCGGACGAAATGTTGACTTTTTGGACGCATATTTTTAGTTGCTTGATACATCGACGTAAATAAATGATGTTGTGGGTCAATGGCAGATTTTGAGTCTTCAATCTTTTCACTTTCAGTCGCTCTTTCCTTTGCCCTTTGTTCACTCTGCACCAGATGCGTGGGGAAGGCTGCGCCATTTATCGATCTGAATTAACCTAGAGCTCAGGCTACGCCACGTATCAGCCCTCAGTTTGAGAGTCAATACCTTCACCTCCGTTGTCGTCGTTCTGAGACACTGTCCCGTGGGAGCACATATGGCGCTCGCCAAGTGAACTGTGCTGTCCTTCCCTGCTCCTCAATTTGCGCTGTTGTGCTTGCGCCGGTGTCTCACAAAAACCTTCTCTGCCCCGCCTTGTTGTTTCTATAACTGAGGGTAGGCAACTTTCAGAAGTGATAGTATGGACCAAAACAAGGAAACAATGTCCAGTAAACATGGGCTCCAACATGCACTCTTTAAGAGCTACGAGCACTCGTTCAATAGAGGAGATGTGTTTCATAGTAACGAAGATGAACAAGTGCTCATAGCTCCTGAGGAATGCATTTTAGAGACTATGTTTCTTTCTTTCTTTTGCTGCATAGTACCACCTCTGAAAGTTGCCTAGCCTACAATCTTAGCAACAACAGTACCCGTACATATATTCCAATATCAGAGTTATCAGAACGATTTTCACTTATACATTTCGGCTGGTTAGTTTTCGATACAGGGACCCGTACCTCAAATTGATGTATTTATCATTCTCCATCATCCTAGAAAGTTTGTCCATCATCGCAGAACCACCCGGTATATATATATCAAAAAAAGTTTTTCATCACCCCGGATCCCAGAACTCCTGAAGACAGACATTGACTGTGGATATTGTATCACAGTCATATTCCCTTTGACTGTTCACAGATGTCACTAAACCCGCCCAAAGATCTAACCAATTATGCATGAGCAGCGCCTATCAGACAGAGGGGGTCCGGCAGCCGATCAGTTGTAGTCATTCCACCAGGAAGGAGGTACATGGTTCTGTTGTCTGTAGTTCAACCATGCCTAGACAGTCAATACCGCGGTTCGATCGCGCCCCAATTGTTACTTTGTGCCAGGAAGGGCTCTCAACAAGGGAAGTGTCCAGGTGTCTCTGAGTGAACCAAAGCAATGTTCGGACATGGAGGAGTTACAGAGAGACTGGAAATGTCGATGACATGCCGCGCTCAGACCGCCCAATGCCTACTACTGCAGTGGATGACTGCTACCTACGGATTATGGCCCGGAGGAACTCTGACAGCAACGCCACCATGTTGAATAATGCTTTTGTGCAGCCACAGGACGTCGTGTTACAATTTAAACTGTGCGCAATTCGCTGCAAGATGCGCAACTTCACTCCCGACGTCCATGGCGAGGTTCATATTAGTAGAGGGACAAGGACAGCGTCACCTCACTCTCCATTGTTGCCAAATTTATTCAAGATGGCGGCGACGACAACATCCAATATGGCGGGATGTAGACTTGGCAACAGCGCATGACATCATCCAAGATGGCGGATTTTGGCGGGAAAATAGGCCAATTCTGCTACATTCACTAATCTAACCTCAAGAAAAAATGGCGGGAATTTTGAATTTTGGCGGGAAAATATACAAATTATGCTACGTCCACTAACCTAAACCTCCAGAAGAAAAAAATAGCGGGAAGTTTGAATTCCAACAGGATAATGCATGCAAAGACCGTCCTTGTCTTTATTATTGTTGATTATCATTTATTAACATTCATTATCATTTATAATTATTTATTATCATTTCTTATTATTTATATTATTGACCTGCCTCCACTAGAAAATTCCCTCCAAATTCAAATTCCAACATGATAATGGCTGCAAAACCTTACTTTTGTTTATTATTATTCGTTATCATTTATTAACATTCACTATCATTCATTGTCGTTTATTATCATTCATTATCATTTATTATCATTCATTATCATTTATCATTATTATTATTATTATTTATTATTATTATAGGCCTACCTCCACTAGAAAATTGCGCCAAATTCAAATTCCAACACGATAACGTCCCTAAAACTGTACTTCTATTTATTATTATCATTTATTATTTATTCAAGATGGCCGATTTTCTCGACGATAAAGACTTTCCCTTACATCCACAACAAAAATCTATCACAAGCTCAAATCCCAACACCATAATTGATCACACGTTCGAACTTTCTCGGACACTTATCTGTTTCCACTAGTAGACTATCATAATCGCGTCAAATAATAAAATGCAATCATAGTAACGTAAGTCACTTCCTTGGATTTTGCAGGGGGGAAGGGACTGAAGACTTTATTTCAAGCAGTACGGTCATCACTTGTTCTCCAACACAGTCAACACACACATCTTTGATATCGCAGTGCAGTCGCCACGACGCCCGTGCTCCAACTGAATTAGTTCAAATCCACGCCACCCACTGGCCAGCTCACGGAGACACTGCCGACGCCTGTCACGTGAGGCGGCCGCCGCGCTGGACTACCGGCACGCTGGGGGGCGAGCCCAGCGATCGCTAACACTTCGTAAACATGTTTTCGCTCGACACACTGGAACTTGCCGAGTTTGACGCCACAGCGGCCCCTTGTCCGCTCACCACGTGTATTCGTCGCCTCCGCACGCTTCCCGCCAAAATTGTTTGCCTCGGAGCTGAATCACACAACGGTCCGCCGTTCCCAGCCACACTTTTGGCGCCAAAGTTCCTGGGCACGTTCAAACCTGTCGATGCCGACCGCTCACCGTCCACCACGTGTCCTTGTGCGAGTGAGAACGCAGGCTGCACTTTTGGCGGCAAAGTTTGCTCTACACTGGAATCCGCCATGACTATATAACAGCACGTTTGGTCCGCACTAGAACGCTCGCTAATTCACTCCCTCGCGCGCGCCTAATAACTGTACAATCGCTGCGCCGCCGCCCCGCTTACATCACACACCCTCCATACACGCGACGGACCTAGTCTTCTGTAAATACCTAAGTACTTAATTCCATTTCGTTTTTAATCATATTAAATAATTTAATTTACAATTTTATACACGTATGCAAAGGTGTTCAACTACCTAATTTCAACTACTTTTTGAGGACCAGACAGCCACCTCATCCTAGGAACCAGCACCGAGTTTGAATTCTGGCAGTAAAGAAAGGTCACTTCTGCTTTCTCTACCAACTTAACAAAATTGTTGTAAATAAAGGCACTTGTACTAACCTCAGCAACCCGACCGCCACGTCCTCCTAGGAACCAGCGCCAAGTTTGAAATCTGCCATTAAACAAAGCTCACTGGCGCCTCCGCCACCAACCTCAGAAAATTGTTGCAAACCAAGCTCATCACTGCTAAACTAAGCCACCAGCACTCAACATCTTCGTACACATTTCGGGTAAAAGGACTCACCCTGCACTAGGCCCATGGATGAAGGAACCAATTAACTTTGTTTAGGAATGGAGTATATGTCTCACACCGACGTGCTCCACACCATACAGACCTGCAAAACACTCTTACATAACTCATTTACAATGCTCTAGACACACGCTTGCTAATTGTAAACAGTTAAAAATAGCTCATGGCCTAGCCTACAGACATGCAAGCCGCTCGTAAATAATGCAAAACATTTATGTCCAAATAGCCAAACAACTGCTAATTTCTGGAATATAATTTCAGTGTACAGGCTGATGGAAGGAAGAACGAGTGTACTTTATTTATTTGCGACATATCTTTTTGATACTTTTACTTCTCACAGGTTTCGATATGTAAGGCTGACATCAGGCAGTTTCGGAACTCCAGTAGTGCACTACACTTGGCAACACAACCACACCCATCAAGATATTCATTCCAATCCAGACCTGTAACTCATCTACAGATAAATTTGTCCAGTTATTTGTTGACTCACTCACAGTCCGACCAGATTGCACTTTTGGCGTAAAAACCGCTCAGACTGCGCTGCGCTGCTCGGGGAAGTAATGAAGGACTGCACGCTATTTGTTTGGAGCCCCTTTTGTTTAGTCGTGGAGTATATTTGTCACAAAACACCCGCACTGATCCGACTGTGGTCATCTCACACAGGCCACAAAGATGTAAACAACTCCTAATTTCACCACACAATAGCAAACAGCTCTTAAATAATGCAGTACACAATATCCGCAGACGAGCTCTGTACTCTTGAACTATCCAAATATAGCACAGCACAGTGCACAGACATGCTCGCAAAATAGTGCAACAGACGCGCCCAAACACCCCCAGCTGCCAAACCGACCAAAAATCTCTGCTTGGTGCCCCCCAAACATGACCACAACACAGTCGCATTCGCGCCTAACACCGGGGGAAATTGATGTCGTCTATGCACCTTAGATTACGCTCCAAGACAGGCGGGAGAGAGGGTTCCAGAGCCTCCACCCAAGTTGCTTGCTCGCTCGCTCGTGACAGCCGACCAGAAAGGGCAATTCACGCGCCATAATCTCTGGAAAACCGTACTTCTATTTATTATTATTATCATTTACTATTATTTATTATGATTTATTATTATTTATTCAAGATGGTCGATTTTTGCGGCAAGAAAGTCAATTCCCTTACATCCATAACAAAATATCTCTCACAAATTCAAATTCAAACACGATAATCTGTCATACCTACGAAAAAAAGAGATGAATTGGGGCCATGCCGTTGGTGGGGAGGCTTGCGTGCCTCAACGATACAGATAGCCGTACCGTAGGTGCAACCACAACGGAGGGGTATTTGTTGAGTGGCCAGACAAACGTTTGGTTCCTGAAGAGGGGCAGCAGCCTTTTCAGTAGTTCAAAAAATGGTTCAAATGGCTCTGAGCACTATGGGACTTAACATCTGTGGTCATCAGTCCCCTAGAACTTAGAACTACTTAAACCTAACTAACCTAAGGACATCACACACATCCATGCCCGAGGCAGGATTCGAACCTGCGACTTTAGCAGTCCGGCGGTTCCGGACTGAGCGCCTAGAACCGCTAGACCACCGCGGCCGGCTTTTCAGTAGTTGCAGGGGCAACAGTCTAGATGATTGACTGGTCTGGCCCTGTAACACTAACCAAAACGGCCTTGCTGTTGTGGTACTGCGAACAGCTGAAAGCAAGGGGAAACTACAGCCGTAATTTTTCCCGAGGGCATGCAGCTGTACTATATGGTTAAATGATGGTGGCGTCCTCTTGGGTAAAATGTTCCGGAGGTAAAATAGTCTCCCATTCGGATCTCCGGGCGGGGACTACTCAAGAGGACGTCGTTATCAGGAGAAAGAAAACTGGCATTCTACAGATCGTGAGCATGGAATCTCAGATCCCTTAATCGGGCAAGTAGGTTAGAAAATTTAAAAACGGAAATGAATAGGTTAAAGTTAGATATAGTGGGAATTAGTGAAGTTCGGTGGCAGCAGGAACAAGACTTCTGGTCAGGTGAATACAGGGTTATAAATACAAAATCAAATAGGGGTAATGCAAGAATAGGTTTAATAATGAACAAAAAAATAGGAGTGCAGCTAAGCTACTACAAACAGCATAGTGAACGTATTATAGTGGCCAAGATAGACACGAAGCCCATACCTACTACAGTAGTACAAGTTTATATGCCAACTAGCTCTGCTGATGACGAAGAAATTGAAGAAATGTGTGATGAGATAAAAGAAATTATTCAGGTAGTGAAGGGAGACGAAAATTTAATAGTCATGGGTGACTGGAATTCGACAGTAGGAGAAGGGAGAGAAGGAAACATAGTAGGTGAATATGGATTGGGGCTAAGAAATGAAAGAGGAAGCCGTCTGGTAGAATTTTGCACAGAGCATAACTTAATCATAGCTAACACTTGGTTCAAGAATTATAAAAGAAGGTTGTATACGTGGAAGAATCCTGGATATACTAAAAGGTATCAGATAGATTATATAATGGTAAGACAGAGATTTAGGAACAAGGTTTTAAATTGTAGGACATTTCCAGGGGCAGATGTGGTCTCTGACCACAATCTGCTGGTTATGAACTGTAGATTAAAACTGAAGAAATTGCAAAAAGGTGTGAATTTAAGGAGATGGGACCTGGATAAACTGACTAAACCAGATGTTGTACAGAGTTTCAGGGACAGCATAAGGGAAGAATTGACAGGAATGGGGGAAAGAAATACAGTAGAAGACGAATGGGCAGCTCTGAGGGATGAAGTAGTGAAGGCAGCAGAGGATCAAGTAAGTAAAAAGACGAGGGCTAGTAGAAATCTTTGGGTAACATAACAAATATTGAATTTAATTGATGAAAGGAGAAAATATAAAAATGCAGTAAATGAAACAGGCAAAAAGGAATACAAACATCTCAAAAATGAGATCGACAGGAAGTGCAAAATGGCTAAGCAGGCATGGCTAGAGGACAAATGTAAGGATGTAGAGGCTTATCTCACTAGGGCTAAGATAGATACAGCCTGCAGGAAAATTAAAGAGACGTTTGGAGAAAAGAGAGCCACGTGTATGAATATCAAGAGCTCAGATGGAAACCCAGTTCTAATCAAAGAGGGGAAAGCAGAAAGGTGGAAGGAGTATATGGAGGGTCTATACAAGGGCGATGTAATTGAGGACAATATTATGCCAATGGAATAGGATGTAGATGAAGATGAAATGGGAGATACGATATTGCGTGAAGAGTTTGACAGAGCACTGAAAGACCTGAGTCGAAACAAGGCCCCGAGAGTAGACAACATTCCAATCCCAAAGAAAGCAGGTGTTGACAGATGTGAAAATTACCGAACTATCAGTTTAATAAGTCACAGCTGCAAAATACTAACGCGAATTCTTTACAGACGAATGGAAAAACTGGTAGAAGCCGACCTCGGGGAAGATCAGTTTGGATTCCGTAGAAATGTTGGAACGTGTGAGGCAATGCTGACCTTACGACTTATCTTAGAAGAAAGATTAAGGAAAGACAAACCTACGTTTCTAGCATTTGTAGACTTAGAGAAAGCTTTTGACAATGTTGACTGGAATGCTCTCTTTCAAATTCTAAAGGTGGCAGGGGTAAAATACAGGGAGCGAAAGGCTATCTACAATTTGTACAGAAACCAGATGGCAGTTATAAGAGTCGAGGGGCACGAAAGGGAAGCAGTGGTTGGGAAGGGAGTGAGACAGGGTTGTAGCCTCTCCCCAACGTTATTCAATCTGCATATTGAGCAAGCAGTAAAGGATACATAAGGAAAGTTCGGAGTAGGTATTAAAATCCAGAGAGAAGAAATAAAAACTTTGAGGTTCGCCGATGACATTGTAATTCTGTCAGAGACAGCAAAGGACTTGGAAGAGCAGGTGAACGGAATTGACAGTGTCTTGAAAGGAGGATATAAGATGAACATCAACAAAAGCAAAACGAGGATAATGGAATGTAGTCGAATTAAGTTGGGTGATGCTGAGGGAATTAGATTAGGAAATGAGACACTTAAAGTAGTAAAGGAGTTTTGCTATTTGGGGAGCAAAATAACTGATGACGGTCGATGTAGAGAGGATATAAAATGTAGACTGGCATTGGCAAGGAAAGCGTTTCTGAAGAAGAGAAATTTGTTAACATCGAGTATAGATTTAACTGTCAGGAAGTCGTTTCTGAAAGTATTTGTATGGAGTGTAGCTATGTATGGAAGTGAAACATGGATAATAAATAATTTGGACAAGAAGAGAATAGGAGCTTTCGAAATTTGGTGCTACAGAAAAATGTTGAACATTAGGTGGGTAGATCACGTAACTAATGAGGTGGTATTGAATAGGACTGGGAAGAAGAGAAGTTTGTGGCACAACTTGACTAGAAGAAGGGATCGGTTGGTACGGCATTTCCTGGGGCAGCAAGGGATCACAAATTTAGTATTGGAGGGCAGCGTGGAGGGTAAAAATCGTAGAGGGAGACCAAGAGATGAATACACTAAGCAGATTCAGAATGATGTAGGTTGCGGTAGGTACTGGGAGATGATGGAGCTCGCACAGGCTAGATTAGCATGGAGAGCTGCATCAAACCAGTCTCAGGACTGAAGACGACAACAACAAGAAGTCAACCTCCTGTGAATTCGTGGGAAAAGGACTGAAGTCTTTATTTCATGCAGTACCGTCATCACTTGTTCTCCAGTAGATTTAGTACACATCTTAGAACGCAGTCCAACCGCCACCAGGACCCCAGTCCAACGGAATTAGTTCACATGGTCGCCACCGCCCCGCGCGCCACCGGCGAGCCAGCGGTCGCCTCACGTGACGGCCGTCAGCTGCGTCCGCGCCCGCTGCCCGTCCAGCGGCCGTCCACGTCACAGCCTACTGGCGGCGACTCGCGTCACAGGCCTGCGCTGGTCCAGCGATGTAAACATGTTTTCGTGGACAGTGGAGTCCACCCCCACCGACCAGTTGGCGTCAAAGCTGTTCGCTGGACAGGTTGGAACCTGCCGATTTCATATCGGTCGGTCGGTTGACCCAGCACCTGGTTGACAAAGAATGTCTTGTCGCACGATTGACGCGAAAGTTTGCTCGAGAGTGGAATCCACCATGACGTCACACAGGTGGTCCAGCACATGTGCTCGCCACGACGTCCCTCGCTAAGTTAATTGATCAACCGACTCTCAGTATTCAATCCACATTCTGCACTTACCTAATCGAAGATCGTCACGAAAACACACGCCCGTACACGTGAGCCTTTGCGCGCGCCGAGCTTAGTACCTCCGCAAGTGAATGTAACAAAATTCCCATGACTACTTAATTACATTGATCAATTAATTAACCTCTCTGATGCGGAAAACTGCCACGTCCACCTAGATGGGGAATCAATTTTCCATCAGTACCACGCCCACCTGGACTCGGAACGAAATAGTTAAAGTCCCTACCGACCACCATGGCCCCTTACCGAACCATGTTCGGCGGCTAACATGTACTAATGTGTACTGCCGTTTACTAACGTGCACCAACCTACATTAACGTATATCACATTTTTTCTATACAAAAAAGCCAAGATTGAATTCTGATGGTCAGTTCGTGTTTCGCTACCAACACGAGAAAATTGTGGCAAACTAAGCCACTAACCTAAGTTACCTGTCATGACTCACAATCGTCTGCCTCTCTCACACACCACGAACGCGAGTCCGCCCACGTCACAGCTTGGACCTTTATACTCGTGTCGGACATACTCCTCTGTAAATATTCTAGCTAAACTATGACCCGAATACTGCTGTTCAATCCACACGGTCTAGGACATGGCCAGAGCTCACCCCCAGTACCTAAGCCGAGAACATCGCTCGCCCCACCTGTAGTTAACCGATGAGAGACGGAGATATGCTGCAATCACATCCCTCGCGCTGTCGTAGATACTTGCCTCAGCAATTCGATCTAACAAAAGCTCCAAGTAGAAAAAATAATAACCAACTCTCTCATATTCTATATCTTCTCACAAATACTTAACCTACATGTTATTTAGGCATCGAGTATATCTATCACTCCCAAACAAAAAACACTCGCCCTGACAGCTCTCAATTCACTCAGAGTTCTCTGTTCTAACCCTCAAAGATGACTTGATGACAGCCACATTCACGCCTAACACCTGAGAAATTCACATCACCTAGACGCCAAACATGACTATCCAAGACAGGCCGCGCCCGTCGTTTGTCACGGTCCTAACTCAGTGCGGTCCAACACACATGTTAAGGCTACATTCCATTGCTTGCCGGCCTATTTGCGACACATCTCCACCTTTACGTCTGTTGTCAGAATAGCCGAGAGCGAGTTCACACGCACACACACACACACACACACACACACCGTCCACACACATCCCAGTGCTGCCCTCCCCTCACAATCTAAAACGATCATCATACTATATAAAAAAAAATTAAGAGCCCAGTCCAGCTCTCCGAAATTGTATATTACCCCCCAGAAATAGTTAACGCTCGCTTTCGTGTTTTCTCAGCTTATTTGTAAATTCAAATTCTTAACTTAACAGAACTTGTTCACGAAAATAATACTAAATGCGCTCCTAACCGCCTACCCTTCCAGCTCTCAACATGCGCAAATGTTCTCAACTCTCCTATATCCCAGAACAACCGATTAATCATTCTTATTCCTTCTTATCGAATTTACAGGTCTAGTTTCCTAAGGACCCGTTATCGAAGTACCATACTGCTTTTCTTTCTGAGCTTTCTGTGCTTACTTTTACAGAGATCGCTAAATTAGCTCCACAGCCCCCTCAATCTATACATACACACACACACACACACACATACACACACACACACACACACGGTCATCCTCTCTACTCATCCCATAACATAAGCAATACTAACATTACAAGCCATTATATACGAACCCTACACAATGTAAGCCACAGTAATTTTACGATACCGACTATATGCCCCAGTGCTCTCCATTCCTAAGGAAGCGCTGTGAACCTGCTCTTTCTTTCTACACACGACACTCAGCGGTAATCAGCCCTTCTACATCAACAGACAGAAGTCCCTCTCATAATTGTTCACAACTTCGGCGATCGCTTCCCCTCAACATAAATGCGTTACTTTCTCTTCTCGCTTTTTTTATACAAACATGTCCAGACTCATAGACTACAAGAACACACCATAATTTTTTGAAGTACTTATAGTCGGTATTGTAAAATTACTGTGGCTTACATTGTGTAGGGTTCGTATCTAATGGCTTGTAAAGTTAGTATTGCTTATGTTATGGGATGAATATAGAGGATGACCGTGTGTGTGTGTGTGTGTGTGTGTGTGTGTGTGTGTGTGTGCATGTTCTGTTAGGGTAAGAATTTGAATTTGCAAATAAGCTGAGAAAACACGAAAGCGAGTGTTAACTATTTCTGGGGGGTAATATACAATTTCGGAAAGGTTGACTGAGCTCTTTTTTTTTTTTTTTTTACATAGTATGATGATTGTTTTAGATTGTGAGGGGATGGCAGCACTGGGATGTATGTGGACGGTGTGTGTGTGAACTCGCTCTCGGCTATTCTGACAACAGACGTGAAGGTGGAGACGTGTCGCAAATAGGCCGGCAAGCAATGGAATGCAGCCTTAACACGTGTGTTGGACCGCACTGAGTTAGGACCGTGACAGACGACGCGATCGGCCTGGCCTGGATAGTCATGTTCGGCGTCTAGGTGATTTGAATTTCTCAGGTGTTAGGTGTGAATGTGGCTGTCATCAAGTCATGTTTGAGGGTTAGAACAGAGAACTCTGAGTGAATTGAGAGCTGTCGGACGTGTGACTTAGTGTGGGACAGGTTCATTGCGCGCGTCTGTTGAGCTATTTTGCTGTGCGTTATTTGGGCAGATTACGAGTACTGATGATGTTTACTGATATGTGTACTGCACTATGTAGGAGCAGTTTGATATTGTGCACTGAAATTAGGTGTTGTTGTTTGCGTGTCTGCCGACTGTGCAACATGTGAAAGGTGGCTACACTGAGCCACTGCGCCAGAGATTGCGCCAAAGAGTATTATTAAGCCGCCTCCACAGTGCTTGTCGAGAGCTCGTAGAAGTCACTGCCTGTCGAGGACTCGTAATAGTCAGTGCCTGTTAAGAACTCGTAGAAGTCAGTGCCTGTCTAGGTCTCGTGGTAGTCTGTGCTGAGATGTAGCAGAGAGTGTTTGTTGAGATGTGCTATTAGGCAGTGCTTGCTGAGATGTGATATTGGAGAGTTCTGGTTGAGATATAATGTAAGGATTAGAGTGATTTTCATCAATATAAATGAGGTAACTAACTCCGTTTGTTTTTAATTTCAGTATCCTAAATAATGCGTCATTACAGGTTCAGTCAACAAAGCATCTGGCGTGTGTTCTTGTATTAGAGTGTAATTCTGCTTTCCTTACGCAATTATCGTATTTCTAATTTTCTTTTATCACGTCAGTATAATTGGTATTTAAAAATTCTTGTCTTGTTGAAGAAGAACCGTGCCAGATGTGTACGTTGAGTCACTCCCACACACAGAACAATTACATTTGTGCTTGGGTTTTGTAGGTTTTATAGTTGCTGGGGACTTAATTAATTAATTGTGTCAACGAAAAATTTCATTTCATTCTTGTTGTTGTTCTTTGCAGTCAGATAGCGTAATAATACTAGTCAGGGCCAACCGATTACGAGACACAGCGTAATCGGCCATACAGCTACTAAAAACTAAAAATATTTTCAATCATATTTAATTAAGCCCCCATGCACATGATACCAGGTCCGTCAGGGCGAGTGTTTTTTGTTTGAGAGTGATAGATATACTCGATGCCTAAATAACATGTAGGTTACGTATTTGTGGGACGAGATAGAATATGAGAGAGTTGGTTATTATTTTTTCTACTTGGAGCTTTTGTTAGATCGAATTGCTGAGGCAAGTATCTACGACAGCGCGAGGGATGTGATTGCAGCATATCTCCGTCTCTCATCGGTTAACTACAGATGGGGCGAGCGATGTTCTCGGCTTAGGTACTGGGGGTGTGCTCTGGCCATGTCCCAGACCATGTGGATTGAACAGCAGTATTCGGGTCATAGTTTAGCTAGAATATTTAGAGAGGGGTATGTCCGACACGAGTATAAAGGTCCAGGCTGTGACGTGGGCGGACTCGCGTTCGTGGTGTGTGAGAGAGGCAGACGATTTTGAATCATGACAGGTAACTTGGGTTAGTGGGCTTAGTTTGCCACAATTTTCTCGTGTTGGTAGCGAAACACGAACTGACCATCAGAATTCAATCTTGGCTTATTTGTATAGAAAAAATATGATATACGTTAATGTAGGTTGGTGCACGTTAGTAAACGGCAGCACACATTAGTACATGTTAGCCGACGAACATGGGTCGGTAAGAGGCCGTGGTGGTCGGTAGGGACTTTAACTATTTCATTCCGAGTCCAGGTGGGCATGGTACTGGTGGAAAATTGATTCCCCATCTAGGTGGACGTGGCAGTTTTCCGCATCAGAGAGGTTAATTAATTGATCAATGTAATTAAGTAGTCATGGGAATTTTGTTACATTCACTTGCGGAGGTACTAAGCTCGGCGCGCGCAAAGGCTCACGTGTACGGGCGTGTGTTTTCGTGACGATCTTCGATTAGGTAAGTGCAGAATGTGGATTGAATACTGAGAGTCGGTTGATCAATTAACTTAGCGAGGGACGTCGTGGCGAGCACGTGCTGGACCACATGTGTGACGTCATGGTGGATTCCACTCTCGAGCAAACTTTCGCGTCAATCGTGCGACAAGACATTCTTTGTCAACCAGGTGCTGGGTCAACCGACCGACCGATATGAAATCGGCAGGTTCCAACCTGTCCAGCGAACAGCTTTGACGCCAACTGGTCGGTGGGGGTGGACTCCACTGTCCACGAAAACATGTTTACATCGGTGGACCAGCGCAGGCCTGTGACTCGAGTCGCCGCCAGTAGGCTGTGACGTGGACGGCCGCTGGACGGGCAGCGGGCGCGGACGCAGCTGACGGCCGTCACGTGAGGCGACCGCTGGCTCGCCGGTGGCGCGCGGGTCGGTGGCGACCATGTGAACTAATTCAGTTGGACTGGGGTCCTAGTGGCGGTTGGACTGCGTTCTAAGATGTGTACTAACTCTATTGGAGAACAAGTATGACGGTACTGCTTGAAATAAAGACTTCAGTCCTTTTCCCACGAATTCACAGGAGGTTGACTTACGTTAGTAAAACTGCACTTTATCACTATTTGACGCGATTTTCATAGCATAGGACTGAAAAAATAAGTGAGGGCGACAAATTCAAACTTCGTAGGATGAAATGGAGTGAGGTTATTGTACATGGCCCCAATTGCTCTCTTTTTTTTCGTAGGTATGACAGATTATCGTATTTGAATTTGTGAGAGATATTTTGTCATGGATGTAAGGGAATTGACTTTCTTGCCGCAAAAATCGACCATCTTGAATAAATAATAATAAATCATAATAAATGCTCATAAATAATAGTAAATGACAATAACAGTAAGTAGAAGTACAGTTTTCCAGAGATTATGGCGCGTGAATTGCCCTTCCTGGTCGGCTGTCACGAGCGAGCGCGCAAGCAACTTGGGTAGTGGCTCTGGAACCCTCTCTCCCGCCTGTCTTGGAGCGTAATCTAAGGTGCATAGACGACATCAATTTCCCCCGGTGTTAGGCGCGAATGCGACTGTGTTGTGGTCATGTTTGGGGGGCACCAAGCAGAGATTTTTGGTCGGTTTGGCAGCTGGGGGTGTTTGGGCGCGTCTGTTGCACTATTTTGCGATGATGTCTGTGCACTGTGCTGTGCTATATTTGGATAGTTTAAGAGTACAGAGCTCGTCTGCGGATATTGTGTACTGCATTATTTAAGAGCTGTTTGCTATTGTGTGGTGAAATTAGGAGTTGTTTACATCTTTGTGGCCTGTGTGAGATGACCACAGTCGGATCAGTGCGGGTGTTTTGTGACAAATATACTCCATTACTGAATAAAAGGGGCTCCAAACAAATAGCGTGCAGTCCTTCATTACTTCCCCGAGCAGCGCAGCGCAGTCTGAGCGGTTTTTACGCCAAAACTGCAATCTGGTCAGACTGTGAGTGAGTCAACAAATAACTGGGCAAATTTATCTGTAGATGACTCACAGGTCTGGATTGGAATGAATATCTTGATGGGTGTGGTTGTGTTGCCAAGTGCAGTGCACAACTGGAGTTCAGAAACTGCCTTATGTCAGCCTTACATATCGAAACCTATGAGAAGTAAAAGTATCAAAAAGATATGTCGCAAATAAATAAAGTACACTCGTTCTTCCTTCCATCAGCCTGTACACGGAAATTATATTCCAGAAATTAGCAGTTGTTTGGCTATTTGGACATAAATGTTTTGCATTATTTACGAGCGGTTTGCATGTCTGTAGGCTAGGCCATGAGCTATTTTTAACTGTTTACAATTAGCAAGCGTGTGTCTAGAGCATTATAAATGAGTTATGTAAGAGTGTTTTTCAGGTCTGTATGGTGTGGAGCATGTCCGTGTGATACATATACTCCATTCCTAAATAAAGTAAATTGGTTCCTTCATCCATGGGCCTAGTGCAGGGTGAGTCCTTTTACCCGAAACGTGTATGAAGATGTTGAGTGCTGGTGGCTTAGTTTAGCGGTGATGAGCTTGGTTTGCGACAATTGTCTTAGGTTGGTGGCGGATGCGCCAGTGAGCTTTGTTTAATGGCAGATTTCAAACTTGACGCTGGTTCCTAGGAGGATGTGGCGGTTGGGTTGCTGAGGTTAGTACAAGTGCCTTTATTTACAACAATTTTGTTAAGTTGGTAGAGAAAGCAGAAGTGACCTTTCTTTACTGCCAGAATTCAAACTCGGTGCTGGTTCCTAGGATGAGGTGGCTGTCTGGTCCTCAAAAAGTAGTTGAAATTAGGTAGTTGAACACCTTTGCATACGTGTATGAAATTTAAATTAAATTATTTAATATGATTAAAAACGAAATGGAATTAAGTACTTAGGTATTTACAGAAGACTAGGTCCGTCGCGTGTATGGAGGGTGTGTGATGTAAGCGGGGCAGCGGCGCAGCGATTGTACAGTTATTACGCGCGCGCGAGGGAGTGAATTAGCGAGCGTTCTAGTGCGGACCAAACGCGCTGTTATATAGTCATGGCGGATTCCAGTGTAGAGCAAACTTTGCCGCCAAAAGTGCAGCCTGCGTTCTCACTCGCACAAGGACACGTGGTGGACGGTGAGCGGTCGGCATCGACAGGTTTGAATGTGCCCAGGAAATCAACTTTGGCGCCAAAAGTGTGTCTGGGAATGGCGGACCGTTGTGTGATCCAGCTCCGAGGCAAACAATTTTGGCGGGATGCGTGCGGAGGCGACGAATACATGTGGTGGCGTCAAACTCGCCAAGTTCCAGCGTGCCCAGCGAAAACATGTTTACGGAGTGGGAGCGATCGCTGGGCTCGCCCCCAGCGTGCCGGCAGTCCAGCGCGGGCGGCCGCCTCACGTGACAGGCGTCGGCAGAGTCTCCGTGAGCTGGCCAGGGAGTGGAGAGGATTTGAAGTAATTCAGTTGGAGCACGGGCGTCGTGGCGACTGAACTGCGATATCAAAGATGTGTGTGTTGACTGTGTTGGAGAACAAGTGATGACCGTACTGCTTGAAATAAAGTCTTCAGTCCCTTCCCCCCTGCAAAGTCCAAGGAAGTGACTTACGTTGCTATAAGTGCATTTTATTATTTTACGCGATTATGATAGGCTACCACTGAAAAAAGATAAGTGACCGAGAAAGTTCGAATGTGTGATCAATTATGGTGTTGGGATTTGAGCTTGTGATAGATTTTTGTTATGAGTGTAAGGAAAATGGCTTTCTCGCCGAGAAAATCGGCCATCTTGAATAAATAATAAATGGTAATAATAAATAGAAGTACAGTTTTAGAGACATTATCGTGTTGGAATTTGAATTTGGCGGAATTTTCTAGTGGAGGTAGGCCTATAATTATATATAATAATAAAAATAATAATGCTAAATGATAATGAATGATAATAAATGATAATGAATGATAATAAATGACAATGAATGATAATGAATGTTAATAAATGATAATGAACAATAATGAATAATAATAAACAAAAGTAAGGTTTTGCAGCCATTATCGTGTTGGAATTTGAATATGGAGGGAATTTTCTAGTGGAGGCAGGTCAACAATAATAAATAATAATAAATGAAATTAAATAATAATAAATGATAATGAATGTTAATAAATGATAATCAATAATAATAAAGACAAGTACGGTCTTTGCATGCATTATCCTGTTGGATTTCAAACTTCCCATCATTTTTTTCTTCTGGAGGCTTAGGTTAGTGGACGTAGCACAAGTGGTCTATTTTCCCGACAAAATTCAAACTTCCCGCCATTTTTTCTTGAGGTTAGGTTAGTGGATGTACCACAATAGGCCTATTTTCCCGCCAAAATCCGCCATCTTGGACGACGTCATGCACTGTTGCCAAGTCTACAAGCCGCCACATTGGGTGACGTCGTCGCCGCCATCTTGAATAAATTTGGCAACAATGGAGAGTGGGGTGACGCTGGCCTTCTCCCTCTACTAATATTTGCATCCACGACACAATGCAGCGCAGTACAGATGGGCCCAAGAACATGCCGACTGGACCTCTCAGGATTGGCATCATGTTCTCTTCACCGATGAGTGTCGCATATACTTTCAACCAGACAATTGTCGGAGACATATTTGGGGTCAGTCTAGTCAGGCTGAATGCCTTAGACACACTGTCCAGCGAGTGCAGCAAGATGGAGGTTCCCTGGTGTTTTGGGGAAGCATTATGTGGGGCCGACGTACACCATTGGTGGTCGTGGAAGGCGCTGTAGCGGCTGTATGGTATGTGAATGCCAATCTCTGACCAATAGTGCAACCATATCGGCAGCATATTGGCAAGGCATTCGTCTTCATGGTCGACAGTTCGCCCCCCCCATCGTGCACATCTTGTAAATGACTTCCTTCAGGATAACGACATCGCTCTACTAGTGTGGCCAGCATGTTCTCCAGACATGAACCCTATTGAACATACCTGGGATAGATTGAAAAGGGCTGTTTATGGATGACGTGACCCACCAACCACTCTGAGGGATCTGCGCCGCATCGACAGCTGCTGAGCCGAGAGGCCGTGCAGCAGAGCAGCAACAACACTTTTGTGATAAACTGTAAATTAATGTAGTCCTTGTCTTTCTGTTCATGGGTTTCCGCAAAAAAATGAACTATACGTATGTCTTTTACTGTGTAGACTAGTGGTTAGAAAATTAATTGTAGTTTTCGTTTTTGCGTATGTCCTGTGAATATCCTTGTGTAGGGCGGCTTCCTAGTGTAAATTTTCCATGTAGAGGAATTTATTTCTGTTTAATAGCTTGCGGTCTCAGAATACAGTGAGAAATCTGCACACCAACTTTTAGTGTCACTTTATTCTCTTTTGGTATATTTTCAAACCCAGTAGCGCCACTTGAGACCTTATATCTATTTTATACACAGTACGATATGGCTATGGGCTGTGCTTGTTGTGAGAAGACGCAAGGAGAGTTGGCTGCTGTCCATAAACAGCTGGAATTTGCGTTGGCTAATGTCGATGTGAAAATTACCGAACTATCAGTTTAATAAGTCACAGCTGCAAAATACTAACGCGAATTCTTTACAGACGATTGGAAAAACTGGTAGAAGCGGACCTCGGGGAAGATCAGTTTGGATTCCGTAGAAATGTTGGAACACGTGAGGCAATACTAACCTTACGACTTATCTTAGAAGAAAGATTAAGAAAAGGCAAACCTACGTTTCTAGCATTTGTAGACTTAGAGAAAGCTTTTGACAATGTTGACTGGAATACTCTCTTTCAAATTCTGAAGATGGCAGGTGTAAAATACAGCGAGCGAAAGGCTATTTACAATTTGTACAGAAACCAGATGGCAGTTATAAGAATCGAGGGGCATGAAAGGGAAGCAGTGGTTGGGAAAGGAGTGACACAGGGATTTAGCCTCTCCCCGATGTTATTCAATCTGTATATTGAGCAAGCAGTAAAGGAAACAAAAGAAAAATTCGGAGTAGGTATTAAAATTCATGGAGAAGAAGTAAAAACTTTGAGGTTCGCTGATGACATTGTAATTCTGTCAGAGACAGCAAAGGACTTGGAAGAGCAGTTGAACGGATTGGACAGTGTGTTGAAAGGAGGATATAAGATGAACATCAACAAAAGCAAAACGTGGATAATGGAATGTAGTCAAATTAAATCGGGTGATGCTGAGGGGATTAGATTAGGAAATGAGACACTTAAAGTAGTAAAGGAGTTTTGCTATTTAGAGAGTAAAATAACTGATGATGGCCGAAGTAGAGAGGATATAAAATGTAGACTGGCAATGGCAAGGAAATCGTTTCTGAAGAAGAGAAATATGTTAACATCGAGTATAGATTTAAGTGTCAGGAAGTCGTTTCTGAAAGTATTTGTATGGAGTGTAGTCATGTATGGAAGTGAAACATGGACGATAACCAGTTTGGACAAGAAGAGAATAGAAGCTTTCGAAATGTGGTGCTACAGAAGAATGTTGAAGATAAGGTGGGTAGATCACGTAACTAATGAGGAGGTATTGAATAAGATTGGGGAGAAGAGAAGTTTGTGGCACAACTTGACTAGAAGAAGTGATCGGTTGGTAGGACATGTTTTGAGGCATCAAGGGATCACAAATTTAGCATTGGAGGGCAGTGTGGAGGGTAAAAATCATAGAGGGAGACCAAGAGATCAATACACTAAGCAGATTCAGAAGGATGTAGGTTGCAGTAGGTACTGGGAGATGAAGAAGCTTGCACAAGATAGAGTAGCATGGAAAGCTGCATCAAACCAGTCTCAGTACTGAAGACCACAACAACAATGACAACAATGTCGACAAGCTTCTAGCTAATGCTCAAAGTCGCGGTGACGTCGGGGCACCAGTAATGAGACCTATGACACCTTTGGTGCCTCTGGTAGCCCCTGGTGGCCCGGATGTCGCCGCAGCTTCCAATGCGCAACATCTGGCCAGTCCGTCTAACTCCAGAGTGGGTGGCAGACACTGGTGGGTTCACGTGTCACTGGGCTTCCAGGCAAAAGAGGGAGCAGGCTGTGCGGCTGGCTCTCTACGTCTTAGCAACAGGTATGAGGTGCTTCCCAGTGTTGATGATAGCTCTGAGTCAGCACAGGATGCCTCTCCTGTTGGGCCAGCAGTCAATTTTCCTACCCAGTATGGACAAGTACAAAGGGTGGGTATGCCAGTCATTGGGAGCTCCAATGTTAGGTGGGCGATGGAGCCCGTCAGGGAGACAGCAGGCAAGATGGGAAAGAAATCCAGTTTGCATTCGGTATGTTTGCCAGAAGGTCATATCCGTGATGTGGAGGAGGCCCTGCCAGTAGCTATTGAGCGCACTGGGTGCAACCGGCTGCATATAGTGGCACATGTCAGCACGAATGACGCCTGCCACTTGAGTTCTGAGGCCATCCTCGGCTCCTTTTGGCGGCTGGCTGATTTGGTGAAGGCAACTAGCAATGTACGTGGGATGCAGGCTAAGCTGACTATTTGTGCCATCGTACCCAGGGTTGATCGGAGTCCTCTGGTCTGGAGCAGAGTGGAAGGTCTAAACCAGAGGCTCAGACAGCTCTGCGGCGGTATCGGATGCGAATTTCTCGACCTCCACTATCGGGTGTAGAATTGTAGGGTTCCCCTTCATAGGTCAGGCGTACACTACACGCAGGAAGCGGCTACTAGGGTGGCGGAGTACATGTGGCGTGCACATGGGGCTTTTTCAGGTTAGAGGACTCCTCCCTTAGGAGCTAACACGATTTGCCTGTTAAATCAGCCATGGCGACCTGAGAGAATCTTGATCCTCGCAGATCAGAGTTAGAAAAGAATAATATAATTTCAGTAAACTGCAGGAGCATCCAAGGAAAGGTCCCAGAATTAGTATCGCTTACTGAAAGTTATAATGCACAGATAGCATTGGGAACAGAAAGCTAGCTGAAGCCAGACGTCAGACTGGAATGTTTATAGTAAGGATACGTTAGTCGACAATGGTGGCAATGTGTTTATTACAGTAAAAAAATTCGATAAAGTCTAGCGAGGTGATCACAGATTCTGAATGTGAATTAATCTGGGTGAAATTGAGTATCAAAGAACGGTCAAAAATGGTGATCAGATGCTTTTAAAGTCCACCTGGGTCAAGATATGTAGTTGTAGAGGGCTTCAGACAGAACTTACAGAATATCATTAGTAATTTTCCTGATCATGCCGTTGTAATAGAGGGTGACTTCAACTTGCCAGGTATAGATTTGGAGTGTTATGCCATCAAAACTAGTGGCAGAGACAGGGAATCATGTGGCACTGTTCTAGATGTCTTGTCCGAAAATTACCTTGAGCAGACAGAGAACCACCTCGTGAGGGTAACGTCATAGACTTCCTGACAACAAACAGGACCCGAAGAGACTTTCAACAGGACAACTTACTGAATTAGTTAACGTAGAGGAGGATATCAGTGATCATGAGGCTGTGAGAGCATCTATGACGATTGGACCTACAAGGAATGTTAACAAAGGTAGGAAGATATATTTGCTCAGCAAGGATGACAGGATACAAATTTCAGAATATCTCAGCAGTCAGCATCAAATATTCGGTGATGAGGACGAAGATGAGGAGAACAAATGAAAAAATTCAAAGGTGTCGTTCAATATGCCCTAGACAAGTATGTTCCGAGCAAAGTTTTAATGGAGGGGAAAGATCCACCGTAGTTTAATAGCCGTGTTAGAAAAGCGCTACGCAAACAAAGAGCTCTTCATCTCAGATTCAAGAGATGTAAAAACCTAGCTGTCAAACAAAAGCTGAACGAAGCGAAAATGAGTGTAAGGAGAGCAATGAGAGAAGCGTTCAATGATTTTGAAAGTAAGACGTTGTCAACCGACCTGAGTAAAAAGCCTAAGAGATTTTGGTCGTGTGTAAAATCAGTAAGTGGGTCAAAACCATCCATTCATACTCTCAGTGACAACACCGGCACCGAAACGGAAGATAAACAGAGAGAAGACCGAAATACTGAATTCTGTCTTCCGAAGTTGTTTCACTGTGACAGATCGTAATACTGTCCCTCCTTTCAACAGTCGTGCAAACGTCGCAATGGCAGATATTGAGGTAATCGATCGCGGAATTGAAAAGCAGTTACAATTGCTTTGTAGTGGAAAGGCTTCATGACCAGATGAGATACCTGTAAGATTCTTTAAAGATTATGCGAAATAACTTTCTTCCTATCTTGCAGTGATTTATCGTACATCGCTTGAGCAACGAAAGGTACCTAACGACTGGAAAAAGCGCGGGTCATTCCCGTTTTTAGGAAAGGTCGTAAGACAGATCCACTCTATTTTAGACATATATCGTTGACGTCAATCTGTTGTAGAACAATGGAACATGTTTTATGCTCAAGAATTATGACGTTCTTGGAAAATGAACATCTCCTCTATAAAAATCAACATGGATTTCGCAAACAGAAATCCTGTGAAACTCGGGTATCATTCAGCTCACGCTAGGAGAGAAGAGCCCTCCGTCATGGTGACGTAGGCACGCGTCATCATGAGTTTCACAAGTTGTCCTCTCGACTGTTGTGTGCATTCTGTATATATCGACTGTTGTGTGCGTCTTGAATCTGCGTTGTTATTTGTTTGTGTTCATTTCCAGCAATACTCGAAATTATCTTCAGAACCACTTCAATTTCTTAGTCTAACGGTTCTGCCCACATTAATTATGTACAATTCATTGGTTTTTATGAAGATATGAAACACTTTAATTTCTCCCTATTTCACGTTTTTATCCACATGATTTATGCACGAGTAATCGGATTAAAAAAATGACTACACACTTTTTTTTAACTTTCGTTATGATTATGATTCCTTCACTCAGCAGGGTGAATAGAAACAGCAGGGTGAACAGAAACAAAACTTCATGTACACAATTACTTTGAATACTACTGGACATTAATTTGAACTATTATTGTTTTTGGGTTGGCCACACTTCAGACTGTTGTTGTTGTTGTGGTCTTCAGTCCTGAGACTGGTTTGATGCAGCTCTCCATGCTACTCTATCCTGTGCAAGCTTCTTCATCTCCCAGTACCTACTGCAACCTACATCCTTCTGAATCTGCTTAGTGTATTGATCTCTTGGTCTCCCTCTACGATTTTTACCCTCCACGCTGCCCTCCAATGCTAAATTTGTGATCCCTTGATGCCTCAAAACATGTCCTACCAACCAATCCCTTCTTCTAGTCAAGTTGTGCCACAAACTTCTCTACTCCCCAATCCTATTCAATACCTCCTCATTAGTTACGTGATCTACCCACCTTATCTTCAGTATTCTTCTGTAGCACCACATTTCGAAAGCTTCTAAGGAAATTATGTTTTGTTGGGTTGGCAGCATTATAGATTGATGTTTATCCTTGTGTCTGTGTCGATAATTTTTAAGTTGTTTTCCTACCTACTTTGAACTTCTCTAGTAAGTAAACATGTATTCTACATATGGCAGTTAATGGCATTGTAAGTACTAGGTATAACATCTATATAAAACAGTAAGGACTGGTTTTTGTTTCACTTTCAGTGAAATCAGGTCTGTGAATTTTCAAAATTTTTAGGTTATGTTTATAAACTTAGCAAAATCTAAAAAAATCTATTAGTATGCCATATTAATACTATATAATTCTCCAGTTATGTTACATGCACAACTAACATATCTTCCTTGTTTCAGAGTTGCTGTTGAAATATGCCACGGAAATACAAACCCATCATAGGAGGTGGTTACGAAAAACACAGACCTAATGGTATAAACAATGCCCCTTCTGACATCAAATTGGGGGTTAGCTTGCGGAAAGCAGCTGAAAAACATGGGATTCACTTTAGTGTACTATACAGACACCTAAAAAGAGGCGCCAACATTAAACCTCAGGGTGGACAAACTGCCTTGTCTTTTGAAGAAGAGAAATTGTTTGTAGACAGATTGGAAACATGCTGCGAATGGGGATATCCTGTTGACTTTACAGCCGTAAGACTTCTAGTAAAGGATTCGCTGGACAGAAGGTGGAAGGAAGTGAGAAGGTTTACGATTCATCTCCCTGGTCATGATTTTGTGAAATCATTTATGAGGCAACACAAAGATCAATTATCAGTGTGAATGTGCCAAAACATAAAACGCTCCAGAGCTGGTGTTACACCAGAAACTATCAACAGTTACTTCGATGAACTGTCAAAGGAATTTGAGAATGTGCTGCTGTCTAATATAATAAAGTATGATGAGACAGACCTTATAGACGATCCAGGAAATCAAAAGGTAGACACACGGAGGAGAACTAAATATCACCCAAGGGTCATGAACTCCTCAAAGGCATCAATTTCCGTAATGTTTGCAGCTGCTGCAGATGGCACTATACTACCCTCTTATGTCGTGTATAAGGCTTTGCATTTACATCGAAGTTGAACCGAAGGTGGGCCAAAATATGCAAGATACAATTGGACAAAATCTGGTTGGTTTGATTTGTTCTACTTCGATGATTGGGTCCTTGCAGTTGCTGTCCCATACCTGAAAAAGCTGGAAGGTAAGAAATTTCCCATTGGAGACAATTTATCTTCGCATCTGTCCATAGAATCAGTTAAGCTGTGTCAGGACAATGACATAAGATTTATATTCCTACCAGCAAACACACCTGACACAACCACTGGATGTGGCATTTTTTCGGCCTCTTAAAACTACTTGGCGCCAAATATTAGAAGAATGGAAGAAAGGCCTAGGAAGAAATGAGGCAACGTTTCCTAAGGATACATTTCCTCTGCTTTTCAAAAAGTTGCGTGACTCCTTGAAGGAGAAAATGTTATTGCAGGTTCTAGGAAATGTGGGATTGTACCTCTAGACCGCAATAATTAAGTGTTGTCAATGCTCCCAAGTACTGGTACCAGTATATCAGTAAATGAAAACCAGGATAAGGTCAATCTTAAGGAATCCACTAATGCTATTGAAAACAGTTTTAAAGAACTCTTCCAGGGTCTTAGACAAGACCAGACTCTTAAACAAAGGAGAAAAAGGACAAAAGATAATGACTAACCTGGCAGAAGTGTTAGTGTTGATGACTTTTAGGACATGGATGGGGAGGGCCCTTCGAGAGTCTTACACAAGACCAGACTCCTAAACAAAGAGGAAAAAGGACAAAAGTTAATGTCCAGCCTGACAGAAGTGTTAGTATTGATGACTTTGAGGACATGCATGGGAAGGATGTAACCTGCAATTCTTCACTTTACAGTGATCGAAGCCCTTGTACATCTAAACAAGACAAGACAACGAAAAAAAAAAAAAAATACCGAGAAAAACAGAACAGTCTTGCTTCATCATCAAAGGATGCAGATGCATACTCAGTGCAGGTCAGTGATGATGACTTGATTTTGCCCTCTTCAGATCAAGATGAAAATACTGGTATCTCCATAAGCCAAGGTGACTAAATGGTGGTCAAAGTATATGGTAAAACATCATCTTTTCGATGTTACGTCTGCAAAGTTAATTACCTTACTGACAATAGTTTTGTTGGAACATTTTTAAAAAGAGTTCCCCAAACCAAAAAGTTCACAATGACATGATAGCTTTATAACACTGTTTCTATTCACCTATAGCTGCGAGGTGACTAAAAACACCATGTTTAAATTTTTTTAATTAATTGAAAGAAAATAATTTGATAATAATATCATAAGGTGATAAGAGCAATACAGACCTGAGTTTTGGGTAGTAATTTTTTGTTTAAACTTGACAAACAATAAGTAAATTTTTCAACCAAAGTTCAAATTTGTTAATACCCCATTTTACAATATTCATTATGTTCATGACACACACTATAACATCCCAAATTGTTGGAATTACAGCTTAATAATTAATTCATCTGGGATGAGCTTACCACACAACTCCTGTCACTTCGTTTGTACACATGTATTTACATTTAGCTTTGACATTATTGGTACAACCGCAACGATCGATGTACTTACTCATGCAGTCAATTTAGGTTATTTACGTCACGTTGACTTAGCGTTACGACACTATGACATAAGGTTGTCCTCATCTGGTGTGAGATGAATGCTACCCGCGAAACTCAGCACGTTCTGTTCCTCCAAGAGATCCTCAGCGCAGTGGACAACGGCGCTCAGTTTGATGCCGTGTTCCTTGATTTCAGTAAGGCATTTGGCACAGTCCCGCATTGCCGTTTAATGAAAAAAATACGAGCTTACGGAGTATCGGAGCAGACCTGCGATTGGATTCAAGACTTTCTTGCAGATAGAACTAAACACGTCGCTATTAACGGAACTAAATCGACAGATATAAACATAATATCCGGAGTACCACAGGGAAGTGTGATAGGACCGCTACTGTTCGCAATATATATAAATGATCTAGTAGAATGCGTCGGATGCTCTTTAAGGCTATTCGCAGATGATGCAGTTGTGTATACTAAAGTAGCAACGCCAGAAAATGGTAGGAATTTGCTGAACGACCTGCAGAGAATTGATGAATGCTGCAGACTCTGGCAGTTGACCCTGAAAGTAAATAAATGTAAATACTGAGCATGCATGGGAAAAGAAATCCACAACTGTACAGCTACATTATTGATGACAAACAGCTCGAGACAGCACCTGCCGTAAAATATCCAGAGCGACCTTAAGTGGAATGACCATACAAAATGGATAGTGGGAAAAGCAGACACCAGACTCAGATTCATCGGAAGAATCTTAAGGAAATGAAACTCATCCACGAAAAAATTGGCTTATATGGCGCTTGTTCGCCAGATTATTGAGTATTGTTCATCTATCTGGTATCCCTATCAGGTAGGACTGATAGAGGAGATCTAACGAAGAGTGGCACGTGTCGTCACGGGTTCGTTTAGCTGGCGAGATAGCGTTAGGGAGATGCTAAACAAACTCCACTGGCTGACGTTACAAGAGAGACGATATGCATCATGGAGAGATTTACTATTGAAATTTCGGGACAGCACTTTTCAGGAGGAGTCAGACAATGTATTTCTTCCCCCCACATACATCTCACTTAATGACCACGAGGAGAAAATTCGAGAAATTAGAGCAAATACACCACTCTCTGTTCACGAGTGGAACAGAGTTGTAGGGATCAGATAGTGGTACCGAAAGTAACCTCCGCCACACAGCATTAAATGGCTTGCGGAGTTTGATGTAGATATAGATGTAGATCCTGTTTCCACTGCAGAAAATACAGGATCTGTTGTTACCCGTCCACTTGAAGGCAGAGAGAAAGTCATGGATAGCACAAATAAGAGCTTCAGCTTATAGAAAGCTGAAAATCGTATAGAATGATATTCATGTCCTGCATATGTGGCTCTTGAGACTGTGCTAAGTAATGAAGATGAGTGTAACATCGTCGTGAATAACAAAGTGATGAAGTTCTGATGTTAGTGTCCATTCTTCTTTCTTGAAGTTCTCCACAAAGCACATCCCTTATTTTACAAAGAGCAGTTTCATTGACATTTTTCTGAAACTTTTGTGAGCTTATGAATTCTCCTGTCTGTACCTGTATCTGTACCTAGTGATGAAAGGAGCTCTTCAAAACTCAAGTTGATAAATGCATACCTTGCGCCAACTCTTTTTCACAGATGATTGTGTGGAATGTCAGCTTCAGCCATTGAAAGCTATACCTTGAAGTTAATAAATTCAAATTCTATTTTGAAATAGTTTACTATATTAAAGGCTAAAAAACTGCAGTATAATGTTTTTATCCTAGGTAAAAATTGTCAGCACATATGCTCAACAACTGTAGGAACTAGGTCTATACATGAATTTATTAGTAAAATATTTCTGATTTGGATCATGTGCAAACTTGTATTTCCTTTAAACTTAACATACATAAAATTTTGGCCCATTAGTCAATCATTAGCTCCTTTCATGTCAGATTATCTAAAATTTAACTATTTACTGGTAAGTTTTAACCACTTATAACATACAATTTAAGCAGTTAAATAGTCTCTTACTAGATGATATTTTTTGTACTTCTGTCCCACTTTTTCCATTGGAAAATGAAATAATTTCTAACTTATCAAATTAAAAAGTTTGATTGATAAATTACAAAAATAACAGAAACTTTATGTTTTCATATTTTCCACTGCGTTTAATAGATAATACATATATTTTTACTGAAGCTAGAAAAATACAATAGGTCTAGTTCTTTCTGCTTTCAATAAAAGCTTTTAAAGATCTCAGAAATTATCTTAAATGAAATGAATTGTTTCTTTTTTTCGTATTTAGCACTGGAGTAGGATTAACAAAATACGTGTGTTACAGAGAAGTATAGCATGGTACATATTTGATAAGAAAAAGCACTCCATCTCCATGATCCCAAGAACTAGATTTATTTTTAAAGGTGTTATCAAAAGTTGAAGGAAAGCCTGTTAATTGAGATTTAATTATTTTACTTGCAATTAATATGGAAGGCAATTTCAGGTTGTGAACTATTTTTATATTAAAATGATAAGCCATGGCGCAATGTTGAAAGAAACTGAGGCCTCTTTCATTAAATGGCTGACTTAGTTCTGAGCTTTTATGAAAGTTAATGTAGTTTCTTCAGAACCTAGTAACGGCCAACAGTTAGGTCCTGGGGAGAAAATATTCGGGTAAAATTTATTACTGGCTGTGATTTAAGTATGTTTCCTTGTCGATTTTAATATCAAATTGATTATCAGACTTTGTTCTATTAAAATGATTGCAGGTGCTATTGTATTTCACAAAAGAAGTACTACAGTGCATGAAATGGGACAAGCAAATTATAATAACCAAAAGAAATGCTCTTGTATTTAAGAAAACAGATAAAATTATGCACCTGTAAAGGAAGGACAGGTTTGTAAATGAAATATGGTCAAACTTTAACAGTGTATTTTAAAGAAATCAAAATCAACTCACAATATTCCACATAGCAAATATTTGATGCCTAATATTTGAAACAAAAGATGCTCCACATGAAACGCGTAATATTTAAATGCATGCACTTGTTATTCTGATTACTATCAACAGTTCCAGTTGCTAATAATTAAGTAACAGTCCAAGAAATATCTCCTATGACCATTTCATCAAATCTGCAGAATTAACTGCATAACATGAATCAAGCTATCCAAAAGAGACAAGTACAATGGCAAGAGAGAAAACAGTGAAAAGAAAAGAGCAAAAGAGATTAGGCCATTGTTTCACTACTGTTTACACTAATTACACATTATGATCTTTGTAAGATATTTGATATATTATCCAGAGGTGTCTGGAATAGTTACGTTACTTTGGGTAAATTTTGTGTAAAAATTTGTGGTTTTATAAAGGAAACTGGAGTCTGTGAGGGCAGAATGGGGGAAGGATTAAAATGATATGTTGGTTGTGTGAAAAAATGTTTTCAAACTGTCATAAAATGACGTGTTACAGATTTCCTGACAAAGTTATTCTGCTGGCCATCAAAATTACACCATAAGGGCAGGGTGCAACAAATGCAAAATTGGCATGAAGTGTAATATTGTACATGTTTAGAGATGCAAATGATTAGCTTTTCAGCACAACACCACAAAATGTGTAGAGGTAAAGCCAACTAAATTCCATAAATAAAGAAAAATTGCCTGTTTTCCATCCAGAAATGACATTTGAATATTGGTAGTTTGTGAGAATCATGTTGTGTCTCATGTAAGAAGGAAAAATGTCTAACAGCATGTCAGAAATTGACAGTGGCAGGATCATGTTACTGAGACTGTGGTTCATCATTCTGTTATTAGCTACTCCCACTTACAGAAATGTGGAACCAATAGGTTAACGAGGGCCCTAATCAAAGCCATGCAAGATCTCAATGGCCTTATACATCTAGCACTCAGGAATACAGTTATATTGGCCACCTAATTTCGCAGAATTGTACAGCTGTGTCACATACGTTGAAATGACTTTTGGAGAACAAAAAACTATCAGCATGGTGACCATTGTTGCAGCTTTCCTTGACACAGAAGCAGAGAGGGGCAAGCTGAAGTTGATGTGTCTAGTGACAACACTGAACACGGGTGTGGGAAGACATTTTCATCTAGGAAAGTCCCAGTCCAGCGTGCAGTTTCATGATGGGCTATTCATGTGTGGGGGCTCAGAGAAGAATGAATATTATCACACTGCATTTGTCATTGTTGTACAGGCCCAGCACATGGTGTGATTGTAGAAGGTGCCACTGAGTACACAACTTTGTTTCATATAGCTTGTAGTTTGGAAAGCTGACATTACATTTCTGACATGATAAAGCTGGTTTTTGCCCTTTCTTTGAGGCTTCTATGAGGTTATCTTTCAGCATGGTATCACAAAACTACATGTTGCACATGCTGCCCTGATCTACATTAATACAGAGAGTGTTCATCTTGTAAAGCCACAGACCAGGAAACAGTGATGCCAGAACTGATCTTGATACAATGGTTGTGTATAGAACAGGTATGTTGTAGGTAACTGCTAATATGTACAATCTTGTTTCCAATTGGGTGTGAGTTTATAACTACCTTTTGGTCAAGTAAGTTTGTTTCCTGGCTTTAGATCATGACGTAAATTTACTTTAATAGAAAATTCCAGAAAAATCGACATGACATTAGTTCTTGAAATTGGTTTTCTAAATTATTTGTCTTTGAAATATCAATAATATAGATATAGACTGATAATCACTGTAAATATGACATGTTGATTTGCAGTCAGGCACAATGAAATGAATGTTATTTATTGTTCAGCCAAAGCCTTCTTCAAAAAATGAAACACACACACATATTAGTTTACAGAAATGAGCACACCTCATGCACACATGGCTGACATCTTTGGCAGCTTGGACCAGAATGCAACTGTCACGTTGAAGGAAATTCACTGTCAGGAGGGGGCAGGGCATAGGAAGGGATATTAAGGTATGACTGGGGTGAGAAAGAGCTCTATCTGGTGGAACGAGCAGGGGCTAGATGGGGAGATGACAAAACTGCCAACAGGCACAGCATCCCTGTGGGGCAGGGAGGTGGGGTGAAATAGAGAGTGGAAAAGGAGAGGAGCAGGGAAGGAGAGATGGGTGGGTGCAATGGCAGAGAGTGGTGCACAATGAGGATGAGGGAACATGAACGGGGAGGTGGTAACAGGACAGAGAGGGCAGACACTTCGGGGTCGAGGATGTGGGCACAATGGGTTACTGTAGTTGAGGCAGCGATAATTTTGGGAGCAGAGAATGTTTTGTAAGAATAACTCCCATCTGTGCTGTTCAGAAAAGATGGTGCATAAGGAGAGGACCCAGATGGCCCAGGTTGTGAAGCAGCCATTGAAATCAAGCATTTTATGTTCAGCTCCATCTTGTGCCACAGGGTTGTCTACTATGCTCTTGGCCGCAGTTTGGTGGTGGATGTTTATCCTGGTGGACAGCTGGTTGATAACTATACTGATGTTAAAAACTTTACAATGATTGCAATAGATCTGTTACACGATATGTCTGCTTTCACAGGTCTCCCAGCCTCTGATGGGGTAGGATAAGTCTGTGACAGGATTGTAACAGGAAGTGATGGGTAGGCGGATTGGTCAGGTCTTCCATCTGGTTCTTCCAAAGGGATATGATACCAGTCATAAGGGATTGGGGTTGTAGGTGGCATAGGAATGGAATAGAATGTTGCGAAGATTGTATGGGTGAAGGAATACCACTTTAGGAGGGGTGGGAAGTATACTGGGTAGGATAACCCACTTTCAGGGCATGATGATAGGTAATCAAAGCCCTGATATGGTACGCTTGTTCCAGTCCTGGGTGCTACTGGTTGACAAATAGGGCACTCCTTTGTAGCTGGTTCTTTAGGTGGTGGGAGGATTGGGGCGTGTGTGGGGAAATAGCTCAGGAGACCTGTTTGCAGACTAGCTCCATGGGGTAGCACCTACCTGTGAAGGCCTTGGTGATAACTTTAGCATATGGGGGCAAAGGAGTTCTTGTTACTGCAGATATGCTGTCCACTGTGGCCAGATTGTATGGGACAGAGTTTTTGGTGTGGAAGGAATGACAGCTTTTGAAATGCAGTTACCGTTGGTGGTAGGTAGGTTTAATTTATTTATTCCATGTGATCTGATGGTACACAGTGTGTTGCAGGTATCGGAAAATGTCATTTAACATTGTTAACATGTATTAATGTAAGCCTATAGTATTCTAATGTATTATATTGCTCAATGTTTTCAATTTAGCACAAACAGCAAGATTACTGTTCTAAGTATTCATTTACAGAGTAAAAACAGTGACACAACAAATATGACTTCACGGCTTAGCTAAATTTTATGTTGTCTTCGATGGACTTAATACTAGTGGGAAGATTGTTGAATAGTTGGAGGCCCATGTGGAAAACTCCCTTTTTACACAGTTGAGTGTTTGTACGTATAACATGCAGGTTTGCGTTTTTCTTGGTGTTGTGTTCATGTATTTCATTATTCTTTACGACTCTGGGGTCAGTTGGCACTATATGTTTTCTGAAGAATTTTAGAGTCTCAAGAATGTAGAGGCAAGGCAGTGTAAGGATTTCTAACTTTCTGAAGATGGGTTTGCAGGAGTCTCTGGGTTTGCTCCTATTAATAATCCTCAATGCTCTCTTCTGGATTCTGAATGTGCTCAGAGCAGTTGGAGCATTTCCCCAGAATATTACACCATATTTTAGGTGGGCTTGTATATAAGCGTAGTATGCACTGGTTAATGTTTTCAGGCTAGCACATGTTTTCAGTACACTCAATGCATAACAGCCAGTACAAATCCTGGCATTTACCCTTCCTGTATGTGTATTCCATTTCAGGTTATCTTGAACCCACAGACCTAGGAATTTGAAAACAGTGTCGGTATCTATTGACTGGTTATTTATAGTGACAGATGGCTGAGAGGAATTTGCATTTTGTGTTGTGTGGAAGTTCATGGAGGCTGTCTTTTTGGTGTTGATAGTTAATCTGTTGATTTTTGCCCAGTTGCTGAGTTGATCAGTAGCCACGTTCACAGCTTTTTGCACCGCCTCTGTATTCTCCCCTTTGAGGAGTACAGTTGTGTCATCAGCAAATATTATTGTTTTGTGTGCATCAACATTCAGGCCCAAGTCATTAATATACAGGAGGAAAAGTAGGGGTCCCAATACTGAGCCCTGTGGAACACCTTGCTTTACAGTTTTATTACTTGATAGTATTTCGGTTATTGAGTTGCTTTGTCTATTAGTATATTTCATGCTGACTCTCTGTATCCGATTGGTTAGGAATGTAGCAATCCAGTTGCTTGCAATTCCTCTGATACCGTAGTGTTCTAATTTTTCCAGTAATATTTTGTGGTCAACAGTGTCAAAAGCCTTTGACAGATCCAGAAATATGCCTGTTATTTGTTGTTTTCTATCTAACAGTTCTACAATCGTATTTATGCAATCATATACTGCAGTTTCTGTAGATTTGTTGCTTCTGAACCCATGTTGAGCTAAACTTATTAAATCTTTTTTTTCAATGAAGTCCATCATTTTTTTGGACATTATTTTTTCAAAACTTTAGAAAAGCAGGATGAGATTGAGATAGGCCTGTAGTTATTCATATCTTTATTATCACCTTTTTTGAAGACAGGAATTACTTTAGAAAGTTTCAGAGCTTCAGGGAAGATATCTGCCTGGAAAGAACAGTCACAGAGGTGAGTTAATGGTTCAGCAATTGTGTGTTCACAATTTTTGATTACAGCTGCTGGGATACCATCAATTCCAGCTGAATATGAATTTTTTAACTCTCTGAGGGCTTTTGCAACATCATTTTCAGTGACTTTGGTAATGAAAATTGACTCTGCACATGTGTGATATTTTTGGTTTGCTGGATGGTAATTTGTGTTAGGATTATTTTGGACCAGTTTCTCAGCTATGCTTGTAAAGAAATTGTTGAATGAGTTCACCACAACTTTGGGATTAGATATAGATTCATTGTGGAGTTTGATTTCTATGTTCGTATGTGAAGCTTTCATTTCCCCTCTTTCCCTTTTTATGATATTCCACATTGCTTTTACTTTATTGCTGGATTTGTCAATGTACTCATCATTCTGCATCCTTTTTTCTTGTCTTATCACTCTTTTTAGGATACATGTGTAGTTTTTATAGTATTCTGTTAGTTGGGGGGAGTCACTACTTTGTTTACGTAACATGTGGAGTATTCTTTTATGTTTGCAAGAGATTTTTATAGCTGGTGTAATCCAACTCTTGTTTCTATTATTATTTATTCTTACTGGTTTTTGTGGAAAGGCCTCTTCAAAGTGGTGGATCATTTTGTCAAGAAATATGATGAATTTCGTGTTGACATCATTGACTGTGTACATCTCTGTCCACTTTTCTTTACTAAGGAGGGCATTTAGCTTGTTCAAGTTCTCTTGGGTGAAAAACCTTCGTAAAGTTTTAGGTGGGACTGGGTTTGAGGTATCTTTGCTAACATCGACCTTTAGAATGACAGCTTGGTGGTCACTGAATCCTGCATTGTATACTTCTAGAGTTCGGTTAAGTTTATTTCTATTTGCAAAAATTTGATCTAGAGCTGTCTTGGATGTGGGTGTTATTCTAGTGGGCTCGTTTACAAGGCCATGGAGATTATAAGTTTTTGCAATGTTAATCAATGTTTCCCTGTTTCTGTTGTGGGTGAGAAAGTCTATATTAAAGTCACCACATATAATCACCTCCTGTTTCCACTGACTTATTTTGGATATAAACAAGTCCATTTGTAACAGAAAATCATTAATACTACTGGAGGGGGGACGGTAGATTGTAGCTACAATTAGATTTAGATCTGTAAGCTTTATGGCTGCACATTCAAAGATCTTATCTGTTCCTATTTCCTTTAGGGTAGGAAGTGGGCTATATTCAATGTGTTGTTTGATGAAGATGCCAGAGGTGTTGATGGAGCCATCAGAGAGGAAGAAGTCAACGTCCAGGAAGGTGGTTGAAGAGTACCAGATGAAACAGACTGGAGAGAAGCTGTTGAGGTCGGGAGGGAATAAGAATATTAAGAGCACCTGGACCAGACTTGGTGTTTGACATTTTGGGAAGCTAGGAAAGCCTCCTCTAGATTGCACAGAGGTTGTTATAGGAGGGTGCCATGCAGCTGTCCATGGCTGTGCTGAGGATTTGTATGTATACCTTCCCTTCAAAGGAGAAGCAGTTATGAGTTAGGATAAAGTTATTAATGTGTATGAGGAATGAGATAGTGGGCTTGGTGTCTAAAGGATGTTAGGTAAGGTATTGCTCAATAGTGGCAAGACCATGGACATGAGGGATGTTGGTACGTAGGGTATCTGCATCGACAGTGATGAGTAGGGATCCAAGAGGCAAAAGGGTAGGGTTAGTGGAAAGTCACTGATGGAAGTGGTTGGTACTTTTAACGTTGGAGGCTAGACTGCAGACAGGTGGTTGGAGATGTTGGTCAATGAGGACCAAAGTGCTTTCAGTGGGGGCACAAAAGCCAACTACAAGGGGTCATCTGTTGTGTTTATGGATTTGCGGGGCTTGACAAGAAGATTGTGTGGGTTCCCATAAGTGTGAGAGGGGGAAATGGATTCAGGGGAGAGATTCTGGGAAGAGCCTATGGCTTTAAACAGTGATTGGAGGTTTTGTTGGACTTATGGGATGGGATCACTCTGGCAGAGTTTATGGATGGAGGATTCAGGTAACTGGCAGAGGCCTTCTGCCAGGTAGTGACTGTGATTCTTAATGACAGTTCAAAATGGTTCAAATGGCTTTGAGCACAATGGGACTTAACTTCTGAGGTCATCAGTCCCCTAGAACTTAGAACTACTTAAACCTAACTAACCTAACAACATCACACACACCCATGCCCGAGGCAGGATTCGAACCTGCGACTGTAGCAAAACTCCTTTACTACTTTAAGTGTCTCATTTCCTAATCTGATTCCCTCAGCATCACCCGACTTAATTCGACTACATTCCATTATCCTCATTTTGCTTTTGTTGATGTTCATCTCCTTTCAAGACACTTTCCATTCCATTCAGCTGCTCTTCCAGGTCCTTTGCTGTCGCTGACAGAATTACAATGTCATCGGCAAACCTCAAAGTTTTTATTTCTTCTCCATGGATTTTAATACATACTCCGAATTTTTCTTTTGTTTCCTTTACTGCTTGCTCAATATACAGACTGAATAACATCCGGGAGAGGCTACAACCCTGTCTTACTCCCTTCCCAACCGCTGCTTCCCTTTCATGCCCCTCGACTCTTATAACTGCCATCTGGTTTCTGTACAAATTGTAAATAGCATTTCGCTCACTGTATTTTACCCCTGCCATCCTTTAGAATTTGAGAGTATTCCAGTCAACATTGTCAAAAGCTTTCTCTAAGTCTACAAATGCTAGAAATGTAGGCTTGCCTTTCCTTAATCTATTTTCTAAGATAAGTCGTAGGGTCAGTATTGCCTCACGTGTTCCAACATTTCTACAGAACCCAAACTGATCTTCCCCGAGGTCAGCTTCTACCACTTTTTCCATTCGTCTGTAAAGAATTCGCGTTAGTATTTTGCAGCTGTGACTTATTAAACTGATAGTTCGGTAATTTTCACATCTGTCAACACCTGCTTTCTTTGTGATTGGAATTATTATATTCTTCTTGAAGCCTGAGGGTATTTCGCCTGTCGCATACATCTTGCTCACCAGATGGTAGAATTTTGTCAGAACTGGCTCTCCCAAGGCCGTCAGTAGTTGCAATGGAATGTTGTCTACTTCCTGGGCCTTGTTTCAACTCAGGTCTTTCAATGCTGTCAAACTCTTCACGCAGTATCGTATCTCCCATTTCATCTTCATCTACCTCCTCTTCCATTTCCATAATATTTTCCTCAAGTACATCACCCTTGTATAGACCCTCTATATACTCCTTCCGCCTTTTTGCTTTCCCTTCTTTGCTTAGAACTGGGTTTCCATCTGAGCTCTTGATTTTCATACAAGTGGCTCTCTTTTCTCCAAGGGTCTCTTTAATTTTCCTATGGGCAGTATCTATCTTACCCCTAGTGAGATAAGCCTCTGCATCCTTACATTTGTCCTCTAGCCATCCCTGCTTAGCCATTTTGTCTTCCTGTCGATCTCATTTTTGAGACATTTGTATTCCTTTTTGCCTGCTTCATTCACTGTGTTTTTATATTTTCTCCTTTCATCAATTAATCAAAATATTTGTTCTGTTACCCAAGGATTTCTACTAACGCTCATCTCTTAACCTACCTGATCCTCTGCTGCTTTCACTACTTCATCCCTCAGAGCTACCCATTCTAATTCTACTGTATTTCTTTCCCCAATTCCTGTCAATTGTTCCCTTATGCTCTCCCTGAAACTCTGTACAACCTCTGGTTTAGTCAGTTTATCCAGGTCCCATCTCCTTAAATTCCCACCTTTTTGCAGTTTCTTCAGTTTTAATCTACAATTCATAACCAATAGATTGTGGTCAGAGACCACATCTGCCCCTGGAAATGTCTTACAATTTAAAACCTGGTTCCTAAATCTCTGTCTTATCATTATATAATCTATCTGATACCTTCTAGTATCTCTAAGCTTCTTCCATGTATACAACCTCCTTTTATGATTCTTGAACCAAGTGTTAGCTATGTTTAAGTTATGGTCTGTGCAAAATTCTACCAGACGGCTTCCTCTTTCATTTCTTACCCCCAATCCATATTCGCCTACTATGTTTCCTTCTCTCCCTTTTCCTACTCTCGTATTCCAGTCACCCATGACTATTAAATTTTCGTCTCCCTTCACTACCTAAATAATTTCTTTTATCTCATCATACATTTCATCCATTTCTTCATCATCTGCAGAGCTAGTTGGCTTATAAACTTGTACTACTGTAGTAGGCATGAGCTTTGTGTCTATCTTGGCCACAATAATGCATGCGCTACGCTGTTTGTGGTAGCTTACCCGCACTCCTGTTTTTTTATTCATCATTAAACCTACTCCTGCATTACCCCTATTTGATTTTGTATTTATAACCCTGTATTCACCTGACCAAAAGTCTTGTTCCTACTGCCACTAAACTTCACTAATTCCCACAATATGTATCTCTAACCTATCCGTTTCCCTTTTTAAATTTTCTACCCTACCTGCCCGATTAAGGGATCTGACATTCCATGCTCTGATCCATAGAACGCCAGTTTTCTTACTCCTGATAATGACGTCCTATTGAGTAGTCCCCGTCCAGAGATCCAAATGGGGGACTATTTTACCTCTGGAATATTTTACCCAAGAGGAAGCTATGGATGAAATTTTATAGAGAAAAACATATTCAACTATGATTTAAAGTATGTAAACAAAATTTCTATTTGTTGTAGAACATTATCAATACTTGAACATATGTAAAAGTATAATATTTGATTGTAAGTTTAGTCATGTTTAAGAACCAACAATGCTTGTAAAACATCTCAATTATTGTACAACATAAATATTCGAGCAGCAGAGCTCGCCATGTCTTAGTTTGCCTCTAATTTTAACCATTTCTCAGTTTTAATCAAGTTCTTCTTACTTTGATTTTAGTGCTACTTTGTAACAAGCTTTGTACCACAGCTGTTATATTTTGCTGGAAAAGTTAAAGACCAAACAAGAGGTCAAATAGAAATATTCATCGGGTTATTACACTTCATTACAAAAAAGATCAAACAGGCTGAATGAATTACATTTCTTGATGATAAGTATTCACTCAGATACTGATTTAGTTGCGCATTACCATTCAGTGCTTTTGGCTCTAAGTGATGTGCATTAGAAATGTGTCTCCATAAAATCATCTGCAGTATTTTCGAAGTTGAAACCCAGACTGAAATACAAAGCATTCAAAAACAGCCTGGATCATATGCTCCTTTGTGGACTTCAAGAAGGCATATGATTCAGTCCATTGGCAATCCCTTTTTGTTATCGTCATAGAACAAGAACTAAACCTGAAAACCTTAAATCTTATCAACAAACACTCACCAACACAATCTTCATAATAGACTGACTTCATGGTTTCCATATTTCTATAAGAAGAAACAATGCATAATGCGAAACTTGCTGAACTCAATCTTTTGCATAGATCCAGGAGGTGGTTTGACCAATTTAATTTGCTGTCAATATGCAAGCCTAGGTATTTTGAGGTATCCACCCTGGTTATCACCTGCTCACCTATTTTTACTACTACTTCCTCATCCTTGAATGTTGTGTGGAACTGAATGTAGTTTGTTTTAGTGTAATTTAAAGAAAGGTCATTGATGTTAAACCAGTTCAGTGTTTTACTTAAAACCTCATTTGGTGTTTCCTCAAGTTTATCTACTGAATTATCAATAAGTAGTGTAGTGTCATCAGCAAAAATGGTAATCTACAATATTCCATACAGAGAGGCAGATCATTTATAAAGATAATAAAAAGTAGGGGACCCAGAACTGAGCCTTGGGGCACTCCACATGTGATGGTAGCCCATTCTGAAGATAACAGGACTCCATTTTGACTATTCACTACAACTTTTTGTTTCCTGTTTGACAGGTACGAGTCAAGCCATTTCCCTGATGAACCACTTATACCAAGATGTGCAGCTTTTTGTAAAAGAATCTGGTGACTGACACAGTCAAACGCTTTTGTTAGGCCAAAGAGAATCCAAACCACCTTTAGTTTTTTGTTGATAGATTCCAAGACTTTTCTAGCAAATGCAAATATTGCATCTTCTGTTGACAAAGTTTTCTGAAATCCAAACTGACTTTTGCTGAGGATATTTTGATCCCTGAGATGCTTAACTATCCTGGCATGCATTAGTTTCTCTAAGACCTTTAAAAAAACTTGTCAGTAGTGATATTGATCTCTCTCCTTATACAGCAGTTTTACGACTGCATACTTAAGCCTCTAAGGAACTATTCCTTGTTTAAGTGATGCATCAAAAATATGGCAAAGGACTTTACTTACCTGGCTGCAACAGTATTTTAATAATTTGTTAGAAATATTGTCAATCTCATTAGAGTTTTTACTTTTCAGAGATTTAATAACTCTTTCAATTTCTTTAACAGTGACTATTATTATCTTCATGTGTTGTACTGAGCTAGGTACTCTGGCTTTCAAAAGATTGATGGCTTGGTTCATGGAGCCTTGTAACGCTATTTTTTCTGTTACTGTTAAAAATGTTTGTTTAATGTGTCTGCAACTATTTTTGGATTGCTAACAAGATGACACTCACTTTTTATTTGGATATTCTCACTATTAACTGCATTTTTCCTTGTTTCCTTCTTTACAAAATTCCAAATAGTTTTTACTTTATTGCTTGAGTAATCAATGTCTGTCTCCAAGAATGTGTTCTTTGCTGCTTGTATGGTCTTATTCAGAACTTTATTGTAGAGTTTATAGTGCATACTCCTACTGGGATCATTTGATCTCTTGGCTGCTGCATATAGTTCTCTTCTTTTTTTTACAAGAAATTTTGATGCCTTTAGCAACCCAGGGCTTGTTTCCAGATTTTAGCAGGTTTTCTCTCACTAACATTTTTGGATTGGTTTCTTCAAAAAGATTTGTAACTTTATATATAAATATATTAAAATTTGAGTTAACATCAATTGCAGCATACACAGGAGACCAGTCCTCTAGGCCTTTACAAATGTCTGCTTGTGTCTGTGTATGTGCGGATGGATATGTGTGTGTATGTGAGTGTATACCTGTCTTTTTTCCCCCTAAGGTAAGTCTTTCCGCTCCCGGGATTGGAATGACTCCTTACCCTCTCCCTTAAAACCCACATCCTTTCGTCTTTCCCTCTCCTTCCCTCTTTCCTGATGAAGCAACCGTTGGTTGCGAAAGCTAGAATTTTGTGTTTATGTTTGTGTTTGTTTGTGTGTCTATCGACCTGCCAGCACTTTTGTTCGGTAAGTCTCATTATCTTTGTTTTTAGATATATTTATCCTAATAATCATATGAAAATGTGTGTGGCTCATCCTCAACATTAGTGAATTTAATGAAAGTAACTCTGTGATCAGCTGAAGAGGACCACACAATTCTGATCTGTAACAATACCATCTTATGTTGTATGGTGTCATTTGGATACAGTATAGAGGGGCGTAGGTAGGGCGAGCATATGGCTCTCCCAGCCATTGTTTTCTCCGATCAGTATAAAAGCCCTGGCACTACTGAGAATTACACCCAGGTTCTTCACATGGCAATCAGATATTCTGACCTCTCAACTATGGAATTGGAAAGTAAGTGTAATGAATTCAAGTAGACTGAGAACTTTGTTATTTGACTATACAATCAATTGGAATTAGACATGACCACGAAGTTTTCATATGTTCATCAAGTTCCTTTGAACTTATGAAGAAGGATAAGCTTTGGGAATGTGGAGAGTCAATGTATACAGTCACAAAAGAAAAGGAAACTAGTAAATTAGAAAAAAAGTCACTGCTTTGATAAAAACTGCTGCTTCCTCAGTTACATTAAATCTTCTTTTGGTCCTTTATATTTTCTTTCTTACAATAATATTTTTTGAAGGAAATAGTAACCCACATATGGAATAACAGAGTTTCCTAAGAGTATCTTTCCAGAATGACTTAAAGTGGAATGACTATATGAATCTTATGATGGCAATGGCAGTTATCAGATGAAAATTTTACAGAAACTTCCAAAGCTGTTCAATACATGTACAGAAGAAACTACTTACAAAACATACATTCAACTGGTTTTTGTGCTTTGTTTTATGGTTTGGGACTCCAGCAGCTTGAATTAGCAGAAGAAATTAATGGTCATTACAAGCATGAACTTAGATAGCAAATCCTGCAGAATGGCAGCTGCTAGGTAACTGATATAGATTTAAAGAACTCTTCTTTTCATTGTGGCTTTGTTTAATTAGTCCAAGGAAAACTCAACTAATTGCAATTGAGGATGTTGCAACAAAAGCAGTGTGCATTGTATAAGACTTTCCTCACAAAATTTGAGGGCTTACATTCCAAAAAGAGTCAAGAAATGTATTACCTCCAATATATTCCACATACTGATCATATTGGGAAACTCAGAGAAATAAAACTTATACTGGCAATATGGAAAACAACAGACCACACAGTGCATTGTGGAGTATGGCTGTTGATAACCAGACAGGTAGATGGTAGGAGCAGTTTGCTGATAAAATCTTCTTTTGGTCCTTTATATTTTCTTTCTTACAATAATATTTTTTGAAGGAAATAGTAACCCACATATGGAATAACAGAGTTTCCTAAGAGTGTCTTTCCAGAATGACTTAAAGTGGAAGATAAAAAAAGACCAGTGCAGCAACATAAAGGGAGGTAGGAAGATAATAATGATTGGAGGGAAGAAAATGCTCTTTCAGCAAGGCACTAATACACAAATTTAGAGAACCAGCATTTGCAGCCAACTGCAGAACTGTTCTACTGCCACCATTTCATGTAAGGACCACGAAGATTAAATGTAAGAAATTAGGGCTTCCACAGAGGCTTTTAGACAGTTGTTTTTCCCTCACTCTATTTGCAAAAGGAACATGGGAGGAAACAACTATTAGTGGTACAAGGTACCCTCCGCCATGTATCATATGGTGGTTTGTGGAGTATGTATATGGATGCAGATGAAGGTAAATATTAAAGCATGTACCTGAGGACTCTAGTAATGTCTGGAGGAGTCCTCTGTCCAGCAGTGGACCTGAAATGGCTGGTGATGATAGTGATGATGAGTCTGCAAGTCTGAGGAGGTGGTTTTAGTTTTATAATTCTCATTTTATAGTACAATGTGGCCTGTGTCACAAAGTGATTTTATCTGAGGCACCATTCTACTGAAACATTGTTTGTTGTTTTATCCATATTTGTGAATGCAGGCTTTCTCAATGATAAAATTGTCTCAGGGTGACATCCGAGTCAATGCATTGTTCTTGGGCAAGTTTCTTACTTGCCATCTTCAGGTGAAGTGTTGGGTTCACATCTCATTAGGACTGGACCACAGGTTTCTCTGCATCCTTGGTGCAAGCAGAATCGGCACAGCAGCATGTGTGTGTGAGTGTAATTGGGGGGGGGGGGGGGGGGGGGTACACAAGTGTCGGGTCCTGGTGTCTTCTCTCCTTCTCTCGGTGTAGCCTGTTGATTCCATCCACCGCCACCGGCATGACTCCATCGGTGCGCTCTCATCTTCTTCTCGCTAATGTGTTCCACGTGGTGCTGAGTTGGAAGCCGCTATCCTGTTTGACCAGGTTATCACTGATCTGCCTCTTTAATAACAGTCCCAGAAACCCTTCACTCTACAGTCTCTTGGTTTGTTCAAATTAAAATGTGTGTTCTTCCCTGAGGCTGCGTTCCACTACCACAGATTTTTCCTTTTGTCTGAGGTGAACACTTCTCACATGTAGGCTGTGTCCCAGTGTGCTGTCTACTGTATGGAAACACACACAGTCCTGTACCTCAATACCGGGAGCTGCCATCATGTAGCATAACAGAAATCCATGCTCACTACCCTTGTACGCAGAGTTCATGACATGTGTGACAAGGACAGTTTATCTATAGAGATTCTGCACCTGAAGAAAACCTTCCAGAAAAATGGCTACACCGAGACGCAGATTAGATGCACTCTGAAGATGAACAAGAAGAAGAAGGAGGACATTCAGGAAGAAGAGAACAACAAAGGTCTGGTATTCCTCCCATATGCAGGGCTGCCCACAGCAAAGATTGCCAGGATATTGGAGAAGAACAAGATAAAAACCATCTTCTACCCTCCAGCAAAAATCAGGAATATGCTGGGCTCAATGAACACCGGGTGTCTACAGCATTTCTTGCAAAAGTGGAAAACAATGTATCATACAGATGAAGCATTGCATCACACAGCGCATCTCTGAACATGTGAGAAGTGTTGGGCTCGGGCAAAATCTGTGGTAGCGGAGCACAGCCTCAGTGAAGCACACACATTTCAATCCGGACAAACCAAGTGACTGTGTAGAGCAAAAGGTTTCTGGGACTCTATTATTAAAGAGGCAGTGGAGATACGGACAGTGATAACCTGGTCAACTGGGATAGTGGCTTCCAACTCAGCAACATTAGCAAGGATAAGATGTGAGTGCACTGGCGGAGCCAGGTTGGTGGCAGTGGATGGAATAAACAGGCCGCACTGAGAGGAGATGCCAGGACCCTGTGCCCACGGCTTCACTCACAACGCCCCACCGCATCGATTCTGCTCATGCCTGATTGGTCTGACCAGCATCGAGGATGCAGAGAAACCTGTGGTCCAGCAACAATAAAGATCTGGATGAGACGTGAACCTGACACTTTACCTGAAGATAGCAGGTAAGAAACTTGCTGAAATATTGCCTGAGAATGACGCATTGACTTGGCTCTCAACCTGAGAAGACTTTATCAATATTTATTCATACTTTCATTTCTCAATATGTTGCCCAAATTTATTTTATAAGCCTTATTATGAAGTCTCTAAGTAGAACTTATAAGTAAATTTGTGGGGACAATACACTGATCCACAATGTTAATTTTGTTCTTGTCATTATTTTACCATAAATAGGAACATGGAGAAAGTGCAACACAATAAAATATAGCAGTCCTCTTGGATGCTAGTTCATCTACATGTACCATCAGTAGTCTGCAGGCCATCTAACAGTGTGTGTCGGATGGTACTTCTGGTGCCACTGATGTTCCCCCCACTTCCCTGTTCCATTCAAGAATGGTGCATGGGGAGAATGATTGTTGGTAAGCCTCTGTAGTAGTTCTAATTTTCTCATTGTGGTCATTTTGTGACATATGTTGCCTGACATTTCCTGGAAGGTACTCTCAAAATTTCAACAGTAGACGTCTCCAGGATGCACACTGCCTTTCCATAGTACCTGTCACTGGAGTTTGTCAAGCACATCAGTTACACTCATGCACCAACCAAACAATCCCGGGAAAAATGTACCAGTCTTCATTGGATTTTCTTTCTCTCTCTCTCTCTCTCTCTCTCTCTCTCTCTCTCTCTCCTCTCAGGCCTACCTGGTAAGTGTTTCAGACTGACGAAGAATACTCAAGAATCAGTCGAACAAGCACCTTGTAAGCCACATCTTTCCTGGATGAGTTATGTTTCCGTAAGATCTGCCCTATGAGTCTGCTTTGCCTACTGTTTAGTTTCACGTTGTCATTCCAGTTAAGATTGTTCTGGATAGTTACACCTGATATTTTATGGTAGCTACTACTTCCAGCATTTTGTCATCAATAGTTGTACAGCTGCGAATTTCTTTCCCTATGTATGTGCAAACATGTTACATTTATTTATGTTCAAGGCCAACTACTGAAGTTCATTCATCAATCAATACTGCCTCCGGCATTGCTACTTTCTCATAGGCAACCACATCATGTGCGAACAGTCTTAAAGAGCTTCTGACGCTTTCTACTACATCATTTATATACATTTTAAACAGTAATAGCACTGTCACGATCTGTGCTCTGGCAGTTACCCTCACTGCCATTGACGTTATTCCATTAACGATGCCGTGTTGAGTCCTATCTGTAAGGAAGTTTTGAATCAAGTTGGGCAAGACTGCTCAGATCCTGCACAGCATTGAGTATATGACCTTCCTGATTCCATATCCACATGAGTCATTGGATTTCAACAATGTGAGCATCAGTATTGCAGAGCAATTAAATTCACTGTTGATGTTAAATGGGCCTGCCGTTGTTGAATTCTGGCACTTGTTGGTTGACATTTGTCCTCCTTGTAGGAGGCATAATTGATATTCTCATAGTCAACTAATGTTCAAATGTTATTTTGAATCAGAAACCCACTGCACACAGAATGTAGACAGCATTACTACACCTGCCTTGAGCAGTTCCACTGACAAGCTAATCATTTACATATCCAAGCCTGCAGTTTGCTATATTCATGGTGTGGCAATTTTAGTGGTGAACTATGTACGGTATTAGTTTTGTTGTGACTGATGGGTGTATATGATCGACTGGATATTTGTTACAGTGTCTGTAACTACGTTTGATATATCAATAGACAGCCTCTTGGTTGATGCACATTGTTAATTTGTTGACACCTCTCTTACATTTGTAATTTCTCTAATACAAAAAAAATCTTTTACTATCTGTGCTTATACAGCAATCTCCAACTGACTTGCATCTTATGAGTTCATATGATCGAATAAAAATGAAACACTTTGTCAGTAGAGAAACTTGTTAACAAATCTTCACAACCAAAAATTTTGTAATCATCACTAAATCTTTACCTTTCCTTAGAAAGTTCTTTCTTGTTGCATTTGGGTAGCTACATGAAATAATGTACTTCTACACACATTGTAACATACATTTATTTAATTACTTATATTGATTCTGTTATTTATTTTTAGATAATTCAAATTAAATTGCAGTATAATTACATGAAAGATTGCCTAACTTCTTGCTTTTTATGGAATGAAAAGAAACCTTTACATCACTTTTTAATCTAGAAAGTATTTTCCTTTGAGTCAACATATTTTTATGCAAATATAAGAATAAAAGAAATCTCATTTCTGTGAAATATGAACAACTGACATGATTTGAAGAAAGGATATCTCATGAGAGCTGCAGTAACAGACAGACTCAAAGTTATACATACTACCTGCATAAGCATGATTTCACTTAAAGTCCAAGAAAATGTGCATAAAAAATAAGATTTAATTTCTTTCCAATTCCAAGATATTGTGCTTCATCAATGTGAGAATTAAGTGTGTATCATGATGAACAAGTAACAAAAGTTGAATGTTGATCCCATAGTCTGCTCAACATTCTACAGTGTAAGTTCATATTACAACGTTTCATTTCACACACCGAGAACACTTTTTACTAAGAATGACACCATTCTCAGTTTTTGTAATAATGGATGTAAAATACCTGTTGTTGCTTAATTAGCTTTTTTCAGCAGTGATAACAGTAAATATTAATGATGAACCATTATTTCTGGCAGTTATAAATCACTACAGGTCTGAGAGAAACATATTTCACATTTGGTGTTTTTAGTTACAAATGCAACATCATGAACTTATTTTGATTGTTCTGATTGTCTAAGTATGAATTTTAAAATGAGAACAATGGAATGAAAGTCTCTGGATGCAGCTTAGAAATGAAAGTCAGTTCACTTTGTCACCCACTTCAGAAACAAACTTGTTAAGCAATGAGTCTGCACTTTATTTACAATGAACATGCATTTTACAGTCCCTTTCATCTGATGAAAACCTAACAGTATTATTTCTGATCATTACATGCTACATTATAACTGAGAATATCACACATTTCTCTTTGATTTCTTTGTTAGGATTGTGGAATACAGTTTTAACAGACTGCAATGAAAATAGTGTGTCCATTGTATCTTTGTTAGTACACATTACAAAATTCTTCAACCAAATCATGCAGAAGATCACTCTGAAGTCTTGTCTATCACTGAAACACAACATATAATTAAATTAAACTATCCCTTTGGCTTCTGCATGCCATACAACTGCATCCATGCATGTTGACAGAACATGCAGTTTTTCTCCATACAGCTCATACACACTTCGGCTTGTATTCCTACATGATACAACACACACATTCATGTATGTGTGTATCCACAAAAGATTTCGCACACACATAGATAAACATATTTATAAGCACGTGAGAAAGTAGAGTGTTTGATTTTTATACACATTCATGAAGGAATATAGTTCAACAAAAGGACTTAACTGAACATAAGTACATAGAAGAACGCAGCAGTATTGGTTCAGTCATGCACTGCATTTTCCTGCAAATTATGATTGCACAGATGCCTGAGTTTGACTCCACATATTTTTATTAACATACAAATGGCTTAACTGCAAATGAGCATAGCACAGGCAGTACATTATTTTCTGTGGAATGAGAGAGATCATATGGACTGATAGCTTATCAGATATTGCTAAAAAACTGGCAATAACATATTTAAAAACATAACTCAGAAAGTTACTGTTTTCCATTAAAGCAACTACCCAGGATTAGGGTAGTAATGTTCATAAATTTCAACGGAGGATAGCTACTGAGTCAGTTCATTACTGTATAAATTGCAAGTGGCAACTAAAATACTGAATTAGCATTTTACTAAAAGTGAGTATTTAAGTAAGGAATGTACAAATTATTTTTCACTTAAAAGAAAAATAGTACATAACAAATCAGATCTCACATCAATTGCAGTGAAAACAATAAGTGTTACAAATAATGAATTCAGTCAGAACAATGGTAAACACTGAGTCTATTCACACAATTTTTAGGGCACGGAACAGAATTATCCAAATCTATTCACAAACAACATGATGTCTCAAAATACAGTATCTCAACAACATTATTTGTATGTCATGTATCACAATTTAATCAGTCACGCCAACACATAAAGAGTGTGGACATCGCCATCCCTCATATCCAGAGTTAACAGATGTCTCACTTTGGCTTCACACTTCTAGTGTCCAAATGCGTGAGTCACAGTATCGGTGGAAGAAATGTGCCAGAGTCATCAAGACTGGGATCTAATGTCGAAACTAAGTCAGCTGTCATACGGCTTCCTATACTAGGTTTTGGTTTTGTAGAGTCCACACGTTCAGGTTCTAAGATCTTAGAGACACATTTCTTGCCCCTGTATAGTCTGTATAATGAATACTGCTGCTGGGAGGGGGCAGGAGCAGGTTCTGGTTCAGAGACAGGCACTCTTCTCGTTTGGTGGGGAACAGCTACCGTCTCGGAAGGTGATCGCCTCAGCTCCTGCTGGTGCATTTGGACAGTGGTTGATGACTGCAGCCACTCATGTCTTAAAGCTTCATCTGGTGTCATTCGCTTTTTAGGATCCCACCTGTTAATCATAAAAAGTATCTCAGTTAGTGCTACTGTAACAAGCTTTAACAAGTTTTTAGTTCCGGAAGTGTATAAATAGAAACCTTTTTCTTTATATTAAACCATATTAATGTTGTTTATCAAGATTCCACAAAATTAATAAACTATTGTAACATTACTACTGAAACCTGGTGCGTTTACTTCTGACAATGTATGTCCAAAAATAACTTAATCACAGTTGTAGATATGTGATATTTCTATTCAAGATGGTGACTTCTAGTTATGGACTGGAATAGCTGTGAACATTTTCAGCCCTGTAGAAATAATATTTTGCACCCCACAGCAATCTAGTTTCTTTGAATGGCATTTTACCTATATAATTTGTTGGACAACCATTGCACTAACACTGCCTCTGCCTATGCATTTATCTTCTCTTACTTTCTTTACCCTTCTTCCTGACAATGGAATTTTAATTCATGAGTTTTATGTACTACTGTACATGTCACAGATTTGACTGGAATACTTGGCTATTCAATATTTTATCACAGCCATTACAGTGCTGAACGTAAGAGCAGCCAAGAGGAAAAGAATAACTGTGTAGACTTTGCAGAAGCTGCTTATGTAAGAATCTCTTATGAAGTTTCGTAAATCACTAAATTAAACTGGTGTTTGTCATTCAGATAAATGGGCTATTCATTGAAACAAGCTTTAACATCACACATTTTCAATCATGATGCCCTACCACTAACCAATGGATGGATAAGGATAACAATAACTTTACATGAGCTTACAATAATTTTTCAGAGTCTGCATGTGGGAACAATCATCTTTTTTATACAAGTGTAGAATTAACTACGTTCATATTAATCAGTATAATAACTAACAAACACAAAAACTGGTACCTACTGGAGACATTTTGATATGAAATCCACAAACAGGGGGTCATTACACCTGATAGCAAGTGCAAGGTCTTTGGACCCAGGCTTCCTCTTCCTGCCTTTACTGTTTGTAATACATCTTGGGTTGCCTTTTGAATCTGCAAAATAAGAATAGGTATTGATGATGTTTATACTCTGCAAGGAATACAAAGCACACACACACACACACACACACACACACACACACACACACACACACACACACACACACACACACACACACACGCACACCTCGGCTATCAATGTAGATTTTTCACAACAGGCAGTTTTCATGAGCCCACTACACTGATCTAAAGGTGTAATGTTTCAGGTGTTTGAGACAAGTGAAACACAGAAACTTTGAAATTAATTCTCTGACTGAAAATTCCATGGCATCACCTGTACTACGTATAGATTTACGAACCAATAGTGAGATATGAAAATTTATGCCAGACTATGACTCAACCCCAGACTTCCCACTTAACGGGAGTGGTTGCCTTAACCACTTCGGCTATCCATGCATGCTTGCCAGACTGACCCAAACTTCCGTATGTTACACTGTCTACATCCTCATGTGATATTTAGTGGACTGCTATATCAGCATATAGCCACTGTGACATATGGAAGTTTGGGTCAGTCCAGGAAACATGCATGGATAGCTGAAGTGGTTAAGCTGACTGTTGCTGACAAGCAGGAAATCCGGGTTGGAGTTCTGGTCTGGCACAAATTTGCGTATGTCACTGTTGGGTAGTAAATCCATACCTAGTACAGCTGGAGTCAAGGAATTCACAGTCAGCAAATTAATTTCAAAATAGTTCAACAATGTCTGTCCTTTCAGATGAGCATGTAACTAACCACAGCAACAGCTCACCAAGTATCAGGGAAGAACATGGATTTGATGTGCATCAGTTAATATTTATTATGGCACTTTAAATGGCATAGGCAATTGTGGATCATTTTCTTCTATCAAAACTCAAACAGTTTTTCCAAATTTTCGCTTTCTCTGATGATTTCATCATCAGTGAGTGAGCAATGAGTGAGATAATAATCTTGTTTTGTCTTTCTCTCAAAATCTTCTCCCTTCATGTTCTAGAAAACTTAGAGTTTAAAATACATAAAGTTTTAAATGGTGAATTCCTGTGGGTATGTTCCTTACTCTCTCTGTGTGTGTGTGTGTGTGTGTGTGTGTGTGTGTGTGTGTGTGTGTGTGTGTGTGTGTGTGTGCGCGCGCGCCAGGAGAGATTCTACATTTTGCTAAGATTAACCTCTTGACAGCTACAAGGCTCTGAATTTGCTACAATCATAGCAACATACTATCCCAATTTATTTTCACCATCGACTCAAGTATACAACTACAGCCAAAAGACCTTTGGATTTCAACCCAACTACACAAAAAAATATTTGTAACAGAAGAGAAATTAAATGGAAGCCCATATGTTGACAAAATTAGATCATTTTTTTGTAGCAAAAAGAACAATCATTATTTAGCTACAATTTTTACAAAATAACACAACATTTTATTGCCACTAATCATCCAAATTTGCAACTACTACTAAATGATCACTCTCTGTCAAATATGCCACTACAACTAACAAAAATAATAGGTTTAATTTAGCGCTTTTACTACTACTGTGATAAGACAATCCAGCAAACTCTTTATCTCTGCATTTGTGTTGTGCTCACAACACTGGTTGTGCTTGCATCTAGCACATGAAATCATATTAAGAAATTCAGGAGGCAGACAATCTTGTAAAGATGAGCTATCTTCTACCGCCTTACCATTATTCTTTGTTGGTGGATGCCATTGTATCACACTCACATGTGCGGCTTTGCAGACTTCACTCTGTGACTGTCCAAGCTGAAATCAGAGTCCTTGAAAATTCCAGTTTATCTGTTCTATAAGAAGCCCTGCCCAACACCACCTCAGAAGCATAGACATCCCAAGACAATTTCACAGTGTTTCCTTTATGCAGGGAACATTCATTGGTCTGACAAATTCAAAGGGTATTTCTTCACAGTCTGGCTCAGTATGCCAGAGTCAACTCCTGAAATGCATGTGCCTATGTTTCTTTTGCAGGCTATGTAATTCTTCTTTCTTTCATGTAATGTTCGAGTTCCTTTAAAGAAACACTATCAATAACATTAATCTTGTTCATTGTCTCTCACTGCTCAATAATCCATGCAATGTTTGTTCCAAAAAAGGTCTTTAGCTGTTACTACTGACTGCCTTTTGAACTCTCACATCATTTGATGTGAAGCCTTGGTTTATTAAAAATCTTACGTATCGCCCTCAATTAATACTTTTCATTAACTACTATGTAAGCCTTGCTCATGATTCATTGAAATATACTATTCCATTAGTAACAAGCATACATTTTAAAACAGCACCAATATAAGTTGTTCTTAGAGTCTTTGGTTAGTCATTCTTGCAAAGACATTAATAAATTTTCTCCTTGCTTGTCATGAGTTATCCAATGATTTGCCTTGTCCTTTCTGTCATTGAAGGGAAGTATCTGTCTGTGTTTATTAAAGAACACATTTGGGATTTATGATGAAAGTGATCTGCTTGGAACACAAAAAAACCTAATGTGGATATTAGTTACACTCCTGATTATGAACACTCCACTGATAAAGAATATAAATAACAGCAGGAATAATGGTGTTTACTCACCATATAGTTAAACACTGAACTGCCAATATGTACATAAACAAGACTGAGGACAGTGCTGAGCTGTCAGATGAATCCCACCTGAGCTGCAGAATACCCCTTGTAACATACACACCCGCACAGTTACACTGTCCCAGCCAACTACACAGTAGAATTTGTCCAAAATCTCAGCAACATACTTAGTATTGTTCATGTGCGAATTGAGGACCCAGTGTCCCAAGTATGCAGTGAGTAGTTGCCTTTATTCCTTCCATTATTTAGATTACACCTAGGACTTTCCTGCCACACCAATAAAGAATTGTTACAGCCCAGGTAATATGATTGTTTGCCCAAAACAGATTCAGTTCAGTGTTTGATGTTTAATATTCTGGGGCCAGAATCCTGAAAAATGAAAAAGTGGACATAGCAGCAAAAGAAGCTTCTCAGGGACACATCATAGACAAATGTAGTGTCCCCGAATGACGTGTTTCCTCATTATTCCATCAGAAATTCATATGCTATAGGGAGGAAACGTGGCTGGAAGTGACAGAAAATAAGCTGCAGTTAATGAAGCCAACTGTCTAGCCATGTTGGTCCTCTTTCTGGCAACAGAATGGGACAATGTGACGCCAATTCACTTCTGTGTAGGCCATTGGCTTCTTAAAATTGCTAGAATTGCTTTTCGTATCACTTTCAATACACAATATGTTAACAAAATGTGTTTTATTTTCTGACGAGAGGCCTGCAGTAAATTTAGCTACTTTAGCTATGATAAGTGTAGTCTGTGTTCTAAACTTTTATATATATATATATGGTGTCTGTTCTTTCAGACAAGTCCAAAAGAACAGATGCCACATATACTGTAGAAAATTAAGCCAAAGATGGCCAATGATCTCTTCAGTGCTGAAGCACACCACACTTGAACTCATGAGAATCAGCAAAAGGCTGCGAGTAATGAGGATAATGGGCAGGGCACTACTTTAGTAGTGTGTGGATAGGTTGAGAATTTGGGTCTGACAGGAGACATGCTGGGGTACTCCACGCAGCATGTCCAGATGGTGCAATGGTCAGTGCAACTACCTTGTAAGTAGGAGACCTGGGTTCCAGTCCTCTTGTGGCACACATTTTCAATCTTCCTCATTGATTTAAATCAGAGCCCACTCACAACCAATGTCTGTTATTCCTTTGTGCCTTACTTTTGTGAATTGTTCAGATTCTAGCCTAAATTATTAATTGCCTTTATGTGGGACCAAAATGTTAAGGGTTGTCTGTCAACTTGACAGGGTAGGCAATTATTTGCAATTCACTGAATGCTTCTGGCATTGTTCTTATATTTTGTTTGACTTGGTTCATCATTTGTTTGTCAGCATGGATTCAGCTTTATTAGCAGCTCTCTCTGCTCTCATAGTAACTTCTTAATATTGTTATTGAAGCATAGTCAGTTTTTCCCAGCATTCACTATCTTCCATGATGCAATCTCATTTAACAAGTGGTGAACAATACTTCTGTATTTTCACCGTATCCCTTCAGAACGCAGAATGTTTGCCACTGATTGGTCAGATATTTTCCAATTCTTTTCGTCTTATCCTTGTTAAAGAGAAATATCTTCAAATTTTCATAACATTTTAATGAACATACTGATAAATGATGGTATAACAACCTTATGGTCACCAATTCCTACCTCTAAACTGCAAAGTTTGGTGAACTTTGTTGTGAACAGATGTACGTGTTCCCCTCACAAGTGTGTTGTCCAAACCCACTGTGCAAGGTAATTTTCAGGAAATTTATTTGCTATATCACCATAAGAATTATTGCTCCTACATTCCTTTCTAAACACTTCCATCTCCCAGTCTATAAGTTGCAAAGATAATTTAAATGCTATATTTTTCTGCAGTGTTCTGCCATTTTGACACTTGCTGTGAGTGGATCATAAAAACATGTCTTGAAAACATCTCCACACAGACTCTAACTCTGCATTTATGTTATTAGGTAGTGTTTTATTGGTTACCTGTGCAACTTGACAGCAGCGTCAACATCCCTCACCCCTTCTTTCTTTTCATTTGTCATTATCTATGATATCTATGACATGTCTTCAAGCTACCTATAGCCACGCCTTTTCCATACATTTCTCTCTACACATGCAGGGAACAAAACCTAAGTGTCTAAAGAGATCGACACAAGGTATTTCCATCGGACTGTCTTAGACATATAGACTGTACATAAAATATTACTCTTTGGCATATCTAGATTCTAATTTCAGATGGCTGTGCCTGAATGTTTTGTTCATATAACAAAAAAGCTTTCCACTTTCAATTTAGTGGGTCACAAAATGTCAGGACATGAGACTGCTGAATGTCCATGCCCACATAAGGAAGGTTGACCTCATGGGATATTAGAAACAGATTTACATAATGTAAACAATACATGAGATGCAAGAGGGTGTTTACTTAATAACAACAATACAGAGACAAGAAGAGAACAAAATATCAAGTACACAATTAAAGAAAAAGGTATACAAAATGGATCTCCAACTTTAAAAAGAGTTTAAGAATTCTATCAGTATGAGGAACAGGCTGACATATATGGTGAAGGAAACAGTAAAATAATAGTATTTAGTTACTGGAAGGAAAAAGGTGTTGCTTTACATGGTATGTGTGGAGAGATTCAAGAGGCAGGAGGGGACTTGTCTTGATGGGGAGACTAACTGCAAGGTGTAACAGCTGGAGATCAATTATGTTTTGGCCCTTCTTTACTTTTGAGCCTATGCAAATCTTGTTACAGTTGCTCTCACTTCCGAATTTGTTAAATGGACACTCCTCTTCTGTCTCAAAAAGTTTTACATTTCATGTATTGCCAGACTGAAATTAATTTTTATTAGGTAATGTTTTATATTCACTGACACACAGCAACCAATTGCTGCACATATACCTACCGAAAAATAACCTTCTTCTTGAAGCATTCATAATAACATCCTCTGGTGGTGTACCTAAAACTTCCATCACACATGCCAGCTGTTCTACTTCATTTTCGCCAGGGAAAAGTGGGTAACCAGTGTATAATTCTGCAAGTATACAGCCTGTAAAAAGATGAAACTAAGCTGTGATTTCCATTAAATTCTATGTTTACCTTCTATTTATATGCTCTATGCACATACTTATAACAATTCAATAAAAATCTTTTTCTCCTTTCTTAAAAGCCTAAATTTTGTAAGTGATTTAATTAGGCGGTTTGGGTGATTTAAAAGGTTTAGGAGCACACTCAGAATATACAAGGGAATCAGTATAAAAATGTGGTTTTACTCCCATGATACACTGTTTAGTAAATTTACTAAAAAAATAATTTTACTGTGTTAATTACATGTTTCTGTAAGCACTGTGAGGAAAAGGCAGAGAATGGTGTGAATAAAATCATATCCAGTTGTTTTCACCTTACTCCTCCCACCCATATGAAATTGAAACAAGGGAATTATTAATGAATAAAAAGACACCACCTGCTGTACACCAGAAACAGACTTGTGGAGTGTATATGTAGGTATTCTGCATATTCAAAACAAAAAATCTTCACATGTTCTTCAGTGTGTTTAAATAAAGATAACTGTATGTAAGGAGTGGTGGATACACAATTGCTTTGCAGTTACCTTGAAAAATGTGAAGAACTTCATACAAGCAAGTGAGAAACATGAAGTGACTGTTATAAGACAGGCAATATATGAACCACATCTAGAACATAGGAAAAGGTAACAAGTGTAATTGTGAAAGAAACTCTACAAACAAACACACACAAAAAATTTGTGCACCTTTGTATTTCATGAAAAGCTTCACACTGATGGAAACCTGGATATGGTTCTTTAAGAGTAATTACAACATAAACATGGTTTGCCAATGAATGACATAAACAAAATATGATGAAAGGAAATGATGGAGAATAAGAAAGAAAATGATGAAATGGGCACAGGAATACAATTCTGCCATATGTGATTCCCAGAGTTGAAACTGGTCTTAGTTTTTATTACAGAATGGTAAAACAATCAAGGACTATAATTATAGTAGTGAATAAGAAACACCACTGAATACAGCAGTAACAACTATTAATGGAAGTGGACTGAGTGAATACACTTGTACACAAGAGACTGAAATAACTAAGAGAACTGTAGCTGCAGAGTTGTACGGTTCTTCAAGTGCAGCGATATCTAAAACCATTGAGCAAGAAATAAAAATATTATTTCGCATACAATGTCGTACTTGTAATTAAGGAAATAGAATATTTTTTGCTGTTAACCTTACCAAGACTCCACATATCAATTGCTGTCCCATACTGCAATCCAAGAATGACTTCAGGAGAACGATAAAAACGAGACTGAATGTATGTATATACTCGTTGGTGAGCATAACAGGAGCTTCCAAAATCTATCACTTTAATGGAACTGCTTCCACGTTGTTTGAGAAGAACATTTTCCTGGAAATTACAATAATGGTTAGAGGAATAATGCTTGTAACAATAGAAAACAATTTCCTTTTACCACAATTGATACATAATTTGCTACATCTCAGTTTTGATACTTACAGGTTTGAGATCACAGTGAATTATATTTTCTCTGTGGAGTAACCTCAGACACTGAACAAGAGAATTTGCAAATCTTCTAATAAGGCTTAGGCTGAACCCTTGATAATTGTTCCGTTTTATCAACTCATACAGATTCAAACTGAAAGAATAATGACAATAAGTAATAGTTTGCACAAAAGTAACCTCTGTATGATTTAATTTGTGTGTATTCTCAGAATAAAACAGGAATTCTCAGACATACCTCATAAGCTCAAAACTAATACACAAATGATTTCGAAAATAGAAGTGGTCCAACATATGAATGACATTGTGACTTCCATCTTTATCCTTCTTCCTTAGATGGTCCAGAATCCTAACTTCTATAAGTGCTTGGTGATGAAATCTCTTCTTGTTCCTACAACACAAGAGACATTTATTGGGTTTCAACCATTCGCTGTGGAAACATGGCTATTACAACATTTAAATGTATTTCAAACAATGGAAAATCCAGTATGGAATAACAACAATATGCCTTATTACTGGGAAACAACAGTGGCCATGTGTGTGTGTATGTGTGTGTGTGTGTGTGTGTGTGTGTGTGTGTGTGTGTCACACTTGTGTGAATTTTCTTGTACATGTCCAATAGCTAAACAATATCTAGCAGACTTTTTCATTATGCCTGTCAGCCACTCAATGTCCCATTTAAATATATTTCATAGTTAATAATGTGGAGAAATAATTTACTGAACTTTGTGTTGCTCATCACTATACTCAGAGGCTGAGTTCCCTATGAGCATGTTTGTCAGCCTGCTTTGTCATCTAGCAGGGGCTCAGAGCAGAATAATGATCAGACTCTTATTTTTCCTTGACTGGGCATCAGTTTTAGATAATTTACAAACTGTTTAACTTCCTCGTGCATTAGCTGTTCTTTTTTGTCTCAAATAATGAGTACACAAAGATGTACAAGACATGAAAAAAGTTACATTATCATAAAATTGAAGATTTACACACACACACACACACACACACACACACAAACTGGCCCAGAAAATATTTAAGAGATTGACGTGGAACTGGTTCTTGATAATGACCAGGAGAACTTCCCATCCCAGAAAATACTGGAAACCACGATTTCAATGTATGTTGAGTTCTGTCAGTGGTTTCTGAATGAAATGGAATCACAAGTTTTGGATCCTTAGTTTTCTTCAGATGAGGCCTGGTTCAGCCTACCAGGATATGTGAATTCGAGAACATACACCATTATGCATCAGACAATTCCCACCAGTACTTTGAAGAGTCGTTGCACAATAAAAACTGGTGCTTGGTGCGCAATGTCTGGTGTCTCCAATGGAACATGATTCTTCCATCAAACTCTTAACGCTAACCAAAGTGTCCAGAAACTGTTTAATCCATATATAGATCAGCTCACTGGAGATGAATGACAGTATGGATATTTTCAGCAAGATGGAGCAGCAGCCTTGACAATTTTGTCACAAGTGCATAAGGTGTTTGATGAGGATACAACAATCAGCAGAGGCAGTGCAACCTGCAGGTTACTCCCATTGCGTAATCTCTCTCCCTGTAGTTTTTGTCTCTGAGGGAAATAGAAGGGTCATGTGTACTCACATAATTCTCACATACTGGAAGAGCTATAGCAGAATAATGCAAACACTATAGCTAATATCCCTCAGGCAGAGCTGCTACACATGTCTCACAGTTTGATAAATTGAGCACAGCACTGAATCAATGTTAAACAGTGGTTATTTCCAAAATCTTTTGTGATGTTCATTAACAAGGGTCAAAAAAATGGTTCAAATGGCTCTGAGCACTATGCAACTTAACTTCTGAGGCCATCAGTCGCCTAGAACACAGAACTAATTAAACCTAACTAACCTAAGGATATCACACACATCCATGCCCGAGGCAGGATTCGAACCTGCGACCGTAGCAGTCGCTCGGTTCCAGACAACAAGGGTCATTTTTGTGTCAGTTTTATTGTAAACAGTAGTCATAAGAATAAGTTAGGAATAGTGCATATTTTGAAATATGTTGGTGTATCCTACAGTGTAAGTTTCTACTTTTCTAGTATAAACTACAAAAGATACCCCTTCAGCACATTGTTATCAAATTGCTTACCTTATTATTTTTATTGCTACATGCTGATTAGTTTTATGGTCAAGTGCCCGAATGACTTGTCCAAAACTTCCTTTACCAATGACTTCCAAAATTTCATATCGGTATGATATGTGGTCATGAAGAACCTACAACAAAGACAGTACAATGATCCTTAAATATCTAAAGAAAGAAAAACATCACAAAAATTAGTCCAACACAAAAAATTAGTCAAATAAAACTAATTACGGGGACCAAAATTTCATTTGAGATACTTACTTTGTTATAACTGCCATTATCATCATCATAGCCACCATTCTGTAGTGGCCCTTCTTCACCATGTATTTTGCAGGCATCAAGACCTAAATACCAAATCTCTGGATATTTCTCTATTTCTGTTCTCTCATAGTCTGTCAGTCGATTTCCATAGTACTTCAATGCTTCTGAAATGTGCAAGAGAAAAATATTTTAATTGATTCTACTCATAATAATTTCTTGGTTTGAAAGACATGGCTCGGACATATGAAGAAGTTACAGGATTAGTTATTATGACAGTTAAGGAAATAGATTTGTAAACTTCCCAGGTTTCATCCTTATGAGCACAACAAAAAAATTGAATCTTTTGACCAGCCTCCCTCTAGTCATTTACTAGTGAAGATATTGTAAACCAAATTTTTCATTTCCTTTCTCTTTACACTTTCACTTGGGTACAAACTTAAGAAAAGTGTAGCAGGGTTTACACGATCAATCATATTTTTATTTGCACTTTTTGTTAGTAAATACCTCTTGTTGTTTTATAGAATGGATGGTATGGACCTCACTTTATATCCCACAGGATAAAAGACATGGCACATTTTTTTATCCATTATAGCTTCTTTCTCATGTATCTGAAGCAATGTCATATCAAATCTCCGTCTACTAATATGAAAAGTATCAAAATCCAACATAAATTTTTATCTTAAGAAGGAACTGCTTAATTGATATTTTACATCTTTGTCCATTTCTTATCACAGCAGACTTAAACTTCAAAGTGCAGTTTCTCGTAAAAAATTTCAAAAACTGTATAGTTCTCTATACTCTTGGTTATTGTAATTTGTATAATTTTCTGATTTTGTTTTTATTTATGCTTCTACTTTCCACTGCTTTAGAAGACAGTGGCTCACTGTAAGCTATACTCCTACTATCTATAACTCACATTTTCATCACACAGAAAGACTTTCATAAATTGGTCTTAATGGGGAAATTTCTCTCTCTCTCTCTCTCTCTCTCTCTCTCTCTCTCTCTCACACACACACACACACACACACACACACTAATTACAGACACAGGATGTTAGAGGCATAAGTGCAGATATTTTTATTAGTGAGTCAGGACAGTGTACTGAATAACATTACGTCAGCATTTACTTCATTTGTAGACTAATAATTAAAGCTAATTAGGAGCAATATGTATTTATTTTGGTTGGTATCTCGAAGTACATGTGGCAAGAGCAAGCCATCAGTGCTTATTTTCTCCTGGGCAGCAGGTCGAGTGTTGAAGTACAGACGTGTGGACACTCAACAGTTAATTCTATAGTGACAGGCATGTTCTACTTAGTGATGCAGTTACAACCATGCAGAAGACAATAGGTAATAACTTATGTGATGTGTTTGGAGGGAGACTGTCAGATGCAGAAGAAAATCAACTAACACACTGAAGCTGGTACATATTATGGTACCAATGATCACAATATCTGCACTTATAACCATAATACCACACACATATATACACATGCACACACAGGGCAAATATTAATGAAACTGACAAACTGTAGGGATGGTTTCATGACTGGAAATGGAGGAAAAAAGTCCTATGAACATGTGTCCAGAAACAGATTGTTGCCACGGCAGGTGGTGCTGACGAATGAAAGTTCCTCTGACCATGTGCCGTGTGTTTCTTGTGTGTTGCAGGCTGTGTGATTGACGCAGCATACTGTAAGCAGCAGAATGGTCTGGTATTCATGTCTCGAACAGGCCGAAATGGTGTTTGTTTATGGCCAAGCACATGGAAATGATCAATAGGCAACACGGCTACGCCAAAACAAGTACCCTCAGAGACACTAATTGTGTCACCCAAATTTCAAGCCCTTTTTGGATCTTTCAGACAGACAAACATGCCGGGAGGTGATGGACTGTGTGAACACCAGATTTGGAGGACTGTTTCTACGGGATATACAGACGAAACCTAGTACAATCTCCAGGTAAGTGGTCTACCAACATTTTGTAAGCCACAGTATTGATTATGTGTATCCTGCATGACAACCGCTACTATCCCTGTCACCTGCAGCACAACAATTATCAGCAGCAGATCTCCCTCTACAGGAAGGATTTTGTCGATGATTTTTGCACCAGACCATCACAATTACAGAATTTCTGTCATCAGTCCTCTCTATCAACAAAACAACCTTTACCAGAACTGGCATCATCAATCTGTGTAATCGTCTTCTATGGGGGCATGTGGTCGGAAGAACTCTCATTTGTCAGCGCCATCTACCATGACAATGATGCATTTCTGGACATATGTTCATAGGACTTCCTGTCAGGAATCTGTCCCTTCTGTTTGTTGGTTTTATTGATGTTCATCCTGTACATATATGAGGGGTTTCAAAAGAAAAGGCACGAAACAACACTGTGGATATAACACAATACTTTATTTAAAAGTAGTCACCATAGAGGCCTGAGCACAACTATCCTACTGTTTCACAACTTGAAGTATGCCCTATTGCCAGAATTCCTATGGCTGTGACAGGAACCAGTACTCCACCACATCCTTCAATTTGTTGTGACAGGTGATACACTTCCCTTTGAGACGGTTTTTTAGTAAACCAAACACACTGAAGTTGCAGGGTGACATGTCCAGATTGTAGGGTGGATGCTCAAGCTACTCTCACTTGAACTTTGCCATTACACATGCTGTACGACCTTGGAGATGTGTGTTACCATGGAGCATAATCACCTGCTCCACGAGCAGCCCCAGGCCCCTTGCTCTTGATGCATTTGCATAGACTACGGAGTATCTCACAGTACACATCACACATAATAGTTTTTCTGTGCTCGAGAAATTCAATGAGCACCGGACTTTGGGCACTGAAAAAGATGGTGTGCATTACCTCGCCTGCTGAGGGCAGGCCACTCACACTTCCAGACAACAACTGACAACATGGCTATACTAGCAACACGTCTGTGTGTGAAAGTTCTACTTCTGAGTAAGGAGTTTCTCTAAAAGCAACTTGATGCATCCTCTATGGAGTGAGTATCTAGCCCTTCCACTCTGTTGTTATGTCATCCTGGACCTTTCATTCTTGACAACAATGTTTCTCAGGATCAGTTATGTATGACAATGATCAACACTTTCTGAGAGTGCATAGTTTGTAAACAGCAATTTTGTTTAAGGAAATAAGCATTTTACAAGAGCATAGAGAGTAGCAACTATGATGCTCTCTAGACAAGTAAATTAGCATTAATGCACGATGAGTGACAACATTGAAAACAGAGTTTATTTATCATAATGACACTTTGTAGCCTTCTACTGACTTGTTCTACACACCTGAAAATTCCTTTAAGGACTGAGCCCTACATAACACACAGTGTGTAGACAGGGGAGTCCCAGCTGCAAATCTACACCCCCTCGGAGAAAGAAAATTTCCACAAACCAAACTCACTTCCTGTCTTTCTGCGTCAGAAGAAAGCTAGATCATGTAATGGATATTGAGTACTAGCAAGTGTGCCCAGAGGCATTTGATACTAAATCTCAAAATCATGTCGTACTTCGCTGTGAAACTAACATTGCCTACCCCCGATCCCACATCTAGCTCACATCCTGAGTGAATACACTCTTGTGTATGATTTTGTAACAAGTCATTTCCAAAGTACTTTTAAAACGTGGAAAGGTCTGTGGGAAGCTGGAAAATTTAAAAAATCATGTTTCTCTAGCCTTTGTGACGTCTTACACATTTGTATTTTTTGTATCCAAAACACAAATGTTCCATCAATACTCGAGTCATTTGTAGAAATAAACTCAGTGTGGTTTACTGTCTGTTAACTGTAATCACGTAACGCATTATAAAACTTTGAAGAGTTTAGTGCTTCATGATACCTCGCAGAACACATTTACTGTGCTCTGATCTCTCAGAGAATAATATCGATTTCCGGTGAAATCATCCTAGAGAAAACAAAGCCTGGCGTGGCTGCAGCTCCAGGCAATTGCCCACCTTGTTTCGTTCTTCTTCTTGAACACAAGGTAATACATCCACATGCACTCGAACCAGTTATTTTGTCTTGGCGGGAAACTGAGGTCTTTCAGACGTGGGTGGAAAGGTGATGTTATTTCTCAGCGGCTCGTATGAATGATAATGCATACCGCTCTTTCTACTGGAAAAAGACACCAAAAGCGTACAGAGGAGGAGGCAAGCCCTGTGGTTCCTGACAGCGTTGTAGTATTTGAAACAAAGCGCTTTCACGTCAGAACTCAGGTACCTCCATCTTTTGTCAGTTGTTTTTTCTATCAATATCTGTGAGGGTGGCGGCGCTGGAAGAGCGGCGTTCAAATTCCCGTTCGACATTACCGATTATTTTGTGCTGGTGTCCTCACAGATCTTATTTAAAGAAAGACAATTTAAGAATCACCTAGAGCTGCTAATGAAATAAGCCTTTATTCACTAAGAGTTTCAAACAACTGATCATCGTAAGGTAATACATATATTCCTGTTTGGTATTAGGCGTCTAAAATAAAATTAAAAAACCCAGGATGGTTGTTTACTACATTTTTGACGCCACTGTAAGAACTACAGCTTACAAGATGATGTTAAAAAAATGTTACCTGATGATGTTCTGTTGATTGAAAGTCGTACTGATTAAGGATTAATTTCATTAGCAGCTCTTGGTGGTTCTTAAATCTACATCTACAGCGCGCAGGCCACCTTATGGTGTGTGATGGAGGATACTTTGTGTACCACTGTCACCTTCCCTTTTCTGTTCCTGTCGCGTGGTTAGAACGACTGTTTGTAAGCTCGAATTTTATCTTAAATGTTCCTTTCGAGAGGAAAAATGTAGGCGGAAGCAATATGCTGGTTGATTCTAGTTAAGGACGTTCACGCATTTTTTAACAGTAAGCCACAGCGCCTCTGTTCTAACGTCTGCCACTGAAGTTGGAAGCGTATCACCATGGCTAAATGAACTTGTGACGACACGTGCCGTTCTTCTTTGGATCTTTTTTATTTCCTCTATCAGTCCTATGTGGCACGGGTCAAAGATACGTCCCTCGTGGTTCGACTAAGCTTACTGAGCATTCTTCCAATGTATGTCAGTCTGGCATCTGCCTTACTTGCGATTAGTCTTACGTGTTCGTCCCACTTAAAATTGCTCCGTAAGCATACGTACTTCTGCATGTTTTAGGGATGTGACTGACAGCTTCCACTGCTTGATCGGCAATCGTGTAATCATATAGTAACGGGTCTTTGTTCCTTAAATATGACATTCTTCAAACATTCGGATTTAGGTTTCCCTAAAATCTAGTATGGCAACGCGACTCAGGGATAACTTGCTTGAAAAGGCCATTGTCGACTTCGTCTCTCACCGTTATCTGACTGAGCGAGTTCCCCGTCTGTAACGACTTTGTTGTTGTTTGTGCTATGAATTCTCCCTTCTCCCTTATTATTCACCACGTCCACCAGATTCTGCATGGCAAATTAATGCTGAGATCATATGTCTGTGTCTTTGGAGATTTACCCGTTTTCTAACATCAGTATCGGTTTTTAGAATATATCTTGCAATTTTTGTATTATAATGGAAAAGGGTGTTAAATATGGCAATGTATGTTACGTACGGTGCAAATGTAGACGCCTAACTACACAACAGGTCTATCAATTACCACAACCTTCATTTCACATTCATTTTCGTTGGCGGGCCACCATCCATCCTGGTCTAGACCTCGGACTATGCTACAGATCAGTCTCTACGCACAACCAAGATTTCAAGGGGTCCACTACCACACCCTAGCCATCGCTAACGATGCTTCGCCAGGCTGGATGTTGGGCAGAAAACGCACTCCCAGTTCTCTTCGTACTAGCGGGATACCTTCCTGCAGCCGACACCATACCAAGTCACAGCACTCGCACACACACAGCTGTAGTGGAGCACACGGACGCTGACTTACCGGCTGGGGTGAGCGGCAGTCTCCGGCCGTGCGAGTCGTGGCGCGGCTGCTGCTGGGGGCTGTGGTCGGCGCTGCTCGAGCCTGAGGTGCCGACCGCAGAGCCGCTGTTCAGCACGGGGAAACACGCCGACACCGGCGTCGGGGCGGCCGCCGTCGACGACGCCCGAGACTCCTGGTGGTGGATGTTCAGCCGGGACACGGACACGCTCTTGAGCGACGGCAGCTTCTGCACAGGTTGGTGGTACCACACCGTGGTCGTGAGCACTGCGCCCGACATGGCTGCGCGGCGACTGCTGGCGGCCAGAGCGCGCGCCGCGGCTCGAGCAGCTGGTATCTCGGCTACCGGTCTGGCGGGAGGGGGAGGGGGGCGGGGAGGGGGAAGGCGCGTGGAGGGGGCGACGCTTCCTGGTGCCACCGGGTCCTTCCCCTCCTCGTAACAGTCTGCTGCTAGCGCTTTGTTTGTATTTGACCCGCTGCGTGCGCGCAGATGCGCCTTGTGACCGACCGCAGTAGTTAAATTCGTCTCGCCGTGTCGAAGGGGATAATGTGTTCATTAAAACCTCTATGGCCAAAACTGCGCACATCTAAAATCCTTGAGAAACTTACGTTCAAGAGAATCATGGATCATGTTAATAAGCATAACATCCTTAACAAAAACCAGGCTTTTTCGACCAAACACGCCATTTTCTCATTTGTCAACCAACTTCTCGAACCCATAAACAATAAAATGTCATCAGTTGGAATCTTCTGCGAGCTAAGTCATTCGACTGCGTAGATCACAAAATTCTGCTTACGAAGGCCGAGTATTATGCCTTATATGGTAAAGTTGAGATATGGTTCGAGTCATATCTAGATGGCAGAAGGTAGTACCGAATAATTCTGCAGTGGCACCTTCCTGCTCTGACAAGGGCACAGAGAAATGTGGGGCACCACAGGGCTCGGTGCTTGGTCACTTCCTTTTGCAGACCAATGATCCGCCATGGTGTACAACACGAAAAGTACACTTCACCCTATTTTTCAGACGACACAGCCATTGTGACTGACAAGAGTACCAAACTTCAGTCCAAAGAACTCTGCGTCCACTATATTCAAAGAACATAGTGGAAGGAAGGGACCAAGCACTGAGCCCTGTGGTACCCCACATTTCACTGTGACCCTGTCAGAGCAGACAGGTGCCACTGCAGAATTATTCGCTACTACCCTCTGCCTTCTGTCACCTAGACATGACTCGAGGCATATCCCAACTTTACAATATAAGGCATAATGCTCGGCCTTCGTAAGCAGAATTTTGTGATCTATACTGTGTCCACTATATTCACATCAAATGGTCTGTCCCTGAATGTTAACAAGACTCAATTCATTCAGTTTCAAACAGCAAACAAAAAACTGGAAAATATTGAAATAAAACGTGGCGGCAAAAGATATTGACAGCTTTCTTCCAATTTCCTGGGCTTACACGTCAACAACAATTTAAACTGGACCGTTTGCCTCATCGACTCATGTAAAAGACTGAATTCGGCAGCATCTGTCATTTGCTCAATTACGTCTGTTTATTTCTTGGAAATAATCAAAGCTGCATTCTTTCGATATTTCCATTCACTTACGACCAGTAGCATTGTGTTCTGGGGAAACCAGTGACGAGGAAATAAAATCTTCATTGCACAGAAGAGAATCACCAGAATTACTTCGCTAATGCGCTTTGTGAACAATAATCATACAATTTATAGAACAAACAGTGAGTATCATGATCATAATACAAGAAGTAAACAGGATTTTCACAAAGATATAAAAAATCTCAGCATGGTAGGCAGTAGATTATTCAAGTATAAAAGTATACAACAAACATCCAGTTCAGGTTAAATCAGGCATTGTGGGTAAGACTTATTTGCAGATGATACAAACATTGCAATAAATAGTATTCAAATATAAATTTAGAAAGGGCAGCTAATCAAATTTTTACTGACATTAATAAGTGGTTCATTGCCAATTCACTGTCATTAAACCTTGAAAAGACCCACTACATGCGGTTCAGAACTTCCAAGAGATTTCCTTCTGGTGTGCGTATAAAATATGATGACAAGGAAATAGAAGAAGTTGAGAGTGTAAAATTCTTGGGATTACAACTTGATAATAAATTCAGTTGGGAGCAACATACTAACGAACTGCTAAAGCATCTAAACAAGTCTGTGTTTGCAATGCAAATGATGTCAGACATAGGAGATATAAATATAAAAAACTGGCATATTTTGCTTATTTTCACTCCGTTATGTCATATGGTATCATATTTTGGGGTAACTCCACAAACAGAGAAAAAAGGTTTAGAGTACAGAAGCGTATAATAAGAGTAATGACTAGTGTAAATCCAAGAACATCAGGTCGAAACCTATTCAAAGAATTGGGCATATTAACCACAGCTTCTCAGTATATTTATTCCTTAATGAAGTTGGTTCTAAATAATACATCTCTTTCTCCAACTAACTGCTTAGTACACAGTATCAACACTAGGAATAAGAACAATATACATAAAGAGTTAAAATCACTTACTCTTGCCCAGAAAGGAGTCCAGTATTCAGCAATGCATGTTTTCAATAAGTTACCAGCAACCATTAAGAATTTAGTTTCAGACAAGGCACAATTTAAACATAGTTTAAAAGAATTTTTGGTGGCCAACTCTTTCTATTCCATCCATGAGTTTCTCAACAAGTGCAGCAGACCATTTTAATGAAAATTTATTATACTTTAATTTTTGACGATACTTGGTTGTAACAGCCAAGTAACTACCTACTGTGTGAATGATAGATGTATGGAAAGCAGATGTAAGTCTTAAGTCTGTAAATAGTGGAAGTTTAATTTTAAATCTTGTACATAATTTGACTGTTCTTAACTGAGGATCACTGAAATTAATAATTTACTTTAATTTTTGACAATACTTGGTTGTAATAGCCAAGAAACTAGCAAATGTCTGAATGATGGATTTAATGAAAGCAGATGTAAGTATTAAACCTGTAAATATTAGAAGTTTAAATTTAATTCATGTACATAATTTTACTGTTTATTGACTGAGGATCATTAAAATTAATGAAAGTCGAGTTTTTCGAATTACATTTTTGTAATGTGTTTATTTGATATGTTCCACATCCAGGAGGATTCCCTCTTTTATGGGTCTATGGAATGAATAATTAATCTAATCTAATCTAATACCGAAACAATGGAGATTTCAGAGGGTTCCAGGAGAAAGATAAACTGTGTCATCCACCGAGGAAACAGGACAACGCATTCATGATAGACAAGGCCTGTCTATGCAGCAGCCAGCTCTCCTTTCTTCACTGGCGATCCTGGCAACCAGTTGGGATCACTGAATAACAAACAACACTGCGAGACGTTCCTCCTAGGGTCCTTCAGCATACAAAGTCACATGTGCTACAGAAGGGGTGGTCTAGCAGAAGGCGCTGGCGCCTATAAATTCGATACTCTGAAGCGTCTTTGTATGCTGTTTCCGGAGACGCGTTCCTATGCTCAAATTGTTCCTCAAGGCACGCTCTACAACCTATCGAAGTTTGTCAGTGTCGTTTTGCAACACGTTGCATATACACTATCTGATCAAACGTGTCCAGGCACCGACAGTGTGAAAGGGAAAGGTGCGGGGAGGGGGGGGGGGGGGGGGGGGGAGGGCGGCATTGTGCTGGCTGTAGAGAAGCAGCAACAGCGCAGAATGAGTCTGTCAGGAGAGCTCATTGACTTCGAAAGTGCCCACGTCACTGGATATCACCCGAGTACCAGATCCGTGAGGGATATTTCAATCCTTCTAAAGCTGCCCAAGTTGGCTGTTGGCGATTATAAAATGAAAAATTGAAGGGACAATCACAGTGAACCAAGAGCAGGCACATGACATGACTGGCCCACAGAGACCGTTGAGCACTGCGGACGGCGGATGCAAAAAATTTTGAAATCAGCTGAAGGAATCACTGAATGACGTTATACTATGTGACAATTCGATGGACGGGTTTGGGTTTGGCGAATGCGTGGAGAACTCTACCTACCAACATGTGTAGCCCCGCCGGCCCGAGTGGCCGAGCGGTTCTAGGCACTACAGTCTGGTACCGCGAGACCGCTACGGTCGCAGGTTCGAATCCTGCCTCGGGCATGGATGTGTGTGATGTGTTTAGGTTAGTTAGGTTTAAGTAGTTCTAAGTTCTAGGGGACTGATGACCTAAGATGTTAAGTCCCATAGAGCTCAGAGCCATTCGAACCGTTCGTAGACGGTGATAGATTGTATCAGTATGACACTGCAACGTTTCATTAAGCAGCGTCTGACAGGCAATGGTTTGTGGGCAACAACGTTTTTGAAACGGACTTGCCGGCCGCGGTAGCTCACTGTAGTCATAAAAAGTTCGGTTTACACATCAGATTTCACGCGGTTAGGTTACGCTTTTCTTCGAAAAATCGTCGGAAAACTGCAACAAACGGCCGGCCACGGTGGCCGAGCGGTTCTAGTCGCTACAGTCTGGAACCGCACGACCGCTACGGTCGCAGGTTCTAATCCTTCCTCGGGCATGGATGTTTGTGCTGTCCTTAGGTTAGTTAGGTTTAAGTAGTTCTAAGTTCTAGGGGACTGATGACCTCAGATGTTAAGTCCCATAGTCCTCAGAGCCATTTGAACCATTTTTTTTTTTTTGAAGCGGACTTGCTTGTCCAGAGTCCCGTAATGAACCCAGTGGAAAACTTTTGGAATGAGTTAGAATGTCGACTTCAGTCAGCAGCCCAGCGTCCAACATCACTCAGTTCGTGGCTTCGGCTCTTGAGGTAGAATGGACTGCCATTTTTCCACAGCCATTCAAACACCTCACTGAATGTGTACCCAGCCGAGTTCAAGGGTCGTAAAGGCGAAGGGTGGCCACACCTCATATTAACATCCACTATCTGTCCGGATAGGTTTGATCAGATAGTGTGTATATCATAGAGAGAACGTTCGCTTGTCAATGAGTAGTTGTGAGATTCACGATTTCGGAGACATACCATTCGAAAGAGCCCAAGACACTCGATTTAGTCTACATGCGTCATGGCTTTCCTCCGTAATACGGGTGTGATGCCAGACACAATGGAGCATCAACGGCATTGTGGGAAACTACCACAATGTTATCAGTACGTCCTTACGTAAACAGGTAGATTTTAGAGGGCTATCAGTTACATGATTCCACGTTATCTGAAAAGAGGCAGAGATGTCAGAGGATTAAGAGCAGCTCGTAGAATGTACGAACCGTCGCCTCTTCTTAGTAATCTGCTCTTATTATTCCGTGTAACGACATCAGAACGAGAACATCTCCGAAGTGAGCGGAAAGCGCTTCTCACGAAAGGAGATACGTCAGAAAGATTTGCACTACGATTAGTACCACCATTAGTCGACTACTTACGAGACGTGAACTGTCGCCCCTTGCAACTGGAAAAGATAAGTAGAAGAAACAGTACGCTAAAGTGACGACAAATCAAATACCAAAAAAGTAGAAATATGGTTCGTTGTTAGCGCTGGATATGTTTTGCAAATGGTTTTAATACACGCAGCACTTTTAGTCTAGATTTGTCCTATCCCCCCCCCCCCCTTAGAAAGCGCTATAACTTCTAGAAACGAATATGTTTACCACGTTTGGGAACTACGGATATGTAGTGAATGTTACCATCAGATGCAAATCACATGTGCAACTCTAGAACCATACACACAAGTATCACTAGACATATTCAGAATAATTCACTGGTTAAGAACTGGAAGAGGTTTAATAGTGATTCAAATGAATAATAGCTATTAGCTATCTCCGTACTGAAGAAGAACGTATGGATTGTAACCGAATCAAACACACACACACACACACACACACATACTGCGTTCCATGGTATCGTAGATGAACGGGGCGAGCTGGGTTTCACAGATGATCGTTTTTTACAGATTCCATGTTGATACCTACAGAGGAGATCGAGCACAAAACTCATTCCAGGACAGACATCAGCGACGTATCGTTCTAGTTGTATAAGTCTGCCGGCCGGAGTGGCCGAGCGGTTCTAGGCGATACAGTCTGGAACCGGGAGACCGCTACGGTCGCAGGTTCGAATCCTGCCTCGGGCATGGATGTGTGTGATGTCCTTAGGTTCGTTAGGTTTAAGTAGTTCTAAGTTCTAGGGGACTGATGACCTCCGAAGTTGAGTCCCATAGTGCTCAGAGCCATTTGAACCATTTTGCACCATAATCAGTTGTTTTTACTCGTTTCGGTGTCACAATACACTGCCCTTAGGTCCCTCTGTGACTCTGGGTGAACATGGTGGCAACGGGAATCACTCCATATATCTCATAGAAGGAACACTTCGTAGACCGTGATAGACTGTAGCAGCATGGCAATGCAATGTTTTATTAAGCAGCGTCTGCCAGGCAATGGTTTGTGGAGAACAACGTTTCTGAAACGGACTTGCCGGCCGCGATGGCCGAGCGGTTCTAGGCGCTTCAGTCCGGAACTGCGCTACTGCTACGGTCACGGGTTCGAATCCTGCCTCGGGCATGGATGTATGTGATGTCCTTAGGTTAGTTAGGTTTAAGTAGTTCTAAGTTCTAGGGGACTGATGACTCAGAAGTTAAGTCCCATAGTGCTCAGAGCCATTTGAACCATTTTTGTGTAAGTCTGTTCGACAACACACCTTGAAAACATGATTGACCTACTTGTTTTCCAGTCACCTGGAACTCTTCGTTCGTGCAGCAACGTACAACTACTAGTAGAAGAGGAGCAACGCATTTCGTACGGAACATATCCGTGATGGTACGTGCGTCCAGCTCATATTGCAACATACTTTTATTCGAATATGACTTCCCGCTAAAGATACGTTATATTGTCAATACCAGGTGGATGGAGCCGCTCACTTATAAACATAAAAAAGACATAGATTAATGGCGAATAATGTAGTCGAGACGTCTTTTTTCAGCTCACCAGTTTTTGTTTGTTTGATTAGTAACATATGCTCCGTAACTACAAACACGTCTGCTTCGATCAATGTTAGGGAAAGAAGACCACCAATCCTATTTTTATCATTTTCGTCAAAGAAAGCCAACGACAACAATTTCTCTGCATTCACTTTCAACGATGACAAAACAAACTCGCTAAATTAATTATTACTATACGAATTCGGCCAACTGAAGACCACGTCAAACAGCTGATTTGTGGTATCATATTCTTTTCCTTTTTTCGCTTCCCAGTATTTCATTTTTTCTCTCTGTTGTTCTCTTTTTTCTTCTGTTCATATACCTCTTCTCTTCTTTCTTGTTTTCCTCCTGGAGTTCTTTCCCTGAATTTTTGTCTGTTTTGTAAGTCTGTCTCTTATTCTCAACTCATGAAGACCTTTCTTAATTTCTATAAACCATGAAATTTTTTTTCGGATTTTTGCCAAAGAAGTTGAATATTTCTTTCTGTCAACCTCCATTATTTTTTAAGTGGCCAAAAAATGTAGTCAACAGCTTTCTCATTGTATCTATTACCTGTTTTTTTATACAATTCCTTAATGTTTCTCAATGTCGAAATCCCATTTCTATTCTTTGGATCGAAAATTTTTCGAATTATTCGTCTGATTATTATTTAACAACTTGTCAATGTTTAAGGCGTGGCATTCTGAGGCATAAAGATACCCGGTTTTAATCACCAAATTATAATGCTTGAATTTTCTATTAATAGATAGGGTTCTTTGTTAAGTGGAATGCCATTACTGGATTAATAACAACAATAAAGCAATTAACAGTCGATTCCTGCCGCTGAGGGGGCGGGGGGGAGGTACATGAGATATTACAGTCTGCGGGTAGAGTGCTGGGATGGAGGGGCTACGAGTGAGTGTGTGTGGATACGGATGGTGGTTGGCGGTTATCGCTGATACAAACGTTTTCCGTTATATTGTTTTTTTCACGCCAGTTTAACCTGACTGTTAAACCCGCTCGAAATAACCAGTTTCTTAAGTAATCTTTTTTCAGTTTTATATCCCTATTATTTTCTGTAATAAAAGTAGAAATCTAACAAAGATTGAAAAATTTGGACTCTCTCAATTTCAAGAGACGTAGAATCAAAATATCAAATTAAATAGGGAAATAGAAGAAAACTTCGTACGTCCGCTGTTCACTGTTTTTCTCGAAAGGTAATAAGTGAATGTATAACACAAAATTACACCAGGATTATCCTATTGAGTCTAATTTTTTGAAACTCTGCTCAGAAATCATGTTGTAATCGGGATCCCAGACCACTATTCGGGCATTTGAATAGTCAGTGCTGAAGGGTGGAAACTGAGGTTGAAGAACTCTGTTTTCCTTGTTAATTTGTCCGTTTTCAAGGGCTAAAAACAGATGAAGACATATTATGTAGACACAGATAGATCACCTGCTTTATATTTTTATTGTAGCCCATGAGTGAACTGTTGGTAAGTTTATCCTTTATTACTGTTCACCTAATTTCCTTCCTTCTTTTATTATTTCACAGAAATGGCAGATAAATCTTTAATCCTTTAAAGCAAATGAAGCATTGTAGCTCACTGCTATGTTACTTCGTAAAAATATGTCCAGACTATGGTTGGTTCTAGGCGCTACAGTCTGGAGCCGCGCGACCGCTACGGTCGCAGGTTCGAATCCTGCCTCGGGCATGGATGTGTGTGATGTCCTTAGGTTAGTTAGGTTTAAGTAGTTCTAAGTTATAGGGGACTGATGACCTCAGAAGTTAAGTCCCATAGGGCTCAGAGCCATTTGAACTATGGTTGGTGTCCTGTCTCAGCAGTGCTGTACCAATACTTATGCCGTGTGTCTGTTACTCGTTTCTGTCGGCATTGTTATTATAACAGCACTGATCATTTTCAGTCGTTTTCTTTATTAGCGGAATATTTCAAATTCATTGCAGATTTTACGAATAAAAATTACTCCTTTTTTTAAAATGTATATTTAAAAACTAAAAATTTTAGCTCTGCTACTATGGTTGATTTCAGTCCTTTTACTCGGTTGTTAATAAAAATAAAAAATGAAAACTACTTTATAACCTAGTCCAAACAAATACCGATAATTCAGAAGTAAAACATCGGTATCGATTTCAATCGGTCTGTTTTTCCCATCCCTAAGTGAGGGAGAAGCGCAGCGCCACAGACGTGATAACGAGCGGAGGAAAGTAGGTGCGCGCGTTGCGTCACGACCTACTTGGGGCGTGGGTCGACGGCGGCCACCGAAGCCCAACTCTGGGCCCGCTGGAGTAACGGGACGCGGAGGCGAAATGGAAAGTCGCACTGCACACGCCATTACACCTGCAGCTACTCTCCGCGCTAGCTCACGAGTCTGTCTTGCGCTCCGGTGTGTAATACCGGTTAACTCCCTCTTCGGCTCTACTGAAATTAAAAAAAAAAATTCAATAAAGTTTTCTGAGAGAGTAAAGAATCGAAGTTCTGCTATACTTGACAGTAACGGAGATCGAACAGATAGTAGGCTCCGTGTAATACTTCAGCAAATCTCGATCAAGTTCTGCAGCAGTGGTCGAAAATAGCACACCGCAAGCGCAAACAGGTATCTTACGCGCCACGCAATCCCTAGTCTATCCAACGCAGAGAGTTGTGCACCAGTATGATGCAACAGCGGGCACACCATCAAAACAGATGTCCATCTAAACGAGAGAATGCGCATTATAACTGTAACGATTAAAGCCACACAATCATGTTAGCTCCACGCCCTTTCAGACATCGCTCGCTAGACCTGAGATGACAACCGGCCACAATTGAAGAATAGAACAGGCTTCATGCTCCAATACTTCAATGAGTAAGTCCAGTCGACACAATACTAGATAATACTACACTCTCATGCTTGAAGTTTCGCATAACCCTTTGGGAAGATAAAGCTGCGTTGCAGCGTCAACTCACTATCCTCGAGAAAGCATGGAAATAGAGATGGAAGGCTAGCAAAGGTTTCCATCATAATGGGTACGAAGTAGCAAGCAAGATTGCAAGATTTGGTGCCGCCTACACAGGATAAGCAACGCCAAAACTAGGGCCGCCCTACACAGATGGGGCTTCGTCGACAGTTTTGAACTGCAGAGCAGCTGAAGAGATTGTGCAGGCTATTGTCCAATAGTGCTCCAGGAAAAGGTGCTCTGGGGAATGGAGTGATGACCTGGAAGCTACAGCTGAAGTTGTTAACTGGACATGATACACATCTGTGGGTGTAGAATGCTGTGTCAAAAGTAGTTTTCCGTAGAATCTGTGATTTGTATTACCTTCTTCTTTAATTCGTGATTTCTAATCTTTCTATTATACTTTATACTTTCGCTTACGTAGCACTGCTCCTTCTTGGCGTTGTGATTCTTTTTCCATCAGTGTATGTAAATTGTCTAAATTTAGCTGCCAATGCTTTTTTTTTGCTTTAATTGTTCACCTCCAGTGCTTATGAAGCGCAGATTGCGAACCATTTGGGCATTTACGTGCAGGGATGAGGGCAAACGTCTAAAAGCCTCACTTCGGCTGACCAGTGCGACACGTGGACGGCAATTCATCCGGGCTGGCTCGTCACCCAGTGTCCAAGCTACGGCTCTATGGTGCACACACAGCAAATTAAATACATGTGTATGTAGAACTAAGCCGACGAGACGTACGAGCACATGGCTAGATGGATTGTCCATTGTTGGCGGTACGTGGTGCAACATTCACCGACAAAAGAAGCAAGTTGCGTCAGGACAAGTATGCTAATAATGGAAGATCCTGTGTAGAATAGGATTCCAACAGAAAAAGCGGAGAATCTTTGGGTGAAATGGAAGAAAAAACAGAAGAAAACGTTGCAATCTGCTTGTGGACCAGATGATTCGCCGACAGTACAGGTCGCTATTGTGAAAAGAACGAAAGAGATTACAATTTTGATAAGCATTCAGGAAGAGTAGTTGGTTCTAATGCAGCAAACTCTCGAACTGTGCAATTCATAAAATGTGTTATTGAAGGAGATCTTGTCTAAAGAGTAACAGTCACAATCGGAATGAGACGCCTCATGAAACACGCGGAAGTAACATTGCCTGTGGATATGAAATGCAGTATATTTCATCGATAAGTAAGTTCGCTTCGGTTAATTAGTAGGATACTGGAAAACTTTATATCTTATAGCCTTTTCTGGAATGTTGCTCAAGTGTCTCGGAAAAATTTTAGAATCAGGACATTCTGAAAACCATGAATCAAAACAATCAGGTAGATGTAGTGTTTCTTTACTAGTGAAAAGCCATCCATTAAGTACTACACCAACTATTATTAATGAAAGTACGGCCATGGTAGGGAGGTTCCAGCATGTTGTTTGGTTGGCGAGTCATCGACCAATATAGAAGTAACCTCAGGCGTACGTATTGGGCTATTAATATTAGTAATTGCGCCAGGCTTTTTACAGATGCGTTGGTCTACAATGAAGTACACTCTGAAAAAAGCTGCGCAAATATTCGATCAGATGTGGATATAATGTCAGAGTGGTGGAAAGATTGCCAACTTGGTTTAATTGTTCGTAAATATAAAAGTGAGCATTTCGCAAAACGAAAATATGTAGTATCATACAACTACAATATCCTTGAGTCACAATTAGAAGTAGTCAATTCATAAAAATAGCTGGGTGTAACAGTTGTGACGACATGAAATGGATTGATCGCATAGGCTCAATCGTGCTTAAAGAAAGTGGCAGACCGGTTCGCTGATAGTATACCAGGATCGTCTGTCTACAAACGAGATAGCTTACAAAACACTCGTGCAACACATTGTAGAATATTGCTCAAGTGTGTGGGACCTATACCAAATAGCCCTAATACTGGATTCTGATTGAATACAAAGAAGGACGTTTTGTTTGACTCGTGTGAGAGCATAATGGGAATGGTGGTACAACTGAACTGCCACAAGCTTGAAGACAGACAACTATCTCGCGAAAGCCTATTTAACAAAGTTTTGAGAACCAGTATAAAGCGAAGAATCTACAAATACTCTTCAAGTCCGCAAGCATCGCACCTGCCGGGACAGCGAAAACGAAGATTTGACTGACTACAGCGCGCCCACAGACATTAAAACAATAATTCTTCCCGTCACCCATACGCGAATGGTTTGATGGTAAGACTCTCTGTCACGCTCTTCACAGTTGTAGAGTACATGAAGACTGAGCTAACTGCGGTATCCAATGGAAGGAAGCCTGACGTGATACCAGCTTAAGTCCGAGGAGAGAGTAAATGTCGGAAATTCTTACCTGGTAGACACTAAAATCTACGTAGAAAATGCCGAGAACCGGTTCTCAGTGATAAAATTGGGAGTAGTCTTCTTCATTCGCTTACCCACTTTCCCCGGAGATGAGATAAAATTATCTGGATGTCGTGCGAAGGTATTCCGGCAAGTGTTTCAAATCACATTTCACCCATGAACGAGACAAGAATAAAGTATAAGATAATACAAATTACATTAACTGATTTTCTAGGTACAGAAATAAAATAGGTTGGAAATTTCTTTCGGCTCTGAATCGCCGCTGCTCTTGACTCAGACTGCCCACGCCATAACAGCGCTGTTACGAGCCATTTTATTCCCTAACTGCTCGCGCTTCTGGGTTGTGGCAAGGGCGTAGTCGAAGAAACGGTTCTAACTATGGCAAACACCTGCGTCGTATGAAAACTAGCTGTGTGAGGATATTGCTTGACTACTTAGAGTTTTACCGGGAAGGTTACAGCCGATACACAACACACCCGGTAGCTTTTCTTTTTAATATTGACCTTGACAGATGTTAATGAACTTAGTTTTCCACTACCTGTGCTAGAAACGAAAGACATAGTGAGTAAGGAAAAAGAAAATCAGGAGAAAGTGAACGCAGCACGTCTGTACTTTGAAAACGTCTAACAAAAAAATGTATGCTTTTCACTGTTCGATAACAAAATAGAACCAACGCTAACGCCTTACGTTATACTCCTATGCAATCTGACAGTGACAGCCATCCAAGTGGTGCCGTGGCTAAGATACGAAAGGGGCTGGGTTCAAATCCCTGTCTGCTATCCTAATTTTTGGTTTCTTCCCTTTTTTCCGGTGGATACCGGGATAATTCTTCGAGCAGACTTCGCCTATCGTTTTCACGTCGTTCTCCAACTGACCTTGGTCTAACTCTAACGTTTCTCCTTCCCTCTCCTGCACTTTTTTGTGAATTAAAATAGGCCACTGTTAAACGACACTGCACTTTCACTGTTAACAGGCCTTCCGATAGCAGTAAGCATTATTTCGTATAAATTCCAGAACGAACACATCAGAAGAGTATAGAATTTACGCTTGGATAACGCTGACTCAGACATTTCAAAATTAAATAAAAGGAGAGTAACTTTTGTGTTACACTGGACATCAATAACATATTTTTTAAGTCAGAGATCCAATCAACAGAAGACGGGCCTACAGCTTCCTATGCTAATGGAAAAACTCGCAATTCTGATATGTTTCTGATATATTAGCTACCAAAGTCATTCACTCGGAGGCCGTTGTTCACTGGTCCACACTTGTACAGGACAATTTATGGGCAGTTCTCAACTGACCAATACGTTTATTGTCGTCGACATTCTGGTCTACCATGCGAGTGATGGTATAAACTGCACAAGATGTTCAATGAAGTAGAACAAGGTAGTGTGTTTAAGAAAAGATAAAGCGTCCCCGTTTTGGAGTACTAGTTAGGCGTGGACAGAAGATAGGATACGGTTTTTTTTTATACTTCACCTTCAAATGTAGCTGGGAAAACTCTCAGTTCGCAGCAGTCGAGACTAGTGACAAAATCCACGGTACTTGGCACAATCACGACGCTTCGAAGGATATGCAGAAACAAAGCAACCACCCAACCTGCTGTAAAATGTGTGACAGAGGGTACTTTTTATTGAACCACACACAAAAGTATTAAGGTCTGTTCAAATACGTAAATTATCTCTTTTGTTGACAAACTGCAATCCCTCAGCATCCTACCAGTAAGTGTAAGCCTGCCATCTTACGTATAACTGTGCCAACGTTTTCATTCCCTGACGTGGAGAGCTCGATGGTAATCCATGCACCAGGCTGATTTTTTGCTAAGCTCTAAAAGTATGTTACCACAATTTCTACCCTCGTCATCTGCCAAAAGCCTGAGATTTCAGCCAAACTACCTGCTAGGCAATGAACGGCAGTGGCCGACCACACTTCCCTGAAGCAGCCCCCTCCCCCAGTGCGTGTGGATGACTCTCCGTTCACGATAGCTTGTTACTCTCTGCCTGTCCTAAAGAACTTAACTCAGTCACGAACGTGGTCACTTAATTACACAGAGATATTAGCTTTTGTAGAAATCATTGCAGTACTGCATGAAAAGCTGTTTGAAAATCTAGAAATATCGCATTCTCTTGGTCTGTTCTACCCATGCCCCTTATAGTATTATATCGCCTGTGCTGTGGCGATCATCTCGGAGGTAAGCCAGTTCGAATCCTAGTGCAAGACGAAATCTTGACTACCAGTATTTGGGCGGTACGAGGAGGAGTTGTGGTGGAGTAAGGTTTCTCGTCACCAGTCTTTGCGCCATGTCCTGGGTTAATTTCCAGATCTCTCCCCAGTGTGTCAACAAGTGAGGGCATGTGATGCATCCATCGGATGACGACGTTGAGTTTGGCGGCCCCTTTGGTGCTAGTAGAGAGGAGTAGCCTATGTCTTGGTACCTGGTTTCACCTTGTCCTTTCTCCACAAATAAATACACTGAAATGCCAAAAAACTGGTACACCTGCCTAATATCGTGTAGGGCCCCCGCGAGCACACAGAAGTGCCGCAACACGACGTGGCATGGACTCGACTAATGTCTGAAGTAGTGCTGGAGGGAAATGACACCATAAATTCTTCAGGGCTGTCCATAGATCCTTAAGAGTACGAGGGGATGCTTCTGAACTGCACGTTGCAAGGCATCCCAGATATGCTCAATAATGTTCATGTCTGGGGGGTTTGGTGGCCAGCGAAAGTGTTTAAACTCAGAAGAGTGTTCCTGGAACCACTATGTAGCACTTCTGGACATGTGAAGTGTCGCACTGTCCTGCTGGGTTTGCCCATTTCCGTCGGAACGCACAATTTACATGAGTGGATGAAGGTGATCAGACAGGAAGCTTACGTACATGTCACCTGTCAGAGTCGTATCTAGATGTATCAGGGTTCTCATATCACTCCAACTGCAAACGCCCCACATCATTACAGAGCCTCCACCAGCTTGAACAGCGCCCTGTTGACATGCAGGGTTCATGGATTCATGAGGTTGTCTCCCTACTCGTACACGTCCATCCACTGCATAAAATTTGAAACGAGACTCGTACGACTAGGCAACATGTTTCCAGTCATCAACAGTCCAATGTCGGTGTAAAGCTCTGAAGGGTACATGAGTGGGCCTTCGACTCCGAAAGCCCATTCGCTGACGTTTCGTTGAATAGTTCGCACGCTGACACTTGTTGACGGCCCTTCATTGAAATCTGCAGCTGTTTGCGGAAGGGTTGCATTTCTGTCACGTTGAACGATTCTCTTCAGTCGTCGTTTGTCCCGTTTTTGGAGGATCTTATTCCGGCCGCAGCGATGTCGAAGATTTGACGTTTTACCAGTTTTCTTATATTCACAGTACACTGGTGAAATGGTCGTACGGGAAAATCTCCATTTCATCGCTACCTCGGAGATGCTGCGTTCCATCGCACGTGCGCCGACTATAACACCACGTTCAAACTCACATAAATCTTGATAACCTGCTATTGTAGCAGCAGTAACCGATCTAACAACTGCGCCAGAAACTTGTTGTCGTATATAGGAGTTGCCGAGCGCAGCGCCATATTCTCTCTATTTGCATATCTCTGTATTTGAATATGCATGCCTATACCAGGTTCTTTGGCGCTTCAGTGTATAACGGCACACCTCTAATGTATCCACATTCTAGTAATGTGCGCGGAGGAAGAATACCCTTTCCGACAGGGCTGAACCCATGCCTGTGGAGTATCCCAGCCAATAAGCCATACGATATTTAGGTTTAAGGCGTCATAAGTAGAACATGCTAGCTGGAGTGTTGAGCTCAAAGTACAGTTTCCAGGCTGTTCGGGGGCTTCGCGAGTTAACACTGAAGAGCGTGAGACTACTTCTAAAATGACCGCTTTCTCAGAAAACAGAGTACAAATCGTTGTTTCCTTCAGCATATTAGTGGTGTTGTTCCAGTGTAATTCACAACCGAATAGAAACATAGTGTCGGGCTCGCCAGACACTTCTACTTTCTAAGGAACGAACATTAGTGTTTAACTACCCGTCGACGAAGAGGTCATTAGAAGAGATGGAGCATGAGCTCAGATTTGCGTTACCGAATGAGGTGGTGCAGTGGTTAACACAATGGACTCGCATTCGGGAGGAGACGGTTCGAATCCGTGTCTGGCCATCCAGATTTAGGTTTATGGTGATTTCTCTAAATTGCTTGAGGCAAAAGCCGGGATGGTTCCTTAGAACGGCCACGGGCGATTTCCTTCCCCATCCTTGAAATATTCCGATGTTGTGCTGTGTCTCTAATGATACCGATGTCAACAGGGTGTTAACCTCTGATCTCCCTTCCTTCCTTCGGAGTGTGGAAGAGGGGGGAAGGAAATAGGTCGTGTCTTTTGAAAAGGAACCATCCCGGCATTTGCGGTAAGCAATTTAGGGGGACTGTAGAAAACCTGAAACTGAAACGGATATTTGAACTGCCGGCATCCCGAATTCGAGTCCATATCATAGCACTGGGACTGCTCGGTCAGTTTCTGTCATTCGATGTCATAAAGTGTAGGAGCTTTTACTTTAACTCTTATAACTAAAGAAAGTATATACTTGGCATCCCTGAGGTTGCTGCTAACACTTTTAGTTATTTGTGTTCTGATCTCTTCAAATGGTTCAAATGGCTCTGAGCACTATGGGACTTAACATCTATGGTCATCAGTCCCCTAGAACTTAGAACTACTTAAACCTAAGTAACCTAAGGACAGCACACAACACCCAGTCATTACGAGGCAGAGAAAATCCCTGACCCCGCCGGGAATCGAACCCGAGAACCCGGGCGTGGGAAGCGAGAACGCTATCGCACGACCACGAGCTGCGGACGTTCTGATCTCTGTCAGTCACTGGTTCATTTTTGTCGTCAGTCTTTTGACTGGTTTGACGGGATACGCAACGACTTCTTTATCTGTCTCAAAGTAGAGTCCTCCATTATTTGCTGGATGCATTCCAGTCTCCGCGTTCCCCTACAGTTTTCGCTCTCTACGATTCCCTCGGGTACCACGACAGTTAAGCCCCTAGGTCTCAACACAGTTCCTCTCATCCTATTCCTTTTTCTACTCAGTGCTTTCCGCATAATCCTTTCCTTGCCGATTCTGCGGAGGAAATTTCTTATCAGTGCAATTAATTTTTCGTATCCTTACGTAACATCTCAGACGCTCCGATTGTATTTCTTTCCGGTTTTCACGCGGTCCGTGATACACTTCTGTTCAATGTTACCGTTTCAAAAGTTGGAAAAGAAGTTTACAAAACAGCAGTAGTGAATTTGAACGAAGGAATAATATTCCACGTTACTTGCAGTTATCTGGAAATTATAACGGAAACGATATTATACGGTGAGTGTGAGAAGTCGGCTGTCCGCACATCGCTTCGAGCAGTAGAGGAGGACCAGGCGAGGCCTGTCAATGAAAACAGCGTATCACGGCCACTGCTATGACGAAGCAGAGAAAGCTGGCGAGCACTCGAAGGCTGTTTTGTGAGTACGCAACTCTGACGCGCGTGGTGGAACACGTCACGATTGGGGCATCATCGATAACGTGCACGATTTCCTGCAGGGGATTACGTACCTCTTCTCACGTGGCTGCGTCCTACCTGTTCGGTGTTCCCCCGAGAGTGGAGGGACATTTCCCAGTAGTGCCGGGGGCTGTCCGGTCATTAGGAACGGACAATGATGCACGGGCCCACGCTCCCCGTTAATGACGATCACTGCGGGGGCGCTGATGGCCGTGTGTACAACAGTTGGAATCGTGTGATCGGAGACTTATTTCTTGACAAAGTTTATTTTACAATGTCTGTTCTCCAGACATATATACAGGGTGTTACAATAGGTACGGCCAAACTTTCAGGAAACATTCCTCACACACAAAGAAAGAAAATATGTTATGTGGACATGTGTCCGGAAACGCTTACTTTCCATGTTAGAGCTCATTTTACTACGTCTCTTCAAATCACATTAATCATGGAATGGAAACACTCAGCAACAGAACGTACCAACGTGACTTCAAATACTTTGTTACAGGAAATGTTCAAAATGTCCTCCGTTAGCGAGGATACATGCATCCACCCTCCGTCGCATGGAATCCCTGATGCGCTGATGCAGCCCTGGAGAATGGCGTATTGTATCACAGCCGTCCACAATACGAGCACGAAGAGTCTCTACGTTTGGTACCGGGGTTGCGTAGACAAGAGCTTTCAAATGCCCCCATAAATGAAAGTCAAGAGGGTTGAGGTCAGGAGAGCGTGGAGGCCATGGAATTGGTCCGCCTCTACCAATCCATCGGTCACCGAATCTGCTGTTGAGAAGCGTACGAACACTTCGACTGAAATCTAGAGCAATGAGTCGCATGTCAACACAAGCACCGAAGTCAACATTACCTTCCTTTAATTGGGCCAGTACATACTGACGAAACTAAATTGAGCTCTAACATGGAAATTAAGCGTTTCCGGACACATGTCCACATAACATCTTTTCTTTATTTGTGTGTGAGGAATGTTTCCTGAAAGTTTGGCCGTACCTTTTTGTAACACCCTGTATATGTCGTCACATTGCTTCCAGCACTGCCTACACCGTCACACCAAACGGACAGAGCTGTTATTCTGCCGTATTTAGACAACAAAATAACAGGAAGACTTTAAGGCACAGTTAACTCTATTTATGACTACGTAACCCAGATGCGTCGATATTGCTGAGTTCTTGTTTACTGAGAAAAAATATATGCAATAAGTAAAAGGGCATCTTAAGTTCGTCCTCCGTGACGTACGACAAATTACTTTGAGCGACTCGATTAAGAGTTCTGTTTCAGTTTTCATCTTTTGGCAGTAGACTGGCTTTCAAGGGCCATTGCTCCAAGAATCCACACAAAACACAGTTAAAGGTATTTTATTTTGAATACACGCACCACATTCGCGTAACGCCATTTCATTAATTTTGAGCTCCTTTCGACATTAATCGCAAATCGCATCGTTCAGGAGATGGTTAAATATTTTCATTGCGGGAGCAAAGTAAGCAGCCATAAAAACATTTAACCATATCCCTTATGAATTAAAGATACTGACAGATATTGAAACACATAAAAAGAAATTGAAATCATTTGTACTTGAAACGTCCCTCTGTTCCGTAGATAAATTTACAATAGATTACATATGATTTAGATACATTTATGGAATTTTGTTGTAGGTTCAGATTTTTTTTAAAAATCCAGTTACATTCAGTTGTTGTAGGTTCAGATTTTTAAAAAATCCAGTTACGTGAATGGCCACTGTGTAGCCATGTTTCTATAGGAAAAATGTATGATGTTTGTAAACCTACTAGTAAGTTCCACATAATGGCGACTTGTTGCAAATGTGAACAATGGCCAAACATTGGTGACGAAAATTTCTTCCACCAGTAGGATTTCAGCCTGTTAAACCGCGTATTATCAGTCTCATGACATGTAGTGTAAAAGTATGTAACCTTGTTTGTCACCACATAAGCCTTTCCAAGAGCATTAAAAAATTATTTGTTACAGTACAATATGTCTGAGTGCCGGCCCAGAGTGCAGAGAATGTACGCGTCACCCGTGGATGTTTTTTTTCCTCGTGTTTGGTGCGATCGCAGAATTCGTGGTATCACAGTTCTCCTTATTGGTTGGCCTACTTTCTGTTTCTTCAGAAATACTTGCGTCGAGCTGCATACCTAGGTAAGAGACATCCGATGGATGGTGTCTCACCCAACACCTTGCCTGAAATCGCTCAGTCAGTCTCTCCAAGAAACATTGGCACTTCGCCAACAGTAACTGAGCGTTCCTAATGTAAGACGCGCAGGAACAGAAAAAAATAACAATGACCTATCACACTATGATCCCCACATATCTCGAATAACCAGAAAAGTTCGAAGCTTGTGGAGAGTTAATTTGATACACTTTGAGAAATGGGAATTGTTACATCACAAATACAATGACCAACGCTATACAAACTAATACTGCAGTATTTCTATGTCTGTGGCATATGACAATTGAAATTTCATCCTTGTGCGAGCTCATTTTCAGTACAGAGAAATAGTCAATCTTACGAATGAAAAAAAGAAAAAATGGGATGCGTGATGGCACTTGGGTGTGTCTAACGTCACTGTAACCTTCAAGTTGGACATCGCAACACAGAACGTGCATGTGCAGCTTATCGCCATCTTTCAAGACTTTGAAAACAGTCGAACCACTTGCACGTGGGAGCTCACGACGTCATACCGACAGATCGCAGACAAATGATGTAGCTTCATGACAAGTGGTGACCAGATGGACTCAGGGCAACGAGAGCAGGCCTGCGTCCTTGCAGGAGGACAACGCGAAGAAAAGATTGTAGACTTCTTCTATTGGTTTTGGCGAATATTCGAATGACACCAAATCGAAATACGGCCACTGGTTACGGGTAGAGTATCACCACGAACCGTCGCCAACAAATTATTTGAGACTGGGTTGAGATCTCGAGTTGTCTTTCATGGTTTACCGCTGACTCCACAACAGATATTTGGATCTACAATAACGTTGGAAGCTGAAGAACTGAATTAAAATTTGTGCTGCGGCCGGGACTCGAACCCGGGTCTTCTTGCTTACTAAATAGCCAGATATGCTGACAATTACACCACCACAGCATTATGGTCAACATAGGTGCACGAGCTACACAAGTCAATTACCCTCCCCAACACAGACTCCAATTCGTATCTCCCCTTACATCGTCACTATTACCAGGGCTCTCCGACATTGGCATAGCACCCCAGCATTGGACGTAATGGGGTAGTATTGTAGACCAGAGGCAGCAGGGACATTATGCGGCATTCTGTGCCGTTCAACAGTGAGTCTCAGTCTGGAAACGCGCAACCGCTACGGTCGCAGGTTCGAATCCTGCCTCGGGCATGGATGTGTGTGATGTCCTTAGGTTAGTTAGGTTTAAGTAGTTCTAAGTTCTAGGGAACTGATGACCTCAGATGTTAAGTCCCATAGTGCTCAGAGCCAACAGTGAGTCTCGCTTTTGTTTGTGACGGACAGATCGACGACAACGTGTCCGCAGGCAACGTGGGGAAAGCTCACAGGATTCTCGAAATCCATACCTCTCCAAATCGTGGAATAGGGAGCTGTTGGGTATCGCAGCAGGATTCATTCAGTAGTGTTGAAGGGAGGCTCGCCAGTATGTGGTAAGAATGCTAGACCCTGTTGTCATAGTCCTCATGACCAGGGTACCAAATGCGATACTGTTGCAGGATAATGCAAGACCCCACACTGCTGTTCAAATCACAGATGCCTTGTGGACTGTACAGATCTGTGACTTGCCTGGCCAGACCCCTGATTTGTTAGCCACATAGCGTGGCCAGGATGCAATGGGATGATGTAAAGGGTTATTCAAAATGATTGAAAAAATTTTTATATTGAGGTAAAATAGTATATGATTATATGTAAGCATACAGCAACTCAAGATTTTCTTTTTTGTTACAGCGATCTCCAGCAACATAGCAGTCAGACCGACGCAGAAGGCGTTTAGCGAGAAGATTGTTTTGCAAGAGGACCACATTTGCCAAGACTCCACCTCTCAAACAATTCATTTGCAAATGGGCACAGAAGTTTAAGGAGACAGGATGTCTTTGTAAAGGAGGTTGCATCAGGGCAGCTGTGACTGACATCGATGCGGACATTTTGGGGCGAACATGGGACGAATTGCACTGTAGATTGGACGTGTACCGTGTGACAAACGGTTCACACATTGAACATTTGTGAACATGACACAAAAAGCTTCTTGAGTTTCTGTTTCTACTCATATAATCATACAATACCTTACCAGCTCCTAGCCAGCAATTTTGATGAACTGTCACTGCAGGTATCTCTGGCATGGCAGGGAACTCATCAAGATGACGTTCGGAGACTGTTTGTTTCCATTCTATAACTAATACAAGAGTGTAGAAGTGCCCATGACGGCACACCTAGTACTGATGTTAACGACGGACGTAAGTTCTGAATGAAATGGAAATTTAATCGTTTAAAATATTCATAAAGTAGGTTAAATGTTGAGCTGGTGTTTCATGGTGTAACGGTTTCCATTTCCATACTTACTAAAATATTCCAGACTATTATGCCGCTGTCGGATGAATTTCTTGTTGAAACACAACACCGAAATTAGAATCGAAGTAGTATCCAGTTGTCCCTTTGATTAAGTCACTTTCACCTCGCTAGCCTGAAAAGCTCCAAAGCAACCTCAGAGTATGTTTCAGGAATGTCGAAGTGGGAATCAAGGCTTCACCCACGCAATGCACTATGCGTTCTATTCAGCTGAAACATCTTTTTGAATTGGCATACTGATTTAAGGCAGCAGACACAAATGGTTCAAATGGCTCTGAGCACTATGGGACTTAACATCTGAGGTCATCAGTCCCCTAGAACTTAGAACTACTTAAACCTAACTAACCTAAGGACATCACACACATCCATGCTCGAGGCAGGATTCGAACCTGCGACCGTAGCGGTCACGCGGTTCCAAACTGAAGCGCCTAGAACCGCACGGCCACTCCCAGCAGACACATTTCTGCTTGATCACGATATCTTTAAAACTACATTGTCGTTCTATGGAAAAGGCTCTTGTTGACAGTGACGAATAAGTACAGCATCTGCCGAACTGAGTGGTCGATGAGTGCAGAATGTGGAGTGAGAGTGAAACAAAGAAAGGTGATAGTAATGAGAAGTAGCACAGATGAAGGATAGGAGACAAACTTAATATCAAAACTGGGGCCCACATAGACGAACTGCTCGAACTCTGCTACCTAGGAAGCAAAATAACTCTTGACGAAGGAAGATATAAGAAGGCTATCGGTATCAAACACAGACCTTCACCTGAGGAAGAAATTTCTGAGAGTATGCTTCTGGAGCACAGCATTATATGGAAGTGAAACATGGACTGACGGGAAACTGGAAAAGAAGAAAATCGAAGCATCTGAAATGCGCCGTTACAGAAAGACGCTGAAGACTAAGTGATCTAAGGGAAGAAACGAGTTTTCCAGACATCCGATGAGGAAAGGAAGAATATGTGAAAAACACTGAGTAGAAGAGATAGCATGGTAGGACATATGTTAAGACAGTAGTGAACAATTTCCATGGTAGCGTATGCTACAATGAGGCGTAGATACACGAAGATGGGGACTGGAAGACAGCCAACAAATAACTGCAGATGCTAGGTGTGCGTGCTGTTCTGAGATGAAGAGAACACTGTTGATCAAAAATAAGTAAATAAAGGCGCTGGTGAGATCAAGATAGCGTTATAATTTGGCAGGTAATTTACTAAGCCTTTCCGCTACCGTCGTGTTATTACTTAGCATTCTTAAAAACGGTACCCACTCACACAACAAGAAAAAGTGAATTTTTCTCTCTCATTCACGTAAATAATATTGAACTCACAATAATTGGAATTTAATGGAACACCCTGTAGAAAACTAAGGCGGAGATACCGCTTTGTCGGAACACACACGTTATGCAGTTCTTTAGAAGCATTTGTCATATTCTGTTTGTCGAATACATTCTGAGTAATGGGAAGTGCACGCTGCGCCTTGTTTGGGATGTTCGGAAGATAAAGTTATCTAGCCAATCGACTCTCGGAAAAGATATGTACGGACAACGTTGTAACACGGATAGGAGTGTCTATAGGAGGTTATCAGTGAGCGGTCACGTGTATTCTTGAAAACTTTGTGTTTCTCCGGCCATCGAAGGATGATAACGACAGCTCTGAACGAATAGATGTCGTCATAAAAAAGACACACAATGCATCACAGTATTCGATCGATCCTTTCTGTGCCATTTATGCTGCCGGTAGATCAACGAAACGGGCATGTCCATATACAAGCGTAAAAGGACACTAAAAATCCGTCACTAGGCCCCCACTTTGGCTATTTGTTAATAGCACTGCGTAGTTGAACATTGTATTCCACCAGCCTGTCGAAGTAGTATATGTAGTGAATGGTTATGACGAATGCTCGTGCAGGGTAATGTTGTGATTTGTTGGTATGGAGGAGCGTGTAAGGAATGCACGTGAGTGTATGAAATCTTATTCCTCGGGGAAAACACCTACTTCAGCCTCCTCCTCCGATAGCGATTTCTGACGTGCTCATTCTGTTAACATTCTGGTACACAATCTGGTAATGAGACACCGAGAGATCCAGCATTATATGTGATCCCTTGTTTTTAATTTAGATGCTTGGGTATAACAAAACAAATGTGGTACTCATAATGCTCTCGATGCAATCATCTACAGTTCGCGTTCACTCAATACCAAAGTCGAGCTGTCTACATTCTTACCGCGCCCTTGAATATAATACGGGATTCTACGGATTCCCGATTCAGTTTTTAGCCTTTAGAACTGTAGATTTTCTGTTCCTGCGTCATTCAAATCAAACGTCTTCATTTTCAAATAATTTGAGACGGGATTTAACAATTCTTCTCTCTTCCTCAGCTAAACAGTTGCAAGAATTACGCCCACTCTCTTCATCGGGGTTACATTACAACTGACGCTGCTGTATGCAATCGCACCCCGGCAAGAAAAATGACACAAGTTGAAAAACGGCATCTTTCGTTAATGCGACCGAAAAATACGTGAGAAGTGCTCCAACGTGCACGAAAATTATAATGGAATTTACTGCATTGAAATTTAAAGGAAGTTTATACAATCCTGATATAAATTTTTAGAATTCATTCTTTAAGTCGATTTTTCTTAAATGCTGCCAGTTTTGAGTTGTGTCACTGTTCTTGCTGGAGTGCGATTTCGTTAATCGAACATAATTCGCACTGCCAGTGGCTAATATCGCTTTGTTGGGGAGACGTGCAAATTTATAAATGCTTTCCGTCACGAAGATATTTATTTGCTTTAGTTTACTACCGCACTTTTATTTCATCATCTTCAGACCATCACGATCAAAAATATCCCAGTGCACATTTAAAATATTCTTCATGAAATATCTGTAAAACGTGATAACTAAAGTAAAATACAAAATGCGTCCTTTAAAGTGAAGACGCCCCTTTACCAGTCGTGTACAGTCACCAACCTCGCTTACCCAAGCAGATGTGTCATACGGGTCTACAATACCATGCGTTAAACATACGCAAATTTTGTAGAGGAACACACCGTATACGAACTATTGTTGGCTCGCTTGGCATACCGAGCGGTTCTAGGCGCTTCAGTCTGGAACCGTTCGACCGCTACGGTCGCAGGTTCGAATTCTGCCTCGGGCATGGATGTGTGTGATGTCCTTAGGTTAGTTAGGTTTAAGTAGTTCTAAGTTCTAGGGGACTGATGACCTCAGATGTTAAGTCCCATGGTGCTCAGAGCCATTTGAGCCATTTCGCTTGGCATAAGGAAGGCTCCATCCAGTAGCCGAAAACAAGCATCTCCGTTCAAGGGAGAAGTAGGTCTCAAGGAAATGTTGCTCATCACAGTCAGGACATAATTTCTTCATAATTCCCTTTCATACATCTGGGGAACGTCTTCGCATTTTAGTGCTCTCCAATCCACTGCATTCTTCTTCTCACTCTTTCACATCCCGCTTCGCCCTCAGTCTTTCCCTTTTTCGCTCTTCGTAATTTTTTCCGCTTCCCCGGAAACGGCGACAGGCCGCCATACCCCGCCACGCCATTGAAGCCTATACCTGATAAATAACAACGATGTAATGGAGCATTGCAGTCTTCGTATGAACGCGTTAAAAGCTGCACACCAAAACGAGAAGCGAAATTTGGTTCATGACACGGTTTTCTGACAACGTTATCTTCGTCTGCGCTACAGTCAGAATGCAGACATGTCCTAGGGAACAGTCCGCAGCTCGTGGTCGTGCGGTGGCGTTCTCGCTTCCAACGCCCGGGTTCCCGGGTTCGATTCCCGGCGGGGTCAGGGATTTTCTCTGCCTCGTGATGACTGGGTGTTGTGTGATGTCCTTAGGTTAGTTAGGTTTAAGTAGTTCTAAGTTCTAGGGGACTGATGACCATAGATGTTAAGTCCCATATTGCTCACAAGGGAACCTCCCCATCGCACCCCCCTCAGATTTAGTTATAAGTTGGCACAGTGGATAGGCCTTGAAAAACTGAACACATATCAATTGAGAAAACAGGAAGAAGTTGTGTGGAACTGTGAAAAAATAAGCAAAATATACAAACTGAGTAGTTCATGGCAAGATAGGCAACATTAAGGACACTGGAACCGTAGCAGCGCCGTGGTCTCGTGGTAACGTGAGCAGCTGCGGAACAAAAGGTCCTTGGTTCAAATCTTCCATCGAGTGAAAACTAATTTTTTATTTTCAGTTTATGTGACAAACTCTTATGTTTTCATCACTTTTTTGGGAGTGATCATCACATCCACAAGAAAACCTAAATCGGGCAAGGTAGAAGAATCTTTTTACCCATTCGCCAAGTGTACAAGTTAGGTGGGTCGACAACATATTCCTGTCATATGACGCACATGCCGTCACCAGTGTCGTATAGAATATATCAGATGTGTTTTCCTGTGGAGGAATCGGTTAACCTATGACCTTGCGATCAAATGTTTTCGGTTCCGATTGGAGAGGCACGTCCTTTCGTCTACTAATCGCACGGTTTTGCGATGCGGTCGCAAAACACAGACACTAAACTTATTACAGTGAACAGAGACGTCAATGAACGAACGGACAGATAATAACTATGCAAAAATAAAGAAAGTAAAATTTTCACTCGTGGGAAGACTTGAACCAAGGACCTCTCCTTCTGTAGCTGCTCACTCTACCACGGGACCACGGCGCTCCTGAGCTTACGTCTTCCTTTATGTTGCCTATGTGGCCAAGACTGATGACCAGTTTGTATATTTTGCTTATTTTTTCACAGTTCCACACAACTTCTTCCTGTTTTCTCAATTGATCTGTGTTCAGTTTATCAAGGGCTATCCACTGTGCCAAGTTATAACTAAATCTGAGGGGGGTGCGATGGGGAGGTTCCCTTGTCAGAGCCATTTGAACCATTTTTCGCAGGGAACAACTGACATTTGTGACACCCGACCTTGACACTCCGAGATGCGACATACGTTATGTGTCAGGTGGCCTGGATTACGAACTGTTTGGTAGGGAGGGCGCCATTCTGCTAACATAAGGAGCCACCGAAATTCGGAACGAGCGACGGAGTGTCAGATATGAGTCAGAGGCGCAGTGCCTGCAACTGGGCCACCTTGCGACGTCACAGCGGCCGCCGGCCGCTGTTTACGTCGAGATAGCGTGTGACGCGGGCGGCAAGGCGCCGGCAAGCAAGGCCGCGAGGGCCAGGTAACTGTTTGCCATTCCCAGCGCCACGTCTAACTCCTCCATGTCACGCGCAGACCGTTAACTGGCCACAGCCAGAAGCTATATGACGTTCTTTGCTTTCGGTCTAATTCCACCGACTACCGAGTCTTAAATGGATCTGGTGTGTCAGAGACGGCAAAGGACATGGAAGGCACAAATGTTCAAAATGTGTGTGAAATCTTATGGGACTTAACTGCTAAGGTCATCAGTCCCTAAGCTTACACACTAATTAACCTAAATTATCCTAAGGACAAACATAAACACCCATGCCCGAGGGAGGCCTCCAACTTCCGCCGGGACCAGCCGCACAGTCCATGACTGCAGCGCCTTTACCGCTCGGCTAATCCCGCGCGGCTGGAAGGCACAGCTGAGCCTTGAAAGTAGTTCATAAGACGAACATCAAGAAAAGTAAAACAAGACCAACCAAATGCAGTCTAAGTCGGGCGTTGCTGAGGGAATTAGATCAGGTAATGAGACAGTAAAAGAAATGAGCAAATTTTGCTATTTTGGCAGAAAAATAAATGACTATGGCCAAAGAAGAGGGGGATGTAAAATATCGACTGATAACAGCGAGAAAAGTATTTATGAAAAAGTGAAACTTCTTAACATCGAGCATATATTTCTATGTTGGAAGTCCTTTTTGAAGGAATTTGGAGTGTAGTCGAACGTCGACGAGCAACTGATGAGGAGGTACTGGATCGAACTGAGGGAGAAAGGAAATTGTGGGACAACTTGACTAAAAGAAGGGATAAGATGAGAGGACACTTCCTGTGGCAGCAAGGAATTCTCAATTTGATAATGGAAGGAAGTGTTGGCGGTCAACATAGTAGAGGGAGACGTAGGCTTGAATAAAGGAAACAGGTTCAAATGGACGTGTGTTGTAGTATTTGTGCAGAGATGAAAAAGCTTGCACACGAAAGACTAGCATGGAGAGCTGCATCAAACCAGCCTTCGGACTGAAGACCACAACAACAACAACAACAATAACAAATATCTCAGAAAAGAAGAGAATAGAAGCTTTTGAAACGCACTGGTTTAGGAATATGCTGAAGATTAGATGGGTAGATCAGTAACTACAACCGGGCCCGCCCGGTTGGCCGTACGGTCTGACGCACGGCTTTCCGGAAGGGAAGGAGCGCCTGGTCCCCGGCACGAATCCGCCCGGCGGACTTGTGTCGAGGTCCGGTGGGCCGGCCAGTCTGTGGATGGTTTTTAGGCAGTTTTCCATCTGCCTCGGCGAATGCGGGCTGGTTCCCCTTATTCCGCCTCAGCTAAACTATGTCGGCGATTGCTGCGCAAACAAGTTCTCCACGTACGCGTACACCACCATTACTCTACCACGCAAACAAAGGGGTTACACTCGTCTGGTGTGAGATGTTCCCCGGGGGGATCCACCGGGGGCCGAACCGCACAATAACCCTGGGTTCGGTGTGGGGCGGTGGAGGGGTGAAGTGGACTGCGGTAGCCGTCGTGGGGTGGTGCACCACTGTGGCTGCGGCTGGGACGGAGCCTCTCCGTCGTTTCTAGGCCCCCGGTTAACATACAATACAGTACAATACAATACAACTACACCCGGATCAGAGTAACGAAGCTGTCTGCAAAAGAAGATACGACAACAAGTAACTGGAGAACGAGCTTCGCCCGCGCCTCCTGTTTAGCTGTTGTGTCACTCTGCGAACGACAGCACTGCGGTCGCTAATGTAACTGTTGTGATTAGTTTTCGTCATGTACTTTGCTTCTTTGTACTGATTTTTTGAATATTAAGCAAAAATAATGTCTCCAGGAAACAGCGAAACTGAGCAGCGAAGAGATCAGACTGTTTACTGTCCTACTAAGACAAGCAGCATTGCAGGTTAACTGAAAACATGGGAAGGAATTCCGGCACTGAATTGCACAGTTGTTGCCGCCACGTTCCTATTGGGCGAGAGGGTAAGGACGAAACGACATCATAGCTCTTTTAAGTGTCCGCCAATCACTTTGTTATTATGATCGAGGTATAATAATAAGGTGGTGCAGATTCCATCAGGGAAAAAAAAAGTGTGGCACAGTTCGACTAAAATATGGGATCGCTTGAAAGATGCGCCCTGAGGCATCAAGGAGTCGTCAATTTACTGTTTATAGGGGAGGAGGGGGCAAGTAGGGGGGGGGGGGGATAAAAATTGTAGAGGGCTTGGCTATTGTGAGGAGGTTGCTGTAGCTACGCAGAGATGAAGAGGTCTCCGCACGATATAGACCAATGTGGGGAGCTGTATCGAACCAGTTTTCGGACTGAAGACCACAACATCATAGAATTGGAATATAGTGTTGCAATAATCACTGTTTTGTATCAAAGGACACTGGCTGAGAGATGTGACTAAGTGATTAAGACCCTGAGCTCGGGTTTGGAAGAGCAGGGTCAGAGTCCATCAGGCCACATTCATTTACGTTACTTCAAAGTTCTTTAATCATTTCAGACAAATATACGGATTGTTCTCTGAAGTGACACCGCGATTCTCTATGCGACACATGACCAGGTAAACGGGTGCTCCGCCTCTAATGATCTCATAGTAGACGGGATACTGAGCTCTTGATTCCCAATAGTTGCAGTTAAATCATAGTCTCACTCATATTCCATCAGGACAGACGTAAAATATACTTCAGTAGAATAAGCTTCCGTTACACAACAGGAGAGGACTCACAGTTCATAGTATCTCTGACAATGCGCAGCGCCACACGAGTTGTAACTGAAACTTCGTCCTATTAAACGTCGCTTATTTATTTTATTTAGCGTATGGCAAGTACAAATCACGTATGAAAAATCTAAAAGTACATAACACACAAAACAGTTACAATATCACAAACAAACATCTAGGTTAGAAATATAATCGATTGCACTGTTAGTCGCATCCATGAAGTCCCTTGTTGGCCCAGGGTAGGCCCTCAGAGGGCATTCGACCACGATATGGTGAATTGTCTGCCTGTCAGCGCCGCAGTCGCACCGTGGTGATGGCACTATGCTCCATTTGTACAAGGAGTCCGCATAACGGCCGTGGCTCGTCCTGATCCTGTTAAGGGTAGACCAGATTTTGCGGGGCAAATCAAAGCCCCGAGGTCTGTTAGATGTTCCCAATAAGGTGTTAACCTGAGGCGGTGTCTTTTCCTCCCATTCTTCTCTCCAGCGGTCCTCAAGAATAAAAGCGTTCTTTACCAGATCTTTGGCACTTGCGAGAGGGGGGTGTCTGGATTTCAATCTATTTTGCTCAATTCCATTACTCAGGGTGTGGATAGGAAGATCTGGGCTATTTTGGATTTTTCGACACTCCCTGACAAGTGCGTGTTCTCTGCGCAAATGTGGCGGCGGGATATGGCTCAATACAGGCAGCCATTGGACAGGAGTTGACCTGATCGTTCCAGAGATAATCCTCATGGTTTGGTTCAAGACTGCATCCACCTTCTTGATGTGAGCACTATTTAACCATATTGGGGAACAGTACTCTGCTGCAGAATAGACAAGTCCTACTGCAGAGCTACGCAGGACGGAGGCAGTGGACCCCCAACTAGTGCCACAAAGCTTTTGGACAATGTTGTTTCTAGTTCTACTTTTTCAGCAGTGTTTACAAGGTGTTGTTTATAGCTCAATGTTCTATCGAGTGTCACGCCCAGATACTTTGGTGTTCTATTATATGGAAGAATGCCGCCATCAAAGCGGATCTTGAGCTCTTTGTTTGCTAATTTGTTATTCAGGTGGAAACAAGTGGCCTCTGTTTTGGATGGGCTGGGTTGGAGCCTCCAGTCACGGAAGAAAAAAAAAAAAAAGTCGCTAAAAATGGAGAACTCAAACGGAGACAGAAAAGTATATAAAAAGGAAAGACAGCATTGCGTTTAGTGAATTATTCCAGAATTTGTAACTGACCGCGGTTAATCGTCGGTTACCTAAATCGTGATTGCTGTCCTGGAAGTCGAACTCTGGTCAAACTCATCAGAGCTGCATGTTTCACTTGTGAGTCCCCAAGCTGATCGTCTGTGGATCTGATTGATGGAAAATGTGGCACAAAGTAAATCGCATTGTGCCCAAAAGTACAGAAATTTTGTCCATAGCCGTGCCACGAAAGGTACTGGTAGTTTTGTGTAAGTAAAACGTGTGTCACTCTTAAGTGAAGAACAATAATTTAAGTGTCAGAGCAAGTGAATTATCAGTTACGCCAGGCAGGTGTTAATAGGAGATATGGAACGGAACCAGCGTCTACATCCGTCTTGAGCAATCGCTTAGCTTACTGACGTCACACAGGAGAGTGGTCCAGGCTGACTCAGGTGGAACGGAGGTCGAATCGCTTCCGTGATCCTGTAATCCGCAGGGCTCAGGATTTATTTTCGGACCTGAGACCAATTACGGCCGTTTTCGAAGAATGGATGAAACAGAGACGCAAAATTACATGTACCATTAACAAGATTATGAGTCGGGCCATGATGCGTTGACTAACGGTTCAGCCGCTAGAGCGTAACGCAAAATACCGGTTCAGCAGGTAGTTATAATTAATTTTAATTCACACTGATATCAATACATCATTCCCGGTTGCACATGCACGATGAATGTGTTAGAAATCTCTTTATGGTTAATATCGTTGTCAATAGCTTATGAGCGGAAAATGAAACGTGTCGATGGGAAATAGTTTACACGAATAAGCGCGGAAGCTTCACGGAGATGTCATAATGATAACCAAAAGCGATTCCCTTTCAATGCTCCACTACCGAGTCCTTTGTAATCGATGACACTGAGGACTGACAAAATTCACTTCGGAATACGACAAGGAGAAACAATTCCACGTTGAATTACTATAATGAATCATTTACTGATTGCACGGTTAACAGGATCAGAAGAAGGTATTTTTACGAAAATGGAGGTTTATGTTGCGTTACAAATTTCGCAACTTCTTTTGAAAGAGTAGAAACTCAGATTTTTCTTTCTTCTTTTTGTTTATATTTCGTGCACTGTCGACAAGAAGGTCACTTGAAACATATCTGTATTAAGAAGGATGAAGACGGAAATGGCTCTGGATTCAATGCAGCACCATTCCCGTCTCGACTGAAGAGATGTAGCAAAAATCATCGAAAACGCTTGTCAGAACTGCAGGACTAGGACCTCAACTCGGTACCTCTAAACAGGAATTTTAGGTATAGCAGCACTTCACTCGGTGCGCAGAAAAACCCCTCGCGGTAAATGACCGATGAAACAACCGTACAAGGAAAATGGGGAAGCAAGGCAAGAGTTTTTGCAATTGGAATATAAATCACATTTCCTACGGTGTAGGTAATGTACAGAATATTTTTTCAGTTTTGATCCAAATAACACGAGGCCCATCTTTCCGAGCAGAACGTAAGTTGATAATGAAACAAATTTTGAAACTGACTATTTTCTGATAGTCTAATAAAATAATCTGATAAGATTGGCTGTTGAAAGCGCATCATTCTTTTGTCAACTGTGAACAGAAATGTGTGACATTCGAAACCGTTTCTCTCACAGTTGGAGAATTAGCGCTACTAAAGTGCCGTTATATTACAGAAAGAAGGTCTAATGAGTGTGCGAAAGTGTAAATGGCGCATCTCCGGAGCCAGATACACCAGGGAAAAGAAACAGCCTCCGGGGGCGTTATTAAATTGCCGTTGGAATTTTTCACCTGGCGTGTAAGATTACTGGGTGCTTCCTCAGGCTGATTCATATACGCTGATGGAAATGAAAAATGTTACACCATGAAGCACAAGTCCGATGTATAACAAACTTCGTAGAGATATTTATCGAAAAACGGGTAACAAATAATTAATTTACATTCCATTTGGATGTCCATTATCAACATCACTCTTTGAGGTGTAACCCCCACGGACACGAATACAACGGTTATATTCCTTAAGGGATCGAAACAGTCTCCCAACATCACCTTGATTAATTTCTTGTCATGCTTCAAACATATGCTACGTCAGTCCCTGAAGACTGCTGGCTACAGGCTGGTAAGACAGTACACGTTTTTCCATCACGGATACGCTCCGTGGGTAACACATCAAGGGACTGGACGGGTCAGTCAAGAATCTGTAGATTCTTCACTTCGTTCGTGACGTGATATGCAGTGTAGGTTCTTGCGTTATCCAGTTGAATATGCCTCATAGTACCACGGTCATGAAAGGTTTACCATAAGGGATTACCATTCTTGCCATATACAGGCGAGCATTCAGTCACTCATCAACGATTATCAAATAAGCGCTGTCGTCATACCCAATAGTTCCCCAAGTCACGGTTCCGCGAATTGGAAAGGCATGGTCCATCTAACCGCCCCAAACAGAAGCGAGACCCATCACTGAAACACCACAGAGTCCTGCTCAGCGTCTCATTTGCCTGTGACGCTACAACACGCGAGTGTGTGATGTCGGCGGCACAGTGTAAGCGGCAACTCGAGAACCACAGACGGCGATAAACTACTCGAGAAAGTCCTTTGGGGCACGTTGTGTTGCAAACTCCATCTGAAAAGTTCCTGTAACGTAAGACAGACCCAATATCCACATGTACTTACACCATTCTTCATTCCTGGGAATGGCTTTTTTCTGTACCGAGAATAATCTCGCATACTGATGAAATTTTAAACAACGTGTCCTATAGGCACATAAATACTGCACTACCAGTTTGCTAGCGTTCGGTCAAATTTATGGTGTAAGTTTCAGTTCCTGTCAGTTTATTATATCGGTAGGTTGAATTCGCCATAAGTTTCGAATATTTCTGGTTGAATGATGATGTGACAGGTCGTGCCTATATTTCTTCTTGCGTTGGCAATACATCTTACACCAGAGAAGCTCTGTTTCGGTTGGTGAAGTGCCAACCCTTTTTGGGGACACTGACTGAGCGATTCTGGCAAGGTGTTGGCTGAGACACCGGCCGTCGGAAGTCTCTTAAAGAGGTATGTGGCTACACGCAAGTGTTTCCGAAGAAACAGAAAGTAGGCCAACGTAAGAGGAGAACAGTGATATCACGACAGAGTAAGGAGAAATACATGTGAGTAGCGCATACACTCTCTGCATACCGATGACACCCTGAAGTAGGTCAAATTAGGTCAACGTGAAGATCGTCCACTGTCCAGTCACATCAATGTGTCCCCCTGTCAAAGGACCGCTGTTAGACGTGCAGGAAGACACCCAGTCAGTGGAAGTTACCGACAGAGACGTGGAGTCACGCCGACTCCAGAGCCGTGGTCATCTGCGTTAGATCTCTCGGTTGAGGATCTATAGCGCGAACAGCCCGTTTGAGGTGGTCCAAGAGATTCTTGACTGGGTTTAAATCCGATATACTTTAGCCAAGCCGCCATATGAATAGTTTACAAACTCTGCCGTTTCAGAAATGCTTCAACCCTTGTACCGAAAACCAATGATCGTGCCGTCCCCTCTCCATTTCCGCATTACGACAACGACTGCACTGTTTTCTGCGTACCCTCGACACGTATTATATCCTCCTCTGCTAGTGCTGCGGCCTGGCGTGTGTGAGTGATTATTGCACGTTGACGTCGTACACAGGTGGTGGTTACATTACTGTGACTAGACTGTGTATCGTCTCTGTACGTCCATCTTTCCAGAGATGGTTGCCGGCCATTGTGGCCGAGCGGTTCTAGGCGCTCTAATCCGGAACCGCGCAGCTGCTGCGGTCGCAGGTTCGAATCCTGACTCGGGCATGGATGTGTGTCACGTCCTTAGTTAGGTTTAAGTAGTTCTAAGTCGAGGTGATGATGACCTCAGATGTCATCCCATAGTGCTTAGAGCCATTTGAACCATTTTGAAGAGGTGGTTGCGGGACTCGACTGTTCGCTACAGGATATCATATCAAACACCTTTGAGCCGTCTAATTTCCAAGCTTATTTTATTTCGCTACCAGTTTCGGCGATTTACTGATCGCAACCGAGGTGGAGTCTTCCTACACGTCGGTCAGGGGCCTGAGGATGGCGCAATAAATCGCTGAAACTGATGTTGTTGTTGTTGTTGTTGTTGTGGTCTTCAGTCCTGAGACTGGTTTGATGCTGCCCTCCATGCTACTCTATCCTGTGCAAGCTTCTTCATCTCCCAGTACGTACTGCAACCTACATCCTTCTGAATCTCCTTAGTGTATTCATCTGTTGGTCTCCTCTACGATTTTTACCCTCCACGCTGCCCTCCAATGCTAAATTTGTGATCCCTTGATGCCTCAGAACATGTCCTACCAACCGGTCCCATCTTCTTGTCAAGTTGTGCCACAAATTTCTCTTCTTTCCTATTCTATTCAATACCTCCTCATTAGTTATGTGATCTACCCATCTAATCTTCAGCATTCTTCTGTAGCACCACATTTCGAAAGCTTCTATTCTCTTCTTGTCCAAACTATTTATCGTCCATGTTTCACTTCCATACAATGCTACACTCCATACAAATACTTTCAAAAACGACTTCCTGACACTTAAATCTATACTCGATGTTAACAAATTTCTCTTCTTCAGAAACGATTTCCTTGTCATTGCCAGTTTACATTTTATATCCTCTCTACTTCGACCATCAACAGTTATTTTGCTTCCCAAATAGCAAAACTACTTTACTACTTTAAGTGTCTCATTTCCTAATCTAATTCCCTCAGCATTACCCGGCTTAATTCGACTACATTCCATTATCCTTGTTTTGCTTTTGTCGATGTTCATCTTGTATCCTCCTTTCAAGGCACTGTACACCCGTTCAACTGCTCTACCAAGTCCTTTGCTGTCTCTGACAGAATTACAATGTCATCGGCAATGGCAAGGAGAGCGTTTCTGAAGAAGAGAAATTTGTTAACATCGAGTATAGATGTAAGTGTCAGGAAGTCGTTTTTGAAAGTATTTGTATGGAGTGTAGCCATGTACGGAAGTGAAACATGGACGATAAATAGTTTGGACAGGAAGAGAATAGGAGCTTTCTAAATGTGGTGCTACAGAAGAATGCTGAAGATTAGACGGGTAGATCACATAACTAATGAGGAGGTATTGAATAGAATAGGAAAGAAGAGAAATTTGTGGCACAACTTGACAAGAAGATGGGACCGGTTGGTAGGACATGTTCTGAGGCATCAAGGGATCACCAATTTTAGTATTGGAGGGCAGTGTGGAGGGTAAACATCGTAGAGGGAGACCAAGAGATGAATACACTAAGCAGATTAAGAAGGATGTAGGTTGCAGTAGTTACTGGGAGATGAAGAAGCTTGCACTGGATAGAGTGCATGGAGAGATGCATCAGATCAGTCTGATGCATCTCATCAGACCACAACAACAAGAATACAAAACTGCTGAGAACACTTCATGGAGTAAGTTAAGAGCTGGAATATTCGGAAATGTAATTGCGATGTGCGGCAGAGGGCGTCATCTGTGAGCGGCTGGCAACGGCTGAGGCGCTAAGGTGGGTAAGGTCGCCGGAATGCGGCGCCTGGGGATGCACGCAGTGGCAGCAGAAGTGGTGTGGGTGTGAGGTGTGAACGAGTGGGGGGGTGGTTGGGGGCGGGGTTTAGGCCGCGGGCGGTAACGAGCCGCCCCCGGCCGGCATGCAGCGTGCAGCGCGGGGTGCGCCCCGCATCGATCCCTGGGCGCCGGCCGGCGCTGCGGCTGACGTCACGGTTCTTTGACGCCCCGCAGCGGCCCCACCCCGCCTGCACGTGCGGCGGCCGCGACCCACCCCCGCCACCCCTTCTCGCGACATTTTCCGTAGCGAGAGCGAAAGCCGGCGCATTTCATCTCGTCAGCGCGGCCGAGAACAGCCGCACTACCAGAGATACTTAAAAGAGGCTGAGAGTTTTCTCCACTTGTGCTCTCTCTCTCTCTCTCTCTTTCTCTCTCTCTCTCCCCGCTGTTTTCGTAATTTGACAGATTAATTTTATTTAACAGTAGCTGACTACCCGGCGTTACTCAGGTATTTACACCGCCGGAAAAAAAAAAAAATTAATACACCTCGAAAGACGACGTCGATTTTAATCCGATGACGGCGTATGCCACCTGCTAATATTATACTACTGGCCATTAAAATTGCTACACCACGAACATGACGTGCTACAAACGCGAAAGGAAGAAGATACTGTATATGCAAATGATAAGCTTTTCAGAGCATTCACACAAGGTTGGCGCCAGTGGCGACACCTACAACGTGCTGACATGAGGAAAATCTCCAACTGATTTCTCATACACGAACAGCAGTTGACCGGCGTTGCCTGGTGTCGTTGTGATGCCTCGTGTAAGGAGGAGAGATGCGTACCACCACGTTTCCCACTTTGATAAAGGTCGCATTGTAGCCTATCGCGATTGCGGTTTATCGTATCGCGACATTGCTGCTCGCGTTGGTCGAGATCCAATGACTGTTAGCAGAATCGGTGGGTTCAGGAGGGTAATACGGAACGCCGTGCTGGATCCCAACGGCCTCGTATCACTAGCAGTCGAGATGACAGGCATCTTATCCGCATGGCTGTAACGGATCGTGCAGCCACGTCTCAATCCCTGAGTCAACAGATGGGGACGTTTGCAAGTCAACAACCATCTGCACCAACAGTTCGACGACGTTTGCAGCAGCATGGACTATCAGCTCGGAGACCGTGGCTGCGGTTACCCTTGACGCTGCATCACAGACAGGAGCACCTGCGATGGTGTACTCAACGACGAACCTGGGTACACGGACGGCAAAACGTCATTTTTTCGGATGAATCCAGGTTCTGTTTACAGCATCATGATGGTCGCATCCGTGTTTGGCGACATCGCGGTGAACGCACATTGGAAGCGTGTATTCGTCATCGCCATACTGGCGTATTACCCGGCGTGATGGTATGGGGTGCCATTGGTTACACTTCTCGGTCACCTCTTGTTCGCATTGACGGCACTTTGAACAGTGGGCGTTACATTTCAGATGTGTTACGACCCGTGACTCTACCCTTCAGTCGATCCCTGCGAAACCCTACATTTCACCAGGATAATGCACGACCGGATGTTGTTGGTCCTGTACGGGCCTTTCTGAATACAGAAAATGTTCGACTGCTGCCCTGGCCACCACATTCTCCAGATCTCTCACCAATTGAAAACGTCTGGTCAATGGAATGGTGACCGAGCAACTGGCTCGTCACAATACACCAGTCACTACTCTTGATGAACTGTGGTATCGTGTGGAAGCTGCATGGGCAGCTGTACCTGTACCCGCCATCCAGGCTCTGTTTGACTCAATGCCCAGGCGTATCAAGGGCGTTATTACGGCCAGAGGTGGTTGTTCTGGGTACTGATTTCTCAGGATCTATGCACCCAAATTGCGTGAAAATATAATCAAAAATGGTTCAAATGGCTCTGAGCACTATGGGACTTAACAGCTATGGTCATCAGTCCCCTAGAACTTAGAACTACTTAAACCTAACTAACCTAAGGACATCACACAACACCCAGTCATCACGAGGCAGAGAAAATCCCTGACCCCGCCGGGAATCGAACCCGGAAACCCGGGCGTGGGAAGCGAGAACGCTACCGCACGACCACGAGATGCGGACAAAATATAATCACATGTCAGTTCTAGTATAATATATTTGTCAAATGAATACCCGTTTATCATCTGCATTTCTTCTTGGTGTAGCAATTTTAATGCCCAGTAGTGTAAATGTACTGGTGAAAGTTTCAACGTCGTCCGCCAACAGATAGCGTAGTGGCATAGGTAACGTAATGCTATCCGTGTCCACCCTTTAACAGGGAATGCTCATAGCCAGAAGGTCCACTGTGGTGTAAACGTGTGAAGGAAGCAGGCAATCATTCCAAGGAGACGTACCCGTGCTTTCTACAGACAACTGAGCGAGTCTGAAAGGCGTCAGTAATTAGCCTTCCGAGAGGCGGATGGTCCTTTCGGAGAATTATCACACAAGCTGGACGTGCTGCGTCAGTCGTGCAACGATGCTGGTACCAGTGGTGACTGAACATTTTACGCTCGTAGACGAGGTTGTGGACGTCCACGCGGGATCCTCGTAAGGGCAGCAGCGGCAGATCGTACTGCTATCAGAGCACAGATAAGAGGTCTCGAGAGGCCAGACGTGTCAACACGAACTCTTGCGAACCGGTTATTAGCAATGGCACTATGAGTACGCAGCGGCTCAGAGTGCAACGAACACTTAAAACTAAACACGGAAAAGAGTGATGTCAGACTGAGATTCGTTGCCAGAATCCCCAGGAAGTGTACTGCACCTACGGGACAGCTAAGTTTACACAACCGTCGTTCGGCCGCCGCTCGTCATTCTGAGACCCGAAATAAAAAGGACTGACAAAGGAAACAGACAAGTTTCAAAGGAGAGCAGAGATTTACTTAGTATACAAGAGAGCGACACGAAGATACTCAGCCACAGAAGATACCTTGTCCACCGTTGTGTGGCTTAGCGTTGAAACTTCGTGCATTCATAGGATTCTGAACCGATGTATTTCTTGCTCCTTCCTATCTGTATCTCGCGAAAAGACCACGAAGAAAATTATTTAAATAAAAATGAATTTTTAATGTACCATGCTTTCACATAGGCCTGGCAGCTATAAAATAATGTGTAATAGCCCCAAACACGTTCCTAACTGCATTTAGAGTCCTGAAAATTTTTGATTGTGAATTTTTAATTGCTATTAAAATACATGTTAAGATTTAAAATGAAAAACGTGGGGTGCATGCAATGGATAATGTTAAGGAAGGGAAATATTCATGCATCAATTAGGAAGTAATGTAATAGTAAGGAGGTGAACTATTCATGCATCAATTATGTATTGCGTGGACCCCCTGTTTTTCGTTCTAAATATTGTAAGTTTTTTCATAGCTATTAAAAATTCCGAGTCACCAATTTTGAAAACTTGGGCCTATTTGTATGGTGTTAGGAACCAGTCTGTAGCTAGGAGAATTATTTTATACTTCTTACAAGGAGAGGCCGCCAATTGTGAAATTCAGATTCGATTCATACTGCGCATAATAAAAGCTCATGGCCAGAGGTGTAATGTGGCAAAGCACCATGATGCACTTCTCAGCCGTTGTCGGGAAAATCGACAGTTAAAAGAAACCGTTGCGGTGAAATACTCTACGATTAATAATTTCCTACAGTGTCGTGGCGCAGAGGTAAGCGCTTGGGCTCGTAATCCGAAGGTCGCCGGATCGAATCCCGCACCATGCAACTTTTTTTCATTATTAGTTTTTTGTAATTCAAATATATATATATATATATATATATATATATATATATATATATATATAAACTATTGATGAATTGCTTATGCATGTTGGAGAAGGCGGATCGCTCTCCAATTGTACCGCCTCCATTTTTCCGTTTGTTTAACAGGGTGTACCAAAACTCTCACGTCCGCACTGATTTTCAACGATGTTATAAGTTGCGCTAGGGACCGCATCTACCTTCTTTCGAAGTTAGCATGCAACTACGCTCTTATGCGGTGGCTCGTTTCGGCCCATTCAACATCTGTCCATCAAGTGTAACGAGCGAGTAACGGAGTTTATATTTCATACCTGCCACAGCAAATTTGTATTCGTGGGGTCTCTATTCTAATTAGAACGTTTTACTTACGCTATACGTATTCGTTTCGGAATATCGTTTCTACGTCTTCCGTTAACTATACGTGGTAAACATTATGAAGACAATTAATAACATTTGTGAAATACAACTTTATTTGCGGAAAACATAATGAAAACGACTTTCAACAAATTATTATATGCATAATTGTTGCAACTGATTGCCGGGAATTATATATATATATATATATATATATATATATATATATATATATATATATATATATATATGTGTGTGTGTGTGTATATACACATTTGAATTACAAAAAACAAATACTAAAAAACAAAAGGTTGCGTGGCGCGAGATTCGATCCGGCGACCTTCGGATTACAAACCCGAGCGCTTACCGCTGCGCCACGACGCTGTAGAAAACTATTAATCGTAGAGAGTATTTCACCGCAACGGTTTCTTTTAACTCGGTTTTCTCGACAACGGCTGAGAAGTGCATCTTGGTGCTTTGCCACATTACACCTCTGGCCATGAGCTTTTATTATGCGCAGTATGAATCGAATCCGAATTTCACAATTGGCGGCCTCCCCTTGTTAGTCCGATTTAGAAAAATGGTATGTTAAAAATTCCAGCTTTACGTAAATAATTATTTTCTGATTTATATTATTGTGAATGTGAAATTTTTCTATCCTTTGCAAATATTTTGATGAGATTACAACAGAGACATGTAATAAATTTCCAGTTTACTTCAGTTTCCCTTCAGCTGACTCAGTCAAATGGTTCAAATGACTCTGAGCACTATGGGACTTAACATCTGAGGTCATCAGTCCCCTAGAACTTAGAACTAGTTAAACCTAACTAACCTAAGGACATCACACACATCCATGCCCGAGGCAGGATTCGAACCTGCGACCGTAGCGGTCATGCGGTTCCAGACTGTAGCGCCTTTAACCGCTCGGCCACTCCGGCCGGCTAACTCAGTCAGTCTATCGCTTTCTCCTACGTATATCTCATGAAAAGGCCGAGAAGGTTAAAATTACAGAGATTCTAACTCACACGGAGGCTCACCAGCAGTCATTCTTCCCGCGAACCATTCCCGACTCTAAGAGGAAAAGGGAGAAACAGCAGTGACACACAAAGTATCCTCTGCCAAACACCAGGTAAGAAAACGAGTTAATATTGCATTGCCATAGCTCATCGGAAAGTTTATTTAAAATCAGCTAAAAATGTTATGCCGAACCGACAGACAGATAGACAAAAAGCGTCAAAATAAACTACGAACCATTCGCGACTGCAACAGGAATGGTGGGAAAGAATGGGTAGTACTCAAAGTACGCTCCGCCACACACCATAAGTTGTGTTTCAGAGTGAAAGTGTAGACTGGGGGGAACATCGTGTTCGCCGTCTATATATGATTCGTGTAAATTTTATTCTTTGTGTTAACAGATTTTAACTGTTTGTCTATCGTATTTTCATTGAGGCAAGTTGGAGAGCAGCACAACATTTGCCTTAACGAGCATGGAAAACCGTTTCAAAACAACACATAACACACAAAACACACACACACACACACACACACACACACACACACACACACAATGGCTGGCCGATATAGCGCACAAACGGTAGTTAATCGCCACTCAGATTCGACCAAGATTCATGTTACCTGTTACTGTGATGTTCCAAGATTTAGACTCCAGCCATTGCCCTAAATCTTTGTGCAGCTCGATTGTCTGCAGAACAGACTTTCCAGCTACCTGAGGTCAACCGAGGGGCAATGACTGAGTGCAGCACGGTCGCAGGTTCGAATCCTGCCTCGGGCATGGATGTGTGTGATGTCCTTAGGTTAGTTAGGTTTAAGTAGTTCTAAGTTCTAGGGGATTGATGATCACAGATGTTAAGTCCCATAGTGCTCAGAGCCATTTGAACCATTTTTTTGAGTGCAGCACCAGTAGCGTGCTTCCCACGAAAGATGCACACGTAGACGAGGCAACTCCTCGAAAAACTTCCGCCTGCCGTCAATAGCTGTTCAGTACTTACTATTTCATCGAAGGCCTGTAACAGCCAGACTGTATATATTGTGGTTTACTACGCTATTATATACAATGAAGCGCCACAGAAAGTGGTATAGGCAAGCGTACTCAAATACAGAGATATGTAAACAGGCAGAATATGGCGCTGCGGTCAGCAACGCCTATATAAGACAACAAGTGTCTGGTACAATTGTTAGATCGGTTACTGCTGCTACAATGACAGGTTATCAAGATTTTAGTGACTTTGAACGTGGTGTTACAGTCGGCGCACGAGCGATGGGACACAGCATCTCCGAGGTAGCGATGAAGGGGATTTTCCCGTATGACCATTTCACGAGTGTACCGAAAGTATCACGAACCCGGTAAAACATCAAATCTCCGACATCGCTGCAGCCAGAAAAAAATCCTATAAGAACGGGACCAACAACTACTGAAGAGAATCGTTCAATGTGACAAAAGCACAACCTTTCTGCTGGTTGCTGTAGATTTTAATGCTGGGCCATCAACAAGTGTCAGCGTGCGAGCCATTCACCGATACATCATCGATATGGGCTTTCGGAGCCGAAGGCCCACTCCTGTACCCTTGATGACTGCACAACACGAAGCTTTACGCTTCGCCTGAATCCATCAACACCGACATTGGACTGCTGATGACTGGAAACATGTCGCCTGGTCGGCCGAGTCTCGTTTCAAATTTTTTCCAGCGGATGGTCGTGTGCGGTTATGGAGACAACGTCATGAAACCATCGACCCATTATGTCAGCGGGGGACTGTTCAAGCTGGTGGAGGCTCTGTAATGGCGTGAGGCGTGTGCAGTTGAAGTGATATGCAACCCCTAATACGTCTAGATACGTGTCTGACACATGACACGTACGTAAGCATCCTGTCTGATCACCTGCATTCATTCGTGTCCATTGTGCATTCCAACTAACTTGGGCAATTCCAGCAGAGCAATGCGACACCCCATATGTCCAGAAATGCTACAGAGTGGCTACAGGGACACTCTTCTGAGTTTAAACACTTCCGCTGGCCACCAAACTTGCGAGACACGATATTTATTGAGCATATCTGGGATGCCTTGCAACGCGCTGTTCAGAAGAGATCTCCACACCTCGTATTCTTATGGATTTATGGACAGCCTTGTAGGATTCATGGTGTCAGTTCCCTCCAGCACTACTTCAGACATCAGTCGAGTCCATATCACGTCGTGCTGCGGCAATTCCGTGTACTCGCGGGGACCCTAAACGATATTAATCAAGAGTACCTGTTTCTTTGTCTCCCCAGTGTACATCTGCCATGTTGGAGTAAGCGAACTATCGCAAAAAAGGAAAGTCAGTGGAAACTTTGATACACTCACATCGCGAACTTTTCATTAGATTTCGGGACGGACTTAACGCTATTTACCTGTTCTTCAAGTCTGACAGAACGTGCCATGTCAGTGAAATTATTATGAGAAGAAGCAGATGCATCCACTTTTTCTATTTCCCTTGACCATTAGTAAAAATGGTTACATACAAAGTACCTGCAAAAAAAGCGCTCTTTATTGCGAGATGTACAGCCTACAAGAGGCTGTTCGGGTAAAATACGATTAAAAAAAAAAAGAAGAAGTATTAGTTCACAAATATCAACTTTAGAATGTACACGCCCCGGCCTGTTTAGCCGCATGTTTATTTTCGAAGCGTCCATGTAGCTTCATATCAATTCACGCATTTGCTGGTGGGAAGCAAACGCGAAGATCGTTGTTCCCCGCCACGTGACGCGTGGCAGATAAGCGGGTCGCTCGTGGCGTTAACGCTAATGTAATGGCCAGCTAATCAGCAATTACTGCGAAACGACGTTCATTTCGAAGACCGGTCAAGCAGCAGAAGTGCATCAATCATGGCCCGTGATTTCCTAACTAAACTGTTTAGCAGCGGAGCCGCCGCCATCAACGCAACATGCACCCGTAAACTTTCAGCGCTGTAACTCTTGAAGAGACATTGTCTATGATTGTTGAAGAACAGAAGACATAAAATGTGGACTGGCAATAGCGAGGAAAGCATTATTCAAAAAGAGACATTTGTTAACTTCTAACATTAAGTGTTAGGAAGTCTTTCTCTGAAGGTATTTGTCTGGAGTGTAGGGTGTACGCAGTTCAGAGAAAAAGAGAACAGAAGTTTTTGAAATGTCGTGCTACAGAAGGATGCTATAATTTAGGCGTCGATCGAATAGATACTTATGTGGTACTGGACCGTATTAAGGAAAAAAAGAAATGTATGGCAGAACTTGACTAACAGAAGGTATCAGTTGATAGGATACATCCTGAGGGCTCTAATACATCAGGCAGATTCAAATGGATGTCCAACAGGTTGCAGTGAAGAGACTTTCGCAGGACAGGCCGGCGTGGAGGGCTGCATCAAACCGACCTTTGGACTGAAGACTACAACAACAACGACAACATAATAGACTGAACAGTCAAAGAAACTGGTACACCTGCCTAATATCATGTACGGCCCCTGCCACCACACAGAAGTGCCGTAACACGGCGCGGCATGGATTCGACTATGACTGAAGTATTGCTGGAGGAACTGACACTATGAATTCTTCAGGGCTGTCCATAAATCCGTAAGAGTAAGAGGGGAGGGAGGTCTCTTCTGAACAGCACGTTGCAAGGCATCCCGGATATGCTCAATAATGTTCATGTACGAGGAGTCTGGTGGCCGGCGGAAGTGTTTAAACACAGAAGGGTGTTCCTGGAGCCACTCTCTAGCAATTCTGGACACGTGGGGGTCGCATTATACAGCTGGAATTGCCCAAGTCCGTCGGAATGCATAAGGGACATGAATGGATGCAGGTGATCAGACAGGATGCTTACGTACGTGTCACCTGTCAGACTCGTATCTAGACGTATCAAAGGTCCCATATCACTCCAACTGCACACGCCCCACACCATTACAGAGCCTTCACCAGTTCGAACAGTGCCCTGCTGACATGGCCGGCCGAAGTGGCCGTGCGGTTAAAGGCGCTGCAGTCTGGAACCGCAAGACCGCTACGGTCGCAGGTTCGAATCCTGCCTCGGGCATGGATGTTTGTGATGTCCTTAGGTTAGTTAGGTTTAACTAGTTCTAAGTTCTAGGGGACTAATGACCTCAGCAGTTGGGTCCCATAGTGCTCAGAGCCATTTTTGCTGACATGCACGGTCCATGGATTCGTGAGATTGTCTCCATGCCCGTACACGTCCATCCGCTCGATAAAATTTGAAACGCGTCTCGTCCGACCAGGCAACATGTTTTCAGTCATCAACATTCCAATGTCGGTGTTGACGGGCCCAGGCGAGGCGTATAGCTTTCTGTCGTGCAGTCATCAAAGGTACACCAGTGGGTCTTCGGCTCTGGAAGCCCACATCGATGATGTTTCGTTGAATAGTTTGCACGCTGACACTTCCTGACGACCCAGCATCGAAATCTGTAGCAAATAGCAGAAGGGCACTTTTGTCACGTTGAATGATTCTCTTCAGTCGTCGTTGGTGCCGTTCTTGTAGGATGTTTTTCCGCCCGCAGCGATGTCGGTGGTTTGATGTTTTACCGGATTACTGATATTCACGGTACACTCGTGAAATAGTCGTACGGGAAAATCCCCTCTCCATCGCTACCCCGGAGATGCTGTCCCATCTCTCGTGCGTATTCGAACTCACTTAAATTTTCATAATCTGCCATTGTAGCAGCAGCTGACAACTGCGCCAGACACAAAACACTTGTTGTCTTATATAGGCGTTGTCGACCGCAGCGCCGTATTCTGCCTGTTTACATGTCTCTGTATTTGAATACGCATGCCTATAGCAGTTTCTTTGGCGCTTCAGCAGAACGGCATGCTCCTGCGGCAAGCATATCTGAAATTTAGTTTGTTTTTGGATTGTGCACTTATGTGCATCTCTGCTTGCTCGTCATCAAGTAGTTCGTTGACAACACTGATTATCCCTACGGGTGACGAGAAATGGTGCCTTTATGCTAACGACCGAGCGGGTTGGCGCAGTGGTTAGACACTGGACTCGCATTCGGGAGGACGACGGTTCAATCCCGCGTCCGGCCATCCTGATTTAGGTTTTCCGTGATTTCCCTAAAAATCACTCCAGGCAAATGCCGGGATGGTTCCTCTGAAAGGGCACGGCCGACTTCCTTCCCAATCCTTCCCTAATCCGATGAGACCGATGACCACGCTGTCTGGTCTCCTTCCCCAAACCAACCAACCAACCAACCTTTATGCTAACGTAAGGATAAGAAAGGAATGGTTGAGCCCAAACAAAGCAGCTCCCCGTACAAGGACTTGAGCGCATCCACGAAAGATAACATTATGCTCGGGCGGAACAGTGGTGGTGTGGTGTATTAAGAGTTGCTTTGCCGAGGTGCAGCCATCACTGCTGACATTTATATTCGACAGCTAAGACGTCTTGCAAACGCAGTTCAAGAGCAACGACCAGGAAGACTGAATGATAACACTCGCCCGTATTCTGCTAGACTGACAAAAATCATTATACGGGAGTTGGATTAGAAGTCTATCCGACACACCTTATTCACTTCATCTTGCACCCTCAGATTTTCACCTTTTCCGCTCTGTATCGAACAGCCTACAAAGAACTTCCTTTCCGGATGAAAATGAGTTCTGAACGTGGCTCGACCAGGTCTTCGCCTAAAAACCGTGTGATTTCTACAGTCGTGAAATCGAAAAAGTATCCCAGCGTAGGCAGACTGTTGTAAATAGTGGAAGAGAATATATTATTGATGACTAAATTCTCTGTTACGTGTATCTACTTATGGAAAAACGCTACGAACTTCTGTACCAACTCAATACGTCCTTTAGGACCATGCCTAGTAACGAGTAACGAGCCTTCGGGTTGATGACAGCTTTACCTTTTACAACTCCCCACGATGTGCGAAAATAAAGAAGACGACAACCAAAGTTATGAAATGTATACGGAAACAGGAGCAGACTGGTGACATCTGTTGGGGTGGGGAAAAATAGCACAATTAGACGATTTCATATACTTTTTTATCTATGAAGCCATCTAGATCGCTAAGGATATTTGTTTATTTAAAGCGACGTTTCAACTTCTGCCATCATCAGATCGGAACTTGGAACCCGTAAAACAAACTTCCCTGTCGGATGCAATAAAATCTATGACCAGGTGTGTCGCTGTCCTAGTAGATCTCACACCTTTTTGCAGTGCAATTTAACGTGTAATTCTTCAGCTAGTGAACCATCTCATGCAACTTATGTCCCCATTGGTATAAAGGTACAGCGTTTCCAGCTGACGGTGGTAAGATCACGAACTTTTGTGCTCTCGCAGACTTACGTCGAAAGGCGTCTGCTAGTAACACAGGAGCAGGTCGGGCGAAAGTGGGTGCGCAGTTTTGTCTGTAGCGGGCGTATACATGGCCGTTGTCTGCTGGGTTTCGGGTTTCAGAGCCTGGCGGGCGCTTCGCTGGTGCGCCCGCCGTGAAGTTCAGCTCGTCTCAGAGCGGGCGCTAAGGCGAGACAGTCCTGAAGAGAATAGCTGCCACCTGGATCTCTATCTCAACAGTAACAACACTCAACTGTTGTCAGCGAGCGCAGGGCCAAGGAACTGAATAGAAAACGAGAACAGTACAGAGGGAGCGTAAAATCTTTTCTTGATTACAAAACGTTTCTAAGAAACTATGCTAGATACTGCTACGCAGTTTGTTGCAAATGGTATCTTCTAGCATACAGATTTTTTACGAATACACTTTCACATGTCTATACGGTTTTTTGCAAATACTAGCTTAATTCATGAATAGGGTGCAGAATAATAACCGTCACCAGTGCAATAGCAGGTGATTTTCTTTAACAAACGACCAGTTTCAGTCTTGTCTCTATCTTCATTTACATGTTTCCACACTAGACGTTTGAGTTCACTGTTTAAATAAAAAGCAAATAAAGTGATGATGACTAAATAGACGCAACTGAAACAGCTGGAAGTGCAAAGCGACATGTGATGGAAATATTAGCGAACTTACATATAGCTGGATTGTCCATATATTTTGAACATTATGGTTTACCACATGTTTTTACAAACATATGGATACTCCACCTGTATGTAGGTAAATTAGTATTTGCACTTCCAAATGTTTCAGTTGTGTCTGTTTGGTCGTCACCACATTATTTGCTTTTTATTGAAACAGTGAACTCCATCACCATGAGTGGAAAGACGTAAATGAAGAAGGACACAAGGCCGAAACAGGTCGTGTATTAAATAAAACAACCTTATATTGTGAGTGGTAGCTGTCATTATTCTGCATCCTGTTAAAGAGCAGTCACTAAGGTTAACTGCATCCATTATGAATAAAATCCATTTCTATTATGAAGTTTTTACTGATACACTTCGGCATGTGCTCCGACAATTCAGTTACAGGAATTTCGACCATGAGTAGTGTTTCAACGAGATGGTGCACCAGTACACCGGGAGTTATTTGTTCACCAGTTCTTCGATAAAATCTTTCCGGGCTCTCGGATCAGTACAGACATCCAACATGACGGCCACCGCGTTCACTAGACATGAACCCTGTTGACTTTTTTGTGGGGTTACGTTAAGGATAAAATGTTCAGTTCATCAGTTTCTGACGTGCAAAGTCTTACGGTTCGAATAAGAAATGGTATAGTGGCGGATACGGAAGAAATTTTGGTAAAGACATGGAGAGAAATTATGGCCTATACATTCTACGGGCAACAAACAAGGCACATGTGGAAGTGCATCCATAAAAACAAAATCCATAAAAAATTATCAGTTAAGGTACCGTTTCCTACAAATTGCATAGCTGTGTGTAACAGAGTTACTTAGAAGTAATTTTTGTAATCAGGAAAAGACTTTACGCTCACCCTGCTATGTCACGTGCGAAAAACCTGTGAGTTGTCACGCAACGTTATATTTCTTTCCAAAATTCTAAAACACTCAACATTTGACTTCTCAGCTGACATTTTCTTCAGAGTTCTTGTGGTGCGCCGCGCGGGATTAGCCGAGCGGTCTACGGGCGCTGCAGTCATGGACTGTGCGGCTGGTCCCGGCGGAGGTTCGAGTCCTCCCTCGAGCATGGGTGTGTGTGTTTGTCCTTGGGATAATTTAGGTCTTAGTAGTGTGTACGCTTAGGGACTGATGACGTTAGCAGTTAAGTCCCATAAGATTTCACACTTTTTTTTGTTGTGGTACACCCACGTGACTGAACGCACAGTCAGCAGAAAGCTACGTAAATGAAATTCGTAGAAAGACCCAAAGCGACCGTCATATTAAATAAGCCTCTCAGACAGAGAAACAAACTGCTCACTTAATGTCGGCCTGTGTGGCCGAGCGGTTCTAGGCGCTACAGTCTGGAACCACGCGACCGCTACGGCCGCAGGTTCGAATCCTGCCTCGGGCATGGATGTGTGTGATGTCCTTCGGTTAGTTAGGTTTAAGTAGTTCTAAGTTCTAGGGGACTGATGACCTCAGCAGTTAAGTCCCATAGTGCTCAGAGCCATTTGAATCATTTTTTGCTCAATCAACTCATTTGATAGCATAGAAATTAGTGGCAGGGCGTATGTACACTGACCAGCCAGAACATTATGAGACACCTACCTACCTAATAGCCGATATGTCCATCCTTGGCACGGATAACAGAGACGAGGCGTCATGACATGAAAGCAGTGAGGCCTTGGCACGCACAAGTCGTCTCATTCCCGTAAATTCCGTGGAGGGGGACAATGAACCCTGACACCTATGTTCAATCACATCCCAGATTTGTTCGATCGGGTTCAGATCTAGCGAGTTGGGGGCCAGTACATCAATTGAAACTCGCCACTGTGTTCTTCGAACCACACTACCATACTCCTGGCCTTTTCACGTGGTGCATTATCTTGCTGAAAGATTCCATTTCCGCCGGGAAACATGATCGTCATGAAAGGGTGTAGTGAACTACAACCAGTGCACGATACTCCTTGGCCGTCACGGTGCGTTGCACGAGCTCCACTGGACCCATGGGCGCCCACGTGAAAGTTCCCCAGAGCATAAAGGAGCCGCTGCCAGCTTGTCTCCATCCCGCAGTACGTGTCAAGGAGTCGTTTCCCTGTGTTCCCATGGAAGACGACGGATTCGTACCCACCCATCGGCATGATCAAGAAGGTATCGGGATTCATCAGACAATTCAGTGCTCTGCCACTGTGCCAACGTCCAATGTCGATGGTCACGTGCCATTTTAGTTGTAGGTGTCGATGTCGTGGTGTTATCATTGGCGCATGCATGAGTCGTCCGCTGCGGAGGCCCACCATTAGGAGAGTTCGGTGCACTGTGTTCAAACACACTTGTACTCTGCCCAGCAATAAAGTCTGATGTTAGTTCCGCCACAGTTGACCGCCTGTCCTGTTTTATCAGTCTGCCCAGCCTATGACGTCCGACATTTGTAATGAGGGTTGGCCGCTCAACTCCACATCTTGACGTGGTTTCACCTTGGTTTCGCCACGTGGTAAAGACACTCACCACAGTACTCCTCGGACATCCAATAAGTCGTGCAGTTTTCGAATTGCTCGTGCCGACCCTCCGGACCACAACAATCTGCCATCGTTCAAACTCAGATATATCGCGCTTCTTCCCAATTCGACACACGGATAGCACGCTCGTTGATACTACATGCACCGTGAATGTGTCTGACTAGCAGTCAATCCTTGCCAGATGACGCTGCTGTCGCCTGGGCGGTTTTTTATCGACAGAAGGTCGGTGGTCATAATGATTTGAGATTTGGCTGATCAGTGTAAATTCTTTAACTTGCACAGCTTGCTGTCAACAAGAGAAGAAAACACGCATTAAATGCCGAAATATACGAGGAAATGTAGCCGAGTGAAGGGGAGATTCTGTTAAATGATGCCTCGGCTGCAGCAGAACTTTCAGCGTTACATGAGCTGGAGTGTGGATGACTCCAACGTTCGGCTGCGCTTGTGCTTTCGAGCTGTCATTGTAATATCATTCATCAAGTTTGTTACGACAAGCGGACAACAATACGCTTCGCTCGGCAGGCTTCCCAATACGTGTGCGGCTTCAGTGCTTGGTAATACTGCAACAACGTCGTGTTTTGGAACACGTATTATGTTTGAGTATAATAACTTTTCTGGAGACTAGAAATCTACTCCGTAGGAATCAGCATGAGTTTCGAAAAAGACGATCGTGTGAAACCCAGCTCGCGCTATTTGTCCACGAGACTCAGAGGGCCGTAGACTCGGGTTCCCAGGTAGATGCCGTGTTTCTTGACTTCCGCAAGGCGTTTGATACAGTTCCTCACAGTCGTTTCATGAACAAAGTAAGAGCATATGGACTATCAGACCAACTGTGTGATTGGATTGAAGAGTTCCTAGATAACAGAACGCAGCATGTCATTCTCAATGGAGAGAAGTCTTCCGAAGTAAAAGTGATTTCATGTGTCGCAGGGGAGTGTCATAGGACCGTTGCTATTCACAATATACATAAATGACCTTGTGGATGACATCGGAGGTTCACTGAGGCTTTTTGCGGATGATGCTGCATTATATCGAGAGGTTGTAACAATGGAAAATTGTACTGAAATGCTGGAGGATCTGCAACGAATTGACGAAAGGTGCAGGGAATGGTAATTGAATCTCAATGTAGACAAGTGTAATGTGCTGCGAATACATAGAAAGAAAGATCCTTTATCATTTAGCTACAATATAGCAGGTCAGCAACTGGAAGCAGTTAATTCCATAAATTATCTGGGAGTAGGCATTAGGAGTGATTTAAAATAGAATGACCATATAAAATTAATCGTCGGTAAAGCAGATGCCAGACTGAGTTTCATTGGAAGAATCCTAAGGGAATGCAATCCGAAAACAAAGGAAGTAGGTTACAGTACGCTTGTTCGCCCACTGCTTGAATACTGCTCAGCAGTGTGGGATCCGTACCAGATAGGGTTGATAGAAGATAAAGAGAAGATCCAACGGAGAGCAGCGCGCTTCGTTACAGGATCATTTAGTAATCGCGAAAGCGTTACGGAGATGATAGATAAACTCCAGTGGAAGACTCTGCAGGAGAGACGCTCAGTAGCTCGTTACGGGCTTTTGTTAAAGTATCGAAAGCATACCTTCGCCGAGGAGTAAAGCAGTATATTGTTCCTTCCTACGTATATCTCGCGAAGAGACCATGAGGATAAAATGAGAGAGATTAGAGCCCACACAGAGGCATACCGACAATCTTTCTTTTCACAAACAATACGAGACTGGAATAGAAGGGAGAACCGATAGAGGTACTCAAAGTACCACACCGTCAGGTGGCTTGCGGAGTATGGATGTAGATGTAGACGTAGATGTAGATGTAGAAACTGTTGGTCCATGACGCCCAGACGCTGACCGTACCTACACCGGAAATGCGTGTTGAGTGCTCCGGCGTTCCAAAAAGCGAGACCGGCCGCTCGGTTTTAGTGCTAATTAAAGCCTTGACTGCCGCAGGAAACAGTCGATAGTCGACAGTGGGACCACTTTTTGTGGCCAACCCAAACGTGTCTTTTGCAGCAGTTCTGGACTCCCAGACTGAGACGTTAAGTTACGTGGCACTGTCTTCTCCCATCCACAACTTCAGCTTTCAGGTATACCGCTGCACGCGAAGGCAAATTTCTACAAGGATTCGATTTTGACTGAAATCGTCAGCTTGGGGACAATTAGTGACTTTATAACACGAGCACGTAGGGAACAAGAAAGTGAGGGTAAGGTAACTCTTTACCTATGTATCGTCATTATCTGTTTATCATCTAAGAAGTTTTGCCAACATGATGGGACGCCAGCGATCTGTATTAGTGAATGTCTAAAACGGTGCGAGGTTCCAGGTGCATGTAACCTATCCAACGGCTTCCAGGGACAATAAAATTTTGATTTTCTATATTTAGTATACTTATTGACCGGATATAAAAATTTTAAACGCTGTCAAAGTCTACTCATTAAGAGGTACAGTCTTACGTTAAAGGTTTAACAGACTAAGTCACTTATTAAAGTTAGAAACCGGGTGCATATCTTGTGGTAGCGTGAATTAAGGCACGCAAATTACCGAGATTATATTCATCCAGTATTTGAGAATGGGAGCACTTTGTGACTTCCAAAAAACCTTAGAAATAATTTCAGACCAATAGCTTATCGCTTAGTGCTGTGTGCAGTAAGAGTTCAGCATCAGTCATGATGACTTAATTTATTACTTCTTTGCTACTATTTCTATTCGTAACGCATTTTGCAGAGGGTATCTGCATACAACAAAGGCCATATCTTCAAAATTATTTCATCGTGCGACACATAGGACAGGAGATGTTACGTCATTAACCTTGAGATGCGTGAAAAATTAACTCTTCTTTAAAACAGGGCGCAAATCACCCAGGCAATACTCATTCTAAACTACTCTCGCTTACGTTCTTAACACCAAATATTTAACACATTAACTTGTTTGTAAAGTAATCAGATGTTTGTAGCCATTTTATTCATTGGTGTTGTTGTGGTCTTCAGTCCTGAGACTGGTTTGATGCAGCTCTCCATGCTACTCTATCCTGTGCAAGCTTCTTCATCTCCCAGTACCTACTGCAACCTACATCCTTCTGAATCTGCTTAGTGTATTCATCTCTTGGTCTCCCTCTACGATTTTTACCCTCCTCACTGCCCTCCAATGCTAAATTTGTGATCCCTTGATGCCTCAAAACATGTCCTACCAACCGATCCCTTCTTCTAGTCAAGTTGTGCCACAAACTTCTCTTCTCCCCTATCCTATTCAATACCTCCTCATTAGTTACGTGATCTACCCACCTTATCTTCAGCATTCTTCTGTAGCACCACATTTCGAAAGCTTCTATTCTCTTCTTGTCCAAACTAGTTATCGTCCATGTTTCACTTCCATACATGGCTACACTCCATACAAATACTTTCAGAAACGACTTCCTGACACTTAAATCTATACTCGATGTTAACAAATTTCTCTTCTTCAGAAACGATTTCCTTGCCATTGCCAGTCTACATTTTATATCCTCTCTACTTCGACCATCATCAGTTATTTTGCTCCCCAAATAGCAAAACTCCGTTACTACTTTAAATGTCTCATTTCCTAATCTAATTCCCTCAGTATCATCTGACTTAATTCGACTACATTCCATTATCCTCGTATTGCTTTTGTGGATGTTCATCTTATATCCTCCTTTCAAGACACTGTCCATTCCGTTCAACTGCTCTTCAGGGTCCTTTGCTGTCTCTGACAGAATTACAATGTCATCGGCGAACCTCAAAGTTTTTACTTCTTCTCCATGAATTTTAATACCTACTCCGAATTTTTCTTTTGTTTCCTTTACTGCTTGCTCAATATACAGATTGAATAACATCGGGGAGAGGCTACAACCCTGTCTCACTCCTTTCCCAACCACTGCTTCCCTTTCATACCCCTCGACTCTTATAACTGCCATCTGGTTTCTGTACAAATTGTAAATAGCCTTTCGCTCCCTGTATTTTACCCCTGCCACCTTTAGAATGTGAAAGAGAGTATTCCAGTCAACATTGTCAAAAGCTTTCTCTAAGTCTACAAATGCTAGAAACGTAGGTTTGCCTTTTCTTAATCTTTCTTCTAAGATAAGCCGTAAGGTTAGTATTGCCTCACGTGTTCCAACATTTCTACGGAATCCAAACTGATCTTCCCCGAGGTCCGCTTCTACCAGTTTTTCCATTCGTCTGTAAAGAATTCGCGTTAGTATTTTGCAGCTGTGACTTACTAAACTGATACTTCGGTAATTTTCACATCTGTCAACACCTGCTTTCTTTGGGATTGGAATTATTATATTCTTATTGAAGTCTGTGGGTATTTCACCTGTCTCATACATCTTGCTCACCAGATGGTAGAGTTTTGTCAGGACTGGCTCTCCCAAGGCCGTCAGTAGTTCTAATGGAATGTTGTCTACTCCCGGGGCCTTGTTTCGACTCAGGTCTTTCAGTGCTCTGTCAAACTCTTCACGCAGTATCGTATCTCCCACTTCATCTTCATCTACATCCTCTTTCATTTCCATAATATTGTCCTCAAGTACATCGCCCTTGTATAAACCCTCTATATACTCCTTCTACCTTTCTGCCTTCCCTTCTTTGCTTAGAACTGGGTTGCCATCTGAGCTCTTGATATTCATACAAGTGGTTCTCTTCTCTCCAAAGGTCTCTTTAATTTTCCTGTATTCAGTTTCTATCTTACCCCTAGTGAGACAAGCCTCTACATCCTTACATTTGTCCTCTAGCCATCCCTGCTTAGCCATTTTGCACTTCCTGTCGATCTCATTTTTGAGACGTTTGTATTCCTTTTTGCCTGCTTCATTTACTGCATTTTTATACTTTCTCCTTTCATCAATTAAATTCAATATTTCTTCTGTTACCCAAGGATTTCTATTAGCCCTCGTCTTTTATTCATAAGAATAATTTTATTCATAAGAATTCGATTCTTCAAAGAAATGGAGCTTGAGGGGGAGGGGGGAGATTATTATTGGTTTTTAATTAATCCATGCACATTATAAAAATGGATGTATGTATGCGTGTGTGTGTGCGTGTGCATGTGTGTGTTCCTCATCTCCACTTAAACCAACGATTGCATTTCAATCAAACTTGGTACGCACATTCCATACTGACGGGCATTAATGGCTGTGGGGTAACAACCGCCTACCTATCATAATTCAGGAGATATGACGTCATAAACAAAGAGATGCGTAAAAACTGCCGCATTGTGAATGGCGTTTAACTTAATAACTTCTTTGCTTATAAATCTATTGACAACGTATTTTGCGGACGGAATTTATGTATGCTGCTGAGAATGTACGAATGTACCAACACAAATATAGCGTTGTACGACACATTTAGTTCAAGAGGTATCACTTCATAAAACACTGAGCTGCGTGAAAAAATGCCGCATCATCCATGAAGTTTTAATACTTATATTCTTTACTACTAAGACACTCCTACAATCGGCTCAATTTAAGGAAATCCTTGACAACAGGCGGCGCTTTTGACAGCTTTAAACTGCGACGCGACAAATGCTGTAGGCGGAAACAATCGCCATCTATAGAGCTAGGAAGAGACGTTGCTATACAGTTGTTGTTGTGGTCTTCCGTCCTGAGACTGGTTTGATGCAGCTCTCCATGCTACTCTATCCTGTGCAAGCCTCTTCATCTCCCAGTGCCTACTGCAACCTACATCCTTCTGAATCTGCTTAGTGTATTCATCTCTTGATGTCCCTCTACGATTTTTACCCTCCACGCTGCCCTCCAATACTAAACTGGTGATCCCTTGATGCCTCAAAATACGTCCTACCAACCGATCCCTTCTTCTAGTCGAGTTGTGCCACAAATTTCTCTTCTCTCCAATTCTATTCAATACCTCCTCATTAGTTATGTGATCTACCCATCTAATCTTCAGCATTCTTCTGTAGCACCTCATTTAGAAAGCTCCTATTCTCTTCTTGTCCAAACTAGTTATCGTCCATGTTTCACTTCCATACATGGCTACACTCCATACAAATACTTTCAGAAACGACTTCCTGACACTTAAATCTATACTCGATGTTAACAAATTTCTCTTCTTCAGAAACGCTTTCCTTGCCATTGCCAGTCTACATTTTATATTCTCTCTACTTCGACCGTCATCTGTTATTTTGCTCCCCAAATAGCAAAACTCATTTACTAGTTTAATCGCCTCATTGCCTAATCTAATTCCCGCAGCATCACCCGACTTAATTCGGCTACATTCCATTATCCTCTTTTTGCTTTTGTTGATGTTCATCTTATATCCTCCTTTCAAGACACTGTCCATTCCGTTCAACAGCTCTTCCAGGTCCTTTGCTTTCTCTGACAGAATTACAATGTCATCGGCGAACCTTAAAGTTTTTATTTCTTCTCCATGAACTTTAATTCCTACTCCGAATTTTTGTTTTGTTTCCTTTACTGCTTGCTCAATACACAGATTGAACAACATCGAGGATAGGCTACAACCCTGTCTCCCCCCCTTCCCAACCACTGCTTCCCTTTTGTGTCCCTCGACTCCTATAACTGCCATCAGGTTTCCGCACAAACTGTAAATAGCCTTTCGTTCCCTGTATTTTACCCCTGTCACACTCAGAATTTGAAAGAGAGTACTCCAGTCAGCATTGTCAAAAGCTTTCTATTTTCTATCGCGTGAGCCTTGTCGCACAGTTACGCAGGGTCAGTCATCGTTAATTGGATTTGGCATGTTAATGGTTAAGGGGTGGGCGGGTGCCCTTCCTGCCGCCACCCCGTACTCCCCGGGACGGGATTAGTTTACCCCAGATGTCTGTGTCGAGTGTAATCCATGGAATAGTGCGAATGTGTTCAGATGTCTGCGCGCCGTGTAAATGAGGCGGAACATGGGGACCAGTGCGGTATTCACCTAGCGGGATGTGGAAAACAGCCATTTTTTTTTCATCTCATTTTGTTCGCTTTTGTTCGTTGCATCTGCTCGGGGCGCACGTCGCAAGACATCCGTTTAAGTTCGTTGTTGATTTTTTTTTTTTTTAATACAGAGGGTAGCTAACCCGCTGACCGAACACGCTGAGCTACCGTGCCAGCATGCTCTCGGCTACCCTGGCGGGTTTGTCAAAAGCTTTCTCTAAGTCTACAAATGCTAGAAACTTAGGTTCACATTTCCTTAATCTATTTTCTAAGGTAAGTCGTAGGGTCAGTATTGCCTCACGTGTTCCAACATTTCTACGGAATCCAAACTGATCTTCCCCGAGATCGGCTTCTACCAGTTTTTCCACTCGTCTGTAAAGTACGTTACATAATTCTAATGTTCGGTAGCCGTGGCACGGCAGTGCAGCCAGAGAAACGGCGCGCCCGGCCTGGACAACGGTGTGCGCCTTGGCGACGACAGGGAGCGCGGACACGGCGCAGAATGTGCAGCCGCGGCGGTGTCGCGTTGCGCGTCGCGCTCTCGCGTTCCGGCGCGCAGCCAAGCACCGACAAGCAGCCACCGGGCACCTGCCGCCCCCGCCTGCCGGCCCCGCCTGCTCCGGTTACCGACACGCCGCCACCTGTCGCCCCTGCTGCCACATGTGCCTCCTGTTGTGCGAACCATCACAACACGTTCTCTGCTCTTTTACTGCGTTAACTTCGGAACAAAAGTGCACGTTCCGACGAGGAGCAAGGAAGTCGATATACCATTACGGTTCTAGGAGGCGTGTGTGAAAGAAATTGCCTCTCTCCTATTAACACTATACCGTAGGTCTCTCGAGAAGCGAAGCGCTCCTAACAAGGGAACCTCCCCATCGCACCCCCCTCAGATTTAGTTATAAGTTGGCACAGTGGATAGGCCTTGATAAACTGAACACAGATCAATTGAGAAAACAGGAAGAAATTGTGTGGAACTGTAAAAAAATAAGCAAAATATACAAACTGATTAGTCCATGGGCGACATAGACAACATCATGGAGAGTGTGAGCTCAGGAGCGCCGTGGTCCCGTGGTAGCGTGAGCAGCTGCAGAACGAGAGGTTCTTCGTTCAAGTCTTCCCTCGAGTGGAAATTTTACTTTCTTTATTTTTGCATATTTATTATCTGTCCGTTCGTTCATTGACGTCTCTGTTCACTATAATAAGTTTAGTGTCTGTGTCTTGCGACCGCATCGCAAAACCGTGCGATTAGTAGACGAAAGGACGTGCCTCTCCGATGGGAACCGAAAACATTTGATCGCAAGGTCATAGGTCAACCGATTCCTCCACAGGAAAACACATCTGATATATTCTATACGACACTGGTGACGGCAGGTGCGTCACATGACAGGAATATGTTGTCGACCCACCTAACTTGTACACTTGGCGAATGAGTAAAAAGATTCTTCTACCTTGCCCGATTTAGGTTTTCTTGTGGATGTGATAATCACTCCCAAAAAAGTGATGAAAACATAAGAGTTAGTCACATAAACTGAAATTAAAAATTAAACTTTTCACTCGATGGAAGATTTGAACCAACGACCTTTCGTTCCGCAGCTGCTCACGTTATCACGAGACCATGGCGCTCCGACGTTTTCAGTGTCCTTGATGTTGCCTATCTTTCCATGAACTACTCAGTTTGTATATTTTGCTTATTTTTTCACAGTTCCACACAACTTCTTCATGTTTTCTCAATTGATCTGTGTTCAGTTTTTCAAGGCCTATCCACTGTGACAACTTATAACTAAATCTGAGGGGGGTGTGATGGGGAGGCTCCCTTGTAAGAACAGCTCAGAATGGGTCGAACAGAGGCACAAAACTATAGGCATACAGGGTGATTCAAAATTCCTATGCTGTTTAGATATGGAACCCATGTCTGGAAATGTACCGTTTGGATGTAAAATCAGTTTGGGGATAGAATCACTTTCAAAACTCACACTTCACGATAGGCGCACAGCGGATGCAGTGAGCTCTGGCCTGCCTGCTGCAGGAACTCGTGGCATGGACAATGTTTCGAGTACTTGTCTTCACCTTCTCTTCTAAGTGCCGAAGGACGTCCTCTTCAAAGTCGAGAATGCAGCGTGCCATGGAGCATCACAACCAACCTTGGAATCTGCACAGTTTCTCTTACAGTTCAGAGTGTATTTCACTGGACTCGGTTTTAGACAAATGGACTAAGTCTTATCCAATAGAAGACGTTCACTATCTATATTATTAAGTAATTATCCCGGAACCCAGTTGCACGTTGCCTATCTAACGGCTTTATGGGGAAAAATGATTTTCAACGTTTCGCATAATTTTTGGTCGAATTTATAAATTTAAAATGCTGTCATAATCTACTCATTAAGAGATATAATCTTATGTTAAAAGTTTAACACAGTAAGACAAGTATTAGAGTTTGAAACTATGTTTGTGTTGAGACTTCCAACAAGCTTTACACATCACTTCTAACATTTACGAAACCTCACAAAATGATGAAAGGAAAAAAGTTTATCGTTTACTACATTTTCGCTGTTCGTGTAGTAAAACTTTACTACCTGACATATTTTAATTTATTAATTTTTTTACTACAGACTCTATTCGCAACACCGATTGCAAACAGTGTCCACATACATCACTGAATGTGCCCGAAAAATTGTGTAGTTGTACAACTTACAGTTCAGCAGATATGTCATAGACATTCAGATTTGAGAAGAACGAACTTCTGCTTGAAATAGCGCGCACTGGAACTTCAACATCAGACATGACGGTTAATTTATTAGTTATTTGCTACTACATCTATTCGCAATACACTTTGTAGGCAGTGTCTACACATATCACTGAATGTATCTGCAAAATCATATCTGTGTACGACGCATCGTTCAAGATGCATAACATCATAAACATTCAGAAGAGTGAAAACCTTGTTTTTACTGAAAATGAGAGTAAAAGACTATATTCATCTCGTTTTGCATAATGTGAGCACTTAGCGATTTCCAACCAACTTTAAGCATAGTTTCAAACCTTTTCTAAACTTTTTCTCTATTTCATGCTTAACATCAAATATTTAACGCATTAATTCATTTGCAAAGTAATCAGGCACTGGAAGCTGTTTTATACATAGAAGTTCGATTCTTTAAAGAATCGGTGGTTGACTGGTTTTTTAACGAAGTGGTTAAACCGTCAGTCATGATTCATACGTTCACGAGCATTCAGGCTGCAGATCGTATGCAATAACACGCCTAAATGTGATCGACATAAGAAAAATTGTATGAAAAACACCATAAGAGTATTGTTTGTGCGAACGCATGAATATTTACAAAATGGTTCAAATGGCTCTGAGCACTATGGGACTCAACTGCTGAGGTCATTAGTCCCCTAGAACTTAGAACTAGTTAAACCTAACTAACCTAAGGACATCACAAACATCCATGCCCGAGGCATGGTTCGAACCTGCGACCGTAGCGGTCTTGCGGTTCCAGACTGCAGCGCCTTTAACCGCACGGCCACTTCGGCCGGCGAATATTTACAAAACGCATTTTGTGCATACTGATGTAGTAACTGTTACCAGAGAACTGTTCGAGAAACATCCTTCACAGAGCAACGGGATTATTCCTAATATAAACGCAAAAAATGTGACACCCTCCTGTGGTATAACGCGCAGGGCAGCAGCTTGCGAGACAGCGAGCAGAGGCAGTTCCGGATCTAATCCGCGTCGCAGATAGTGAGAATCGGCTGCTACACCCCCTAGCTTGAGTGCTGCTTTTAGCAGGTTCCCCACGGTCATTTAGGCAGATGGTCCCTAAGTTCCACCACAGAGAACACGATGCACAAACTGTTGAAATACGATAGCACAGAGAACAAAGTTCACACGATTCACAGACAAGAGGCCTACACGGCTATCTTCCCTGATGTTACCCTGACCGGAAGGGCATCCGGTCACACAGTCGCACAATAAAATTAATTTTGTCAAATCCTGGATAAGCAGACCTCTTAATTTGTGCCATAAATGACAGGGAAAAGAAAGAAGATGAATGCACACTGTGTTTGGAAAGAATCATTCTCTTTTGTTCCATCATTCTCCAATATTCATCTTAATACACTACTGGCCATTAAAGTTGCTACACCACGAAGATGACGTGCTTCAGACGCGAAATTTAACCGACAGGAAGAAGATGCTGTGATCTGCAAATGATTAGCTTTTCAGAGCATTCACACAAGGTTGGCGCCGGTGGCGACACCTACAACGTACTGACACGAGGAAAGTTTCCAACCGATTCCCCATACACAAACAGTAGTTGACCGGCGTTGCCTGGGTGTTGTTGTGATGCCTCGTGTAAGGAGGAGAAATGCGTACCATCACGTTTCCGACTTTGATAAACGTCGGATTGTAGCCTATCGCGATTGCGGTTTATCGTATCGCGACATTGCTGCTCGCGTTGGTCGAGGTCCAATGACAGTTAGCAGAATATGGAATCTGTGGAATCAGGAGGGTAATACGGAACGCCGTGCTGGATCCCAACGGCCTCGTATCGCTAGCAGTCGAGATTACAGGCATCTTATCCGCATGGCTGTAACGGATCGTGCAGCCACGTCTCGATCCCTGAGTCAAAAGATGGGGACGTTTGCAAGGCAACAACCATCTGCACTAACAGTTCGACAACGTTTGCAGCAGCATGGACTAATAGCTCGGAGACCGTGGCTGCGGTTACCCTTGACGCTGCATCACAAACAGGAGCGCCTGCGATGGTGTACTCAACGACGAACCTGGGTGCACGAATGGCAAAACGTCATTTTTTCGGATGAATCCAGGTTCTGCTTACAGCATCGTGTTGGTCGCATCCGTGTTTGGCGACATTGCGGTGAACGCACATTGGAAGCGTGTTTCGTCATCGTCATACTGGCGTATCACCCGGCGTGATGGTATGGGGTGCCACTGGTTACACGTCTCGGTCACCTCTTGTTCACATTGACGGCACTTTGAACAGTGGACGTTACATTTCAGATGTGTTACGATCCCTGGCTTTATCCTTCATTCGATCCCTGCGAAACCCTACATTTCAGCAGGATAATGCAGGACCGCATGTTGCAGGTCCTATACCGGCCTTTCTGGATGCAGAAAATGTTCGACTGCTGCCCTGGCCAGCACATTCTCCAGATCGCTCACCAATTGAAAACGTCTGGTCAATGGTGGCCGAGCAACTGGCTCGTCACAATGCGCCAGTCACTACTCTTGATGAACGGTGGTATCGTGTTGAAGCTGCATGGGCAGCTGTACCTGTACACGCCACCCAAGCTCTGTTTGACTCAATGCCCAGGCGTATCAAGGCCGTTATTACGGCCAGAGGTGGTTGTTCTGGGTACTGATTTCTCAGGATTTATGCACCCAAATTGCGTGAAAATGTAATCACATGTCAGTTCTAGTATAATATATTTGACCATTGAATACCCGTTTATCATCTGCGTTTCTTCTTGGTGTAGCAATTTTAGCGGCCAGTAGTGTAGTAGCCAACAGTACAAATTATAAGAGGTGTTAGGGCGTCACGTTCATAACGTGTGAACTATTTGCCCGTCAATTAAATGTTTAAATTAGCGCACACTGCTGGTCATTACGTAAATTAACAAGCTGACGTCATTAGCAACATGGGCGTAATAGCGTGAACGTAGCTTTCGACCGGTGCTTTGTCCCCATGCCAGTGATGCGAGTACTTAAATTTATTCAAATTATTCTGTCTATTGTCCATTGTTCATAACCATTAGCATAAAAGATTTTGGACGGGCTCAAGGAATGGATTAAGGTGCGAGGGTTTTAGAGGTGCTCGTGCGTCACATTATGAACTGCAATTCATCTATTCCCTGTCTCTGGCGCAACCTGGGAACAATCATTACTATATGATGATGTTAAACACTGGAATCAAAAACAAAAACTTTTGTTTCTTTGCAACATGATATGGCGAAGACAAGTAGAAATGCAACTGCTTGGAGCCGACTGTTCACTTTTTAAACTTTTTTTCAGTTCACGTAAGCCTCCTAACAAAATACATGTTCGGAAGGTCACATCGTACCGCACTATAACTAAAATATCTTACCGAAAACTTGAGTCAATTTGGAATGGTTTCTGTATGCTAAAAGCAACTAGAAATTCTGTTTTGACTCTTATAACGCCTGTTACAGACAGAGGCGGAGTAAATATTTTAGGAGGTGTTAACATAGACTAATTACAATAAAACGTCTCATATAATGTTCTAATCTAACCCAGACAAATATTCACAGAGTGCATTACGGTAAGATAAACGATTAAATTCGAAGCCTATTTTCATAAATAACCCTCCGATTTCAAATGCATTTTCGAATTGCCTTCAGAATGCCGCGTGTAGTTCTTCAGTGGTACTCTTTTTTATGAGAACATCACCGTTTATAATCTAAAGTGTCAATTCGTCTGTGTTTCACGTTTTTCTATGTAGACTTCTCCCTTTAACTATACGCAAACGTAAAAAGCTGAAGGCGTAAGGTTCGGGAACTTTGCAGGCCAAGAGACGTGACCATTTCTGCCGGTCTTTATTCTGGGGAATGTTAGATGTAGACGATGTGTCACATGATGACTGCAATGTGCATTGATCCTATTGATGCTGGGAAGAACATATCCATCCTTGTATTCAAAGGAACCTCTTCCAGTAATGCTAGAACCCCATTTTCAAGGAAGTCTAGATAAAAGCGGCCGTTTAAGGCGATTCAGTAACGCTAGTGGCCCAGTCAACTGATTGTCTGTCGTACCACACCACACATTTACAACGAATCGTTCTTGAAAATGTGTTTCCACAAAGACATGGAGGTTTTCGTCGGGCCACCGACGTCAATTACGAGTGTTATTGATACCGCCCGAGCGAATGTGACACCGTCAGCAAAAAGTATTAATGGGATTAACCAGCGATTAATTCTAGTAGTCTACCCCCTTCATCTCCTTCTAGAAGGTGTTGAATCCGCTATAAACGATAAAGATAGAGCTACAGAGACGTACTCTTGTATCGGTTCTACGCGCTACAGTCTGGAACCGCGCGACCGCTACGGTCGCAGGTTCGAATCCTGCCTCGGGCATGGATGTGTGTGATGTCCTTAGGTTAGTTAGGTTTAAGTAGTTCTAAGTTCTAGGGGACTGATGACCTCAGGAGTTAAGTCCCATAGTGCTAAGAGCCATTTGAACGTACTCTTGTATGAGGAATAAGATCCGCGTAGACATATTGTTCTTCTTGATGGACTACGTTCTGTCAACTGAATACTGTCTTCTATTTCATCCAGACCGCGTTCATTTGCACATTCAGATAATTGTGTTTTAAGATTACATCAAACAAGACACCAAGGAACCACAATACGGCAAAAATATGTGACATTCGGTTGGGCCATAAAATATTCACCATGCCACAGCGTTAAATCCAAGTCATAAATGATGCACTTGATGATGTAACGTGAGACCCGCTTACGATGACACATAGGCGATAAAATACGTCTGAGTAAACTATAAAATTAAAAAAATTGTTTTGCTAAATGCTATATTGAGACACTGAAAATATGGCATTTCAGGAAGGATTGTATTTTCCTGCAGCGGAAAAGATGGGAATTTCATGCAACGTTGTTGAACTTAGTGATAGAAGGAGTGTCAGAGAAAGGGATGAAAGAAGATTTCTTTGAAATACTCGTACTTGCGGAATAAATGAGCTAAGAACAAGTATCGTTTATTGTAACGTTTTGGTAAAGCCATAGTAACCAGCAACAGAGGGACACTGAGTCAAACTACCAGTGTAGTGAAGAATCAAACATTGCCCGAGAGACCGGTAGGATTACAACATAAATGATACCGGTAGGAGCCCGATAAAAATCTGTAAGTGTGCCTTACATTTGGTTCTAGGCAACAAAGATTTGACCGTTGAATTGGTAATATAAAATGCATCTCTCAAAGGAAAGTACAGCTTCGCCAGTGCTCGATTCTGAGGCTCCTGGAGTGCGTTAAACTACGAAACGATCTTGTTGCATTTTCTTCTCTATTTACTGGTGCTTGTCGTTTGTCTGTTATAGCAGCTTCTAACCACCTACATCTGTTTAACACGCGCCGTTTGCAGGAATCTAAACAGACGGACGCGGTCTTCGAACTCTGTGACGGGTCTTGGTGGATGCTTCAAGGACGCCTCTGGTCCGGTCGTTCTCTGCTGACGCACAGCAACCTTTGTGCCTTTCCTGGAGCTGACTGGACGTTCAACCTTCACCGCGCTTTACGCCATTCTATTTCGCAGGCCTAAAGCTGAGTCATTAGTTGACAGACCGGAAGACAGACAACAACGGTCCGTTATGTTTATTGACATCATGCCATGAATCACTCTTCAATATTGTCTCCAAACTTCGTCCACAAAGATTTATCATCATGTTCTTGTCAAGGAAGCAGGCTACTTGAGTCTAAACTCACTGCGGGGTAGTTTCAATGAATGTCGTCTTTTAGCAGTGTAAACTAAGTGGTCGAAAGTCACAGGAAGTTTTGTCACTGTCGAAGATGTACCATTTATGACTACCGAGCGTTGTGCCTCTATGTTGGGTGTGTCTAGAGTGTGGACACGATACACAGGGTGTCCCAGGGGGAAGGGTCAATTTCAGGGATATGACAGGAACGATCATTCGAAACAAAACTGTCTAGCAAACACGGGTTCTAAAAGCATACCTTTACAGCTATGAGCACCTCATTTTTGCTATTGTGACACAAATCTCTTCTACTGGCGGTACTGGAGGTAGTATGGGCCAAAACAAGAAAACAATTGGCTGATGAAAATTGAATCTAAAACCCATACTTTAAGTCTTATGAGCAGTTTTTCAGTAAAAGAGAAGTGTCTCACAATAGCGGAGATGAACAAGTGTTCATAGCTCTTAAAGTATGCACTTTGGAGCACTTGTTTACTGGACATTTCTTCTTGTTTTGATTCATAGTACCACCTCTCAAAAAATGGAAAGCGAAGAGCTTGCGATAGAAGAAATTTGTTTCACAGTATCGAAGATGAAAAAGTTTTCCCAGCTCTTTAGGTATAAATTTTAGAGTTCGTATTTACTGCACTTCTCTTCTTCGAATGATCGTTCCTGTCATACCCCTAAATATTGACCTTCCTCCTGAGGCACCCTCTAAAAACAAGTGCAAGAAGCATGGATCATAGTATATCGAAGATTAGACGATAATTTTGGGTTGGAGAGATCAACGTAGTCTATGGTATCATATACAGTGTAGCAACGATAACATAATCAGTTGCTAGCCGCTGTGGCCGAGCGGTTCTAGGCGCTTCAGTCTGGAACCGCGCTGCTGCTACGGTCACAGGTTGGAATCCTGCCTCGGGCATGGATGTGTGCGATGTCCTTAGGTTAGTTAGGTTTAAGTAGTCCTAAGTCTATGGGACTGATGATCTCAGATGTTAAGTTCCATAGTGCTCAGAGCCATTTGAACCATTTTGCACCATAATCAGTTGTTTTTACTGGTTTCGGTGTCTCAATACACTGTCCTCAAGTCCCTCTATGACTCTGGGTGAACATGTTGACGACGGGAATCACTCCATACATCTCGTAGAAGGTGGAGAAACCTCGGCGCCCGCAAAACTTCTTATCGTCTCTGGTGCGTATGTCTGCAGCACGTCAACTAACATCTTAGTGTCTAATCCATACTAAAAGTTGAGCTGATGCGCTGCAGCCATATGCTCCACAGGCGGTAAGACGTTTGGCGGACGTCGATGGTTTCTAGACCTATAAAAAGTATGGTGGTGATTTCCGTTATCAACGTGATCACACCGAGTAATAGGGAGCCTGAAGATTATGTGTTACAACACCAAACTCTGTAGCATATAAATAAACCAGTAAATACCGGTGATGATGTCATCGTTGATACATATAAGTCGCACAGTCCAATCACATTAACTTGACCACCTGTCAAAAGCCTGAGTAACCACTTTTTGCAGGGAGAGAGTCAACGAGGTTCTGGAAGGAACCGTCAAGGATGCGGATCCATGCCGACTCTCGTGACTTGGCCAGCTGCGCTAGGTTTTTCGGATGAGAAAAAACGAATTGCATGTAGGAGCGCACATGGTTCCCAAGAATAGACGCTTAATTGTTTTGATTCATTGTGCGTTTCAGAATGACGAGAACACCCAGGAAATGACACGAAAACATTCCCCAGCCCTACCGTTGGATCCTTCCGACGATGACTACAGGTCGCACACGCCAACGGCCATCTGTCCGATGAAGCATAAAACGCGATTCATCTGAAAAGCCCAACTGTCGCTACTCAGTAGACGTCCAGCTGTGGTATTGTCGTGCAGATTCCAACCTTCGTACCCCATGAACAGCAGTCAGCATAGGTGCATGAACCAGGCCCATAGGCAGGAATGTCAGTCTAGGAGACACGGTTAGCAGCCCGTTGGCTTATCTGGGCGGTCAGTTCCTCAACAGCTGCACGTCTGTTCGCTCGTACACAGTTCCGAAGCCGTCGTTCACCAGTGTCATCTATGGCCTATGTTGCACCACAATTGCCGTTTTGGATATCTCGAATTTGGGGTGCACGGTGTGCTTTAACAGCCGGCCGGGTGGCCGAGCGGTTCTAGGCGCTACAGTCTGGAACCGCGCGACCGCTACGGTTAGGTTTAAGGGGCTCCGGAAAGGCTCAAAATCATGAAAAGTTCAATTTTTACTTTTTTGCGTTTTCTGAATCTGCAGACTATTACCTTTTAATAGATATATAATTTATTCAATTCCGAAGACTACAACTATTTTTAATTTTTTTTTGAAATGTGTTCTACATGGGCGTGACCCACTGTGGCGCTGTTAAACTGCTGTCAAATGGTGTTATTATTAACGTCCGTGTTCATCAGGTACATTTTAGTGATGTGAGATAAAGTATGTGTTGTGGCTAACCTGTGATGGTTCAATATATATCGCTGGTGTGATTGTAGATTGTTTCATGTTTATTTACTCTGTCGTTATCTCGAAAATATTCGTAATTAATTCTGTTTCTTGAGTCTCTATTTTGTTGAAGTATAATAATGAGTAAAAGTAAAGTTATTAGAAATCCTCTGAAGGCTTTTAAGAAAAGGAGAAATGTTGGAAAGCCAAAGGTATGTGTTATTACTGTAAACAATAAAGACAATAACCAAGTGAGTGAACCTAACCTCTCAAGTACACCTGCCCATAGCAGTCAAAGTGGGAAAGAAAATACTTCACAGAAGAAGCTTGGTTCAATGAGTGAAAACGATGACTGTTTTATGGGCGAATCGGATGTGAATGAAATATTTGATATGTCGGTTCTCAAAGGAATTTTTTCAAACTGTGTAAAATGTATTCATTGTAGTGAAGTTGGTCTGGAACTCTCCATAATAAAGCACGTAGGACTTGCTAGTGAAATACAACTGAAATGTGATAAGTGTTCATACATGACCACCTTTTGGAACAGTGTTGCAGTAACTGCAACTGAAGAGAATGGTAGCAAAATCTACGAACACAACAACGAGCGATGCTTGCTTTAGACAAGGAACGCCTTCGGGCTGCAGACAGGGCTGTAAAGAGTCTAGAAATACAAGCAAGAGTAAACAGGAGGAGGAACAAGAGGAAGCTGGAGGAGGAGTTTGCAGAGGATGAAGATAATCCATCCTATGGACCTGGAATGCACTAAAAAGTTAATCCAATCTTTGTCGCTCGATTCCCAAAACTTTTATTTTCTCATACTAATTACATGTTTTCTAAGGATCTTCCAAACATATTTGTTTCAAACTTTCAGTAAATGTTACACAGTACCTTCTGCATAATTTAACACAGCCTTTTTCCAAAAAACTCTATATTTTTTAATATATAAATAAAAAATTGCAAAAAAATGTTGTGAATTTTCATTACAATTGAAAAAAATCATCTTTAATAACTGAACTAAAATTTTGTAAAATCCCTGTGTTAAGTTGTAGCCCATATTCCAATAAATAATCTGTAAAAAGTTCAACTTCCTACCTCAAATACTTTGTGAGGAAAGATGTACTTTATAAGCGTTATTTTAACATTGCAAGTAAAGGGCGTTCCGGAGCCCCGTAAGTAGTTCTAAGTTCTAGGGGACTGATGACCTTAGAAGTTAAGTCCCATAGAGCTCAGAGCCATTTTTTTGTGCTTTAACAACGGGGCACGCAAGCAGTTAACAAACCCAGCCGTTTCAGAAACGCTTCCACCCTTGGCCCGAAAGCCAATAATCACGTCCTTTAGGAGTCAGATAAATCGCTCCGTTTTCCCATTACAAAATGGTTCAAATGGTTCTGAGCATTATGGGACTTAACATCTGAGGTCTTCAGTCCTCTAGAACTACTAAAACATAACTGACCTAAGGACATCACACACATCCATGCCTGAGGCAGGATTCGAATCTGCGACCGTAGCGGTCACGCGGTTCCAGACTGAGGCGCCTAGAACCGCTCGGCTCCCCATTACAACGACTGCACTGTTTCCCGCGTACCCCCAACACACTTTATATACCCTCCACTGCTAGTGCTCCCAGTCGCCATCTGTGAGAGGTTCTTGAACGTTGAAGCCGAAAATGGGCGGTGGTCACTTGTTTGTGACTGGTCCAAGTGTAAGAGCTGTTATCCCAGTATCCACGACAAGATGGTCGTGTGGAGATTGTGCAGGGAGAATCTTCAGTGCCGGAGAGTCAATGTTTTCACACGCAGAAATGGCCGCACAGTTTCTGAAGTCACGTCGCCTCTTCAGATCGATACGGGGCGAACGACAATTAACTGTGAGTCAGATCGCCTCCGATTTTGGGATTCAGAATCCAAACTGTTCCAGCCAAATTAAGAGCATAGATTTCAGCATCCGATGGCCGACTCGTGTCACAATGCCTGACCATCATCTTTGGCCAGTAATCTGCTGTATATCGACATTATGGCCGAGTTTCCGCTTAAACGCCATAGTGTTCATTATTGTTTACCACCCTAAGCAGTAACAGCTCACACCATACAAAAACAATTAAAGCTTGGCTAGTGTATGGTTTTTCAAAAATGTTCAAATGTGTGTGAAATCTTATGGGACTTAACTGCTAAAGTCATCAGTCCCTAAGCTTACGCACTACTTAACCTAAATTATCCTAAGGACAACACACACACCCAGGCCCGAGGGAGGACTCGAACCTCCGCCAGGATCAGCCGCACTGTCCATGACTGCAGCGCCTTAGACCGCTCGGCTAATCCCGCGCGGCTATGGTTTTTCAGGATATATTATTTTCTCTTCTCTTTGTCAACTTTCGCTAAGATTCGTCATTCCGAAAAAAGCTACTTAAAGTCGAGCTGAAAGCTTCAAATAATGATGTGGAGAGCTTTGCGAAAATACGGGAAAAGAAAAAAGCTCTATAAATGAGGGAATATTAGGTTTTGAAGTGCTGTCGACGACGAGGTCATCCCATAATTAGCTTCAGCTTTTGAATGGACGGAGAGTGAGATGAATGTCGTCCGTTTCCCTGTTTTAAAGGAACCATCCCGAAATTGTGATGAAGTTATTTGGAAAAACAGCGGAAAACATTAATCTGGATGGCAGGGCGGGAATTTGATGCACGCTTGTCCCTACCCCAAATACAGTGCGTTAACCACGCTTTAGTCGGTAGCAAGATTGGACTATAACATCTGGACTCCGCTTCTCGAATGAGATTAACGTTTAGACCATGGAGCAAATCGGGCGTAAATCACGAATGGAGCTGCAGATGTCGCAGGATAAAAAGAACAATAGAAGCGGCGATAACAGACTGGGCGGTGCATCAAAACAAGAAACTTTAGCCACGTGTCAGGTCTATAGCGTGATGATTAGCTCAGTTGTGGCTGATAAGCGAAAAATTTTGAGAACACATTTAAGCTGCGTACAAATTATTTATTACCCGACCGCTGTTCGGGACTATCCTATATCAGGAATACTGTCATTATCACATTCAAGTTGTCACCTATCCAGTTCTAGGCGCTTCAGCCTGGAACCGCGCGACCGCTAAGGTCGGGCATGGATGTGTGTGTTGTCATTAGTTTAGTTACGTTTAAGTAGTTCTAAGTTCTAGGGGACTGACGACCTCAGATGATAAGTCCCATAGTCCTCAGAGACATTTGAACCATTTTTTGTCACCTATCGGTTATCAGGGAGAAAACTTGAAAAAACTGAACCATGTATACTATCTGATCAAAAGTATTGGAACACCTCTATATAATGCGCAGTTGACCACCAGATGGCACGAGAGGCGGACCCGCCAGTATAAAAGGAGATGGGGAGTACCACATTATCAGTAGGGACACAGTAAGGACAGCTCAGTGACTTCGAACATGGACTAGTCACTGGATGTCACCAGAGTAACAACCCCATGAACGACATTCCAACCCCTCTAAAGCTGCTCAAATTGGCTGTTGGTGATGTAGCTGTGCAGTCGAAACGCGAGGGAGCAACCAATGCTAAACCAAAACCAGGTGGTAGACCTCATATGCTGACGGACAGCAACCGTTGAGCACTCGGGAGGTGGCTGTAAAAAATCGCACGAAACAGCGAAAGGAATCACTCTATTCCAGAGTGTAGCCAGCAGTCCAGCTGGCAGAATGACTGTGCATAGAGATTAAAAATGAATTGCGTACACTGGTCGAAGAACTCTTCATAGTACATTTGTGTAGTCTACAGTGAGCTACGCGTGAAGTGACGTAACGGACGCTGCCATTGGACAGTGGACGATTACAGACGAGTGATTTGGACAGGTGAATCACGCTATACCCTATGGTAATCCAATGAACGGGTTTGGGTTTGATGAATACCTGGAGAACGTTAGCTGCCGTCATGGCTAGCACCTACACGGAAGTATTGAAGTATGGAGGAGGTGATGTTATGGCGTGGGATTTCTTTCCGTGTTTGGGCGTGCCTCCTTTACTGCGCTTAGAACTACTGGCAGCCTTGGGAGAGCAGGTCCTGACAAAACTCTACCATCTGGTGAGCAAGATGTATGATACAGGCGAAATACCTTCAGACTTCAAGAAGAATATAATAATTCCAATCCAAAAGAAAGCATGTGTTGACAGATGTGAAACTTACCGAAATATTGGCTTAATAAGTCACGGCTGCAAAATATTAACGCGAATTCTTTACACACGAATGGAAAAACTGGTAAAAGCCGACCTCGGGGAAGATCAGTTAGGATTCCCTAGAAATATTGGAACACGTGAGGCAATACTGACACTACAACTTATCCTAGAAGAAAGATTAAGGAAAGGTAAACCTACGTTTCTAGCATTTGTAGACTTAGAGAAAGCTTTTGACAATGTTGACTGAAATACTCTCTTTCAAATTCTCAAGGTGGCAGCGGTAAAATACAGGGAGCGAAAGGCTATTTATAATTTGTACAGAAACCAGATGGCAGTTACAAGACTCGAGGCGCATGAAAGGGAAGCAGTGGTTGAGAAGGGAGTGAAACACGGTTGTAGCGTTATTCAATCTGAATATTGAGCAAGCAGTAAAGGAAACAAAAGAAAAATTCGGAGTAGGTATTAAAATCCATGGAGAAGAAATAAAAACTTTGAGGTTCGCCGATGACATTGTACTTCTGTCAGAGACAGCAAAGGACTTGGAAGAGCAGTTGAACGGAATGGACAGTGTCTTGGAAGGAGGATATAAGACAATGCTTTAACAAAAGCAAAACGAGGATAATGGAATGTAGTCGAATCAAGTCGGGTGATGCTAAGGGAATTAGATTAGGAAATGTGACACTTAAAGTAGTAAAGGAGTTTTGCTATTTGGGGAGTAAAATAACTGATGATGGTCGAAGTAGAGAAGATATAAAATGTAGACTGGCAATGGCAAGGAAAGCATTTCTGAAGAAGAGAAATTTTTTAATATGGAGTATAGATTTAAGTGTCAGGAAGTCGTTTCTGAAAGTACTTGTATGGAGTGTAGCCATGTATGGAAGTGAAACGATAAATTGTTTGGACAAGAAGAGAATAGAAGCTTTCAAAATGTGGTGCTACAGGAGAATGCTCAAGATTAGATGGGTTATCACATAACTAATGAGGAGGTATTGAATAGAATTGGGGAGAAGAGGAGTTTGTGGCACAACTTGACAAAAAGATGGGACCGGTTGGTAGGACATGTTCTGAGGCATCAAGGGATCACCAATTTAGTATTGGAGGGTAGCGTGGAGGGTAAAAATCGTAGAGGGAGACCAAGAGATGAATACACTAAGCAGATTCAGATGGGTGTAAGTTGCAGTAGGTACTGGGAGATGAAGAAGCTTGCACTGTATAGGGTAACATGGAGAGCTGCATCAAACCAGTCACAGGACTTAAGACCACAACAACAACAACAACAAGAAAACGCTATGTGACGAAGGATACGAATACATTTTATGGTATTTTGGGCTGCGTACAGTAGAGGAACAGTTCGGATACGATGATATTTTGTGTCAACATGGTAATGCACCGTGTCACAAACGGCATCTGTGAGACCATGGTTTGTGGAACATGACGTTTCCTAGTTGGAGTGGCCCGCCCAGCGCCCTAACTTGAACCCATTAGAACACTTTTGGGAGGAGTTGGAACGTCGACTTCGCTCGAGACCACAGCTTCTATCATTACTACCTTCTCTGGTTTCCCCTGTTGAGGAAGGATGACCTCTCATTCCTCCACAGACATTCAGACACCGCATTGAAAGTGCCCACAGGAGAGTTCAAGCCATTTTAAAGACGAAGGGTGGACACAGCCCGTATTAATGTCCTCTAATAAGTGTCCAGATACTTTTGATAAGATGGTGGTACACTCAGGATGTCTTGTTGGAATGACGAGGTAGAAGCGACAGCTGACACTAGCTTCAGTAGCAGACGAGTTGCGCGGAATCCTTACTTGCTACATCTCTCGCGACCAACAAGAAATCACGCATTCACATAATTATATTTCTCAACTTTCTTCTTAGCAAAAGAAACGGTTACAGTTGTCAGCCTAATATGTGGTATCAATATGGACGTGATTAGCGTCAGTGCGAGATTCATAAGGACGAAGGATGGGACAATCCCGAACGCCGGTCGAGTAATAAATAATGAGCACGCAACATCTTAAAGGAGTAGTTTTTAAAAATTGGCGCTTATCAACTACAGGGGAGGTGCGGAGTCCCAAGCATCCAATAATGTTCGTAAGCTGAGGTTATTTGACAATAGCATTTCAAGGAAGTCTTCTGGGAAACTCAAATTACTATCTAAGTTTTTAGTTTTATAAAACATTCTTGCACGTTTCATTAATAGTTTCAACACTTCCTCAGTTTTCACAACATCAAGAGAAGCGAACTGTAGCACGCTGACAGCGGTAGATAATTTATGTGTACATCTGTCTAGTAAGTGCTCTACATAGGAAGGTGAATACCAGTCGTTTGATCTTCACTCCTACATCTTACATCCAGCACATTGAAATCAATGGAAACGATGAATGTAGGTGCAAAGCATTATGAACTTAGCAGAAAAAATAACGTGTACGTTCATTTTCTACAACCTCATCTACATTTTAACACATTATTTTTAAGTACTATTACTAATGGACATCTCGTTGGGCATAATTAAAGACTTCAGTAAGATCCTCCATAATTTTGAGGATCAAAGTAAAAGGTCTCCAGAACTGCTGCAGGATCTTCGCGCTACAAGTAATGTTTTCCTTTCGAAATCTGGTCTTCTGTTCTGTGTGGCTGAGTAAGAACAGTGACGCAGCTGGTGATTTCGCAACACATCAGTTTCCTCCCGCGACATACCAACGATCTTCGTCGCAACTCCGAGGCTATTTCCCGAAGGCGGTAAATAGCAGCTGGTAGTCTGATTCATATCCAACAGTGTTTCCTCACAGTGTTGCTTATTTCGAACGTGTAGCGGGCCGTACGTAGCGCTTACTACTCGTAGAAGGTGTGTAACTTCTGATTGCATTTACCGTTGGTGCGAAATACTACGTGTATTGTGCTACACCCGTAAAGAGATGCTACACTGCTTAAGATCACGGAAGAGCCCGGTTCAGATGCCATTCTCCGCCCGTATTTAAATTTCCTGAGTCTTTCGTAGGACATTGAAAATTGGTGCGCAGATCCCTTCAACGAGGACACAGCCAGAACCCTCTCCACTCCTAGTTGAACTGGACGGGCTCTTAGTCTGAAAAGACCTTGTTGATGGAATATTACTCTTTGATCTTTTTGCTTATGCGAACAAAAACTAAATTATAATTTGCTGTTTTTCTGAAATCCTGTATCAATTAATATTACAAGATTTTACCTGTCTAAGATAGTCCAACAATTTTTATTTGCTTACTTTGGGCTGTGGTGACAACATTTGTCGCAAAAGGATGGAGACTTTGTCCAGTAGCGGAGCACCGACTTGTGAAACGGGAATTTCAGTTGTTGGCCTACTTATACTTCCGAATAACGCTGTAATCAAAGTTTGTGGTGGTGGTGGTTAGTGTTTAACGTCCCGTCGACAACGAGGTCATTAGAGACGGAGCACAAGCTCGGGTTGGGGAAGGATTGGGAAGGAAATCGGCCGTGCCCTTTCAAAGGAACCATCCCGGCATTTGCCTGAAACGATTTAGGGAAATCACGGAAAACCTAAATCAGGATGGCTGGAGACGGGATTGAACCGTCGTCCTCCCGAATGCGAGTCCAGTGTGCTAACCACTGCGCCACCTCGCTCGGTCAAAGTTTGTCTGCCATGTGCTGCAGAGAGAGCGTTGTCGAGAAGTTCTCGAGAAACATAATTTAAGATGATGTTTTATCCATTCTGCATCTTGTGAGCTCCGCAACAGTTGAGTATTGTTGATGAAGAACGCAACCAGTCACAAGCACAAATAAAAACTTCATTTTAATGGGAGGAACGATCATCACGATAAAATAAGGGAAATCAGAGCTCGAACGGAAAGATATAGGTGTTCATTCTTTCCGCGCGCTATACGAGATTGGAATAATAGAGAATTGTGAAGGTGGTTCGATGCACCCTCTGCCAGGCACTTAAATGTGATTTGCTGAGTATCCATGTAGGTGTTGATGTCGATTTTGTAATCAGTGAAATAACATCACATTCCCTCTCAACCAGTGTTCGTTTCGTTTTCTCATCCCCCTCCGGGCGCTTTACTTTTTTGTCAGACTGTGTAACCAATAGCTGTAAAACATCGTCTCGTTACAGTAATTGTAGCGTGTCCTTAAGCCGTCGGCACACGGACCGTGCTGTCGAACGTTAACGTTGAGCGTGCCGAGTTCAACGTGCTGCTGAACGCTCAGGAACGATGCGACTTGTGCATACGTACGTGGGACCCAACGTGGTATACGTGATAGCAATGCACTCCAGCGGCAGTTGAGGGATGTTTCTAGTTCGTAAATCACAGTATTTACTCAACGGGCGCGCGTAAAATTCCCACGTTACCTCCATCGTCCACGAAAAGTAAAGTATCATGTCCAATCAATAAGGACACAGACTTATAAAAAGCTCCATTACAAACAGTGCGGTACAAATTTGGAATACTTCTCCGCATAAGATAAACATTATTTCACCATTCCAACATTTTAGTAAAACCCCAAGGTCAGTCTTACCTGATCACTGTTCCTACCCAGTAGCAGAATCTGTGCAACATGTGAATTACGAAGCGTGAAAGAAAAAGGAGCAAAATATCTTTATACAAGTAGCGCAAGCTGTCCTGTAGATCAAGCCAATCGAACAAAGTCATCCCTCACAAAAAAGGTGAACTTATATTTACATAACATCAACTATTACAGTATATACTTATATTAAACTAATAATAAAGTATCAGAACCTAATAAAAAGGAGAATGTTAGGAAAAATAATTTGGATATGCTAACATGCGAACCACCACCCTAATTATCATCTTCTTAGAGGTCATTGACGCTTCTCATTACGCTAAACCAACACAAGGTAAATTATGTCTAATCATATTGTATTACAGGTTTCTGAAAACATTAATCGTAGATATGTTACCAAGAACAATGCGTTTTGGGTGGATCTTCAGTGTGTCGCAGCCTTCAAATAGCCTACTCTCATAATATGCAAGTTACAATAATTCTCTTGGCAGGAATATGATGTTTCTCATTATTTTATTGGAACGAATCACACAGTTAACAACGGTTTTTCCAGTGATTCTCAATTTGCTGTTGCTCAGAAACGGCATATATACATATAGGCTTGAAATGAATGCCAATATGGCGCCACACAACTCCGTACTGAAGGGAGACGGCGTGCGTGTGACGTAGGTGGCGTTGTGCCATCTCATTGGTCAACGCTCAGACGCACGCTCAGAATATCTGACATGCCAGATATTGCTCTGCACGTTCGGAAAGACTCCCGAAACGTGCTGTTCCACGCTATGACGTCAGAATCTCGGGAGTCTTTCCGAACGTGCAGAGCAATATCTGGCATGTCAGATATTCTGAGCGTGCGTCTGAGCGTTGACCAATGAGATGGCACAACGCCACCTACGTCACACATACGCCGTCTCCCTTCAGTACAGAGTTGTGAGGCGCCATATTAGCATTCATTTCAAGCCTATATGTATATATGCCGTTTCTGAGCAACAGTAAATTGAGAATCACTAAAAAAAACGTTGTTAACTGTGTGATTCGTTCCAATAAAATAATGAGAAACATCATATTCGTGGCAAAAATATTATTGTAACTTGCGTATTATGAGAGTAGGCTATTTGAAGCCAGCGACACACTGAAGATCTACCCAAAAGGCATTGTTCTTGGTACAATTTGTTATAATTAAACTTCAATTAGTAACATATCTACGATTAAGGTTTCCTGCTTGAGCTAAGATACTATGATTAGACTTTACAGTATGTTGTTGTTGTAGCGTAGTGCCTAGCACGGCCGGCACGGTAGGTCAGCGTGTTCGGTCAGAGGGTATAGCTACCCTCTGTAACAAAAAAACTGAGTGAACGAATCAACGATCAACCTGAACAGGCTACTGGTTAGGAACACTGATCAAGTAAGACTGACCTCGGGGTTTTACTAAAATGTGGGAATGATGAAATAATGTTTATGTTATGCGCATAAGTATTCCAAATTTGTACCGCACTGTTTGTAATGAAACTTTTATAAACCTGTGTCCTTATTGATTGGACATAGTACTTTCCTTTTCGTGGACGATGGAGGGAATGTGCGTTTTAACAGCGCTAATGTGGGTTTTTACGCGCGCCCGTTGAGTAAACAGTGTGATTTACGAACTAGAAACATCCCTCAACTGCCGCTGGAGTGCGTTGCGATCGCGTATACCACGTTGGGGCCCACGTACCGTATGCACGAGTCGCATCGTTCCTGAGCGTTCTGCAGCACGTTGAACTTGGCACGCTCAACGTTACGTTCGACGGCACGGTCCGTGTGCCGACGGCTTTATGTCTGCACTCGTTACGAGTTCTCTAGTGTCCGACGGGAGACGGAGTAGTGACGTGAGGTGCAACGCCTGGGAGCGGGAGCTCGGCTAGGGTAGTGACCTGACCCAGGCCGCAGGCACGGCGCTCGGCCGCCGCTGTCACGCGATGTGGCCGCCGCTGGGACGCGTAGGCGCGCCGCCACTTGTTGCAGGCGGGCCGCCAGCGTGCGTGGGCGGCACGGCGGCTCCAGCTCCAGCTCCAGCACCAGCTCCGACTGTGGCTGCGGGCCGGCTGCCCTCGGAGGCCGGCCGCTTTGGCGCAACGCCGTTGCTCAACGGCGGCACCAGGCCGACACGTTCACCGCCGCCCCAGAGCAACCCCTTGTCACAAATCGTGACTGACCGCGCGCGTGGGCTCCGGTATCTAGGAGGCGCGGTCTTTGTCCACAGTTGAAATGATGGACTGCTCTTCCCCTAATACTTCTACAGCTCCACTGGTGTGCAAAAGTTAAGGACGAAAGTCACTTTCATATCTTGTGTCACTTCCAAGTAACATAACTAGATAAATCACAAACGGAGTCCCACAGGGTTCAAGTGTGGGTTCACTCTTATTCCTTATACAGGGTGTTACAAAAAGGTACGGCCAAACTTTCAGGAAACATTCCGCACACACAAACAAAGAAAAGATGTTATGTGGACATGTGTGCGGAAACGCTTAATTTCCATGTTAGAGGTCATTTTAGTTTCGTCAGTATGTACTGTACTTCCTCGATTCACCGCCACATGTGTGGTCTGACGAGAATCCGCACGCAATTGTGCAATCACGTCATCAACACAGATTTTCTGTGAACGTTTGGGCAGGCATTGTTGATGATGTCTTGATTGGGCCTCATGTTCTTCCACCTACGCTCAATGGAGCACGTTATCATGATTTCATACGGGATACTCTACCTGTGCTGCTAGAACATGTGCCTTTACAAGTACGACACAACATGTGGTTCATGCACGATGAAGCTCCTGCACATTTCAGTCGAAGTGTTCGTACGCTTCTCAACAACAGATTCGGTGACCGATGGATTGGTAGAGGCGGACCAATTCCATGGCCTCCACGCTCTTCTGACCTCAACCCTCTTGACTTTCATTTATGGGGGCATTTGAAAGCTCTTGTCTACGCAACCCCAGTACCAAATGTAGAGACTCTTCGTGCTCGTATTGTGGACGGCTGTGATACAATGCACCATTCTTCAGTGATTTCCCTAAATCACTCCAGGCAAATGCCGGGATGGTTCCTCTGAAAGGGCACGGCTGACTTCCTTCCCCATCCTTCCCTATTCCGATGAGACCGATGGCCACGCTGTCTGGTCTCCTTCCCCAAACCAACCAACCAACCATTCTTCAGGGCTGCATAAGCGCATCAGGGATTCCATGCGACGGAGGGTGGCTGCATGTATCTTCGCTAACGGAGGACATTTTGAACATTTCCTGTAACAAAGTGTTTGAAGTCACGCTGGTACGTTCTGCTGCTGTGTGTTTCCATTCCATGATAAATTTGATTTGAAGAGAAGTAATAAAATGAGCTGTAACATGGAAAGTAAGCGTTTCCGGACACATGTTCACATATTTGTGTGTGAGGAATGTTCCCTGAAAGTTTGGCCGTACCTTTTTGTAACACCCTGTATATGCGAACGATCTTGCACTTAACATTCAACAAGCAGAATTGGTGCTTTTTGCAGACAGTACTAGTATTATAATAAACCCTGTTCGAGAGGAATCAACAGAAATGGTGGTAAATGATATTTTCTAAAGAAGTATGAAGTGATTCTCAGAAAATGGACTGTCCCTGAATTTTGAAAAAAAAAATACCACACTGCAATCAGTTCTGTACAACAGATAGTCATAGCAAGAATCGATGTAGCACTTGAGAAGGAGTCAGTATGTACGGTAGAACGCTTCAAATTTTTGGGTGTGCATATTGATGAAAACTTGAACTGGAAGAAGCATATTACTGGGCTTGAGCTACATTTGATCTTCGTACAATTGCTAATCTTGGAAACAAACGCATCACGCTCCTGACCCATTTTGCATGTTTCCACTCAATAACGGCTTATGGACTAATTTTCCTTGGTAAGTCATCACTTAGAAGGAAAATACTGATGGCACAAAAACGAACAGTAAAGATAATATGTGGTGTTCACCCATGGGCGTCATGTAGGCATCTCTTCGAGGAGCTAGGCGTTCTAACTGCGCCATCACAACACATATACTCGATAATGAAATTCGTCATAGATAATCCAACACAATTTGAGAAAAACAGTTATCTCCATACCTACAACACTAGAGGGAAAAATGACCCATTGTTAAAGCTGTCAGGAATGAGTTCAATACGCAGCAACAAATATTTTTGATCATTTTCCCAATAAAAAAATGTCTGTCAGGAAGAAAAAAGGTTCAAATGGTTCTGAGCACTATGGGACCTGCCCGAGGCAGGATTCGAACCTGCGACCGTAGCGGTCGCGCGGTTCCAGACTGAAGCGCCTAGAACCGCTCCGCCACCGCGGGCGGCCATTCTGACAGGAAGAAAAGGAAGTTTTAAATCTAAGTTAAATTACTTGTTCCTGCACAACTGCTTCTATTACATCGACGAATTTCTACTTAAAAACTGATAACCAGTAAAAAAAAAACTTGTTTTTCAATGTGGTTGTATGAGTAGGACTAAAAAAACAATGCATTCATTAATGTTTTCACTAATCGTGTATACATACCCTGTAAACTGGCTCGTTCTTTATCATTTCGCTAAATCAGTCAGGATGATCTACGTAGCACGTAACTAACTAACTAGATCAAACTTGGGCCATACATGGAAAGAACTGCTAGAGTATAGCAGAGAAGGTAACTCGGAGCAGTACACAACGACGCGAAGAGAACTCACACGTTTATTCAAAGACAATAATTACACTGAAGTCACCGCAATTTATGATAGTACTCTGGAGATTACAAAAGGCGTGACACGGTTCTTAATAGGGTGTGTCAGGACCACGGACGGCAAAGCATGCTCTGCGACGTGCTCCCATTCTGGCCAGAAAATTGGTAAGGAGTTGTTGTGGTAGGGCGCTTAACAACTGTTGTGCGGCCGTTGGTGTGTATGGACGTGCTGCAGCTTGTCTCTCCAGCGCATCCCACACGTGACCGATGGCATTCACCTCGGGGGAACAGGCAGACCAGTCCATTTGCCGAACATCCTCTCGTTCCAAGACGTCTCTAACTGTGCTCTTCGATGCAACTGTGCGCATTTATCCATGAAAAAGAAGTAAAGTCCCGATGCACCCCTGTAAAGACGCACACAGGGGAAGAATACAGTGTCACAATAGTGTTTATCAGTTCCAAGATGTGGACGAATGGCTCTGAGCACTATGGGACTTAGCATCTGAGGTCATCAGTCCCCTAGAACTTAGAACTACTTAAACCTAACTAACCTAAGGACATCACACACATCCACGCCCGAGGCAGGATTCGAACCTGCGACCGTAGCGGTCGCGCGGTTCCAGACTGAAGCGCCTAGAGCCGCTCGGCCACACCGGCCGGTAGATGTGGACGTCAATATACCCGTGCAACATTACGCCTCCCCCCATCATAATATCTGGACCACCAAAACTATAATTTTCGACAATGTTCCTGTGCGTATTATGTGTTCCCCCCTCTCGCCATTTCAGAGTACGTCCAGCATCACCAATCAGACTGAATCTGCTCCCATCCGAGAAGAGCATGTGACGCCACTCCTCGCTCGTCCAGTCCCAGTGCTCTCGGAACCTTCACAAACGCTGCCGTTGATGTGCGAGAATCAAGTAGCAGAACGTTTTGGTCGTCGGGTAAGCAGCCCACCTCCATACAGTTGCCTTGACCCTGTGGAACGTCAGACTGTGTGCCTTGCAGGCCAGTTAAATGTTGTTGCAATTAAACCCACTGCTTGAGGTGGGTCCCTTCCTTCCTGTTGAGCGCTGTAGCAGCCATTTGCTGCTGTAATTGACCGTGATGGGCCTCCTCCTCTGCTACGGGCAGCCTGTGGTTCGAACGCTTCTCATGCTGGTGAAACAATGCTGTCAGCAGTATCAAATTCCTGGGCTACACTCGTCACACTTCGTCCTTATTTCAGTTTCCTGATGGTTCTTCCCCGTGTAAAGTGATCTAAATCTTGTCTTCGGAGCATGTTGGAATGAAGATCACCATCACAGCACACAGTTACAATTCCCTGATTGATGCATTGTCTTTCCCCGTTCCTTCAACTCTCCGTGCTGGAGGGGCCAGTCGCACTCGATGCTATAGTCACGTTCTCCGCACACCATGTGTCGCGCTACTTAGTGTGCACGACTAAGAGGCCTTCCGCGAACATTCTGTCGCACTTTCATTCATTTCCACAGAGTAGTTAATATGTTATGTTACTTTATCTATCTCATCCTCAAGTTTTGCAGAGCAGTGTATATGCGTAGTGTCTATAATGATAGCCTAAGGGCTAGTGGCTTGTGCATTAAGGCAGGTATTCCTGCGACACATTTTGGAAATAAATGCTTGAACAAATGGTTGAAATGGCTCTGAGCACTATGAGACTTAACATCGGAGGTCATCATTCCCCTAGAACTACTTAAGGCTAACTAACCTAAGGACATCACACACATCCATGCCCGAGGCAGGATTCGAATCTGCGACCGTACCGGTCGCGCGGTTCCAGACTGAAGCGCCTAGAACCGCTCGGCCACACCGGCCGGCAAATGCTTGAAACATCCTCGCAGGTTAACTGCACTTTGGAGAGAAGTGTTATTAGTGGGAACGGGAAATAGTCATTAAAATGCCTGCTTTTTGTTCCTGAAGTCGTATGGCCGAAGGACGTGAAATTAAAAGAATTTCGGGAGGCAGCCGACATCTCACGAAACTAAGGAGTAGAATGACAGCCATCGAAGGTGTAGGAGGCTCGTAATGAGCCCTACGGCATGGAACTGAGAAAAAGGTGTGTGTATTGATTCCGAGTGATCAGTACAGCTGTTCTGAAATATGGACAAGTTTGAAATTACTTGAAGCTGCATTCTCCATTGCAGACTTGGAATCAGTCACTTCCCAGGTTTGTGAGCACGTGCTCGGTAGGCTGAGAATCCTAAAATCAGATCCCGAAGCCATAGTTACCTGTGTGGTAGTGATGATAGAAGTGAAAACGAGGTGTGACTTTATTCCCTATTGGCTGTGTACTGTTACCCTCAAAAGCAGCCACGCACTATCCAGGGGTTCTGTATAAACTTTTAGCGGTACGCGTTTGTAGTCCAGCGGTCGGATCTCGAAATCTTCATCACAGAAGTTTCATTGTTTCAATGTGACAACTGTGACCATCTCTCACGCATCGAATCAAAGCTGGCTCCTCTCATACTGACTGCAGAGGATTAATCCAGATCCGCCAACAAACGGTTTCACTTAACTTTCCGGAGCAAGACTTTGCGCAGTTTGTCTCGCGCACAGCCCAGCGCAAGCAGTATTAGGATTCTGCCTGGCCGCGACCGTGCATGTGGTTACACGCGACCCTGCGGAAGCTCCAACGCACGGAATAAAGTAAGGTCTCACTCTGCCGCCGTACTTCCCACTGAGCGTGCCAGCAGACGCAAGGAACACGAAACACTTGGCGAGGAAACCGCGTTCCCAATGACGCCACGAGCGTCGTCATATACAGCAACGTCCACACGCTGGCTCTGCGAATCATGGCACTGTCGAAATTCTTTACGTTCTCTCAGCTGACGGAAAACGCAACTAACAGATCTTCGAGCTTCTGTAAAGCCCGGCGAGCAACACCACTTCTAAATACGATTACTAAGCCCATTGACACGTCTTTGATGCTCTTTGGCTCTTTTCCTTAGCGAGACTGCCGTGTTTTACTAAATTTGGTCTACACCTACACATATACTTCGCAAAATTATGCGTATAGGACGGACGATACTTTTTACCTACATTATCGATTTTCTGTCCTATTCCATTAGCGAATTCAGTGAGGGAGTAGTACGCTATCTGATCAGAAGTATCTGGACACAAATTAGAGGACATTAATATAGGCTGAGTCCAACCTCTGCCTTTATGAAGGACTGAACTCTGCTGGAGACACTTTCAATGAGATGTCTAAATGTGAGAAATGGCAGCCCATTCTTCCTCCAGAGCCGAGGTCGGAGAAGGTAGTGACGTTGGATGCTGGCGCCTGGAGTGAAGTCGAGTTCTAACTCATCCCGAAGGTGTTCCATTGGGTTCCGGTTGGGACATTGGGCAGGTCAGCCCATTTCAGGAATGTTATCGCCCACAAAATATTGCCTCTCAGGTGCTATTTTGTGACAGGGCTCATTGCAATGCTGGTGCAATCATTCATTGTCTCAGAACTGTTCCTCTGGTACACGCAGTACAAAATGCTGCAAATTGTGTTCATGTGCACCGCATTTCGTTTTCTTAAGCTCAATAAGGGGACCGCACCCTAACCACGAAAAATGACGGCAGGTAAACTTCTCCAAGCATTCATCAAACCCAGTGGCGGAGCATACTTCGTACTCATATTATTCATTTCCTGACCTGTTCCATTCGCGTGTTCATCGAGGAAAAAGATGGGTGTCTGTATACCTCCATACGCGCCTCAGGCGCTCTTATCTCATTTTCATGATCGCTAAGCTGTGTTGAAAATGGTTCAAATGGCTCTGAGCACTATGGGACTCAACTGCGGTGGTCATAAGTCCCCTAGAACTTAGAACTACTTAAACCTAACTAACCTAAGGACAGCACACAACACCCAGCCATCACGAGGCAGAGAAAATCCCTGACCGCGCCGGGAATCGAACCCGGGAACCCGGGCGTGGGAAGCGAGAACGCTACCGCACGACCACGAGATGCGGGCACTAAGCTGTGTGTTTGTACTGGTATCGGGGACGCAGAGCGTGAAACTCGGTGTTGGCACGTAACAAGTTACTCTGGAATAATTTCGAGCATGAGATCTCCATTCTAGCATCTATGGTGTTACTTGGTCTCTTTCATTAAACTCTAGCGTGTGCGTTAGCGATCCTGAATGCAGCAATGGATTTGTCCACTGTCACGAATGATGATGATGATGATGATGATGATGAAATGTGCGGACAAGACAAACACCCAGTCCCCGGGCAGAGAATATCCCCAACCCGGCCGGGAATCGAACCCGGGACCCCGTGATCCAGAGGCAGCGACGCTAGTCACTAGACCACGAGCTGCGGACGTTTTTCCTCGTTGCATCCCTTCCCAACATAGACTACATTTTCAAGCAACCTTTTGGATTAAGCATAAAAACTATACCGCTACTGTATTTTTCTTATGCCTTCAATATATTTTTGCAAGCATCACAGTTTTACGTCTATTGCCAGATAAGCGTTGCACGCCCGGTTGAAACTGCGTTGTGCACGTTCATCATAATACTCGGATTTTTCTAAAACGTTTCATTGCACAAGTAAAATGCGTCAACCTTATAGGTGTCTCCAGCAACGGGAATAGCTCAGATAGCAAAGAAAAGCCTAGCGAATGTTTTGTTATTGACGTTATGGAACAGTATCGATAATGAAACTTTCCTGGCAGATTAAAACCGTGTGCCGGACCGAGACTCGAACTCGGGACCTTTGCCTTTCGCGGGCAAGTGCTCTACAACTGATCTACCCAAGCACGACTGACGCCCCGTCCTCACAGCTTTACTTCTGCCAGTACCTCGTCTCCTACCTTCCAAACTTTCCAGAAGCTCTCCTGCGGACCTTGCAGAACTAGCATTCCTGAAAGAAAGGAGTTCGAGTCTCGGTCCAGCACACAGTTTTAATCTGCCAGGAAAGTTTCATATCAGCGCACACGCCGCTGCGGAGTGAAAATCTCATTCTGGAGTATCGATAATGTTTGTCAAATATAACGTTTCAACCTGATGGATGGACGGATTTGTATCCAAGAGGTAACACAACCAACATTCATAACAGAGTCATGTTCAGCGGTCAGTATTAGCAATAATTAGGGCTTGGTATGTGGTTGACAGAGTGCCCGTGGCGTGCTAGAGCAACATAAAACTGTATTCATCGTTTCAACGTGATACTTTCTGATAGAACTGAATACATCAAGACGAAAAACTGGGACATTACTTGTGCGTAGGCGATGAGCCGACAGGCCGACAAGGGCGATCGGAGACGTGTATTTATTATACCTCGCGGGACACAATGCAGGTTGCGCCACGTGTGTCGTGTTTCATAATGGTCGTGAACCAGTCAGTTCGTGCAGTGCCAATCGCAATCGACTCATTGCGGCAGAACATGCTTCAGTGGCTGTGAGGTTGCGGAATTTGTGCCCCACTTTGACTACCGTGGGACTCGGCACACAGATCCGGCCGAGCAAAGCCGTCGCTCGTTACGTGAAGCTGTCGTTTGCGCCACAGTCATTATTTCTACTTTAAAGGTGTTAAGCTTCGTAGTCGCCTGTATCTAGTTTATCTGTAGGAACTTTCCTTTAATTTCGCGTATGTCTGGTCCCGCTTTTCAGCACAGATTGCTACCCCGAATAACAAGTAAGGGTAGAACGAAAACTACTGGACTTCTAGGACGCTTCTGGATATGAATTTACCATTTGAAAATGGTCCCGTCGACGTCGAGGTAATTGGATAAGGAGTAATAACTGCGGTCGGAGAAGGACGAGGAAGAAGATAAAAAAAAAATGTTCAAATGTGTGTGAAATCTTATGGGACTTAACTGCTAAGGTCATCAGTCCCTAAGCTTACACACTACTTAACCTAAATTATCCTAAGGACAAACACACACATCCATGCCCGAGGGAGGACTCGAACCTCCGCCGGGATCAGCGGTACAGGAGGAAGAAGATCGCTCGTGTGCTTTTCAAAGGAAACATTCCGGAATGCACCTTAACAGATTAAGCAACACGGTGCAAAACCTATATCTGGATGATCGGGCGAGAATTCCAACCATCCCCCACCCATTGCGTTAACAGTGTATTTGAGAGTAAAAAAGGGAAAGTAAATTCTTTTGTAGAATTCCAACCATCCCCCACCCAATGCGTTAACAGTGTATTTGAGAGTAAAAAAGGGAATGTAAATTATTTTGTAGAATACAAAACTTAAAAAGTCTGTTTATGTTTTACATACCAGTTTAGCAAGATGATGATCATATGAAACAAAAGAAAAAATTTTGCGCTCGAATATTGTTATAAGTTCTACACATTGCATCGCTGTGTCTTTCACTGTGATGACGCCACATTTCATCAAGAATGTAAGTCCCTTGAAATTAGGACTGACACGAAGAAAATCAAAAGATTTTACAGTATTTACAGTCGACAAGTGGTAACAATGCACAAACACTTGCAAGTGTTAAAAAAAAGAAAGGAAATGGAAACTGTAAGTTTTTCATTTTATCTGCACTGCTGATTGACTTGAATCCTGAAAGGATAATGTACGAAATGAACTGTGAGTGGAAATTGGAAGTAAATGCGAGCTTGTTTTTATGACACTGCCGTTACGTCAGAAAATTATGAAAATGTACAGTCACTTTTAAAAAGAAGATGAAGTACGTATGGTCAATAATGTGACTTAGTATGAGCCGCGGGGATAAATATAGTACGAAAACTGAAGTACTTTAGCCATTTCGCCGGCCGCGGTGGCTGAGCGGTTCTAGGCGCTTCAGTCCGGAACCGTGCTGCTGCTACGCTCGCAGGTTCGAATCCTGCCTCGGGCATGGATGTGTGTGATGTCCTTAGTAAGTAGTTCTAAGTCTAGGGAACTGATGGCCTCAGATGTTAAGTCCCGTAGTGCTCAGAGCCATTTGAACCATTTTTTAGCCATTTCGGAAAATAAATCACGCAAGATAACCTAGCACATTTGTCGTGTTCACCTTTCTCTCTTCTTCCCGACAAGGTGACAGTGCAAGGATGCGTTGCATTTATAATTTTAAATCGTTCTGTCGGTAAGGTTTAAATTGTCCCCTGGTTTCTTAAATTAAAGCATAACTCTTCGCCGGCTGAGGTGGCCGAGCGGTTCTAGGCGCTTCAGCCTGGAACGCGCGACCGCTACGGTCGCAGGTTCGAATCCTGCCTCGGGCATGGATGTGTGTGATGACCTTAGGTTAGTTAGGTTTAAGTAGTTCTAATTTCTAGGGGACTGATGACCTCAGATGTTAAGTCCTATAGAGCTCAGAGCCATTTGAACCAACCACAACTCTTCGACAACCGTCACTGCGGTTTCTTCTCGAGAATTAACTTTTTTTTTTCTTTTTTTTTTTTTTTAACACAGATTAGGTCGAATTTCATGAGGGACTGCATGCTGACTTACCAGGCGAATGAATGTTCCATGACATCCTCGAGTTCAATTTTATTCAAACAGTTCCCACTGACCGATGATAACAGTTTGGTACCTACAAAAGACCATCTAGCAGTGGACGCCATCACTTTAAGAGTATCAGCATCTACGCTCCAATAAACCAGAGACGTCAAGGGCCTTCGACTTTATCATTGATTAAAATTTGCACAAGCAGATTTTAAACGCAAGTTCGTTTTCCCAATTACTCACTTGCAGGAGCAGGAACAAATCTCGTTCTCGTATGATATTTTGCTAGATGCTCAGAAAATAAGAATGACTTCTTTAACACTCTGTTAACAAAGAAGATACCGAAAGATTCAGATAGCGTAACCCAAACGCGTCAATTTTAAAGGACATAGCCAGTACAGGGATATACCAATCTTCATGTTACAGCGAAGCTTCAAGTGCTGTTCGAAGCTGCTACATGCAAGATAAATTACAGTTCGCAATTCGTACGTTGAGCATATGTGACCACACTACTTTGATTGTGAAATGTATTCTAGTCTCATTATTCTGATGACTTTTTTTTATTTTCACTTCTCTCAGTCTTCACAAGACCAGGTTTGCACAGACACACAAATTGATGAAGAAACGTATGGTCCTTGGTAATGTTTATACAGAAAAGTTATATGTTTATTTGCTCTATCAAGTTTAGTTCCTCCACTTCGCTAAAAGTGAGCCAATTCTCGAAGTGATGTCATTATAAAATGTTTTTGATACATTATTATGACTTTTATGCAAATGTCTGAATTCTGATGTATGAGTATGCTACCTGTTAAGGAACTAGAGCAAATTATTACAGTGTGGAAAGAAGCTGCTAGTGAAGATACCTTTATATTCTGTATCTTCAGCTTTATTAGAACAAATATGGTGAAATAATGCGAAAGATCGATGAAATACAGAATACTTTTACCATTTTATGCAAACATTCGACAACAACAATGTCGAATAGCGAGGTTGTGGAGGAAAGTACTTTAATACCCAAGCCCCGATGTAGGAGAAAATTCAGATAACCCACTAAGTTAACCACCGAGCGCGTTGCCGTTCCTAATGTTTTGCTACCTGAGTGCCTGTGATGTACGTCGAGCTAGACCCAGAATCAGGACAAGCAGTAGGCAGGCGGGGAGCAGACGACCGCCTATTTACGTGCGCTACCGTGTCCCCCTGCTTCCACACGCGGCCTGGAGAACACCGTTGTATTTTCGACGTCGTGCTCACGGGCTTTCCACGCCGGCCGCCATCTGTTTCCTGGGTGTTACACAGCCTCGAGTTTTCCGTCTGACGTGTCTAAACGATTTCCTGCAACAACTTCACTAGAGGTCTACATTACACGTGCTGATTTGAGTCATTCCGGAAATCCATAACAGCTGATATTTTTCTTGCGACTAATGTGTTTCATATTTCCATATACGAATATATCTGCCAAATGGATTCCAAAATTCCCGCTGGAGGTTCGAGTCCTCCCTCGGGCATGGGTGTGGGTGTTGTACTTAGCATAAGTTGTAATATTTTGTTATGTTTGTAAAATATTTAAAGTTTTGTATTTTTGCTCTGTATGTTTCATGTTTGGAGAGAGCAGCGCAACTCGCGGAAACGGCATCTTCACTGCCGGAACCAGAAAGAAAACTGCTGGCCACTAGACGTCGCGGGTCAACGGCCAAAGAGCAGCAGAAGATCCTGTGACCAGTTTGTTGTGTCGAACTCCAACATTGAAATAAATAAAAATTTGTAATTTTCCGTTGTAATGACGTCACAGTATGTTTAGTTCATGTTGTATTTTGTTCAGTTCTGTTTTGTAGAGTCTGATGTTCACATCTGTATGTAGCATATACGAAGACAATAAAACAGTGTATGCTCTAAAGCTTAAATATGTGTTCGAGAATTATTTATGAAGAGTTATACTGAGGAAGAATTATTTCTGAATTTTTCCAAGCTATTAATTTTCAGAAGAGTTTGATTTCGATTTTTTGAATCTTAAAGGTTTTACAGTCTGATTTTAATATGGGAAAAATAAGATAACTTGCAAGAATATAATTTCCAAGAAGAAACTTACGACATCTAAATTTCAAAAGTTTGTGCAAACCAGTTGGACTGAGTGACGTAATTTTGCACAAACGACTCAACTGAATGTGCTTTAATTGCAGCTTCGTTCAAGAATCTTTATAGAGAACTTTAAAAGAATTTTAATAATTTTTTTGAAGTGTTCTGTAAACGACGTTGGTGACGAAGTCTGCACATGGTCATATTTCAAACAAAAACCATTGAGTCACACGCGTCGCTACACTACACCGTAAAGTAGTGTGTAAGTCTAGGGGCCGATAACCTTAGCAGTTTGGTCCCTTAGGAATTCACACACATCGAAAATTCCATGGACCATTATCCAAGAATCCGGCCGCCGTTATCAAATCGGGACATGACTTAATTTTTTCTGGAGTGAATTTATTCAAATTTTAACTTACTATACGTTCTCTTCAAATCCTTCTTAATCGAAAGAAAGTGATTTCATAGAACAACAAGCCTCTCTTGACATCAGAGCCCACTCCGAAATTATGACTCGTTTTCATAGTCTGTCTTACATGTCGTTTCACTATTTTAGCGATTTGCCCTTTATATTTATGAAGCCTATAACAAATAACTATTAGCTTAAACAAACTCCTAACCCGGCATGGACATCATAGAAGAATGCTAGAGGGAAAATGGCCTTCTAAAATATGGCACTGGAGATCTCCATGACACAAATAAGGAGGATGACCGCGGCTACATTGGAAGGATGGAGCGAGGCATGCGACGCAGGACAGACGTACACAAAAGGAGGACTGCTACATAGAAGGAGATGGAAAGTTGGATGCAAGAGCAACTACATGATGCAGAAAACTCGCAGAAAGAAGAAGCAGAATAAATGTTAGAATTTCCAATGTAAGTTTGATATGTTTTATAGCTTTTATATTTAAAGATATGTCTTATACAGGGTGGTCATAAACAGTCTGAAAACATTGGAAGAGTGTTGGAGGTTAGGCTGCGCTGTGAAATAAACGTTAAGAAAAAAAATTCGATAAGTTGTATCGTTCCCGATTTGAAGTTAGCCAATCAGGCTGTTGCGCGCGCAGATTCAAGTGGCCCACCAGAGACGATGTAATCAAACGTGCTCGTCATTTTGTTTCCTAAAACCGAACTAGAGAGCGATACAAAAATTGGACACGGGACGGTGGTAAGGATCAAACCCGAGCCAAAGGCTGAACAGTCTCGTGCGCTGTGAGAACAACTGACACTAATTGTATCTGGCGGGTCGCTTGAATTTGCGCGCGCAACAACCTGATTGGTTATCTTCAATGCTCAATAACTCGGAAACGGGGCGACGTATCGAATATTGTCAAATGGTTCAAATGGCTCTGAGCACTATGGGAATTAACATCTGAGGTCATCAGTCCCCTAGAACTTAGAACTACTTAAACCTAACTAACCTAAGGACATCACACACATCCATGCCCGAGGCAGGATTCGAACCTGCGACCGTAGCAGTCGCACGGTTCTGGACTACAGCGCCTAGAACCGCATGGCCACCGCGGCCGGCCGAATATTGTCCTTAACAATTATTTCTCAGCACAGCCTACACTGCAACATACTTACAAGATGCACAGGATGCGCGCGTACAGCGGTACAGTAAGAGCAGGGGAAACAAAGCACTTTTAGTTATACGGATGTAATTGTCTGGTTGTTGTTATAAAGTTTATCTTGACATCGCGTGTAATGAACGTTTCGCTCAACAAATGCCGTCCCTGACCAATAGACACGAACCACTCACAAGAAAAATATGGAAAAAAAATTTTTTGGGTGTTTACGATTTTAACATAGTTTTTTCTCGTTCTTCCTGTTATAGCACGTATTGGTCCGATTATGTTCGCCACACATTCTCTTCATTATTCCCCGGCAAAGTGTTAACTTAAAACGAGGTACTAAGATGATCTGACGAAAATACTTGCTAAGTAATGGGATAAGGTCGCAAGAGGGGAAAATTATATTTTTAATTGTTTTGAAAAAAATCTATTACATGTTGAGCTTACGAGTTGCCACACAGATGCGTCCTCCAGCGAAGGGGAGAATGGGCGAGTGCTGGAGGTAGGAAAGCTGTAAGCCAGAAAACCCGGAGTCCACAACTGCTGTCGCCTTGACAAAAGAAGACTCGTTTAAAACTTTTTACAACGCCAGACGTTGCTTTGTGTTCGTCACTGACTCACGTAAGTCTGACTAATTGCCAAATACCAGCCGCGAAAGCCTGCACTATTTGATCACGCAATTTGTTTTATCGCGTCAGTTCAGGATAATAGATAATGATATTGAAGAATTTTTTTTAGAGGAAAGTCAGACAGTACGGTGCGCAGTTGCTATAAATGGCTTTTCAGAATATAGGCCTAATCAAAATATGATGACCAGAAACGCACTTTTTCCCAGTATGTCTTTTGTACTGGAACAGTTAGAGTATTCGGCAATATTCATGTTAAGCGGTTCTTTCGAGTCAGCTTATAAGAACTAAAAGTACACTACTGGCCATTAAAATTGCTACACCACGGAGATGACGTGCTACAGAAGCGAAATTTAACCGACAGGAAGAAGATGCTGTGATATGCAAATGATTAACTTTTCAGAATATTCACACAAGACTGGTGCCGGTGGCGACATCTACAACGTGCTGACACGAGGAAAGTTTCCAACCTGCCCTGGCCAGCACATTCTCCAGATCTCTGAGCAACTGCAAACGTCTGGTCAATGGTGGCCGAGCAACTGGCTCGTCACAATACGCCAGTCACTATTCTCCTTGGGCGAAATGCCGTTCATTCCAAGAAAAGAAAAGAAGGAGACGTTGATGCTTTTGTTTTGGAGATCAGCCCGGACGATTAGCGCGTCAGAATACTCATCGGCGACGGCCGGCTGCGCAGACGGCGACAGGGCAGGACAGGAGGAACTGGTTTGGCGGCGCGGCGGCCTTGCGCGGGCCCACGCGGGAGCGCAGACGGCCGGAATGCAGAACGGCTCATTCGAAAGGGAAATGACCAGCCAGCCGACGGTTCCCATTCACGCTGGGCGCCGGCCAGCGCTGTCGCCGCCCGTCTTCCCACCCCGGCGGTGCCAGCACCCAGCATACAACGCTCGGTACCTGGCACTCACAACCCAGCATTCAACACTTAGTACTCAGTAGCCAATACGGAGCACCCAAAACCGCGGCACCCAGCACCTAATCACCCGGTACACAAATACCCAGCACCCAACACCCAGAATCCAGCACCTAGCACCCAGCACGAAGCACCCAACACCCAACAACCGGTATGCTGAAACTTCCTGGCAGATTAAAACTGTGTGCCGGGCCGAGACTCGAACTCGGGACCTTTGCCTTTCGCGGGCAAGTGCTCTACCAACTGAGCTACCCAAGCACGACTCACGCCCCGTCCTCACACCTTTACTTCTGCCAGTACCTCGTCTCCTACCCTCCAAACTTTACAGAAGCTCTCCTGCGAACCTTGCAGGTCCCGAGTTCGAGTCTCGGCCCGGCACACTGTTTTAATCTGCCAGTAAGTTTCATATCAGCGCACGCTCCGCTGCAGAGTGAAAATCTCATTCTGGAAACATCCCCCAGGCTGTGGCTAAGCCATGTCTCCGCAATATCCTTTCTTTCAGGAGTGCTAGTTCTGCAAGGTTCGCAGGAGAGCTTCTGTAAAGTTTGGAAGGTAGGAGACGAGGTACTGGCAGAAGTAAATCTGTGAGGATGGGGCGTGAGTCGTGCTTGGGTAGCTCAGTTAGTAGAGCACTTGCCCGCGAAAGGCAAAGGTCCCGAGTTCGAGTCTCGGTCGGGCACACAGTTTTAATCTGCCAGGAAGTTTCATATCAGCGCACACTCCGCTGCAGAGTAAAAATCTCATTCTGGAACCGGTATGCTGCTCACAGTTCACCACGGCAGAGGATCGGACGGGCGCTGAGCAGTTGTCCTGGCCTTGGGGCGGGATCACATACTCTGTATAATCAAAAGCATGTGGGCACCTAAAATCGACATTAATACCATGTCTGCCCACTCTTCGCATTTAAGACGGCTTCAACTATGCTGGTGACACTTTCAATGCTGTGTCTGAATATATGCAGATGAACAGCAGCCCATTCTTTCTCAATAGTGAGAGTGGAAAATGTAGCGATTTTGACGGTGTAGGTTGGAACGAAGTTGAGTTCTAACTCATCCCAAATGTATTGCATTTGGTCCAAGTGGGGACTCTCCGTAAACCAGTCCACTCATCTACATCTACATTTATGCTCCGCAAGCCACCCAACGCTGTGTGGCGGAGCGCGCTTTACGTGCCACTGTCATTACCTCCCTTTCTTGTTTCAGTCGCGTATGGTTCGCGGGAAGAATGACTGCCGGAAAGACTCCGTGCGCGCTCGAATCTCTCTAATTTTACACTCGTGATCTCCTCGGGAGGTATAAGTAGGGGGAAGCAATATATTCGATACCTCATCCTGAAACGCACCCTCTCGAAACCTGGACAGCAAGCTACACCGCGATGCAATGCGCCTCTCTTGCAAAGTCTGCCACTTGAGTTTGCTAAACATCTCCGTAACGCTATCACGCTTACCGTATAACCCTGTGACGAAAAGCGCCGCTCTTCTTTGGATCTTCTCTATCTCCTTTGTCAACCCGACCTGGTACGGATTCCACACTGATGAGCAATACTCAAGTATAGGTTGAAGGAGTGTTTTGTAAGTCACCTCCTTTGTTGATGGACTACATTTTCAAAGGACTCTCCCAATGAATCTCAACCTGGTACCCGCCTTACCAACAATTAATTTTATATGATCATTCCATTTCAAATCGTTCTGTACGCATACTCCCAGATATTTTACAGAAGTAACTGCTACCAGTGTTTGTTCCGCTATCATATAATCATGCAATAAAGGATCCTTCTTTCTATGTATTCGCAATACATTACATCTGTCTATGTTAAGGGTCAGTTGCCACTCCCTGCACCAAGTGCCTATCCGCTGTAGATCTTCCTGCATTTCGCTGCAATTTTCTAATGTTGCAACTTCTCTGCATACTACAGCATCATCCGCGAAAAGCCGCATGGAACTTCCGACACTATCTACTAGGTCATTTATATATATTGTGAAAAGCAATGGTCCCATAACACTCCCCTGTGGCACGCCAGAGGTTACTTTAACGTCTGTAGACGTTTGTCCATTGAGAACACACACACACACACACACACACACACACACACACACGTAATCAAATCGATTACTCCGTAACAGCACAGGATTTGTCGTCTCCTCTTAGTCAAAGTGTAACGCTCTTTTCTCCCCAGTTCGATTCAGTAACTCTTCATCAGTCATCCTATCTACACATCTAATCTTCAGCTCCCTTCTGTAGTACAACATTTCAAAAAGCTTCTATTCTCTTCTCGTTTACACTGCTTATTGTTGACATTTAACTTCCACGTAAGGTTATACTCTCGTCTGTTGCTTCCTGAAAAGACTTCCTACCACTATTATGAGACGTTACCAAATTTCTCTTTTCCTGAAACGCTTTTGTTACTCTTGCCTGTCTGCATTATAAAACTCTCTACTTCGCCTACCGGCAGTTACCTCGCAGCTTAAATAGCATAACTCATCTGCTACTTTTAGCGGCTCATTTCCTGATCTAATTGCCTCTCTCAACAGCTGACTTAGTTTTGGTAGACTCAGTTACGCTTGTTTTACTTTTATTGAAGTTCATCTCATATCCTCTTTTCGACACACTATCCATTTCTACTGCTCTAAGTCCTTTTTTGCCTCTGACTGATTACGATGTCATCAGCAAACCTTAGTTTTTATTTTTTCTCTCCGAACTTTGTTACTCTTTCCGAAGTTACCTTTCGTTTACTTAACGCACAATGCACAATGCACAGATTGAATAACGCGGTGGATAGGCTCGTTACAACCCTGTCTCACTCCCTTTCCAAATGCTGCTTTTCTTTCATGTCTTTCGACTTTTACAGCCGCAGTCTGATAGATATGCATATGTTTTCCCGGCCGGTGTTGATCTCATTAAAAGCGTTGTGAGTGTATTGAAGCGTTATCTTACGAAGTGCGAAAGTGTAGCCTACGTACGTTACGGTCGAGCTGCAGCGGCTTTCCTCGGCGCAAAGTCCAATCGGTCGAAATTTCGGTACAATTTATTATTTCACAAGATAACGCGGCAGTGCACAATTGTGATGAAACTGTCATCTTGTTATTGTACAAGTTCTGAATAACCTTTTGCTCCGTTAAATATTTCAAAGAGTATAGTCCAGTCAACATCGTAAAAAGTTCTCTCTGCATCTACTAATGCTATAAATATAGAGTTTCCTTTCTTTAGGCTACCTGTTAAGAAGATGCATTGTTGTCGTGGAGTTACTGACTGTTTCCCTACGTCTCACCATTCGAGCGTTCGAATGGCCGCTGTAACAACGCCGGTTCTTGACCAGTTCTAATGACCTCGAAGCGGGCACCGTAACAAACGCACGATAACTAACTTCGCTCTCCAAATTCCAGTTTCCTCCGCGTTTTTAAGAGGCTCGTATAGAGAGAGAAAAACTTGGCGGAACGCAAATAACAGTCTCCTCGCCGGGACATAATTTCACGCGGAATTATCGGCTCCTTTCGTCGCCCACCGGCGCGGCGACGATACTGACCTCCGAGTCGTTCGCCTTTATGCCGCTCGCAGCCGATGCCATTCACCTTGGACGTCCTTAAATAGGAACGGGTGCCGTTAAGCGAGTGGAACGCTCCTTCCAACTGGCGCTCCCGGACCCTCCCTGGAACGCGAATTCCAGCAGCGCCTGCCGTCGCTTCCACGTACCCGCTGACTTTACTTCCTTTCCCGCGTAGCTGGTTAGCATTCTAGAGCAAGGCACGTTGCCCCAGCGCTCATTTGCAAACAGCTCTCAGATTCGCCTTTCAATAAAAGCTCAACGTATGACAAATTCTTTCGTCTTCCGAGCACCCGTGCTGTCGGCCGGAATCCACACACTCTCAAGGGATGTGGGGCGTGCAACACAAATTACGCGCCTGCCAACGGAAGACAGCAAAACGAAAGCTGAAATTTTAAATTTAGCATTTGAGAAATCTTTCACGCAGGAGGATCGTACAAACATACCGTCGTTTGAGTCTCGTACAGATTCCCGTATGGAGGACACAGTGATAGACATCACTGGGGTTGTGAAGCAGCTGAATGGGTTGAAAATAAATAATTCGCCAGGTCCTGATGGGATTCCAGTTCGGTTTTACGGAGAGTACTCTACTGCATTGGCTCCTTACTTAGCTTGCATTTATCGCGAATCTCTTGCCCAAAGTAAAGTCCCGAGCGACTGGAAAAAAGCGCAGGTGACGCCTGTATATAAGAATGGTAGAAGGACGGATCCTCTAAATTACAGACCAATATCCTTAACATCGGTTTGTTGCAGGATTCTCGAACATATTCTCAGTTCGAATATAATGAATTTCCTTGAGACAGAGGAGTTGCTGTCCATGCCTCAGCACGGCTTTAGAAAGCATTTATCCTGCGAAACGCAACTCGCCCTTTTTTCACATGATATCTTGCGAACCTTGGATGAAGGGTATCAGACGAATGCCATATTCCTTGACTTCCGGAAAGCGCTTGACTCGGCGCCCCACTGCAGACTCCTAACTAAGGTACGAGCATATAGGATTGGTTCCCAAGTATGTGAATGACTCGAAGACTTCTTAACTAATAGAACCCAGTACATTGTCCTCGATGGTGAGTGTTCATCGGAGGTGAGTGTATCATCTGGAGAGCCCCAGGGAAGTGTGGTAGGTCCGCTGTTGTTTTCTATTTACATAAATGATCTTCTGGATAGTGTGAATAGCAATGTGCGGCTGTTTGCTGAAGATGCTGTGGTGTACGGGAAGGTGTCGGCGTTGAGTGACTGTAGGAGGATACAAGATGACTTGGACAGGATTTGTGATTGGTGTAAAAAATGGCAGCTAACTCTAAATATAGATAAATGTAAATTAATGCAGATGAATAGGAAAAATAATCCTGTAATGTTTGAATACTTCATTAGTAGTGTAGCGCTTGACACAGTCACGTCGATTAAATATTTGGGCGTAACATTGCAGAGCGATATGAAGTGGGACAAGCATGTAATGGCAGTTGTGGGGAAGGCGGATAGTCGTCTTCGTTTCATTGGTAGAATTTTAGGAATATGTGCTTCATCTGTAAAGGAGACCACTTATAAAACACTAATACGACCTATTCTTGAGTACTGCTCGAGCGTTTGAGATCCCCATCAGGTCGGATTGAGGGAGGACATCGAAGCAATTTAGAGGCCGGTTGCTAGATTTGTTACTGGCAGGTTCGATCATCACGCGAGTGTTACGGAAATGCTTCAGAAACTAGAGGAAAGGAGGCGTTCTTTTCGTGGTCGCTACTGAGGAAATTTAGAGAACCAGCATTTGAGGCTGACTGCACTACAATTTTACTGCCGCCAACTTACATTTCGCGGAAAGACCACAAAGATAAGATAAGAGAGATTAGGGCTCGTACAGAGGCATATAGGCAGTAATTTTTCCCTCGTTCTGTTTGGGAGTGGAACAGGGAGAGAAGATGCTAGTTGTGGTACGAGATACCCTCCGCCACGTACCGTATGGTGGATTGCGGAGTATGTATGTAGGTGTAGACGTAGACATACACTGCCTGCACCAGGTGATAATAAGTGCATACTGAGGATTGTAGTGCTGCTGATTCATTTGTCAAGGTCATCACAGCGATGTTTTTACGAGGGCAGTTCAATAAGTAATGCAACACATTTTTTTTTCTGAAACAGGGGTTGTTTTATTCAGCATTGAAATACACCTGGTTATTCCCCAATCTTTCAGCTACACAACACTATTTTTCAACGTAATCTCCATTCAATGCTACGGCCTTACGCCACCTTGAAATGAGAGCCTGTATGCTTGCACGGTACCATTCCACTGGTCGATGTCGGAGCCAACGTCGTACTGCATCAATAACTTCTTCATCATCCGCGTAGTGCGTCCCACGGATTGCGTCCTTCATTGGGCCAAACATATGGAAATCCGACGGTGCGAGATCGGGGCTGTAGGGTGCATGAGGAAGAACAGTCCACTGAAGTTTTGTGAGCTCCTCTCGGGTGCGAAGACTTGTGTGAGGTCTTGCGTTGTCATGAAGAAGGAGAAGTTCGTTCTGATTTTTGTGCCTACGAACACGCTGAAGTCGTTTCTTCAATTTCTGAAGAGTAGCACAATACACTTCAGAGTTGATCGTTTGACCATGGGGAAGGACATCGAACAGAATAACCCCTTCAGCGTCCCAGAAGACTGTAACCATGACTTTACCGGCTGAGGGTATGACTTTAAACTTTTTCTTGGTAGGGGAGTGGGTGTGGCGCCACTCCATTGATTGCCGTTTTGTTTCAGGTTCGAAGTGATGAACCCATGTTTCATCGCCTGTAACAATCTTTGACAAGAAATTGTCACCCTCAGCCACATGACGAGGAAGCAATTCCGCACAGATGGTTCTCCTTTGCTCTTTATGGTGTTCGGTTAGACAACGAGGGACCCAGCGGGAACAAACCTTTGAATATCCCAACTGGTGAACAATTGTGACAGCACTACCAACAGAGATGTCAAGTTGAGCACTGAGTTGTTTGATGGTGATCTGTCGATCATCTCGAACGAGTGTGTTCGCACGCTCCGCCATTGCAGGAGTCACAGCTGTGCACGGCCGGCCCGCACGCGGGAGATCAGACAGTCTTGCTTGACCTTGCGGCGATGATGACACACGCTTTGCCCAACGACTCACCGTGCTTTTGTCCACTGCCAGATCACCGTAGACATTCTGCAAGCGCCTATGAATATCTGAGATGCCCTCGTTTTCCGCCAAAAGAAACTCGATCACTGCCCGTTGTTTGCAACGCACATCCGTTACAGACGCCATTTTAACAGCTCCGTACAGCGCTGCCACCTGTCGGAAGTCAATGAAACTATACGAGACGAAGCGGGAATGTTTGAAAATATTCCACAAGAAATTTCCGGTTTTTTCAACCAAAATTGGCCGAGAAAAAAAATGTGTTGCATTACTTATTGAACTGCCCTCGTAGATCAGCAGGCAGTAACTGTGAACAATGCAAGTTTCATTCGAGGGTACAATAATGCGCTATCGACGCGTACGTACTTCTGATGAACAGCGTCAGCCATTCGGGCGGGGTCGCATTGTGGGCCTACGGGAAGCTGGATGAACGTGTCGACGGATTGCTGCACATGTCGGGCACATAGCATCCGAGGTGCATTGCTTCTTTCAAGACTTCTTCTTCTTCTTCGGTTATCAACCCACAGGTTGGTTGGCAGCAGCACGCCATTCCGTTCTTTTGTCAACTTTCTTCTTCATATCTGCATAGGTCTGGCACCCGATGTCATTTATTACTTGTTGAATGTAGCTTAATCTAGGTCGTCCTCGGCGAGTTCTTCCTTCAATGATTCCTTCTAATATTCTCTTAATGAAATTGTTATGCCGTAAAATGTGACCTATGAAGGTTATTCTTCTTTTCTGTATATTTCGCCAAAGAGATCTGTTTTCTTTCACTCTTCTGAGGACATCTTCGTTTGTAGCCTTGTCTCGCCAGCTGATTTTTTCCATTCTCCGGTAGCACCACATTTCGAATGCCTCTAATCTTCTCTTTTCTTCTTTTCCACTAGTCCAAGTTTCACATCCGTAAAGGGCTGTACTCCACACATAGGTTTTCATGACTCTCTTTCTTACGTCTAAACTAACATTTCTACTCGTCAGTAAGTTTCTTTTTCCATTGAATGCTATTTTGGCAAGTTGTATTCTGTTTTTAATGTCACTTTTGCTCCTTCCATCTGCTGTTATTTTGCTACCTAAGTAGTTAAATTCTGTAACCTGCCCTAGTTTCTCTCCCTTTATTGTTATTCGTATGGGTTCATTGTAGTTCAGGGCGCCACTCACCATCACTTTAGTCTTTTTCTTATTTATTTTCATTCCATACTGTTCTTTTAAGGTGTTTTCCATTTCATTGAGTGCGGCTTCTAAATCTTCTTTCCTTTCTGTAATTATGGCGATATCATCTGCATATCGCAACATATCTATTTTCATTCCGTTAAGTTTTATTCCTACTTCAATATTCTCTCTTAATTTGTCTATTGCTTCTTGGATATATGCGTTGAAAATTACTGGAGATAGTGGGCATCCCTGTCTCACTCCTTTCCTTATTCTTGCTGTTTCTTCTTTGTTTTCCTTCTTAACTAAGGCTGTTTCATTTTGGTATATTTTAAAGATTATCCTTCTATCATTATATTTCAGACCAGCCTTCTTCAGAATTCTAAACATTTCTGGCCATACAACATTGTCAAATGCCTTTTCGAGGTCTACGAAGGCTATAAATACTTGTTTGTTTTTGGAAATTTGTTTCTCAATTATTAGTCTTAAAGATAAGATTGCTTCCCTCGTCCCTACACCGCTTCTAAAACCGAATTGGTCTTCACTTAGAGTGCTATTCAATTGGTTTTCAACTCTTTTCAAAATTATTCTTATTAGAATTTTTGATGCGTGTGAAAGAAGACTGAGTGTTCGATGGTTTTCACAGTCCATAGTAGATGCTTTCTTAGGTATGGGGAATATGATGCATTTCTGATAGTCTTCAGGAACTTCACCTGTTTTGTATATTTTCTGTATGAGTTGCAGTAATGTAGCTTTCATTTTGTCTCCTGATTTCTTAATTAGTTCAGAAGGTATATCATCAACACCTGCCGCTTTCTTATCTGGTAGTTCTTTTAGTGCTTTTTCAAATTCATCTTTCAGAATTGTGTCCCCTAGTTCTTCTTTCTCTACTTCTTCGCTTAATTCTATCATATTATCTGTTAGAGGGTCTCCTTGATATAGCTCTTCAATGTATTCTTGCCATCTCTTCAGCGTGTCATATCCAAATAGTACCTTGCCCTCTTTGTTCTTTATAGTTCCTGAAGATTTTACTTTCCGTTTAGCAAAGTTTTGTTTTATTGTTCTGTAGGCCAAGTCAGTTTTTCCTTTAACCATGTTTTCCTCCACCTCTTTACAAATGCTGTTGAGGTAATTTTCTTTTGCTTTCCTAGATTCTCTGTTTATTTGGTTTCTAAGCTTTCTATATTTGTTTTCGCTTTGCTCGTCAGAGGCATTTTTGTATAGTCTTCTTTCTTCCATTAGACAAATTATTTCAGGTGTTATCCACTCTTTCCTGTTTACAGGTTTGGCTTTCCCAATAAATTCTTCTGCTGCTTTATGTATGCCTTCTTTGATTTGTTTCCACTCCTCGTTAGTACTCCCGGGAATAATGTTTGATGCCATCTCATCAGTTTTCCGTGCATAAGGGATCACTAGTTCTTCAGACTTTAGGTTATCTCTGTTCCATACTTTGTTCGTTTTTCTCTCTAATCGCTTGAGTTTGAGTAAGCATTTCATCATTACAAGGTTGTGATCACTATTAATATCCGCAGACGGGTAGCTTCTGCAATCCTTGATTTGGTTTTTAAAACGCGATTTTACTAATATATAGTCGATTTGGTGTCTTCTAGTATCTCCTGGGGCTTTCCACGTGTACCTTCTTCTTTTATGGTGGTTGAAAAGGGAGTTCGCTATGACCAACTTGTTTTTGGCACAAAATTCAATTAGCCGGCTTCCTCTTTCGTTTCTATCTCCTAGACCATATTTCCCTACAATTCCGTCAACTTTCTCTTCTCCAACACTAGCATTCCAATCTCCCATTATAATTAAGTTCTCTTCACCTTTAACATAATTTATAACTTTGTTGATGTCTTCATACACTGTTTCTATTACATCGTCTTCTTCTGCCGATGTCGGCATATAGACTTGTACTATTACCGTGTTCTTTGGTTTGGTTCCAATTTTGACTAGTATTATCCTAGAGTTAAATTGCACATATCCTGTGACTAGATTCCCGAGTTTTCCTTTTAGAATTATTCCAACTCCACCGATTCCAGTTGTTCCTTGGTTAGTACCTGTATGAATGATACGATAATTTCCTGATCTGAAGTCTCCTGGTTCAGGCCATCGCATCTCAGATATTCCTATTATGTCTGTTCCCATTCTGTCCATCTCTAGTTTGAGGTTCTCTAATTTCCCGCATTGGAGGAGTGTTCTTACATTCCATGTTGCTATTTTTAGTGTATTCTTCAACTTTGCCTGACCTTCCATTCCATTCAAGACTAGTCTGCGAAAAATTCCCGCACCTGTGCACCACATTCTGAACGTCCACGCCGTAAGGACGCAAGTCAAGATCGACGCAGTGTGTGAGCAGCGGTGGCCGACCGAATGTCATGCGGGGGCGCAATCCGGGCACGTGTTGCACGAGCTGTGCCATCAGGAACCGTTGGAACAATCCACTTACACGCATGCCACTGCCCTGGCTACTATGGCACCACGACGCCATTGTGATGTCGTGAAAGAGTTGACAGAGAGTGTGATGAGGCTCTGTTGTCTTCAGTGATGAGAGTTTGTTATGTCCGTATGTGACTGATGGGCGCACATGTGTATGGTGTAGTCCTGTGACCTGTCTATTCCGCACTGCAGTTGCCTGCGACACACAGGTCCCACCCCAGGATTCAGTGTGTGTGTGTGTGTGTGTGTGTGTGTGTGTGTGTGTGCCCGCTACATTGCAGAGGCTGTTATCCAGATGCTGCAACTTTTTCTTCAACAGGAAAGTGACGTGCTTTTTCAGTAGGACAATGCACGTCCACACAGCGCTGCTCTTATGTAACGTGCTCCTTGTGGTGTACAGCAACTGCCCTAGCCAGTAAGATCACCAGATCTCTCACCGACTGAATACACGCTGGACATGACGAGGCGAGAACTCACTCGTCCTCCAGTGCCTGCAAGAACCATTGCCAAGTAGCAACAAAAGGTGGAAGTTGATTGGAATACTCTATGGCAGGATGATGATCGTTTGCAAGCGACAAAACACACGCCTACGGTGCCGCCAAATAGGGGTAAACTGTGTACTGACATGACTAGGCGTTCTTTACTTTCACATAAGTGAATCATTTGCTTTGAATTCGTTATCATATACTCCTAACACGATGAGCTACCACCGCGCGGTGTGGCCGCGCGGTCTCAGGCGCCATGTCACGGATTGCGCGGCCCCTCCACCGGAGGTTCGAGTCCTACCTCGGGCATGTGCGTGCGTTGTTCTTAGCATAACTTAGTTTAAGTAATGTGTAAGTCTAGAGACCGATGACCGCAGTAGTTTGGTCCCTTAGGCATTCACACACATTTGAACATTTTGATGAACTACCTCTCATTCCACTTGTGAATAAAATGACCTTGTGCTTGAGGATGTTGCACTTTTTTCCGTCAGTGTATTTCTCCTAATCGAGCTCGGATCATTTACCGTCAATGCTTCACTCATGACCGAGTCTTAATAACAGTCGACAGCCTGTCTTTGAACCGCGAAACAAATGTAAACTTGCTAGTGCTTCAAAACGAATAACTACTCCTTTTTAGCTCACTGCGTTCTGAAAGACTCTCCACAAAGACAAATAGAGATAAGACAATGGCATAAATCATTCAAAAACATCACGCTTCAGGTCTTTTGTATAAATGGGCGCCGGCCGCTAGGGCCGATCGGTTCTAGGCGCTTCAGTTCGGAACCGCGCGACCGCTACGGTCGCAGGTTCGAATCCTCCCTCGGGCATCGATGTGTGTGATATCCTTAGGTTACTTAGGTTTAAGTAGATCTAAGTTCTAGGAGACTCATGACCTCAGATGTTAAGTCCCATAGTGCTCAGAGCCATATGAACCATTTATACACGGGCCCACAGCTTCAGGGAAGTCATAACAGTGTAAATAAGACTGTAAATCGATGAAAAAGTTTGTTAATGAAACTCGTATCAACTACGAAAATGTCAGCTCTACTGAAAGGAAAAAAATAGACTTGCATGTTATGTGGCACTTGGAAAGAAAACGAGAGACAAACGGTAAAGCAAAAATGCGGATTCATAATGCCTTCTAAGCATCGTTTAATGTGTTTACATTTTTATATTTTTTCGAGTAAATAAACGTTAATGTTTTGAAATGTTTGGTCGTCCAGTTCCCAGCCCTGTGGAGAATCTAGCTTGCACCGTCTGTGCACAAAGTTTCGAATGTATGAGCGATGTCAGCGCAGTAACTACGGTCAAAGCTCGAAGTAACAGCTGTAAACAACAGATGTGCATTGGTTCTGCGAGTTGTTTCAAAAATTAAAATGAAGCAACATCTGTAAATCAAGTGTTCAAAACATTTCCCAGAATGTTTCAAGCTGAGAAAAGTATGTGCAAAGTTTTACCCACACACGTTGACTCCCAAACAAAAATTACGGTCCGAGGACGCTTGCCGCATCTTGACTGAAATGCAAAACGAGGTCAGTTCTTTCGTAAAAAAAAATCAACACGGGTGACGAGACTTGATGTCGTCAACACGAACGTACCATAAAAAGACAGAGTGCAGAAATTCACTTACATCCAAACCAGCGTGTCACACGAGTTGAACAATAACCCAAAGATGGACTTTGCTGACAGTTTCACGTGATTGTGTGAACGATAAGTGCGTTGCATTGAAGTGTCGGGAGATAATATAGAACACCAGATGCATCAAAACCACCGTCTCAACTTCTCTCTGATTTTCAATTAATCGGGATTTTTTTGATTGACAGAATGTAACCTTCGTTATAGACATACAGTACAGAATTTTTGCTTTGGTCATTAATAAACTCTATCATAATTTTTTGAACGTAACAGTCTAGAGCAGTTTTTATTTAACTGGTATTGCGAATTTCGTTATATTTAGGTCACACTCAGATTTAAAACCAAAATACAGTATGAAAGTTGCTACCACTGGTGTGCGTCATGATAAGGAATTTTTAAATCTGAGGATCGACAAAGACGGCCAGTTAAATAAATATGCAGTACAGACTGTTTGAGTCATAAAATGATAAAACTAGATCGCTGCTATTCCGCGCGGCGCCGACCGGTGTGGCCGAGCGGTTCTAGGCGCTTCAGTCTGGAACCGCGCGACCGCTACGACCGCAGGTTCGAATCCTGCCTAGGGCATTGATGTGTGTGGTGTCGTTAGGTTAGTTAGGATTAAGTAGTTCTAAGTTCTAGGGGACTGATGACATCATATGTTAAGTCCGATAGTGCTCAGACCCATTTGAACCATTTTTTATCCCGCGCGGCAAAATGCCACCTCTCTGTCATCATCACTAGTTCCTTAGTTGTGTTACTATACTGTGAGTCTTTCTGAGAAGGGCGGCCCCTCATACCCTCACTTTCACCGTTCAGGTGCGAAACTGCACAACAGACAGCACTCAGAACGGGCGCAACTTTGGCGCCGAAGTGAGAACAAAACCGACCACCCGTGACAGACAACGCTCGGTACAGGAATAATACACCAGGGCCGCTGTGGCGAACTCACTTGTCGCGAGTGGTCCACTGCAACAGGAAAGCCACTCCTGCTGAGGCTTTCATGCGTGCGCCTCAGTAGAGGCACCAGAGCAGAGGCTTGTTCGGTCAGCGGCCTGGGCCCTGCGGTCGCCCCAGATCACGTGTCGCACCGAAGTCACGTGGGTGACCCGGGCCTGTGTCTCCCGCTCCGCTGTTCCTACACTTCACCGACACCCGTGAGCACTCCAGAAGAAAAAAATGGTAACCCTCTGGAGGCATCACGCTAATACCTATAAACACAGCCTGCAGCACTGAAAATGACAAAAATGGTTCAAATGTCTCTGAGCACTATGGGACTTAACATCTGAGATCATCAGTCCCCTAGAACTTAGAACTACTTAAACCTAACTAACCTAAAGACATCACACACATCCATGCCCGAGGGTGGATTCGAACCTGCGACTGTAGCGGTCGCGCGGTTCCGGACTGAAGCGCCTAGAACTGCTCGGCCACCAACGGCCGGCTTGAAAATGACACTCAGTTCCGCGACGGAGATAATTCGCGAGGTTCTTCAGTAAGGCACTCATTGGCGATGATAACCGGTAGATTTACGCAACTGCGGGGATATTTATTGCTGTATTTCACCCGCCATTCCACATAGTCCTAGACAATTCGTATGGACGCTAAGATCGTATAATCAAGCTGATCAGTCGAGGCGAAAAGGGAATCTGAACGTTCGTCAAACCAATGTAGCATCAGGAGGCGGAACGAGCCATCAGGAGGTGAAAATTGTGGTAGGGAAGGCAGGTGGTAGACTTCGATTTATTGGGAGAATTTCAGGAATTCATTTGTAAAGCAGACCGCATATAGCGACCTATTCTCGAGTACTGCTCGAGTGCTTGGGATCCGTAGCAGGTCGCACTGTAGAAAGACATCATAGTAATTCAGAGGCAGGCGGCTAGATTTGTTACCGGTAGGTTCGACCAATATTTAAGTGTTACGGAGATGCTTCGCGAACTCAAATGGGAATCCTTGGAGGGAAGGCGACGTTCTTTTCAAGAAACACTATTGAAAACATTTTGAGAACTGGCATTTGAAGCTGAATGCCGAACGATTGCAGTGCCGCCAACAAGCGCGCGTAAGGGCCACGAAGATAAGATTCGAGAAATTAGCGCTCATACAGAGGCGTACAGACAGTCGTTCTTCCCTCGGTCTATTTGCGAGTGGAACAGCGGTGAGAATGACAAGTAGTTGTACAGAGTACTCTCAATCAAGCACCGTACGTACGGTGGATTGCAGAGTATCTCTGTAGATGTAGATATGGAGTGTCTCGTGACTGCTCGTGATCTCTATAACGCAAAACTGATCCGAGTGGTAAGCAGATCTGTGTCTGTCTGCTGGCTAGTCAGCATTGTACGGGACTGTAGGGAAATGCAGGGTGACTTACAGTTTCTATTTGGTGTGATGAATGACTGCTTGCTCTAAATGTAGATAACGTACGTTAATGTAGATGAGTAGGAAAAGCACTCTTGTAACCTGCGAATAGAGTAGTAGTGGTGTGCTGTGTGACACAGTCAGTTCGACTAAATATGCAGGCGTAACTTTGCAAAGCGATGTGAAGTGGAAAGAAAACATAAGGTCGTTTGTGGCGAAGGCGAATGGTGGACTTCAGTTTATTGTTAGATTTCTAAGGAAGTGTAGCTCATCTGTACAGATCACAAATGCGACCCATTCTCGAGCACCGCTCCTGTGTTTGGATCCCCTCTAGCGCAGATTAAAGGACGACATCGAAGCTATTCAGAGGTACTGTTGGATTTGTAACCGGTACGCTCAATCAACGTGCGAATATTGTGGAGATGCCTCGGGAACTCAAATGACAAACGCTGGAGAGAAGACGTTCTTTTCACAAAACGCTGTTGAGAAAATTTAGAGATGGCATTTGTGGCTGGCTGCAGAAAGATTCTACTGCCGCCAACGTACATTATACGTGAGGACGACGAAGACAAGAGAAGAAAAATTAGTGCTCGTACGGATATACATAGATCGATTTTTTCCTCGCTCTATTTGCGAGCCGGCCGCTGTGACCGAGCGGTTCTAGGCGCTTCAGTCCGGAACGGCGCTGCTGCTACGGTCGCAGGTTCGACTCCTGCCTCGGGGATGGATGTGAATGATGTCCTTAGGTTAGTTAGGTTTAGGTAGTTCTAAGTTCTAGGGGACTGATGACCTCAGATATTAAGTCCCATAGTGCTTAGAGTCATTTGAACCATTTTTTCTATTTGCGAGTGGAACAGGAAAGGGAATGACGTACTGGTACGAGGTACACTTCATCAGGCACCATTCGGTGGCTTGCGGCTAATGTATGCAGATGTACAATAGATGTAAGCGTGCAGCCGTTTGAACACAGCTGTTCTCATTTTGGCACAGGGAACTCAGCACATCATTATCATCATGAAACTTTTAAAAAAATGGCAATACGTTGTCATCGAAAATGTTGCAATTAACATCATGGTTAAAGACGATGGTAACCCGAAATGTGCGCCCAAACCACGGTTCGAAAATCACCTCCAAAGAATCACAGAACCACCTCTCTCCTGAACTACATTCCCCACACGTTGCAAGCTAGGGCCTCGTCGACTCTCGGTGCAGTCGACGACTTGAATCATTTGAAAGAAAGAAAAAAAACAACGCAAAATCGTGGCTCGACAGATCACACAACACGCCTCTAATAGCAGTTGTCCAGTTTCTGACGTGCAACTTCATTCGCGGCTGTGAGGATAGGCCTATTGCGAGGTACTTGATTTATTGCTATTACCGTCCCCCCCCCCCTTCCCCCACACACACATACCTTCGTATACACATACCTACGTAGCAGACTGACTAATCTCTCACACCAGTGTTTATTTAAGCTGTTTGTTTTTACAAACTGTAAAATTAGGCCGATTTTATCTGCTAGTTAATCTCCTTTTCCGACTGCTAACGATCAATATGCATACACAGCAATTCAGCAAATTACGGACAATGCCGTAAATGCGCCAGTATAATTACCGGTGAATTTTAGTATTCTGCTTCATTTATGCTGCAAATTAATTTGTCGGCCCGGGGAACAACCGATGGCATTCGTGGAACTGTGACCACATTCACGATCCCAATTAAAATGGCAGCTGCGCGCGACTCCGTTTGCTCGATAGCAGACACTTCGACATTAATAACGTACTGCTTGGCTCGTATTTTAAAAATTTACAGTCTGTGAGTGTGAAAATATTCAGCGTTTTCTTTAGCACAAATTATAGGACAAGGTGTGCTGAAGAAAACTGAGATCGTGGTCCTAATCTTGGAAATAAACCCCAAATAAATGTGACGAAAACTCGGAGGCTGACAGAAGAACATTTCCACGCTAGCCACTATCACAAAAGAAATATTTTCATTTTGTAAGTCACCTTTACCTCCAATCACAATGTTGCATTTATGGGATAATAATCTCAACTGATTACTACTTACGTATCGCCGGCCGGAGTGGCCGAGCGGTTAAAGGCGCTACAGTCTGAAACTGCACAACCGCTACGGTCACAGGTTCGAATCCTGCCTCGGGCATGGATGTGAGTGATGTCCTTAGGTTAGTTAGGTTTAAGTAGTTCTAAGTTCTAGGGGACTTATGACCACAGCAGTTGAGTCCCATAGTGCTCAGAGCCATTTGAACTTACGTAACACCAATTTCCTAGCGCTTAAATCAGATGGCAAAAATCGCCTTATCAAGAAAAGTTATGAATAAGCATAGCTTGCAGGCAAAGAAATAGTTTACAAAACACTTATGTGATCGACCACTGAAAACTGTTCGATCAAATGTGCTCTGGGTCTAGGCTCCCTGCTAAGCAGTTGAAGATTCCGAGAAGATCTGTGTGATTCGTGAAACTTTTTTTGGTTAGTGTTACAAACAAACATTAATGGCAGTGTTGAGGGGCACTACAAAGTTCAGGAAAGAAGTGGAAATTATGTAGGCACCAACTCTTAAAATACTAAGCGTCATTCATCAGACAGGAACAGGAGAAATGTAGTGACCCATATGCATATACAATTACCGCCTCAGTATTATATACACGAACATTAAGCCCAGCAACAGAGGTGTACATGAAACAAATTTTGTTTTTAGTTTAATGAATGCCTTTGCTATCGCCATGGCCATATAAAGTTTGGATAATGCTTCTGTACCACTGCTCGTAGCTGTGATATATAAGATGTACCAGCAATTCGGTAGCTGGGCCGTTCCCCGTCTGCCAAATTATTTTTACGTTTATCTTTATAATTATTTCCATGTGCCCGAATGGTGGTGGACTGTCAGAAGCTGATTATCTGCACTTCAGCGGTAAAGGTGTTGATTGCAATAAAGCTGAATGTAAAAGTGCAAAACATTGGTAAAAAGTGCGAAATTCAACAGTTGACTAGATCGATCTTGATGTCACGACGGATGCCTGCTACGGCGGTGGAGCTGACCCTGTAACGAAGCTGACGCTGTTGAACGTTGGCTCTGGAACTACTGTAGTTCGACTGGATGTCGTCTTCATTGCATCGATTTCCTGCCGATGCCGGCCTCTGTGGCCGATCGGCTCTAGCCGCTTCAGTCCAGAACCGCGCTGCTGCTACGGTCGCAGGTTTGAATCCTGCCTCGGGCATGGATGTGTGTGATTTCCTTAGGTTAGTTAGGTTTAAGTAGTTCCAAGTCTAGGGGACTGATGACCTCAGATGTTAAGTCCCATAGTGCTTAGAGCCATTTGGACCTGCCGATGGGATGGAACTACGAGACGAAAAAAAGAAGGTGGAAAATGAATGGAGGAACTGGAGTGTGAATGTGGGCTAAAGAAGTGAATTATTCAGGTACGCATAACGAGGGCGAAGGGACAAAATAATAGTCGTATGGCATGATTGGTCAGGAGTCCCTCAAGAAGGATATTCTATTGCCTCGTTCAAGTCGCCATTGCGGAGAAACAGGAACTACAGTTAAATGTGGGATCCGAAACACATTACCTTTCCTGGATTGGGGTAAATGGGTAGTACATGGCTGCGCTTATGGTGAGAAGTGGAAACTAGTCAAGGCTGGCCATCTCGAGGTTTTTCGCCACTTCCTGTAGTGTCTTCACGGTCGTTTCTCTTTATTTATTAACTGTAGGACAGGGACAATCGTATACGAGGTGTGGCTAGAAAAAAACCGGACTAGTACTGGTGAAACAATAAAACGAATGCAATAAGGCTGAAAGTCGCGTGGCCTGTCACGTGACTTTCGCTCCGCCTACTGCTCGAGTTTCATCTGCCTCCTGCACTCAGTCTGCCCGTGGCGTCTGTTTTAAGTAGTTGACGTTTTGTCTGTGCGTCGGAAAATGTTGAGTGTACAGAAAGAACAGCGTGTTAACATCAAATTTTGTTTCAAACTAGGAAAATTTGCAAGTGAAACGTTTGTAATGTTACAACAAGTGTACGGCGATGATTGTTTATCGCGGACACAAGTGTTTGAGTGGTTTAAACGATTTAAAGATGGCCGCGAAGACACCAGTGATGACACTCGCACTGGCAGACCATTGTCAGCAAAAACTGATGCAAACATTGAAAAAATCGGTAAACTTATTCGACAAGATCGCCGTTTAACAATCAGAGCAGCATCTGAGTTAACAGGAGTTGACAAGGAAAGTGTTAGGAAGATTCTTCATGAAAGTTTCAACATGAACAAAGTGTGTTCAAAAATGGTTCCAAAGTGTCTCACAATTGAACAGAAGGAACGCCGAAGAATGATTTGTTCTGACATCCTGGAAAACATTGAAAGTGATCCCACCTTCTTAAAAAATCGATGCATTGGAAAACTCCTGGTTCTCCACGACAAAAAAAAGCACGAATGTCAAAATCGAAATTCAAGGCAATGTTGATTGTTTTTTTTTTTTTTGACATCAAAGGGATTGTGCACATTGATTGGGTACCAGAGGGACAAACAGTGAATCAGCATTACTACATTAGCGTCCTGGCTACCCTACGTGAGCGAGTACGGAGAAAACGGAACGATTTGTGGAGAAAGAAGTCATGGATCCTTCACCAAGACAATGCCCCAGCTCACAGTGCGTTGTCAGTGAAGACGTTTTTGGCAACACAACATTCCCATCTTAGATCATCCACCCTACTCACCTGATTTGGCCCCCTGTGACTTTTTTCTTTTCCCTAAAGTCAAGTCAGCTTTGAAAGGAACTAGATTGAGACTGTTGAAGCAGTAAAAGAAAAAGCGACGGAAGTAATGTATGGACTTACCGAAAATGATCTGCAGCATTGCTATGAACAGTGGAAAATTCGTATGGAGCGGTGTAGAGACAGAGGAGGAGAGTACATTGAAGGAGATAACATGAAATTGTAAATAATTGTAAATAAATGTTTTTTCTAGCATCAGTCCGGTTTTTTTCTAGCCGCACCTCGTATTCTAGTCTGCATCACGTAATTTTAGTAATTTTATTCACACTAGCTTTCTAAAATAGATATTAGCATTTATTCCTGGTAACATATCGCCTGTGACTGTTGTATGTCGTTGACGCTGTGGTTGTGGTAATGAAATGTTCGTTTCCGTTTTCATCTGTATTTATTCTTATGTTCTGAAAATTACTACACTTAAAGCAACTAAACTGAAATTCTATTCGTTTTGTATATAAAATCGCCGTTTTCTTTCGGCAATATAATTTATTTGTTTCAGACACGTTTCGCCGTTTAGTTTAAGGTATCTTCAGTGGAATTTAGAATGATGCAGTTTTGTTTTGATATGCGTTATCTGTAGATTATAAAACAGTTCGTGACTTGTTTTTTGCATAAATAAGTGATTACTTATAGTTATCCGAGTTTTTGGCTGGCATCTGTATATAGTCACTCATTTGCGCAATAAACAAGATGCGAAATGTTTTACAATCTACAACTATGTTTTACAATCTACAACTATTGCATATCAAAACAAAACTATATCATTCTAGATTCCACTGAAGATACCTTAAAGTAAATGGCGAAACGCGTCTGGAACAAATAAAATACAATGCAGCAAGGAAAAGGCGGTTCAAAAAATGGTTCAAATGGTTCTGAGCACTATGGGACTTAACAGCTGAGGTCATCAGTCCTCTAGAACTTAGAACTACGTAAACCTAACTAACCTAAGGACATCACACATGTCCATGTCCGAGGCAGGATTCGAACCTGCGAGCGTAGCAGTCACGCGGTTCCGGACTGAAGCGCCTAGAACCGCACGGCCACCGCGGCCGGCGAAAAGGCGGTTTTTATTAACAAAACAAAACAAATATTTCTGTGCTTGTCGCAGCCACGCAAACTCGTTAAGCTGAAATTCATTTACGTTCGTTGTATCTAGGATGAGAGCATTATCAAGAAGTGAGAAAATATATTTTGTGACTAATACTGCTTCCTTTAACTGTGTAACTTACCTGGAATCCGAAATAGTTCTCATTAAAATCCTTCCGGGTGTATTACCGCGTCATCTTATAAAACATTTGAAATGCTAAAATAGTATAACCGACTGAGGATGGTCACTGCAACACGGCCGAAACGTCAGGTATTTTAGTATTTGAGCGTTTTATTAAATAAGGCTTCTATACACCTAGAAGGATTTTAATGAGATTGCCACCGGTCGCGAAATCTACTAATTTATACTTAAAATCGTCGTTGATAAAGGACTGTCACGTATATTTCTTGTTGGTAAAACTGAAGAACTATCGAAGTGAAACATTTCACCATCAAGCGATACCAATTGACGGCATTTGTGATTTTTGTTTTTTTTTTTGTTTTTTACATATATGTGTTGTCCTTCGAGATGATGAGGGAAAGTAAAAAGAGAAGTGCATCGCTTCAGTATCTAGAAGGGAGAAAGCGAAATGGGAGTAATTCTAGACGTGGATTGACGGTGGAATTTGTTGCAGGACATTGGGTCACTCAAAGGGATTGATGTTTTGGAGAACTGTGGTTGCGGAACCTATTGTGTCATCAGTGGTAGGAGCGAAATTTGAATCTGCCTCTACATCTACATCTATACTCCGCAAGCCACCTTATGGTGTGTGGCGGAGAGTACTTCGTGTACAACCATCCCTTCCCCCTTTCCTCTTCAAGGGATCTACATCTACATCTACATCCATACTCAGCAAGCCACCTGACGGTGTGGTACTTTGAGTACCTCTATCGGTTCTCCCTTCTATTCCAGTCTCGTATTGTTCGTGAAAAGAAGGATTGTCGGTATGCTTCTGTGTGGGCTCTAATCTCTCTCATTTTATCCTCATGGCCTCTTCACGAGATATACGTAGGAGGGAGCAATATACTGCTTGACTCTTCGGTGAAGGTATCTTCTCGAAACTTTAACAAAAGCCCGTACCGAGCTACTGAGCGTCTCTCCTGCAGAGTCTCCCACTGGAGTTTATCTATCATCTCCGTAACGTTTTCGCGATTACTAAATGATCCTGTAACGAAGCGCGCTGCTCTCCGTTGGATCTTCTCTATCTCTTCTATCACCCCTATCTGGTACGGATCCCACACTGCTGAGCAGTATTCAAGCAGTGGGCGAACAAGCGTACTGTAACCTACTTCCTTTGTTTTCGGATTGCATTTCAAAAATGGTTCAAATGGGTCTGAGCACTATGGGACTCAACTGCTGAGGTCATTAGTCCCCTAGAACTTAGAACTAGTTAAACCTAACTAACCTAAGGACATCACAAACATCCATGCCCGAGGCAGGATTCGAACCTGCGACCGTAGTGGTCTTGCGGTTCCAGACTGCAGCGCCTTTAACCGCACGGCCACTTCGGCCGGCGATTGCATTTCCTTAGGATTCTTCCAATGAAACTCAGTCTGGCATCTGCTTTACCGACGATCAACTTTATATGATCATTCCATTTTAAATCACTCCTAATGCGTACTCCCAGATAATTTATGGAATTAACTGCTTACAGTTGCTGACCTGCTATTTTGTAGCTAAATGATAAGGGATCTATCTTTCTATGTATTCGCAGCACATTATACTTTTCTACATTGAGATTGAATTGCCATTCCCTGCACCATGCGTCAATTCGTTGCAGATCCTCCTGCATTTCAGTGCAATTTTCCATTGTTACAACCTCTCGATACACCACAGCATCATCTGCAAAAAGCCTCAGTGAACTTCCGATGTCATCCACAAGGTCATTTATGTATATTGTGAATAGCAACGGTCCTACGACACTCCCCTGCGGCACACCTGAAATCACTCTTACTTCGGAAGACTTCTCTCCATTGAGAATGACATGCTGCGTTCTGTTATCTAGGAACTCTTCAATCTAATCACACAATTGATCTGATAGTCCATATGCTCTTACTTTGTTCATTAAACGACTGTGGGGAACTGTATTGAAAGCCTTGCGGAAGTCAAGAAACACGGCATCTACCTGTGAACCCGTGTCTATTGCCCTCTGAGTCTCGTGGACGAATAGCGCGAGCTGGGTTTCACACGATCGTCTTTTTCGAAACCCATGCTGATTCCTACAGAGTAGATTTCTAGTCTCCAGAAAAGTTATTATACTCAAATATATTACGTGTTCCAAAATTCTACAACTGATCGACGTTAGAGATATAGGTCTATAGTTCTGCACATCTGTTCGACGTCCCTTCTTGAAAACGGGGATGACCTGTGCCCTTTTCCAATCCTTTGGAACGCTACGCTCTTCTAGAGAGCTACGGTACACCGCTGCAAGAATGGGGGCAAGTTCCTTCGCGTACTCTGTGTAAAATCGAACTGGTATCCCATGAGGTCCAGCGGCCTTTCCTCTTTTGAGCGATTTTAATTGTTTCTCTATCCCTCTGTTGTCCATTTCGATTTCTACCATTTTGTAGTATGAATCGACGGGACAGATGACTTCAAGTTTAAAGGAATAATGCTTAGCTGTAGATGTATAGGTGCACGTTGGGTGGGGCAGGTCGTAGGCCAGATAACCGTGATGTCTGCATTATATTGGCTCAGAAGATAAGCCCTTCCGGCAGTTTACGTAACTGCAAGAGGCTCGGAAGCAGCGGCAGGTGTTGGGTAATGTGGAGCGCCCGGGATGTGGACTGCAGCCAGACGACACTTCCGCACAGCCCTGGCACGCTGCTCGTTGCGCGCCACGCTATTCGGTAATGGCGAGGCCCCTTGCTTGATTATGCGCGGATGCCGACGGGCCGCCACTTTGGCAGCTCTGCCAAAGGTTGCTGGCAGCACGCGCTTCCGCTGCACCGCCGTCTGTTCCTCAAGAGAAAGGCGCACCAGCTGCTCGTCTGCCGACGCTATCTCTCCAGGAAGCACCTTGCCTGCCTATCGACTCGCGTTGACTGTTTCTTCTCTCTTTTTCGTAGTTTCCGTCCCCTCTGTACACGACCTCTTCTTTTTAGATTGGATCTCTGGCAAGCAACATCTCCCTTTCAGAGTAACCATTCTAACAACCCTACCACAATGAAGGTCAAAAATTAATTATGATTGTAGTGTTGCTCACGCTGCTAAATATTGCATTTTCCGGCATCAACGAAGTTATATTATGTGGCAGGTTTCATTAGAGCACAGTTAATGTAGTCATTTCTTGAAATAATGGATAAACTAGGCACTCATCTTTTCTTGTTTCCGACGCTGGTCTCGTTGTGAACTCGTGAATCGTCGAAAATCTAGGTAGTGATGATTCCAAGCTCGGATGCAAAGAGGCCTAGGTGTTATTCTGCGATATTCAAAAGTTTTATAGATGTGTTTCATAAACCATTCTTGAAGATTAAACTTTTGTAAGTTAAGACAATGGTGATGTAAAAAAAGTAATCAGTACTCCGAATTTTAGTTACACCTCTTTATTACTTTTGTTGCAATATCACGTAACTCGTTCCAAAACATCACAATATAAAACATACTTGAAAATATCTTCCTCACTGTTAAAGTTCACATTTCATAAACTGACTACAATTTGCCTCTTTTTAACATGACGACCAAAATTTGACTCTCTAATAACTGCTTACGCGCCCAAAACTCAGAGTTACAAGTACGTCAAAGATCATAGTGACAAAAGAAAGAATACACATAAGAATAATATCAATGCAATATATAAATATCGATGTATCGAAGCACCTATACATTAATGAAATCAAATCTGAATGTTGTCACAAAAATATGTTAACTATTTTACGGAAACACAGTAGAATATTGCTGGTATCGAGAGGTTGAGGTGAGGTGCCGTAATGGTTACGTAATTCAAGTATAATTACACAATCGAACATAGTCACCACAGCTTGTAGTGAATCATACGTCTACATGCATCGTCCGCAAGCCACCATATAGTGTACAGCGGAGCGTAACTATCACCACTACTAGTTAAGTCCTCTCGAGTCATCGGTGCAGTCGAAGCCTTCTACCATTAGAGAAATCGCAAAATCGGGGCTAACAGTACACACCGTCACTCAGCTCCTATCTAGTTTCCGAGTAGTTTGCTCCACTGAAGACGTGCTACATTTGCCGCTGTGAGTATAGGCCTATTGCGAGATATTCGATGTATCCAGATCACGAATTCTGTTCCTCAGCTAGTGCACTCTCTCCTTCGACGAAATTAATATCGGTATGGTATTATTGTTTTGCACACACACACACACACACACACACACACACACACACACCGTCGTACATCTTACGATTCTAAATCCATTACGCAACAGAGTGAATAATTTCTCAAGCCAGTGTTTAACTAAACGGTTTGTCTTTCCAAACTGTAAAATTAGGCTGATCTGATCTGATCTGTTCGTTAGTCCCCTTTTCCGACTGCTAACGATCAATATGCATATACAGCAATTCTGCAAATTAAGAACAATGTCGTCAATGCGTCCACTGGCAACTGGAGCGAGGGAAAAACGGTTCTGCATGTGCCTCTGCACGAGCCCTGATTTCTCTTGTCTTCGTGGTCCTTACGCGAAACGTAGTTAGGGGCAGTATAATCATTCTGTACTGAACTTCAAACGCCGATTCTCTAAATTTTCACAACAATGTTTCGTGAAAACAACGTCGCCTTCCCTATAGGGATTCACATTTGAGTTACCGATGCATCTCGGTGACACTCGTCTGTTTATCGAACCTATTGGTAAAAAAAATTTAAAAAATGGTTGAAATGGCTCTGAGCACTGTGAGGTCATCAGTCTCCCAGACTTAGAACTACTTAAACCTAACTTAACCTCAGGACATCACACACATCCATGCCCGAGGCGGGATTCGAACCTGCGACCGTAGCAGCAACGCGGTTCCGGACTGAAGCGCCTAGAACCGCTCGGACACAGCGGCCGGCCCTATCGGTGTCACATCTAGTTCTACGCCTCTGAATTGCTTGTATGTCTTCCTTTAATGCGACCAAGTGGTGATCCTAAATACTCGACCTGTACTTAATAATGGATCGCGCTCCTTTGTAGATGAGCAACTTTCTTTCTTTCTTTTGCTTGTGTCTTTTTCCCACAGTGACGCAGGGTCGGCATGGTTAATCGGATTTGGCAAGGTTAAGTTAAGGGGTGGCCGGATGCCCTCCCTGCCGCCACCCCATACCCCCCAGGACGGAATTAGTGTACCGCAACTGTCTGCGTCTAGTGTAATCCATGGAATAGTGTGAATGTGTTCAGATGTCTGCGAGCCGTGTAACTGAGGCGGGACGTGGGGACCAGCCCGGTATTAACCTATCGGGATGTGGAAAACCGCCTAAAAACCATATGCAGGCTGGCCGGCACCCCGATCTCCGTCGTTAATCCGCCGGGCGGATTCGATCCGTGCCCCGCGCGCCTACCCCGGTCCAGGAAGCAGCGCGTTAGCGCTCTCGGCTAACCTGGCGGGTCATATGAGCTACTCTTTCTTAGAATTCTTTCCCACTGTCGCCCTTACGTACTCGTTCCATCCCATATAGCTTCGCAGCGTAATGTCTAGGTATTTAATCTACGTGACTGTGACAAGCAGCACATCATTAGTACTATATTCGAACTTTACAGGATTACTTTTCCTACTCACTTGTATATTTACTCTATATTTAGAGCAAGCTACCATTCATCACACCAAACAGAAATTCTGTCTACGTCATCCTACATACTCAATGTCGATGATGATGATGTTTGGTTTGTTGCGCGCTCAACTGCGCGGTCATCAGCGCCCGTACCAAGCCACAATCACGAATAATGATGATGAAATGTTGAGGACGACACCAACACACAGTCCCCGGACAACGAAAATCCCCAACCCGGCCGGGAATCGAACCGGGGACCCCGTGATCCAGAGGCAGCAACGCTCGCCACTAGACCATAAGCTGCGGACTCTCAAAGTCGACAATTTCCTGTATACTACAGTGGTTTTTCTTTTCTTTTCTTGTGTCGTCAGTCTTCTGACTGGTTTGATGCGGCCTGCCGCGAATCCTTCCCCTGTGCTAAACTTTTCATCTCAGGAAAGCAGTTGCACCCTACAGCATTATTGCAACTACTGGCTTATTAGAAAACAATTCCAGATTGCTGCTAACCCTATGAGTTTTGCTATTTGGGGAGCAAAATAACTGGTAATGGTCGAAGTAGAGTGGATATAAAATGTAGACTGGCAATGGCAAGGAAAGCATTTCTGAAGAAGAGAAATTTGCTAACACCGAGTATAGATTTAAGTGTTAGGAGGTCGTTTCTGAAAGCATTTGTGTGGAGTGTAGCCATGTATAGAAGTGAAACATAGACGATGAATAGTTGAGACAAGAAGAGAATAGAATCTTTCGAAATGTGGTGCTACAGAAGAATGCTGAAGGTCAGATGGGTAGGTCACATAACTAATGAGGAGGTATTGAATAGAATTGGGGAGGAGTTTGTGGCACAACTTGACTAGAAGAAGGGATCGGTTGGTAGGACATGTTTTGAGGCATCAAGGGATCAATGAATACAGTAATCAGATTCAGAAGGATGTAGGCTGCAGTACGTACTGGGAGATGAAGCAGCTTGCACAGGATAGAGTAGCATGGAGAGCTGCATCAAACCAGTCTCAGGACTGAAGACCACAACAACAACAACAGCTAACCCTATCCGTCAGAACGTCTACATATGCAGAGACCAAGAGCGGGACCGATGACCTTGCAGTTTGGTCTCTTCCCCCGAAACAACCAACCCCCCTCAACAAGAGCGGTCTTATCATCCTTCCATGGCGCACTCCTGACGATAGCCTTGTCTCCGATGATCTGACGACAACTTGTCGTCGAGAACAACGTGCGCAGTTGAACTACATAAGTGATTCTAGCCACTCACATGTATGGGAATCTATTCCATATGCTTGGTTAACGTCTGCAGTTGGACGTCGTGTCAAACGTTTTCCGGAGATACCGGGAATAAGGAATCTGCCTGTTGCCCTTTATCCGTTGTTCTCAGGATATTGTGCGAGAAACGCGCAAGCTGAGTTTCTAACTCCTTGCTGATTTGTGGACAATCTGTCCCAAGAAAATGTATTATATTCGAACTTAGAGTATGTTCGAGAATTCTACAGCGAACTGATGTTAAGGGTATGTCTCTGTAAGTTTGCGGGTTGCTCTTTCACCCTTCTTATATACTAGAGTCACCTGTACTTTTTTCCAGTCGCTTGGGACTTCACGCCGGGCTAGAGGTTCGCTACTAATGCAAGTTAAGTAAGGGGCCATTGCCGTAGAGCTCTACCTGTAGAACGATATGGCACAGCAGTGAGACGCTGCAGTAGCGGAGCATCAGCGCTAATTCTGGCACTTCCAGCGTGAGACCGGTTTACAATGAAAAGACACCGTCTGGACCACTTGCTGCGTTTTATTGGATAACCGGTTTCCACCCGTAATACACTTCATCTTCAGATGCGCATAACTGATGAAAGAAGAAAAACTGTGCCATAGTACAAAACTGACAGTAATGTGGCATTAAAAAGATGCAAACAGTGTCGGTCCAAATATAACGGCTCGTGATGTAATTCACATTTATAATTGCGAAGCGCAGCTTGCTGGCAAGGCAAGGATTCACAGAATACATTGAAAAGCTCTTTTATGTATAACCAATTAAAAGTCGCCTTCAAAACAGAAACTGCTTTAGCACAGACAGTTCGACATAATACTTACAGGGGAAAAAAATGGTTCAAATAGCTCTGAGCACTATGGGACTTACATCTGAGGTCATCAGTCCCTTACAACTTAGAACTACTTAAACCTAACCAACCTAAGGACATCACACACATCCATGCCCGAGGCAGGATTCGAACCTGCGACCGTAGCAGTTGCGCGGTTCCGGACTGAAGCGCCTAGAACCGCTCGGCCACAGCGGCCGGCCGAGACTCAACTCTTAGGCTGTCTATTACCATTACAAGAAATTAACAGTATTGTTTAAAAAGTTTCGAAGTTTCAACAGCAACAAGAAAAGATGGTTTCCTCCTTCTTTCTATTAAAATTTTACTAGGATGCAGTGCAGAAAGGCACGACTGGGTCACAGTTTTACTTCAATGGCTATGTAAATTAACAGCCATCCCTAATGCCCGGAGCATAAGGAGCTCGAAACTCGGAACTCAGCTGCCACGTGTACCACGAATAGCTCGATTTGGATAAAACCAACTGCCATGGGTCGACATGTTGAAAGCCGCACAATAGAACGTGAGCTGCCAGAACCGTCTCTTCGCTATGGATTAGATAAACCACGACTCTACACATCGACCTCTGTTGACAGTACGTCACAGAGCTTACAGATCAGCACAGACCGCAGCTGAAAGCTGTAAAGCCTGTTTTACACGATCGACTTTCTGGTCAAGAGCGACTACTTGTGGTGGGTGCGCGTCAGGTGCTTGCGTGTAAATCAGACGCCAACTGGGTCGGTGACGTCAGTGATCGACTGATTGCGCCGTCGAGAGTCTTACAATCCCGAGCATGCTGAAAACTGCGCATGCCCAGAAATAGCCGGTGGCGGCGTCGTTTGCTAACAAGGGCTTGCTGCGCTCTCTCATGTTTTAGTAATAAATTTCGCATCTTCTCAATCTTTATCTTATTGCTTGCCTTGTTTTCGTAATACTTTGAAAAGGGAGCATTAGGACTTGGTATTTTTCCTACAAGTGTTCTCTCAACATAAATATTAGACAGCTCAAAGCAGGAAGTTATTAAAGGTTAACAATATCTGGGCAAAGATACAGCCTACACTTCACATAAGTAATAACGTAAATAAATGAGGAACTACTTTTAATAAAACTTGTTTCTGCCGTAAAAAGACAGCCTCGTTGAATATCATCAGGAGCACTGCATTGTATAATATTATAGCCGCAAATATGTCTCAACATTACCCTAGCTTCCATTATGGAGCATTGTCAATGAGCGTTAAACTGTATAAAACCTCGTGTTGTTACTGAAGTTACAGACTTTACTTATGCTAGGAATACGACAAATAAAGGAAAACGGGTTGTTCTAAGTATCGGAAACAAATTACAAGTTATAGTTAAAAAAGGACGAATCTGCAGTAAACCTTTCTAGTACTAAGGAACAGGCGTACACACAGGGAGAGATGTTTTAACGCTCCGGAGAATGAGAACGGTCGTCAAAAGAAAAGTGGATGAAAAACAGAAAAAATGGACGATTATTTCCCCAAAGCGAACTGAAACTGCTTCTGGATGTTATTTGGCAGTTAGAAAGAGAATAAGATACAAAGGATAAAGTAAAAAGGCGTTATTTACTGATACATTGTTCGCTTTTTTTTTGTTTGTATGCAGGGTGAACCAGAACTCCACCGACAAACTTCCAGAGGTGGACTAAAACAAGGAAAAAACTCAAACATTGGCTCTAAGATGCATACCTTAAGAACTATAAGCATTTGTTCATATTCGCTACTATGAAATACTTGTCTTGTTTTGAACAAGTGCTCATAGCTCCTAAGGTATGCATTTTACTGGATTTTTTTTTCCTGTTTTAGTCCATACTACCACCTCTGAAAGTTTGGAGATGGATTTCTGGTTCACCATGTATATTATATCGAGCAAAGGAATGTTGACATTTTGAAATGTTTGGCTGATCAGTTTTCAGCATACCACGTTTATCAAGAGCGTCCACTGTTCATTTTGGATACGTTTTTCAACAAACTCTGTTATTATTGCCAGTTTCTTAGACTGGTTATTATATTCCTACGTTTTGTAAAGAGGGTGCTACCTCATAACCTGACTGTCACCCTTCAGGGGGCAAACTGCACAGCCGACCGCACCCAAAAAACATAATTTTGGTGCAGGATGTAAGCAAAAACGACCACTCGTGATACGCGAGACGAATTAGTGTAGCATTAGTACGCCAGGAGAGCTGCAGCAGGCTCGCTTGCTCGAGCTGTCGTTTGAGACAAGACAGTCGTTCCTGCAGAAGGGGCTTAAGTATGAAAGAAGGATAGCTGGAACGGCGAGTTACGGAAAACTTTTATACGTGTTGATGGCAACGTACGAGACCACCGCTAGCCACATGAGACAATACATCCTGCTTCAGTTCATGAGGCAGGGCACCATTCAGTCTGGTGGTATAAGCATTCTCGTGTGGAGGATGTTCTACTATGTGGAATAATTACTGTCGAGAAATCTGCGTGCCACAGTCCCTAGAAATCCTTGATCGCCATGCACTCGGCTTTCCTTTAGACATCCGTTTACTTTTCCTCAGATCCATCCTTTAGCATTTCATCAGACTCGGAACTTAGTCACTTTGAACACCCTGGAACAACCTGTACCACCCGAAAACTCGACTTCAATAATCCCAGTCACCCCTCTAATTTCCCATCCTAGTACGCCCCGCGCCTCATGGCACATACCATCAGCCCTACCGCACATTCTCCACATCCTCTTCCACCGTAATTTCAACCACGTTCCTCTCCCAGGCAATGAAATCTGCCCCGATTAATAGTGTGCTTCCAGGTATACTGCCGAACTGTTGTTTGCATTTTCTGTACAATATATCGATGACACCGAACTATCAGTTTAATAAGTCACAGATGCAAAATACTAACGCGAATTCTTTACAGACGAATGGAAAAACTGGTAGAAGCCGATCTCGGGGAAGATGAGTTTGGAAGCCGTAGAAATATTAAAACACGTGAGGCAATACTGACCCTACGATTTATGTTAGAAGCTAGATTAAGGAAAGGCAAACCTACGTTTCTAGCATTTGTAGACTTAGAGAAAGCTTATGACTGGAATACTCTCTTTCAAATTCTAAAGGTGGCAGGCGTAAAATACAGGGATCGAAAGGCTATTTACAGTTTGTACAGAAACCAGATGGCAGTTATAAGAGTCGAGGGGCATGGAAGGGAAGCAGTGGTTGGGAAGGGAGTGAGACAGGCTTGTAGCCTCTCCCCGATGTTATTCAATCTGTATATTGAGCAAGCAGTAAAGGAAACAAAAGAAAAATTCGGAGTAGGAATTAAAGTTCATGGAGAAGAAATAAAAACTTTGAGGTTCACCGATGACATTGTAATTCTGTCAGAGCCAGCAAAGGACTTGGAAAAGCAGTTGAACGGAATGGACAGTGTCTTGAAAGGAGGATATAAGATGAACATTAACAAAATCAAAACGAGGATAATGGAATGTAGTCGAGTAAAGTCGGGTGATGCTGAGAGAATTAAATTCGGAAATGAGCCACTTAAAGTAATAAAGGAGTTTTGTTACTTGGGGAGCAAAATAAATGATGATGGTCGAAGTAGAGAGGATATAAAATGTAGACTGGCAATGGAAAGGAAAGCGTTTCTGAAGAAAAGAAATTTGTTAACATCGAGTATTGATTTAAGTGTCAGGAAGTCGTTTCTGAAAGTATTTGTATGGAGTGTAGCCATGGAAGTGAAATGTGGACGATAAATAGTTTGGACAAGAAGAGAACAGAAGCTTTCGAAATGTGGTGCTACAGAAGACTGCTGAAGATTAGATGGGTAGATCACATAACTAATGAGGAGGTATTAAATAGAATTGGGGAGAAGAGATGTTTGTGGCACAACTTGACAAGAAAAAGGGACCGGTTGGTAGGACATGTTCTGAGGCATCAAGGGATCAAATTTAGCATTGGAGGGCAGCGTGGAGGCCAAAATCGTAGAGGGAGACCACGAGATGAATACACTAAGCAGATTAAGAAGGATGTAGGTTGCAGTAAGTACTGGGAGATGAAGAAGCTTGCACAGGATAGAGTAGCATGGAAAGCAGCATCAAACCAGTCTCAGGACTGAAGACCACAACAACAACAACAACAACATCGATGACTGACCCAGCAACCTTCTTCAGGTGCTGCCAGTTTTGCTGTTACGCGCACTTGCTGCCTGGATTCCAACCACCTGGAGAAGACGGATGGGTCGGTCGTGGAACACTGCAGAAAATGGAAATAATTCGAAAGGACACCAGGATGCACATTATTAATCAATAACGCCCAGAAAAGCTGGGAGGCCACAAATCTGTCCCGACATTTACCTAACCTATCAACTGTGATTTTGTCCCACTTGATCGGGGATCCCATTGCTTTCGCTCCCCATCTTTACCTACCCCTTTTCACCTTTCTCCCTTCCCCTTTTCCCCCTTCATGTTATGGTCTTACCGACATAAATCACCACCCTCCTACCCTACTAAACGCCTAACCGTCTTCCTCTCCAACAACAGACGATCTTTCCCAGGGCAGGTCCTTCAACATTTAGTGACAACTGAGTGCTTAATTTTTAAGATCATTAATTTACATGCTATTTTAAATGTATTGTTATTGTTTTCGTTTTACCTTTTAGTATCCCTGTTTTAAATTATCACTGGATCAAATCAGCTGTATTAATAGAAAAGAAAAACGCGTTTTGCATGCTGCCATATTAAGTTTTTTATTTAAGTTGTGCATCCAGACACGTTTCGTCTTATTTATATCTTCCGCGATTTCTTTCGTTTGCACTTATAGGTTATCGTTTGCACGTATACATTATAGATTTAAATCAGTTGATTGATGTTCGTATAATAGAATTGAAAGGTACTTATACATCAGCGTCTGCTTGTTTATTTGTAAACAAAACAGTTTTCTCTCTTGTGATCACTACTTTCGAGAGACCTCGCTGTTAACTGCTATTTTATGTGTCTAGAGTCTCATTTGTTTCTGTAAGTGTTACAAACGTTCTTTTTTGTTTGTTTGACTATGTATGTGTATACACTCTTTTACGTTTTATTTTATTGTTCATTTATTTATTGTCTCTTTTTTCTTTTTATTATCAGTCTTTTCTTTTTCGTGTTTCGTTTATATACTTTGTTGAGAAGTGGGACTTGTGACCATTTACTTGGTATTTCCGTCTATTGTATGATCATTCAGTGTGAAAATCGAGTGATTAGTCATATTCACCTGGTCATTTAGTAGTAGTTCCTTTCCGGCCTTTGTTTTGTATATGTGAAACGATAACCTATATATGCAAATGAAAACACCGTGTACTATTGCAGGACACTCACTGAAGTTGCCTTGTAAATAAGGCACGGAACGCCGTGCTGGATCCCAACGGCCTCGTATCATTAGCAGTCGAGATGACAGGCTTCTTAATCGCATGGCTGTAACAGATCGTGCAGCCACGTCTCGATCCCTGAGTCAACAGATAGAGACGTTTGCAAAGACAGCAACCATCTGCACGAACAGTTCGACGACGTTTGCAGCAGCACTGACCGTCAGCTCGGAGACCATGGCTGCGGTTACCCTCGACGCTGCATCACAGACAGGACCGCCTGCGATGGTGTACTCAACGACGAACCTGGGTGCACGAATGGCAAAGCGTCATTTTTTCGGATGAATCCAGGTTCTGTTTACAGCATGATGATGGTCGCATCCGAGTTTGGCGACATCGCGGTGAACGCACATTGGAAGCGTGTATTCGTCATCGCCATACTGGCGTATCACCCGGCGTGATGGTATCGGGTGCCATTGGTTACACGTCTCGGTCACATCTTGTTCGCATTGACGGCACTTTCAAGAGTGGTCGTTACATTTCAGATGTTTTACGACCCGTGGCTATACCCTTCATTCGATCCCTGCGAAACGCTACATTTCAGCAGGATAATGCACGACCGCATGTTGCAGGTCCTGTACGGGCCTTTCTGGGTACAGAAAATGTTCCACTGCTGCCCTGCTCAGCACATTCTCCAGATCTCTCACCAACTGAAAACGTCTGGTCAATGGTTGGCGAGCAACTGGCTTGTCACAATACGCCAGTCACTACTCTTGATGAACTGTGGTATCGTGTTGAAGCTGCATGGGCAGCTTTACCTGTACACGCCATCCAAGCTCTGTTTGACTCAATGCCCAGGCGTATCAAGGCCGTTATTACGGCCAGAGGTGGTTGTTCTGGGTACTCATTTTTCAAGACCTATGCACCCAAATTGCGTGAAGATGTAGTCACATGTCAGTTCTAGTATAGTAAATTTGTCCAACGAATACCCGTTTATCATCTGCATTTCTTCTTGGTGTAGCAATTTTAATAGCCAGTAGTGTAGTGCTACGTGTCCTCTGGCTGAAGAGCATGTTGACCGTAGCGCTGACAGCCCACACCCCACCCCCCACGCGTCTGCATTGTGGAGGGCGCAGGCTGGGTGTTGTGGCTCAGACGCCGCCCAACGTCCCAGATCGAGTAGCGGGTGGCCGCCTGTGGGCGTGTCCGCAGAGGCGACCGGTGGCGGGTATCCAGGTTATGTCAACAGGCCGGCACCTGGCGCGCCGCTATTGTGGGCCGCTCAGAGACTGGCAGGCGCTGCGTCTATTCTGGTGCGAGCCTTCCGCATTGCCGGCGGCCTTCCGCTTCCGACAGCTCCCCGGCGGCCGGGCACCGGGCCAGCGCCTCCTCGGACGCACTCACAGCCCTCTCAAAAACCGCTGCGCTCTCATTTCTCTCGCCTCTCAGTCCTAAGCCCCTCCTACAACAGCGACTCTCTCGTCTCTATCGACTTCTCGTGGTGAGCGCGCTGCACCACCGCTGGCGTTTTATTCCTGTCTGTCACTAGTGGTCAAAACCGTATGTATCACAGTCTAACACAGTCTCGACACTCCTGTTCATTTTTATTTTACACTGCTACAACAGAGCTCCAAGCGGTTGGAAAGCTTCACTTCAGAGTACGATATCAGATGAGCACGAAAACTACCGTTTGTTGATTTGTAACAATTTTTACAACAAGGAGTTTATGTAGTGCCATAAAAATGGAGAATAACTAAAAAAAGGACTCCAATATGTCTTTCTTCAGTTTTCTAAGGAACCTGGGAGATACGAAACAGTAAATTATAGGACAATTTATTTACAATTACAATGAAATGAATACTCCTAGCTGCATACAAACGTCGATATACGTCAACAGAGACAGTTGAAAATGTGTGCCCCGATTGGGACTCGAACCCGGGATTACATGGCAGACGCTCTACCCATCTTTTTTTTTTTATTTTCATTCCTTTCGTTCGATACAGTTCGTTGCGTTTGGTCTGGGCGAACGTCACAAGACATACGTTCAAGTTGATCGTTGATTCCTTTACCCAGTTTTTTTTATTACAGAGAGCACGAAGCCCTCTGACCCAACTCGCTGAGCTACCGTGCAGGCATCCATCTGAGCCACTGAGGATAGTGCGACCGCAGGGACTATCTCTGGCACGTCTCCCGTGAGATCCACATTCCCAACTTATTGTTCCGCACTACATTCGTAGTGTCTCTGCCCATTATTCTCATTACTCGCGGCATATCGTTTTCTTTTAAGAACAAAACATTGGCTAATAAGCAACTGAAGACCTGAGCTTTTGCAGAAAGACGTCATATATCTAATCAACAACGTGAAGTTTTCGTCACTACGCTTCCAGTGGAATCAATGAATGTGGAACATAGTAAACTTCTATCGAATGTAATACCTACATTAGTTATCGTACCAAATAAGCCACCACAACGGTAGCTGAAGATGTGATAAAACAATTTCCCAACACACAAGAAGCCAGTTGCACAACTGTTGTTACATCTGAGCCGCAGACGGCAAGAACCTTCAACACATTCGCTTCGGAAGTAAATTTAATTATATTTACGAAAATATTCGTGTATTAGAAAGTCGAACGAAGAGTAAGGATGTGCGACACATTAGACGCCGTACAAAATTGTTACGTGTCGAGGAAAGTGAATTTCACAATAAGAGCAGACAACAGAAGTATATAGAAGTATATGCTTCTCAAACACGAAATATGTGTTTACATTCAGTTGCTTTAAGAGGAGTAAGTTGCAGTTACGTCAGAAATTAATTCTCCATGAATAAGTTGTATCTTATGTCACTCAGTCAGTGAGTTTTTACTATTTCTACATTTATTTCACATCCATTCATGTCTCTTGATAGTTTACTAATGCTTGGGACGCAAAGGTATAAAACTGTACCGTCAATTAAGTAGAAAAATAAATAAAAACAAACATTAATCTTAAGGCCAGGTTTTTCGCCGTTAGGGGTGCTAGTGTCTCTCCAACTGTCAAACGGTAACATTTGTCACAGCAGGGAGTGTGGTAAGTGTGGTTTACACGACACCGCCAAAATTAGATGTGTTGTCAGACTGTCGACTATGCAGTTTGGCGCATGAAAGGTAAATATGAGGTTATAAAGGGACCTGCCTTTGTACGAAAAAAATCGATATATAGTAGCAGAATGTAGAAACTAGAATGACAATAGTGTTCATTAATGAGCAAAGCGAAATTCATAATGAATGTTATCGACGAAGGTCGTGTGGTGAATTCTCTGCATTCCTGAGAACTGAAAAGGATAAAAGAATAGAAAAACTGTAGTCCGAACATTTAGAAACATCTAAATTTATTTTCACGAAAAAATATTTCCTTACAAACACGTCAAACAATATTTATAACACAGAAAATAGTACCTTTTTATTTTCTTTCTAAGAGGCAATTAACATCGAAAATTATTTTCCCCTTTAAATTGTCACGGTTGGAAAAATTTTCATTAAAAATGTTTGTCCATTTACATTCCCATTCATATATTTTTCCTTTGTCTTTCTTGCTATCAGACAGTTCGTCTCTCTTGTGGAAGAACACTAACAAGAACAAGGTCATCGAGGAACCTTCGTAATCTGCCACGAAAACAAAGCAGAGGTTAAGAAGACACATAATCCATCACTACGACAGGAGTGAACTCTGCGAGAATAGACTGACTTCCTATGTTAGTAGACGAATCCCGGCACGTTCAATTGATCACTGACGTCAGTGATTCGCTCCCGACGTGGTTGGCGGATGATTTGCACGCAGGCACAATATGCGCACCCACGGTGGGTTCTCTCTCCTGTAAAACTGGATTTAAGGCTGTATCCTGACCCCTTTTATCTGTACAGCGTCCCGTGATCAAACCTGTGACTAGCTCCTAAGTTCATTTTATAAGAGGGACTTTCTCGTCAAAATCCATTACTCGCGGTGCATTGCACGTCTTGTGTAAAACATGCACCAATCAAGTCGCGAGTGAATCACTGTTGCCAGTGATCAACTGTCTGGCGACTATAGTGATCGAAAATCGTAGCCTGCTACAGACTGCGCACGTGCTAAAAGAGGAAACCGTGGCATCGTCTTCTAGAACTGAAAGTTAACCAATTTTCGCATTGCTAATTCATGCTCTAGTAATGGGTTTTGAACTTTCTTGCCGTCTTCATCTTTATTTAACTTTTTGTTTTGTTTTCGAGTTACTGTACGCAGATTGCACCAAAACTCGATATTTTTCCTAGAAGTGTTCTCTCAAAAGAGATATCATACATCTAAAAGCATAAAGGTGTATAGGTTTCATAGTACCTGGACAAAGACAAAAAGACTTCACTGTGCGTAAATAAGAATGCCAACAGATAAAAAAAAAATTTTCAATTAAAATTGTTTCAGTGGCGAAAGAACAGGAGAAACGGTTTCCAGTGTTATTTCCAATAACAAATAAAACAATACAGGAAGGAAAAAGTAATAAGGTACTATATAATACTTTCTCAATATTGTTAGATGTGTTTGTATGTACATGTTTCCTCGATCAAATAAATGTTGATGTTTTGAAATGTTTGGACGACACTTTCCCTATTACTCCAGATCAAAGCCGTGTGGTGAATTAACCATTTGCTTTGATCGTCGTTAATTATGTGACTACTAAATTTTGAAATTTTATAGGAGAGACAGTACCTCCAACTTCACGGCTCTCACAACATACGGAAATTTAGTGTCTACTTTTCAACAAAAATCGGCGAGACTCAGTACAGGACTAATACGTCACAAGTGCTGCAGTAGACTAACTTGTGAAGACTAGTCAATAGACAAGAAAGTCGTTCGTGTAAAAGGGACTTTAGACATTTACAGTCCGTAGCAAGGGGTTACACTGAGGCATCCGTACGAGGGTGGTACATTAAAGAAGGAAACAACAGCACCCGCAGATCTGTAAATACACTTTGCGAATTAAATCCCACGTTTAGCTGCCTGTAAATATAGCCCATCTGCCTATTGTGGGATCCTAGGCCATATTTTAAGCTCAATGATGAAGACGGAGCTGGAGGGAAACAAGCTTCTCTCAAAGCAGTAGCTCGGCTTGAAGTAAAATCACTCGTATGAAACATATGTTACTTTATTCATAGACATTTTGCAAACAACAGATGCAGGAGAAGAGATAGAATGCGGCCGGCTGGTGTGGCCGTGCGGTTCTAGGCGCTACAGTCTGGAACCGCGAGACCGCTACGGTCGCAGGTTCGAATCCTGCCTCGGGCATGGATGTGTGTGATGTCCTTAGGTTAGTTAGGTTTAAGTAGTTCTAAGTTCTAGGGGACTGATGACCTCAGCTGTTAAGTCCCATAGTGCTCAGAGCCATTTGAACGATTTTTTTTAGCGTAAAGAAGAGGAAAAAAAGAAATGTATGACAGAACTTGACTAACAGAAGGTATCAGTTGATAGGATACATCCTGAGGATTGCCGGCCGCGGTGGTCTAGCGGTTAAGGCGCTCAGTCCGGAACCGCGCGACTGCTACGGTCGCAGGTTCGAATCCTGCCTCGGGCATGGATGTGTATGATGTCCTTAGGTTAGTTAGGTTTAAGTAGTTCTAAGTTCTAGGGGACTGATGACCTCAGAAGTTATGTCTCATAGTGCTCGGAGCCATTTTATTAGTCCTACGGATAAAATGAGCAGCGAATCAGTGCATAATTTAACTACAGAAACTATCCTGCGGAAAGGTTCTTTTCATTTTTTCTGTAGGACCAATAGTTTGCATGTGCAGAGCGAGAGAAAATGAAAATCTCGCACGTGGGTTTTGAAGCCATTTCAGGTTACGTAAAACCCATCGGTGGGGGCAGCTGAATCACGCTCTATGTAGGTGTAAATTTATCTTGGCGACAGGTAACATCAAGTGACTAAGTAATTCCATCCAGATACCTAGATCCATGAATCTTATGACGAGAGTGAAACACACAGTTCATGGCCAACGCCTCAGACTGTGGGAACAGCGGACAAAGACGAAATCCCTCGACAGTTTCGGATACTGGGAGGCCAGCTCAGAGGCGAAGCAGCCACAAAAAAGCCAAGGCCTTCTTGCATCGCGTGGAAGCACAAGGCTGCATTCACAGGCGATGCGGCGGTTCCAAATTATCGGGGCTCAGTCACCGACTCCTAGCCGCCAGGCACTTGCTCCGCTTCAAAAGCGACCAACAAGGGTTCGCGAGGGGGGACAAAGACATTGTATTCTCCTCTTCCGTGCGCCGCCGACTTTCAACAGACGCACCAGTTACTTTCCTTACCCGTAGATAAACCAAGAACAAAGTATACATAAGTACAATTAAATATTTATTTGGTTTTGTGGAGGGTCGTTAGACAGGTCATAAAAAGTATAGTTTTGTGAAATCTATAATACTGAGCAAGCAGTGCGACGATTCGTGGGTAAGTGTGGACCCACTACGCCACCATCACCATAACTGCCGTTGACTTTTACGTATCCAATAGCAATGGGAGGCAGCGGAAACAAATGCAAATATCACGAATCTAAAAAATTCACTCTCGGATCATGAATCTATTCGTGGACAATATTAAAACTCGACTGCAAATTCGAATGAGACAAATGTTTGCATGACTGCTAATGACATCCACAGAGAACTGTGCACTGATAAATATGACAAAAAGTACATCTGTCGATATCTTTACGCCTCATCAGAAAATTTTAAAACATAAATTATTATCTTATTTTGTTAACTGACAGGGTGAAAACGAAAATAAAGCAAAAAAAGTATATTATAAAGAGGTTCCATTGCAACTACTTTTATTCAGAAGATATTTTTTAGCTAACGACAACATTTACGTTTAATAAGAAACACACTTCAATAATGGCAGTCTGTCCCTTTTACCGTTGCATAATTTTGTTCTGGATAAATATTCGTATTTCTTTCGTATTCTTGGTCCGAGTAAAGGCGAAAAAGACAGCAGATGGAATCAACTGGAGTTGAGATACCAGCACAGCGCCAATTACAGAAAGGGGAATAGCTATCTGAATTTATTTTGATGGTGAATAGCTTTAAAAATTGTTCTTAGATCAGTACATACGATCCTTATAAGGATTCAGAAAAATACCGAAAACAGAACTAATAAAAACTAGTGATAAAAGCGCAGCCGGAAATAATGGTGAGTACAGCATTAGTTTTTAAAATATTCGCTACGTCGATTGTGTTTCGATTGGTCTTGCAGCTTGTCTTTCCTCGACCTAATATCAATTGTCCGGTTAGTAGGCGAATCGCAGTTTTCTTTGTTGTTGTTGTTGTGGTCTTCAGTCCTGAGACTGGTTTGATGCAGCTCTCCATGCTACTCTATCCTGTGCAAGCTTCTTCATCTCCCAGTACCTACTGCAACCTACATCCTTCTGAATCTGCTTAGTGTATTCATCTCTTCGTCTACCTCTACGATTTTTACCCTCCACGCTGCCCTCCAATACTACATTGGTGATCCCTTGATGCCTCAGAACATGTCCTACCAACCGATCCCTTCTTCTAGTCAAGTTGTGCCACAAACATCTCTTCTCCCCAATTCTATTTAATACCTCCTCATTAGTTATGTGATCTATCCATCTAATCTTCAGCATTCTTCTGTAGCACCACATTTCGAAAGCTTCTGTTCTCTTCTTGTCCAAACTATTTATCGTCCATCTTTCACTCCCATACATGACTACACTCCATACAAATACTTTCAGAAACGACTTCCTGACACTTAAATCTATACTTCATGTTAACAAATTTCTCTTCTTCAGGAACGCTTTTCTTGCCATTGCCAGTCTACATTTTATATCCTCTCTACTTCGACCATCATCAGTTATTTTGCTCCCCAAATAGCAAAACTCCTTTACTACTTTAAGTATCTCATTTCCTAATCTAATTCCATCAGCATCACCCGACTTAATTCGACTACATCCCATTATCCTCGTTTTCCTTTTGTTGATGTTCATCTTATATCCTCCTTTCATGACACTGTCCATTCCGTTCAACTGCTCCTCCAAGTCCTTTGCTGTCTCAGACAGAATTACAATGTCATCGGCGAACCTTAAAGTTTTTATTTCTTCTCCATGGATTTTAATACCTACTCCGAAATTTTCTTTTGTTTCCTTTACTGCTTGCTCAATATACAGATTGAACAACATCGGGGAGAGGCTACAACCCTGTCTCACTCCCTTCCCAACCACTGCCTCCCTTTCGTGTCCCTCGTCTCTTATAACTGCCATCTGGTTTCTTTACAAATTGTAAATAGCCTTTAGCTACCTGTATTTTACACCTGCCACATTCAGAATTTGTAAGAGAGTATTCCAGTCAACATTGTTAAAAAACTTTCTCTAAGTCTACAAATGCTAGAAACGTAGGTTTGCCTTTTCTTAATCTAGCTTCTAAAATAAGTCGTAGGGTCGGTATTGCCTCACGTGTTCCCATATTTCTACGGAATCCAAACTGATCTTCCCCAAGGTCGGCTTCTACCAGTTTTTCCATTCGTCTGTAAAGAATTCGCGTTAGTATTTTGCATCTGTGACTTATTAAACTGATAGTTCGGTAATTTTCACATCTGTCAACGCCTGCTATCTTTGGGATTGGAATTATTATATTCTTCTTGAAGTCTGAGGGTATTTCGCCTGTCTCATACATTTTGCTCACCAGATTGTAGTGTTTTGTCAGGACTGGCTCTCCTAAGGCTGTCAGTAGTTCTAATGGAATGTAGTCTACTCCCCGGGCCTAGTTTCGACTTAGGTCCTTCAGTGCTCTATCAAACTCTTCACGCAGTATGATATCTCCCATTTCATTTTCATCTTCTTCCATTTTCATAACATTGCCCTCAAGTACATCGCCGTTGTATAGACCCTCTAAATACTTCTTCCACCTTTCTGCTGTCCCTTCTTTGCTTAGAACTGGGTTTCCATCTGTGCTCTTGATATTCATACAAGTGGTTCTCTTTTCTCCAAAGGTCTCTTTAATTTTCCTGTAGGCAGTATCTATCTTACACCTCCTCTTTACGTTAAAAAAAATCGTTCAAATGGCTCTGAGCACTATGGGACTTAACAGCTGAGGTCATCAGTCCCCTAGAACTTAGAACTACTTAAACCTAACTAACCTAAGGACATCACACACATCCATGCCCGAGGCAGGATTCGAACCTGCGACCATAGCAGTCGCGCGGTTCCAGACTGAAGCGCCTAGAACCGCTCGGCTACCAGTCTTCTTTACGTCTCAGATAGTTGGGTAGTTACTCATGACGCAATGTGTACTGTATTTCGTTTAGTATTAACTGCAAACCTAAGATGTTCAACACCATACGCCTCGTATACTTAAAAAAATGTATCAACTATAACAGCAACAGGACAGTTCTTGTCTCACTAGCCCGTCTTGAAAATACACTCCTGGAAGTGGAAAAAAGAACACATTGACACCGGTGTGTCAGACCCACCATACTTGCTCCGGACACTGCGAGAGGGCTGTACAAGCAATGATCACACGCACGGCACAGCGGACACACCAGGAACCGCGGTGTTGGCCGTCGAATGGCGCTAGCTGCGCAGCATTTGTGCACCGCCGCCGTCAGTGTCAGCCAGTTTGCCGTGGCATACGGAGCTCCATCGCAGTCTTTAACACTGGTAGCATGCCGCGACAGCGTGGGCGTGAACCGTATGTGCAGTTGACGGACTTTGAGCGAGGGCGTATAGTGGGCATGCGGGAGGCCGGGTGGACGTACCGCCGAATTGCTCAACACGTGGGGCGTGAGGTCTCCACAGTACATCGATGTTGTCGCCAGTGGTCGGCGGAAGGTGCACGTGCCCGTCGACCTGGGACCGGACCGCAGCGACGAACGGATGCACGCCAAGACCGTAGGATCCTACGCAGTGCCGTAGGGGACCGCACCGCCACTTCCCAGCAAATTAGGGACACTGTTGCTCCTGGGGTATCGGCGAGGACCATTCGCAACCGTCTCCATGAAGCTGGGCTACGGTCCCGCACACCGTTAGGCCGTCTTCCGCTCACGCCCCAACATCGTGCAGCCCGCCTCCAGTGGTGTCGCGACAGGCGTGAATGGAGGGACGAATGGAGACGTGTCGTCTTCAGCGATGAGAGTCGCTTCTGCCTTGGTGCTAATGATGGTCGTATGCGTGTTTGGCGCCGTGCAGGTGAGCGCCACAATCAGGACTGCATACGACCGAGGCACACAGGGCCAACACCCGGCATCATGGTGTGGGGAGCGATCTCCTACACTGGCCGTACACCACTGGTGATCGTCGAGGGGACACTGAATAGTGCACGGTACATCCAAACCGTCATCGAACCCATCGTTCTACCATTCCTAGACCGGCAAGGGAACTTGCTGTTCCAACAGGACAATGCACGTCCGCATGTATCCCGTGCCACCCAACGTGCTCTAGAAGGTGTAAGTCAACTACCCTGGCCAGCAAGATCTCCGGATCTGTCCCCCATTGAGCATGTTTGGGACTGAATGAAGCGTCGTCTCACGCGGTCTGCACGTCCAGCACGAACGCTGGTCCAACTGAGGCGCCAGGTGGAAATGGCATGGCAAGCCGTTCCACAGGACTACATCCAGCATCTCTACGATCGTCTCCATGGGAGAATAGCAGCCTGCATTGCTGCGAAAGGTGGATATACACTGTACTAGTGCCGACATTGTGCATGGTCTGTTGCCTGTGTCTATGTGCCTGTGGTTCTGTCAGTGTGATCATGTGATGTATCTGACCCCAGGAATGTGTCAATAAAGTTTCCCCTTCCTGGGACAATGAATTCACGGTGTTCTTATTTCAATTTCCAGGAGTGTATTTTGAAAGGGAATAAGCCGGCCGGCGTGGCTGTGAGGTTCTAGGCGCTACAGTCTGGATCCGAGCGACCGCTACGGTCGCAGGTTCGAATCCTGCCTCGGGCATGGATGTGTGTGCTGTCCTTAGGTTAGTTAGGTTTAATTAGTTCTATGTTCTAGGCGACTGATGACCTCAGAAGTTGCCGCATAGTGCTCAGAGCCATTTGAACCATTTGAAAGGGAATAACGTCGTACGCCAGGAACACAAGTTTCCTAGACGTGTAATTGAGAGTACGTTTATGTAATTTTATCTGGACGGATTCGTACATCACGTGTCTTTACGTCAGAACGAGCGCATTAGTCTTAGGAGAGTTGAAACAAGTGAATGTCACGCCTACGAAGCTGATTAATTACTTGCTCATTTGCGCTGATAGCTCTCTTAAAAAATACTCTAAGGAAACATTGACGCTACAATGCACACTTTTTAACTACAAGAAACCCGGAATTCAACTCCAAGAACGGTAAACAAGCAAACGGCGTAGTATGTAGACGAAATAATACTCCACTTCGTTTTGTTCTTTCTTTAGCTCATAAACACAGAATTAAATAATGAAATTCGCGAGATATTGTAACTCTGATCTCAAAGAGCATAACACGTCGATCGCTGTCTTCCTTGACACGACGTAATCCCAATATTCACCCAATTAAACAGCGACTCTTCTGTGATGAGGCCAACCTGTGCGACATTCCCAGGTGATTTTCTGCTCCCGCGTAACCAAATGTTGATCTCGATACTTCGTTTCCGTCTTACGGATGTAATGAAATCTGGAGAGAAAGACACAAAAACACTGAACATACATTGCACGATTCGCAATTGTAGGATGCTCAACGCGTCTTCCTCATGAAGGTTGCATTAGGGTCCATTACGATCACGGCCTTCACACACTGCCGCAGCAGGTTTCGCGAGTCGACGACGTCCAAGCCAGAGGGGTCCGACTGCACAATTAACGCCGCAACACACGTCCTGCGAATCGGCGCCGTAGCGAGACGGGGAAAACGTGACGAGGAGGAAGAATATGAAATCAGCACAGCAGAGAAGCGAATAAACAGTCTTCCTTTCCCATTATGCATTCGACTGGGGGACACTTCCTGCTGGTGTAACACGTGTACCGGACTACTGATTGCGCAACGACATTGCAGATGCGACTCACAGGACCCAGAGCAAACCGCAGGATTTCACACTTCACTGATGCTGCCTTTGGATCCAGTCCACTGGCTTATAAAAATAAAGCCGTACCAATAGCCTTGATCGCACTCCAGATTGATTAAAATTTCGAAATGCGTATTGTTTATTGTTACTCATTTTTCAGCTTTACTGAATAACACCGTACAGATATTTTAGGGAAAGATACACACGCTTCCAACTAATTACAGAAGCAGAAACAAAATGTGCAAGTTATATGTTGTAGAAGAGGAAAGACGAACACAAAAAACGGGACTTATAATAAACAAGAAGGAAACGGCATTTTTGTAGTTATGAAACTGGAAACTGAAACAGAGATTTGAAAGCTGCAAATGGTTTTAATATCTCGGGGTCATTCCGTTGTCAAACAATAAGGTCGTTCAGGGTATATATTCGTACAATACGTTAAATGAACGCTGTATTGTGGATCATAATCAAATTCCTGTCCATGTAAACGCTCTGCCGAATCTGAGTCACGCCGCGCGGAGTGGCAGCGCGGTTTAAGGCGCCATGTCACGGACTGCGCGGTCCCTCCCGCCGGAGGTTCGAGTCCTCCTTCGGGCACGGGTGTGTGTGTTGTCCTTAGCATACGTTAGTTTAAGTAGTGTGTGAGTCTAGGGGCCGATGATCTAAGCAGTTTGGTCCCATAGGAATTCACACACATTTGAACATTTGAATTTGATTCATGATTAGGTCGTCAGATTGCTACTTGCTTCCTAAAATTTTGGTTACGCGGCCGAAGTGATTTTGTGTGGAGTGAAGGAAAAGAATAAGTGTTGAATTAAGCAGGATGTTATTCGTTTCCTTTAACTAACTGAACAGAATCACATTTTATCTTTAGCAGATTGAGACTTTGGAAAGAAATTCGTAAACGTTGTGTAACCGAAGTTTAACGGATTCCTTTTAGCACTCATGTGAATGACCTCACACTTTTCGTCATTTAGGGTCAATTGTCGATTTTCGCACTACACATATATCTTTTCTAAATCGTTTTACAATTTGTTTTGATCTTCTGACGACTTTACTAGTCGATAAACGACAGCGTCATCTGTAAACAACCTAAGACGGTCGCTCAGATTGTCTCCCAAATCGTTCATATAGATAAGGAACAGCAGAGGGCCTTTAACGCTACCTTGGGGAACACCAGAAATCAGTTGTGTTTTACTCGATACCTTTATGTCAGTTACTACGAACTGTGACCTCTCTGAAAAGAAATCACGAAACCAATCATATAACTAAGACGATATTCCATAAGCACGCAATTTCACTACAAGCCACTTGCGTAGTACAGTGTCAAAAGCTTTCCGGAAATCCAGAAACACGGAATCGATCTGAAATCCCTTGTCGATAGCACTCAGCACTTCGTGCGAGTAAAGAGCTAGTTGTGTTTCAAGAGAATGATGTTTCCTGAATCCGTGTTGACTGTTGTCAATAGACCGTTTTCTTCGCGATAATTCAAAATGCTCGAATACAATATATATTCCAAAGTCCTGCTGCATATCGACGCTAATGATATTGGCCTGCAATTTAGTGGATTACACCTACTACTTTTCTTGCATATAGGTGCGACCTGTGCAACTTCCCAGTCTTTGGGTACGGATCTCGGTCGAGCGAACGGTTGTATATGATTGTTAAGTATGGAGTTATTGTATCAGCATACTCTAAATTAGAAACCTCGCTGGTATACAATCTGGACCGGAAGACTTGCTTCCGCTACGTGATTTAAGTTGCTCCTCTGCTCCCAGGATATCTGTTTCTGCATTACTCATGTTGGCAGCTGCTCTTGAGTCAAATTCTGGAATATTTACTTCGTCTTCTTTGGTGAAGGAATTTCGGAAGGCTGTGTTCAATAAATCTGCTTTGGCGGCACTACTTCGGTGCGCAAACAGTTTTCGATAAATACGAGCTACGAATTGAGCTAATTCGATGTAATATTAATCAATTATTCAAAAACAGTTTTAATCGCATTTATTATTATTATACCGCCAACCGGTTTCAACCCGACGTAGATGTCATCTTCTGGGCGTTTACACTGTGAAATTACAGATATCCGCCAGAAAGACTCCATTATACAACAGCTAAAATTACGTAAATTTAAAATATGTTACCCATTGGTCGACTTCTGGTGGTGTCACTCCTGTCTACATAACGGCAGGAAACTACGCGAGACTAACCCTTCGTATGGGCTTAAATAGCGTGCTGAGGTCACGTGAATAGACGGCAATACCCCAGCGGCGATCAACGACATTTAATACAGTTTATTATATGTAATCACTAGTTACCTTGGTTTAATAGAAATTTAAGTGACAGTAAATAACAGAAAACGGAACTATTCCATTTAAAAAGAGTTACTTACAATTATAGTGTTAATTGTAAAATAATAACAAATGTTCCGCAGTCAACTAGTAAAATTCGTAAAAGTATATTACATTATGTGCCATAATATAAATTTAAACAATTTGTGACACACAAAAACTGGTGTCGTCTTGCATTATAATATATCTATTCGTACTCAAATGTTTTCTACGTAAATGTACGAATATATATATTATAAGACAAGACGACAACCGTTTTTGTGTGTCACAAATTGTTTACATTTATATTATGGCACATAATGTAACATACTTTTACGAATTTTACGATTTGACTACGGAACATTTGTTATTATTTTACAATTAACACTATAATTGTAAGTAACTCTTTTTAAATGGAATAGTTCCGTTTTCTGTTATTTACTGTCACTTAAATTTCTACTAAACCAAGGTAACTAGTGATTACATATAATAAACTGTATTAAATGTCGTTGATCGCCGCTGGGGGTGTTGCCGTCTATTCACGTGACCTCAGCACGCTATTTAAGCCCATACGAAGGGTTAGTCTCGCGTAGTTTCCTGCCGTTATGTAGACAGGAGTGACACCACCAGAAGTCGACCAATGGGTAACATATTTTAAATTTACGTAATTTTAGCTGTTGTATAATGGAGTCTTTCTGGCGGATATCTGTAATTTCACAGTGTAAGCGCCCAGAAGATGACCCCTACGTCGGGTTGAAACCGGTTGGCGGAATAATAATAATAAATGTGATTAAGAGTGTTTCTGAATAATTGATTAATCATACTAATCGCTACTTCATCTCCACAACCATGTTGTCCAAAAATCGATGTAATATTGCCGCACACACGGCCGCTTTGCCCCGTTTTGGAGGGCCTGAGGGTTTTTTGGCAACAGGCTGTTCGTCCCATATCCCGGTGAGGGCGATAAGGGGCCCGTGAGACGCCGCGCCTATGTGCTCCTCCAGAGCTGCCCTCGTCTCGGGCGTGGCAAGGCCGGCGCCCGCCCGCGCGCCGCAGCCGCTGCTGCTGCCTGGCGACGCCCAAGGCCGTGTCAGCCACCTCGCCTCTGCTGCTGCTGCCTTTGTCCCTGCCACACTTGCTCCCTCATCCGGCGCGCCGCCTGGATCAGCCACCCGGCAGGTGCCACCCGCTCGCTTCTCTCCCCCCCCCCCCCCCTTTTTCTGCTCGTGTTGCCCGTACGTAACACAGCGCGGCTGTCAGCGCCTCGTGCTCATATCCTAGTCACCAAAGGTCATTTTTCAAGTGAAGTCAGAAACGGGACTAATTCTGATGGGCCAAAACATTATAACCAAGACTGACAGTGTGACTAAATGCCGCGCACGCTTGGCCAAATATCTCACGAAATAAGCGTCAAACGAAAAAACTACTAAGAACGAAACTCGTTTAGCTTGAAGGGGGAAACCAGATGGCGCTATGGTTGGCCCGCTAGATGGCGCTGCCATAGGTCAAACGGATATCAACTGCGTTTTTTTTAATAGGAACCCCCATTTTTATTACGTATTCGTGTAGTACGTAAAGAAATATGAATGTTTTAGTTAGACCAATTTTTCGCTTTGTGATAGATGGCGCTGTAGTAGCCACAAACGTATAAGTACGTGGTATCACGTAACATTCCGCCAGTGCTTGCTTCGTGATACATTACCCGTGTTGGTATTTTTAAAAACATCGGGAATCCGATACCTCGATATTTAAGAAGGATGCCATAATCGTACCTCGACATATACGAAAAACGTATCGACGTATCGAAAAAATGTTTAGACCTTTTGGCGTACAAAAATATCAGGTGCATATTATAAATATAATGGCTGTTTTAGAACTGTATATTTAAGTATTGATTTATTATTAGATATTCTGTACCTCAACAAGCTAGCAGCCTACCTACGCCCCTTAGGGCAAGAACTGAAAGGAAAACGACGTACGCTCATGCTTGGCGATAACCACTTTGCTACCAATGTAAGTGGCGCAATAAAAGGTCCCGTCGTTCGGTATCGTCAGATATCGGATATGTCCCGACTACTTTATGACGACTTCCCTGTATTTTCATTTCTGCCAACGCCAGCGACCTAGCACTTGTAGCGTCACAACTGAACAATGCGAGACTGGAATAGAAGGGAGAACCGATAAAAGTACTCAAACTACCCTCCGCCACACACCGTCAGGTGGCTTGCGGAGTATGGACGTAGATGTAGAACTGAATGGTGAAGTTAAACGTTGCAGTTGGTAGCGCTGAGCGCCGAATGCAGCCCTGCTGAATAGTCGCGCGGTGATGGGGCCATGCCACGGATTGCGCGGCCGCATGGGGGTGGGCGTTGTTCTTACCATAATTCAGTTTAAGTAGTGTGTAAGTCTAGGGACCGATGACCTCAGCAGTTTGGGCTCTTAGGAATTCACATACACACACACACACGCCGATTACATCAGCATTTCCCCTCACAAGTCTCCGCCTATCGCAAAGACCATTATTGTCATTTAGATTATTGTTCATCATTTTCAGCAACTATAAACGTAGGCTTCCGCGGCCGTTGTCACAGTCTATAAAATTCTGGGTTTGAGGCCGCATTGTCAACAATAAAATTCCGACGTTTCGGTGACTGTTGCAAGACGCCTTCTTCAGGGTGTACTGCTAAGTGGGACAGTACACCCTGATGAAGGCCTCTTGCAACAGTCGCCGAAACGTCGAAATTTTATACTTGACAATGCGATCTCAAACCCAGAAGAATCTTATTGACTGATTTTCAGCAACTGTTTTGAAGAATGATGATGTGAAGAAATAGCACACTAGTTACGTTAATAACTGTTGTTCTTTTAGAATTTTTTAACGCAACGGGTGTGCTATTTCTTCACACCAGGAGTATTGTTATCCCATTCACGAACACCACCTGCCATCCCCCCCCCCCCCCTCATTTTTGGTAAAATATCGATGCATCGGTTTTTTATCGACAACCTTTTTTCAATCTTGGATGTTCGGCTTTACGTTTCACAGTCACGTCACCAGTATCTACTTGGTCAACTTTAGAACGGTTGAAATCTCTCTGATGGATTTGTTATTCGGATGACTAGTACTCGTCGGAAGTCACTGACCTTCGCTGACCGATCCATTCTGCTGTTACTGGTTCTCTGTTGACAACACAATACTCCCAGCCTGGCGTGTCCACTTCTCGTGACATCTAGTGGTCGATTCGGCGTTACAAAGGGGTGTCCAGATAGTTTTGATGTGATAGTGTATACGGCCTTGCTCTCTCGCCATCTCGTGCCTCTAGCTGTTGCAGTGTTTCCGCCTGGTGTGTATGCTGTGCTCTCTAGCAGGGTTGAGGTTACGAATGCTGGCAGACACGCTGGCCAGTAGCCAGCGTAATGAGACGTGACCGAGGGGTCCGCGGTTGCAGGGGCGGGCGTGAGGGCGTGGTCCAGCCGTGCCGCGACTCACAACGCAGCAGCCGCGGCGGCCTTACCGTGGGAGCCGCCGACGCTCATTCACCTGCTGCTCTGCTCGCCTGCCCATCACCAACGGCTCGGTTTCTGCTTTGCTGGAGGAGCATGTCGGGCGAGCAGGCTGGTGAAGATGGGACGAGGGGACATTGGTAAGGGCGGCGCGATAATAAAAGCTTGCTCCGGCGGATGAGTTGAAGGATTCGGTGTACTGACTGCGAGGGGCAGCGGAAGCCTATGTCACCTGGAAATGGCTTCATCGCACTGGAGAGTAAAAATTTTGACAGGAAACGAGATCATAATGATACTGAATCTACTTGTGAGCGAAAATGGAGGAGTTGCTGGAGCAAAAAGCCCGACGAGAAATGGTCAAAAACAACGAGGTCGGGGAGGGCAGTTGCCCATTAATACCCCATCGCCATCCCCCACCCAGAAATAATCTTCATAGACAAGCCTTTCATCCTAACTCCTTAGGCAGAGGTATCAATTCAGTTTGGAGAAAGCCAGAACATGTCAATATTAACAGCCGGCCGGTGTGGCCGTGTGGTTCTAGGCGCTTCAGTCTGGAACTGCGTGACCGCTACGGTCGCAGGTTCGAATCCTGCCTCTGGCATGTGTGCGATGTCCTTAGGTCAGTTAGGTTTAAGTAGTTCTAAGTTCTAGGGGACTGATGACCTCAGATTGTTAAGTCCCATAGTGCTCAGAGCCATTTTTGAGATATTAACAAACAGCAAGCGTACGAAAGCCATTCGTCGTGAAATATCAAAATTATTTTGTCATTCACTGTAAAACTAACATAAGTTGATCTCGCTCCCCAAACCTACCTCACCCGTCAAGCCTCAATACAAACGACACTATTGGATAAATAATGCCGTTCCGAGATTTCCCACCCGTAATCGACAGCCGGCATTCAGATTCCTTTTTGGGTCCGTGGTTATTGTGACGCTGTCGAAATGGACGGGCTACGACGGAGCATGAGGGCGACCCGCCTGGATCGACTGAGGATGAGTATGTAAGAATGGAGATGGTTGCTGTGCAACCAGTCACAGATAGGATTGATGCTCGAGTGCTGACATGGTATGGGCGCGTCCGGCGGATGGAAGAACAACAATGGCCGTAGTGTTTGCTAATCGGTCTTCGCCAGGGAGAAGGATCCGAAGGAAGGAAACTGTTGTATCATTTTCGCCAAGAAGTTGCTTAGAAATTTTTTTGTCAAGAGCCGCATTCCAAAACATGAGTGCAGTTATAACTTCGGGTGTTCAGCAGAGATGCATACAGTAAGAAGAGTGAAGGTGGTAACAAATGCTTATTACATAAATTTAGTACGCCACAGGCAGTAGTTATTTGAAAAACAGCTATAAGCTGCTGATAAAGTAAATCTTTACTAAATATCGTTTTCGACCAACTGTTCGTCTTCAAGTACCATGAAATTATCTGCAACTCTCTGTATGACGATGTTCTTATTGTGGAATTTTACTGTGGACTCTGCAAGCCGAACGGCGGCTTTGATTTTATTTTGTCATTTTATGTTTTTTTTTATCGTACCGAAACGTGGATGATCGAAGCCGGTACTAAATAGAGAGTTATTTTATCGTCAGCTCTTGGTACTTATGAAATACAACCTTCTTCCAGGAATATACTCTTCTCTTCGGACACCGTGTGAGCAGGGTAGGGTTTACAAACAGCCCCCCCCCTCCATTTCCCCTGTACCCCTACTCCTTTGTAGGAAAAGAGAAAAACTATACCGAGGTGAAGAACCGAAAAAGCTTCTGGTACCTGGTGACGATGATCTGGTCGTGCAGAAAGTGTCATCACTTCTGTCTCTGCGCTGTTCATTTTTGCAACACAACCTACGACCAGCTTAGAGACAGAAGTGATGACACTTTCCGCAGGACCTGACCATGATTTTGCAGGACAATGCTCAAGCTTGAACAGTGCAAGCTGTTACTGATTTGTCTGACCGATGGGGCGGCTAAGTGCTATACCACCTACTGCACTCCCCTGACTTAAGCCATCGTAAGTTCAACTCGATTTCTAAACTGAAGGAAACACTTGACGCCATTCAGAACTGTTACAAATTCGTCGGGTAATAGACCGCGCCGTTCGAACTGTCAACTCAACTGGCACTGCTAAGAGTATCCTACGACTTCCACATCGCTGGCAACGGGTTAGACATAATGCTGGTGACAACTCTGAAGATCAGTAAATCGTTGAAACAGGTATCTATTTTGTACGAGCTGTAAATAAATAGTTGCCACTATGGAGAAGAAATAAAAACATTAAGGTTCGCCGTTGACATTGTTATTCTGTCAGAGACAGCAAAGGACTTGGAAGAGCAGTTGAATGGAATGGATAGTGTCTTGAAAGGAGGGTATAAGATGAACATCAACAAAAGCAAAACGAGGATAATGGAATGTAGTCGAATTAAGTCGGGTGATGCTGAGGGAATTAGATTAGGAAATGAAACACGTAAGGTACTGTAGGAGTTTTGCTATTTGGGGAGCAAAATAACTGATGATGGTCGAAGTAGAGAGGATATAAAATGTAGACTGGCAATGGCCAGGAAAGCGTTTCTGAAGAAGAGAAATTTGTTAACATCGAGTATAGATTTAAGTGTCAGGAAATCGTTTCTGAAAGTATTTGTATGGAGTGTAGCCATGTATGGAAGTGAAACATGGACGATAAATAGTTTAGACAAGAAGAGAATATTTCGAAATGTGGTGCTACAGAAGAATGCTGAAGATTAGATGAGTAGATCACATAACTAATGAGGAGGTATTGAATAGAATAGGGGAGAAGAGGAGTTTGTGGCACAACTTGACAAGAAGAAGGGACCGGTTGGTAGGACACGTTCTGAGGCATCAAGGGATCACCAATTTAGCATTGGAGGGCAGCATGAAGGATAAAAATCGTAGAGGGAGACCAAGAGATGAATACACGAAGCAGATTCAGAAGGATGTAGGCTGCAGTAGTTACTGGGAGATGAAGAAGCTTGCACAGGATAGAGTAGCGTGGAGAGTTGCATCAAACCAGTCTCAGGACTGAAGACCACAACAACAACAACATTAAAGTTCCAACCCTCGTGTCCGCTACATCCCGACTCTATTAAAGCTCCGTCGTGCATTGCGAGATAGAAACCCTGGGAAGATCACCCTGGAATAGGACAGGGCGTGTCCTCACACTGCTGCTGTCACTCTGGAGAAGACCAGAACACTTGGGAGGAAAATTATTGCACATCCTTCCTGCAATCCCGATTTGGCATCCTCCGACTATCATCTTTTTTGTGCTACTACGGAACAGATGTGAGGCCAACGCTTCCAGATGATGCAGGATGGTCGTGGATCAGTGTACCAGAGTCTTCGGGAAGCCGCAGCAGAGTTATATCGTAACAGTATTTTCAAACTCTCAGAACGACAGGAAATATGTGTGCAAAAAAATGGAGACTCCGTTGAAAAGTGACAAAGTGTGTAGATTAAGATGATGTGTTTGGTTCGTCTAGAAAATAAAGACAAAAAATTTTCAGAATTGTTGCAGATTTCTTCCAGTATTGGAAGCTAACACCCACATTTCGTTTCCTTGTTTGTGTTAATGTGTGTGTGGCCAAGTCTCCAGAACATACAAAGACGCCATCTTTCTTTTAGAGCCCCTAGGGCCGCGCCTACCTGACCTATGCGTAACTCCGGCAGTGAAAGTGCGTGATAGAGTATACAAACAGAATCATTTTCCCGCTCTATGACGAGGGAACTTAGGGGCGGTCGCAGAGCAGCGCCGGTACCTACCTCCGCCTTGGGGTGTGGCGGCTGGATGAGGGGCCTCCCGTGGCCGCCGCCGCCCCCGCCGCCCCCACCGCCGCCGCCGACATGCGGCGCGGGCACCGCTTTGCCGCCGGAGCCGCCTCCGCCTCCGCCCCCGCCGTACTTGCCCAACACGTCCTTGTGGTGGAGCGCCCCAGGACTCTGCAACACACAACGGCGGCCGCTGTCAGTCGAGGCAACCTGGCGCAGCTGACGGGCGCTAGCTCACTACCCACCACGTAGCCGCCTGTCTGCAAGGACGGCCGCAGCTCTTTGTTTACACGGCAGCAATAGGCGCCTGCGCTCGCCGCTCTCACACTGAAAATGCCACTTCGCGAATCTCTGGCAGGCTGTAGGCTAATGCTTATTGTTGTGTTGGCAGAAGAGCCAACACCGTGTTACTATTGGAGGCCGAAATGCACGCGTTTAGCTCACGCAGGCTGGCGTGAGGAGGGAAGGACTATACTGACGTGAGGTCTGGAACGTGACAAGGAATGAGAATTCAGAAAGCTGACGTAATTAGTTTGATACTGAACTTTAATCCATTAATGATGAACGTCGCTCTTGAAGGTACATGATTCATAATATTATCTGTTCAGATCCTGACGTACTTGTAGTAACTGAATATGGCACCTTGCTAGGTCGTAGCAAATGACGTAGCTGAAGCCTATGCTAAACTGTCGCCTCTGCAAATGAGAACGTATGTAGTCAGTGAACCATCGCTAGCAAAGTCGGCTGTACAACTGGGGCGAGTGATAGGGAGTCTTTCCAGACTAGACCTGCCGTGTGGCGGCGCTCGGTCTGCAATCACTGATAGTGGCGGCACGCGGGTCCGACGTATACTAACGGACCGCGGCCGATTTAAAGGCTACCACCTAGCAAGTGTGGTGTCTGGCGGTGACACCACACTTATGACAATAAAAACTTTGAACATAGCTGGTAAGGTTCAGTGACCGTGTCAGAATTATATTAGAACAAATAAGCCCTCGGTCACAAATATTAAATCAAAATTGACCAGGTTTCGACGCTACTATGAGCGTCGTCTTCAGAATAACATTAACTGTTCTAAAACATATTAGGTATATAATACATTAATAAAATTAAAGTTTGTGCTGACTGGAAAGAGATGCAGTACTTACAAGTCATATTTTAAAAAATCTAAGCCGGAAAGGCGACGTCATGAATAGTTGTAAATAAGATGGCGAGCCGCTAAGGGCTCCTCGTACTTGAGTGAACGAGGCTTGCAACCCTATAATGCATTAATAAAATTAAAGTTTGTACTGACTGGAAAGAGATGCAGTACTTACAAGTCACATTTTAAAAAATCTAAGCCGGAAACGCGACGTCATGAACCTTGTTCATTCAAGTACGAGTCTCCCTTTGTAATTTAACCCCCCCCCCTCCCTCCCCGTTTCCTTCCATTACTAAACTGAAAGACAACACAACGGAACAGAAGAGAATCGAAGCATTTCCGATGCGATGTTGTATAAAGAACGTTGAAAGTTAGGTGGAATGATAAGGTAAGATTGAGGAGGTTTTCCGCATCGGTGGGCAAAGGAGTACATGGAAAACACTGACAAGAAGAAGGAACAGGTTGATAGAAAATGTGTTAAGACGTAAGGGAATATCTTCCACGGTACTAGAGGGAGCTGCAGGAGGTAGAAACTATAGAGGAAGACAGAGGTCCGAATAAATCGAGAAAATAACTGAGGACCTAGACTGAAAGTGCTACTCTGACTTGAAAAGCTTGAAACAGGAGAGGAATTCGTGGCGGGCCACGTCAAACTAGTCAGAAGCTAACGACTCAAAAATAAATAAATGAGTAAATAAAAATTAAACAAAACTTATTATCCCCCGACCTCTAAGGATTTTTTCTATCGAACTAACCCGTCCTTTAGTCAACTCGTGTCATGAGACTCTATTCCTCTCAGTTATATTCAGTACATCTTCATTGATCGCTCAACCTACTTATCTAATCTTCAAAATTCTTCTTTATTTCAGAATCAACTGAGTCATATGGTTCCTAATCATGAAGATCAAAATGTTTAGAGCTTATGAAGCGTACTACATGGAAGTTTTCACAGTCTCTACGAATAGTAGAGAACATCGAACATAAATGCACGAACTCTAAATTACGCATCCAATTAATAAACAGAGTATTCCGAGGTGCAGGGCAACAATTCGCTTCAGTTTCTACACGTCAAAACATTTGGTCTTGCTGTGAGATGTTTTCGAGAAGCACTCTTCTTCAGCGGCTGCTCGAGGTATTAAGTCACCGAAAAAGTGTGCTGCTGAAGAAGAAAACGCAATTAATCTCCGAAAGAGGTAACCCAGAGAGCCCACGTCCGCTCTGGAACCACTCCTCCCACGTCCTATATGCAATGCATCAGGGAGGACATTAGGGGAGATGGATATTTATAACCGACCTGCCTCCCGTAAGGTGAGTGGCGAACTATGAAAATATATCCCAACCAGTTCTCGTTAGGCAACCAAATACTTGACAGATTGTGCAAAAATTCCCCGACACCTGAGAACTATTAACTAGTAAATTTCTGGTACTTACGCTGGGCGTCACGATCATTTTAGTTTTTTCTCTCTTTGTTTGATGAAATGTGCTGCTTTCATCCAAAATGAATCACTGGAGAGTAGCGAAAACTATCGGCCCCACACTTTCTTTACTATGGGGTATTTTTTTAATAGTGGCATCACCAGCACGTTATACATATGTTTAACATCGTAATCAGAACTTCAGATTGGTGTAACAGTAGCGTCAGCAAGACATTATATACACTCCTGGAAATGGAAAAAAGAACACATTGACACCGGTGTGTCAGACCCACCATACTTGCTCCGGACACTGCGAGAGGGCTGTACAAGCAATGATCACACGCACGACACAGCGGACACACCAGGAACCGCGGTGTTGGCCGTCGAATGGCGCTAGCTGCGCAGCATTTGTGCACCGCCGCCGTCAGTGTCAGCCAGTTTGCCGTGGCATACGGAGCTCCATCGCAGTCTTTAACACTGGTAGCATGCCGCGACAGCGTGGACGTGAACCGTATGTGCAGTTGACGGACTTTGAGCGAGGGCGTATAGTGGGCATGCGGGAGGCCGGGTGGACGTACCGCCGAATTGCTCAACACGTGAGGCGTGAGGTCTCCACAGTACATCGATGTTGTCGCCAGTGGTCGGCGGAAGGTGCACGTACCCGTCGACCTGGGACCGGACCGCAGCGACGCACGGATGCACGCCAAGACCGTAGGATCCTACGCAGTGCCGTAGGGGACCGCACCGCCACTTCCCAGCAAATTAGGGACATTGTTGCTCCTGGGGTATCGGCGAGGACCATTCGCAACCGTCTCCATGAAGCTGGGCTACGGTCCCGCACACCGTTAGGCCGTCTTCCGCTCACGCCCCAACATCGTGCAGCCCGCCTCCAGTGGTGTCGCGACAGGCGTGAATGGAGGGACGAATGGAGACGTGTCGTCTTCAGCGATGAGAGTCGCTTCTGCCTTGGTGCCAATGATGGTCGTATGCGTGTTTGGCGCCGTGCAGGTGAGCGCCACAATCAGGACTGCATACGACCGAGGCACACAGGGCCAACACCCGGCATCATGGTGTGGGGAGCGATCTCCTACACTGGCCGTACACCACTGGTGATCGTCGAGGGGACACTGAATAGTGCACGGTACATCCAAACCGTCATCGAACCCATCGTTCTACCATTACTAGACAGGCAAGGGAACTTGCTGTTCCAACAGGACAATGCACGTCCGCATGTATCCCGTGCCACCCAACGTGCTCTAGAAGGTGTAAGTCAACTACCCTGGCCAGCAAGATCTCCGGATCTGTCCCCCATTGAGCATGTTTGTGACTGGATGAAGCGTCGTCTCACGTGGTCTGCACGTCCAGCACGAACGCTGGTCCAACTGAGGCGCCAGGTGGAAATGGCATGGCAAGCCGTTCCACAGGACTACATCCAGCATCTCTACGATCGTCTCCATGGGAGAATAGCAGCCTGCATTGCTGCGAAAGGTGGATATACACTGTACTAGTGCCGACATTGTGCATGGTCTGTTGCCTGTGTCTATGTGCCTGTGGTTCTGTCAGTGTGATCATGTGATGTAATTGACCCCAGGAATGTGTCAATAAAGTTTCCCCTTCCTGGGACAATGAATTCACGGTGTTCTTATTTCAATTTCCAGGAGTGTATATATGTTTCACATCGTAATCAGAACTTCAGACTGGTATACTTTACGCATCATATAAACTTCAGATGAAATCAGTGTGAATGCTGATGAGATTCAGTTACCAGGTTTAGTGGCGGAGGCAGTTCATAACGCGTTTCTCGACCAGGCGAACTGTCTGGTTAGCTGTAAGTCAGAAGTACCGTGTACTTGTACGCTGACAGGACGTGGCTTCAGCTATACGTTTTACAAACGGCGTGCAGGTCCTCTGTATAAGGCAGGTGTCTTAGGTAAGTCCGTGTTTGATAATGGAAGAAAATTCGAGGCAGATGGTAGGGAGACACTCTTACATCGGAGACTACAGCTACGGGATCGCGCAGTGCAGTGATTCATGTCCGTGTATCAGAATAACGCCTTACGTAAAATGCCTCGCTCGTCGTGGGACGTCTTTATGTAATGACATAGAGCAGGCTTCAAGGCTAAAACCAGTCTTATGGAAAAAAACTTGCAATAAGCTGGGCAATGAAGGTCGAATGAAAAATAACCGAAAGACGGGCGACAGTTTTATTTTAGGTAGAAAAAATAGCAACAAACTACAAAAACTACGGAAAAAAAAAATGCAGACCGAAGTACGACAGCGTCGAAACGTTATATTCGTTCCCAGAGAAGTAATGTCTTTGGTGCGGCCATCACACTTGTGAGTTTTTCACTGCTTCCTTGAATCATTTCAAGGGAATGCTACGATAATTCCTTGAACAATATCAGACATTGTTCCTTGCGTCACTCTCGCAAGAAAGAAAAGAACGTGAAAACTTCATGCTGCTATTTTCGGCAGAGCAGAACTAGTCTGTTTTGAGGGACATAGCCTAATTCTGTTGCATTGTTTATAATAAATTAAAGCAGTTCGTTGCGTCAGAAAATATTTGGTCACGTTCCGGTGGTTGTTTACTTGAAAACCGTATTAAAAGTTTCCTGGAAGTTCCAGAAGGTGTTAAGTCTATTGGTCGATTCTAAAAGGGAGCAAAACCTGCGGCAGAAAGAAGGAAAAAATGAAGACAAGCGGCATTTGAAGCGCATTTGTTGTTGAAGTGCAGTTACGACGACGAAGGAGGGCACAGAATTATTTCTAAACTCTGTGAAGAAACACACCAACACATCTTCGTACAGCCACTTTCTGGCCTAGTTTGAGATGCAAAACCAGTAGACTTCGTGGTTCCACAGAAAAGCAAAACGGATATAAAAAATCAGACTCAGTAAAGGGAAGTATTATGGAAAATTACAACTCAACGTTCCCCAGAAGCCTTGGCTCCACACAGGTGGAATGAATAAAACGAAGTTCCATAATCAACATTAAATTTAATCACGGATCATTGGCGAGCCATCTTCACCGAAAGTAAACTGTTTGGAAACCAGCAAACGACTTCCTTAGAGCAGGTACATACCATCAACCAATATCGAACGATGTACCAGTTATTCTACACGAAAATAATATATTAATTTTAAAAATAATTATGAAATATGCTAGCTACTGAAACTGACCGTAGTTTAAATTAATTGATAATAAGTGTGTTTGAATGTGTTAATAATGTTTGAATGTAGTTCGTCCTATTACGACGCTGAACTGCCAGTATCGTTGCTGTGAAAATTTGCCAGTTTCTCGTCTGTGTAACTACATTGTCTGTTAAACAAACCAGTGTGACGCCACTCGTGGTGTTTGCTTGCGGTGATACCTGCAAGCACTTGCCTTCCGTTTCTAAGCATTACAGAAACCGCTCATACCTTAAAACCTTTAGATCAAAACACGACGATTTTTCCAAGGATCTGACTGGAGAGAAAATGAGAACAGCGACACCCGTTCTCAGCACAAAGAGCTGACGATCTACAAGTAAGAGGCGAGTCGTCTTACGATAATGACGTCATTGGTTCCAAGGGCAAAATCTCTGGCCGTCTGTGAGATCATCCGCCGGTTCCGGAACGAGCGGAAAGAGCACGGGCGGACAGGATAGAAGCGCGAGCGGTCTAGAGGTTTCACGAGCGAAAGGCACGTAGCGCGCGGTGGGCAAGGACAAGTCGACAAAGGCGCTTTCCTCCGTGTCTCCTTCCCGACAATGGCGCTGCTGTCCCGGGCCGCTAAAAAGGAGAAAGGTGATAAAAGGCGTACGCGATTGACTGCAGCAGAACTCCTGTTTTCTGAACAGGAGAAAATCTCGTACGTGCTGGCTTGTGCGCAACGGTATGAAGAGCGTGCAGTACAGCTTTCAATAATAATGGCAATATCTTAACTAATCATACAATGAAGGATTTCACGACCGGATGGTACTGTTGTTGTTAAATTCTTCCGGGTTATAAGGCCGTGGTCCATGGAATACTTCTATTCCTAACGTTTCTTCCAATACTACGTTGGACATCCTCAGAGGTATGGCTGGTCCTGTTGAGTCCTGCCCACTGACGAGTCGGGCGTCGGAGAGCGGCCTAAATATTAGGGAAAGTGGGCGTGGTCCAGCTTGCACATAGTAGCAGAGAGAAAACTAGTCAAAGATAAAACGTAACTATCGATAATAGTCCGTCATAGATAAAAATCATTTACGATCCTGTAACGCCACTGTCCATATCTCGCTTAATTTCATGGCCTCTTCTCTTCTATTAAAATTATCTTCACGCTTATAAATTTAATCACTAAAATAGCGGCGCATACCCTCTCAACAAGCGAAGTTTCATTTCTTTTGCTCCGCCCCTTCTGAGTGCTTCATTTTTGCTGTCAGGAGTTCAAATGCCGAAGTGTTTCATCACCTCGGGGCAGCGTGGCTCTCGCCCTCGAGTAGCCTCAGACGTGAACAGAGAGCCTTCATTTGTGACAGCACCTGTGCCTTCCAGACACGTCACTCCTGCGAGCTTACGTCTCTCGCACGGATCAATGAGTCACGTGCAATAAGCGTAGTCATAACGAACGCTGGCCCTTCGTCGGTCCCGCTCGGTTCAGCTTCTGAAAGGGATTTGTGTTTCTTATGGCAACAACTAGCGGTTTCTGTTCACATAACATAGTGTCAGTAGAGATGGAAAAAGCAAATAAATAAGGAGAATTGTTCAAGCAGAAAGTGCCTTCAGCAAAAAGAAGAAAATATTGAAGTCAAAACTTGTTGTTGTTGTGGTCTTCAGTCCAGAGACTGGTTTCATGCAGCTCTCCATGCTACTCTATCCTGTGCAAGCTTTTTCATCTCCCAGTACCTACTTGCGACCCATATCCTTCAGAATCTGTTTAGTGTATTCATCTCTTGGTCTCCCTCTACAATTCTTACCCTCCACGCTAAATTGGTGATCCCTTGATGCCTCAGAACATGTCCTACCAATTGATCCCTTCTACTCAAGTTGTGCCACAAATTTCTCTTCTCCCCAATTCTATTCAATACCTCCTCATTAGTTATGTGATCTACCCATCTAATCTTCAGCATTCTTCTGTAGCACCACATTTCGAAAGCTTCTCTTCTCGTTTTGTCTAAACTATTTATCATCCACGTTTCACTTCCATACGTGGCTACACTCCATACAAATACTTTCAGAAACGACATCCTGACACTTAAATCTTTACTCGATGTTAACAAATTTCTCTTCTTCAGAAACGCTTTCCTTGCCATTGCCAGTCTGCATTTTATATCCCCTCTACGTCGACAATCATCAGTTATTTTGCTCCCCAAATAGCAAATCTCATTTCTTTAAGCGTCTCGTTTCCTAATCTAATTCCTGCAGCATCCCCCGATTTAATTCTACTACATTCCAGTCAAAACTTAAGATCAAGAAAATCAGGAAAACGTAACTGAAAGCACATGTTTAAAGTACGGCAGTGTATCACTGTGAAACCTAGACCTTGAGGACTGAGGAAAGTAAAATACTGAATTCTAATGAGATATGGCAATACGTAACTAATGCACTGATAAGATCGCGAATGACCAAGTTCTTGAAAGAGTGGGGGAGAAGAAGTTTTCATGGAACATTATCGTATTGTAGACAGAAGACTTGAGATTCGTATTCATCTACTGAGAGGTGAGGGTTTCCTGTAAATAACAATAATGGAGGTATGTGCCAATAAAAAAAAGAACTAGGGGAAGACCACAACAGAAGTACATACAGGATGTTAGGGGTATATGTGCACATATTGGTGACTGAGAACAGTGTACTGAACAACATGAAAACAGTATTTATTTAATTCGCAGACTAATAATTAATAGCTATTAGGAGTAGTACGTTTTTAGGTTGTTTAGTACTTCCTAGTAGCATGAGCAAGCCAATAATGCTTATTTTCCCTTGGTGTTCAAGCGTGGACGTGTGGAGACAAAACAGTTAGTCTATATTGACTGGCGTAGTTCATTTAACGGTGCAGTTACGACCGTGAAGAAAATATCAGGTAGTGAATTATGTTTGCGGAAAGACTGTTAAACGCAGAGAAAAATAATTAACAGATTGAAATGGGCACATATTGAGGTACCAATGATCACAATATCTACACTTACACCCCTAACTCCCTGTACATCAAAGTTATGAAAAATATCAGCTGTAATTCCTACACAGGAATGAAGATGATGGAAAGACGTGAACGCTGGGATCCTGCTGCCAAACAGTCCGCGGCCTTAACACTAAAGGAAGGAAGGAAGGAACGAACAGTGTGATACAAATTTAGCAATATGCCACAAACTATGAATTATTACAGGAAAAGATTATTACAACTTTAGGTTCTCCGCGATGTTGAGACTACCTTAAGAGTTTGATTTACGCTAATGACGGGGTCCATGACATCACTTTATCAGCCACATGTGTTTTCCTCTTAATTAATACTAAAAGGGATGCTGCTGGCGTCAGATTAGGATCTTGTCCTTCAGCTGCATAAATGCGTACAGGTGAAAGATTACGAATACACTCCGAGAATGGTTGTTTGCGGTCTGTAATTAAAAACCCGGTCATTGAAGTAACTTGGTATCGAAAATTGGATACTTATGCAACGGGCGTACAACAGGTTCCTGCCTCTTTTGACGAAACATGAGATAATCAAAGTGTCTGAAATTATCAGGAAAACGTGCAAGCTACAGGGAAATAAATAAATAATCTTTTCGCCTATAGTCACAATTTTTATTTTGCCTGCCGGGTACTGCTTTCGGTACACAGTAACATCCTCAGGCCATCCTATGGTGAGAAAAATGTAGTACATAGAACAACAATGCATAAAAAATCTACAAAATATTTTTCTCTATGACAAAAAACGTATTGTATATAGTGTAACCTTCAAATGTACTCGTGTGAGTAGCCTCTTAGCTACGGTATGCAGTCATCACGTCCGCTTCCCAAGTACGAGCAGGTGTGTCAAGTACTAAAAGTAAATTTTTGCGGCCGGTAGTGATAAGAGTGCTCTCTACGCACAGAGTTTCACTTTTTACCTCCTAAAAAGAATCACAATGTAAAAGATATCGAAACAATACAAAAATAAAAATAGCATAAAATATGAAATTAAGAGAATACATGATGCAATAGTCCCCTCTGTAACAAAACAGTCAACGCTAAATAGCAAATCTATGCGACCAAGTTTTCATTGACCGTTTGCATACGGTTTATATTACTGTAAAGCAGGGGTAAGGAACTACGTATATATTTTAAGGATACGCCATATGCCATACGTTTCCTGCCGCAGAGAAAAATATTTTGTAAATATGTTATGAGCTGTTGTTCTATGTAGTGGAATTTTTTAATCATAGGGTGGCCTGAGCGTGATATGCGTACCGAAACCTGTAGCCGGTAGACGAAATAAGAATTGCGACTGTAGACCAAAATATACATTACTTCTAAAGTGTATAGATCGCTCTTCCAACTGACAGTATGTCAAGAAGATGTAGGGAAAAAATAAAAGAAAAAGAACGAAAGGTGAAAAAAGAACTGGTCGAACTAAAAAGTATGTAAGAATGCGATGCAATTTTTTTCCCCTAACTGTTCAACATGTACATCGAACAAGCAATGAAGGAAATAAAAACAACGGTTCGGGAGCGAGATTAGAATTCAAGCTGGAAGGATATCAATACTAAGATTCGCTGTGACATTGCTATCCTCAGAAAAGGCGAGGAAGAACTGCAGGGTCTGTTGAAAGGGTTGAATAGCCCAATGAGCACAGAATATGGATTGACCAAAGAAAGAGGAAAGTAATGAGGAGTAACAAAAATGAGATTTGCGACGAACTTAACATCAAAATTAGGGTACAAGAAGTAGACGAAGTGAAGCTCACGAAACTGCTATATATCGCACCTCCGACGGCTGCGACGTAACTCTTTCCATTTACTTTGGTGGTTTTATGTAGCGTTTTCAACAATATTTTTCTCGTCATGTACTCTTTATTATCGATTCGACGCTCACTCAAGCATTTCTTATCCGCTGCGGTCTCATTTTCTGTTGCCTTAGAATAAATGAAAAATGCAGATGCAGGTGTGGCTTGCCATGTCCTGATGAATATTGAGCTGAGCGGACGTAAGTAAAGCGAGCCGCGCTCTCGCTTCGTCACATTTCCTTAAAGTCCTTAATAAACGGTGAGTTAAAGTATACGTTGGACTGGGCCAGATAATTTGATAATGTATTTAATGCAATCTATGTTAAAAGTAGAAAGATGGTCGAGGAAGCAGGTGCTTAAAAAATCTTTGTGGGCGAGGGTGGGTAGATATAAAAAATACAATAGAACAGGCAAAGAGAGCACTCCTCGACAAAAGAAGTGCGCAGGTAAAGGGTATTCTAAGGAAAAGAGCAACCGTTAACTGCATTAACTGCGAACAATAGAAGCCACTCTGCCATCCACGTTTCTGATAAACTGCCGCCGTAAGCAGGGAGCTTCTAAATTCTAAATTCTGACGCGGCTCGTATCATTTCCAGTTATGCACTTGAAAACGATGCGCGTTTACTCTCAGATAACGCGTCGAGGTAATGGTGCGATAACGTGACGCCTTAAGCGAACTTCTACGATTGACGTCACACACAGAGCAGAGGAGCGAAGCGACTGTGCGGTTTGAAGCCATCACGGATTGGCGCTATGTTCAGAGTCGCTGGCGACACCAGCACACTGTATTTATGCAAAAAGTCTGTGTCGTACGAACACCATGCGTCACTTGTGAGGATAAATGATCGGTCAAGATTATTGCAACAGAGTACCAAATGGCAGAACATAGACAATGTGTACGCATTTCGCCGTAAATAAAAGTGAAATAACGAAGTTCTAAAATGTGCTGGGAATCCACAAATAAGAAGTTAAATCTCGCATGCTACAGTTGCTTTGAGCGTCCAATAGTTTTGCAGCCGTTGTAACGGAAGGAATGAACGAAGAAAGATTGTAATTTAACGTTCCGTCGATACTGAACGCATAGGAGGAGCAGCAGCTAGTGAGTGTGCTAACACATAGCCTATTCTTCTCGAACAATACGACTGTTGAAGCATGATGGTCATCATCTAACAAACGTAACATTGCCATACAATCTTATGCTCTCGATGTCCAAGACTGGATGGACACAAAAAAAAAAAAATGTTCAAATGTGTGTGAAATCTTATGGGACTTAACCACTAAGGTCATCAGTCCCTAAGCTTACACACTACTTAACCTAAATTATCATAAGGACAAACACACACACCCATGCCCGAGGGAGGACTCGAACCTCCGCCGGGACCAGCCGCACAGTCCATGACTGCAGCGCCTTAGGCCGCTTTTCTTTATCTCATTTTGTTCCCTTTTATTCGTTGCATCTGCTTAGGGCGGACGTCGTAAGACATCCTTTGAAGTTGGTTGTTGATCGATTAACTCAGTTTTTTTTTTTTTTTTATTACAGAGTGCAGCTAACCCTCTGACCGAACACGCTGAGCTACCGTGCCGACTAACCGCTCGGCTAATGGACACATTTAGTATTTATCCATGCAGGCTGGCGTAAAATCTGGTGGCACCAAACTGTAATAGCGTGTTCAGTCGATCGTTGAAGTACCTCATTCTTACCACGAGGCTTCGACTCGATTACATTTGCGTCAGACTTAACCATATTACTGCAGTTTAAAAGTATCACCCTCAAAAGATGTTTAAGAGAATGCACAAGGTGATTCAGTTAACCTTACCTATGTGCTTTATGCAACCTACAGCGCCTTCAAAAACCACTGAGAGATTTTCATATTCTCTCACTTGCTACGCACAAACTATTAGCCCTACAGAAAAAAAAATGAATGGGAGCTTTTTGTAGGAAATTCAGTGTAGTTAAATTTTGGACTGGGATATGTTTTGCTGGAGTCCACGCTTTTCGAGTTAGTCAAGAAAAACTCATTTGAAGGCCCCTTTCGTACGTTTTTCTTGAATAATTCGAAAACTCTGGCCTCTAGGGAAAACGTATCACAGTATGAAATTTAGTTACACTTAATTTTCTACAAAAATTTCCTATTAATTTTTTCTGTAGGATTAATGTTTGCGTGTAGCGGGCGAGAGAATACGAAAATTTCTCATACGGTTTTTGAAGAGGTTGGCGCGTTGTATAAAAACCACAGGTAGGGGCAGCTCAATCAGCCTGTTTAGATACGAAAAGCATATCGCGCTAGTGTCGGATTCTGTAGTATACATCCCAAGAAATGTACTCAAATTTCACACAAATTTTCCTATTAATACGCAGACATATAGTAAAGAACTTAAAAACATCTTGTCTGATGCAGCATGATGTTTACAAACGTCCAAACTAGTGACCATTAGTGTACAGAGATTGGTGATAAAGCATGCCACCGGAATAACAAAATGCATGGAGCATTTCATTTGGAACACACATCTTTCAGTTTCTACATTAAGCTGCAGATTCTTTTTATTTGGGGGGGGGGGAGATAATTACATCTTTGATGTCCCCCTCCCCCCCCCCCCCCGCCCACCACCCCAACGGGTTTGAGATCTGGTGAACGAGTAGAATACTCAACAATATTTCTCTGGTCAAATCGTCTCCTCGTCAGACGTGTATCAGAAAAAGGTATTTGTCTTGAAAATTTCCAATGCCTACAGAATCATCCTTGATACAATCATTGATGCGCTGGATAGGTGGATTTCGATTAAATTTCCTTTTAAAATGTTTTTACACATCAGTGACGTTATCGCACTTTCAGTATCATTTCCGTAAAAGTCTCTCTTCCTGAAGCTTACGCATATTTTCGTCATTATTTGAAGTCGGTTACATGAGCAAAAAGTGAAAAAATTGCAGTATCTTATGACAGCCATTCAAGGACTCAATAAGCGTTCTTACGGTACTCAATCCAATCTCGGAAAAAGGACGGATTACTGGGATACGAAACTGACAGCCAAGAAAATAATACGTAATCATTTGTCATTTTGTCCTGAAACAGGCGCAGAAATTACACCTGTGTTTGCGACGTTCAGTTCTCACCTGGAGATGGCCTAAAAAGCCGCTTGACATCGAACAAATTTAGAGTCGCGCAAGGGTCGTAACGGGCAGTTTAAGCCAGAAATGTTCGGGAAACTTAAATGGTAATCGTTGTAAAAAACACGACGTAATTCTTGTGAAACCCTGTTGGGTATCTTTAGAGAACCAGTATTCGCAGAAGACTGGGTGCCATAGCGTATATCTCACTTAGGGATAGTAAGATAAGAGAGATTAAGGCACTACAGAGTCTTGTACGTAGTTATTTCTCCTTCGCTGAATGCACGAATGAAATACGACCGAAGTCGATATTTCCACCAAGTGTCCTTTCCCATGCACTGTAAATGTCTTGTGGAGTCTTTATGTAGATGTCAAAATGCATAAAAAAGTTATAGAATTATTTTATCAAAAGCTATGACATTAACTGAATTTTCTGTCAGTGCTTGGTAGAACATGGTAACAACGTTAAATAGGAAGCACTTCCAAATGTTCTTCATAATGATATTTGATCCATCACGAAGGGCCCATATGTGCTCGGTTGGAGACAGATCTGGCGATCTAGAAGCCAAGGCATCATTTTTCACACTCTGTAGAGCATACTGGGTTACAACGGCGGATTGTGGGCCAGTATTATCGTGCTGGAAAATACTACCTGCAATGCTGTCCGTGAATGGCACCGCAACTTGTCGAATCACCAGACTGACGTACAAATTTGCAGTCAGGGGAGGTGGGAAATCACAGAGCGTTCCTAACGTCACACGAAATCGCACCCGAGATCGTAACTTCAGGTGTAGGTACAGTGTACAGCACGCAGACAAAATGGTTGCTGGCCCTCAACTGGCTTCTTTCCGACTAACACAAGGCCATCACTGACACCGACGCAGAACCAGCTTTCATCAGAAAACACAACACACTTCAACCTTCGCCTCCAATGAGCTCTCGCTTGACACAACTGAAGTTGCAAATGGCGGTGGTTTGGGATCAGTGGAATGCACGCTACGGGGCATCTGGCTCGGAGCTGTCCTTGAAGTAATCTACACTACTGGACATTAAAATTGCTACACCAAGAATAAATGCAGGTAATAAACGGGTATACATTGGACAAATATATTATACTATAACTAACATGTCATTACATTTTCACGCAATTTGGGTGCATAGATGCTCAGAAATCAGTACCCAGAACAACCACCTCTGGCCGTAATAACGGCGTTGATACGACTGGGCGTAGAGTCAGAGCTTGGATGGCGTGTTCAGGTACAGCTGCCCATGCAGCCTCTACACGATACTACAGTTCATCAAGAGTAGTGACTGGCGTGTTGTGACGAGCCAGTTGCTCGCCCACCATTGACCAGACGTTTTCAATTGGTGAGAGATCTGGAGAATGTGCTGGCCAGGGCAGCAGTCGAACATTTTGTGTATCCACAAAGGCCCGTACAGAACCTTCAACATGCGGTCGTGCATTATCCTGCTGAAATGTAGGGTTTCGCAGGATCGAATGAAGTGTAGAGCCACGGGTCGTAATACATCTGAAATGTAGCGTCCACAGTTCAGAGTGCCGTCAATGCGAGCAAGAGGTGTCCGAAACGTGTAACCAATGGCACCCCATACCATCACGCCGCATGATACGCCAGTATGGCGATGACGAATACACGCTTCCAATGTGCGTTCACCGCGATGTCGCCAAACAATAATGCGACCATCATGTTGCTGTAAACAGAACCTGGATTCATCCAAAAAATTACGTTTTGCCATTCGTGCACCAAGGTTCGTCGTTGAGTACACCATCGCAGGCGCTCCTGTCTGTGATGTAGCGTCAAGGGTAACTGCAGCCACGGTCTCTGAGCTGATAGTCCATGCTGCTGCAAACGTCGCCGAAATGTTCGTGCAGACGGTTGTTGTCTTGCAAACGTCCCCATCTGTTGACACAGGGATCGAGACGTGGCTGCACGATCCGTTACACCCATGCGGATATGTCTGTCATCTCGACTGCTAATGATACGAAGCCGTTGGGATGCAGCACGGCGTTCCGTATTACCCTCCTGAACCCAGCGATTCCATATTCTGCTAACAGCCACTGCATCTCGACCAACGCGAGCAGCAATGTCGCGATACGATAAACCGCAATCGCGTTAGGATACAATCCGACCTTTATCAAAGTCGGAAACGTGATGGTACGCATTTCTCCTCCTTACACGAGGCATCACAACAACGTTTCACCAGGCAACGCCGGTCAACTACTGTTTGTGTATGAGAAATCGGTCGGAAACTTTCCTCGTGTCAGCACGTTGTAGGTGTCGCCACCGGCGCCAGCCTTGTGTGAATGCTCTGATAAGCTAATCATTTGCATATCACAGCATCTTCTTCCTGTCGGTTAAATTTCGCGTCTGTAGCACGTCATCTTCGTGGTGTAGCACTGTGGTACCAACTCCTGCTCAGATTGCTGCTGCAGATGCTAAATGCGCTAGAGCCACACGGCGAATACGATGGTCTTCTCTCTCGGTAGTGCCACGTGACCGTCTGGGCATGTTCGTGACCACCGATGTCAGCAGTCATTACAGTGGCTACATTCCTGCCAAGTTTTTCTGCAGTATCGAGGAAGGTACAACCAGCTTCTCGTAGCGCTCTTACACGACCTCGTACGAACTTACAATCGGTGATGTGTCGATAATGTCGTTTTTGTCGCCTCAAAGGTATTCTTGTCTAACATCAACTCACCACGCCCAATCTGGAAGGTAACTAACCCTCATGACCGTTACCGCTTGTGTTTAAATCAAACCTGATTTGCATCCTCATAGTGGCGCCACTTAGCGCCACTCTTATGCAACTGGCACGAAATTTGAACAGACATCATCTTTTTGGTGTAGAAACACGCGTACCAACTTTCGTTTATGTCGCACATCTCCTCCTCGGGTTTGCGGCTTTTTTCCGTCAGCGAGCTGCTCAGTACTAACCTTGAAGTGTGATACGGTCGGGTTCTCCCTCATTGTCGCAGGCACTGTCAGTGGAAGTGCCGGTGCCAGCAGGTATTCCTAACGAAACCCGCAGCCCTCCGATTCCGTAAAAGCTATCACAGCCGACTCCGAGCGTCGCCATAGCAACGGCCTCGGTACCGTCAGAATGCTAATCACCGTCGCATCACAATGCGAGTGCGGTCGTGCAGGCAGAAACTAATGGTTTCGTAGCGCGTGGAGCACCCTGTTAACAAGACTGGAGTTCATTAGCGGAATCGTTAACGGGAAGAGCAAAAGTGACGCCGAGAACAAAGGTCCACGGTGAAGGCAAGTGCGTGGAAAGGACGTGCGTGCAGAGGGAGCGGCCGGCGCCCAGCGGCGCGTGTGATAGCGGCAGACTGCGAGAGTGAACTTTCTCCAGCGGGTGACCTACTGCTGTTGCCACAGCCGGCCGGTCGGCCGCTGCCCTTCACCTTGCCGCTTCCTGTGCCGCCGAGCGCTCCCGGCCAACAAACTTCTGACCGTCAAATGCCGGACACGGCGCCCACTCCACAACACTCGAGCCACACGTGACGTCATTTTGATGTCACGCTCCGTATCGAACCGAAGCCTTCTAGATACAAGGCCTACGCACAGCGGCCATATTGGCACGTGACGTCACAAACTGTTGGCCACCTTATCTGTAGTCGGCAGTCCTGTTGGCGTGTATGTTGTGTTGAAAGTGTGTGCCACGTGAAACTGATATATATATTTCATACAGTATTCGCATTCAGTTCTTCGAAGTATGGGATACAAGTGTTGCGTTCCCTTTTGCCAGGGAAATTATAAATCCCAAAAAGGCATGAAAGTGCACATGTTTCGATTTCCCAAATGTGTGAAGTTGAGAAATCGCTGGATTGCAGCTATTCCCAGACAGGAATTTGTGTCTACGCATCATTCAAGGGTAAGTAAATGACAAAAAATTTATAGCGTCTTATTTGTTTCCATTGCACCACATTTGCAATTTTTTTTAAAAGCAGTTATGTATCACGTACCAGTATAATTTGTTTCTTAATTCTGGACCATTGCTGCGAGGTTAATACGAAGCTGGCTGTGAAATGTCTCTCATATTTGCAACTATTGTCACACAGAATAGTTATACATATTAATTAGTATGGCTCGAAACTGTTTAGTATTACTTATCATTGCTACCAGATTATTGAGGTTCCAGCACTTTTATTTGGAAGAGCTGCAGAATGATTTTGTTCAGTTTTACATATACAGCTATTCGGAAGTAATTTCAATTTGAGTAAACTACCTTAGAAAATTGCTTTAATGAATTCAGTGTTCGACAGATTAAGCAGTATAGAAAGCAGAATTTCGATGTAAGTGCACTGTGATTAAATTAACAGCACTCTGAGACGAATTTCAGTCAAGGATATAGGAGAAACAGTCTTTTCATGTTTAAGGTTCTGAAGTTCTGGAGAAACAGGGAAATAAAATATTTTTTCGGGTTTTTTGTTTTATTAAACATTATGTCAGGAGGTGCTCCATTTCGCCGAATGATTTGAGTTTCGTGTGAGGTCAGCAAATTTTGGAGTGGAGAGAAAAATTTACGAAAATAACCAGGGAAACAAATTCTTAAATTCTGTAGGAGCTCCAGCTGGTTTATTTAAAACCGAAAACGTCTGCTTATTATTGCATATTGCCGATTTTTTACTGCAAGAAAACGTAGCTCGTGAGGTAAAAGACAGACTTTTAAATTACAGTTTGTATTCAAGCCTAGAAACTCGTATTTAAGGCAAATCGTCAAAATAATTTTACATCTTGAAACAACATAGGGCAGTTTTGTTCAGTTACTTTAAGCAATGTTATAAATTTCCATACTTTCATTACAAGGCCATGTAGAAGAGGAAAACACGAGAATACCTATGCGGTCTCAGCTCTAAAACTCGTAAAGTTCGTATAACTGCAGAGTGCTTAACACGAGCGTTCCGATACAGACCCGGCCATCAGTATGTGACGTCACAAGTGTGCGCGCAGGCCTGTAGTCTAGGTGGTGTTGATCGAAGGTGCCGACAAGGTAGCTCAGCGTATTCGGTCAGAGGGTTAGCTACCCTCTGTAATAAAAAAACTGAGTTAATGGATCAACAACGAACTTAAACGTATGTCTTACGACGTCCGCCCCGAGCAGATGCAAAAAAAAAAAAAAAAAAAAAGTTTGGTACTTGGAAGACGCCATATTGGATTTCGTCGCTCTTAGATGAAACTGGTACTTTGTGGGTTTTATATAATAACTTAGGTACTGAAAATAAATGCTTTTTTAAAAAATACCAACACAATTAGCATCTCTCGAAAACGTGTCTGTATTTGTACAATTTGTTGGAATAAAATGACGAAAGACGTCATATTGCTGATTAAAGAATTTTCGTATATGATTGTTTTCGTATTACAAAAAGGTTCAAATGGCTCTGAGCACTATGGGACTTAACAGTTCTGGTCATCAGTCCCCTAGAACTTAGAACTACTTAAACCTAACTAACCTAAGGACATCACACACATCCATGCCCGAGGCAGGATTCGAACCTGCGACCGTAGCAGTCGCGCGGTTCCGGACTGCGCGCCTAGAACCGCTAGACCACCGCGGCCGGCTTCGTATTACGACTTGCCTGTTAGGAAAGTATGCCGTTTGAAGGCAATGACGCGTTGAGGGCTTTTCAAAAAGTCGTCGTTCTTGATAGTAGTACCAAGTGACCACATAAACAGCGACGTGGGTTGCGGAGATGTAGAGGGTGAACCAGAACTCCATCGGCAATCCAAAAGTTACGACACGGTCCCAAATAGAACAATGGTCTAGAAACTTTAGAATAAATTTCTATTATTTTACCTATGATAATCCTTAGACTACTGGTTTCGGTCAGCGATGACCATCTTCAGATCTGTTTTAAAACGTATCCTAATACAATGAAGTCATAGTGGCGTCGTGAACAGATACTGTGCTGGTTTGTGTGTATCTTTCGACGATGCCACCATAGCTTCATTATATTAGGATACGTTTTAAAACAGCTCTGAAGATGGTCATCGCTGATTGAGACCGGTCGTCTAAGGATGTAACAATTTTGTGATGGTCCCGGCGGAGGTTCGAGTCCTCCCTCGGGCATGGGTGTGTGTGTTTGTCCTTAAGTTACGTTGTGCAAGACGCGACAGTTGGCTGCGACTGCGACGCTGCCCCCTCCTCTTTCCCCACCCTGGCAGACGGCGACACGGCCGCAACACGACAGGAGTCGTCGCCGTTTCCCAAGCTCCGGACGGCGGCGGCGGATTCAAATACATAAGAAAAATAAGAATTCCGATTTTCTTGCTGTAAAAAATACTGTATGTTAATGCAACAAAGTTACATCGGCTCCCAGAGTTAGTTTTTCGATACAGATTCTCCTTTTACTTTAAAAAATTGAAAAGTATCTCTTCCGGTTTTGCGTGTTTTTTTCGCTGTATATTACTTCTCAATCAATTGTGAGGAAAGTAAAAGGCACAAAAAATTGATGTTTGCGTATCTTACAGTTTCACATCACAGCTTGATAATGAGGTGTGTATTTTTCCGATATTCGTCACAGTTATCCCGATACTTAATTTACAAGTAACCTACTGCATAAAATTTGAATTGTGTACAGTGAAAAATGTGGTCGCTGGCTACTTTACGTATGGTTCACGTTAGGTCATACATCGTTGCCGATGAAAAGAAGCTAACATATCGAAATTATTTTTTAAGTTGAGATCAGATTGATATCGATCTCCGTTTCCGAGATTTGGGCTCATATATCTCCGGGAGCGTCGCGACTAGCCGCCAGTTCTGTCGGCGCGCAACGAGAATCGTGTGGTCATCACACGATAGAGAATGCATTTGTTTTGTTTCGCTGACACATTTGGACCTAATGAAACCATTTTATGTCATATTCCTCCGGTATGAGTTACTAATATTTCTCCATATGCTCTTGACAATTTCATTTAAAATGCCACGAAACGTAGGTTTCTTAAAGCCAAGTGATCAAGCAGAACCCATTTTCTTGGTTTTGCTGAGGCATCTGAACCTGTTCCAAGCTTTCTTTCTCGTTTATTTCTCTGATACGAGTCCCGAATATTCCTCCATCTGTTTTTGCACATTTCACCTAAAATTCCAATGAAAGATAAGTTTATTAACAATAAGCGCACGCTAGCTTCATTGCATTGTTTCAAGTTCTTGACAACAAGATAGGGTTACACCTTAAACATCTCTAGAATTTTGATTCTGAACGTCTACAGTATACACTGGCAGAAATGTGGAAGAAATAATGTCCATGCTTGTACACAAAATTTCCCCAAATTATACTTGTCAGTTTCTCCCATGCAGAAACTTTTGGAACAAGCTAAGGCAACTTTCATAGCCGACTGAATCTTTATTCCCATCGAAATGAACTTCCATATTCTTGTATTCTGACAGCATACATCGTTATGGATGACATCAACATTTAATCTTGCCAAGCTGCACTCAAAAGATGACTCCAGGATTTACAAAAGACGAATTTCAATTGTGAACTGTGTCAGACCAGAAGGGCCTTGTAAAACAGTAGTGCACTTTTGGCACAAGTTTTTTGAGCACCATCTTCTACCAATGAATTGAAGTGAATGTGACAAATTACTTATTGCAGCATACTGTTTGCGCAATCTGTTGAGAAACGCCTTCCTCAAAAACGAACATCTATTGATTACAGAAAGCTGTACAACAATCTGGTGGTGGTTTTTCACAACTAGAAGGTATCATCAAGACACCAATCTACCGTTTACTTTCAAAGTGAAGGTATTGTAAAATGTAACTTTCTCGTTGTACTTTAGATTGTTCATTTTATAATGTATTTGCCGTTTTCAATTTTTATCGTCACAAAAAAGAGTAATGCGAAAATTGACCAAGTTCATTTTCATCATTCTAATTCTACATCTGCATGGATTATACTGATTTTCATAACAGGCCTGAAAAATTTGCATTAATGGGAAAATATTATATATTTCACTCACCTGCCAGTTTCAACTGTGCACCAATTACTTCCCAAATTCTGTCTTTGAACATAGTGTCTCTATATTTAGGGTTCTTCAAATCGTAAAGGCAAGGCTGTTGCGAGACCAGCTCACAGAGCATCACATCATGTGAGTGGCTCATTTCAGTTTTCCTTGACTGGCACGACATCTTTCTCGCAGCCGTACGTCTTTGTGTCGTGCGACTTCCGTCGCAACACTGCTCACTGGTGCAGTGCTGCGACAGCTGCCGCAACAGTCGCGCGTCGCATCCCAAACTCGAACTGCGCATGCGCCAGCGGACAACTTCTGACGTCACGTAGCGACCCGTCGCAGTCGCTAGTGTGCGTCGCGCCTTGGACAACGTACCTTTAGGATAATTTAGGTTAAGTAGTGTGTAAGCTTAGGGACTGATGACCTTAGCAGTTAAGTCCCATAAGATTTCACACACAATTTTGTGATGATAGACGGAAATAAAAGAATTTTATTCTCCACCGACAATCTTTCAGACTTTCATCAGGGATATCTTCTGGGTATCTTCGAATAAGAGACGCACGGTCTTCGGCAACTCGTTACATGCTGTTGGATTTCGTTTGGCTTTTTGTCCCAATTAGCTTTTATCTCTGCCACATTGAAAATATCTGCAGCTTGTGTTCAGTGTCACTCGGTTTTGCTTTTACAGGTTAATTGATGAAGAGTAGGGGATGTCCGTCCCCTGCACGGGTTCACTGAAAAGGATTGCAGAGAAGCGCCAGGATGCTATATTGAGCTGTTCCCACAGCACCAGCAACCACACTGTTGTGTACATGTTATACGTCGGGGGTTGTCGTATTACTCTATGTTGTGTGTTGCACGTTTTGGTTATTGCAAACTATGGGTTTCTCCACTGTTGTGAAGGTATTTTCACAGAAGCAAGGGCGATCACGGTAACAAACCGAAAAATGGTAATTACAGTCTTACGCTGTAACGAACCGCCGGAGGTCGTGTGTCCCTTATACCAGAATAGTCAGAAAGTATCCTTGATCAGCCTCTGAAACTTTGTAGGTGGAGTTCTGGTAGTGTTCTAACATGGATACTTTGAGAACGAGCCACTTGCGCACCTTTCGATTCAAATATAGTCCGCTGCAGTGCAGCACAGTATATCGACGTGGGCAGCACCTAAATTCCTCGTAGGTGTCCTAATGACCTGCTGTCGCCTATGCAAAGCATTGTTTTGTTTTCTTTTTGGGGCGTGGCGTCAACACTGAGGGCAGCTGTACAGCAATCCGTTCAGGAGAGTCTCGGAGAGTAGAGAGTTACTGTCGACAGAGACCACTTGTTTTGGACGCTGCCTGAAGTGGGTGTTGCATCTGCAGGAAACTGTACGCAGCAAAGCAGACGAATGATAAACAAAAAAAAAGAATGGTTCAAATGGCTCTGAGCACTATGGGACTTGACTGCTGACGTCATCAGTCCCCTAGAACTTAGAACTACTTAATTCTACCTAACCGAAGGACATGACACACATCCATGCCCGAGGCAGGATTCGAACCTGCGACCGCAGCGGTCTAGCGGTTCCGGACTGCAGCGCCTAGAACCGCTCGGCCACACCGGCCGGCGAATGATAACACAAGATGTTCCAAAACAAAAGTTCGTTTTCAGAAGAGTACTGAGGTTTCAATAGGAAGATAATATGGAGGAATAATATTTGTAAACGACGCTATCTCTTGAATTACGTAACACTTAGACTACTTCCAGTTCTTCGAAGACTCTCATCTCTGCACGTCTTGTATCCCCGTGCCAACTTTTCACCTTCTCAGATAATATGCTTCTTTCTAATTACATCGCTGTAGGCGGGATGTCAAAATTTAATGGAGAATGCATTTAGTATTCCTCGTGAGCTCCCTTCCGTTCGTTAATGATTTTTAACACCTCACGGCATGTGCTATAAAAGATGGCGAGCTTCCAGCACTGCAGCCGACAGTCGATATCAACCGTTGGAGATATCTTCAGAATAACAGAGATCGCTCGTTCTCTGTTTACGCCCTTCTTACCCCGCCCCCCCCCCCCTCCACCACTCTAACTAATGAAAGCTCCGCCTACCAGCTACAAAGTTCTTTTGGCGAATGACTCTTCTCTCTATAAATGATTCTCGTCGGGTAAAAAGGGGGGTTCTGTTTTATTATTTCGATTTTAATTATTCTAAATTCCTGGTTATAAACTTAAATGATGGCTTCGCTTTAGAACAGACACTCATTAACCAGAACACGATGATCGCTAACTACCGCGAGAATGAATGTCGCCTGGTGAGTTTTCGGGCACGTGACGCTGTAGGGAAAGGACATAACCGGAGCAAAGGCGATCGGGGACTCGTAGCCACGGTACCAGCCGCAGATGAGGAAATCCAGTGAGATAAGTGACACTGGTAAAAGCCACATCATTGTGGTCCGACGCCTGCGACGAGCATGTTTGGAAATGGTTAGCTGTTCCCCTGCTAGTGTAATGGGCAGTTATGGCAAGTGTTTGCAGGACGGTGAAACCGTGCGGAGGCGACGAAGTGTCGGACGTCGATGCCTTTCCACAGAACGTGGAACTCGCAGGCTTGCCCGCTCAGTAAATCTGTGGTTGATCTGACAAGAGAGTACAGTCCCGGTGCAGGGACCAGTGATCCGCGCCGCTCCTTTCAGCGTACATTGTTGAATATGGGGGTTCAAATGATTCAAATGGCTCTCAGCACTATAGGACTTAACTTCTGAGGTCATCAGTCCCCTAGAACTTAGAACTACTTAAACACACATCACACACATCCATGCCCGAAGCAGGATTCGAGCCTGCGACCGTAGCGGTCGCGCTGTTCCGGACTGTATTGCCTAGAACCGCTCGGCCACACCGGCCGGCGAATACGGGGGTTCGGAGCAGGCGACTCCTACGTGTTCTCATGTTGATCCAATGACATTATCAGTTACGATTGCTGCTGGCATGCGGATATGCAGAGTGGACCGTGGATCAATGGAAACGTGTCGCCTGCTCGGATGACAGACGTTTCTTGTTACAATAGGTCGATGTTCGATTACGCCGTCATCTAGGAAAACGGCTGCTCGAGACGTACAAGGCAGCACGCACGCGGGCCGATGGTAGCTGTATTGATCTTGCGGACAGTCATCTGAGGTAGTAATGGTATGCTTCTGACAGCTGTGGAATATTGTTGCAGATATTTATAAAAATATTTCCAAAGAACAAAGCAGTACTGGAAAGACGGAACGCTTAACGAGTCTTTTATTACAGGACAGTTTCGTACAGGGAAACTACATACATTTATGAAACATTGCAAGCATGCTAACTTTTTTGTTTTGTTTTGGAAACGTTTCTATAAATATTTTAAGTTTATGTATTAACATTGTTGGCGGAACGGCTTTTAAGTCAATAAAGACGTTTCACTCCACGCTTCTTAAACGCCCCCTCCCCCTTCCCCACGAAATTCCCATTGTAGGTGCCATGTCTTCCGCAACTCCTCCTAGCCTGACACTGCAAGAACTTCATCTTTATCCTATATACACACCTCAAAAAATGTTTTGCATCACCCAGGTTCCCAGAACTCTTGAAGATAGACATGGACTCTGGATACTGTATCACAGTCCCTTTGACTGTTCAGAGATGTCACTAAACCCGCCCAAAGATGTAAACAACCATGCATGACCAGTGCCTGTTAAACGGAGGGGGTCCGACAGCCGATCAGTTCCAGTCTTTCCACCACGAAGGAGGTACACGGCTCCTGTTTTATGTAGTTCAACCATGCCTAGACGGTCAATACCGCGGTTCGATCGCGTCCGCATTGTTACTTTGTGCCAGGATGGTCTCGGAAAGTGTCCAGGCGTCTCGGAGAGAACCAAAGTGATGTTGTTCGGACATGGAGGAGCTACAGGGAGACAGGAACTGTCGATGACATGCCTCGCTCATGCCGCCCAAGGGCTACTACTGCAGTGGATGACCGCTACCTACGGATTATGGCTCGGAGGAACCCTGACAGCAACTCCACCATGCTGAATAATACTTTTCGTGCAGCCACAGGACGTCGTGTTACGACTCAAACTGCGCGCAATAGGCTGCATAATGCGCAACTTCACTCGCGACGTCCATGGTGAGGTCCATCTTTGCAACCACGACACCATGCAGCACGGTACAGATGGGCCCAACAACATGCCGAATGGACCGCTCAGGATTAGCATCACCTTCTCTTCACCGATGAGTGTCGCATATGCCTTCAACCAGACAATCGTCGGAGACGTGTTTGGAGGCAACCCGGTCAGACTGAACGCCATAGACACACTGTCCAGCGAGTGCAGCAAGGTGGAGGTTCCCTGCTGTTTTGGGGTGGCTTTATGTGGGGTCGACGTACGCCGCTGGTGGTCATGGAAGGCGCCGTAAAGGCTGTACGATACGTGAATACCATCCTCTGACCGATAGTGCAACCTTATCGGCAGCTTATTGCGAGGCATTCGTCTTCATGGACGACAATTCGCGCCCCCCTCGTGCACATCTTGTGAATGGCTTCCTTCAGGATAACGACATCGATCGACTATAGTGGACAGCATGTTATCCAGACATGATAGATTTAAATAAAGGGCTGTTTATGGACGACGTGACCCGCCAATCAGTCTGCGAGATCTACACCGAATCGCCGCTGAGGAGTGGGACAATCTGGACCAACAGTGCCTTGATGAACTTGTGGGTAGTATGCCACGATGAATAAAGGCATGCATCAATGCAAGAGGACGCGCTACTTGGTATTAGAGGTACCGGTGTATACAGCAATCTGGACCACCACCTCTGAAGGTCTCGCTGTATGGTGGTACAACATGCAATGTGTGGTTTTCATGAACAGTAAAAAGGGCGGAAATGATGTTAATGTTGATCTCTATTCCAATTTTCTGTAAAGGTTCCGGAACTCTCGGAACAGAGGTGATGTAATATCTTTTTGATTTGTGTTTATGTTGTGTATTACCTAACAAAACTCCAATGGCTGCCCCATCTGTACTTCCATTACAGGTTTAACAATGTCAGAATTTTTAATGACATTTGCAAATACGTGTACTAGCAAACAGTTTTAGGTATTTCATTGTTTTTGAAATTACGTTAGAAGAATAGCAGGGTAAGTCAGTAAAGTTACTACTGCCCATACATGATAGCTCCTCTCCTGCCTCTTCCCGCTCTGGTTTATGAGCATTTCCTACATAACCCTAGGTGATTCTTTGTTCTATATTGTTAGATTTGCTGTTTGCTATTGGCTCTCATCTGTATGAATTACGCTTGGTCTGTGACTGTGTTAGTAAGCTACTTTCCCCTGTTCTCCCTTCATCAATCTTCCATCAACCATCAAATCAGTCACGTGATGTATTGATGTTCTTTTATAAGGTATGTATTAGTCGACCGCAATATTTTTGCACCTGGGAATGTGGGCGCTTCGGTCGGCTTATCGTGAATTTGTATCGTGATATTTCACCAGCACACGCTGAATAACTCGATAGTGTATGCACAACGATCCTGAAAACATTCAGAGTGCGAAGCGTTTTTCTTAATGGCAACTGTACTTGTTACTGTAACATCACCGCATGTTTCTGGTACCGGCCATGCAATAACATCGCGGTTAAGTAGTAAATATAACAGTGAGTGTTTGTAAGTGTTATTACTCTTAATGTCATGCACACGGCTGTGCTCGTATTTTGATGGCAGCTATCATTTGGTGGATTTTCTAATGATGGGCTACTCCCAAAACGCGTCAGCAAGTATAATTTTTAACAACAAATTATCTGTTGATTTTAGCGGCCTAATAAAGTGTAAGTAGGCTGTTTAGGTTTTAATGTTGGTAACGCCACGTAGTGCTCTGTAAGAAAATCGCCGACTGCGCTGTGTGCAGTCTGTGGCTGGTTGGACTCATTGTTGGAATATTTGCTTGTGTAGTGTTGGGCAGTTGGGTGTGAACAGCGCGTAGCGTTGTGCACTTGGAGGTGAGCCGCCAAGAGTGGTGGATGTGGAGAGGGAGATGCCAGAGTTTTGAGAGGTTACTATAAGCGGACGATACGGACGTGTGTCCGTCAGAAAAAGTAAATTTGTAAAGATGGATGTCATGAATTGATAGATATGTATATGATGACTTTTGAACACTATTAAGGTAAATACATTGATTGTTCTCTATCATAATCTTTTATTTGCTAACTATGCCTATCAGTAGTTAGTGCTATCAGTAGTTAGAATCTTTTATTTAGCTGGCAGTATTGGCGCTCGGTGTATTGCAGTAGTTCGAGTAACGAAGATTTTTGTGAGGTAAGTGATTTGTGAAAGGTAAAGGTTAATGTTAGTCAGGGCCCTTCCTTTGTAGGGATTATTGAAAGTCAGATTGCGTTGCGCTAAAAATATTGTGTGTCAGTTTAGTGATGATGAGAATAAGTAAAGAGAGAAATGTCTGAGTACGTTCAGTTCTGGTCAGCTGTTTGAAAATCAAGTTTACCAGCACAGTCACTCTTACTTTTCAAAGGGGACGTTTCAAAAGCAGTGACGTAAGACGTGCTAGGAGTAAGGACCCGACTCCTAGTTCGGCACACAGTTTCAACTCTTAAGGAACTTTCATTACTTTAACCTTTCAGATAAAAATTCCACTGAAGCAGCATAGACCTTCTGAAATTTAGTAACGGTTTCGGTAGCAAGCAAAAAAACTAAATAAAGTTTTTTTTTTAAGTATTTGGGCACATATACAGCACACAAAGTGTTACGCCGCGCGGGATTAGCCGAGCGGTCTCAGGCGCTGCAGTCATGGACTGTGCGGCTGGTCCCGGCGGAGGTTCGAGTCCTCCCTCGGGTATGGGTGTGTGTGTTTGTCCTTAGGATAATTTAGGTTAAGTAGTGTGTAAGCTTAGGGAATGATGACCTTAGCAGTTAAGTCTCATAAGATTTCACACACATTTGAACATTTCGAACGTGTTACACTGAAAGACGTGATAGAAGGGTACGTCAGGGCAGTACAGACTGTGGCTGTTGGGAGACATTCCTGCGTTGTTCAGTCATCTACATCTACATCTACATCTATACTCCGCGAGCCACCTTACGGTGTGTGGCGGAGGGTACTTATTGTACCACTATCTGATCCCCCCTTCCCTGTTCCATTCACGAATTGTGCGTGGGAAGAACGACTGCTTGTAAGTCTCCGTATTTGCTCTAATTTCTCGGATCTTTTCGTTGTGATCATTACGCGAGATATATGTGGGCGGTAGTAATATGTTGGCCATCTCTTCCCGGAATGTGCTCTCTCGTAATTTCGATAATAAACCTCTCCGTATTGCGTAACGCCTTTCTTGAAGTGTCCGCCACTGGAGCTTGTTCAGCATCTCCGTAACGCTCTCGCGCTGACTAAATGTCCCCATGACGAATCGCGCTGCTTTTCGCTGGATCATGTCTATCTCTTCTATTAATCCAACCTGGTAAGGGTCCCATACTGATGAGCAATACTCAAGAATCGGACGAACAAGCGTTTTGTAAGCTACTTCTTTCGTCGATGAGTCACATTTTCTTAGAATTCTTCCTATGAATCTCAACCTTGCCCACAGGCAAGTCGCCTTCCGTAGGCGTTTATGGCAAGCAAGTCGCTCGTGTATCTGTAACCTTGTTCTGTCTCTATATGTAGTTGTTGTCTCCTTCCAGATAGAGCTATAATTTAAATCAGCCAATCCTCTCTCTCTCTCTCTCTCTCTCTCTCTCTCTCTCTACCTACTCCCGACATGGGTGGAGTCTGCATTTTATGTAGGGAAAAGTTCAGTCGACACATCCTGGGAAACGAGCTCTTCCCCTTCACGCCCACTACATTACGTGATTTATGCCTCGTAAACTGGTAGTGAGCTTCTAATATGGCGTCGGAAGGGGCAGGTAATCTCGCGGCTGTCGAAGCGCGCGGTGCCCGCCTGGTAAGGCAGGGCTCCTTCTGCAGAGAGACCGCGAGGCACGTGGCAGAGCGACTAAAACGTCCCGGCCGGATAGCCGCCCCACGTGCTGATAGCTTATCGCCTCGTGTGTGTGCGCGCATGCATCGTATACATGAGACGAGGCCCCCACCACTATTCCTATCCTCAAACGTTTCCCGATTACGCACCAGGACACAAACGCACTTCGGATAATTAAAAATGGGTATAGGAAGATAAGGTAACTGTCCGTTATCACATGCAGTTGGTGCTATCCGAAAACGTTTATGCCGCTTTGTGGTTATGTTATGGAAGACGCGAACATGACATGACCCCCGGCAAAGGTTTCGAATACACTACTCGCCATTAAAATTGCTACACCAAGAAGATGCAGATGATAAACGGATATTCATTGACAAATATATTATACTAGAACTGACATGTGATTACATTTTCACGCAATTTCGGTGCATAGATCCTGAGAAATCAGTACCCAGAACAACCACCTCCGCCCGTAATAAAGGCCTTGATACGCCTGGGCATTGAGTCAAACAGAGCTTCCATGGCGTGTACAGGTACAGCTACCCATGCAGCTTCAACACGATATCACAGTTCAACAAGAGTTGTCACTGGCGTATTGTGACGAGCCAGTTGCTCGGCCACCATTGGCCAGACGTTTTCAATTGGTGAGAGATCTGGAGAATGTGCTGATCAGGGCAGCAGTCGAACATATTCTGTATCCACAAAGGCCCGTACAGGACCTGTAACATGCGGTCGTGCATGGTTTCGCAGGGATCGAATGAAAGGTAGAGCCACGGGTTGTAACACATCTGAAACGTAACGTCCACCGTTCAAAATGCCGTCAGTGCGAACAAGAGGTGACCGAGACGTGTAACCAATGGCACCCCATACCATCACGCCGGGTGATACGTCAGTATGGCGATGACGAATACGCGCTTCCAATGTGCGTTTACCGCGATGTCGCCAAAGACGGATGCGACCATCATGATGCTGTAAACAGAACCTGGATTCATCCGAAAAAATGACGTTTGGCCATTCGTGCACACACGTTCGTCGTTGAGTACACCATCACAGGCGCTCCTGTCGTTGATGCAGCATCAAGGGTAACCGCAGCCACGGTCTCCGAGCTGATAGTCCATGCTGCTGCAAACGTCGTCGAACTGTTCGTGCAGATGGTTGTTGTCTTGCAGACGTCCCTATCTGTTGACTCAGGGATCGAGACGTGGCTGCACGATCCGTTACAGCCATGAGGATAAGATGCCTGTCATCGGTTCAAATGGCTCTGAGCACTATGGGCTCAACTTCTGAGGTCATTAGTCCCCTAGAACTTAGAACTAGTTAAACCTAACTAACCTAAGGACACCACACACATCCATGCCCGAGGCAGGATTCGAACCTGCGACCGTAGCGGTCACGCGGGTCCAGACTGCAGCGCCTAGAACCGCACGGCCACTTCGGCCGGCTAAGATGCCTGTCATCTCGACTGCTAGTGATACGAGGCCATTGGGATCCAGCACGGTGTTCGGTATTACTCTCCTGAACCCACCGATTCCATATTCTGCTAGCAGTCATTGGATCTCGACCAACGCGAGCAGCAGTGTCGCGATACGATAAACCGCAATCACGATAGGCTACAATCCGACCTTTATCAAAGTCGGAAACGTGATGGTACGCATTTCTCCTCCTTACACGAGGCATCAGTACAACGTTTCACCAGGCAACGCCGGTCAACTGCTGTTTGCGTACATGAAATCGGCTGGAAACTTTCCTCATGTCAGCACGTTGCAGGTGTCGCCACCGGCGCCACACTTGCGTGAATGCTCGGAAAAGCTAATCATTTGCATATCACGGCATCTTCTTCCTGTCGGTAAAATTTCGCGTCTGTAGCACGTCATCTTCGTGGTGTAGCAATTTTAATGGCCAGTAGTGTACATTAAAATGCCTACCAAAAGGTCCTCTTGATTTTTTTTTTTTTCTGTGAGACTAATGGTTTGCATGTAATGAGCGAGAGAATATGAATATCTCACGCGCAGTTTTTGAAGGCATTGTGGATTGCTTAAACACCATAAGCAGAGGCATCTGAATCATGCTGTGCAGACAACAAGAGCAGTCCTGACGATAGATATCCTTATCTTGAACACTTGCCGTCCAGGACAACGCACTGGATTGCATTACTCAAAAAATCTTCGAGCCACTCACATATCCCTGAGCAGTGCTTAATTTCTAAACTTTTAGGTGGCAGTACGCGCCTCCTTCTACCACCCCCCCCCTCCCCCCACCCGTCCCGCCGGCCACAGAGAGAGAGAGAGAGAGAGAGAGAGAGAGAGAGAGAGAGACTTGTGATAAGACCTACAATGAGAAATTATTTTTTTTAGAAAATACTGTTCTAAAATTCAGGTTTTTAAACCATAATATCTTATAATCAAAAACATAACACCACAAGGTTCCAATATAAACAACAGCTGCCACCGCCGTACCAGTGTCTACTTTGCTCCATAGTTCTGCTTCATACGTATCGGCACAAGTCGGTAGTCTTCGCGACATTGACATCATGTTTTCAAATGCTGCCCGCCGCAACGTTCGAACAGTTGCTTTGTAGCTGCTCTATGAACGTGTGTTCAGTATTAATGAACAAGGCATTTAGCGGTTAATGACGATGAAGGTATTCCTGCTCCATCTGGGTCTCGTACAATTCCGATTTCCCACGTCTTCACGAAAGGTTAATTTCTATGACATAAATTACGACACGGAATAAAATGATTTCGCGAAAGCGCATTATACAGACGTTCACATTCAAACACGGCTTACGTTATTTATTTCTCATTGACACACAGAACATGAGACGTCGCCTTGCTACTACATCGCTAAGGTTGTTGGCAGTCGTAAACAAAAGGCGATATGTACCGATCACAACTTTGGAATGATACTCAACTTATCTTGTGTGTAGTGTACGTGCGTACACACACACACAAACACACACAGACAGTACCTCCTGCCAGTCACATTACGTTGGCGACCCACTGGCACGTTCACTTGTACTGGCGCAGAGGCAAATTATAGTTACGTTGTGATTTAACACACGTGTACTACACTACTGGCCATTGAAATTGCTACACCACGAAGTTGACGTGCTACAGACGCGAAATCTAACCGACAGGAAGAAAATGCTGTGATATGCAAATGATTAGCTTTCCAGAGCATTCACACAAGGTTGGCGCAGGTGGCGACACTTACCACGTGCTGACATGAGGAAAGTTTCTAACCGATTTCTCTTACACAAAGAGCAGTTGACCGGCGTTGCCTGGTGCAAAGTTTTGTGATGTCTCGTGTAAGGAGGAGAAATGCGTCCTATCACGTTTCCGACTTTGATAAAGGTCGGATTGTAGCCTATCACCATTGCGGTTTATCGTATCGCGACACTGCTGCTCGCGTTGGTCGAGATCCAATGACTGTTAGCAGAATATGGAATCGGTGGGTTCAGGAGGGAAATACGGAACGCCGTGATGGATCCCAACGCCCTCGTATCACTAGCAGTCGCGATGACAGGCATCTTATCCGCATGGCTGTAACGGATTGTGCAGCCACGTCTCGATCCCTGAGTCAACAGATGGGGACATTTGCAAGACAACAACCATCTGCACGAACAGTTCGACGACGTTTGCAGCAGCATGGACTATCAGCTCGGAGACCGTGGCTGCAGTTACCCTTGACGCTGCATCACAGACAGGAGCACCTGCGATGGTGTACTCAACGACGAACCTGGGTGCACGAATGGCAAAACGTCATTTATTCGGATGAATCCAGGTTCTGTTTACAGCATCATGATGGTCGCATCCGTGTTTGGCGACATCGCGGTGAACGCACATTGGAAGCGTGTATTCGTCATCGCCATACTGGCGTATCACCCGGCGTGATGGTATGGGGTGCCATTGGTTACACGTCTCGGTCACCTCTTGTTCACATTGACGGCACTTTGAACAGTGGACGTTACATTTCAGATGTGTTACGAGCCGTGGCTCTACCCTTCATTCGATCCCTGCGAAACCCTACATTTGAGCAGGATAATGCACGACCACATGTTGAAGGTCGTGTACGGGCCTTTCTGGATACAGAAAATGTTCGACTGCTGTCCTGGCCAGCTCATTCTCCAGATCTCTCACCAATTGAAAATGTCTGGTCAATGGTGGCTCGTCACAACACGCCAGTCACTACTCTTGATGAACTGTGGTATCGTGTTGGAGTTGCATGGGCAGCTGTACCTGTACACGCCATCCAAGCTCTGTTTGACTCAATGCCCAGGCATGTCAAGGCATTTATTACGACGAGAGGTGGTTGTTCTGGGTACTGATTTCTCAGGATCTATGCACCCAAACTGCGTGAAAATGGAATCACATGTCAGTTCTAGTATAATATATTTGTCCAATGAATACTTGTTTATCATCTGCATATCTTCTTGGTGTAGCAATTTTAATGGCCAGTAGTGTATTTCAAATCTCGGGTGCTGAACTGTTAAAGAAAAAGAAAAAGAGTGCCTCTGGGAGGTGCCGGAACGCGTTCCGGCTGAAATTACGCCCTGTCCCTGAGAAACTATTCCGTCTGCTTGGACCGTCGCTAACAGCGTGCAGTACAACCACACACAGTCCGGCTTGCTGCAGGACAAAGGAAGGGATCATTACGAGGGACTTCAGGATTCAATAAGCAGAAGACGGACCCGACAAAGCCAATGGCGTCGTCCCGAATGAGAGGGGCCGCACGCCATCGGCAAGTGGGCCTCGAGCTCCTCGTTATCCTCGGCCTCGCCACTCGCCGCCGCCGTCACGTCCTGCTCGGATGGAGGACACAAAAAACTCCCGGAAGCGGGGAAGCGGCTGCTCGTCTGCGGCGCCAACAGCCTTATCTCGCAGGCCCCGAGACGTATCCTCGATACAGTCTTCTACACGACGCCGTGCCCCGTACAGGGCGGACCAGAACTGCATCGATAAACTTTCGAGGATCTTCTATTTTCCGAGTACAAACTATTGATCGTGCACAGCAGGCAAACAGCCGATTTGTCTAGCACTTCTCCGGATCAAACCGTCAACAATTTGTATCATGTAACAGCCACAGTCTCCAATCACGTCTTTATTTGACAAAATTGTATTCTCTCAGTATTTTGATGTTGTTGTTGTTGTTATTGTTGTTGTGGTCTTCAGTTCTGAGACAGGTTTGATGCAGCTCTCCGTGCTACTCTATCCTGTGCAAGCTTCTTCATCTCCCAGTACCTACTGCAACCTACATCCTTCTGAATCTGCTTAGTGTATTCATCTCTTGGTTTCCCTCTACGATTTTTACCCTCCACGCTGCCCTCCAACACTAAATTGGTGATCCCTCGATGTCTCAGAACATGTCCTACCAACCGATCCCTTCTTCTAGTCAAGTTGAGCCACAAGCTCCTCTTCTCCCCAGTTCTATTCAATACCTCCTCATTAGTTATGTGATCTACCCATCTAATCTTCAGCATTCTTCTGTAGCACCACATTTCGAAAGCTTCTATTCTCTTCTTGTCTAAACTATTTATCGTCCACGTTTCACTTCCATACAATGCTACACTCCATACAAATACTTTCAGAAACGACTTCCTGACATCTAAATCTATACTCGATGTTAACATATTTCTCTTCTTCAGAAACGCTTTCCTTGCCATTGCCAGTCTACATTTTATATCCTCTCTACTTCGACCATCATCAGTTATTTTGCTTCCCAAATACCAAAACTACTTTACTACTTTAAGTGTCTCATTTCCTAATCTAATTCCCTCAGCATCACCCGACTTAATTCGACTACATTCCATTATCCTCGTTTTGCTTTTGTTGATGTTCATCTTATACCCTCCTTACAACACACTGTCCATTCCGTTCAACTGCTCTTCCAGGTCCTTTGCTGTCTCTGACAGAATTACAGTGTCATCGGCGAACCTCAAAGTTTTTATTTCTTCTCCATGGATTTTAATACCTACTCCGAACTTTTCTTTTGTTTCCTTGTATTTGATATGAGTACAATAACGAGTATTTTGGTCTGTCGGTGCTCGTTACCGGGTAACTGCATTTCGCTTGATTTCTCACCCCAATTTATGTTTGTATCTATACTGCACTGGAAAAGATCTACACAACAGTGCAAATGTCGACGGTATGTGCTGTACGTTTGGAAATACACCCGTTCAGTGTAATGCCGACTTTATTTTGCGCCATCGAGACCACCTTTAATTATGCTCAGTACTGTCTGGATTTGTGTTTCCGACAGTATCAGCTGTACCTTAGCTCTGACACACAGCAGTATTGACAGGTTTACTGATGAATAGCTGACGCATATGCACATCGTGTACGAGTTCACTGAATACAATGGAAGACACAACTTTGTGATACTTAGCTATTCCCGTAGCGGCGGTAACCACATCACAGTACTATTACTGTGTTCTCTGCGAATTTCGATTCGAAAATTGAATATTAAAGGCTTTTAACTGTTACGATGGCATTTTCACAGAAGCAAATTTAGTTTTGGTGACAAATCTAATAAATGATAATAGTATTACACGTCTGTAATGCCGCCTACGTCTGTAATGCCACCTACGTCTGTAGTGCTGAAGGTGGCAGGGGTAAAATACAGGGAGCGAAAGCTATTTACAATTTGAACAGAAACCAGATGGCAGTTATAAGAGTCGAGGGGCATGAAAGGGAAGCAGTGGTTGGGAAGGGAGTGAGACAGGGTTGTAGCCTCTCCACCATGTTATTCAATCTGTATATTGAGCAAGCAGTAAAGGAAACAACAGAAAAATTCGGAGTAGGTATTAAAATCCATGGACAAGAAATAAAAGCTTTGAGTTTCGCCGATGACATTGTAATTCTGTCAGAGACAGCAAAGGACTTGGAAGAGCTGTTGAACGGAATGGACAGTGTCTTGAAAGGAGGATATAAGATTAACATCAACAAAAGCAAAACGAGGATAATGGGATGTAGTCGGGTGACGCTGAGGGAATTAGGTTAGGAAATGAGACGCTTAAAGTAGTAAATGAGTTTTGCTATTTGGGGAGTAAAATAACTGATGATGGTCAAATTAGAGAGGATATAAAATGTAGACTGGCAATGGCAAGGAAAGCGTTTCTGAAGAAGAGAAGTTTATTAACATCGAGTATAGATTTAAGTGTCAGGAAGTCGTTTCTTAAAGTATTTGTATGGAGTGTAGCATTGTATAGAAGTGAAACGTGGACGATAAGTAATTTAGACAAGAAGAGAATAGAAGCTTTCGAAATGTGGTGCTACAGAAGAATGCTGAAGATTAGATGGGTAGATCACGTAACTAATGAGGAGGTACTGAATAGAATTGGGGAGAAGAGGAATTTGTGGCACAACTTGGCTAGAAGAAATGATCGGTTGGTAGGACACATTCTGAAGCATTAAGGGATCACCAATTTAATATTGGAGGGCGGCGTGGAGGGTAAAAATCGTAGAGGGAGACCAAGAGATGATTACACTAAACAGATTCAGAAGGATGTAGGTTGCACTAGGTACTGGGAGATGAAGCAGCTTGCACAGGATAGAGTAGCATGGAGAGCTGCATCAAACCAGTCTTAGAACTGAAGACCACAACAACAACAACGTCTGTAATAAGCCACGGGAGACCGCTGGTCCCCTATATCAAAATACTCAGGAAATAGCCCCGAACAGCCTCCGAAATTTTCTTGGTGCATATCGGATTTACCCCGTATAACGTAATATACGAGGATGTGCTGGAAACTAATGCCTCCGAATATTTTATTCTGTTCTCAATACGGTTGAAGTATTACATGTCATGAATACTGCTCGCTCGACTTTTCCGCTTCGCTGATGCCGCTAGAGGAGTGTAAATTGTAGCGTTGAGCATGGTGATATATAATGTAACTGTATCGGTGCGTGAGAGGCTCTCAGAAAACTGAAATGACGTATTCGAAGAGGAAGCACCCTCTCCAGCACGACAATGCCAGAGAACGCACAAGCGCTGCGGCGACATCTGCAACAGCCCAACGCCCTGGTTTCACTGTGACTGGCCATCCTCCATACCGTCACAACTTGGTCCCATCCGATTTTCATCTGTTTCCCAACCTTAAAGAACATATTTCAAGACGTCCCTTTGATAGCGATGAAGCCGTGCCAGCAGAGGTGAGGTGGCTCCGTCAATAAAGTCAAACATTATATGGCGACAGTATCAACAAACCGGTCTCTCGTTGGGAGAAATGTGTTCGTCGCCAGGACATGTGGATGAAATGATGATGACAACACAACACTCAGTCCACGAGCGGAGAAAATCTCGAACCATGCCGGCCATCGAATCCGGGCCCGCTGAACCAGGACATAAGTGAGAAATAAATATGTAGACATGAATGATAAAAATGTAGAAAGTCAAGAACGTTTGTTTTATTTAGAAACGTTTTAAGAGGTTTCACCCAAAAAAATTCGGAGGCATTACTTTTCAGCATGCCCTCATATCACAGTTCAAAACAATTTCATAAAAAATAACCTCTATAAAAAATGGCGTGCTACGACTGTCGTCCTTGCCTGTTGTTGGGTGTATAAAATACGTAAGCAAGTTCGAATCAGACGCTGCGTCCGTCAGCTAGTATCCACAAGATCCACCATTTCTTTCCCACATGGTAGCCATATTAAGAGCCACAGCTGTATCATTCCTCAGTCTGTCTCGCGAGTTAAAATGGTGGAACAGTAGGTAATGTGCCCACTGTATTATTCTACATGAAGAATAACTTCTCTTTAAAAAACAACGACAAAAAGTGTTCTACACGAACTGTATGCCGCCTTCTGAAGTTGTATTTAGGCTCGGAATAAGTTACTGACAATTAAGTTTTGAGTTCTGTGAATGTTTGCACTGTTTCCTTCATCGTTACATTTCTGTAGGGCCGCGGGTTTCTCACGCCATCAGTATTTCTTAAAGAAAGCTGACATTGTCAGCCGAAAGAATAATTGAATGAAGACTCTCATACAAGATAAAATATTCTACGATCACATTCTGTTTCCCGGACACGTTTGATTGTTAGCTGTGTTTCCTTCGTAGTTGAAGTAATGATGCAGTCAATTCACCATTCATTTCCTGTTTTTTTTCTACATCTACATCTACATCTACATCTATACTCCGCGAGCCACCTTACGGTGTGTGGCGGAGGGTACTTATTGTACCACTATCTGATCCCCCCTTCCCTGTTCCATTCACGAATTGTGCGTGGGAAGAACGACTGCTTGTAAGTCTCCGTATTTGCTCTAATTTCTCGGATCTTTTCGTTGTGATCATTACGCGAGATATATGTGGGCGGTAGTAATATGTTGGCCATCTCTTCCCGGAATGTGCTCTCTCGTAATTTCGATAATAAACCTCTCCGTATTGCGTAACGCCTTTCTTGAAGTGTCCGCCACTGGAGCTTGTTCAGCATCTCCGTAACGCTCTCGCGCTGACTAAATGTCCCCATGACGAATCGCGCTGCTTTTCGCTGGATCATGTCTATCTCTTCTATTAATCCAACCTGGTAAGGGTCCCATACTGATGAGCAATACTCAAGAATCGGACGAACAAGCGTTTTGTAAGCTACTTCTTTCGTCGATGAGTCACATTTTCTTAGAATTCTTCCTATGAATCTCAACCTGGCGCCTGCTTTTCCCACTATTTGTTTTATGTGATCATTCCATTTCAGATCGCTCAGGATAGTAACTCCTAAGTATTTTACGGTCGTTACCGCTTCCAATGATTTACCACCTATGGCATAATCGTACTGGAATGGATTTCTGCCCCTATGTATGCGCGAAAGAGTTGAAAGCCTGTCTGTCAGTTTTATGAAATTGATGGCAACCACTTTGCGAGAAGAGCTGGCCGAAATGCAGCAGAGAAAAACCTACAGGCTTGACGCGACTCTAGGTAATGGTTTGGCGCCAGTCAAAGCAAGCTTTGTTCAGCGTCCGTCCACATGGCGGCCGAGCTTGGTTTCTACTTGGCACGTGCGCGGCCTGGGAGGCGCGAAAGTAAACGCCGCACGCCACGCACGTGAAACGACCGCAGCTCCTCATTTCTCCAGCACTTTGCTACCACCCCAACACACAGAAGAGAGGCGCGGTACGACCTGAGTTTTTCATGTGTGACAAGGCACTAACGCAGAGCGCTGTAACTGCTGAAAAATCTGTCAGACGACACTACAATAACAAAAAAAGAAAGGTAAGACAGACCATCGCTAGGTCACGGACATCTGAATAGTTGACATTTAGACCCAGGTCACTGCACGAAACCTTTCGGTCATCTTTCTCTGCAGTATCAGGGATGGGAAAAACCAATCGGTTAAAACCAACACCGGAATTTTAGTTCTGAATAACAGCACTTTTCGGTGTTTGTCTGGTCTCGGTTATAACGGGGCTCATTTTATTTTTTAGTAATAATGTTGTGTACATAGTTCTGCGTAGTCAGCGCGTACACAACTTTCCCACTAGAGCGCGCCCCACTAAGCACAACAGCGCAGGCGCAGCGCTCGTCCGTCTCCGCACTACGGGATGGCGTTGCCTTAGGGACGGACCAAATTCTGCTCCCGCCGATCTGCGTATTAATATGTAACGCAGCCAATGAGATTGCTGCTAACGTAGAACCTTTTCTCCTCGCAGATCACACTCGCGCAGTGATATCTGAATGCGCGAGGTATTATAACGAGTGTACAGACCTCCGATTATTCAGTCTGCATTTGTCTGTACCAGTCTGCATTGGTCTGTAACAGTCTATAGTCAAGTTTCAGTCTGCGCCTAATAAGATTACCATATTCCTGTACATAGCCATGAAGATAAATGAATAGACACTTTGTCAAGTTCAAAATGGTTCAAATGGCTCGGAGCACTATGGGACTTAACTACTGAGGTCATCAGTCCCCTAGAACTTAGAACTACTTAAACCTAACTAACCTAAGGACATCACACACACCCATGCCCGAGGCAGGATTCGAACCTGCGGTCACGCGGTTCCAAACTGATGCGCTTAGAACCGCACGGCCACACCGGCCGGCCTTTGTCAAGTATCAGAGATATGTGAGAATAAGATTAACGTACCAAGACCAAAGGAACTTCAGATTGTCAATTGTAAACAGCATCCAGAATCAAGTTAGGTACTGTCAATGTTATTTGTTATTTTAATAAATATGTGTGAAAATTAATCAAGTTCTGTTTAAAGTTGGTCACCGTCAATCTGCTACTCTAAGCGTGCAAGTGGCATTTCTATCATCTGACCTAACGGCAGAAGATAAACATGCCACGATAAGACCACGAGACATATTGCTGACACTCGCCTACTTCGCTAGAGCGACAAGTCAAATAATCTGATGGTGTGTGTACCGAAGGTCTTACAGTACGCACACCACAAATAACCAAGTAAAAAACCGAAATATCAATTCTTTGTATATCCATAATTGAAATGGACGATTTGAGACGTCAGCTAGTATAATATATGTTATAAAATGATGAAATTCCTCCAGCTGTATTAAGGTGTTGGTTTTATTGGCGACTAGTTTCGATGTTGTTAGAACATCATCTTCAGGCCCTGAATACAACATACCATACACAACAACCAATGCACCAACAGTAATTTATAAGTTATTATGCAAAACAATTCTATTATAACCATATTACATAATGGGTGATTTTAATGAACTAATTATATTTTTGGTCATTTCCGTTAAAATGCCATCACTCTGGACATTAACCATTTACGTGGTATCACTAAAAGACAAATGAAGCTGTATAAGCACAACGGCTTGTCACTTAAGCTTTTATATGCTCCCATTTTTTAATACCTGATATTAACCTATCATAAAATGATTTAGTGTTGTGTGACACAACGGTAAACTAGTTACTGTACATTAAAGAGGCAATAATAGTTCGCTCGCGGGTCCCGGGACTGGCGCTCTCGTCTGATGCTAGAGCTCGCACGTGTCCGTGCGCCCGTGTCCACGTGCCGCTGCGCGGCTGTAGCACGCGCGTGCGGGCTGCAGTGGTACGGTTTATCCCCGCAGCATTGTCCGCAGCCGTGGGTAGGTCACGATAAACAACTCCCCACAGAACCGCGTCGTACTCTATGTAACGGCTTCGCTACGATCCGGCGAGTAACACGGTGTTTGACAGATGTAACGACTACGCAGAGCTCATTTCTAAATGCACTGTGAGTAAATGAATGTGAGCCGCAGCTAGGTAGTAAAGTTGATCTCAGCACACAGCGACATTTAACGATGAGTCCAGTTCTTCGAATGTACGTACCCAGGGATGCAGTTAGGGAAAGACAGGCAGGGCAATTGCCTGGGGCGCCTTTACCGTGGGGGAGCAGTTTTTTCATAGTCGGAATAAATGAGGAAAGGCGAAAGTAATGGGCAGAGGGGGGGGGGGGGGATGGGAAGCGGAACGTGTAAAAGTGGGGAAGGAATTGGAGGGCACTAAAATGGATAGGGGTCGGAGATGCATGAAACAAAATCTAGAGCATATCTGATTTGGATGTTGTTAACAGCTGCATGAAACCGACCGCTCCATGGTACGGAAACGCTTGCACCTTGCTTGCCGCTACTGAATGGGGCCGCTCCCGTTTGCCAAGTGAGCCAACGAAACGAAACGGTAAAGAGTATATATAGCTTTTGTTGTTTGTTTGTTACAGCAAGGTAATAAAAAAGAAAGAATAGCATTGTTGTTGCCACCAGTTCAAAACTTGACTATTTGTTTTCTACGTTTTTAATTATACCATACAAAACAGAATTATGGAAATGTGTAGCTTTCAAACCGGCCGATGTGGCCGAGCGGTTCTAGGCGCTACAGTCTGGAACCGCGCGACCGCTACGGTCGCAGGTTCGAATCCCGCCTCGCCGGCAGCGGTGACCGAGCGGTTCTAAGCGCTTCAGTCCGGAACCGCGCGACTGCTACGGTCGCAGGTTCGAATCCTGCCTCGGGCATGGATGTGTGTGATGTCCTTAGGTTAGTTAGGTTTAAGTAGTTCTAAGTTCTAGGGCACTGATGACCTCAGATGTTAAGTCCCATAGCGCTCAGAGCCATTTGAACCATTTGAATCCTGCCTCGGGCATGGATGTGTGTGGTGTCCTTAGGTTAGTTACGTTTAAGTAGCTCTAAGTTCTAGGGGACTGATGACCACAGCAGTTAAGTCCCATAGTACTCAGAGCCACTTGAACCATTTGTAGCTTTCACTTCATTGAAAAGTCATGTCAATATTCAACAAACGAAAAAGCAGGCTAAGAAGAAATAATTGGAACATGTCGGCAACAGGGAAAGGCGCAAAGTCAAACTATAACACTAGTTAAGCTACTGATTGTTGTACGTGAAAAAAAAAGGTAAACACCACTCAGAGATTTAGTGCTTAAGCCTGTTCCGACTAGCCATATACTGTCTGCAAGTCAGTACGAGACGCGATCTGTGTTCGTGGGACGTGTGATCAACATGTCACCAATCCATCGTCCGCAGCTCGTGGTCGTGCGGTAGCGTTCTCGCTTCCCACGCCCGGGTTCCCGGGTTCGATTCCCGGTGGGGTCAGGGATTTTCTCTGCCTCGTGATGACTGGATGTTGTGTGATGTCCTTAGGTTAGTTAGGTTTAAGTAGTTCTAAGTTCTAGGGGACTGATGAACATAGATGTTAAGTCCCATAGTGCTCACAAGGGAACCTCCCCATCGCACCCCCCTCAGATTTAGTTATAAGCTGGCACAGTGGATAGGCCTTGAAAAACTGAACACAGATCAACCGGGAAAACAGGAAGAAGTTGTGTGGAACTATGAAAAAAATAAGCAAAATATACAAACTGAGTAGTCCATGCGCAAGATAGACAACATCAAGGCTAATGTGAGCTCAGGAGTGCCGTGGTCTCGTGGTTAGCGTGAGCAGCTGCGGAACGAGAGGTACTTGGTTCAAGTGTTCTCTCGAGTTAAAGTTTACTTTTTTTTATTTTCGCAAAGTTATGATCTGTCCGTTCGTTCATTGACGTCTCTGTTCACTGTAATAAGTTTAGTGCCTGGTTTTTGCGACCGCACCGCAAAACCGTGCGATTAGTAGACGAAAGGACGTGGGAACCGAAAACATTTGGTCGCAAGGTCATAGGTCAACCGATTTCTCCACAGGAAAACACGTCTGATGTATTCTATTCGACACTGGTGACGGCATGTGCGTCACATGACAGGAATATGTTGTCGACCCACCTAACTTGTACACTTGGCAAATGGGTAAAAAGATTCTTCTACCTTGCCCGATTTAGGTTTTCTTGTGGACGTGATAATCAATCCCAAAAAAAGTGATCGCATCGGACGGACAGATAATGATTGTCTGAAAATAAAAAATCAAATTTTTCACTCGAGGGAAAACTTGAACCAAGGACCTCTCGTTCGGCGGCGGTTCACGCTAACCACGTGACCACCGCGCTCATGAGCTCAGGCTGGCCTTGGTATTGCCTGTCCAGTGCATGGACTACTCAGTTTCTATATTTTCCTTTTTTTATATAGTTCCACACAACTTCTTCCTGTTTTCTCGATTGATCTGTATTTAGTTTTTCAAGGCCTGTCCACTGTGTCAGCTTATAACTAAATCTGAGGGGGGTGCGATGGGGAGGTTCCCTTGTCAGAGCCATTTGAACTAATCCGTCCAGCCGTTACTGCCAGTAGATGAATGCTGATGATGCCGCAGCTTTTTTATTCAAGTAGCTCCTCATCTGGCCTCCGTAAATGACAAAAAATCTGAAGCTGTACCGGGAATCAATGCTGAGCCCTTCCACAACGAAGGCAACGATGCTAAACATTCGGCTACGCAGGCGATCTGTGTATTGCACTAGATCTTTCTCCACCTCCTCCACTTCGACCACGCACCTCTGAAACAATCTACGCACTATCTAAGTCTCATCCCAAATCTATGCTGCATTCAAGAGAAGTCAGTTTCTTTTCCCTGTTGTAAAAGTCGCGGCATATTTTTGACTAGCAGCGAACAAAAAAAATGGCCCTGAGCACTATGGGACTTAACATCTGTGGTCATCAGTCCCCTAGAACTTAGAACTACTTAAACCTAACTAACCTAAGGACATCACACACATCCATGCCCGAGGCAGGATTCGAACCTGCGACCGTAGTAGTCGCGCCGTTCCGGACTGAGCGCCTGAACCGCTAGACCACCGCGGCGGGCAGCAGTGAACAGATATTTCTATCACATTGTCAACACTTTGTTAATACCTATCTCCTACTATTTTTTTATTTCATCTCACCTGTAAACTTGAACCTATTCGTTCTGGTTTTTCTCCGAACCAGTTAACTTCTACTCCAGGTTTTGTACTGCTGCCATACAGTTCTGTTAATATGTAACTTCTCTCATCCGAGCGGAGCGCTATTTTTTAATAAACGGACGTAAGTCAATTACGCATTGAAAAATCTCCTGTCAACGGATTTATCCGGAGTGTAGCCTTGTGCGGAAGTGAAAACGTGAAAGATAAAGAGAATAAAAGTTTTTCAGACGTGCTGCTAGAGATTGGTTGGGTAGATCGGGCAGCTAGTAAAGAGGTACTTAATTCAAAGTGGGATTAAAAGATATTAATCGGTTGATGGTATTTTAGGAAAGAAGTGGCTCATATGTAAAGGAGGCCGCATGTAGGACGCTGGTGCGACCTATTCTTGAATGTTTGGGATCCTTACTAGATCGGATTGAAGGAAGACATCGAAGCAATTCAGAAGCGGGCTTCTAGATTTGTTAGAAGTAGGGTCAAACAACACGTAAGTGTTACGGAGATGCTTCGGGAACTGAAATGGGAATCCCTGGAGGAAAGACGACGTTCTGTCCGAGGAACACTATTGAGAAAATTTAGAGAATCGGCGTTTGAAGCTGGCTGCAAAACGATTCTACTGGGGCCATCATACGCTGCGCGTAAGGACCACGAAGATAAAATACCCAAATGAGGACTCATGGGGAGGCATATAGACAGTCCTTTTTCCCTCGTTCTATTTACGAGTGGGACACGAAACCAAACGACTTGTAATGGTACAGGGTACACACTGCCACGCCTCGTGTGGTAGCTTGCGGAGTATCTATGTAGATGCAGAGCTACAGTTCATGAAAACTGCGATGTTAACTCCTACAGGCTCGCGAAGGATTTCTGGCAGATGTAAGAAGGACCTGAACGCTCTTATCTCGGCAGGTAAAATAAACACATACTTAACGTCTGACACAAAAATCTGCGGAACTTGACCTAAGAAGGTACTCTGACGCAGAATGAATAAACCAGTTAAGCTCCGCTTCCGTGTCTCTTACACCGGGGACAGGCAGTCGTATCGTACAGCGTGCAAACCTCGCCATGGGAGAACCATGAATATTTGAGGTAACACAGGCTGCGCGACGCTCCTTCGAATTAAAATGCAAGTACGATAGCATCTAAAAGTCGCTCACGTGTGGCTATTTTTTAGCACACTCTGTTCTCACTTAGAGGCTCTCTTAGACATTGTGCATGCAAGACCGAATTCGCATTACATCAGCTCGTGTACACAACATTGTTTACGTCTTCCTCAGTGCAAGCCAACGACTTGAAGCGACAAATAATTTCGTCAGTGCACGTTGGCTCTGATGCAAACAGCGCGGCGGATGTTCAGTTCCGAAAAACAGTTCTTTGCCGGTCAGTAGGCCGAGTAGTAATGAATATAGTCTTATGTTCGTGCTTCAGATGATGAGAGAAGGCAGAGGGCGAAACCCCATGCTGGGGATCCATGGCCTACTTCTCGCGAAAATCACCATGGAGGCCGCCGACCGTTGCGTCCCCGTAAGAGGGATCAGTCACAATCGACAGTGTCAAATGGTTCAAATGGTTCTGAGCACTATGGGACTCAACTGCTGAGGTCATTAGTCCCCTAGAACTTAGAACTAGTTAAACCTAACTAACCTAAGGACATCACACACATCCATGCCCGAGGCAGGATTCGAACCTGCGACCGTAGCGAATCGACAGTGTCACACGCCCTCACTTCTGCTGTGGACAGGTTGAGAATTGAATGAAGGACATTAGCGCCAAGACTGGCGATCAGAAACTTTACGCCATCACCTCTCCTCTCCTTACCGGCCAAATACAGCCAGTAAAAATTTCATCCACCATCAGGATTCGAACCGGCATACCTCCGAGTCGAGCGCCATCGCAAATGCGTGCACTAGCGACCCCTGCAACGTATAATAAAATATTTTATTTCGAGTCTTTTTAAACGTTGCCCACATCTTTGACTGTTGGCTGAATTAGGCTCCAGAGTCGTTTCCGCGCGTAATTCAAACATTGCTGCCGTCATTTTCGTTTTACTCGCTGAATATTAGAAAAAATAAAAGGTATATCCGGCCGGAGTGGGCGAGCGGTTCTAGGCGCTACAGACCGGAACCGCGCGACTGCTGCGGTCGCAGGTTCGAATCCTGCCTCGGGCATGGATGTGTGTGATGTCCTTAGGTTAGTTAGGTTTAAGTAGATCTAAGTTCTAGGGGACTGATGACCTTACAAGAAGTCTCATAGTGCTCAGAGCCATTTGAACCATTTTTGAATTGCGCCCATGGGCGCATGCGGCTCCAATCAATTTTTGGTGCGGCTCGCGGTTCCCCGCTGTATTGTATAATAATACGTGTCTAGTAACTAACATCCGAAAACGAGCTTCTTCAGAATGTAGGTTTCCTGCTCAGTAACCAAAAAAATGCTTGCAGTGGTATTAATATTTTAAAATATGTTTAATTTTAATTGGCGCTTGTGGATTCGGCCGTGAGAAAAGTATAGCTGTCCGCTTACCACATGGGCAGATGAGTAAGTGGCGCGGCCACTGCAGGGCTACAGGATACGAGGAGGGAAATTTTTTATTGTTTGTCGTCCAGTGCTGACAACTTACGGGCGCGTGTTTCTCGCGCCGATCAGCTGCTTCGGTATAAATTTCAAATGGAAGTAAAATGGATTCGTGAGTGGACATTATAAGAGATGGTCATCTTCAAATGCAGTACATATTTGCAGCAAGCAACAAGGAATTAAATTAAGGCTGTTGTAATACAATCGAGCACGGAGGAGAAAAATTACATGTCGCTGAAAGTGGCAACAATCTGAAACAAAACAGTGGACTCGAGGTGTGACGAATGGTGTGGCTTATCAGTATCTTGGGACCTGCGGCCAACTTATCACGTTCTTGCTATAGATAGTGGCTCGTAACATACTATTTATGTAGGTTACCAATTAATAAAAGGATCACTACGTATGAAGTCTGAGGTGTCACTTCACACTATCGGTATTGGCTCTCGATCACAACAGATTAACAACCACTGCGTTATACACTTCAAAAACGCTAATGTCAAGCTATCACTGAATGAATTGATTACCGTCTCTGGCTACGGCTTTTGGAGCTGTCAAAGCCACACGGCAGTGGGGAGGAAGTCTAGCAAAGTGCTTAGGTGCCAGTCGCATAATCTGTCTACGATGTGTTTTGGTGCGAAGTACGTGTCGAATTTGCAGCGGCAGTGGGGAGCCAGAGCAGGGCGCATCTGCAGCCGCCATAGCCGGCTTCCTGTTAATCCCGGTTGCGGATTCAATCAAGCCTAACCGACGTGGCTGTTTCTGCAGCGAGAGCTTAGCGTTCTGCGCCCTCAGAGCGAGTCGGATTTACTGTGCAGCTAATTAACGCGACTCGTTCTCTGGAATGGAGGGCAGCGCCCTTTATTGGAGCCGCGGCTGATTCGTTACCTGCCCCGCGCTCTGCCCGGACAGAAAAAAGATTCGCCCTGCCGTTCTCTACCACCGCATTCACACACACAAGATTTTTTCTAACTTTGGCGTAATGGTGACAGAGCATTCAAACACATACTCCCTATCTCACTCTTTCAGTGCGAAGTCTGCAAATGATGACATCGTGAATCTGACATTCCTTTCTCCGATCAGAAATATTTCGTGAAGCTTCCGCTTCACTTTAATCTGCGACGGCGTTCTGAAAAGTAATGCCTCCGACATTTTTTTGAGGTCATTCATATCTACATCTACATGTACATGATTACTCTGCAATTCACATTTAAGTGCTTGGCAGAGGGTTCATCGAACCACAATCATACTATCTCTCTACCATTCCACTCCCGAACAGCGCGCGGGATAACGAACACCTAAACCTTTCTGTTCGAGCTCTGATTTCTCTTATTTTATTTTGATGATCATTCCTACCTATGTAGGTTGGGCTCAACAAAATATTTTCGCATTCGGAAGAGAAAGTTGGTGACTGAAATTTCGTAAATAGATCTCGCCGCGACGAAAAACGTCTTTGCCTTAATGGCTTCCATCCCAACTCGCGTATCATATCTGCCACACTCTCTTCCCTATTACGTGATAATACAAAACGAGCTGCCCTTTTTTGCACCCTTTCGATGTCCTCCGTCAATCCCACCTGGTAAGGATCCCACACCGCGCAGCAATATTCTAACAGAGGACGAACGAGTGTAGTGTAAGCTGTCTCTTTAGTGGACTTGTTGCATCTTCTAAGTGTCCTGCCAATGAAACGCAACCTTTGGCTCGCCTTACCCACAATATTATCTGTGTGGTCTTTCCAACTGAAGTTGTTCGTAATTTTTACACCCAGGTACTTAGTTGAATTGACAGCCTTGAGAATTGTACTATTTATCGAGTAATCGAATTCCAACGGATTTCTTTTGGAACTCGTGTGGATCACCTCACACTTTTCATTATTTAGCGTCAACTGCCACCTACCACACCATACAGCAATCTTTTCTAAATCGCTTTGCAACTGATACTGGTCTTCGGATGACCTTACTAGACGGTAAATTACAGCATCATCTGCGAACAACCTAAGAGAACTGCTCAGATTGTCACCCAGATCATTTGTATAGATCAGGAACAGCAGAGGTCCCAGGACGCTTCCCTGGGGAACACCTGATACCACTTCAGTTTTATTCGATGATTTGCCGTCTATTACTACGAACTGCGACCCTCCTGTCAGGATATCACGAATCCAGTCGCACAACTGAGACGATACCCCATAGGCCCGCAGCTTGATTAGAAGTCGCTTGTGAGGAACGGTGTCAAAAGCATTCCGGAAATCTAGAATTACGGAATCAACTTGAGATCCCCTGTCGATAGCGGCCATTACTTCGTGCGAATAAAGAGTTAGCTGCGCTGCACAAGAACGATGTTTTCTGAAACCATGCTGATTACGTATCAATAGATCGTTTCCTTCGAGGTGATTCATAATGTTTGAATACAGTATATGCTCCAAAACCCTACTGCAAACCGACGTCAATGACATAGGTCTGTAGTTCGATGGATTAATCCTATTACCCTTGTTAAACACTGGTGCGACCTGGGCAATTTTCCAATCTGTAGGTACAGATCTATCGGTGAGCGAGCAGTTGTATATGATTGCTAAGTAGGGAGCTATTGTATCAGTGTAATCTGAAAGGAACCTAATTGGTATACAATCTGGACCTGAAGACTTGCCCGTATCAAGCGATTTGAGTTGCTTCACAACCCCTAAGGCATCTACTTCTAAGAAACTCATGCTAGCAGCTGTTCGTGACATGGGTCTTGAATAATGCAAACGTTACTAGATTCTAAACCTGTATTCTTCATGTCTGCATATTTGAAGCACTGTCGCTAAAGGGCTCCGAATGATAGCGTGTAACGTGGCGGAGTATAACGTTCATTTGTCGATGCGTGAGAATACTGTAACAGAGTTTCGAATACGAAGACTTCGTCCACACACGGAGCGCCCTCTGCTTCAGCATGAGAATTCCAGACCACACACGAGCACTGTGACCTCTGCAACATTCCGACACCCTGGGTTTTCTGTCATCGATCATCCTCCATACAGTTCTGTCTTTGCCTCATCCGATTTTCATCTGTTTCCAAAACTTAAAAGCACACATAACATCTGTTTTATTTAAAAATTCTTAAGAGTTTTCACATTAAAAATTCGGAGGTATTACTTTTCAGCAGGCCTTAGTATCAACGAACCGTACAAACTTCAAAGTATGTACTGTGGGGTTCTGGTGTTTAACTGGTTGTGTTTTGATGCGGGGATGGGTAATCAACCCAGGATTTACCTGAAATATGTTCTTTCACCAGTGATGGCATACTTTCTGGACATAGGAAACTGACCCGCTCATTACCTCTCCTGGAGCTCGTATACGGCGACTGCGGACGCTTCTTTTGAAATCTCTCACAGCAAAAACAAATTTGCACTATTACTGATTTACTGTGTTCGTTGTATTATTGCATGCCGCTTTTTTGTAGTGTTATTAGATATTTACATGATGCAACGAACTCCAAAGAATCACTAATAGAGTATCGTAATCTATCATCTTTATGGCTAATTTTAAAATTATTTTCAGAAACGTAAGGTTAAAAATTCAAAGAAATGGAAGAGGGAGCAAATTATGGGAACAGAATACACAAATCTACTTTATAACATTTACAACAAACAACAGAAAGAAGACACGTAAATATGTGCAAAGCAGAGCATAATAGTTAGATAGTTTAGGCTACCAGTGAGTGACATCAATTGCATTAGGAGTCGCAGACATGGGGTCATCTAGTCTGGACTCGGTGGGACAATCAGTTTAGGAATGTGTGAGTTGAGTTGTCCTGACCTCAGTACAATTGCGAGCGCTAAACGTTCCCCGTTTAAGAAGACCTGGTGATGATATTGTCTGCAGTCCGGAACCGCAAGACCGCTACGGTCGCAGGTTCGAATCCTGCCCCGGGCGTGGATGTTTGTGATGTCCTTAGGTTAGTGAGGTTTAACTAGTTCTAAATTCTAGGGGACTAATGACCTCAGCAGTTGAGTCCCATAGTGCTCAGAGCCATTTTTGATGATATTGCTACATCAGTGAACAAGAAGAAGAATTACAGGAGCTGCAGTGTAGACTGGGAATAAAGCGAAGAAAGATGAAAGTAATCAGAAATTGCAGGAATATGATTAGCGATAATCTTAACACAAAAACTGGGGACAATTAAGTATGTTGCGTGAGTAATTCACTTTCCTTGGAAGAAAATAACAAGCAGCGGACCAAGCAAGAAGGCTATAAGGAGCAGTCTGTCACAGACAAAGAGGGTATTCCCGGTAAAGAGAAGTCTGCTAGTAGCAAACATCAGCCTTAATTTGGCGAGGAAGTTTCTGAGAATGTACGTTTGGAGCACAGTGTTATATAGAAGTGAATCGTGGCCTGCGGCAAAAACAGGAAAGAAGAGCATCGAAGTATTTGAGATTTGGAGCTGCAAGAAGGATGTTGGAAGGTAGTGAACTGAAGAAAGAAACGAGATCTTCTGCAGAATCGGCGAGGAAAGGAATGTGTGCAAATCACTGACTAAAAGAAGGGACAGGATGGCAGGACGTATGTTAAGACAACTTCCAAGGTACTGGTTGGTTGGTTGATTCGGGGAAGGGAGCAAGCAACGAGATCATCCGTTCCATCGGGATAGGGAAGGATGGGGAAGGAAGTCGGCCGTGCCCTTTCAAAAGGACCATCACGCCACTTGCCTGAAGCGATTTAAGGAAATCAGGATGGCCGGACGCGGGTTTGAACCGTCGTCCTTCCGAATACGAGTGCAGTGTGCTAACCAATGCGCCACCTCGCTCGGTGAAGGTACTGGAGGGAGCTTCAGAGCGCAAACAACGTGGGGGGTAGGCAAATAACTGTGGATAGTGGGCGTAAGTGCTGCTCTGAGATGAAGAGGTTGGCACAGGGGAGGAAGGCCGGTTAAGCCGCACCGAACGGGCCGTTGTGGCCGAGCAGTTCTAGGCGCTTCAGTCTGGAACCGCGCGACCACTACGGTCGCAGGTTCGAATCCTGCCTCGGGCATGCATGTGTGTGACGTCCTTAGGTTAGTTAGTTTAAGTAGTTCTAAGTCCCAGGGGACTGATGACCTCAAATGTTAAGTCCCATAGTGCTCAGAGCCATTTGAATTTTTAACCCGCACTCCCCCGCCCCCAGAAAAAAGTGTCCCAAACTGATGAATGATACTAAAAAATCGATCGAACGTATTGTAAGGCATTCCTTTCGTGGATGAATTACGTTCTTCCAATGAATTTCAGTGTCCGTCTGCGTAGATGAGTAGTCAGTGCGGCTGACTGCGACCCAGAGAAGCCAGGTTCGATTCCCGATACTGCCAACGATGTTTTCCCTGGTGTGAGGAGCTGCTAGCCCGAATAGCAGCAATGTCGCCAAGACTGACACCGGAAAAGCGGTGTGCTAACCCGATGCTCCTCCATACCGCATCCAATGACGCCATTGGCAAAGGATGACACGGATGTCGGACGGTACCAACTGGCCCACCAGAGCCTTCGGAGTGGACGAAGCTTATGTTTACAATGAATCTCAGTGTGACATAGGGTTTAATTAAAATTAGTGTTACTGTTCATTCCACTTTAGGTGACTGCTCGGAAAATTACGTTTGTTGCAGTTTTCCGACGATTTTTCGAAGAAAAGTGTAACCGAACTTTTTTTTATGACTACAGTGAGCACTGCGTAGAGGTGGCGGGCATTAGACAGCCTTGAGACTAGCCAGTACAGGAACCCAGGGGCGCCTGGGTTCTTAGGAAGGCCCGAGGACCAGGTGCTGCCCGTGCAGCCAGGAGGTGCGTGGTGCGTGCCGCGACGCATCGCGCCGTGGTACGCAGCCAGCAGGCCAGGGGTCGGACACGCGCCAGATAAACTTATCTCGCGCTCTCAGCGACTAACCTCGTTGGCGGCTGGGGCGGCGTGCCATCGCCGCAGCTGAAAGCTCCTCTACAGCCGCTCAACTCTGTTATGGCCAGCGGTGAGCGGCTTTTCCATCACATAAAAAGTCGAACATTACATTTCCCGCGTCACTACGATCAATTTGAAAATCAAGCGATGTACTTCAAGGGTGGTTTTCTCTGAGTAGGTTTAACACAGTATTTCTACATATGCATCTATACCCCGCAAGCCACTTTACAGTGTGTACCGAACGGTATTTTGTGTACCAGTGTCACCCCTTTCTCCGTTCCAGTCGCTAACGTTTGCTGGTAAGCCTCCGTGTGAGCTCAAATATCTGTAATTTTTATTATCGCGGTCTATTCATGTAATATATGTCGGAGGAAGCAATATATTGGCTGAATGTAGTGGAGAGAAACTGAAAGAAATCTGAAATTAATCTCGCCAGAATGTTTGAAATCGACTGAAAAGACTAAAAACCAGAAAATGATGATTTAAATGAAAATGAATTTTTGATATACTGCGTTTTCAAATCGGACTAAGAAGTATAAAATAATGTCTGATAGACTCATACACGTTCTTCACCGTATACAGTTAGTCTTGAACTATGTGACCATGAATTTTTAATAGTGTTTTGAAAGGACGGTATATGATGAACATCAAGAAAAACAAAACAAAGATAATGCAATGTAGTCGAATTAAATCAGGTAATTATGAGGGAATTAGACTAGGAAATGATATACTTAAAGTAGTAGATGAGTTTTGCTATTTGGAAAGTAAAATAACTGATGATGGTCGAAGTAGGGAGGTTATAAAATGTATGCTGGCAATGGCAAGAAAAGCGTTTCTGAAGAAGAGAAATTTGTTAATATAGAGTATAGATTTAAGCGTCAGGAAATCTTTTTTTAAAGTATTACTATGAACTGTTGCATGTACGGAAGTGAAACGTCGACAATAAACATTTAGACAAGAAGAGAATAGAAACTTTTGAAATGTGGTGCTACAGAAGAGTGTTGACGATTAAGTGGGTAGATCACATAACTAGTGAGGAGGTACTGAATAGAATTGGGGAGAACAGAAATTTGTGCCACAACATGGCCAGAAGAAGGGGTCGGTTGGTAGGACACATTCTGACACGTCAACAGATCACCAATCTCTTTGTGGTGAGAAGCGTGAGAGGTAAATATCGTAGAGGGAGACCAAGAGAAGAATACAGTAAGCAGATTCAGAAGGATGTAGACTGCAGTAGTGCTCGGATATGAAGAAGCTTGCACAGGATAGAGGAGCATGGAGAGCTGCATCAAACCAGTCTTTGGACCAAGCACAAAAACAACATGAAAATATTCCTAAGATTTAAAAAGAAAAAAGTGGGGCATATAATTGATACAAGAGTAATGTACCTCCTTACTATTTGGTATTGCAAGCGCTCCTTGTTTTTCGTTGTAATACTTACGAATATTTTCACTATTATTCACAGTTCCAAATTTTCAGGTCTATCTCTATGCGGGTAGGAATCTGTATGGGGCAAGGAAAAATTATACTATATTTTTGGTTAATTTTGTTTTTATTTAAATATTTATTTCATTTGATGATAGCATCATTATTTTGGAAAGAAGCTGTCACACATCAAGGTTTTAGCGAGTTCGAGAAGATTACAAACAGGATATGCCTCAGTTTTGACGACGATGTGAAAAGATGTGGGGACTCGGATGGTCAGAACTCTAGAGTTGCGAGACAACTCGTCGAAGGAACCACCGTAGTATTACTTTCGTCTGTCTTGGGAACATCCTGGGCTGCCCACATCAGAATAAGTGAATCGACATTTGTTCCCAGTGCTTCGCAATATAAGCTTAATGTTTTGCCAGCATACTGCCTCGTTCAGTAAGGATCTCGCTATTCTTCACGAATTTTCTCGTGATAGGCCTGTAAGTTACCTTGACACGAAGACTGAACAGGTGAGGAATGCCATATTTTCGCTTGCGCTCTCGTCACGATTTCTTCACACGTTCTCACATACCGGTTGTAACTGTAGGATAAGAAAAATGAAAGAAGAGTAGTGCATCATATCTTCCGACACTTGCAGGATTTAAGCAGAATGCTGTGAAGCCATCGCAGCAGCCTAGTGCGACACAAAGTTCGGACGTACGGCCAGTTGGCCCACTTGGCAGTTTCTTATCTTTGGATCGTCAAGCCGGCATCAGTAAGCCGTATCTCGCCGTTGCTGCCAAAGGAAACACCGGCATGTATCCAATACCGTATTTATATAGCGACCTAGTGTCTGCAGAGGACTGCCTTAGAAGCAATAATTCACGGTCAAGACACAAATCGCCGAAACCCACACTCCCAAAACCAAGTGTAATCTTCATAGAGTTCCCCCCCCCCCTCCCCCCCCCCCCCCCCCCCCGTTACTGACATAGTTATTGAATGAGGACGTCTTATCAGTACTCAAAACGGTACGCAGCAAATTGTATTTATTCTAACTCGCCTTCTTCTTGCCAGTTATAATCCCAAATTTTTCTGTCACACCTGAAAAGAAAATATCTGCAACACAAACCCTCATTTACCACATTCTAAAACTACACACACAACACAGCTTTCTGAAAGGCTTCTCACAAGACTCCTAACATTTTTCTGAAGTTCCTCAAACTGCATACTTCCCAAAAAACCTATTGTATGCTAACAGAAGCGGCTGACTATTCATCTGCATCTATACGTACGTCATTGCATATTTTAATCTTGTAAATATTGCGTTTTATTACTTAAATTAAGGTTGAAGAATGCCAACATGGTTAACGCTATGTAGGCGAACCAAGAATCAAATTCAAATGGTTCAGATGCCTCTGAGCACTATGGGACTTAACATCTGAGGTCATCAGTCCCCTAGATTAGAACTACTTAAACCAAACTGACCTAAGGACGTCACACACATCCATGCCCGAGGCAGGATTCGAACCTGCGACCGTAGCGGTTGCACGGTTCCAGACTGCAGCGCCTAGAACCGCTCGGCCACCGCGGCCGGCCAAGAATCAAGAAGCTAAAAAAACTATAGCTGATTATTTATTTAATACAGTTACTATTTCATATACTGGCATATTTAATATACCGGTTTTGGCCGTTGCCGGACATCTTCAGACCTTTGAACCTTTGTCACAGGGTACCGCTTCAACTTCGTCATCGTGTACGGCTGTCTCAGCATTAAGCTACTACTTAACGTAATACTATTATTAAAATACTATTTTAATCTTGAGACAATGATGCTGACGCGTAACGTTGTAACTGAACTGATAATGCCTAAAGATTGCCGATAACGAGCGAAGCCGTTAATCGCCTGCATTAAATCTTAACTGTGACTGAAATGAATAATCAGCTGTAGCATTCCAACAGTTGCTGCCTCTTTCCACATTAAACAGAGGCTGAACTGGAAATACAGAGGCATAGTTTAGGAAGGATATTTTCTGAGTATTTTGGGATAAAGAACCCTTGGTGTCGAGTGACTCGTTGCAGAGTAATAATGTGGGATTTTTGGTCCGCCTTGATGCAGAATACTATGCAAGCACGGACCAATGGAACAATTTCGAGATCAAGGGAGTAATAATGTATTTACGATTATGTTGCCCCAATTATCTTTTTTTCTATGAGAGTACCTTCATAACAGTAAAAGAAACCTGTAACATGCAATAATCAAAACTTACAACACGGAACACAGAATAATGCAGTGCGCCTCAGATGTAAAAGTTCTGTGATGTGGTTTGCGTCCCTGCGGATATGGCTCAACAAGGCGTGGGTTTGTGATTCTTTCGTTTCATTCAGTGTCCGCGGCTCGTGGTCTTGCGGTAGCGTTCTCGCTTCAGGCGCACGGGATCCCGGGTTCGATTCCCGGCGGGGTCAGGAATTTTCTCTGCCTCGAGATGACTGGGTGTTGTGCGTCTTTCATCATCATTTCATCCTCATTCACTCGCAAGTCGCCGTAGTGGCGTTAAAGAACTTGTGGAGCGGCGACCGAACCGCCGCGTGAGGGGTCTCCCGGCCACCAATGCCATATGCTCACTATTCATTATTATTGCATTCAGGAACCCACATCGATCAACACGTCACCAGTAAACCACTCCATTGATGTGCAACTGATGTTGCCAGAAAAAACCAAACCCGAGACAGAACGGAGCGGTACTGAAGGCAAGCTTGAGGACGGACGGTAAAGTGGGCATTGTTCTCAGTAAGTACCGTGAGTGCACGGAGTAAGTGTCTTTTCAAAAAAGACACGTAGCGCACAAAGTTGGCATTTGGACTCTTGCGTTTATTTTCAGGGCAATACAGATACAACGACAAAGGAAGTTAAGACGCCAAACGAAATGCAATTACTTTGCCACGACGCAAGCCTTATACCGGAATACTCAGAAAATGACGTTGAATGACATCCAAAACTGTGCCGATTGTTTCGCGTTCACTGTGTATAAACTGATTCCATGTGTAGAGTAAAATACCTGGGAGAGAAACCAGCTATTGATCAATCGAAAACGAATAGCGTGTTTAGGACAGACAATCCTTTGAATTGGCTCAGAGATTCCAGCAAGTAACGGTTTGATTGCCTGGAAACGTAACCCTACTGAATCAACAGCTGCGTGGCCTCGGCGTACTGGCAAGAGGCGATGCAACGGACTCGTCCGTGCTTGCAACGACTGATGGGTAACGCTGTTGGTTGTGTACAATGATGGAATCGGCATTGTCTGGTTGGACAATACTGTCCAAATCACCCTGTCCGCGGCTGTGGTGGTGCTTACGAGGAAAGACCGTGGCGCAGTGTGTGCCCCTCATTGCAAAAACGAAACTTCAGACGGGCGCGTGAGTGTGTGTGTTTGTGTGTAGAGAGCGCGTACGAGCGGAGACTCACACAGTGAACGCAAGTCAATCCACAGAGGCGCGCCCTTGGCTTTCTACCGACACCCAGCGAAAGTCGTAGATCCGGCCCTCACTGCCCCGAAAGTAGCTTCCTTCTTTTTTCGGTTCGTGTGAAGTGGCCAGGAGCTAGCCTACCCGTTACTACGCCATATCAACCACTGAATGATGTACGTGTTTAACATAGCGACAGATACGAAGATGGAGAGAGAGAGAGAAAGAGAGAGAGAGAGAGAGAAATAGAGACAGACAGAAAAAGAGAGGGAATTACTTGCTGCGTAACTACTTAATTTCAGAGCTATTTAGGGCTCTAAACGTCTAAGCCCATACGAAACAAGGGCTACATTATATATCAGACTCTTAATGCACGGTATATTAAAAAAAAAATTAATGAAATGAATGTACAATTTCATTGAAAAGAGGCGACTATTATAAGCTAACACTTGGAAATATTTTGAATTGGCCAGATATGTTATCGAAACCATTTATTGGAGACATTTAGTAAATTATTTTATATAGGCAGTCAAAAATTCATGTTTCTTATTCCTGCTTCTTACATAAACATGTGGAAGGTTGAAAGGTTTGCGCTTTCACATCGACGAGGCGTAATGTGCTGCCGAAATTTTAGGTACACTATACAGGAAGAATTGCCCTATATTCTAACTCCGAATATTTAAAAACTGTTTAGGATATTGAACGTTGCTCCTGAAAGACTGAAAGATAATAGACTTTGTCTAATCTGGTAACTGTTGAAGACCTCAGTAGTCTATACTGTGTTCAGAGGCATAGAGCATAATTGTATTTTTTAATACTTATAACACTTTTGATTAGGTTGTTAGTCTGTTTTTTTTTCATTTGGCGTTCAGTAATTCATACGTATTGACACGTTTGTAATCGTTACGAGTTTACTCTGTAAATGCTCCGTACGTGTTTCAACACGCCGTATCTAAGTATACATGGCGTACAATTATTGGATATAGGTTCCAAGTTTTATGAAAAAAAAACTGTTTTTTCTTGTAACCTAAACACGTAAAAAATACAAGAGCTACAAATCCAAAAGATTAATATGGCATATAGAGGTCTGCACTTGGGTAAGATGACACAAAACTGTGGAATACATGAAACGTATCTAGCGTGTTTGCAAGATGACCGGAAAGCATCAGCTCATAACACAACGTTCTCTTAGCGGATGTAAATGATATACGCTGCGAGTGAAAACTCAGTAAACAGAATGCAGCCGCAGTAAAAATGTTCTGCTACTATAGTGGAGTAGATTACCAATGGGACGGCCAACTTCACGCATTCGTGGTAACTAGGTAAGTTGACAGCTCACGGCACGGTGTGTGATGTTCCAAACGACAGGTTTGTGATACACAGGAGTCAACCCTGATTGCTCGGCTATGATGATGGACCATTTTATACGCTCATCACAAGTATGTTACTAAACGGATGGATCAGCAAATCTAGCATACATGACATAAAGAATTTGTTTTACATTTGTTTTACAACGTTCCATAACTTATGTCGTCCACATAGCACTGTGATTTTTAAACTGTATCTGTTTATGATACAGCAGACAAATGAAAACATTTATCAACGGTAACTTTTATTTTCAATCACGAAGATAATGAAAGTGACTGGCATAGATACTTGTTTCAATTTATGTTTTAAAGCGTACAACCTAACAGTTTTTCAAGCAGTCAATGTCAACGATCCATATAGGAGAATACGGCTGTACGTATAAGCAGTTTCAAAACATGGTGCAAGAGGATGAGTTTTATTAGCTTATGCTGATGAGGTACTGTTTCCTTGACAGGACTAGCAAACCGAGCTACTGGTTAGGACGCAGAGGCGGGCTGAACACCGTTATAGTTCAACGTATTACTCGACAAGGCCGGTCTAGCGGGAGCTACCTTGGTCGCATACCTAGGTACAGCCGCGTTCCAGTTTAAAGTGCTGTGTCGTGTAACCTCGCTGTGCAAGTACGAAAAGAGGGAAAAATGTCTTGGCGGGCAACTACAACGTCATTAAATTTACTGACGATGAGAAGGGGTAAGAGGTACAGTGTGGAAGTAGAGGAATACGGAACGCACAATCAAAATTGTTAAGTTGAAAAAGTCCGTGTACAGCAAATTGACGATGTGGGTAAATATATTATTGAACAGAAAATCTATGATACTGTAAGCATTGTAAGGAAATACAAACTTTGCACGAGCTTCACAAAGAACTGGACTTCCATCATTGTTCTATCTGCGGAATTTGGTTTTAAAATGCGCCGCAATGAACGGCAATGCCGCAATGAACGAGAATACATATTTTCCAAAACAGCTTAGTGCATTAGATTTTTGTGAGAACAAATGAAGCACACAATAAAAGGCAGCCGGTAGTTTATTCTGGTGAAACGTCGGGTGGTATCCATTCCACGATTGTTACATCTGTGCAAGTGAAAGTGTGCGAGAAGTATTCCCAAGCAAAAGTGCCGGTCAGTGTTTAAGCAGTATTTCGCTGTAATCTGACGCGTCTCTAAACGTTGGTGATTGCAATACTGACCTATTAAAAACACAGGTATTTGTGTTGTTATGTTTGCCTCAGTTTAATATCACGACTGCATTTTCTTTTATTTGGAAATTTTCATGGATTTTGGCTGGCTCTGAGCACTATGGGACTTAACATCTATGGTCATCAGTCCCCTAGAACTTAGAACTACTTAAACCTAACTAACCTAAGGACATCACACAACACCCAGCCATCACGAGGCAGAGAAAATCCCTGACCCCGCCGGGAATCGAACCCGGGAACCCGGGCGTGGGAAGCGAGAACGCTACCGCACGACCACGAGATGCGGGCCATGGATTTTCGACATCCTTTCCGCTTATAATCTGAAAAAGGGTAAGCCGACGTTATGGTTTCTATATTTTCAGCTACGTACATGCTCGGCAAACCACTGCGAAATGTGTGGCGTTGGGCCGGCCGCTGTAGCCGAGCGGTTCTAGGCGCATCAGTCCGGAACCACGCAGCTGCTACGGTCGCAGGTTCGAATCCTGCCTCGGGCATGGATGTGTGTGATGTCCTTAGGTTAGTCAGGTTTAAGTAGTTCTAAGTTCTAGGGGACTGATGAGCTCAGATGTTAAGTCCCATAGTGCTCAGAGCCATTTGACCCTCTAGGGAACTGATGACCTCAGATGTTAAGTCCCATAGTGCTTAGAGCCATTTGAACCATTTCTATACGTAATATATTGCTCTTTCTCCAACAACTAGAGCTATCACCGATGATTTGAACTCATATACTCTTTATCGTAGAGATACATCACACGTCAATTAGGAAGTTCTGTGTGACAAGTCTGCGGTCAATCAAATCATCACTGTGTCAAAACCGTGATGGCGTACGAAGAAAAAGCTTATAAAAATGCGACTACCTGATTGTCTCGGCTTTCAGGATGTCATCCGAAGAAAGTGCGAGTTATTTTCTCGTGGACCGATGTTACGACTGGTCTCGGCAGACGCGTCGAGTTGTGGCGAAAGGGAAAAGAGGAACCAATAGTCGGCCAGCGCGAGAGCAAAAGCGGATGCGATACAAGAGAGCAGAGGAACGGCGGAGAGGCGTGCGGCCGGCGAATAACTGTGCCACCGTTAGGGCGGGGGCGGCAGCGAGAAGCGGGACGGGCAGACAGCTAGGCAAACAGCGGCGCCCACCGCCCACGCCACTGTGCGAGGACGATTAGCGGCTTCGGCGACTGAGCAGCAGTCAGCTTGCCGCCGGCGCACACAAAGGAAGGACGGGCCCCTGGGGCTTGCGACAGAGAAACCGGGCGTAGGTAGCTCTTAACGTCGTCAGAGCCGCTTTGAAGCCACAAGCGAACTCCGGAGGATACCCCAGAAAAACTGAGAAGCCAAAATAAGATCCGCCTAAATGCCAGAGTTACGCAAGCGCGTGCCAGCGCGCCTGCGTTGACCGAGGTCACTACGTCCTCTAGTCCTCTAGTCCGTAGCCGGTTCGCATTCCGGAGTTGGAAGGACGTTTCGCCGCCTCTATTTGGTTCCTTATCACCAGAGAAGAATATGATAATTCCAATCCCAAAGAAAGCAGGTGTTGATAGATGTGAAAATTACCGAACTATCAGTTAATAAGTCACAGCTGCAAAATACTAACACGAATTCTTTACAGACGAATGGAAAAACTCGCATAAGCCGACCTCTGAGAAGATCAGTTTGGATTCCATAGAAATGTTGGAATACGTGAGGCAATAGTGACCCTACGACTTATCTTAGAAGAAAGATTAAGGAAAGGCAAACCTGCGTTTCTAGCATTTGTAGACTTAGAGAAAGCTTTTGATAATGTTGACTGGAATACTCTCTTTGAAATTCTGAAGGTGGCAGGGGTAAAATACAAGAAGCGAAAGGCTATTTACCATTTGTACAGAAACCAGATGGCAGTTATAAGAGTCGAGGGACATGAAAGGGAAGCAGTGGTTGGGAAGGGAGTGAGACAGGGTTGTAGCCTCTCCCCGATGCTATTCAATCTGTATATTGAGCAAGCAGAAAAGGAAACAAAAGAAAAATTTGGAGTAGGTATTAAAATCCATGGAGAAGAAATAAAAACTTTGAGGTTTGAAGATGACATTGTAATTCTGTCAGAACAGCAAAGGACGTGGAAGAGCAGCTGAACGGAATGGACAGTGTCTTGAAAGGAGGATATAAGATGAACATCAACAAAAGCAAAACGAGGATAATGGAATGTAGTCGAATTAAATCGGATGATACTGCGGGAATTAGATTAGGAAATGAGACACTTAAAGTAGTAAAGGAGTTTTGCTATTTGGGGAGCAAAATAACTGATGCTCGAAGTAGAGAGGATATAAAATGTAGACTGGCAATGGCAAGGAAAGCGTTTCTGAAGAAGAGAAATTTGTTAACATCGAGTATTGATTTAAGTGTTAGGAAGTCGTTTCTGAAAGTATTTCTATGGAGTGTAGCCATGTATGGAAGTGAAACGTGGACGATAAATACTTTGGACAAGAAGAGAATAGAAGCTTTCGAAATGTGGTGCTACAGAAAAATGCTGAAGATTAGATGGGTAGATCACATAACTAATGAGGAGGTATTGAGTAGAATTGGGGAGAAGAGTTTGTGGCACAACTTGACTAGAAGAAGGGACCGGTTGGTAGGACATGTTCTGAGGCATCAAGGGATCACCAATTTAGTACTGGAGGGTAGCGTGGAGGGTAAAAATCGTAGAGGGAGACCACGAGATGAATACACTAAGCAGATACAGAAGGATTTAGGCTGCAGTAGGTACTGGGAGATGAAGAAGCTTGCACAGGATAGAGTAACATGGGGAGCTGCATCAAACCAGTCTCAGGACTGAAGACCGCAACAACAACAACAACATCACCAGAGTTTGTGTTAATCTCTGGTATCGTTTCCAAATCTCTCCTCTCAAACAGGGGCTTGCGACAGTCTATACTCCGCAAGCCGCCTCACTGACAAGGGGAGACCACGATGTTTGGAACGCGGATTTACTGCAGACTTCGTACACTCGTAGTACTCCATGAGGACAACAAAACGTGTAACCAGTAGCGCGTACTTCTCAAGCGTTACTGAGAAAATCGAAAGATAATTTCGGTCGTCAAGTGTATAACTGTGCGTGGCCATTTTTACCTCGAAGCGGTGGCAGCCGAGTGGTTGTATCATAGAACTCAGCTACGTTCGGGACGATCTTCCTGTCACCCGTCCTCCCCCTACAAAAGATTATTATTGTTTGTTTATGCTGTCCAAACCTTGCGACCCAATGGTGCTACAGCACCCGGACATTAACTGGCGAACGGTTTGAGGGTGTGTGCATGCACCCTTTTTACCGTCGTCAGTGTTTGCACTCTGATACGTTTTAGTCCACGGCAAATTCCCGACTAATAATCGACTTTATCGCATAGGACTGGCTACCTCCCCAACCTGCCCTGACTGTCAGCTCGAAGACACCGACGAGCACCGTCTTACGTGCCCCCTGAAACAAAACGTATGGCTCCTCATCCAACGAATCGTGGGATTTTACCTCCGTGCCCCGCCAACGACGCTAACCCCAGGTTTCTTGTTGTTGCCCCAGACGTTTCACTACCCTCTTGCTAAGCACCGTACACTCATCTGGTCTCGAGGACAGGCTTTAGAATACCTCTTTCAGAGTGGTCTGCATACAGTCCTCGACTTCTGGTCCAAAGTTGTGACCGCACATAGCACCCACACCCGAAAATCATCTTACCGACAAACTTTAGCCGCTTATCTCCGCAGCGTCTTCCTTGACCCCCCTCAAAGTTGGGGTGTGCCATGCCTACCCGTCACATAATGCTACACCCTTATCCTCGTTCTCATGCATCGACCAAACAAAAAAAAACCCACCAAAACAAAAACAGAGTATGTTATATTTTGTTGTATTTAATGTTTTTCTAATATTTTTGTTTAACTAACAATCACTTGTATATGTTCAAATCGTACCTTGAAGAACTGTTGCATTGTGTGTATGCATGTACTGTTAGTTTGTTCAATAACGATTATTGAAAACAAAACAGAATATGTTATATTTTGTTGTATTTAATTTTATCTAATATTTTTTGCTTCACTAACAATCATTTGTATATATTTAAATAGTACCTTGAAGAACTGTTGCATTGTGTATATATAATGTACTGTTAGTTTGTTCAATAAAGACCATTGAAAAAAAAAAACAAAAAAAAAGTGGTTAGCGTTCAAGCTCCATAATCGCTGGATCGATGGGTCGAGTCCCGTTCGTCACTTTTTTTTTTTATTTCTAACACAGTCACTTTCTTTACCATTTATATTACAATTGATATAATGGGAAACATACGTGAATTCGGATCGATTTTTATTAAATTTACAATGTTATTTGGCAGTCTACAAATTTTTACTATCACAAATAATATAATATTCATAACTATCGACTAGTAAACGACCAAACGCATAAAATGATACTGAAAATGTATGCTGTTGATTTACACCTGTGATATTCGACGTGAAAACAGGAGTAAGTAATTTTTTCGGCATCTTGCACGCGGTATAAACACCACATTTTTACAATTACATGGTTATTTTAACGTTTCTGTAGAAATACACGCGTAATTTACTTCAGAAAAGGTTCTCTTTCATCGGTCATTTTGGGAGCAAACCACGCATAACGAAGTTCTTTAAGCTTGCACAGTTATGTGCAATCCTCAATTTTTCTTTGCCTTTCCTTTCCATGACTTTTACTAGCGTATTAATAAATACAATATATCGAGCATTATTTCGGTTTATAAAAATAAGAAAATGTTTTCATACAGGCACTCGCCCCCATGACCCTCGGATTTCCCCTCCGTTCTGTTTCCGCTGTGCCAACTTGCTGACTGGAAACTATGCTCACGTAAGTTGCTCATGCATGCTTTGCCCCGTCCACAACAAAACTGCTGTTCTTTCTAAACGCTTGGCCATGTGCTCCTGCTGTAATTTTCATTTCTGATCGAGTCTTGCATATACCAAACATCTGGACGAAAGTGGTGATGACGAGTTGGAGCGGTCCCCTTGTCAGTTAATTTCCTCAGCAGAGGGCGACTAAGCGTACGGTGTGAGAAGGTGGCGCCTAGTCCGTTGCGTCACTGCAGGAAGAGAGCGGCAATGTGCACCGTGCAGGAGTGGAGAACGCAGACGCGGAATGGCGCCAGCTTTCGCTGGCGCCTCCGTGAAAACCCGCCCCGAAACCTCTCTGTGAATGTCACTTGTCCATAGGCAAGCACCTTACCCGCTAGCGACAACGTCTCCCCACTTGGCTCTTCGCAGGTTCCGTTAGGCACAGCCATAATCGGACAGTCACTGATCGAGTATGACGAGTTTCGTATGACTCTCCTCCATGATATTCGCATACTATATCACAGACCAGCAAGGAACCTGGATGAATACCTCACCTGGACAGAGAATACTATCACCAAATGCGCGAAAACTTGCGCTTGGCTCCACACGCTCGGAAAATTTTGCAACACATTTCGTCAGGATGTGAAAGATGACCTCGACTACTGAGATGTTATACAACCTGGCACGAGTAGTTATAACGCTAAATGGTTTGAGTCAATCATGAATCCTTGCGTGCTTTTCATCTGTAATGTTAGAATACACTACTGGCCATTGAAATTGCTACACCACGAAGATAGCGTACTACCGACGCGAAATTTAACCGACAGGAAGAAGATGCTGTGATATGCAAATGATTAGCTTTTCAGAGCATTCACACAAGGTTGGCGCCAGTGGAGACACCTACAACGTGCTGACATGAGGAAAGTTTCCAACCGATTTCTCATACGCAAACAGCAGTTGACCGACGTTGCCTGGTGAAACGTTGTTGTGATGCCTCGTGTAAGGAGGAGAAATGCGTACCATCACGTTCCCGACTGCGATAAAGGTCAGATTGTAGCCTGTCGCGATTGCGGTTTATCGTATCGCGACATTGCTTCTCGCGTTGGTCGAGATCCAGTGACTGTTAGCAGAATATGGAATCGGTGGGTTCAGGAGGGTAATACGGAATGCCGTGCTGGATCCCAGCGGCCTCCTATGACTAGCAGTCGAGATGACAGGCATCTTATCCGCATGGCTGTAACGGATCGTGCAGCCACGTCTCGATCCCTGAGTCAACAGATGGGGACGTTTGCAAGACAACAACCATCTGCACGAACAGTTCGACGACGTTTGCAGCAGCATCGACTATCAGCTCGGAGACCGTGGCTGCAGTTACCCTTGACGCTGCATCACAGACAGGAGCGCCTGCGATTGTGTACTCAACGACGAACCTGGGTGCACGAATGGCAAAACGTCATTTTTTCGGATGAATCCAGTTTCTGTTTACAGCATCATGATGGTCGCATCCGTGTTTGGCGACATCGCGGTGAACGCACATTGGAAGCGTGTATTCGTCACCACCATACTGGCGTATCACCCGGCGTGATGGTATGAGGTACATGTCTCGGTCACCTCTTGTTCGCATTGACGCCACTTTGAACAGTGGACGTTACAGTTCAGATGTGTTACGACCCGTGGCTCTTCCCTTCATTTGATCCCTGCGAAACGCAACATTTCAGCAGGATAATGCACGACCGTATGTTGCTGGTCCTGTACGGGCCTTTCTGGATACAGAAAATGTTCGACTGCTGCCCTGGCCAGCACATTCTCCAGATCTGTCACTAATTGAAAACGTCTGGTCAATGGTGGCCGAGCAACTGGCTCGTCACAATACGCCAGTCACTACTCTTGATGAACTGTGGTATCGTGTTGAAGCTGCATGGGCAGTTGTACCTGTAGGGCCATCCAAGCTCTGTTTGACTCAATGCCCAGGCGTATCAAGGCCGTTATTACGGCCAAAGGTGGTTGTTCTGGGTACTGATTTCTCAGGATCTACGCACCCAAACTGCGTGAAAATGTAATCACATGTCAGTTCAAATGGTTCAAATGGCTCTGAGCACTATGGGACTTAACAGCTGTGGTCATCAGTCCCCTAGAACTTAGAACTACTTAAACCTAACTAACCTAAGGACATCACACACATCCATGCCCGAGGCAGGATTCGAACCTGCGACCGTAGCGGTCGCGCGGTTTCGGACTGCGCGCCTAGAACCGCGAGACCAACGTGACCGGCACATGTCAGTTCTAGTATAATATATTTGTCCAATGAATACCCGTTTATCATCTGCATTTCTTCATGGTGTAGCAATTTTAATGGCCAGTAGTGTATATGACCATGTCTATGTTCCATACGCCCAGTTAGGATGGTACTGCCAAACATGTTACGTGGTTGCCATGTGCTATGTCTACTGTGCGCCCTCACCCCAGTACGTCGCACCAGATATTAAACGTGTGTCATCTCATCACAGTGGCGACACAAGGTCTCACTGATTCAGTATCCTAACTGAAACCAGGCACAAAACAAAAATATTCTTAAACTCCATCTCCTTTGCTGCTGTTTGCCTCTGCAACAAACCTCCTTCCAATCTGCTTACAATTCTATGCCCTGTTGCTCCTAAGAAGAAGCTGGACCACTTCGTTCTATCACCCTCATAACATCTCCCCAAACACTAACGCATGTGACCAGTTTCTCCTGTGTCAAACAGTAAAGCAAATGTTTCTCCCAGTTACGCTTCCGTGTCTTTTAATTTCTCAGTTAGTTTTGCCACTTTCTTTTCCCCTATCTTCATTAATTGTGTTTTATTACGTTCCTCGTTCCATCCTTCTTCTATTCGTCCTCTCCCGTTCATTGCCGCTGTCGCTCATAGTTTACCTACGCCTAATTTGTCTTTGTTGTTCAACTCCTTATGAACGAATGTAAACCGTGTTTTGTTTCTGCATGAAAGTAATATCCAAATTTTGTATTCTATACTAGATTTTACTTATAAGATGCTTATCGTAATATAAAATACGAAGAATATCTTTTGAAAAGTTAAATAAATCAACGAATAAAAATAAAATACAATTTCGCACCCACATCCTCATTTACAGATCATCCTAGCGACTGCTTAGGATATCACCTCCTTCTGACAGCTACTAGAAGCCATATCTCGGACATCTACCCAGGTACAGCATACAGACTCAAATTCCACATAACGTAAGTGCCAGTAATATTTCACTGGCAGATTGAAATTCAACCCTGGATACTGATGGAAACACCTTCACAGAGTTCACGTCACACCGTGACAGTGGGATCAGGGGGTACTCTGGCTGCCATAGACACAGAGACGGATCAGACTGTCTGCTTAGGAGCTTGTTAAAAAGAAACAAGAACTTCCGTAAACGAGCTGATATTCTTCGTAACAATCAATATAAACATTTATAAAATGCTCCCAAAACTGTTGTTAATTGGCATTAACGTAGCTCGTGATCAGCATTAACGTAGCACGTGACCAGCATGTGTGTGTGTGTGTGTGTATGTGTGTGCATTGTTTTGGCTTATTCATACCAAGTTTGTTAACCCAAGCTCAGAGACCACTCGGCCACGGTAGTTATTTAATCTAAATGAAATTTGTGTTTCAAATTAATCAGCGATTTCTGGAAAATGAGCGTCGTAAAATAGAGCTGGCTGTAATGATTTATCGACAGGCAAAATAAATAAATACAATAAAATAATTTCGTGGTTCAAAATATCGAAACAAAGTTTCCTGCTTTTGGTAATGTGCGTAGTACCGAGTATTCTGTTACAAGGTTAATATTTACAATTCCTTTTTATTCACCGAAGCAACGAGGCATCTAATTTTAAACCACACGCTCAGCAGAAGAGTTTATCGGTACTGCGCTTTTATAAGTTTTGAGTGAAATACGCAGACAAAAGCATCGCTCTAAGGCCACTTAAGTGGAGTTTAAGAGCCAATAGCAGTGAAAATACGAGGTGGCTCAAGACTACGCCTTCACATTTAGGGTACTTTCTGGTTATTTTTGTATACGGTCACAGAGCGTAAGAAATATAGCCGCAGTCGCAGTTTCAAGAGCTCGCTAATACAGCTGATTAATGTCTTTTTCCTTTTTTTACGAAGTACCTTGTTGGGAAAAAATATCCAAGCAACACAATTTCCTATTGCGTCTTGGCAGTTGTGGGAAACGAGTTTTCCGTGCCTGTAATTTTTTATAGAGGTTAATTGTGACGAAATCAGTCGGGTCGCGCCATATTGGTATTATCGTTACAAAAAGAGAACATCATTGCACTTACGTTATCTTTCGTTTTACATAAATCACTTAGCGAGTACAAAATAGCTTGCCGAGATGCGGCGGTCACGCTAATCGCAAGTTGCATGAGTGAAAGCTTTAGAGCACGCGACGACCGAGACAGAGGAAAGTTAGCCTGTCAGATAAGTTAAAGGCTCTTTGTTACCATGTTAGATACAAAACGCTGTCACTAGTTTTTCTTTATACCTCACACGCACACAATACGGTTATTTCGACACTAACTGGCATGCACAAAAAGCACATTCAAAGCGCATCCAAGCAGTAAGAAAAATACTTTTTTTGTCGTTTGGCATCGTAACCATCGCAGCACTCATCGTAAGCACTCAGACGTGCAGATTACAATCGGGAACAATATGTACCACGACACAAGGGAACGTACGCTGTAACGAATCAGCGATACCAACTGCACTTTCGGTTTTGCGCAAGACAAGTCCGCCAGCCGAAAAACCACACTTCAACTCGTTGGTCAGTGAAAAATAACAATTACCTAGATTGCCAATTATCATACAGCGCTATATGTCGCCTGCATGAAAAAAATATATACTTCGTATTTAACAAATACGTGGGTTTCCGCAGCCGGTGTGTCCGATTAACACCATGAATGAATACCACGGATGAAAAAATATATACTTCGTGTTTAACAAATACGTGGGTTTCGGCAGCCGGTGTGTCCGATTGACACCTTTCTCGACGTCGGCCGTGTCACCTTATAAAATGCTAAAGTAACCGACTTTCTATCCGAACTGCAGCAGTTCTCTAACAGCCACCGAAAACTGAGTTATTCCCGTGGTTTTAAGTATTTTATAAGGTGATGAACCAGTACAACCATAATTACTTTATTGAGACACAAGTAATTGTCACAGAAAAAGCAAAATATTACCAGCCTGCGAAATTGTCCAATCCTGTGGAGGATGTGAGGTACGAAGAACCAGTTTAGGATACTTTGAAAGTCTATAAACGGCTTTTCACCCCATAGTCTTTACTTCATTCCTTAAATATTGAATGTGATAGCAGCACGATTCGAGTTCAAATGCGGAAAATTTTCAAAATAGTTTACCCGGTACAGCAGTCGTCTTTCTGTAAAATGATGTCACCCAGCGCTTTCCGCGGAACAAAATCCTTATGGCTCACAATTACTGATCAGCAGTACACGCTATGTTATGGAATATGGGTAATTATAGTGTACAATAATACACCATGGGCAGATACACTGGGCAGTCGCCTTCCCAAGGTTGTTTAGGCAAATGGTTTCCAACTTCCCCCTCAGAGAATACAATGCACAAACAGTTATAATACACTCCTGGAAATGGAAAAAAGAACACATTGACACCGGTGTGTCAGACCCACCATACTTGCTCCGGACACTGCGAGAGGGCTGTACAAGCAATGATCACATGCACGGCACAGCGGACACACCAGGAACCGCGGTGTTGGCCGTCGAATGGCGCTAGCTGCGCAGCATTTGTGCACCGCCGCCGTCAGTGTCAGCCAGTTTGCCGTGGCATACGGAGCTCCATCGCAGTCTTTAACACTGGTAGCATGCCGCGACAGCGTGGACGTGAACCGTATGTGCAGTTGACGGACTTTGAGCGAGGGCGTATAGTGGGCATGCGGGAGGCCGGGTGGACGTACCGCCGAATTGCTCAACACGTGGGGCGTGAGGTCTCCACAGTACATCGATGTTGTCGCCAGTGGTCGGCGGAAGGTGCACGTGCCCGTCGACCTGGGACCGGACCGCAGCGACGCACGGATGCACGCCAAGACCGTAGGATCCTACGCAGTGCCGTAGGGGACCGCACCGCCACTTCCCAGCAAATTAGGGACACTGTTGCTCCTGGGGTATCGGCGAGGACCATTCGCAACCATCTCCATGAAGCTGGGCTACGGTCCCGCACACCGTTAGGCCGTCTTCCGCTCACGCCCCAACATCGTGCAGCCCGCCTTCAGTGGTGTCGCGACAGGCGTGAATGGAGGGACGAATGGAGACGTGTCGTCTTCAGCGATGAGAGTCGCTTCTGCCTTGGTGCCAATGATGGTCGTATGCGTGTTTGGCGCCGTGCAGGTGAGCGCCACAATCAGGACTGCATACGACCGAGGCACACAGGGCCAACACCCGGCATCATGGTGTGGGGAGCGATCTCCTACACTGGCCGTACACCACTGGTGATCGTCGAGGGGACACTGAATAGTGCACGGTACATCCAAACCGTCATCGAACCCATCGTTCTACCATTCCTAGACCGGCAAGGGAACTTGCTGTTCCAACAGGACAATGCACGTCCGCATGTATCCCGAGCAACCCAACGTGCTCTAGAAGGTGTAAGTCAACTACCCTGGCCAGCAAGATCTCCGGATCTGTCCCCCATTGAGCATGTTTGGGACTGGATGAAGCGTCGTCTCACGCGGTCTGCACGTCCAGCACGAACGCTGGTCCAACTGAGGCGCTAGGTGGAAATGGCATGGCAAGCCGTTCCACAGGACTACATCCAGCATCTCTACGATCGTCTCCATGGGAGAATAGCAGCCTACATTGCTGCGAAAGGTGGATATACACTGTACTAGTGCCGACATTGTGCATGCTCTGTTGCCTGTGTATATGTGCCTGTGGTTCTGTCAGTGTGATCATGTGATGTATCTGACCCCAGGAATGTGTCAATAAAGTTTCCCCTTCCTGGGACAATGAATTCACGGTGTTCTTATTTCAATTTCCAGGAGTGTATGAAGACACACAGAACAAAGTTTACTATAATAACAGATACATGGTGCACGCGACTTCGAGCGGTTCTAGGCGCTACAGTCTGGAACCGCGCGACCACTGCGGTCGCAGGTTCGAATCCTGCCTCGGGCATGGATGTGTGTGATGTCCTTAGGTTAGTTACGTTTAAGTAGTTCTAAGTTCTAGGGGACTGATGACCACAGAAGTTAAGTCCCATAGTGCTCAGAGCCATTTGAACCATTTTTTGCACGCGACTTCCCCATCTTACGTTACCTCGACAGCTGTGTTGTCAGGGGGCGGGGGGCATCCGGCCACAAAGTTAAATAATAAAATAAAAGATTGCCAAATCCTGAAAAAGCGAACGTTGTACTGGTCAGGACAAACGCTAGAGAAAAAAAAGAAAGCGTACTGTCAAAGGCAGGGTAGGCGCTGCCTCAACACAGGTTTCCATTAGCTTCAGTGTCCCGCTACGGGAGCAGCCTGTGTGTGCTCTAGAACGTCCGACACGCCGTATCGGAGCGGCAGCGTAGCTGTTGTTTACACTCCCGCTGCGCAAACAACCGAGGGCGCCGCCAACGCACGCCGCTGCAGCATTTAGATGAAACTGGCACCCGTGTGGCACGCCTGGGATTTTAAAATGGCAGGTCGTTTAAGAGAGACGGCACAGTTTTAATACACTACACTATGAGAATTTAAAGAGCTGCGTCACGGAGCCAACAAAAGCCGGTGTATTACACTATCTGACGAAAAATATCCAGCACCTCAATGTGGTCCGGCATCGACTACTACATGTCACGAGAGGTAGACCTGTCAGTATAAAAGGAGGCGGGGATACTGCAAGTCTGAAGGACGTTGCAAAGTTGTGGCGGTAATTTTTAAGTTGATTAAAAGACGCGCTCTCTGACCGCTAGATAGCATTAATATCTTTGGCAACGATAGAATGTAGCTGAGACCAGAGATGGTTATTAATGAGCAATTCAGCGCGCACTAATTAACTAGTAGCTTTCTGTCTATGTTGAGATCTGAAAGAGACCAAAAGTATACGAGGTTTTGTGAAAAAAAAAGTACGGACTCCAAGTATTATTAAGCTTGTGAATCTATTACGTAAAGGTACAGTCTCACCAACTGCGACATGGTCGCGTATACAAACAGTGATCCAATACTGTCAAATGTTTTTTATTCCAGTCTTTGGTCACCATATCAATTCTTCAGACGATGACCGGTTTCAGTCCGTAATGACTATCCTCAGATCTTTTTTACACCATGTTCTAAACTGATAAAGCCATAACGGCATCGTCAAAACATATAATTATGATCAGCACAGCACCGTCACATAGATCTAAAACAAGATGTAGAATAGGCCACATCGTCCACACAGTCGCTGCTGGAAGCACGAGAAAGTTTTCTTAGTGTCTACCTCTGTGAGACCAAGCCACCTTACGTAACAACTATGTCGTTAAATAATTTTAGGTTATAAACTGAAGCAGATGTAATGCCCAAAACACCTCAGTTTAATGCTTGGAAACGGAGTCGTAGCTTCTAAAGGCTTTGCAAGAAAACAGGAAAATAAAATATTGCAACTGAAGACGGTATACTGGGGAAGAACAAAAATACGCAGATACCAAAAACATAAGACATTATCATGCCTAATGCGATGTAAGAAAACCGATGACATACAAAAGCGTTTCCACTCATCTCGGAATGGATAAATACAGGTCCTGCATGGTTTTGAAGGGAATCTTATATCATTCTTCCCGCAAAATAGCGGCAAGTAACGAATATGGAGGTGCATAACGATCACGTACCGTTCTCTCCAAAGCAGGCGACAGAGGTTCAATAATGATGAGACATGGAGACTATGCTGGCCAGAGGATATGCAACTATTCATCGTCGTGCTCGCAAAACCGGTCCTGGCCAATGCGAGGTGTGTGTCAACAGGGGCCGTGTCGTTTTGGAACACAGCGTCACCACTGGAGAACAAACATTGTACCATATCAGCCAAAATGGCCACATAATTCTTTCCAGTAATGCCACCTTGGAGAATGTCCGCCCCCGGTAGCTGAGTGGTCACCGCGACAGAATGTCAATTCTAAGGGCGCGGGTTCGATTCCTGGCTGGGTCGGAGATTTTCTCCGCTCAGGGACTGAGTGCTGTGTTGTCCTAATCATCATCATTTCATCCCCATCGACGCGCAAGTCGTAGAAGTGTCGTCGAATCGAAAGACTTGCACCCGGGGAACGGTCTACCCGACGGGAGGCCCTAGTCACACGACCTTGGTTCAAGTGGTTCAAACGACTCTGAGCACTATGGGACAACATCTGAGGTCATCAGTCCCCTAGATTTAGAACTACTTAAACCTAACTAACCTAAGGACCTCACAGACATCCATGCCCGAGGCAGGATTCGAACCTGCGACCGTAGCACCAGCGCGGTTCCGGACTGAAGCGCCTAGAACCGCTCGGCCACACCGGCCGGCACGCGACCTTGGAGAGTACTTACACGGACGATGCAAGACTACCATATGGCTCCCCAATTCGTCACCAAACACCCGCCGTGTTTCATTCTCGGGACGTAAATTCAGCCAGAAGTTGGAAACACTGTGCAACGAGACTCATTCGAGCCAATTACTTCTTTCCATTGCTGTACAGTCCAGGTTTTATGCCTTAGGCTCCACGTTTTCCTATTACCAGCATTTGCATCACTGTTGAGTGGTTTTGGAATTCCAGCTCGCCGTGCAATGCTATCCGTACAGAGGTCGCCCCGTGTTGTTTTAATGCCGACAGGATTCGCGGGAGTGACATTGGAGTGTGCATTGTGTTTTAAGGCTGCCATCTCTTATTTTTCGTACAATCCTCTTCCATGACCGTCTGCCACGATCACACAATACACATTTTTGTCCGTGCTGTGACTTAGCCGATGATGTTTTTCCGCTTACACTGGATGCCCTATAAATGTTCGATACGGTACCTCTTGCAACACCAAACACTTCGCCTACCTTGGTTACGGAAGCGCCAACAATTTGCACCGATTCGAATTCACTTAGCTCTAACATTATGCACCTACATCTGCACGCAACACTGTTCTGAACATGCGCGACGCTTGCAACGTATTGACTATACTGTATAGGTACAGTTCGTGGCCAAGTACCGGGTGATCAAAAAATCAGTATAAATTTGAAAACTGAATAAATCACGGAATAATGTAGATAGAGAGGTACAAATTGACTCACATGCTTGGAATGACATGGGGTTTTATTAGAACCAAAAAAATATAAAATTCAAAAAATGTCCGACAGATGGCGCTTCATCTGATCAGAATAGCGATAATTAGCATAACAAAGTAAGACAAAGCAAAGCTGATGTATTTTACAGGAAATGCTCAATATGTCCACCACCATTCCTCAACAATAGCTGTAGTCGAGGCATAATGTTGTGAACAGCACTGTAAAGCATGTCCGATGTTATGGTGAGGCATTGGCGTCGGATGTTGTCTTTCAGCATCCCTAGGGATGTCGGTCGATCACGATACACTTGCGACTTCAGGTAACCGCAAAGCCAATAATCGCACGGACTGAGGTCTGGGGACCTGGGAGGCCGAGCATGACGAAAGTGGCGGCTGAGCACACGATCATCACCAAACGACGCGCGCAAGAGATCTTTCACGCGTCTAGCAATATGGGGTGGAGCGCCATCCTGCATAAACATCGTACGTTCCAGCAGGTGTGTATCAGCCAGGTTGGGGATGATGCGATTCTGTAACAAATCGGAGTAACTCTCACTCGTCACGGTAGCAGTTACAAAACCAGAACCACGCATTTCCTCGAAGAAAAAAGGCCCGATAACGGTAGATGTGGTAAATCTTATCCATACCGCGACTTTCTCGTCGTGCAATGGAGTTTCCACGACAGTTCTAGGATTTTCGGTAGCCCAAATTCTGCAGTTGTTGGCGTTGACAGACCCTCGGAGCGTGAAATGAGCTTCGTCGGTCTACAACACGGTACTCAACCAATCGTCATCTTCCGCCATCTTTTGAAGCGCCCACACCGCAAATGCCCTCCGCTTCAGTAAATCGCCAGGTAACAGTTCATGATGCCGATGGATTTTGAACGGATAGCATCTGAGGGTACGCCTAAGTGCCAACCAAACAGTAGTGTATGGAATGCCGGTGCGACGTGCGACTGCACGAGGGCTAACTTCCCCGTGCATAGACGTACCGGCTACAGTCTCCTTTTCTTCCTGAACTGTCTCAACAGTATTATGCCTTGTGCTCGGTCGTCCACTACGGGGTCTATCGTCTAAACAACCCGTGGCTTCGAACTTCGAAATCATTCTCGCCACAGCTGCATTTGTCAACGGACCTTTACCCGTTCGAATCCCCTTCCTATGGTAATAGGATCGTAACGCTGAACTAGCACATTCTCCATTCTGATAATACAGCTTCACTAAAAGCGCCTTTTCAGGTAACGACAACATGCTGCGACTGCTGGCGCATCTGATTCTCTCTCTCATTACAGCTCCTTTTCTACACGATTGTCATGCGCAGTCACTGACATTTTGCTGTCCAGCGTCATCTGTCGGACATTTTGTGAACTTTCTTTTTTTTTGGGTTCTAATAAAACCCCATGTGATTCCAAGCATGTGCGTCAATTTTTACCTCTCTATCTACATTATTCCATGGTTTATTAAGTTTTCAAATTTATATTGACTGTTTGATCACCCGGTATAAGAGCGCTACATGCAAGCTTGGCTAACATTTGAATTTACGTTAAAGCATGCATTTGTCGCGGTATTTCCATATTTTTGTCCAACCCTTGCATAACAAACAAACAAATAATCGTAACGGAGTGCAGGTGCAATCGTGTGGACAACGGGACGCGATTTTTTTCACCCGCCGAACCCGGGGGGTTTGCGCCCCTAAATTTTGCGGCTGCGCTGTTTACGGCCGGGGAAGTGTGCAAGTGGGTCAGCGGCGAGCGCGCATGCGCAGCGGGAGGCTGGGCGCGCACCCCGCGACGCCGCTGGGGTCAAGGCCGGCCGCGCAGCCGCCCCCTCACGGCAGGCCCACAGCTCCTTGTCCCTGCGGCCGCCGTTGCACCACATCCTGATCTGTCTGCCTGCCCCGCCGAGCCAACTCTCGCGTCGGATTTCGTAACGTTTTTACATCGCCTACCCGTGCGTAAAACGCATCGCCAAAGCAACTTTCTACAACCGCATATGCGCGACCATAAGCGCTTGGCTTATGACAACTGAGGCAAAAGCGAGCTATAAAGCAGAGCGTAAATAAACTGCCGTTATTTATTGCTACTTCTTTTTAACAAATTTCTATCTCGTACGCTTTTTGCAATGCTCTAAGGGAAACTCCCGCAAGACTCAGTTTTTACAAGCGTTGAACGAAAGAGGTTTTGATGTACACTACTGGCCATTAAAATTCCTACACAAAATTCACCACTCTTTGAATGTCACTTGTCCATCGGCAAGCACCTTACCCGCTAGCGACAACGTCTCCCCACTCGGCTCTTCGCAGGTTCCGTTACGCACAGCCGTAATCGGACAGTCACTGATCGAGTATGACCATTTCCGTACGACTCTCCTCGACGATATTCTCGTACTGTATCACAGACCAGCACGGAACCTGGATGAATTCCTCGCCTGGACAGAGAATACTGTCACCAAATGCACGAAAACTTGCGCTTGGCTCCACGCGCTCAGAAAATTTTGCAACACATTTCGTCAGGATGTGAAAGATGACCTCGACTACTGAGATGTTATACAACCTGGCACGAGTAGTTATAACGCTAAATGGTTTGAGTCAATCATGAATCCTTGCGTGCTTTTCATCTGCAATGTTAGATTACACTACTGGCCATTGAAATTGCTACACCACGAAGATGACGTGCTACAGACGCGAAATTTAACCGACAGGAACAAGATGCTGTGATATGCACATGATTAGCTTTTCAGAGCATTCACACAAGGTTGGCGCCGGTGACGACACCTACAACGTGCTGACATGAAGAAAGTTTCCAACCGATTTCTCAAACACAAACAGCAGCTGACCGGCGTTGCCTGGTGAAACGTTGTTGTGATGCCTCGTGTAAGGAGGAGAAATGCGTACCATCACGTTTCCGATTTTGAGAAACGTCGGATTGTAGCCTATCGCGATTGCGATTTATCGTATCGCGACATTGCTGCTCGCGTTGGTCGAGATACAATGACTGTTAGCAGAATATGGAATCGGTGGGTTCAGGAGGGTAATACGGAACGCCGTGCTGTATCGCAACGGCCTCGTATCACCAGCAGTCGAGATGACAGGCATCTTATCCGCATGGTTGTAACGGGTCGTGCAGCCACGTCTCGATTCCCGAGTCAACAGATGGGGACGTTTGCAAAACAACAACCGTCTGCACGAACAGTTCGACGACGTTTGCAGCAGCATGGACTATCAGCTCGGAGACCGCGGCTGCGCTTACCCTCGACGCTGCATCACAGACAGAAGCATCTGCGATGGAGTACTCAACGACGAACCTGGGTGCACGAATGGCAAAACGTCATTTTTTCGGATGAATCCAGGTTCTATTTACAGCATCATGCTAGTCGCATCCGTGTTTGGCGACATCGCGGCGAACGCAAATTGGAAGCGTGAATTCGTCATCACCCTACTGGTGTATCACCCGGTGTGATGGTATGGGGTGCCATTGGTTACACGTCTCGGTCACCTCTTGTTCGCATTGACGGCATTTTGAACAGTGGACGTTACATTTCAGATATGTTACGACTCGTGGCTCTACCCTTCATTCGATCCCTGCGAAACCCTACATTTCAGCAGGATAATGCACCACCGCATTCTGGATACAGAAAATGTTCGACTGCTGCCCTGGTCAGCACATTCTCCAGATTTCTCACCAATTGAAAACGTCTGGTCAATGGTGGCCGAGCAAATGGCTCGTGACAATACGCCAGTCATTACTACTGATGAACTGTGCTATCGTGTTGAAGCTGCATGGGCAGCTGTACCTGTACACGCAATCCGAGCTCTGTTTGACTCAATGCCCAGGCTTATCAAGGCCGTTATTACGGCCACAGGTGGTTGTTCTGGGTACTGACTTCTCAGGATCTATGCACCCAAATTGCGTGAAAATGTAATCACATGTCAGTTCTAGTATAATATATTTGTCTAATGAATACCCGTTTATCATCTGCATTTCTTCTTGGCGTAGCAATTTTAATGGCCAGTAGTGTAACATAAACATCTTTATCTGGAACCTGGCTAAAAGTAGGAAAAGAAAGCGCAGGAGCTACGTGCTCTCCCTACCTCCCTCCCTCCCCCCCCCCCCCCGCCTCTCTTTCTCCCCCCCTCTCTCTTTCTCTCTCTCCCTCTCTCTTTCTTTCTTTCTCTCTCTCTCTCTCTCTCTCTCTCTCTCTCTCTCTCTCTCTCACACACACACACACACACACACACACACACACACATAGGACCGCAAGCACGCTCACACATGCAACACTCACCTACATAGCCGTGCGACACACATACAGGTATTCATAAATTTATTTATTTATTTTGTTTATGGCTACATCAGAAAAAATAATATTACAACTTTCTCAAACTACAAACTAATATCCAGGCCACGGACGTACTCTACCGATCCCTGTGCCATCACCAGGAATTCTGTTGGACCGCTAGAGAAAGCACTCAGAGGAGGTTCTTGAATAAAATGGCGAACAGTCTGCTTTTCAGCGCCACAGTCACAACTTGGAGGAGTTATGTTCTCCCACTTGTGGAAAGGGTCGGCACATCCTGCACTGTCGGTGACCAGTTCTTCAAAATGTTCAATTGTGTGTGAAATCTTATGGGACTTAACTGCTAAGGTCATCAGGCCCTAAGCTTACACAGTGCTTAACCTAAATTATCCTAAGGAGAAACACACACACCCATGCCCGAGGGAGGACTCGAACCTCCACCGGGACTAGCCGCACAGTCCATGACTGCAGCGTCTCAGACCACTCGGCTATTCCCGCGCGGCGACCAGATCTTGCTTGGAAGAAGTTGAAAGCCACGTGGTTTCGTCGATATGCATGGCATTTTAAGTTGTTGTGTCGTAGCATTAATCTGCCACGTGAGTCTCCAGCTGTCATTAGTATTAAAACCGTTTACTACTAACATTCTAGCGTTTACCAGGGGTGGGTGAAGCGAGCGAAGCCTACATTTACTGATTTATTTATTTATTTCATTAACAGTACAGAATAACCCACCGCCTTGAAACGTAAGGTGGGTCGGATGCTTCTGAATCTAATAGCAAAGACTTCTCATTATTACAGCCTACATTGTTACATTTACTGATGCTAAGATTCTTGGAATGTCTGCGTGAACTGGGAGATTAAGATTTTTCTGTAGTTTTTTTATACTTCCGTACAAGCGCACTTTCCCGCCGCAGGGATGGAGGTGGTGTGTATGGGTAGCCAGAAAGTAGGTGTGTGTCTGATGGTACCAGTTACAAGCCGCATGGTGTGGCTGAGATGTGTATCAACAAGATTTGTGTGATCACTATTCGTCCTGGCTGGTGAGCAATATTCAGTAACACGGTAAACCAATCCAAGAGTGTTGAAGCAGTTGATCCACATGATGTGCTATGGAGATTCTGGTTCAAATGGCTCTGAGCACTATGGGACTTAACATCTTAGGTCATCAGTCCCCTAGAACTTAGAACTACTTAAACCTAACTAACCTAAGGACATCACATACGTCCATGCCCGAGGCAGGATTCGAACCTGCGACCGTAGCGGTCGCGCGGTTCCAGACTGGAGCGCCTAGATCCGCTCGGCCACTTCGGCCGGCTCTGGAGGCTGTTCTTTCGAGTTTTGATGTCGGCAGCTCACATACGCTAACCACTCTGAATACTGTCTGAACCTGACAATTCCTTATATTGATTTAGCTTTTGCTAGCGACTCAAAGAAGTTTCATGCGTAGTCATAAAATTTCAACTATCACCCCGAAAAAAATACATTTACGTAATTAGTAATTTGTTTGTTTCTAGGTACACGTCTTCAGTTTTGGTACTGATTGAAATCCCCTCGTCTCAGTACCTTGCAACGCCAGTAGAGGAGTCAAAAGAATGGCGCACTCCATTATTAAGGTGCAGTATCAAGTGGTATTCGGTTTCTGCGTTTCAAGGGGAATAACGGTGCACAATCTTTACTGTGTTCGTGGAAGTAACCTGCCCCGATGAACTACCAAGCGGCACATTGGCTAGGTGGCCTAGATGCTTTTAGTGTGGCCAAAATAGTGCGAATAATGAAGAATGAAGTGACAGACCATCAGTCTGTGAAGAACAGGGCGTGGCCACATAAGTGAAGGCCGTGGTGCTCGAACTCCGGCGAATCACAATAAAGACGATATTGGAAAAAGTGAAAAATCAATCATGGATCAGTTTTCAACTTGCACGTCATTTTTTAACATGACGGAAGCGGCCGCCGGCGTGGTTCGGCTGCTGCACTCGCGCCCTCAAAAAGCCCGCCGAAGCGATGTGACAGAGGAACGGTTGCGGAAGATAAACTGTCATTTTAAAATAATACAGGAACCTCAGCCCTAAGGAAATAGAAGTCAAAACACAATTTCAAAATCCAGTAGCTATCAGCTACCGTACGAATATTGGTAAACTGCCATCCTCAGATTTAAAACATATTTTAAAATGACAAATTTCACCATATTTTGCAAAAATGTCGTTTCCTCGAAATTTTCCTGCCCCTAGCGAGATGACCACGGTGATTAGCTCGCTGCACGAGACTCTCTGCACAGTGACCCGAAGGCTTCAAATCGTTATCCAGACGTGGCCCACGATCGAAAAAAATGGAATTAACGAATCCACTCACAAAACACCCTGCCGCCAGCCGGGACACACGCGGAAGAAAAAGAAGAAGGTAATTAAAATTTTATGTTCAGCCCTTGTATAAGCTTGTATGTCCTCATAGTAACTTTGCCACTTTCAGTTACTACCACTGTAGTCCTCAAAGAAAAAAGTCTGGTTGGCCTCTAAGGAAGGTCTCTTTGCAGTTACATCCACCAACATGTGGAGAACTGCTGACACACACAGCTTCACAGCGTCCACGCCTTCGTCGCTCAGCTGCACTGCACGTCCCACAAAGTGACGCCAGACGCAGCAGGTGCCAACTTTGCCGTGATTGCTCTTGACGTCAGACGGCGTTACTGTCAGCCTCGACTTTTGACGTATAACGGAAGTATCAGAAGAAAGTTTAAGGTTGTCAGAACAGTTTTCCTCCGCCATTAATGCACATATCGGGCGGCAGCGCGACACTAATACAGCGCCCGAGGCCGGCGTATCTCAGTGAGGTCAGTAGATTGCTAGCGACTCGTGTGATCTTTCAGTGAACCAACTTCGGTTCTGTCGCAAGACTAGGGATCACGTTGTTAATACATCTACATCTACATGACAACTCTGCAATTCACATTTAAGTGCTTGGCAGAGGGTTCATCGAACCACAATCATACTATCTCTCAACCATTCCACTCCCGAACAGCGCGCGGGATAACGAACACCTAAACCTTTCTGTTCGAGCTCTGATTTCTCTTATTTTATTTTGATGATCATTCCTACCTATGTAGGTTGGGCTCAACAAAATATTTTCGCATTCGGAAGAGAAAGTTGGTGACTGAAATTTCGTAAATAGATCTCGCCGCGACGAAAAACGTCTATGATTTATTGACTTCCATCCCAACTCGCGTATCATATCTGCCACACTCTCTCCCCTATTACGTGATAATACAAAAAGAGCTGCCCTTTTTGGCACCCTTTCGATGTCTTCCGTCAATCCCACCTGGTAATGATTCCACACCGCGCAGCAATATTCTAACAGAGGACGAACGAGTGTAGTGTAAGCTGTCTCTTTAATGGACTTGTTGCATCTTCTAAGTAAACCGCCAATGAAACGCAACCTTTGGCTCGCCTTTCCCACAATATTATCTGTGTGGTCTTTCCAACTGAAGTTGTTCGTAATTTTTACACCCAGGTACTTAGTTGAATTGACAGCCTTGAGAATTGTACTATTTATCGAGTAATCGAATTCCAACGGATTTCTTTTGCATCTCATGTGGATCACCTCACACTTTTCGTTATTTAGCGTCAACTGTCACCTGCCACACCATACAGCAATCTTTTCTAAATCGCTTTGCAACTGATACTGGTCTTCGGATGACCTTACTAGACGGTAAATTGCAGCATCATCTGCGAACAACCTAAGAGAACTGCTCAGATTGTCACCCAGGTCATTTATATAGATCAGGAACAGCAGAGGTCCCAGGACGCTTCCCTGGGGAACACCTGATATCACTTCAGTTTTACTCGATGATTTGCCGTCTATTACTACGAACTGCGACCTTCCTGTCAGGATATCACGAATCCAGTCGCACAACTGAGACTATAGATACCCCATAGGCCCACAGCTTGATTAGAAGTCGCTTGTGAGGAACGGTGTCAAAAGCATTCCGGAAATCTAGAATTACGGAATCAACTTGAGATCCCCTGTCGATAGCGGCCATTACTTCGTGCGAATAAAGAGCTAGCTGCGTTGCACAAGAACGATGTTTTCTGAAACAATGCTGATTACGTATCAATAGATCGTTCCCTTCGAGATGGTTCATAATGTAATAGGTGTTGCACGGCATCTCTGAATCTACTATTGAAAAATAACATTTTTTGTAATTCACTTCTTCTTTTCTCTTAATAGTTACAACGTCACTAATTTACTTTTTATTTTATTTCATGCACTGTCTATAAAGTGAAACAAACTGTATAGTACAACATTCACCCTCCTACTGTTTTTTTGTTTACTGTAAAAATAAACTCAGAAATCGATTTATTAACGCTGCAGTCAGTTGGGTGGGTTTTGTTAAGTGACCCTCGATATCACAGTCATCAGTTCCCATTCGAAAACATTTACAACTTTCCAATCAAAGAATTCAACGTAATAAAATGACACCAGAATAAAATACTAAGCTACAGAGAATGTAACGTTACAAAAATACACCGAACAAAACTGTACGAATACGATGTATAAGACATCAGTGTAATAACGCCGAAATAATTAAAACCAATTACTAAAAAACCAAGTTCGTCTTCCTAAAAGTTTTGAGGAAAAAACTGTTGCTCTCACAAACCAAAGACACTAAGATTGAAAATGTAGCTCTCCAAAATAAAGAACATCTCAATAAAATTAATCTTTCTCTGCAACGGAATGTGCGCTGTTTTATGCTGAACTAGAACTCGAACGTGAAACCTTGCCTTTCGTTGGTCTTTGGGAGTAGGAGGGCTGGACCGCCAAAAGCTTTAGAGAGAGAGTTGTGAGTCGTGCCCGGATAACTGAGTTGGTAAGGGCATTTCTGGCGAAAGCCAAGTTTCCAAGTTCGTGAACCGATCCGATATACAGCTTTAATCTGCCAGCAGGTTTCAAAGTCCCCTGCCGAACGATCTGAAGCGTCTGTTCAGCATATATACCATACAGCGCCATGATGCAGTGTGTTCGGTAGTCTATGGGCCTTTCTGGACCGAAAGAAGCCTTGGGCTCAAAAGCAGTACACTTTACATAGGCAAGTAATGTTACAATATTTAATTATCATCACTGCCGTGACGCACAGGACTACGGCGTGGTTATAAGTAAACTTTCTCTACTTGAGGGGGTAGTCGTGAAAAACGAGTGATTGGAGGACAATGAAACTTTGTGCAAACATTTTTGAGGACATGCGGAAGAGAAACAACGAATAAACCATTGAAATAAATCCTTTTAATTTCGACACAAGAGGGTTCAAATCGGTGATCTCGATGATCACTCAGCTAGGAACGACCAGCCAATGATTCGATCTTCTCCAAAAGTGTTACGAAGTAGCCGGCCGCGGTGGCCGTGCGGTTCTAGGGTCTTCAGTCCGGAACCGCGGGACTGCTACAGTCGCAGGTTCGAATCCTGCCTCGGGCATGGATGTGTGTGATGTCCTTAGGTTAGTTAGGTTTAAGTAGTTCTAAGTTCTAGGGGACTGATGACCTAAGATGTTAAGTCCCATAGTGCTCAGAGCCATTTGAATCTTTTTTTTTGTTACGAAGTAGCCGAGTCACCTTACGAGCAGTGTGAGGTGGAGCTCCATCGTGCACAATGGTTCAAATGGCTCTGAGCACTATGGGACTTAACTTCTAAGGTCATCAGTCCCCTAGAACTTAGAACTAATTAAACCTATCTAACCTAAGGACATCACACACATCCATGCCCGAGGCAGGATTCGAACCTGCGACCGTAGCGGTCGCGCGGTTCCAGACTGTAGCGCCTAGAACCGCTCAGCCAAGCCGGCCGGCTCCATCGTGCATCAAAACTGTTGTGTCCAAAGAACCTCTCTACCATAGAGCACGGATCACATGTTGACGAAGCAAATCACAGTAAGGTCTGCCTTTCGCACTGCATGCCCTTGGTCCTTGGGATCCGAACTCCCCAAAGAAAAATGGACGTCATGAACTGTGCCGCCAAAACCACACTACACACTGACGCGTTATCTATGCAGGGGAACTTCATGAACGTTCGTTGTCTGTGGCGGTCCCCAAATGCAACAACTGTGAATATTAACTTTCTTAGTGAGCGTAAAGTACTCGCCACCACTCCACAAAATGTTTCAGGGCGACATGTTTTCAACTTCAACCCTTGCAAGAAACATAAGACCGAAGTCTACTTGAATATGTGGGTAAGGTGCCAAAACTTGGTGAGTGATGTGACGTGTGTGCGGATACACAATTGTTCGCAGTATTTTTAGAACGGCGGACTATGGAATGTTCAGGTGTCGTGACACAGCTCGTACACTGCTTGAAAATCGCGTTTTGCTTCCAGCATTCTCAACCATGGCAACAGTAATTTCTTCAACAATTTGTAGCGCAACTGGTCGTTGCCCTTCACAGGAACAAACCGAATCATTGGCCGATCGTTCCAAACTGCATAATCGCCAAGATCACTAGATTTGAGCCCTCTAATGTGGAAATTAAAATGTATTTCCTTCATTTCTTTTCCGCGTGTTCCCCAGAAATTTTCATTGTCCGACGATAAATAGTTTTTCATGCGGACCTCTCTCAATTAGCGAAACTATAACCATCCTGTAAACCCGCGCCGATATCATTGTGACACGTCGAGGACCTTTCAATTCTACATTTACATCCATACTCCGCAAGCCACCTGACAGTGTGTGGCGGAGGGTACTTTGAGTACCTCTATCGGTTCTCCCTTCTATTACAGTCTCGTATTGTTCGTGGATAGAAAGATTGTCGGTATGCCTCTGCGTGGGCTCTAATCTCTCTGATTTTATGCTCATGTTCTCTTCGGGAGGGAGCAATACACTGCTTGACCCCTCGGTGAAGGTATGTTCTCGAAACTTCAACAAAAGCCCGTACCGAGCTACTGAGCGTCTCTCTTGCAGAGTCTTCCACTGGAATCTATCTATCATCTCCGTAATGCTTTCGCGATTACTAAATGATCCTGTAACGAAGCGCGCTGCTCTCCGTTCGATCTTCTCTATCAACCGTATCTGGTACGGATCCCACACTGCTGAGCAATATTCAAGCAGTGGGCGAACAAGCGTACTGTACCTACTTCCTTTGTTTTCGGATTGCATTTCCTCAGGATTCTTCCAATGAATCTCAGTCTGGCATCTGCTTTACCGACGATTAATTTTATGTGGTCATTCCATTTTAAATCACTCCTAATGCCTACTCCCAGATAATTTATGGAATTAACTGCTTCCAGTTGCTGACCTGCTATATTGTAGCTAAATGATAAAGGATCTTTCTTTCTATGTATTCGCAGCACATTACGCTTGTCTACATTGAGATTCAATTGCCATTCCCTGCACCATGCGTCAATTCATTGCAGTTCCTCCTGCATTTCAGTACAATTTTCCATTGTTACAACCTCTCGATATACTACAGCATCATCTGCAAAAAGCCTCAGTGGTGGTGGTGGTTAGTGTTTAACGTCCCGTCGACAACGATGTCATTAAAGACGGAAGCCTCAGTGAACTTCCTATGTTATCCACAAGGTCATTTATATATATTGTGGATAGCAACTGTCTACGACACTCCCCTGCGGCACTCCTGAAATGACTCTTACTTCCAATTGACACGCCGTACTCACGGCTCTCGTTCACAGCTGAACACAGGTTAACTTTCGCTGATGATATACGTGCAAGCATATTAACTGCACAACTGGCGTTAAGTGTGACTCTGGCCCGTGATATAGCACGGACAGTGTTTCGAAGTATGAAATCCGAGGAGGAGATGGCGGTCTTGATAGAGGCACAAGCAGAAGGCATCTGCGTGAGAACCGCTGACTGGCCGCCTCCAGCGCGCAGTGTCGGGTTGCGCTTCCAAGTTGGCTGTCGACGAAAAAAGCGCTGGCGACGGCGCAAGTGCCCGGCTGCCCGGATGCCCTCGGTGGCCTTTGGGTTGCCTAACGCCCAGGCGCTCCGCCGCCGCTACTGTCTGGCGAAAGGAAGGCGCGCGACTGCTTAAGTGGGCCAGCAGACAGGTGAGGTGCCTCGCGGCGGCGCCTGGGGTCGCCAGCCTTACGTCTAATGCAGGGAGGACTCGCTCTGAAGAGCCAGGCGCGTGCAGCTGCCTACGGGCCACCGAGCTGATGGCTTCTCATAAACAGCCAGCGTCGTAGTGGTTAAAACTGAGGGAAGGGTCATTCCACCTAATAGAACAGTGAAAGAAGCCACCAGAGTAAAATTATAAAAGTGGACTTAACATTTCACTTGACGAAAGATGTTTTTGATATTACTGTTGCCAAACAAAAGTTATTTTATTGCCACTTCGCTTTTCTGTGGTTTAAACATTCATCATCAGGTTGATCCATGTCTTTTGTTATGTCTTTGTGGCAACCTGAGGCACTGTCTTCAGTGGATCATTTGCGATTTGTAAACACTACAGTATTCTGAAACGGCAAATTATGTAACACGACAGAAAAACGAATTTGTGGCCGCTGGAGACAGTGCTGTGGGTTACCTAAAAGCAGTAACTCGTGCATTCACGTAATTCTACCTGATAAGTGAGGTTTAAATCTCTGAAATATGTAGTGGAAACAAAATAAACTGATTCAGCAAGCTTTTTTTCATTCGATATCAATAAAAGTCACGGCAAAACTGCTAGTGAAACCTCCGGGCTGTATACTCGCGGGCAGTGAAACATTTTCGTTCTTGACGTATAGTCCAGAGCTGCGTTGGAGGTTCTCCTGAGCCTCGCCGAGTAAAGAAAAGCTTAACTCAAAATATTCACATGTTCTAGTGTTTACAAAAAAATCGTTCTCTAAATACATGAGGTGAAAGGAACCAGTTATTACAACTTATCATTGATAGGAAAATACAAGCGAAAACTCGTGGCTGAAGGACGAGCAGAGGTGATACAACACAAGAAAATACCCTTCACGCTTCACTGTCATGTCCAGAGGTGATGGCTACGTAGACTGTCAACCTCTGTCGGGAGAAAGCTCCTTAAGAAGAAGAAAAATGCAAACATCCATCATCATAGGGCAATAATAAGGCCAGAATGCTTTGTATCAGATATGCTAACTGTAAGATCAATGAAAGAGAATGAATAAATCAGAAAAACGCGAAGAAAAGTTATTAGGAAGGTACTTGGAAATGGGAAAACAGCAGGAGTATTTAAAGTAAGAGGTAACACAGAAGTATACTCTCACGCAGAACGAAATATGAAGATAGGGAAAAAATGGCTTATGTTCTATGGCCAAATCCAATGAATAGCCGTAGCAGAATGAAAAAAAAATTGAACAATATTTTGAGAAATTAAAAGGCAAGCGAAATTGGCTTAGGAAAGTGCATGAATCTCGAACAATCTGGTGTAAAAAAAAAAAAAAAAAAAAAAAAAAGTGGAAGGAGCTCAGATCACTTCTGTTTACAAAAAGGGACAAGACTCTGATGCGAAGAATTATTGACTTTCTTTATTGACGTCCATCTGGTGCAGGTTCCTAGAGCGTATTGGCTCAAATATTATTGCGTTCCTGAAAGAAAACAAGTATTTCTCTCAAGAAAAGCTTTTCTTTATTCATATGCAACATGTCGCAAACAATACGTGAACAGGCAGAATTTGTCTTCGTAGATTCCCTTAAGACGTTCGGCGCTGTACCACATTGTCAGCTACTAACTAAAATGCGATCGTGATATGTATCTTCGTAAATGTGTAACTGACTCGAGGAATATTTGATTAGTAGAGTTCAGCAGGTTGTACTGGACGGCGGTAAGTTCCACAGAAACAAGATAAACACTGGAATTGGCCCAAGGAAGCATTACAGCTAATGTATTCAGTATATACAAACGACTTGTCAGACAAGGTGAACAGCAGTGTGAGATTGTTCGCTGGTGACACAGCTGTATATTGGAAAGTACCGTCGTCATCCGACGGTCGCGAGAAATTGCTGAAAGAGTCAGACAAAATTTTTCTTTGTATAACTTATGACAGCTCTCTTTATATGGGGATAAATTCAAGATAATGCGTCTAACAAGGAGAAAGAACCGTGTAGTATCCAGTGACAAGATTAATGGCGAACGTCTTGAGCACGCCACATCGTATAAGTATGTTCGAGTAATGTGAACAAGCGACAGCAGATGGAACGATCACGTAAAATCAGTATTAGAGAAGGCGAAAGGAGACTTACAAGGAAACATCACCAACCAGTATCTTAAGGAGAAAAGATTACACGTGCAAGATATCAGCCCTAGCGATCGGTCCCGCGCGAAAATTGGGCCATTAGCCAGATAATAGCCAGTTATAACCTTCTTAAAGTACAGCTTTTGAACACCGCTCCGCCCCAGCGCATCCGCGTAGTGCCCGAACGCGACAGCGGAATGACAAACAATGCCCTCCTATTGAAAACCATCACAGCTTCTTTAACAGTGTCAGCTTTACAATCCAAAGGAAATACGGCACAACAGCGATAGAAGTCGCCAGCGGGTGTCCTCAACATGTTCGATAATGAAGACCGGAACTGAGTTTCGTATTAAGAGTTACTTGAAACATATTGTGCGTAAATCAGGGAACATTGTGTAACAGGGGCCAACCGAATAGGGCAGTGCAGTTGTTAAGCCACTGCTCTGATATTTAGGAGTCGCCCTGTCCGACCATACTGATTTGAATTTTCCGTGGTTTTCATAAATCACTAAGGAAGGCAAATGCCGGGACGTTTTGTTAAGCAAGACCACGGCCGACCACCGGTCCTATGCTCATAAATCATGTTATGTAGTCTATGTGTTGCACATTTTGGGCTTTTGATTTGTATTGTACTACCTTCACAATTCCTACATCATTGTGAGATGATCCTGAAGTAAAAGAAGATAATAATAATAATCATTATTAGCTAGGGCGGAACATCAACTCCATTTTCAAGTAGGTGGATATCAGTAGGTTTTAGAAAGAGTAGATCACATTCCGAGCTGGTTCTCTATTTAAAGTGAATAGCAATGTACCTGAAAAGAAGACCTAAAATTTTCGTAATCACTGTTGTTGACTTCAGGAAAGTCGATGAGCACCGTCAACAGGAATTCACGGTTTTAAATACGCAATTAACTGGGCTTAGATAGTAAAACTGCATCTCAAATTAAACACACACTAACAAACGAGTTCTAAAGTGAAATTTAGAGGTACAGTTTCTAGAAATTTTTAGATGAAAACTGGAGTGAGCTAGAGAGATTGTCTCTGCCCGCTGCTCTTTAACTGAGTTCTAGAAAAAGAAATAAGGGAATGGAGATTGTCATTAGGAGGAAACCAAACCAATGAGGGAGTTAGATTAGGTTACACAAAGGGAAATATGCAAATGGACTGCTTTTTTTCTCAGACTCAATGGAAACAGCCACCAGACAAACGGAACGGTTTAAACAACAAGCTGAAAAAACGGTCTTACGTGTCTCCTTTGAGAAAACCAAATTTATGACAAACACCAATACAGCCACGAAAATAATGAAAACGAAGAATGAAAAAAATTGTGTGAACTAACAATTTCAGGTATGTAGGAGAAATAATTGAACAAGAGATTTCGGAAAAAGAAACCATTAAAGTGAGAATTATTAAGATGAAAATAGCATACTGCTTCAACAATGGCTAATACGATGAGAAATCAATATCGATTAATGCTAAGCTTACACATTACTCTGCAGTAATTCTCCCAGAAGTACTTTATACAGCAGAATGTTAAACTCTGAACAAAAAGACAATAAAGAAAGCCCTGGAAATCGCACAAAGAAAGGCACTAAGATAAATTTTAGGAACAATTAAAGTGCAAACACAATACAGAAGACGTCATAATAGTGAAGTTTATACACATATTGAAAAAATTGCAGACACGATCAGGGAAAACAAAATAGCTTTCTACGGCCTCATTTAAAATATAAATCCCAACAGACTAACAAAAAGATGTTCACATACTTCGATAAATTAAGTGCAAAGAAGATGCGAGGGACATGGACGAACTACAGATAACTGCACAAGATATTGAGGAAAGGCTGCCACTAAGAAAGGGTTACGGGACTGCAGGGGTTCCCACGAAAAAAACAAGAACGGGAGCCACGTGGACGAAAGGGGAAAAAAGAGAAACATCGAGAAATGATAAGAGAAATGTGGAAGAAAAGAAATGGGAAATAGATGAAGTAACCGTAGTCCATAGCGACTCGTACGCGAAAGAATAAGAGCGGAAAAGAAAACTGATAATGTTAATACGATGTAGTCTCCGTCATGCAGTGTACCGTGTCTTACCGAGTATTTATGTACACTACTGGCCATTAAAATTGCTGCACCACGAAGATGACGTGCTACAGATGCAAAATTTAATCGACAGGAAGAAGATGCTGTGATACGCAAATGATTAGCTTTTCAGAGCATTCACACAAGGTTGGCGCCGGTGGCGACACCTACAACGTGCTGACATGAGGAAAGTTTCCAACCGATTTCTCATACACAAACAGCAGTTGACCGGCGTTCCCTGGAGAAACGTTGTTGCGATGCCTCGTGTAAGGAGGAAAAATGCGTACCATCACGTTTCCGACTTTGATAAAGGTCGGATGTAGCGGTTTATTGCGATTGCGATTGCGGTTTATCGTATGGCGACATTGCTGCTCGCGTTGGTCGAGATCCAATGACTGTTAACAGCATATGGAATCGGTGGGTTCAGGAGGGTAATACGGAACGCCGTGCTGGATCCCAGCGGCCTCCTATGACTAGCAGTCGAGATGACAGGCATCTTATCCTCATGGCTGTAACGCATCGTGCAGCCACGTCTCGATCCTTGAGTCAACACATGGGGACGTTTGCAAGACAACAACCATCTGCACGAACAGTTCGACGACGTTTGCAGCAGCGTGGACTATCAGCTCGGAGACCACGGCTGCGGTTACCCTTGACGCTGCCTCACAGACAGAAGCGCCTGCGATGGTGTACTCAACGGCGAACCTGGGTGCACGAATGGCAAAACGTCATTTTTTCGGATGAATCTAGGTTCTGTTTACAGCATCATGTTGGTCGCATCCGTGTTTGGCGACATCGCGGTTAACGCACATTGGAAGCGTGTATTCGTCATCGCCATACTGGCGTATCACCCGGCGTGATGGTAGGGAGTGCCATTGGTTACACGTCTCGGTCACCTCTTGTTCGGATTGACGGCACTTTGAACAGTGGACATTACATTTCAGATGTGTTACGACCCGTGGCTCTACCCTTCATTCGATCCCTGCGAAACCCTACATTTCAGCAGGATAATGCACGACCGCATGTTTCAGGTCCTGTACGGGCCTTTCTGGATACAGAAAATGTTCGACTGCTGCCCTGGCCAGCACATTCTCCAGATCTCTCACCAACTGAAAACGTCTGATCAATGGTGCCCGAGCAACTGGCTCAATACGCCAATCACTACTCTTGATGAACTGTGGTATCGTGTTGAAGGTGCATGGGCAGCTGTACCTGTACGCGCCATCCAAGCTCTGTTTGACTCAATGCCCAGGCTTATCAAGGCCGTTATTACGGCCACAGGTGGTTGTTCTGGGTACTGACTTCTCAGGATCTATGCACCCAAATTGCGTGAAAATGTAATCACATGTCAGTTCTAGTATAATATGTTTGTCCAATGAATACCCGTTTATCATCTGCATTTCTTCTTGGTGTAGCAATTTTAATGGTCAGTAGTGTAGATGTAGACCGGTCACCCATCCGAGTATCTGCCCCGCCCCTATAGATCTCGCCGTCGACGGGACGTTGAACTCTACGCTCCCTTCCTTCCTTTTGGCTAGCTGACTATGCTACAGGTACGTCAGCCAGTGAGACAGCGCAGTGAGAACAAAAGCCGGCAGCGAGCGGAGGCGCGGTCGTAAAGATGCCCACACCGCACGGCACCAGCCGCGGCCGTCCTTGGCCCGCTGCAGCCGCAGCTGCAGCCGCGGTTGTCCGGCCTTTTATGCCCCGGGGGCGTCGCCGGGGCCCACGTGCCGGACTTAACGCGCGGGAGCCGTTACGTTACCGGGCCCCGCCCACCCTCCACTGCGGCTCTCCTAGCCTTCACGCACATCTCCGACGCTGTGGCAGACTTCGCTAGGAAGGAAGGAAGATTTAGAGTCGACAATGAGGTCATTAGGGACCGTGCACAAGCTTGTGGTGGGGAAGGAAATCGAGTGTCTCCTTAATCTGGACGCCAGGCACTCAGTTGTGAATTGCAGAATAAACATGTAGATGCATTTGTCGATGGAGACTTGAACCGGCATCCTCCCGAATGAGATTCCAGTGTGCTGAACACTGAACGGTATGACACATGTACACCTATACTCCATAAGTCACCTTACGGTGTGTGGCGGTGGGTACTTATGGTACTGTCATCACCCACCCTTCCTCTTCTCTTTCCGCCCCCTACACTGCTCCATTCTCGAATGGTGCGGGGGCGGAACGACTGTAGATAATCTGCCGCTTGAGCTCTTATTTCTCTGAGCACGTGTCACAGACCGGTTTTGCGATAATACACAATGCTACCAGTGATTCGCTGCGATTCTACCAACGCATTCCATACATTTATTGGATTCAGAAAAAAATCCTTTATTGGTCAAAATCGCAATTTAATATTTTTATTCGTTACTATTTTTAGCTGAAGTTGTTAGCCATCTTAATACCACAGGATAAAAAAAAATATTCTGTATGCAATCACCAACCAGTAGAACACATCGTCATAAATATTGTGAAAGCTGTATATCTCATTCTTATTATAGAGCTCGATGAAACATTAATGTGAAATCGAGCAAGATTAAGAGAACATCACATGCACTGCATAATAATATTATATGAATAACCTCCGCATGCGCCTAGTGACATCGCTATTACACACTATTTACTCAAGAGACGTAGCACCGGAAAACAATATATAATTTCCATTCAGTTTTATCAGGATGAAGTATCCATACGCAGTACCACACTTGCACAGTGGATATGACATCCTCACATAAATTGAGTGGAAATTATGTATTGTTTTCTGTTGTTACGTCTCACGAGTAACGTAGTGTGTTGCGATCTCACTCCGGACATGGGAGGATTATTCGGTATAATGCTATTATACAGTAGATGCGACGATCTCATAGTCTCGGGTGATTTTACATTAATGTTTCGTCGAGTTGCGTAATAAGCTTCAGCTATACAGCTTTCACAATATTTATGAGGGTGTGTTCTACTGGTTGGTGATTATACACAGAATAATTTTTTTGTCCTGTAGTATTAAGATTGATACCAACTTTAGCTGGAAATAGTAATAAATAAAACAATAATTTGCGGCCTTGACCAATAAAGTATTTTTTTTACTCAAGTTATAGATAGCGTATCTCCGATTTGACCATGCCAAGTAACAACTAAAGTAATCTACTATAGCATTATCAAGCGTGAAAGCAAACAGTATGGCTTTAGCCATCACTAAATAACTCTGTCCGTCTCTCCCGCTGTTAGCTGAAAATTACTCCTTTCCCTTGGTGCTGCAGTAATTTCGGTGCCGTCCTCCGGAAACGATGATTTACAGAAAACTGCTAAAAATTGGGGTACCAAATCTATATCCTGTCCCTTTGCCTTGTACGTCCTCATACATATTTTTGTTAATGTCAAAAAGGGTTTTTCTCAACTATTCTGATAGTTTTTCTGTTTCAGATTTTTAGCGTTCAGTTCATAGATATAAGAAGAAAAAATATTTGTAATTTTTTCCTATTTTATTTACTGGTTTATTTGATATCCTAGATTTCATCATATGAGGATGTAATTTCAGGTTACCGAATTGTGTCGTATTCACAATATTAAGAGCTGTACTTAGCGTGTACTAATATGTTTGCTGTTTATGTATCAAAGTAATCTATCTCAAAAATACTGACTGGATAACAGTCAGTCGTTTAAGATAAAATAAATTTTGTATACAGCCTGTTAATTTTGATTTTTGCGGCATCACACGATCTCAAATTGGTCTATTCAGTTGTATCATAAATGCCAACTTCAGAACTTTTCTCCTCTTGGATAATTTTTTTGTTATTGGCTTTCGGAAAGTACCCATACAGTCATCTCAACACTGGAAATGTTATATTACAGTTTTTTTGACAATTCAGAGTATACATTAGTTCAAGTCGTGCGCTGGTACGAAGTTATGTCAGATTCCGACGAGAAACAAATTTTACATCCATAGTACACTGAAACGAATAAACAAGACGTAATGTATCACAGAAAACACAGAGGTAGTGCGCTGTAAAATTCTTATTGGTAACTCAATAAGAAGCGATGAATCGCTTTTGGTACAGATTTGGGATGTTCCCACTTCAGTGCATATTTTGACTATGTATCTAAATCCATACACATAATAAAACTGGATGTATGTAGGTGTGTATATGTGTATATTCCACATTTCCTCCAAAATCAATGTACCGATTTCAACCAAGCTTGGTACAAATATCTCTTACTATCAGGTAACAATCGCTGTAGGGGTAATACCCCATACGTATAATAGTTCAGCAGAAATGACGTCATAAACAATGAGATGCGTGAAAAACTGCCGAATCATGCAGTTTGTTACTTCTGCGCTACTAACTCCATTCGCAACAAATTTCGCACACAGTGAAAGTACCTACACAACTACATAGTTGTATGGCACTTGATTCAAGAGGTATTACGCCATAAACAGCTATATGCACGAAAAGTGCCTCATCATGAAGTTTTAATACACTTATTCTTTACTACTAAGACACTCCTACAGTCGAGTTAACTTAAGGAAATCCCTGACACCTGGCAGCACCTTTCACAGCTTTCAGCTGCGAAGCCAAACAGTTGTAGACGAAAACAATAGCCGTCTACAAAGCTACGAAGAGGCTTTGCCATTGAGAAGGTTTACACAATCGCGTTGCAGACACTCGAAGTAGCTGTGCCCAGAAACTGTCCGGAATCGCTTCACACAGAGGCTACTGCAGGAGTGCATAAAAGGTAATAATAAACGAATGGAAGATTTTGTCTTGCTCACAGGTCAAATTGGCAAAATGAATACCCGGACAGTGCCTGGTTTGTCAGATAGTTAACAATAAATTGAATGGTTCGAATGGCTCTGAGCACTATGGGACTCAACTGCTGAGGTCATTAGTCCCCTAGAACTTAGAACTAGTTAAACCTAACTAACCTAAAGACATCACAAACATCCATGCCCGAGGCAGGATTCGAACCTGCGACCGTAGCGGTCTTGCGGTTCCAGACTGCAGCGCCTTTAACCGCACGGCCACTTCGGCCGGCAACAATAAATTGTTCTTTTGTATGTCCTGTAAGAATTCTCAATAGCTGCGGATAGAGAATTGAATATTTGTCGAAGTCCATAAGTACCACGTAGAGTGAACGTGAGACCAATATACAAGAACAGATATGGGTGTTACAGATATACAGGTACTGCAGTATTCAAAATGGTTCAAATGGCTCTAAGCACTATGGGACTTAACATCTGAGGTCATCAGTCCCCTAGGCTTAGAACTACTTAAATCTAACTAACCTAAGGACATCACACACATCCATGCCCGAGGCGGGATTCGAACCAGCGACCGTACCAGCCGCGTGGTTCCGGAATGAAGCGCCTAGAACCGCTCGGCCACAGCGGCCGGCTGCAATATTCAGACAAATATTTAGGAGGTACATACTGACATGCATTTGTAGGCCAAGCGCTCCATATCCTGCTGAGTAGCACTTGGGAATGCATTCTGCATGGAGAAATTTCTGCGGACGCCCGTGGTCGTGAAATTGGTTTGTGGTTTTCCGTGCTGGTAAAAAAACACTTTTAACTGCGCAGGTAAGTGGATTACACGTGGCCTTCCTCATTTCTCCTGAAAGGACGACGCAGGCTGGCCGAAGGGAAACACGCAAACAACAAAGTGTCGTTGCACAGAAAGACCTGTGTGTAATCCACAAGGGGCAGCAGGCAGATAACAGGTGCGCAATGCCGACAAAAGAACGGCAGACCACAAAGGACTAGCGTCCGAGCCGGCTACAGCGCACAATAGCGAGGCTTAGCTCGTAACCCACAGCGAGGAAGGACCTGCTACATACAGTCTACACGACACGCGCAGAACACCACTCCCCCGTCCAGGATGCCCAGCGTGAGACCCCTCCGACCCGCCGCCGGACGCGGAGGAAGCCCTGCCGCGGAAGGGCAAATAAAACACCGCATGATATCCCGTCTTTCAGGTCGTAACACTTTTCTGCACGTCCGATAGAAAAAGGCGACTACGACCAGAGTTGGAGCGTCCGGTGTCTACCGGAGTATCTCCTGGGAAGCGCGCAAATCTTCTTCCACTTCAGTCAGATTACATGTCTCCTACAGTCAAATCTTACTGTGTGTGGCGGAGGGTACTACGTGTGCCTACGTCCCTTCCCCCCTTTCTTGTTCCAGTCACTAACGGAGTGCGGGAGGAACCATTGTTGGCTACCCTTCGTGTGAGCCCGAATTTTTACCTTCGTAGTTTCTTCGCGAGATATACCCCCGTCTGTCAAAAACGTTTCGACACTGGATTCTGGATTAATGAAAAACAGAGAAAAGTTACGATGGTGGTTCTAACGTTTCGGTGTTCTACATGCTCTTTCCCCCCCTATGGGACTTAACTTCTAAGGTCATCAGTGCCCTAGAACTTAGAACTACTTAAACCGAACTAACCTAAGGACATCACACACATCCATGCCCGAGGCAGGATTCGAACCTGCGACCGTAGCGGTTCCAATCACGCCGCGTGATACGCCAGTATGGCGATGACGAATACACGCTTCCAATGTGCGTTCACCGCGATGTCGCTAAACACGGATCCGATAATCATGATGCTGCAAACAGAAGCTGGATTCATCCGAAAAAAAAGACGTTTTGCCATTAGTGCACCCAGGTTCGTCGTTGAGTACACCATCGCAGGCGCTGCTGTCTGTGATGCAGCGTCAAGGGTAACCGCAGCCATGGTCTCCGAGCTGACAGTCCACGCTGCTGCAAACGTCGTCGAACTGTTCGTGCAGATGGTTGTTGTGTTGCAAACGTCCCCATCTGTTGACTCGGGGATCGAGACGTGGCTGCACGATCCGTTACAGCCATGCGGATAAGATGTCTGTCATATCGACTGCTAGTGATACGAAGCCGTTGGGATCCAGCACGGCGTTCCGTATTACCCTTAGCACACTGGACTCGCATTCGGGAGGACGACGGTTCAATCCCGTCTCCGGCCATCCTGATTTAGGTTTTCCGTGATTTCCCTAAATCGTTTCAGGCAAATGCGGGGATCGTTCCTTTGAAAGGGCACGGCCGATTTCCTTCCCAATCCTTCCCTAACCCGAGCTTGCGCTCCGTCTCCAATGACCTCGTTATCGACGGGACGTTAACAACTAACTACCACCACCACCGTATTACCCTCCTGAACCCACCGATTCCATATTCTGCTAACAGTCACTGGATCTCGACCAATGCGAGCAGCAAAGTCGCGATACGATAAACCGGAATTGCGATAGGCTACAATCCGACTTTTAACAGTCGGAAACGTGATGGTACGCATTTGTCCTCCTTAGACGAGGCATCACAACAACGTTTCACCAGGCAGCGCCGGCCTACTGCAGTTTGTGTATGAGAAATCGGTTGGAAACTTTCCTCATGTCAGCACGTTATAGGTGTCGCCACCGGCGCAAACCTTGTGTGAGTGCTCTGAAAAGCTAATCATTTGCATATCACAGCATCTTCTTCCTGTCGATTAAATTTCGCGTCTGTAGCACCTCATCTTCGTGGTGTAGCAATTTTAATGGCCAGTAGTGTAATTAAGGAGGTTAGTCGGACCTACGTTGCCATAACCTCTTCATCGAGGGGTGCGAATGGTAAGCAGCAAATAAAAAAAGACGGTGGAGCGACAATCGCACAGAAAACTCAAGACTTTTGAGGCTTGTCTGAATTTAGAGCTTCTCTCAAGTTTTAAGCTTCTTTTACCACGAGTCCGGTTAAGAAGCCGTCCTACTAAAATCTATGCGCTGCTATCCGGTGGGAGCGACAGTCTTCAAGATCTCGTTGAGTGGCAAGCAGCGCCACCTGCGAGGATGCAGCGGCCAGTGAGTAAGTATGTTGTTGTCAACAGAAGGCACGGGGGCAGCGGAGCGCCAGACGGCCGGCGCTGGCTGCGGGAACGGGGCCGGCGCGTAAATATAGCGCGCAGCGCCGCCGTGGGCGTGCCTTTTTTGTCGGCTGCGGCTGGCGGCGGTCGGTGGCTTACTGGCCCGCCCGTGTTTTCGGCCCGTCTCCGTCTGTTCCGGGAAGCGCCGTTACCCGGCCAGGCGTGTCTGCGCTTTCCGCAGCTGTCAGCTGTTTGCACAGCGCACACGCCGCGCCCGGCACCGACCGTGCTCCTCGCCAGATAAACACGAGAGCTAGTCGTAAACTTTTATTTGCAACCTCGAGAAAAAAGACACCACGGCAATGAATTCAGTCTTTCGCTACATATTCGCCCATCAATGTGACACAATTTTTCCCGACGATGAACGATTTGGCGGAGACCTCGGTTGTGGTAGTCTGCCTTTTGGCATATAGGAAGACGATCGACCTCGATAATGACCTTGTCGTCATCATCCCAGAAAGTGGAAAAAGTATCTGGGTCCCAAGTCGAGAAAATACGGGGAAGAGGTAAAATCTGAAAGATAAATTAGCAGCACGTGTTACTGTGTCCTGTTCGCGATGATATAGCCAGCTGTCGTGGATCAATAGCACTGCCGTATATACACACATCTAAAAAAAGTTTTGCATCACCCTGGTTCTCAAATCTCCCGAAGATAGACGTTGACTGTGGATATTGTATTACAGACACAGAGATCTCACTAAACCCGCCCAAAGATGTAAACAACCATGCATGAGCAGCGCCTATTAGACGGTGGGGGTCCGACAGCCGATCAGTTTCGGTCATTCCACCAGGAAGGAGGTACACGGCTCGTGTTGTCTGTAGTTCAACCATGCCTAGACGGTCAATACCGCTGTTCCATCGCGTCCGCATTGTTACTTTGTGCCAGGAAGGGCTCTCAACAAGGGAAGTGTCCAGGCGTCTCGGAGTGAACCATAGTGATGTTGTTCGGACATGAAGGAGATACAGAGAGACAGGAACTGTCGATGACATGCCTCGTTCAGGCCGCCCAACGGCTACTACTGCAGTGGATGACCGCTACCTACGGATTGTGGCTCGGAGGAACCCTGACAGCAACGCCACCATGTTGAATAATACTTTTCGTGCAGCCACAGGACGTCGTGTTACGACTCAAACTGCGCGCAATAGGCTGCATAATGCGCAACGTCACTCGCGACGTCCATAGTGAGGTCCATCTTTGCAACCACGACACCATGCAGCGCGGTACATATGGGCCCAACAACATGCCGAATGGACTGCTCAGGATTGGCATCATGTTCTCTTCACCGATGAATGTCGCATATGCGTTCAACCAGAAAGTCGTCGGAGACGTGTTTGAGGGCAACCCGGTCAGGCTGAACGCCTTAGACACACTGTTCACCGAGTGCAGCAAGGTGGAGGTTCAAATGGGTGTGAAATTTTATGGGACTTAACTGCTAAGGTCATCAGTCCCTAAGCTTATACACTACTTAACCTAGATTACCTTAAGGACAAACACACATACCCATGCCCGAGGGAGGACTCGAACCTCCGCCGGGTCCAGTCGCACAGTCCATGACTGCAGCTCCTTAGACCGCTCGGCTAGGTGGAAGTTCCTTGCTGTTTTGGGGTGGCATTATGTGGGGCCGATGTACGCCGCTGGTGGTCATGGAAAGCGCCGTAACGGCTGTACGATACGTGAATACCAACCTCTGACCGATAGTGCAACCGTATCGGCAGCATATCGGTGAGGCATTCGTCTTCATGGACGACAATTCGCGCCCCCATCGTGCACGTCTTGTGAATGACTTTCTTCTGGATAATGACATCGATCGACTATAGTGGCCAGCGTGTTCTCCAGACATGAACCCTATCGAACATGCCTGGGATAGATTGAAAAGCGCTGTTTATGGACGACGTGACTCACCAACGACTCCGAGGGAATTACGCCGAATCGCCATTGAATAGAGGGACAGTCTGGACCAACAGTGTCTTGATGTATTCGTGGATAGTATGCCACGACGAATACAGGCATGCATCAATGCAAGATGACGTGCTACTGGGTATTAGAGGTACCGGTGCGTACAGCAACAGCTTCGGTGACGCATAGAGGCATTTAGACAATTTTCACTCGCTCAGTACGCGAGTGGAATAGGAAAGGAATTGGATAATATTGGTAACTCATGCACTGTATAGTGGTTTATGGTTTGTTTATGCAGTTGTTTACAGGAAACCTGAGAATGCAGCATTTGTGGCCGCCAGCACTTCTAGCAACTGGAGTGGAGAACTTTATGAATGAGAGACCTAGAGGTCCTCTGTGTCCCAGTGGTTGTCTTGGGTATGGCGTCGGATACTACAAACCTAAGTATGTTAGCTTCCATAATGCAAAATGGAACTCGTCGTGTTCCAGGTCTTCTATTAAAAAGAAAGGCACAGATCTTCAAAACAGTAATCATATTTTTAAAGATAAGGAAATAATGAGGGTGAAAGTGTTCGGCGAGTGTTTAAGAAAAACTAGGGGGGAGCCGCGCGAACCGTGACAGGACGCCCTTAGACCGTGCGGCCATTTCGCGGCGTCAAACACAAGAATTTCTTGTTCTTACTGGTAAATACGAAAGTTGGTTGCGAATAGTAGATACGTTTTTCACATAAGTTCGGCGAGGTATTGAAGTAATGAATGATATGTTTTTGTTCTGCTGTTTTTTCATTTTTACCTTTTAGATGAGGTTCAAATGGTTCAAATGGCTCTGAGCACTATGGGACTTAACATCTATGGTCATCAGTCCCTTAGAACATAGAACTACTTAAACCTAACTAACCTAAGGACATCACACAACACCCAGTCATCACGAGGCAGAGAAAATCCCTGACCCCGCCGGGAATCGAACCCGGGAACCCGGGCGTGGGAAGCGAGAACGCTACCGCACGACCACGAGCTGCGGACTTAGATGAGGAAATTGCGTTTTATAGCGCTGCATGACAAATCTATATTGTTTTCTTTATTTTACTACAACATCCCTCTGTTTCACGCCACAAATCAACAATTTTCGAATAAAACCTGAATTAAAAATTGACAATTTCAATTTTTTTATAAAGACTGCTCACTTTTAAGCAACAGACAGGAGGACAACTATGTATGTTCCGTAGAATACACGGTCCTCTATATATCCTCATTGTTTCTAGACAGTTTACCGCTTCCGGTTTTTAGGGGAATCTAGTAAGACGCTGACCGCACATGTACAGAAAGTGATCGTTATGAGGTAACGTCCGATAGGTATGCAACAAACACATTGCACAGATAAGTGGGTACGACCTTAAGTGACCAAAGCTACTGGAAAACTACTGCAGTCTACGCTTACTTAAGGTAGTCTACGGTAGTTTCACAACTCTGTTATTGCTGTATTTTGCTGATTCATTAATTAGTGAAAGAGATTTTTCTGAAACAACCGTTTTGCAGCAATGGGGAAATCCAGGTCGTTCTCTTTGTAGTTTGTACTACAGAGACGAAACGGTGAAATAAACGTTTCACAGCAAAAAACACACAAAGCCTGTTAAATTTTCAACATCGGATCAGCAATCCCTTAATGAACATGAGATCTTTCAAAAGGCTGAAGAGATTGAGTGTGCCTTTCCTCACACATAACAAGAAGAACATAAAAGGGAAGCTCAGCTGCGCGACTGTTGGTAATCGACGCTGTTGAACAAAGCGAATATAGTATCTTCATTACTCTTCCTACAGTCCGAACTCTAAATTCAGTCACCTTTACACTAGCATGCTGCTTTATGCTTAACCTTTAATTCCTTCATGACTGTTGCAAGATTATCCGCTAGAGAGTAACACAGTTCGCACTCCTCTTATATTAGCGCATCTGCCAGGTAGGGTTTTTCGGCATTTCTGTGATGACTCGAACAAACCTTAACCCTTCGTGCCGCCCCCTTTGTATCCTCTGTTAGTCCGGTTTGGTGTGGTCCCACATACTTGGACAGTATTTAAGATGGGTCTCACGAACAGGTGTGCTCCTTGGTAGGCTCATTGCCAGCGCCCTAGCAGTGAAAACCCCTCCGCCGCACCCGTAGTGCACAGCTGTATGCGGGCGCGGACCGCTCACGTATCGCGGACCCTAGCCGGCTGGCACCTGCCGGGTTCAACGCCCCGACCTTGCTGTCTATATCTGTAGCCACACTCTGCACGCTGCCATCTGCTCTCTGGCGATCCCCCTCTGCTCCTGCCGTACCGCCCCCCCCCCCCCCTCCTCTTGTAATGCACTACTGCGCCGTCTTTTTCTTGTTCTTTGGCCTTTTTCCCATTTCTTATAAGAGGTGTGCTTTGTTACACGGCTGAGTCCCTGTTAATGGCAGTCGGTGGCTGATGCGTTTCGTGAGGCCATGAACGAAATAGTTCTAAATGTTTTCGCAGCGTGTAACTCTGGCGAGACATAGATACCAGGTCTGAATTTACCTAGGTGGATGTGAGACACCGTCTTCGTATCACATCCACACTGGCCGACTCTTCACTCATAGTGACTAACTCATGAGGCAGACTCGATCCCGGGCAAGGTCGCCCGTATCCCGGAAGCAGCGCGTTAACGCTCTCGGTCATCTGGGAGGATGCTGTACTACATACGATTATTTTCTTTCGCTATTTACCATCCTCTCATCTGTGAACCTAACTAGAAAAGACTTCTCCATTAGGCCCCCAGCCAACCTCAGTGACTCCACTGCGTGGCCATTATCCACAGGAAGCACAGATATATTCGTTTTGTAGATCAAAATCGCCTTTTCTTCGCTGCAACGTATTTTATTTATTCCAGACACGTTTCGCCTTTTCTGCTTTAAGGAATCTTCAGCGCAATCTAGAATGATACACTTCTGTTTTGATATCTGATATCTGTACATTATAAAACAGTTCACTTCTTGTATTTACCTAAATAAGCTGATTACTTACATTTTATCGAATTTTTCGTTGGAATCCGCATTTCCTCTCACGTGATAACATGCAAGAGGTCGCACTATAATTTAATTTACGAAACATAAGCATATTTTCACTTTACAATGTTTTTTCTTCGCAATTTTCATGTTCTTTGCGCTAATTACTTTAGTGCATTATTATTCTTCCATCCCTACTTGTACACGTTTTTCCCAAAACTGTGATTTAAAGTCGTTTACTTTATGTGTATAACTGAAATTTACAGTATACCCACAGTAACTGATATTATCATCCCCCCACTCTGCAAATGGTTAAAATGGCTCTGAGCACTATGGGACTTAACAAAAAATGGTTCAAACGGCTCTGAGCACTATGCGACTTAACTTCTGAGGTCATCAGTCGCCTAGAACTTAGAACTAATTAAACCTAACTAACCTAAGGACATCACACACATCCATGCCCGAGGCAGGATTCGAACCTGCGACCGTAGCGGTCGCTCGGTTCCAGACTGTAGCGCGTAGAACCGCACGGCCACTCCTGGGACTTAACATCTGAGGTCATCAGTCACCTAGAACTTAAAACTACTTAAACCTAACTGACCTAAGAACATCACACACATCCACGCCCGAGGCTGGATTCGAACCTGTGACTGTAGCAGTCGTGCGGTTCTGGACTGAAGCGCCTAGAACCGCTCGGCCACCGCGGCCGGACCCCAATCTTCAAACCACCCACACTCACAACAGGAAGCTCCATAGGGTAAACACAGTGCCACTCAACAAGGAGAACTAACAAAAAGACCCTGACATAGTAATGCAGATGGCCAAGAACAATGGTTCAACAGAAACAAACACAATCACGATTACACAGTACCAGAACAACTACGCAGAATAATCAGTGCCAGACTGTTAACGAAGGTCCGACCCTACAGAGTACGCTCTCAGATATATGAGACTACTTTCTAAATAATATATTCGGTACGTTGTCCTGGATGACGAGTGTTTATCGGAGACGAAGGTATCGTCAGGAGTACTGCAGGGAAATGCGAGAGTGCCGCTCTAGTTATCTGTACGCATAAACGATGTAACGGATGGGGTGAGCAGCAACCTGCGAGCGTCTGCTGATGACATGGAAGTGTCGACGTTGAGTGACTTTGTGACAATTTTTATGTGGTATGATGGATGGCACTTGCTCTAAATGTGGAAACTGAAACGCAGGTAAGGAGGGAAAACAATACTGTAATGTTGGAATACAGTATTAGTGGTTTGCTGCTTGGCACAGTCAGTTCGATTAAGTATCTAGCCGTATCGTTGCGAAGAAACTTGAAATTGAAAGGTCAGTTTCAGGGAAGGCGAATAGATAACCATCACTGGGAAAAGTCGGGCCGTAATTTTAGGAAAATGGTTCAAATGGCTCTGAGCACTATGTGACTTAACATCTGAGGTCATCAGCCACCTAGAACTTAAACCTGACTAACCTAAGGACATCACACACATTCATGCCCGAGGCAGGATTCGAACCTGCGACTGTAGCAGTCGCGCGGTTCCAGACTGAAGCGCCTAGAACCGCTCGGCCACCGCGGCCGGCCGTAATTTTAGGACTGCCATGCTGTGGTGCCAACAGATTATGCCTGTAATCTCCCGACGAATTATGGGAGGCTGTCAAGACGAAGGTGTTATGATGTGGGGAAGGATAATGTTGCGTGGGCGTACGACACGGTCACTCACTGTCCAATGTTATTCTGACACTGTGCTCCTTCAGCACGTGCGTCTTTTCAGGGATGCAGTCGATCTTTAACCTTATTTTTGTGAGTGAAAACGCACGACCGCATCAAACTGCCCAATAATGGAGTGGCCTGCCCGTTACTCTGACTTAAAACCCATCAATCACGTGTGGAATGCGTTGGAGAGACGTGTTGCACATACTCCAACGAGCATATACCCTATTAAACGAGTATACAGGGTGTTACAAAAAGGTACGGCCAAACTTTTAGGAAACATTCCTCACACAGAAATAAAGAAAAGATGTTATGTGGACATGTGTCCGGAAACGCTTAATTTCCATGTTAGAGCTCATTTTAGTTTCGTCAGTATGTACTGTACTTCCTCGATCGAATTGTAAATTTTTACTATCAACATGTGTGGGCTCACGAGAATCCGCACGCAATTGTGCAATCACGTCATCAACACAGATTTTCTGTGAACGTTTGGGCAGGCATTGTTGGTGATGTCTTGATTGGGCCCCATGTTCTTCCACCTACGCTCAATGGAGCACGTTATCATGATGTCATACGGGATACTCTACCTGTGCTGCTAGAGCATGTGCCTTTACAAGTACGACACAACATGTGATTCGTGCACGATGGAGCTCCTGCACATTTCAGTCGAAGTATTCGTATGATTCTCAACAACAGATTCGGTGACCGATGGATTGGTAGAGGCGGACCAATTCCATGGCCTCCACGCTCTCCTAACGTCAACCCTCTTGACTTTCATTTATGGGGGCATTTGAAAGCTCTTGTCTACGCAACCCCGGTACCAAATGTGCTCGTATTGTGGACGGCTGTGATACAATACGCCATTCTTCAGGGCTGCATCAGCGCATCAGGGATTCCATGCGACGGAGGGTGGATGCATGTATCCTCGCTAACGGAGGACATTTTGAACATTTCCTCTAACAAAGTGTTTAAAGTCACGCTGATACGTTCTGTTGCTGTGTGTTTCCATACCATGATTAATGTGATTTGAAGAGAAGTAATAAAATGAGCTCAAACATGGAAAGTAAGCGTTTCCGGACACATGTCCACATACCATATTTTCTTTCTTTGTGTGTGAGGAATGTTTCCTGAAAGTTTGGCCGTACCTTTTTGTAACACCCTGTATACCCCTCTAAAAATCATGTCCTGCCTATTGCAATGTCCAGAGGACCACCAAAAATTGCGGCGTCTTTAATGTGTTTGAATAAAAGTGTCTTTTATGTTCGTCTCATTGTGTAATTCTCTCAGTTACCTTCTGTACTGTGCTGTAGCAGTTCTTTCTATGTGTGTGGTCCAAGTTTCATGGAGCTATGTTACTTGGCAGTGACACATAATGCATAAGTTACTTTCGTCCTTAGGTTTTGAACACCAGTGTAATCAGACGGAAGCGCGATCGCCCACAGGCAGTGCCAGGCAGCCCGCGCCCTTCTCGGGCCTCGAGGGAATAGTTGCTGGTTCGCAGCCAAGCGGCGGTCGCGTGCTTCCCCTAGTTATCACGCGTCCAGGAAGCGCCATGGCAGCGGGGGCGACGGCCCGCGTCAGCCGAACTTCGCCTATAAATCCTCCGCATGCGGCGGCCGCTGCGGAAGCGACTAGCGACCGAAATGCTTTGTCCTACGGTTCCAAATTTTTGGCGAAACATCGCTCTCGCTGCTTGATTCCTGCGATAAAGGCCGCGGTCGACTCACACGAGCTGGCCGGAGTGGCCGTGCGGTTCTAGGCGCTACAGTCTGGAACCGCGAGACCGCTACGGTCGCAGGTTCGAATCCTGCCTCGGGCATGGATGTGTGTGATGTCCTTAGGTTAGTTAGGTTTAAGTAGTTCTAAGTTCTAGGGGACTGATGACCACACCAGTTAAGTCCCATAGTGCTCAGAGCCATTTAAACCATATCCTTTTCACAATTTTACTATAGCACAATTCTTTTCTGAATGAATCTAATCTTGTCTTGTCATTTTTTATAACAGAACCAGATCCGACACTATTTGGACAAATGTAATAGTTTGTGTGTACTCTCCTAAAGTTACGCACGAAAAGGTATGTATTACAGTGAGCCAGTTAAAACGAGAATGAAAAGTCTCGCTCGCATTTGTTGTTCTCCAAAGCGCAGATGATTCAGAATGAATTTTCACTCTGCAGTGGAATGTGTGCTGACTCGAAACCTTTTCGTACATTAAAACTGTGTCCCAGACATGGACTCAAACCCGGGACCTTCACCTTTCGCGGGAAAGTTTGGAACGTAGGAGATATGATACTGGCGGATGAAAAGCTGTAAGGACGGGTCGTCAGTCGTGCTTGGGTAGCTCAGTTGGTAGAGCTCTTGCCCGCGAAAGGCAAAGGTACCAGTTTCGCCTCCCGGTCCTCCCAGCAAGTTTCGCAGAGGACTCTTCTGTCCAAATATATTTTCATGTCCTACATGAAGGGCAAGTTTCCGAATTTGGGTTAGGGAATTAATGAACAACTCGTCGCTTTTCAGCAAGCCGCAATAGAGGAGAAGAAAACATTCTGAAATTTAAAAAAAAATCTTAGCTCTCCATTCTACTCTGTCTGTTTTTGAATCCTGGATGCCAAGTTAAAAAGTGCTTCATCTGTTTCGTACTTTTTATTAAGTTTGTTGTTGTTGAAACACTAGTCTATTAATTAAAAAATGGCTCTGAGCACTATGGGACTTAACATCTGTGGTCATCAGTCCCCTAGAACTTAGAACTACTTAAACCTAACTAACCTAAGGACATCACATACATCCATGCCCGAGGCAGGATTCGAGCCTGCGATCGTATCAGTCCCGCGGTTCCGGACTGAAGCGCCTAGAACCGCACGGCCACCGCGGCCGGCTATTAATTAAATATTTCAAAGTTAAAGTAGTTGTTATTGCCCATATTTTGTGTGCTAAACATTTATTTACCTTCAAATGTTCTCCCTTCATCGCTTTATAAATCTCTTCGCACGTTTCTTGAATTATTTTGGTTAATGTGCTCTGTGGTACTGGAGTGCTGTATTGCAAGCTAGAGTAGCTCTCTCCCTTAGCAAGAAATCGCAATGTTATGGTAAGCCTGTATTGTGCATATATAGGATTTCTGAAAATGTTCAAATGTGTGTGAAATCTTATGGGACTTAACTGCTAAGGTCATCGGTCCCTAAGCTTACACACTACTCAACCTAAATTATCCTAAGGACAAACACACAAACCCGTGTCCGAGGGAGGACTCGAACCTCCGCCGGGACCAGACGCACAATCCATGACTGCAGCGCCTAAGACCGCTCGGCTAATCCCGCGCGGCCAGGATTTCTGAAATGTGTGTATTGTTTTGTAACGTGAGGAGCCACTTTACTGAGCAAATACTGAAATGCACTCTCATTCATTTTTAAGTAATGTATATAATACTTGAGGTCCTCCATTTGCAGCTCTCGTAAAAAAAAAAGTACTGAATGCTTTTATTATCTCGACGTAAAACCTACGGCTTCAGCCAAGTATGTTTCCTTTTTTTCCACCGCTTCTCTTCCAGACGCACACGCAAATCAGTTGTGGTACAAGCAACTGCAGAGCATAGTAACAAGTTGTTGTTATCCGCCATCTTGAACTTTTGACGAAAAATGTAACGACAGTTTAAAGCCCATTTTTTGCACCACGTCAAAGATCTTTGTTAAAGAAATTTGACGAATTTTTGATCATATTTTTTTGTCAAAGAAATATGATATTGTAATACTGGCCTTACACGTAACGCGTAATGTCACAGGCTGGTTATTAATAATCACTGCAGAGCTCCTGCACGTGTTTTTCGAAGTTTTCTCCGGCGATTGTGGACTACATGATCGTGGTAGCGGTAGCAGCGTATTCAGTTTGAAACTGTGGATAGGTGCGGCCTGCACAGCAGATTCGTGCGCCGGCTGGCCTTGGGCTGTTGCAACGGCCGCTGCAGCTAGCTGACCAGCCAGCTTTCTCGGCGGGAGTCTGTGAGCGCTTACCGTAGCAGACGAACGATCCGCCAGGCCTCTCTGCACGCTAAACGCAACGTTATCGTCGGCTCACCGCGCCAGATCTCTCTCTTACTGACAGCCATCTGAAAATTAGCTTCTCTGCCTGACTGGGGTCTTACTGCATCGATTGTCACAAATAAGGCGACCACGTGACAATCGGATTTTTGCAACTTTTTTTACATTTGTGTTACGTGAAGTTCAGATCTCATACACTCAGTCGCAAAAGTATTCGGACAACACGTAACGGCGCATAATTTTGCAGTTCGCCGCATGAACAAATACAGAAATTGCACTTTGTAATGTATTTGGGACTCTGGGTACGATGTCTCAACGTGAAACACGCGTCAAATACGAAGAATTGTTGTTGGACATGTGTCTGTTACGTAATATTTCCTGAAAACGGCATGGGAAGGTGCAACAAAAGTATTCGGACAAAGGCGGACAACGTGAGAAAATAGTTCATTCCGAGACGCACAGAGGGTGAAGCGACTGCAGTGTGTCCGACATTTCCGCGAGACGATAGCGATGATTAGTAAACACGTATCGCGAGCCTGTGCAGGCCGACGATGGGACGCAGAGGGAAGTGTTCTACGTTGGAGCAAAGGCAACTTGTCGTTTATCATCTCGCGAAGGGGAAAACCTGCAGGGAAATTGCCGCAATAGTGAACATGAAGAAAAGTACAGTTCACGACATTATTAAACGGTTCGAGAAAGAAGACCGATTGGAATTCCTTTGCAGTACAGGACGGCCACGGACATTTTCACAGAGAGATGAACGTGTGATTGTGCGGAAGGTACAACAGAATCCGAAAATATCTGCCACACGAATTGCAAGTGAGGTGGAGGGAGACCTTCGTATAAAAGTTCATCCCGAAACCGTGCTGAGAGTACTACGACGATCGCAGTACCACGGTCGAGTGGCACGGCGAAAGCCATTCATAAATGCAGTGAACCAGGAGAGACGTATGCAGTTTCCGAGGGAATACTCCGAATACGTTCAGGCTTGGTGGAATCGGGTGATATTTTGCGACGAATGTAAATTTACATTATGGCAAAGCGACGGAATGGCAAACGAGTGGCGAAAGACTAATGAAGAGCTGAATCACAGGAACCTCAAACCAACAGTAAAGTTGGGAGCATCATGGTGTGGGGATGCATGTCCGGCAGTGGTGTGGGTAATTTAGTGTTCATTGATGATACGATGAACAAGGAAGCGTATTTGACTATACTGCGAGGACATTTGAAGCAGAGTGCACGACATCTAGGTATTACGAACAACTTTCATTTTTATCAGGATAATGATCCCAAGCATACTGCACGTATTGTACAAATGTGGTTGCTCTTCAATTGCCCGAAAGTATTGCACCCCCCTCCCCAATCACCAGACCTTAAGCTAATCGAACATTTGTGGGATAAAGTGAAACGGACCCTCCGCGTGGACAACATCTATACGAAGGAGACCTTGAAAGAGAAACTGCGCCAAGAATGGGCAAATATAGGTCCAGATTTCACGAAAAAACTCGTGGAAAGTATGCCTGGTAGATTGGAGGAGGTATTGAAAACGAAAGGTGGACCCACAAGGTGTTAACATTTTCGTCGCACAACATATGAACATTTATTGGACAGTGTCCGAATACTTTTGTAGCACAGGGTGTGCAGGAAGTTTCATTTTTGTTGTTAATTTTTCTGTTATGTTTTGGAAACGAAATAATAAAATAATTCTTCTGCAATTAATGTTGTTACGCATATATATTGCTAATAAATATGTTTGGGTTTCATAGTCAGTGTTTCTCGAGTACTCATTGTGAAACTTCCCACTGTCCGAATACTTTTGCGACTGAGTGTTTATCAATCCCCAAAAGCAGCTCGACGCGACTCTTAAAAACTCTGGAGAAAATCGAATTTGAAGTTTTCTGAGTGTTTTAAAAATCAAGGTTAACTTTTCCAAAGGTATCTGTGGTCCTGTGGTGGAATGGTCACCTGTCATGCACGTGGCCTGCTGTCGATGACTGGATGATACGGTGTTTTCAATGAGTCTGTATGCTTAACGAGCATGTTCATGAAGTATAAAATACATATAGATGAAAAACAGATATATCGATAGCGCTCGAGCCTGATGAACGCAAGTTCGAGTCTCGATCTGTTATTATCCTATTTTCGTTTTTTTTTCGTTTTTTTTTAATTCAGTTGGAATACATACGACGTTCAAATATAAACTTCACGAAATATGTTCAAAAATGGGTCAAATGGCTCTGAGTACTATGGGACTTAACTTCTGAGGTCATCAGTCCCCTAGAACTTAGAACTACTTAAACCTAACTAACCTAAGAACATCACACACATCCATGCCCGAGGCAGGATTCGAACCTGCGACCGTAGCAGTCGCGCGGTTCCAGACTGTAGCGCCTAGAACCGCTCGGCTACTACGGCCGGCACGAAATATGTGATAATTATCACATGTCTAACTGTCGGATAAGTGCACATCGAGGGTTCCGTGCAACTTTAATTATGTACGTTGATAGTTATCCGTCATGGGAATCGAGAATCAGGGGGAACGAAGCAGTTGTTTACATTAGGAGTTAGTGAGTCAGCAAGCACGAGGTTGTGACTTTCATAAGCCGTTATCTGATAAATTTTTCATTAGGGCTCAAGCAGATTTGCATGTATTTGCAACTAAACTACGTGTGCTGAGAAATTTAGCTCATCTAAATTTTTTTATGGCAATGTCTATATTTCGGCAAGGCACCACATATGGAGGGCGTGCGGTAACGCCATAACGAGAGCGCCGCACAAGTTGCGGTTAACAACTTTCGCTCTACGGTGGATGCAGCGGAAAAAAATATTTTTTCCGTGCGGCTAGTGTACAGAGATGAAAATAAAATACTGCAAAAGATATTTTTTTCTAGTAGTAAAAACACTGCGTTGTGTAGAAAATGGGCCATGCTGTTAAAATACTTTGGCTTTTTATAATTACAAACGCATGCAGTCGCCATAACGGCGGAACTAGTTAAGTAGACTTGACAGTAGAGGACGTAGGGATTATCAAGGAAGGACGGGGGTAAGATTAGGTTTTGACGTCCCGTCCACGACGAGATCATTAGCGAGAGCACACAAACTGCGAATGCTGACAGCTCTAATATTTCACTAACTGTTCAAGGTATTGAAATAAATAAAGCAGGATACAAAAATATTTGGACAAATTTGGGGCGTTTATCGGGCAGAAATAAGAAAGAAAGAAGTTCAATTGTGTGTCAAACTGCTACGCTTTTAAATTATTAGAACTAGCACTTTTCTGATACAGCCGATAAAAGTTGACCTCCTGATAACATTTCGAGATACGCAGCATACTGTGCCTGGTCGTCATACTTCCACCAGGCGCCGGCCAGGGTGGCCGAGCGGTTCTAGGCGCTACAGTGTGGAACCGCGCGACCGCTACGATCACGCAGGTTCGAATCCTGCCTCGGGCATGGATGTGTGTGATGTCCTTAGGTTATTTAGGTTTAAGTAGTTCTAAGTTCTAGGGTACTGATGGCCTCAGAAGTTAAGTCCCATAGTGCTCAGAGCCATTTGAACCACTTCCACCTGGCGACAGGAGAATGTTCGTAATCATAGTTCTTGGATTTGATCATTAACATTACACACGACAACCAGACCATTTGTGTCACAACTCGGCACCATAAAGATGGTCTACGAAACCGCTTATTACATAGTAAATGTGTGATACTACAGCTGATGTGTTTTTCCATTAATCAGTGAAATTCAAGACGCTCTAAAAAATCTTCCTAAGGCAGAAAAATTGTATATGATGGGATTTCAGCGGATTTGGTCTTCTGTTGTAGACGCATTTCAGGTGTCTCCTATGGCAGATTTATAAGTGGAGAAGGAATAGTTCCACGACCTGCCCGATCTACACATTTGTCCTTTATCTGTAGAAAGATCTAAGAGAGCTAGTTTATGCAAAAGAATTCCAAATGTGGATACGACCTATACCTTGTCATGGTAATCCCGAATGTTTCCAATATGGTTGGTATATCTTTGAAATATTTCGTTAATTCAAGATTCGAAGATACTAAAGTGAAGAGACCAAGAGTAGAACAGTTTGAAAATTGATGAAGTGAACAAGCACTACGAGCGGATAGTTAAAAACAAATAATGTGGTTTCCTATGACGTACTTTATACACAACTTAAAAGCGAAACTTTTCCAAACATACTTTACGTGACTTTTATCCTTTGTTTAATTGGAGGAACTAAAATCCAGTGTTTGTTCTTGTATTTCTGCTGCAACCTCTGTACAGACGACGGCAAAGACGTTAGTCATTTAATTGGTTTCAATCGAATTAAAAGGACACTCTTTGTGAACATTGTATGGGACAACGTATTTGAGAATTTACATCAGGCGTTCTTCGCCCTTCAAGACGTTATTTTTATTCCTTCCGTAGCGTTCTCTTTTCCCGTTTAGACAGTGACGTATGATAAACAAAACTTTTGATGGGTTCTGAAACGGCTTCTTTTCAATGGAGCTACTTCCGTGACCCCACGCTCTGTCTGGCAGCAGCAAGCCAACTTGTAGTACCTCGAGACCGCACTGGGGTCAGATACGAAACGACACACGTCAAACGGCTCGCCAAAGAAAATTATGGACCATACGAGATGTGTTACAGACGTGTAAACGGTAGTGAAAATGTCAAGATCTAGAGTAAAACAGCTAAATATGATCGAGAATGAAGGGCTGTTTTCTGCTAAAAGTTCCACAACATGCACTCTCGTTACACATTTACGCGAAATTTAACATCGCGTGAAATCATTATCACGAAACAATTCAGAAGCAATGAAGCCATAACATCCTAGTCATCAGATAAACTCAAAACTCGTAGCAACTGTTGGGAGACAAAGCCTGCTCTTCATGTATACCATATTCCGCTCGTGAAGTACATCGCAGAGGGTACTTTTCTACAGTACCACATATTTGGTTTTCGTCCGATTACATTCGTATACGGAGCGTTGCGTGAAGAATGCCTCAGTGCGCTTACAGGGTTTTCGTATATTACATATCATTCCTAACATTATACCAATAACTGAAACTTTACCAGTAGGCCTTCGCAGCACATTTCAAGCGATGAAAACCGCAACAGCTGCGCCAGAATGATGTATTAATGTCGATTAGTCTCGTGACATTATAGTAACACTTTCAGGTAACAAACCATTGAGCTTTCGTCACGTAGCATCATCAAAACTCCGCAAGGGCAAGTAATAGAAATATCCTATCTTATTACGTGAGGATGTGACTGTAATGTCACGAAATTAGTCGTGATTAATAAATCACTTTGACGCAGCAACTGCGGTTTATATCAATAGAAATGTATCATCACTACTGTGGTTGGCTCTCATACCAAATGAATTGTAGGTTGGTAGGACAGTTGGCGTCCATCTTCAAATGTCAGCAGTTCTGCAACGCTCTCTCGTTACTCAAACAATTCTGTGACCGTTCGTGCTCCCCTTATACAATCAATATCTACTGTTAGTCTTATTTGCGATACGATCAGTCCCCAGTCATTTCGTAGACTGAGTGCATTTCCCCATTATCCTACCAATGAACCCACGTCTGTGGTCTCCTCTACACACGACTGAGTCTACATTATGTACCCGCGAATTGTTGCTCACAGATAGCTTATTTGTATAAGTTGGCTGATTCCGTTTGTGACACACAAGTATTGTAGTAATAGAGAACTAATTTTAGCTTTTTTGAAGAGAATAATTTTACATTTTTGAACATTTAAAGCAAATTACCAATCTTTTACCGCTATGAAATCTGTCAAGATCTGGCAATATTTGTGCGTTTTTTTTTTTTTTTTTTCAGATAGCATTTCACTGTAGATAACGATTTCCTCTGCACAAAGTCTGACGTTACTATTAATACTGTCTACCAACACAATTTCGTGGCGTACTCCTGATGTAACTTCTACATCTATCGATCTGTCAATAGTATCAGCCGTACGAGAGGGGGGTGGCCAGTGTGTTGGAGCGTTCCTTCCAATCCACCGATCCGGACAATACTCCCCTCCCCAGACATTACGGCCCTTGACTTTTTTTCTGCGGCTATATCAGGGACAGAGTCTTCGTCACATCAGTTGCTGACGTCGACGAACTGGAGGCTAGGATACAAGATGCTGTGGGTACTGTGACAGAACACATACGAAACACCTGGAGGGAACTGGAATACCGCCTCGACAGTCTTCGAGCTACCGAGGGAACACACGCTGAGGGTTACTAACGTATGTGGTCTTTAAAAAAAACTAGTAACACTAACCTATGTAACGGCATCAAATGTAAATTATTATGTCAAACGGTTGTTCTGTAATAAATTGTTATAATCAGGGCAAGACTTTTTGCTCACGCTGTATATTTAAATATAAGTACAATTACCGTTATTAATAAATTAATCATCCGCTTGCACAGACGACACAACAACATTTCGTCAGGATATTGCTGTTTCACAACTTCGTTGTCGTTAGGGGGAGATTTGTGGGGGAAGGGGTATTTATTTAGGCGGTAGGCGGCAGCAGTCTGAAAAGCAAAACAGTCGACACGAAGTATTCCGAATGCTGCCGATCAGAACTTGGTAGCCAGTGGTCAGTTCATCGTGATGTAATATAGATTCTATAGGGGCTCATTAACAGCTTATATAGTTTACCAGTTAATAATGAAATAGTTATACATGCGGCCCGAGGTATTACCCCACAATGTCAGCATTGGCTCTTGAACAAAAAAAGACTGACGACCACAGGTGTGGAAGGTGTAATTGGCGCCGCAGGTGGTGTTTTTCGTATTATGACTTGGGTCCACTCAATCAGATGACTGCGATCATTCCAGCCTTCTCTGCGACCAAGTGTTGCCCCTGGTTCTCCATATTCCTGATGAGTATACTGTACACACTCTCGTCCAAGATGACAGCAACTGTGCTGACAAGACCGCACGCATCCATTCATGCTTTCACGAACACTGAAGCACCCTACGGGGTAGCCACTGAACCACAAAATCGCCCATCTTACGATAATTCCATAGAAAATATCAGGGGCTATATGTAACAGCGAGTGGAACGCATCAATCAACACTCCATGATGTGGATCGTTTCACCAATGAGAAGGTTCACCTGAATATGCTGCATTTGAAGAAACTTGTGGACATTCTTACTCGCCGAATTTAGACCGTCATCAAGGTCAGAGGTAGTGTTACGCGGTATTAGCGTGCTGTCTGGTGTGGTTACTTTTTGTCCCGTGTGTTTATGTGCCAATAATTATCTCGCACTTAATTACTGGACAAGATGGTTAAATAAAAATTGCAATGCTGATTTCAACTAAATGTACACTACTGGCCATTAAAATTGCTACACCAAGAAGAAATGCAGATGGTAAACGGGTATTAATTGGACAAATATATTATACTAGAACTGACGTGTGATTACATTTTCACGCAATTTGGGTGCATAGATCCTGAGAAATCAGTACCCAGAACAACCACCCCTGGCCGTAATAACGGCCTTGATACGCCTGGGCATCGAGTCAAACAGAGCTTGGATGGCGTGTACAGGCAAAGCTGCCCATGCAGCTTCAACACGGTACCACAGCTCAAGAGTAGTGACTGGCGTATTGTGACGAGCCGATTGCTCCGCCACCATTGACCAGACGTTTTCAATTGGTGAGAGATCTGGAGAATGTGCTGGCCAGGGCAGCAGTCGAACATTTTCTGTATCCAGAAAGGCCGATACAGAACCTGCAACATGCGGTCGTGCATTATCCTGCTGAAATGTAGGGTTTCGCAGGGATCGAATGAAGGGTAAAGCCACGGGTCGTAACACATCTGAAATGTAACGTCCACTGTTCAAAGTGCCGTCAATGCGAACAAGAGGTGACCGAGACGTGTAACCAATGACACCACATACCATCACGCCGGGTGGTACGCCAGTTTGGCGATGACGAATACACGCTTCCAATGTGCGTTCACGGCGATGTCGCCAAACACGGATGCGACCATCATGATGCTGTAAACAGAACCTGGATTCATCCGAAAAAATGACATTTTGCCATTCGTGCACCTAGGTTCGTGGTTGAGTACACCATCGCAGGCGCTCTTGTCTCTGATGCAGCGTCAAGGGTAACCGCAGCCATTGTCTCCGAGCTGATAGTCCATGCTGCTGCAAAAGTCGTCGAACTGTTCGTGCAGATGCTTGTTGTCTTGCAAACGTCCCTGTCTGTTGACTCAGGGATCGAGACGTGGCTGCACGATCCGTTACAGCCATGCGGATAAGGGCCTGTCATCTCGACTGCTAGTGATACGAGGCCGTTGGGATCTAGCACGGCGTTCCGTATTACTCTCCTGAACCCACCGATTCCATATTCTGCTAACAGTCATTGGATCTCGACCAAAGCGAGCAGCAATGTCGCGATACGTAAACCGCAATCACGATAGGCTACAATCCGACCTTTATGGAAGTCGGAAACATGATGGTCCGCATTTCTCCTCCTTACACGAGGCATCACAACAACGTTTCACCAGGCAACGCCGGTAACTGCTGTTTGTGTATGAGAAATCGGTTGGAAACTTTCCTCATATCAGCAGGTTGTAGGGGTCGCCACCGGCGCCAACCTTGTGTGAATGCTCTGAAAAGGTAATCATTTGCATATCACTGCATCGTCTTCCTGTCGGTTAAATTTCGCGTCTGTAGCACGTCATCTTCGTGGTGTAGCAATTTTCATGGCCAGTCCACTGGCCAGTCCAGTGTCAGTGATTAGTCGTGTCACAGACATCCTGACAAGGACGTAAGGTGCCCTCGTATAAAGTGTGTGAACGTAACGAACTCAGGACAGGTGGAACCCCTGGCCAGGGAGACTGGTGTGGTGGCGGTCGTGAGCGGCTCCGTGCGTGCCTGCGGCCATCTTCTGCCAGAGCCCAGGGTCGATTTCCTGTGGTCGCGCCGACACGCAAGGTGAGGTGACCCTGCCGGGCCTGCTTCTGCAAGAAAACTTCAGGGAGTCGCCCAACCTGCCGCACCTCCAAAGTGAAACTTAACTAACGTCTTACGATTCATTATTGATCTTTACGACGCTACGGAAATATCTGTTTCCGTCGCTAATACCACTACGTCTGTAGCTTCTTACGTATTCCACGAGCCAATGCACAATGAATGATGGAGTCACTTTCGTACTGCGTGTCCCATTTGTAAAAACCGAACGTGTCTGTCCAGTGGTAACACGCTGAATTCTTATTATGAAGGACTAAGGTTCAAATCCTCGTCCGGCTATCCAGATATAGGTTTCCCGTGACTTCTGGAAATGGTTTAAGGCTCGACTGCCTCCGTAGCCAAAAGGCTCCATACAATAGGGCATATAGTTATAAAGAAAAATTAGTTGCACGAAATTCAGCAACTAGGAAGACATTCAATGCAGTATGCCAACATTATAAGAGCAAAGTAGAAACAGTAGCCGGCCGAGTTGGCCGAGCGGTTCTAGGCGCTACAGTCTGGAACCGCGTGACCGCTACGGTCGCAGGTTCCAATCCTGCCTCGGGCATGGATGTGTGTAATATCCCTAGGTTAGTTAAATTTAAGTAGTTCTAAGTTCTAGGGGTTTGATGACCTCAGAAGTCAAGTGCCATATTGCTCAGAGCCATTTGAACCACTTTGAAACTGAGTATGGCTGCGAGAAGTGGAAGAAGATATAGGCAAATACCGATAAACAACTGATGAATTCAAAAGCACGATCTTTGTGGCACAGGGTTATCCACCAAAAGATTCCTACGAGCAGCAAACGGTATGAAATGGGACTTAGCCCTTAGTCACTGTCTACTCGCTGCAGCCTAGAGATATGATACGTCATCGCATAACACGAGCTGTGAGAAGACCGAAATTTGGCAATGGACGAGACAAAGACATGCAATCATAACGTGTATTCCACCATCGACCTACATTCAGAAGACATTCTATTCTCAGGCAAGTTCTTTTATGCAAAAAATGGTTCAAATGGCTCTGAGCACTATGGGACTTAACTTCTCAGGGCATCAGTCCCCTAGAACTTAGAACTACTTAAACCTAACTAACCTAAGGAAATCACACACATCCATGCCCGAGGCAGGATTCCAACCTGCGACCGTAGCGGTCACGCGGTTCCAAACTGAAGCGCTTAGAACCGCACGGCCACACCGGCCGGCTTCTTTTATCCAAGAACGAAACACAACGCATATCTGGCCCCTAGCCTGTTGGACACACTACTCAATTAGCAAGAAAACAGAATGAGTGTTGATCATCTGGTGTTACTTGACAGTGGAGCACAACAAACTGCTAGACTGCACAAAATACAAAGATACTTTCGCCCGATTTTTGACGTCTGTTCTATAATACTGACCCATGCTACTGCAAAGATGATTTGGTTAAATTCCAACTTTTAGAAACATGTTTTTATAAGTTTTTATTATTCTCGAGAAAGAAGAATTCTGTTTTTCAACAGCAGACGAACCACGATTTATTTGTTCATACGAAACGAATTTTAATTTCAAGAACAATAAAGCAACGAAGCTAGTCGTAGAAGGCAAAGGAGGAGATAAAAATTTTTTTTAAAAAATTGTTAGTGTCACTACCATCATTACAGAAGGACCCGGGTTCGATTCCCGGTACCTCAACGGATTGTTTTGAGCTATGGCTGTCTGATACGGAGTCCACTCGGCCTCGTGAGGTCAGATAAGGAGCTGCTTGAACAAAGAAGTAGCGGCATCACCAGGATTCATCACTGGCAACAACGGGTGGCAACATGATAATCACATGTCCCACGATCATAAATCGCTCTTCGTACTGCTTTGTAGGGAACAGTGGGCCAGTCGGAACAAGCCTGAGGACTAATCTGTGAGTGGTGTTTACTTGTTCGTTTTACGGTTTAAAGCTAACGCTGGGATGTTTCCCGTGAAAAGTACATTGCCGATTTCGTTCGTAATCCTTCGCCAAGACGATCTGTGTACTCTGATTCCAATATCCACATTGCCAATAAGAAGTTAAATGTGTACTTTGTAAATCCTTCGGCCGGCCGGAGTGGCCGAGCAGTTCTAGGCGCTACAGTCTGGAACCGCACGACCGCTACGTTAGCAGGTTCGAATCCTGCCTCGGGCATGGAGGTGTGTGATGTCCTTAGGTTAGTTAGGTTTAAGTAGTTCTAAGTTCTAGGGGACTGATGACTTCAGAAGTTAAGTCCCATAGTGCTCAGAGCCTTTTGAACCATTTGAGCGGTGGCTGTTGACGAATAGGCGGACAGCGCGTTTCCGGACCCATGTCCACATAACATCTTTTCTTTATTTGTGTGTGAGGAATGTTTCCTGAAAGTTTGGCCGTACCTTTTTGTAACACCCTGTAATTAGCGTCTGTCCCTGTTTCGCGATCTCTTTGCGATTACTCATGTAGGTGAGAGGAGAGTGCAGATGTCTGTGAGGGGTAAAACGTTATTAGATGTGAAAAAGAGGCCCGTGAGAGAGAGACCAGTGGGAGAGACTGGACAGTTTCCGGTGCGGCCGCGCCGCCGGCGTCTGCGGCGACAGCTGGAGCGACAGGTGCGGCCAGCGGCCGAGCCATTGACACGGCCAAGGCCACGCAGAGCCGCGGACCAGCCTGCCACACGAGTCTGCCCGCTGCGCGCCTTGTCATTTTGTCGCACGCACGTCGTTTCACCCTGTGTGGTGTCACCAGCAATGGGCTACTTCCTTTCGACACCGTCCCGTTTCGCAGAAACTCGTCAGAGTAATTGCGTGTTAACGAACTGGTTTCCTGGCGCCTGGAGCTGCAGCGCAACATTGCACTAGTTCGGCCCTCACTCTTAGTTTCTTCAGCGCATGCGTAATGGCCGTTACTGTCATATGAAGTGTGGCCACTGATGAACCCGCGTTCCAGCTTCAGAGCTTAGCAGATTACATGAAAGAGCGCTTGAAAATCGCATTGCCTCTCCGAAACTACTCGCGAAGAATAAATAAATAAATAAAAATAATGAAATTAGCTATGGAAATGCTATTATACGTTCTCAATTATCTGGTGGGGGCAACGCCGTTGCCGCAGTAGATACACCGGTTCCCGTGAGATCACCGAACTTAAGCGCTGTCGAGCGTGGCCGGCACTTGGATGGGTGACCATCAGCCGCCATGCGCTGTTGCCATTTTTCGGGGTGCTCTCAGCCTCGTGATGCCAACTGAGGAGCTACTCGACCGAATAGCAGCGGCTCCGGTCAAAGAAAACCATCATAACGACCGGGAGAGCGGTGTGCTGACTACACGCCCCTCCTAGCCGCATCCTCAACTGAGGGTGACACGGCGGTCGGATGGTACCGATGGGCCACTTGTGGCCTGAAGACGGAGTGCAATTATCTGTTGGCTGTAGTCCAATCACCGTCACTCTCTACAGCTCCCTCTAACACCATGATCCCCGACGTCTTAGCAGCCGTCCTGTCATCCTTCTTCTTGTCAGTTTTTGCCGTATATTCCTTTCCTCTGCCATTCTGCGTAGAACCACTACATTTCTTACCTTATCGGTCCACCTAATTTTTGACACTGTTCTGTTGCACCACATCGCAAATGCTACGAGTCTCTTCCGGTTTCGCCACAGTCCATATTTCACAACTATACAATGCTGTGCTCCAAACGCACATTCTCAGAAGTATCTTTCTCAAATTAAGGAAATTTATTCCTCAAATTATGGCCCATGTATGATACTAGCAGGCTTCTCTTAATTTCGTTCATTATAATCGACGTTTTTGGGAAGCTTGCAGTGGCGTCATTCATGACAGACTGGATCAGTTACTTATTTTGTCCAGAAATTCCCTTTTTGCCAGTGCTAGTCTCCTTTTTACGCCACCCTTCTTCAGTCCGTCACGGGTTATTCTGCTGCCTGGGTAGATTAATTACTAATCTTCATCTGCATCGTGATCACTAATTTGTATTAAGTTTCTCGCTGTTCTCGTTTCTGCTACTTCTCATTGCTTTCGTCTTCCTTCGATTTACTCTCAATACATATTCTGCACTCATTAGATTGTTCATTCAACAGATCCTGTAATTCTTCTTCATTTTCACTGAGGATAACAATGTCACAACCGAATCTTATCATGGTTATCCTTTCACTTTGAATTTTAATCCCACTCTTGAACATTTCTTTTATTTCGGTCACTTCTTCTATGTGTATGCTATACTGGAAAGTAGAGGCGAATGCATCCCTCTTATACACTTTTTAATCTGAACACTTCGATCTGCATTCTTAGTTATAGGCCCACAAAATTCTCCACCTAAAATAACGGAGAAGATCATGAAGAACTGGACTCTCCCGGTAACCCTCTGTTTATCACATAATGTCGACGCATCTTTCGAAACATCGAATGTTTACTTACATCAAAAATGCCTTTCTACTTGGCAGAATGAGATATTCGTCGAGAAGGACATCAGCCATACTAATTACTTTGAGACAGTATCATTATTTTCGATTTCTGTATATGGGCAAAAATAATGTTTCGTATAAAATCAATTTTCTCTTAAATATACACTGCCTGAAGAAAAAAGTGAAGCATTAAGATACATGTCGGATTGTCAATGTAACATCGTGTACGTACACACCAAAGGCGAGTCTGTGGATGGTTAAGAGAGGCAATTCTCTGTGACATATAGAGCAACCACCAGAGTACATTAATCCTTATCTCGTAGCGTACACAGAGGAGTGAACAACGCCAGTTGTTGATAGATCACTTGGAGGGGACAGAGATGCCACGTATCGTCTGAGACAGCATTATCAGTACCTGACAGAATTTGAAACAGACCTCATTGGGGGTTTCCATTTGGTCGGCTGATCTCATCGTGCAATACCTTCATTTATATGGCTTTTGGATGTGACAGAGGCCTTTGTTGGCCCTCACTGGAACGTGAGCGCAGGCATATTCGTCGTCACGGTTTCGGTCGATCGCGTGTGACCACCACCAGGGAGCATGTACGTGTTGTGCAACCACCCCGTAACCCCTTCACGTCTACGCCCGCCGTCTGAGTACAAGCGATGGACTTCCTGCAACATTCTGCGTCATCCCGCAGTATTGCTCGGAGACTTGCAGAAACCGGTCTACGGGATTACCGGCTCACGCGTGGACTGCCGTTAACATCATATCACAGACAGCTGTGTTTCAAATGGTACCGTGACCGGCAAACATGGACTGCTGACGAATGGTGTATTGTGCTCAGCGACGAATCGCGGTTCCGCACGTCCCTGGGTGACCAGCACCGGCGAGCATGACGGCGACTGGAGAGAAATTCCATTCTTCCAGTATTTTGGAGAGGCACATCGGTGCTACTGCTTGGCGTCATGGTGTGGGGAATTATCGAACATAATACAGGTCACGGCTGGTGGTGATAGAGGGACTCTGACTTCACAATGATACGTCAGGGACATCCTACGTCCTCATCTCTTACCTCGCACGAGACAGCGCCATTGTGTCTTGTGAAAGCTGAGGGAGGAGAAAGGAAAGGGAAGGGACTGATGATATTAGATGCGAATTCCGCGTGGTGTCTATTCTTTCGCACAAGTCCGAAAGAACATAAACCGCGCATTCATGTAATTCGTATGTCTATTTTCCAATGGACAATGCTCGCCCTTACAGTGCACGTGTGTCTATGAACTCAGATGTCGAGGTGCTGCCTCAGCAGCAAGATCCCGAATTTTTCCCAGACAGAACATGTGTGGGACCAGCACGGATATCAACTCTGCCTCAGGGCAGGATATCAAGGAACAGCTATATCGGTTGTGATTCAAAAATGGTTCAAATGGCTCTGAGCACTATGGGATCTAACATCTGAGGTCATCAGTCCTTTAGACTTATAATTACTTAAACGTAATTAACCTAAGGCAATCACATCCATGCCCGAGGCAGGATTCGAACCTGCAACCGTAGCAGTCGCGCGGTTCCGAACTGAAGCGCCTTGAACCTCTCGGCCACCACGGCCGGCGCGACACCTCTCCCTGCACAACAGCGTCATTAGCGAAGAGTCGCAGATTGTTGCTCAGACTAACTGTCAAACCGTTTATATACGGGTGTCCCAGAAATGTTGCGACAAGCTTCGAAGCCGTTGTAGGGAGTGTCTTGAGGATAGCAACCCGTGTCCAGGAACGTCTTTCGACGACGCTACAGGGCGTCGACGTTGCAGGAGCTGGCGCCTGCCGCTGACTCCCCTCCGGCAGTAAACGTGACTTTGTACGCGGAACATTTCGCAGTGTTGTTTGTTATACATCGATCACAACTGACCGCCACGATCACCAGTGGAGAAGACGGAATTTGCTGCTGCTTAGACAGGCTTTGACTCCTATGAATGCCATGCTCTGTTGCCTTAGAGGATGATAGTATCTGGCTCGGGTTTCCATCCGCAAATCGTCTCCTGTATACCGATATACATTTGAGATTAGAGAGGGTTTAGAGGGCCAATGAGACAACAGAGCGTAGCATTCATGGGAGACAAGGTCTATCGATGTAGTAACTGATTCCATTTTCTCCACTGGCGATCGTGGCAACCTGTCGTGATCACTGAATAACAAAGAACATTGCGAGACGTTCCGTCTTCGGTCCGTTGCGTACAAAGTCACGTTTGCTGCCGAAGGGATGGCCTGGCAACAGGGGCGGCACTATAACTTCGACGCTCTGTTGCGTCGCTGGATAACATTTCTGGACGAGGGTTCCTATTCTCAATTTGTTCCTCAAGACACCCTGTACAACCTATCGAAGTCTGTCGCAGCATTTCTGCGATACCCTTCATATAGACAACAAAAGCAGTCCTAAGCACTTCGATGGGGCGCTCCTGACGATACTCGTTGTCTCTCATAAACACTCGCCGATGAGGACAGGGTACTGGGTTCTGTTACTTACGAAGTCTTCGAGCCAGTGATATATCTGGGTACCTACTCCGTATGCTCGTACCTTCGTCAGCAGTCGAAAAAGGGACACCGTGTCAAACGCTTTTCGGAAATCTAGTAATTGTCGAACTATCAGCTTAATAAGTCACGGCTGAAAAATACTAACGCGAATTCTTTACAGACGAATGGAAAAACTCGTATAAGCCGACCTCGGGGAAGATCAGTTTGGATTCCATAGAAATGTTGGAACACGTGAGGCAATAGTGACCCTACGACTTATCTTAGAAGAAAGATTAAGGAAAGCCAAACCTACGTTTCTAGCGCTTGTAGACTTAGAGAAAGCTTTTGACAATGTTGACTGGAATACTCTCTTCCAAATTCTAAAGGTGGCAGGGGTAAAATACAGGGAGCGAAAGGCTATTTACAATTTGTACAGAAATCAGATGGCAGTTATAAGAGTCGAGGGACATGAAAGGAAAGCAGTGGTTGGGAAGGGAGTGAGACAGGATTGTAGCCTCTCCCCGATGGTATTCAATCTGTATATTGAGCAAGCAGAAAAGGAAACGAAAGAAAAATTCGGAGTAGGTATTAAAATCCATGGAGAAGAAATAAAAACTTTGAGGTTTGAAGATGACATTGTAATTCTGTCAGAACAGCAAAGGAGCAGCTGAACGGAATGGACAGTGTCTTGAAAGGAGGATATAAGATGAACATCAACAAAAGCAAAACGAGGATAATGGAAGGTAGTCGAATTAAATCGGATGATACTGCGGGAATTAGATTAGGAAATGAGAGGCTTTAAGTAGTAAAGGAGTTTTGCTATTTGGGGAGTAAAACAACTGACGATGGTCGAAGTAGAGAGGATATAAAATGCAGACTGGCAATGGCAAGGAAAGCGTTTCTGAAGAAGAGAAATTTGTTAACATCGAGTATAGATTTAAGTGTCAGGAAGTCGTTTCTGAAAGTATTTGTATGGAGTGTAGCCATGTATGGAAGTGAAATGTGGACGATAAATAGTTTGGACAAGAAGAGAATAGAAGCTTTCGAAATGTGGTGCTACAGAAGAATGCTGAAGATTAGCTGGGTAGATGACATAACTAAAGAGGAGGTATTGAATAGAATTGGGGAGGAGTTTGTGGCACAGCTTGACTAGAAAAAGGAATTGGTTGGTAGGACATGTTCTGAGGCATCAAGGGATCACCAGTTTAGTACTGGAGGGCAGCGTGGAGGGTAAAAATCGTAGAGGGAGACCAAGAGATGAATACACTAAGCAGATTCAGAAGGATGTAGGTTGCAGTAGGTACTGGGAGATGAAGAAGCTTGCACGGGATGGAGTAGCATGGAGAGCTGCATCAAACCAGTCTCAGGACTGAAGACCACAACAACAACAGTAATATGGAATCTGCCTGTTGCCCTTCATCCGTTGTTTTGAAAGGTAACATGCGAGAAAGGCTAAAGTTCGCGCGAGCGATGTTTTCTAATCTATGTTGATTTTTGTACGGAAACTTTTCTCTCACAAGGCAATTTATTGTATTCGAACTTCTAAGCACTTTTGCAGCGACCCCTGCTGGTAGGCTTGTGAGTAGGCACTGCCTTTCCCTGGCAAGCGCGCGTGTTTACGGGAGCGCGGCGCCTCGGCTCCTGTGGTAGAGGTGGCAAAAAATAACGTAACTGATAGAAATAACCGGTTACTGAGAAGTAACGGTTACTGCGATAACCGTTCCTCTGATTCTGGCAGTTATTTCAATAACTGTTTAGTGTCAACAGTGCCTCGCGCCATCTGTTGACCGAAGATCGTACTGCGCATTTAGAGGCGTTCTATAGACCATGGGAATAACTGTGAGACTGCGCGCCATCTGTTGATAAGAACTGTGTACTATTTCGTGGGCCTTCGTTACTTTTAGCATAAACAATTAAATAAAGTTAATGTCCGAGCCGTGGCTGATAGGAGCTGCAGTACAGGCATTAACAAGTGCGGTCGTTCCCTTAAGTCACCGCCTTACGTGTTAATTTAGCTTGGACGGGTAGTACAAGGAAAGTTACTAAGGAATTCGAGCGCATATGGAAATAACTGTCAGAGCCGGTATTCTCCTCTGGCAGTTATCGTTATTGGCTCGTAGTTCTAGTTCTCTGGTAGTTATCGGGCTACCACTACAGATAACCTGGAAGCTGGTAACGGAATAACTGTGTGTCTAGACGTTCCTGACTCGGTGACTCCAGTTAAAGGTCGTAGTTCCAGGTGATATTTCCAGAGAGGATAGCAACTGGAGCGAACAAATATTTTCGTACTGCTACGGAAATAGCCGCTGGCCATCACGAATGACAAATAACATGTCAGAAAGTATAACATAATACAGTGGAATATAATAATTATTATCCTCATCATTTGTCAGGAGATTGTCAAAATACGTGAATATATCACAGTAACTGCTAATATTTACAGAATTGGCACACTGACAGAATAAAACACAGTTACGTACTTTTAATAAATTTATCGTACACAGAATACCCGATCTTGACTGTTGCAACCAAGTGCTGTCAAAACTGAAATATAGCAGAATTTTTACCTAAGCTGGTCCATCAGTCTCTGTTACGATATTCATCTACAGAGTAGAAGGAGGGGTCACTGGAAGCGTCTGATTCCATCCGTCTGCTTCGACGTAAAGGTGTTGTGGTGTGTGAATGTCATTACGGCACGGTGTTTATGAGTTGGTTTTTTTGTGTGTGTGTGTGGTTTTTTTGTGTGTGTGTGTGGGGGGCGGGGGGGTGTCGATCTAGGTTGCAGTGCCGGAATTTGCTGGTGGTAATTAATTTTTTTTTTCTTTCTAGCTGTGATGTTTTGTGTATTTATGAAGTATTGAATGTGATTTAATTTATGTAGGGATGATTGATTTGTGGACTTTTGGGATTGTGGTTTTATTTTTCGCAGTTGTAGGTGTTGATCTTTTGGTATCAGTAGCTGTGGTGGACCTACATAGGTCACCGGATAATGACCGATTCCCATTTTCATAATTGTGTGTGTTGATGTTTTAGTATCGTCATCTGAGGTTGACCTATGTAGGTCAAGGGAAATGTCTGATTCCAATTTTCGTACTTTTAGTTGTGGGTATTGGTGTTTTGGTATGGTCACCTATAGTTGACCTATATTGTTCAAGGGAAGTGTCCGATTCCTGCAGATTTTTGTTGGTGTAGCAGAATGCTGTATTTTTTTTCATTTTGTTCTTCATTTTGTGTCTTGGGATCATGGTGTGTTTTTTTTACTAGCTTGTCCTCACCCTAAAACCCCCAACTTCCCGCAGTTGTCCCATTGGTTTGATTGTATTTTTGGTGGGAAATGTTATTGTATTATTTATATGTATCTTCGTGTTTGTTGCCATGTGTATGTAGTGACGTCATAGATACACTTAAAATAGACATTTCCGGCATATTGATGATGGGTGGAATCAGACACGTATGTATCAAATAGTCATTCAAACACACTGTAAACCGTGCCTTATCTGAAACCAAGTTTTTAATGGTTGCTGACTTGCTGGCAGCTTATTGAAAATGCATGTTCCTGAATATTGGACCCCTTTTGGACCAAGGTAAGTAATTTTAGGTCTTTATGTAGATTGCTGTTCCCATTTCTAGTACTGATATTATGTATTAAGCTATTGGTTGGAAATACTTGTAACAAATTTCATTAAGGAATAAATATACTAGGAAGCAGTGGTTAGAATACAAAGTTCCTTGAACAGGTTCCTACATGATGTTCCTGAATTGATACCACAAACGATTTTTATTACACGCTTTTACATGCGAAAAACTTTTGCTACGTTTGATGAGTTACCACAGAATATGTTCCCTTATGAAATAATAGAATGAAAAAATGTGGTATGCCCTCCCCAACTGAATTTATTATCGAGTTGTAGTCCCAGAAATGTAACACTGTCAACCTTTTCGATCTGCATGTCTTCATATGTTATAAACATGCTGTCGCTGGAGAAATCGAGCAGTTTGCAAATCTGACATAAAACTTGGATTAGCGTACTCACACTTTCCCCAATAGGACTAGCTTTTACAGCACAGGAGTAAACGAATCTGTCACATTACGTATATTTTTTGTTGTATTACAAGGCTGTACACTTTATTCTATTATGTGAGCAGCACAAGAAATTAAGCTTCGAATTTAACCTACAGTACTCAGTTTACATATTACTTCATACTTAAAAACGCACGTTGTTAACATTTTACTTAAACATTGCTTTGGCGAAGTTCCGCGTACTTTCTGTCGCAGCTGCGAAGATAATATTTCTAATTGCGACCGATAACCTACAAACATCGAATCTGAAACACTAATAATCGTTCTAACATCAACTAAAATGTACCCGGAGTTAATAAGCTGAGGTTATGACACGATTCATACGACATTCCTGCTATTTCACACTATTCGCAGTTATACTGATAACTAAACTGATGGATTCCAACTATGTCGTTATTTAACTGTCGGAGTTATCGGTATTCGCTAGCGAAAAATAACTTGGCAGTTATTAATAACCGTTAACGATAACGGTTATCAAAGAATAACTGGAACTGTGATAACGGTTACTCCAGAATAACCGTTTGGCCCACCTCTATCCTGTGGGCATCCTCGGCCGAGCCGAGCTGATCTCCCATAAAAAGAGGAGGGGGTGGGGGGGGGGGGCGGCTCTAGCCTAATTTCCATCGGCTGCGGCGGCGCCGGCCGCGGGGTGGGGGCGTCAGAGGGGGGAGGGGATAAAGGGGAGGCGGAACCGGTCCCTCGGCAGCCTGTTGCCAGCTCTCCTCCGCGCCTGCTGCCTTCGTCTCAGCACGCGTGCCCTGTCGTGCGCCCTGGGATTATCTCTGATCCTTCGTTCTACAAGTGCACACTTGTGGCGCTATCCAGTACTGACTATGTACGAGGCATACTTCGAATATAGTGAACGCACTAATGTTGTTGCTCGCATTTGGAGAAAATAGCTGTAGACACTGCACAATTACTTAGACCTATAATGCGGTTCTCTATAATGAAATACTTTCCGAAAAAAGGTTCACAAAGATCCGGTCATATCTGGATAAGATTTCAAACGCTGAAAATTTACTTCAAATGTTCAGAAAGCTACAAGTTTACACTTCGCAAAAGGCGAAAGCGTGACCACGATGTGAAATCGAATGATCACATATGGTCGATCGTAGGTAAAGCAGTTGGCAGTTCCTCGGTATGAAACTGGGAAAATGCATTCCGTCTACATAGAAGATTGCTTACAAAATGCCCCTGTGTCCTCAACCTACAATCCTACAATCCAGTTCGTAGTAATAGACGGAAAGTCATCGAGTAAAACAGAAGTAATGTCCGGCGTTCCCCAAGTAAGTGTTATAGGCCCTCTATTGTTCCTGATCTATATTAAAGACATAGGAGACAATCTGAGTAGCCGTCTTAGATTGTTTGCAGATGATGCTGTCATTCACCGTCTTGTAAAGTCATCAGATGATCAAAACGACTTGCAAAATGATTTAGATAAGATATCTGTATGGTGCGAAAAGTGGCAATTGATCCTGAATAAAGAAACGTGTGAAGTTATTCACTAAAATAAATCAGCTAAATTTCGATTACGCGTTAAATCACATAAATCTGAAGGCTGTAAATTCAACTAAATACTTAGGGATTACAATTACAAATAACCTAAACTGGAACGATCACATTTATAATATTGTGGGTAGAGCAAACCAAAGAATGTGATTCATTGGCGGAACACTTAGAAGGTGCAACAGGTCTACCAAAGAGACTGCTTACACTGCGCTTGTCCGCCCTGTTCTGGAGTATTTCTGTGCGGTGTGGGATCTGTGGGACTGACGGATGACATCGAAAAAGTACAAAGAGGGGCAGCTCGTTTTGTATTATCGCGAAATAGGGGAGATGGTGTCACAGACATGATACGTGAATTGGAGTGGCAATCACTAAAACAAAGGCGTTTTTCGTTGTGACAGGATCTTCTCATGAAATTTCAATCACCAGTTTTCTCCTTCGATTGCGAAAACATTTTGTTGGCACCCACCTACATAGGGAGAAATGATCATCACGATAAAATAAATCAGGGCTCGCACAGAAAAATTTAAGTGCTCGTTTTTCCCGCGTGCCGTTCGAGAGTGGAACGGTAGAGAGACAGCATTGAACCCTCTGCCAGGCACTTTATTGTGAATAGCAGAGTAATCACGTAGATGTAGAAAGAGCGGTATAATTTTCACCAGGGTATAACTTATACACTGTCCAGTCACATTGTGACCACCTTTCAAAGGGCTGAATAACCACCTTTGGCAGACTTGTGTGGCCGTGCGGTTCTAGGCGCTTTAGTCTGGAACCGCGTGACCGCTACGGTCGCAGGTTGGAATCCTGCCTCGGGCATGGATGTGTGTGGTGTCCTTAGGTTAGTTAGGTTTAAGTAGTTCTAAGTTCTAGGGGACTGATGACCACAGATGGTAAGTCCCATAGTGCTCAGAGCCATTTGAACCATTTTTTGAACCACCTTTTGCAACGAGGAATGGTGAGAGATGTCCAGTAAGAGGTTCAGTGAGGTTCTGGAAAGTACTGGCAGGGGACGTGGAGCTATATCGACCCCAGTACCGTGACCAGCTACTCAGGTTTCTCGGCTGAGGAAGTGAAAAGCCCGATAGAGGTTGTCCCCCAGATTTTCGACTCGGTTTATATTCGAGGAGTTTGTTGGCTAGGTGGGTATGGTAAACTTATCCCGGTGCTCTTCGCAGATGCCAACGCACCGGAGGAAAACAAACCCCATGTGGGACTAGACAAGGTCCCCAAAGGTAGATGCACACTTGTGTTGATGTATTGTGCCTTCCAGGATGATGAGATCACCGAGGGAGTGCCACGAAAACATTCCCCAGACCACAAAACACGAAGGGTGTTTGCTTTCAGACGATTCACGCCGGACACGCGGACAGCCATCTGTCTGATGGTATATATAAAACATGATTCAACTCAAAAGACCACCTCTCGCCACTCCATGGACGCTCAGTTGCGGTGATGACGATGATGATGATGTCCCATATTCATGGGAATTCATGAACGAGGCGCCTGCTATGGAGGCCCATAGGCAGCAACGTTTACTGAACGGACATTGGACAGACACTGTTGGTAGTAGTGATGGGGAGCTCGTGAATGAGTCGTTCAAATGAACGCTTCACTCCAGTGAAGTGTGAACTAACCACTCAATTTCAATGAACTGGTACTTCAAACTCTTCACAGACAGCCCACTCTAGACTTTTTTCTAGTTCACTCACTCTCTTCCCCTCTCCCACTACATCGGCGCTACGTCACTCATCCTCCCTTCACTTCAGTCCTCCCTTCACTGCCCGTCGACGAATCGCGCGGTGTTTGTGGGGAACGATAGGTTTACGAGGGGATGGGGAGGTGAGGGGCGAGGAGAATGCAGCGTCAGATGCTTCCTGCAGTGCTGACATCATTACCCGTGATTATTTGTGCACTTAAACTTCGCGTCTACGGCTAGCCTACCGTTGGCAGCGCTTGCAGACAAATGAATATTAAAGATACAAACGAAGAGGCTGGCTGTGTGAGCATGCACAGCCAACATGAAAATAAGAGGTTTGTTAATAACACTGAAAGAGGGATTTTACCTGAAATCGTACCAATGACTACAGGTGACAGTTTACGTTTTGAATCTGGAGGGTTATTATTCTCAACAAAAATAAAATCTACGGGAAAACTTCTGAATAATTACTTAACGTAGGTATATAGACTTTGTGACAGTGGTAAACATACTCATTCTATTTTGGATTAAGTTTTAAAAGGAACATAAAATTGGACTGCATTTCGTTGGTAGCCCTAGTTTTCAGTCCATGAATACAAGAAATAATGTTTAATTTGGCAGATAAAGACTTTTTTGGGCGCTTCACGAGAAAATGTCGAGCAAGATTAAATGTAATATCTTCTTTATATGTGACAGGCTCCTCTGTTTATCTTTCCTTTGTCCCCCTCGACCATGCTCTATTTAAGTTAACTCAGACGCTGTAAGAGCGTATAACGTTGCGTGCACGTTACTGCATAGTTCGGCCATCCATTGGTAAAATTATGAAGTATTACGAAGCTTTATTGTACGAGCGAGGCGAAGCGAGCGCAGCCGCGGCTGAGAGGCGAAATGGGCAACTTCGCCAGGCTTCCGTACTTCATGAATGAACTACTTTATTTGAACGCTTCACGGCAAAGAGTGAAATGAACGAAGTAGTTCACGGTAATGAACGAGTTCGACCCATCTCTAGTCGGTAGGCGCTTGGTTCACCTGCGCGGTCAGCTGCTCAACAGCTGCACGTCCATTCGCCCGTACACATCTCTGCAGCTGTCGTTTACTCCCCACCACAGGTGCCTCGGCGCCGGTGTTGGATAGCGCCATTTTGCCATGCACGGTGTACTTGAACCGCATCGGCACGAGAACAGTTTGCAGACTGAGCCCTTTCGGAAATGCTTCCATCCTTGGCCCTAAAGCCAATGATCGTGCCCTCAGTCAGGTAAATCGCTCCGTTTCCGCATTAAGACAAAGAATGCACTGTTTACTGGATCTCGCCGACATTATTACCCTCCACAGCCAGTGCTGCCGTCTGTGAGTGGTTATTGCACGCTGTCGTCGAACAAATCCGATGGTCAATTAATATGAGAGGGCCGTGTAATAAGTACTCATTTAAGCAATGGTTTCACCTGTTACAAAATAACATTTTCAGAATGAAATTTTCACTCTGCAGCGGAGTGTGCGCTGATATGAAACTTCCTGGCAGATTAAAACTGTGTGCCGGACTGAGACTCGAACTCGGGACCTTTGCCTTTCGCGGGCAAGTGCTCTACCAACTGAGCTACCCATGCATGACTCACGCCCCATCCTCATAGCTTTAATTCCGCCAGTACCTAGTCTCCTACCTTCCATACTTCGCAGAAGCTTTCCTGCGAACGTTACAGAACTAGCACTACTGGAAGAAAGGATAATGCGGAGACATGGCTTAGCCACAGCCTGGGGGATGTTTCCAGAATGAAATTTTCACTCTGCAGCGGAGTGTGCGCTGATATCAAACTTCCTGGCAGATTAAAGATTCTGCAAGGTTCGCAGGAGAACTTATGTGAACTTTGGAAGGTAGGAGATGAGGTACTGGTGAAATTAAAGCAGTGAGGAAGGGGCGTGAGTGATGCATGGGTAGCTCAGTTGGTAGAGCACTTGCCCGCGAAAGGCACAGGTCTCGAGTTCGAGTCTCGGTGCGGCACACAGTGTTAATCTGCCAGGAAGTTTAAAATAACGTTTGCTGGCATTAGTCACGATTTTGATATATTTATTTTATGTACGATGCGTTTCAGGAAATACCGGTGAGAATCCATCTAAAGAGTTTTTTTTTTTGTGTATCAGCACATTTTTAGACGCGATCTGAGCTCGTGCCTTTACTGTAATGTAAACACGCGCAATTTTCTATGTATGATGGAACTTTCTCTATAGCCAACGGCGAATTTGCAAATAACGTCTTCTTAAGGATTATTCGTTGTCCTCTGTATAGCGTTATTTCCAATTTCGACATCAACTATTCAAATACCACAGATTTAAACTAACATTGTAGTGGGAAATAAGTCATTTGAATCTATTGAGACTGTGGTCTCCAGCCAGAATAACTTCATTGTAGAATATTGCTCAGGTGTGAGTGATCCTTACTAAATAACACTAACAGGAGACAGGCAACGCGAATAGTGAAACACTTGTTTCATTCACGGGAGGGCGTCGCGGAGCCTGCGAAAGCCTACTTCTAAGTTTCAGAAACGAGTATCAAGCAAGAAATCTAGCAATCTACTACATCTCCCACAAAGAGAACGCGCAGATTTGATTAAACCAGGAACAGCGCGCTCCGTACGCGAACGGAACGAGGTAAAATCCTTATCCGTGGATCAATGGAAAATACCCTCCGCCATGCACTTCACACGCAGCTGACGACCTGACATAACGGAACATGAATGGTTACTGTTTTATCACGATTTTAATTCCATGTGACACGCCACTGTTAACTTCAGGCCGGCCGATGTGGCTGAGCGGTTCTAGGCGCTTCAGTCCGAAACCGCGTGACTGCAACGGTCGCAGCTTCGAATCCTGCCTCGTGCATGGATGTGTGGGATGTCCTTAGGTTAGTTAGGTTTAAGTAGTTCGAAGTTCTAGGGGACTGATGACCTCAGCTGCTAAGTCCCATAGTGCTCAGAGCCATTTGAACCCTACCTTCAGGGCGAGAATTGTAAATAAACAATTCTCCACTTGAAGATGATGGTGTGAACCATCAAAACGTGTAGTGGCAAAATAAATAAGTGACTGATGCAGAATCTGTTTTATTTGCATATACCTACACTTGAAAGAACGAACGTTTGTGTTATGAAATAAAGTTTGTGACGTGGTTGAGGACTTCTTGGTAGGGAGGACGCAGTGTTGTCTTGGATGGAAGGTCATCGGCAGATGCAGAGGTAACTTCGGGCATAAACCAGGAAAGTGTGTTGGGACCCTTGTTATTACATTATTGACCTTGCGGACAATATTAATAGTAACCTGAGACTTTTCGCAGATGATGAAATTATCCACAATGAAGTACAGACTGTGAAAAGCGGCACAGATACTTGGACAGTGATAAGATTTCAAAGTGGCGCAAGGATTGGCAACTTGCTTGCGTGTTTAGAAATGTAAAACTGTGCACTTCACATAACGAGAAATATAGTATACTATGATTAGAATATCAACGACACACAATTGGAGTCCGTTAACTTACAAAATTACGTGGGTGTAACAATTGGTAGAGAAGGTAAATCAGGTTGCTTACTTCGTTTTATTGATAGAATAAATAGTATGGTTATGAAATGAGACTACAAAGGAGATTGCTTACAAATTATATGTACCTCCCATGCAAGAATACTGCTCAAGAGTGTGGGGCCCGTACCAAATGAGTCAAAAAAGGCTTACTGAACGATTACAGAGAAGGGCAGCACGAACGGTCAGGCGTTTGTTTGACGCATCGGAGATGAGTTCAGTGATGCTGAAGAAACTGAACTGGCAGACGACTGAAGACAGACGCAAACTATTTCGGGAAAGCCTTCTTACACAGTTTCAAGCAGCGGATTTAATTGACGACTCTAGGAATATACTACAAACCCCTACGAATCGCTCTCATGGCGATTGTGAGGGAGCCGGCCGCGGTGGTCTATCGGTTCTGGCGCTGCAGTCCGGAACCGCGGGACTGCTACGGTCGCAGGTTCGAATCCTGCCTCGGGCATGGGTGTGTGTGACGTCCTTAGGTTAGTTAGGTTTAAGTAGTTCTAAGTTCTAGGGGACTTATGACCTAAGATGTTGAGTCCCATAGTGCTCAGAGCCATTTGAACCATTTTTTTTTTTTGATTGTGAGGGCAAGATTAGATTAATTACACAACACATTGAGGCATTTAAGCTATCATTGTTCCCACGTCCTTGACGTGAATGGAACAGGAAAATGCCCTAATAACTGGTACAATAGGAAGTACCGTCTGTCATCTACTTCACTGTGGCTTTCAGAGTATTGAACGTAGAAAAGCTGCGCCACTGGAGGCCAGAGTGAGTAGTCGAATGTGCACGCCTCACGTGTTACACATTACAACAGCACCAGACAGACAAAATTTATGTATCATTGACAAATTAATGCAAGCCCCATCTGTGACACAGAACCAGTCGAGAAGCTGAATTTCTACACTGATTACGAACGAAGTGGTTTATCGTTCAAATTGTTAGCAACAGTTGGAATGCGAGACAGTGAAGCTCACAACATGAATTCCAGGGAGAACTAACAATGGAAAAAAGATGCGAGATAGAAGCAGTGAACGGTGCAAGCTCAAGATGTGGAACACCGAGCGAGTTACAAGAACCATGGCGTCCTAGCTATTGCCGGCACGGTAGCTCACAGCGTGTTCGCTCAGAGAGCTGGTTGGCCTCAGCCTCTGTAATAAAAAAAAACTGAGTGTAAGGAGCAACAAACGAACTTTAACGGATGTCATGTGACGTCCGCAACGACAAAACACAACGATAAAAAAAAGAGCTACGTGGTCGCTGTGTTGGACTGCAAAGTGGAAGATCCGAGTTCAAATCTCCCTCATGCCCCAAATTTTTCACATTTATGAACTGTCCGCCCGGTCATTGGCGTGTCTGTTGTCTTGGCAATTGTCATACCACACATTAGCTATAGAATATGAGTCATGTGGTAAAAATATATAACCGTCACAAGTAAAAGTGATGAATAGTGAGAGCAAGCGAGATGCCGCATAGACCTCTCACAGAAATGAAAACAACAATTAAACGGGTGTGCACTATGTTGCAACAAAGGAGTTCAAGAGGCAAGACTTCCAAAGCGGAATACAAGAGCCATAACGTGTGGTACTTATGTAGAACAAATAGGAGGTACGTACGTCTGGATGTCCCTTCGTTACTGCTACAGACGGACGTTACACGACACGGACACAAATCTGAATACACCGAACAGACATTTCAATGACCGGACGGACAGTTCACAATTTCGTGAAAAAAAAAGTGGTATAAGGAGATTTGAACAAGGATCTTCTCCTTCGGTGTCCATCATCGTGGCTACATAAACCACGATCCATAGCTATTCCACTTCGCTCGATGTTGCACATCTCGGGCTTGACCTTTCAATGTTTCTATTTTGCTTCTTTTTTCACTGTTCAATACACCTTCTTCCTATTTTCAAGCTTGATCTGTGTTCAGTTTTTGACGGGCTGTCCTATGGGCCATCTTACCACTAAATCTGAGGGGGATGCGAAGGGAAGTTTCCCTTGTAAGATGTGCAATAAGAGACTTCGATGAGTCTAGCTGGAGGCTCTTGTCTCGGTTGATCAGGTCTGTTGCTTCCTTGTTGACCGTATAACCACGAAAGGACGATACTATGTCCAGCGTCTGGAGTTCGTTCAAATTGTTAGCAACAGCTGGAATGCGAGACTGTGAAGACTCACAACATGAATTCCTGGGAGAACTAACAATGGAAAATGATGCAAAATAGAATAGTCAGTTAAAAAACAGCCACAACAGGTATTTTCGACTCTATTACTACGCCCTGACATTCACAATAAATTGTCACCGATAACACAAGAGGAGGTCACTGTCTTCTATGCTATTTACTTTACACTACGCGTTTCGACGCTAATTTCCATCACTGAGCGACATAAAGAAACCTCCTCGTGGGCCGTTGGGTTCCGATTTTTACTACATAACTAAGTTGTCTATGCTAACGTGCAATGTTTTCTGTGTAGGGCGTACTTTAAAAAAAGTCCGCAAATTTTCAAACGATCCACGTCTTTGGAAAATGTGTGCTCATATTCTAAGTATGTCTGCAAGTGGGTATTACCTAGAAACGGTTCCCCGTTTATAAACACCCATAGGCCACTTGATTCTGTTGGAGGACTAGAAGCACTCGGACCAAAAAAGCCACTTCTGTACATCGTCTGGCAGAGGAACATAGGATTTCAGCAGGATGTAGCGTAAGAACAGTTACTGGTTATCGTTTGATTTTCACGAATTAAGCTTTCCTTCAGTTCAGAGCTTTACATGACGAGATCTTATTAGACTGATTTCATCTCCAGGTATCATATTGCAGCGACATTAAGAAGCTTAAAAATATTCTCAAAGTCCCCACCCCCTCTCCCCAGTTAAAAGTACGTAGAATTTTTTTGCGTAGTTTGCAAGAAACTTTACGCATATTTGTCGAAGCGCCCGCTAATTGAGATTTTCCAACGGTTTCGTTACACTTTCCCTACAGTAAAGCAAGCTTACGACCGTACGCACTGCCTTCTGTATGTAATCTCGATGTCCCACGTTAGACTGATATTAGTAATCCCCCGATCTCCAAAGTATCGAATTCCCACTTATAAAACAGCTTCAAACTTCTGAATACTTTGCAAGAGAATTAATTTGTGAAATATTTGACGTTAAGCATGTAAGCGAGAAAAAGATTAGAAAAGGTGTGAAATTATTTTTAACGTTTGTTGAAAGTAGCTATGTGCTGTCATTAGCAAACAGTGAATGAGTGTAATTTGGATAATTTGCGCTCCATTTTTAGCAAACGCTATTTTTCCACCCATCTCAATGTTCATGATATCATATCTCCTGACGTATACGTTGTTCAATGATATAATTTTGAACGCACATTTAGTGGTCTATGTGTATACTGTCTCGACAATGTGTTACGAATAGAATTAATAGTAAAGAAGCACTGTAATAAATTAAAACGTTATGCCTGATGGCGAAATTTTACAGCATTAGCAGTGAAAATGTAGCAAGCGATAAACGTTTTTCCTTCCACCATTTTGTGGGGGATGTCAGCGAGAAAAAGTTTCGTAAACGTTTGAGATTATATGTAAAGTTTGTTACAAGTCACTAAGTGCTCTAATTCCCAAATTCTGGACGAGTAAAGTGTGGGTATTTGCGCGCGGTGAGTTAAGCATATACACTGTTTCTAACGGTAGTACTTTTCGTACTGTGTTAAACCTCTAACGTAAGATTATACCTCCTTATCAGTAAGCTATGACAGCATTTTAAATTTTTAAATTAGGTCAGTAATTATTTTGTTTCCACTGTAAGTCATTAGATAGGTAACCTGCAACTGACAGTAATATATATGTCCCATATACTTAACAGTATACCGGTATAGATCGAACAAGCGTTTTATATCAAGGCTCTTTCGTGGACTACTGCTCTCCCAATATTCTACGATTCGTACGTAGTAATTTCTTGTAACTAAAAACAAGTCTCACTTACTGTTACTTTAAAATATTCGAACGACAAGAGTGGCTACAGATGCGACTGTTTAATCGTGTCGTCACGTTCTCACGAAGTCAACTCTTAAAACTTTGTCTTTTCTTACACGTAGAGCAAATTAGCAAGCTTCGTAACAGGATGATACGTTATACGGTCTAATTACGAATGCTGAACTTTGAAAACTTCTCAATATATTATACCTAAATCTGACGAAGCAGATATCCTTGTCCGAATATAGTCGTTTATGACAGACAAAGAGGGGATTTCACTCAGTCTACAAATACTCAATCTCAATCCACTGTTGCCTTCACTGCTGTTGACAACACAACGAGTATCGCTTGCACCAAGCGTCTTCTTTATTCCGTAAACAATCACTTCGCAGAATTTATAGATTCCATAGTGAATATTTGTCTCCTCCATTTATCTGCTGACAATGTGAAGACGACCACTGCCTGGTCGAACCGATTACGCCATTGTGAAATGCTCATTTGATTGTGCCGTAAAAAAATATACGAAATAAAACAATATTTATTAATTTTCAGAGATATAATCTAGTTCTAATGTTTCCCGCGATATCCCGAGATCACGCGGAACCGTGTTACGGAACGGCTGCCTGAGCGTATGCAACTTCGCTGGAGTCCCTATCAGAAGAGACGAGAGTAAAAGCTAGCGACTGACAGGCAGTTGACTCCCACGCGGTGAAGCACAGCTGAGCGCGCAGAAAGCTACCGACGCGCTTTTTGCGTGCAGTACGCACGTTGTCGGAGGTCCGTTTAAGGTCAGTGCGTGGGAGTTGTTGGTAAACACTCGTCAGCTCGCGTGGGTGTCTTCCACCCCCGGCAGCCAGACGGCGGAGGCGCAGTCCTGGCGCGCGTCTGCTGAGGACCACACGTCCCCGACAAATGCGAGCGCAGATGTTGATGTGATGGCGTATAGCTGTAAACAGCGAAAGTGCTCTTGGAAGAGAATGTTGTTGTTGCATATCCCGTGTCGTTTTCTCGACAGCTTTGCGAGACGAGTTCTCATGGAGTCGGCCCATGACGCTGTGAAAAATTGTAAAATGCTTGTTCTACGAAAATCACACATCAATCCAGACATTGTATATGTTAATTTCCAAGTGGTAATTACGTGACACGGTATAAAGGAGCGACAACGTTACCGAAGTTCTCACAACCACCGAACTCACTTCACCGATTTATCGGTTCTCACAATGTTAGCCCTCCATCTATTACCACTTTTCTGCAAGCGGCGATGGTTGACATCATTACTGAAGCACAAGTATCCTACATTGCGCCAACCTTGAGCGAACATACAAATTTTCGAGCTCAGATTCTTTAGAGAAATATGTTCGAAAGCGCATTGTCAGATTTAACTTAATGTATATGTAGAGGTAAAGTACTTAATGAAACTAATCACTTGACCTTAAATAGATTTTTTTAAATTACTTTACTTAAAATCACAAAGCACGTTCTAAATTTCGCGCATCATCGGTTTCTGTTAGCTGACTGTCTTATAGTTACTGGCCTTGGAAATGTTCCTCTTACTTCGCGAATGTACTTCGGAACACTAGACAGAAATATTTGTATCGCTCAGTCTGGCGTTGTGAATAAGAAGCTAGATCGATGTTCTATAGTCGCGTACCTCTGATCCGAATTTCATTGCCAAGATTTAATGGTGTCAGCGGTTATGATGATGTATCGTTTAGCTTAGTTGGTTCTCCGTTCTTAGATGACCAAGATGCCAAGGATGTGCAGTTCTGAGAGCATTATAGGGCTTTAACTCCATAACTGTGGCGAAAACGAACGTATAAGTTGATGACACACAGCAATTAGCAACCACTAGAGGTTTTAACTTTATTTGAAAATATAAAATGCGATTTAAAATTTCGCTCGTTATCAGGAAGAATAATGATTTGTGTAGGTTGTGCTCCACAGCTTTGATATAAAAAATGGATGAAATTTGGAAAAACACAAAAAGTTGATTTTTATGTGAAAACTCTACTTCGAAAATTATCATCTAAAATAGCAGCGTTCGGTGTTTTTCAAGATGTTTTTATTACTTAGCAGCTAACATTCTCCATTTATTTTCACATTCGCTCGATATTTACTTCCGAATTGTATTTTGAACGAAATTTAAGAATACGATGCTCACGTCTAAATTAACTTTCCATCTTCAATTTTCGAATTACAGTAAATATTTTGTGGATCAATAAACACAATAAAAAGAATCCTATCTACGACATATTTTCTGGTGAGTACTTCAATTCTGGCACAATACGTTTTATTCTTATAAGGATTACGAGTTGTATCTAACGCTCGATTAGCTGTAGTAGATTTATAAGCGTAACAGTTCATCATAAGGTATTGCAGGTATCGAAAATTTGAACAACGGTAAAAAGTGTAATTGGAATGCGAATAGAAATACGTTCTCTTTGGTACGTTTCAGACTTTGTTCATGGATATTTTCTGAGTATTTTGGTATAATGGACCTGTGTTCTCCAATGGCTTGTCACATAGAAATGACACTTGGTTTGATTTCTTACCTCCATTTATCTTTGTACCTATACTGCACCGAAAATACCTGCGCGATAGAGGAAATGTCGACAATATGAATTGTTTGTTGTTTGGAATCAAACTTGTTCTATTTACTCAGGATATTTGTTGTTGAAGACGGTAAGTTTGCATGAAATACTGCTCTGTTGTGTTTCGCGTTTGTTTTTCCGTTAATGTTAGTTGTACGGTACAGAGCATGCACAACAGTGCGGATAGGTTTATTGATGAAGAGTTCGCCGAAATGCCTCTCGTGTAATGAGTTCATTGACAGCAATGGAAGAGCGGCACAAGGATCCTATGATGAGCCGTTCGCGCACCACGTTGCAGTATTTATACGACACAGGCATCTACGAGCAACCAGCTCCTTCCGCGTTAGAACGGAATATACTAGCCGTGCAAGGTATGCTACAACCTTTATTCATTTATTTGCTATTTTCTTTTAGTCTGCTATCTGTATAAAAGAACAGACCGAATGTTGCACATGAATTGGCATGAATAAAGCACATATCATAACATAATTTCAAATGTTATGCTAAAACACCCAATCTAGAAGATTTGACTGAAATAGAGGTATCTGGAGAAACAAAAAGTATAAATCAAAATTACGACAGTACTCTGCAACGAGCCACCAGAGAGAAAAGGCATGTTGAACCAAAATTCTCAGATATGTCCCAGAACAATCTCAGAAATTTTGTGGCTCGAGTTCGGGTTCGCTTTGAATACATGTAAATGTATTTATTTCATGTACAAAAGTCAAGTCAGACCGACAATGCAACCAGTACACATCACAATTTGTTTTAATAGCTATATTTACATTAGCACGACGCGTGCTGCCGTCACCAGGTGCATGGTTATTGGTTAGATACTATTTTGTATGATTACATACGCAACAGGTACGATGTTTTGTTGTTGTTGTTGTTGTTGCACAAGTCATTGAACATCGTTGGTCGAGTTCTGACGTATAAATTACAGTAGGTTAGGATCAATCACTTACTTTCAACACGACGTGCACTGATTATACTGCCCTGTTAGTCGCGTATGGAATGAAATACATTGCAATTTCTGGCACATAGATAGCTAAACAAAAACAGTAACATCGTTTACAGTTCCTCTCAACTGCGTTCACAATAAAGACCGGACGCCCATAGGAAGATGTTGAGAATGATCTTCAAATATTATATCGAGTCGACAGAGAATATGAAATGGATTTGTACGAAGAACTAAAAATTTTCTTACATGGCAAGGAATGTGGAAATGAATTACTGAATGACAATGGAACACAATGATACGAATTTTTTTCATAAACTTTTTCACAGCTGAGTGCCTCTTTCAAAAAGACCATAAACACCTGAATAACTACTGAGTCTCTTCTAAAAAAACTAATATTTTCCGTGATTCCTGTACGACAAATAGTCATGGAATGGAACGCAATGAATTTTTTTCAAAAACTTTTTCACAGCTGAGTGCCTCTTTCAAAAAGACCATAAACACGTGAATAACTGTTGAGTCTCTCCTAAAAAAAACTAAATGTAATATTTTCCGTGATTCCCGTACGACAAATAGTCATCCGGTGCTAATAGCTAGTTTAGCTTAATTCAGGCATCATAATATGTGTGTTCAAGTTCAATAACTTAACAGTGCAATGGTGTTTGTCTCCAGAATAAACATAATCCTGTGGCTCTGTAATAATCTTGAACGTATAGTCACTTGATACGCAAGTAACATTTTTTGTCAATTGATACATGTGATGTTAAAGCAGAAAAATTGTGTTGATCGTAACCCACTGCGAATTCTCGTCAGAACTTTGCTAACTGATCTCGCCGGCACTCACAATAACAAACTCATCGCACCTGCGGCGTAGGTAGTCGTACTAAATAGTTGTTAATTAACAGACGAGCACCTGATGGTGACACCATATTGCCGAAACGCCTCGCGTTTAAGTATATATATTGGTATTATACGTGAGTGAAGCAGTGACTTGAGTTGTTTGTAAAATTCGTCAGACGGTTGCAGACCTCGCCCGGACCCACAGAACACGAATGTACGCATTGTGAACGGTACTTGGTGATTGTATTTCGTGGTTCGACCACTGGTCCGCCGCAAATTGTGACGACAGGCTGGAGCCGATGTAGGTACCGCTGCGCAGGGTGCCGGTTCGGAAACTCGAGAGCGGCTCGCCGACTACTGTCTAGACCAGCCCGCAGCCAGCACGCGGGCCGCGGAGGAGCAGAGCAGCCAGCAGAGGCGAGAGGGCGTACCGCGTGCAGGTGCGCCGAGCCGCGGTTCCAGGGGTACGTGTGGTAGCAGCACGAGCCCATGGCGACGCTGCCGACCGCCGGCGTTCACTGGACCCGCCGCCCGGCGCCGGCGCCGCCGCCGCCTCCGACGCCGCCGCCGACGCCGGCGTCGCCTGCCGCCGCTGCCGCCGGGCGCGCCACCGTCGCGCGCCCGCCGCCTGCACGCGGCGGTCCGCGATCAATACCCGGCGCCGGCCGACAGCCGCGGTTCAGCCGCTGCCACCGACACCGGCCGGCCCTCTCCGGGGAGGAGCAAAGGTCAGGCACAGGCGGTGTCAACACGGCGCCCGCACAGCTGCCGGCGGCCGCTGCTTTTGCCTTACGAAATTGGCGATCTCGTTGTGGAGAGCCGAGGCTATTCTCTTACTACCTTTGCACTAATCTTCCTTTCTTTCTTCTTGTCGTATTGGGCATCGGCGGAGTACATTATTTCAACCCTACGAGGTTTGTCCGGAAAATACGTATAAAAGTTGAATAATAACTTTATTTTACAATTATTCAGGCATTACAATATGGTCTCCTTCAAAGTACTCGCCCTGAGACGCGATACACTTCTGCCAACGCCGTTTCCACTGTTGATAACATTGCTGAAAGTCTTGAGTTGTGACGTTGTTCAGTTGCCGTGTCGTTTCCGCCTTGATGGCTTCCACATCTCCCAAGTGCCGCCCCCGAAGCACCATTTTGCATTTCGGGAACATGAAGAAGTCACACGGGGCTAAATCGGGTGAATAAGGCGGGTGGTCTGTCACGGTGATTGAGCTTCGGGCCAAAAACTCGCGCACAACGAGCGACATGTGAGCGGGCGCATTGTCGTGATGAAGGATCCACCTGCCCCCTTTTGCCAACTCCGGTCGAACTCGGGCCACACGAGCTCTGAGACGTGTCAGAACTTCAACGTAAAAATTTCCGTTCACTCTCTGGCCGGGAGGGACAAATTCCTTGTGAACAATGCCCCTATAATCAACGAAAACAATCAACATTGTCTTCACACTGCACCTTGATTTTCGCGACTTTTTTGTTCTCGGTTCTCCTGCTAGTTTCCATTCCTCGCTTTGAGATTTGAGGTCCACATCGAATTCGTAAAACCATGACTCGTCTCCAGTGATGACACGGTGGAGAAAGTCCCCTCGTTCCTCTGCTTCCAACCAATCCTCACAGCACTCGACCCTCTTTGCTTTCTGTTCTGGCGTCAAGAGCTTCGGTACGACTTTCGCACACAATTTCTTCATTTCAAGTTTTTGTGTCAGGATTTCGTGAACTATTGTTTTGGGGATTGACAGCTCGTCAGCAATCATTCTGACTGTCGATCTATGGTCTTTAAGAACACAAGCCCGAATTCGTCCAACATTTGCATCGGAACTCGATGTCGACTGCGTCCTGGGCGCGGGTCATCGTTCACTTCTTTTCGGCCATCCCGGAACCTTTTTAACCACTTGTTCACGGTTGTTTCCTTCAGAGAATTGTCTCCGTAAACCTGTTTCAAACACTCAAAAATCTCACGGCCATTCTTGCCTAGCTTTGCAAGAACCTTGATGTTGACGCGCTGTTCCTCAATCAGAGAGAGCTCCATGCGGACGGCAGGTGAAACGGGGTAACTGTCAACAAGCTGCCGCACACTCCCACCTTCACGCAGAGTGCTCTGACTCGAACTGAACGTTGATGGGATTGATTACAGCAGTAGTCCCACCTGGTGGTGACTGCAACTTGTAACATAAAGACATTATTAAACTTTTATACGTATTTTCCGGACAAACCCCGTACTGTTCTTTTCCCTTCCACCTGGGTCTTAACTTTAGTCTAGGAATAACTGAATTCCCGGCGTTGCCCGCATATGTATTAATTCAAACTTTTTATTAGTCCATCTCTTCTTTCTCACTCTCTGAGTCCGCCTCTTCCTTCACCCCATCTCTGTCCATATCCCCACCCCCTCTCTGTGTGTACCTCCTCCATCCCCCATTTTCTGTCCATCTCATCATTCCCTAGTCGCTGTTTACGTTCTTCTCCCTCGTCTCCCTGTTCATCTTCTACTTCTTAAGTAATAGAACCCAGTACGTTATCCTCGATGGTGAGTGTTCATCGGAGGTGAGGGTATCATTTGGAGTGCCCCAGGGAAGTGTGGTAGGTCCGCTGTTGTTTTCTATCTACATAAATGATCTTTTGGATAGGGTGGATAGCAATGTGCGGCTGTTTGCTGATGATGCTGTGGTGTACGGGAAGGTGTCGTCGTTGAGTGACTGTAGGAGGATACAAGATGACTTGGACAGGATTTGAGATTGGTGTGAAGAATGGCTGCTAACTCTAAATATAGATAAATGTAAATTAATGCAGATGAATAGGAAAAAGAATCACGTAATGTCTGAATACTCCATTAGTAGTGTAGCGCTTGACACAGTCACGTCGATTAAATATTTGGGCGTAACATTGCAGAGCGATATGAAGTGGGACAAGCATGTAATGGCAGTTGTGGGGAAGGCGGATAGTCGTCTTCGGTTCATTGGTAGAATTATGGGAAGATGTGGTTCATCTGTAAAGGAGACCGCTTATAAAACACTAACACCACCTATTCCTGAGTACTGCTCGAGCGTTTGGGATCCCTATCAGGTCGGATTGAGGGAGGACATAGAAGCAATTCAGAGGCGGGCTGCTAGATTTGTTACTGGTGGGTTTGATCATCACGGGAGTGTTACGGAAATGCTTCAGGAACTCGGGTGGGAGTCTCTGGAGGAAAGGAGGCGTTCTTTTCGTGAGTCGCTACTGAGGAAATTTAGAGAACCAGCATTTGAGGCTGACTGCAGTACAATTTTACTGCTGCCAACTTATATTTCGCGGAAAGACCACAAAGATAAGATAAGAGAGATTAGGGCTCGTACAGAGGCATATAAGCAGTCATTTTTCCCTCGTTCTGTTTGGGAGTGGAACAGGGAGAGAAGATGCTAGTTGTGGTAAGAGGTACCCTCGTCCACGCACCGTATGGTGGATTGCGGAGTATAGATGTAGATGTACATTCCTTTCTCTGCGCATATCCTTCTAACACCCCCCCCCCCCCCCGTACTCCTCTGTTCATCTCTTCCTCTTCCCCTTCTGCAGTTCGTCCTCCCTCTCTGTCTGTTATTCCCCTCCTCAACCTCTCGCTACTTATCTCTTCGCCTCCCTGTCTCTGTCCATCTCCTCCTCTCTTCTTTCTCTATCCGCCCCCCCACCCCACCCCCCCCTCCCCCCGTTTCTGTGCCTATCTCCTTCTTTCCCTTTGATGTCTGTTCATCTCCACCTCCACCCTTCTCTCTCCACGCCATCACTATCAACCAAATAGGAGGCTTGTGGTACTTACCTCCACAATATTTCTTCCTAGACTGTAGCTAATATGTGTACGAAATTTGGTTGAAATCGTTCCAGGAGTTTAGGATGAACTTTTTATCCGTGGCTTTGCTTTTGTACGCACATGTCAAATATATTTCACGTATTTTTACATGTTTCACACGTATTTGTACACATATTTCAATGATATTCCTAGCGAATTTATACTGGAGTTTCATTTTTATGCAGTTCAATATTTACGACGTTGTGTCTCCTGAACTGTGAGTCGTACCATGCAATATTCTTCTAGGTACATTTAGCGGCATATGTGGATACTGTCTGCGAAACGTGTGGCGAATAGAGTTAGTAATAAAGAAAAAATAAATTAAAACGTCATGCTTGATGCGGCAGTTTTATTGCGTGAATAGTGAAATCAGTTTGTGGAGTCCGTCATCGAGAAAAGGTTTCGTAAAGGTTTGAAATTATGTGTAAAGGTTGTCGCAAGTCTGTAGTGCTCTCATTCTCAAACATTGCGTGAGTAAAGTGTGGGTGATACTGGCAGAAGCGAAGCTGTGAGGACGGGGCGTGAGTCGTGCTTGGGTAGCTCAGGCGGTAGAGCACTTGCAAATGTCCCGAGTTCGAGTCTCTGCCCGGCACACAGTTTTAATCTGCCAGGACGTTCATATCAGCGTACACTCCGCTGCAGAGCGAAAATCTCATTCTAAAGTGCGGATACTCGCGCGTCGTGGGCGACACTGCTTTCTCACTCCCATCCCCACCAATACCCCTTTCATGGGTACGTGGTTCTTACCCACACAGCGATGATTTGTGCGCCAAGTTTGATTGATATCTATCCAGTGATTCAGAAGGAGACGTGGAACATACATATATATACATACATACATACATTCGGTCATCCATTTTTGTAATGTGTATGGACATGAATTCCTGCTTTCCTTTCCTATACAGTTCCTTTGTCGCTTCGGTCTACATTTTGCCACTTGTTTTGGCTTTTCCCGGGAGCCAAGGCGCTGTCTGAGTTTCTTCTGTGTGCGGAATGCTTTTATGGATACGCTCCAGTGTTATCTCCACCCCTCCTAGATCTTTGTCAACGCTGACGAACTACCCCTTCTTAGTTTTCTTAGAGAGTCGCAGACTATGCGATTGCTTAGCTTCGTAGAACTCATACAGGCAATGTGGCCTTAGAAAACAACCCTACTACTACGAATGGTGATATTCTACATACGTAAACGTAAACTCCATCCACAGGCACTGGCGGGTCCATCGATACCGACCGACTGTCGCGTCATCCTTCGACAATGGCGTCACTGTTTGCGGTATAGAAAGGCGTGTAATCAGCACACCTCTCTTCTAGCCTTTGTCAGTTTTCATGACCTGGAGCCGCTGCTTTCCGGTCAAATAGCTCTTCAGTTGGCATCACGGGGCTGAGAGAATCCCGTTCCAGTTCTCACATCAAGGAAAAAATCCCTGACAGTACCGAGAGTCCCATGTCGTCCATGCTGATCGCTCAGCCACGGAGGTGGACGTTACTACGGCAGGTTAACTAACTTGTATTGAATGTTGCACTCCACTTCAAAGTGACACAAGCATATGACAGTGTCTTTCGAAGCTGCCACCAACGCTATAACAACGGTCGGAGCATTCCACCATCGTTCAGTCTCTCGATGACAAGAATGCGCTCATTGGTCACCGAACCACATTTATGAACACCCTCATTGCCGGAAATCTGCGATTGTTGCGAATCAGTTCCTGGATTGCCTGTAGAATGTTGTCTGTGGTCATGTCGATGGCTTTCCTTCCCCCGATTAGAATCACCAGCGCCTGTGAGGCTGCGGTCAAATTGTCAGCTGTATACAAGCAATTTGGCAGGACACGAGATTGCACTTGACCCATAAAACGCCAGAATTTCACTGTTAATCTGTGTGAAGTTTAAGTGTTTGCCTGCAAGGGTAGTACTGTCCACCGTACTGCAGCTTCGGAGTACGTTCCATTTGCCGCGTCACTTCAATCCCACTCTGTGACGCACCTTCCATCCGTATCGTAGCAAAACTGTTTCTGTGGGAAATACAGAAGATTTACTCTCTTCTGACAATGCCCTGCTACTGCGCACTATGATCTTAGCGCGGGATGACACGTGTAACTTATTTTTGGAAGTTCCGATGTCTATATAGAGTTCATGTTGTGTCGTCTCCTGAATTTTATTGGGCCTACAATGTTCCGCAAGATCAGTCTTTCTCTTATTTCTGATTTCTCGATAAGACATTTTCTGTTCATAGCAAGGCATTGTATGGCGTTTTTGTAATAAATTGATACTGATATATTCTTGTGAGCACTTATGGCTACTCGGTATTGTTTTCCCATACTTCCAATTTGTGATGCAAAAGCTAATTTCTCAGAGATGTTAGGCTCCTCCAGCCTCCTAGATACACTCAGCCCTATTTATTGTTTTATTTATTTGCAATCGATTCTGTAGCAAACGGCGGGTTCATCTTCAGCCACTTTGTCCTTGATACCGATATGGCGTATCACCTGAATTAGAGGGCTCGTGGTTTCCATACTGGAGAAATGGTTAAACGGCTCTGAGCACTATGGGACCTAACATCTGGGGTCATCAGTACCCTAGACTTAGAACTACTTAAACCTAACTAACCTAAGGATATCACACACATCCATGCCCGAGGCAGGATTTGAACCTGCGACCGTAGCAGCAGCGCGGTTCCGGACTGAAGCGCCTAGAACCGCTCGGTCACAACGGCCGGCCATTCTCGAGAAGGCTGCGATTCTAGAGTGCAGGAGAGTTCGGTCAATTTTCTTGTCGCCTTCGATTATGTTTCAAAATACTGTTTTTGGGAATTCTGTCGAAATCACTCGTTGCGACTACCTCTAGTAGTGGCAGTGTCTCTAATGACTCACTTTATTAAGTAAACGCCGTTAGCAAGCAAGGGAACTGTTAGCAGCTGCAAGTAGCCACACGTGTTTGGCTTACTTACTTCGTTTAATCATTCGTGTAACACTCGCTAGTGGTGTCTCTAATATTACCCTACTCTATTGCACTCTAGGCAGACTCTTGCAAACTCAACACTCTTTTACTAAGGTGGATAGAACTTCGGAGGCCAGAATCAGAAAACTATATTTAACACTATTAAAACAATAGTATGAAATACCAGTTAATGACGTATCAAAGTATAAGTGACAACTGCAGGGACAGGGATTCCAGAATGCAGGTTCAGCCATCCCGTTAATTCCCCTTCGTTGTAAGCAGAGTAAAGTGAAGGTCATGTGGAAGTAAGTACGACTACCTTAGGCACAGCTGGTTCTACAAGCGGTATTCTATAAAAAAACACTCCAAAATCCTCTCCCATGGAGCTAATTTACGTTCCATGTCGTAGCTACCACCTATTTGTGAAAAATCTCTCGATATCACCAATTTTTTTAAAAAAAGTTGACAGTCATTATTTAGTTCCATCTGGAAAACATTCGAAAGCTCCATGATAATAATTTAATTTCTGTTACTCAATCCTGAAGAATATATTTCAATGTGTACTTGGGGGCGGCTTCGGCTCACACGGCCTTTAACCACGAGGCACCATTGTTAACGAACCGTAGCATCATCTGCTCTTGTAACAGCCGGCCGCGGTGGTCTAGCGGTTCTAGGCGCTCAGTCCGGAACCGCGCGACTGCTACGGTCGCAGGTTCGAATCCTGCCTCGGGCATGGATGTGTGTGATGTCCTTAGGTTAGTTATGTTTAAGTAGTTCTAAGTTCTAGGGGACTGATGACCTCAGATGTTAAGTCCCACAGTGCTCAGAGCCATTTGAACCATTTCTTGTAACTATAAGACAATCAGTACAAACAGTCGAGTTATTACAGTTCCAAAATACACGATCTGTAACCAGGAGGAAGAAATATGACTTCTTAACTTTTGTTCAAACGTGGGGTCTACTACTTTTAGTGAGTTAAACTATACGGCATGCACACGTCTTTGTCGTAGTTTCTCGCGCTGCAGCTTTCTGAATATTTCTGTGACACCTTAGCGCTGACTAAGCAAGCTCGGGTAGAGTGGAACAGCCCTTGTTTCTGTCTTCAGTATCTTTTCAGTTAATCCAACTAGGTAAGGGGCCCCAACAGACGAACAACAAATAGTACAGGAAAAATTCAGTTAGCCGTCCCCAGCTGCAACGAATTGCTATCCTTTAGAATTCTCCGATAAATCTCAGCCTGACTAGATTTACGAGGTCGTTCCGCTTTAAATTGCTCCGGATAGACACCTCTGGATACTGCACGTCTCAGACTGATTACACTGCCGCGTCGCTGACCATGTTGTTCGACACGGCTTCTTTTCGCCTGTTTTCCCAGCCACGTTACTTCATTTCTAAGTCAACTCCCTGCACACAACTGCAGAGCCACGGCCGTCTGTTCATAGAATAGATGGAGCTGATTTAGCAAATATATGAGCCGCCAAAATTTTTCTAGAAATCATACTGATTTGCTTGTAAAATTCTGTGCGGTAGTAACCTTGTTGTAGACAATCATCGTTTGGTCCTCTAACGGCAGCCGTGTTTGCAGATAAAATTATGGGATTTTTGTTGTGTCTATCAAACAAAAAACTAATCTCTATTTCAGCGCCTTTGTGCCGTTACCAGTGGGTCATATTTTTTCATGTTATATTCTCGAGAAGGTTTTTCAGGGCCTTGTTTAAATTATGTGTTTTTCCTGTAACCAAGTTTGATTTCACTGGAACCGTTGTGCACCGCGAATGTAGTAACTACTTTTTTTAAGGAAAAGGAATTCACCAATCAGTTGCAAATCCAATCCACATTTTTAGTGCAGGTCTGGATTTCAGCCACTGAATAGCTATTATCTTCAGTGCATTTAAGCCGGCCGCTGTGGCCGGTTCTAGCTTCAGTCCGGAACCGCGCTGCTACTACGCTCGCAGGTTCGAATCCTGCCTCGGGCATGGATCTGTGTGAGGTTAGTTAGGTTTAAGTAGTCTAGGGGACTGATGACTTCAGATGTTAAGTCCCATAGTGCTTAGAGCCATTTAAACCATCAGTGCATTTAAGTAGAGTCATATAGACTCGTCAAGCTTTTCGCCACACGCATTCTCACACATTTAGGACGTACATTGCCAGATTCAATTAGAATCTGGCACTGTAGGTCCTAAAGTCATGTAATAAATGTGGTCAAAAGTTTGACGAGTCTATATGACTCTACTTAAATGTACTGTATATAGCTATTTGGTATCTGAAATGTAGGTCTGCAATGCAGATCGGATTTGCGACCGATAGGTGAATTCCTTTTCTTTTTTTGCGGAGGGAGTGGGGAGTAATCCCCATAATTGTTGTCCTTATCTGTATATCTTTGCAAAAATACAGAGCCACAGTACATGTTTTCAAACAATCAACTCTCGCTAGTTAAAAAGTCAAACTTCGCAAAACACACTGCACAAACTTCGACATTGCGTTTTGCAACGTTCGACGCTTTAATTTGTGAGTGTGTTCATTTTTTTAAAGTACTATGGCTCTATGCCTGTTTCTGTAATAAATGTTTTGTATCTGTCGTCAACACTAAACGCCCTATCACTCTCCTTCGGTGGACTCTATTTACCCTTTTGTTGGTGTTTCCCTTCTAATAACGATATACGAAATTATGTTTGTTAGGAAGTCGTCAACCCAATATCATTTCTCTTCCGGTATTCCGCATGTTGTTAGGATGGAAATTTCAAACGATCCGAATTGTAAGTGCTATTAGTTTTGTCAGCTTGTGGCTAGATACAGGGCTCGAATGTACTTATTAACTCCCAAATTTGAAGACAGACGTATTTCCACATTTAACGATGGTAAACTGCGATGGTTGTTCATAAGTGTCTGAAAAATGGTTCAAATGGCTCTGAGCACTATGGGACGTAACATCTGAGGTCATCAGTCCCCTAGAACTTAGAACTACTTAAACCTAACTAACCTAAGGACAGCGCACGCATCCATGCCCATGCAGGATTCGAACCTGCGACCGTAGCAGCAGCGCGGTTCCGGACTGAAGCGCCTAGAAGCGCACGGGCGCAACGGCCGGCATAGGTGTCTGACATTCCTCCTTATTGGATAGCGCCTCTGAAAGAAACCTCGTACGATTTTGCTTTTGGGCTCTCACTAACGCTTCGTATGAGCGAACAGTACGTCCGTTGTAGGCGCGCACTCTGAAGACATAGACAGACAGACAGCCCGTGTGAAGGAAGTAGCGATCCACTGTGTGTGCGGATGTGGCGGGCTTTGTGTGTAGAGTGGTATCAGCAGGCAAGTAGGCCAGCTAGCGGTGAGCAGGCGCGATACAGGTTGTCACCGGGAAAGGGGGGGGGGGGGGGGGGGGGAAGGGAGAGGATGCGGCACGTGACCAGTGCTGCCACGCCCCAGCGCTCTTTTGTTCCCAGCAGGCCCATAGGACGCCCACACTGGCGGGCTGTGGTGGCCACTAAGCACCATAATACAGACGTACCAGTCTCTTGACCTTAACGGAATAATTCCTCGTGTTACGGTTATGAAGAAAAAAGAAATATATCAGTATCTTCTGGGGGCAAAACACAGCTGCTGCGCCGCTCTTGATGCAGCTTCATTACGATGCTGCCAAGCCTTGTATCAGAACCGAGCATGAAGAGATGCCTGTGACCTTTGTCAGCGTCTACAAGTTAAGGGAATTTGATTCCGCCTATTATGTAAACAACTGATCCTTTTACTGCCTAAATATGTTGCAGCACATTATTGCCATCATCTCGGGGTCATGCTTTTTTTAATTTCTTATTCTCTTGAATTTCATGTTTTGTAGGGCCATATTTACATCTACATCTACATCTACATTTATACTCCGCAAGCCACCCAACGGTGTGTGGCGGAGGGCACTTTACGTGCCACTGTCATTACCTCCCTTTCCTGTTCCAGTCGCGTATGGTTCGCGGGAAGAACGACTGTCTGAAAGCCTCCGTGCGCGCTCTAATCTCTCTAATTTTACATTCGTGATCTCCTCGGGAGGTATAAGTAGGGGGAAGCAATATATTCGATACCTCATCCAGAAACGCACCCTCTCGAAACCTGGCGAGCAAGCTACACCGCGATGCAAAGCGCCTCTCTTGTTGAGTCTGCCACTTGAGTTTGTTAAACATCTCCGTAACGCTATCACGGTTACCAAATAACCCTGTGACGAAACGCGCCGCTCTTCTTTGGATCTTCTCTATCTCCTCTGTCAACCCGATCTGGTACGGATCGTACCAGATTATCGTATAACTTGCCTTACTTTTTCTCACAGTTGTTATCCACATCTCTGTGCTGCTATCTTTCAGAAATAGGCAGAGAAAAACAGTATATGTTTTTAAATGAACAACACGCACATATCAAAATGCCGAAAGCTACAAAACGCAATGTATACACGGTGTAACTGTTATAAGTTCAGATATTTCTAATGGTGACTTTTGTGTTGGCAGAAGAGCCAACACCGTGTTACGAGTGGCGGCAGAATTGCACGCGTTTTAGCTCACGCAGGCTGCCGTGAGGCGGGAAGAACTATACTGACGTGAGGTCTGGAACATGACAAGGAATGAGAATTCAGAAAGCGGACGAAATTAGCTTGATACTTAACTTTAATCCATTAATGATGAACGTCGCTCTTGAAGGTACATGATTCACAATATTATCTGTTCAGAATACATTCTTGAAGATAGTACTTATAGTAACTGAATATGGCGCCTTGCTAGGTCGTAGAAAATGACGTAGCTGAAGGCTATGCTAAACTGCCGTCTCTGCAAATGAGAGCGTATGTAGACAGTGAACCATCGCTAGCAAAGTCGGCTGTACAACTGGGGCGAGTGCTAGGGAGTCTCTCTAGACTAGAGCTGCCTTGTGGCGGCGCTCGGTCTGCAATCACTGATAGTGGCGACACGCGGGTCCGACGTATACAAACGGACCGCGGCCGATTTAAAGGCTACCACCTAGCAAGTGTGGTGTCTGGCGGTGACACCACAGTGACTGAGGACAGTGTACTGAACAACATTACATCAAAAAAATGATAATTAATCGAAACCCTCAGCTGCGAACAGGTGCTGTTGATCTACCTCAATTGGGACAGCTGAAAAAGTGTGCCCCGACCGGGACTCGAACCCGGGATCTCCTGCTTACATGGCAGGCGCTCTATCCATCTGAGCCACCGAGGGCACAGGTATATCAACAGCACCTGTTGGCCGCTGAGAGTTTCGATTTATTGTTATTTCTTTCTAGAAAAGCTGCATGGTCATCATTGGTATCTGTTTTTCGGAACAGTTACTATCTTCATAACATTACATCAGTATTTACGTTTTTTTGCAGACTAATAATTTCAGCTCTTATGAATAGTATATTTTAGGTTGGTTAGTACCTCCAAGTACATGTGACAAGAGCAAACCTTCAATGCTAGTCAGAGAAAAACAGTATGTTTTTAAATGAACAACACTCACATATCAAAATGCCAAAAGCTACAAATCGCAATGTATACACGGTGTAACTGCTATAAGTACAGATATTTTTAATGGTGACTGAGGCAGCAGGACAGGTACCGAAGTTAGTCTGACAGGCGTTAGGACCGTGCAGAAAACATCGTGTCCTAAACTTTGTGACATGCTTTTGGGAACTCTATTGGACGCAGAGGAGGAGCAACCAACACATTGACGAGTGTACATATTAGGTACTACCTATAAAAATATGTCCCCTTACACCTGTTACACACAGTATGTTCAGCCTAAGTGTTTTGTGAAGTTTGACGTTTGAAATCGCGAGTGTCGTTCATCTGAAAACATGTGCTGTGGTTATGCCTTTTCTCGCAGAAGTATACAGGCGAGGACAAGAATATGAGAAAAACTGATAATTTAAAGAAGGCTCTATACAGAACCCAACCTCCTCGACAATAAGACACGAAAAAAACATAGCCCCCTAATAATTGGACAAATGTGCTGAAACCAGTTTGAGAAATGAAAAGATCAGTTTTTGAAACTTCCTGGCAGATTAAAACTGTGTGCCCGACCGAGACTCGAAATCGGAACCTTTGCCTTTCGCAGGCAAGTGCTCTACCATCTGAGCTACCGAAGCACGACTCACGCCCCGTACTCACAGCTTTACTTCTGCCAGTACCTCGTCTCCTACCTTCCAAACTTTACAGAAGCTCTCCTGCGAACCTTGCAGAACTAGCACTCCTGAAAGAAAGGATATTGCGGAGACATGGCTTAGCCACAGCCTGGGGGATGTTTCCAGAATGAGATTTTCACTCTGCAGCGGAGTGTGCGCTGATATGAAACTTCCTGGCAGATTAAAACTGTGTGCCCGACCGAGACTCGAACTCGGGACCTTTGCCTTGCCCGCGAAAGGCAAAGGTCCCGAGTTCGAGTCTCGGTCGGGCACACAGTTTTAATCTGCCAGGAACTTTCATATCAGCGCACACTCCGCTGCAGAGTGAAAATCTCATTCTAGATCAGTTTTTGTTTGATAGGCGAAATCAAATCCACACAGTTTAATTTGCAAACACGGCTCCTGTTACACTAACAAAACCCAGATGACGATGACAACGTAGTTACCACAGCCAGAATTTTAGACGTAAATCGGAATTTTTCCAACGAAATTTTGGCGACTGATATGTTTACTAAGTCAGTTTCATCTTTTCTATAAATACGTATTCGTGTACGTGCAGAAAAAGATTTGAACTGAGAAAAAATGTCGGCACGATAATTAAAAAATATTGAATCGATTTGTCAACAGAAGATGCGTAGGGAGAGTAGCTTGACATCATCCCGCATAGGCGGAAAGAAAGATAAAGTTTAACATGTGTTCGACGTCGAGTACATTAACGACGGTGCACAAGAGCAGTTGCATAACGGGGGAATCAAAGTCGGTTGGGGCTTTGTTGAAACAAACCCGCTCATTCTATAGAAAAGGAATCCAGTTTCTTAACAACTGCGTCACATTGCTCAGTCATTAATCATTATTCTAACGGCAGTTCGTGGGGAGGAAGTATCACGATCAGGTGTCGTTACCAGCTTCAGGTATCTACACAGTAAGCGAAAATCTTTGTTAACAGTGTGAGGTATTTTACTTGCGGAAGATGTAGTTGTACAGTATTATAGTTGTAATTCGGTTTTGTGTTTGTGAAGTAATGGGATTTTATTCAGTTACTTTCCGGATAACGGCCATGCCATCCCTCCCATCATGCATGCGTGAGCCTGTCAGCTAAGTTTTGGAAGCTACTCGAAACGACCAACTGATAGAATCCATGTACTAATTACTGAGGTAGCTGCGCATGGTTCTCCAGGGAATGGCGGTTTTAATTTGCTAACCTGTGAACGATATGTCTGATGTGTAACTGTGTTGCATGGACGGCTGCGATTTGTGGTGGTGCCGCATTCTGTTGTTCATGGTAGGAAAGAAAAAAAAAAAAAAAAAAGAAAACCAGAGCTCCTTTCAAATATATGAATAGGGCCATAGACCTAACTGGTCTCAGTGCTATGTCATCATTTAACGATGTGTTGCGTATGTGTCAGTTACTGCGCGACGGAGGAGGCACAGTAACTCAAGGAAAAAAAAATCAGGGAACGAGAGACAGAGCAACATAAATACACAGACATTACCATCAATATCTATGTAAGGTCCTAAAGTACGTGAAAATGGAAACAGATTCCTGAAACATGTCGTGCTGCACGTGAAAAGAGATGTAACTGGTGAAGTACTTAATTATTTAAATAATTATTGACGCCGTTGCAGACTTCCAAAAAACGTCATTTACGATGGATGAAATTAATTAACCGCCTGATAGATGTCAAGTGTCTCATGCCTGCACCCCACGAGACACTGCGCACATGCTTCGATGCGATATCAGGAATTTCACTCTGAACACTCCCCTGAGACGAAAATTACTTCCACCACTGGGATTGGAATGGGTCACCGCTCTGTCGAGCTTCATCACACTAACGTGCATTAGAGACTTCGAAATTGGAGGCTATCGTAATCTGATCTATACAAAGAGAACCCTCGCTTTACAGATAGCTGAATTAATATTGTTTCCATGTGAAACCCGTAAACATTTTTCGTTTCCAAGCGTAATAATAATTTCAATAGTTACATCCTGAAATAAAACTTTTCTTGACGTCATAGTTTACTACGAAGGGCATCCGCCGCATACGTCGCGTATGTAATGGCTCCCAAGTCCTCCCAGCTTAGAAATAACTTTGGTGTCTAGTCTCACAGTTCTGTGAGGGTAAACAAATTCGGAAGATGTAGAAGACCCCGAATGGGGACTTCGACAACGAACATGTGTTCTAAAGATATCGACGATGTATCGGAAGACAAAGTTTACTGTAGCGTTGTGTTTGTGCTTGGAGTATACGTAACAGGTAAACAACCTGCAACTTATGTGTGCCCTGGCTCCCACGGAAGTAGGTTGCGTAAAGAAGCGGGGATATTCACGTTTCTTTTCCTTTCCAAAACACAGCTCCATTCTCAGAGGTTTGGCCCACCATAACAGTCAATTCCCCTTCCTCCCATTTATTAGCCAGCGCAGTAATATTGCAGCGCGCAACGCAATAATCTCCCAAAACATCGTGCGGTGCAGTGTAGTGTAGCAATCACTCAGGGTCACTGTGATTTTGAAACGACAGACAAGTATTCTCCAATATAGATGTCTAAAAACAACGCCAGAAAGCGTTTACAAGTGCGGTAACACACTGCTTTAAAGAGGATTTATTTCGTGAAAGTGTCGCTTTTCCAGAGTGTAGAAAAGAACTGTATACAGAAACCCCTTGAAATCTTATAGGACCGAGCATGGCTTGTTACTATATCCACTCATCTGCAACTGAGGTAGAGGCAGATTACTATACTCCAATTACGCATACGTTCTTTGACCTATCGAATCTGTAAACCATGTACATATATAAAACTGTATGTGTGTATGTGTGTGTGTGTGTGTGTGTGTGTGTGTGTGTGTGTGTTTTACACATCTCCTCCTAAACTACTGGATCGATTTCTATCACACTGGGAACACCTAGAATGGGAAGAATATTGTAGGGACAAGAAACACGTAACTCCCATATTATAGGTGGGGGTGAAAAGGGTTGATAACTCCTGATATCTAGGCTTCCATGCATAACATGAAACTTGTGCAGGTATGCATCCCAAGGAGCATAGGTGCGGATATGGATGACTGAGCAGAGAGCAGACAAGGAGATAGACAAAAGTCGGAGTAAGAGATGGATGGAGAGAGGTGGAAGAGAGTGGGGGTGAGAGTGAAAAAGTTTGGTAGCCCCTGACATCTAGGCTGCTCTGCATGACATGCATGTTGTGTGGGTTGTTTTCGAAGGCAGTCCAGGTGGTGTATGTGCGGATCGGCACAGCTGAGCAGGGAGAGGGGGGAAGAGGAGGAGATGGACAGAGAGAGGGTGGAGGAGGGCATAGACAGAGAGTTGGGGAAAGAAAGAGCAGAGAGGAAGGAGGAGGAGATGAATGGAGAGAGGGTGGACAAAGAAACGTATGCGATACGTATGCTGTTTGAGTCTGTGAGAGAAGCTGTTGAAAAAGGTTTGTGTATTTATGAGTTCATTAGGCTTTTAAAAAGCGATATTCAATGATACTTTAATTTGTACCAATGACTTGATAGTTTCTTTAATTTGTTAATGTATGAAAACTTAACTTCTGGTATCAGAATGTTTTGTGTTTCTGTACTCACGAAAACGTAGCCAGCCAGCCGAAATCGGCTATCATCCAGTTGTTATTGCATTATAAAGCGATAAAAACGATTGAAATTTATGACGAAAGATGATTGCTTCTGGTGTGTCCCATGGGAACGAACTAGAATCTTCAATTTTCTCAGTATACGTAAAAGATTTACAGGCAGCAGCAGCAATACCATAAGATTGTTCGCTGACCCCGATACTGCCCATGGGACACTATCGCCGTTGGACGAGGAAGACTTGGACAAAATTTCCATGTAATAAAAGTGGATAAATATAAGATAACGTCTATAACAAAGAGGCAGAACCCGACTGCATCTGATTATGGGATTAGTGGTGAGGATCTTGAGCATGTCACGTTGTACTCGTATTTAGAAAGGTAGTAAGCCTTCTAAGAAGCGATTTGAAATGGGACGATGATGTAAAATCAGTATTAGGGAAAGAGAAGGGAAGAATGTACGGAGCAACTGTTGAGTAACTGACCGCGCAGATGAACCAAGGGACTCCTCAATGACCGTTCAGCGAACGTTGCTGCCTATGCGCTTCTGCAGCAGACTCCTGGTTCACAGACCCATGCTGACTGCTGTTCGTCGTCGAAGAAGATCAGAATTTGCACGTCAATACCCCAACTGGACGTCTACAGAGTGGCGGGAGGTGGTCTTTTCAGATGAATCATGTTTTATGCTCCATGGGAAGGATGGCCGTTGGCTTGTCCGGCGTGCAAAGTCTGAAAGCATACACCCGCCTGCATTGTGGCCTGGGGAATGTTTTCCTGGCATTCCCTGGTTGACCTCGTCATTCTGGAAGTTACAGTAGGTCAACACAAGTGTGCATCTCTGGGGACCATGCCCACCCCTACACGGAATTTGTTTTTCCTCGGCACGATGGCATCTACCAGCAGCACAATGTAACGCGTGACACAGCTCGCATTGTACGCGCCTGTTTCGAAGAGCACCAGGACGAGTTTACTGTACTCCCCAGGCAACCAAACTGCCCGGATTTATAACCAGCTGAGAAACTATGGGACCACCTCAACCGGCTGTTTGCTCCGTGAATCCCCAATCAAACCTAGTGCAGCTGGGCACGGCGCTGAAGTCGGCATGGCTTCATATCCCTACCGGTATCTTCCAGAACCTCACCAACTCTCTTGCTGCACTTCTCGCAGTGGTTCGCGCTGTAGAAAGTGATTATTCAGGCTTTTGACAGATGGTCACATTAATGTGACTTAAAGCAGCACTCCGTCATCAGGCCAGATGTGGGCAACCGGTACCATCCGACCGCCGTGTCACCCGCAGCTGAGGATGCGGATAGGAGGGGCGTGTGGTCAGCACACCGTTCTCACCGTCGTTATGATGGTTTTCTTTGACTGGAGCCGCTACTATTTGGTCGAGTGGCTTCTCATTTGGCATCACGAGGCTGAGTGCACCCCGAAAAACGGCAACAGCGTATGGCGGCCCGGATGGTCACCCATCCAAGTGCCGGCCACGCCCGACAGCGCTTAACTTCGCTGATTTGACGGGAACCGGTGTATCCACTGTGGTAAGGCCGTTGACGTTTAATGTGACTTGGCAGTGTATATTACTTAGCGACTGTCCCGGTACCCCATTCAAGTTGCAGGTTGTCCATGTAAAGTCTCGCGGCAACAACGAAAATATTATTTTAAGTATTTCGCGTTGTTATTGTTCAAATTTAAAAATGTGAAATACTGTCATAATCTACTCATTAAGAGGTGTTACATTATGTCAAAAGTCTGACGCAATAAGGGAAGGGAAGTATTTTCTTGCGACAGCGTAAGTGACGGTGCGCAAATACCCGGACTTTAATCATCCAGTATTTGAGAATCAGAGCACTTAAGAAACTTCCAACAAACTTTAAGCGTATTTCCAATATTTTCTAAATTTTTTCTTGCTTACACAATTAACGTCCAACATTTGACTCATTAGTTAATGCGTTGGAATCATCATAAACTTTTTTGTGCTTTATTTTAGGTAATATTTTTAATTTATCGATGTTTATGGTGGCCAGGTTGCAATGTGTTGGGGATTTATATTCAGATATCTGATGGTATGTAAAAATGTGTTAACATTTTTTCGAAATAATTTCAACCCTTGCAACATATTTGTAACATTTACAAATCTGAAGATGGCAATATAACTTTGCTAAACTAGTAATCAGGGTATGTATCAAAGGCGTTCTGGGCAATAAAATTTCGATTTCGGAAGTTTTTTTTTACATATAACACATTAACTCATTTGTAAAGTAATAAGACGCTCGAAGCTGTTTTACACGTGGGAGTTGGATTCTTTAAGGAACCGTGAGAGGGTGGGGTTAGTATCTAATTCACTCCCTCATGACAGTATTCAAGTCGGCTTTGATAACGGAGTACGAAGAGCCAAAACAGAGCTGAAAAAATGCTATCATTCGTATTGCAAAGCCGTATAGGCTACGGACACAGTGTCAAGCGCGCTAGCTGTAGCACACAAAACTACGTCATGAACAAAAAGCTGCGACATTTTGCGAATGGGGAAGGCAGCAGTATGCAAAATGCGCTGGGCGCTGCAGAAATTTCTGATAGCAGCCAAGCGAATTGTAAAATGAAAAATCCTGAAATTATTTTAAAGCGAGCGACAAGTCTACATTTTACTGCTCTAGAGACGGACAGTCTGTCTTACTCACCGATGTACCTACATCGCGTCGTCGTACTCGCGACCGGCTCGATGTCACATGGTTCTACTCCCAGTGAGGAAACAGAAGGAAAAAGAAATGTCATCAGTAGTACACAGCTGATGCTTTATTGCTGGTTACAAGCGTGCGCGCTAGTGTATTAGACCGGACCTCAATCCTTTCATATGATGGGACTGAGTGAACCGAAGACATGCTAAAAATGATGATTTGTCTGTACACTGATTACATAAATTTCATCATACTTTTGCAATTTTTACACACGAGGAAGCTCAACTGGATTTTCTTTCACCCTTTTATTTGCATCCTCAATCAAACTTTCGCAGTTCTGATGAACCGCTACACTAGCACGCACTCGTAACATCTGTCTATACTAAACACTTACATTGCAAAGTACGTAAAGGATGAAAAGAGACAAGATCAAGTTACATACACCAGCACCACGCTACAACAGCAACTCGGGTGTTCAGTATTTTAATCACAGTCAGTAAATAACAAGTTCGCCAAACGTGAGTAGGAAAAACCACCATCTTTAATTTTGTAATTCCCTCGCAAGGCGTTAACGAACACAGTGAAAAGCTTTTAAACTTTCCGTGATTACATTTTCTTCTGACTTTCTCTCGGCGTCTCTCATTCAGTTATCAAATCTGTCACAGAAGACACACTGCTCGTTTGTTTATTCTCATCTTCATCAGCGTAATGGATCCAGTAATTACTGCGCACGTGAGGAGTGCTTAAGGGCGGCTATCAGGTATGCTGTCTAAACGCCCTTCTTTTTACGTTTTGTAAACTTGGCCGTATGTCTTTACGGTAGTAACTTACATTTTTACTCATATCTTCCCTTCTCCATTAACATTTCCGTCGCTGGGTCCAAGAGTACGCTCTTTATTTACTAGAGTCTTTCAGATTCCTATAAAGTGTAAAGGGAATCAGTACTGCATCCAGTTAAATGAAAGTGGACAGTTTCTTAAGAACTCAGCAATGTAGGAAAACGTTTATCGGTTTTTTTAGACTGTGGATACCTTATTGCTTGTAAATGGACGCAAAGTGTACAGCGTATAGTTTAGGTAAGGAAACTGTAATTTGGCGTAGCTTTATTCGGATATTGACGATTTGAGTAACGGTAGTGAAATGTGTTTTCAACATCAGTATTTGAACAGTACAAAATTGTTAAGGCTTTTGTGGCCACTTGTTGACAAACTGCCTATTGGCTTCTGTCTCGGGTTCTTCGGCCGACGTTCGTCTAATGATTTTTCTGACGTTTCGCCAGCACGAGTGGCTGGCATTGTCAAAGCTTCACCCTCCGCCCAGTTGCTATCACCTGTTCCCTAGGTTAAAAGAACATTTGGGCAGAAAGCGATTCAGCTCCGACGACGAGGTGAAAGAAGAGGTTCATAACTTTCTGAACAGCATGGCGGCCAGCTGGTATGACATGGGCATACAAAAACTGCCACAGCGTCTACAAAAATGCATCGACATAAATGGTGATTATGTCGAAAAATAGCTAAATGTTCAAGCTGTAAACTGATGTAAACCAATGTAGAAATAAACAGGTCTATGTACTTATAATAAAATAGGAGACCTTACTTTTGGGATTACCCTCGTAAGTCCCATAGTGCCTGGCGCCATTTGAATTTAAACTTACGTGGAGCGAAGCGTTCCTAATCAATGGAAAAAGTACAAGTCATTCCTGTGTTTAAGAAGGGTCGTCGAACAGACGCACAGAAGTACAGAAATATGACGTCAGGCTGTTGCAAAATTTTGGAACATGATTTACGCTCGCGTATTATTTTTCTGGACGCCGAAAATATCCTCTGTATTAATCAACAAGGGTTCTGAAAAACAACGGTCGTGTGAGACCCAGCTCGCTCTTATAGTCCACGAGTGCCAGAAAGCAGTAGATACAGGCACCCAGGTAGCTGTAAACTGATGTAAACCATTGGAAAAATAAACAAGTCTATGTACTTATAAAAAATAGGAGACCTTACTTTTGGGATTACCCTCTTAACATCTGAGGTCATCAGTCCCCTAGAACTTAGAACTACTTAAACCTAACCTAAGGACATCACACACATCCATGCCCGAGACAGGATTCGGACCTGCGACCGTAGCAGCAGCGCGGTTCGGGACTGAAGCGCCTAGAGCCGCTCGGCCACAGCGGCCGGCTCTGCGTGAGTAATGACACGGAACAATCAGAGCAAAATATCTCTATAGCTATGTAGCGTCACTGTCACTTTACCATCTCTCGGTCGCCATCGCATCACACATAAAATTGATTTTCAAAATTTTCAACTAATTAGTTTCCTGAATCTAAATTAATTTTCAGCCCCAAGTGCTCAAGTTTCTTTATCTAGGCACTTTTTATTGTCTCGCCGTCCCTCGAGTGTGTGTCATCGCAGCTGCCTCGAACAGGTGAGCTACGAGGCTGACTGCAATCCTAGGTTGCGAGCAGGCATTTTGGGCCGAGTGAGAGACGGGCGTAGCTTTCCCAGGCAGCACCCGTGCTGATTAGCCTCGGTAGCTATCGGCGGCCGGAGAAAGCCCGCCGTAAACGCTTTCGTTCACAGCTAGAAAGCGCCAGCTCGTCTCCGAAGAGTACCCCGGGGGACGAAAAGGTTGCTGTCTCGAGGCTCTGCTGTTACTGCGCTGCAACAAAGCACAGGTAATAAGCTGAGGCTGCCTGTTCACGAGCCGAAGACTAGATAAACAGCTCATCACGATGCATTCGTCTCGGTCCATTACTGCTTGGCACCTTTACTCGATACTTCTAGGCGACTGGTACCCGCTCGTTACCTTATTCGGATTCGTAGTCTCAAGCCGAACACTGATGGAAAACGAGTTGCAACTCCTCCACTAATATGGGCAGCGTTTCCTTGGACATATCTGTATTACACTTCGCTGGTTATGGCTATGTAGTTCGTTCCCAAGCGACGACGTAGTGGCGTTCCGAAAAGCTTGAGTTTTCAGGCAGGTTCTCCATATCTCCACATATACTCACGCAAACAGCCGGCCGCCGTGGTCGAGCCGTTCTAGGCGCTTCAGTCTGGAGCCGCGCTGCTGCTGCGGTCGCAGGTTCGAATCCTGCCTCGGGCATGGATGTGTGTGATGTCCTTAGGTTAGTTATTGGTTCAAATGGCTCTGAGCACTAAGCGACTTAACTGCTGAGGTCATCAGTCGCCTAGAACTTAGAACTAAGTAAACTTAACTAACCTAAGGATATCACACACATCCACGCCCGAGGCAGGATTCGAACCTGCGACCGTAGCGGTCGCTCGGCTCCAGACTGTAGCGCCCAGAACCGCACGGCCACTCCGGCCGGCTTAGGTTAGTTAGGTTTAAGTAGTTCTAAGTCTAGGGGACTGATGACCTCAGATGTTAAGTTCCATATTGCTTAGAGCCATTTGAACCAACTCACGCAAACACTGCCCTACTCTGTTCATGAGTATGTGGAGTAAACATTAATGCTCCAAAATATTTGACCTCCTGATTAATAGCTTGCTGGAAACCAATAATGCAGTTATTCTTCGTGGCATGGATTCATTAAGTCATTAGTACATCCCCGGAGGTACTTGGCAGAAACGTCTGTGCGCACGACACTCAGTTTCTGTAAAATACGGGCCAGTGGTTTGTCAGCGCGGAGCTGTATTCCAGTAGCATCCCAGGCGTGTTCCATCGGGTTCAGACGAGGCAAATTGGCTAAGGTATCAACGTGAGTCCGCTATCATGGTGCTTAAACCACTGCAGCGTTATTCTGGCCGTGTGACACTAATAGCTATTCTGCTGACGTCATCGCTTCGGGGTCTGCATGTTCACTAGTCCACAGCTGTTCAAATGGCTCTGAGCACTATGGGACTTAACATCTTAGGTCATCAGTCCCCTAGAACTTAGAACTACTTAAACCTAACGACATCACACACATCGATTCCCGAGGCAGCATTCGAACCTGCGACCGTAGCAGTCCCGCAGTTCCGGACTGAAGCGCCTAGAACTGCACGGTCACTGCGGCCGGCTCCACAGCTGTCACGATGCCTTCGATTACAACCACTTGTTCCCCGGAACCCCAAGCGAATTTCGCCAAAAGTGTAATTCTGGCCCTACGGACCTGCGTTTGTGTTTCGCTGAAAGTTTCTACCACCTATCCACCTGGATGACACCATATCCAGAGATGACAGACCTGCTGCAAGTAGGAACGTCATTCATCCGACCAGGTGAAAATTTATCATTAATTCAGTGTCAAATATCTATGATCTCGCGCCCACTGCATTCGTAAACGCCCGTTGGGTCCACATGGAAGCAAGTAAGGGTCGCCTACTGCGGAACCCAATGTTCAGAACGTGCCCTGAGCAGTGTGCTCAGAAATACTTATGCCTGCACCAGTACTGCTTTCTGTCGTTAGTTTTGCCACTGATCACCACCATTCCCGCCGCACACGCCGGGCAAGTTTCAGACCTCCACGTTCATGGACCAGGAAAAAAAAAGTATTTATTCTTAACTATATATCTATCGCTGCAATTAATGTTACGATTTAACAGATGGCCATTTCGAGTCATTGCTTTGAGAGACACCTTTTGATCAGATAATGGCATACCAACATTATCTCGAACACCTTTTGCTCCTATTAAGCGAGGCGGTGCAGTGATCTCAAAGCCGAGTAATGCGAATTCTAAGATGATTCGTTTGTAATGAATACGGCTATTTCGTTCCCCGTCAGAACATGTGCTCCGTCTCTAATGATCGTATGGTCAGTGGCACTTAGAACTCTAATCTTATTCGTAAATAAGGGACGCTTGAAAGTGAGATACTCCGAATCTAAGTATTGACCACAGATATCAGAACCCTTCCAACAAATCTTTTATTCACTTTCACTAATAGTGATTAACGTGACAGGTCATTTCGTATTGTTTTTCAGTATTACTGTATTGGACGGTAAATGGCAGCATCACCTGCAAACAATCGAAAAGGTTGCTCAGATTGTCTCCTAAATCGGTTATACTGATCACCGATAGCAGAGGGCGTTTAACACTTCCTTCGGGAACGCCAGAGATCACATCTGTTTCACTCGATCACTTTCCGTCAGTTACGACTTCTTCGTCTTCCTCTTTCCTGTTCCAGTCGCGAATGGTCCGCAGGAATAGTGATTGCTAGTAAGACTGCGTATGACCTCGAATTTCTTCAGTTTTAACTTCATGGTAGTTTGGTGTGATATACATATAGCAGCAAGCAAAATGTTCATTGCCTCTTATAGAAAAACATCATGTAGGAATTTTAACAGTGAACTACACTAATGAAGTTTCAACTACACTATAGTTTCACAACAATGTTCTTGTAACGTCACCAAAGAAGCCGAAGTAAATATTCCCGTATTCGAATCAAGAATAACTGCCATATGAGTTACTTAGACGTAGATATTTTCAGTGCAGCGAAGCAGCTTAAATCACTTAACGAAGGTACGTCTTCCAGTACAGATTGTACACCGGTTAGATACTTTTCAGAGTATGCTAATACAACAGTCTATATTTAGCAAACTTATACAACCACTCGCTGAACGAAGTATCAGTACCTAAAGTTGAAGAGTTCAAATCAGTACTCAAGAAACGAAATAGGAGTAATCCACTCGATGTCAGACCATACCATTAGAGTCGATCTGCTGTAGGTTTTCGGAACATATACTGTTTTCGAACTTTATGAATTACCTCGGAGAAAACTATTAATTGACAAATAGCCAACACGGATTCAGAAAACACCGTTCTTGTGAAGCACAACTTGCTCCTTATCCTCACGACAGGGGATGTCAAATTGATTCCACAGTTTTAGATTTCTAGAAGGCGTTTGACACCGTTCCTCAGAAGTGGCTAATAATAAAGTAACGTACATAAAGATAGTCTCAGTTGTGTCACTGGATTCGTGATTTCCTGTCAGAAAGATTTGTTACCGGTAGGTTCGAAGAACACGCAAATATGACGGGGATGAGCCGGGAACGGAATTGGAAATCACTGGTGAGAAGGCGCGTTGTTTCGAGGAGCACTATAAAGGGGCTCCGGAACGCCCTATACTTGCAATGTTAAAATAACGCTTATAAATTACATCTTTCCTCACAAAGTATTTGAGGTAGGAAGTTGAACTTTTTACAGATTATTTATTGGAATATGGGCTACAACTTAACACAGGGATTTTACAAAATTTTAGTTCAGTTATTAAAGATGATTTTTTTTTCAATTGTAATGAAAATTCACAACATTTTTTTGCAATTTTTTATTTATATATTCAAAAATATACAGTTTTTTGGAAAAAGGCTGTGTTAAATTATGCAGAAGGTACTGTGTAACATTTACTGAAAGTTTGAAACAAATATGTGTGGAAGATCCTTAGAAAACATGTAATTAGTATGAGAAAACAAAAGCTTTGGGAATCGAGCGACAAAGATTGGATTAACTTTTTAGTGCATTCCAGGTCCATAGGATGGATTATCTTCATCCTCTGCAAACTCCTCCTCCAGCTTCCTCTTGTTCCTCCTCCTGTTTACTCTTGCTTGTATTTCTAGACTCTTTACAGCCCTGTCTGCAGCCCGAAGGCGTTCCTTGTCTAAAGCAAGCATCGCTTTTACCATGTTAGAACCTATCTTCATTCCCATATTTCTAAATACCTTGCACCTTACAATGTTGTCATCATTGAAAGTCGCAACAGCATCATACACACCAAAGTGAAGTGTTTCTATTCCAACAAATACAGTCTTGGGGATTCTCGACCATATAACACTATTTACACTTTCATTCGGGTTTTGAGTTTTTCCGTGAATACACTTTTTCAACAGTTCAGGTGCTGCTAAGTCTCTGAAAATAGGTTTTATCACCTCCAGTATTGCATGAGGCAGACTATGCTTGTGAGTGTACACTTCACCAGTTAGCAATCCTTTGTTATATTTACACCAACTGTCTTCTTCTTTGGGACACAAGCATGTTGGGGATTTTCATCGGTTGAAGAAGTATGAAAAAAAAAAGAGCCCAAACAGCCTTCTTCATTTCGTCGACACTTTGTGTATTTTGCCTAATAGCCATTCCATAATAGTTCTGTATTTTGTCAATTACACTGTCAGTTAACCTTCCCTTCCCATCCAACCCTTTACCATCACTGAGTTTTTGTTTTTTGTACGAAGCTTTCAGTCGCCGAAGTCTTGTTCCCATTCGCTTCTGTACGTGTCCAATACACTCAAATTTCTGCACTACAACATCATCACCATAGGGCTTCAGTCCTTGAACATGTTTGAAACTTTTAGAATCACCGTCACCGAGGTAATTAACATATCGCACTTTATCACACGCCTCAGAACGCTGGAATATACTGGCAACACCAACCACTTCCATTCCTCCACTACTGCCACTATAGTTAGCTTTGCAATTATTTTCATGTGTACCTTTATATTTTTGTGGACATCTACAATACTTTGATATTACTGCTACATCTAAAACTTTCCCTGTATACATACTGGTGGCAGATACTACACCATGAAGAGATGTGTGTTCCCGTTTATGCCAGGTACCATCGAACGCTGCAGTCAAATCTCTGTTACCATTATTTTCCATTACTGCCTCTTCCAAAGCGTTCTTCATAGATTCTATACAGACATCTTCTACTTTAGACCCTATTAATTTATTATAGGTCGTAAACTTGGTTGGGGGATTTGAAAGATTCATGATGCCACAGAAAATTGCACCTGCAGTAGCACCCTTACCAACTGAAAGCAAGGAATAAACAAATCTAATGTTGTGTTCGTAGATTTTGCTACCATTTTCTTCAGTTGCAGTTACTGCAACACTGTTCCAAAAGGTGGTCATGTATGAACACTTATCACATTTCAGTTGTATTTCACTAGCAAGTCCTACGTGCTTTATTATGGAGAGTTCCAGACCAACTTCACTACAATGAATACATTTTACACAGTTTGAAAAAATTCCTTTGAGAACCGACATATCAAATATTTCATTCACATCCGATTCGCCCATAAAACATTCATAGTTTTCACTCATTGAACCAAGCTTCTTCTGTGAAGTATTTTCTTTCCCACTTTGACTGCTATGGGCAGGTGTACTTGAGAGGTTAGGTTCACTCACTTCGTTATCGTATTTATTGTTTACAGTAATAACACATACCTTTGGCTTTCCAACATTTCTCCTTTTCTTAAAAGCCTTCAGAGGATTTCTAATAACTTTACTTTTACTCATTATTATACTTCAACAAAACAGAGACTCAAGAAACAGAATTAATTACGAATATTTTCGAGATAACGACAGAGTAAATAAACATGAAACAATCGACAATCACACCAGCGATATATATTGAACCATCACAGGTTAGCCACAACACATACTTTATCTCACATAACTAAAATGTACCTGATGAACACGGACGTTAATAATAACACCATTTGACAGCAGTTTAACAGCACCACAGTGGGTCACGCCCATGTAGAACACATTTCAAAAAAAATTTAAAAATAGTTGTAGTCTTCGGAATTGAATAAATTATATATCTATTAAAAGGTAATAGTCTGCATTCAGAAAACGCAAAAAAGTAAAAATTGAACTTTTCATGATTTTGAGCCTTTCCAGAGCCCCTTAAGAAAATCTCGAAAACCGGCATGTAAGGCTGACTGCAGAACGATTCTACTGCCGGCAACGTACATTTCGCGTAAGGGCCATGAAAATATGATGAGCGAGATAAGGGCTCGTACGGGAGGGCTCTGTTTGTGAGTGGAACAGGGTACGGAATGGCTCGCACCTTGCGGTGTTCGTATGTAGATGTAAATAGGCAGTGCCTTACACTGAGAGCTCGCGGCTTGGGGTGGCTTGACCGCCGGGGTAGGCAGGGCGCGGCGCTGCGGCCCGGTGGGGGCGGGGCCCGGCCACGTGTGCCGGCGGCTGCCCGGGTATCGACCGCCGTGGGCGGCGGCGCTCAGCTGGACCGCAACTGGGCCGCGCGCCGCCGCGCCACCTGTTACCCGGAAACTCCCTCCTCAGACGTGCCAGCGCTGAATAATTCCGCAGCGGCGCGCTCTGGGACGTACCTCGGCCCTTCTCACTTACCGACCGTTGCCGGGTTCTTCCTCTCTCTCTATCCTTCACTCTCCCCTCCACATCATCTAACGCTGTGTGGCAGAGGGCACTTTGGCTGCTACTACCCGATCTCTCCTTCCCTATTCCACTCGCGAATGACGCGTGGGAAGAATTATTGCCGGTAAGCCGCTGTATTAGCTACAATTTCCCGATTTTTCTCGTCGTAATCATTTCGTGAGATGAGTGTGGGAGGAACTACATTACTGGCCATTAAAATTGCTACACCAAGAATAAATGCAGATGATAAACGGGTATTCATTGGACAAATATATTATACTAGAACTCACTTGTGATTACATTTTCACACAATTTGGGAGCATAGATGCTGAGAAATTACTACCCACAAAAACCACCTCTGGTTGTAATAACGGCCTTGATACGCCTGGGAATTGAGTCAAACAGAGCTTCGATAGCGTGTACAGGTACAGCTGCCCATGCAGCTTCAACACGATACCACAGTTCATGAAGAGTAGTGACTGGCGTATTGTGACGAGCCAGTTGCTCGGCCACCATTGACCAGACGTTTTCAGTTGGTGAGAGATCTGGAGTATGTGTTGGCCAGGGCAGCAGTAGTCGAACATTTTCTGTATCCAGAAAGGCCCGTACAGGACCTGCAACATCCGGTCGTGCATTATCCTTCTGAAATGTAGGGATCGAATGAAGGGTAGAGCCACGGGTCGTAACAAATCTGAAATGTAACGTCTACTGTTCAAATTGCCGTCAATGCGAACAAGAGGTGACCGAGACGTGTAACCAGTGGCACCCCCATACCACCACGCCGGGTGATACGTCAGTATGGCGATGACGAATACACGCTTCCAATATGCGTTCACCGCGATGTCGCCAAACACGGATGCGACCAACATGATGCTGTATACAGAACTTGAATTCATCCGAAAAAATGACGTTTTTCCATTCGTGCACCCAGGTTCGTCGTTGAGTACACCATCGCAGGCGCTCCTGTCTGTGATGCAGCGTCAAGGGTAACTGCAGCCACGGTCTCCGAGCTGATAGTCCATGCTGCTGCAAACGTCGTCGAACTGTTCGTGCAGATAGTTGTTGTCTTGCAAACGTCCCCATCTGTTGACTCAGGGATCGAGACGTGGCTGCACGATCCGTTACAGCCATGCGGATAAGATGCCTTTCATCTCGACTGCTAGTGATACAAGGCCGTTGGGATCCAGCACGGCGTTCCGTATTACCTTCCTGACCCCACCGATTCCATATTCTGCTAACAGTCACTGGATCTCGACCAACACGAGCAGCAATGTCGCGATACGATAAACCGCAATCGCGATAGGCTACAACCCGACCATTATCAAAGTCGGAAGCGTGATGATACCCATTTCTCCTCCTTACACGAGGCATCACAACAACGTACCACCAGGCAACGCCGGTCAACTGCTGTTTGTGTATGAAAAATCGGTTGGAAACTTCCCTCGTGTCAGCACGTTGTAGGTGTCGCCACCGGCGCCAACCTTGTGTGAATGCTCTGATAAGCTAATCATTCGCGTATCACAGCATCTTCTTCCTGTCGGTTAAATTTCGCGTCTTTAGCGTGTCATCTTCGTGGTGTAGCATTTTTAATGGCTTGAAGTGTAACGTGTTATGCTTTGCCGGTTGAAATAACCCTCGTCGCCACAGTGGTAGGTTCTGAGATTTGCGTGGGGCGTATGCAAAAAAAATTTGCGAATGGAGGCTGGGTATATGCGACAGTATCACACATCTTAGTGGGAGGGTCTATACGCCCATATGGTACCACTCTACTGGTCAACATAGAGTCCAACGTCTTGTTGCAGCGGTAACCTCCCCATCCTACACGAAGTGCATCCTTCATTGGGCCAAGCGGATGGAAGTCGGAAGGTGGGAGGTCCGCGCTGTAGAGTAAGGGAGGTCGAATGAAGTTCTGTGAGCAATTCTCGGGTGCGCAAGTTTCTGGTAGGCGTTCCGTTGCCATGGAGAAGGAGGAGCTACACCTCGCCCAGCGACTCACCGTGCTTTTCTTCGCTGCCAGCTCTCCGTAGAAATTCTACAAGTGCCTATGGATATATGCGATGGTTTGGTTTCCGGCGAAAAGAAATTCGATGACAGCTCTCTGCTTGGAACACACCTCCGCCAGTTTAGACACGTACAGACGTACCTCTTGAAAAAATGAATTTTTCATCTGGAATATGTTTTTCGTATGATCCTTATTTTTGGAGATATTTTGTTGCTGCAAGTTTATATGTAAACACGTTGCAGAAACGACAACGTGCTTTTAACAACTAGCGCTGCGCTTTCAGTTTAAAACTGGATGACCAACGCGGGGGGTGGGGGGGTGGGGGGGAAGGCAGCGGAAAGAAAAATGGTTTGAGGAAGGGATAGGGTAATTTGCTGGTTGAAATGTTGGGTAATGTCAAAGAACACGTCCGTCACGTTAGTTGGCCAGTTTTTAATGGTTCAAATGGATCTGAGCACTATGGGACTTAACTGCTGAGGTCATCAGTCCCCTAGAACTTAGAACTACTTAAACCTAACTAACCTACGGACATCACACACATCCATGCCCGAGGCAGGATTCGAACGTGCGACCGTAGCGCAAACTGTTTCAGCTGAGTGCTGTTCCGAGCCGAGGCTCTGGAGGCGGGGCAGTGTACTGAGTATGCTTTTGGTTCCAACGACTCTCATTCACACAAACGCAGTTATATGGAGTACTGCGCTAAATGTCCAAAAAATAACTCGAAGAAACAGAGCCCATAACTGTTCCAAACTGTAGCGCCTAGAACCGCTCGGTCACTCCGGCCGGCGCCAGATTCGACGGAACCAGGAGCGCTTCTGAAGATGTCTAACGCCGTTCTTGGCGAGCCATGAGGAACAACCATGCGAGGCGGAAGATTCACCAACAACTAGGGTAACTGGTCGTGAAAAGCCTTCATTGTATGATCAATGATTTTTATGTTTATTAATGTTTTCGTATGCTCATCGGCTCTTGCGTAAGCACTAGAGGAGCGCAGTATACGTTTCTGTTTATGACATAGTTCTGCGTTCATCTAGCGACTACACAAAATTTTTTAATATTAGTTATGGGCTCTGTTTCTTCGAGTTATTTTTTTGACATTTGGCGCAGTACTCCATACAACTGCGTTTCTGTGAATAAGAGTCGTTGGAAGCAAAAGCGTTCTCAGTACGCTGCCCCGCCTCCAGAGCCTCGGCTCGGAACAGCACATAGCTGAAACAGATTACTGAACGTCAGCTGCAACATCTCCGCAAACCGGGCAGCTCTTCGCTCCCGCAGTGAACGAGGTTGAGTAAGACCGCCGACGTAGCGTGTGACATCTCCAGGCACGAGTTAGCGCGTGCCACATACCGACAACCTGCGTCAAAGTTCCGAGTCAGGGTCAGTCTGAATCACACCCAACAGCTTTACTTGATAGTGGCGGCTGCGCGCCGTGGCTCACTTGCAGTGTGTCACTGCGTACGGCTGGAATGTAGACTGCACGTGGCTATGCAGCGCTGACTCGAAACTCCCAGGCTACATGTTCTATTCATAAAAACGGAGCTGTATCAGTCGGAAGCAGCATTATACAAAACCCAGTCAGGCCGTTCTGACTCATATTTTAAGTATTTCCGTAGTTTCCCTGAAACATTTGCAGCGAAAGCCAGTGTGGTGCTAACAACTGCAGTTTCTATAAAATAGTCATTATTCCGTCTCTAACTTTTAGACTTCAGCGACATCATAAACTTATTCTTCGTTCCTCCACTGAAGAGAATTTAATCTCCTCAAGCTCTGTTCATTGCCGGCGATTTGTGTCACATCTGTAAGAGAAAACTCTTGCAACGTAACGCATTACAAAGTTGTTTCTAGAATGACTCTTTCACTCTGTGGCGTGGACCACTCTGCTTTGAAACTTTCTGGAAGATTACAGTTGTACGCTGGACTGGAACCGGAACGCGCACCCTATTCTTCGTGCGGACAATTCAGCCCCTTACAGACATTGTAAGGTGTCAGGCAAATCCAACACCTTCCATGAAAACCCTGACATGATAGCAAATCCGGCAGTATGTCACATAGCTCCAAATAAATCCTGACATTAAATTAACCAAAGTAATACGATCAACGAGTGATCAAGTGGAATACCACAGACTAACACAAGAACGCCTGAATGCATGTCATACCTTCCCACCGTGAAACAGACGCAGTTCCGAGGGAAGAAACGAGAACAGAAGCCGAGAGCAGAACCGTGTTAAGCTGGAAGCCCCTACGATAAGGGACGGACACCCACGTCGCCAGTTGACCGCCAAAACCACCCCCCAGCCCATGTTAAAAGATAGAGGCCTCCCGAAGAACAGTATAGATCTTACGATAACAGTAAAAGGGCCACACCAGCTGCAAGTTTTATCGTGAGACTTTTTCGCGTCTCTGTTACGTTGCAAACTTTAAAAAACATTGCCCCACCACGAAAAGTATAACGTTTCTCATTGGATAGACAGAATTTTTGTAGGCGGAGCTTAAGGTTAACATTGAGACCCTGATCGGTCAGTTGAAAACACAGCCAGATAGCTTTTCTTAAACCAACTTCGGTAAATTGTAGTAAGGAGAAGTTAGAGAAGGAGTTGCTTCCGAGACGGCGAAATGCGTGGAGCTGTGCTGCCCGCCGCCCCCTGACGCTGCCTAACCAATGACAAGATAATGAACGCACGCGATGCCGCATAACAGCGCATAACGCTTCACTCAGAACTGCAGAAGTGTCATCTGTTACACCCCTTTTTGCGTAATACTAGTGTCGATCGTCAATTAAAGCTCATGGTATTCACATTTGCTACGTAAGTTAAAATCTGAAACGCGATGATTTTTCTGTTATATAATTATTGAGAAGCCACATCAGCCACTGTAATTTACAACAAGTTAGATAAATAATTAAAGATAATTGAGGGTCACTGTAGACCATTTTGGTAGTTTTCTCTTTTGTGAAACTTAATTTAAACCTAGATTATAGATGTGATATGGCATAGGTTATCCTTCGATCCATTGTAGAACTTGGAAACCCATTCAGGGAATATTCGTTCACATTTTTGATGAACGCAGTTGGTTTTTATCATCCTGTATTAAAACATTTCCTTTTATCAATAGTGCAATTTATAAACAATGTTTTGGAGTAGAATAAAATTTCCAATGGTAAACTTAACTGCTTTTTCGACGTTATTTTACCAGCTAACTAAAAATAGGAAAGCCTTGAACCCCTTTCACTAAATTTAGTTAGTATTAAGATTCTTTTACAGGGAGTGCAGTGGAACTGACGCTGAAATCATTAAGTATTTGATTATATCATCGCTAGTCTCACTGAACTCTTCTGAACTCTAAATGTCATGTGTGGTCTGGCGTCTCCTTACCCGCAACAGGTCCCAGGATCAACCTAGTCAATTCCCTAAAAAACACGCTCAGAGCGTCGTTGCGCGAAAGTGGTAGGGTGACACGACTTAGAACAAACAGACACCACGAATGTTAGAACATATTTAGGCCAGTACTGCCTACCACTTCCCGAACTTCTCAGAAGCTCTCTTGAGAGACTAGCACTCCGGGAAGAAAGAGTATTTTGCAAAAATGACTTAGCCAAAGCCTAGGTAATTTGCACTTTTAGAGTGGATCATAGTTCAGTCGTTAAGAGCATTGCCCGAGGAAGGCAAGCTTCTGGGTTTGAGTCCCGGAATGGTACACAGTTACTGCCTGTGAGAACGCGGACGTTGGTTTTGCCTTGACAGCTCAATTGGTAAAATCATTTCCGCAAAAGTCAAGGTCCCGGATTTGAATTCCGACGTGGCGCACACTTATAAATGCGACAAAGTTTCAAAATGTTAGCTATCTGCTGTATATTTGTAGTAATAAAAGAAAAAGCAGAAACATAACTAATTGGCTCATGAAGAAAAGTAGGAAGTACAAGATGTTGCACGAAGTTCGTGAAGGGAATAGTTACTCAGAAAGAGCTATCATACTGTAACTCTGTTTCTCACGTCCTGCTCTCATGTGCATCATTTCCTGCTGGCATCAACAGACGCTCACTTTCATCCACGCGCGCATGAAAACAAACTATTGCCGTTTGCAAAACACTCATGCAACAGCCCGCTGACGCCGAACGCGGCAATGGTTGATCAAAAAATCTACTTTCGTTCAGCCGTAATTGATTACCGCTGTAGCAAAGCTTTTAAAGCGTTTGCTTACTCTTCAACTATTACGGACATTGCAGTCTTTATCGTTACCCCCCACGGGTTCTGAGAAGACATAACAAACCTCAGTTAATGATGTCAGCAAATCTGGTAATTAGCAGTTCTCGTACATGAGGCTCGGTGATGGAACAACTTCATTCGAAGTACTACAACAAACGTTAACAAAATTACTCTTAGTACGAAAAGGAATAAAGAAAAGAAAATCGATACAATCATAAACCGTTTAATGGTAATGTACTTGAGAGGTCTACAAAGTATAAATCTGCTGAGTTAAACAAACAATCCACGATTTTTGTTTATTACTCCGCATAGGGAATTTTCGTTATGCTTTAAGTCTTCCCCCTTTCATTCCAAATTATCCGTGGCCGTCACACGATGCAATAGTGTCTTCACTGAAACGTGGAAAATTACGCTATTTCAACGGGCTTCTTTTTGCTTTTAGTGAGGTTGTTAATTAGGAAATAATTTAATGACATTACATTATAATTACATGGCAAGCTTTCGTACTAACGGTTCATGACTCGACCAAGTTAGCCACAATTTTTCACTCTGTCATCTGGTGAAATTGATTATAGATGCAATCTTTTTTGTGTTTCCCAACGAAATGAACTTCCTTGTAACTTTGGAGAAATGATACACAAAGACAACAGGAAAAAAAATTTAGTGTTACAGAGGAAGCAGTTACCTTTCGTAGACCAACGTATGACACGGTATGGAATCTTTGTTTTAAGATACTGTTGTGTGAGAAATATCCCAATCATCACAGAATAACATTGCCCCGTTGTTTCGTAATTCTACCGAGTTCTTCCTTCTTCCAACTGGACAGCATAGTATATACTACCATCAAGAAGATGTCGCTGCTGGATGAACTATCAACTGCTTAGGAATTAGGGATGGAATCTACATCTACAACATTCCTGTGCAATTCACATAAATATTTCGCAGGCTGTGCATGTGACCACCTTCAGACTATTTCTCCACCTTTCCACTCTCTACTAAGTTGGAATAATGAACATATAAGCTTTTTTTTTTACTTTGTCACGATCGTCTTTTACTTCTGTGTAGGTGGTAGTCATCAAAGAGCTGGTGGTTCTAATTTAGTGAAAAGATCTCCCCGCAACGAAAAACGCCAATTTGCTTATCATGTCTGCAGTAGTCCCTCCCCTATTTCATGATAATACAAAAGATGTGCCCTTCTTTGAACTTTATCGATATCCGCAGTCAGTCCTTTGTGGTAAGAACACCATACCGCACAGCAGTAGTCTACAAGAGGACGGATAAGTGTGAATTTGTTGCATCTTCTAATTATTCTGCTAATAAAACAGTGTTTGGTTCGCCTTCCCTACAATATTTTCTATCGGACTGTTCTTATTTAACTTGTTGTTAATCGTAATCCCTATGTATTTATTTGAATCGACAACCTTCAAATTTGTATAGTACAGGGCTATTACAAATGATTGATGCGATTTCATAAATTCACTGTAGCTCCATTCATTGACATATGGTCACGACACACTACAGATACCTAGAAAAACTCATAAAGTTTTGTTCGGCTGAAGCCGCACTTCAGGTTTCTGCCGCCAGAGCGCTCGAGAGCGCAGTGAAACAAAATGGCGACAGAAGCCGAGAAAGCGTATGTCGTGCTTGAAATGCACCACAGTGCAACGACACTTCAGGACGAAGTTCAACAAAGATCCACCAACTGCTAACTCCATTCGGCGATGGTATGCGCAGTTTAAAGCTTCTGGATGCCTCTGTAAGGGGAAATCAACGGGTCGGTCTGCAGTGAGCGAAGAAACGGTTGAACGCGTGCGGGTAAGTTTCACGCGTAGCCCGCGGAAGTCGACGAATAAAGCAAGCAGGGAGCTAAACGTAGCACAGCCGACGGTTTGGAAAATCTTACGGAAAAGGCTAAAGCAGAAGCCTTACCGTTTACAATTGCTACAAGCCCTGACACCCGATGACAAAGTCAAACGCTTTGAATTTTCGGCGCGGTTGCAACAGCTCATGGAAGAGGATGCGTTCAGTGCGAAACTCGTTTTTAGTGATGAAGCAACATTTTTTCTTAATGGGGAAGTGAACAGACACAATGTGCGAATCTGGGCGGTAGAGAATCCTGACGCATTCGTGCAGCAAATTCGCAATTCACCAAAAGTTAACATGTTTTGCGCAATCTCACGGTTTAAAGTTTACGGCCTCTTTTTCTTCTGCGAAAAAAACGTTACAGGACACGTGTATCTGGACATGCTGGAAAATTGGCTCATGCCACAACCGGAGACCGACAGCGCCGACTTCATCTTTCAACAGGATGGTGCTCCACCGCACTTCCATCATGATGTTCGGCATTTCTTAAACAGGAGATTGGAAAACCGATGGATCGGTCGTGGTGGAGATCACGATCAGCAATTCATGTCATGGCCTCCACGCTCTCCCGACTTAACCCCACGCGATTTCTTTCTGTGGGGTTATGTGAAAGATTCAGTGTTTAAACCTCCTCTACCAAGAAACGTGCCAGAACTGCGAGCTCGCATCAACGATGCTTTCGAACTCATTGATGGGGACATGCTGCGCCGAGTGTGGGAGGAACTTGATTATCGGCTTGATGTCAGCCAAATCACTAAAGGGGCACATATCAAACATTTGAGAATGCCTAAAAAAACTTTTTGAGTTTTTGTATGTGTGTGCAAAGCATTGTGAAAATATCTCAAATAATAAAGTTATTGTAGAGCTGTGAAATCGCTTCAATCATTTGTAATAACCCTGTATATCGCGTAACCGAAATTTAACGTGTTTTTACTGCTCAAGTGTTACTAGGCGGTAAACAGCAGCGTCACCTGCAAAGTAAATTAAAAGGTTGCTCACGTTGTCTCTCAAATCGTTTATGTAGATTAAGAATAGCAGAGGGCCTATGATGCTTCCATGAGGAACTCCAGCTATAACTTGGTTTGGTTTCATAGAATGATCTCCCGTCAATTAGTAGGAACAGTGACCTTTCCGACAGGGCGTTAATTCTTCGTCTGATGACTTTGCTCTCCTATCCGGCCAAGTACAGACGGCCAAAGTTTCTCTTTTTTCGCGCCGATTTACCTTCAGTTCGACCACCATCGTCCGAGCGTACCTCGCCGATCGCGACTACTGACGAGAGGGCAATGTGCAAAATGTGTAATCAATAGTGCGTGCAACGATAAGCCAATCGGTGAACTCAGGGAAGACGACTTGAAGGTGAGAAGACTACAGTTAACAGGAAACCGTGGTAGCCTGCATAAGCAAACAGCGGTGGAACACCGGTGAAGGCTGAATAATACTTTCCGCTTCCCTTGGCGTGGGAGCCCGCAATCTCCATAGTATTAACATATCAACGCCGCGACGTCCAGAGGCATGTTTATGGACTGGCCGTATTCCAAGTCACATGGAGCGAAGAGAGTAGGTAGCCTAGCGTCCTAGCACACGTGAAATATTTGCTAGGGGAGTTCTCGCCTTCGCTGCGCGCTAGTTGCAAGATTAATTCCCTCATTTTCACATCATTCTCCTCGTCAGTGCTTTGCTAAACGGTGATCAATGCATCACGGAACGTACTTACTGCCTCGTTTATGGACTGACCTTCATTATCCAGAACGTACATTTATAACACAAGGTCTCGCACTCTGGATTTTGTCCAACTTACGAGTCTCTCTCGGCGATCGTCAGACGAACTTTTTGTCGACAACTGCAATGACATTAATATCGTTGCGAAAGCAATAAGTAGTCGTACTGAAATATCGTACTACATAAGTGTACTTGAGAGGACAAGGTAATTACACAATTTCTTAAAAATGTACAGTCTAGACCACATATCTTACTGATATTAATAAAATACGAAACCTAGACTATGCTTTGATCAGAAAATAACAATACAAGATCATTTTTTCTTGGCTCAAATGCAAGGAAAAGATGATTATTCTTTACCACCAGATGGTACTAGTACGTTTTAGGGGCCTTTGTCATGAAAATGGGGCATCATCAAATACAAAATTATAAATATATTGACAAATATACGATTTGTTGTGTTCCCGACTGCTTAAGATGTAGCACAGGACACACCCAAAAAAAGGTAAAGGACGATACTAAAATGAAAACTTTCACGGCCGGAAATATCATGTCCATTATAATTATCCGGGCTGCTTTGCCGTGGTCGGTTGATGAATTCTGAGGTGATTCCCAACGTTTCGTCTCCGACTGCGGGAGACATCTTCAAGGGGGTCCGTAGCTTGATGGAAGGTCCAACACACACACTGGCTCGCTACTGACTGCCGCTAAATTCCGTGTCCGCGCGCCCCCGCGCCGCGGCGTGACGTCACGTGTTTTGAAGACGTCAGTGCAATTGGCCGCTGTCCGTCGCCGTCGATCGCCGTTGCCATCACCCAGTAGTGGACGAGTGGTACACATCTTCTTTAACACCGGCATCCATATACCGTTTAATTTGACGCCCTCCTCCTTTCGGTTGAAATTATTTGGGTGTTTAGCGATTTCGATTGCCTCCCTGTAGAGCCTTTCGTAGTATCCGCTCTTGGGCGCTAGTACTTGCGTCTCCTCGAAATGAATATTGTGGTTCCCTGGCTGGAAAGCATGCTCCGCAACAGCTGATCGTTCCGTTTCTCCTCTTCTACAATTTCCCTTGTGCTCTTCCAAACGTTTAGAAACAGTTCTTTTGGTGGTACCCACATAAACATCACCACAGCTGCATGGGATCCTATACACTCCAGATTTTTCCAATGGTTTGCGAGCGTCCTTGGCAGGGCTAAGGTATTCCTGTATCTTCCTGGTGGGCTTGTAAATTACGGTAATATTCCGCTTCGTCAAGATCCTCCCTATTCTTTCCGTTACATTTTTAACAAACGGCAGGAAAACCTTAGATTTTGCAGTAGCCTGTAAGTCAGTATGATTTCTGCGTGGCTGCCTCAACGCACGTTTTATTTCGGCGGACGAATATCCGTTCTTCGTTAGTGCATTGTGTAGAAGAGGAGAAACGGAACGATCAGCTGTTGCGGAGCATGCTTTCCAGCCAGGGAACCACAATATTCGTTTCGAGGAGACGCAAGTACTAGCGGCCACGAGCGGATACTACGAAAGGCTCTACAGGGAGGCAATCGAAATCGCTAAACACCCAAACTATTTCAACCGAAAGGAGGAGGGCGTCAAATTAAACGGTATATGGATGCCGGTGTTAAAGAAGATGTGTACCACTCGTCCACTACTGGGTGATGGCAACGGCGATCGACGGCGACGGACAGCGGCCAATTGCACTGACGTCTTCAAAACACGTGACGTCACGCCGCGGCGCGGGGGCGCGCGGACACGGAATTTAGCGGCAGTCAGTAGCGAGCCAGTGTGTGTGTTGGACCTTCCATCAAGCTACGGACCCCCTTGAAGATGTCTCCCGCAGTCGGAGACGAAACGTTGGGAATCACCTCAGAATTCATCAACCGACCACGGCAAAGCAGCCCGGATAATTATAATGGACAGGTAAAGGACGGCTAGAGTCTAGTGTCTCGTCGACGCCGATGTCATTAGGAACGCTGAATTATCATGAGATGGATAGGATCATGGGATAGTGTGTGGTGCTTTTGAAAAAAACTGTCGCAGCATTCACCAGATGCGATTTAGTGAAACTACGGGAAACGTACCCCTGGATTACCGAAGAAGAATTTAAACCCTTCTCCTCTCGAACACCAGTCGAGCGCCGTAGCAACTGTGCGAGATCGTTCCATAAGACTTTCTCAGTCGTGAAACTGTTACTGTCCATTGAGCGGGTTTGACACGGCGTCATCTGTGTGGCTGCAGTCTCGCTCTACATCTCTGCCGAATTGAAACGCGACATTCACCCGAAATCAGAAAGGAAGTAAACTACGGTTCTGTCCGCTAACATGAATAATGCGCGAGACAATAATGTGACAACAAAGCGGGTTTGCAATGTGGTGTGCTCTAGAAATTCGAAAAACATTTTCATCAGAAAATGTCAGACTACACTTGCTGACAAAAATAGGTGAAAGACCCACAAGGGGCCGAGCGGTTAAAGGCGCTACAGTCTGGAACCGCACGACCGCTACGGTCGCAGGTTCGAATCCTGCCTCGGGCGTGGATGTGTGTGATGTCCTTAGGTTAGTTAGGTTTAAGTAGTTCTAAGTTCTAGGGGACTTATGACCACAGCAGTTGAGTCCCATAGTGCTCAGAGCCATTTGAACCATTTTGAACCCACAAGGGGAGGAGGAAACGAAATAAAACCTCAGGGGTAAGAGTGTATTTGATGTTATTCCAGTGATTACAAAATCGAGACAAATTAAAAAGTAGTCGACAGTATGAGCCAGTTTATCGCTATGATGCACAGCCCCCGCTCGGATGTAAGCACTGCGAAGGGTGTAATGAAGCTGTTGTATCCTATCCTGGAGCAAACTGGGCCATAACTGTTGTAACTGGTCCTTGATATCCTTGGTACTGTCTCGTGGACAGAGTTGACGTACGAGCTCGAAGTACCTCAACATCATGTACACAGTTCATAGATGATGATGATGACGATTTTAGTCTGTGGGCCCTCAACGACGCCGTTATGCAGCGCCCGTGCAAATTCCCAATCTTTTCACTGTCCAGTCTCGCCATTTTCGTGAATGATGGTGAAATGATGAGGATAACATAAACACCCACTCCCCGGGAGCAGAAAATCCCCCACCCGGTCGGTAAACGAACCCAGGACACCGTGATTCAGAGGCAACAGTTCATAGAGAGACGTGTCCTGCATGAACGAGGATTGTCCTTTTGAAACATGGCACTTTGGTGTTGTCGCATGAGAGGTGACACACGAGGATGCAGAATGTCTGTGACGTACCGTTGCGCCGTCAAGATTTGCCTCAGCTACCAGCCGTGACTTGCAGTTGTACCTGATGGCTCCCTGCCCATCACGCCAGGAGTAACTCCTTTCTACCTCTCATAAATATTGGAAAATGGGGCTTCTCGCTACGTCGCCGCCAAGTTTGCCGAAGATGGTCAACCAGGATAGTGCACAACTGCGATTCCCCGACGAACGCAGTGCGACGCCATTTATTAGCAGCCCATGCTTACCGGTCCCGACATCACTCAAAACTCAGCCGTTCGTATCTTGGCGCCAACGGCAGCCTATGCACGGGACGACAGATCCCTAATCCAGGTGCTGCCAGTTTCCGACCAACGGTGCGCGATGACACAGAGACCTTTACTTGTTCTCGGGTGGCAGGCAGAGATGTGAAGGGGTTACGACGTGCCTGGTGCACAGTATTGTGATTCTCCCTTGTGGTGGTCACACACTGACTGGAACCTTGATGACGGATATGCTTTCGTCACATCCATCGGGCCACCGTCACATTCGAATGCCCCACGAATCTGGATATTGTACGGTACGACCTGTCGACCAAATGGTGACCCTCAATGAAGCCCCTTTCCAATACTATCAGATGATGATAAGACTTTCTCACGCGAGTTTGCGTCTCTTTCATTGTGATCACTCAACATATGACGCTGTTCACGGCCTTTAAATACCCTACAACGTGTGGCGACAAATAATAGTCATGCACGCCGGCCGCTGGTGGCCGAGCGGTTCTGGCGCTACAGTCTGGAAACGCGCGACCGCTACGGTCGCAGGTTCGAATCCTGCCTCGGGCATGGATGTGTGTGTTGTCCTTAGGTTAGTTAGGTTTAAGTAGTTCTAAGTTCTAGGGGACTTATGACCTCAGCAGTTGAGTCCCACAGTGCTCAGAGCCATTTGAACCAATAGTAATGCACTCTGCTGGGCGTTCTACGTGTCACAGAATACTGCAACTCTAATAATTAAGATACCCGCCGATAATGAGTGAGTGCATTACATTGACATCCGACCATATACTGTATGTTGAGTGCTTCACTTTTTTCCTTGGGCAGTGTAGGAGTATATTAAAGCGTCTCACGTCTTCATTGTGCTGATATTTTAGGAGTAGTATCGGTCGGATTTTCCAGCAATTTGTACGTGGTATCAGCAGCTGCTGCATCAACAACTTATCAGTACTGGTACTCGTACGAGGTGTGTGAGAAAAGTGATGAGACCGACAACACTGCAATCCTTCTGGCTACGCTGTACTGTTTCACTTGCATAGACCGGCTTGTCCATCCCTTCCAGATGGTCAGTCCGAGTTTCAGCTCCGTACAGCCATATACAATATGTACAACAACCAAGAGGGAATAATAAGAGTGGACGATCAAGAGCGAAGTGCTCGTATTAAAAAGGGTGTAAGACAAGGCTGTAGCCTTTCGCCCCTACTCTTCAATCTGTACATCGAGGAAGCAATGATGGAAATAAAAGAAAGGTTCAGGAGTGGAATTAAAATACAAGGTGAAAGGATATCAATGATACGATTCGCTGATGACATTGCTATCCTGAGTGAAAGTGAAGAAGAATTAAATGATCTGCTGAACGGAATGAACAGTCTAATGAGTACACTGTATGGTTTGAGAGTAAATCGGAGAAAGACGAAGGTAATGAAAAGTAGTAGAAATGAGAACAGCGAGAAACTTAACATCAGGATTGATGGTCACGAAGTCAATGAAGTTAAGGAATTCTGCTACCTAGGCAGTAAAATAACCAATGACGGACGGAGCAAGGAGGACACCAAAAGCATACTCGCTATGGCAAAAAAGGCATTTCTGGCCAAGAGAAGTCTGCTAATATCAAATACTGGCCTTAATTTGAGGAAGAAATTTCTGAGGATGTACGTCTGGAGTACAGCATTGTATGGTAGTGAAACGTGGACTGTGGGAAAACCGGAACAGAAGAGAATCGAAGCATTTGAGATGTGGTGCTATAGACGAATGTTGAAAATTAGGTGGACTGATAAGGTAAGGAATGAGGAGGTTCTACGAAGAATCGGAGAGGAAAGGAATATGTGGAAAACACTGATAAGGAGAAGGGACGGGATGATAGGACATCTGCTAAGACATGAGGGAATGACTTCCATGGTACTAGAGGGAGCTGTAGAGGGCAAAAACTGTAGAGGAAGACAGAGATTGGAATACGTCAAGCAAATAATTGAGGGCATAGGTTGCAAGTGCTACTCTGAGATGAAGAGGTTAGCACAGGAAAGGAATTCGTGGCGGGCCGCATCAAACCAGTCAGTAGACTGATGAAAAAAAGAAACTAGCCATCACACGATTTTTGAGAGCGCCATCAGTGAAACCTTGTTTTTTTCTGTGTGTTACGAAAACGGAACAGCGGAATGTAGAACAAAGTTATACCCTCAAATTTTGTGTTAATCTTGGGGAAAACGCCCGAGTGTGATCTTTGAAAAGTTGAAACAGGCCTGTGGAGGAATAGTGTTGATCATGAGCACAAGTATTTCGCTGGCAAAAATCATTTTTGGAAGGCTGAAAACACGTCGGAAATGAACATCGCTCGGGGGACCTTCGACTTCAAAAACCGCCGAAAAAGTCGAACGTGTGCCTGCTTTTGTGAGATTGTTCCTACAGGACAAGCTGTCAACCAAGTGTTTTACAAAGATGGCCCCAAAACGCTCAGGATATCGAGTTAGAGTGGACATTGGAGGCAAGTGGACGCTGCATGGTGACAACGTTCCATGTCACATGGCGACTTCCATTACGGAATTTTTGACCTCAAAGTCACTCCCGTTCTGCAGTCGTCCCCCCATCTTTATCCCCTGGTCTGAGACCTTGCCACTTTTTTTTCCGAAATCGAAAAATGTCTTAAAATCGCGTCATCTTGGGTCTGGAGAACATTCAAAAGAATGTGACTAACGTGTCAAGGGACCGCCAGTTGAAGCCTTTCACAGCTGCTAACAATGCTGGGACCAACGATTCCGCCGGTGTATAGCTGCCGAAGAAAACTAATTTGAAGGAACAACACTGTTGTTTGAAAAAAATAGAAAACTTTGGTAGATGAAAAATCAGTCTCATTACTTTTGGTAGATAAGGAATCAATCTTATTACTTCACTCACACACCTCGTATGCTGTTAAGTCACGATATACTTTTCAAATGGTTGAAATGGCTCTGGGCACTATGGGACTTAACATCTGAGGTCATCAGTCCCCTAGAACTTAGAACTACTTAAACCTAACTAACCTAAGGACATCACACACATCCATGCTCGAGGCAGCATTCGAACCTGCGACAGTAGCGGTCGCGCGGTTCCAGGTTGAAGCGCTTAGAATCGCTCGGCCACACCTGCCGGCGATGTACTTTTCGTTTTATTCAGTTTGAACATAACCAATGGCAAGGCTTCTTGATATTGATAACAAATAGGATGTGATGTCTGCACGAACGTTCCAGTTGCGTTTTCCAGTTTTGGCGCTGCTGCTGCTCATAAAAAAATAAGAAGAAATTTGGGAGACCATAAATGAAGAACGGAACACAAGGAGGCTGACACTGAAGTATATTGTTAAAGCAATATTTTTCGGTCTGTTACTAGCACTGAGTATGGGAAGTGGGTGAGGGAAGGAATATTTCCTCACTCTAGGCTTCACCCCTCTTCAGAGGTGCGTATTGTACGCGGCATTCCGGATGAAATTAAAAGGGTAAAGGAAATTGAATAGCAGCAGTGCGGCCGGTGTAACGTAGTGAAAGAGTAGCATTAAATTTTGGGACGACGTTTTAAAAGCGGAGGGGGCGACGGCGTGGCGCCTCGCCGGCTGGCCCTAAACTCATTGCAGGCAGAGTGGCTGCGTGGGCGTCCATTATGTGGCGCGCTGCGTGGGCGGAACGCCGGTGGCCGCTGCGGTCCGCGGGGGTAGGCGCGCTCTTCACAGCGGTACAGGCAGCTACAGCTCAGCGTTCTGGCCAAAAGTATCCGGACACGGCTACGCACTGCAAAACTGACCACTAGATGTCACGAGCGGCGCGCCCACCAGTATAAAAGGAGGCAGCGAGTATTGTGTTGTCAGTAGGGAAGCAGTAACAGCAGTCGTTGAATGTCATTAGCTGTGATGTCCGCCCCCGGTAACTGAGTGGTCAGCGCGACAGACTGTCAATCATAAGGGGCCGGGTTCGATTCCCGGCTTGGTCGGAGATTTTCTCCGCTGAGAGACTGGCTATTGTGTTGTACTAATCATCATCTATTCATCCCCATCGACGCGCAAGTCGCCGAAGTGGCGTCAAATCGAAAGACTTGCATCAGGCGAGCGGTCTACCCGACGGGAGGCCCTCGTAACACGACATTATTATTATTAGCTGTGGTGGCTCCTTCGCGTTTCACCTTCACAATCACATAACTAGCAGTCGACTTGGGCAGATTTAGAACGGTTGAAACGTCCTTGACAGGTAACAAATCCATCAAGGATATTTCAACCGCCGGCCCGTGTGGCCGAGCGGTTCTAGGCGATTCATTCCGGAACCACGTGGCTGCTACGGTCGCAGGTTCGAATCTTGCCTCGGGGATGGATGGTGTGATGGCTTTAGGTTAGTTAGGTTTAAGTAGTTCTAAGTCTAGGGGACTGATAATCTCAGATGTTAACTCCCATAGTGGTTAGAGCCATTTGAACCATTTGATATTTCAACCGTTCTAAAGTTTCCTAAGTTGACTGTTGGTGATGTGATTGTGAAGTGGAAATGCGAAGGAACAACCAAAGCAAGGTACTGACGGAGAGGGGCCGTCGAACATGGTTGCAAGAAAATCGCGTCAGAGCGACAGAAAGAATCACTCGTGAGTTGCAGAGTGCTACAATGGCTTTAGGGAGTTAGAAAGATGGCGTACAATGACCGAGCAACTCCTCATTTAGTAGTCAGTGTTAAGTTACGCTCGATGTGGTGTAAAGAGCGAGGCTAATGGACAGTGGATGACTGGAAAGTGATGATTTCGAGTGATGAATCACGCTATGCTCTGTGGCAGTCCGATGGACGGTAGTGGCAACAGTGAAAAACGGCGGAGGGAAAGTTGCAGTACGGGTGTGTTTTTCACGGTTAGCTTGTGGTCTCCCTATTGCAGTTAAGAAAGTGCGGAAGCATATGAATACGTTTTACAACTTTGTGTTCTTCATACTGTAGAAGAACAGTTCGGAGACGATGATTGTTTCTATCAGCACGATAATGCACCCTGTCATAAAGTAGAATCTGTGAGGAATGGTTTGTGGACAACAACATTCTTCAAATGGACTGGCCTGCAGAAATTCTCTATGTGAACCGAATGGAACCCATTTGGGGTGAAGAACCCCGACTTCGCTCCAGATTCTATCGTTCAACTTCACTGCCTTGTATGATTACGGCTTCGAAAGTCCAGTGGGCTACCACGCTCCACAGACATTCACACATCTCACTGAAAGCTGTCGTAGATTCATCTTCTATGAGAAACGGGACGACGGATGGTCACTATCTCAGGAATGACGCTACCGCCTTCAGCCGTGAGTTTTTCAACTTCCTTTACTAAATGTGGCTGTTTTCGGTGCTGCATTTAGTTTTGATTCAGTTATTGTCAATTGAGGGCTCGATGAGTGTAGACCGAAACCGGTCGCATTGCATAAACGAGTTTTAAAAACACACGGCTGATGGTAGTACCATCACTCCTCACCTCGTTAAAAGTGCCCCCAGTAGAGCTCAAAGGTGGACTTACCCCATAACAAGTGTCCGGATATGTCCGTGTGCATCCAATTCTCGAACACAAAAAATGGTTCAAATGGCTCTGAGCACTATGGGACTTAACATCCATGGTCATCAGTCCCCTAGAACTTAGAGCTACTTAACCTAACTAACCTAAGGACATCACACACATCTATGCCCGAGGCAGGATTCGAACCTGCGACCGTAGCAGTCGCGCGGTTCCGGACTGCGCGCCTAGAACCGCTAGACCACCGCGGCCGGCTCTCGTACACAAACTGTTAAACTTCTCTGTATCTAAATATCTACCAGGAACTAACGTCATAGAGTGTGGCAAAGGGTTCTTCCCCCTTTCCTATTCCACTGGCGAACAGCGTGCGGGAAAAAAAAATTGTTGGTAAGTCTCCAAGCGAGCTTGAGTCTCTCATGCTAGAATCGCTGTCTTTCCGCGAAATACAAGGAGGAGAAAGCAATATGAACACTGAATTTTGTAAGCAAGTTCGCACACAGAATTTTAATAGCAGACCAAACTGTGATTTACAACGCCTCTCTTGGTAGGCCTGTATACTTAGTTGGCTTAGTGACATTTTCACGCTTGTTTGACGAACCTTTGACGAAACTTGCTGCCCTTCTTTAGATCTTCCCTATTTCCTCTATCAGTTCTTCTTGAAGATTCTTCCGATGAATGACATTCTGGCGTTTGCCGTTCCTGCCTTTTATTTTATGTGATCGAGCCACTTTAAATAGTTGCGTACGGATACTCGCAGATATTTAATGATTGTATTGCATTGCTTGTTCAGCGATCGCGTAATCATACAGTATGTGTATTTCCCCCAATGTATGCCAAATATGCTACATTCGTTTAAATGTCACGGTCAACTGACAGTCCCTCTACAAACAACGGTCTGCAGATCTTCCTGTATTTCGTTACAGTCTTCTTTCATTGTGTAACATCAGCGAACAGCCTCGTAGAGTCTCCGTCGTTATCCACTAGGTGATTTATACCAATGGTTCCACAACACTCCCTTCGGTGAACAACCGAAGTATCTTTTCAGCTATAGATATCTCTCCGTTAAGAATTACGTGCTGTGTTGTACTTCCTAGGAGCTCTTCAATCCGACAAGTCTCATATTCCATATGTTCGCATTTTCTTCCTTAGGCGGCAGTGTGGTAATGTATCGAACACCATCCGGAAGTCAAGAAAAACGCAATGAATATGGACATCGCTATCTACTGCATTGTGGCTGCCCTGTACGAACAGAGACCTGGAGTTCATTACAAGGGGTGTTTCAAAAGGTACGTTACAGTTTCAGTGTCGTATAACTCGACTTTTGCTTAGTTTAGGAAAAAAAAAAGATGTTCCTCCGATGCACCAACTCAAAAAGCTTTTTATGTAAGATAATGAATATAATATATTGCCTTCCCAGTTGACAAGAGCGATATAACTGAAAAAAAAGTTTTTTTCTTTTTGTCCCAGGATATCAAGGGCACCATAAATGAATCTAAGAACGGAGCTTGCGCAGGAGAAAGCACAGTGTGTGGCTTGGTTTACTGAAACGAAGTCAGACATCCAAGTTCAGAGAAATTTCAGGATTTCAGGACGCGATACTGGAAACCACCATACTCTCAGTCACCTATAAGAAAGTGGTACACGAACTTCGTGGGAACAGGGAGTGTGGATTTGAAGCACCATGTACGCAGGTCAAGGAGAAGTGGCGAAGACAGGGGGAGAATACGACAAGTTTCCACTGTTCACCACAAAAGACTGTTTGTAAGGCACTAAAAGAACTGCGAATCCCTCGAACGACAGTGCATCGCGTACCCCGAAACCATCTTCATCTGTTTCTCTGAACTTGGGTGTCTGACCTCGTTTCATTAAACCAAGCCACACACTGTGTTTTTCAGGCAAAATATTTTCTCATTATCTTAGATATAAAAACCTTTTTGAGCTGATGCATCAGACAAACTTTACTTTTTTCTCTAAGTTAATCACAAGTTTGAGTTATATGACACTGAAATTGTAACATACCTTTTTGGAACACCATTGACAGTATAACTGAGGCGCTAACGACAAGAAACGCCTAAAGCACACTGTCATTGATTTTGAGATTGTAGCATGATTGCATGCTCCCGACATCTGTTGATCTTATGGTGAAGCAGTTTTATCTATGTCTGTAGCCCCACACTGTATATATGAAGATTCACGAAAAGCTGTCTCACCACTTTCTCCGATATTCAGTTCCATAAGGGTCCAGAGCACAAAGCTCAATTTTGAGGTGTTGGAATAGGTCAAATTGCGTATGGAGTGAATTTAGTATCTCTTCTTTATGTTGTGATTGTGCTTTCACATTAATTACAAATCTTAAAACTGTCAAAAGACACTATTATCACTAGCCTACAAACGGAAATTTTGTGAATTAACCTTAACGATAAATGTAATCTTAAATACGAGGCTTATTCGGAAAGTAAGGTCCTCTGGTTGCAAAATGGAAACCACTGTGAAAATCAAAAATGCTTCATTTGCAACAGTTAGCTACCCCTTCCAGCTACTTCTCTACATAGTTGCCACTCCTATTTCGACATTTGTCATAGCGTTGTACCAATTTTCCAATACCCTCGTCATAGAAGGAAACCACTTGTGTTTCCTGTCAATTCTCTGCGCTGGTCTACAGCTCGTTGTGTGTGCCAGAACGTTGTCTTCATAGCTAGCGGTTCATGTGAGCAGAGGTGAAACTCATGGAGAGTCAATTACGGGCTCTATTGTGGGTGAGCAAACACTTCCGATCGAAAACTCTGCAGGAGCATCTTCATTGCCCCTTCGGAGTGCCGCCGAGAATTGTCATGCGGAAGGAAACGTACAACAGTTAAGTTGTGTGGGCTGCATGACATCAGGCGAAATCTCGCACCAGGCCCTCATACTTGGCGGGAGACACTATTGTTCTAAGCATCTTTACGTGCTCACTGTGCGCTCAGAACTGAAAAGAACGACGTGACGCGATGGACGGGCTTACTAAAGATATTGCCCAACACATATGTGCAAAGCTTCATGGAATTTTTCATTGGGTTTCCATTTCACACCCCATCGGACCTCGCTTTCCGAACAGCGCTCATATTAACTTATATTTCATAGCATAAAAGTTCTAAGCAAAGAAGGGAAAGCAGAAGGGGGAAGGAGTATATACAGCGTCTATGCAAGGGTGATGTTCAAGAGGACAATATAGTGGAAATGGAAGAGAATGTAGATGGAGATGAAATAGGAGATATGATACTGCGTGAAGAGTTTGGCAGAGCACTGAAAGGTCTAAGTCGAAACAAGGCCCCAGGAGTAGACAACATTCCATTAGAACTACTGACAGTCTTGGGAGAGCCAGGCCTAACAAAACTCTATGATCTATTGAGCAAGATGTATGAGACAGGCGAAATACCCTCACACTTCAAGACGACTATAATAATTCGAATCACAAAGAAAACAGGTGTTGACAGATGTGAAAATTATATAACTACTAGTTTCATAAGTCACAGCTGCAAAATACTAACGCGAATTCTTTACAGACGAATGGAAAAACTGGTAGAAGCCGACCTCAGGGAAGATCAGTTTGGATTCCGTAGAAATGTTGGAACACGTGAGGCAATACCGACCCGACGACTTACCTTAGAATATAGATTAAGGACAGGCAAACCTACGTTTCTAGCATTTGTAGACTTAGAGAAAGTTTTTGATAATGTTGATTGGAACAATCTCTTTCAAATTCTAAAGGTGGCAGGGTAAAATACAGGGAGCGAAAGGCTATTTACAATTTGTACAGAAACCAGATGGCAGTTATAAGCGTCGAGGGACATGAAAGGGAAGCAGTGGTTGGGAAGAGAGTGAGACAGGGTTGTAGCCCGTCCCCGATGCTATTCAATCTGTATATTGAGCAAGCAGTGAAGGAAACAAAAGAAAAGTTCGGAGTAGGTATTAAAATCCATGGAGAAGAAATAAAAACTTTGAGGTTCGCCGACGACATTGTAATTCTGTCAGAGACAGCAAAGGACTTGGAAGAGCAGTTGAACGGAATGGACAGTGTCTTGAAAGGACGGTATATGATGAAAGTCAACAAAAGCAAAACGAAGATAATGGGATGTAGTCGAATTAACTCGGGTGATGCTGAGGGAATTAGATTAGGAAATGAGACGCTTTAAGTAGTAAAGGAGTTTTGCTATTTGGGGAGCAAAATAACTGATGATGGTCGAAGTAGAGAGGATATAAAATGTAGAGTGCCAATGGCAAGGAAAGCGTTTCTGAAGAAGAGAAATTTGTTAACATCGACTATAGATTTAAGTGTCAGGAAATCGTTTCTGAAAGCATTTGTATGGAGTGTAGCCATGTATGGAAGTGAAACGTGGACAATAAATAGTTTGGATAAGAAGAGAATAGAAGCTTTCGAAATGTGGTGCTACAGAAGAATGCTGAAGATTAGATGGATAGATCACATAACTAATGAGGGGGTATTGGATAGAATTGGAGATAAGAGAAATTTTTGGCACAACTTGAGGAGAAGAAGGGATCGGTTGGTAGGACGTGTTCTGAGGCATCAAGAGATCACCAATTTAGTATTGGAGGGCAGCATGGAGGGTAAAAATCGTAGAGGGAGGCCAAGAGATGAATACACTAAACAGATTCAGAAGGATGTAGGTTGCAGTAGGTACTGGGAGATGAAGAAGCTTGCGCAGAATAGAGTAGCATGGAGAGCTGCATCAAACCAGTCTCTGGACTGAAGGCCACAACAACAACAATAACAGCATTAAATGGGTACACTATGTTTTTGTAGGAAGTTGAGACCTGGTTAAAAACAATTCAGACTTTTGTGACTCGTGATTTGTCTATAAATTTGATTTCACAAACATCTATTTTTCTCAGAAGTTTGTTTCTGTGCCGCATTTGTTAGCGTACCCTAAAGTCGGGACATTTGGCGTCTCGCAAGATATTTACGCTGGATGGGTCATGCCACACCCCAAAATCGGAAGGTCCCACGAAAATCGGGTCACCTGGAAACGATAGTTCCGCAGCAAATGTTTATTTCCTGAGAGATAGCTATCATGGTCAATTTCGGTGGCCAGTCGCGCTGGTGCGTCGCAGAAGGATCCTCCGGCACGGCGCGTGGTGGGGGCCGATCTCCCGCAGTGGCGCGTCCGGACTCCCACGGGTGTGCGGCGACCTTGCGCTGGCGAGATGGAGTGCGGGCAGAGTTATGGGCGCCGCGTGTGATCGGCCACGCCGCTATTTCGGCGCCGCGGCCGGCAGAAATAGCAGCGCCGAGCGACGCCCCAGCCTCCAGGACCAAAGACCGGTCGCTGGACAGCGAGCATCGCGCTGCACAGCGCAGACCGCCGCCACGTGCGCCAAACGACCCCCCCCCCCCCCCAAAGTCTTCCTGTCGCGGCGTCCCGGCCCACAGCTTCCCCCGCGGGGAACGAATGGAACCGTACACAAATGAAAACACGTCTGGCCAGTTGCAAGCTTCCAGATCACTCTTCTCGTCCTTCAATTCTCACGGCCGCGGTACATAAAAACATTTAATCTAGTTAATACTAGTTGAGAAACCCGGCGGTTTCCCGTGTATTTATTTATAGCTGTGCTCGACGCTTCGAACGCGTGGAATTTATTTTTGTCTTGTAAAGCGTCTTTGTATACAACGTTTGAAGTAGTACGTGTGCTGCCGTAAGGTGTCGCGCACTGGTCGGCAAAGAGGTTGCAAGAAGATCGATAATACGCGCTGAATCAAGCGCGCCTATCACGAGAGAGGCCAAAACAGACTCGCAAACAACGAGCCTCCAACGCCCTGTCGATCGCCAATATTTAGATCGCCGCCGCAAATAGGAGGGTCCGGTCTGTCATAGTCCCAGTAAGTCACAGACAGTCAGCCCAGTCAGTCAGAGAGAATCAGTCGCAGACAGCTTAGTTACTAGCTCAGTTACTATTCTAGTAGGCGTCTGTCAGTTTACGTTACTGGCTATGAGAGTGTAGCGGGACTTTTACTTCGCCAACAGCGAGGCTAAGTGGACTACTACGGAAAAGTTTGTACCACAGCACATGGATTAGCTAAAAGTAAAGAACCCAGTTAATACATGTGTGCAGTTCGTGTTTTGGAAAGGAGATACTGGCCACCAAACAACATCCTCTCCCTGGCTTCCCCTGGTACAAGACTACAGTGACAAAGACGACACAAAAGTATGATGTGGGACAGAACGAAGAGCTTGTTTCCTTCATTGACACAGGAGACAGCCAAGAAGAGCTGGCCCTACGAAAAGCAGCTGAAACTAAGGTCCACGACCACAACACGCAGCGCCTGACCTTGGGCTTTGTTGACGGTCATGGCATAACATAAGCTCACAGGGGACTATACATGTTTGAAGCGAAAATTGACAATTTGTAGTAAGTTCCTACGGGACCAAACTGCTGAGGTCATCGGTCCCTAGGCTTACACACATCTTAATCTAACTTAAACTAACTTACGATCAGGACAACACACACACAAATGCCAGAGGGAGGACTCGAACCTCCGACGCGGGGAGCAGCGCGAACCGTGGCACGGTTCCTAAGACCACGCGGCTACCGAGCGCTGCTCTTAAAGCGAATAGGTAAGCTGTTAGGGATAAGTGGGATTCTCGTCTGCTCCACTTCCCGTCAAAATTTCCGCTTCTATGGTGTTACGTTGCAGAGGAGAAACTTTAATGTCCTGTGAATGAAGGGTTCTGAGGATTAAAATAATGCATGACACTTTCGATGGGTCACTTCGTGTCTCGCTTTCGCAAGATGTTTCCACAGACCGAGTTGAAGCCTGATGTTCTCGAGCCGCAGCAAGTACCGTCTCACGATCTTCATTGGATTCTGTCTTGTGCCCGTTTTGATGTATTCACTAAGATTCGCCCGTTTTCTAGGCATTTTTATTCGCAAACAAAACGAAATGAAAAACTGATGAGTAGACACCCAAACCACAAAGAAAACTTAATAAATTGGTTTATTCTAGCAAAGAATATGCATAAAATGTATAGAAAGGAGCAAAGGAATGTCGTTAAGTTTTTCACACAAATCGAAATAAGTAAATCTGTATATCCTAGCCAAGTAAATTCAATGTTACTTTGTATCCGTACAGATAAGATTGCGTCCTTTAATTCTGATATTGAAGTAAACGTCCGAAAATACTTCTCAGGTAAAAATAAAATCTGGTTCTTTGGTGTACTACGAATATCAGTGCTCTCTGTTGGATTTTTGGTGTACAACGCCATGATCATGAAATATCCGAACTACTAGGCTGACCAGACAATTTTAGCCGGCCGTAGTGGCCAAGCGGTTAAAGGCGCTACAGTCTGGAACCGCGCGGCCGCTACTGTCGCAGGTTCGAATCCTGCCTTGGGCATGGATGTGTGTGATGTCCTTAGGTTAGTTAGGTTTAAGTAGTTCTAAGTTCTAGGGGACTGATGACCTTAGAAGTTAAGTCCCGTAGTGCTCAGAGCCATTAGAACCATTTTTGAACCAGACAATTTTAGATAAAATTTTAAATTGTGGTACTGGTACCTTTTCTTTCCGTTACCCGATTTTTATGAAATAAAGCCTGTACATTGCCCCATGCTACACTCTAGTTATTGCCCCATGAAAATTCGTCTACTAGTTTTGGTGATTAGCGTGTTCAGACGGAGACGAGGGTTTTACAGTTTTATTGTTAGTATAGCTATAGGTAGATACAATACATATTCCAAGTCGGAAAGAATCCTTGTTGTCAGGTTAGAGTGAGGGTACCAGTTTCAATCGGTTACGGTTCTTACTGATAGAGACACACGTGTTAAGTCACAAACCTGCTGATTTATTAACATGTAACACTTAGTTAGGCAAACTTCCATATTCTAATATTTGACAAAAATACACCGTTAATATCGTGGTTTCTGCCATTTGATTTTTAACACACCTAATATACGTGATGAGTGTACGGGCGCGAAAGCAACCTGGCCAGCCACTTCTGTGTGAGACTTGAACAATACTATTTCCAGCCTCTTCCGCGCTGCAAATTGTTACGCAAGACTACAGCAAACATCACAGAGCGTTCACTACCATTCACTTGTAACAATTAGCAAGCGTTTACACTGAAGCGACACGAGAAAACGGTACAGGGTGCCAACATTAGGATCATTGAGTTATAGTTTTTTTCTTTTCTTTTTTAACGTGAAAACGTGTTTTCGATCATCAGTCGAACTTTGTCGTGTGAGAAAATACAGTCAGATTTGAATCGCTAATAACTACGAAACTAATAACGCTTAAACAACGGCTGAGCCCACAAAGGATAGGTCAGATCTGTAAGTATTTTAATCGCAGTGTTTTGTTCTGCATGTGACGTAATCGTACAAGTGTAGCCGCATTCGCATGACTGTTTGCATAAAATTATAAATTGTTGTAGCGTTGAAACGCGTTTAGCTAGGACATTGAGTCGAGTGTGAAGAGCTTACGGAGCACTAAAAATATTCGCTGGAATGTAAGTGAAATTCGGTATATAATTGAAAATTACAAAATAACGGGAGCTGTCGTCTCCTAATACTCTGAAATATGCTAGAAATGATAGAAAACACGAGTTGTAGCCATTAGAGTGTGTTTTTCTGAGATCGTTTGGCAGTGTCACAGGCCACAATCAACAAAGATGCTGACACAGATGGCGTCAGAAATGAGATTATAGAAAAATTTTATCCTGCCTTGGAATCGTACAGTTTTGGAGCTAATCATTGTACGAGACGGCGAAATTCACGATGGGAGCAAAAAACTCGTATTCTCTTAATCGTACCTGAACTGCTAAATTTTAAGGTACTACTACTCGTATTACCTTTCCACTCAAAGTGTGCCAACGAAGAACTTGTATTCAGTTTAGCTTATCATTCAGAATTCTTAATTATGGAAATAGACTCTACAGGGAATGGTGGTGACGGCTGGGCATGTAAAGTGGAAGGAGATGTACGATTCACACTGATGATCGAGCACAGATTCACTACGTCAAATAATACGCGCTTCCGCAGGAACGTTTCTACTTTTAAACTAATAAAAGTGTGCGCACTGCCACATTTCGCAGGATTACAAGTATCGTTCAAAGTAAACGTATGTGTCCAAATTGATAAGGGAAGATCCGCAATCGGGCTATCCGAACTGATTTTGTCGATACTCAAGTTAAATTAATCGAAATGACCACAAGTCTGATGAACACAGATTACATTGATCCCCTTGTAGCTCAAATATGTCAAGATACGTGTTCATCAACCAGAACAACGTGTTGTTGTTACTATATCTGCAACTTGTCCTACTTGGTAACCACTTTATAACATCGATAGCCCACAAAAATGAGCATACACAGACGAGCAGTTTGGATACTGTCAGAAAGAAATGTCGGGCTACATTAAAACATTTAAAAGTGTAACAATGGAAGTCACCTACGACGCAGTGTTACTTGGACCACGAATATAGCGACGAGATTGACTGAAGACAAACTCTTTAACTGTATTGTCAATGTTAGCCAGACTTGCGCATGTATTTCGTACTATGAGCATTATTGCAGAAGACAAATCTGATTGAAACAACGAAGGGAACAGTATACTATAAAAGAGCTGATTGTTACAGTGCCGCATGGAAGTTGAGGCACAACCCACGATGGTATGAAACTTGTCACCAGCAGTTCTGTAAGTGAAAACGACCCGATCTTGAGGAATTCGGATGCTAAGGCTGCGCAAATGCAATGATACTAGTATACTGGAAACGTTAAGGGAAGCCCTACAGTGCTGATCGATCCCACATATGAACTTAAGAAGTGCGCTGTTTGGGTCGATGGCCGCTTGCGTGAGTAATCGTGTTTACTTTCACCGTGTTTGTACACGACAATCAAACTTCCAGGAGCTCAGTAGGTAGGTTCTTGACCTAACCGTATCTCTTCACTTTCAGGAGAACGGGGAATGCAAATAATGTCTCAATGGTCTATGAGTTAATGTCATTAGATGTAACAACGACATGGCAGCTTTCAATTTCGGTAGGATTGTAATCTAGGTCTGACTTATGACGCCAACTGAACACTTGCTTCAATACGTAAGATGTGACGTAAACACGAGATAGCTCTTTATCTGTCAGATTAGAAGTAGTACCTTATTTCCTTACAGTGCATTTTCGATAGCGTGACCTTAGAAAAACTTTGAGATGTCCACCATCATTTCTTTGCAGAGGATTATTCACATCTGCCATTGCACTGAAAACGAAAATATTTTACACATACTACTTAATGAGATTTGCTCAACTTAGTAATCAAATGGTATACATCCTCAAATTAAAGTAGATTCACACTGTACTCTTTATGCGTACCGTATACACAGTAAATAAGCCGAAGAACAAAAGTTGTCAGCACAGTTACTGAATGTAAATCTGAAACACGGATTTTGTTTGTTTTTCAGGTAATATGGACCAGTTTATGGTGAAAGGGTACAGTACCGCCCGACATTGAAAATAGGTACAACATACTTCATTATTTTTGTCAGAACAACACATTTTTTTGGAAAAATAACTCAGTTTCAATTAATACAGCGAAGCCGGATACCAGTGTGGGAAAGAATGACAATTTATTTATTTAATTGACCACATGTGCACTCCCACAAAATAAATCCCTACATCCAGTTTGGTGAGATCTGTGAAATGAATGAATGTATGGTCGTCTGCTAACCGCAGATAGTGAATGTGAATATATGATCATCGTTGCGACGATCCTTTGGCCACCTTTAGTGGGACCAAAGAGATGAAATTTACCTGAGCTTTGAGCGCCTGAAATGTGGCTGACCAATACGGTAGCAAGGTCCTCCCCCACTTGGGCAGAGGTGCGAGAGGACCTGAAGAGCGGCCATGTTTCAGCACTCTGCCGCTGGACCTTGTGCTGTTAAGACCTGTTTTAGGTGTGCTCCGTAAAGACAAAAGAGTGGAGACATGGTATGCATGTGGAATACTGAAGAGTAGTTTGAAATAATAATTTCTCTATTTCAGGAACTTCTGTGGGGAGAATTAAATGTCAGGCAGGTAATATTAATGGGATCGTAGTAATCTTCGGAAGTGACCAACGGTCACAATGAAACCACGTGTAGCAATAAGCTGAAATACTTCCGTATGCTTAAGTTAAGCTGAATTACTAGCATGTGTACTATAAGTTGAAATACACTCCTGGAAATGGAAAAAAGAACACATTGACACCGGTGTGTCAGACCCACCATACTTGCTCTGGACACTGCGAGAGGGCTGTACAAGCAATGATCACACGCACGGCACAGCGGACACACCAGGAACCGCGGTGTTGGCCGTCGAATGGCGCTAGCTGCGCAGCATTTGTGCACCGCCGCCATCAGTGTCAGCCAGTTTGCCGTGGCATACGGAGCTCCATCGCAGTCTTTAACACTGGTAGCATGCCGCGACAGCGTGGACGTGAACCGTATGTGCAGTTGACGGACTTTGAGCGAGGGCGTATAGTGGGTATGCGGGAGGCCGGGTGGACGTACCGCCGAATTGCTCAACACGTGGGGCGTGAGGTCTCCACAGTACATCGATGTTGTCGCCAGTGGTCGGCGGAAGGTGCACGTGCCCGTCGACCTGGGACCTGACCGCAGCGACGCACGGATGCACGCCAAGACCGTAGGATCCTACGCAGTGCCGTAGGGGACCGCACCGCCACTTCCCAGCAAATTAGGGACACTGTTGCTCCTGGGGTATCGGCGAGGACCATTCGCAACCGTCTCCATGAAGCTGGGCTACGGTCCCGCACACCGTTAGGCCGTCTTCCGCTCACCCCCCAACATCGTGCAGCCCGCCTCCAGTGGTGTCGCGACAGGCGTGAATGGAGGGACGAATGGAGACGTGTCGTCTTCAGCGATGAGAGTCGCTTCTGCCTTGGTGCCAATGATGGTCGTATGCGTGTTTGGCGCCGTGCAGGTGAGCGCCACAATCAGGACTGCATACGACCGAGGCACACAGGGCCAACACCCGGGATCATGGTGTGGGGAGCGATCTCCTACACTGGCCGTACACCACTGGTGATCGTCGAGGGGATACTGAATAGTGCACGGTACATCCAAACCGTCATCGAACCCATCGTTCTACCATTCCTAGACCGGCAAGGGAACTTGCTGTTCCAACAGGACAATGCACGTCCGCATGTATCCCGTGCCACCCAACGTGCTCTAGAAGGTGTAAGTCAACTACCCTGGCCAGCAAGATCTCCGGATCTGTCCCCCATTGAGCATGTTTGGGACTGGATGAAGCGTCGTCTCACGCGGTCTGCACGTCCAGCACGAACGCTGGTCCAACTGAGGCGCCAGGTGGAAATGGCATGGCAAGCCGTTCCACAGGACTACATCCAGCATCTCTACGATCGTCTCCATGGGAGAATAGCAGCCTGCATTGCTGCGAAAGGTGGATATACGCTGTACTAGTGCCGACATTGTGCATGCTCTGTTGCCTGTGTCTATGTGCCTGTGGTTCTGTCAGTGTGATCATGTGATGTATCTGACCCCAGGAATGTGTCAATAAAGTTTCCCCTTCCTGGGACAATGAATTCACGGTGTTCTTATTTCAATTTCCAGGAGTGTATTTAAGAAATAGCGTGTGCAGGACTTGAAATTAGAGGCGAGTACTTCCACGTGGTGAGTACTGTGTGGGTTTCAATCTGTGTATGAGACAAAGGATAAAGAGAAGTACTCGTCCATGGTATCAGTTGAGGACTCGTGTGTGTAATGAATATGTTCTTAATATTACTTTGCGTGATATGTTTCCGTGTGACGCTGGATTCAAACTATAATACTCTGAGAGAGAAGCAAGGTGAGTCAGCCGTCTATTCAGCAACGCCACTTGGCTTGCATTGCACAGGAAGACGTGCATATATTTCCAGAGTTCATAGTAAGAAAGTAGAATTACGAAGTGGGGCAGTGTCGTGTGAAACTGGGATAAATATTAATTGAAGTGGGAAAGCTGAAAGTGATAATGTTGTGACTATTCCCTGTGTTGCATTTCATGTTGTAGTGTGGTGTATGTCATGTAATTTGAGTGTGTGTGGTTTGCATGGGAGAATAGCAAGGTAGTTTCAGAGGTAGTGGGTTATGCGTGTTCCTTTTGTACCGCTCGGTCTGGAGGAAAGTTTCGTGATGATGGTTGTGAGAGTCGAAGTGTGAGATATAGCAAAAGATCCACCAACCTATCCAGAAAGTGCACTGTAGCGTTAAATAATTACGAGACCATAAGGTAGAGAATCACCAATGTAAAGCCATGCCCACTGGGCGGAATTTCTCATGTGTTATTGTTGTAGGTTATAGAATTTGTGTGTTTAGGTTAGAGAATTTATCGGAATAAATAAGATAGTGAAAAGAAAAAGATTGGTGGCCTTTTCCTTCGAATTGTATGTTGTCATGATATCCAGAATTTATAATGTGTGCGCCACTAATATTCAGTGCGATGGCCATGTGTTGATAAAAGCCGTTAAATAAAAAAAAAGAAAATGTGGTATTGCCAGTGCGTAGTGAACAGTCAGAGTAGTGTAAATTACTAAAAGTCAGATGTGCGTTTCCGTTGCGTAATATTCATACAGAAGAATAATTTGTAACTTAATTTTGAGTACTAGAGTTCATGTTACTCGATAAATAAGAATGAATCCACTCGCTTGGCAGACCACTCATCTTGCAGGCCTGACTGCTTGATCCCACAGTATGAGCTAGGCATGTGGGTGCCTCTCAATAGCTAGAGACAAATTAAACCCTAGTCGTTTTTTTGTTCTACGTTCACACTATATAGTGTCTCTGCTACACTAGGCTATTGGCGAAAAATAATGCATCACATTGAACTTCAGTTGAGTCCCTCACTTAGTACTAAGCATTTCGACTTAACGTTGCGCCGGTAATAGCGTAAACTAGGGGAGCTATAGAGGGTGGTGCAGCGGTTAGCACACTGGACTCGCATTTGGGAGGACGACGGCTCAAATCCCCGTCCGGACACCCAGATTTACGTATTCAAGGATTCCCCTAAATCGAAATAGCAAATGCCGGGATGGTTTCTTCATCAAACGCACAGCCGATTCCCTTCCCCATCTAGGCCTAATCCCAGCCTGTATTTCGTCTCTAATGACAAAGTCGTTGACGGGACTTTAAATTTTAATTTTGCTTCGTTTTTCATACAGGTTTTATTTTTTAAATGTGTCACATATTCCTACAGGAATAATCATATGTGTGAAAAACAATACCTGTCGAGGTATGGGTCGTTTTAGTTGTGACGAGAATGTGTAGTATTTAGCGATGTAGCAGGATTCACAAGCGATGGCATAGAAAATATACTAAAATGCACACGAGTGGGCAGATTCCAACTCTCGAGCAATCGCGGAGGTAAGACTGCAGAATTGCTTCAGTATCAATGCATGGGCAGGAGTTTTCGGTGACACACTCATAGGACCGTACAATTTACCAAACAGATTAACAGCTGCTGTGTGTCACCGATTTCTGTGTGATGAGTTGCCATTTGAGAATGTTATCCTTGAAGAAGGAGAACTACTGTGATTTATGCACCACACCATTTTCAATCGATCGTACGACGGTACCTCACTGCAAAGTTTCCTGGGCGATGGTTGGTCGAGGAGGCCCGGCAGCATGGCCTGGGTTCAGAGATCCTGAATCCGTTGAATTTCTGGTCATGACGACGTTGAAAGGCATTTGTGGGTGCTCAACCCGTCTAGAACGTGTATACGTTAGAGATGCGTGGAACAACGCACGTTGCGCAGTCCGATTGAAGCCAAGCGTGCTTGAAAGAATGCGTGATTCACTGCGAAGACGGGCAAAAAGATGGCGGTAACCACATGCGGCACTCTCTACTGTGTCTGCTTCTACGAGGCAGACAGATGGGAATGAGAAGCCAGATTGCCCCATGGGAATGAGAAACCAGATTGCGCCATATCTCAACAAATTTTGGTAACTGCATGTATTATTATGTGGACATACTATACTATCTCCAGCAGAAAAATGTGACACCCTCTATCATTAGGTAACGCGCCATCAGGACGAGAGATTGCTGTGAGACTCGATTAGCTTGTACGCAGCTGATCAGCATGGTTCCCAGAAGGCGTTTGACCCCGTTCTCCACAAGAGCCTACTAATGAAACTGCGTGCCTATGTAGTACCGCTACAGTTGGGTGACTGGATTCGTGAATTCCTGTCACAAAACTCCCAATACGTAGTAATCGGCGGAAAATCATCGAGTAAAATAGAAGCAGTATCTTGTGTTTCCGAAGGAAGTGTTACAGACCCTCTGTTGTTCTTAATCTATATAAGCATTTTAGGAGACAATGTGAACAGGCCTCTTAGATTGTTTGCAGATGATGCTGTCTTTACCGCCTAGTAAAGTAATCAGAAGATCAAAATCAGTTGCAAAACAATTGAGATGCGATATCTCTATGGTGCGAAAAGTGGCAACTGTTTCTGAATAAGGAAAGAGGTGAGGTGATCCACACGAGCACCAAGAGAAATCCGTTAAATTTCGATTACACGACAATCACACAAATTTAAAGGCTGTGAATTCAACTAAATACCTAGGAATTAGTAATAGGAACAACTAAAATTGGAAGGATCACATCGATAACGTTATCAGGACCATAAACTACAGACAGCATTTTGTTGGTAAAACAGAAAATGCAACAGGTCAATTAAAGGGGCCGCCACAGATCCATTAAAGAGACTTTCTACACTACGCTTCTTCGTCCTGTGCTAGGGTGCTACTGTACTGTGTGAGATCCTTATCGGATAGGATTGATGGAGAAAATCGAAAAAGTGCAAAGAAGGGCAGCTCCTTTTGTATTATCGTTAAATAGGGGGGTGAGTGTCACGAGTCTGATAACCGACTTGGGGTGGCAATTATTAAAATAAAGGCGTTTTTCGTTGCGGCGAGATATTTTCGCGAAATTTCAATCACCAACCTTCTCCTCTGAATGTGAAAATATTTTGCGATCGCCAACCTACAAAGGCAGAAATTATCACAGCAATAAAATAAATCAGTACTTGTACAGAATGGTTTAAGTGTTCATTTTTCCCACGCACCGTTGGAAAGTGGAACGCAGAGAAACAGTCTGAAAGTGGTTCGAAGAACCCTCTGCAAGACACTTAAATGCGAAATACAGATGTCACTTGACTACTCGGAGCAACTTACACTGCTGCGGAAACGATAATCAGTAAATTCGTCGACTTGATGTGCGCCTGCCTCACGAATCAACTGCATTTACGCGCTCCAGTTCATCCGGGATGGTGAAAGCAACGGTTTCCGTTGATGAGGACCTCACGCTCAGCGTGAAATAGGAAGGTATGTGATCTGGCCTAGATTTCGGGTGCCTTACTCTTTCTCTCTTTCCTAGAGTTTACCCGTTTCATTGGCTGCCAATTTTATTTTTACTTGAGTCAACCTAAAGTGGGTGAGTCAAGCGTCAGGTATTCCTGCGACTCACGTAAACTTTCTTCTCTGTGGTATGAACATTACCTTTTTGGGTTTTCTCAAACAGAGGTTGGGAACTAGCCAAGCATTTGCCTAACTGAGCGTGGAAACAAACTTCAAACCACACTTAGGCTTAGATCCGAGTCTGTCTATTCTTGTCCCGCAAGTTAGGGCGCTGTACTTTAAGCTATACGAGCATACAGGCATGTCAAAGGTCAAGTTTAGGGGAGGAAGGGGGGGGGGATGAATAGGGTGCTTTACAGTATAATAACAAACATTTAGTGAATACTAAAACAGAACTGAATTCCACGACACTTGAAATGGGACACAAGAGGCATATACAATAAAATTAAATTTGTAATAAAAACAGTGAACAGAGTAAGTAAGAATGGCATTATAGCTAATCAAGGAGTTAAGCAAGGTTGCAGTCTTCCTCCAATTTTGTTCAGATTATGTATAACAGATATGTTTAAAAATGGAATGAGGAAACGAAAAACACCGAAGGAATAAAACTGGAGAAGGGCCATTGCGTAAACACTTTTAAATTAAACTAAAGGGTCATATTGTAATTTAAAAAAATCTTTAAAAAAACAGAGGTAATGGCACCTGGAGGAAAACAACAATTTCGCTCAAAAATGGTGGTAAAAAAACAAAATCATAGAGCAAGTAGGTCATTTTAGCTACCTGGGCTGTGACATTTGTTTCGATTACAACTAAGATATATGAAGAATAAAGCAGCAAAAATTTTTAACAACTAAAGAAACAGAGCTAAAATTCTATAAAACGCTAGCTGTTCCAGCGCTACTTTACGGATCTGTGGCATGAATAGCAAACAAGCAGGACTAAATCGACAAGTGACGTCAGAAATGAAATTCCGCAGATCAGCTAAAGAATGTAAACTAGACGGTGGAATAAGGAACAAGATGTTGTAAATGAGCGTAAAATATTTGCAATAACAGAAAAAATCGGTACATGTTAGCAGAAACGGAAGTAACATGTAGACATAATGCAATAAGGCCTAGATCCTAAAAGGCCGGCCGGAGTGGCCGTGCGGTTCTAGGCGCTTCAGTTTGGGATCGCGTGACCGCTACGGTCGCAGTTTCGAATCCTGCCTCGGGCATGGATGTGTGTGATGTCCATAGGTTAGTTAGTTTTAAGTAGTTCTAGGTTCTAGGGGACTAATGACCTCACATGTTAAGTCCCATAGTGCTCAGAGCCATTTACATCCTAAAAAAGTTTTGCAATACATACGCGAAGGGATAAGCGGCGTAGATCGACCCAGGAAGCGATGGAGCTAATGACGTTGCAACTGGATCACTTTCGTCGAACAAAGCTAAATTTCGTGGTGTTATTGTCCTCGAAGGACAACAACTGGTGCATTTTTGTAAGTTGTTCGTAAATTGAAATATGTTACGCCTCATTAGCGACAGTACTTATTTTCCTGTACTTATCATCAGGCTGTGGACTTTCGAGGACGGTGAATCAGAATAGCACGTTAAAAACTGTAAAACCTAAGTAAGCTCTAGGTAGCTACTGACAAGGCGAAAGGGCTGTTTCATAGGAAACGTGGTAGACTAAGCTAATGAAAGCAGGTCGGATACGGAAGATTTGCTACAGGATGGTTAGCCTGTGTGTTTGGGTGTAAGAGTAGGACGCAAGTGGTATTACAACGCCGCCGCGGTGTGCGGTGAACGCACGCGGCTCTCCGCTCCCCCTATCCTGTTTAGCTACTCGACGTCGCTGAACGTGCAGGCTCTCACGTACGCAGCTACATCACACCCTTCCCCTTCCCGGGACAACGTGACACCATCCGCAGTCACATTTGTGACCACTTCCTATCTCAGAAGGAAAGAACCACTTACAAAACACCTGTTCGACGGGTTTTTAATTAATTATTGGACCATTACCAGGTTGGTTTTTAGAAGAGGTAGAGAAGATCCAATGAAGATCGGCACGTTTCATTACAGAAATACTCAATAAACTCCAGTGAGAAGCGCTGCAACACAGGTACTGAGCTTTAGGAAGAGGTTTGTTTACCGTTGAAATTCCAAGAGACAGTGTTTCAAGAAGACTGGTGCATATTACCTCCTCCGACGTTAATCCTTCGAAATGACTAGGAAGAATTTTCAACATTTATTCTTCCCACGCACCATTCGCCAATGCAACAGCGAAGGTCAAGAAAATAGTTGTAACCCAAGCACCCTCCGCGGTACACTATAAGGTGGGCTGTGCACTGTAGATGTAGAGAAACGATGAATAATTTTGTTGATTCTATCAAATGGAAATACATTGTTGTTGTTGTTGTTGTTGTGGTCTTCAGTCCTGAGACTGGTTTGATGCAGCTCTCCATGCTACTCTATCCTGTGCAAGCTTCTTCAACTCCCAGTACCTACTGCAACCTACATCCTTCTGAATCTGCTTAGTGTATTCATCTCTTGGTCTCCCTCTACGATTTTTACCCTCCACGCTGCCCTCCAATGCTAAATCTGTGATCCCTTGATGCCTCAGAACATTACCCTACCAACCGGTCCCTTCTTCTAGTCAAGTTGTGCCACAAACTCCTCCCCTATTCTATTCAATAACTCCTCATTAGTTACGTGATCTACCCATGATTCCAATCCCAAAGAAAGCAAGTGTTGACAAATGCGAAAATTACAGAACTATCTGTTTAATAAGTCACAGCTGCAAAATACTAACGCGAATTCTTTACAGACGAATGGAAAAACTGGTAGAAGTCGACCTCGGGGAAGATCAGTTTGGATTCCGTAGAAATGTTGGAACACGTGAGGTAATACTGACCTTCCGCCTTATCTTAGAAGAAAGATTAAGTAAAGGCAAACCTACGTTTCTAGCATTTGTAGACTTAGAGAAAGCTTTTGACAATGTTGACTGGAATACTCTCTTTCAAATTCTGAACGTGGCAGGGGTAAAATACAGGGAGCGAAAGGCTATTTACAATTTGTACAGAAACCAGATGGCAGTTATAAGAGTCGAGGGGCATGAAAGGGAAGCAGTGGTTGGGAAGGGAGTGAGACAGGGTTGTAGCGTATCCCCGATGTTATTCAATCTGTATATTGAGCAAGCAGTAAAGGAAACAAAAGAAAAATTTGGAGTACATATTAAAATCCATGGAGAAGAAATAAAAACTTTGAGGTTCGCCGATGACATTGTAATTCTGTCAGAGACAGCAAAGGACTTGGAAGAGCAGTTGAACGGAATGGACAGTGTCTTGAAAGGAGGATATAAGATGAACATCAACAAAAGCAAAAAGAGGATCATGGAATGTAGTCGAATTAAGTCGGGTGATGCTGAGGGAATTAGATTAGGGAATGAGACACTTAAAGTAGTAAAGGAGTTTTGCTATTTGGGGAGCAAAATAACTGATGATGGTCGAAGTAGAGAGGATATAAAATGTAGACTGGCAATGGCAAGGAAAGCGTTTCTGAAGAAGATGAATTTGTTAACATCGAGTATAGATTTAAGTGTCAGGAAGTCGTTTCTGAAAGTATTTGTATGGAGTGTAGCCATGTATGGAAATGAAACATGGGCGATAAATAGTTTGGACAAAAAGAGAATAGAAGCTTTCGAAATGTGGTGCTACAGAAGAATGCTGAAGATTAGATGGGTAGATGGAAATACATACCATCTGTAATAAGTCAGTTGTTATTGCTACTCTATATGACTTCAGCTATATGACTGAGATGTTGAACTATACGTCCTTTTTTTGTGCGTCACGCTTTGTAACCGCTTTCAGCATCACGTCACATTGTCTGGGAGACACAATAGAAACTCACTCTTTTACGTTATTTTGGGAGCTTGAATTATTTCTTGAGAAATTATATAGATTGGCAGAACACTTAGAAGGTGCAACAGGTCTACCAAAGAGACTGTTACACTACGCTTGTCCGCCCTATTCTGGAGTACTGCTGTGCGGTGTGGGATCCGCATCAGGTGGGACTGACGGATGACATCGAAAAAGTACAAAGAAGGGCAGCTCGTTTTGTATTATCGCGAAATGGGGGAGATAGTGTCACAGACATGATACGTGAATTGGAGTGGCAATCATTAAAACAAAGGCGTTTTTCATTGCGACGGGATCTTATGAAATTTCAATCACTAGTTTTCTCCTCCGACTGCTAAAACATTCTGTTGGCACCCACCTACATATGGAGAAAAGATCATCACGATAAAATAAGAGAAATCAGGGCTCGCACAGAAAAATTTAAGTGCTCGTTTCTTCCGAGCGCCGTTCGAGAGTGGAACGGTAGAGAGACAGCTTGAAGGTGTTTCACTTAACCCTCTGCCAGGCACTTTACTGTGAATAGCAGAGCAATCACGTAGATGTAGATGTAGAAGTCTTCGCGCGATTTTATTAGGAAAGAAAAAAAATTCCCAGTCTTTCGCCGAGTAGCAGAGTGGACTGTTTGCAGTCCGGCTCATTATGGAATCGCAGTTCTTTTCAGCTATTGAACAGGCGAGCATGAAATGCGACAGAGGGGTTCCCAATGGTGAATAAAAGGCAGGAGTTAGCAGTTCTAGTATCTGCCTAACAGCTATGCATCCCCTCCCCCCCCCCCCCCCCCCCCGCCCCCATTACCTGTATTGGAACTAGGGTACTAGAACTACTTTTAATTTAATGAGCACTTCAATGTTCTGTCGCACGGAATAACAGGTGAATCTTTTTTGGAAGGAATTACTGCATTTTTCTTAAACTATTGTATCTGAAAATGGGTGCGGTATTTTAACGGAAGTTATAATGTCTCTCAGTTGCGGTGAAGTAGAAGTTTGTATTTCCAGTTCTGCTGCTGACGAAGTCGTTAACGCACACCAGCTTAACGCACTCCGGCCTCGTGCATTCAAAAAGAAAACTTCCACTATAAGTATTCCAACTAGCTATTTCTAGTTTCAGAATTTGACCACAAAGAGTGATAAATGTAGTGTCGTATAGGTTCCTAATTAACAGAGCACAGGCCTACATTATAATCCTTGTCTCAATTTCAAGTACAAACCAGCACCCAGTGGCTCGAGGAGTAAGGCCGTTGTTCTCGGAGGTTCCTCAGCGCTGTGCAACAAGACGAAACTCCGTCAAACTTCCCGCTATCCTTCAACGCAGGCACGACGCTAAACTTCACGTGCACCCATCTCAGCAAACTACCCAGTACTAAAAAGTTACACCAGAGACACAACTGCCATAGTTTGTAATGAAATGCGTATACTCACATAAGAGCGAGGAACACCTCCTTAAATTCGGTGTACGGGATATCTAAGCCAACAGCTCTATACAACTTCGCTTTAGTTTTTACTTTGCGTGAAGCAAGTAGTGCATAATGAGATTTCACGCGTCGCTTGATTTCACTATTTAGGTAGAATTACAAGAGCCATCAATGGGGCTCTCTATTTTGAACTTCCCTGCGGTTGTAAAACTTAGCTTGTACTTAGCTTGTCCGTCTGACTGAAATGAGCCGCCAGAAAACGAACAAAGCTTTTAAACTGCGTAATTTCTTTTTGCTTTGTTAGTGCTTTAACTTCTCGTCTGCAAGCTAATTAAGAACGGATTGGCCTACTTCAGGTCTAAATCAGTTTGAGTTCTCTCTCTCTGTGTTTAATTTCTGCTCTAGTCGACGTCATTAAGAATCTACTAAAGGCAATGCATCGTAGGATACGCAAACCGCTGCGGCTGTATCGCAGCTTTTTTTCATAAAAGAAGTGATGTTTCGCCAGAGAATAGTAACGTCGCACAATACCTGACGAAGATTCCCGCATTGAACTTTTGCCACTCGGAGAACTGTTCTGAAACTAGAGCAGTGTGTTTACAGTCAATGAAGTTGACATTTTATATCGAACTGGTACCTTTGCAGGCGAATAAGAAGAACCACGTAAGCCCAATATTCTTGCTGGTCACAGCTTGAGTGTGAGATGGATGCAAGGCGAGTTTCTCTGTTGTTTCCAGGATTACTCGGCATCTTCAGCAAGATCTAGGTTTTTCTTGTTGAGCGTAATACCTACGAGCGTGGATAAAAAAAAGCCTCCTGTGTAATAAAAAAAGGCCGGCCGCGGTAGCCGAGCGGTTCTAGGCGCTTCAGTCCGGAACCGCGTGACTGCTACGGTCGCAGGTTCGAATCCTGCCTCGGGCATGGATGTGTGTGTGATGTCCTTAGGTTGGTTAGGTTTAAGTAGTTCTAACTTCTAGGGGACTGATGACCTCAGATGTTAAGTCCCATAGTGATCAGAGCCATTTGAACCATTTTTTTTGTCATAAAAAATTTAGTAATGAACATTTAACAGTGAAATTAGTACATATCATAGACTGATCCTACTTCTACACAACATTACCGTTTAACAGGATTACAAGGCATTTTTGCACATTTGGTCATCATTGAACGCGGGCATTAAATCTAGTTTGTAGAAATTGTGAATTTTGCTTCTTGACCCATGATTTTAAAGCTGTTATCAGCAGTGTGCGGCGTTGGGTGAAGACTTTCCGTAACAGAGAAACGGGCATTGCAGATAAACTGCGCAGCCGCTGGTAGATAACATCTCTCGCGGATACCAGTTGAGGATGTGCTGATGAAATTATTCGAGGAGACAGACGCGTTAGAGTTTACAATCAACACCTTTAAAATCATTCTGAGAAAAATGAATCAGGAAGCAAAAACCTGAATTTTTACAGCCTGATTTTGTACCCGTGTTCAACGATGGCGCAAATCTGTACAAGTGCATGTTGACTATGTTGAACCATAGTGTTGTGTAGAGGGTGGTCCAGGCTCTGATCTGTATTAATTCCACTTTAAGTGCTCATTACTACATTTTTTATGACACAGAAGGCATTACTTTTTTGATCCATCATCGAGTCTGTGAGCAATAAAGGAAAAAGCAAGTATTCGCGGATAACTTCCTAAAAACAAACTGACGCAATCAACCTGCGTGTTTCCAAGTGCGTCACACAGCACGGCGCTTCGCTATCTTGCACAAACATCGGTGGCGTACGACAAAGGTTGCCACATTCTTTGAGCTGCCGCCAGTGCTTTCGCGTCAAACGTATCGATCGCTGGTCTAAATGTTCCGTGTTTCCTGAAGGGTGCTTGCTTTGGCCGTCCGGTGACTGTGTCGCTCAAAAGCTTATACATTTATTTATCGGCTTTGTCGCGTGTCTCTTAAGCTGTGCTTTTGTGCAATGTTAAGATATTTTGCCGTTCAGTTTTGTGACGAGTCACAAAAGCACTGGAGAACTCATTGCCCAAGAAGACAGGTATAGGGAAAAAGTTGATGTAAATTGCTAACGAATTATATAGCATTTCTCGTGAAATGATATTAGAGCGCCTTATTCAGACGTCATCACTGTTGCACATTTTCTTAATCTCATCCGCAGAGCGTTTAAAAAAAGTCTCACATATTTGTATAGGAGATTAGACAGATCAAGGAGAAAAGTTTTTGTAATGATATATGCGAAAACCAGTACCTACTGAGATACGGGCTAATCTGAGCTCTCATTCCCATCTGTGTGTTACGCACAAGCAGAGCTGCATGCAGTTACCACGCATCCTGACACATCCTTCAGCCCTTCTTCACAGTGAATCGCACATTCTTACATTTACACCTAGTTCCATTCGGACTGCGGAACATGCGTTGGTCACGCTTCTTTAACGTCTGCACATTGTCGATTAATTGAGCATACACCAGTACATTTATACATCCTCATAGGCAGAAATCCAATGATTCAGGTCCGGTGAACGGGGAGGTCATGCCACTGAAGCAGTCCATCGCCCACATAACGTCGCGGTGAGGCAGTATCGCACGATCTGTAAAAAAACGTTGCAGTGCCCTGTCGTGCATAAAAACTGTCGCTCTGTTTCTGCAAGGATAACGTTCTCCAGTGATAACTCATCACGCAGAAATGGGTGATACATAGCACCTGTTAATCTGTTTGGTAAAATGTATGGCCCCACCAGTCTGTCACCCACACTCCTGCTCATACACTGCTGCTGAAGCAATCCTAATGCTTCAGCTGCTGCTCGAGAATTTGAATCTGCCCACTCGCGCGTACTGCGACAATTTGCTATGCTGAAACTTCCTGGCAGATTAAAACTGTGTGCCCGACCGAGACTCGAACTCGGGACCTTTGCCTTTCGCAGGCAAGTGCTCTACCAACTGAGCTACCGAAGCACGACTCACGCCCGGTACTCACAGCTTTACTTCTGCCAGTACCTCGTCTCCTACCTTCCAAACTTTACAGAAGCTCTCCTGCTATGCTGTCTCTTGTGAATAGTACCTACGTTATCACAGGAGAATACGCACTTGTTCAAAATGGTTCAAATGGCTCTGAGCACTATGGGACTTAACATCTATGGTCATCAGTCCCCTAGAACTTAGAACTACTTAAACCTACTAACCTAAGGACATCACACACATCCATGCTCGAGGCAGGATTCGAACCTGCGACCGTAGCGGTCACGCGGTTCCAGACTGAAGCGCCTAGAACCGCACGGCCACACCGGCCGGCAATACGTACTTGTTCTAACCATGCAGTCATTTGGTACATTTTATGTAACACTGCTTGCAGCTAACAGATCATGGTTAATGAGTGTTCGATACATAGCATGTTGACACTAACTTATTAATCCAGTGACAAGTATCACACCTAGAGTCTTCGGATACAAGCTGTATATCTGAGCTTAGCCGTGGAATATAAGTACCTCTGCCGGCCGAGGGGTTCTACGCGCTTCAGTCAGGAACCGCGCGACCACTGCGGGTGCAGGTTCGAATCCTGTCTCGGGCATGGATGTGTGTGATGTCCTTACGTTAGTTAGGTTTCAGTAGTTCTAAGTTCTAGGGAACTGGTGACCTCAGAAGTTAAGTCTCATAGTGCTCAGAGCCATTTGAACCATTTGTAAGGACTTCTGTTTCTCCGATGTTGCACCGTATCGTATTCCGAAATGATTTTTGCTTGATGGTGATAAATAAAGAAGTTGAAGAGAAGTGCTGAAAGTTTTGCTTATAACAGAAGGAAGCGCAACTTTCGTGCATGCGTAAGCATGAGGGTCTCCGAATAATTCGTTATTATTACGACACTACGTAACTGTCCACGAATAGATTCTTCTTTGCAAGTACAACATTAAAAAGCAACGCAGTGATTATTAAAATCTTCCACAAGACACAGGGTTTGTTTAAACACCATGGAATTATCCAGCTGTAAACAACCGAAATGTCTTTCTGCCGTTCCTCAGCTGTTGCCGATCACATTCTTATAAGCCATCCACCCGGGTAAATCGTCTGACTGTATGCAAGAAAGACATTGTATAGCAACTCATTGTAATCATGGAAAATGGTTTCCAATGTGAAGCTGGTAATGTACTATCAGGCAGGAAAAAAGATAGTCTGTTTGTGAACTAATGCACGGTTCATTTAAAAATATTTTCGCAACAAATGGCTCTGAGCACTATGGGACTTAACATCTGTGGTCATCAGTCCCCTAGAACTTAGAACTACTTAGACCTAACTAACCTAAGGACATCACACACAGCCATGCCCGAGGCAGGATTCGAACCTGCGACCGTAGCGGCCGCGCGGTTCCAGACTCTAGCGCCTAGAACCGCTCGGCGACAAAGGGCGGCAATAATCCTGAATATTGGAACACCGAACTGGCAGTTAATAAGGACAATAACGGAAAATAATAGTCGATAACAATATTATTGCACATGGGGGAGAGGCCGCTTCGATTTGGTTTATCGTGAGTTTTTATCGAGGTTTTTCAAGAGGGCTGGCCGAACCACTTGGTAGTGTACGGACAAGTGTCTTGAAATCATTCACAGTGCGATACGTTTTCCTTAATCGTTGCTATATGTGTTTACTGTAACTTCACCAAGTGTTTCCGATAACAGCCACTGAGGACACGAGCAATAATATCGTGATGGGGTAGTGGCTACATTTAAATCAAACGAATGATTGACAAGCATAAAATTGAAATAAATTTTCAGACTTTATTTTCTATGAGGGGGCTGGTCAGAAGAGGCAGACACGGTTTACACCACAGTTATGGTCAGGACACAGCCTACATTATATCTCTTGATAAAAACTACACTCATTGCCAACTAACAGATTTCAAACATAGGTGAGACCGCTTGATATTTCCTTGGTGTGCTTTATTCATGGTTACGTAGCGAACTGAACACCACGTGCAGTGTACGAAAATATTTGGCGGCGTCTGTCTTTTGCAGCAGCAGCTTACGCTATCGTTTAAACTTGCACTGAGTCAAGCTCGGATTACCCCTGCAGTCACTGACTCAATGGCGCAGCGCTGTCTAAGCTTTCGCAGAAGAATGATGACAATTTCCGCTCATCTTGATTATGTGAACAGGCGCCGTCTGCCTGCCTCGTCCATTCTGTGCGACGCTAACATCATCAGTTCTACATGTAATTTTTTCTTTATTGTTAGTTCAATTCCTCACGAAGAGGCGGTGTGGCAGCGGATAAAACGGCTCTTCGTAGGTCACACGATTTGAAAATTGGGCAGAAAATACAAAAAAAGATAAAAATAAATGATTATTTAAAAACACGTTGGTGGACAACAGTTACAATTTTTACGGAAAACCGGATGCAAAATGAAGATTTTAAAGAACACATTGTTGGACAATATTGAAGGTTTTTTTTTTTTTAAAAGCGTTGTAGCTGATTTTATACTATACTTGAAATAATTTGATGATAAAAAGAATGGTGATGTTGGTGATGCATGAAAATGATCGTGGTTATAAAGATGGTGGAATGACGAGTATGACTGTGCGGCAGGCAGGTTGCGACTTATCAAGGTAGAGGAAAAGGGAGGAACGAAAGTGGAAGGTTGGTGGGAAGTGTATCGTTGTGACTAGGGTTGGAAATAGGTGTATTGCTCGAGATGGATGTCATCTTTGGAGGGTGGGAGCTGGTTGAAATTCCATAGAGGGTCGGTAAGGCATGAGTGAGCATGGAAGGTGGAATACGGATGTAGTGGCTCAGCGGAGTACCTGGACTAATGGTTGGTGGGAGGGAAACTAGATGCCAGGACTGGGTTTCATAATTAATGTATTGAATCGAAGGTACTCTCGGAAGAGAAGAAGGTGTGGGAAATGGAGGAGTCATTACGGAATGCGAATTGGCGTAGGTAGGTGGATGCGAAAGGCGAGGCGAGTGCGTATCTTTCCAAGGTTTTAAGGGACTCGTAGAATTTAGGGGAGGTGCAGATTGTAAGGGGTCCGTAGGCCCTTACTATAAGTTTTGCGACAGCACAGGTCGACAGGACAAACTATCGATAGTGTGCGTCGGGGAGCGAGAGCGAGTGTTGAGTCAGTAGAGTGGGACCCAGGCTGCGGGCCGGGCCGTGGAGCGGCCGGTGGCCGTAATGCAAGGCCGTACCGACAAAGGGGGTGGCCATCGCCGCGGTTTAACCCCTTTTCTGTTAGAAATATACGGGAAAGTGAACAAGTACAATTACTAGTGTGATTCAGTGATATTTCAGTGCCGATATTTGTATTTTCGCGTCTACCGCGCCGGCATTATTTGGATTGCAGTGTTGGATACAGTGATTAAAATTTGCGTGTGACGATAATGAATAACAAAGAGGCCTGTGCTGAGATTTGCCGTTATTAATTTTGTACGACGAAGGCAGTGGCTGTCTCCTTACTTTGTGTTTTTGGTGATAAATATAGGTTGTTGATTAATGAAGCTGTGTTGTTGTTCTTCTTGGCACCAGACATATCATTATTACAGCATTTGAGAAGGACAAAATGGAATGTAACAACTCCGTAGCAGTCCAATCCGATTGCCAGCCCCATTAGGTACACGGTCACATTATTTAATACCTGTTTTGGGCTGCTATCAGATCTCGATCGAGCGGGATAAGTCAGTAGTTTAAACCGGAGTGTTACAAGATCCAGGCAACAATGGCGTAGGTGAGGATTGCTTGGATGGATGTTTACAGGTGGGGATAGTGGTAGAAGGATACAGTCCCCATTTGCGGTCTGTTAGTAATTTTAGTAGGTGATGGATGGTAAAGAAATGTGCATTCCATGTTCGTTTTTTCCGTCGACGGATAGTTCTAAATACTTTATTGTGTAAGAGGGATGGAAATCTGAACGTCGAAACAAACTATCTGTGTGATAAGTAATTCTATTTTGGCCAAGCCGTGTATGTCGTTTTGTCATTATCTCAAGGAACTATACATCTACATGTACAATCCGCAAGAGCTATGACAGCTCGTGACAGAGGGTACTTCGCTGTAATACTCTAACGATTTTTTTTGTCTTAAAATCACTCCCCTCCATAACTACTGCGGTGGCGCTGGTACAGCAACTGTAATAGATCTTTAGATACAGAAAAAATAGTCTCGGTTGCACAAGATAGGTTTATTTAATCTTTACATGTGACGCGTTCCGCCTGTTCTAGACATCACCAGGCAGTCGATAAAATTGTTGCTAATAGTGGCCGAGTCACGCATCAGTTTTGGTAACAGCGTCGCCATAGTTCGCGTTTGCAGCGCGCACGTCGGAAAGATACGAATTCCACGCTAATCCCCTGCCTAGAAGTCGTTGCTTAGAAACCAGCACCGGAGTCGTACTACGTTGAATGTACACTGCAGTAAGGCCCTCAGACGGAAATTTTTTGATCGCCCCTATTATATTCTGACATTTGTATCTCATAACCTGACATTCACCGTCTCGTACTGGGCTAGGCCACGTGACATTGGTTTGACGATCCGTCTAGCGTGAGGACACCTCCATTTGCCGGTGTCCTGTAGACTTCGCCTAGTAAAATTCGCAACCACAAAACGTCGAGGAGAGGTCCACTAGTCTGTCTCTCCGAACTCCGCACATTGCTCGGCAGCTAGAACAGCCAAGGGTTCTTACGTGGCGAACTTATGAAGAGAACCACAGATGTTCGAAAACAGTATTGTTCAAATGATAATTAATTGAAACCCTCAGCTGCAGAAAGGTGTTGTTGATATACCTCGCCGGGGACAGCTGTAACTGTGTGCCCCGACCGGGACTGGAACCCGGGATCTCCTGCTTACATGGCAGATGCTCTATCCATCTGAGCCGCCGAGGACACAGATGAAGAGTGGGAGTGCAGGGACGTATCCCTTGCTCGCAGGAGATCCCGGGTTCGAGTCCTGGTCGGTGCACACATTTTCAGCTGTCCCCATCGAGCTATATCAACAACACCTTTCGGCAGCTGAGGGTTTCAATTAATTATCATCTAGAGAAGCTGCACGGTCATCAATGGTATCTGTTCTTTCGAGAAAAGTTACTATCTTAATATATATAGTTAAAGGCTACCCAGCCATCGACCTTCGTCTGTGCAAATGCGCACAGGTTGCCCAAACTCTTACGGGAATCGTCACCTTAGTGTGTGCGAGTAATGAGTGGATGGGCAAATACCTATTATGTACATTACGTGTGTAGATTGTGGACAGTTGGGAATGTGGGTCTCACGGGAAGCGTGCAAGGGATATGTCCCTACAGTCGCGCTATTCGTGTGTATCCTCGGTGGCTCAGATGGATATCGGCACGGTAGCTCAGCGTGTTCGGTCAGAGGGCCGATTGTCCTCTGTAACAAAAAACTGAGTAAAGGAATCAACGATCAACTTGAACGGACGCCATGTGACTTCCGCCCAGACCAAACGCAACGAACTATACTGAACAAAATGAAAAAAAGAAAGAGAACGATGGATAGAGCGTCTGCCATGTAAGCAGGAGATCCTGCGTTCGAGTCCCGGTCGGGGCACACGTCTTCAGCTATACCCATCGAGGTATATCAACGACACCTTTTGACAGATGAGGGTTTCAATTAATTATCATTTATTCTAGAGAGGCTGCACGGTCATCAATGGTATCTGTTCTCTCGAGAACAGTTACTATCTTCATACATACAATATTGATTATTTCTTGACACAATGACTTTTTTATGACACAATCATAACCTATTTCAGCCACAATGAACATCTTCAAATGCTAAAAGCAGCATCCGGATAATACATGTTCGTGCAATACACTGGGCGCAGTTTTCAAACGTCCCCAGTGGACAGTACTGTCGCTCTCCATTCCGTTTCGTTGACGTCCAATGAGAGTCGTTTTAATGCGTCGCTTCCCTTGAACAAACGCGACGTTTCGGTGGGTAGCCGAGGTACGCTGCGTAGGATAGTCTACGTGTGCCTTTTTTTAGCGCCAGAACACAGGAAGAGACGCGAGAGAATGCGACCCGCCGCAGACTGCGGTATTCCGAGAGCGCGAGGTGTCGGCAGACTCAGACATTAGCATCGGCGGCAAGCCGCGTGTAGCAGCGCGTGCTTCGGCTGAGTCAGGCGGCGCTGTCCTATCAGCTTTCCGGGAGACTTGCACCGCGGCCGCGGCTGACGCACGGCTTCACAGCTAACTGCACCGTCGCTAATTGGCAGCTTTCCTGTCTGCTGTTCCCAATACTGCTCTGTCTTTCCCGGTCGGCCTGTCGGTGTGAAGTGGACCACTAACCTAAGACACTCATCCACGCGGTACTTTGTCTGCGGCTGCAGTTTGTTTGCACGAAGGGTGAGTCACAAAATTTCAGTTACGCCCTCGAAAAAGTAAAGTTACATAATTACTTTTTTCTTTGTCCGCAGGGGCATTTCGTGTGATATGAGGGTGAGTCAAATGAAAACCTTAAATATATTTTTTTAAGTACACTACTGGCCATTAAAATTGCTACACCACGAAGATGACGTGCTACAGACGCGAAATTTAACCAACAGGAGGAAGATACTCTTGATAATGTTGACTGGAATACTCTCTTTCAAATTCTGAAGGTGGCAGGGTCAAATACAGGGAGCGAAAGGCTAATTACAATTTGTACAGAAACCAATGACGGACGGAGCAAGGAGGACATCAAAAGCAGACTCGCTATGGCAAAAAAGGCATTTCTGGCCAAGAGAAGTCTACTAATATCAAATACCGGCCTTAATTTGAGGAAGAAATTTCTGAGGATGTACGTCTGGAGTACAGCATTGTATGGTAGTGAAACATGGACTGTGGGAAAAACGGAACAGAAGAGAATCGAAGCATTTGACATGTGGTGCTATAGACGAATGTTGAAAATTAGGTGGACTGATAAGGTAAGGAATGAGGAGGTTCTACGCAGAATCGGAGAGGAAAGGAACATGTGGACAACACTGATAAGGAGAAGGGACAGGATGATAGGACATCTGCTAAGACATGAGGGAATGACTTCCATGGTACTAGAAGGAGCTGTAGAGAGCAAAAACTGTAGAGGAAGACAGAGATTGGAATACGTCAAGAAAATAATTAAGGACGTAGGTTGCAAGTGCTACTAGGAGATGAAGAAGTTAGCACAGGAAAGGAATTCGTGGCGGGCCGCATCAAACCAGTCAGTAGACTAATGACAAAAAAAAAAAAAAAAAAAAAAAACAGAAACCAGATGGCAGTTATAAGAGGCGAGGGACATGAAAGGGAAGCAGTGGTTGGGAAGGGAGTGAGACAGGGTTGTAGTCTGTCCTCGATGCTATTCAATCTGTATATTGAGCAAGCAGTAAAGGAAACAAAAGAAAAGTTCAGAGTTGGTATTAAAATCCATGGAGAAGAAATAAAAACTTTGAGGTTCGCCGATGACATTGTAATTCTGTCAGAGACAGCAAAGGACTTGGAAGAGCAGTTGAACGGAATGGATAGTGTCTTGAAAGGAGGATATAAAATGAACATCAACAAAAGCAAAACGAGGATCATGGAATGTAGTAGAATCAAGTCGGGTGATGCTGAGGGAATTAGATTAGAAAATGAGACGCTAAAAGTAGTAAATGAGTTTTGCTATTTGGGGAGAAAATTAACTCATGATGGTCGAAGTAGAGAGGATATAAAATGGAGACAGGCAAAGGCAAGAAAAGCGTTTCTGAAGAAGAGAAATTTGTTAACACCGAGTATTGATTTAAGTTTCAGGAAGCCGTTTCTGAAAGTATTTGTATGGAGTGTAGCCATGTATGGAAGTGAAATGTGGACGATAAATAGTTTAGACAGGAAGAGAATAGAAGCTTTCGAAACGTGGTGCTACAATAGAATGCTGAAGATTGGATGGGTAGATCACATAACTAATGAGGAGGTATTGAATAGAATTGGGGAGAAGAGGAGTTTGTGGCACAACTTGACTAGAAGAAGGGATCGGTTAGTAGGACATGTTCTGAGGCATCAACAGATCACCAATTTAGTACTGGAGGGCAGCGTGGAGGGTAAAAATCGTAGAGGGAGACCAAGAGATGAGTACACTAAGCAGATTCAGAAGGATGTAGGCTGCAGTAGGTACTGGAAGATGAAGAAGCTTGCACAGGATAGAGTAGCATGGAGAGCTGCATCAAACCAGTCTCAGGACTGAAGACCACAACAACAACAACAACGAGGAAGATGCTGTGATATGCAAGTGATTAGCTTTTCAGAGCATTCACACAACGTTGGTGCAAACTGACCGCTTGATTCACGTCTGCGAGTGGGATCGCGACAAATCCTTCTATGGCCACAAGTTGTGACATCTCCTTTACGGGGTTCCATTCGTTTGCGGAAGCTGTGGACAGGCGAAGTGTAGCACCACATCCCAGCGCACAGTGGAATCCTCGAGCCACTGAATTGCAGCACAGCAAGAGGAATGTCGCAGCTGTGTTAGGGCAATCACTACGACTTCTTTAGACATGAGGAGTGAAATTCCCACGCCTATCTAGTTATAGAGGTTCAGGTTTCTGGTGGCTTCCTTAAACAACTTCAGAGAAACGCTCGATCGAATCCTTGTAGAAGGTCAAGCCGAAGGAGGCGACACGTTAGCCGATATATCTGACTTGCAGTCGGGAGGATCGGCACTCAGACCCCTGTCCAGCTATCGAGATTTCCGTTTTACGATATTTCCCTGAACTGCTTACGGTAAATCTCCGGGATGGTTCGTTTTAAAAGGTTATAATAAACTTCCCACTCCATTCTTTCCGATCTGAGCTTGCGCGGGCCGGCTGGTGTGGCCGAGCGGTTCTAGGCGCTTCAGTCTGGAACCGCGCGACCACTACGGTGGCAGGTTCGAATTCTGCCTCGGGCATGGATGTGTATGATGTTCTTAGTTTAGCTATGTTTAAGTAGTTCTAAGTTCTAGGGGACTGATGAGCTCAGATGTTAAGTTCCATAGTGCTCTGAGCCATTTGAACCATTTGAGCTTGCGCGACCTCACCACGAATGACACTTTAAACCCAAAAGTTACTTACACACAAGAAGGTCAAGGTTAGTTCTTTCGCCAATCTTACCACCGTTTTGCTAGGATTGTCTCGAATCACAACGATCTCGATGGGGTGGTCGTTTCTTTATAGGCCGAAGATTATGTTGGTTCTTGGTAAGTGATTAAGAAATAAAGTGAAAATGTCGTGTCCCACTTCTGTGAGGAATGCTCCCAGTGAGCCACGTGGTGACTTGCCGGTCTGAATAGGGACTGCGGGTGCAATCCTCGCTAACAGTGCTAACTAAAAAGTAAAGCCGTCTGGCATTGTGGCCGCGGAGGTCGCGAAGCGGGCGGTCTGCCCTTAGTTGGAACTATTCATTCTTTCTCCTCGCGCTCTTTAGCACACCTTTTTCGCAAAACACGAATTTAGCATTTTTAACTGTAAACGTTACACGTAGACGAGAGACGAGCGCTTGCTGAATGTTGATCACAATGAAAGAGAGAGGAGGGAGAACATTTCTGCTTACTTTTCGAATAGCACGCAGCTGGTAGCCAACCTTATTATCGCCATCAAACGATATCCGTGGACTTCACTGCATGCCGGAGGTTACTTCGTACCATTGCTACGACTTTCTGTCCTAGTGTAATGGCATATAGAGCGTGTGAAAAACGACTGTTTATGGATTGGTCAGAAAAAGTCTCAAAAGCTTATAATGGTGTTGCAGGGGAGGCTGTGCTGAGAAACAATTGTTAAAAAAACGATTCGATACGTTGTGCCATGTCCGAGTTAATCAAAAATGTTCAAATGTGTGTGAAATCTTATGGGACTTAACTGGTAAGGTCATCAGTCCCTAAGGTTACACACTACTTAACCTAAATTATGCTAAGGACAAACACACACACCCATGCCCGAGGGAGGACTCGAACCTCCGCCGGGAACAGCCGCACGGTCCATGACTGCAGCGCCTTAGACAGCTCTTTTTAATTAGTTTTTTTCTTTTTTAAATTTTTTAATTAACCCTGAGCGGAGAAAATCTCCGACCCAGCCGAGAATCGAACCCGGGCCCTTAGGATTGACGTTCTGTCACGCTGACCACTTTTTTTTACTTAACAAAAGAAATAAAACAAAATCATAGCCATCCCTACGGAGCACCGCCATTTGTGTGCCTGCCAAACAAAAATGAACTCTTACCTCTTCAGGCTCTGTCTTCCTAACTGTACGTAACCACTCCCCATCTAAAATGTGAAGAAACTATACTATACGGGACTAACGTGTAACCACTCGGCTAATCCTGCGCGGCCTGAGTTAATCAGCATTGCTGTTAGACAATCAGGGCGTTGCGGGCTCAAATTGAAACGGCCCGCCAGATACAATAATTAAGTGTCAATTGTTCTCACGGCGTAGATGACAGCGCAAGAGACTGCTCAGCCTTTGGCTCGGGTTCGATATTTACTACCGTCCCATACTCAATTCTTCTGACGATTTTTGTCCTGTGTTAGGAAACCAAACGAAGAACACGTTTGGCAACACCGTCTCTACAGGCCGCTTGCGTCTGCCACGCCGCGACGTTGCGAATTTTTTTTCTTAACAATTATTTCTCAGCGCAGCCTACCCTGCAGCACTCTTGCAAGCTTTTTTGACTGTTTCTGATCACCCTGTATACGACTCTATACGCAGCCTAATCTCTCCTATGACAGCTGCGGATACAAGGGTGGAGGGGGGGGGGGGGAGGGTGAAAGGGGGGATCAAGGTGGGGAGTCTTATTCTCGCAAAACATATTTCAATAGAAACTTTCACCATCTTGTGACTTTTTGTAAAGTTTTTTTGCAAGACACTAAGTACTCTCATTCTCAAATACGCGATGAATTAAGTACGGGTACTGCGTGTCGTGGGGTACATTGCTTTTGCATCTCCATTCTCACGCCTCTGATAGGTAATGGTTGCTACCGCAACAGCGATTCTTTCCAGACAGTAACTAGTATGTTACGAAGTCTGGTTGAAATCGGTCGAATGGTTACATGCATAAATACATACATACATAAATACATACATAGAAACATTTTTATAACATGTGTGGATGTATGGATATCCGCTTCTTGGAGAAACAGGGCATCACTGACAGCTGCGGTCAGCTGACGTCACAGATCCGTCACAGATATAGGTTGGGCCCCTCAACCCCTGACAAACTTGCACCTACGTCTGTCGTAACGCAAACATCCAAGTATAACGTGGTTCTAGTCGGCAATCTCAATCAGGTGTGCTTCGCAGTACTGAGGTTGCTGAACTTTCATGCTATAAAGATCTGAAAGACAACGGCTGTGACCTAGCCAAATGAACATTATCGTAGAGTTATGACGCCTAGATAGCCTTATTTGTGAAAAATCTGGCGGATTTGTGTGCTGTGCTGCGGAGTAGTGCCTTCATCTGGACCGTTGTGAAATCTGCCACGTTTGTAACCTTTCTTGGAAGACAAGTGCAGTGGGGTTAATCAGTCACGCTTTGTTGCGCCACGTGGTCCACCAACTCGTTAGATGGGACACCAGAGTGGTCCTTGATCCATAATAACTGGACACGTTGGGTTTCATGCTGGTGGTTAGTATTGCAGTCCCAATGCTGTTTTTCTAGGTTTTCCAGTGGACTCTTCGAATCCGCGATATGATGTCGTCAAACTGATTCGCCGCGTATCTAAACACTTTCTTAACTGTAAGAGTCGAGGGGTATGAAAGGGAAGCAGTGGTTGGGAAAGGAGTGAGACAGCGTTGTAGCCTCTCCCCGATGTTATTCAATCTGTATATTGAGCAAGCAGTAAAGGAAACGAAAGAAAAATTCGGAGTAGGTATTAAAATTCATGGAGAAGAAGTAAAAACTTTGAGGTTCGCCGATGACATTGTAATTCTGTCAGAGACAACAAAGGACTTGGAAGAGCAGTTGAACTGAATGGACAGTGTCTTGAAAGGAGGGTATAAGATGAACATCAACAAAAGCAAAACGAGGATAATGGAATGTAGTCAAATTAAATCGGGTGATCCTGAGGGAATTAGATTAGGGAATGAGACACTTGAAGTAGTGAAGGAGTTTTGCTATTTGGGGAGCAAAATAACTGATGATGGTCGAAGTAGAGAGGATATAAAATGTAGACTGGCAATGGCAAGGAAAGCGTTTCTGAAGAAGAGAAATTTGTTAACATCGAGTATAGATTTAAGTGTCAGGAAGTCGTTTCTGAAAGTATTTGTATGGAGTGTAGCCATGTATGGAAGTGAAACATTGACGATAAATAGTTTGGACAAGAAGAGAATAGAAGCTTTCGAAATGTGGTGCTACAGAAGAATGCTGAAGATTAGATGGGTAGATCACATAACTAATGAAGTATTGAATAGAATTGGGGAGGAGTATGTGGCACAACTTGACAAAAAGAAGGGACCGGTTAGTAGGACATGTTCTGAGGCATCATGGGATCACAAATTTAGCATTGGAGGGCAGCGTGGAGGGTAAAAATCGTAGAGGGAGACCAAGAGATGAATACACTAAGCAGATTCAGAAGGATGTAGGTTGCAGTAGGTACTGGGAGATGAAGAAGCTTGCACAGGATAGAGTAGCATGGAGAGCTGCATCAAACCAGTCTCAGGACTGAAGACCACAACAACAACAACAAGAAGTTCGCCAGCGAAGATGCTGCCTTCCGTCGGTAACTTGAACATAGCCCAAGGTAGAGAACCCCGGCAGAAGTAAGAAAAGCCAGAGCCCTCTCTTGTTTTGGAGCTGTCTGGTAATATCTGGACGCATGATGGCCACGTTGATGCCATCAGATGGGAGATGCCCGTGGAAGAAGTGTACGACCGTCCGGGCTCAATTTCTAGCTTGGCGTTCATCATTGGCTACCTTTACTGGACTACGTCTGGCATTGTGAAGAACACGGATACCAATGTGGTTGACATGTTCTGCAGTGTATCATATGCAGAGACAGGGAAACAAAATGCATGTGGCCGCGAATGTAGGCTAAGCGTGGCAGACTCCTTCCTCCGCCGCGCCTGCCGATGCTCCATTCATTCAGCGGGCTCGGCGCCCAGTGAATGCGCCGTGTTCGCGGTCGATTGATTCGCCGGCAAAATGCAATCAGTCGGCCGCGCCTCACGCAATCATATTGCCGGCGCTCGTTCCATTCACAAGTGCAGCCGGGACGGCGCCGCCACGTCTACGACGAATCCAGCTTTCGTGGGCGGCGTCAAACGTCCTTCACAATACTTAGGAGTGTACTACTTACCACCTTGTGTCTATGCTGTTCCTATTGGGACGCCATTCCGATTCCTATGATCTATATACAGGGTGAGTTACCTAACGTTACCGCTGGATATATTTCGTAAACCACATCAAATACTGACGAACCGATTCCACAGACCGAACGTGAGGAGAGGAGCTAGTGTAATTGTTTAATACAAACCATACAAAAATGCACGGAAGTATGTTTTTTAACACAAACCTACGTTTTTTAAATGGAACCCAGTCAGTTTTATTAGCACATCTGAACATATAAACAAATACGTAATCAGTGCCGTTTGTTGCATTGTAAAATGTTAATTACATCCGGAGATATTGTAACCTAAAGTTGACGCTTGAGTACCACTCCTCCGCTGTTCGATCGTGTGTATCGGAGAGCACCGAATTACGTAGGGATCCAAAGGGAACGGTGATGGACCTTAGGTACAGAAGAGACTGGAACAGCACATTACGTCCACATGCTAACACCTTTTTTAAGGTCTTTTTCATTGACGCACATGTACATTACCATGAGGGGTGAGGTACACGTTCGACGGGCGTTTCATAGGACGTGGAGAATGCATAAATTGGCCAGCCCGTTCTCCTGATCTTACACCTCTGGACTTCTTTCTGTAGGGTCCGTTAAAGCAGAATGTGTACCGTGATGTGCCTACAACACCAGAGGATATGAAACAACGTATTGTGGCAGCCTGCGGCGACATTACACCAGATGTACTGCGGCGTGTACGACATTCATTACGCCAGAGATTGCAGTTGTGTGCAGCAAATGATGGCCACCACATTGAGCATCTATTGGTCTGACATGCCGGGACACACTCTATTCCACTCCGTATTTGAAAACGGAAACCACGTGTGCACGTGTACCTCACCCCTCGTGGTAATGTCAGTGAAAAAGACCAATAAAAAGGTGTTAGCATGTGGACGTAATGTGCTGTTCCAGTCTCTTCTGTACCTAAGGGGCATCACCGTTCCCTTTGGATCCCTACGTAATTCGGTGCTCTCTGATACACACGATCGAACAGCGGAGGAGTGGTACTCAAGCGTCAACTTTAGGTTACAATATCTCCGGATGTAATTAACATTTTACAATGCAACAAACGGCACTGATTACGTATTTGTTTACATGTTCAGATGTGCTAACAAAACTAACGGGGTTCCATTTAAAAAAACGTAGGTTTGTGTTAAAAAACATACCTCCGCGCTTTTTTGTATGGTTTGTATTAAACAATTACACTAGCCCCTCTCCTCACGTTCGGTCTGTGGAATCGGTTCGTCAATATTTGATGTCGTTTACGAAATATATCCAGCGGTAACGTTAGGTGACTCACCCTGTATATTTCAGACCCTGTGAATTTCATTCTCTGTTCAAGCTTTGTTACACTGCTATAGAACTGGTTGAGGTAAATTCAATGTACATTTCTCACAAAGCTAAGAAATTATCAAATTTGAATGGAAATAAAAGTCTTTAAGACTCCGTAAACGCCGTTGCCGATGCACGCTAGAGAGATTGTACTAGATGCAGCTACAGTGGGCGGAAGCACCAAAAGCACATCACACTGCCAAGCCTAATACAGTTTAGGACAGGGGTCTCCAAACTACGGCCCGCGGGCCGAAACCGGCAAACCGGCCCGCGTTAGCTGGCCGGACATCCCCGGTATCCGGCCCGCCAAATATTTGAGGTGGTACCAATACTGGCAACAACTGAGTTTCGAGGCCTATCGCGACCAATACACCGCGACATTGTCGGAGCTCTATCTTTACAAAGCGGAAGGTCATAGTTAAACTTGTGGCTATCCACAATAAACAAACAGACCATTCTCCGGGCGATAGTGAATAAAAAAAAGAACGGTTAACAGACTAGTCTGGCGAAAACATTTTAAGTAAAAAAATTCTTTGCATTTTATTCTACTCACGAGTCTGGTGCAAGTCTTGCAAATGGACGCCACTTCGGTGACTAGCCTTAGTAATCAATCATTATGGAAGATGCTTCTTAAGCGAGGTTTCATTTTCTTTTGATTACGTTGTAAAATACACATAGCAAGTAAATCGTACAAAATATTTTTATTTAAAGGCAACTTAAAGAAAATACAGTACCTGGTGTACATAATAATATTGGATATTTTAGTTGTTACTGATGTATAAAAATAAAAGTAAATAATTTATATCTCGAAAACTCACACTGTTAGAGTATTCACGTAAAGAAGTTTAACATCTTAGTGATAATTAGTGACTTTTATGTAGTCGTAACTTTCATTTAGCCTTACATTACGGTGATCATGGAGTGCTAGGGTGGTTTAATCCAACTAGGTAGATCTTGACCCTTATGACTTCGTGGAGGAGTCAATGTGGCCCGCGGACTAAAAAGTTTGGAGACCTCTGGACTTTAGGAAAGCCCTTGACATTCAAAACAGCTGGCATTGGTCTGGGATTGGATAATTACAAGTCCTGTAAGGTTTTCAAGGGAATCTTATCCATCCATCCGGCAAAATAGCTTCAGGTGAAGATGATGGGTGGTGGATAGCACCCTTCTCTCCAAAGCAGACCACAAAGGCCCAACAATATTGTTGAGATCTGCTGACTGTAGTGGCAGGGTGAGATGCTTCAGTTGATCCTCGTTCACAAACCAGTCCTGACGAGGCGAGCTGTGTGAACAGGGTCCCTGCCTTCTTGGAAAACACAGTTACTGTTGGGGTACAAACGTCACACCATAGGATGGGCCTGGCCAGGCAGTATGGTCACATAATCCTTGGGAGTAATGTGGCCTTGCAGAGTAACCATGAGGCCATGGAATGGCACGATATGACTGACCAAATCATCACCGAACCCCCGCCACGTTTACTCTTCGGACAAAAACTAGACCAGAAGCTGGGAACACGACTCTTCCTCGAAATGACTGTCTTCCGTTTCTGCCTAATCCGAATGTCATGACTGTGAAGTCACGTTTCCCTGTTACTCGCAGTTACATCACTAATGTGCTGCTTTGGAATTCCAGCACGTCCTGCTATTCGCTTCGTGGGTGCTACACTACTGGCCATTAAAATTGCTACACCACGAAGATGACGTGCTACAGACGGGAAATTTCACCGACAGGAAGAAGATGCTGTGATATGCAAATGATTAACTTTTCAGAGCATTCACACTAGGTTGGCGCCGGTGGCGACACCTACAACTTGCTGACACGAGGAAAGTTTCCAACCGATTTCTCATACACAAACAGCAGTTGACTGGCGTTGCCTGGTGAAACGTTGTTGTGATGCCTCGTGTAAGGAGGAGACATGCGTACCATCACGTTTCCGACTTTGAAAAAGGTCGGATTGTAACCTAACGCAATTGCGGTTCATCGTATCGCGACATTGCTGCTCGCATTGGTCGAGATCCAATGACTGTTAGCAGAATATGGAATCGGTGGGGTCAGGAGGGTAATAAGGAACCCCGTGCTAGATCCCAATGGCCTTGTATCACTAGCAGTCGAGATGACAGGCATCTTATCCGCATGGCTGTAACGGATCGTGCAGCCACGTCTCGATCCCTGAGCCAACAGATGGGGACGTTTGCAAGACAACAACCATCTGCACGGACAGTTCGCTGACGTTTGCAGCAGCATGGACCAACAGCTCGGAGACCGTGGCTGCGGTTACCCTTGACGCTGTATCACAGACAGGAGCGACTGCGGTCGTGTACTCAACGACGAACCTGGGTGCGCGAATGGCAAAACGTCATTTTTTCGGATGAATCCAGGTTCTGTTTACAGAATCACGATGGTTGCATCCGTGTCTGGCGGCATCGCGGTGAACGCACATTGGAAGCGTGTATTCGTCATCGCCATATTGGCGTATCACCCGGCGTGATGGTATGGGGTGCCATTGGTTACACGTCCCGGTCACCTCTTGTTCGCATTGACGGCACTTTGAACAGTGGACGTTACATTTTAGATGTGTTACGACCTGTGGCTCTACCCTTCAATCGATCCCAGCGAAACCCTACATTTCAGCAGGATAATGCACGACCGCGTATTGCAGGTCCTGTAAGGGCCTTTCTGGATACAGAAAATGTTCGACTGCTGCTCTGGCCAGCACATTCTCCAGATCTCTCTCCAATTGAAAACGTCTGGTCAATGGTGGCCAAGCAACTGCCTCGTCACAAAACGCCAGTCACTACTCTTGGGTCGTGCGGTAGCGTTCTCGCTTCCCACGCCCGGGTTCGATTCCCGGCGGGGTCAGGGATTTTCTCTGCCTCGTGATGACTGGGTGTTGTGTGCTGTCCTTAGGTTAGTTAGGTTTAAGTATTTGTAAGTTCTAGGGGACTGATGACCACAGAAGTTAAGTCCCGTAGTGCTCAGAGCCATTTGAACCATTTGAACCAACTACTCTTGATGAACTGTGGTATCGTGTTGAAGCTGCATGGGCAGCTGTGCCTGTACACGCCATGCAAGCTCTGTTTGACTCAATGCCCAGGCGTATCAAGGCCGTTATTACGGCCGGAGGTGGTAGTTCTGGGTACTGATTTCTCAGGATCTATACACCCAAATTGTGTGAAAATGTAATCACATGTCAGTTGTGGTATAATATATTTGTCCAATGAATACCCGTTCGTCATCTGCATTTCTTCTTGATGTTACAATTTTAATGGACAGTAGTGTAATATCATTCGCGATTGTAACATTCAGTTCTATAGTAACTTTTGCAGTTGTCGCCCTCTTAGCATTCGTCACAATCGTCCTCAGTGACCGACTGTCAAAATTACTCAACATACACTTTTATCCGATGATGTTTTTATGTTTTCACTGTGTGCGGTATAAATCTTCGACACGGTGTGTCCTGAAACAACAGAAACCTGGGCTCCCTAGGTTAGGGACGCACCCGTTGTACGAGCACCAACAGTTTGCTCACGTTCGAATTTACTTAGTTCACTGACAGTTATCCAGAACTCTTTTCTGACCACGAGTGACAGTTGCAAAATATTGAGGACAATTCACAGGTGCCGTTCGTGCTCAAATAAAACAGCGCAACCTGCAGGCTCTGCGTTTATGTTCGAGCAATTATTTATCCCTATTTTTGTGCGACCCCTATAGCTCTAGATATTACACACACTGATGGCGATTAACATTTTTATGGTTTCGAGGTCCACCTTTTCCACAGTCCCTTAATTATTGATAACAAACGTAGCAATAGATTGTAACAGTATTGACAACAATTCGGAAGCAAAATAACTGATGATGGTCGAAGTAGAGAGGATATAAAATGTAGACTGGCAATGGCAAGCAAAGCGTTTCTGAAGAAGAGAAATTTGTTAACATCGAGTATCGATTTAAGTGTCAGGAAGTCGTTTCTGAAAGTACTTCTATGGAGTGCAGCCATGTATGGAAGTGAAACATGGACGATAAGTACTTTGGACAAGAAGAAAATAGAAGCTTTCGAAATGTGGTGCTACAGAAGAATGCTGAAGATTAGATGGGTAGATCACATAACTAATGAGGAGGTGTTGAATAGAATTGGGGAGAAGAGGAGTTTTTGGCACAACTTGACTAGAAGAAGGAATCGGTTGGTAGGACATGTTCTGAGGCATCAAAGGATCATGAATTTAGTATTGGAGGGCAGCGTGGAGGGTAAAAATCGTAGAGGGAGACCAAGAGATGAATACACTAAGCAGATTCAGAAGGATGTAGGCTGCAGCACGTCCTGGGAGATGAAGCAGCTTGCACAGGATAGAGTAGTATGGAGAGCTGCATCAAACCAGACTCAGGACTGAAGAGCACAACAACAACAACAACATGTGTACGCTGTTATCTCAATAATTCATTACGTCGCAAGAACACGTACGTCGCTCTACAATCAATGACTAAGCAATGAAACTGTTAAAAGAAGAAAAGTAGTCATTCATGACAATAGTGATTTTAGATTCCCATAGTGTAATTCATTTTTGTTGTTGAATAACTATAATGAAGTTTCATTTTTCAGTAGAATGTGTGCTGTTATGAATCTTCAGTACCTGAATAGCGAACCCAGAACGTTATGAGGAGCCATTGATTATGGAACACGTTTCCCAATGGGTAGCATAGCAACAGCAGCACCTTTTCTGACGTGATAGGGACACCACAAGCCACTGTACAGTGCATGGCGGAGGGTACGTCATAGCAATACTGGCGACTGTGTATCCAGTTCCATTAGCGTGTTATGCGACGAAAAAAGGACGTCGCACAGTCTCCTACGAATACCAGTTCTCTAAATTTTCCATTCACGAGTTCAAATGTAGCTGCTCTCTCTCCCTCTCGAGGTTTCGGCCAAAAATATATCACAAGCGCAAAAACGCTAAATGTGCTAGTGACCTAAAGGGAGCGATGTAATACACTACTTTGCCGAAGCACGCCATAATAGGCTTTACGCATGACGCCGGCAGATCTAGCAATGAATACTGGTTCTCCACAACTTCAGTCACTACTTCAAAACAATAAATCTTCTTTTGCTAATCAGGATTGCCAGAACACTGAGCACCAACAGGCCAGTTTCCTTCAGCACGGTTCTTTCGCAGGTTTTTCATTACCGCGAGTGCACGATAAGCCTTAAGCCTTGCCGTTCTTCAGTCTGTAACAAACGCGCACAAAGCTACTTGTTTCACTGTAAATCTGACGGTTGCTTTCTTCATTAGCAGAGGATTATCGTCCATAATCTCGGCGCACATTCCAAAGATGTATCCTGCTTTGTTCGCTTCGTGCCGTGAAACCCACACGGTGTAGCCAGCTGAAGGAGCCTGACTGTAAGATTCATCACCAGACAACGACACATTTCGTATACGGACCTCTAACGTACTACCAATTGCTGTGTAGACAGACTTTCCCGTTCTTTTATTTTTCATATGTTTCATACGACACAATCGCATGAGCTTTTCACAACGCTGTAAGCGGTTTCGACCATAAAATAGTCGTTTTCACTGTCCGTCAATAGAAAAAAAGAAACAAAGACACATAACAGAATCTATAAAACTAGCTTAGCAACTACCTACGCAATGGTAGAAAAACTAAGTTGCAAACTGTAACACGTGCTATTATTGTAGGACATTAAAACGCCATATTTCATCTTTTTAAGGGGGGTAGGACGTCAAACGGGCAGACTTGGAGCAGGAGAGGCACCACAGGACATTTTAATTTCCACTGTCTATACTTTTACAAATAAATTCATAAAACTTTGAAAGCATGATCAGGAAGGATTCAGGATTCATACTCATAGCAGTGGAAGCTCAAAAACGTAACAAAATATATTTTTTTTACATGTGAAATTTCATCATTTTTTCACTCACTACTGGCTGCATTTGTTGCTATAGGTACACTTTTCTTCCTAAGTAAGAGAGATTCTTCGATGAATTTTGCACAGCATAGAAACTATAGTTACATGAAACTCTAGAGTTCATTTAATTTATGAAAAAATGAATGAACAGTTACATTTTAAACTTCATGTTCAGAAAAAACTCAAATTTTATAGTTAATTATCTAAATTTTTACCACAGATTTTAATAGATTTGTAAAATTCTAGAGTTTCACACACCTGTAAGTACTGCTTGTGTGCTGTGCAAAATTCATCGAAGAATCTCTCTTACTTAGGAAGAAAAGTGTACCTACAGAAACAAATGCAGCCAGTAGTAAGTGAAAAAATGATGAAATTTCACATGTAAAACAAAAGGTATTTTGCTACGTTTTTGAACTTCCACTGCTATGAGTGTGAGTCCTCAATCCTTCCTGGTCATGCTGACAAAGTTTTATGAATTTATTTGTAAAAGTATAGACAGGAGAAATTAAAATGCCCTGTGGTGCCTCTCCTACTCCAAGTCGGCCCGTTTGACGTCCTACCCCCTTAATGTATCAATGCTCCTCCAAATATAGCTGGAATATTTCGTAACAAGACGATAAAATGGCTCTTAGAGATCTAAACCAGTTACGTCATTGTGAAATGCTCATGTGATAGTGCCGTATAAAATAAAATAACGCCATCAGTCGCTTATTGTCCACCGTCAGTATGTCATTCTTTCCCACAACAGAACAGCAGACGTGGTGGAAGGTTCCGGGACCACGCGAGGAGAGAGACACTTATCGTTAATGGTACTGCGGCGATAACGTGGCGAGGGCTTCTCGACTACACAGTTTCCGTCTCCCGCTGTAACGGACGAGGCGGAGGTCCTGGGAAGACAACGTAAGTGTCCCTGATACGCTGCCAGACGGCACGACGCCTCGGCTGTTCTCGTGGCCGAGGTCCTGGTTCACAATACCAAGCGAACAAGGTGGCGCCATTGTTAAAACAGCGTACTTCGTGGCGGAAGAGGAAAACAGCTAGAGATCTTCTTTAGTACTGACGCACACGCTTTACCAGAACTCTTTTAGGTTTATTCAAAGCTGATGTCCTTCGTATACACACATTTGACCTTGTGTGGTGACCTAACCTATTTATTCTACACTCAGACCAATTAGCGAACATAATCAGTTTTCCTTAATAACGACAACATTTTCTACATTAACCGAAGTTTCTACCCAGCGAATGACAGGACGCTCCTACCGGCCTCACCCCTAAACCCGCCCCCCCCCCCCCCAAAAAAAAAGAAAAAGAAATTCCAATTGCCGAAGAAAAGAAATTATACTCGCAAACCGAACTAGGATCCAACACTGACACACATACACAGATGTATCAGTCTTAGCAAAGGCGGAATAAAGAGTGTCTCCAAAGTCAGTTGTCGGAGAACCTCATTTAGCCATTCATCACTACCTACTTTCAATTGAAACTCCGAAAGGCTGTGGGTTGTATAAACTTCCAGTAGTTTCGAACGTTCAATTCGTGACGTTACTCCCCATGCTACCAACCAATGTCAAAAACTGCTAGCATGCGAATATAGAGAGCATTCGCATGTATCTGAACGTTACATGTCTTACAGAGAAATAATACAAACAAATCTCATATTAAATATTCTGTCTCAGTTACGTACCAGTAAACCCGAAATTTTTTAAACAATCGAACTCCCATGCATGAAACAACTTCAAACATATGATTACTTTACAAATGATTTAGTGTGTTAAATGTTCCATGCTAAATATGTAAACGAGAAAAAGTTTGGAAAACATTTGACATTATGTTTAAAGTTTGTTGGAAGTCGCTACGTGCTATCATTATCATATCCATAGGAATATAGTCCAAGTAATTAGCACTCTGTGAAATAGGCTGCCTGGAGATATAAATCATGATTTGTGTCAACCTTTTAGCGTAAGATTATATCTGTTACTGATTAGATTATGACAGCATTTAAAGTTTTTAAATTGGGTCAATAATAATATGAAATACTGGAAACCAGATGTATGTTGTCCTCGGAAACCATAAGATACGGAATCTGCAACTGGGAGTGCTCCTGCCATAAATGATATAGATGACTAGCCTGTTCTCTACTGCTTCGCCAGCTTATTTGTTTGACACATATTGGTCACATCTCTTCCTCCATCCCCCCCCCCCCCCACCCACTCACTGTGAATACCCTTCTCCTCCCTCTGTCCATCTCCTCCTTACGCCTCTCTCTGACCCATTTTCACCTAGGCTCCACCTGACACATGTTCTGCTCGCCCCTTGGCTGCCTACTTCCTCTTCCCACCCTCTCTGACCATCTCATCTTGCCTCCTCCGGTTATAAATCCCAAAGTGGTGATACTGACGTTTCTGCGTCAAATTTGGTCTATTGGGAGGAGAACCTGTGCGTACACACATATGCTCTGCTTTATACATTCATATTCTAACCTTTTCCTTGCAGCTTTGCCTGTATATGCATTTCACATATATATTGAACACACCTCCTCCTCCCCCTCTCTGTGTCCACCTCTCTGCCAGTCTACCTCATCTTCCTACGTCTGTCTGTCTATCTGCTCCTTCCCACTCCCTCCATCTCTTCATCTCCTCCTCCCCATCTTCGTCAATTTCCTCTGCCTCCTCTCTCTGATCGTATCTTCCTTCCTCTCCATCTGATCAGATCTTCCTCCCCCCTTCCTCTTACTATATCCTCCTTCCCCTACCTCTTTCAATCTCCACCTTCCCTTCTTCCTGTTCCACCTGCCCTCCACCCCTCTACACCTTTCACCTGCACAATGCAGTTCCCCTGCTCCTCTCTCTCTGTCCATCCGCACCTCTATCCATCTCAACCTGTCCCCAGTCATGCTTATCACCACTTGTAGCCCCTGCAATACAGTTCAATAAAGCACTAATCCCACAATACACCTGTCATGCAGGGTAGCCTACCTGTCAGGGCATTGGTTGGTTTGGGGAAGGCGACAAAACAGTGAGGTCATCGGTCCCACCAGATTAGGGATGGAGGGGGAAGGAAATCAGCCAAGCCCTTTCAAAGGAACTGTACTGGCATTTACCTGAAGCGATTTAGGGAAATCAAGAAAACCTAAATCAGGATGGCCAGACGTGGGTTTGAACAGTCGTCTGGGTGTGTAAAACCGTTTCTTCTCCCTGACATGTAGGCTGCCTTGCAAAGCATCTTGATTTGGCAGGCCGTTACTGTTCCCCTCACACCATCTCTGGCGTGTAGGGCAGTCTAGACGCTGGAAGGACACGTTTTCTCCCGAATCTCCGCTCCTATTGGAGAAAGAAGGTTATAAATCCACAGTGCTGCGACTGGTGAGACCTGCTGTTTGCATGACAAATTCGGTTGAAATCGATCTAGCCGTTTGGGAGCGGATACTGGACACAAACATACACTCTTATATATTTCCAGTAGGAGCGGAGACACGGGAAAAAACGTGTCCTTCCAGGCCCAGCACGCCACAGATGGTGTGAGGGGAACAGTAACGGCCAGCCAAATTAACTTGCTTCTCAAGGTAGCCTACATGTCAGGGACAAGAAACGGTTTTTCACATCCCGACGACAGTTCAAACCCGCGTCCGGGCATCCTGTTTTAGGTTTTCATGATTTTGCTAAATCGCTTCAGGCAAATGCCAGTACGGTTCCTTTGAAAGGACTTAGAGAGAGAGAGAGAGAGAGAGAGAAACAAGGAACCCAAAAGACATACGGTTCCTCATTGCTCGCCACACTGCATATGCAGCTCCAGAGCAGAAATCGCTTTGCTGTTCCAGCTCTCCCGCTTGACAGTGCGTGCTCTGCAGAACGGCACAGCCCAGCTGGGAACGCGCCTGGGACCCTGTGGGCCGTGATTGGCGAGATCTGCGCGGCTGGCTGCGCAACAGGTCGTTTCGCGTGTCCGCCCGTGTCGTGCTGTCAGCGGTGAAAGCATGTCCCCCGATCGGGCCCGCAGATTACGGCGCCGCTGCAATTCCACACGCCAATAGCCTCGCACGAGCCGTGACTAGACGCTTTAGAGTATTACTTCTCGCACGCCGAGCGCCGACCAGCCGGTGCACAGGTTCAAAGAAAAGGGAATTTAGTGTGTTTTTATCAGCGTGTGGCTACTAACAACGATACTACACGGCAATCGATTTCTTAAAATTTTTTGTATTTGTGGTGTGTGAAGTTCAGAGCTCAAATGTCAAAGCTGTTGCATGCAACTCTCAGAAATTCTCGCGAAAATCGACTTTGAAATTTTCCGATCATCTTTAATACGCTAAAGTGAGGTCGTATTCTCGCCAAACAGCGTGGCTCTGTGGTAGATTACTTGCTCTCATGTGTGGTGGCTTGGGTTCTATTCTGATTTTTTGACAAAAGTGCATGTTCCAAGAGAATTTCTGTGAACTGTAAAATGCGTAAAGATGGAAAATAACGGCAGAGCTCGAGAGTGTTAATCGCTGGATCGAGTTTCGCTTTAGTCATTATGTTTTTCGTTTTTTCCGTTATAATTTTCTATAAATACATGTTAATTAACTCAAATGTAATTGTCATTCTTATGAAAAATATTCGTCCTCTTATTTCTAATTGCATATAGCACAGTTTGGACAAGAAGAGAATAGAAGCTTTCGAAATGTGGTGCTACAGAAGAATGCTGAAGATAAGGTGGGTAGATCACATAACTAATGAGGAGGTATTGAATAGGATTGGGGAGAAGAGAAGTTTGTGGCACAACTTGACTAGAAGAAGGGATCGGTTGGTAGGACATGTTTTGAGGCATCAAGAGATCACAAATTTAGCATTGGAGGGCAGCGTGGAGGGTAAAAATCGTAGAGGGAGACCAAGAGATCAATACACTAAGCAGATTCAGAAGGATGTAGGTTGCAGTAGGTACTGGGAGATGAAGAAGCTTGCACAGGATAGAGTAGCATGGAGAGCTGCATCAAACCAGTCTCAGGACTGAAGACCACAACAACACAACAACATAGCATAAAAAATCTAGTTTTGATTGAAAATATAATTTCGTAATCACTGATCGTTTATAAAACATTGTTAATCAAAATTGTTCAAATTAAAATAACTTAAAAATTAGTTTTTTGTATTTTTATATATTCCATTCTTCGTGGAAATGCTCATAGAGTATGCACCTTTGACTAAAAGACAGAAAGCTTCAGGAATTGAACGTAGGTCCCCCACGCGGGAGGAAGGCAGTCTACAACAGAGCCACACTGCTTGTGGAAAATGCGACCTCCCTACGTATTAAAGATGATCGTGGATCTTCAAAGTCAATTTTCGCGAGAATTTTTGAGAACTGCGCCGAACTACCTTGCTTCATTGATATTTGAGTTCTAAACTTCACTACTATAAACACAAGACATTAATGCATAAATGAATAAAAATAATAGGTCCGATTGTCATCTGGTCTCCTTGCAAGTAAATAAGCTGGAAACCCACCCGACATTATGGGGCTTCGGATGAAGTGATAACAATGATGGTGATGATGGATTTAGTGCACCCAACGACATTGTCACAGGTCCTTTACGGGATATCAGCATACGTACGTCGTGTTTCAACGATGCCTGCCCTCGCAAGCAAAATTGCTGCGACGATTCTCCAAGAACAACAAACCAGATATCTTTAGAATATCTGGCTATTTCGCCGCAAATATGATGTTCGTTCGCTTTTAAATCCTCCAGTCGTTTAGAGAGTCGCCTTAATGGCATATTGCCTGTTGTACGGGTGGAAGGCTACTTAAACGAAACCACGGAGTTTACTGACTTTCGTTCCCCACAAAGCTTTAGGTAGGAGGCCAGAGACTGCACAAAGTTTTAAAATGTGTGTTACGCAGTTTGTAACATTATGTGATTGCCTTATCATTTTAAATCATTCACTAATCGAACAGTCGCTCTGCAGCAGCTACAGTTAGCAAATAATGTTGCGAGAATGTAAAAGGTGAACGACCTGTGACGTAACTTGTTTATTGTCGAAGCGCCGTCAGAGATGCTGTGAGTTATTGACTTTGAAAACCGCGGCGCGAAAAACGGACAGAAGAAGAACACTTTTTTTACACGTTTTTTTTTTTTTTTTTTTTTTTTTATGTACGAGATATTCTCGATGAACAGTTACTCATTCTTCTCTTGTCTCCTGTAACGTGTGTCGGACGCGCATGTCTTGCCGCCGTATTATTATTGTTAAAAATAATATTGTTCTAGTGTAAAGTAAATGTGTAATACTAAAAGTGCCTAGCAGTAGATTTATTGTGCGACGTGTATGTGAAAACGTCGAAGGAATTGTTTTCATTACGAGAAGTGCCAGTCAAAACGGCATCCATGTTAAATCCTTCATTGCAGTGTAAGTTCGTCTATTAATTGCCATAAATTCAGACTTAAATGGAACTGGTGTATGGACTATTTATTTAATATAGAATCTATGTCTCACTCCTTCATGAAGTTATTTAATTTTCTTTATGTTTCTGCCAAATAGAGAGTTCACAGTCACGAATTCTTTCGTCGAAATCGGACGGAAGTTGTATGCGGCGAAATATTTTCTCCGCGCCATATTCTATTGGTAAATGCATGATAAACTACGGTCCCTTAGGAAATTCATGTTGAGCTATCGAAAAATAATTATATTTTGAATAGGCATTTACTTTCTTCCGCAATGCAACTTCCGACTGATCAGACGATCCAACAAGAAACAGCCGCACACGATCGGCGTTCGCAAATATGTTTCCACCGCTGATTATAGCTATATGTTACAGCACAAAAGTAAACATATTGTTATAATTAGCGGCTACGAACGGGGACATTTATAACTGTATGTTTATGTATACACATTACGTAAACATATCGTTATAAGTTGGACAGGACAAACTGCTAGATCATCCCGTCGGATGAAGAAACTGTCAATGGATAACGGCATACCACATGACCATCACTTACTTTCATCGATGGCCTTAGCTTCAGTTTCGCCAAGTTAGATGATCGATTTGACTGACCGCAGTTTGTTGTTTAGCTCCTGCAACCGCTCATATTCGGATACAAGCTTCATCTTTCTGTCATGGAGATAACTATTAATTAGTAGGCTGCAAATATTGGTTGAAAACTGGCAGTGGAGACACAGTAGGCGTCTTCGTGAAGGAAATATTGACCTCGAGAGAGAGCTCAAAGCCTGCAGAGTGAATTCATGGCACTCAATGTGGGACAGCTGCGAAAAGGCCCTTAGGATATATGCATTCTTCCCCAACATCAGGGAGCGATTGATAATGGGAACATTTTAGTCCCATTCGGGAAATGTTTCATTTCTTAACCGGCCATGGACCACACCCCCACGCACTGGCTGCGTTTAAACGTCGGTCGGGTTCAAATGGCTCTGAGCACTATGGGACTTAACTTCAGAGGTCATAAGTCCCCTAGAACTTAGAACTACTTAAACTTAACTAACCTAAGGACATCACACACATCCATGCCCGAGGCAGGATTCGAACCTGCGACCGTAGCGGTCGCGCGGTTCCAGACTGTAGCGCCTAGAATCGCTTGGCCACTCCGGCCGGCAACGTCGGTCGGGAGTCTAAGTGTGCATGTGGAGGGAGAGGGAACCCAGAACACGAATAGCACTTTCACACGACGACATGACGACATAACACAATCACTTAAGGGGGCGGTGCGTAAAGAGTACTTGCACAGCGACGGTACAGGTTGCAACGGGCAAGGGAAACAAAAAATGATACCGCAGACAATACTCGAACTAGCGAGACAGACTGCAGTAGCAGCGGTTGCAGACTGGACGGCAGCGGCACGGAATGACTGAATGTGTAGTCACCACAGTGTCACAATAAAAAGTGTTCATTAGACGGTAACATTAGCTTCTAAGAGAAGACAGCACACACCGCGGTGTAGCCACCAGAGGGCGAGAAGCTCAAAGTATAGTTGAGATCCTCGCCTTCGGATAGCGAGTAGTAGCAGATCGGACGGTGGCTGCCCGGGACCGAGAAGCTCAGTGTCTTTCTGAGGTACAGCTCCGCGAACTAGGTTCCAATAAACCCACTGTTTTCCCCTCTGATCGCCTATCTTTGTTGCCGTGCCTGTAGCAACACATCCCAGTGACCCTAATGCTACAAATCCTCCATTACTACAGCGCAACTTCTGTCTACTCCCTCTGCCAGACTATGGAATCCGCCCCGATATTTATCGATCCTACCAACCATAAATCTTAACTACGTATTTCAGTCCACATCAAAGCTCCCCTTGCATCTCTCCTCATACGTTCTCTTTCTATTACTACGAACCTTTCCACGCACTACATTCCTGCTCATTTTCTGCCTTCGGGGCATCCACCCAACACCTACCTGCATCTCCATAGCCGGTCGTTCAGCATTTTAGTGAAAGTGCAGTGCTCCTTATCAAATGAAAGTCGTCGTTTCTGTGAGGTGTTTTGAACAGATATTTTCATCTTCATCTTCACTTAGAAGTCTGTCAGTTGTAATTTTTTCTTCATGTTTGATCGTGTTTGTTACTCTTTTATATTTTTAAACTTTTTTCACTGAAGAGACGGCCGGCCGGAGTGGCCGAGCGGTTCTAGGCGCTACAGTCTGGAACCGAGCGACCGCTACGGTCGCAGGTTTGAATCCTGCTTCGGGCATGGATGTGTGTGATGTCCTTAGATTAGTTAGGTTTAAATAGTTCTAAGTTCTAGGGGACTGATGACCTTAGCAGTTAAGTCCCATAGTGCTCAGAGCCATTTGAACCAGCCACTGAAGAGACGAACTTTCCGCTCTTCTGTACAACAATACAGGCAAAAATGCTAGAATGTCATACTAGGGCATTGGCGCAGAATGCAAGGAAATGAAGTTTATAAATAAGTCACGTGACTGTTATGGTTCGGTATCGACAACATATGCAGTACGCTATGCTTACCCCATAGATATTTCTACATCTACATCTACATCTACAGACGTGCACCCCAAGCTGACGGTTCCTTGTTCCAGTACTAGTCACTTCCTTTCCTGCGCTACTGGTAAACAGATCGAGGGGAAAACGGCTGCCTCTACTCCTCCTAATTTGTCTAACCTTCGTGGCCCTCAGACCGAAAGTGCTTTGGCGTTAGTAGAATCGTTGTGCAGCTAACTTCGACCTCCAGTTCTCTAAATTTTCTCAATATTGTTCGTCGAAAAGAACGTCGCCTTCTGTCCAGGTTCTCTCATTCGAGATCACGAAGAATTTCCGTAGTAATCGCGTGTCGATCGAACGTACCGGCAGCAAGTCTAGCAGACACCTCTGAGTTGCTTCGTTGTCTTCCTTTAATCCGACCTGTTGGCGTTCCCAAACACTCTAGCAGTACTGAAGAATTGGTCGCACTGGCGTTCTTTACAGATAAACCACATTTCCCTAAAATTCTCCCAATAAACCGGAGTCGAGCATTCGCTCTCCCTACTACCTTCTGCTGTTATGACGTGAAGCAGTGTTCCCGGCAGACGTAAACCCCTGTCGCGCGTGTCATCCCGCGCGCACGTCAGTTCCGTATGCCGGAGGCGCAACATGCTGCCAGGGAGGGCGTAACGCTACGTCAGGGGGCTGTTGGTAGCGGTCGCGCCTCCCCGAGGTAATCAGCCGGAGTGGCGGCTGGGACTGCGGGCCTCGGCAGGACAGCTGCGGCCGCGGCTAAACTGCTCGCTTCCTGCCGCGCTCTAAACCAACTCCACTGACCTCTTTCCCGGCAGCACGCCTTTTGCCTCTTTTAGTGGTTCGCAAACAATGCCGCAACGAGCGGTACAGTAATCTTGTGACCTACTTTGCCTGTCCACGGAATGCCCTGTTTGTACGTCTCTAGCGCTTTATTTGGCAGTGTTGCCAGAAACCACGGGTACTTTGGAGAAATGAAAACATTTCCTGATCCTATTTTGGGCATCATGAGGGTATAATACGTGCAGATGTCATGAGGTCGCAAAATTGAAGCCGACGTCAGCCATTTTAGTTGCCCCAAACATTACCTTCCCGAGCTTTGATTTCGTGGAGTCATGAAAGCCTTTTTGTCAAAATACCAGTTTGTGTCATTTACAGATGTACTAATCGTTCTGATTATGATCTAAGGTGTAAAATAAGCACATTTCATTCGTAAGCAGACTAGCTGAAGCGATTTTTTTCTTTTATACAGGGTGTTACAAAAAGGTACGGCCAAACTTTCAGAAAACATTCCTCACACACAAAGAAAGGAAATATGTTATGTGGACATGTGTCCGGAAACGCTTACCTTCCATGTTAGAGCTCATTTTATTACTTCTCTTCAAATCACATTAATCGTGGAATGGAAACACATAGCAACAGAACGTACCAGCGTGACTTCAAACACTTTGTTACAGGAAATGTTCAAAATGTCCTCCGTTAGCGAGGATACATGCGTCCACCCTCCGTCGCATGGAATCCCTGATGCGCTTATGCAGCCCTGGAGAATGGCGTATTGTATCACAGCCGTCCACAATACGAGCACGAAGAGTCTCTACATTTGGTACCGGAGTTGCGTAGACAAGAGCTTTCAAGTGCTCCCATAAATGAAAGTCAAGAGGGTTGAGGTCAGAAGAGCGTGGAGGCCATGGAATAAGTCCGCTTCTACCAATTCATCGGTCACCGAATCTGTTGTTGAGAAGCGTACGAACACTTCGACTGAAATCTAGAGCAATGAGTCGCATGTCAACACGAGCACCGAAGTCAACATTACCTTCCTTCAATTGGGCCAACTGGCGGTGAATCGAGGAAGTGCAGTACATACTGACGAAACTAAATTGAGCTCTAACATGGAAATTAAGCGTTTCCGGACACATGTCCACATAACATCTTTTCTTTATTTGTGTGTGAGTAATGTTTCCTAAAAGTTTGGCCGTACCTTTTTGTAACAACCTGTATATAGTTCAAATGGCTCTGAGCACTATGGGACTTAACATCTGAGGTCATCAGTCCCCTAGAACTTAGAACTACTTAAACCTAACTAACCTAAGGACATCACACACATCCATGCCCGAGGCAGGATTCGAACCTGCGACCGTAGCGGTCGCGCGGTTCCAGACTGAAGAGACTAGAACCGCTCGGCTGCACAGGCCGGCTCTTTTATATACATGAAATCTTGGTTGCGCTGTTTACCTTTACTGTAGTAGTTTTGTTTCTGTCATTTGACTGTATATTTCCTACCAATCCTGCTCGAAAAGCTCTCTGGGTGAGTGCTGTGACAAGTGTAAGACGTGTATACTTCTATTGTCTATTGTCAAACCACAATTTATGAAAGATGTTTATATTTTATTAATAGGATTAAGTTGCAATAATTAATATTTGTCATTTTGGAAATAATTGTGGTAGCAGGGAATGTCTGCCCCAAAGTATTGTTGGCGGGAGGGACTGCACACTGATATAATTTTAAAAAGGGCGGTAGAGACCGCGTGTGGATACACTTTAAGAAAGAGCGGGAAAGATCGCGCATTGATACATTTTGTAATGGTAGCAGGGACTGTCTGCACCAGAAAGCATTGTTGGCGGGAGAGACCGTACTTTAGCATTCGTAAGAAGTCAGTAGTAAGCGAGATGTGAAGCGAGTCGGTAGCAGGTCTGAAGCGAGAGGTTGAAAGGAGCGGTGTGCCTGCCAGCCACCAGCTATGATTTACAAGAGATTATATACGGATGTACAGAGACATCAGCTAACTATTACCATAAGAAGAACTAATAATATTGAATTATTTTTTGAGAAACTCAGGACTATTGAAGGTATGTTTGCGCAATGCTAGTTGTAAGATTATTGTAAAAAGTAAGTCCCATTTGAACGTTTGTAAAATCATTTCATTACCAGCAGTAAATATTTGAAGAAACGTTTTCAGAATATAATTAATTTTTGCCAGCAATGTTGCATTACTGATTATAATCCATCCCCAAAACCATCAACGTAAAACTCTGCAGAATTTTATTGTTGTCAAGAAAAAGTTTAACTATGAATTACGTAGCTTCAGTCAAATTAATTAAAGAATAACGTCAGCTTTGGTAATAAATACAGCCACTTATTATGACAGCCCACCAGCAACTAATAGAGTATAGTAAACCAGAGTAACTATATTCATGTCGCAGTTCGATGTAGCAGTCAGATGGCGATCCGGTAACAGTAAAAAAGGTAAGAAACGGTTTTGGGTTATTGCAGGTAACGACTGAGAGTCACAATGACGACACATTATATGTTTCGCCGAAATAATCAGCAAATCACTTTTAATAAGCAGCATTTAAATTTGTAGGCGAAGGTTGCACTTATTATTATTGAGAAAGAGAGTTAATTTCAAAGGGAAGATTTCATTTGTTATTATTAAGCAAGAGACAGAAATCCTAAGGAAGGGTTTCATAGGTTATTGTAGAAGGGAAGGTTGCGTAACAAAAGAGAGATAGAGGAGACGGGAAGGTTTCAGCAGGAGACTGGAAACCTACCAAACATAGTAAAACATGTTCCCAGCATTTTCGGAAAGATAACATAGACCAATCATGTTTCGTCAGCCCTCATTAACGAAAGCAGCCTTTTCACATCACATACTTCTCTACGTGTTCATTCGAAAACTATAACAAAAGAAGTTGCACTGACGAGGTCTAACGAATCTTATTACTGGATGAAATATGCATTTAAAACCCGAAAAACGTCTGCAAATTGCTTCCAGCCGCTATGATACTCGCGGTAGTACTGCAGTGTTTGCTATTCAAAACAGCTGGTGCGTGCACGCTACAGAAATTGACAACAAGAAGCTATCGCAAACAGCAGTACGCTAATGTTTTGAGGCCTTTGAACGTGGTGGTACCTGCTTCAGAGCAGCCTACAGATTAAATGTGGAGCTCCATCTGCCCTTATTACTCCTCCGTGCTTGGCAGTAATGCGTTCAGAGAGATATAATATAATAATTATATCTCCATGGATACATACAAGCATAATTTACTCTGTGTGATCCAAAGATATTTAGTGCTCATAGTTGCAAAACTGGTCAGCGACAAGCTTGCGAGAAGAACCACATACAGAATAAGAAGTGACAGCGCTGATTTAGAAGAATTAATCGTGTAGTGTCGGATAATTTGTCTAGTTCGTCGAATAATGATCTATCTATTAGCCAGGGCAATAAAAAAAATCCTCCATAGTGTACCAGTTGATAAAACAAAACATTTCTTCAAGCTCAACAATAGGTTTATCTGTTACGTTAGTGCTACCGACGAATCATTGTAGTACTTCGAGTAGTTACTGTGCAAGGTCGCATTACTGCCAAGTATTATATGGAATTTTGGTTGGTCAGACCCATTCCATTGTATGATGTTTGTTCCCCAGTGGTGAAGCTGTGTATCAAGATGACATGGCCTCTCTTAACACACACCTCGCACTGTCCGGAACTGGTTTTGCGAGCACGAGGATGAATTGTAGTATCTCTTCTGTCCGCCACAATCACTACATCTCAATATTATTGAGCGTTTGTGGTCTACTTTGCAGAGAAATGTGTGTGATCTCTAACTGTCTCCTTCGTCTTTACCTGAACTGGCCACTATTTTGCAGAAAGACTAGTACAGTATTGAATTGAAAACCATACAGGACCAGTATTTATTCATTCCGCTATAACTGGAAGCCGTTTCGAATGTCACCTGTTTTCCCACACTGTATTACTCCAAGTAAAGTGTTGTGTTTTTGGCGTCTCCGTATTTTTCTCTGACCACTGTATAATCTTACATTAAAGTTTCACCAGAATGAATCAAGTATTAAAGTTGGAAACTGTGTATCTCTCGAGGCATCTTAACTCATGGCAGGTAAATTACCCAGTCTATATTCATCCAATATTTGAGAATGAGAACCCTTAGCAATTTCAAATTTTTTTCCAAACTTTTTCTTGCTGACAATGCCGAGAAAATAATGAAAGGAGAAAAGATTATTGATTACTAATTCGCGCTGGTCAAGCATCAGGCACGACGTTCTAATTTCTTACTTCTTTGCTACTAACTCTATTCATAACATATTTTGAGACAGTATCCACATATGCAATTCAGCTATCTGAAAAATTGTATAGTTATACAACACATAGTTGAGCAGATACGATGGCAAACGTTGACATGCGTGATAACATTAGCTATTCTTGAAGTGGAGCACAAATTACTCAGACTATACCGATCCAGTGTTTGATAATGAGAGCGGATATATTTAACATAGTAACTCATTTGTGAAGTAATCAGACGTTTGGAGCTGTTTTATACGTGGAAACTACAGATTAGTCTAACACAACAGAATATCTGGTAGTCTGAAATTGACATCAATGACGGAACAGTTATACGACACGCAAAAACATCTAAATATCTAGGAGCATATATTGACAAAATCGTATTGGGTAATATGGAAGTAAAATATAGAATACAAGAAAGCAGAATTGTAAAATGGTGTATGAATCAATGATTTTATCTTGGAACTCTTCCATTTGGTACGTGTTTGCAAAGAAAAACAGTAATTTCAGAAACTGAGTCCGCCTTGATGCGAAACACCTTGTTATTCGTTTGTTTCTTTATTCTCCCAAACTAGTTTCGGCGACAAATATCACCACCATCAGTGGGGTTTTTAATCTAAAACATGCAGAAAATAGCATGGTTACACAAACACAGTAGCACATTATTACATTTTTTTCTTACCATTCGTCTTTTGAAATATAGTATACTATGGATACTTTCATACTACCTTATTTATTGTATGTTACAGCTTGTTTTGAGCAATTATTGTCGCTGTTTGCGACATATTTCTGTTCGCTTTTTTCTGTTGCCCTTTTTTTTCAGATGACATGATGTTCGCTAAGTATGAATTCTTTTCGGTGGGACAAGGACATTTCTAACATCAATAAGAAACCAATGGGTGGGCTAATGTTAGAACTGTCCTACGCTATGGACCAGAACTATGGATTTTAAATGCTGGCCTCAAAAGAATAGTGATAGCTTTGGAAACGCGTCCTTTACGAAGTAGCGCCAGAATATCAAGAATAGCAAAAATAACAAATGGTGAGGTGGAACGACGGCAAATGAAACAGCGACAGACGCAACTGAAAGAAAATAAATAATGTGGAATGGCCTTTGTTGACGGTGACAGATCATAGGTTCAAAATGTTCAAATGTGTGTGAAATCTTATGGGACTTAACTGCTAAGGTCATCAGTCCCTAAGCTTACACACAACCTAAATTATCCTAAGGACGAACACACACACACACACACACATGCCCGAGGAAGGACTCGAACCTCCGTCGGGACCAGCCGCACAGTCCATGACTGCATCGCCTTAGACCGCTCGGAGATCATAGGTGGCCAGGGAAAATTTTGGACGGAAACCACCTAGCAGACGTAACCGCGTAATACCATAACGTTCTTGGAAAGACATCATCAACGAAAGAACGGAGCAAGCCCTGAATATTGAGTATTGGCAGAAGATAACAGGAATATAGCAAAATGTTGTTATTACTTGATATTTTTATTAATCAACGCTGTAATAATAATAATAATATCAGTAATAATAATAATTGTTCGATTGTTTAAAGTATCGGCTGGGAGAGGTTGCTGTCGTCTTAGTATCCGTCCTATCTGTTATTTTTGCTGAACTTGGGGAGTGTGTGCATTAATTGTTCTCGTTGCTGTTGACAATCCGAAGCTTTCCCTGGCATTGGATTACTTCCTCGAGGTCCGGTAGCTGAGTGATAGCCGGCACGGTAGCTCAGCGTATTCGGTCAGAGGGTTTAGCTACCCTATGTAATAAAAAAAAAACTGAGTTAATGGATCAACAACGAACTTAAACGGATGTCTTACGACGTCCGCCCCGAGCAGATGCAACGAACAAAAGTGAACAAAATGAGATAAAAAAAAAAAGTGGTCAGCGCGACGGCCTGTCAATCCTAAGGGCCCGGGTCCGATTCCCGGCTGGGTCGGAGATTTTCTCCGCTCAGGGACTGGGTGTTGTGTTGTCCTAATCATCATCATTTCATCCCCATCGACGCGCAAGTCGCCGAAGTGGCGTCAAGAAAGACTTTCACCAGGCGAGCGGTCTACCCGACGGGAGGCCCTCGCCACACGCCATTATTATTTCCTCGAGCGCATATTTCTGTTCCAAGGCTGTCGTATTTCGGCTTCTCCGCCAGGTCCTTCAGTTTGTGCGCCCATTTTGGAACCGCCCTGTGTAGTCATCCCACAAGCAGTGCTGCTGCTGCTCGCACCACAGTGACCCCCGCCCCTGACAAGTTATAGGTGGGGAAGCAGGTGTGTATCGCGCTGCAGGCGGCTGGAGAGACTTGTTGCGCTGAGTCAGCAGCGAGCAGCGCGCTGCGCGCCTGTCTGCCCTCTGCCACCGCCGGAAGCGCCTCCCGGCTGCCTGCACGTGGCCGACCGACATGCGGCCGGCGGACCGACACGTGGCTCTGCCGGCTAGCATTCATCTCACGCTAGGTGAGGAGAACCCCACGTCATAATAACGTAACGCTACCTCACCGTGACGTAAATAACCTAAATCGACTGAATGAGTACGTATATCGATCTTTGCAGTTGTACCGATAACGTCAAAGCTAAATGTAAATACATGTGTACAAACGAAGTGGCAGGAGTTGTGTGACATGCTCATCCCAGCTGAATGATTTGTTAAATGTAATCCCAACAATTTGCGATGTTATTGTGTATTTCATGAACATAATTAATGTCTGAGCGAAGGAGCCATAACGAAATAAAGAAAAAAAGCTTGTCATTCTTTTTAAATCCGACGAATCGTGCATAAATCGTGTGGGCAGAAAAGTGAAGTAATTAATTATTAAGCTGCAATCCAAAGAATGTGGGATGTTATTGTGTGTTTCGTGAACGTAACGAATATCTGAATGAAGGAATCATAACCATAACGAAAGTTAAAAAAGTATCTAGTCATGTTTTCAATCCGATTAATATTGAATAAATCATGTGGATAAAAACGTGAAATAGGAAGAAATTAGTGTTTCGTATTTTTATAAAATCCAATGAATTGTACGAGGGCTGTCCAGAAAGTAAGTTACGATCGGTCGCGAAATGAAAACGACTATGAAAATCCGATAAAGCTTTGCAAATATGTGTTGGGCAGTGTCTCTAGTATAACTCTAGGTAGAATTATGTTGCTCTTTTCATTCCTGAGCTCTTAGTGAGCGCGTAAAGATGTTATAGAAAATAGTGTCTCCCGCCAAGTACGAGGGCCTGGTGAGAATTTTCCCCTGAAGCTATTCAACCAACATTACATAACTGTGGTGCGGTTTCTTCTTCAAAACAATTCTCAGCCTCATTCTGCAGGGGCAATGAAGATGTTCCTGCATCGTTTCAATTTGAAATGTTTGGTTACCCACAATACAGCCCGTAATTGTCTCCCACTGAGTTTCATCTCTGCTCAAACGAACCGCTGGCTATGAAGACAACAGTTTGGCACAGACAACGAGCTTTAGGCCAGCGTAGAGAATTGGCGGAAAGCACTGGCGGCTGCCTTCTATGATGAGGGTATTGGAAAGTTGGTACAACGCTACGACGAATGTCTGAGTCAGAACGGCGACTACATAGAGAAGTAGCTGAAAGGTGTAGCTAACTGGTACAAATGAAACATTTCTGATTTTCACTGTGATTTTCATTTCGCGATCAATCGTAACTTACTTTCTGGACAGCCCTCGTGCATAATTCACGTAGGCAGAAACGTTAAACTGAGAAATTGAAGTGCTTCTGAAGATAATTCCGAATGTTGCTAGAAACATTGAACCATCTAGTTCCATTTAATTTTGCCTTCGTGTTGTAAATCAACTAAGAAAGATAGTGAAATCTTTCAGACTATCTTCATGGATCTGCTCGAAAGTTCTCTCATCTCCGTTAAGAGCCCATGTTCAGAACGACGTACACGCTAGCAACAACGGACAATAGGACAATGAAAGCACATAAACAAATAACAATGCAGATTCAAGACGCAGACAACAGTCGATATATATAGAATGCACACAACAGTCGATAGGACAACTCGTGAAACCCATGATGACGCGTGCCTACGTCACTATGGCGTAGGGCTCTCCTCACCTAGCGTCAGATGACTGCTACTAGGCTCTGCCTACCCACGGGAACAGAGCTCCAAACACGCTTCTGACCGAAACATTGTTTCCGACCAAGCTCGCAACACCTTTCAAACTTGTTCGTGTCTCCTTTCGCACTAGCGATTATCATCTCCCAGTATTAGCACCGTCTACGACGCTCAACCTGACGGCAACCATTACACACTGTGTTTCCCAACGATGTGCTACGATATATCCAGCGAAGAGGATGTGCTACTGCGTTACTAGCACCCCGGGTCACGTAATATTCATAATTAATTGTGGCCATACTGGATACGTTTGGGGTTTAGTTTAACATAACGCAGCGCGTTTAGAGCATGTTCTGCCCATCTTCAGGCGTTTATGCATACAGAAAATTACTTAAAAATAAACTGTCCTAAATTAATGTTGACATAGAACGTTTTGCTTATTGTTCGCTGCTGGAGGGGCTGTTTGGGTATTAACACTAAAATTAAAGATACAGCCACCCTTTGAAAATCGAAGATAACCTCGAAATTTTCCAACAAACAGGAAAATGTAAAAGAACGGATATTATGGAAGAAACGGAAATTTTTATTTATACAACAAAATATGGAGTTCTTAATGGGACAACTGAATTCGAAAACTGAAAGTCCTTCAGTAGTCTTAAGCCAGTTCCCAGGCAAATGACGCGAAACAAACGATCGCCGCATTGTCAGTTATCGTGAATATCGCTGTAAAATGCGATAATCGACACTCATCCACGCTACAAGGCCGCCATATTGTATTAACTGTACCAACGTCTACAGGTAGATAGAAAAATTTCTGCAGTGAATTATGTCAAAAGTAAATAGTACAAAGAGCAAAGTTACACAACATGTCCGCCATTATACCAAGGATGAAATAAGATGCTTTGGGACGCCAGTATCGTAAGCGCACAACTGAGATCCAGAAACGTGTATCACACGACTTCCGCAACATAATACCTGGCGCAAAACTACCTGCATCCCACAAAAGCTGTCGTGGTGTCAATTGTAATAAACAACGAGACACAGCTCCAAATAAACAAAAAAACATCACTGGACATCACCTTCTAGCCAATCACTGCCCTTCCCTCTCACTCCAAATATCAAAATGTGTGTGTGTGAAATCTTATGGGACTTAACTGCTAAGGTCATCAGTCCCTAAGCATACACACTACTTAACCTAAATTATCCTGAGGACAAATACACACACCCACGCCCGAGGGAGGACTCGAACCTCCGCCGGGACCTCACTCCAAATATCCAGCCCCACCAGCAACTAATAGTAAACAAATGTTAATACAGTTTAAGACAATTTATTTTTAAGTAACAATTTACTGTATGAATAAAAGTCTGAAGATGGACAGAACGTGTTCGAAACGCGTTGCGTTATGTTAAATTAAACATCAGGTAAATAAAAGTAGCATAAAATACCAATATACAACGTAACATTCAGCCTGCCTGTTATTACGGAGAAACAGGCAGTTACATGAATAGTTTTTCCGTCGTTTCATTTGTGACGCTACGAAGTCAGTTGACCTACACGTCTCACGGAAGTGGTAACACGGTTTTTTCTGTGAAGCGTTTTGTGCAAGGTTTGTTGCCTATTTGCAGAAGTCGGCTCAGACGAAGCGCTGCAAGACGAATGTGTTCGTTTCATAACCAACTGTGGGTGAAGGTTTGCTATGATTTCTCCAGAGCAATTTTTCCTCGAGTATTCAATCGATGAGCGCAGATTACCTCGCGTAACTCTACGAACGAAGTTCATTCCTACTATAGGGATACTTCTTACAATTATATGCGGAATAAATAAATGAAATCAATGAAATATATCACTTATAACAATTTCTCAGGAATTTCAAAGTACACTGTATTGTGCTGAAAACTTTCTGATAAGTTGTTGGATTTATGTATTTGCATTGTTTACACAATCGTCTTCCTTCATGCCGCGTATTTGCTCTCTGCTCTGCAGCTCGTCTTATATGGATTATGGGGATAAAAAGACCTCCATGTGCGGATATATCATTTGAAATCTTTCAAGTTCTTTGATTATCATCAATTACTGCCCAAATCAATAGACAATAAACAATAAACAATAGTTGATTATCAGATACGGATTGGTTTTGGCTACCACGTCCTATAGAGAATTGGACACTACAGCAGTTTCAGTAATTTGTTTCCCGTTCTGCTCTTTTATGGTTGTTAACCGCTTCCCAGTAAGGTCGTAGTGACTCTCTGATTCCTGCTTGTTAGGCTCTAGCAACAGTACCAATAAATAATAAAAAAGATTTCTTACGTCATTTGAGTAATGACTCAAATACTCGGCAGTACAAGCAGACAGAGGCAGAATAGTCGTCTTTGTTGGACGAACAAAGTATAGCAGACGTCCTGGGAATGACATTTTACGAGAGATGAATCTGGAAGACCACGCTGCTCTTCTGCTAGAAGAAGAGCGTATAACGTAACAGATTTTGGTTACCAGGATTTTGTGGACTTCAAAGCACTCTCACAGAAAATAGAATCAAACTATAACAGAACATCAAACAATGAAATGATCGAATAAAATGACATGAAAGAACTCAAAAGTGCAAAAGAGTGACCCAGGCACTCCTTTTGTGAAAACCATATACGAGCAAAAGGAATATGCGCACATCACCGTCAACAGTACCAGGACAAAACAACTCAACATCTCTGAAATGCTGTGCGTTGCAGCTTACAAGAATAAAATGGACTTTTTTGCTATAAAGAAAGCTCATGTTGAGTCCCTTCCCCCTCTGAAATGTATCCCTGCATCCCATAAACCCATTTATGATACTGTGTCTTCGTAAACTGTGTTCCTTAAATTATAAGTGGTTCAAATGGCTCTGAGCACTATGGGACTTAACATCTGAGGCCATCAGTCCCCTAGAACTTAGAACTTCGTAAACTTAACTAACCGAAGGACATCACACACATCCATGCCCGAGGCAGGATTCGAACCTGCGACCGTAGCGGTGGCGCGGTTCCAGACTGAAGCGCCTAGAACCGATCGGCCACACCGGCCAGCCCTTAAATTATAGCTAATTGTTGTTCATTGTTAAATTGTATCATTTTCATAAATTATAATTTTGTATTTTTCTGATGAAACAGTTTCAACTTGTTTTTCATTTTGTATTGTAACTTGACTGATTTTGTCTGATCGAGATTCGAATGTCTTACTACAGTAATTTTAAACAAATACAAATTATCTGAGGTAGAAAAGTGGCAAAAGTATTATACGACCGATGATAACAAAAACAAGAAAGTTTTTAGAAAAGCAAGAGAAATGACACAACTCAAAGAACTACTTAATGAGTACCTCATAACACCTCACTTTCGACGTGACCAGAACTTCATGTCCATACTACTGTATAGAATATAATGAAATTTACTGCCAAAAATAGTTATTTGAAAGTTAAACTATTTCAATATAAGTTTTATAGACTTCTTGAAGTCGATTTTTCTCAAGTATTACATTTTTGAGTTGTGTCACTATTCTTGTCAAGGTTCAATATCTGTTATTCAAAGACAAAATAGCTAAGTTAACACAGAAATGCTAAAGCTACAATTTCGTGTGCTGTTCGCCTGACGGAGTCGCTATTAAGAGATGTTGGGAGGAAGAGGCGGCCAGAAGTCAGCGTCAAGTGGTAACTACTCCTGTTATTTTCTTGTCGAACTCAGTAAAATGCTTCTCGTTGTCTGTATCGTTGGACAACACAGCCTTTTTGGGATGGAAAATTATCTTCCATGCGAAAGTACCAGAAAAAGACAGGCGTGTATTGCAACAACAAACCATTATGCCACTGAATCCACTCACAGAGCCACTCATACAGTCATGTCCACTCAGGAACATCAGTATAGGTCGAAATTTCTGTTCTCTGGCTATTAACAGCTCGTTGACCATAGCGGCACGCTTTGGAGATTAACCTACTCTTATCCAAATGTAGGGACTTCGGAAGCTTTTCGTACGCGTCGACCTCTTTTTACGTACCTGACGTGAGGTAGTTCTGTCCGCCGACGTTACATTTGTGAGATAACCGGGGTTTCAGGTGGCTTCCTACATAAGGTTGTCGTTCTTTTGGTTTCATATTTCGCATACAGTTTGTAAAAGACCAACTCCGAAGGTATTTTCTGACCTTAAGTGGTTGCAATGGACTGGGTACTGTTACTGCTCCGAGCAGCCACAAAATCACTTCAGCACGGAGGTTAGACTCTACATGCTATCAGGGACGTTTCTAACATTAGGCAAGACTACATTGTCGTACAGAACGGCGTAATTTTCCAGGGGAAGCAAAGGGCGGACAAATTAATTTAAATTAAACAGCCGAAAAAACTGAGCAAATAGGCGAGAAAATGAAAAAGAGGATACATTAAAACACCGAAATTATTTTCAAAACCATACGGAACAGTTACTTTATAAGCCTTCACTTACTTTGACGAAAATGGACACATTGCCTCTGCCTACCTCAAAACTGAAGTTCCCGCTGCTGAGTACGAAACGGAAACAAACCTGACCTTCATTCGTCTCAGTCGAGCACTGGTGCGGGGCACGTGGGCTGGCTTACGATCGTGTTGCGACTTGATATCTTACCTCCCTCAGTCCCTTTTTTGCTTTTGTCTCTGCAGATAATTTGTCAAGCGTCACTTGAATTCAGTGGTTCTGTTGTTGTTTTTTGTTCTACTACTATTTACAATGGTAATCGATCACATGGTGACAAGCTATGCTTTGTACTTCTTTTCCAACATTATCTAAAAGGAGTAAAAGGAAAGTGAAGTTCATCATACACATCAATAAAAAATGAGTTGGGGTCTGTCTCTAAGTCTGCCTCTGAGTGTCTGAGACTCGCAGTACAAGAAAATAACTACACTGTCTTTTATCAAACAAATTAGCCGCCATTTTTTTTTAATTTAACATATGCGCAAGCAATAACCCGGAAGAGAGCGTCATGAGTCTTTCATCGACAGGACATAATTATAGAAACTGCGTACCTTGTGCTTGCAAGCTGTTGTCTCAGTACAATTTAAAAATTAGTGCACACTTCTATCTCTATTCTGCTTATTGCAATTTGCTGATGGTTGTATTTACACAAGTAACATGCGAAAGGACATTTTCTGCTTTAAAGTGTGTAGACACTAGGCTCCGTGCACAGTTAGGACAAGAAACCGTGGAAGCATTTGTAATTTGAACAATGAAACGGATATTAATAACGTCGATGTTGTGTTTCATGAGAGTAGTCCCACGCCTTTACTAGTTCATTTTCTTGCCATTAAGTAAAATAAGTAATTGATCCCAAATTAGATTACACCGCTGTATTCAACTGATTCTAGTTTAAAATGTTCAGCACATTCCACCTATTTCAATTACTTTGGGAACTTTCAAAAACTGAGGACAAAAAATAAGAAAGTAAGGACATTTGATTTCCTCAATCACTTGTAAAGGAATTGAGAACTAAGCACGAAAATTGAGGACTGCCCCGGAAAATAAGGGCGGCTGGTGACCTTAGTTTAATGATTCAAAGTATTAAATGAGATTCGCATTGTTGTGTCGTTGGATGTTAGTGATGGTGGAGGGGGGCGCTATCTGGTTTACCAATGGTAGCAAAAAAAAAAAAAAAAAAAAAAAAAAAAAAAAAAAAAAAAAAAAGAGGTCGCGTCATTTTTCAATTGTCACCTAGGGCCCAAAACACCTAGAAACGGCCCTGCATGAGACTGATTATATGAAATAAGTTATGTAAATGGTTCTGCTGTTAAGAGTCCTTTATTTTACAGTCTATGTTTGCAATTAGCCAAAGCATACTGAAGATCTCTGTATATGTTACTAATCCTAAATGTTTTGGACAATAGCCAGTCAGCTATATATCTCGCTGCAGTTCACAAAGGAAGTTCAGCTATACGCAGCTGGAGCAACCACAGAGCCACCTAGCGGGCGCTGTGAGAAGCTACTGCTCCTGCGCTGTAGATGGCGGGCAGTCGCAGAATGTGAGGTCGAAGTTCCAAGCTTCGCTCCTAGAGCGCTCTCGCTGTGCTGCTGCAGCGGGCGTCGCGCTGTGGACATTGTGATACTCTCCCGCGCATCATGTATTTTGTCCATCATATATTTTGCCCATTTCACTCGACCTCGGCTGTAAGCTGTGTTTTACACGGATGTTGTGGTTAAAATACGCGAATCAAGTTTCTGTGCAAAAGAGAAGCGCTGATAGACATATCTTTTCTGTTGGTTTAGTTTCGTGGTTTATTCGTTTCATTCAATCTTGAATGTCAAATATTAAAAGAAGAACATATTTACATGAACGTGTAGCACTGTAAATTAGGATGTTTGTCAAGGTCATTGTCAGAACCAAAAGTTCAATGTTCCCAAAGGTTATCAACACTGTTAAGTACACCTGCAAAACGAGGGTGGCTTACTTCTCAGCTCTAAATCTCAGCTAGCATTTGTATTTTGATAAACGTTTGAGCCGAAAAGGCAGCGGTCGCCCCGCTAAGCCATAGGTTTTATCTGATCTGACGCTGAACTTGTTTTACCACTGATTCTTATGTAACTTAGTAACACATCTGATGATAATAATAAACGGTTCATTTTCATTTAGGCGGTTTTATACACACAAATTCATCATGGTCGCAGATTCACTTAGGGAATTTATATCCTATACCCATGAGTCAGGTCGTGTCGATCACATGGTCGTGCTTGCAACAACGAACGAGGTATCGGAACACGGTATTGGATTATTATTAATTTGACTCGCGTGTAAAGAAGTACACTTCAGACAGCATTTATTTTGTAACGCTGTTTGGTTTTCATTTCGCATTAATGTTATTTTCAGGTTTATTCTTTCACTTTCTGCTTCCCTTGAATGAAAGCCCACATACACAACGTGATCAAAGGTATCCGGACACCCTCATGTAATGCGGAATTGACCTTTAGATGTCACGAGAGATGAACCCGTCAATAGAACAGGAGGTGAGGAATATTGTGTAATCAATAGAGAAGCAGCATCAGAATACGTGAGTCAAGGGAATCTCAAGACTTCGAAGGGTACCAGTTATTGGAAGTCACCTGAGTAACAAATCCCTCAAGGACATTTCAATCCTTCTAGAGCTGCCTCTTGGTGGTCTGACTGGAAATGCGAAGGAACAACCACACCGTTAACTGCCGTCGTGTGTAGTGCCAACAATGGAGTACATGTCCGCCCCGGTAGCTGAATTGCCGGCACGGTAGCTCAGCGTGTTCGCTCAGAGAGCCGGTTGGCCTCTGTAATAAAAAACTGAGTGGAAGGATCAACCACCGAACTTGAACAGGATGTATTGCGACGTCCGCAACAACCAAACACAACGATCAAAGACGAAAAAAATGCAGAAAAAAAGGTCAGCGCGACAGAATGTCAATCCTAAGGGCACGGGTTCGATTCCCGTCTGGGAGATTTTCTCCGCTCAGGGACTTGGTATTGTGTTGTCTTAATCATCATCATTTCCTCCCCATCGACGCGCAAGTCGCCGAAGTGGCGTCAAATCGAAAAACTTGTACCCAGCGAACGGCCTACCCGGCGGTAGGCCCTAGTCACACGACATTTATTTAATGAAGTACATAGGAGTTTGTGTTAAGGTACGGCTGTTTTACGTGGTTGATATGTCTCTCCTTACTCTGCTTAGCAAAACGCTGAATACAGAATGATGTGAACACATTTTTCGGCATTGCGTCCTGCGTGCAGTAGAGGAATAGTTCGGAGACGATGATTGTTTGCATCCGCGTGGTGATGGACCCTGTCATAAAGCACCGTGTGTGAGACACTGGTTTGTGGTCAATAGTATTCCTGAAATTGATTGGTCTGCCCAGCGTCCCCACCTAAACCCAGTACAACACGTTTGGTATGAGTCACAGCGTCGTCGTAGCTCTACATAGCAGCGTCCAATATTTCTACGTTCTCTGGTTTCAGCTCCTAAGAAATAATGGGGTGCTGTTCCTCATCATACATCGAGACACCTCATCGAAAGGATCCCCAGCATGGTTCATAAGGGCGAAGGGTGGACACATGCCATATTAATATAACCTGATAGGTGTCGGGATACCTTTGATCACACAAGCGTACGTTGGCAAATATGGAGGCGATGCGACACTGTTTTGGACAATTTACATAACTTGAGCTACACAGGAAACGGAGGGCAAACGTTTTCGTGTCCCCTTCTCCCAGGACGGAGAAGTGTTACGCGGAGCTGTTATCTTACATCTACATTTACATGGATGCTCTGCAAATCACATTTAAGTGCCTGGCAGAGGATTCATCGTGCCACTTTCACAATTCTCTATTGTTCCAATCTCGTATAGCACACGGAGAGAATGAACACCTATATCCCTCTCTACGAGCTCTGATTTCCCTTACGTTAGCATGGTGTCGTTTCTCCCTATGTAGGTCGGTGCCAACAAAATATTTTCGCATTCGCAGGAGAAAAGCTGGTGATTGGAATTTCGTGAGAAGATTCCGCCACAACGAAAAACGCCTTTGATTTAATGATGTCCATCCCAAATCCTGTATCATTTCAGTGACACCCTCTCCCCTATTTCGCGATCATACAAAACGTGCCGCCCTTCTTTGAACTTTTTCGATGTACTCCGTCAGTCCTATGGTAAGGCTCCCACACCGCGCAGCAGTATTCACCGCGCAGCAGTATTCTAAAAGAGGACGGACAAACGTAGCGTCTCCTTAGTAGATATGTTACATTTTCTAAGCTTCCTGCCAATAAAACGTAGTCTTTGGTTAGCCTTCCCCACAACATTTTCTATGTGTTCCTTCCAATTTAAGTTGCTCGTAATTGTAATTCCTAGGTATTTACTTGAATTTACGGCCTTTAGATTTAACTGATTTATCGCGTAACCGAAGTTTAACGGATTGCTTTTAGCAGTCATGTGGATGACTTCACACTTCTCGTTATTTTGGATCAATTGCCAATTTTCGCACAATACATATATCTTTTCTAAATCGTTTTTCAATTTGTTTTGATCTTCTGATGACTTTATTAGTCGATAAACGACAGCGTCATCTGCAAACAACCTAGGACGGCTGCCAGATTGTGTCTCAAATCGTTTGTATGGATAATGACCAGCAAAGAGCATTTAACACTACCTTGGGGAACGCCAGAAATCACTTCTGCTTTACTCGATGACTTTCCGTCAATTAATACGAACTGTGACGTCTCTGCCAGGAAACCACGAATCCAGTCATATAACTGAGACGATATTCCATAAGCATGCAATTTCACTACAAGCCGCTTGAGGGGTACAGTGTCAAAAGCCTTCCGGAAATACAGAAATACGGAATCAGTATGTAATCTCTTGTCACTTTCATCACATGCATACTCGTATCTCTAGAGAAAAAGCAGCTGTCTCATAACGAGCCTGTGAATACAATTCACTCTTACAGTTATTTCTTCCAAGACGTCTGCGAAGCTGGCCGCTCACAGATGAAACAATATTAAGTGCTAAGTTTTTGTATGGAACCCGTGAAAAAGTAACTGTTAATGTTACACTACCACTAGAGCATGTCGCCAGATACACTAATGAAACTGAATTTTCAACTCTTATTCAGTAGCTTGATCGGATGTATCAGCTGTCTTCGTATATCTAAATGACCCGTGTCTTGCCAGCCAAAGCATCCACAATTAATAACGAAGTTTACTCACTGAACGTTTCTTTTAATTTTTGCAGGCTCTATCAGAGCTCTACAACTCCATCAAAAACAACTGCAAAAGTAAGACATGATGTAGCTATTTTGTCAAAAATTGAGATTGCGAGTCAGCAGCTGTGGAAGAACAGAGGTTAATTCGAACAAATAATAATAATAAAAAGCAGCGACCGGCCACTTTTCGTAATCCTATTGGTTAAAAACGAATAGCACCGTTACTGGTTCGGTTGTTGCGAAGTTTTCTTGGCGTGAAACTATGCGCCATATAACACTGTTGACTATTATTGAAGATATTCCTATTCCTCTGAACGAAGATTCACTGTTGCGGCCACGTGGTTATAAATCTGGCAACATCGTGCTAACTAGTGTGGACTGCCGGTTGGCTCCTACCACTTGACATTCTGCAGAAACGTAAATCACACAGTTAATTTACTCTAGTTAGCTGAAGCGCTATCACAGTGGTCGAGAGGTCAACGAGATCACTGGGCCAAACATCGCCCCGCCGACCAATGTCAGACACAGCCCAAATGATCTGCATCACTTAAAGTGCTTGTTATTGGAATACAGCTGTATCCGTACGAGAATATCTGCCAAACAGATTATGGAGATTAACGACATGTATAAGAATCTTGTAGCAGTCAACACAAGGAACGTGGTCGAACAAAAATGGAAGCACAAAGACTGATCAGTCATAAAGGAAAAGGGGCTCAGTTCACATCTGCTATCTCAAGTGTAGGCAGAGTAAACAGGAAACTGTGGTGTCACCGCCAGACACCACACTTGCTAGGTGGTAGCCTTTAAATCGGCCGCGGTCCATTAGTATACGCCGGACCCGCGTGTCGCCACTGTCAGTGATTGCAGACCGAGCGCCACCACACGGCAGGTCTAGAGAGACGTACTAGCACTCGCCCCAGTTGTACAGCTGACGTTCATAGCAATGGTTCACTGACAAATACGCTCTCATTTGCCGAGACGATAGTTAGCATAGCCTTCAGCTACATTTGCTACGACCTAGCAAGGCGCCATAGCATTTGATAATTTATCTTAAAGCTTGTACAGTAACGAGAGATGTTCGACAATTGTGGATTAAAGTTAAGTATTATATCAACTACGTACTTTATTTGCAATTCTCAAGATATTGTCCTGTTCCAGACCTCACACCAGTCAGCGTGTAATTAAACGCGTGCATTTCGGCCTCCTCTAGCAAAACAGTGTTGGCGCTTCTGCCAACACTACGGAAACTCCCAAGAAATTTCAAACTCCGTGCAATTCAGCCAGCAACCTGACCCAGGTGCGTCACCTGTGGCCATGTAGACAGCGACGAACATGGTTTCATGAATAAAAATTCGAGGGAGTTGTGGGATTTCATGAAACAGAAACTTGAAATGATAGGCTGAAACACTCCAGAAAGCATAACATCTGTTAATATTCTCATTCGTGATGAGGAACCGAATTCTAGGATCAAAAGAAACGCGACAGGATACATGACGTTCCTTCTTTTAAAAAGAGAAGAAAATATAGAATAAAATTTAGTAGGATATTTATTGGCCCGTCTCCATTCGTGCAGACTCAAAAAGTATAAAGAGATCTTCGTAGTTTTTTTTTTTTTTTTTTTTTTTTTTTTTTTTTTTTTTTTTTTTTTTGCCGGACAATATTCTTTAACTTAACAGGTGCATGGATGATATCACAGTACTGTAAATTTGGTGACAACACAGAAGTTCTAGTTTTAATTTTAATTATATTTGCCTTATATTTTGTCATTTCATTCCCTCCACTTCATTTTAAATATATTTCTCTTGATCAAGAAGATTTAATCTAACACAAATCACCGCACCTCCGTTGCCAAAGAAGAAGACATAAGGAGTCTTAGTTAAATTCACGATAAAAAGAAAGTTTAACAACCACATATGGTTTAGTCCAATGACGGAAGATGCCACAGTCTTTATCAATAGCAGACGATGCTTCACTATTTCAGTTACTCTTGTTTACCACAGTTAATTTGGTTACGTCAGTTAATTTGGCAGAAAATGACGTCTATGTTAATTCACTTTCCATTATAGGTACTATATTTAAGTTCATACGAGGAAAGCTTCGTTTATATATTTACATTTTCATTCGTTGGCCGACATTACCACGACCCAAATGTATCTTCACGCGGAAATATACAGTTACTTTGATCATCCCCTGTTTCATGAATCGATGTGGCAGAAGACGCTGATTATATTTAATTACATTACTTTTTTATAAGAAGAAATTTTAATTTAGTTAAATCGCACTACCTCATAGTGAATAAGATTCGATAACAGTATTTTGAACACAATACTCGGGTATAAAATTAGAAAAGGAAAAAATATATAAATAAATAGGCAAATGGTCAGCTTTGCTGGTTGTATACGTGGACATGCACGGCTGTATCGCTGGCGATTACCTCAATTATTTTCTACGGCGGTTAGTTTTCCAATGTAGTCTACGCAGCCTTGTGGTATACGAGGGTCAGTAGCGATACTGAAAGGTAATCCGCCAAAAGAGGAGTCAAATAGAAAGGCTTACACAAGTCTGGTAGCTAAACGACACTTACCTTCAACTAGAGATGCTCTCTATCAACTCTACGGTCCGGTAGTTTTCGCACAGAACATAAAAGGCGTACTAGATGTCAGCATTACCGATAGTATTGGTAGGGAAAAAAACACAATTTACTGTGTGTGAGACAAATTATGAGGTGACGATGGCTCTTCATTTTTTGTTTGTTTGTTTGTCCTTACAAAATATAAACAGCATTTTATGAGCAACAAAAATTAGTTGATCAAGTAATTTCAGGTCTTTTACGTAAAAGCATAACAATTACTTTTGAAGCAAGTACAGATTAAGTTCTCAAATATAAAATAAATATATGTAATTATTGTTGTTATTTTGAACTCAAGTTCATCTTGATTAAAATCAGGAGTTTCAAGTTATAAGTGTAAAAGTTCTTTAGGATGACACAAAAATATGTTTTATATAAGTTCTGCGAAGAACTAAAACAATGGCTGATATGCTTTCGTTTCGCGTTTTTTTAAAACATTATTTTTAAGAAATTGCGATTTCTAGCGCTGTATGATGAATGTGTATATTTTTTATGTTTTTAGTACAACATCTCTCTTTGGCACGCTACAAATCAACAATTTTCGAATAAAACCTGAATTAAACAACGGCAGTTTAAATATTGTTGTAAGTAGTATTTATTTTTAAGTAACAGACAGGTGGTTTATTATATAGTTTGCGCGACCCTCTTTACAGACGTTAACTGCTTCCAGCTTCTAGAGCGTATACGCAAACAAAGCGACGGAAATGAGGCAACGCCCGATTGGTATGCAACACACTTAGCATACAGGTAACGCAATGTCGATCTTAACTGACCATCGTTCCAAGGGAATCTACTATAGTCTACACTTACTTGCTATAGTCTACAGTAGTTTCACCACTCCACCTACAACTATAGTTACACCGAGACTGGTGGAAGGAGAACTTCTTCTTAAGGCGGCTACAAACTTATAATTTCAGTTTATCGATATCGCGTTGACGCGCAGCGATGACGTGTTAGTAGTGAGCGTTTGTGGTCGATGTTAGTAGCGAGGCGAGTGGCGTCTGTACCGTGTCGTAGCGGCGGCAGGAGCAGTCGCGGCACGCGAGCAGCCGCAGCGGGGGCGGCGGGGGCGGTACGGGCGGCGGCACGGGCGACGACAGCTCGAGCGAGTCTGAGGAGCTGGTGTTGGAGGCGTGCTGGCGCATGGCGCCGCGGGCCGGCCGCAGGAAGTCGTCCAGCAGGTAGAAGGACTGCGACTGCGACTGCGCTGTGGCGGGCGGCGCCGGGGGCGGCGGCACCGCCGGGGCGGCGGCGGCGGCGGGGGCGGGCGCCTGCTGCTGGAGGCGCATCAGCGCGCCCAGGCTGCGCCAGCGCCGGCCGCCGCCCCCCGAGGCGGAGGCGGAGGCGGCGGCGGGCGCGTCGGGCGGCGGCTGGTGGTCCTTGCGGTGGCGGCGCCACCAGGCGGGCGGCGACAGCAGGCTGGCGCTCTTGCGCACCGCGGCGGCGGCGGCCGGGGGCGGCTCGTCGTCCTCCTCCTCGAGCAGCGGCGGCGCCCGGCGCGTCACGAAGCCGTAGTCCGTGTCTGCGGCGGCGGCGGCCGACGGCAGCGTGGCGGTGCGCGCGCGGTGCGGCCCGCGGCCTCCCACGCCCGCCCCCGCGGCCGCGCCGGCGCCGACGCCGCCCCTCGGCAGACACGAGAAGGACGCCGAGTGGCGCAGCCCGGCGGCCGCGGTCGGCGGCGCCCCCAGCGCAGGACGCCGGCCCAGCTGCGAACCCAGCCGGCCGAGCCGTGCTCGCTCACCACAGCCCACCTGCCTCTCACCCCACCTCCGTTCCTCGCACCTCTGCGCATCTACCGATCTGACCACCCGCGCAATAGCAGAAGCAGGCCTCGGCCTTACAAGTGTCATTACAAACGTTGCCCGAGTACCACATTAACAATGAGACTATCTATATTTACACATTTCCCACAGGCTCACACGATCTCCGCAACTTTTACCTACTCAATACTTGAAATCCACAGATGGGAGCAGACACGATTTTCTCTTCCGCACGGCTCACAATTCGTCAGTAAGCCACAATCTAGGACTGTTCAATGTCAAGTTAATGAGTACTATTACATATTATATATATATATATATATATATATATATATATATATATATATATATATATATATATATATATATAAAGCAGAGAGTATGTAAGTGTTTGTTTGCAGCTCGTTGTCTTGCGGTACCGTTCTCGCTTCCCGCGCTCGGGGTCCTGAGTTTGATTCCCGGCGATGTCAGGGATTTTTCCTGCCTCGCTGGGTGTTGTGTCGTCTTCATCATCATTATTCATCCCCATTACGGTCGGAGGAAGGCAACAGCAAACCACTTCCACTAGGTCCTTGCATATTACAGCGGTGCGGGTCTCCCGCATCATCCCCTACGCTCCTCGTAGTATGGCACATCATCATTTATGTTTGGCATTTCTTCCCCTACGCTCCTTGGAGTATGGGACCTTATCATCATCATTTAAGTTTGGGATCTCTTCCCAACCCTCCGGATCGATTTCAGCCAAACTGGCACAGAAATGGCCGGCCTCGCGAGTATCAGCACTGTGGGGCCTATAGACTCCTAGCAGCAAAGATACGGGCAAAAATGTGTTTTCCCAGATTCTGGGATATGGGCTGTCCAGCGCAAAAGGCGTATGTGGGAATAGTATCAGCCTGCCAAATCAACATGCCTAAATGTCAGAGACAACAAACGGTTTTCTGAGCCCTGATGTATAAGCTGCCCTGAGAGTTGTGTTGGGGGAGTTTCGGTCTGCTTTGCATGCTGCCCTGTACATCAAGGGCAAATAAATGATTTTCGAGCACCTGATCTGTAGCTTTACCTGCATGTGGGTGTATTGTGGGACTCGTATGGCCTGTTTCGTTAAACTGTGTTCCAGGACGTATTCCGGGACGTATACATGCCAATGAGCATGGCTCCAGAAGGATTGAACATGGCGAGGGAGAGGAGGAAACGGACAGAGAGAGAGAGAGAGAGAGGGGGGGGGGGTGGAGAAAATGTATGTGGCAGTTGGAAGCTGTACAGGGGTAGGGGCAGGTGGAAAAGGAAGTGGGGGAGACAGAGATAGAAAGACAGAGAGGATGAAAGATATGGTCAAAGGCAAGGAGGAGACAGATTGGGTCAGAGGGAGGGGGTGGAGGAAATGGACAAAGAGGAGAGAGAGAGAGAGAAAGGGGGACGAGAAGACAGACAGAGGATGGAGGATGAGGTGGAAAGATAGAGGGAGGAAGAGATGAACAAACAGAAGGGGAGGAGGAAGTGTGTTCAGAATGTGAGACAAAAACATATGCGGGCACAGCCATGGGAAAAAAAGTTGATACTACATTTCAGAAACGACAGCTTATTATCTTGATTGAAATGATCCTAAACTCACTGCCCACGGGATAAGATGAGGTCCCTATAAAAATCCGGAGTTTCCAAATTGGCCACCACAGCAATGCTTCCCAACATTTCTGAAATCATTACCCATGAGTGTAATTAGATGTTAGCTAGTAGCTGCTGTCAAAACAGGCATTATTTAATGCATTCCGTTTGGTAAAGGACATTACGAAGACAGACGGAAACCATTTTGAAATTTTGGTTGATTTTCACAATTTGCGCAACCGAGAAACATTATAATGTCCAATCACTCTTGCCTGATACACAGAGAATGTGTAAATGACCTACGAACAACTCGGTTAGGGGCTGTGAACTATATCTACTCGATTGTGTAGCAGCGTTCTTACTAATGTACAGAACTCATTTTTCGGAATTCGCGTTGAATGAGGAAAATCACGCGTAGCTTAAAGTGTGCCACTGGAGATGACAGGACAACGACAGAAATGTTGCTGACACTAGAGGTTTTCTTCTAAGAGCAATGAGCCTTAACATTATGCTTCAGGTCGATATTGTTCGGAAATTTTCAAAAGCAGTCTTGGGTCATCAGTTTATCGGCTGAGCCAGTATCCCAACACAATCGTGCGTAAAATAGTCGCAGGGCTGTTGGGATAAATAATTAACGCTGTGATCTATACCTAGAGGAGACTGTGGAAACGAAAATATCTTGGATGTTAAGAGAGAAAATATTTCAGTCACTGTAAACGATAAGCATCCTTTATAGAGCATAGGTTCAATAGGTGGAAAAGAAAGGCTTGTTTTCGGCAATACCAATAGCTTACTGTAAAACATTAATGTGGAATCGCAGTTTCGTTTTGTCAATTATTTATTGATTAATTTCTGTTTGTGACCAGGGATGACAGTCACTTGTGGTACCTGCACGTCTGTGATCTCGAAAAACCCTGCATCAAAGGGGAAGGATAAACTCGTTAATAATAAAGCGCAGATTCGCCTGTTAAGGTCTGGAATGTACGAAAGCGGATTCGTCTCGAATTTAAAACCGGAACAAACAAACCAAGGAAGGCAAAATGCAGTACTGACACTTTCGTTATGTTGGCTCACTAGGCATATCGAGAGTGGCTCGAGCTAATACCTCAAACAAAACGTGTCCTTACAAGGAAGACGTCGGTCTCACGTGCAAGCTGCACAACACAGTCCAGACCGAATCTTCTTGATATGATTTGTGTTTCGTTGGGAACCACTGTCATAATTTACTTTTTGGATGAAACTGTCACCATTTCACTGTAAGTTTATTATTATTAATTTATTTCCCATTGCTGCGACTTCGGGTTTATTGTCATTATCAAGTGCAAAGGTGAAAAAAAAAGTCGTTAAATATCCGACGTGTTTTACTGAGACGTTGTCCTCGATGCATTACAGCACATATATACCCGTCGCCACCTTATACGGACTGAGTGTGAACTAAATAAAGATATTACAGCTCGGATGTACGAGTTGTAATACCTGGTTTTAGTTATCACTCATGTTTAACGACCTTTCTTCGCCTTTGCGCTTGATAACGGCTATAAAGTCGATATAGCGAAAGTGTGAAACAAATTAATAATAAAAAAATTACGGACAAATGGCGCGAATTTCACACAAAAAGCTTCTTAATTATTTCCTTTCAGGTATCTCGACCCTTTTCCAATTTTTGTGCCTTGCAGTTTCTTCTTATCTTTTTTCTTCTTCTGCTATTACTATTATCTCCTTTCCCTTCCAAATTCGTTCACCCTCTTCCCCATTTCTTTTACCCTTCCTCATTTTCTTTTATCCGTCACAAAAACGAAGCATCTCCGATGGAAGTTACCGTAACACCAAAGGAAAGAAACTACTTTAACATTATAAGTACCCCATCGCATACTGGGATCATGAAGTAAATCCAGATTTGTTCGAAATCACCGCAGTGGAACCCAGTTTGTAGAAATTAATCTCATTTCAGACTGTAGAAAGTATCTCTGTCAAAGAGTGTAAACAGCGCAATTCCAAATCAGCTATCACGTAGGTCGTGAGTAAAATCAGCACGTAAACCCCTGGGACGCAAGTGAGACGTGGGCGTCAGAGGTGCGAGGAACACTGCAGCGCCTTCCAGTGCTCTCTGCTCGTGAGAACGGAACAGAGCAGACGGTTAGTAGACCACACCTCCACCACCAGGAAGCTAACAGCGTGCACGAGTTAGTTAGTGGTTAGCCGCGAAGCATGCGTTGCAAGCAGCCGTGCCGCTGTGTGAGCGTGTGTGTGTGTTGACACAAGCAACTCTCCAGTTCCTCGCTAGGCGCGAAACCGCGTTTTTGCTGCCTTTGCGTCCAACTGTTGCGTCTTTGTGTTGCGCCTGTTGCCGACACCGAAGAGAGCCAGTGCAGTCGCGGAACGCGGTCGCGTCTCACAGATGTACGTCCACGTTATCTTTTTCAAGTCGTGTCCTACAAAGTTTCTTGACGCTGCTGCTCCCATTCTCGAGCTACGATACAACAGCAAACACGCCGAGCAAAGATGTCTGTATGGTTATGAATGCCGCACGAAAAAAGTATAACAAAAACGTTGAATACTCATCGAAGCTTAATAACAGAGAGAACATAAATAAGTTTCCTTTAATTTACGTCTACGGTCACAAACTTTTTGTTAACAGATTACCGGTTTCTGTCTTTAATGACCATCATACGATCTGCAGAAAAAATGGGAAAACATAAATACACTCGCAAACTGTATACAGCTTAAGAACAATACATAGACCATAATGAAAAGTAGTACTGACAAAATTTACATTTGTGTCCTTTAAAGATGCAGAGGCATACCTGTTTCATAAAAACAAAGTCCTAATGTACTGCAGCCACAGTGGCATCGTCAAATGTTAAATGCGGATTCAGCACCAGCATCGTCAAACACTTATAAATAACATCATTATGGTATATGTATTGTTCTTAAGCTGCAGATCTGATAATGGTCATTAAAGACCGAAACCGTGGACGTAAATTAAAGGAAACTTATTACATATACGGGTCACTGTTTCTTCGCGACGATGTCGCAGCTTGTAGAACATAAATACTCGATGCTGCTACGGGAGTGCAACCGATCGTCTCTTGGTACGGTCGCACTCGCGAAACATTATAGAGCACTCAGTACGCCAGGAAATATTCACGTTTCACACCATAGATACTGCAATAGCGATACGAACTTGTACCACTTTTGCTTACTTGATGCAAGGAAGGAAGTTCCACGTTGTAATGTAATCAAGCCCAAGACATATTGTGAATCCTGCGATACCAGACGGTATCGGTATCTTCCTTTACAAAAAGGTCATTTAAAAACATTGTCAACTAAAATTAAGTACTTCGTCATCAAATATCCACATTTCATGTCTTTTGTAAATTAAATTTCATTAAGTTTTGCTAAATATGTACCAGCGATTGTTTCAGATAAAGATGTAAACTCTTTGGTTTGTATAGTTGCTTTGCACTTTCTTCATCGTGTACAGACTTGGCGGGAAGTTGTGGTGAATTACGTTCAAGTCATTTTGTAATGCTGCACAAAGCAGACGTATTGTTCGGGTTATTATAACAGACTGCGTCGTTAAACGTAACCTGAGATTTACGAGGTATTCACAATGCTCACAGCACTTAATTTTCTACACAGTAGCCCTATTGGCGGAGATTATTATGCCTCTAAAGAAGCCAACGAAGCCAACATGGAGACAATCAGCTAAGTAAATGCTTTATATCTTAGTGTGTGGATATGCTCTCTAATGCATCTCACTTCAAAATAATGACAAACGTCGGGCCCGAGGACAAATCACTAAATATTCAGCACTGAAGAGGCACATTATAACGACCGGTCTATATCGAGATTATCAGTGACAGAGCATGAGTTGTGTTGGGTAAGGATTAGGCATTAAACGAACAGCAGCCAACTGTAAGCAACCGTACCGACATTTGCCTGACACAGGGAAACAGCGGAAATCCTAAATAAGCATCGTTGTAGTTTGTTCTGGAGCCTGTTCTCCTTAATACGAGTGCAGCATCTTAGCTGCTGCGCTGTCTGCCTCGTTGCTAGCAACTGAAACTCTATAGACGTTCCACCACCACGTCTGCAGTTTCAGTTGGTACATCAACGTGATAGCTTGGAGGTTTCTCGTGTGGTTTTAACACTCGTGTGGGCGAATTCCATGGTGTTTCCCGAAATCCATATTACTAAAATAATATTCTGAAAAACCCGCACGGATTGAAGCGTTCGTCATTCAGGAGCAGATGACACCTATATCTATACTTCGCAAGCCATTGCGTAGTGTGTGGCGGAGACTCTCTGGCTTAAAAATGGTTCAAATGGCTCTGAGCACTATGGGACTCAACATCTGAGGTCATCGGTCCCCTAGAACTTACAACTACTTAAACCTAAGGACATCACACACATCCATGCCCGAGGCAAGATTCGAACCTGTGACCGTAGTCCACAGTTCCGACCACATTTATAAGCTACGTAACTTCAAGGTTAACGTACCCTGCAGTAATCAAAAAGAGTAACATACAGTTTTCTGTAACTGATGCGAACGTTGTTCTTTTGAACGTCACATTCGCTTCACGTGTTGTTAAACGTTGTATCACGAAGTCGACAGACTGCTCTTTCCGTCTTCGAGGTTGCGTGTGATGTTAAAATGACGTCACGTTTGCAGAAAGTTTGTGAGATGAGTGTTACGCTGACAGTTGTTACCGTCTGACAGCTGGAACGACACTAGCGACCCTAGTGGTGAGGAAGCCAGCCGTAAGATTAATTTTTGTTTCTAATTATTTTTCTGCTTAATTAACGAAAGGGGGTCTATTTTTGTGTTACGAGCATTAGCAAATTATCAAGAGACATGAATGACGCGAAATAAACGTAAAAAGAGACGAATCTCACCTGTGCAATCACAGAAGCTACAACTTATTCATGATGAAATATTTTCGAGTACGTGACCACTTGCAGCTTACTCCGCTAAAAGCAAGAGAATACAAACACATATTTCATGCACCAGATGCATATATTTCTCGGCTGTTCTTATTACGATAGGCAATTTCCTTGACACGCAACTATTTTGTATGGAGTCTAATGATTCACACATCATTACACTTCACCAATACACGAATATTATTGTAAATGAGATTACTTTCGCTTCAAAAGCAAATGTGTTGAAGATTTTTGCCGTTTGTGGCTCAGATGAAACAACTACCCTGGAATTTGGGAAACAGTTTAATCGGTTTTTACTTTTTATTACCACGTTGTGTCGTTTTTCCATCATCTACAGTTGCGGTGGCTTATTTGGTACTTTAAATAATGTACGTGTAGCATTCCATTGAATTTTCCGACGTTCCACATCTACTGATTTGCCTGGAAGGGTAGTGAAGAAAACTTCACATTGTCTAGTAGATATATCACATTTTTCTGCACAAGATTGGGTCTTTTGCTATTTAATAGCCCTCCCCCTTTTTTTGTTCTTAAAAGAAAACTACTTTATCGAGTAAGCATCTGCAGGGTAAAGGAGAATCGTAAATAAACTGTCCTGGGATAGTGTTTCATGCGTCCCACGGTCCTTATAAAACTAAAGAAAGTTAAATATGGTCACATCAGTAGTTAGTGCCGGTTTTTATGGCAATACGTACGCTTCCTACTCTAAAACTATGTTGCAAATCATTATTTTTACTGAATGAGATTTTCAAAAATGGTGCAAATGGCTCTGAACACTATGGGACTGAACATCTGAGGTCATCGGTCCCCTAGAACTTACAACTACTTAAACCTAACTAACCTAAGGACATCACGCATGACCGAGCGAGGTGGCGCAGTGGCTAGCACACTGGACTCGCATTCGGGAGGACGACGGTTCAATCCCACGTCCGGCCATCCTGATTTAGGTTTTCCGTGATTTCCCTAAATCACTCCAGGCAAATGCCGGGATGGTTCCTTTGAAAGGGCACGGCCGACTTCCTTCTCCGTCCTTCCCTAATCCGATGAGCCCGATGACCTCGCTGTTTGGTCTCTTCCCCCAAACCAACCAACCAATCAACATCACGCACGACCATGCCCGAGACAGGATTCGAACCTGCGACCGTAGCGGTCGCGCGGTTCCAGACTGAAGCGCCTAGAATCGCTCGGCCACACCGGCCGGCACTCTCTGGCACTTCCTTCATTTCTGTTCCGGTCTCCAATGGTACCGGTACGTGGGAAGCACGTCGGTAAATACTGTATTGTACCGGCTGCTAATTTCTACCGCTGCGTGAATTAACTGATCATAGGAGCCATATTCTCAGCTTGAGTGTGTGCATGCTTGTGAGTGTCTGTCTGTGTGTGTGTGTGTGTCTGTGTGTGTGTGTGTGTGTGTCTGTGTGTGTGTGTGTGTGTGTGTGTGTGTGTGTGTGTGTGTGTGTGTGTGTGTGATGTATTGAACAGATCATCTTAGGACAGTGATGATTTTGATGTTGTTTTAATCTAATTTTTTGTGTGCATGGCGAAGAGAACTACTGTTAATATGAGGTAAGTGGTAACTTGATGTTGTATTTATGAGCGAATGTACATGAAATAACCTTGCTTTGCAGACAGTCACGAATCTGTATTCGTTGTGACTCGTTTGTAGGAAACTGACAAACAGAAAATGGCGACGACGCTCCTAGCGCACCGCTATACGTTTCCGATATTGGACCGGTGCAATTTAAAAGACTTACTTATATAATGAATTTCAAAAATACGTTTAGCATTATTTGTGCAAATAGTGGTTCAAATGGCTCTAAGCACTATGGGACTTAACATCTGAGGTCATCAGTTACCTAGAGTTAGAACTACCTAAACCTAACTAACCTAAGGACATCACAAACATCCGTGCCCGAGGCAGGATTCGAGCCTGCGACCGTACCAGCAGCGCGGTTCCGGACTGAAGCAAACGTAATGTTTAGAACGGATGAGGTGAATTTTCTAATACGTTATTTATCCTAAGTTGTTATTTAAAAAATGTGGCAACAGAAACGCATAATGGAATGTAGAGCACAGATGAACAGCATTTAGCTGTAACAATATATCCAAATGGGAATCATGGATTAAATGAATGTGTACGCATATGAAACGTGCCTCAGCCAACAATTAAGAGGCGTGCTGAAAATAAAAAAAAAAAAAAAAATGCAAACGGAGATATAAAGCTTTTGGTAACAAAAAACAAAGTTGAAAATGAATTGGAAGAGCATGTTCTTACATTTGAAGAGATTATGTTCGTTTATGCCTGTTGGATGTTAGAAAACTTGCCCTTGACATTTCACAAAGAAACGAATTGCGCCATAATTTCAATGAAGAAGCCATAGCAGGCAAAATGTGAGCTAAGTGTGTCCAGCCAAGAAATAACACCTAATCGGAGGGAAATGTTGAAATTTCCAAGCAAAAGATCTAGCCAAGAAGCCAGTAAACTGACAAGTAGCAAGGGTGGGTGGAAGTCTTGAAAAATAATGATGCCATGCTTGCAAATAGTGATGTAGGAACTAACAAATAGAGGATTTCCTAAAACTTAGGGTACTACATATCTTCAGGCTCAGGGACATAGGTTATAACGGTAGTAGAAATTATGCACCCACTGGTAAAAATTAGGAAACCTGATTCCTAATTTATATCACTTGCAGAGGTTTAGAAAATTAAGTGTGGTGTCTTTATTTTTCTCAAAATTTCCAATCTTTCAATCAGGTACCAAGAAAAATATCCTACAGTTGAGAATGGCACTATGTAAACAATTTTGTAACTTTGTCTTTCGGCTATAATAAGTAAAATATTGAAAATGGCACAATTTAGGCAACTCCTCCTACATAGGAAGAAGGAATTTGATAGCTGACTCTCGTAGGAACGGGTGCTCTTGGAATTTTGACAGTAAACTACACTCTCTTGAGCCCTCGGCACTGGACTTATGTGAGCATCTTATTAAACGAACCTGTGATTAAACAGATCGCCACTCTTTGACTCTTCCCTATTTCCTGTACCAGCCCTATATGTTAAGGGTTCAGACTTCCACCAACCCGTGCTAGCCACTATGATGGCATAAAAAGAAGTTCCGAACTACGACAGGCGTATGTTGAATATCCAACAAATGAAACGGAGTGGGAAAAAAGGAATGAAGAAGCAACATAAATAACACGAAGTTATCCATCACAATTCCATCTGGTGTTCGAACGTAGTAGCCCCGTGTTGTGTACATAGTTCCGCGTAGTCAGCGCGTACACAACTTTCCCACTAGAGCGCGCCCCGCTATGCACAACAGCGCAGGCGCAACTCTCGTCCGTCTCCGCACTACGAGATGGCGCTGCCATAGAGACGGACCAAATTCTGCTTCCGCCGATCCTCGTATTAATATGTAATGCAGCTAACGTAGAACCTTTTCTCCTGGCGGATCACACTCGCGCAGTGATACATGAACGAGCGAGGTACTATAACAAGTGTACAGACCTCCGATTAGTCAGTCTGCATTTGTCTGCACCATTCTGTACGAGTTCTACATTTGTCTGTACCAGTCTGTAGTCAAGTTTCAGTCTGCACCTAATAAGATTACCGTATTCCTGTACATAGCAATGAAGATAAATGTATAGACACTTTTGTCAAGTATCAGAGATATATGTGAGAATAATATTAAGGTACCAATACCAAAGGAACTTCAGATTGTCAATTGTAAATACCATCCAGAGCAAAGTTAAGTAATTCTTATGATTGTTATTATTTTAATAAATGCGTCTGAAAATTAATCAAGTTCTGTTTAAAGTTGGTCACCGTCAATCTGCTACTCTAAGCATGCAAGTGGCATATCTGTCGTCTGACCTAACGGCAGAAGGTAAACACGCCATAATAAGACCACGAGACATATTGCTGACACTCGCCTACTTCGTTAGAGTGACAAGTCAAATAATCTGATGGTGTGTGTACCGAAGGTCTTACAGTACGCACACCACACCCCGCAAGCATCCTGTGCCCTGGATGCAGTGCTGCCATTTCTACGCGGATAGATGTCAGCTGAGACCCTAGCAGCAAAATGCATAAATGCTTTATGAGATGTTGCGGCCATTTTTAATGCATTCAAAAGCTGATATTGCTCTTGACCACAGTATTTATTAATTTTAATAAAATTTAATTTATTAATTTTAATGAAAGTAGTAAGTACGGTAGTCAGTTTCTTGGTTTAGCAATGCGAACGGGCGGAGCACAGCGTTCGGCGCCACGGTGTGAACTCGCGCCTTCCCAGGCGACTCCGTGAGAACGAGCTGCCCGCATTCTTCATCCGATCCGGACCACGCCGAGCAGACCTGTCCGCTGCTAACAACAGATACGGACGCCAAGGTTCGGCCTTGTGAAGCTTTCGCCCTGCGTCATTTTATAGTCTTCGCCTGACGTAGTTCCGGGCTACAAATTTTCAGGCCCGATCTGATCAAAGGCTCCCAACAACTAGGTAACGAAAAAGGCAACAGGGAATCCAATCCCATACAAGCAGCACCGCTAGTATTTTTCAATTGCGAATTGTATGAAGATATTCAGAATCAGCAAATATGATAGCGGTGTCCGCCCCTGGTAACTGACAAGGGAACCTCCCCATCGCACCCCCCTCAGATTTAGTTATAAGTTGGCACAGTGGATAGGCCTTGAAAAACTGGACACAGATCAATCGAGAAAACAGGAAGAAGTTGTGTGGAACTATGAAAAAATAAGCAAAATATACAAAAATGAGTAGTACATGCGAAGATAGGCAACATCAGGGATGATCTAAGTTCAGGAGCGCCATGGTCCCGTGGTTATAGTGAGCAACTGCGTAACGGGAGGTCCTTGGTTCAAGTCTCCCTTCGAGCGTAAAATTTTATTTTTTATTTTCAGACAATTATCAAAGTTCAGGCACTCACACATAATCAAGTTCGCTCTCCAAAATTCCAGGACATGTTCCGATTTGCTTGGACACATGCAGGATTTGACGGTCTACACGCGGAAAAATTTGAAAACGTTAAAAACATATGTTTTGATAGAGCACAGGGAAAAGTGTGCGACTGTGAAACTGTTGGATTCATTTGTTGCAGTTTATGTGACAAACTCTTATGTTTTCATCACTTTTTTGGGAATAATTCTCACATCCACAAGAAAACCTAAATCGGGCAATGTAGAAGAATCTTTTTACCCATTCGTCAAGTGTACAAATTGGGTGGGTCGACAACATATTCCTGTCATGTGACGCACATGCCGTCACCGGTGTCGTATAGAATATATCAGACGTGTTTTCCTGTGGAGGAATCGGTTGACCTATGACCTTGCGATCAAATGTTTTCGGTTCCTATTGGAGAGGCACGTCCTTTCGTCCACTAATCGCACGGTTTTGCGGTGCGGTCGCAAAACACAGTCACTAAACTTACTACAGTGAACAGAGACGTCAATGAACGAATGAACAGATCATAGCTTTGCGAAAACAAAGAAAAATTTTTCACTTGAGGGGAGACTTGAACCAAGGACCTCTCGTTCCGCAGCTGCTCACGTTAACCACGGGACCACTGTGCTCCTCAGTTCAGATCATCCTTGATGTTGCCTATCTTCGCATGGACTACTCAGTTTGTATATTTTGCTTATTTTTTCATAGTTCCACACAACTTCTTCCTGTTTTCTCGATTGATCTGTGTCCAGTTTTTCAAGGCCTATCCACTGTGCCAACTTATAACTAAATCTGAGGGGGGTGCGACGGGGAGGTTCCCTTGTGAGTGGTGCCGGCACGGTAGCTCAGCGTGTTCGGACAGAGGATTAGTTTGTAAAAAAAAAAAAAAAAAAAAAAAAAACCTGAGTGAATCCATCAATAACGAACATCAACGGGCGTGAGGGGACGTCCGCCACGAACAATTGCAACGAACTATGACGAACAAAATGAGATTACAATAAAAAATATAAATAAATAAATAAAAAAGTGGTCAGCACGACAGAATGTCAATCCTAAGGGCCCGGGTTGGATTCCCGGCTGGGTCGGAGATTTTCTTTGCTCAGGAACTGGGTGTTGTGTTGTCCTAATCATTATCATTTCATCCCCATCGACGCGCAAGTCAACGAAGTGGCGTCAAATCGAAAGACTTGCACCAGGCGAGCAGTCTACCCGACGGGAGGCCCTCGTCACACAACATTATTATTATTGCGGTCATCACCATCACCTCTTCGTGCATTAAGCTCTCCGGCCAATTGCGAACTTCAGACTCGATGTTTCTGTCTTTTCTGTGGTCTGTCCATTTTGCAGAACCTTCTATGCTAATATCCGTACACCGAATTTGGCAACCATTTATCGCTCAGTCAACGTCTATGGAATCTTCAAATTCACCCTAATCTAAAATTTTGACATTTAAGGTATAAATGCTGAGTGTTTGCCGTATCGCTTCATTTCTCTTCCCGTCCCTCATTGTTATCTTCACGGCTAGTCGAATAAACTGCTTGTCAGAGACTTGAACTCCACTTTTGTCCTTGCTTCTAAGGAACCAAGCTTCGACTTAGTATAAACCCGCCGGTACTGACATAGAGTCATGTGCAAGCTGTTTTTTAGACGCTTCGATGCTACAAATGTTCAAATGTGCGTGAAATCTTATGGGACTTAACTGCTAAGGTCATCAGTCCCTAAGCTTACACACTACTTAACCTAAATTATTCTAAGGACAAACACGCACACCCATGCCCGAGGGAGGACTCGAACCTCCGCCGGGACCAGCCGCACAGTCCATGACTGCAGCGCCTTAGACCACTCGGGTAATCCCTAGCGGCTCGATGCTACAGATAATGCAGATTCTAAGTACAACGTGCTATTATGCTGCAGTTACGATTACAAATTCCGTTCCGATCTTGGCACTCAGCAGAAACCCTCTTTATCCTTCCATTGACCATTAAATAAATTTGTTTTTGGATAAGTTTCACCTTTAGCAAACACAGTTTTTTCTTCCTTTCTATCCAGACATGTTCCGCTGAAGTTACAGCGTCGTCAGTGCTTCTTTTATTTATTTTCATTAATATGTCTGATTATAACAGAAGGAAAAAATGTCTTTGCTCAAGGCAGAACCTATCCAAAAGCAAATTTATTTGTAATCAAACACGCATACAAGAGTGAGCTTCAACCTCAAGATGAGTATCAATTCAATATTTCGAAGATACCACACTTTTGCATATACTGCGTGAAGTGCACAGCTTCTCATTTCTGAATGGCAGACGAAATATTATATCGGTGTCTCTCCATCCAGGATACAGAGAGAGACAGAGTACTGAATAAAAAACCTTACAAAAGTCTAGAAATACCGAATCATCCGGTTTCCCACATACACACTCCAGAAGATATCATGTGTAACGAGCAGAGGGTTGATATCTGCATGTCCGTACGCCGCCACCTAGAATAACGCCGACACCATAGCTCAGCGTGTTAAGTCAGAGGGTTATCTGCCCAATGTAATAAAAAAAGAAAAAAACTGAGTGGACGGATCAACGATGAACTTGAACGAGCGTCATCGGACGTCCGCCACGAACAAATGGTTCAAATGGCTCTGAGCACTATGGGACTCAACTTCTGAGGTCATCAGTCCCCTAGAACTTAGAACTACTTAAACCTAACTAACCTAAGGACATCACACACATCCATGCCCGAGGCAGGATTCGAAACTGCGACCGTAGCGGTCACGCGGTTCCAGACTGTAGCGCCTAGAACCGCTCGGCCACCCCGGCCGGCTCGCCACGAACAAATTCGGCGAACAATAACGAACAAAATTAGATCAGCAAAAAGAAGAATATTGATCGTAGGGTGTATGACCCATACGAGATAAGTCTAAGAGGTGACACTGAACGTATATAAAGAAAAGCAGCACGAACTGTCACAGGATTGTATGACTCATGGCAGAGGGTCACGGAGACGCTAAAAAATCTTGAAGTAGCAGAGGCCAGCTCCCCCGCGAAGGAAAACTTGTAAAGTTTCAAGAAACAATATTAAGTGGGGAATCTAGGAATGCGTCACAACCCCTCCGTGTCGCATCCGTTGAGACTGTAGATTAATTAGAACGTGCACAAAGGAATTCGATCATTGTTCTTTCCACACTCTATAAGCGAATGGAACGGTAGCAAATCCTTAATACGAAATACAACAGGAAGTACTCTTTCCCATGCACTTCACAGTATTTTGCAGAGTACAGACTTACTTGTAAATCGATCTCCCTTTTTTTTTTTTTTTTTTAAGAACCCATCCTGATTTCTGTGCAGAAGGCCATTTTGTTCAAGGTATGACATAATGTTTACTGAGAATATGAGCCAGAGTTCTACTAGAATCAGATGTGATATTAGCTGGTAGTACAAGTAGCTGTTTTTCTTCGACCTCCTAACTTCGTCCACTGACTGCCATTTTTGTGGGAAGGCTGCGGACTGATTCGCCCACATCTCGCGACTTGCCGCGGTGCCGGCCGCGGTGGTCTAGCGGTTCCAGGCGCGCAGTCCGGAACCGCGCGACTGCTACGGTCGCAGGCTCGAATCCTGCCTCGGGCATGGATGTGTGTGATGTCCTTAGGTTAGTTAGGTTTAAGTAGTTCTAAGTTCTAGGGGACTGATGACCACAGATGTTAAGTCCCATAGTGCTTAGAGCCATTTGAACCATTTGAACTTGCCGCGGTCCTTGCGGAGTGGAGTGGAGTGCAGACATGAGTTATTCATAGGGCCACGCGCCGGGCTCGAGTTTACTGCCGGCCCTTTAATACGCCCCACGGTCGACGGCCGTGGCACCAAGGTTTATAAGCCGAGGGGCGGCTTCCGCCTCCGATATAGAACGGTGGAAGGTTATCAGCTGAGGGCCCGCCACGCTCCTGGAGGACTGCATCTTCACTGCAGAGCAGTCCACATGCTACAGAAGGACGGTTCTAGGCGCTTCAGTCCGGAACCGCGCTGCTGCTACGGTCGCAGGTTCGAATCCTGCCTCGGGCATGGACGTGTGTGATGTCCTTAGGTTAGAGAGGTTTAAGTAGTTCTAAGTCTAGGAGACTGATGACCTCAGATGTTAAGTCCCATAGTGCTCAGAGCCAGTTGAACCATTTGAATATCCGAGGGTTCGTTTGAACACCACAGCGGCTTGCGACGCATGGACCAATTTATTGGAAGCGGTATGCTGTTGCGCTTTTCCAACATTTAAAGTGACTTGCCCATCCAGTGATACCTACAGTTTAACCACAGTCTGACACATGCAGTCACGACACTCTGCTCATTTTTTCTGTACACTGCGACAGCAGCGCTCCAAGAGGACTTCTGAAGTCGATATCAGGTGAGTGCGAAGAGTAAAAATAATGAAACATCCTTGCAGATTAAAACTGTGTGCCGGACCGAGACTCGAACTCGGGAACATTGCCTTTCGCGGGTGCTCTGCATCTCATTTTGTTCGCTTTTGTTCGTTGCATCTGCTCGGGCCGGACGTCGAAAGACATCCGTTTAGGTTCGTTGTTGATCGATTAACTCTGTTTTCTTATTACAGAGGGCAGTTAACCCTCTGACCGAACACGCTTTTTTTCTTTTTTTTTTGTTTTGTTCGATATTGATCGTTGGGTTTGGTCGTTGCGGACGTCGCACGACATCCTGTTAAAGTTCAGTGGTTGATCCTTCCACTCAGTTTTTTTTTACAGAGGCCAACCGGCTCTCTGACCGAACACGCTGAGCTACCGTGCCGGCTGCATCTGAGCTACCCAAGCACGACCCACGCCCCTTTCTCAAAGCTTTACTTCTGCCAGTACCTCGTCTCCTACCATTCAAACTTTATAGAAGCTGTTCTGCGAACCTTGCAGAACTAGCACTCCTGAAAGAAAGGATATTGCGGAGACATGGCTTAGCCACATCCTGGGAGATGTTTCCAGAATGAGATTTTCGCTCTGCACCGGAGTGTGCTCTGATATGAAACTTCCTGGCAGATGAAAACTGTGTGTCGGACCGAGAACAGTTTTAATCTGCCAGTAAGTTTCATATCAGAGCACACTCCGCTGCAGAGTGAAAATCTCATTCGGCCGGCCGGTGTGGCCGAGCGGTTCTAGGCGCTTCAGTTTGGAACCGCGCGACCGCTACGGTCGCAAGTTCGAATCCTGCCTCGGACATGGATGTGTGTGATGTCCTTAGGTTAGTTAGGTTTAAGTAGTTCTAAGTTCTAGGGGACTTATGACCTAAGATGTTGAGTCCCATAGTGTTCAGAGCCATTTGCACCATTTTTGAAAATCTCATTCAGTAAAAATAATGATTTGTAATATAGTTTTGGAGTAGGAAGCGTACGTATTGCCATAAAAACCGGCACTAACTACAGATGTGACCATATTTAACTTTCTTTAGTTTTATAAGGACCGTGGGACGCATGAAACACTATCCCAGGACAGTTTACTTACGATTCTCCTTTACCCTGCAGATACTTACTCAATAATGTAGTTTTCTTTTAAGAACAAAAAAAGGGGGAGGGCTATTAAATAGCAAAAGACCCAATCTTGTGCAGGAAAATGTGATATATCTACTAGACAATGTGAAGTTTTCTTCACTACCCTTCCAGGCAAATCAGTAGATGTGGAACGTCGGAAAATTCAATGGAATGCTATACGTACATTATTTAAAGTACCAAATAAGCCACCGCAACTGTAGATGATGGAAAAACGACACAACGTGGTAATAAAAAATAAAAACCGATTAATCTGTTTCCCAAATTCCAGGGTAGTTGTTTCATCTGAGCCACAAACGGCAAAAATCTTCAACACATTTGCTTTTGAAGCGAAAGTAATCTCATTTACAATAATATTCGTGTATTGGTGAAGTGTAATCATGTGTGAATCATTAGACTCCATACAAAATAGTTACGTGTCAAGGAAAGCGTCTATCGTAATAAGAAGAGCCGATAAAAATATGCATCTGATGCATGAAATATGTGTTTGTATTCTCTTGCTTTTAGCGGAGTAAGCTGCAATTGGTCACGTACTCGAAAATATTTCATCATGAATAAGTTGTGGCTTCTGTGATTGCACACGTGAGATTCGTCTCTTTTTACGTTTATATTCGCGTCATTCATGTCTCTTGATAATTTGCTAATGCTCGTAACACAAAAACAGACCCCCTTTCGTTAATTAAGCAGAAAAATAATTAGAAACAAAAATTAATCTTACGGCTGGCTTCCTCACCACTAGGGTTGCTAGTATCGTTCCAGCTGTCAGACGGTAACAACTGTCAGCGTAACACTCATCTCACAAACTTTCTGCAAACGTGACGTCATTTTAACATCACACGCAACCTCGAAGACGGAGAGAGCTGTCTATCGACTTCGTGATACAACGTTTCACAACACGTGAAGCGAATGTGACGTTCAAAAGAACAACGTTCGCATCAGTTACAGAAAACTGTATGTTACTCTTTTTGATTACTGCAGGGTACGTTAACCTTGAAGTTACGTAGCTTATAAATGTGGTCGGAACTGTGGACTACGGTCACAGGTCCGAATCCTGCCTCGGGCATGGATGTGTGTGATGTCCTTAGGTTAGTTAGGTTTAAGTAGTTCTAAGTTCTAGGGGACTGATGACATCAGAAGTTAAGTCCCATAGTGCTCAGAGCCATTTGAACCAATTGAACTGTGGACATGTGGACAAGGATAAGATTGAAGTGTCGGCAAAAACTAATTGCGAAGCTTACTGAAAGAGTTGCTTTAACTATTTTCCTAGCACGTCTTCATCAACCTCAAATGTAATGCGATTTACAAGCAAAAAGAAGCCGAAGCCATCCAGCACTGATTACATCTAACATACAGTACATATTCAACGTTGCTTTCTTTGTAGAAATTCTGAAATCTAGTTTCAGGAGTGGTCTGTAATTAAAAAGGATGGACTGTCATTCTGTCAGACGAATTAAAGTGCAACTCACTGAACTTTCGTTCTATGAGCAAACACTGTTTCAGAACACCACACATTGAGGATCTCTCTTAAACGTTTCGGTATAGGCACAATTTGTTGTAGCAAAATAACGAAAATCGTCATACTGGTGGTGAAGGATATACTTCAATTGAAGACACTCTTGTTTGGCAAAGAAGTGACGTAAAAGAACTAGCTCGTAAATTTTCTTTTAAACTTTATAGATGGCTGAGACTAAATTACTTTTTAGTTCTTTTGCAATTGTATCAGTTTCTTCCGTGCTTTTTATTCTGAGTGGTAGTTTGTTTTACCAGATTACCAACGTGTTCTGAATATTTACTCGCATTTGCGTGTTTCAAGCTTAATGTGTAAATTATTGACAGCGACGACTCTCTCCTGAGAGAGCACACTTTTATGTTTCTTACATCGAATGTCACAGAACATACTTTTATTAAATTAACAGGGAAGTCACGGAATCCTTTAGAAAGAGGAAAAAATGGAGGTAGCAAGACACGAATCAGGAATCTCCCACTACACAATTACAGACACAAAAATACTACAGTACGATGAGACTGTACAAATTTAGACTCTGTGGTGTAACTTACATCTGATATAAGCCTTAACCGTCGATAAGTCATTATGTGACGTTTAATTATAATAATAATAATAATAATAATAATAATAATAATAATAACCGTACCAATGACGACGTGCTCTTATGAAGCTTCGATCCTGTGTGTGTCGTCAAAATGACGTCACGTGTGCACGAAGTCTTGTGAGCTATTATCCGAGCCAGAAAGGCCTACATAGAACGTTAACGGAAGTTGATAGCAGCTCCTGCTGTTGTCGATATGGGGTGTGGCGCCAAAATGACGTCAGAGTTGCAGGAAGTCTTGTGAAATGAGTGTGTCGCGACTGTATAAATACGTTAGACTGTGTTTAACGTAATTACGGTACAGATTGCTATTTTTCACGTTAACTAAAGTTGCCATAGCTGAAGGACTGGTAAATAATAAGTGACAAATAAAAATCCTATCACTAAAACCGTAGTCTGAATGCCAGGCCTTCGGATCTGTAGTCTGTCACGTAACCGCTGAGTCACAAGCTGAATACAGCGGTATTGCTGATGCAATACAACCGTGCAGCGTGTTTTCATTACAGACAGTTTCATGCAGTTCGGATATAACTGAATAGTGTCCGGACCCAGTCTTCACCTTAAAAAACAGTGGAAAAAAACTAGTTCCAAGGGCAGAACTGTTAGTCTCAAACAGTTGCAGGGAATCTTAAATCCTCTGCACCTTCGAACGCTCGTTTAGGTGATATCATGCAAATATTTTCACTGAGCAAACGTAGTATGGACTCCGACATAAAACAGTGCTTTACGTAAACTTGGCAATGCGGAGAGCCTTCGTTATCTCCTTCAGTTTTAATTCAGATACTCTGCAGATAAACTTGCGTTCTTCTCTATGACGCAACTGTCAGAACAAATATTTTCTCTCAGATTTTCCCGATTTACGGTTGACACTGAAAGACAGGAAACATGATGATGCCAACTAAAATTTCTTGTTTTCATCCCGACGCTCTTCCCCAAGAAAAGACTGTAGCATATAGACGACGAAGAAGGCACACACACACACAGATTTACAGTGTGTTGCGTGTTCCTTTTTTTTTTATGGGACCTGAAGGTATGTATTTCACCGGATGAAAAACGAATAGACACCAGCAATACAACTTTCAATTGTTTTCAGGCTGTTCGCTGTCGACTGTGACAATTTCACTGTATATCTAGCGAAAGTACTGTCTCTCAACAATTCCATGGTGTCGAATGAATTTCTTTCCGCCGGTCTAGAAGATTATTCCAAAAATATTAATTTAGGTACTTTTGAAATGTGTTTTCGAAGCTTGAACTTTCCACGAGAGACGGTTAAATTTTTGTTTTCTTTCTTTCTTGGGGCCCTTTCTCCGCTTAAACGCGGGTTCGGCCGTGTTACTACAGATGTGGCAGTGTTAGTTGCAGAGGGTGGCTGATTTTTTTTCAATATTTTTCTCAAGTGTTATCTAATGTTCTACAAGCAGAAGTATTTGTTTCTCTTTAACTTCAAGTTTCACCTTTCAGTAAAACATAAAATGTTTTTCGTGTTTGATAAGCATTTTGTAATACGATAATCAACAACCTTTGTAATTTTTTGTAAATTAATCTTGCACTTGTTCACTGTTGGTAGGGAAATGTTACATACATTTCGTTTTTTTTCCAGGTGTAAACTGTTCTGGTACCAACACGTTGCCTTGTTACGTCAGAGTATACGCGCTGCTGGAAACGATTCCTGAGAGGATAAGGAAGAAAAGGCATCATATGGGCACCTGGCTGGGAATCCGTTCCAAGCGAGGTACGCACTCTACAAAGTAGAGATAAAAAAATTACTGACAGTGATCCCAGTATCAGCATCAGGCAATGCAGAATAATTTTGAAGACCAGACCACTTTCAAATCTCCCCCTTCATGGTACACTCACAGCGGAGACAATGAACTATGTCTCGAGGGCTCTAGAGGAGACCATGGCATGGGAAATTTTCCGAGAACTCGTCATCGGTATGTCTTGTACTTGTCCTCTTCAAGCTCGAATTCGACGCGCGTCCGTGGAGCACCACAATCGACCACCCTAGTTGCGAAAGTAGTAGTTTCTAAGAACAGTGGAATGTGGTCTAGTCACTGGAGTAGCGGATTCATCTGGGACATTTCAGCCCTTGTACAGCTGTCCAAGTCCGCTATTGTGATTGCTTAGCGGAAAGGGAAATAATAAGCACAGGTAAGCCAAGACCAGACAGACCTGATGTACTGATGGACTGGAATCTTCGAGCATTGCGGACAGTTATTGTTAAAAAAATCACATGAAATCGCCTTAAGTAATCATTGGTGAGTTCCAAATTTCTACAATTGTCCATCTAGAACAAGGACTGCCATGTATGTTAAAAATTATGGGGTATATTGGTCTAGCGGATCCTCATTGGACACACATTTCTGTAGGCAATACTAAGCGACACTGGATAGTGGGTGACTGGAAACGAGTGGTCTGGAGAGATGTTTCGCGTCTCATCCCGTGCAATCCAACGGAATGGCGAATGCCTGGAGAACAGTATCTGCCATCATGAGTAGCGCCAATAGTGTAGCATGGAGGAGGTGATGTTCGGGCCAGGGGGTGTTCTTCGTAGTTAGGGGTGTGATCCCTTAAGAACACGCTACATGCCGACTGATATGAACACATTATACAGCATTGCGTAATGCGAAGAGTAGAGGAACAGTTTGAAGACGTAGACTATTTGTATCAACAAGACGACACACCCTATCATAAAGCGTCGTCTGTGAGGCTGTGACTTGTGGACAGTGGCATTACTAGAACGAACTGGCCTTTCGAGAGTTCCGACGTGAACCCAATGGAACAACTCTGGATCAGTTAGACTTTACTCCAGACCCCAGCGTCCATCACTATCTTTTCTGGTTTCGGCTCTTGAGGAACAATGGACTGTCATTCCTCCATAGACATTCGGACACCTCATTGAAAGAGTCACTAGCGGATATCGATCCTTCATTTTGGGGAAGTGTGGACACGTGCCATTTTAGTGTCCACTGATGGGTGTCTGGATTCTTTTGGTTAAATAGTTCAAATGGCTCTGAGCACTATGGGACTTAACTTCTGAGGTCATCAGTCCCCTAGAACTTAGAACTACTTAAAACTAACTAACCTAAGGACATCGCACACATCCATGCCCGAGGCGGGTATTTGAACCTGCGACCGCTCGGCCACACCGGCCGGCTCTTTTGGTTAGATAATGCCTGTGTTGCGTTGTGTGTGTGTGTGTGTGTGTGTGTGTGTTTGTTAAAGAGTGAGTGATACCACTTGCGCTGATTCCTCGGCTGGATACATATACAGTAGCTGCGACAAGAGCAGTTAGTGGCTACTGCCACTGCCTGTGAGAGAACTGAACTGCACTGTCGGCCCAGAGAGGAAGGTAAAGGGAGAGGGAGAGGGAGAAGGCGCGCAGACAATAAGCGGAAAGAGGCCTTCAGCGGCAACAGCGCGGCCAGCTCAGCCCACCACACGACCCGGGGCCGCAGGATATGTCTGACACGCGAGCGCCTTTTGTTGGCACCGGGGAATCTTTCTTCGTTGTGTAGGCGGCACGCCAGCAGCGACCAAAACGCAGCACGACAGTGGCGCAACCTGTACCTTCCCTGAACACTATCCCGCACCAATTACGCAGGCTCATCGCAAAAAAAGAAAAAAAAAACACGTTGTATGTGTAACTATACAGTATCAGTGAATCTCCATTAGAGTTAATCAACAACAACTACAAAAAAATTGGTTCAAATGGCTCTGAGCACTATGGGACTTAACTTCTGAGGTCATCAGTCCCCTAGAACTTAGAACTACTTAAACCTAACTAACCTACGGACATAACACACATCCACGCCCGAGGCACGATTCGAACCTGCGACCGTAGCGGTGGCGCGGTTCCAGATTGTAGCGCCTAAAACCGCTCGGCCCTGACAATCAAGACATACAAATCTTGGATGCCACATTTTGTGGGGGTACGGAATGGAATGGAAAACGGGTAGGTTCGGTCGCAGGCAAAGCAGATGGCAGCCGTCGGTAGAAACACAGGGGCACCTCACGCTTAGTGTTGCGATGGGACAAATGTCTCAATCGGTCCCGGGACTATTTGGAAAAATAGTGTGAGCTACGTAGGCTGGTACGTGTGTACCTTATTTCGGCTAGTAAAAAAAATAAAGGCAAAGACCTTCTGATTCGTCCTCGTAAAAATGGGCGCGAAACCTGTCCTCCACTGCTGTTGTCATCGCACCGAATGAAACGTGTTTGGCTGTCAAATGATCAAAGCGTGATGCCTTCAGTGACTACCGTAGCAGAGAATTTTCAAGTGATCATTAACAGAACCCAAAGAAATTCTTGTATGTAAAGGCTGTTAGTGGCACCAAAGATGCCGGTTGTAAGGTGCCTCTTACGTGAGGAAGACATTTTTACCAGTTTTAATAAATTATTGTCTCTTATTGATGTATTCACGATAGTTAGGAAGTGCTGTAGTCCGCAGCCGGTCATGAGTCGGAGAGCATTTCCCACGCTGGCTGGCTAGGTGACGAAGCGACCATATGTCGCGCGCAGTGGGTTGGGGCTCGGCGCTGGACCGTAGCAACAAGCGTCAGCCTGGGAAATATACATGACGGGTAGTACCGCCATCTTGGCGCCAAAGTCTCCGATTTTGTTTATTTATATTTAATAATTAAAGTCATTTATAACAACATGAATACTAGGAGGAGCCTCTGGATGTTTAAAGCTATTTATCATAATTTTGCCTCGTCAAAATTCACACCCGTTCATTGACAAATGCTTATCTTAGTAAGTACGAACTTGATCGGAAATCCACGAACTATGACGAAACTAGTAAGAGATACGAACTGCGAGACCGTGGCTGCGGTTATCCTTGACGCCGCATCACAGACAGGAGCCCCTGCGATGGTGTACTCAACGACGAACCTGGGTGCACGAATGGCAAAACGTCATTTTTTCGGATGAATCTAGGTTCTGTTTACAGCATCATGATTGTCACACACGTGTTTGGCGACATCGCGGTGAACGCACATTGGAAGCATGTATTCGTCATCGCCATACTGGCGTATCACCCGGCGTGATGGTATGGGGTGCCATTGGTTACACCTCGGTCACCTCTTGTTCGCACTGACGGCACTTTGAACAGTAGACGTTACATTTCAGATGTGTTACGACCCGTGGCTCTACCCTTCATTCGATCCAGGCGAAATCCCGTATTTCAGCAGGATAATGGAGGACCGCATGTTGCAGGTCCTGTACGGGCCTTTCTGGATACAGAAAATGTTCGACTGCTGCCCTGGCAGCACATTCTCCAGATCTCGCACTAACTGAAAACGTCTGGTCAATGGTGGCCGAGCAACTGGCTCGTCACAATATGCCAGTCACTACTCTTGGTGAATTGTGGTATCGTTTTGAAGCTGCATGGGCAGCTGTACCTGTACACGCCATCCAAGCTCTGTTTGACTCAATTCCCAGGCGTATCAAGGCCGTTATTACGGCCAGAGGTGGTTGGTCTGGGTACTGAATTCTCAGGATCTATGCACCGAAATTGCGTGAAAATGTAATCACATGTCAGTTCTAGTCTAATATATTTGTCCAATGAATACCCGTTTAACATCTGCATTTCTTCTTGGTGTAGCAATTTTAATGGCCAGTAGTGTAATAGGCTCCTTTATCCCCGCCACACTGCGAAATAAAAGAGGCACGCGTGAAAAAGTTACGCGAGTTTTGTTCGACATTTCACAATGATAGCGACGAAGTCGCCCTCGGCAAGTGTAACAGTGCTTTCGGCGTTCCCGGCTGCGGTGCGTAGAGAGCGTGTCGCGCCACGCGCAGGCGTAGCTTCCGCCGGACACGGCGGACGCCGGCGCAACTGCGTGACGAGAGCAGCCGCCCCCGCGCAGCGCGAGACCGGCCGCAGCCGGCGCGGCGAGGCCCGAGAGCGGCCGGCCGAGGCAAGAAGCGGCGCCCGCGGTTTTTGCCGGCCGCGCGCCGCCAGACCGTGTGAAAGCTCTCCGCCCGTCCCGAAGCGTGCAGCGGGCCGTGGCGACCCCGCCTACGCGCACTCGTCAAAAGACGCCAGATATCGTCATACACCTGCTATAGGCTCCTGCGGTGTTCAGTGGTTAATGGTCTGCACCGATGCGGATATTCGCGGATAGCCCATATGGCGAGTGGCCCAGAGGTAAAGTGCCAGATTGCGATTCCAGAGGACTGCAAGCAGTGACATCGAATGCTAAAGGGAGTTGTAATTTGGCATATCATAACCATTTGTGTGTGCGTGTGTGTGACTGGCGGTCGACGGCTCGAAGAAACCATTCCGAGATATTCACCGTCAGTCACAATCGGTGATGATATAAACAAATATATATATATATATATATATATATATATATATATATATATATATATATGACCTAGTAAATAGTGTCGGAAGGTCCAATGCGGTTTTTCGCGGATGATGCTGTAGTATACAGAGAAGTTGCAGCATTAGAAAATTGCAGCGAAATGCAAGAAGAATTGCAGCGGATAGGCACTTGGTGCAGGGAGTGGCAACTAAACCCTTAACATAGACAAATGTAATATATTGCGAATAAATAGAAAGAAGGAGCCTTTATTGTATGATTATATGATAGCGGAACAAACACTGGTAGCAGTTACTTCTGTAAAATATCTGGGAGTATGCCTACGTAACAATTTGAAGTGGGATGATCATATAAAATTAATTGTTGGTAAGGCGGGTGTCAGATTGAGATTCATTGGGAGAGTCCTTAGAAAATGTGGTCCATCAACAAAGGAGGTGGCTTACTCCTTCGACCTATACTTGAGTATTACTCAGTGTGGGATCCGTACCAGGTCGGGTTGACAGAGGAGATAGAGAAGATCCAAAGAAGAGCGGCGCGTTTCGTCACAGGGTTATTTGGTAAACGTGATAGCGTTACGGAGATGTTTAGCAAACTCAAGTGGCGGACTCTGCAAGAGAGGCGCTCTGCATCGCATTGTTGCTTGCTGTCCAAGTCTCGAGAGGGTGCGTTTCTGGATGAGGTATCGAATATATTGCTTCCCCCTACTTATACCACCCGAAGAGATCACGAATGTAAAATTAGAGAGATTCGAGCGCGCACGGAGGGTTTCCGGCAGTTGTTCTTCCCGCGAACCATACGCGAGTGGAACAGGAAAGGGAGGTAATGACAGTGGCACGCAAAGTGCCCTCTGCCACACACTGTTGGGTGGCTTGCGGAGTATAAATGTGGATGTAGATGTAGAAATCTCTCCTCTATCCTACCTTATTTTTATATCCTTCTTAAAAAAAAACAAAATTTTATTCACATTTCAACAAATTATTGTTATTTTGAAAAGTATCATTCTTTGTAAATGTTGTAGATAAAACAAAATAAAGAAAATTGTAAAAAGATGAAAAACGAAAATTGTAAGATGTACGACCTGTTTTAAACATCAGGTAACAGGTCCTTAATTTGGTAATAAATAAATAAATAATAAGTACCAGATGGCTGTACGTTTGCATTGGTTGTGTTGGTGTGAACAAGGATGATATAAGTGCGGTACTCAGACACATGACCAAAAGTGAATGGAATAAGGCGTGGGAGACCGAAGATCTGTACAAGGACACCTGGTATAAACAAATGTACCCACATTTACCGAAGGCCCAATGGTAAACAGAAAAATGGGATGTGAGCGTTATAAGGAGCGACCAAGAATTTTCCGTTTGAGGACGTTGCTACAGCATGTATGCAACCCAGCGACTCCGATAAGTGTGTATAAGCACAGACATGTAGGAAAGGTGTTAGTGTGGCCTTAGGACAGATACTTTTTGATCGCCCCTTATAACTCAACTGGCATAGGGAATAAGACGGAGTTCGTAAGGACCACTGCCAGACTGTAATTCAACTACAGCTGCTGCCATCAACACCTCTTTAGAAATCACATGGAGCCATCAATTGCAACTAGGGAGTGATCCAGGAGGTCAACCACATCTATTTTGAGATACAGGACGTCAACCATATCTACTTCGGCTATGCTTTGTATAGAAGAGAATCAAACTGGCAACCTATGGAGCTGATCCACATGAATCAAGAACTTACTTCGAATATGTTAATGCAGATTGCTTGCACAATTTCTGTTGCAAGTCGGAACCAAGTAATTTTAACCGTTTAGTTGAGGTTTGTGGCCGGCCATGGTGGCCGAGCGGTTCTAGGCGCTTCAGTCGGGAACCGCACGACCGCAGGTTCGAGTCCTGCCTCGGGTATGGATGTGTGTGATGTCCTTAGGTTAGATAGGTTTAAGTAGTTCTAAGGTCTAGAGGACTGATGACCTCATATGTTAAGACCCATAGTGCTCAGAGCCATTTGAACCATTTGAGGTTTGTGTATATGCATAAATGCTTATGTGTACGTCTGTATGTATGTGTGTGTGTGTGTGTCTGTGTGTAAGTGTTTATTTTGTTTTTTTATTATAAAAGCCTTTCGGTTAATTAAGGGGCCACTGTATTTAATTAAACACCGTGTCAATGAAATTCGTTTTAAGTTCCTCAGCAACTGTAGAAACGATAGAATGATGCCTTCAAAGGTTAGGCAACACTGTGCGTTTGCACTGGTTGTATTGGTGTACGCAAAGACCAAACAAAAAAGTCCTGAGTGCAGTTCCGATCAGTGATAGAATTCTTTTGTTACTTGTAATTTTTTTCTTCTTTGGCAATGTTTCTTAATGTGGCGCCGCAGTTGGCTGAGGAGATCGGAGGAAGACGAGTGCACGCCAGCAACAAAAAGCAATGTGCTGTTCAGACCAATGACCAACCTTCGCTTTGATGACAGATTCACTTTATTGCAAGTAATTATTTTAGTGATAAAAGCCTGTGTAGATGCGAATATCCGCAATAATAATTCCTTCATGGTTGAGTGTCTTTCATTTACGATTTTAGTCTACTTGCATTATGTGCACATACACAAATTTGCTATAAAATCAGTGTATTCAAAAGTATTTCCGGTAAGTGCAAGCGTAGTCTATACTACTGAAAGGCTAAAGCGGTACTCGGTCATAGTTGCAGGTTGCCTATCTAACGGCTTCAAGGGGCAACTATAATTCGATTTTCAGTATTTCGCGTTAATTATTGACCGAATTTAAAAATTTAAAATGCTGCCATAATCTACTCATTAAGAAGCACAATCTTAATTAGAGGTTTTGCCAGTTAGAAATCATGTACGTGTCTTGGGCACGGTAACTTAATGCGCGGAAATTACTCAGACCTTATTCATCCGGTCTTAGTAAATGAAACCACTTAGCGACTCCCAACAAAATTAACACAAAATTTAAAATATTTGAGAAAATTTTTCTCAGTGACGCGCCTCATAAAATAATGAAAGGAAAAAACTTTATCGCTTACTAAATTTTCGCTGCCTATGGAGTAAAACGTCACCAACAGGCATTACGTTTTATTACTTCTGTTACTTAGTATCCCTATTCGGAACACATTTTGCAGACATTATCCACATATACCGCTATACGTACCTGAAAAATTATATCATCAGATATAGTTCAGGGGATGTTACATCATTAACAGAGAGTGTGTAAAACACTTCCTTGTCTCAAAACGGAGCGCAAATTACGCTGACTACACAGCTGGTAATGTTATACTGAATGAAAGTATTATTTCAGACGAATGATAATGACTGGCATTTAACAGTATGCAAGATGCGAGAACAACACTTCCCAATATTGTCGAAATGTTCCACGAAAATTACGCTAAATTCATGTCATCGTTTACTTTCGTAGACTATGCAATGTTAATTATGAGATCCGACTTCAGCAGACGAAAATTCACGCCTGGCACGGCCAACCGTCACAGCCGGCTTACAGAACGGAATTTACAAAATTTTACTATCTACGGATGCGTATAAAAGAGTTCCGGGGCGCCATTTTTCTTATCCATGCAGACGTCTAACAACGGGCTTCAGAAAGAACAGGAGCGGTCCAGTTCGTACAGTTCTGCACAGATAAGAAAAATGCTATCCGCAAAGACAAACATGAAAATTTTTAGATCACTTAGATGCGTTCGGCACGCCGGACGCATGACAGAAGCTTACGTTTGGCCAGTATTTTCATCCGCTGAAGTCCGATCTCTTAGTTTACAGTCCATAGGCTAGGATTACATTTTAATACAATGTCACCTGTGATATTCTTCCTGCATTTCACTTTTCTGTCGTACTTACTGAAATCAATTTTGTGAATTCTTATGTGAACCATTTTCGAAACATTTGGAAGTCAAATAAAGTCGTTACAAGTCGTCGTCACATATTGCCTACTGTCATTAAAGTTAAGTTCATTTATAAAAAATACATTAATGCACATCAATACGTTGTACAATGAAATTAAATGATCACTTTTTGAAACCTATAATTCTCTCCTGTTACGCCGAAAAAGTTCGAAATTTGGCATGAAGGTGCCTACGATCTACCTCTGTAAGAGCGCGAAAGCGTAGCGCACTGTGACGCCACCATCGGGCTCGGCGCCGTTCCAAAAAGCAGCTCAAACCTCCATGTGAGGGTTAAATTTTAAATTTTTATTGCAATTCTGTCAAATTCCACTGCGGACGTGTTACACGATGGGAAGGTCGTCACAAACATCTCACAAGTTGAATCTTCCTGGAAGATTAAAACTGTGTGCCGGATCGAGACTCGAATTCGGGACCTTTTCCTTTCGCGGGCAAGTGCTCTACAATCTGAGCTGGCCAAGTACGACTCACGCCCCGTCCTCACAGCTATACTCCTCCCAGTACCTCGTCTCCTACCTTCCAAACTTGACAGAAGCTCTCCTGCGAACCTTGCAGAACTAGCACTCCTGAAAGATATTGCGGAGACATGGCTTAGCCACAGCATGGGGGATGTTTCCAGAATGAGATTTTCACTCTGCAGCGGAGTGTGCGCTGATATGAAACTTCCTGGCAGATTAAAGCTGTTTGCCGGATCGAGACTCGAACTCTCACAAGTATTATGAAGGCTCTGCAATGGAGGCCAGAACCGCGACGTGTAACGCTGAAAGCACGGCGAGTTTCTTATGGGTGGCCGAGGAAAACATTTCAGACACACATGGAAAGACCTCAGATTTCGCATGTGGCCCGCAGGCGCTAGCGCCGAGAGGGTTGCCTGACCCATCAGGGGGTAGGGGTCAGTGGACGGGTGTGTCTGTATAGAAACATTTTTCGAGGGGGTTCGAACAGAAAGGTTTAGGTCTTGGTTTTTCCCGCGCGCTGTTCGGGAGTGGAATGGTAGAGAGGTAGTGTGATTGTGGTTCTATGAACGCTCTGCCAAGCACTAAAATGTGAATTGCAGAGTAATCATGTAGATGTATATGTAGATGTAGAAGATGGGAGGAGCACACCTTATAACTCGTTCTCAAATCGGACTGAAAACTATAAAGTTATTTCTAAAAGCACCATAGTCTGGAAGTACGAGGGTCACTCCAAAAGAAATGCTCACTATTTTTTTTAAATCCATCTTTTATTCTTTTATTCTACATGTTTGAAAGTTCTGCATTGTGTAGATACATCCTTTAGGAACAATATTTTCATTTCTCCACATAATTTCCGTCCCTCTCAACTGCCTTACGCCATCTTGGAACCAGCGCCTGTATACCCGCTCGGTAAAATTCTGGACCAACCTGTTGGAGCCACTGTTTGGCAGCGTGCACAAGGTAGTCATCATCTTCAAACCTTGTTCCACGAAGAGAGTCTTTCAGTTTCCCAAAGAGATGATAGTCACATGGAGCTAGGTCAGGACTGTAAGAAATTCATCTCCACCATTCTTGTACTCTTCCAAAAGTACGCGGCATACCGTTTTTCTTGTTTCTTTGTGAGCCACTGTCAACATCCTGGGAACCCACCTGGCACAAACCTTTTTTAACGCCAACACTTTCAGTATTCTGCAAACAATTCCTTCTCCTATCCCAAAGCAGCGTGACAATTCGTTCACTGTAATGCGTCTGTCAGCAGTCACCAATTCGTTAACTCTCAGCACATTGTCTGGAGTGTGTGCAGTACGAGGCCTGCCGCTGCGAGGACAATCCTTAATATTGCCGTGCCCGCTTTCATCACGTAACCTGCTTGCCCACCGACTAACTGTACTGCGTTCGACAGCAGCATCTCCATACACCTTTTTCAACTCCTTGTGGATGTTTCCCACTGTCTCGTTTCACAGCACAGGAAATCTATGACAGCACGTTGCTTCTGACGAACGTCAAGTGTAGCAGCCATCTTGAAGACATGCTGTGACGGCGCCACTCACGGGAACAGGTTGAACTAAGTTCGAAAATAAGCGGGAAGGATGTACCTAGACACTGTAAAACTTTCACATATGCAGAATGAAAACTATTTTTACAAAAGCAGTGTGCATTTCTTTTGGAGTGACCCTCGTAGCTGGAATATCCACAGCATAGGGCTACGAGAATATTTTATCTTTTCTGTCCGATAAGGTGTGCCCAAATGAAAAGGGAACTACAATTATATATAAATATGTTTTAATAAAAATATCATAATTACAGTTCATGTGGAGCAGTACAACTACTCATAATTGCCATTGGCACTGGCTCACCAATCCTATCGCATAGGAAGGAGTCGTGTTGGCGGCTGCAGGGGCTCTCGTGGATCGCTAACGGTTCCAGTTTTCTACTTTGCCCTGCACTTGCTTGTCACAGGTGAATCTCTGACCTGCGAGTCACATAGGAAGATATCGAGGCTGTAAGGAGGATGTTCCAGGATCTCCCATCGACATTTTTGAAGGAGGCGGAGAGTCTTCTTGGTCACACATCCTGCCTCATAACGCTGACACTACTCTCCGTATACCTCTTTCATCCTGCGATAAATGTGTGAAGCAAGTTCTCCTTCTGCGCGAAGAATTTCATAATTGCTCTTTATGCTGATCGGGAGGAATGCATCAAGCAACGAACTGCGGAAATAACCCTCCAGACATTAGGAAATTTCTGCGAAGCCGTTAAATCCTTTTCTGGAACTGGGAATGTCGTCCTTCCATCCCTCGGTAAACAGATTCACCCACTGGGATTACGACGGCGTGCTGTGTATGCATTCGATTTTTTATGTGAAAACTATTAAAGATTTTTGAATGAAACAAACGCTATTATCATTCATCATCTTTATTTTTCACCTTGAAGTTTATTTGAAGTTGTGCAGACATGCGCGAATTAACCTGTAATAACTGTCATTTAGCTTAAGTGTGAAATACGAGCATGAAGTTTAGAGTAAGTAGAAACATGAGCACGTCATTTGCGAACCACTCCATATAACTGGATCACCACCCTATTGGCATCTAAACGCCAGTAAGCAGTAATAACATTCTGTAGGGAGCTAACACCCACCTACCACAACCCAAGAAAGATCCACTACAATAACTATATGCACAAGATAAACCACCCTTCTCACTTGAACAAATTATTTTTTTAGGTTTAATTTACGCCTAAAATTTCCTATAACAATTTTGTCTACTTACGGTACCCACTAAACCCGCAATTTCAGTTCATATATTCCGAACTCTATCTCGATTATGATTTTTCCTTTTATCCTCAGGACGCCACAAATTAACAGTTTCTTGGCCTAAATTTATGAGCTTCTTAATATTCCGTGAGTGAGAACGTCGGTCGATTTGATAGAAGAAAACATACTTATTCGAATTTCATCGACTGTCGTCCAAGATCTGTACGTTCGGACGATGAGATCGGCTCCAGTTTGACTGCCCACGTAGCATTGTACTGATTTGAAAAGATCCGCTGTCTTCGGCCGATGTCAGTTATTTGCGAAGTCCACCGTTATCAGTGCAACTACGACCGCAGCCTATGAGTAATGTAATTCCGGGATGGAAAGGATTAACCGCACGGTTACTTCACTACAACCAGACGTTTCAGAGATGCGACAAAAAATACAGAACTTCTACATCTATCTACACCTGCATCCATACTCCGCAAGCCACCTGACGGTGTGTGTCGGAGGGTACTTTGAGTACCTCTATCGGTTCTCCCTTCTATTCCAGTCTCGTATTGTTCATGGAAAGAAAGCCCGTCGGTATGCCTCCGTGTGGGCTGTAATCTCTCTGACTTTATCCTCATGATCTCTTCGCGAGATATACGTAGGAGGGAGCAATACACTGCTTGACTCTTCGGTGAAGGTTTGTACTCGAAACTTCAACAAAAGCCCGTACCGAGCTAATGAGGTCTTGCAGTCTTCCACTGGAGTCTATCATCTCCATAACGCTTTCGCAATTACTAAATGATCCTGTAACGAAGAGCGCTGCTCTCCGTTGGATCTTCTCTATCTCTTCTATCAGCCCTATCTGGTATGGATCACACACCGGTGAACAGTATTCAAGCAGTGGGCGAACAAGTGTACTGTTACCTACTTCCTTTGTTTTCGGATTGCATTTCCTTAGGAATCTTCCAATGAATCTCAGTCTGGCATTTACTTTACCGCCGATCAATTTTATATGGTCATTCCATTTTAAATCAGTTCTAATGCCTACTCCCAGATAATTCACGGAATTAACTGCATCCAGTTGCTGAACTGCTATATTGTAGCAAAATGGTAAAGAATCCTTCTTTCTACGTATTCGCAGCACATTACACTCGTCTACATTGAGATTCAATTGCCATTCCCTGCACCATGCGTCAATTCGTTGCAGATCCTCCTGCATTTCAGTACAATTTTCCATTGTTACAACCTCTCCATATACCACAGCATTACCCGCAACGGCGGAGCTTCGAGTCCTCCCTCGGGCATGGGTGTATATGTTTGTCCTTAGGATACTTTACGTTAAGTAGTGTGTAAGCTTAGGGGCTGATGACATTAGCAGTTAAGTCCCATAAGATTTTACACACATTTGAACATTGAACATCATCCGCAAAAAGCCTCAGTGAACTTCTGATGTTATCCACAAGGTCATTTATGTGTATTGTGAATAGCAACGGTCCCACGACACTCCCCTGCGGCACACCTGAAATCACTCTTACTTCGGAAGACTTCTCTCCATTGAGAATGACATCTTGCGTTCTGTTATCTAGGGACTCTTCAATCCAATCACACAGTTGGTCTGATAGTCCATACGCCCTTACTCTGTTCATTAAACGACTGTGGGGAACTGTATCGAACGCCTTGCGGAAGTCAAGAAACACGGCATCTACCTGTGAACCCGTGTCTATTGCCCTCTGAGTCTCGTTGACGAATAGCGCGAGCTGGGTTTCACACGACCGTCTTTTTCGAAACCCATGCTGATTCCTACAGAGTAGATTTCTAGTTTCCAGAAAAGTCATTATACTCTAACATAATACGTATTCCAAAATTCTACAACTGATCGAGGTTAGAGATATAGGTCTATAGTTCTGCACATCTGTTCGACGTCCCATCTTGAAAACGTGGATGTCCTGTGCCCTTTTCCAATCCTTTGGAACGCTACGAACTTCTATAGACCTACGGTACACCGCTTCAAGAAGTGGGGCAAGTTCCTTCGCGTACTCTGTGTAAAATCGAACTGGTATCCCATCAGGTCCATCGGCGTTTCCTCTTCTGAGCGATTTTAATTGTTTTTATATCCCTCTGTCGTCTATTTCGATATCTACCATTTTGTCATGTGTGCGACAATCTAGAGAAGGAACTGCAGTGCAGTCTTCCCCTGTGAAACAGCTTTGGAAAAAGACATTTAGTATTTCGGCCACTGGAGCCGTGATTGAGGCGGGGAACGGTCTGAGGCTGCGGCGAGCGCGCGTGAGAAAGCCCTCCGCGACGGAGCAGCTGTGCAGCGGGTGAGACAGCCAAACCTTGACCGCGGGTCGACCGCCAGCTGCGAGCGGCGCGGCGTAGCGCACGATCTGTCTGCTGCCGCCGCGCGCCACATTAAATCCTCTGCGAGTGGCCAGCAGTCTGCTGACCCGCGTCTCCCGCTGTCCTCTTCTCCTCCTGCCTGCCTTCGTATTCGCTGCCTCCCTCTCCTTCCCCCCATCACTTCTTCCCCCTCCGCCCCACTCCTCCGGCCCCTCGTGCTACAGAAACTGTCTCTCGCTTGGCTCGCCTGTGTCTCGTCTGTTGCATATGTTGTTGTTGTGGTCTTCAGTCCTGAGACTGGTTTGATGTAGCTCTCCATGCTACTCTATTCTGTGCAAGCTTCTTCATCTCCCAGTACTCACTGCAACCTACATCCTTCTGAATCTACTCTATCCTGTGCAAGCTTCTTCATCTTCCAGTACTTACTGCAACCTACATCCTTCTGAATCTGCTTAGTGTACTCATCTCTTGGTCTCCCTCTACTACTTTTACCCTCCACGCTGCCCTCCAATACTAAACTGGTGATCCCTCGATGCCTCAGAACATGGCCTACCAACCGATCCCTTCTTCTAGTCAAGTTGTGCCACAAACTCCTCTTCTCACCAATTCTATTAAATACCTCCTCATTAGTTATGTGATCTACCCATCTAATCTTCCGCATTCTTCTGTAGCACCACATTTCGAAAGCTTCTATTCTCTTCTTGTCCAAACTATTTGTTTCACATCCATACATGGCTACACTTCTTACAAATACTTTCAGAAACGACTTCCTGGCACTTAACTATATACTCGATGTTAACAAATTTCTCTTCTTCAGAAACGCTTTCCTTGCCATTGCCAGTCTGCATTTTATCCCCTCTCTACTTCGACCATCATCATTTATTTTGCTCCCCAAATAGCAAAACTCCTTTATCACTTTAAGTGTCTCATTTCCTAATCTAATTCCCTCGGCGTCACCCGACTTAATTCGACTACATTCCATTATCCTCGTTTTGCTTTTGTTGATCTTCATCTTATATCCTCCTTTCAAGACACTGTCCATTCCGTTCAGCTGCTCTTCCAGGTACTTTGCTGTCTCTGACAGCATTACAATATCATCGGTCAACCTTAATGTTTTTATTTCTTCTCTATGAATTTAATACCTACTCCGAATTGTTCTTTTGTTTCCTTTATTGCTTGCTTAATATACAGATTGAATAACATCGGGGAGAGGCTACAACCCTGTCTCACTTCGTTCCCAACCACTGCTTCCCTTTCATGTCCCTCAACTCTTATAACTTCCATCTGGGTTTTGTACAAATTGTAAATAGTGTTCGCTCCCTGCATTTTACCCCTCCCCCTTCAGAATTTGAAAGAGAGTATTCCAGTCAACATTGTCAAAAGCTTTCTCTTATTCAGCAAATGCTAGAAACGTAGGTTTGCCTTTTCTTAATCTAGCTTCTAAGGTAAGTCGTAGGGTCAGTATTGCCTATACGACGATGTAATATGCACGTCTGTCAACTGCACAGTTTTTTCGTTCACTGTCATAGTAACCGAAAGTCGCAGCGTTCGATGGGATTGTTTCGCAACCTCTCGAAGACGCTCATCTTATTTCTACAGTTACACTGATGGAAAAAATCGCATCAAGAAGAAGCTCTTTTGTAAACCCTCGTCGCCAGGTTTGTAAAGGTCTCGTCGCTACTGCTGTGGACGCCGATTTGCCACTGTTACGGTAGGCCGAGTTTTTGAGTTCGTGCCGGCGGGGGTGGCCGAGCGATTCTAGGCGCTACAGTCTGGAACCGCGCGACCCCTACGGACGCAGGTTCGAATGGTGCCTCGGGCATGTGTGTGTGTGATGTCTTTAGGTTAGTTAGGTTTAAGTAGTTCTAAATTCTAGGGGACTGATGACCACAGAAGTTAAGTCCCATAGTGCTCAGAGCCATTTTGAACCTTCCCTCCTCTCTGCTCAGCTGTGTCCGGCCGCTTCCATACCACCTGGAGTGCATTCTGATATTACCTGCACAACACACTAGTCCCGCACTGCAGATGAGATGTCAGTCGTTACGAACATATCTCATCTAGGCCCTTACCGAGCAGACGGACAAGAAAGCGAATTAATATTGCACTGTCATCCAGTTCTGAACTGTGTTTAAAATTTCAAGACTCTAATCCATAGGGAAGTCAGTTGAAAGTCTCGCAATATTTGTACCGAAAAAACAGACGAGAAAGCGAGCTAATAAAAACATAGACCTATTTCTCTAACGTCGATCAGTTGTAGAATTTTGGAACGCGTATTATGTTCGAGTATAATGACTTTTCTGGAGACTAGAAATCTGCTCTGTAGGAATCAGCATGGGTTTCGAAAAAGACGGTCGTGTGAAACCCAGCTCGCGCTATTCGTCAACGAGACTCAGAGGGCAACAGACACGGGTTCACAGGTAGATGCCGTGTTTCTTGATTTCCGCAAGGCTTTCAATACAGTTCCCCACAGTCGTTTAATGAACAAAGTAAGAGCATATGGACTATCAGACCAATTGTGTGATTGGATTGAAGAGTTCTTAAATAACAGAACGCAGCATGTCATTCTCAATGGAGAGAAGTCTTCCGAAGTAAGAGTGATTTCAGGTGTGCCGCAGGGGAGTGTCGTAGGACCGTTGCTATTCACAATATACATAAATGACCTCGTGGATGACATCGGAAGTTCACTCAGGCTTTTTGCAGATGATGCTGTGGTGTATCGAGAGGTTGTAACAATGGAAAATTGTACTGAAATGCAGGAGGATCTGCAGCGAATTGACGCATGGTGCAGGGAATGGCAATTAAATCTCAATGTAGAAAAGTATAATGTGCTGCGAATACATAGAAAGATAGATCCCTTATCATTTAGCTACAATATAGCAGGTCAGCAACTGGAAGCAGTTAATTCCATAAATTATCTGGGAGTACGCATTAGGAGTGATTTAAAATAGAATGACCATATAAAATTAATCGTCGGTAAAGCAGATGCCAGACTGAGTTTCATTGGAAGAATCCTAAGGGAATGCAATCCGAAATCAAAGGAAGTAGGTTACAGTACGCTTATTCGCCCACTGCTTGAATACTGCTCAGCAGTGTGGGATCCGTACCAGATAGGGTTGATAGAAGATAAAGAGAAGATCCAACGGAGAGCAGCGCGCTTCGTTACAGGATCATTTAGTAATCGCGAAAGCGTTACGGAGATGATAGATAAACTCCAGTGGAAGACTCTGCAGGAGAGGCGCTCAATAGCTCGGTACGGGCTTTTGTTAAAGTTTCGAGAACGTACTTTCACTGAAGAATCAAGCAGTATATTGCTCCCTCCTACGTATATCTCGCGAAGAGACCATGAGGATAAAATCAGAGAGATTAAAGCCCACACAGAAGCATACCGACAATCCTTCTTTCCACGAACAATACGCGACTGGAATAGAAGGGAGACCGATAGAGGTACTCAAGGTACCCTCCGCCACACACCGTCAGGTGGCTTGCGGAGTATGGATGTAGATGTAGATGTAGATGTTGATATGAGAACGTATCGCTGAATGAGGGCCGCACTCCCCGTGGTTCATCTATGGTGCTCGCTCCGCGCGACCATGCGAGCACTGAGAGAGAGAGAGAGGTCTTGGTGGCCCATCGCGTGGTGAGAGAGCGGGGGTGGGGGGGATTGATGAGGGAGCGGGGACACTGGCCGGAGCGCCATGTGCCTGTCGGCGTTCCGATGCGGCTCGCCGTGCCGTTAATAACAGTTAGCGTACCATTAGCGGAAGCGGACTCTCCCTTCCGGCCGCATGTCGCGTGTTTACTCGGAGCGCATCGAGCGTGGGCGGGCTTCACTGGGGAGCTGTGAGGAAAGCACAGCAAGTGGAGCGCTGCGGGGGAGGCCGGCCGCACTCTCGCCGCAGCCACGGAGACAGCGGCCACGCTACGCCGGCTGCCGAGAAAGGAGACCGCAAACTGCGGCTGCGGCTGCGGCTCTGCCGGCAAACAGTTACCCACGTGTCTAGTCTGCAGTCACGCGGGAAACGACGAGATAAACGCCTACGCTACAGCCTAACAACGACATGATAACAAAGTTTTGCTGGTATTCCAACTTGCTTCAGCTGGAAGATTCAAATCATAATTTTTTACTGAGTGCCTCGCAGTCGGAAAAAAGTGTACCATCTACGGAATGCAGGGGCACACAGCAGTCAGTCGCAATCCCATTAGTTTTTATTATGCTTGCAAACCTAGATTTCTGTTATAAATAGCCACCTTCAGTTCATTTTAGTTACAAGACTCTTGGCAGTTCATGTCACTATATGCTCTGACAGGTCTTTCAAAAAATGTTCGCCGCTCGTGATTAGCCGAGCGGTCTGGGGCGCTGCAGTCATGGACTGTGCGGCTGGTCCCGGCGGAGCTTCGAGTCCTCCCTCGGGCATGGGTGTTGTGTCTGTCCTTAGGATAATTTAGGTTAAGTAGTGTGTAAGCTTAGAGACTGATGACCTTAGCAGTTAAGACCCATAAGATTTCACACACATTTTGTTTTGAAAAAATGCTCAAATGTGGTTTTTTTTTGGAAAAATGTTCAAATGTGTGTGAAATCTTATGGGACTTAACTGCTAAGGTCATCAGTCCCTAAGCTTACACACTACTTAACCTAAATTATCCTGAGGACAAACACACACACCCATGCCCGAGGGAGGACTCGAACCTCCGCCGGGACCAGCCGCACAGTCTATGACTGCCCCGCCTTTAGACCGCTTGGACAGGTGTTTAGGCAGAGGGATACACAGGATCGCTTTATGACGTTTGTCAGTGCTGAAAGTCAACATTTTGTGCATTTCATATCACAGTCACAACAGTACATAGGCAACCCATGCCCGAATTATGCGGGAACCGACATCGATGCAATAGGGCGGATATTTGTGGAACCTGTTCTCGTGACGGCAGACAATGATTTGCGGCGCTTTTATCTTGCTAATATCGCATCAAGTTACATACGTACTGTGTCCTTGAAGTACTCTTCCCACTTCTACAGAACCAAACGATATAGTAACAGTTACAAAGGGCATCCCCATAATTCTGCAGATATTAAAAAAATAATAATAATAAAAAAAAAGAACTTACGTACGTCATAAGAATGACCAACTTCTCCACTACAACATAGCTAAAACCTTACTTCCCTATGTTTACACGTACGGCAATATTATTTGGAGTGCCTTTGTTTGGATGTCTCATTCCTCATACCTCCTGTCAGTTACTGAGCAACAAGAGATATGCATCTACACTGTTAGATAACACCAACAGTTCTGCACGACGTTACTGATATTCAGCCGTATTTCAGCTGGAATCTCTGTACCCCAATCTATTAGTGAGTGCCTCGTTGCAATAAATTTCATGTGCCAAATTACTTCAGGTCTTGTAGGTAGAAATTCAAATTCTTGACAAGTCCGTATATTCCTGTTTAATGTCCTATCAACAACAAAGTCATTAGAAAACACAGGTTCATGTGGTACAAGGATGAGGAAGAAAGCCGACCGGAGTGGCAGTGCGGTTCTAGACGCTACAGTCTGCAACCGAGCGACTGCTACTGTCGCAGGTTCGAATCCTGCCTCGGGCATGGATGAGTGAGATGTCCTCAGGTTAGTTGGGTTTAAGTAGTTCTAAGTTCTAGGCGACTGAAGACCTCAGAAGCTAAGTCGCATAGTGCTCAGAGCCATGAGGAAGAAAACAGTCGAAGCCTTAAGAATAACAGCAACAAAAAACGTGCAAGTTCATCTCAAGTGATTTATGGAAGTCACGAATGGTCACGCTGAGATCTACTCACTATTTGATTTACTTGGCATTATCTCGAACCCACACTTATTAAATAGACTCCCAAATCCACTATGCCCGTGAATTTGTGATTGTAGTCACTAGCTGTTAAGCGTGTAGGTCCATGGTTTCATATGCATAATATTTGTATCTCCATATTTGCAATAGATGGTTACAAGAACTTTGGGTGTTCAATGTTGTTGTTGTTGTTGTTGTGGTCTTCAGTCCTGAGACTGGTTTGATGCAGCTCTCCATGCTACTCTATCCTGTGCAAGCTTCTTCACTTCCCAGTACCTACTACAGCCTACAACATTCTGAATCTGCTTAGTGCATTCATCTCTTGGTCTCCCTCTACGATTTTTACCCTCCACGCTGCCCTCCAATACTAAATTGGTGATCCTTCGATGCCTCAGAACATGTCCTACCTACCGATCCCTTCTTCTAGTCAAGTTGTGCCACAAGCTCCTCTTCTGTTCAGTACGAACTGGAAATGAAAGCACCTGCACCCGTATCTTTTGCATTTAATTTGTTTCCGCAATCAGCTTCGGTGTTCCATTGCTCAATCTTCAGACCACTTGACCAACGTAAACTTGGAGGCATCCAATCTCGTGTGCAGTCATAACAGGAGTCAATATATATATATATATATATATATATATATATATATATATATATATATATATATATAACCTGTGTTCTTGTGTCTCCGGTTTACACGACACTATTCCTTCGTTCATCAACCGATGACTGTCAAGACTGTTTAGCTCCTGTTACGATACCACACGAGTTTGGATTCCTCCCGATTTACGTTGGTCAAGGGGCCTGAAGATGGTGTAATGGAACACTGAAACCGGTTGCGTAAATAAATTAAATGAAAAAGAGACGGGTGTAGGTGTTTTAATTTTCATTTCATATGTGTAAATAGTAAACAGACACTTCGTATAATATTGGTTTATTTCTGTTCTGTTGATGAACAACATGACATGATTGACGGTGTCCCTGTGAGCCAGTGTTGCCACCTTCACCCGATGCAATAACAATGCAACGCCATCTTGTAAACATACGCACATCTGTCGTTTGCTCAAGCGTCTACCGAGACTCTCACCACAACAACCGCCCACGCAAGTGCCGCTGCCGAGAAGAATCCTCTATAGCTGACCCTGCTGCGTCTACTCTAGTGGCTAGTGATGTCGTTCCCTTGGCGTCAGACAAGCCCTACGTCAGAATCACGACGTGTCGTATGTCTAGTGTCATGTAAGCTCAAGTTATGTTGATGGCAACTAATTATACAGGTAATTCAATACACCCAAATGACGTTGTGGATCCCTCACAAATTGCTTATTGCGTGCAAACTGTGTTTATAACATTTTGATTGGATCAGGATGAAAGGTGTGAAAAGGGCAAAAAGCATTAAAAAAGGCCATAGAACATGTGAAAAGTCTGTCGGAATATCGAACGATTCAGTTGGATGAGATGATTACAGAACAGTAATTGGATTCGTCAAATGCTATGTCTTTATCGATGTTTTAATTAATTAATACCAATTAAAATATTATTTTTATATGAAATTAATTGTCAGAAGCGAGTGATTTTGATCTCTTGCTTCGACTGTTATGCATTAATTGTTTCAGAAGGCTTTTCTAAAAAGTGTCAATATTAAGATAAGAAGGGTTCTCATATCAGGCTTTACACATTAGTTGATGGAATCTATCGCCTGCGAATGAGAGGTGGTTCCGACTTCCAGTATATGTTAGTATGGCTGAGGATAACTACTAAAATACAAACCGAATATGAAGAGTTGAAGCACACGAACAAAGCTGATAAAATTATAAGTAGTGTAAAAGGATCAATATGAGAAGTGACGAATAATTTAAAGCAATTTTCTGTAGTGGCCGCAAGAGCCTGTTACGTTACTCCAGAAACAACTTTTATTACGTGGATACTAGGCTATGAAGAACTAAGCAGTTATCTTCTGAAGCAATCGATCGATCGCAGTCGACTTCGGGTTTACTAAAGCGCAGCTATCTGAATAGATTTGTATCACACTATGTAGATTCGAAACTTCAGGGGGGCTCGGCTGTTGTTTTATGGCCGTAGTTACACAACGGTGCATTTCCACCCCTTGGTTGTCTGGACACTTTTTCAGTTCCACGTCCTCGTTTACACTGTTACCCCGCCGGCCGCTGTGGCCGAGCGGTTCTAGGCGCTTCAGACCGGAACCGTGCTGCTGCTACGGTCGCAGGTACGAATCCTGCCTCGGGCATTTATGTGTGTGATATCCTGAGATAAGTTAGGTTTAAGTAGTTCTAAGTCTAGGGGACTGATGACCTCATATATTAAGTCCTATAGTGGCTAGAGCCATTTGAATCATTTGAACATCATTATCAGATTATTTTTCTCCACCCCGTATATTTGTCTAAATAACTCCACGCGACCTATTCGGGACCAAAGTGCTGAAATGCCGTAGTATGTTTCCACTAAGGCTCGCAATGTTGATTTAGAATCCTTTGTAGACATGTGGCGAGCTCTCGCTGGAGGCCGGAGTTGGGCCGAAGCAGCCAGGTGAGCTACGTTAGTGTTTGCTGTGTTTGCTTCCCTTCCGGACGCGCACACGTGTTCTGTGTGTAGAGGTCTCCCGGGCAGCGGCGTGACGGGGGGCGGAGTGGTGCTATTTAGGGCGGCGGCCTCGCCTTCCGCGGAGACCATCGCAGCCGGAGGCTGTCGGCCGTTCGCTCTCTATACAGGGGCTGATCTGACTACACGATCAGCGACAATCACTGCGATCGTTCACGAGCGTTAAGTATGCGAGAGCTACTGCCTGCAGCGCTTTAAAGTGAAGCATCCACATACAGTCAGTTCCACAAGAAGGAGTAAGCCATAATTTTAAATGTACCGTCCGCAGCGACATCTCTGGTAATGATCTCGAATCCTTACTCAACGCGCTTTTGCAGAGTGTATACAGGGTGTCACAAAAAGGTACGGCCAAACTTTCGAACTTTCAGGAAGCATTCCTCACACACAAAGAAAGAAAATATGGAATGTGGACATGTGTCCGGAAACGCTTACTTTCCATGTTAGAGCTCATTTTATTACTTCTCTTCAAATCACATTAATCATGGAATGGAAACACACAGCAACAGAACGTACCAGCGTGACTTCAAACACTTTGTTACAGGAAATGTTCAAAATGTCCTCCGTTAGCGAGGATACATGTATCCACCCTCCGTCGCGTGGAATCCCTGATGCGCTGATGCAGCCCTGGAGAATGGCGTATTGTATCACAGCCGTCCACAATACGAGCACGAAGAGACTCTACATTTGGTACCGGGGTTGCGTAGACAAGAGCTTTCAAATGCCCCCATAAATGAAAGTCAAAAGGGTTGAGGTCAGGAGAGGGTGGAGGCCATGGAATTGGTCCGCCTCTACAAATCCATCGGTCACCGAATCTGTTGTTGAGAAGCGAACGAACAGTTCGACTGAAATGTGCTGGAGCTCCATCGTGCATGAACCACATGTTGTGTCGTACTTGTAAAGGCACATGTTCTAGCAGCACAGGTAGAGTATGAAACTTCCTGGCAGATTAAAACTGTGTGCCCGACCGAGACTCGAACTCGGGACCTTTGCCTTTCGCGGGCAAGTGCTCTACCAAAGCACGACTCACGCCCGGTACTCACAGCTTTACTTCTGCCAGTACCTCGTCTCCTACCTTCCAAACTTTACAGAAGCTCTCCTGCGAACCTTGCAGAACTGGTAGAGCACTTGCCCGCGAAAGGCAAAGGTCCCGAGTTCGAGTCTCGGTCGGGCACACAGTTTTAATCTACCAGGAAGTTTCATATCAGCGCACACTCCGCTGCAGAGTGAAAATCTCATTCTGGAAACAGGTAGAGTATCCCGTATGAAATCATGATAACGTGCTCCATTGAGCGTAGGTGAAGTAACATGGGGCCCAATCAAGACATCACCAACAATGCCTGCCCAAACGTTCACAGAAAATCTGTGTTCATGACGTTATTGCACAATTGCGTGCGGATTCTCGTCAGCCCATACATGTTGATTGTGAAAATTTGCAATTTGATCACGTTGGAATGAAGCCTCATCCGTAAAGAGAATATTTGCACTGAAATGAGGATTGACACATTGTTGGATGAACCATTCGCAGAAGTGTACCCGTGGAGGCCAATCAGCTGCTGATAGTGCCTGCACACGCTGTACACGGTACGGAAACAACTGGTTCTCCCGTAGCACTCTCCATACAGTGACGTGGTCAACGTTACCTTGTACAGCAGCAACTTCTCTGACGCTGACATTAGGGTTATCGTCAACTGCACGAAGAACTGCCTCGTCCATTGCGGTGTCCTCGTCGTTCTAGGTCTTGCCCAGTCGCGAGTCATAGGCTGGAATGTTCCGTGCTCCCTAAGACGCCGATCAATTGATTCGAACGTCTTCCTGTCGGGACACCTTCGTTCCGCGCCACGGCTATTGCCCCGTGCATTTGCAAACATTGCACTGACTGCAAAACCACGTTCGTGATGAACACTAACGTGTTGATGCTACGTACTGATGTGCTTGATGCTAGTACTGTAGAGCAATGAGTCGCAGGGCAACACAAGCACCAAAGTCAACATTACCTTCCTTCAATTGGGTCAACTGGCGGAGAATCGAGGAAGTACAGTACATACTGACGAAATTAAAATGAGCTCTAACATGGAAATTAAGCGTTTCCGGACACATGTCCACATAACATCTTTTCTTTATTTGTGTGTGAGGAATGTTTCCTGAAAGTTTGGCCGTACCTTTTTGTAACACCCTGTAGATAAACAGCAAGAGTGTTGAATGCTCTCGTGGTCGTGCGGTAGCGTTCTCGCTTCCCACGGCCGGGTTTCCGGGTTCGATTCCCGGCGGGGTCAGGGATTTTCTCTGCCTCGTGATGGCTGGGTGTTGTGTGATGTCCTTAGGTTAGTTAGGTTTAAGTAGTTCTAATTTCTAGGGGACTGATGACCATAGATGTTAAGTCCCATAGTGCTCAGAGCCATTTGAACCATTTTTTGTTGAGTGTATTATTTTGTTGGTTGCAGTTTAAAATGAGTGCAAGATATCTGAAGCATCACGAGGCAGCCCCCCTTGTAAATCATCCATTTAGAGGTTGGAAACGTGTCTGACGTACCGAGAGAGGGCTAACGTGCGTGAAGACAAAACTCAGGACAATTAGCTCCATTAAGAAGATATTTTTTCGAACAACGCAAACTGGGTGCTTCAAGAGGGCAATGATTCGAAACATCGCAGCCGCCTCTCTGCAGCTTGGAAACAAGACAATGGGGTGTCGACGATAGATTAGCCTGCATTGTCTCCTGAGCCGTCCGAGATGACCGAGTGGTTCTAGGCGCTTCAGTCCGGAACCGCGCGACTGCTACGTTCGTAGGTTCGAATCCTGCCTCGGGCATGGATGTGTGTGCTGTCCTTAGGTTAGTTAGGTTTAACTAATTCTAAGTTCTAGGGGACTGATGACCTCAGAAGTTAAGTCCCATAGTGCTCAGAGCCATTTGAACCATCTGAAGACTTCATAAGTAATAGAACCCAATATGTTGTCCTCGACGGCGATTGTTCATCGGAGACACTGGTAACATCAACAGAGCTCCAGGGAAGTGTGATAGGAGTTTATATATATATAATATCTGGCAGACGGGCGGGCAGCAATCTGCGGTTGTTCGCTGGTGATGCTGTGGTGTACAGCAAGATGTCGAAGATAGGTTGATACAATATGAAAATTTCTAGCTGGTGTGATGAAAGGCAGCTGGCTCTTAATGTAGAAAAATGTAAGTTAATGTGGATGAGTGGGAAAGACAAACCAATAATGTTCGGATGCAGCATTAATAGTGTCCTGGTCGACACAGTCATGCCGTTTAAACATCTGGGCGGCACGTTGCGAAGCGATGTGCAATTGAACGAGTATGTGAGGATTGTGGTAGGGAAGGCGAATGGTCGATTTCAGTTTACTGCAAGAATTTTAGGAAAATGTGGTTCATCTATAAAGGAGACCGCATATAAGACGCCAGTGAGACCTATTCTTGAGTGTTGCTACAGTGTTTGGGATCCGCACCAAATCGGATTGAAAGAAAACATCGAAGCAATTGAGTTGCGAGCTGCTAGATTTGTTGCCGGTAGGTTCGAACAACACATGAGTGTTATTGATATGCTTCGGGAGGTCAAGTGGGAATTACGAAGAACACTACTGAGACTGTTTAGAGCACCGGCACTTGAAGCTGACTGCAGAACGATCCTACTGCCGTCAACGCACATTTCGCGTGGGGACTATGAAGATAAGACACGAAAAATTATATCTCATAAGGAGGCGTGTAGACAATCGTTTTTCCCTCGTTGTATCTGCGAGTGGAATAGGAAAGGAAACGATTAGTTGTAGTAGAGAATACTCTCCGTCGCGCACCGCACAGTGACTTGCGGAGTGTGTAGATGTAGATGTGGAACATGCCTGAAATATACTGGCCTGTGTAAGACACGAGCTGAACCGACTGGAACATCTTTGGGATGAGTCAGAACGTCGAGACCCCAGCGTCCAACATGACGACCTCCACGATTCACGGTTTCGGCTCTTCAGGAAAAATAGGATGCCATTGCTCCACAGACACTCACACATCTCTTTAAAAGTGTCCCCAGCAGAGTTCAAGCAAATGCGAAGATGGACTCACCCCTTATTAATGTCCACTAAAAACACTGCTCATTAGACAGAGTACTAGGAACTTCCGTCGGAACTACCGTCATGTCGAAAACCCACATAAATCAAGCCATGGAGAAGGCAGATGCCAGACTCAAATTTATCGGAAGAATGTGACAAAGACTTAAAGAGGGCACTTACATAAAACCTCAACCGGTATTTTCTTAACTGTTATTAGTTACTCAGGGACCGTTGCCAATTTATGAGGGGACTTCAAAAAGTAAGATACCCGTTATTATGACACGGCAAGTAATTTTTATTGAACGTTACACTACACCTCAAAGTGATGCACGTTACCGTTTCACCATAATTGTTAAGCCTCTGTAAATAACGATCGGAACGTTTTAGCAATAGCTCAGCTCCTCAACGATAGAAATCCGTTCCTCTGTCTCGGAGAGCGCCAACAAAAGTTCGAAAATCGATTGCTGCGAGACAGTTCCTCTACTGTCTGCGAGCGATGTCGATAGCCTTACTTCCAGAGCACAGCGTCACCCACGTCCGTGCGGCCTTTGTGCCATTTCTCTACGGCTGGACGCATCACTGAATGTGGTCTACATACTGACAGAGTTTCACGGTGAATCCGGGTGTAGTGTACATGGCGTACTTCAGCTTTGCAGTGAGTTTCCAGTTGCCGCGCCATTTCACTCGCACGCTGTGATGCACCTGTTAACCTTACCACACAACTGTGCCTGCGCGAAACGCAGAACATGTGATGTATCACTTACTCTGTATAGTCCCCTCGCTGAATAAGGGACTATGTATTACAAAGTCAAAGAAGCGCTATTCATAACGGATACCTATAATCTAAACGACAGCCTCACAAAAAGATTTAAAAGCTACATTGGAAGACAGTACAGCAAGGCGTTATGTATGCAACACGAGCTTAACGTTCCACGTTACCTGCTGGAACATACCTCTCACAAAGAAATTTTGGAGAATAGGCACATACAAGCAGAGTGGGAAGGAGGGCAGGGGGGGGGGGAGGGGGGAGTTTGGGTGGGGAGAGTGTATCAACAAACCTACCGCGTACCATCCACCACACATTGCTGTACGTGCTCAGCGAGATACAGCCCAGCTGCGGTGTTACTAGCCCTACAAAACATGCTGCTTCAGGTATCGCTGTAAGCAATTACGAAACCGCCAGTCTCCAAATGACCACTGCACGGAGTGAGGTACAAGCGACAGATGGTACAATATGTACCAGTCCCGTAGGAGAGTCCGCCAATTGTACTGAACTTGCTTATGACTGGTCGGCACATTCGGGTGCTAGCGGCGAAAACGCCGAACTTCTCTTATTAATTATTTGTATACTTTTCATTGCATTTCACCCAGTTTTCATTATGACCATCTCTCCTCGTTACCCTACGAGTCTATCGTTTTTGCTTATTAATTTTTGGGAATTTGTGGGAAGTTCCTATGGGACCAAACTGCTGAGGTCATCGGTCCCTAGGTTTACACACTACTGAATCTAACTTAAACGCCTGGGAGACGAAGTACCGGGTGATCAGAAAGTCAGTATAAATTTGAAAACTTAATAAACCACGGAATAATGTAGATAGAGAGATAAAAATTGACACACATGCTTGGAATGACATGGGGTTTTATTAGAACAAAAAAAAGTATTGCTAGACGCGTAAAAGATCTCTTGCTCGCGTCATTTGGTGATGGTCGTGTGCTCAGCCGCCACTTTCGTCATGCTTGGCCTCCCAGGTCCCCAGACCTCAGTCCGTGCTATTATTGGCTTTGGGGTTACCTGAAGTCGCAAGTGTATCGTGATCGACCGACATCTCTAGGGATGCTGAAAGACAACATCCGACGCCAAAGCCTCACCATAACTCCGGACATGCTTTACAGTGCTGTTCACAACATTATTCCTCGACTACAGCTATTGCTGAGGAATGATGGTGGACATATTGAGCATTTCCTGTAAAGAACATCATATTTGCTTTGTCTTACTTTGTTATGCTAATTATTGCTATTCTGATCAGATGAAGCGCCATCTGTCGGACATTTTTTGAACTTTTGTATTTTTTGGTTCTAATAAAACCCCATGTCATTCCAAGCATATGTGTCAATTTGTACACTCGACAGCAAAAAAAAAAGCGGGTCACCCCTGAATTCCAACGTGTAGGTTGCACCTGAATGTATGCAACCAACATACCATACCTGTGTTGCACATAGTCGCAACCCTCCACAGTACAGTCGTTGCAAGATACACAATGGGTACCGCTAGAGACTACTAGAGAACACCGGTCTTTATGACAGTCCGTCCAGATGTAAAGTAACACCACGATAGTACAAAGGAGATCAGACAGTCTTTAACGTTTGTAAACTAAACTTAATTACAATAAGTGACATTTCAAATGTTATGGGACAACTAGTTTTGTTACATAAATCGTTTAGTAATGCTTAGGCACAATTAAATATTTGAGACAGTATATGGATTTATAAAGTTGTATGGCAATTGGAAACAAGTTCTTTGCTGTCTAAAAGGTTTACCCAACACATGCTGAACGTCGTTCAACGTTCAATGGTAAGTAGTTTCGCATCAACTTTATGTAATAATAAGCAGTTAAAAGAAAACGTGATTAGCGGCGGCAGCCACCCTACGGAAATCCCAACATTAACAGCGGATCACAAATAATATCATTGTTCACATTACTCATCAACAGTTACTTGTACACGAAGTCGTACTTTAAATGACATGACCAACGTCTTCGTTCTGGATCCGGATGCAAACCCAGAACGTAAAACCATTGTTAACCAAGCAAAGCTTTGTGCCTTAACGAGACTCGGTCACTAGGCAGAAGGAGACGTCAAATATTGACGTTTGCACCAGTATCAGTTATCAATTCTCAACTTGAACGTAAATGACGATAATGTTTGTACGAAAGCAGGAACCCTAACATGACAATTACGTTCTTGGTAACTAACCTCGAAAGACGTTGTATAGTGTTGCAGTGTCAAGGAATAAAGGATGCACATGTTTAAAATTGAAATGCCATCATGTAATGCTGGGGACAAGGATGAGAACCCAGCACCTAATCGGATTGTTGAATAAGTACGTAAAATCAGAATGTAGATATCACAGTTTGTCACCAGTAGTGGGGTTGGAACCTTAAATGACGACTGAAGTTGTATTGCCTGACCGGGATTCGAACCCGGCGCCTACCGCCGTCGTTGTCTAACCAGGAACAGACGAGAAATGTCCAATGTTGGTCCACCATCAGCGAGATGTGCACACGTTTAACTAGAAATAAGATGACGAAAACGTCTATGCTGACTGAGGGTCGAACGCCGCACCCATGGTTATGAAGACACGTTAATAATCAGCTTCATATTCAGTAGTAGCTAGGAGTAGCATGTTTAGTTGCAAACCTTAGGGCCTTACTCATCCCTAGTAACGTGTTGCCTAATATCTGCGATATCATGATGTTAATTTACAAGTGGATTGACTGCCGTAAAGAACAATGTTCTCTAGTAGTCGTGTATCATTGAGATGTAAATGAAGTGCCTCGGCAGAAAGTAATTTCCGTCGTGCAGCACGTATTGTTTCAGAGACACTGAGCACATGTTATAAGTACACAAAACGTGTATTATATACTAAGTATATACTATTATTTGGAGAAGCTGCCGCCAAACCTGTGTACTTTTACATTCCGCTTAGTTGTCGTGGTTGAATACAGGTTTTCTTAAGGCTACATCTAATGCACAGCGCTTACAAGAAAGTATAGTTTCCTGCGTCATACTATTGCTAGGTAGGTGAAATATTTTGTGGTAGCTATGTTTAAAATGAATTTATTTTTGAAAGTATTGTTCGTCAAATATTTGAATAAATTGTCAACTGTAGGTGTGCCTGCACATGTTATAGCATAATAGCTGTAGCTGCGTTAGTTTATACTACAGACTTGGGTAGGTTAGGTGTAACTTTTGATCCTTCAAGGGGTGATCGTGGCCATGCGGCCCGGGTCTGTAGTAGCCGCGGCTCGCGAGATACGGGCCAGCCAGGCTGGCCGAGGCGAGACGGAAGTGAGCGAGCTGGCGGTGGCGTTGGTGGGCCAACAGCCCGGGACGAGCCAGCACGGCTGCGCCGCATGCCTCTGCCTCTGCCGCTCCGTTTGGCGTAAATAAGTTTACCTCCTCTTCTGGCATCAGTATAAGAGCGGCAAGCAGAAATACACGTCAGGCTGTCTGCCGTAATGGCTCACTGGGAGAGGTCTATTCGAGGTAGAGTCAAAAAATGGTTCAAATGACTCTGAGCACTATGGGACTTATCATCTGAGGTCATCAGTCCCATAGAACTTAGAACTAGTTAAACCTAACTAACCCAAGGACATCACAAACATCCATGCCCGAGGCAGGATTCGAACCTGCGACCGTAGCGGTCGCGCAGTTCCAGACTGAAGCGCCTAGAAGCGCTCGGCCACTCCGGCCGGCCGAGGTAGAGTCGTCGCTCTCATTGAGGAAGGAGGATGTTCCATCAGAGAAGCTGGCAGACGGTATGGCGTACCACATACTACTGCAATGAGATGGTGGAGGATCTGCCTTGAAAGAGGCACCACCAACAGGGCTCCTGGCTCAGGCAGGAAGAGAGTGATCTCACAGCAGGAAGACAGGGACCTAGTGTCTAGGAGCAGAGAAAATCCCTTTCTGAACGCGAAGCAGTTGCGGCGGGAGACCAACTTCCCCGGCTCTAGTGACACGATTCGCCGAAGGCTGAGGGACGCTGGACTGCATGCACGACGATCCGCCGTGAAACAAGAGCTCAGCGAAAACAACGTTTTATACCGGCTAGCATTTGCGGAGCTCCATCTGAGGGCGTCGTGGGACAACGTCATTTTCACTGATGAGAAGGTGTTTTCCACCAATAACGACGGTCCACGAATCGGTTACAGTCCGCAAGGGACTCGCCATCGACGCGAATATGTAACCACGACGAGAAGAAGTGGCCGACTATCTGTTACCTGCTGGAGTTGGAATTCTGCGAGAGGGGCGGGAATTCTTCACAGGATAGAAGGAACTCTGGACAGCGCGCAGTATGCCCACATATTGGAAAATGTGATGCTTCCGTCAGTGCGAATGCTGTACGCAGAAGGAGAAGTCACATTCGAAGAGGACCATTCTCCCATTCATAAGTCTGCATTTGTTCAGCAGCGGCTCTCCACGACTGGCGTCAACGTCATGGACTGGCCGCCACAGGCGGCTGATATGAACTCCATGGAAAACATGTGGGCTGAGGTCGCCAGGACATTAACAGAGAACTGGCCACGAAACCAACAAACTACTGCGGACGCTCTTTGGGACTGCGTCCTGGAAGCCTGGGAGGAAGTTGCTTCTTCAGGCTGTTACGTCCGACGGCTTATACATTCTATGCCAAGACGCGTGATAGAAGTACAAAATAATGAAGGATTCTGGATAAAATATTAGAGTACTTAAAATGTTTTGTTATGTCTTCTTTTTCGTCATTTTTCCTCTTTGGGAGCTAGTGGAAGATCGCGTGGCAACAGAAAAGTTTGAGTTGCCCTTTTAATTCAAGTGGGTTTCTTTTGAATATACAGTTTGTTAAGTACTCTATTTTCATTTCATTTATACCCTGTCTACATACTTACAAACTAATCAGCGTAGATGGACTCTGTCACAGTAGTTTTTGTTATTTCAAATACGTCTCTCTCTTCCCCTCCATCCATGAATACACCCTCCGTCCTCCACACAATACGCCAACGATTTCATATTATGTTTACCCGCCGCGCGGGATTAGCCGAGCGGTCTAGGCACTGCAGTCATGGACTGTGAGGCTCGTCCCGGTGGAGGTTCGATACCTCCCTCGGGCATGGGTGTGTATGTTTGTCCTTAGGATAATTTAGGTTAAGTAGTGTGTAAGATTAGGGACTGATGACCTTAGCAGTTAAGTCCCATAAGATTTCACACACATTTGAACATTTATGTTTACTCGTTGTTAATATCTCTTCTATTGTCTCTCACACACTCTCTCTCTCTCTGACACTATCGCCGCAAGTGCCCTTCTATTACACTCCCCCAAAACTTTGTAAACAAATCTAGCGGTTTCCAATGACGCTTCATTTTCTCTTTTAATTGCTGCTGTCTTTACTCTCTATCATTCCTCTCATCACCTATGAAACCGAATTCTTTGATCTCCCCTTCCCTATAACCCATTCTTCGTTCTGGGAACAGTCCTTCCTTATCTCTCGGTCCTAAGATAAAACGAACTGTGGCACACATCTAAGTAAGCAATACTTTGCAAGCATTTCAAGCTTATATTTTGCACTTCTGACTTCTATCCATTCCCAGATCCCGCCCTTCTTCCTGTTACACGTCCCTTGACATCTGTATCTACATCTAAATAAATACTCTGCAATTCATAATTTTGTGCTTGGCAGGAGTTTTGTGGTCTGGTGGATTAATCTTGTATTGATGTGTAAAACGTGGAGGTTCACATCTCACGTCAGGCGTAGATTTTTAACACACGCAAGTAGCTCTCCTTCACCCCTAGTAGCGCCAAGTCCAGAACGCCAGTAAGCTCCGTAGTTCAATATCCGCAGTAAAGATAACATCCCTTCGCTGCCCACTGGGCATTCGTTTGAGCTGTGACAGATGGAGAAACCCCGTAAGGCAGAGACTCTGTCACCAGCAAGCCGTCGTAAACTAGAAAACGTATTTCATTTAATGAACCAATGGCCATGTAAGTTCACAAGGCTCTTACGTTATTTGAAACTGAGACGTTGAAAATTGTGGTGCTGGACTGGGATTAGAATTCGATTTCACTGTGTTCCCGAAGACTGCAAACTCTTCTAGGCGTCCTCGAAAGGCACCTATCTGGTTTCGAATCCTGATCAGCACAAAATATTCATTACTTCATTTCAAGCCCTAGCATGTGCACTCCGACTACGGGTGAAAAATAGCTGCATTTTCAACGTCTCTTCGTGCGTTGTCAGCTGTAACGTGTTCGTTTCAACTCACAGCCACATGATGAGCTTTTTATCACAACATTACAAGATCAAACGTTTCCTTACCTCTTTTCAAGTTCAAACACTCGTTGTGTTCGTTGTGATCACCAACGACGACATGTTGTGAATTCAACTTCAAGCCAGCAGAGTATTTTCCATCACATCATTGAAAGTACAAACATGCCATTCCTAGCTATTATTGGAAAAGAATTTGATAGGTAAAGTGTCTTCATGACCACGTTTGCGGGGATTGAATTCCATTCAGCACAGAACTCATCGTCGCCTGATGTCTAGCAAAACATGCGTCCATCTCGCTACTGGTGAACCAACAATAGCTATTTATCGTCTGTTCCTGGCTAGATGCTGGGTTCGAATCCCAGTCAGGCAAAAACAATTCTATCGTCAGTTAAGGTTCCAGTGTCACTGCATATTTCTTTCAGTTACCTTCTGTCCTACACTGTACCAGTTCTTTCGGTCAAAATTTAATCGGGCTACGTTAGTTGGCAGTGACACATCACGCGAACGTTATTTTCGTCCTCAAGTTTTTCATACCAGTGTATTTTGCGCATGGAGTAGGAATTAAAGTCCAGGGATAAGAAATAAAAACTCTGAGGTTTGCTGATGACACTGAAATTCTGTTAGGGACAGCAAAGGACATCACACACACCCATGCCCGAGGCAGGATTCGAACCTGCGACCGTAGCGGTCACACGGTTCTAGATTGTAGCACCTAGAACCGCTTGGCCACTCCGGCCGACTCTGAAGAAGAGAAATATGCTAACATCGAGTGTAGATTTAAGTGTCAGGAAGTGTTTCCTGAAAGTATTTGTATCGAGTGTTGCCATGTGTGGAAGTGAAACTTGGACGATAAACGGTTTAGACAAGAATAGAAGCTTTTGAAATGTGGTGCTACAGAAGAATGCTGAAGATAAGATCAGTAGATCACGTCGCTAATGAAGAGGCACTGAATAGAATTGGAGAGAAGAGGGTTTTGTGGCATAACTTGAATAGACGAAGGGATCGTTTGGTAGAATATGTTCTGCGACATCAGGGGATCACAAATGTAGTCTACTAAAGAGACTGCTTACACCACGCTTGTCCGACTTATTCTGGAGTATTGCTGTGCGGTGTGGGATGGATCCGCATCAGGTGGGACTGACGGATGACATCGAAAAAGTACAAAGAAGGGCAGCTCGTTTTGTATTATAGGGAGATAGTGTCACAGACATGATACGTGAATTGGAGTGGCAATCATTAAAACAAAGGCGTTTTACGTTGCGACGGGATCTTCTCATGAAATTTCAATCACCAGTTTTCTCCTCCGATTGCGAAAACATTCTGTTGGCACCCAATTACATAGGGAGAAATGATCATCACGATAAAATAAGAGAAATCATGGCTCGCACAGAAAAATTTAAGTGCTCGTTTTTCCCGCGTGCCGTTCGAGAGTGGAACGGTAGAGAGACAGCTTGAAGGTGGTTCACTGAACCCTCTGCCAGGCACTTTATTGTGAATAGCAGAGTAATCACGTAGATGTAGTATTGAAGGGAAGCGTGGAGGGTAAAATTGTAGAGGGAAAGAATACACTAAGCAGACTTAGAAGGATGTAGGTTGCAGTAGTTACTGGGAGATGAAGGGGCTTGCACAGGATAGAGTAGCATGGAGAGGTGCATCAAACCAGTCTTTGGACGGAAGAAAGCAACAAAATTAGTAAAACAACATTTTGTGATAATTAAATGAACATGTTTACTTATTTCACCTGTCTGTTTATAAATGAAATTCGTTAAATCGAGCTCTGAAACATTTTATTACTAGGATAGAAAAGTGTTTGGGCCCCGATGTAGCATATTTGCTGCATACCCTAATATTTTGGTGAATCATACAGTGTTCTTAAATTTAGTGTTTTAATATTTATTTGTTGTCGCAGAGCAACGCATTGTTCACCAATATACAATTCTCGTCCATAAACTCTAGGTTTAGGACTGAGGAAGTTGGAAAGACTCGTTTTGCAACAAATACCTGGAAATGAAGAGATCGGCACAGGAGAAAGCGAAGCTGCTGTTTGCAACGAAGCTGATGAAAGTCTAAAGATAGCGCGCCGGGGCAGGCAGCAGCGGATGTTACGGAGGAGTTGCGGAATGTTGATGCGACGTGTGATGCGGCATGTGGCGTGTGGCGGCTGGAGCTCCAGCGGCTCTGCTGGAGCACGTGGCGGCGGCTGGCAGCTGCAGACCAGCAGGTGTCTCTGTGCTTCTGTCTGCCTGCCTGCCGCAGCTGCTTGGCCTAAGATGCCCGCACCGCTACCCGTACCTCCTCCGCTAGCTCCAGCACCGCCTGCATCACACTGCCATGCTCTTTCTGTCAGCGCTGTGGCTCACGGCAAGGCTTACACTATCTATCCCGTGCTTCGGCTGGAATTTTTAGTGAGCGGTGACAGCCGGTTGACGAATTCCGATTTCCCACCTACCGAAGTGTTGGCCTCTGTAGCCGAACGAGTGAGATGTGTGAGCATCACGCTGAAGAAACGGCTTCGATTCGAGATGCTATAAAGAATTTTTCCTTGGTGGCGATTTCGAATGGGTTTCATTCGGCCGTGTGGTGACAACTGCCGAGCTACTAGCGAGAAAAGCGGCGGATCCGTTTTCCAGTTTTGACATTAACGAACGGGAGAGTGGCGATGTTTTCAGGTTCTACATTGGTAAACTGCTTTCCCGGAAGCCAGGACGACTTACAGGTTGCCTATCCAACGGCTTCCAGGGCAACAAAAATTTTACTTTCAGTGTTTCGCGTGATTATTAACGCAATTTATGCTGTCATAATCTACTTATCAACACGTAGACAACTATTATAGTTGGAAACTGTCTTGAGGCAGCTCAACTGGTGGTGCGCAAATAGCCAGACTGTATTCATCTACATCTACATGGATATTCTGCAAATCAAATTTAAGTGCCTGGCAGAGGGTTCATCGAACCACATTCTCAATTCTCTATTATTCCAATCTCGTATAGCGCGCGGAAAGAATGAACACCTATCTCTTTCCGTACGAGCTCTGATTTCCCTTACTCTATCGTGGTGATCGTTCCTCCCTATGTATGACGGTGTCAACAAAATATTTTCGCATTCGGAGGAGAAAGTTGGTGATTGGAATTTCGTGAGAAAATTCCGTCGCAACGTAAAACGCCTTTCTTTTAATGGTGTCCATCCCAAATCCTGTATCATTTCTGTGACACTTGAGCAAGCAGTGAAGGAAACAAAAGAAAAATTCGGAGTAGGTATTAAAATCCATGGAGAAGAAATAAAAACTTTGAGGTTCGCCGATGACATTGTAATTCTATCAGAGACAGCAAAGGACTTGGAAGAGTAGTTGAACGGGATGGATAGTGTCTTGAAAAGAGGATATAAGATGAACATCAACAAAAGCAAACCGATGATAATGGACTGTAGTCGAATTAAATCGGGTGATGCTGGGGGAATTAGATTAGGAAATGAGGAACTTAAAATAGTAAAGGAGTTTTGCTATTTGGGGAGCAAAATGACTGATGATGGTCGAAGTAGAGAGGATATAAAAATGTAGACTGGCAATGGCAAGGAAAGCGTTCCTGAGGAAGAGAAATTTGTTAACATCGAGTATAGACTTAAGTGTCAGGAAGTCGTTTCTGAAACTATTTGTATGGAGTGTAGCCATGTATGGAAGTGAAACATAGACGATAAATAGTTTGGACAAGAAGAGAATAGAAGCTTTTGAAATGTGGTGCTACAGAAGAATGTTGAAGATTAGATGGGTAGATCACATAACTAATGAGGAGATGTTGAATAGGATTGGGGAGAAGAGACATTTGTGGCACAAGTTGACTAGAAGAAGGGATCGGTTGGTAGGACACGTTCTGAGGCATCAAGGGATCACCAATTTAGTACTGGAGGGTAAAAATCGTAGAGGAAGACCAAGAGATGAATACACCAAGCAGATTCAGAAGGATGTAGGTTGCAGTAGGTACTGGGAGATGAAGAAGCTTGCATAGGATAGAGTAGCATGGAGAGCTGCATCAAACCAGTCTCTGGACTGAAGACCACAACAACAACAACTCTCCCATATTTCGCGATAGTACAAAAGGTGCTGCCTTTCTTTGTACTTTTTCGAACTACTTGAGAATGAGAGCATTTATCGACTTCCAACATACTTTACTTACAGTTGTAAAACATTTACGAAATTTTTACGTCGATGATTCCCCCCCCCCCCCCCCCCCTCCTCTCCCCCCAACGAAAGACGATTTTCGCTGTTCATGCAGTCAGACTTCACATGACGTTTTAATTTATTACTTGTTTTCTACCGACTCTACTCGCAACATAGTTTGCAGACAATATCCATGTATACCACTGGAGTTACCAGCAAAATTTTGTGTTGTCGGACGCATAATTCTGGAGATATGACGTCATAGACATTTAGACGAGTGAAAACTTGATTTTGTTTAAAATGAAGCGGAAAGTACCCATATTATTCCAGTATTTCATAATGCAAGCTATTAACGACTTCCTCCAAACTAAAAGCATAATTTCAAACCATTTCTAAACTTTTTCTCGGTTACAAGCTTGACGTCAAACACTTGACGCATTAAATCATTTGTAAAGCAATCAGACGTTCGACGCTGTTTTGGGAGCATTTAGGCATGGGAGAACTGTGGTAGGGAAGGCAAACGGTCGACTTCTGTTTACTGGGAGAATTTTAGGAAAGAGTGGTCCAACTGCAAAGGAGATTGCATATAAGACGCTGGCGCGACCTATTCTTGAGTACTGCTCGAGTGTTTGGGATGCGTACCAGATCGGATTGAAGGAAGACATCGAAGCAATTGAGAGGAGGGCTGCTAGATTTGTTGCCGGCAGGTTCGAACAAGTTTTACGGAGATGCTTCGGAAACTCAAATGGGAATCCCTTGAGGGTAGGCGGTGTTCTTTTCGGGAAGTACAACTGAAATATTTAGAGAAGCGGCATTTGAAGCTGACTGCTGAACATCTACATTTAAATACATACTCTGCAATCCACCATACGGTGCGTGGCGGAGGGTACCTCGTACCACAATTAGCATCTCTCCCTGTTCCACTCCCAAACAGAACGAGGGAAAAATGACTGCCGCTATGCCTCTGTACGAGCCCGAATCTCTCTTATCTTATCTTTGTGGTCTTTCCGCGAAATATAAGTTGGTGGCAGTAAAACTGTACTGCAGTCAGCCTCAAATGCTGGTTCTCTAAATTTCCTCAGTAGCGATTAACGAAAAGAACTCCTCCTTCCCTCCAGAGACTCCCACCCGAGTTCCTGAAGCATTTCCGTAACTCGGGCATGGATATGTGTGATGTCCTTAGGTTAGTTAGGTTTAAGTAGGTCTAAGTTCTAGGCGACTCATGACCTCAGAAGTTAAGTCGCATAGTGCTCAGAGCCATTTGAACCATTTGAACCATTTCCGTAACAGTCGCGTGATGGTCAAACCTACCACTAACAAAACTAGCAGCCCGCCTCTGAATCGCTTCTATGTCCTCCCTCAATCCGACCTGATAGGGATCCCAAACGCTCGAGCAGTAGTCAATAATAGGTCGTATTAGTGTTTTATAAGCGGTCTCCATTAGAGATGAACGATTCTGCTCCCTGCTCCCACCTACATACATCGCGCGTAAGGACCACGAATATAAGATACGAGAAGTCAGGGCTCATACGAAAGCGTCCAGACAGTCATTTTTTCCTCGTTCTGTTTGCGAGTGGAACGGGACGGGAAATGACAAGCAGTTGTACAGGGTACTCTTCGCCACGCACGTAACGGTGGCTTGCGGATTGTCGATGTAGAGTTCCTTTCTTTAAGGAACCGGGAGTTTAGTGGTGCTGGACTGAGACAATGTTTGCCTAGAATTTAGAGCGGGTGAGGGAGGTATTACCAGATGAAAAGTTGTCAGGTGGTTCGGTGCTGCGAAGGAGTGCTCCCGCACCCCGGAACTGGCGTCCACTTGGCAGCGTGGGCGTATCGACCGCGGAGGGCCGGCTGCTTGCCGCTCGCGGGGTGAACGAACGGCCGCCAGGGCGGGACCACTGGCCACCACTCCCGCGTCACACACGCGGATGGTCTGGTGCGCTTCACCGATCGTCATTCAAAAGTCTCCGGCGGGCGCTAATTCCGCAGACTCACGCCACGCTCGTCGCCTCTGCGAGAATCGCCAAACAGCGAACGAAACGACTGCTTTATCTGTGCAGCTACAGGGTGTTTCAAAAATGACCGGTATATTTGAAACGGCAATAAAAACTAAACGAGCAGCGATAGAAATACACCGTTTGTTGCAATATGCTTGGGACAACAGTACATTTTCAGGCGGACAAACTTTCGTAATTACAGTAGTTACAATTTTCAACAACAGATGGCGCTGCAAGTGATGTGAAAGATATAGAAGACAACGCAGTCTGTGGGTGCGCCATTCTGTATGTCGTCTTTCTGCTGTAAGCGTGTGCTGTTCACAACGTGCAAGTGTGCTGTAGACAACATGGTTTATTCCTTAGAACAGAGGATTTTTCTGGTTTTGGAATTCCACCGCCTAGAACACAGTGTTGTTGCAACAAGACGAAGTTTTCAACGGAGGTTTAATGTAACCAAAGGACCTAAAAGCGATACAATAAAGGATCTGTTTGAAAAATTTCAACGGACTGGGAACGTGACGGATGAACGTGCTGGAAAGGTAGGGCGACAGCGTACGGCAACCACAGAGGGCAACGCGCAGCTAGAGCAGCAGGTGATCCAACAGCGGCCTCGGGTTTCCGTTCGCCGTGTTGCAGCTGCGGTCCAAATGACGCCAACGTCCACGTATCGTCTCATGCGCCAGAGTTTACACCTCTATCCATACAAAATTCAAACGCGGCAAGCCCTCAGCGCCGCTACCATTGCTGCACGAGAGACATTCGCTAACGATATAGTGCACAGGATTGATGACGGCGATATGCATGTGGGCAGCATTTGGTTTACTGACGAAGCTTATTTTTACCTGGACTGCTTCGTCAATAAACAGAACTGGCGCATATGGGGAACCAAAAAGCCCCATGTTGCAGTCCCATCGTCCCTGCATCCTCAAAAAGTACTGGTCTGGGCCGCCATTTCTTCCAAAAAATCATTGGCCCATTTTTCAGATCCGAAACGATTACTGCATCACGCTATCTGGACGTTATTCGTGAATTTGTGGCGGTACAAACTGCCTTAGACGACACTGCGAACACCTCGTGGTTTATGCAAGATGGTGCCCGGCCACATCGCACGGCCGACGTCTTTAATTTCCTGAATGAATATTTCGATGATCGTGTGATTGCTTTGGGCTATCCGAAACATACAGGAGGCGGCGTGGATTGGCCTCCCTATTCGCCAGACATGAACCCCTGTGACTTCTTTCTGTGGGGACACTTGAAAGACCAGGTGTACCGCCAGAATCCAGAAACAATTGAACAGCTGAAGCAGTACATCTCATCTGCATGTGAAGCCATTCCGCCAGACACGTTGTCAAAGGTTTCGGGTAATTTCATTCAGAGACTACGCCATATTATTGCTACGCATGGTGGATATGTGGAAAATATCGTACTATAGAGTTTCCCAGACCGCAGCGCCATCTGTTGTTGAAAATTGTAACTATTGTAATTTCGAAAGTTTGTCTGCCTGAAAATGTACTGTTGTCCCAAGCATATTGCAACAAACGGTGTATTTCTATCGCTGCTCGTTTAGTTTTTATTGCCGTTTCAAATATACCGGTCATTTTTGAAACACCCTGTATTTTCCGACTACTTACCCACAATGTAGAAGCAACAATTATCGCCTTCGTCTAGATTCTCTACTGCCTGCCTAATGTCCACGCTCTGTTTCAGCTGAGTTCGCTATTAAGTAATTACGGGAAATAGTCACGGACTGTAGCAATGAAACAGATGATGCAATCCAACGAGCGGAGGACATACACTGTCTTTTGAAAAGCATCCGGGCACTAATATGGGGTGTGTCTACCCTGAACCTCTATGAAGACTTGCACTGGGCTGGGGACACTTTCACTGAGGTGTCCCATTGGCATAACAGGTGTAGACTGTCGTTTTATGGCCGTAGCTCTCTGACCAGTGGTTATCTGGAGAACTGTGCGCGATTCGACGTAACCTACCGTACTCCGACTTTATTATTATGTTGTTTTTCTCCGTTCTTTGTAGCTGCTGCCCAGAATGATCACACCAACAAAGTTGTTTAACACCACGCTGCTAATGTAGCAGAACTACAAGCCGAAGTGTCGCTACTTTTGGAGATGCTCCGCTACACTAATCGCCGACAGCTATTAATCATGAAAAACAATCGAATAATGAAGGCACGGGATTGATGTAGAAGCGAGGGTAGAACTGAGAAGCTCATTGCACTGTGCCGAAGTACAGTCCCAGAAGCCGCCTTACGTGGAAGGAGCGCCTTGGCGTGGCAGAGGGATAGCGCGCCGCCACGGCCCGCTCGGGGAGATGCCTAGCGACTAGCGTGGGGCCGGCTACACTCACCAGCGTGGCGATCGCGCCGCAGATCCCGGCTAGCATCACGACCGCCACCTGAAAGCAGCACACCGCGACCTCTGTAGCAGCCGCCGTCCGCCGTCTAGCAGACTAGCCGTCTACCGCTACTCGCTCAGCACCCGCTCTGGCTGGCTCGTCTCATGCAAAGCACGGGGCAACACCAATACATCAACGTACCCACCTGCTCTAACAACGATAGGGATCCACGTACATCATCAAATGTCGCTGTAAAGCCGTCCTAACATCGGGCGAGGCAGCTGACGTTGGCGTGGACTCGGACAGGAAGGGAAAGCCATCAAGCGCCTGTGTCACGTGGGACGTGCTGGTCAAAGTGATCTGCAACTGCTGCACTTTCGGTCGACTTATCTGGCTCCCAAACCACGCAGTTTATTTATGAAAATGGGCACACACAAAATTCATACGTCAGCTCTATTAAAAAGCACATTTCCTCTCTCGTTGATATCCTAGCCATGTCGTTCTGCCAGTAGCATACAAACTCAATATCCATCCACATTTAAATTAATATACAAGTTATAATTGGGAAATTGCTTAACCGCTGATATAACCTTCCTGGTCAATTTATTACAACAAAACATTCCAATAATGCCTCGCTTTCTTCAATGTTCTGGTGCTTTTAAATCGCATATATTCGTAAGATCTAACTTATAATGTAATAAAAATTGCTTCAAAGTACACTACTGGCCATTAAAATTGCTACACCAAGAAGAAATGCAGATGATAAGTATTCATTGGACAAATATATTATACTACAACTGACATGTGATTACATTTTCACGCAATTTTGGTGCTTGGATCTTGAGAAATCAGTACTCAAAACAACCACCTCTGGCCGTAATGACGGCCTTGATACGCCTGGGCATTGAGTCAAACAGAGCTTGTATGGCGTGTAGAGGTACATCTGCCCATGCAGCTTCAACACGATATCACAGTTCATCAAGAGTAGTGACTGGCGTATTGTGACGAGCCAGTTGATCGGCCACCATTAACCAGCCGTTTTCAATTGGTGAGAGATCTGGAGAATGTGCTGTCCAGGACAGCAGTCGAACATTTTCAGTATCAAGAAAGGCCCGTACAGGACCCGCAACATCCTGTCGTGCATTATCCTGCTGAAATGTAACGTTTCGCAGTGATCGAACGAAGGGTAGAGCCACGGGTCGTAACACATCTGAAATGTAACGTCCACTGTTCAAAGTGCCGTCAATGCGAACAAGAGGTGACCGAGACGTGTAACCAATGGCACCCCATACCATCACGCCGGGTGATACGCCAGTATGGCGATGACGAATACACGCTTCCGATGTGCGATCACCGTGATGTCGCCAAACACGGATGCGACCGTCATGATGCTGTAAACAGAACCTGGATTCATCCGAAAAATGACGTTTTGCCATTCGTGCACCCAGGTTCGTCTTTGAGTACACCATCGCAGGCGCTCCTGTCTGTGATGCAGCGTGAAGGGTAACCGCAGCGACGGTCTTCGCGCTGATAGTCCATGCTGCTGCAAAACATCGTCCAACTGTTCGTGCAGATGGTTGTTGTCTTGCAAACGTCCCCATCTGTTGATTCAGGGATCGAGACGTGACTGCACGATCCGTTACAGCCATGCGGATAAGATGCCTGCTAGTGATACGAGGCCGTTGGGATCCAGCACGGCGTTCCGTATTACCCTCCTGAACCCACCGATTCCATATTCTGCTAAGAGTCATTGAGTCTCGACCAACGCGAGCAGCCCAGTAGTGTACTTAATATACAAGTTATAATTCGAATATTGCTTAACCGCTGATATGACGTTTCTGGTCAATTTATCACAACAAACCATTCCAATAACGTTGCGCTTTCTTCAATGCTATGGTGCTTTAAATAGCAAATATTCGTAAGATGTAACTTATAATGTAATAAAAACTACTTCAAACTATATTCTTACTTTATACACAGCGTAGACGTTATTTTAAAACCTAAATAATTTTTCGCTTTAAGATGTCTTACTCCTCTTATGGACGAACACTAAACTGAAGAAATAATAAAGTCGCTACGATACATTTGCAATTTCTCTCGAAAAGAAAGCAAAACAACAGAAATAAAGATCATGAAGACACCAGAGCACAAAAGCCACTAGTATAACAGTGAGCGCGGCGAAGACAGGTTGACTTCCGATGCCTCCAGACAACGTCAATCTCAGCACTTGCTTCCCGAGAAATCCTTACTGTAACATGACGTGGCATTATGGTCCGTGTGAACACCGTCATTTGAAATACATTGTGGGTTGTTTTGGCGTAACTTGACGCGACGGCGAAAACTGGCCTTCACTCTGGGTATTGAACGTATGCAGAAAAGGGCAGCACGAAAGGTCACTCGTTTGTTTGAGGACTGGGAGAGTGTCACAGATATGCTGAAAGAAATGAGCTGACACACATTTGAAAACAGACGCAAACTATTCCGAGGAAGCGTACTTCCAAAGTTTTAATAACTGACTTTAACTCGTGGCTCTAACAAGGGAACCTCCCCATCGCATCCCCCTCAGATTTAATTGTAAGTTGGCACAGTGGATAGGCCTTAAAAAACTGAACACAGATCAGTGGAGAAAACAAGAAGAAGTTGTGTGGAACTAGGAAAAAAATAAGCATAATATACAAATTGAGTAGTCCATGCGCAAGATAGGCAGCATAGAGGATAGTTTGAGCTCAGGAGCGCCGTAGTCCCGTAGTTAGAGTGAGCAGCTGCGGAACGAGAGGTCCTTGGTTCAAGTCTTCCCTCGAGTGAAAATTTTAATTTTTTATTTTCAGACAATTATCAAAGTGCAGGCACTCACACAAAATCAACTTCACTCTCCAAAATTCCAGGACATGTTCAGATTTGCTTGGACATATGCAGGATTTGACAGTCTACACACCGAGAAATTTGAAAACGTTAAAAACATATGTTTTGACAGAGCACAGGGAAAACTGAGCGACTGTGAAATTGTTGCATTCATTTGTTGCAGTTTATGTGACAAACTCTTATGTTTTCATCACTTTTTTGGGAGTGATTATCACATCCACAAGAAGACCTAAATCGGGCAACGTAGAAGAATCTTTTTATCCATTCGCCAAGTGTACAAGTTAGGTGGGTCGACAACATATTCCTGTCATGTGACGCACATGCCGTCACCAGTGTCGTATAGAATATATCAGACGTGTTTTCCTGTGGAGGAATCGGTTGACCTATGACCCTGCGATCAAATGTTTTCGGTTCCCATTGGAGGGGCACGTCCTTTCGTCTACTAATCGCACGGTTTTGCGGTGCGGTCGCAAAACACAGACACTAAACTTATTATAGTGAACAGAGACGTCAATGAACGAACGGACAGATCATAACTTTGCGAAAATAAAGAAAGTAAAATTTTCCCTCGAGGGAAGACTTGAACCAAAAACCTTCTGTTCCGCAGCTGCTCGCGCTAACTACGGGACCACAGCGATCCCGAGCTCACCTCTCCTTGATGTTGCCTATCTTGCAGATGGACTAGTCAGTTTGTATATTTTGCTTATTTTTTTTTCATAGTTCCACACAACTTCTTCCTGTTTTCTCGAGTGATCTGTGTTCAGTGTTTCAAGGACTATCCACTGTGCTAACTTACAACTAAATCTGAGGGGGGTGCGACGGGGAGGTTCCCTCGTAAGAATATACTACAAGGTGGTTATAATTAAAGAGCAGCTACTCACAGACGTCCAGTGTGGGCTGTAATTATTGCATGACAGCGAAACTTGGTGGATATTCTAACTTGTTAAAGCGGAACTGATATATGCCGCAACAAATTGTTTGAATTTTGACCACCAGGTGCAAATCTGGCGCTGTGAACGCGAGAAAGACGTGTTGAAATATTTCCATAAGTGATAGATTAGGAATGGGACGTGGGCAAAAGAGATCAAACAAGCGAGAAAGGCATAATATTGATTTTATTATTAACCGCTCCTCACACAATTTTTAGTATGCGCATCAAAGACGTCGACGAGATGCTGTACAGCACCAGAATTGCAGCTGGTGGCTAAAATTGGAACTAATTTTCCCGTGTAAATTGGTTCAGCATTAACGCATTAGCATGTTACCAAGTTCCGCTGCCATACGGTAATTACAGCCCACACTTGACCTCCGTGAGAAGCTGCCCTTTAATTATAACCACCCGGCACATATAACCCTGGAAATATCGCTACCGTAGTGATTGTGAGAGAAAGTTAAGATTAATTACAGCGTACATGGAGGCTTTTAAACAGTCATTCGTCGCACGCTCCATACGTGGATGGAATTCGAAGAAGCCCTAAGAATTACAATAAGTACGATGGGCAGTACCCCCTGCCATGCTCTTCGCACTGATTTGCAGAGTATGGATGTAGTTGTACATATAAAAGTACATTCGCGAGTAAATGGTTGCTTCCCTCTATAGCACGTCCACGAAGTAACGCATGCCACTGCGGTTACCTTCCCATAGGAATACCTGTTATTGCTAGAACAACCGGTTTTCAGTTACATCGGATTTTTTTTCAGCACCAGTTTAGCCTGGGTGTTAAAACCGCTCGAAATTACCGATTTCAGAAATAACTGATCTTCGGTTTTTTATTCCTATTATTTCATTTAGTAAACATAGATATCTAACGACGATTGAAAAATTTTGCGTTCCTCAGTTTCAAGGCACATAGAACCAAAATATTAGATTAAACAGGCAAAGAACAGAAAACTTAATTCGTCCATCTTCGCTGTTTTTCTCGAAAAGTGATAAATGATTGAATATTACAACAACAACAACAAAAAAACAGTACTCTCCCACTGATTCTAATTTTTTGAAACTTTGCTCAAAAAACTTGTTGTAATCGAGGTTCATACCACTATTTGTATACTACAAGAGTCAGCGCTAACTAATCCTCGACAATAACAGCGAGAAACTACTATACAGAGCAGATGGCAAGTCTCGCATACTACATGCAAACGCGTGATATCGAATAGGCCACGCCCCAAGGTCTCGGCAGTGATGTACCATTTCTTACGCCTTGTATTTGTTGCTCGTTTCTGCCAGCACTGTTATTAGAAAGCGCTGACGCCTTTCCCCAAATTCTATAATAAAGCAATATTTCAAAGCAATGCAAATTTTACTGAAGAAATTACTCTTTTTTTAAAGAAGGTTTATTTAAATGTGTGTGTAAAATCTTATGGGACTTAACTGCTAAGGTCATCATTCCCTAAGCTTACACACTACTTAACCTAAATTATCCTAAGGACAAACACACACACCCATGCCCGAGGGAGGACTCGAACCTCCGCCGGGACCAACCGCACAGTTCATGACTGTAGCGCCTCAGACCGCTCGGCTAATCCCACGCGGCGTTTATTTAAAAACCGAAAATTATAGAACTGCAGGTAAGGCTAATTGATATTTCGGTATTTTTTATCCGGTTAGTAGTAAGAATGCGCCTGTTATAACTAAGATTTTATGTTGACTACGGTACACGTATAGTACCATTCTTATCCGTCATCTGTCAGAGATCATTGGAACGGCAGAAAGTTCCACGGGACTGGAAGAAGGCCCAGCTCATAACAATCTATAAAAAGGGTAGAAAATCGGATGCACATAATTACCGGCCAATTTCACTGACATCGATTTGTTGTAGAATCATGGAACATATTTTGTGTTCAGACATAATGACCTTTCTAGACTCTGAGAAGCTTATCTGCAGTAACCAGCACGGTTTTAGAAAACAGCGGTCATGCGAGACACAGCTGGCCCTCTTTGTGATTGATATACGACAGGCTATAGATACCGTGTAAGTAGGCTGTTTAGGTTTTTTTATTGGTAACGCCACCTCTGTATAAAAATCACTGGCTGTGCTGTGTGAAGTCTGTGGCTAGTTTGCATTGTTGTCTGCCATTGCAGTGTTGGGCAGCGGCAGCTGGATGTGAACAGCGCGTAGCGTTGCGCAGTTGGAGGTGAGCCGCCAGCAGTGGTGGATGTGGGGAGAGAGACGGCGGAGTTTTGTAATTTGTCATGAACTGCTATATATATTATGACTATCAAGGTAAATACATTGTTTGTTCTCTATTAATATCTTTCATTTGCTAACTATCCCTATCAGTAGTTAGTGCCTTCCGTAGTTTGAATCTTTTATTTAGCTGGCAGTAGTGGCGCTCGCTGTACTGCAGTAGTTCGAGTAATGAAGGTTTTTGTGAGGTAAGTGATTTCTGAAAGGTATAGTCTAATGTTACTCAGGGCCATTCTTTTGCAGGGATTTTTGAAAGTCAGATTGCGTTGCGCTAGAAAACATTGTGTGTCAGTTTAAGGACAATCATGTATAATTCTTCAAAGGAGACGTTTCAACCGGCTCCCAGGTTGATGCCATATTTCTCGACTTTCGAAAGGCGTTCGACTCAGTTCCGCATTGTCGCTTGCTACAAAAAGTGCGCGCTTACGGTCTATCCAATGACATATGTCCAATGACATATGTCCAACCGGATAGAAAGTTTTCTAACAGACAGGGAGCAGTATGTTGACCTGAATAGGGTGACTTCAACAGAAACAAGCGTAACTTCAGGTGTGCCCCAGGGCAGCGTAATAGGTCCGCTGCTTTTTACGATTTACATAAACGATCTGGTTGATGGTATTGACAGCGGCCTTAGACTGTTTGCCGATGATGCTGTAGTCTACAGGAAAGTAGTATCACACGAAAGTTGTGAACAAGTCAATGAGGATATGCAGAAAATAAATGCGTGGTGTAATGACTGGCAGTTATCTCTCAATATTAGTAAGTGTAACCTAATGCGTATAACAAGGCGAAAATCCCCATTAATGTACGAGTGCAAAATAAATGATCAGTCTTTGGAAGCGGTAACATCAGTCACGTATCTGGGTGTAACTATTCGAAATGATCTCAAATAGAATGATGAGATTACACAAGTAAGGGGTAAGGCGAACTCTAGATTTCGATTTATTGGTAGAACCCTGAAGCGATGCAGTCCTTCAACAAGGGAAATAGCTTACAATACGTTAGTTCGTCCAGTCTTAGAGTATTGTTCGTCTGTGTGGGACCCTTACCAGTTGGTTCTGATTCAAGAAATTGAGAAGGTACAAAGAAGAGCGGCAAGATTCGTTACTGGTACATTTAGCAATCGCGAGAGCGTTACAGATCTCATAGAAAGTTTGAAGTGGGACACACTTGCACATAGACGACGCGTTAAACAGAAGCGGCTGCTCACTAAATTCCGAAATCCAATCTTCACCGAGGATGTAGAGCATATATTATTACCACCAACTTCCAAATCGCGTAATGATCATCATTCAAAGATAAGGAAAATAAGAGCTCGTACTGAGCCGTTCAGCCGGCCGCGGTGGTCTAGCGGTTCTAGGCGCTCAGTCCGGAACCGCGGGACTGCTACGGTCGCAGGTTCGAATCCTGCCTCGGGCATGGATGTGTGTGATGTCCTTAGGTTAGTTAGGTTTAAGTAGTTCTAAGTTCTAGGGGACTGATGACCACAGATGTTAAGTCCCATAGTGCTCAGAGCCATTTGAACCATTTATTTTGAGCCGTTCAGACAGTCGTTTTTCCCTCGCGCGATCTGCGAGTGGAACAGAGGGCCGCTTGGTGACTAGCGGAGTATATATGTAGATGTAGATGTAGATGTAAGACAAAACAGATACCGAAAGATACTGGTTATTCGGAACTAAAATACCGGTGTCGGTTTTAACCGGTCGGTTTTTTCCACCTCTACCTTTCCACGTCCATAGCCTGGCGATCTTTCGGTGACAAACTGCCTATTGGCTTCTGTCTCGGGTTCTTCGGCCGACGTTCATCTAATGATTTTTCTGACGTTTCGCCAGCACGAGTGGCTGGCATTGTCAAAGCTTCACCCTCCATTGCCGGTGGTGAACTGGAGGCGAGCTCGCGGGCGCAGACTATATGTACCTGGCGCGCCAACGTCCGAGGGACGACAATGGAGGGTGAAGCTTTGACAATGCCAGCCACTCGTGCTGGCGAAACGTCAGAAAAATCGTTAGATGAACGTCGGCCAAAGAACCCGAGACAGAAGCCAATAGGCAGTTTGTCAACAAGTGGCCACGAAAGCCTTAACAATTTTGGATCTTTCGGTGTTTACAGCAGGCTCGGGGAGCTATATGGGAAGGAAGGCTACGAGCGAGAAGTCTTATTAGGAGGAGGCAGCGACCCTGGCCGTGAGACTGTCGCTGCCCCCGGCCATGTTTACCCGCTGTTAGGGGGCAGATTCACCGCCACTGGCTTCGGCGCCGCTGCTTTGTAGCGGAGTGTAATTTGGGCCGGCCGGTAATTAAGAACTAGCTGTGAAAATTGCCGCCGGTGTGTCGTAAGGCGGCAGTGGGACGGGGCGAGCAGCAGGACAGCGGGACAGAGGGAACTGGTTTGTCCGGCGGCCGTGCAAGCACAGGCGCCGGCCGGCTCCCACGCGTCTCGCCGGACAGCCCAGCAGCCAGACTACACGCGCGCGCTCGCACTGCACCACGCCGCTACTGGCGACACCTGCTGGGGAGGGTTTGAAAGTGCTTCCGCCGTCTGTCCAGAAGGTTCCGAGACTGGTGTACGTCAGCTTCAACTCACAACTCTAAACAACAGTTGTGAATTCGACCAATCAGCTGTGTTAGTAGTGGGGAACACGTGAGGCAATACTGACCCTACGACATATCTTAGAAGAAAGATTAAGGAAATGCAAACCTACGTTTCTAGCATTTGTAGACTTGATGAAACCTTTTGACAATGTTGACTGGAATACTCTCTTTCAAATTCTGAAGGTGGCAGGGGTAAAATACAGGGAGCGAAAGGCTATTTACAATTTGTACAGAAAGCAGATGGCAGTTATAAGAGTCGAGGGACATGAAAGGGAAGCAGTGGTTGGGAAGGGAGTGAGACAGGGTCGTAGACTCTCCCCGATGCTATTCAATCTGTATATTGAGCAAACAGTAAAGGAAACAAAAGAAAGGTTCGGAGTAGGTATTAAAATCCATGGAGAAGAAATAAAAACTTTGAGGTTCGCTGATGACATTGTAATTCTGTCAGAGACAGCAAAGGACTTGGAAGAGCGGTTGAATGGAATGGACAGTGTCTTGAAAAGAGGGTATAAGATGAACATCAACAAAAGCAAAACGAGCATAATGGAATGTAGTCGAATTAAGTCGGGTGATGCTGCAGGAATTAGATTAGGAAATGTAGCACTTAAAGTAGTAAAGGAGTTTTGCTATTTGGGGAGCAAAATAACTGATGATGGTCGAAGTAGAGAGGATATAAAATGTAGACTGGCAATGGTAAGGAAAGCGTTTCTGAAGAAGAGAAATTTGTTAACATCGAGTATAGATTTAAGTGTCAGGAAGTCGTTTCTGAAAGTATTTGTATGGAGTGTAGCCATGTATGAAAGTGAAACGTGGACGATAAATAGTTTAGACAAGAAGAGAATAGAAGCTTTTGAAATGTGGTGCTACAGAAGAATGCTGAAGATTAGATGGGTAGATCACATAACTAATGACGAGGTATTGAATAGAATTGGGGAGAAGAGGAGTTTGTGGCACACCTTTACTAGAAGAAGGGATCGGTTGGTAGGACATGTTCTGATGCATCAAGGGATCACCAATTTACTACTGGATGGCAGCGTGGAGGGTAAAAACCGTAGAGGGAGACCAAGAGATGAATACACTAAGCAGATTCAGAAGGATGTAGGCTGCAGTAGGTACTGGAAGATGAAGAGGCTTGCACAGGATAGAGTAGCATGGAGAGCTGCATCAAACCAGTCTCTGGACTGAAGACCACAACAACAACAACAGCAACACGTAGTGGGCGTGTGGCCGTGGTGTTTCAACGTTGTTGTGTCACAAACCGCTATGGAGCAACATCTCCGAATCAAGTGTCCAACACATTCTCCAGAATGTTTTGAAAAAGGGAAAAGTGTGTCAAAAGTTTGTCCCACAGACTTTTAACTCCTGAATAAAGACAACGACGCGGTCTGGCACGGCTTGATTCGAACGCAAAAACCATACACTCTTTTCTGGAAAATATCATCACTGGTGATGATATTTGATGTTATCAATACGGACGGAGCAGAAAACGACGAAGAACAGGAATTCACATGAAAGGTCAACGCTTTGACGACATGACCCGACTATCGAGCGAATTTGACGCGCAAGTTGAACAACATAACAAAGAAGAACTTTTCTGACAGTTTTACATGATTGTAAGGACAAGTGAAGCACTTAAAACTCTGACTTAACTCCTCCTATTGCCTATTAATTCAGACTCGAAGCTTTGTGGACTGACGGGAGATGTTATCGTTGGATATTTAACGTGCAGTCAAATGGGACGACTTCGCCACGTGGGACAACTTTGCTAGTTTTTACACATCAATTATTCTGGCGCTCCGGAAAGTTTCAGCACTGACCAGTAGAGGTGCCACAGTTTACATTGCAAGTAGAGGACATCTTATTGAAATAACAATGAGCATTTAACAACGAGCATTTAACAATGGTCCAAAAGCGCGTTCTCAACAGTGTCAAATGTTTACAGGTCTCAGTCCTGGAGGAGATGATTTTTTTGGTAGTCTGCAAAAATATCTCGCCCTTCTCATTGATTCAAATCAGAGTAAAAATTATTGTTGTGCTTAACAGAGCATGTAAGTCTCTTTCAGAATCAGCTTTTGTTACATTGTTATCTTGTTGTTGTTGTTGTTGTTGTTGTTGTCTTCAGTCCAGAGACTGGTTTGATGCAGCTCTCCATCCTACTCTATCCTGTGCAAGCTTCTTCATCTCCCAGTACCTACTGCAACCTACATCCTTCTGAATCTGCCTAGTGTATTCATCTCTTGGTCTCCCTCTACGATTTTTACCCTCCACGCTGCCCTCCAATACTAAACTGGTGATCCCTTGATGCCTCAGAACATGCCCTACCAACAGACCCCTTCTTCTAGTCAAGTTGTACCACAAATTTCTCTTCTCCCCAATTCTATTCAATACATCGTCATTAGTTATGTGATCTACCCATCTAATCTTCAGCATTCTCCTGTAGCACCACATTTCGAAAGCTTCTATTCTCTTCTTGTCTAAATTATTTATCGTCCACGTTTCACTTACATACATGGCTACACTCCATACAAATACTTTCAGAAACGACTTCCTGACACTTAAATCTATACTCGATGTTAACAAATTTCTCTTCTTCAGGAACGCTTTCCTTGCCATTGCCAGTCTGCATTTTATATCCTCTCTACTTCGACCATCATCAGTTATTTTGCTCCCCAAATAGCAAAACTCATTTACTACTTTAAGAGTCCCATTTACTAATCTAATTCCAGCAGCATCACCCAATTTAATTCGACCATTGCTGTTAAATGTTAGTAATTATAAATAAATCAGTAGCATTGGTGACTTTTCACTGTAATAAGCAGTCTTCCGCCTAGCGACCTATAACATACAAGCTGTTACGCGACTGCAGCGCCGTTCCATAAGGCAGCCGTGACTCATGTAATAGCTCATGAGCTGGAAAGTGTTCCTAGCGTCGGTACCGGTTAACGGGACTCGACTGCCGAATGCAGGGTCTTTTCACTGTGCAAACCGTGACACGTTTCTACAGCTCCAAGGGTGCTGTGCGCTCTTGACTGCAATCTTGTACTCGCGTATCACTATAAAAATAATTTACTACAGGAAAGTGAACTTGAGAAATTTTCTATCAGCACTTCGAAAACGAGCGATTTTGTTGGTTTCAGTGAACTTCACTGTACTCGTTGACCCTGTTACACCATTAGTACCTATTACTTGCTACGTTCGGGAATAATGTAGGTAGCTCTATCGCTGGATTTCATCATGAATCTTCAATGAATCACTACTGTTTCACACAATACGTACACAAGAGCTGTCAAAACTGGTTTTCTGAAGATAGCAGGGGAACGTATTACTTCTTCTCATGAACGTGTCGCACGAGAAGAATCAAAGAAATTAGAACTCACTTGAACATTTATCGATATCCATACTCCACAGGCGCAGTTAACGAATAGAACAGAAGAAAGGGAACTAAATAACTGATGTATGAGAGCCACCCTGCGCCGAACGCCGCAGTGTGCATTGAGGAGTATTGATACAGATGTAGAGCAAACGATTTTCCATACCGCTTTGGGTGGTCATGTAAACACTCAAGTAACGATTCTGGGAATGAAATGCTAGCTGCCGCATTCCAGCTTTCACAATCGGTTTTTCTTGTAAACGCTCGCCGGCCGGAGTGGCCGAGCGGTTCTAGGCGCTACAGTCTGGAACCGCTACGGTCGCAGGTTCGAATCCTGCCTCGTCCATGGATGTGTGTGATGTCCTTAGGTTAGTTAGTTTTAGGTAGTTCTAAGTTCTAGGGGGCTATAGACCTCAGAAGTTAAGTCCCGTAGTGCTCAGAGCCATTTGAACCATTTTGTAAACGCTCAACAGCACTGAAGTATTCATTGGACTCTCAGATTGTTACAAGTTTTCTGAAATTTGCAGTGACTTATGAAGTAGACAGGGCGTCCGAAAAGAAACGGTCAGCACTCAGGGATACGACAAAAACGACCATTCGAAGCAAAAAAGTCTAATAAACGGGCTCTAAAATGCATACCTTAGCAGCTGTGAGCACTTCTTTATCTAAGATACTACGAAACAGCCGGCCGGAGTGGCCGTGCGGTTCTAGGCGCTGCAGTCTGGAGCCGCGAGACCGCTACGGTCGCAGGTTCGAATCCTGCCTCGGGCATGGATGTGTGTGATGTCCTTAGGTTAGTTAGGTTTAACTAGTTCTAAGTTCTAGGCGACTGATGACCTCAGAGCCATTTAGAGCCATACTACGAAACAAATCTCCTCTACTAAAAGCTTCTTGCTTTCCATAGTCTGAGATGTGATAGTATGGATCAAAGCAAGAAGAAAAAAAAAAACGCCAGTTATCATGGCCTCAAAAGTGTATACCTTAAGATCTATGAGCAGTTGTTCATATTCGCTGTTATGAAACACAGCTCTTCTGCTGAACAAATGCTCATAGTTCTTAAGGTATGTGTGTAGAGCCCATATTTACTGGACCATTTTTGTTGTTTTGGTCCGTACTACCTCCTCCCAAAGTGTGAAATGCATAGAGCTAGCAGTAGAACAGATTTGTTTCACAGTATCAAAGATGAAGAAGTGCCCGTAGCAAACCCCATGTTTTCTAGACCTTCTTGCTTCGAATTATCGTTACTGTCATATTCTTGACTACTGATCATTCCCCCTGGGACACTCTGTATGTATCTAGACGTAGCTGTGCAACTATAGGAAGTCTTAATGCACTAGCCACAGCTGCTGCCAGCTTGTCTTTAAATACTTATAGCTGCCTGCTCGATCAAAACGATCCTGACTACACACAAAGTTCTCGAAACAAGGAGCGAGGAGGTACGAACCTTCACTCTGACTACAGCCGTTACGTCACAGCTGCAGTGACGCACTGTCAGCTCACAGCTCACAGCTCACTTGTTACATTACCGAAGTATCGCCAATGACATGTTGAAAGCACAGACGATATTTTTGGCTTTTCGTGTACTCCTTGTTAATTGTAAAGGGTTTTAATTAAGACTGAGGCTATGATCAGTCGCACTCTTAGTAAAATACAGCTTTCAGGCAGTCTGTGAGTCTTGCGTACCTGGAGCGGCTGGAAAAGACTACCCGTGAGAATTATGTCTCCCGGTTTGCGTACCGACCCGGCACTTCGGTGGGAGTCACCTAACTTCATTTCGTTCAACGAGAGACTCATGACACTTGTTTGTTATACAAACATCACACAGTAGCCTGAAATGCAGCCCATGTAGCTGACGCAAAATCGAATGAAATGAATCAATTCCAGTGACGGTTATCCATTTCCCTTCCGGTCGGAAATCACCTAACTTAAGTTTCGAACGTCAGTGTTCTTGCATCACGAAATCAGGAAGGCAGGGACGCGGACATATGATTTTCTTACTTTTTAATCCAGTATTTATAAAAGGACCTTTTAACAAAAAAAAGATTCCAGGTTACGATTGTCTCACTGATTGAATGCTTGCTCACGTGACGAGGAGTAGAGGTGGAGGGGTGATGTCGTCAAATCGTACGTACTCTGGTATTTGTTGTTGTCGTCTTCAGTCCGAAGACTGGTTTGTTGCGGCTCTGCAGTTTTTCCTGCACAAGCATATTCATCTCTGTATAACTATGCACCCACTTGACCCTGATTATTCTGGTGTTTACATCTCAGTTTCCTGCACGCAACGCAGATGCTGTGATGGTTGCCTACCACTGCGTCAGCGCCATGTGTTTGCCAGGACGTTTAACACATCGCTCAGATAGTCGGTAAACTGAGTTCGAGGGAAACAAAAATAGCTGCAGAGATTTTTCTTCGCGAACAACAACTTTGCAGTAAGAAACACAGTAATGTCAGCCTACAGTTTTCTCTCTTGGAGGAAATTATGGCAACTGAGAAGTCATCTGTGATAGGCCTGTTGCAAAAGGGGTAGATGATATAAATACACACACACACACACACACACACACCACACACACACACAAGAAAACTGAACCAGTATCCGCGCAAAATAGTTAAGTTCAAAAATTTACGAAATTAACAATGGAATTGCTAATAATCGCCGGCCGAAGTGGCCGTGCGGTTCTAGGCGCTGCAGTCTGGAGCCGCGAGACCGCTACGGTCGCAGGTTCGAATCCTGCCTCGGGCATGGATGTGTGTGATGTCCTTAGGTTAGTTAGGTTTAACTAGTTCTAAGTTCTAGGGGAGTAATGACCTCAGAAGTTGAGTCCCATAGTGCTCAGAGCCATTTGAACCATTTTTTTTGCTAATAATCAGTTCGTGCGAGTACTGTATTTCCCACAGTTGCTGACGTTGTTACCCAAACATTTTCAACACACTGCCTCCATGTGAGTCTGTCCCTGGCCTAGTGTTAAGGATCTGTATTTCTTGTTTGGACGCTGTGCATTATTTGAAATGGGCAAGGAAGGGAAAGCTGTCTGATACGTCATACATGAACTACATGAAGGAAATGTTCCAGTATACAAGTCGCACCTTCCAACGCTTTTGGGATGATGCTCCTCTCGGCTGTAACTGGATCGAATCCTGGTGCTGCAGGAAATTTAGTAAATTTTCTGACTGGTAGTGATACTAGACAAGTTGGATATAGTACGTATCTATCTGGCGTTTGATCGCAAAACGTCTTTCCCGTGTCTCGTGGAGTTGGGAGCATGCGGTAATCTTGATTATTACCTGCCACTCAAGTGCTTCATGGAGTGGTGGTGTGTGACACTCTTTATTATCAGTTATCAGTTCGGTGACCAACATAGTGTTTTTCGGGAAGAGTTTTATTCTCTGGCATTCGATTTCACCGAGCCCCTTCCCTTATTTCCATAACCATCCATAACTACACTAACACAACACTAAAATGTAAGAGGAGTTATAATATCCAACAAAGCGAAACATATAAAGGCTTCAGTAAAGAAGATGGCTGCTTTCTCAGTGTTTCAGTACATCGCAAGTATGTCAATAAAAATTTATGAATAAGTTGGAATTCGGAACATTCACTAGAAAAGTAGCCCGTTTAAGAGGCTACAAAACAACTAGATAGTTTAATTACATGTTTGGCTGGTCCAAAAATATTTTATTAATTTCCTGATGCGTTTCGACATTTTGAAAATCACGTATTGACCAGTGGCTTAAATGTGTCAGGTAATTAGTATAGCCGCGCGGTATTAGCCGAGCGGTCTCAGGCGCTGCAGTCATGGACTGTGCGGCTGGTCCCGGCGGAGGATCGAGTCCTCCCTCGGGCATGGGTGTGTGTGTTTGTGCTTAGGATAATTTAGGTTAAGTAGTGTGTAAGCTTAGGGACTAATGACCTTAGCAGTTACGTCCCATCAGATTTCACACACATTTGAACATTAATTAGTATAAGATTTGTAGTACGCATAAGCATATTAAATTATATAAGTGCAACTATGGCAGCCGCGTTCGTGTCATGTATCCCAATAAAAGAAGCTGGGTGAAAATGATCGAACAAAGAATTACTCCTAAGCACTCTTGGTTCAGCAGGCGAAAGTTCTATGAAAGTATTGTACGAAGGAAGTTGTGGGTTCACCGTACCGTCAACAACCAAGTCATTAGAGACGGTGCACGAGCTGGAACTGAGGAAGGATAGCGAAACGCTCCTTCCCTACCTTACTCGGAGCTTCTGTAGCGTAACGCGAAATCACACTCGCGGTGCGGACTAAATCCACATTTCCTTGTCGACGTATAGGGCGCTGAACTAATTACGCGACATACTGCTCAGAGGATTAGTGACGGATCTGGATTAGTTGTATGCTCTGCTACACTGCCAATCATTCTAAACAAGCCAGCCTCGCTTTGACCCTTAAGATAGAGTTAAACTTCACACAACTCAAAAGCCAGTAATTTAAGACCTGTACTTATATAAATACTTTCAGGAAAGTTTCCGAATCTGACCATTGGACTGCAAAACATTCCCTACTAAAAGTTCAGTATCCCGTCTGCAACAGTATACCAACATGTATACTGTATATGCAGACTGAAATCACAAATGAAAATTTGGTCCAAGGCCAGGATTCGAACCCGGGCCTCTTGCTCACTAGGCAGATGCGCTGACCGCTACACCACTCTCGCACAACGGCGTTGCACAGCTGCATTAACTACCCTAGCACGCCTCCTTTCTCAATCTAAATTCCTGTTCGCATCTCAGCCCACTCAATTCGAGTTTGGAGTGAATGCCAAATGGTGTGAGGCGTGAACGGGAATTTGGACTGAGGAGGGAGGAGTGCTAGGATAGTTAATGCAACTGTACAACGCTGTTGTGCGAGAGTGGGTTAGTGGTCAGTGCATCTGCCTAGTAAGCAGGAGAACTGGGTTCGAATCCCGGCCTTGGTACAAATTTCTTGCTTCAGTCTGCATAACGCATCATAGATGTCTGAGACTCGAAAAGGTCTCTGGAAGAACACAGTTTCATTTTCTTATTAGCAACTGCCGTCAATAATTAGCACAACATCATCCGAGGAATACGATTCCAAGTGTGTAGCGAAAATGTCACACAAAGGCATCACGCTCGCACTAAACAAATTATAAAATGACTTTTTTTTAATAATATGAATATTTATGTATGTGTTTGGAGAGAGAGAGAGAGAGAGAGAGAGAGATTTATTTTTGACTGAGATTTCTACTTTAAGTCGTAACTGGTAGCTGAAATTTTGGTTCCTGCCTCCTTGAATGATCAGCTTTTGCACCAGTTGGTAATGTATTACAATTTGGAGGAAGTTATTGTTCTTTAAGGTCTAAAATACAACTCTGTTAGTTACTTGGCCGTATTGCAGATAGCTTTGAGTCCAAGTTTTCGTAGCTTTTCATACCTAAGGCAACACTGTTGTAAGTAAACAAGATCAAACAGCAATCTGCTTTTCGTGAGACACACAATCTTCCATCAAACTACACATCCTGCAGCATCAAAAGTGGTCAGTGGAGTTCAGCACCATACTACTGTACAAGAACATAATCAAACTACTGTAATTAAGAAATTATGAGAGGTTGTTACTTATTGAATGAAAACTATACAGAGTGCATTTATTTTCCTGTTTTTAGTGAACTTTATACACTTACAATTCTGTCGATTGATAGACGGCGACGACAATGAAGTTCACCTCCTTTTCCAAAACCAAGATATTTCTATTCTTAACTTTTTTTAGTAAATCAATAAATCAATTGCCTTTTTTAAATTTTTTTTAGAGTCCATACTCAAAGATTCACAACTACTATCCTTGCGGGGATTGCGCGCAAAGGAGTTTGTTGCTGTCCAGCTGCGCTTCACTTGACTTCAAGTACTTTTGGAATCAAATTTACATTTACAGTATTTACATTTATTACTGAGCTTCTCAGAATAAAATCAGACACAAATTAGTAAAAAAAGGGGCAGTGAGGCTCACATAACATTACAAAATGAAATATATTGCTATCAATTCAAAAAATGGTTCAAATGGCTCTAAGCACTATGCGACTTAACTTCTGAGGTCTTTAGTCGCCTAGAACTTAGAACTAATTAAACCTAACTAACCTAAGGACATCACACACATCCATGCCCGAGGCAGGATTCGAACCTGCGACCGTAGCGGTCGCTTGGTTCCAGACTGTAGCGCCTAGAACCGCACGGCCACTCCGGGCGGCTGCTATCAATTAAGTCTATCCATGTACATTATTTTATTCAACATCACCTTCAGCTAGCTGATGGCTCCGCGATCTGATCTGAGGCCTCTTTTGACCGAACAAGTCCGCGTCATTAATTTACAACACTTTTTAGCAAAACCAGAAAAGTGCCTGAGCAGAATTCCACGCCCGCGACGGGTACGCGCTTTCGAATGCTTTGTAAGCTTTCCGCGGTAGAAAAATAATCTCGTTGATAACGGAGGACTATTAGCTACCGAACTCAGAAATGATAACCACTTTATAGGAGTGACCTCCATCCCGGAGGACCGCTTAAATCACACGAGGACTGACGACCGACTCGCCTGCTTCACCAGCTCCACGAATCTGTTTAACGTGTATCTTTCTGCCCATCAGAAACAGGAGCAAACTCTAGACATTATCGTTGGACTTTTCCTGCTCCTGCTTCCACCACTTCTGTAATGCGGCGTCCTCTGGAATGAGCACGTCATCTTCAACTGCAGGCAACCGCAAACAGATTACCATATTTTGACTTACATGACCCGCATTGGCTGTAGAATACCTTTTATTAAAAGTTACGACTAGTTTCGCATCAATTGGAGACGCATCTTCAGGTGATAAAGATTTTTTTTAACAAGCCATCGCCGAAAAGATAACTGCTTTAGAGCTGCTTCTCATCATTCACGTCAACATGTAAATAAATAGCGCGCTAAAAGCGACAGTCCATATTTAAAAGGAAGGGGATAGCAGAACCGTACTACAAGCAGGAAGATGGGTGAGCGTAGGCAGGCAAGGTTTTAACAACGTTGCCTGCAAAGGACGCCGGAAGGCCGTCACGCGGGATTAGTCTTCGTCTAGGCTCCGGCCACAACTCGTATAGGAGGATTAGGGAAAGACCGTTGTATCAGCTCTAAGCTGAAGAAAAACACCGTGCGCCCTACAGCTGGATACTGACTCAGCCGACTACAATAGCGGACAGGGCTAGCGCACGGAAATAAATGAATGAATGAATGAATGACTGTATGGCACTATTGGCTGGGAGATCCATATGGGTTTGTTCGGATTCTGAGGCAAGTCTTCCTATCTGGCGCCTCTTCGGCGTCTTGCGCATCTTTGTGATGAAGATGAGAAGTGTTTATTAGGACAATACAAACTCCCAGTCCCCGAGCGATGGAAATCTCCGACAGGTAACTGAACCCACCCCACAGCCTGAAAAGCTAGTGTCGCTAACCACTAGACCACGAGCTGTAAGAAATAATAACTTACAACGGACGAGAGGTAATGTCCATGTTCTTTTCATGGAAGTACCCCGACATTTAGTCGCCTGCTATCCCGAATGCGAGTCCGGTGCCTCCCGACCGCTTCACCTTGCTCGGTAGTGTCACACGTGTTAATGAATAGTTATTTAAATAAAAAGAAATATTCAATATAACAATTTTAAATCTTACTAAAAAGTATAAAATAATTTCTCCTAGGCCATTACAGATTCCAAATTCCATACAGATCGTTTGAAAGTTTGTTATTGTGAATTTTTAACAGCTATGAAAATACTTATAAGATTTAAAATGAAAGCCAAGAGGCACATGAAGCATATAATAAGTGAACTATTGATGCATCAGTCGTGTATCGCATATGCACCACGTTTTTCGTTGTAAATTTTAGAAGTACATTTTTTAGCTATTAAAAATTCACAGTCACTAATTTTCAGAAGTATTTGTATGTGGTTAGGAATCTGCATCATGCTAGGAGATATTTTTTGATACATTTTAGTCCAGTTTAAAAACACATCATATTATAAAATTATTTTGGTTACATACTTATTTTACACTTTTTAATACGATTTAAAAACGTGTTATATTAGAAATTTTTTTTAAAATAATTACCATTGTTATAAAGTATTGTGACCTGAATCTGACAAGGATCAGGAATGACTCTAAGACCCAGTAGACACTGGCCGACTGGCCAGAGGCCATCGATAGCGGTTAGGCAAATGTGAACAGGAGGGCAATAAGATAATGGACAGCAAGAGATGACTAGGCAGAGCAACAAAATTGAAACGATTAATTCTAGAGTGAGAACCTAAGGCATACTGAAATCTGAGACCAGATCAACGGTGTATTATGAGAACGATACGGAAGGGCTAGCTCAGCCATGGCGTAACTAGCTTTATAGTGTGGCTGCAAGCACTGATCGGCTGGAAAGGCTGGCACGGCTCGGAGGTGTGTGAAGTCAACACTGCAGAGGCGACACTAGCGCCTGCAGGTCTAGCAGTGCCTTCTAGTGCCGTCATAGGGTTCCACGCATGCCGCCTGGAACGCATTCCAATATTATCCACATTGCATGGTAGTTCTGCAGGGCAATCGAGATGTTAGGTGTTACCAAAGCTTTTCACACCCAACTCATCCCCATAGGGGATAGGTACATCAGACAGGCGAGAGAGCGAGTCAGTATTTCATTGTCATTCAGTTCAGAGCTATGTTCACAATTTCAAGTCTCTAGATCATAGCGAAGCTAGTTTAAAGCAACTGCAAAATTTAAACCAGACAGACGGACAAGAAAGCGACATAATGTGTTAGAAAAAAGGGAGGCGGTAATGTTTCCGGTTCTTAAAGCGAAGTGATGAAACTGTTCTCGGACTTGAGGCGAATACCAGGTGCTGATCTAATACTTACTTACTTTCCGTGTCCGCAACTAGACTTCAGACTTCCAAAAATCAGCAGCCAACATGGCCTTGTCATTTGCCTCCCATAAGTCATTCATTGTGCAGGGCTGGTCTAAATATGGACAGATAAGCAGGTGTTGAGGATCCTGGACAGAACCACACAGCCGGCCGCGGTGGTCTAGCGGTTCTAGGCGCTCAGTCCGGAACCGCGCGACTGCTACGGTCGCAGGTTCGAATCCTGCCTCGGGCATGGATGTGTGTGATGTCCTTAGGTTAGTTAGGTTTAAGTAGTTCTAAGTTCTAGGGGACTGATGACCACAGATGTTAAGTCCCATAGTGCTCAGAGCCATTTGAACCATTTGACCCAGAACCACACAGACTCTCTTTTAGGAAACCCCATTGCTGCAGGTTTGACTTGCACTTTGGCACTTCTACCCTCATACGGTTTTCTCCAGACTGTATATGGTAGGTCTCCACCAGGCGCCAGTTCTTCTTTTTCATCTTTATCGGGGTTTCTCAGGTCGATTTCCCACCTTTTCAAACGATTCTCTGCAGCCGACCCTTCCAGGACTCGGGTACGTGACAGGAAACTCTTCCTCGAACAAAGCCGTCGGTTAGCAGGCTGGTGTCCATATAAAGGGTGACGCATGTCCTTTTCTTGCTTGGTTTTTAGGCTTCGGCAGCGATGTCACGTCGTATGTTGGGCGATGCAATCCCCATGATTAAGTACATCTTGTGCACTGGGGTTGGTCTCAAGCATCCGGTAACAATCCATGCCATTTCATACACCGCGACATCAACTTTTCTCGCGTGTGTTGATGCAGACCATACTGGAGCAGCGTATTCTGCGGCTGACGCACTGAGCGCAAGGGCTGAAGTTCTCAGGACTTTTTGGTTTGCATCCCAGGATCAGCTGGTTACTTTCCTGATGATGATGTTTCTAGTTGAGACTTTTTTCCTTGTGGCATTACAATGATATTTATAGGTCAGTGTGCGATCCAACGTGACACCAAGATATTTGGGGGTTTTACAATGCTCGAGACATTCACCTCTCCATATTACATTTAATTCGTGATTTGCCTCCCTGTTCTTTAAATGGAATGCACAGGCCTGCGTCTTGGAAGGGTTCGGCCTTAGGAGGTCTGCCTCATAATACTGGGAGACGGCTTCCAAGGCACTCGTTAATTTCTCCTCTACATCCATAAAATTATTACATTGGGCTGCAACTGCAGTGCCATCGGCATACATAAATTGGCGCGTGATGTTTGGCACTGGTTGGTCGTTTGTATATATATTATACAGAGCTGGGGCGAAGACGCTTCCCTGATGTAGGCCATTCCTCTGATTTCTCCACCTGCTCTTCTTGCCCTGGAGACAGACGAAAAATCTCCTATTATGCAGGAAAGTACCTATCAGCGACCTCTTGTCACATTATATACTTTCCTACACATGCGTTTATCTGATCTAATAACGCTGTTTGACGGATATGAGTACAGCTAGGTCGCCTTTGGTGGACCGAAAGGGTCAAAAGGAGTCCTTGACGCCCTCGATAGCAGCTGGAAAGCTTACTTCCGGCAACAGCTGGGGGGTCCAGACTCGGGGCCGAATCGATGAGGCTCCTAGGGTCACGTGTGGGCCTCGCCGGCTGGTCCTCGACTCCTCGATAGGCTCTCGGGCGGCAGAGTCAGCGCGGAGAGGTGGTGCGCGTGCTGCGTGCGTGTGCGTGGGAGGCAGCTGGAGGCGGAGGCCCGCACTCCCGCGCGCCTCTAGTTCCCGCAGTGCGCTGCGCCGCCGCTGCCGCCTCCTGGATCGATAGCCACAGCCAGAGCAGTGGCCGCCGCCCCCGCCGTCCCTACCGCCCCACCGCCCCCGCACCACTTGACTTCCCGCTGCAGCCGGCAGCTGCGGTCGCAGCGCGCCACTCGACCAGCTCTCCCTGTGTTATTGGCAGCAGGCCCCAGTATTAGCCACCGGCAATCTGTCTGCAGCTACAGCGTGTGTCCATATACCGGGTGTAACTAAACTCCCTATGCGGACTTTGAGGACTTCTAGTGGGAATCAAGACAGTTAAGCTTAGGACACGAACTAATGTCTAGAAACGTATCTTTTTCCCGCTATAACACACGTTGCTCTCCGACTCTTGCTACTTGTCGTCTGTGTCCACTTGCAAGCAGGGCTCGATGTGACCACTGACGTAAACACAGGTACGATACCTCCTTACCGTGTTACAGTACACACGGTCCCCAGCCCCGGGTCCTTAGGCATCCGCAGCAGCCATAACCCGCTCCAGCAGTTCTTCCGCGGATGTCACAGGCGCCTCGAAAATCAGACATTTCAAGCGACCTCATAGGCAGTAGCCTAGTGGACTCAGGTCCCATTGCGCCGAGCTTTGCTGAATAATAACGTCATGTCGGCGTATTCCAAAAGGTTTAGTTAGCGATGGTTAACAAATGGTTCAAATGGCTCTGAGCACTATGGGACTTAACTTCTGAGGTCATCGGTCCCCTAGAACTTAGAACTACTTAAACCTAACTAACCTAAGGACATCACACACATCCATGCCCGAGGCAGGATTCGATCATGCGACCGTAGCGGTCGCTGGGTTCCAGGCTGTAGCGCCTAGAACCGCTCGGCCATCCCGGCCGGCCATGGTCAACAGAAATGCACTAAAAATGAAATGTACGTACAGCTTGAGTTCTGTACTCTAGTGAAATTAAATGTCGTGTGACGAGGGCCTCCCGTCGGGTAGACCGCTCGCCTGGTGCAAGTTTTTCGATTTGACGCCACTTCGGCGACTTGCGCGTCGATGGGGACGAAATGATGATGATCAGGACAACACAACACCCAGTCCCTGAGCAGAGAAAATCTCCGACCCAGCCGGGAATTGAACTAGGGCCCTTAGGATTGACAGTCTGTCGCGCTGACCACTCAGCTACCGGGGGGGCGGACTGTACTCTAGTGAATGAACACTACTGTATTGCAGTACAATACAAACATCACAAGCACAAGAGCAGCTACATACCTCTTTGGGCAGAACACAGACTCAACCGAATGGCATGTAAACTAACATGTAGTGGTTATAGGACGTCAGGTCATCGTTCAAGGACACACGTAACACTCTACTCACTGGCGCTGAAAATGTGGGATATTAGAACTTGTACCGTGGCATTTTGCGTATAGCGGAAAAATGGTACGTTTCAGGACAAGAATTTGTATGCTAAATTGAACCGTCTATATCCCACTGCAATTCCTCGAATTCTGTAAAGGGATTATAGATGCACCTTACATAAAATTTAGCGCACTCAATCGGAATATTAGCACAGGGACTGGAAAATGTACTGGACATGTTTCTGTTCAACTCGACGTGCTTTTCATAAATTCTAGATCGGTTGCGACCAATCGATCTATTCCAAATGGATTGCTTCGAATGAAAACTGTTTTCCTCGTCATAACCTAAATTTTACGTAATAAAAGTTCGTTGGGATGTAACGTAAGAGAGACTGGCGGCCAAAACACAAAACTGTTTGAAATTATCCGTTCCTTTTTCATATTAATCGTTTTACTTACATCTACTTCATCAGATTTGATCGACTGGCAGAACTTTTCATAGTCGATTTGTTTTTTAAGAAATTATCGCCAGATTTACTAACATGTATTCGTAGTGACGGAATAGTTTTTGCAGAGGGTGGCTTCCGCCCCAACTAATGTTGGAATACTTGATATGAGAACATTGCTCATCTTAATTCTGACACTTTTATAGAAAAGTCTTTTGGAACAATTGATGAATCTCAGTCGAAGTAGGAGATCAAAATACCGCGCTTCTGATAACTAGTTCCACTTAAAAATCAGTGTTTTAATTGCAGTTAACTAACTAAAACATCGATAAAGACATATCAATAACATTTATAATGTGTTTTGCCCTGTCCGTCCCTTTCAATTGGAGTATTATAAACACAATAACCATGCGACCAGGGCCGGAGGTTTTAGGCGCTACAGTCTGGAACCGCGCTGCTGCGACGGTCGCAGGTTCGAATCCTGCCTCGGGCATGGATGTGTGTGTGATGTCCTTAGGTTAGTTACGTTTAAGCAGTTCTAAGTTCTAGGGGACTGATGACCTCAGAAGCTAAATCCCATAGTGCTCAGAGCCATTTTTGAACCAGGGCCGGAAATTTGTGAGGGATTGTCGGTGTATTTAGCCGTCAACATAACTTAAATTTAGACAAATGTTAATTTGAGTCATAAGCCAGGTGGTAATTCTGACGTAGGGCTGGTCTGACGCCTTGCGAATGACGTCAGTAGTTTCCAGAGTAAAAACAGCGGCCTCCGCTAAAGGAAACACCTCTGGACAGTAACACGTGCGTGGGCGGCTTTTGGTAAGAGAGACTTGACGAATTCTTGAGCAGACGACAGATGAGTTTATATTTACAAGACGGCGCTGCATTGTTTTTGTCTAGGGTGAAGGTGGCAACTGTAGCTCACAGGTGCAGCGCGTTGTGTTGTTTTGAAATAAAACAGTAACAGACCAAAATAAAGTTAAAAGATAGTCTCAACCCTCAAAAGCACATACGAAACCGTGGGCCTGTACAGTGGGAACCAAACGACTATAAGTAATCCACGGGAGTTGTGAATTTGGAAGTCTACATTATTAACGGTGATCGAGTCAATGCCAATTACAGTAAACGGTAAGTAGATCTCAGTATATTACTAATAGCTACTACCTCCATCTAGATTCTAGCAACCTCCACAGGCAATCTTAACAAAAGAAGGAAGTTACACTTCGAGTTTTCCAGTAAATCCGTCTCATTCGTTAAACACTGCCGGCCAACTCCCATACGACTCCCAGCCCTAGTATGAGGCCTATTGCTAGAGATCTCTTGCACGTTCGCTAAAACGCAACACTCGCCGACAAAAGAGGTAACGGGCGAAGAGGAATTCAGTGTCCGAAAACGAGCAGCCCCTTTCGAATTCTTTTAGGCTTGCCGTATTGAAAATATATCTGGCGTTCCGCAAGGGGACTGTCGTTTACCGTCTACTAAAGTCATCAGAAGATCAGTACGTATTACAGGATGACTTAGACGAGATATCTGTATTGTTGTTGTTGTCGTCTTCAGTACAGAGACTGGTTTGATGCAGCTCTCCATGCTACTCTATCTTGTGCAAACTTCTTCATCTCCCAGTACCTACTGCAACCTACATCTGTTTAGTGTATTCATTTCTTGGTCTCCCTCTATGGTTTTTACCCTCCACGCTTCCCTCCAATACTAAACTGGTGGTCCCTTGATGCCTCAGAACATGTCTTACCAATCGATCCCTTCTTCTAGTCAAGTTGTGCCACAAACTCCTCTTCTCTCCAATTCTATTCAATACCTCGTCATTAGTTATGTGATCTACCCATCTAATCTTCAGCATTCTTCTGTAACGCCACATTTCGAAAGCTTCTGTTCCCTTCTTGTCTAAACTATTTGAGATATCTGTATGCTGCGGGAAGTGGCAATTGACCTAAACAATTAAGTGTGGCATCCGCCACATGTGGCATTTAAAAACGAGAATGGCATCGATGATATCCTGTTAGAAATGTTACAGAACGTAGTAATCGACGAAAAATCATCAAGTAAAACAGAAGTGGTACCCAATGTTCCCCAAGTAACCCAAGTAAGTGTTTATAATCCTTTGCTGTTCCTAATTTGCACTGACGGAAAAAAGTCGCACCACCAAGGAGTTCTACGAGATAAATGAAAGTTGGTAGGCGCGTTTCTACGTCTGAAATGACGTCGTTTCAAATTTCACGGCAGTCGCATAAGAGTGGCGTTAGTAGCGCCAGTACAACGACGCAAATCAGGTTTGCTTTAAATACACGCTGTAACGGTCGTGAGCGTTAGTTACCTTTGAAATTGGACAACTGAATTGATGTTAGTCAAGAATGCCTTTAAGACGACAAACATGACATGATCAACTTCTCACTGTGTATGAACGAGGTCGTTTAATAGGGCTACGAGAAGCTGCATGTTCCTTCTGCGATACTGCAGGAAGACTTGGCAAGAATGTAGCCACTGTAAATGGAAATGGAAATGAGCGTTTGGCGTCATTGGCCGGGAAGCCCCTTACGGGGCAGGTCCGGCCGCCTTGGTCTTATTACATTCGACTCCACTTTGGGCGACCTGCGCGCCGGCTGGGAATCAAATGATGATGAAGACAACACAACACCCAGTCCCTGAGCGGAGAAAATCCCCGACCTAGCCGGGAATCGAACCCGGGCCCCTTAGGACGGCAGTCCGTCACGCTGACCATTCAGCTATCGAGGCGGACGCTACTACAGGGCTATTACCAATGATTGAAGCGATTTCATAAATCCACTGTAGCTCCATTCATTGACATATGGTCACGACACACTACAGATACGTAGAAAAACTCATAAAGTTTTGTTCGGCTGAAGCCGCACTTCAGGTTTCTGTAGCCAGCTCGAGAGCGCAGTGAGACAAAATGGCGACAGGAGCCGAGAAAGCGTATGTCGTGCTTGAAATGCACTCACATCAGTCAGTCATAATAGTGCAACGACACTTCAGGACGAAGTTCAACAAAGATCCATCAACTGCTAACTCCATTCGGCAATGGTATGCACAGTTTAAAACTTCTGGATGCCTCTGTAAGGGGAAATCAACGGGTCGGTCTGCAGTGAGCGAAGAAACGGTTGAACGCGTGCGGGCAAGTTTCACGCGTAGCCCGCGGAAGTCGACGAATAAAGCAAGCAGGGAGCTAAACGTACCACAGCCAACGGTTTGGAAAATCTTACGGAAAAGGCTAAAGCAGAAGCCTTACCGTTTACAATTGCTACAAGCCCTGACACCCGATGACAAAGTCAAACGCTTTGAATTTTCGGCGCGGTTGCAACAGCTCATGGAAGAGGATTCGTTCAGTGCGAAACTTGTTTTCAGTGATGAAGCAACATTTTTTCTTAATGGTGAAGTGAACAGACACAATGTGCGAATCTGGGCGGTAGAGAATCCTCACGCATTCGTGCAGCAAATTCGCAGTTCACCTAAAGTTTACGTGTTTTATGCAATCTCACGGTTTAAAGTTTACGGCCCCTTTTTCTTCTGCGAAAAAAACGTTACAGGACACGTGTATCTGGACATGCTGGAAAATTGGCTCATGCCACAACTGGAGACCGACAGCGCCGACTTCATCTTTCAACAGGATGGTGCTCCACCGCACTTCCATCATGATGTTCGGCATTTCTTAAACAGGAGATTGGAAAACCGATGGATCGGTCGTGGTGGAGATCATGATCAGCAATTCATGTCATGGCCTCCACGCTCTCTCGACTTAACCCCATGCGATTTCTTTCTGTGGGGTTATGTGAAAGATTCAGTGTTTAAAACTCCTCTACCAAGAAACGTGCCAGAACTGCGAGCTCGCATCAACGATGCTCTCGAACTCACTGATGGGGACATGCTGCGCCGAGTATGAGAGGAACTTGATTATTGGCTTGATGTCTGCCGAATCACTAAAGGGGCACATATCGAACATTTGTGAATGCCTAAAAAAACTTTTTGAGTTTTTGTATGTGTGTGCAAAGCATTGTGAAAATATCTCAAATAATAAAATTATTGTAGAGCTGTGAAATCGCTTCAATCATTTGTAATAACCCTGTATACATGATTGCTGGCAGTGGTGGTCTCGAGAATGTACGGTCGCAAGAAGACCTTGTTCTGGACGGCCACTTGGCACTAATGGGAGCAAGACCATCGTTTTCGGCTTATTGCTCTGGTGCATCGTACTACATGTGCAGCAGAAATGTGAGCAGCAGTTCGGAACACGGTGGCGCAATGAACTGTTACAAATCGATTACTTCAAGGACAGCTGAGCCACACTCCCTGTAGCGTGTATTCCACTGACCACAGACCACCACAGTTTGCGATTTCAGTGGTGCCAAGCGAGAGCTCACTGGAAGGTGCGTTTTCTGGTGAAAGCCGGTTCTGCCTCGTTGCCATTGATGGCCGCATGTTGGTTATAAGGAGGCCAGGTCATCACCTGCAACCAACCTGTCTGCTGGTCTGCTGGTGGTGTGATCTGGGGTGTGATTTCGCATAAAAGCAGGAGCACTCAGGTGGTTATCCCACGCAACCCGACTGCAAATTTGTACGTCAAGCAGGTGATACGAACTGTTGTGACCGAGCGAGGTGGCGCAGTGGTTAGCACACTGAACTCGCAATCGGGAGGACGACGGTTTCATCCCGTCTCCGGCCATCCTGATTTAGGTTTTCCGTAATTTCCCTAAATCGTTTCAGGCAAATGCCGGGATGGTTCCTTTGAAAGGGCACGGCCGATTTCCTTCCCAATCCTTACCTAACCCGAGCTTGCGCTCCGTCTCTAATGACCTCGTTGTCGACGGGACGTTAAACAATAACCACCACCACGAATTGTTGTGCTGTCATTCATGAATAACATGACACGAGGTGTTTTCCAACAGGATAACGCTCGGCCACATACCACTGTTGTAACCCATGATACTCTACAGACTACAGATTGTTGACATGTTGCCTTGGCCTGCTCGATTATCCGATCTGTCTCTGATCGAGCACATATGGGACATCATCCGTCGACAACTGCAGCGTTATCCACAATCAGCATTAACCATCCCTGTATTGATCGGCCAAGTGGAACGGATTAGAACTCCATCCTACAAACTGACATCCGATACCTGTACAATACAATGTATGCATGTTTGCATCCTTGCGTCCAACATTCTGGTGGTTACAACGGTTATTAAGAACCAGGATTTCACATTTGCAATGGCTTATCTCGCGCTTCTGTGATGTTCCAATGTTAATCACTTAAATATGTTACCTAGGCAAATGTACTACCGAAATTTCTTTACTCTAAATTAATTACTTTTTGATATTGCGTTTTTTCCGTCACCGTATATAAACGACTTAGGAGACAATCTGAGCAGCACTCTTAGATTGCTTGTAGACGATGCTGTCATTTACCGTATAATATTACCGTATAATAAAATCATCAGAGCCGGCCGGTATGGCCGAGCGGTTCTAGCCGACCGCTACGGTCGCCGGTTCGAATACTGCCTCGGGCATGGATCTGTGTGATGTCCTTAGGTCAGTTAGGGTTAAGTAGTTCTAAGTTCTAGGGGACTGATGACCTCAGATGTTAAGTTCCACAGTGCTCAGAGCCATTTGTACCATTTGAAAATCATCAAATGATCGAAACCATCAGCAAAATGACTTAGAGACGATTTCTGTGTGGCGCGAAAAGCCGTAGTTGTCTCTCGATAACGAGAAGCGTAAGGCCATCCACAAGATAACGAAAAGAAATCCTTAAATTTCGGTTACGCGATGAACCACAGAAGCTCAAAGGCGGTCAATTCGTCTAAATGCTTAAGAATTACAATTACAAACAACTCAAATTTGAGCGACCATATAGATCACGTTGTTGCGAAGGCAAACAAAAGACTGTGTTTTATTGGAAGAACAATTAGAAGACCCCGGCGGAGGTTCGAGTCCTCCCTCGGGCATGGGTGTGTGTGTTTGTTCTTGGGATAATTTAGGTTAAGTAGTGTGTAAGCTTAGGGACTGATGACCTTAGCAGTTAAGTCCCATAAGATTTCACACACATTTGAACATTTTTGAACAATTAGAAGATGGAACAGGCCTACTAAAGAGACTAGCAATTTTCATTGTGGCGAGATCTATTCATTAAATTTCAGTCACCAGCTCTCTGAGTGTGAAAATATGGAAGAACTGATGATTGTAATAAAATAAGAGAAATCAGAGCTCGTCCAGAAAGATTTAAGAGTTCATTTTTCCCATGCGCTGTTAGGGAATGGAACGGCACAGAAACAGTCTGGAGGTGAAACTTCCTGGCAGATTAAAACTGTGTGCCGGACCGAGACTCGAACTCCGGACTAGTAGAGCACTTGCCCGCGAAAGGCAAAAGTTCCGAGTTCGAGTCTCGGTCCGGAACACAGTTTTAATCTGCCAGGAAGTTTCATGTCAGCGCACACTCCGCTGCAGAATGGAGTCTGGAGGTGCTTCGACGAACTCTCAGGCAGGCACCTAAGTGTGAACTGCAGAGTAGTCAGGGACAGAAACAGGTGTCTACGATTACAGCGGTGCCGAGTTCAGAGTTTTGTGGCAAGGCGGAAGCAGGAGTAGCGCCTGCGGTGATTAAGACTGAGGAGGCAGGGATGCGAGTCGGAATAACGGCGGCTGCCTAACTAGGGAGGCACGCGGGCCGAGTCGAGCTGAGCTGCTAATGAAGACCAGGAAGCGACGCCGCTAGCGGACCGCCCACCGACACGCGCCCATTCGCTCCGCGACTCAGCTTCCGGGCAGCAGCAACGGCCAAATTATAAACTGCGGGAGCTACAAAATATGTAGCAAACTCAGCCGTGGCGTTTGCAGATGACCCATGTCGTTGGAACGAATCAGTGAGCTCAGGGCAGGACTTCAGATCTCGTTGGAGAAAACTGAATTGGCCGGCCGCGCTGGCCGAGCGGTTCTAGGCGCTTCAGTCTGGAACCGCGCGATCGCTACGGTCGCAGGTTCGAGTCCTGCCTCGGGCATGGATGTGTGTGATGTCCTTAGGTTAGTTAGGTTTAAGTAGTTCTAAGTTCTAGGGGACTGATGACCACAGATGTTAAGTCCCATAGTGCTCAGAGCCATTTGAACCATGTTTTTAGCACATCGGAAGCGTGTATCACTTTCAACCATTCAGACTGCGTAATAGTCAAAGACAGAGGAGTCCATAGAACAATTTTATGTGTTGTCAGTAGAATGTGCCAGCAAACTCCTCAGTAAAAGTGATCTCCCGAAGCTTGTCGGTTTACTTTCAAAAGGTAATAGAACATTAAATAAATAAGAAAAATACCAAATGATTGATTGCTAATTTACGCAAAGCGTACGTCTACCGTTCTATATTCCAAATATCTTACGATCAGAGAACGCGAAAAGACAGAGACGTCTCTTTACTGTAGCCACAGATACTAGCTGCTCGTATAAAGAAGAACTGAATGCGGCAGTTTAGCTTATAAATGTTCGAATTCAGTCTTTCTTGTTCGTGGACTCCGTACAATGAAAACTTAGAATTTTAAGACTACCGTTGTTTAAAAGTGAGTACTTTCCTCATAATGACGTCAGAAGTAAACGCGAAAGTCGTATTAAAATGTTACCGAGTCGCAGTATCGTCACGCAGCACGCGAAGTAAAGAGTGTTTTCCAAGCCGTGGTCCCCCTGCGGGTTGTACGTACCCGCAATCAAAGAACCCCCCGTAATCGTGTTCACATCGCTTTATGGGCTTCCGTGCTCCCGATAAGTGAGCCCACAGAAGTAATTAAAATTTCCACGTGCGTGCGCACGCGGGCTTTTAACGAGACGAGTCCCGGGCGCACAGCGGCGAGCTTGACAGCGTGAGCCCCACGTGTCCGCTACAACCAGCCGTCTCCTTCGCTGCAATCTCTAGGACCGTAGTACTGCAGCAAGTCATAGATACCAACTACATGGAACTCGCGATCGAGTGGCAGAGCGTGTTACAACATCCCAACAACCCCCCTAAAGTCGATTAAGACAGAATATCATAATATGAAGTTGGGAAGAGTTATCTTGGCAAATACAGGGTTATTACAAATGATTGAAGCGATTTCACAGCTCTACAATAACTTTATTATTTGAGATATTTTCACAATGCTTTGCACACACATACAAAAACTCAAAGTTTTTTTAGGCATTCACAAATGTTCGATATGTGCCCCTTTAGTGATTCGGCAGACATCAAGCCGATAATCAAGTTCCTCCCACACTCGGCGCAGCATGTCCCCATCAATGAGTTCTAAAGCGTCGTTGATGCGAGCTCGCAGTTCTGGCACGTTTCTTGGTAGAGGAGGTTTAAACACTGAATCTTTCACATAACCCCACAGAAAGAAATCGCATGGGGTTAAGTCGGGAGAGCGTGGAGGCCATGACATGAATTGCTGAACATGATCTCCACCACGACCGATCCATCGGTTTTCCAATCTCCTGTTTAAGATATGCCGAACATCATGATGGAAGTGCGGTGGAGCACCATCCTGTTGAAAGATGAAGTCGGCGCTGTGGGTCTCCAGTTGTGGCATGAGCCAATTTTCCAGCACGTCCAGATACACGTGTCCTGTAACGTTTTTTTCGCAGAAGAAAAAGGGGCCGTAAACTTTAAACCGTGAGATTGCACAAAACACGTTAACTTTTGGTGAATTGCGAATTTGCTGCACGAATGCGTGAGGATTCTCTACCGCCCAGATTCGCACATTGTGTCTGTTCACTTCACCATTAAGAAAAAATGTTGCTTCATCACTGAAAACAAGTTTCGCACTGAACGCATCCTCTTCCATGAGCTGTTGCAATCGCGCCGAAAATTCAAAGCGTTTGACTTTGTCATCGGGTGTCAGGGCTTGTAGCAATTGTAAACGGTAAGCCTTCTGCTTTAGCCTTTTCCGTAAGATTTTCGAAACCGTCGGCTGTGGTACGTTTAGCTCCCTGCTTGCTTTATTCGTCGACTTCCGCGGGCTACCCGTGAAACTTGTCCGCACGCGTTCAACCGTTTCTTCGCTCACTGCAGGCCGACCCATTGATTTCCTCTTACAAAGGCATCCAGAAGCTTTAAACTGCGCATACCATCGCCGAATGGAGTTAGCAGTTGGTGGATCTTTGTTGAACTCCGTCCTGAAGTGTCGTTGCACTGTTATGACTGACTGATGTGAGTGCATTTCAAGCACGACATACGCTTTCTCGGCTCCTGTCGCCATTTTGTCTCACTGCGCTCTCGAGCGCTCTGGCGGCAGAAATCTGAAGTGCGGCTTCAGCCGAACAAAACTTTATGAGTTTTTCTACGTATCTGTAGTGTGTCGTGACCATATGTCACTGAATGGAGCTACAGTGAATTTATGAAATCGCTTCAATCCTTTGTAATAGCCCTGTACATCTTTGCCGATAAGCTAACACCAAGAAGTTTTGATAACAACAACATTATATATCACTGAGAGTTTTGGTTATGAAAAAAGGAGGAAGAAACCTCAGATTTAATTAATGGACAAACAACCAAGTGATAATTGCAATTAATATCTTGAAAGCTAAGTCCAAGGTGATGTTAGAGATAACTTTTATGTGGAAGAGAGTTGTAAGCGCAGCGAAGAAATTCAATGCGCCGACAATACTCTTTCACAGAAGAAGTCGCTTGCTGGCTCTCGTCCTGTAAAGACGTGCGAGAACAATCCTGTCTTAGTTATTGAGAGTACGGAACGCGACGAGATTGTTTTGCGTTCAGAAGTGTTTCTCGCGTGACGTAATTCACGAACTTCGGAAACCGATTTTCTAAGCAGAGACAGGAACTGATAGACGCGTTTAACCGTGCATAACGGGTTAACTGAACTTTATTGACGAAATTAGTTGGAACTAAAAGAAGAGTGGATAGTATATCGAAGGACTACACTCAATTAGTCTCCAGTAGGACACAATTACACGACTTCACTTAATAGAACTGACTTTACCAACCAACTGCGTGTGCGTGTGGTGCGAAAGTTATAAAGCATTTAGTGGCCAAGGAACAATAAACTGTTCGTCCCAAGTCAAATATGAAGCGTGGACTAATTATTAAGTGATTTAATCAATGATAGTTAACCAACGACTGTTCAGCAGGGACAATTTAATATGAATATCAACTTCATTAATTAAAAGAGAACTTTTGAACATTTTTTTAACATTACGGCGTAGGTTCACTCAGACGTGATCAAAGAGTATCTGTGGATCTCGCTTCATACAGGTTCAACAACTCCATAGCAACGAGACAACAGCCTAAGAGAAGACTGATCATTACAATGTTTCGTCGCAATTGGGTGTGTGTACGATGCGGATGCGATAAGATTTAGCAACTACTGCATATCCGGGCAATGACTAATTAAATCTTAAATCAGAAGAAGCATCCAACGTACGAGTTCGCATTTCTGTCTCCCGTTCACCAACGGGGACCTACGTCATCGCGCATCGTGTCTCAACTCCACTGCGAGAGCTGTGGCAGCAGCAGCTCTACGGCGTCGACAATATCAGCACGCGGTTGGAGTCCGGGGGCGCTACACAGTGTGCTTCAGACCAGTCCACACTCACGTTACCGCAGTGATATCTGCGCGGTAAATGAAATGAAATGTCGTGTGACTAGGGCCTCCCGTCGGGTAGACCGTTTGCCTGGTGCAAGTCTTTCGATTTGACACCACTTCGGCGACTTGCGCGTCGATGGGGATGAAATGATGATGATTAAGACAACACAACACCCAGTCCCTGAGCGGAGAAAATCTCCGACCCAGCCGGGAATCGAACCCGGGCCCTTTGGATTGACAGTCTGTCGCGCTGACCACTCAGCTACCGGGGGCGGACATCTGCGCGGTCAGCGCTGACGACTATTGACGCGGAGGCTCAGGGTTTGATTCGCCGTAACCAACTTACGAGTTTTCTGTGGTGAAAATTTCTGGAGTATGATATTATCACTACCATGAGGCCAGTTGAGAAGCTGCCTGGGAGAACGATAGGTTGCATTGCCACGGAAGGCACTTGAGTGGCGTTACTTAATAAGCTTTAAGGCAGGCTTTTTTCCGATGTTTCATCCTATGAAAACATTCAAGCTACTTGACAATTATGCTACTTTCATCACTGAGAAGTCTTAAAAAATTCAATGGCAAAATCAGAGGGGATACCACCTAATCATTCTGATTACAGCGATTTAAAGAAATCTGATTTTTAAATGGCAGCGAATGTCCAATACGTGCCCTTTTCCGACAAAATGGCTACTGTGAACAGGGTTTTTATTTTATTGGTGCAGCGGCATCTCTTGCTGCCAACATACTTGCCAAGTTTTACGGATGCCATTTATTTAAAATTCAGTATTTTAAAAGAAAAACGCCTTTTGGATGCTCCACACCACACTTCTTTTTTAAAAAAATTTGCATGTGCACATAAACGAGTTTCTCCTCATTTGCAAAGCATATTCAGTGGGTGTCAGATTAGCGCCTAATTCGTTATTTGTAAGCCAAACAGCTTTCTCTCAGATGCAGAAATGATTGAAAGCTTGCAGTTTTTCTTGTGACCACTCTGTTTTCGAAACACAGCACTGTTAACTGTCATTTTTTGTGTCTAGAGTAGAATTCATCATCGTAAAGAAACATGTAAAAGAGATTTAAAAAACATTTCTCTTAGTTGACGCCAGAATGTAATGAATTTATACGTTAACGTATATATAAATTTCTACATTTACAAGGCATATTCAGTGGGTGTCAGATCAGCACCTAATTCTTTATTTGTAAGCCAAACAGTTTTCTCTCACGTGCAAAAATGATTGAAAGCTTTCAGATTTTGAAACTTCCTGGCTGATTAAAACTGTGTGACGGACCGAGACTCGAATTCGGTACCTTTGCCTTTCGCGGGCAAATGCTCTACCAACTGAGCTACCCAAGTACGACTCACGCCCCGTCCTCACAGCTTTACATCCGCCAGTACCTCGTCTCCTACTGTCCAAACTTCACAGAAGTTCTCCTGCGAACCTTGCAGAACTAGCACTCCTGAAAGAAAGGGTACTGCGGAGACACGGCTTAGCCACAACCTGGGGGATGTTCCCAGAATATTTTCAGTCTGCAGCGGAGTGTGCGTTGATATGAAACTTCCTGGCAGATTAAAACTGTGTGACGGACCGAGACTCGAACTCGGGACACTGAGCTACCCAAGCACGACTCACGACCTGTCCTCACAGCTTTACTTCCGCCAGTACCTCGTCTCCTACTTTCAGTTTTTCTTGTGGCCACTCTGTTTCCGAAACATAGCACTGTTAACTGTCATTTTTTGTGTCTAGTGTAGAATTCGTCATTGTAAAGAAACGTAAAAAAGGTTTAAAAACATTTCTCTTAGTTGACGTCAGAAAGTGACGCATTTGTACGTTAACGTATTGCCACAGGTCGCGTAGTATTTGTGTTATTTGAATGGTTTCGCTCATCAGAGATAAGCATGCTTAGGCGGCAGCTCGTTCGAGGATTAATGTACCGAGTGGTTGCAATAGTTACAATGGCCACTACGTCTCGTGCAGGCGATGCCTACTTTTGCTAGAAATTTATACGTATTGTATCCTTCCCACATTACTGCCGAGAGAAATGGAGCATTGATGAAGACGCTGCTCTTGATTTAAGTTTTCTATGATTTCCTCAAGTCACTTGGGAATAAATCGAGGATAGGTTTCCTAGCAAATCCTTGTGCAGCAAGTAGACAGGATATTTAATTACTACCTGTTTGTCATCACGCATTACTTCAGTGATTATAGAAACATTAGGAGTCGTGAGAGCTAAGTGGGATAAACTGCTTTTCAGCCAACTAATTCCACCAAGGTCCGTACCACAGAGAATGTTATTATCCTTATCAGTGAGACGGCGTGACACGTAATACCGCAGAGGAAAGAGATGTTTGCCGCTCTGCCGGGATGTGGCAGTGAGGCGTGCTATATCAGCCAGCTGCGCGCTATCGCTTCTGTGTCGGTTTCCCGCATCCTCGTTGGTTCAGGACTTTGTTCAGTCACAGTCCACTCCATTTCCGCTGCCGAACACCGGGACGTTTGTCTTATCCACACCGTGCTACGAGGATTGTGGAGTGAGACTATAATACCTGTTTCCCATGTATACTCGCAATATTAGGAACAATGGATACACCGCCCGTCCAAACAACTTAGAGACTCTCTTAGTTCCTTAGCAACGTTAGCAAAGTAACTGTAGTGATAGTTTGAACCAACAACTGTGAACAACAGATATAAATTCGACCAGTCAGTTGTGAGCAGGATGTGTTAAGCAGTGGACATACGCTGTAGTGTGTCGATGTACTTGTATATTTCCAACTCTGGGGTTCAGGACATCCTCCATATTCGTTTCGAAGAAGAGAAAAGTTTGTGCAAGGTTCCTGTACCCCTTGACTCTCGAACAAAAACAACGAAGCGTGGACGCATGCCGCGACTTGACTGAGATGCAAAACACGGACAATTCTTTTCTGGAAAAAGTAATAACCGATGAAGACACTTGGTGTTATCAGTATGAACCTATATGAACCTACCACAAAACGAAAAAGTACAGAAATTCACACAAAGGGTCGTCACTTCGAAACTTTCTGAACTGACGTTGTATGTTTTCTGCTACTGCTACTCTTGGTTTTGTTTCTCTCACTTCAAGAACGCGGATTCTATAGCTGTACAAAAGGGTTCAATTTGGTACTTTCGACGTGTTTCGTAGAAATATTTCATAGAAATATATGAGAATGAAACACTCAGTAAAAACAACTACCACTTTCCGTACTGAAGCGTTTTATAGCAGAAAAATAGAAAGTGTGAATACATTTGTCATCTTTTATGCTTAGAACCCACGTGTATTTAATATTTCGTAGATGCCGAAAGTATCGTCTCATGAAAAACCAAAGGAAAGATTTTTAAAGAACTACCATGGGAATAGGTGGAGTGTGTGGAATAAAACAGACTGCCTGTAAACCTACTGCGTTCGTGGTCAGACAGATATTTGTAACTCACCTTCTGCTCCTCTCTCTTCCTCCCTCTATCTATCTCTCCCTATCTATCTATCTATTTATCTATCTATCCATCTATCTAAAAGTCAGTGAGCAAATCGTCTTATTCGAACGTTCTTAGTACCCGAAATCTCACGATTCACTCTCTGCGCCTTATCGAAAGCAATTATTGGTGCGTAAGTTAATATTGGAAATTTCGGCCTGCAAATTTCGTCGGCGTAGGAAAGAATTATTTCAGTTCTCTGTAAGAAATTTCAGCACTTATGTATGGTAATAACGTATAAGGTAAATTCTTACACACGTTGAACAAGAGCTACTCTTTTATCACATCGTCCTCATAACTAACAACTTACAATTAGCGACTGATCGTTTTCGTAACTCTTCTTTGCCTCTCATCAGTAAGCTGGTGATCAACGCCCGCTATTCCCACCGTAGGCCTTTACAGGTTCTGTAGGACAGTTTTGATGTCAGCGTTAGTGTGGGAAACGAACAGAGGCACGCCATTTAAAAAGGGACTCCCAGTACAAAAGTTTCTGCCCATGGTAGAAAAAGATACTATACGTCTGGTGGGACGAAGGAATGCCGAACTGCTTCGCGTGAGTGCGATCAGCAACTACTGACATTAAAGTCAGCAACTGTGACGTAGTGCACCCGCAGTAGGAGAAAAACGACCGAGAAGACTGCATCACTTGCTGCTGCAACACGATTATACGCTGTTGCACGCAGCTAACATGGCGAAAGGAATTACGCGGGAGGTTGTCTGGGAGCTGATTCCACAACCTCTTTATTCTGCCTGTCTTGAGGGCTCAAAGTTTCACCTTCACCAGCAATCTGCGCTAGCGAAAGATATTTCTGAAATTGGCTTGACGATTTCTATGATTCTGAAGCAGAAAATTTTTAGCAGCAATCTTCGCTAACGAAAGATATTTCTAAAATTGACTTGACGATTTCTATGACTCTGAAGCAGAAGATTTTTTTCTGACGAAGAAGCAAGTAACATTGTAAGTCTTCGGATCAGGTTAATTTATGTAAACCGTACGTCTGAAATAAAAAGGCCCTAAGCACTTCTGCATCAAGTTAACATTTCTCCAAAGCAAATATAGGCTCGTTTCTACCACGATATAACTGTATCGCAACCCTAGTGTTATAGAATAAATAATACTGCCAGAGTATAAAAGTGCTTCAGTTTGATGCATCTTTGCTTAGAACAGTTTCTGGAACGCATATGTGGCTTTAATACGACTGGAAAAGTAGACTGTGACCACTGAAAGATAGTCTCAGAGACCAGTGTGCGATTTGTGATTTTACCAGTGGGGGGGATCTTTTAGGGGGTTAGTGTAATTATATATGTTACTTGCTTGGACCGTGGCGTTACCCATGGTTAAACAGTTATTTATAAATAGATGTTAATGCCGAAACTCACTACTCACGCGCATGCACTATCAGAAAAGCCATCCCTTGTTATATCTTTAAAAGTACATTATAGGTAAAGCTTATTTACAAAATCATCTACATACAGGTGTACGAGGGGAATTCAAAAAGTAAAGGCACATTTGTGAAAAGCTGTACTTATTCTGATGATGGAAAACTGAGACATGCGTTATTTTTCTACGTAACCTTCCTGGACTTCAATGCAGTTTTCCCAACGTTTTACGAGTTTTTTTTATTTCATCAGAAAATACGTAAATCTGTAACCAATTTTGCACCGCAGAAATGACGTCTTCATCACTTTCAAATCTTCCCTGTAGTGCTTCCGTTAAGGGTCCAAACATGTGAAAATCGCGCTTGGAGCCAGGTCTGGACTGTATGGTGAATGCCCACTCCTTTATTGCTTCGGCTGTCCGTTTGGCAGAATGTGGGCGAGCATTATCTTGCTGCAGGATGACACGTCTTCACAGCTTTCCACGACGTTTGGATCTGATTGCAGGTTTTAGTTTCGTTCGCAACACATCACATCCACCATACAACACAGACCTGGCTCTAAAGCCTCGTTTACGGTGGGGCGATGTCTTGCAACATTGTGGCATGCTACGGAAATGTGGCGTGCGTCGTCTTGTCATTTAGTTCTAAATGTTTTGAAATGCTTACCTACTGCATAACACTTTTTCAAAATTAATAAGCAAACATATTAATTGTATTAATAGTAAGACTATTAAAAACTTTCAGTGTTCGGCTCCACAAATTTAAATTATATGTAAAGTTTTATTCCAGTGCGTGGGAAATAAACATCCCAGGTTGGGATGCATAAACTAAAACCAGAGGAGGGGATGGTCTGATGCAGAGGCGGGGAAATCCCCCCCATCTCCCCCCCCCCCCCCTGCAAATCGCACACTGCCCTTACATACAAAGCGTCTGTTCACCTTAAATTGAAATAAATCCTATTGATACTGGGGTTATAAACTTCTAAAACTCGCTATGTGAAGGACACTAAATGTCATTCGTTACAGTAATTTGCTCTTTCAAGTGGAGTTATTTTCTTCGCGTTTAAAATAAAACTCAATTATTTGAAAACCAGATCATATTGATTTATTAACACTCTTTGTTCTTAATTTTTCGACTTCCTGACAGCGTTACCCTACAACTATATCTAAACTGTGCAATCCACTTTAAAGTGTGTGTCGGAGGGCACTTCTCCTACCATTATCATTTCCCCGTGCCCAGTACCATTCGTGAACGGCGCGTGCATTTTGATTGTCGGTAAACTTCTCCACATTAGTTCTGATTTCTCTGATTTTTCTATCGTCGTCATTTCGCGAGAGACGTGTGTGGGAGGAAGTAATGTGTAGTCCGACTCTCCACAGAACGTACTCTCTCGGAATTTCAGTAGTAAACTCCTCCGCGATGTACAAAGCCTCTCTTGTAGCGTTCTGGAGTTTGTTGAGCATCTTCGTAATGTCCTTGCACCGAATAAGCGATCCCGTGACAAAACACGTACCTCTGCGTTGGATCTTTTCTCTCTCTCTCTCTCTCTCTCTCTCTCTCTATCTATCTATCTCTCTCTCGCTCCTATAAATCCAGCCTTGTAACTTAATTAGCAATAATCAGCTACTATTGGTGAATATTTCCGCAAATGGAGACTGCAGCCAAGTGCCGCTAGGACAGAAGTCTCAACATTTCACCTAAACAACAAATTGGCCAATAGAGAACTCACGGTTCGCTTTGAAGGAAGATTAAAAAAAAAGGTTCAAATGGCTCTGAGCACTATGGGACTTAACATCTGAGGTCATCAGTCCCCTAGAACTTAGAACTTCTTAAACCTAACTAACCTAAGGACATCACACATATCCATGCCCGAGGCAAGATTCGAATCTGCGACCGTAGCAGTAGCGCGGTTCCATACTGAAGCGCCTAGAACCGCTCGGCCACACCGGCCGGCGAAGGAAGATTCAGATATAACAGAAACACGAAACATATGGAGGTCACGCTTGATACAGCGCTCAGTTACAAACATCATCTATTAACAACAGTTGCCAAAATCGAATCTCGAAATAACGTCCTCCAGAAACTCTGTGACATGGGGATCTCCTGCATCGACTCTCCGTACTTGAGCTCTGGGATTGGTCCACCCTGTTGTGGAATATTGCTTACCATGCGTCTTAAAACTGGTACAATCAGACCTACACCTACTTCTTGGCTATCTAAAGTTAATCACATACCGCCTCCATCTCTTATACGGTAGTAAAAAAAAAAGTCACACACACATTCCAAGCATCAGTAATGGAAGGCTTCGCTGTCCTCACCCACTTCTAGAAACTGTGGAAATGTTAGTTAACAACGGCTTTAATACTGTTGACTGCTGGAGACACACATGGCAGGTTAATGCTACTTCGGAACAACTTGTGATATGACGCCGTGCATACTGATCAAGCCACCTGGCTCTGAATTGCTACGCAATATGTGTTCGGTTAGAAAATTATTTCTCCAAGTAGATGCTGTGACGCTGAAAAGCAGACTGTTCGCCATGTAATTCCAAAATGTCCTCTAAGAGCTTTCTCTGGCCATCCAACATAGTTCCTAGTGATGACGGAGGGATCAATACACAACATTCATGGCTAGCATGTTAGTTTGTAATTTTAGATAATTTTAATATTATGTTTTGTGACGCAGTCATACGCAAAGTAAAAAAAAAATTAAATAAATTAAAAAAAAAAAAAACAAGAATCAGTGGAACATGTGTCTTGTTAGCCACTTATTTCGTGGATGAATTACATTTCCTCAAGTTTTTTGCAGTGAATCTTAGTATCTGCTTTTCCTACAGTTTGTTTTACGTGGTTATTCCAATTTAGATCGCTTCTGATATTTTGAGGTAGTTACTGTTCCAGTGATATGTCGCCAATGGCACAGTTGAACAGCAGTGCATTTCACCGCCTTCTTTTGTGCAATACGTTTCACTTATTTACGTCCAGGGTTAATCCCGGCAGCAATGATCCATTCTCTCTTATAGACAAGTGCTTGTCAGAGAAAAGCCTTTTGGGGCTTCCAATGTCATCTAAGAGTCTGTAGACTGTGACGCAAGGCCGTGACCGATCCTTGATAGAGTGCAGACTTTCTTTTCCCTGCGGCAGTAGGAGGGGGAGAGAAAATCATTAATAAAATCTGTGAACAGTAATGACTCTGTAACTCTCTCGTTCCGTCAAGAGCAACGTGTCAGAGTTCTATATGCAAGGAAGGGTGGCTGGAAAGAATCGACCCATAGTGAGTAAAATATGTAAATCAGAAGAATGATACAAACTGAGTGTTGAACGATATGCGAGGGCTACTGAAAAGTACTGCCTCTGAATTTTTTATGTAAAATCTCTTAAGCATTTTAAATAAGACCAACGTTGTTAACATTCTACATATTTATTCTTAGTGTCTACTCATTTATTTCTCAACATAGTCATCCTGATGACGAACATATTTCTGCAGATGGAAGACCGGTTTCTTGATACCGTCACCGTAAAATGCTTGACTTTGTTGACGGTGCCAGAAACTCACCTGTGCTTGTATCGCTTCATCATTAACATAGTGACTTCCTCGAAGGTGGTTTCAAGTTCTGAAAACTGATGAAGACTGGACGGGACCAAGTCGGGTCTGTATGGAGGATGATCGATGACAGTGGATACAAGGCATCGAACTGTTGCAGCGTTCGTGTGTGGTCTTGCATTGTCACGCTAAAGGAGACGATGTTCTACGTGTGGAGAAACTGTTCTAATTCGAAACTCGATTACAGCACCCTGGTTCTCACGCAGCGACATAGTTACGTTACACACCGCTACGTTACACGCTACACATTGGAGCCCTCTAGCGGCACAGGTTTGCAAATATGTAGACACGAAGAATATGAGTGTAGAAGGATGCAACGGCAACTTGCTGTAATGGAACGCTGGGCACTGCAAAATAAGATAACGATAAACCCGACGAAGACGGCAGCCGTTCTGTTCACACGGAGGAAACCAGTTCTGAACTACAGACTCCAAATAGCTGATCAATTTATCCCATGGTCGCCGGGAGTGAAGTATCTTGGTGTCTACCTTGACAAAAAATTACTCTTTACGCAGCATATTGACGACAAGAAGACGGCAGCCCAGAAGATGGCCAGGTCATTGATTCCGTTCCTGAAGATTAAGGATCTCAACCCTAAGACTAAACTCCAGTTGTATAAGGCAACAGTGGAACCCACAATGTTGTATGGCTCCACCTCGTGGGGAACTACGTGCGTCTCCAACTACAACAAACTCCAAGGGCTGCAAAACATTTGCTATCGATGGATCACAGGAGCTCCATGGTGGACAAGAAACGTCGATATCCGCACCGCACTCCACGAGACCACTATACAAGAGAAGGTCCATGACAAGGCTCTACGAGTTTTTGACAAAATCGGTGCCCTTAGGGACGAAGTTCGACAATTAGAATCGGTAGGAACGGTAAACCCTGCAAGATGGCACAAGTATCGAGTACCGAAGTCAATAACGTTTCACCCCCCATAGGCAATCTGTCATAACACGAGAAAGCAGTCACACATAACAGCCTCGACACATTTCACCCTCCACAGGAGATAGACATCACCAAAGACAGCAGGCTAAAGGACCCATTGCGTGCCCAAGCCTAACTGAATGTGTAATAAATAAAGTGTTTTCCTTTTATCCTTACATGCTATCCTAGAAGAATAAGTCATCAAGGATGATCTCTTCAGTCCACACTACACACACACACACACACACACATACACACACACAAAAGAGTGTAGAATGTTAATAAAGCTTGTTTTATTTGAAAGGCTTTAAGAGTTTAACATAAAAGATTCGGAGACATTACTTTTCAGCCCGTCCTCGTATCTGCACACAAGTACAAATAAAGGAGCTCGTTGGCTACAGTGAACGAATGGCATTTAGCTCCGGGAAACGGAAGTAAGCTAATTCCCAGCGGTGAGGCAGCTTGCCTGTGACGAGAGAGCGAGACAAAGGGGAACAGAGCGGAACAGAGGAGAAGCCGCGAGAGGAGAGGAGAGTGTTTGCGTGGAGGCGGCTGCCCCGGATACGCTACAGGGAGCCTTCTAACGGCAGAGCCGGCCGGGAAGTGCGCGCCTGTGGCGTGGCGCGTGGCGGAGGGTGCCTTCCGCAGAGGGCGGCGGGGCGGCCGCACCTTCCGGTGATTCGCGGACCACGACAGCCGACCCCACCAGCGCTGGCCTTTACGAGTGTGTCCACGGCATGCGCTCTGCTTCTTGTGCAACAAGGAGACATCGCTAACTCGGATCTTACATTTTAAAGGGAAAATCACAGCTGGAAAAGACATCGGCCCCAGCAATCGATCCTGCGCGAAAATTTGGACCATAATCCGTCTAGCACGCAGTTACGACCTTCTGAATGTACAGCATTCAAACTTAGCAAGCGCCGGTTCTTTGGCATTTGCTTCGCCCACTGCATCCGCTTAATGCTGAAACGTATTCAGTAAAAGTTGTATTACGAAGCACATTTCATAAATAATGGACAATAAGGTTTTTTTTACTTATACGCTTATGAGGATGTAGATGAAGATGAAACGGGAGATATGAAACTGCGTGAAGAGTTTGACAGAGCACTGAAGGTCCTAAGTCGAAACAAGGCCCCGGGAGTAGACAACATTCCTTTAGAACTACTGACAGCCTTGGGGCAGCCAGTCCTGACAAAACTCTACCATCTGGGGAGCAAGATGTATGAGACAGGCGAAATTCCCTCAGACTTCAAGAAGAATATAATAATTCAAATCCCAAAGAAAGCAGGTGTTGACAGATGTGAAAATTTCCGAACTATCAGTTTCATAAGTCACAGCTGCAAAATACTAACGCTAATTCTTTACAGACGAATGGAAAAACTGGTAGAAGCCGACCTCGGGGAAGATCAGTTTGGATTCCGTAGAAACACTGGAACACGTGAGGCAATACTGACCCTACGACTTATCTTAGAAGAAAGATTAAGGAAAGGTAAACTTACGTTTCTAGCGTTTGTAGACTTAGAGAAAGCTTTTGTCAATGTTGACTGGAATACTCTCTTTCAAATTCTGAAGGTGGCAGGGGTAAAATTCAGGGAGCGAAAGGCTATTTACAATTTGTACAGAAACCAGATGGCAGTTATAAGAGTCGAGGGACATGAAAGAGAAGCAGTGGTTGGGAAGGGAGTGAGACAGGGTTGTAGCCTCTCCCCGATGCTATTTAATCTGTATATTGAGCAAGCAGTAAAGGAAACAAAAGAAAAGTTCGGAGTAGGTATTAAACTCCATGGAGAAGAAATAAATACTTTGAGGTTTGCCGATGACATTGTAATTCAGTCATAGACAACAAAGGACTTGGAAGAGCAGTTGAACGGATTGGAAAGTGTCTTGAAAGGAGGGTATAATAAGAACATCAACAAAAGCAAAACGAGGATAATGGAATGTAGTCAATTTAAGTCGGGTGATACTGAGGGAATTAGATTAGTAAATGAGACACTTAAAGTAGTAAAGGAGTTTTGCTATTTGGGGAGAAAATTAACTCATGATGGTCGAAGTAGAGAGGATATAAAATGGAGACAGGCAATGGCAAGGAAAGCGTTTCTGAAGAAGAGAAATTTGTTAACATCGAGTATAGATTTAAGTGTCAAGAAGTCGTTTCTGAAAGTATTTGTATGGAGTGTAGCCATGTATGGAAGTAAAACGTGGACGATAAATAGTTTAGACGAGAAGAGAATAGAAGCATACGAAATGTGGTGCTACAGAAGACTGCTGAAGATTAGATGGATAGATCACATAACTAATGAGGAGGTATTGAACAGAATTGGGGCGAAGAGGAGTTTGTGGCACAACTTGACTAGAAGAAGGAATCGGTTGGTAGGACATATTCTGAGGCATCAAGGGATCACCAATTTAGTACTGGAGGGCAGCGTGGAGGGTAAAAATCGTAGAGGGAGACCAAGAGATGAATACACTAAGCAGATTCAGAAGGATGTAGGCTGCATTAGGTACTGGGAGCTGAAGAAGCTTGCGCACGATAGAGTATCATGGAGAGCTGCATTAAACCAGTCTCAGGACTGAAGACTACAACAACAACAGGCTTATTTTTTCCATATCTGTTTACACTCCTTCAATACAGTCTTCCTGTTTCCCTTTGACTGAATCCCAACGTCTCGGAAACTTTGTTATTCCATCCAGGACACCATGTCTGTGCATCTGTCGAATGGCTGTAGGAAGATCTTCCAGAGAATGATAACGATGTCTATGCATACGTTTTTTCAACTTCGGAAACAAGTCGAAGTCTGGTGGACTCACATCCGGGCTGTAGGGAGGATGCGGCAACACTTCCCATCCGTATTCGCGTAGTCTTTGGGCTACAAAAATGCCGGTATGCGGGCTCGTGGAGAGCCTTGAGCAACTGAGGTCGGGTTTTGTCTACTTTTCTGCGCAAGTTTTGCATAAAGTTACAATAAGATACTGCGGTGACATTTGTTCCACAAGGGGCTCTATCTTTCAAGCGATTCCTTGGTAATCGTAAGCCAAAATCATCGTTTGCTTGAGCTTTGATTGAGGGCGTCGCATCTTTTTGGACGTGGAGAAGTTCTCCACTCACTGGACTGTTATTTCAACTACGGTTAAAAGTCTCTAATCCACGTTCCACTAATAGCGACAGGTCTTTGCAAAAATTCATGGCCTTCACGGTCGAATCGTTGTTTGAGCGAGGCTCCAATATTTCTACTTCTCTTCAGCAATCAAACAGTGTGGGGACCCACCTTGCAAAAATTTTTCTCTTCTTCAAATCATTTGTCAGAATACGGACTACTGACGCTGGGTAAATTCCCGTGACTTCAGAGAGTTCCTCACAAGTTGGACTGCGATCTTCTTCAACAGCATCTGCCACAAGTTTCACACTTCGTTCATCTGTTGACGTTTTTGGCCTTCCGCGTCTTGGATTATCGTTTATGCTCACACGACCGCCACGAAAACAATTAACCAAACTGTACTACGGTCCACTGTAAACTCACCACAAACTTCACTTAACGCACTGTGGATTTCTGTCGCGTAAAGTTTCGATCTTTATGTACGACTTCTGGTCTTCAACAGTCACGTACAGGGTCCATTTCTAGCTTTGGGCAATTTTATGTCAAAGGACACAGCGAAAAAACAAAAAACACGTGCTTCTACCTCAAGCTACCAACTACTTCTGACGTAATGTTCAATGTTGTTGCATGAAACAATCCACAATAATAGGAACCGGGCCGTTATTTATGAAATGTTCCGCTATTTTATTTTTTGTTATTTTTTCGAAGAAATCATTGTCTTGCAAGAAATTTTATGCCAAAAACTGTAGATGTTACATCAACGATCGAACAACCCATATCAACGTGACACCCTTCCCCCTCCTCTCCCCTCGCCTTCAATATCCTGCGAATAGGACGCTCTGGTGGGCTCCGCTGTACAGTACTTTCCGCTCGGGCGTGTGACAGACAACCGGTGCGCGCGAAATTTAAAAGCTGCACGTTCAGGAGGTCATAACTGCACCCTCCGCATACTGTCACAGTAATGGCCCAAGTTTTCGCGCGGGATCGATTGCTGGTGCTGGTATCTTGCAAGTGTGTTTTTCTTCCCTCAAGATGTGAGGTCCATTTGCTGAGCCTCTCCTGAACGCATTTACAAATCTGTTCCCCATACAGTCCTATCTCTCCCCACACGACTGCCACGCCGGCCGGAGTTGCCGAGCGGTTAAAGGCGCTACAGTCTGGAACCGCACGACCGCTACGGTCGCAGGTTCGAATCCTGCCTCGGGCATGGATGTGTGTGATGTCCTTAGGCTAGTTAGGTTTACGTAGTTCTAAGTTCTAGGGGACTTATGACCACAGCAGTTGAGTCCCATAGTGCTCAGAGCCATTTGAACCACGACTGCCATATTATTTTCATAGCGCTAAAGAAAGATATTCGTGGCCGTCGATTTGCTTCGGACGTAGAGGTGCACGCTGGATGCAATCACAGTTAGCCGGCCTGTGTGGCCGTGCGGTTCTAAGCGCTTCAGTTTGGAACCGCGTGATCGCTACGGTCGCAGGTTCGAATCCTGCCTCGAGCATGGATGTGTGTGATGTCCTTAGGTTAGTTAGGTTTAAGTAGTTCTAAGTTCTAGGGGACTGATGACTTCAGATGTTAAGTCCCATACTGCTCAGAGCCATTTGAACCATTTGCAATCACAGTTCCGAAGGCAATTTTTCCATCAATGCTTTGACCATCTTCTGTCACAGTGGGATAAATTAGTATTCAATGAACTGTGGATGAAGCCCGACCAACAGGCATTACATGCATTGATCAAAAATGATAGTGCATTGAGAATGGCCAGTTTCTAGCTGAAATCTAGATGTGCCAATAAAAATTCCAAAGGTCGACTGATAGCTGAAATCTATTATTTACAAGTAAAACAGGAACAGCCTCTGAATGGAGGGTAACCTGATGAGTGGATAAATGTATTAACAGTCATGGCGCCGGCCGAAGTGGCCGTTCTCGGCGCTGCGGTCTGGAACCGCGAGACCGCTACGGTCGCAGGTTCGAATCCTGCCTCGGGCATGGATGTGTGTGATGTCCTTAGGTTAGTTAGGTTTAACTAGTTCTAAGTTCTAGGGGACTGGTGAGTCCCATAGTGCTCAGAGCCATTTGAACCATTTGAACAGTCATGGCGACTAGTTTTGCAATAAACAGTTAACTTACTTTTTTCCAGTCTTCTTTTTATTTGACTAACCCTTATACTACAACGTTTTCCGCTCAGTATACATGGTTTTGAGACGACATCCTCGAAGTTAATTAATCGTGGTATGCAAGGAGGCAAAATATAAGAGAACAACCTTGTATCCAAGTGAGCCGTTTAAGAATGAAAGTGAGTCGCCAGTTTCACTATAATTTTTGCACAAAGGTTCGCAACACACGCCGCTGCCGTGGCCAGTCACGAAATGAAAGGAGCGGCAGCGGCGCTGCTTCCGCACTGCTAGCCTGTGACCCGAGGCACGGACCGCCGACCCAGCCGGTACTTTCTCTCGACCTGCGAGGCGGAGCAAGCGTTCACACTCTCTTTCAGCGCCGGTCTCGTGGGTAGCAGTTGACCTGTTAAACCTCAGCCAGTGCGCAAAGTACACACAACGTGCTAACTGCAGCGAAGTGAGAGTTATGCCGCGGGACAAAAGCGGCGTCCACACGACTGCGCCATACTGGCTTACGACCCAGCGGCGTTTTAGAAATAGTATTTGCTTTTCTTCTGTCCTCTACAATGTTCAGAGCCCAACTGTGTGGATCTGTACGAACTAAACTTCGATACATAGAGCCCAAGTGCAGTGCGATCTGACGTTACAGGCTCTCAGGATACATCTGTCGCTCTGTTGCCGATTTTGAAGAGATTCAGCATCACAAGCCTTCCCGTCTGTTACGCTACACTGACCACTCAACACACATAAGGGTTTGTGGACGCACAACAGCAAGGTCTATAGCACCCGCGCAGATGCCGCAAAGTAAATAAACAGGGTGTAACAAAATTCCCTTTACAGATTTTAAGGGCAGGTTCCTTGCACGAAAGAAGAAATAACTGTCTAGTAAACATGGATTCTAAAATGTATACTTAAGAGCTATGAACACTTGCTCATCTTCGCTGCTGTGAAGCGCATCTCTCATGTTGAACAAGTTCTCATAGCTCTTAACGTATGCATTTTACAGCCAATGTGTTGTGTTGGCAGAAGAGCCAACACCGTGTTACTAGAGGAGGCCGAAATGCACGCGTTTATCTCACGCAGGCTGGCGTGAGGAGGGAAGGACTCTACTGACGTGAGGTCTGGAACATGACAAGGAATGAGAATTCAGAAAGCTGACGTAATTAGTTTCACACTTAACTTTAATCCATTAATGATGAACGTCGCTCTTGACGGTACATGATTCACAATATTATCTGTTCAGAATACATTCTTGAAGTAATTATAGTAACTGAATATGGCGCCTTGTTAGGTCGTAGCAAATGACGTAGCTGAAGGCTATGCTAAACTGTCGTCTCTGCAAATGAGAATGTATGTAGACAGTGAACCATCGCTAGCAAAGTCGGCTGTCCAACTGGGGCGAGTGCTAGGGAGTCTCTAGACTAGACCCGCCGTGTGGCGGCGCTCGGTCTGCAATCACTGATAGTGGCGACACGCGGGTCCGACATATACTAACGGACCGCGGCCGATTTAAAGGCTACCACCTAGAAAGTGTGGTGTCTGGCGGTGACACCACACAATGTTTACTGCATACTTTTTTCTTGCTTTGCTAAAAAGAACCTGTCCTCCAACTCTGTAAAGGGAATTTAGTTACACACTGAAACTTTCTGGCAGATTAAAACTGTGTGTGCCGGACGGAGACTCGAACTTGGGACCTTGCCGGTCGAAGGAAAGCGCTCTACCAACTGAGCTGCTCAAACACAGCACCAGTCAGGACCCCTGTTCATACCTTTACTTCCTCCAGTACCTCGTCTCCTACTTTCTAAACCTCAAATATGTTCTCCTGTGAACCTAACAAAACAAGTACTCCTCGAAGAAAGGATATTGTCGAGACATGGCTTAGTCACAGCCTGGACGATGTTTTCAGAGTGAAATAGCAACCAAGTGTGTGCTGTTATGAAACTTCCTGGCATATTAAGACTGTGTGCCGAACCAAGACTCGAACTCAAGACCTTCGCCTTTCTAGGATGAGTGCTCTTACTGACTGAGCTACCCAAGCACGACTCACGACCCGTCCTCACAGCTTTTCTTCCGCCAGTATCTCCCATCGTACCTTCCAAACTTCACAGAAGTTCTCTAGAGATATTTGCAGGACTAGCGTTCTTTCATGAAAGGATTCTGCGGAGACGTGGCTAAGGCACAGCGTGGAGGATGTTTCCAGAATGCATTTTTCACTCTGCAGCGGAGCGTGCGCTTTTATGAGTTCGTGTTTCGGACCGGCACACAGTTTTAATCTGCCACAAAGTTTATACCAGTGCACATTCCGCTGCGGAGGAAAACTACATTCTGCAAACATTCCCCAGGCTGTGGTACGCCATGTCTCCGCAATATCCTTTCTTCTCAGATCGCTAGTCCTGCAAGTTTCTCAGAGGAGCTTCCGTGAACTTTGGAAGGTAGGAAGCGAGGTACTAGCGGGGGCAAAGCTGCGAGAACGGTCGTGAGTTGTGAATGGAGCCGGCCGCTGTGGCCGAGCGGTTCTAGGCGCTTCAGTCTGGAACCGCGCGACTGCTACGGTCGCAGGTTCGAATCCTGCCTCGGTCATGAATGTGTATGATGTCCTTAGGTTAGTTAGGTTTAAATAGTTCTAAGTTCTAGGGGACTGATGACCTCAGGTGTTAAGTCCCATAGTGCTCAGAGCCATTGAACCCTTTTTTCGTGAATGGGTAGCTCAGCCGGTAGAGCACTCGCCCGCGAAAGGCAAATGTCTCGAGTTCGAGTCTCTGTCCGGCACTCAGTCTTAATCTGCCAGAAAGTTTCATACCAGTGCACACTTCGCAGCAGAGTGAAAATTTCTATCTGTAGTCACCCGGAATAGAGAAAAATGGGGAAGCATTATGGCGACGTAATGGGCTACAAATGGGGATACCGAATGCCGTATGTGACTTTGAGAAAAGGCAGATAATTATGACCGATGGCTGGAAGCTCGGCGAAGCTGGGTGAGGTACTGTTATGAGCATCGGTAGAAAGAGGTTGAAGTTGGTGAAACCACCAGCAGGCGACGATATGTTCCACGTCCGCGCCTCATCACATGTTGTTGTTGTTGTGGTCTTCGGTTCTGAGACTGGTTTGATGCAGCTCTCCATGCTACTCTATCCTGTGCAAGCTTCTTCATCTCCCAGTGCCTACTGCAGCCTACATCCTTCTGAATCTGCTTAGTGTATTCATCTCTTGGTCTCCCACATCACACAGCGTGTGTGTTGGAGTGATGGGCGGTGATGTGTGGCACATCTGACGATAGAGTAAAATGCTGGTGCAGGCACAAGTGACCCAAAGCACGTTGTTAAACGTAGGATCCAACAGCAGAGGACTCCTACATTTACCCTTGTTGGCTCAACGGCGATTGCAGTGGACGCGGGACCTTGAGATTGGCCCATAGATCAATCTAAAAGTGTTAAGTAGTCGGTAAACACCTGCCTGGTTATACTAGGTCGATGTCATGTCTACATAAGCCATCATCCAAGCGAAGGGCTACTCGAAACGTGCACACCGTCATGGACCCATGTCTGTGGGGGCAGCATAATGCTGTGATCGACATTCATCTGAGCTTCCATGGGATCTGTGGTAGCAATCGAAGACACCACGACCGCCGTGGACTAGTGAACATTATTGTAGACACCCCGCATCCCTTCGCGCTCTGCGTCTTCCCCGAGGACGATGATGCCCTTCACCAGTATAATAGCCTCTGTCAATCCAGGATCGTGCTAAAGTAATTCGAGGAGCTTTATGGTGAACTCATGTTGATGTCTCGGCCACCAATTCGCGATGGAATGCTTGTGGGATACTATGGAGCGCCAGATCCGCATCCACAAACCACGAATTGGGTGACATGTGTGTAGGAATCTGGCGCCACATATCTCTGGAAATCTACTAAGGATCTGTCTAATCCACGTCACGCAGATCCGCTGCTGTATTGCGTTACAAATGTGGATCGACATGCCATCAAAGAAATGGTCACAGCGTTTTGGCTCTTCACTGTACATATTCAAGTAACAGATTGGCACTGAATATTCCGCGACTTACATGATGTCAGAAGACAACTGTCGAAGCGATCTGTTTGAATGACATCCAAAGTATGTCATTGTTATGACTAAAATGAGTACTGTCGTAGAATATGTAACCCTTCATCTCGAAGACAGTAATTCGATTCCCGATCGAGTTATCAGTAGTCATATTATCAACGGTTTTCCTAAACAGAACGAAACAGACGTGAAATAGCCGCGTGGGATTAGCCGAGCGGTCTAAGGGGCTGCAGTCATGGACTGTGCGGCTGGTCCCGGCGAAGGTTCGAGTCCTCTCTCGGGCACGGGTGTGTGTGAGTTTGTCCTTAGGCTAATTTAGGTTAAGTAATGTGTAAGCTTAGGGACTGATGACCTTAGCAGTTAAGTCCCATAAGATTTCACACACATTTGATTTTGAAACGTGAAATTTTCTCAGATAAGGTCGTTGATTCTGCCTAAGCAGGCCACATCTGCCTAAGCAGGCCACACATGCTTTGCTTAATTGCAGCTGTAACCCGAAGAACAGTTTCCAGGACATAAAATGTGTGACGACTCTTTTTTTTTTTTTTTGCAAAAAGAAGATACTAGCTTTTCCCGGCCGCGTGTTGCTGTGGCCCAGTCTGGTTAAATGGGAAAGAAAGAAAACAGAACCACACGTTTCTAACATGGATATGCGTCCTAATCTTCTTCTCCACTCCTGTCTCTGTCCTTCTCCTCCCCCCATCTCTTTATCCATCTACTCTTCCCCCCCCCCCCCCCCCCCCGCTCTTCGGCCATAGCTGCCTTTCCCTATCCATTTTCTCCTACCTCCTCTCTCTTCATCACATCCTGCCCCTCCCCTCTCTATCCATCACCTTCTTCCTCCATTTTCTATGTCCATCTTCTCGTCCTACCAACGGCCTTGCCGCAATCGTAACACCGGTTCCCGTCAGATCACCGAAGTTAAGCGCTGTCGGGCTGGGCTAGCACTTGGATGGGTGGTCATCCAGTCTGCTGAACGCTGTTGGCAAGCGGGGTGCACTCAGCCCTTGTGAAGCAAACTGAGGAGCTACTTGATTGAGAAGTAGCGGCTCCGGTCTCGTAAACTGGCATCCGGCCGGGAGAGTGGTGTGCTGACCACATGCCCCTCCATACCCGAATCCAACGACGCCTGTGGGCTGAGGATGGCACGGTGGCCGATCGGTACCATTGGGGCCTTCGTGTCATGTTCGGACGGAGTTTACTTTAGTTTAATTTTCTTCTCCTCGTCTCCATCTCCCCGCTCTCACTATTACAGCATATTCACATTCCGTAGTAGTATTCTAATCGTAAGCCGATACGCCATAAATACGATTTCCTTTTCGTTGAAAACATTTCACTATACATTTTTATATATAGATATAGTATTTGTTTTTATATATCATGTATATTAAAAATATATAGCCTATGTCTGTCCGAATGTTCGTTACAGCATTACATAAAAATTTAAAGTAATTCGGTCAAGAACTTTTCAAGATTTTTGGTAATGACGTTTCTCCTTTATGTATAAGATGTTTATTTGTATATTGTATACAGGGTGAGTCACCTAACGTTACCGCTGGATGTATTTTGTAAACCACATCAAATACTGACGAATCGATTCCACAGACCGAACGTGAGGAGAGGGGCTAGTGTAATTGGTTAATACAAACCATAAAAAAAATGCACGGAAGTATGTTTTTTAACACAAACCCACGTTTTTTTAAAATGGAACCCCGTTAGTTTTGTTAGCTCATCTGAACATATAAACAAATACGTAATCAGTGCCGTTTATTGCATTGTAAAATGTTAATTACATCCGGAGATATTTTAACCTAAAGTTGACGCTTGAGTACCACTCCTCCGCTGTTCGATCGTGTGTATCGGAGAGCACCGAATTACGTAGGGATCCAAAGGGAACGGTGATGGCCCTTAGGTACAGAAGAGACTGGAACAGCACATTACGTCCACATGCTAACACCTTTTTATTGGTCTTTTTCACTGACGCACTTGTACATTACCATGAGGGGTGAGGTACACGTACTCACGTGGTTTCCGTTTTCAATTACGGAGTGGAATAGAGTGTGTCCCGACATGTCAGGCCAATAGATGTTCAATGTGGTGGCCATCATTTGCTGCACATAATTGCAATCTCTATCGTAATGAATGTCTTACACGCCGCAGTACATCTGGTGTAATGTCGCAGCAGGCTGCCACAATACGTTGTTTCATATCCTCTGGGGTTGTAGGCACATCACGGTACACATTCCCCTTTAACGTACCCCACAGAAAGAAGTCCAGAGGTGCAAGATCAGGAGAACGGGCTGGCCAATTTATGCGTCCTCCACGTCCTATGAAACGCCCGTCGAACATGTACCTCACCCCTCATGGTAATGTGCATGTGCGTCAGTGAAAAAGACCAATAAAAAGGTGTTAGCATGTGGACGTAATGTGCTGTTCCAGTCTCTTCTGTACCTAAGGAACATCACCGTTCCCTTTGGATCCCTACGTAATTCGGTGCTCTCCGATACACACGATCGAACAGCGGAGGAGTGGTACTCAAGCGTCAACTTTAGGTTAAAATATCTCCGGATGTAATTAACATTTTACAATGCAATAAACGGCACTGATTACGTATTTGTTTATATGTTCAGATGTGCTAACAAAACTAACGGGGTTCCATTTTAAAAAACGTAGGTTTGTGTTAAAAAACATACTTCCGTGCATTTTTGTATGGTTTGTATTAACCAATTACACTAGCCCCTCTCCTCACGTTCGGCCTATCGAATCGATTCGTCAGTATTTGATGTGGTTTACGAAATATATCCAACGGTAATGTTAGGTGACTCACCCTGTATACGAGGGCTATTCGGAAAGTAAGGAATGATAGGTCGCGAAATGGAAATCAAAGCCGGCCGGAGTGGCCGAGCGGTTAAAGGCGCTACAGTCTGGAACCGCACGACCACTACGGTCGCAGGTTCGAATCCTGCCTCGGGCATGGATGTGTGTGATGTCCTTAGGTTAGTTAGGTTTAAGTAGTTCTAAGTTCTAGGGGACTTATGACCACAGCAGTTGAGTCCCACAGTGCTCAGAGCCATTTTTTTGGAAATCAAAACTGTTTTATTTGCAACAGTTAGCAACAACTTCCGGCTACTTATCTCCATAGTCGCCGATCCGACTTAGACGTTTGTCGTAGCGTTGTACCAACTTTCCAATACCCTCGTTATAGAAGGCAGCCGCCAGTGCTTTCTGCCAATTCTTTACGCAGGCCTACAGCTCGTTGTCTGTACCAAAATGTCTTCATAGCCATCTGTTCATGTAAACAGAGATGAAACTCAGAAGGAGGCAATTACGTGCTATATTGTGGATAATCTAACATTTCCAACTGAAAACGATGAAGGAGCATCTTCACTGCCCCTGCAGAATGCGGCTGAGAATTATCTTGAAGAATAAAACGCACAACAGTTATGTAATATTGGCTGCATAGCTTCAGGCGAAATTTCTCACCAGGCCCTCGTACTTGGCGGGAGACACTATTATTCTCTGTATCTTTATGTGCTCAGAACTAAAAAGAACGACGTAATGCGATCGATGGGTATACTAGAGACATTGCCCATCACACCTGTGCAAAACTTCATCGGATTTTCACTGTGGTTTCCATTTCGCGTCCGACCGTTACTTACTTTCCGAATAAGAATTGTATTAAAAATAAATATATAAAAATACACACGTATTCGAAGACATCGTTCTGGCAAAATGCCAAAGAAATCAGTGAAGAACTTTCTGAGATTTAAGAATTTCAACATATGAACGTTTCAATTTTTATTTATATACATTATCCCGTTTCACGCTAAATTTATTTCGGATATTTGACAGCACTGGCATATTGTAAAGAGAATGGCTGTATGGTTTCAGTGGAACCTATAAAAGGATGCAGTTATTCTTGAGAAAGCGGACTGGAATACAAATGATTACTTATTTAATATACCGAGCGAGGTGGCGCAGTGGTTAGACACTGGACTCGCATTCGGGAGGACGACGGTTCAAACCCGCGTCCGGCCATCCTGATTTAGGTTTTCCGTGATTTCCCTAAATCACTCCAGGCAAATGCCGGGATGGTTCCTCTGAAAGGGCACGGCCGACTTCCTTCCCCATCCTTCCCTAATCCGATGAGCCCGATGACCACGCTGTCTGGTCTCCTTCCCCAAAACAACCATCCACCCAACTTATTTAATATATAATACCGAATATCGAGCTGAGTCAGGTGAGATCAAGGTAGGAATCATTACATTTCGTTAGGCGGCCAGAGAACGAATGAGCACGGATTAGCAGAAAATCTTGCTTTTAAGTACTCTAGTTCCTGAAATCGCCTAACGTGCACGATCCACGCTGAATTACTTTAACGGCAGAAAATGCGTTCGTCCGACCAGCAAAGACGTATAGGCGATCTTCCTGTAAGGGTGGGTGTTTTTCTTTCGCCTGGGTCAAGAGGCAATGAATCAGTTAGGCTGGGCTGCTATGGGGAGCTCTTGATCAATTCAAGGGCAAACGTGGCCGTTAGATTAACAAACACGGACAGGTTCTGCTTCCTTCGTATCTAGAACAAACAGTTTACAAGAAACAAATTACACGTACTACGGCGAGATCAGGCACCTGTGGGAAGGACTGTAGACACACACAAATCGAACGACGAGAGACCTAAAATATCGAGCAAGAATAGCAAATCAAGGGCGTCCGTAACTCTAGTGAGACTAATGACCAGTGACACGATGTTTTGTTACATCGCTATGCTATGTTTCAGGACGTCTCCAGAGCTGTGCAGCAGCAATACGGCCAACACGCAATAAAGAACACTTGTCTGGTACTGGAAGGAAAGAAGTGGAATATCGAGTGATAAAAATGAAAACCAGTCCACTCGTACATTACTTTATATAGGTAAATAAACATATTCCGATGCTAAAGTTAACTGCAACAAGACGCGGACTTATTACAGCTGCAAAAGTTGGAAAAAGTTCTCAACACGCGTCACTTTCCGGTAATCTCTTTTTGACTGACGTCTGAACTACGTTCCAGCAGGGCTCACTCCAGCCATCAAGCATAACAGTCCCTTTCTTTAGTAAGCACTGAAATTCAAAGTTTACCCCACAAGAAAGACCAGCGAGAGTTCGGGAGGAACTTGATTACAAATCTGCCATACACATCAGGATCAGATATATACAAGCCAAAAGGAATGTTTACCACCCCAAACGAAAATAAACAAAGTTCAGAGTTCAGGAAAGTAACAGAAAGCCGTTTCTCTTCTCTGCGAACAGATAACTACAGAGAACAGAAAAATTAGGATCGCTTTGCGGTAGTACTGTAACCATATAGGCCTGAAACTTTGATCTTTAGTTTCGTCATCCACTTTTTTTATGTTTCCTCCTCAATGCTGCAGTTCACCTTAATGCGGTGTGTTTCACGAAGGCCGGTATGCGCTCCTGGACGGATCGCTCCAGTAGTAAACAAAAGGCGACAAACGGACGCAAGAAGTATTTTAAAAAACAGAAGTGTTACTCTCAAGCACTGCCATTATTGTAATTCTCATCTGCCCTTGTATGCACTAAATGAATGTATACATCTAGAACAGCCGCTATCAGCCATGAAATTTTTGTTTTCCTGCGCATGAAGGTGAGAAACTGGTGTTCATTGTTGCTGTTATGATGGTGTTTCTCAGTATCTTATCGATTCTAGAATTTCCCGGAACGGGGCATCAGCTATTTAACGTACTCTGAGTTAACATACGCTCTGCATTTCAGAGGTTTTATATACTATTTATGCGTTCTAAGCTTCAATTTCACGCCTTTCTTTGTAGTAACACTATATTATTCTGCAAAATTACAGCTGCAAATTGCACTGAGCACTCAACACTGAGCGCCAAGCAGTTTTCTGCAGTATTCTCTGAAATTCACAGCAAGAGAGAATGTAAAACCGTTCTACCGGAAAATACGTGATAATGAAGCTCGGAAAGGTTAATTGATATCTCTGACATGTGGAGAGAACTTAAAATGATAATTAGTGCAGCGTACTGACTGATGGAAAAATATCATTATGCGTCCACCACAGACAGCTCCAGACTCAACGACATACAGCCCAATATCATCGCAACAACAACAGCAGACGGTAATGTTTCCTCCCCTCCCATACACACGCCATTATCTCAATGAAGCGACTGCTTCAAAATTACATTAGACGTGGATCGTAAATTGTTAAATCACTATAGCCGACATATTCGTCGCGAGAGAAGACAAGCTGTATTGATATTTAAAACTGTTTTAACATATCGTTTACTGGTCGGTCTTAGCTGCACACGACTAGTTCCCTTTATTTAGGGTGCATGGTTTCGTCAGCAATACAGAGTTCTGACATTTGATTATGAAACAGATGTGATGGGCTCTTGACGGAACTACAACCATAGATCTGAAGATGATCCAGTGAATTCGAAGCTAGTCATACTGTAAAAAGATATGCAACTGAGACTGAAAAATAAACAATATATTTAAGTTGCTTTAAATGACCAAATACTTCATTATAGATTATTTCAGTAACTTTCTTCGTATGCTTGTAATTAAAAAACCATCAGATATTGAGCAAAACAAACTCTAAAGGCGTAACAATGTGTGGAATCATATTTTATAGTTCGTTTAAACTGCTTTAGCTTTTTTTTAATGGAAATGACCAGTTCGCGTTCACCTGAACTATGACTAGATCTGTACATAAAAATAAAAAAAATAACCAATACATTCCAATACATAACATTGCTTTTATGCCAAATTTAATATCAATTGTATCCTGTGATGTATTATGTAAAGTTTTGCTGATAAGTTGGACGGGTTAGTTTTGTAATCGATACAGTCAGATACGTTCAGGTACATTTGATTTTAGAACTGGTTTAATAGCAATGTTGTACGTAAGTAGTAGAGTGTATGTTGGACAGTAATCTTATTTTTATCTACGAGGGCATACTGAAAAGTAATACCTCCGAATTTTTTATGTGAAAACTGTTAAAGCTTTTTTAATACGAGAAACGTCCTTGACATCATAAATATTTATCCTTCATGCCTACATACACTACAGGCCATTAAAGTTGCTACAACACGAACATGACGTGCACCGACGGCACTTTGAACAGTGGACGTTGCATTTCAGATGTGTTACGACTCGTGGCTCTACCCTTCATTCGATTCCTGCGAAACCCTACATTTCAGCAGGATAATGCACGACCGCATGTTGGAGGTCCTGTACGGGCTTTTCTGGATACAGAAAATGTTCGACTGCTGCCCTGACCAGCACATTCTCCAGATCTCTTACCAATTGAACGCGTCTGGTCAATGGTGGCCGAGCAACTGGCTCGTCACAACACGCCAGTCACTACTCTTGATGAACTGTGCTATCGTGTTGGAGTTCCATGGGCAGCTGTATCTGTACACGCCATCCAAACTCTGTTTGACTCAATGCCCAGGCGTATCAAGGCCGTTATTACGGCCAGAGGTGGTTGTTCTGGGTACTGATTTCTTAGGATCTATGCACCCAAATTGCGTGAAAATGTAATCACATGTCAGTTGTAGTATAATATATTTGTTCAATGAATACCCGTGTATCATCTGCATTTCTTCTTGTTGTAGCAATTTTAATGGCCAGTAGTGTAGTTCAATAATTGTCACCCTGTATGTAGATATGAACAGCAAATGTGCAGAATGTTATAACGCTCGTTCTATTTAAAAACCTTTATCAGTTTCTATACAAAAAATTCGGTGACATTAGTTTTCAGCACGTTGTTGTACACATCTGAGGCCGTTTCGTGTGGAAAGAAACTTGTCACTCTAAAAAATAAATAAATAAATAAAGCAATCTAGACGGACAACAAAACATGTTATGTAACAAGTGAATACGGTCTTCGTCAGATGTGAATTTTTGCATTGTATTAAGTTAAAAAATACACTCCTGGAAATTGAAATAAGAACACCGTGAATTCATTGTCCCAGGAAGGGGAAACTTTATTGACACATTCCTGGGGTCAGATACATCACATGATCACACTGACAGAACCACAGGCACATAGACACAGGCAACAGAGCATGCACAATGTCGGCACTAGTACAGTGTATATCCACCTTTCGCAGCAATGCAGGCTGCTATTCTCCCATGGAGACGATCGTAGAGATGCTGGATGTAGTCCTGTGCAACGGCTTGCCATGCCATTTCCACCTGGCGCCTCAGTTGGACTAGCGTTCGTGCTGGACGTGCAGACCGCGTGAGACGACGCTTCATCCAGTCCCAAACATGCTCAATGGGGGACAGATCCGGAGATCTTGCTGGCCAGGGTAGTTGACTTACACCTTCTAGAGCACGTTGGGTGGCACGGGATACATGCGGACGTGCATTGTCCTGTTGGAACAGCAAGTTCCCTTGCCGGTCTAGGAATGGTAGAACGATGGGCTCGATGACGGTTTGGATGTACCGTGCACTATTCAGTGTCCTCTCGACGATCACCAGTGGTGTACAGATCGCTCCCCACACCATGATGCCGGGTGTTGGCCCTGTGTGCCTCAGTCGTATGCAGTCCTGATTGTGGCGCTCACCTGCACGGCGCCAAACACGCATACGACCATCATTGGCACCAAGGCAGAAGCGACTCTCATCGCTGAAGACGACACGTCTCCATTTGTCCCTCCACTCACGCCTGTCGCGACACCACTGGAGGCGGGCTGCACGATGTTGGGGCGTGAGCGGAAGACGGCCTAACGGTGTGCGGGACCGTAGCCCAGCTTCATGGAGACGGTTGCGAATGGTCCTCGCCGATACCCCAGGAGCAACAGTGTCCCTAATTTGCTGGGAAGTGGCGGTGCGGTCCCCTACGGCACTGCGTAGGATCTTACGGTCTTGGCGTGCATCCGTGCGTCGCTGCGGTCCGGTCCCAGGTCGACGGGCACGTGCACCTTCCGCCGACCACTGGCGGCAACATCGATGTACTGTGGAGACCTCACGCCCCACGTGTTGAGCAATTCGGCGGTACGTCCACCCGGCCTCCCGCATGCCCACTATACGCCCTCGCTCAAAGTCCGTCAACTGCACATACGGTTCACGTCCACGCTGTCGCGGCATGCTACCAGTGTTAAAGACTGCGATGGAGCTCCGTATGCCACGGCAAACTGGCTGACACTGACGGCGGCGGTGCACAAATGCTGCGCAGCTAGCGCCATTCGACGGCCAACACCGCGGTTCCTGGTGTGTCCGCTGTGCCGTGCGTGTGATCATTGCTTGTACAGACCTCTCGCAGTGTCCGGAGCAAGTATGGTGGGTCTGACACACCGGTGTCAATGTGTTCTTTTTTCCATTTCCAGGAGTGTAAGTAAGTAATCGACTAGTGGTGGAACAAAACACGCAATTTACCCGTAACAGCGACGGCAGCAACACTTGGCCACACCGATCACGGTGGGGAGAACCAGTCCATTCGTAACGTGCATACGTGAGTGCTGCAGGTAAGCCGGCAGCGAGTGTTGGCAGGTATCCCACGCGCGCGACCGTTACATAGCGAGGCGCGCCCCGCGCGGCACTTTCGATTTCTGCCGGTCGCGTTTCTCCGCAGGCTGGAACAGGTTGGAGGCTGTGGCTGTGAGGTCAGCCCATCGCCACCCGCGCCGTAATGACGGCAGCGGATCGATTACGCAGCCCGCCTTCCACTTTATTAGACAGCCGCGCTGCACATTATGCAAATGTCCCTGTTAAAGAGATTACACACGTCGCCGCACATCCAGGATGCAAACTGCGACAACCAGTGCTCCGATGCTGACTGCTCCTGACGCTGTCTGTTCGTCTGTGTTCGCGGTATCAGCCGCGAGGGCGAAACTAACGACACATAGGAAGACTCTCGAGGCAGTAACTTTTTATATAGAACGAAACACGTCCCTAAAGCCGTCGGCACACGGACCGTGCTGTCGAACGTCAACGGTGAGAGTGCCAAGTTCAACGTGCTGCTGAACGCTCAGAAATGATGCGACTTGTGTATACGGTACGTGGGTCCCAACGTGGTACGCGCGATCGCAACGCACTCCGGCGGCAGTTGCGCCAAGTTTCTAGTTGCTAAATCACACTGTTTACTAAACGGGCGCGCGTAAAATTCCCACGTTAGCTCTATTAAAACGCACATTTTCTCCATTGCCCACGAAAAGGAAAGTACCATGTACAATCAATAAGGACACAGGCTTATAAAAGTTCCATTACAAACAGTGCGATACACATTTGCAATACTTCTTCACATAAGATAAACATTGTTTCATCATTCCCACATTTTAGTAAAACTCTGAGGTCAGTCTTACTTGATCACTGTTCCTATCCAGTAGCAGAATCTCTGCAACATGTGAATTACTAAGCGTAAAAGAAAAAGCAGCAAAAAATTGAAAAATGGTTCAAAATGGCTCTGAGCACTAGGGACTTAACATCTATGGTCATCAGTCCCCTAGAAATTAGAACTACTTAAACCTAACTAATCTAAGGACATCACACACATCCATGCCCGAGGCAGGATTCGAACCTGTGCCCGTAGCAGTCGCGCGGTTCCGGAATGAGCGCCTAGAACCGCTAGACCACCACCGAGCGAGGTGGCGCAGTGGTTAGACACTGGACTCGCATTCGGGAGGACGACGGTTCAATCCCGCGTCCGGCCATCCTGATTTAGGTTTTCCGTGATTTCCCTAAATCACTCCAGGTAAATGCCGGGATGGTTCCTCTGAAAGGGCACGGCCGACTTCCTTCCCCATCCTTCCGTAATCCGATGAGACCGATGACCTCGCTGTCTGGTCTGCTTCCCCAAAACAACCAACCAACCGCTAGACCACCGCGGCCGGCAAGGAGCAAAATAGCTTTACACAAGTAGCGCAAGGTGTCCTATAGATCAAGCCAATCGAACACCCAAAGAAAAGTGAACTTATATTTATGTACATCAAAAATTATAGTATATACTTACATTAAACTAATAATAAAGTAACAGAACCTAATAAAAACGCTTATGTTAGGAAAAAAATTTACGTACTCGCGAACCACCTCCCAAACATACAAATTTCACAAATCTGTCATACTGCTCACCACGTTCTTTTTTTTTTTTTTTTTTTTTGTACATCTCATTTTGTTCGTTAAATCTGCTCGGGGCGGACGTCGTAAGACATCAGTTTAAGTTCGTTGTTGATCGATTAACTCAGTTTTTTTTTTATTACACAGGGCTGCTAACCTTCTGACCGAACACGCTGTGCTACCGTGCCGGCGCAAGTTAAACGAACATTTTTAAGCATAATTGTCATTCCTAGGATCTTACCTATCTTAGAAATTGCTGAGAGCTTTAATCGTAACTATGTTACTAACTGAAATTTAATTATATCAAATTGTACCAAGAACAATGCGTTTTGGGTGCATCCTCAATGTATTGCTACCTTCAAATAGCATACTCTCATAATACGCAAGTTACAATAATTCTTTTGCCACGAATATGATGTTTCTCATTATTTTATGGCGAGGGATCACACAGTTAACAACGGGTTTTCCAGTGATTCTCAATTTGCTGGTGCTCGGAACGCCATATATACATATAGGCTTGAAACGAATGCCAATATGGCGCCTCACAACTTTGTGCTGAAGGGAGATGGCGTACATGTGACGTAGATGCCGTTGTGCCATCTTATTGGTCAACGGTCAGACGCACACTCAGAATATCTGACACGCTAGATATTGCTCTGCACGTTCGGAAAGACTCCCGAACGTGCTATTCCACGCTATGACGTCAGAAACTCGTCTCTCTCAACGTTCAACATTCGGATGCACGGTCCGTGAGCCGACAGCTTAAGGCACGCCTGTAATCGTCAGGAACGAGGTTTAATTATATTCATTTCCTTTTTTTACGCCTTTTTTTTACGCATTCCCTTTTCCTTGGCTGGGGAGTCCTACGCCTCCAGAAATCCTTTATGCGTTCACTAACTGGCGTTTTCTTATTCTCCAAATGAAGCTCGTGTATGTGTCTAGTTTCCCTTCCACGTTTTGTGCTCGGCCCCTAAACAAACTGTATCAACAATCTTTACCCACACCACAGTGCTCTCCTCCGTCTTCCACAGATAGCTGATACCAGCTACGAATGTCTTTATTCTGCAGAGTTTCTACGTGAACATTTAGTTTAAAGAATTTGGTGAATGTGTTAAATGTTCACAATTCAAAAGCAAAAACTACCATTGGTTGCGAAGTTGCAGTAACTATAAATTTAAATATTTGTCATAACGGTCTTCGTTTTGGTCTTGATCGTTTGCATTCAATTATGTCTTCTCTTTTGGTGAATCAAAAAAATGGTTCAAATGGCTCTGAGCACTATGCGACTCAACTTCTGAGGTCATCAGTCGCCTAGAACTTAGAACTAATTAAACCTAACTAACCTAAGAACATCACACACATCTATGTCCGAGGCAGGATTCGAACCTGCGACCGTAGCGGTCACGCGGTTCCAGACTGAATCGTCTTTAACCGCACGGCCACACCGGCCGGCTTTGGTGAATCATTGTGGATCGTAGCATGCACGTCTAAGATTTGTTGTTTCATATATAATGTGCATGAGATATTACAGCCATACATCTTTTGCTACCAGTTGTAAGGCCAAATATTCATTTTCTTATGATTAAATGTCATTAAATTTATTTCGACTTGAAGCTGTGTTGGCACGCGGGATTAGCCGAGCGGTCTTAGGCGCTGCAGTCATAGACTGTGCGGCTGGTCCCGGCGGAGGTTCGAGTCCTCCCTCGGACATGGGTGTGTGTGTTGGTCCTTAGGATAATTTAGGTTAAGTAGTGTGTAAGCTTAGGGACTGATGATCAAATGGCTCTGAGGATTATGGGACTTAACTTCTTTGGTCATCAGTCCCCTAGAACTTAGAACTACTTAAACCTAACTAACGTAAGGACATCACACACATCCATGCCCGAGGCAGGATTCGAACCTGCGACCGTAGCGGTCGCGCGGTCCCACACTGTAGCGCCTAGAACCGCTCGACCATTCTGGCCGGCTAGGGACTGATAACCTTAGCAGTTAAGTCCCGTAAGATTTCACACACATTTGAACATTTTTGTTGTTAACATTTCTTGTCTTGTGGCTAAACGTGATAAAGTGCACTTTGAAATCAAATTGTTCCGGTCAGCCAGAGTGAAGTTGCCCTTACAACTGTACTAATGTTTATTTTTGGTCTTTAACTGATAAATGATGAAATTTGTCTAATAAAACCACCAGAACCGTCAACTCCCCCACTCCCATGCTCCCTGCCGCTAGACTTTCCTTATATAGATTGATTCAAAACCTTGCGCACAAACTGAAAGAGCTGACACAGGTGTCGAAATGCAACAACAATGGAGAGGGAACTATCTCCCCGGAAGTAATCCTGTACCACAGAAAGTTTTGGAATGTCAAGAACAAAAAGGGCAATCAAGGTACATGCGCCGTAAGTTCCGCAAAGATAATATACTCTTTACTTAACAATGTTGAATGTTATGGAAGGTGTTTAAAATGGAGGTCGCCACATTCAATACAGGCGTAACATTTGTAGAAGATCCTATGGCACTCCACCAAGTACAGCAGACATTGCACGAACCTCATCAGACGTGCAAGTACCCTGGGGAGAAATGTTAAGGGCCAAGCAGTTGAATCTCCCCTTCGAATCCTTCGCATAGTGCACAACGACATGCGCGGTAAAACGGGCTAACCCTCAAATGAAAAAAACTTGGAGATAAATGTCGCCATCTGTTGCTGGGTACGGGAACTATCAAAACTGACATTGGTCTCACACTTAAATATCACATTAGCATACTGAGGGGTGAGATCAATGTCAATTTTGATAGGTCCCGTACCCAACAACAGATGGCAACATTTATCTCTAAATTTTTACATTTGAGGGTTAGCCCGATTTTCGGCGCATGTCTTCATTGCGTTGGGTGAGGGCGTCACGTACTCGCAAAAAGAAGTGTGCAGGTGCTCCGTGTAGAGACATCCATCTGCTGGGATGACAAGCAGTTCCGTTTACATAGAAACAGTACGTTATCTTTGCTGAGCGTATGACGCATGTGCATGGATTGACCGTCTTCTTGATCCTGACACTGCAAAGCTTTTATTGGCTCAGGAATACTTTCAAGACCATTGGAATACTCTCTTTCAAATTCGGAAGGTGGCAGGGGTAAAATACAGGGAGCGAAAGGCTATTTACAATTTGTACAGAAACCAGATGGCAGTTATAAGAGTTGAGGGGCGAAAGGGAAGCAGTGGTTGGGAAGGGAGTGAGACAGGGTTGTAGCCTATCACCGATGTTATTCAATCTGTATATTGAGCAAGCAATGAAGGAAACAAGAGAAAAAGAATTAAAATTTATGGAGAAGAAATAAAAATTTTGAGGTTTGCCGATGACATTATAATTCTGTCAGAGACAGCAAAGGACTTGGAAGAGCAGCTGAACGGAATGGACAGTGTCTTGAAAGGAGGGTATAAGATGAACATCAACAAAAGCAAAACGAGGATAATGGAATGTAGTCGAATTAAGTTGGGTGATGCTGAGGGAATTAGATTAGGAAATGAGACACTTAAAGTAGTAAAGGAGTTTTGCTATTTGGGGAGCAAAATAACTGATGATGGTCGAAGTAGAGAGGATATAAAATGTAGACTGGCAATGGCAAGGAAAGCGTTTCTGAAGAAGAAAAATTTGTTAACATCATGTATAGATTTAAGTGTCAAGAAGTCGTTTCTGAAAGTATTTGTGTGGAGTGTAGCCATGCATGGAAGTGAAACGTGGACGATAAATAGTTTAGACAAGAAGAGAATAGAAGCTTTCGAAATGTGGTGCTACAGAAGACTGCTGAAGATTAGATGGGCAGATCACATAACTAATGAGGAGGTATTGAATAGAATTGGGGAGAAGAGGAGCTTGTGGCACAACTTGACTAGAAGAAGGGATCGGTTGGTAGGACATGTTCTGAGACATCGAGGGATCACCAATTTAGTATTGGAGGGCAGCGTGGAGGGTAAATCGTAGAGGGAGACCAAGAGATGAATACACTGAGCAGATTCAGAAGGATGTAGGTTGAAATAGGTACTGGGAGATGACAAAACTTGCACAGGATAGAGTAGCATGGAGAGCTGCATCAAACCAGTCTCAGGACTGAAGATCACAACAACAACAACAACAAGTTCATGTTACAAAACTGTTGTATTTCGGCTCCTCTGTGAGCTCCTTCAGTTTGTGTGCATCCTTCCGAATCACCCCACCAAGCGAGGGGGCGCAGTAGTTAGCACTCTGGACTCGCATTCGGGAGGACGACTGTTTAAACCCCCATCAGGCCATACAGATTCGCGTTTTCTGTGATTTGTGATTTCCCTAAACCGCTCCAGGTAAGTGCCGGGATGGTTCCTTTCAAAATAGCGCGACCGATTTCCTTGCCCACACTTTCGTAATTCGAGCTTGTGCTGCGTCTCTAATGATCTCGCTATTGCCCTATAGTCTCTTACCAAATCTGTGCAGTTGCGTTGAAATGCTAATCTTTTGAATATCAAAGAAAGAAATTTCATGGTGTTGCAGTTTTTATGGGCAGTGGTGTATATCAGTTTGCGTATCGTTGGGCTGTATCGAACTGACAGTCGATCGTCCTGAAGATGAGAACCTTTTGTGTGAACCCCAGGGGCGCGAGCTCCTCTAAATTGTCCTCGCTGCCGGTTTTATGCAACTCTTACTTCCTCCATAATTGAACGACGCAGACTCATTCGGGCGCGTTTCTGTTGTTCCCTGGAGGTCCCGCTCGTAGCTTCGCCGTGTTACGGCGCTGTTTCAGAGGCCATTACGGGACACGGTCTGCACCCTACTCCATCACTGCACTAAATGTTACAACACTTGGTTTCTTTCTGTGGAAGCTGCAGCTGTACTAGAGGCTTTAAAACACGTGACCTCCCTTCAGGTTCCCAAGGTCCTCATTCTATCCGATCCTACGCCAGTTTTACGATCTCCAAGGCATAAAAAGTGGAGTTCCAAAGCCTGAAACCTCATCTTGGCACTCATTTGGCTGTACATCCAGTGTGAAATACACGTTATAGAACTGCTGTGGGCTAAAGCTGACTCCGGCGTCATTCATAACGAAGAAGGCGATATTCTCGCTAAAGAAACCGCAAAATCTGGGAATTTAATCGACGCCAGACTTCTGAATTGCACCGTTTGGCCCGACAGATTGCCTTTCAACAATGACTAGAGGACTGTTGCATTTCTTCTGGGGAAGATAATACACCAGTTATTCCACGTAGATCCTGGTTTTACGATGTTCGCCTACCAAGATGACTTCTATCTGCTGTCTCGCATTCGAGAGGAGGACGGTTCAAACCCGCGTCTGGCCAGCCTAATGTAGATTTTCCGTGATTTCCCTAAATCGCTTCAGGCAAATGCCGGGACGGTTTCTTTGAAAGGGCACGCCAGATTTCATTCCCCATACTTCCCTAATCGGATGGGAACTATGTTTCATGGTTCAAATGGCTTTCAGCACTATGGGACTTAACATCTGAGGACATCAGTCCCCTAGACTTGGCACTACTTAAACCTAACTAACCTAAGGACAGCACACACATCAATGCCCTTGGCAGGATTCGAACCTGCGACCGTAGCAGCAGCGCGGTTCCGGACTGAAGCGCCAAGAGCCGCTCGGCCACAGCGGCCGGCGATGTTTAATGTATTTTAGACACTGAACATTTGTATCTCTATTATTACTATTCTTTTCGTTTCATTTCTTAAATTTATGATGTCAGAATAATTAACTCAGTTTAACTACTCGGGAAAATCCTACACGGCATTTCAGATATCTTTGTTAAACGTGTTCTCGCACTCCGGCCTCAGCGGTTAGAGACACTGGTTATGTGTGTGTGTTGTTCTTATTCAATATGTGTGTGTGTGTTTTCTACTTTAGAAGACTGCGTTTAGGCCGAAAGCTCACATGTATCGTTTCTTGTGTATAGTGAGTAGCAATATCCATTTCATAATATATCGTTACTTGTACATTTATTTATGTTTGCTCCACAACATCATTGTTAATCTGTTATACTGCTCTTCGACTTTTCTTTTAAATTACCAAAACATATGTTTCACTATTTTACACGTATGTCAAGCAACAGAAGGCCTCTAAAGCCCTATTTAAAAATTGTATCTGTATGCCCTCATATTATTTCATCAAGTTACGTTTTGTACTAATTTCTTGTGGCTCAATGGCCAGATACAAGTGAATCCAATGGTCGCCACTTTGGCGAGTTGCGTGTCCCTATCTTCTCCACTTGCTGTGCGGTGGAGGCGCGCGGTCTTGGGGCCTTGACACGGTTCGCGCGGCACTCCCCGTCGGAGGTTTGAGTCCTCCCTCGGGCCTGGGTGTGTGTGTGTTGTCGTTACTGTAAGATAGTTTAAGTTAGATTAAGTAATGTGTAAGCCTAGGAACCGATGACCTCAGCAGTTTGGTCCCATAGGAATTTAACACAAATTTCCAAAAATTACCTCCACCTATCCAACCGGGGAAACAGGAGCTGCAGTTTAACGCGGAAAACGAACCAAGTGGCGTTCCTGTCGACTCGTCATACAGTTGAGAGGTGACGGCTCGTTTGAAAGTAGAGTGAAGATTCCCGTACTCCGGCCGAGACTTGATCCTGCCTCTCGGTTTCCAAGCACGCGCTTTACTACTAGACTAGCAATTCGACTATGTTTCGGCATGGTTCAAATGGCTCTAAGTACGATGGGACTTAACATCCGAGGTCATCTGTCCCCTAGACTTAGAACAACTTAAATCTAACTAACCTAAGGACATCACACACATCCATGCCCGAGGCAGGATTCGAACCTGCGACCGCAGCAGCAGCGCGGTTCCGGACTGAGGGATCTAGAACCGCTCGGCCACAGCGGCCGGCTATGTTTCGGCCTGTATGGCAATTATTTACCTTTAACCTCATCTAATGGCTGATAGCTGCCGAAGGCCAAATAAAATTATAGTGAATACAAGACACCTAACGTGGAGCTCATTTTGTGTTCTAGTTACTTTGTGGAAAAGTTGGAAGAAGGGCATATCGAAATCTGCAGCGCTTGCAGATATAAACAACGTGTATTCCCTCTCCAGGAGAAGCGCACTGAAGCCAGTATAGTAGCACTTCGCCTCAGTGGCTAATACCAGTGATTTGGTCATTTTGAGTTTTGTAAGTTATCAAAAAATGGCTCTGAGCACTATGGGACTTAACATCTGAGGTCATCAGTCCCCTAGAACTTAGAACTACTTAAACGTAACTAACCTAAGGACATCACACACACCCATGCCCGAGGCAGGATTCGAACCTGCGACCGTAGAGGTAGCGCGGTTCCAGAATGAAGCGCCTAGAACCGCTCGGCCACAGCGGCCGGCTGTAAGTTATCGTTGCGCACGTCAGAGAGAGAGACAGTTATGTCCCTGTTAAACAATCTTTAGTCTTTGCCTCGGCGCAGTCTGATACATTCTTAATTGAAGTGTGGTAGGTGATGGACGTATTCGGCAGTGCTGTGTTGACTTGTGATCGTATCTGTTAGAGGAAGACAGATTTACAGTGAAGAACAGCAAGGATGAATATGATGTATAAACTGAAAGTCGAAAAGAATATAAATTTTGATTGATGTGGAGAGAAGAAGTAAGACTGCACCACTGCGCAGGTAGTTTGTCGAAATAACTATTGCCAGCTAGTTAACTTGCTCAGAGCTGAGAGAAGACCACCCCACTTCTCTGAGTCATGCATTAACGTATCAACTGATTAAGCTGTTTGGCTTTTAAAGAAATTTTCTGTTAACATTATAGCCTTTTTAAACAGTTCACTTTGTTAAGCATACTATCGTTCAGACCAGTGTTATATGCGAAGATCAAGCGAAGTTTTACTCTGTCTTTTTGAATACATACTTCATTCCGAAATCGTTGTCTTGGAATATCATTTCATAGGAATATTACTCTCCCGATCCCACATTTTCAAGTAATTTTATCATTACGCTTCACCATATTGCACCATATGGTACGTGACAGTTTGAATAACGTGTGAAAATTTTATTTAAAAATAGAAATCGAGCTTAGCCACTGCCTGCTTCCTGTTGTGCTTTCGAGAAATCTGCAACAATTTCATCAAGGCGCGAGGCAAGTGGAAATTTTGATTAGGGCCATTCAATTGCTTTACTTCAGTTGTGCATTTAATATAAGGATAATTTGTATTGAGACTAGTTACAGCTTAATTCCAATTAGGTTCTGTTTAGTCAAAAGTTAGCATTCGAATTTAAGCTGGATATAGCTTGTAGGTATATAATTTCGGTAATACGTGGACTTTTTACGGAGTGCGAGGTAAATTTGGGCTTCATTTCACAAAGTAACATTAGTGGGGAACTTACATAATCATGAGTCTGTGGATTGCATGACTTGCAAATAGACGAAAATACACTCCTGGAAATGGAAAAAAGAACACATTGACACCGGTGTGTCAGACCCACCATACTTGCTCCGGACACTGCGAGAGGGCTGTACAAGCAATGATCACACGCACGGCACAGCGGACACACCAGGAACCGCGGTGTTGGACGTCGAATGGCGCTAGCTGCGCAGCATTTGTGCACCGCCGCCGTCAGTGTCAGCCAGTTTGCCGTGGCATACGGAGCTCCATCGCAGTCTTTAACACTGGTAGCATGCCGCGACAGCGTGGACGTGAACCGTATGTGCAGTTGACGGACTTTGAGCGAGGGCGTATAGTGGGCATGCGGGAGGCCGGGTGGACGTACCGCCGAATTGCTCAACACGTGGGGCGTGAGGTCTCCACAGTACATCGATGTTGTCGCCAGTGGTCGGCGGAAGGTGCACGTGCCCGTCGACCTGGGACCGGACCGCAGCGACGCACGGATGCATGCCAAGACCGTAGGATCCTACGCAGTGCCGTAGGGGACCGCACCGCCACTTCGCAGCAAATTAGGGACACTGTTGCTCCTGGGGTATCGGCGAGGACCATTCGCAACCGTCTCCATGAAGCTGGGCTACGGTCCCGCACACCGTTAGGCCGTCTTCCGCTCACGCCCCAACTTCGTGCAGCCCGCCTCCAGTGGTGTCGCGACAGGCGTGAATGGAGGGACGAATGGAGACGTGTCGTCTTCAGCGATGAGAGTCGCTTCTGCCTTGGTGCCAATGATGGTCGTATGCGTGTTTGGCGCCGTGCAGGTGAGCGCCACAATCAGGACTGCATACGACCGAGGCACACAGGGCCAACACCCGGCATCATGGTGTGGGGAGCGATCTCCTACACTGGCCGTACACCACTGGTGATCGTCGAGGGGACACTGAATAGTGCACGGTACATCCAAACCGTCATCGAACCCATCGTTCTACCATTCCTAGACCGGCAAGGGAACTTGCTGTTCCAACAGGACAATGCACGTCCGCATGTATCCCGTGCCACCCAACGTGCTCTAGAAGGTGTAAGTTAACTATCCTGGCCAGCAAGATCTCCGGATCTGTCCCCCATTGAGCATGTTTGGGACTGGATGAAGCGTCGTCTCACGCGGTCTGCACGTCCAGCACGAACGCTGGTCCAACTGAGGCGCCAGGTGGAAATGGCATGGCAAGCCGTTCCACAGGACTACATCCAGCATCTCTACGATCGTCTCCATGGGAGAATAGCAGCCTGCATTGCTGCGAAAGGTGGATATACACTGTACTAGTGCCGACGTTGTGCATGCTCTGTTGCCTGTGTCTATGTGCCTGTGGTTCTGTCAGTGTGATCATGTGATGTATCTGACCCCAGGAATGTGTCAATAAAGTTTCCGCTTCCTGGGACAATAAATTCACGGTGTTCTTATTTCAATTTCCAGGAGTGTAGTAATAATATCACTGTTCTATAACTTTAACCACAAAGTAATTATTATTGCGGATATTTGCAGATGTACCCGTGTCTACCACTATTCGCGCAGATTATTATCCTCAAAGTTATTTTTATTCCGGTTATCTGCTTTCGTACAGTCCTGTAGCTACAGCTCTTCGTCCAACTTGTGTGAAACGCAAATGGAAATGTAGGTACACGCCGCGTGACTGGTGACTGGAGACATCTTGCGGTCGGGAGCAGCTGGACAAACTACGTGTGTGTGAGATGATGACAGACAACGCTACTAACTACTTTCGTCATTGTGGAAAGCTACAATACACATATTCTAACCAGCGGCAAGAGTCTAGCATGCGTCTACTGTGTGGAGGTAAGATTCCACTAAACAGATTTAAATTTATTCAGACTCAATCTTTTTAGTAGTTTCTGCAAGTTAACACTCAGCACAGAGGCCTAATGCATGCAATGCAGAAGTAGACACCTTATGACTAATCTATTCAGCCGGCACGAGAAAGCAGTGAGCGAAGAAAAGCAATGACCCAGAAAATGAAAAAGAAAGAATGCATTCAATTAGCAGTAATTTTACGGCGGCGCAGTAGCGAGTGATTTAGTAACTCTGCTAAACGAGAAAACAGCAAATGGGAGACGTGCGTTCCGAGATGGTTTTGCAGAGCAAAACGAACTACTGACGTCGCTGCGAAGGGTGATGCAGAGACTTGATTAGTGAGACAGTTGTGGCGGGGGAGCTTGCTCATTCGTCTGCTTCCGACTTTACTGGATCGAGTCTACCATATCATTTTACAAAATGACTCTGACGAATAACTATGTCTGAACATGTTTAATTAGTTAATGAATCACTCGCATTTGGACTAATTAATGAATTTACACAAATATCTACAAAGGAACACGGAGTCAGAATGAGTTTCTTAACAGCGAGCACACCTATTTCTGCAACTTACCACCGTAAAACGTGGTCAATGGAAATGACTACCCAATTACGCATTGATCGTAAGTGAATGCATCTCCAACAACACTTCTACCATTAATGACGTACCGTACTCCTGTTATCGATCGTGTTATTACCGTTTTCCTGAACACCAAAGAAGTTAATGTCAATTAATTAATTAATGAAAGTAAATGTCAGTAAGAATATTATTAAGTACTTGACCGTTTTCAAAGTTTACACCTGGCCGTTTTCAAGTGGATCTGAAAATTATGCTGTAGAGTTGCGAAGTCAAAGAAGTTCCTGACCGACGATTAGTTCTACCTTTATTCGCAGATGAATTGCAACAACTAAAAGGAATCTCTTGTTCTGCTTTCTGAACTGCATGGAGGTCATTAGAGATGGAGACAGCTTAGACTGCAGACGGATCGGGGAAGAAGATTGTGCATGTCCGATTTTAAGGAAACGCACCGGCAACTGTGTGCGAAGGCCCAATTAGAATGACCATTCAGTGATACGAACCCAAATCAGTCGATTCTATATCCATATTTCTATTCCGCAATCAATCTTAAGGAGTGCGGTGCACTGCTATCTCTTCCTCCACTGCCTGTTCCATTGGCGAGTGACGTGGCAAAAACATTATAGATAAAACCCAGCGTTAGCTCTAATTTCTCTGTTTTCGTCGTCGTGGTCATTTCACGAGACAAAAGTGGGAAGAAGTAACATGCAATTACAACAGAAAACTTCACATAACGCTTCTTTTGCCACTGGTGCTTGTTGATTATTCCGTAATGATCTTGCGTTACGTGGTGCTCTTCGTTGGATCTTCTCAATACATTCTATTAATCCAAACTGGGAAGTATGCCAGAGTGTTGTCTCCAGTACTTACACGTGTTTGCAAGCCATTTCTACCATGTATGAATTACATTTGCCTAAGATTCTTCCGCCAGCGGTATTGACGCAGTGGTAACACCGGTTCTCGTCTGATCACCGAAGTTACGCTCTGCTGGGCTAGGATGGGTGACCATTCGGTCTGCCGAGGGCTGTGGCAAGCGGGGTGCACTCAGCCCTTGTGAGGCAAAATGAGGAGCTACTTGATTGACAAGTAGCGGCTCCGGTCTCGCAAACTGGCAAAACGGCCAGAAGAACGGTGAGCTGACCACATGTCCCTCCATGACCGCATCCGATGATGACTATGAGCTGACGATGACACGGCAGTCGGTCGGTATCTTTGGACCTTCATGGACTGTTCGGACGGAGTTCTTTAGTTTTTAAGATTCTTACAGTGAATCTGTCCACAATATCTGCTTTACCTACAGTTAATTGTGTGTGTTCATTCCAATTTACGTCACACCGCACCGTTAATGCTGTGCGTTATGCGTCTTTTACCCTTTACAGTGATTTTTCGCCTATACCGAAACCGAACAGTAGGGAAATGACGGGCAGTATGGGCGGCCGGAACTACTGGCCACTTGGTATTTCTTGGATTTTTCGCAAAAAAGCGGAAGTATGCAGTGCTTGGAATAAATGCAGACATCACTCCGCCATTTTTTAGAAATTTTGTGATGTAGCTGTTGAATTTGTCTCACAGGTAAAATTTATTTTGTTTTTGAGTGTCGAAGCTGGTTAACGGTGTAATTTTCAGCATCGGTTTATTCTTTTAAAGGTAAGAAGTAATGTTATCATACTAGTTTTAATATTTAAGTAGTCTAATGTACATCGTACCGCAATAATAAAACACCGCTCATTCAAGGCGATTTGTCTTTGCGCCATGCTCTAAAGTGGAATGTCAGTCGGGTTTTAAGGGCCATACCAAAGTCGAGTGGTACGGGCTATACATCTTTATTGTGTTTAGGCACGATACCAAGTTGAAGTAGATTTCCGTCGATGAGGGTGGAGGGAAATGTTCTAAAAATGCAATGAAACAAGTGGTTTCTAGTGTGTTTGAAGGCGAATGACTGAATGTGCTACTGACAACTGTTTTCATGTTCCTGGAACTACAATGCAAAGGAGATTAATATCAGTGTAGGAATTCAGACTCCTGTGACACATCAGATGGGCTTTTTGAGGTCACCTTTTTGAAGAAAATTTGAAGAAATGCTTGAAGCACACATGAGAAATTCAGATTCCATGTTAAGGCGTCTATCTAAGATTGAGTCTCAAAAGTTGGCTTACGATTTTGCAGAAAATTTAAACAAAGAAGAGAAATTTGCAGGTAAAGATTTCCACCCAAACTTTATGGAGAAACGCCAAGAACTGTCTTACACAAAACCGCAGCCCACAAGTTTAATGCGTTGTGTCTGGTTCGAAGTATCACAAGCTGAAAGGTAGTTACACCATCTGTTTTTTTATTATCTTGTACTTTTCATACACAGGTTGATTCAACTGCCCCTACCGATTTGTTTTATGCGGTCCACACTACATCCGTATCAGAAACGGTACCCAGACCGGCGACAGCCACGTAATTAGTCCCCTCTTAGAGCTCTGGGAGACTATACAAGTGAGGACTAAGACATACCTTACTTCGACCATACATATCCAACTGTCTCCAGTATTTCTTTTTTTTAGCTAGCAGTAAAACAATACAGATTCTGGATGTCTCGTTAAGTCTATTCCGTTCATAGTAAATACTTCAGAAACGTCGCCTTACAAAGTGTGTTTCACCATCGGAAAAGAGGAAATTAACGGGAGATATCAAAATCGGAAGTGTGGAAGTAACAGATTTCCTGTATATAACCTCTGGACCATTTACGAAACATTAAGTACTATACACAGAATAAACTTACAGAGACATGCAAAATCTGTATGACTACACTGCTAATAATGCACAGAAAGATTTGAGACACTTGGACAAATATGAACAGAAGTAAGGTATATCTCAGTCCAAAAATACTGTGTGGCTCATGGCCAATCTCGCTTCTATTTTTTACAGTATGATTAAGTTTGCTAACAGTCACACGAAGCTCTGAGAGGGAACTTATGTCGATTAGGTGGATACTGCCTGGCTGGATACCGTCCCTCCTATAGATGTAGTGCAGGTTGCATAAAACAGATAGCAGAATCACCATGTACAAACGGATTAAATTTTTTGTGAACCACTTAAACACCTTTCTTATTTAAAAAAAAAATTTTAAGCGGCCCATACTGGTTGCCGTTCTCAAAATGAGTCTCTTCGCCTATCTGTACAGTATATGTTACAATAATTTACATGCGGAGTCAATTGCAGTTCCCTGCACAAGTCATAGATCCTCCACAGGTCGTCCTGCATTCCGTTACAGTGTTCAGGCACTGCAACCTCCATACACACAACGGTATCGTGCGCGAACAGTTTTTAATGGCGCTTCCGATGTTATCGGTTAGATCATTTATATGTGTTGTAAACAGTGGCGGCGCTATAAAACTAGCTTAGAATGCTCCCGAAATTGTTTTTGCATCTGTACATTTCGTATTATTAAAAACAATATGTTGAGTTCTGCCCAGTAGGAAGTCTCGAATCCGGGCACGGGTCTTGTCCGTTACTCGGTAAAGCCGTCGGCACACGGACCGTGCTGTCGAACGTTAACGTTGAGCGTGCCAAGTTCAACGTGCTGCTGAACGCTCGGGAACGGTGCGACTTGTGCGTACGGTACGTGGGCCCCAACGTGGTATACGCGATCGCAACGCTCTCCAGCGGCAGGGATGTTTCTAGTTGCTAAATCACACTGTTTACTCAACGGGCGCGCGTAAAATTCCCAGGTTAGCTCCATTAAAACGCACGTTTCCTCCATCGTCCACGAAAAGGGAAGTACCATGTCCAATCAATAAGTACACAGGCTTATAGAAGATCAATTACAAACAGTGCGGTACAAATTTGCAATACTTCTCCACATAAGATAAACATTATTTCATCATTCCCACATTTTAGTAAAATCCCAAGCTCAGTCTTACTTGATCACTGTTCCTACCCAGTAGCAGAATCTTTGCAACATGTGAATTACGAAGCGTAAAAGAAAAAGGAGGAAAATGTCTTTATAGAAGTTGCGAAAGCTGTCCTGTAAAGCCCCCCCCCCTCCCCCCCCGAAAAAAGGTGAACTTATATTTACATAACATCAAATATTATAGTATATACTTACATTAAACTAATAATAAGGTATCAGAACCTAATAAAAACGCGAATGTTAGGAAAAAGAATTTGGAAGTGTCAAGGCACGAACCATCACCACAACAAACAACTCATTACTTTTTTTTTCTTTTTTTCTTAAAAACAGTTGGACGCGAACAGGCGACCATAAGTTTAGAGTGCACGAAGATTATCAATTTTTTTTTGGTCGTTATTGATTGTTGTGTTTGGTCGTTGCGGACGTCGCAAGACATCCTGTTCAAGTTCGGTGGTTGATCCTTCTACTCAGTTTTTTATTACAGAGGCCAACCGGCTCTCTGACCGAACACGCTGAGCTACCGTGCCAGCTATTTACTGGACAGTAGCGCTACTCATTATGCTAAACCAACGACACCCGCATAGAACCTAGTCATATTATATTACACCGTGCTGAAAACCTTAATCGCAGATATGTACTAATTGAAATTTAATTATAACAAATTGTACCAAGAACAATGCGTTTTGGGTGGATCTTCAGTGTGTCGCTGGCTTCAAATAGCCTACTCTCATAATAGGCAAGTTACAGTAATTCTTTTATCACGAATATGATGTTTCTCATTATTATCACACAGTTAAGAACGGATTTTCCAGTGATTCTCAATTTGCTGCTGCTCAAAAACGGCATACATGCATATTGGCTTGAAATGAATGCCAATATGGCGCCTCACAACCCTGTACTGAAGGGAGACGGCGTGCGTTTGACGTAGGTGGTGTTGAGCCATCTCATTGGTCAACGCTCAGACGCACGCTCAGAATATCTGACATGCCAGATATTGCTCTGCACGTTCGGAAAGACTCCCGAACGTGCTGTTCCACGCTGTGACGTCAGAAACTAGGCCCGCTCAACGCTCAACGTTCGGATGCACGGTCCGTGTGCCGACGGCTTAAGGCCGGGCTTTGATCAGCAAACGAGAGTGCGGAATTAAGTTTAGTGCCTTTATTATTACGCCACATTGCTCGATGCGACGCGAGCGGAACATGTTATGGAGTTGTGGCAAGACTTGTCAGCCCAGAAGGAGGAAAATGGCTCGGAGGGAGCGCGCGGCCCCACACGGAGTACCGCCGGGTCGCAGCTAGCAACAGCCTGACCTTGCTCCCAGCTGCTACCTGCACTGCCCACCTCTGCCCCTTCTTCCCACTGCAGCCTGCGACACACCAACCCACCGCCAGCGAGTTGCTCCCGCAGTCCCGTGCTTTGTATCTTCGTCGCACGGTTCAACTGGCCCCATTCCGCTGGTTTATCTTCTCCTCGCAACCTCTTTATGCTGTGTTTCAGTCCGAACTGAAAATCATTGAGCGTTCTTTTGTTTTACACAGTTACAGCTGCGCCCGAATCTGACGGGGTTATTTACTCCTTACAGACCCTACACTTTTTCCTACTGTCGGATACGCTTGGATACGCTTCCTGCGGCCCCTGTGTAACGGGAGGAATTTTTTGCATGTCATCTCTCTGCAAATCAAGTTAGCTCTCCGTTTTATAAATTCAAACGCCTTTTTTTACTGCGGTATAATATTATTTACCTTCTTGACGAGTCACGCATTTTATATTACGGGGAGGTTTACTATCTTTTGGTTAAAAAAATCGATTTTTTTCTTTTAATTGCATTTTTGGATCCATAAAAGTGTTTAAAATCCACCCCTGAAACGGTTTTTCCGAATACGGAACGCAAATGTTTCTAGGTAGGCCGTTTTCAAGAAGGGACGTCGAACAGATGTGCAGAACTATAGACCTATATCTCTAACGTCGATCAGTTGTAGAATTTTGGAACGCGTATTATGTTCGACTATAATGACTTTTCTGGAGACTACAAATCTACTCTATCGGAATAAGCATGGGTTTCGAAAAACACGATCGTGTGAAACCCACCTCGCTCTATTCGTCCACGAGACTCAGAGGGCCATAGACACGGGTTCCCAGGTAGATGCCGTGTTTCTTGACTTCCACAAGGCGTTCGATACCGTTCCCAACAGTCGTTTAATGAACAAAGTAAGAGCATATGGACTATCAGACCAGTTGTGTGATTGGATTGAAGAGTTCCTAGATAACAGAACGCAGCATGTCATTCTCAATGGAGAGAAGTCTTCCGAAGTAAGAGTGATTTCAGGTGTGCCGCAGGGGACTGTCGTAGGACCGTTGCTACTCACAATATACATAAATGGTCTTTTGGATCACATCGGAAGTTCACTGAGGCTTTTTGCGGATGATGCTGTGGTATATCGAGAGGTTGTAACAATGGAAAATTGTACTGAAATGCAGGAGGATCTGCAGCGAATTGACGCATGGTGCAGGGAATGGCAACTGAATCTCAATGTAGACAAGTGTAATGTGCTGCGAATACATAGAAAGAAAGATCCCTTATCATTTAGCTACAATATAGCAAGTCAGCAACTGGAAGCAGTTAATTCCATAAATTATCTGGGAGTACGCATTAGGAGTGACTTAAAATGGAATGATCATATACAATTAATCGTCGGTAAAGCAGATGCTAGAATAAGATTCATTGGAAGAATCCTAAGGAAATGAAATCCGAAAACAAAGGAAGTAGTTTACAGTACGCCTGTTCGCCCACTGCTTGAATACTGCTCAGCTGTGTGGGATCCGTACCAGATAGGGTTGATAGAAGAGGTAGAGAAGATTCAACGGAGAGCAGCGCGCTTCGTTACAGGATCATTTAGTAATCCCGAAAGCGTTACCGAGATGATAGATAAACTCCAATGGAAGACTCTGCAGGAGAGAGACTCAGTAGCTCGGTACGGGCTTTTGTTGAAGTTTCGAGAACATACATTCACCGAGGAGTAAGCAATATATTGCTCCCTGCTACGTATATCTCGCGAAGAGACCATGAGAATAAAATCAGAGGGATTAGAGCCCACGCAGAGGCATACCGACAATCCTTCTTTCCACGAACAATACGAGACTGGAATAGAAGGGAGAACCGATATTGGTACTCAAGGTACCATCCGCCACACACCGTCAGGTAGCTTGCGGAGTATGGATTTAGATGTAGATGTAGATGTAATTCACGGTTGAACAAAAAAAAAAAAAAAAGCACCTGCCTGAAATCGGCCTTTTTCACGCACCAGTTTTTTTTTCTTTCGGAGGGCGTGTTATTGAACCGGAGGTTGGGAGGAAACACGCAAAATTCAAATGAAAGTTTGAACGCGTGTGTTTGGAAGTTAGCCCACAAACATTTGCATTCTGGTGCGAAGGCTGTGGAGATTGCGACTTTCCTGGCAGTGAGCAGCTTCAATGAAGGGTATTCAGCAATTCTGAAGGCCATGACAATGATGGACGTCACCCTGGGACTCTATTCGACGCAGTTCGCCAAGGATTCGGACGACCACCGGATTCAAGGGGCCGAAAACCGCTTGTCACCGGCCGTACGAGCGCCTCTGGAGCAGCGCAGGATGCCCCAAATCGAGCAGAGCGCCTTCTATGAGGAAGAGGAAGGACTAGTTTATGGACCCGGAATAGCAGATTGAATGTAAGTTGCATAATATTGCATTTATATGTAGTCAAAACTTCAAACGCGTTTTTATCGAAATGACTTTTTTTATCGCGCGGTATGGTAACTTCAAATCTACTGAACCAATTGGCATGATTCTTTGTCTCCGACGAAGCTAACGAAATTGTCTAGGAGTTGTACCACTTTTATTCCGATCCATCAACTATAAATATTTTTACTAGGCCGACGGAGTCGAAAATCAATGAAAAAACCCTATTTTTCTTCAAATGGCCGCCATTTTGTTTCCTGTGGTCCAAATAACTTAAGCGATTTACAGCTCCTAAAGAATCTTATATACTTCTCTAACGTCAAATCAATTTTGGTTTCAGGCGAGTCGGCTGACGTGTGACATACCGCGCGTGAAGGTCTATATCGAAATTTTTTTTCGTTCCGACGGCACTTCCGCCTTTGCTCTTCGACATTTCCGGTCGAAAAAATTCCAGTCTGTAAAGGAAATATCAATAAACATATTGACCAAATTTGACATTGATATCTATAACACATCTCGAGAAAAAAATTCACAAAGAACATGCTTTTTTCGAGCCAAAGATAGTAAACCTCCCCTTAAACAAGTCTTCAATGAATTTTTTCTGGAAAATTATTGTTATATGTAATATTTAGAGATTCTAAATAGATTAATTCCACTTCACTTACGAAAATTCGGCACATATTCACTTCGAGTACTTTTGTTGATATTGTTTTCACACTTCGTTTTTCGTTGACTTCGATGCACTTCTGGCAAGAAATTAAGATTTTTTGTACGGAAAGAGTAACGATTTTCTTCTGATAAAAACTCTCTGTTCACTTCGAGTCTTTTGTTTCGGTTTATCAGTGTTGTCAATACGACTGAAGAAAGAGCCTGAGACCATTGAAAAACAGTTCCACAGGTTAACCAAAATGTTGTAAATACAATACTTGCAAGCCTGGTTAAACGACACAAATTCGCCTGATGACGGAGATACAATCCTCCGAAACGCATGGTGGATAGTATAACATAATAAATGTGACTGGTTACAGCAGTGTGTGTTGTCAGTCGATATCTATTACGGCCAAGAAGAAGCCTAACCTAAAAATATCTGCATTTAAAATTAGCCGGCCGAGGCGGCCGAGTGGTTCTGAGCGCTACAGTCTGGAACCGCGCGATCGCTACGGTCGCAGGTTCGAATCCTGCCTCGGGCATGGATGTGTGTGATGTCCTTAGGTTAGCTAGATTTAAGTAGTTCTAAGCTCTAGGGGACTGATGACCTTAGAAGTTAAGTCCCATAGTGCTCAGAGCCATTTAAAATTATTTAATTTCTAAAAACTACTCCCATACGATATAAATGGATAAATATGAAAAACTTAAATACGCTTTTGAGGTGGCTAGCACATTGAGTTTTCCTATCAGCCAGCTGCAGAACCTTGTCTAATGATTTTTTCCTTTCTGCTGCTATTATACATGAACCGTAAAAGCAAGCTTTTCTGTATGATTTTTCCCGCCAGTGTTAACACCTTTACGTCCGAACGTGTTAGAACGATACATAAATGATGAGGTTTTAATTATGGATGTTATCTTCTAGAGGTAGGGAGGGCTGGAAGAGGGTCCGCTCAGCCCTTGCGAGTCCACCACCAGCAGTGGAGGGAGAAACTTTGACTATGCCAGCCACTCGTGCTGGCGAAACATCAGAAATATCATCAGATGAACGTCAGCCGAAGAACCCGAGACAGAAGCCAACAGGCACTTTGTCAAATGAGGAACTGCTTGAATAAAGAAACAATGGCATCACCAGGATTCATCCACTGGTAATAGCGGCTGCAGGGATTGGCAACATGTTGAACACATGTCCCAAGACCACACTTCGCGACTCGTACTGACCTACAGACAGCAGTCGACCGGTCGTAACAAGTCTAAGGTCTTATCCGTGAGTGGTGTTTACGTTTACCTTTTAGAATGTCAACTAAATGTCCTTTGAAATCTATAGTTAAGAACATTGATAGCAATGGGTCTCCCAAAATGCTTTGCGGGTGCGTTTTCGACACACTCTACATTGGTGAAGAATTTGCGATAGTCTCACGCCTTTGACAGTGCCTGGAAACCTCACCGATGTCTGGGTCTTCGGAACTGAAGCCGGAATACCGGGGCGCCAAGCCATATAATTTACAGCCAGTACTCGAAAGGGAGGTCCGTTTTCTTTAACTCGTGTAAACGGAGACTGTTTGTTATGGTTGGCAGCTAGAACACGTCCGCGGGTTGTAAATCGGGATGACAGCTGGGTTTACTCCGGCCTGGAACAGCCGCGTCCAGCCCAGGGCAGCCCCAAGCGTCCATCCACAGGCGCCGGCTGCTGTGACCGCGGCTGCTCAAGCCGCGTACGGCAGAGTAACAGACAAGCGTTTTCAGTTTCATTTTTTCCATTGCACGGGCTTACCGAGTATCGGACCAGATTTGTGACCATTCAGGAATTCCTAGCAGCTATCACTGAAGAGTCGAAGGACATGGAACGGAAGCAGCGATTGAGAAGTAAGTCAGGGGGTTGCCTATCCACGATGTTTTGCAATCTTTACATTGGGAAGGTAGTACAGGTAACGAAAGAAAAATTTGGAAAAGGAACTGAAGTTCAGGGAGAAGAAATAAAGACTTGAAGATTTGCCGATGATACTGTAATTCTCTCACAGATAGCAAAGCACTTGAAAGAGAACTTGAATGGAATGGACTGTGTGTTGAAAGGATGACATAAGATGAACATCAACAAAAGCAAAACGAGGAAAACGGAATGTAGTCGAATTAAATCAGACAGTGGTGAAGGAATTAGATTAGAAAACGAGACACTACAGGTAGTAGCAGATGACTTTTGCCTACGTGGACAGTAAAATAACTGATGATTGCCAAAGCAGAGAGGACATAAAATATCGACTGGAAATGACATGACAAGAGTTTCTGAAGAAGAGAAATTTCTTAATACCGAAAATAAATTTAAGTGTTTAGGAAGTTTTTCCTCAAGACATTTGTCTGGAGTGTAGCCTCGTACGGAAGTGCAACTTGGACAATAAGCAGTTCAGACAAGAAGAGATTAGAAGCGTTTGAAAGGTGGTGCCACTAAAGAATGCTTAAGATTAGACTGGTAGATCATGTAACTAATGAGGAGGTACAGGAAAGAACTCAGGAGAAAAGAAATCGTGGCATTAGTAAACTAAAAGGAGGGATCATTTTATAGGGAACATTCTAAGCCGTCCAGGAATCATCAATTTGGGAATTTAAATACGTGTGTGTGTTTGGGGGGGGGGGGGGGGAGGAATTGTAGAGGGAGACCAGGAGACGAATAGAACAAGCAAGATGTAGGCTGCAATAGTTGTTTGGAGATGACGAGGCTTGCACAGGATAGAGAAGAGTAAAGAGCTGAATCAAACCAATCTTCTGAGTGGAGACCACAACAATAGCGATATATCTACACGGTGTTCCGAACAGAATAAAGCCGAGAGGTGTAAAGGTATTTTTGAGAATACCCAAAGAGAGCGCAGCTACTGTTTACAATATGCATATAAATCTACATCTACATACATACTCCGCAAGCCAACTGACGGTGTGTGGCGGAGGGTATTTGAGTAACTCTGTCGGTTCTCCCTTCTATTCCAATCTCGTATTATTCGTAGAAAGAAAGATTGTCGGTATGCCTCTGTGTGGGCTCTAATCTCTGATTTTATCCTCATGGTCTCTTCGCGAGATATACGTAGGAGGGAGCAATATACTGCTTGATTCCTCGGTGAAGGTATGTTCTCGAAACGTCAACAAAAGCCCGTACCGAGCTACTGAGCGTCTCTCTTGCAGAGTCTTCCACTGGAGTCTATCTATCATCTCCGTAACGCTTTCGCGATTACTAAATGATCCTGTAACGAAGCGCGCTGCTCTCCGTTGAATCTTCTCTACCTCTTCTATCAACCCTATCTGGTACGGATCCCGCACCGGTGAGAAGTATTCAAACAGCGGGCGAACAATTGTACTGTAACCTGCTTCCTTTGTTTTCGGACTGCGTCTCCTTAGGATTCTTCCAATGAATCTCAGTCTGGCATCTGCTATACCGACGATTATATTTATATGGTCATTCCATTTTAAATCACTCCTAATGCCAACTCCCAGATAATTTATGGAATTAACTGCTTCCAGTTGCTGACCTGCTATATTGTAGCTAAATGATAAAGGACCTTTCTTTCTATGTATTCGCAGCACATTACACTTATTTGCATTGAGATTCAATTGCCATTCCCTGCACCATGCGTCAATTTGTTGCAGATCCTCCTTATTTCAATACAATTTTCCATTGTTACCTCTAGATGTACTATAGCATCATCCGCAAAAAGCCTCGGTGAACTTCCGATGTTATGCATTTATATATATTGTGAATAGCAACGGTCCTACGACACTCCCCTGCGGCACATCTGAAATCACTCTTACTTCGGAAGACATCACGCCATTGAGAATGACATGCTGCGTTCTGTTATCTAGGAACTCTTCAATCTAATCACAAAATTGATCTGATAGTCCATATGCTCTTACTTTGTTCTTTAAACGACTGTGGGGAACTGTACCAAACGCCTTCAAGTGGATACCGCGGGAAGTGTGATCAATAACTGTTCATAGACGATACTGTGATCTACACGAAGGTTGCAGTACTACAATAATATAGCGAAATGCATCATGACAAGTGGAGAATGTATGGACAGTCAACTGACGCTGTACATAAATAAAGGTAACGAAGAGATCAGTTACTGTTCGACTGTGTTGTAAGCGAGAAATTACTGGAAACACTAAGGCACGCAAAATATCATCCGGAGCGACATAACGCGGAATAAACACATAAATTTAATTGTAAGAAAAGCAGATACCGGGCTGTGGTTCATTGGAAAAATCTGAAGAAACTGCATTTCACACTTGTGGGACCGGATCTTGAGTATTGTTGTTCCGTATGGGATCCTTACCAGCTAGGATTAATGAAAGAGATAAGATCGAAAGAAAGGCGGCGCGCTCCGTCATAGGATTGTTTGATAGACGCGAGAGCTCTGCGGAGACACTCAACAAATTCCAAAAAAATGGTTCAAATGGCTCTGAGCACTATGCGACTTAACTTCTAAGGTCCTCAGTCGCCTAGAACTTAGAACTAATTAAACCTAACTAACCTAAGGATATCACACACATCCATGCCCGAGGCAGGATTCGAACCTGCGACCGTAGCGGTCGCTCGGTTCCAGACTGTAGCGCCTAGAACCGCACGGCCACTCCGGTCGGCAACAAATTCCAGTGAGAGACGCTGCGACAGAAGTGTTGAGATGCTTACAGGTGAAGTTCTGAGGGACTATGTTCTAAAAGTGCCAAGAGGCGAGAAAATCCGAGAAATGAGAGCTCACACAGAGGTTACCCGACGGCACCATTCACGAATGGATCAAGGAAATGGCAAAATGATGGCGGCGCCAGATGTATCTTTTGCCACGCACCCTAATGTCACTTGTGGAGCTTAGAGTTAGATGTAGCTAGATGGAACTGAAGTCTCAGTTGCAGTTTAACAACTTGAGGGAAATTTCTTCTCATTCATATTTATACTGTTAATCACGTCAAGAACTGATTTATTGAAAACTGATACGTTTCGGAAGAGCAAGCTTCTATCTCCATCACTCGATACAGTATCCATCATCTTACAAAAGCTAAAAATCAGTTCATAAATCGTCTGAATTAAATTGCCGATGTGTGCGGCTTTCGTAACTCTTCGCCTCAGTATAGTGAACGCACAGGGAGACCACTGTTGGAAGCTACAACAAGAAATACAGTATCTGTCGAACGAAGTGGTCTAATGATCAAAGAGAGATTATAGTAAAGAAGAGACGTGTAACGTGTTGCGCATAAACAGACAGAAAGACGCAATATTGCATGGTTACATGCCCATAAAATGTCTAAGAGTAAGCGTACGGAGCGATTTAAAGTGTAATGACCGCATAAAAATAAGCGCAGGTAAGGCAGTTGCCAGACTGAGATTCCCTGGAAGAATCCTAGGCAAGTGTAGTCCACCAGTAAAGTAGGTTGCAAAACCATCATTTGAACAACACTTGAATACTGTTCGTCAGTCTGGGACTCTCGCCAGACAGTTTTACAGAGGAAATAGAGAAGATGTGAAGAAGAAAAGTAGACGAAGATGTAGAAGATAGTCTGTAATACTCGCATGTGATTTTCAGTTCCAATTTTGATCAATATGCACACCCAGGAATATACTTTTCCTTGTGCTGTATTGTTATTGATGATAACATATCTTGCCTTGTACAGAATTAAATGAAGAATCAGTAAAGTTTTGAATACTTAATTTATTGTTCGTTCTGTTGGACCTGAATATAGTTCCATCATCAGCAAAGAGCACTAGTTTTGCTTTACCAACACAAGATTGTAAGATCATTATTATTTAGCAAGAACAGCAGTGGTTCCAGTATTGAACCATGTGGAGCGACAGCAGTAATTTGTCGTCACACAGAAGAAGATTCGTCATAGGAACTGCACCCGCCATCTACACATTTGTTACACCACGAAGATGACGTGCTACGGACGCGAAATTCAATCGATAGAAAGAAGATGCTGTGATATGCAAATGATTAGCTTTTAAGAACATTCACACAAGGTTGGCGCCGGTGCGACACCTACAACGTGCTCACATGAGGAAAGTTTCCAACCGATTTCTCATACACAAACAGCAGTTGACCGGCGTTGCCTGGTGAAACGTTGTTGTGATGCCTCGTGTAAGGAGGAGAAATGCGTACCATAACGTTTCCGACTTTGATAAAGGTTGTATTGTAGCCTATCGCGATTGCAGTTTATCGTATCGCGACACTGCGACTTTGATAAAGGTCGGATTGTAGCATATCGCGATTGTGGTTTGTCGTATCGCGACATTGCTGCTCGCGTTGGTCGACATCCAATGACTGTTATCAGAATATGGAATCAGTGGGTTCAGGAGGGTAATACGGAACGCCGTGCTGGATCCCAACGGCCTCGTATCACTAGCTGTCGAAATGACAGGCATCTTATCCGCATGGCTGTAACAGATCGTGCAGCCACGTCTCGATCCCTGAGTCAACAGATGGGGACGTTTGCAAGACAACAACCATCTGGACGAACAGTTCGACGACGTTTGCAGCAGCATGGACTATCAGCTCGGAGACCATGGCTACGATTACCCTTGACACTGCATCACAGACAGGAGCGCCTGCGATGGTGTACTCAACGACGAACCTGGGTGCACGAATGGCAAAACGTCATTGTTTCGGATGAATCCAGGTTCTGTTTACAGCATCATGAAGGTCGCATCCGTGTTTGGCGACATCGCGGTGAACGCACATTGGAAGCGTGTATTCGTCATCGCCATACTGGCGCATCAACCGGCGTGGTGGTATGGGGTGCCACTGATTACACGTCTCGGTCACCTCTTGTTCGCATTGACGGCACTTTGAACAGTGGACGTTACATTTCAGATGCGTTACGACCCGTGGCTCTACCCTTCATTCGATCCCTGTGAAACCCTACATTTCAGCAGGATAATGCACGACCGCATGTTACAGGTCCTGTACGAGCCTTTCTGGATACAGAAAATGTTCGACTGCTGCCCTGGCCAGCTCATTCTCCAGATCTCTCACCAATTGAAAACGTCTGGTCGATGGTGGCCGAGCAACAGCTCGTCACAATACGCCAGTCACTACTCTTGATGAACTGTGGTATCGTGTTGAGCTGCATGGGCAGCTGTACCTGTACACGCCATCCAAGCTCTGACTCAATGCTCAGGCTTATCAAGGCAGTTATTACGGCCAGAGGTGGTTGTTCTGGGTACTGATTTCTTAGGATCTATGCACCCAAACTGCGTGAAAATGTAATCACATGTCAGTTCTAGTATAATATATTTGTCCAATGAATACCCGTTTATTATCTGCATTTCTTCTTGGAGTAGCAATTTTAATGGCCAGTAGTGTACATAGCAAGAACAGCAGTGGTTCCAGTATTGAACCCTGTGGAGCGACAACAGTAATTTGTCGTCACGCAGAAGAAGATTCTTCGTCGGAACTGCACACGCTATCAATCTTGTTTCCTACCAGTCAAAAGGAGCTGAAACTTCAGAGTGCCCCTTATGTTTATTTTGCCGGTGCACGTCGCGTTACGTGCGTTGTGAACTGCGCTGTGTAGGCACCGCGCGGGCGTCGGTCGTAAGGAGGTGAGTCAGCCGTGCAGCGAAGGCGACAGTAGTGGCGCGGGCGAGGCAGAGCGGACTCGAGAGAGAGGCGCGGGTGGGCCGCGGGTCCCCGGGGCCCGAACTGGTCTCCGCTGGAGAGGAGAGAGTGGGAGTGCGGGACAGTTGGTCCGTTAGCGGCGGTCAAAGCTCGCGCCGCCACCAAGGCCGCAGCGCCTGGCACCCAGCCCACCAACCGACGCCGCAACCGCCTCCCAACCTGCTTACCTGCCCAATTGTCCCTCTATACATGTCGACGATGTGACACTGGCCGCTAGAGTTGCAAAATTACCGTAGGCTATCGTGAGTAAGTGTAGACCGCGACAGTTTTCCTAGTAGCATTCGTCAGAAAACGTCGTACCAGAGCTACATGTAAGTGAGACGATTGCATACCTTTCGGGTTTTACCTCATATCGATTACATTTTGCGTACGTGATGAGAGTCTTAGTAGATTCCCCCAGAAACCGGAAGCTGTGAACTGTCTAAAAAGTGTGTACACATATATAAAGGGCCGCATAATTACGGAACGTTTTTGTTCTACATAGTTATCCCTCCTCTTTGTTACGATGCTGTAGTAAAAACAAAAAATAAAAAAATACAGGTTTATCATATAGCGCTAGAAAACGCAATATCCCGAAAAAAATAAAAGAAAAAACTGCAAAGCAAAATATATCAAACAGTGCTTCAATAACTTCCTGGCAGATAAAAACTGTGTGCTGGACCGAGATTCGAACTCGGGACCTTACCTTTCGCGGGCAAGTGCTCTACCATCTTTTTTTTATTTTTTTTATTTCTAGCTGCCATTGGTTACCCGAAATTATCCTCACACTGGCCACAGGAGATGCCGCGTTACCAACAGATGACCAGTCCTGGTTGGCACTTGGTTTCAGATTATAGGCGACACAAGCAGATTCCATACGTAAAAAGAGCGTCAGGAAGAAAAATAACAGCAAATAAAAAAGTCAATACGACGATGAAAATGACGTGACAAAGTATTACAAACAAAAAAGAGAATTTAAAACAATTGACTGAATAAAAATGATAAAGTGTTACTATTAAATTTATAAAAATCAAAAATTTCGCGGTCTTTGACGAGATTCGAACCTACGATTTTCTGTACGTCAGATCACAAGCTAACCACTACACTTTTTTTTTTTTGTCAGGCTTACCACTTTTGCTGACATACATTTTGTTGTACTATCGCATAAATAGTGTCTACAATGGCCATATGTTGACAAATAGGGGCTAATTAGAAAATTAATTAATTAAGGAAATGAATAAAACTGAAAATGCCCAAATGAAAGACATGAAGACATTGCGGATAGTACAAATACAAAAGAAACATGCTCCTGTAGCAATGAAATGAAAGTCGTGTCGGGGGCGACACCTGCTCACTACCCGACGTTCGATAGAGCAAGAGAGCCATCTATCGACTCGTTCTCCAGATGTTGGTGTAAGACTGGGTCGTCTTCTCGAAATTAACTAATGGTCCGTAAGTGTGATCGATGTCTATCTCGGCTTCTTCGTCTATCTCATCTCTCACCCGTCACACCCCATTTGGCCGGCGGGTCGGTAAATGTAAGTCGCCAGTAATTAGCGAAGTCTTGCCTATATTTCTTATGCTGTTGCAGCTTTGTGTGCCCATCCAGGAAAAAATGCCAAAAAACAATTTTGTTCTTTTCCGATTCGTTATACACGTAGACCACCACCATTCCCCGCACCCATCTCACTGCATTGGTTTTTTGGACCGGAAAATAAGATTCTTGGGGGAAAAAAAGTGTGTCTGATGAAATTGTGTGAGGGGCGGAGCGTAACAGGAACGCCAATATCTGTTGTGCCAAGTGCCACACTGGAGCCGTCCCACTACATGCTAAACGATGTTCATCAGTGTCCACTGTTGCGCAGCCTAAACATAGTGGAGTGTCTGCCAAATGAATCGCGTGCCGCCGTTGATTCGTTGCGAACTTCCTATTTACCACCACATACCATGTTGAGCGTACCGACGTCGGGAGGTAAACGTTCCGTATAACGCGCCACATCTGTCGCCAGTTCTTGTCTGGGTACTACTTTTCCAGGGTATTCCTGGGACACCGGCGCAGTAAGAGTTGGTATACGTCTCGCGTCGTCGGTAGTCGTGTTGTTGGGAAGGAATCTCTGACATAGCTAAGCTCCAAAAAAAAAAAAAAAAAAAAAAAAAAAAAAAAAAAAAAAAAAAAAAAAAAACTTGAAATGTGACAGCTTCGGTGAAATATGGCCCACATTGACTGGGGGCAGCATTGAAGTGGGCGCTAGTACATCGGCCAACGCACCCGAGATATTGCGAAATTGACCGCGCCACTGTCGGAAAATCGTACTGACGAATAACGCCCGTGCCTTTTCATGTACGTTCACTAGACCAAGTCCACCCTCTCCAGGTGGTAGCGTAAGCGTTGTGTATCGGATCTTAACTATCTGAGCTACCCACGCACGGCTCACGCCCCTTCCTCGCAGCTCTGCTTCTGCCAGTATCTCGTCTCCTATCTTCCAAACTTTACAGAAGCTCTCCTGCGAACCTGCGAGTCTCGGTTCGGCACACAGTTTTAATCTGCCAGGAAGTTTCATATCAGCACACACTCCGCTGCAGAGTGAAAATCTCATTCCAGTGCTTCAGTAGTTCGTCATAATTGTACAAAACATGTTTCTTTTATTCATAAAAACTTTCTCAGTTATTAATAATAACAGGAAACTCTTTCCTTTGATCATGATGAAGAACGTTCTATTGAGTACAAACTAACGACAATAATCATACAGATTTTCTATGTTTGTGCATGTAAACTGCAGGTCCAACAGGAGTAAAACTAAGAGCTCACGCCTCATTCACCGATGACCACCAATCATAGCAGACAATGCTAGAAGCAGTACACCATAGCAGATTTCCACTCCTTACATCGTAGCAACCTATTGTAAGAAAGTGTCCGTCCCTTCCACCTCAAGAGACCAATCAAAGTGACGATCTTTCAAATTGTGACGTAACGTCATTCGCAGTGAGCAGTAATGACAAAATGTAAGTCATTCCACACGAGCTAAAGCACACCAGGGGACCCGGAAGGGGGCCACTGTAACTGTGGCCGAAATGCAGGTTGCTCCAGTAGTGGCTTTTTTTTTCTTTTTGCATTATGACGCGGTACGATACTCAGAAACCTTTTATGTCAGCTAGCTCTGGCCGCAGAAGCCTATGCAATTATATTACATCAAGTTGTTCGACTCGATTTCCCCTACACTACTCCAGTACATTGTAAACAGTTATCGTCTATACCCTGTATGCTGTTGTTCTGGTCTTCAGTGCGAAGACTGGTTTGATGCAGCTATCCACGTTAGTCTAGCCTGTGAATAGTTCTTTATTCAAGCATAATTACTGTAACCTACACCCATCTGAAGCTTCAGAGAGCTGCAGCGTACTTGCCTCATGTGATGATCATTAACGCAGCCTGTCGCATCTCAACAGTCCCGTTTAATCACCCATTCACCCATCTTCATCCAAAAAACAAAAAGATCTGGGACCTGAAGGCTGTCGACCGATGCTACTCTTGTCACCCTTTGGTCTCTGCTATCCATGACATTCTCTCTGTCCGTGGCTGTGTCGTCTGCTGAGTTGTCTTTCTCGGGGTCCCAAGTCATTTGGGCATCCCAGGTAATGAAATGGCTGACCGTTGGGTAGAGAAGCCGATATTTACCCCACTTTCCCTTTCATGATTCCGGCTGGGGATATGCGGAGCCACGTTAAATCTCTCTTTGCCCAAGCTGGAATGATATCTGGTGCGTTACTATTCACAATAATAAACTCCCCACAATCTAGGAGTCTACTGCACATTTCGTGCTCTTCCTTCCGCTCCTCACGGGAGGAGTCCACTGTTTTATGCCGTCTACTCATTGGTCATACGAGGCTCACTCATTGTTTCCTCTGGCTTATCGATCCACTCCCACAATGTATTGAAGCCAGGCTGACGACATCCCATATATTGGTGGAATGTCCCCTTCTTTTGGCCTCTCGTCCAAAGTATCGCCTTACAGATTCCTTAAATTTAATATTGGCAGACGATGCACGGATGGTTAAACTGTCGTCAGTTTACTCCGTGAAAGTGGTTTTTATTTCCAGATATAAGGTTTTGCTTTGTTTCTGGATCAGGGGAAGGTTGGTTGTGGTTGGGGCATCTCTTCATGTTTTCTCGGTTTGGAACCAATGACCACTCTCCCTTGCAAAGACCGCTATTTTATCCCTCTGTTTCCCCACTTTTTAGATTTGGGCTACCCTTTTGTACCTTCTACTGTGTGCGTTTTAACTTCCTCATTTTATACACTGAATAGCAAAGAAAAATAAAAAGCTGGTACACCTACTTAATATCGTGCAGTGCCCCCGCGAGCACGCGGAAGTGCCGGAACACGACATGGCATGGACTCGACTAATGTCTGAAGTAATGCTGGAGGGAACTGACACCATGAATCCTGCAGGGCTCTCCATTAATCCGTAAGAGTACGAGGAGGTGGAGATCTGAACAGCACGGTGCAAGGCATCCCAGTTACACTCAATAATGTTCATGTCTGGGAAGTTTGGTGGCCAGCCGAAGTGATTAAACTCAGAAGAGTGTTCCTGGAGCCACTCTTCGGCAATTCTGGACGTGTGGGGTGTGGCATTGTCCTGCTGGAATTGCCCAAGTCCTTCGGAATGCACAGTGGACATGATTAAATGAATGCAGGTGATAAGACATGACACTTCCGTACGTGTTACCTGTCAGAGTCGTATCTAGACGGATCAGGGGTCCCATATCGCTCCAACTGCACGCGCCCAACACCATTACAGAGCTTCCACCAGCTTGAACAGTCTCTTGTTGACATGCAGGGTCCATGGATTCATGAAGTATGTCTCGATTCCCATACACGTCCATCCGCTCGGCACAATTTAAAACGAAACTCGTCCTACCAGGCAACATGTGCCCACTCATCAACAGTCCAATGTCGGTGTTGACGGGCCCAGGCGAGGCGTAAAGCTTTGCGTTGTGCAGTCATCAAGGGTACAGGAGTGGCCTTTCCGAAAGTCCATATCGATGATGTTTCGTTGAATGGTTCGCACGCTGACAGTTGCTGATGGCCCAGCATTGAAATCTGCAGCAATTCGCGGAACGGTTGCACCTGTGTCACGTTGAACGATTCTCTTCAGTCGTCGTTGGTCCCGTTCTTGCAGGATCTTTTTCCTGCCGCAGCGATGTCGGAGATTTGATGTCTTACCGGATTCCTGATATTCACGGTACATTCGTGAAATGGTCGTACGGCAAAATCCCCAAATCATCGCTACCTCGGAGATGCTGTGTTCCGTCGCATGTGCGTCGACTATAATACCACGTTCAGACTCACTTAAATCTTGATGACCTGCCATTGTAGCACCAGCAACCGATCTAACAACTGCGCCACTTGTGTCTTATATAAGCGTTGCCGACCGCAGCGCCGTATTCTGCCTGTTTATATATCTCTATTTGATTACGCATGCCGATACCAGTATCTTCGGTGCTTCAGTGTAATTCGTCTCCTCTCCACTTTTAGCAGACCCCCTCCCTTCCGTGTGTAACTTTGAAATCGCGGTACTGCTGACCTCGCCGTTTAGCTCCCCCTCAATCAATCAACCAATTAATGAAAATGTCTGCCATTGAAAGCAACAGTGGGTGAAGCGTAGCAACGAACATCACCACAACTGGATACCTCTGCAAGCTCTAAACATGGGTTGTTGCAGCAGGGCACGACATAGCCAGAGGCGGAATTATGAGGTAACAGCTCGAAGTTCACTGGGGTGCTTGAGCCGTCAGCACACGGACCGTGCTGTCGAACGTTAACGTTTAGTGTGCCAAGTTCAATGTGCTGCTGAACGCTCAGGAACGATGCGACTTATGCATACGCTACGTGGGCCGCAACGTGGTATACGCGATGGCAAAGCACTCCAGCGGCAGTTGAGGGATGTTCCTAGTTCGTAAATCACACTGTTTACTCAACTGGCGCGTGTAAAATTCCCACGTTAGCTCTATTAAAACGCACATTTCCTCCATTGCCCACGAAAAGGTAAGTACCACGTCCAATCAATAAGGACATAGGCTTATAAAATTCCATTAAAACAGTGCGCTACAAATTTGGAATACTTCTCCACATAAGATAAACATTATTTCATCATTCCCACGTTTTAGTAAAACCCCAAGGTCCGTCTTACTTGATCACTGTTCCTATCCAGTAGCAGAATCTTTGCAACATGTGAATTACGACGCGTAAAAGAAAAAGGAGCAAAATGTCTTTATAGAAGTAGCGCAAGCTGTCCTGTAGATTAAGCTGATCGAACAAAGTCATCCCTCAAAAAAAGGTGAACTTATATTTCCATAACATCAAATTCTCCCAGTTCGGGCCTGTACCTCTTCGTTCTATCTACGTATCTAATCATCAGCATTATTCTGTCGCGCCAACATTTCAAAACTTTTTATTATCTTTTTATTTCAACTATTTATTGCCTACGTTTCACTCCCGTATTCCAGACGAATGACTTCAGAAATGTTAGGAAAAAAATTTCAAAGTGTCAAGGCACGAAGTGTCAAGGCACGAACCACCGCCACAACAAACTACTCATTACTGGACAGTAGCCGGCCGGAGTGGCCGAGCGGTTCTAGGCATTACAGTCTGGAACCGCGCGACTGCTATGATCGCAGGTTCGAATCCTGCCTCGGGCATGGATGTGTGTGATGTCCTTAGGTTAGTTAGGTCTAAGTAGTTCTAAGTTCTAGGGGACTGATGACGTCAGATTTTTAGTCCCATAGTGCTCAGAGCCATTTTTGAACTGGACAGTAGGGCTACTTATTACGCTAAACCAACGACACCCACATCGTACCTAGTCATATTATATTACACCTTGCTGAACACCTTAATCGTAGATATCTTACTAATTGCAATTTAATTATGACAAATTGTACCAAGAACAATGCGTTTTGGGTGGATCTTCAGCATGTCGCTGCCTTCAAATAGCCTACTCTCATAATATGCAAATTACAATAATTGTTTTGCCACGAATATGATGTTTCTCATTATTTTTTGGAACGAATCACACAGGTAACAACGGGTTTTCCGGTGATTCTCAATTTGCTGGTGCTCAGAAACGGCATATATACATATAGGCTTGAAACGAATGCCAATATGGCGCCTCACAACTCTGTACTGAAGGGAGACGGCGTGCGTGTGACGTAGGAGGCGCTGTGCCATCTCATTGGTCAACGCTCAGACGCACGCTCAGAATATCTGACACGCCAGATATTGCTCTGCACGTTCGGAAAGACTCCCGAACGTGCTATTCCACGCTATGGCGCCAGAATCTCGGCACGCTCAACGCTCAACGTTCGGATGCACGGTCCGTGTGCCGACGGCTTTACAGGTCGCCCAGGTGAGAACTAGAGACGGGGTTGCGCAACTGGGAGCGCGTGCCCTCTGCAGTTACGCTTTCTCGGTTGTGAAAAGCGCGTCCTCTTGCTCGGCGGCGGCCCACCCTCCTCCCTCCTCTGTCCTTCCCGGATGCACACAACAGCGGCCCGCGGTCCGCTCCGCATTGCCGTGCTCCGCTTTGTCGAAACGCGGCCGGCGCGTCCCCGCCGGCGCGAGCTGCTTTCCACTCCTGTCTCCCTCTTGCTGGCTGCCACTTCGCCTCCCGCACATAGCAGAACCGACAGGAGAACACCACTCGTCAGCACGTACTCCAGGCCCGCGCAGATTCTTTTCTTTCTCCTCCTGATTTCTCTCGGAGAACGTGAAAGGGAAACAGTAGATGTGAAGGGAACGAGACAGCGCTATAGCTTATCACCAGTGATAATCTGTACATTAAGCAAGCTTCACAATGTAGAGAAACTGAGGGAATATTTTGAAAAGTGTTTCACACTTCATGGAGAAGAAATTAAAGCGTTTGCAGTACGCCAGTGATACTGCAATTTTGTAAGATGGTTGGTTGGTTGGTTTGGGGAAGGAGACCAGACAGCGTGGTCATCGGTCTCATCGGATTAGGGAAGGATTGGGAAGGAAGTCGGCTGTGCCCTTTCAGAGGAACCATCCCGGCATTTGCCTGGAGAGATTTAGGGAAATCACGGAAAACCTAAATCAGGATGACCGGACGCGGGATTGAACCGTCGTCCTCCCGAATGCGAGTCCAGTGTCTTACCACTGCGCCACCTCGCTCGGTACGCAGTCTGTGGGTGCGCCATTCTGTACGTCGTCTTTCTGCTGTAAGCGTGTGCTGTTCACAACGTGCAAGTGTGCTGTAGACAACATGGTTTATTCCTTAGAACAGAGGATTTTTCTGGTGTTGGAATTCCACCGCCTAGAACACAGTGTTGTTGCAACAAGACGAAGTTTTCAACGGAGGTTTAATGTAACCAAAGCCGGCCGCGGTGGTCTAGTGGTTCTACGCGCTCAGTCCGGAACCGCGCGACTGCTACGGTCGCAGGTTCGAATCCTGCCTCGGGCATGGATGTGTGTGATGTCCTTAGGTTAGTTAGGTTTAAGTAGTTCTAAGTTCTAGGGGACTGATGACCACAGATGTTTAGTCCCATAGTGCTCAGAGCCATTTTTTTGTAACCAAAGGACCGAAAAGCGATACAATATAGGATCTGTTTGAAAAATTTCAACGGACTGGGAACGTGACGGATGAACGTGCTGGAAAGGTAGGGCGACCGCATACGGCAACCACAGAGGGCAACACGCAGCTAGTGCAGCAGGTGATCCAACAGCGGCCTCAGGTTTCTGTTCGCCGTGTTGTAGCTGCGGTCCAAATGACGCCAACGTCCACGTATCGTCTCATGCGCCAGAGTTTACACCTCTATCCATACAAAATTCAAATGCGGCAACCCCTCAGCGCCGCTACCATTGCTGCACGAGAGACATTCGCTAACGATATAGTGCACAGGATTGATGACGGCGATATGCATGTGGGCAGCATTTGGTTTACTGACGAAGCTTATTTTTACCTGGACGGCTATGTCAATAGACAGAACTGGCGCATATTGGGAACCGAAAAGCCCCATGTTGCAGTCCCATCGTCCCTGCATCCTCAAAATGTACTGGTCTGGGCCGCCATTTCTTCCAAAGGAATCATTGGCCCATTTTTCAGATCCGAAACGATTACTGCATCACGCTATCTGGACATTCTTCGTGAATTTGTGGCGGTACAAACTGCCTTAGACGACACTGCGAACACCTCGTGGTTTATGCAAGATGGTGCCCGGCCACATCGCACGGCCGACGTCTTTAATTTCCTGAATGAATATTTCGATGATCGTGTGATTGCTTTGGGTTATCCGAAACATACAAGAGGCGGCGTAGATTGGCCTCCCTACTCGCCAGGCATGAACCCCTGTGACTTCTTTCTGTGGGGACACTTGAAAGACCAGGTGTACCGCCAAAATCCAGAAACAATTGAACAGCTGAAGCAGTACATCTCATCTGCATGTGAAGCCATTCCGCCAGACACGTTGTCAAAGGTTTCGGGTAATTTCATTCAGAGACTACGCCATATTATTGCTATACATGGTGGATATGTGGAAAATATCGTACTATAGAGTTTCCCAGACCGCAGCGCCATCTGTTGTTGAAAATTGTAACTACTGTAATTTCGAAAGTTTGTCTGCCTGAAAATGTACTGTTGTCCCAAGCATATTGCAACAAACGGTGTATTTCTATCGCTGCTCGTTTAGTTTTTATTGCCGTTTCAAATATACCGGTCATTTTTGAAACACACTGTAGATCAAGAGACAGCAGAGAAGTTTCAATTTATGCTTTATTTACAAAGCTAATAGCAGATGTTGGTAAAATATTTACATTTTCTCTGAAGTTTTTCTTAATTTACTTTATTACTTGCAAGCTATTAAGTATATTTTTGTAAAACTAGACCTCACACCGCCGGCCGGGGTGGCCGACAAAAATAAATCAGTAGTACAGCAGATACAAGAATATGGCGAGAAACATCTGGTATCTGATATAAAGGAAGATCTTGAACTCCCTATGGATGCGTTCAGAAGGCTGGAACTGACAAAAATAACAAGGCAGTGAAATATTTTGCGATGTCGCTGTTCGGGACTTCTCTTCTGTCCATGTAATTTACCCTGGAAGGAACACACATTAAGGATTTACTGAGTAATTAATTTTGGTCTGAGAAATGATGATGAGGAACCTCAGGCTGCAGAAGAAGAAAATGTGCATGCTGAACTGCCACCAGTTGAAGGTGACAGTGAAGGTGCTGAATTGTGCTACTGCTAAAGACTCATTTTTTGAATGCTGTAATTTATGACTGCAATTATCTGTCACCTTATTTATGTCATTTCATTGTAGCCATTTTTATTACTGTTTTTTTGGAATTAAAAAAAAGCTGTTCTAGGCGCTACAGTCTGGAACCGCGCGACCGGTGCGGTTGCAGGTTCGAATTCTGCCTCGTCCTTAGGTTAATTAGGTTTAAGTAGTTCTAAGTTCTAGGGGACTGATGACCTCAGAAGTTAAGTCCCATAGTGCTCAGAGCCATTTTGAACCATAGACCTCACGCCGGTCAATCTGATACTCCATTTGCCTATTTCCGACTCTTTGCTTGGCTATGAAAACTCGGACAAAAATCTATTGTGTAATTTCTAGTGAGTTTTGTTTTCGCTCCATTCCAGCATTCCACCAACGAAACAAGGGTGATGGAATGTAGTTGAATTAACTCAGGCAGTGCTGAGGGAATGAGATTAGGAAGTGGGAAACTGAAAGTAATAGATGAGTTCTGCTACTTGGGTAGTAAACTGACGACAGCAGAAAGGGAAGATGCTGACTGGCAATTGCAAAGAAAGCGTTTCGGGAAGAGTTACTTGTTACTTCCAATATACATTTACATGTTACGAAGTCTTTTCTGAAGTCACTCGTCTGGAATACGGGAGTGAAACGTAAGTAATAAATAGTTGAAATAAAAGATAATAAAAAGTTTCGAAATGGCGTGACAGAATAATGCTGATGATTAGATACGTAGATAGAATGAAGAGGTACTGGCCCGAATTGGGAGAAAAGAAATTTGTGGCACAACTGGAGTAAAAGATGCGATGGGTTGGTTGGACGCATCCTGAGATATCACAGTATAAAATACACTCCTGGAAATGGAAAAAAGAACACATTGACACCGGTGTGTCAGACCCACCATACTTGCTCCGGACACTGCGAGAGGGCTGTACAAGCAATGATCACACGCACGGCACAGCGGACACACCAGGAACCGCGGTGTTGGCCATCGAATGGCGCTAGCTGCGCAGCATTTGTGCACCGCCGCCGTCAGTGTCAGCGAGTTTGCCGTGGCATACGGAGCTCCAGCGCAGTCTTTAACACTGGTAGCATGCCGCGACAGCGTGGACGTGAACCGTATGTGCAGTTGACGGACTTTGAGCGAGGGCGTATAGTGGGCATGCGGGAGGCCGGGTGGACGTACCGCCGAATTGCTCAACACGTGGGGCGTGAGGTCTCCACAGTACATCGATGTTGTCGCCAGTGGTCGGCGGAAGGTGCACGTGCCCGTCGACCTGGGACCGGACCGCAGCGACGCACGGATGCACGCCAAGACCGTAGGATCCTACGCAGTGCCGTAGGGGACCGCACCGCCACTTCCCAGCAAATTAGGGACACTGTTGCTCCTGGGGTATCGGCGAGGACCATTCGCAACCGTCTCCATGAAGCTGGGCTACGGTCCCGCACACCGTTAGGCCGCCTTCCGCTCACGCCCCAACATCGTGCAGCCCGCCTCCAGTGGTGTCGCGACAGGCGTGAATGGAGGGACGAATGGAGACGTGTCGTCTTCAGCGATGAGAGTCGCTTCTGCCCTGGTGCCAATGATGGTCGTATGCGTGTTTGGCGCCGTGCAGGTGAGCGCCACAATCAGGACTGCATACGACCGAGGCACACAGGGCCAACACCCGGCATCTCCTACACTGGCCGTACACCACTGGTGATCGTCGAGGGGACATTGAATAGTGGACGGTACATCCAAACCGTCATCGAACCCATCGTTCTACCATTCCTAGACCGGCAAGGGAACTTACTGTTCCAACAGGACAATGCACGTCCGCATGTATCCCGTGCCACCCAACGTGCTCTAGAAGGTGTCCGTCAACTACCCTGGCCAGCAAGATCTCCGGATCTGTCCCCCATTGAGCATGTTTGGGACTGGATGAAGCGTCGTCTCACGCGGTCTGCACGTCCAGCACGAACGCTGGTCCAACTGAGGCGCCAGGTGGAAATGGCATGGCAAGCCGTTCCACAGGACTACATCCAGCATCTCTACGATCGTCTCCATGGAAGAATAGCAGCCTGCATTGCTGCGAAAGGTGGATATACACTGTACTAGTGCCGACATTGTGCATGCTCTGTTGCCTGTGTCTATGTGCCTGTGGTTCTGTCAGTGTGATCATGTGATGTATCTGACCCCAGGAATGTGTCAATAAAGTTTCCCCTTCCTGGGACAATGAATTCACGGTGTTCTTATTTCAATTTCCAGGAGTGTATTTGACCATTGAGGGAAGTGTAGGGATTACAACGAGGATTGAGACTAAGGCTTTGACTACAGCTTGGTTCAAATGGCTCTGAGCACTATGGGACTTAACATCTGTGGTCATCAGTCCCCTAGAACTTAGAACTACTTAAACCTAACTAACCTAAGGACATCACACAACATCCAGTCATCACGAGGCAGAGAAAATCCCTGACCCCGCCGGGAATCGATCCCGGGAACCCGGGCGCGGGAAGCGAGAACGCTATTGACTACAGCCATCAGTTTCAAATGGATATAGACTGCAGTACCTCGTTATACCATTAACAGACTGAAAAGCCTGTAAGGGCATTGCAGGGTAGGTTATGCTGAGAAATTAAAAATTACGTTGCGCCGTTCCCGATTTAATTAACATTGAAGTTAGCAAATGAGGCCTTTGTTGCGCAAATTCAAACGGCCCGCCAGACACGGTGTCGCCAACCGTATTCCTCGTTTCGTCTTCTAAAATCGAACAAGTGAACGATACAAAAACTGGACATGCGACAGGATCGAACCCGAGCAAAAGGTTATCGTTTACGCTATGAGAGCAAGTTTAAGTAATAATATTGTATCTGGCGGGCCGCTTGAATCAGCGAAAACGGCTTGACTGGCTAACTAGCTAACTTCCATGCTAATTAACTCGGAAACGACGCAACTTGTCGTTTTTTTTTTTTCTTAACAGTTGTTTCCCGGCAGAACCTACTCTGCAACAAGCTAACAAGCTTTTCAGTTTCTGACCACCCTCTATAGACATGAAGAGGCTTGAAAAAAATAGGCTAGTGTCGAGTACTGCATCAAACCACTCTTCACGGCTTCAGAGCGAAACAATAAAGAGAATACTTCCTTGTGCGACGTTTCTCTCAGGATTTTCTTAGTATCGTAGCTGATTTCAAATCACAACAACGGCATCTTTCTGCATCATCACAGACGCAAGTTTCCAGACAGCGATTCAAGAACTGTCTGAAATTATACGTGTGATGATAATAATATGCAGCGGTCTAAGTGGAACACCTTGAAACGTCTTAAATAGTTATAAGCAACGCGCTCGGCTCAACATCCTGTCTAGCACGCTCGTGTCGCAAGAATCGGAGCGCAAAGTGAACACTGCTTCCTAACCAGGGCAGAACGACGCAGAATCTCTCCACACGCTTCCGAACACTTTCTTAATAAGGTGTCACCAGCAGCCACGACCGCAATACCCGCTCGGAAACAGACCTAAGTAAAATAAAAAATAAAAAATAAAGTCCAAGATACACTACAAACGTTTCAGCAATGCAACGTTCGACATGCAAGTATTATCAGATAAAGAATTCACTTGAGTTCCTCGTACTAATTAGCAGTAAAGTGGCTTAGAGGTAGATTAAATCTTCTTCTTTTGAATTACAGCTGCTTACATAATAGCCCTGTTATACCACCTACCTCGAAAGCACTTCCAGTACCCTTTCTGAGGTGCAAAACTATTTGTTCTCGACAAAATTCAGAAACATTAATTGGAGGCTCCAATACTTTATTAGTTGTGAATCTGTTCACCATAAAAAACTTTTTTTAGCTCTATTGGTCTTTTAGATTAGAAATGTGAATTTCTAAAAAGGCTGCTCATTAGGACTGGCTTCTAAACAGAGATGTAATGGTTCTAGTGGGCTACGGGTAAAAAACTTGCTCGAATTATTATCGGGGACTGCTCTTCCCGAGCTCTTCTTCCGTCCTTGCGTTCTGAGGTGGAGCCAGGGCGCCGACACTTATTTGGGAAAAGGTTTCGTAACACCATTCAGCCTGCGCTTACTTATTTATACCGTGGTTTCGGTAGCTACATTGAAGACAGTGCCAACAAGGCTATGAACGATTGAGATACCTTTGCGTCATTAACAATCTCGAAAACGATGACACACTAAACTCTTACCTTGCTTCCTCCTTCCGCTCTCAATTTATTGCCTGAATTCAACTGTGAGCGACGCTGCCGTGCTCTCATTATACGATGAGTGGGTGAGAGTCTTGGGAAGGCACTACGACACGACTCGGTCGCTGACTGGTCAAACCTATGCAACGCATTTGTCTTTCTTGGAAGCATTGCTTTCCTGACGCCCCACATTCAAATCGTGTGCATTGTGATTCAACGTACTCCATCGATCGCTCCTTAAGGCTCTGCGAAGGAGGCGTGACTCCCACTCGTTAAAAACTAGTGGTGTACTGTGCGTGGAAAATACTATTGATAACTGACCGATTCTCATTTCGTCTGTGCTATGCTACGACCCACATATCGTGCACCAATTTCAGAGGCGGTTAACTTCTAACGTGTCTACACCCGTGCCGTACGCAACTTCTAGCCACGTGGCACATATTCATATGGAACTACACTTCCCCTCGCTGTTAACCAATAGCTGTCTTATTAGAAACTGCCTTGCATACATTCAGGGGGGTGGACAAAAATGTGGAAACATCAAAAACACAGCTCAATATTATACCTAATACGGTGTAGGAAAACCGTTAGCACTGAAAATAGATTCCAGTCGTCTAGAAATGGGTGAATACGGATCTTGTACGGTATTACAGGGAATCTTGAGTATTGCTCGGGTGTTTGGGATCTCCCTCAGATCGGATTATAGGAAAACATCGAAGCAACGCCAAGGCATGCTAGCCTCGTTACCGATAGATTCGATCAACAAGCCAGAATCGGCATTTTTAGCTGACTGCAGAATAATTCTACTGCCATACACTTCGAGCTAGGACAACGATGAAATTAGTGCTCACACGGAGACTTACAAACAGTAATCGTTTTTCCTTCGCTCCATTTACGAGTGGAATAGGATAGGAAATTACGTAGTGATAGAAGATACCCTCCGCCACGCACCATACGGGTGTTTACGGGGTGTGTATATAGATGTAATTGTGCATTTTGTACTATTCTTCCTGCAAAATAGAGGCAAATTCGAGAACAATGATGGAGCTGGAGAGCGACCGTACCCTTCTCTCTAATCCAGCCCACAAAGACTCAATAATATCGAGATATGATGACTGTGAGGGCCAGAGGAAATACGACAATTCATCCACCTGCTCACTAAACCAATTGTGGACGATGCGAACTGTGCGAACGTGGGCCCTGTCGCCTTGGAACACATCATTATTGGGAAACAAACATTCTACCGTGGGATGGACCTGATCAGCTAAAATGCTCACATAATTTTTGAAGGACATCATCTTTACGCCAGTGACTGTAATAGGTTTTTTATTGCACTATTGCAATTTCGGCCTTAGGCCATTATCAAGTGCTGCTGAAAAGTACAGAATGTTTAAAAATTATTTTACAAATTTATAATGTATCTCGACGTTATGCCGTTTATAACAAAACTGGCGTAAAGATGATGTCCTTCAAAAAGTTTTGTATGACTGTTAATCCCAGCTACAAAACGTATGCTCACATAATTCTTAGCAGTAATGCGATCTCGCAGAGTAACCATGGTGTCCATGGAATAACGGGATATCGCTGCCAGTATCACCATCGAACCCCAGCTATGTTTCACTCTTGGGGCGTAATCTCGGCCAGTAGTTGGAAACAGTGTGAAAGAAGACCCATCCGACCAAATGGCTCTTCCACTGCTCAATTCTCCCGATTTTATGGATTCGTCGCTACGTTTTCCTGTTACAGGTGTTTGTATCACAGATGAGTGGTCTATGAACTCCAACTCGTCCCACAGCTTCCAACTCACGGAGCTCCCTTCGCGTCGTTTTGGAGCTGACATTGCACCCGAGTGCGACAGTCCTACAGTGACTTTTACGGCTGTCGTCCCCTTATTTTTTGTCACAGTCCTCTTCAATAAAACTCTGTCGCGATCACTTAACACAAGCTTTCGTCCGCGTTGTGACTTCGCGGATAAAGTTTTTCCGCTTTCTCTGTATGCGGTAGCGCTCTTCGATGCGATGTCTCTTGAGACTTCAAACACTTCAGCTACTTTGGTTACGTAAGCATGCATCATACGAGCACCAACAAAAAAAATGGTTCAAATGGCTCTGAGCACTATGCGACTTAACTTCTGAGGTCATCAGTCGCCTAGAACTTAGAACTAATTAAACCTAACTAACCTAAGGACATCACACACATCCATGCCCGAGGCAGGATTCGAACCTGCGACCGTAGCGGTCGCTCGGTTCCAGACTGTAGCGCCTAGAACCGCACGGCCGGTCGAGCACCAACAATTTGCCCACGTTCGAATTTGCTTAGTTTCCACATAATGTCCTCACAGCCACGACCGACCTTTGCAAAGTACTGAGGGCAGCGAGTAAGTACCGTTCGTGGTCAAATACAACAGCGCAGCTTGAAGGCTTGGCTAGAACTTGAATATATGTTCAAGCATCCATTTTTCACGGTGTTTCCCATTTTTTGTCCAACCCCTGTAAGTCGGCCTCCTAAAGTGGAAACGAGAATTATGGACTGGTTCACCCCTGCGTACCACTGTTATAGACCGCTTATGTTTATCATGTAGAAAAGAACGAATGTATATTTTGTTTTTAAGCAAACGTTCAAAAAAATGTCTCTGAGCACTATGGGACTTAACTTCTGAGGTCATCAGTCCCCTAGAATTAGAACTACTTAAACCTAAATAACCTAACGACATCACACACATTCATGCTCGAGGCAGGATTCGAACCTGCGACCGTAGCGGTCGCGCGGTTCCAGACTGTAGCGCCTAGAACCGCTCGGCCACTCCGGCCGGCTAAGCAAACGTGTTCCTCCTTTTTAACTGTAGGAACCGTCAGTGGTTTTCATTTTTCTATTGTTTTCATGTGTCCATTGCTTCTTCAGTAGGCACTAGATGCGCACAATACAGGTTTCCAATTGATAGTATATTACACGTATACATAGCGATGCTCATAATTTTTCCTGTTCAACATTGCACATGACCTTGCTTACTTGCTGGTTGAGTTGAGGTAGCAACTGAAAAAAAATTGCTGACAATATAACAATATTATTGTAATCCGCCTTTAAAATGTCCAGTTCTTGCCACTACAGTGTTTTTGCGCCTATTGTTTGCCTGCATGTCGCCACTAGTAAATGTCAGAACAACCGATGCTATGTGGTATTTGAATGTAAACAGAATGCAAACTGGAAGCAGTGCCGACACATGTTAGGGTGACCTCAAATGTCACTCTATACATACCTTCGTAGCTGTGTATTTGTCCTTCTGTTTAATACCTTATGGGGGGAGACAACAGATTCTGATGATGCTAATGACACGCAGGATTGTGTTTTCCAAGGCTAACAGACGAGAACTTGAAAGAAATCGGCTTTAGTACTAGGCAACACACATGGAGTGGGAGGTGTTACGAACTGCTGTTTATGTCAAAAGTGTAAGCATTTGGGTAAAACATCTATCTATCTATATCCGGATCCCGCTCCAGCTACTGCCGGGTCTGGGTGCTGGCGAGTCCTCTCCATTTGGCTCGGTCCTCCCCCCACTTTTCTGCCTCCACTTGCTGCCAGGTCACACCTCTCCTTTCCACAGATATTTTCACTCCCATTTTCCACCGTGTTCTTGGGCGCCCTCTTTTTCCACCCACCTTTAGTTCTTCCACAATTTTGGGGAGTCTCTGCCCTTGCATCCTCTTAACATGCCCATACCATCTTAATCTCTTTTTTTTCAATTTCTTTTCTTATACTTTCTTGTTTAAGGTCTTTTCTAATCTCGACATTCCTTACTCTGTCCATTCTTGTTTTTCCCTTAACTGCTCCGAGAAATTTCATTTCCCCTGCTTGCAGTCTGCTCCAGTCCCTTTCTGTCATTGTCCATGTTTCTCCACCATCGATAACAATAGGGAAGTAATAATTCTTATATATAAGGAGTTTTGCTTTTTCTGAAACTTCCTTATTCCAAATCAGGTGTTTTATTGTTTGGTAGTAATTGCATCCCTTCTGTAGCCTCCTATTAATTTCGTTGGTTATTCTTCCATCTCTAGATATTTCACTCCCTAAATAAGTGAAACTTCCCACCACTTTGAGGGGTTCTCCATTCAAGGTAATATTTCCGTTGATCCCTTTCTCTCTTATCTTTATTTATTTTTAATTCATACCTTTTCATTATTTCCTTCCACGCGTCAAGTTGTAACTGTATATCTTCCTCTTTATCACCCCATATTACCATATCATCTGCAAAAATCATCTACATCTACATCTGCCAGCATCTCGTGGTCGTGCGGTAGCGTTCTCGCTTCCCACGCCCGGGTTCCCGGGTTCGATTCCCGGCGCGGTCAGGGATTTTCTCTGCCTCGTGATGGCTGGGTGTTGTGTGATGTTCTTAGGTTAGTTAGGTTTAAGTAGTTCTAAGTTCTAGGGGACTGATGACCATAGATGTTAAATCCCATAGTGCTCAGAGCCAGTCATCTACATCTACATGTACATTTATACTCCGCAAGCCACCCAACGGTGTGTGGCGGAGGGCACTTTACGTGCCACTGTCATTACCTCTCTTTTCTGTTCCAGTCGCGTATGGTTCGCGGGAAGAACGACTGTCTGAAAGCCTCCGTGCGTGCTCGAATCTCTCTAATTTTACATTCGTGATCTCCTCGAGAGGTATAAGTAGGGGGAAGCAATATATTCGATACCTCATCCAGAAACGCACCCTCTCGAAACCTGGACAGCAAGCTACACCGCGATGCAGAGCACCTCTCTTGCAGAGTCTGCCACTTGAGTTTGCTAAACATCTCCGTAACGCTATCACGCTTGCCAAATAACCCTGTGACGAAACGCGCCGCTCTTCTTTGTATCTTCTCTATCTCCTCCGTCAACCCGATCTGGTACGGATCCCACACTGATGAGCAATACTCAAGTATAGGTCGAACGAGTGTTTTGTAAGCCACCTCCTTTGTTGATGGACTACATTTTCTAAGGACTCTCCCAGTGAATCTCAACCTGGTACCCGCCTTACCAACAATTAATTTCATATGATCATTCCACTTCAAATCGTTCCGCACGCATACTCCCAGATAATTTACAGAAGTAACTGCTACCAGTGTTTGTTCCGCTATCATATAATCATACAATAAAGGATCCTTCTTTCTATGTATTCGCAATAAATTACATTTGTCTATGTTAAGGGTCAGTTGCCACTCCCTGCACCAAGTGCCTATCCGCTGCAGATCTTCCTGCATTTCGCTACAATTTTCTAATGCTGCAACTTCTCTGTATACTACAGCATCATCCGCGAAAAGCCGCATGGAACTTCCGACACTATCTACTAGGTCATTTATATATATTGTGAAAAGCAATGGTCCCATAACACTCCCCTGTGGCACGCCAAAGGTTACTTTAACGTCAGTAGCCGTCTCTCCATTGATAACAACAAGCTGTGTTCTGTTTGCTAAAAACTCTTCAATCCAGTCACACAGCTGGTCTGATATTCCGTAGGCTCTTACTTTGTTTATCAGGCCACAGTGCGGAACTGTATCGAACGTCTTCCGGAAGTCAAGGAAAATAGCATCTACCTGGGAGCCAGTATCTAATCTTTTCTGGGTCTCATGAACAAATAAAGCGAGTTGGGTCTCACACGATCGCTGTTTCCGGAATCCATGTTGATTCCTACATAGTAGATTCTGGGTTTCCAAAAACGACATGATACTCGAGCAAAAAAACATGTTCTAAAATTCTACAACAGATCGACGTCAGAGATATAGGTCTATAGTTTTGCGCATCATCTTGGCTAAAACATGAGTGCATCCTATAAATTGGTAGTGCATGTTGAAGCGAACGTTACTGCGACTCGGGGTCTCCTTGTAGCCAGGGAGCGTCATGAGTGCATCCTAAAAATTGGTAGTGCATGTTGAAGCGAACGTTACTGCGACTCGGGGTCTCCTTGTAGCCAGAGAGCGTCGGTGGACCCGTTAGCGCGGCAGCAGGAAGGCCGATGGAGCGAGGTGATGGCAGCGAGAGCGGAATGTCAGCGCGAAGCGACGCCCACAATGAGGACGGCTCTGATGCAGAAGACAGCACGCCATTGGCCAGACGCCTCTGCCAAAGCCACGAGCACTGGCTCCAGGCAACGAGCTCTCTACTGCAGAGTAATGACACACAGAAGTGTCTGTTGCTGTCCTGCAGCACGCTTCTTACAGGTAAAAGAGACAATACAGGCTATTGATATTGCGGACGACAGAAATGTTCGAAAAGCTTTTCTATACATTTGGTTGTTATACTACTGCTGTTTTAACAAAAGACTAAAAACATGATTCAGGGAAACTTGGTCTACGAGGCGTGTTTTTTAAATAAGTACCGTTTTGAAATTAAAAGAAGACGTGCTAAGATATCTCAATAATTTTATTTTTACCTTAATCTACTTTTCTACATAATTTCCGTCAATATTGAGGCACTTGTCATAGCGTTGTACCAGTTTTTGAATACCCTCATCATAGAAGTCTGCCGTCTGACTTGTTAACCACTACATCACCACTTTTTTGACTTCGTCATCGTCTTGAAGACGCTAACCGCCCAGGTGTTTCTTCAAGTGCAGGTACAGATGGTAGTCACTGGGCGCAAGATCGGGGCTGTACGGAGGATGATCTAGACCACGAGTCTCCAAACATTTTAGTCCGCGGACCACATTGACTCCTCCATGAAGTCATAAGGGCCAAGATCTACCTAGGGGGATTAAAGCACCCTAGCACTTCATGATCACCGTTATGTAAGTCTAAAGCAAAGATGAAATCGCAAAAATCTAAGGTTGTGGGAATAGCTAGCACTGAAACGAACTACGATTTTTATTTAATTACATAATTTTGATTGGTGGACGTACGTGACCGAAATACTGGCGTATTTTATTCTGGCGAATTTCACCGACAAAAAAGTATGTCACTGCACATTTTGTACGTATTTTACAACGTAATCAAAAGAAAGTGAAACCTCGCTTAAGAAGCATCTTCCATAATGATTGATTACTAAGGCTAGTCGCCGAAGTGGCGTCCATTTGAAAGACTTGCACCAGACTTGTGACAGCATCCCTGATGTGAAAAAGGAACAACGACTGTCGTAAATTACTGTCGAAAGCTACAAACGAAGATCACAAAATCAGGAGTAGCGAGAATAAATACAAGCAAGTACCAACGTATACACACACCATATAGCCATAACATGTAAATACAAAAAACAAAAAAAAAAGAAGCAGACAATGATAAAAATTCTATGTATAATCGCAGATAGCTTTACAATGACAACCTAAGCCGAAATAAGCTTATCGCAACAAAGAAATTAAATTGAAACAGCGGACCCAGACGAATGTAAATTATTCTCCTAATTATTACATGTATAAGTATGACTGATGCATGACTAAACCCGTAAACTCACCAGGTTTCCATTTCCCACTCTACAGATCTTCTGTGAGTGCCCTCTGGTCACATGACTGACATGCAAGAGGTAATTGTAAAATGTGAGCTTCCACGGCCAGAAATGTCACAATTAATAAACTTTTCCAGGCTATTATGCCCTGATCGAATGGATTTCATTTTAAAACCCGGCGTTTCGTCCCCATCTGCGGAGGACATTTTCAATGGGCCAGTTCGAGAGGCATCTTACTTTATTTCCAGCACGCTTCGAGGCATCTACGGGAAATGCGCCAGGTTTTACTGGGACTTCATCTCCTGTTTTCCTCGCCGTCATCTGTTTACGCTTTCTGCCCAGGATATCGTTTCATCCTTGGTTTTTCTTTTTGCTCCCTGTAGGCTGACTTGTTGGAACGCTGGATCGGAATGGTAAACAATCACAAACATTCCAAACCGAAGGCTGTTGGTCGCTTGAAGGTGCAGTAAAGTCAAACTTTACTTATCCATGGACGTAGTAAAAAGTTTTTAATGCAACGCGAACAAACAGTAGTAGGATTGGCAGATACGGCAGCCGTCTGATACGACGCGTGTTGAGGTATCACAGGAGAGGCTACAACTATTTTCACTGAACTGCCAAACGCATTAGTACGCAATAAAGAAACCTGTCTTATTCAGAGGCCCGAAACCAAATTATAATTCTAATGAGTGCCCCTTAGAGGAAATAGTCGCAACCATAGGTAACAAATATGTTACTTTCCGTCAGCTGAACAACTGACAGCAATAAAATGAAATAAAAAGTGCACTTCTCTGCATGATAATCGTTTATTACACACTGTACCGCTCCTATGGCGGTGAAAAGTAGCTGCATGTTTTCACATTATTCTTCTAAAAACAAAGCAAATTGGACAACATAAAAGTGACCCGGAATGTTGATGAACATCACAGAAGATACTGGAAATGACGGCCGTTGATGTCGATGCATCGCTGGGCTCGATTTATCAATTTATCAAAGTGTGACACCCGCGTAGCAGCTCTGCCTGAGGGATACCAGCAACAGCTTTCCAGTGTTCTGCTGTAGCTCTACCGGTGTGTCAAAGTTGTCTGACTACATGCGACTCTTCGATTTTCCCCACAGATAAAAATCATAGAGATCAGGTATTCGAAGTGGCCAGGAGGTTGCAATGCTGATTATCCTCTACTCACCGAACACCTCATGCAGTTTAAATGGCTCTGAGCACTATGGGACTTAACATCTGAGGTCATCAGTCCACTAGAACTTAGAACTACTTAAACCTAACTAAATTAAGGACATCACACACACCTATGCCCGAGGCAGGATTCGAACCTGTGACCGTAGCGGTCGCGCGCTTCCTGACTGTAGCGCCTAGAACCGCTCGGCCGTGTATGCTGTTGCTCCGTCTTGGTGAAAATTTCCATACAGTCGTTCATCTTCTGTGAATGATGCAGTCACGGATTAAATAGTTTCCGGACGCATCGATTAGTATTAACGGATCGGTGAAAGAATTGTGTTACGATGGCGGCACCAGACGTTGCACACCAAACAGCAATGTTGAGATTACGCAACGGCGGGGTACTGATGGAGATTTTCTGATGCATAATGGTGCATATTCTCTAAATTCACGTACTCTGGTAGGATGAACAGGCATCCTCTCAAGAAATGAAAAACTGAGCCTCCGAAACTCCTGATTCCACTTCACTCAGAAACCACCGGCAGAACTCAACGTGCCAAAGTTCGCCTGTCCATTTTAACTCACACACAGCAGTAGATCTGTAAGGATTCAGATGCAAGACCACTTTTATACTATTTCGACACGACGACCTCTTTAAGTCCCACGTTTCGTCGGACCTTGTTCCAGGCTTCCCTTCACTCTAGCAATGTTTCCCGTTTTTCGATCTCTTTTCTGATAATTACGACTTTGCTCGCTACAGAGCCCGTTTCGCGCGATTTTGCCACTATGCATTGCATTTGCTGGAGGTTTTCCCAAAACACTTGCAGTCGTAGACTCTTGCGCAAACAGTTCTGCAAACGTCTTTCACGAATTATAATGCGCATAACACTCGACAGTGAACACGAGCTGTTTTATCGCGAGCACCAAATCATTAAACTTGTCTGCTCCTTTCATTCATTCAAGCGCAAGGGGAAAGCGAAGTACTCGGGACAGAGCATGATGTGAGAGACGCGCATGCGCAAACATACGACCCGACTGGCATATCGAAATCACGGTTTTTAGCATTTTCTGTGATGGGCAGTTCATTAACAACGGTCAGTTCTGCACCTGTCTTATAAATATTTTGCGATTCTCTTTCATTTTTCCCATTTTGTACGTTCTTTACTCTCTGTGAAACATCTAGTGAATGACGTAATTGAAAACTTGATCGGTAAAAACAGTTATTATATCGTAACTTTTAAATTAAAGCAATCGTGAAGTTAAGTACTTCTCTAAGAGGCATTGTTGACGTTTTCCATTGTTTCCAAAATTATATAACCTCGTTTCGTAAAACTATTCCAGTGCAGTCTCATCACAGAGAAAACCCCACCAACACAAAGCAAGACAGAACCAATGTTCTTCACCTAGTAAAAGTTGGTCCAGATGTAACGTTCAAAAAATGGTTCAAATGGCTCTGAGCACTATGTGACTTAACAGCTGTGGTCATCAGTCCCCTAGAACTTAGAACTACTTAAACCTAACAAACCTAAGGACATCACACACATCCATGCCCGAGGCAGGATTCGAACCTGCGACCGTAGCAGTCGCGCGGTCCCGGACTGCGCGCCTAGAACCGCGAGACCACCGCGGCCGGCAGATGTAACGTAACAGACACATTCCGGTACAATATAAAGTTGAATGAAATTATCCGTCTTTTCATATATCAGTTAGTTATGTTCGTTTTATCAGCTTACGTCGTGTTGGTCAAATTTCTGAACTTGGTTTCCTGTTTAGAAATTACTAAACTTTCATTACAATTCAGAACCACGTCTTATTCACTGTGACATAGCAGGATTTGTGGAGATTCGCTGCTATGAACTAATCCTACAAATGTATTCGTTTTGTAAATAAAAACCACCTTTTTCTTGCTGCGCTGTAATATTTGTTCCAGACACGTTACGCCTTTTATTTTAAGGTACCCTCACTGGAATCCAGAACGATACAGTTTTGTTTTGATACCGATATTTGTAGATTATAAAACAGTTCACGTCTTGCTTTTTACATAAATAAGTGATTACTTACAGTTATTCGCGTTTCTGGTCACTTGCTGGAGGTCGCACTAATAGTGCTCCACAGAAATTAGCGCAAAGAACATGAAAATTGGGAAGAAAAAAGATGGTAACGTGAAAATGTGCTTATGTTCGTTCTTAGAAGGGTCAGTCGCTTCTTGGACTTTCTATAATTGTTAGTTTCCTTGGCCAGTGCACGTACGTTGTTGAAATTAGCATTTTGGCTGCAGTACTCTTTATATTTCGCTATTGTAGATTTCGAACATTGTTTTATCCGTGTTTGGCATTAGTTCTCTTTAAGACGTTCTTTTACGGTCCTTCTCGAATTTACACTCGGCTACAGCTATACGTAACTTCATCGATTTCTGCAGGGTAGTGGTAGTCAGAAGCGTCCGTTTTGCTTCGTAAAATATTGGCGACAAAGGTCAACCCGTTGGAACACCGTCAGACTGCTCATAAAATTTTCTTTTATTTCTAAAAGGGCTTGCTAGTAGACATAATTCGATCAACTCACACGCATCTCGAGCAACTCTCCCCCCTATGATCTCAGAAGTATGTGGTACTCGGATGTTAGTAAATAAAGGTTTCAGGTCGAATCGAAAAAATTGTACGAGGGTCACTCCAAAAGAAATGCACACTATTTTTTTAAGAATCCATCTTTTATTCTACATTTTGAAAGTTTTACAGTGTGTAGATACATCCATTAGGAACAATATTTTCATTTCTCTACATAATTTTCACCCCTCTTAACTGCATTACGCCATCTTGGAACCAGCGCCTGTATACTCACTCAGTAAAATTCTGGACCAACCTGTTAGAGCCACTGTTAGGCAGCGTTCACAAGGGAGTCATCATCTTCAAACCTTGTTCCACAGAGTCTTTCAGTTTCCCAAAGAGATGGTAGACACATGGAGCTAGGTCAGGACTGTAAGGCGGGTGTTTCAGTGTTGTCCATCCAAGTTTTGTGATCGCTTCCATGGTTTTTTGACTGACATGTGGCCGTGCATTGTCGTGCAACAGCAAAACATACAGCTTTCGTCGATGTGGTCGAACACGACTGAGTCGAGCTTGAATTTTCTTCAGTGTCGTCACATATGTATCAGAATTTATGGTGGTTCCACTTGGCATGATGTCCACAAGCAAGAGTCCTTCGGAATCGAAAAACACCGTAGCCATAGCTTTTCCAGCAGAAGGTGTGGTTTTCTATTTTCTTTTTTTTTTTTATTGGGTGAATTTGCATGTTGCCAATCCATTGATTGCCTCTTCGTCTCTGGTGAAAAATGTTGGGGCCATGTTTCATCACCGGTCACAATTCTTCCAAGAAATTCATCTCCACCATTCTCGTACTGTTCCAAACGTTCGCTGCATACCGTTTTTCTTGTTTCTTTGTGAGCCACTGTCAACATCCTGGGAACGCACCTGGCACAAACCTTTTTCAACGCCAACACATTCAGTATTCTGCAAACACTTCCTTCCCCTATCCCAACGTAGCGTGACAATTCGTTCACTGTGATGTGTCTGTCAGCAGTCACCAATTCGTTAACTCTCTGCACATTGTCTGGAGTGTGTGCAGTACGAGGCCTGCCGCTGCGAGGACAATCCTCAATATTGCCATGCCCGCTTTCATCATGTAACCTGCTTGCCCACCGACTAACTGTACTGTGATCGACAGCAGCATCTCCATACAGCTTTTTCAACCTCTTGTGGATGTTTCCCACTGTCTCGTTTTCACAGCACACTAATTCTATGACAGCACGTTGCTTCTGACGAACGTCAAGTGTAGCAGCGATCTTAATGACATGCTGTGACTGCGCCACTCACGGGAGCAGGTTGAACTAAGTTTGAAAACAAGCGGGAAGGATGTATCTACACATTGTAAAACTTACACATGTTGTTGTTGTTGTGGTCTTCAGTCCTGAGACTGGTATGATGCAGCTCACCATGCTACTCTATCCTGTGCAAGCTTCTTCATCTCCCAGTACCTACTGCAACCTACATCCTTCTGAATCTGCTTAGTGTATTCATCTCTTGGTCTCTCTCTACGATTTTTACCCTCCACGCTGCCCTCCAGTACTAAATTGGTGATCCCTTGATGCCTCAGAACATCCCCTACCAACCTATCCCTTCTTCTAGTCAAGTTGTGCCACAAACTTCTCTTCTAGCCAATCCTATTCAACACCTCCTCATTAGTTATGTGACCTACCCATCTAATCCTAAGCATTCTTCTGTAGCACCACATTTCGAAAGCATCTATTCTCTTCTTGTCCAAACTATTTATCGTCCATTTTTCACTTCCATTCATGGCTACACTTCATACAAATACTTTCAGAAACGACTTCCTGACACTTAAATCTATACTCGATGTTAACAAATTTCTCTTCCTCAGAAACGCTTTCCTTGCCATTGCCAGTCTACGTCTTGTGTGCTCTCTACTTCGACCATCATCAGTTATTTTGCTCCCCAAATAGCAAAACTCCTTTACTACTTCAAGCATCTCATTTCCTAATCTAATTCCCTCAGCATCACCCGACTTAATCCTTTGCTGTCTCTGGCAGAATTACAGTGTCATCCGCAAACCTCAAAGTTTTTATTTCTTCTCCATGGATTTTAATACGTACTCCGAATTTCTTTTTTGTTTCCTTCACTGCTTGCTCAATATACAGATTGAATAACATCGGGGAGAGGCTAAAACTCTGTCTCAGTCCCTTCCCAACCACTGCTTCCCTTTTATGTCCCTCGACTCTTATAACTATCATCTGGTTTCTGTACAAATTGTAAATAGCATGTCGCTCCATGTATTTCACACCTGCCACCTTCAGAATTTGAAAGAGAGTATTGCAGTCAACACTGTCAAAAGCTTTTTCTAAGTCTCTAAGTCTAGCTTTCACATATCCAGAATGCAAACTGTATTTTTACAAAAATGGTGTGCATTTCTTTTGGAGTGACCGTCGTCCGTATAACCACAAGAGATGTGGATTTGAGAAACTGAGAACTGTGGGCTCGAATTTTTTGTCGAAACGCAACACGGTACAGTGCGCAGCTGTCACGGGGTGGCAATCGTTAACTTGTCACAGCGCCGTGTGTCGTCGTAAATGTAGAACAGGGTCGCCGATTTGGACGTGGACGGAAAGTGAGGCTGTAATCTGGTGTGGCGGCTGTGATAGGAATCTAGGCGCCCTGTTCTGTGGGCTGGGCAGGTAGCAGCGGCGGCGCAGGTAGCGGCAGACACCCGAGAGCCGCGGGAGAAGCGAGCCGGACCAGACATACAAAGCGGGCTGGCCCCACCACCTCCCCCAGTCCTCTCTGTCGCGCCGACGGGAATTAAGGCCATTAGCGGGGCGACCGGCGGACGACTGCTTCTTAGGATGCCTTTGTTTCATTAACTAGGCTTCTCTGTCGGGGAGATAACAACTACTTCACCCTGAAAATGGGTAAATGGTACACCTTTTGCAACACGTGGGAGCGCGTATCAACAGGTCAAAGAGGCAGAATCGTCTGAAGATGATACACCGTGTTGGACTTCACTGCGAGGACTGGTATGTTGTATCTCTCCGTGCTAGCCTCAAGAAAAACATAACTTCCAGCCTAATTAAAATTAAGAACAAATATTTTTCATACCGCGCTGTTATAATTACTGTGCAACTACTCACGGAGGTCCAGAGTGGGCCGCAACTACTGCGTGGCAACGAAACTTGATAGATAACCTAATATACTACTGGCCCTTAAAATTGCTACACCACGAAGATGACGTGCTACAGACGCGAAACAGGAAGAAAATGCTGTGATACGTCTTCACTGGGGTGGAAAACTTAAGGACGAAAGTATCTTTCCTAATGATGTGCCTGACGAAGTAACATACACTACTAGCCATTAAAATTGCTACACCACGAAGATGGTGTGCTACAGACGCGAAATTTAACCGACATGAAGAAGATGCTGTGATATGCGAGTGATTAGCTTAACAGAGCATTCACACAAGGCTGGCGCCGATAGCGACACCTACAACGTGCTGACATGAGGAAAGTTTCCAACCCATTTCTCATACACAAACAGCAGTTGACCGGCGTTGCCTGGTGAAAAGTTGTTTTGATGCCTCGTGTAAGGAGGAGAAATGCGTACCATCACGTTTCCGACTTTGATAAGGGTCGGATTGTAGCCTATCGCGATTGCGGTTTATCATATCGCGACATTGCTGCTCGCGTTGGTCGAGATCCAATGACTGTTAGCAGAATATGGAATCGGTGGGTTCAGGATGGTAATACGGAACGCCGTGCTGGATCCCAACGGCCTCGTATCACTAGCAATCGAGATGACAGGCATCTTATTCGCATGGCTGTAACGGATCGTGCAGCCGTGTCTCGATCCCTGAGTCAACAGATGGGGACGTTTGCAAGACAGCAACCATCTGCACGAACAGTTCGACGACGCTTGCAGCAGCGTGGACTATCAGCCCGGATACCATGGCTGCGGTTACCCTTGACGCTGCATCACAGACAGGAGCGCCTGCGATGGTGTACTCAACGACGAACCTGGGTGCACGAATGGCAAAACGTCATTTTTTCGGATGAATCCAGGTTCTGTTTACAGTCTCACGATGGTCGCATCCGTGTTTGGCTACATCGCGGTGGACGCACATTGGAAGCGTGTATTCGTCATTGCCATACTGGCGTATCACCCGGCGTGATGGTATGGGGCGCCATTGGTTACACGACTCGGTCACCTCTTATTCGTATTGATGGCACTTTGAACAGTGAACGTTACATTTCAGATGTGTTACGACCCGTAGCTCTACCCTTCATTCGATCCCTGCGGAACCCTACATTTCAGCAGGATAATGCGTGACCGCATGTTGCAGTTCCTGTACGGGCATTTCGGGATACAGAAAATGTTCGACTGATGCCCTGGCCAGCACATTCACCAGATATCTCACCAACTAAAAACGTCTGGTCAATGGTGGACGAGCAACTGGCTCGTCACAATACGCCAGTCACTACTCTTGGTGAACTCTGGTATCGTGTTGAAGCTTGATGGGCACCTGTACCTGTACGCGCCATCCAAGCTCTGTTTGACTCAATGCCCAGGCATATCATGGCCGTTATTACGACCAGAGGTGGTTGTTCTGGGTACCGATTTCTCAGGATCTATGCACCTAAATTGCGTGAATATGTAATCACAAGTCAGTTCTAGTATAATATATTTGTTCAATGAATACCCGTTTATCATCTGAATTTCTTCTTGGTGTAGCAATTTTAATACCCAGTAGTGTACCAAGGTGGCTGTCGCTGTAAATCAATGTGGCCCGGCCACTTCTAGTGCTCCTGCAGAGTCGCGAGAATTGTCCATCCCTTGGTAAACATGGTCAACAGTATGGGAAGTTTTGCAGCCTATTTTACACAGGTACCCGTACAAACTACAGACGCAGCAACTGAAACATCACATCCTCAGCAATGTTCTGAATTTTCCCATCGGCTTGTGGCACGAATAGAACCTGATGACATGTGGCCGGGCAATATCCTATGGGGCAACGAGGCACGTTTTGCACTCGAAAGTGCAGTGAATAGACAGGACTCACGTATCTGGAGTACTTTTAAAGTGCGTGTAGTGGACGAAGAGGCGGTGCACTCGCTGTATGCGACTTTTTGGTGTGGATTCACAACTACCTTTATTCCCAGTTCGTTCTTGTTTGCAGAGTATACACCCACAGGTGTGTTAAGTGTACCGTGATGTCTGCACGTTATGCGCAGAGTGTAATTCCTGCTTTGGAAGAGAGCACCTGTTTTCATGCAAGATGGGTCAATACCTCATGTCGCTCGCCCAGTGAAAGATCTGCTTAATGCAACCTTCCATTTACATGTTACCTGGAGAGGTTTTCCAGATACATGGCATGCAAGATCACCTGATCTAATTCCGTGTAACGTTTGGCTCTGGAAATATCTAAAAGAACGCAGTTTACAGGGGCATGTTTGGTCTCTACCTGATCTGAAGACCAGTACACAGGAACGCTTTGCTCATATTCCACCGGAACTCCTGCGTATAGCTGTTGATCACTTCGTTTTACGTATACAGCATCTCGTCGACGTCTTCGGTGCTTATATTCAACAGATTGTGTAAGCAGCAGTTAATAATAAAATCAACTTTTTGCCTTTCACACTGGTTTCACCATTTCTCCCCTCACCCAATTTCTAGTCATTACATATGGAAACATTTCTATAGTCTTTCTTGCATTCACAGCGCCAGATTTGCACCTGGTGGCAAGCATTGGAACCATTTTTCTCCCTCTGCGTAAATCGGTTCCGCATTAACGCATTAGCATATCTGCAGAGTTTCGCCCCCATAAGATGATTACAGCCGACACCGGACCTCTGTGAGAAGCTGAGCTTCAGTTATAACTACTTGGTACTTTGAGACATTACACAAAACTATACAACACATGAAACGCAGACTTTATACGCGACGTTTGTCAGAGACAGGGACGTAAAATTTCATACTGATTACGCGTAAAATGTTGCAAAAATTACAAAAAACACCATTTTTCTAATTTTATACACGAGGAATGCAATGCGATACGGAACTGTGGAAAGAACGATTTCAGAGATTTCAATAGTTTTCAAGATATGACATGACAAGCTCGAAACCGATTTCCAGAGAGCAAAATGTTATCTGCTTCAGAACGGTTAACATAACTCCGGTCCTAATTAAAATTACTAGCAAACTTTTACATACTTTGGAGGACTTCCCTCCGCAGCAGCTTTTATAGTCTGTAGAAATTATTATTGGTTTTTCTGCGGGTGAAAGCGTGAAACAACAGTACACTTTTCTTGTGAAGTTTATAAAAGAGTGAGGTGAAATGAAAAGAAAAGAAAAAAGAAAAGAAGAAAACACAAATCCAACATGAAAAAAAGTGGTTCAATGCGCTTCAGTCCGGAACCGCGCAGCTGCTGCGGTCGCAGGTTCGAATCCTGCCTCGGGCATGGATGTTTGTCGTGTCCTTAGGTTAGTTAGGTTTAAGTAGTTCTATGCCTATGGGACTGATGACCTCAGATGTCAATTCCCATAGAGCTTAGAGCCATTTGAACCATTTGAAAAAAAGTGGGCTCATCTACATCAACCTGGCTGTTCTGCAATTCACCCTTAGTGCCTGGCAAAGGATCCATCGAACCACTTTCACTCTATTTCTCTACCGTTCCACTCTTGAGGAGCACGCAGGGAAAACGATCACTTAAATGTTTCCATGCAAGGTCTGGTTTCTCTTATCGCAATAATAATTTCTCCCCTTGTAGCTGGGTATCAACAAAATATTTATCACGTTCGGAGGAGAAAGCTCCAGATTGAAATTTCGTGAAAAGATCTCCCCGCTACGAAAAACACCTTTGTATTAATTACTGCCACCCTAACTTGGGTATCATATCCTTGACACTCTCTCCCCCATTTCGAGATAATACAAAATGAGTTGCTCGTTTTTGAACTTGTCTTCCATCAATCCTATTTGGTAAGGAGAGCACAGTAGTACTTTTGCAGAGGACGGACAGACATGGTATAGCCTGTCTCTTTAGTAGATTTGTTGCAACTTCTAAGTGTTCTGCCAATAAAACGCAGTCATTATCTAAGTGATCGTTCCAGTTTAAATTGTTCGTAATTGTAATTCTACTATTAACTACTACTTAACTGAAATGTTCCTTTTAGTACTCATGTGGATGACCTCATAGTTTTCATTATTTACGGTCAACTGCCACTTTTCGCGCCATACAGATATCTTGTCTAAATCACTTCGTAATTGGTTTTCATCTTCTGATGACTTTATTAAGCGCAAAGTGTATGCACAAGCATTATACGCTCTAAGAAGAAATATGTACCACGAAGGAATTATCCGAATGGGACGGAAGTCGGTAGATGTGACGTAGATGAAGAGCAAACAAATGATTACAATTTCGGAAAACCTGCATGATGGACCAACGCGTTATTGACTTGGTCAAGTTTTGAAGCTCTTTCTCTTGAATAAACCATCCAGTTTTTCAAAAAGTGTGGTCATGTATTTATCTGTACATGTATATGACATCTACCTATTCCTGTCCCATTCGAATACGTGGTACGTCGTTTTTTGTCTTAGAATGTATTTTATACTTCGGCCTCCGCTAGCAAACGAAGGAAAAGGAAATGGACGTCAGAAAGTGTAAACAAGAGCCAAAAATATCTTAAGTAAATTGTACGCCAGTTTTATCAATGAATACTGTTTTCAGTTCATAAATACTAAGATGCTGAGGCACATGAATACCATATTTCCAGAATGAGCACAGAAGACACTTCATAAATAAAACAGAAATTGAAGTAAGCTGAAGATAGGAAAACCGAGTTTTGACACGCGTGGAGAGAGTATGGTGATTTTTACCGTACGTGAATCTCAAACTTTGTACGTGACTTTTTGTAGGAGGCAAAAACTTTGATGGGATTTTCAATGACCGTAGAGAACGGAGCACTGTGTGCATTTCTTGTAGCAAGTTTTACTAGTAACGTCAGACGTTAGCTAATTTAAATTAGACTGTGTGTCATAATACGTTTCTCCTTGGCTCCTTGCCTCCAGAATTCCTACCCAACGAAAATGTCTACTTCCCCAAATATACGACAGCTATACCTCCTCAAATTCTGAAGGTGGGAGCGGTAAAATACAGGGAGCGAAAGGCTATTTACAATTTGTACAGACACCGGATGGGAGTTATAAGAGTCGGGGGACATGAAAGTTGGTAGTTGGGAAGGGAGTGAGACAGGGTTGTAGCCTATCCCCGATGTTAATCAATCTGTATACTGAGCATGCAGTAAAGGAAAGAAAAGAAAAATTCGGAGTAGGAATTAAAGTCAATGGAGAAGAAATAAAAACTCTGATGTTCGCCAGTGGCATTGTAATTCTGTCAGAGACAGCAAAGGACTTGGAAGAACAGATGAACGGAATGGACAGTGTCTTGAAAGGAGGATATAAGATGAGCATTAACAAAAGCAACACGAGGATAATGGAATGTAGTCGAATTAAGTCGAGTGATGCTGAGGGAATTAGATTAGGAAATGAGACACTTAAAGTAGTAAAGGAGTTTTGCTATTTGGGGAGCAAAATAACTGATGATGGTCGAAGTAGAGAGGATATAAAATGTATACGGACAATGGCAAGGAAAGAGAAATTTGTAAACATCGAGTATATATTTAAATGTCAGGAAGTCGTTTTTGAAAGTATTCGTATGGAGTGCAGCCATGTATGGAAGTGAAACCTGGACGATAAACAGTTTGGACAAGAAGAGAATAGAAGCTTTGGAAATGTGGTGCTACAGAAGAATGCTGAAGATTAGATGGGTAGATCACATAACTAATGAGGAGGTATTGTATAGAATTGGGGAGAAGAGGAATTTGTGGCACAACTTGACTAGAAGAAGGGACCGGTTGGTAGGACATGTTCTGAGGCATCAAGGGATCAGCAATTTAGTATTGGAGGGCAGCGTGGAGGGTAAAAATAGTAGAGGGAGACCAAGAGATGAATACACCAAGCAGATTCAGAAGGATGTAGGTTGCAGTAGGTATGTCGAGATGAAGAAGCTTGCACAGAATAGGGTAGCATGGAGAGCTGCATCAAACCAGTCTCAGGACTGAAGACCCCAACAAGATGTATATCTGCTGTTTCTGAGCACCAGCAATCACTGGAAAACCCGTTGTTAACTGCGTGATTCGTTCCAATAAAATAATGAGAAACATCATATTCGTGGCAAAAGAATTATTGTAACTTGCGTATTATGAGAGTAGGCTATTTGAAGGTAACGACACGCTGAAGATCCACCCAAAACGCATTGTTCTTGGTACAATTTGTCAGAATTAAATTTCAATTAGTAACATATCTACGATTAAGGTTTTCAGCAAGGTGTAATATAATATGACTACACACCATGCGGGTATCGTTGGTTTAGCGTAATGAGTTATTCGTTGTGGCAGTGGTTCGTGCCTTTACACTTCCAAGTTTTTTTTTCCTAACATTCGCGTTTTTATTAGGTTCTAATACTTTATTATTAGTTTAATATAAGTATATACTATAATATTTGATGTTATGTAAATATAAGTTCACTTTTTTTTTGAGGGATGACTTTGTTCGATCATCTTAATCTACAGGACAGCTTTCGCAACTTCTATAAAGACATTTTGCTCCTTTTTCTTTTACGCTTCGTAATTCACATGTTGCAAAGATTCTGCTACTGGATAGGAACAGTGATCAAGTAAGACGGACCTTGGGGTTTTACTAAAACGTGGGAATGATGAAATAATGTTTATCTTATGTGGAGAAGTATTGCAAATTTGTACCGCACTGTTTGTAATGAAACTTTTATTAACCTGTGTCCTTATTGATTGGACATAGTACTTTCCTTTTCGTGGACGATGGAGGAAATGTGCGTTTTAACAGCGCTAATGTGGGAATTTTACGCGCGCCCGTTGAGTAAACAGTGTGATTTACGAATTAGGAACATCCCTCAACTGCCGCTGGAGTGCTTCGCCAACGCGTATACCACGTTGCGGCCCACGTACCGTGTGCATAAGTCGCATCGTTCCTGAGCGTTCAGCAGCACATTGAACTTGGCACACTAAACGTTAACGTTCGACAGCACGGTCCGTGTGACGACAGCTTTACTGTTCTCTCGCGAGGTCAACAGAGATGTTTTCGGCTTATCTGTGGCCGCGACCAAAGTCCAGTATCCCAGAAACAGTTTCGTACTGCCGATATGTGGACTGTATCGAGCGATAAAAGGCTGTCGCGCAAGACGGGGGAGTGCGCGCCAGACGTGACAAGTCGACTGGCGGAGGCATTGAGCGGCGCCACCGGACCGGAGCCCCGCGCTTTAAATCACGACTGCCGGCCGCACACGGCGCACAAAAAGTCTCGCTGACGCTTCAAATGGTGACAGCGGCGCGCTCTGCTGCGCGGCGAGCTGGCGAGGCACGCGAAATGCGCGCTGCAGTCCGCGCTATTCTGGGAACGACGCGGCCAGCGAGTGCAGGATTGATGAGCGCTTCGGCTGACGTGGGATTCCGTTGTGGAGTACGAGCAATGACAGGACCGTTGCCTGCTCAACTAATACGTTGCTGAAAGAAGAATGAAACCCCTCGAGGACTGCGTCCAGCGGCACCACGGTATGATACGTGCATGCTGAAGAGCTGTAGTTCATTTGTCACTGTCTTCGGCGATCAGATTGCGTTCAAGAGCTCTGTTTGCGCGCCCTCTGTTTTGACTCTAGAGGCATTGTCTGTGTCAGTTTAATGGATAAAGCAAAAAGCTGTCCTGGGTATAGTTTGATGTGTTTGCAAGTATACAGGGTTATACAAAAAGGTACGGCCAAACTTTCAGGAAACATTCCTCATACACAAATAAAGAAAAGATGTTATGTGGACATGTGTCTGGAAACGCTTAATTTCCATGTTAGAGCCCATTTTAGTTTCGTCAGTATGTACTGTACTTCCTCGATTCACCGCCAGTTGGCCCAATTGAAGGAAGGTAATGCTGACTTCGGTGCTTTTGTTGACATGCGACTCATTGCTCTACAGTACTAGCATCAAGCACGTCAGTACGTAGCATCAACAGGTTAGTGTTCATCACGAACATGGTTTTCCAGTCAGTGCAATGTTTACAAATGCGGAGTTGGCAGATGCCCATTTGATGTATGGATTAGCACGGGGCAATAGCCGTGGCGCGGTACGTTTGTATCGAGACAGATTTCCAGAACGAAGGTGTCCCGACAGGAAGACATTCTGCTTCGAACGTCTTCCTGTCGGGACACCTTCGTTCTGGAAATCGGTGTCTTAGGGAGCACGGAACATTCCAGCCCATGACTCGCGACTGGGGAAGGCCTAGAACGACGAGGACACCTGCAATGGACCAGGCAATTCTTAGTGCAGTTGACGATAACCCTAATGTCAGAATCCGCACGCAATTGTGCAATCACGTCATCAACACAGATTTTCTGTGAACGTTTGGGCAGGCATTGTTGGTGATGTCTTGATTGGGCCCCATGTACTCCCACCTACGCTAAATGGAGCACGTTATCATGATTTTATACGGGATACTCTACCTGTGCTGCTAGAACATGTGCCTTTACAACTACGACACAACATGTGGTTCATGCACGATGGAGCTCCTGCACATTTCAGTCGAAGTGTTCGTACGCTTCTCAACAACAGATTCGGTGACCGATGGATCGGTAGAGGCGGACCAATTCCATGGCCTCCACGCTCTCCTGATCTCTACCCTCTTGACTTTCATTTATGGGGGCATTTGAAAGCTCTTGTCTACACAACCCCGGTACCAAATGTAGAGACTCTTCGTGCTCGTATTGTGGACGGCTGTGATACAATACGCCATTCTCCAGGGCTGCATCAGCGCATCAGGGATTCCATGCGACGGAGGGTGGATGCACGTATCCTCGCTAACGGAGAACATTTTGAACATTTCCTGAAACAAAGTGTTTGAAGTCACGCTGGTACATTCTGTTATTGTGTGTTTCGATTCCACGATTAATGTGATTTGAAGAGAAGTAATAAAATGAGCTCTAATATGGAAAGTAAGCGTTTCCGGACACATGCCCACATAACATATTTTCTTTCTTCGTGTGTGAGGAATGTTTCCTGAAAGTTTGGCCGTACCTTTTTGTAACACCTTGTATATTTTCTCGGTCAAATAAATGTGTATATTTTGAAACGTTTGCGTGAAACTTTCGTTATTCTTCCAGTTCTCATGCGTATAGAGAATTTAACACACGAACTTTGCCAAGAACTTCCACCATGAATTCTTCTGTGGACATTGGTTAACACCATTATCATTGCTTGTTCCAATATTTTCCTACTATATTTTTATTGTTTTGGTAAAAAAAGCTAGTCTCTCATGAACTCACTTTCAGAGTTTTGATGCCGGATACACAGCAGACGGCTCTCACCACACACGCAGTTTTGGCGCTGGCATGTAAACGGAAATGGCCACTCGAAACTGACAAGACTCCGTGCTGGGGACGCTGCTGCAGACTCACTTTTTTCGAGCAGTCACTTAGACAAGAAAGCCGGTCGTAAAATGACGTTTACGGAGCGGGAAAGCCTCTGACCTCCACGTTCTGTGATGACGCGACGACGTGCAACACCTTGTCTTCAGCTCGTGATTTCACCGTCCTTCAACCACTTCCCATTGTGGGTCACTACAATAGCACGCGAACGCCCGATCAGCTTCGCCGTTTCTGAGAAGCTCGTTCCCAAGAGTCGGGTCGAAAAAATGTGTCCTTTGTTGAAGTCCCTTAAACCAATGGGTTTTCCCATTTGCGTTCCTTATCTCGCTAATACGATTCCCAATGTGTTTGTTTACGAAATAGCTTTTCTACCACCAATCACGATTTTCTTTTTATTTACATTTTTCACGACGCGTTTTGGAAAATGAGTCCCATTTTGAAGTGTGTTTTCTTTCTACTGTGCCATTTATTCGTGATGTTTTCGATGTGTGAGGTGCTGCACTGTTATGTTGTCTTTTCTTCAATGTATAAAAACACGCGCAATTTTTAATTAACGATCGAACATTATAAACAGCTATTGGCGAAACTTGAAAACAGCTCCTACTCCCGGTTTTCTTGTTGTCCACTAGTGCAGAAACTCACATATAGTAAACATCACACCAATATTCTGCGCACAGTATGCAGATATACACAGAAGACAGTTACAAAGAATTTTTACACATAGTCAACAGAGATGACGCTATAAGCCATACACACAGTATCAACACTTTCGCACAGAAGGTATTGAACTGAATAATCTTGATTACTATTTGCTGATGTGTATTCACAATGTCATTTATTTCTATGTATCACTATTTTTTGGCATAGCACACACAAAAGACGCATGAAAATGGGAATTATTTTCCAAAATGAATCGTGCAAAATATAAATAGAAAATCATGACTGGTACCAAAAAAGTTATTTCATAAACGCACTCATTGTTTCTACAGTCTTAGGCTTACAGCAGCCAGATCAGTGTGCTTCTCATTCGCCTCTGCTCTATATGAGTACTGTGTGATCAAAAGTATCAGTACACCTATTAGTGGACGTTAATACAGGGTGTCTAGTCACAGCTAGATACTTGACGGATGTTACTGCTTCCAAAGACTGGGCACTTATTTTGCACTCGTACATTAATGGGGATTTTCGCCTTGTTATTCGCAGTAGGTTACACTTACTAATATTGAGAGATAACTGCCAGTCATTACAGCACGCATTTATTTTCTGCAAATCCTCATTGATTTGTTTACAACTTTCGTGTGATACTATTTTCCTGCCGCTGTCGACACCACCAACCAGATCGTTTATGTAAATCGTAAACACCAGCGGACCTATTACGCTGCCCTGGGGCACACCTGAAGTTACGGTTGTTTCTGTTGAAGTCACCCCATTCAGGACGACATTCTGCTCTCTATTTGTTAGAAAACTTTCTATCCAACCGCATATGCCATCGGATAGACCGTAAGCGTGCACTTTTTGGAACAAGCGACATGGTGACAGATAACGTTTTCCAGGCATTCGCCGAACCCAAACCCCAACATTGGACTGCCACAGGGTATAGCGTTATTCATCACTCCGAGTCACTCATTTCTAGTCATCCACGGTCCAGTCACTCGGTCTTCACAGTACCTCGAGCCTCGCTTACCACTGAGTACACAAATATGTGGCTTATGAGAAGCTGCTTCACCCATTCTCTTTAATTTCCTGCACTCAGTCATTGTGCTAGCTGGCTGCAATTCCCGAGTGACTCCTTCCGCTGATTTATTGCGACTTTTTTACAACCACCTTCCTCACTGCCGTCAGTACGAGAGGTCTGGGTTTAGCTGTGATTGTTTGTCGTTCATGGTTCAAATGGCTCTCAGCACTATGGGACTTAACATCTATGGTCATCAGTCCCCTAGAACTTAGAACTACTTAAACCTAACTAACCCAAGGACATCACACAACACCCAGTCATCACGAGGCAGAGAAAATCCCTGACCCCGCCGGGAATCGAACCCGGGAACCCGGGCGCGGGAAGCGAGAACGCTACCGCACGACCACGAGATGCGGTCGTTTATCGTTCATCTCCTTTACAGCCTCATCACCGGCATTCGACTTGGACAGATTTAGAAGGGCTGAAATGTCCCTGATGGTTGTGTTTGCAGGTGATATCCAATGACTAGTCCACGTACGAAGCCACTGAGCTGTCCTGAGCGACGAATTCTGCACTTACTGCCTCTCTACAGTCAATACAATACTTCTATACTGGCGGGTCCTCATCTCCTCACATGTAGTGGTAAATTCTGCATTACGTAAGGCTGTCCGCATACTTAACGACGAGGCAGTGTACGCAATTCGCATACACTGTATGGAAAGAGTCATTGTGCGCAGAACAAGACAAGCCATCTACATCTACATCTACATTTATACTCCGAAAGCCACCCAACGGTGTGTGGCGGAGGGCACTTTACGTGCCATTGTCATTACCTCCCTTTCCTGTTCCAGTCTCGTATGGTTCGCGGGAAGAACGACTTCCGGAAAGCCTCCGCGAGCGCTCGAATCTCTCTAATTTTACATTCGTAATCTCCTCGGGAGGTATAAGTAGGGGGAAACAATATATTCGATACCTCATCCAGAAACGCACCCTCTCGAAACCTGGACAGCAAGCTTCACCTCGATGCAGAGCGCCTCTCTTGCAGAGTCTGCCACTTGAGTTTGCTAAACATCTCCGTAACGCTATCACGCTTACCTAATAACCCTGTGACGAAACGCGCCGCTCTTCTTTGTACCTTCTCTATCTCCTGTCAACCCGACCTGGTGCGGATCCCACACTGATGAGCAATACTCAAGTATAGGTCGAACGAGTGTTTTGTAAGCCACCTCCTTTGTTGATGGACTACATTTTCTAAGGACTCTCCCAATGAATCTCAACCTGGTTCCCGCCTTACCAACAATTAATTTTATATGATCATTCCACTTCAAATCGTTCCGCACGCATACTCCCAGATATTTTAGAGAAGTAACTGCTACCAGTGTTTGTTCCGCTATCATATAATCATACAGTAAAGGATCCTTCTTTCTATGTATTCGCAATACATTACATTTGTCTATGTTAAGGGTCAGTTGCCACTCCCTGCACTAAGTGCCTATCCGCTGCAAATCTTCCTGCATTTCGCTGCAATTTCCTAATGCTGCAACGTCTCTGTATACTACAGTATCATCCGCGAAAAGCCGCATGGAACTTCCGACACTATCTACTAGGTCATTTATAGATATTGTGAAAAGCAATGGTCCCATAACACTCCCCTGTGGCACGCCAGAGGTTACTTTAACGTCTGTAGACGCCTCTCCATTGAGAACAACATGCTGTGTTCTGTTAGCTAAAAACTCTTCAATCCAGCCACACAGCTGGTCTGATATTCTACATCTACATCTACATTTATACTCCGCAAGCCACCCAACGGTGTGTGGCGGAGGGCACTTTACGTGCCACTGTCATTACAGACAGCAGTAGCTCAAGGCTCTTTCATTGCTAGGTCTTCCTCCTGACTCGTGCCTACGGGAACCGTATGTCCCTTCCTCGTGACGTGGCTCCGAACGGAACAGCCTGTAATGCGGACGACTGCAGTGTTTTGCACAGCGGCGAAGCAGACGAGCCGTCCCCCCTGGATCGCTACTGCGGCTGCAGCGGGTCTGCGAACCTCTCCCGAGGCGTGGGTGGGGGAGAGGTGGTGCGGCGCGCGGCATGGCAACGCCGCCAGCGGCCGGCGTGCATACTACTGCACTCCCAGCGGCACCAGCTCAACCCACCTCAGATATCTCACCGCGCCGAGCAACGGTGCACCGCCGCCGCCGGGCACCTAAGTCCAAACCGTTCTTTGTCTTCTGCCACTGACGCAAGACGGCTTTTATTTGACGCCGCAGTAATAACGTTGCCACTGGCTGGTAAATACACCACGAAGATGACGTGCTACAGACGCGAAATTTAACCGACAGGAAGAAGATGCACGAACAGTTCGACGACGCTTGCAGCAGCATGGACCATCAGCTCGGAGACCGTCGCTGCGGTTACCCTTCACGCTGCATCAGGCAGGAGCGCCTGCGATGGTGTACTCGACGACGAACCTGGGTACACGAATGGCAAAAAGTCATTTTTTCGGATAAATCCAGGTTCTGTTTACAGCATCGTGATGGTCGCATCCGTGTTTGGCGACATCGCGGTGAACGCATTTTGGAAGCGTGTATTCGTCATCGCCATACTGGTGTACCAACCGGCGTGATGGTATGGGGTGCCATTGGTTACACGTCTCGGTCACCCCTTGTTCGCATTGACGGCACTTTGAACAGTGGACGTTACATTTCATGCAATTTTGTCATATGATGACATATTGGAGACCGTGGCTGTTTTTGAAGACAAATGTTGATCGTGTTAGGACAGCAACCAGCCACAAATTTACTTTGAGTTCCTTTATTCAAAGGAAACCGTTACCGGTTTCGAATCGTTGCGATTCATCATCAGACGGTTTACACGCTTTCTTTCTACATTTGGTGTGTTTTTTACAGATTAATTGTCCTAAAATATAAATAAAACACAATTACAAACACGCCACACACAGATTGTTGTGTTGCAGATTTTCGTTGCATGTGACTTACGTGACACGTCGGTTTCGAGTGATTGTTTCTATAACGTTCATCCAATTGATGTAAATGCATTCCCACTGCATCCTCGTTGTTGCACACGTAATAGTTCTCACTGTACACTTTAGATTTGTCACTGAGTTCATTCCAGCCACGCACCACATGTTTGTAAGCTCTTTGTATGTACCAAAACATGTGGTGCGTGGCTGGAATGAACTGAGTGACAAATCTAAAGTGTACAGTGAGAACTATTACGTGTGCAACAACGAGGATGCAGTGGAAATGCATTTACATCGATTGGATGAACGTTATAGAAACAATCACTCGAAACCGACGTGTCACGTAAGTCACATGCAACGAAAATCTGCAACACAACCATCTGTGTGTGGCGTGTTTGTAATTGTGTTTTATTTATATTTTAGGACAATTAATCTGTAAAAAACAAACCAAATGTAGAAAGAAAGCGTGTAAACCGTCTGATGATGAATCGCAACGATTCGAAACCGGTAACGGTTTCCTTTGAATAAAGGAACTCAAAGTAAATTTGTGGCTGGTTGCTGTCCTAACACGATCAACATTTGTCGTTACATTTCAGATGTGTTACGACCCGTGGCTCTACACTTCATTCGATCCCTGCGAAACCCTACATTTCAGCAGGATAATGGGTGACCGCATGTTGCAGGTCCTGTACGGGCCTTTCTGGATACACAAAATGTTTGACTGCTGCCCTGATCAGCACATTCTCCACATCTCTCACCAATTGAAAACGTCTGGTCAACGGTGGCCGAGCAACTGGCTCGTCACAACACGCCAGTCACTACTCTTGATGAACTATGGTATCGTGTTGAAGTTGCATGGGCAGCTGTACCTGTACACGCCATCCAAGCTCCGTTTGAGTCAACGCCCAGGCGTATCAAGGCCGTTATTACGGCCAGAGTTGGTTGTTCTGGGTACTGATTTCTCAGGATCTGTGCACCCAAATTGCGTGATAATGTAATCACATATCAGTTCTAGTTTAGTATATTTGTCCAATAAATACCTGTTTATCAACTGCATTTCTTCTTGGTGTAGCAAGTTTAATGGCCAGTAGTGCAGGACATGACGAGCCTCGCTGTTGATGTTGTATATTGCTGCTTCCGCGTCGGAACCCGAGTAGGACTCTAGTGATGACTGTTACTCAGGCCTGAGTCTTGCCCGAGCAGAGCGTAAAAGTTCGAAGCTCCAATTGCTGTTTCTTCCTGCTGCCGGTAACCCTGTACGCAGCACAGTGAAGACTGCCTGCACTGTGTACAACGTAGCGCTAAACTTATCACCTATCTGTACTTGAACACAGAATGCCTTGTACTTTGCTGTTCTGTGTTGCGTCCATTCTAAGTTCGTCTGTCGACAAAAGCGAGAAGAGAGAAACCTGCCGAAACGAAACCTCTTAGCAGTGTCAAAATTCTGATGTAGATCTTCAGTTTTTCAAAACATACCACACTCAAGCAAATTGTAAATAAGAATGGTGTGTACCAGTTTCCTTTCTGAACCAAAACATGGTTCAATAAAGCTGTTGTATATCTGTTAATTTTACGATCTCATAATCAACCTACTGAGCGAGGTGGCGCAGTGGTTAGCACACTGGACTCGCATTCGGGAGGACGACGGTTCAATCCCGTCTCCGGCCATCCTGATTTAGGTTTTCCGTGATTTCCCTAAATCGTTTCAGGCGAATGCCGAGATGGTTCCTTTGAAACGGCACGGCCGATTTCCTTCCCAATCCTTCCCTAACCCGAGCTTGCGCTCCGTCTCTAATGACCTCGTTGTCGACGGGACGTTAAACACTAACCAACCACCACCACCAACCATAATCCACCTTTTACGAATAGCTAAAGCAGGTTTTATTCTATCTATAGTTACAACGTTATAATCGTCGGAAAATCAGTTAAAATCAGATGTCCAACTGCCATAACCACGGTGACTGAAACCCGTCTCGTAAGTATTAATTTTATTTATCTGTATGGCTAGGGCTCCCCGTTGGGCAGACCGTTCGCCGGGTGCCGCTCTTTCAATTTGACATCACTTCGGCGACCTGCAGTCGATGAGGATGAAAGGGTCATGATGAGGACAGCACAACACCCACTCCCTGGGCGTAGAAAATTCCCCGACCCAGCCGAGAATCCAACCCGAGCCCAGAGGATTGACAAACCGTCACGTTGACCATTCAGCTACTGGGGGCGGACGAATGTATTAATGACCTGCAGGACAATATTAACAGTAACCAAAAGAATGTGTTGCAGACGCAGCAGTTATCTCTAATGATGTACTAGCCTCAGAAAAGCTTAGCAGATATTCAGGTAACATTTCAACTTATTTTGAATGTTGGGAAATGTAAAAACTGCGTGCGTCGCAGAACGTGGTAGCCCACAATACCAGTACATCACAAATGGGACCAGTCAACTCATAAAAACACCTACTTGCAACTGTTTATGAGAATATGATGTGAGATGATGACATGGACTTAGTCGCAGTTAAGGGGCTCCGGAAAGGCTCAAAACCATGAAAAGTTCAATTTTTACTTTTTTGCGTTTTATGAATCTGCAGACTATTACCTTTTAATAGATATATAATTTATTCAATTCCGAAGACTACAACTATTTTTAAATTTTTTTTGAAATGTGTTCTACATGGGCGTGACCCACTGTGGCGCTGTTAAACTGCTGTCAAATGGTGTTATTATTAACGTCCGTGTTCATCAGGTACATTTTAGTGATGTGAGATAAAGTATGTGTTGTGGCTAACCTGTGATGGTTCAATATATATCGCTGGTGTGATTGTCGATTGTTTCATGTTTATTTACTCTGTCGTTATCTCGAAAATATTCGTAATTAATTCTGTTTCTTGAGTCTCTGTTTTGTTGAAGTATAATAATGAGCAAAAGTAAAGTTATTAGAAATCCTCTGAAGGCTTTTAAGAAAAGGAGAAATGTTGGAAAGCCAAAGGTATGTGTTATTACTGTAAACAATAAAGACGATAACGAAGTGAGTGAACCTAACCTCTCAAGTACACCTGCCCATAGCAGTCAAAGTGGGAAAGAAAATACTTCACAGAAGAAGCTTGGTTCAATGAGTGAAAACTATGAATGTTTTATGGGCGAATCGGATGTGAATGAAATATTTGATATGTCGGTTCTCAAAGGAATTTTTTCAAACTGTGTAAAATGTATTCATTGTAGTGAAGTTGGTCTGGAACTCTCCATAATAAAGCACGTAGGACGTGTCTTTCCTGACACCTGTGATCATTTGTGATATTCTTTGTATACCTTCAATATTCCTATTTCGTTTGGATCCCACACACTTGAGCGATATGGAAGCATGAATCACACTAGCGTTTTTTAATAGCGTACGCTGTGTTTTCCCAGTATACTTCCAATAAATATAAGTCTGACACTAGTTTTACCGTTGATTGAGTCTATGGGATGATTCCATGCCACATCCTAACAAACCTCTGCATCCAGGCATTTTTATCTGTTAATTGATTCCTTACATACTCTGCAAGGCACCGAATGGTGACTGGCGGAGGGTACCTTGTGCCACTACTAGTCATTTCTTTTCCTGTTTCACTCACAAATAGAGCGAGGGAAAAAGGACTGTCTATCTACCTTTGTACAAGCCCTAATTTCATTTATCTTTGTGGTCCTTGCCCGGAATGTACGTTGGCGGCAGTAGAATCATTGTGCAGTCAGCCGCAAATGCACGTTCTCTAAATTTTCTCAATAGTTTTTCGCGCAATGAACGTCGTATTGCTTGCAGGGATCTCCTTTTGAGTTCACGAAGCATCTCTGTAACACTCGCGTGTTGATCGAAGCTACCGGTAACAAATCTAGCACCACACCCCTGGATTCTTTCGCTTTCTTCTTTTAATCTGATCTGGTGTGGATCCCAAACACTCGAGCAGCACTGAAGAATCGGTCAAACTAATGTTCCGTACGCGCGGTCGCCTTTAGAGCTGAACCACACTTTCCTAAAATTCTCCCAGAAAACTGGAGTGGACCACTCGTCTTCCGTATTACGGTCCTCACGTGTTCGCTGCATTTCATGTCACTTTGCAACGTTACCAATAGATATTTAATCTACGTGCTAACAATGCTGTACTCGAACATTATCGGACTGTTTTTCGCACTCATCTTCATTAACTTACATTTCGCAATTCTGTCAAAAACATGGTTGCAGACCGTAGATGTTATATGAAATAAATTGTTGATAGTGTACAGCAGGCAGCCACAAACTGGTTTTTGGTTACTTTATTTAAAAAGTACCATTACCAAAATGAGGAGGTACTGGCAGAAAAGCTGTGAGGACGGGGCGTGAGTCGTGCTTGGGTAGCTCAGTTGGTAGAGCACTTGCCTACGAATGGCAAAGTTCCTGAGTTCGAGTCTCGGTCGGCACACAGTTTTAATCGGACAGGAAGTTTCATACCATTACCAATTTCGAATTTTTCGCAATTCATGGTTCAAATGGCTCTGAGCACTATGGGACTTAACAGCTGTGGTCATCAGTCCCCTAGAACTTAGAACTACTTAAACCTAACTAACCTAAGGACACCACACACATCCATGCCCGAGGCAGGATTCGAACCTGCGACCGTAGCAGCCGCACGGTTCCGGACTGCGCGCATAGAACCGCGAGACCACCGCGGCCGGCGCAATTCATCATCTGACGGTTTTTTCATGCTTCCATGAAAACAAATTATACATTGGTTTCCTGTAAGTTGCCGTGAAATGTCCTTCTGACGCATTTGTTTCTGCAGTTTTACTGCAGTTAAATATATTGTTGGAAACTCACAGGAAACCAATGTATAATTTTTTTGACGAAAGCACGTAAAAACCGCCTGATGATGAATTGTGAAAAATTCGAAACCGGTAACGGTACTTTTTAAATAAAGTAACATAAAAACAGTTCGTGGCTGGTTGCCGTACTTCATCAACAATTTAACATACATTTTTCTGAGTTTAGAGGAAGGCGCTGTTCTTTGATATTTTAGTCGTCTCATGCTGCGTTTTTGCATTTTATGAAGCGCACACTTTTATTTTCTGGACATTTGTAGCAAGTTGCCAAATGTCACCATTCTGACATCTTATGGAAATGTGAGTGGATATTTGTGCAGCTTCTTTCGGACAGTACTTCATTATGTATAATTGCATCAGGTGCAAAGAAGGCCTCGCCCGTTTTAGAGAAAAATTTCGTACACAATATAACAAACGATGTGCTCATCTGTGAAATGCAGTTAGAGGGTACTTCACACAGCAAATGCTGGTAAGTTCTATCGAGCACACAGCTACTGTCGTAATTAATACTGAGATAATAGCGCTACAGGTCGCAAACACTTCGATTTTATAACTGGCTTCATCTGTCAGGCGCAATTTTCGCGTGGTTGTTATTGCCCTGGAGGAAAACTTTAGCGAGTTGGAAGTACTGCGGTGCTTTCGGTATACGCGATCTTTTTACCACTTAGAGCCGTCACCTGTGAACGCTCTGGCAGATGTGAAAAGGAAAATGTGGAATTCCCAAAAGTGCCATATTGAGACGGCAGCCGCAGCTGATAACATAAGGCTGTGCGCGGTCACACCTCTCGTGTCGCAGGTGGCCTACGCCGTCAGGAGCTAGACCAGCACACAGCAGCACGTGCGATGCAACTCGCTACGCACTTCACGACACGACAGGCCGTACTGCTTCGCACACCATCCTATCCCCCACGAAACTTGGCTTGCAGCTCTGGACTTATCCAACAAGAAACCGTTTCACACCGCTGCGTGTCATCGAACAATTACATCTACATCTACATTTATACTCCGCAAGCCACCCAACGGTGTGTGGTGGAGGGCACTTAACGTGCCACTGTCAATACCTCCCTTTCCTGTTCCAGTCGCGTATGGTTCGCGGGAAGAACGACTGCCGGAAAGTCTCTGTGCGGGCTCGAATCTCTCTAATTTTACATTCGTGATCTCCTCGGGAGGTGTAAGTAGGGGAAAGCAATATATTCGATACCTCATCCAGAAACGCACCCTCTCGAAACCTGGACTGCAAGCTACGCCGCGATGCAGAGCGCCTCTCTTGCAGATTCTGCCACTTGAGTTTGCTAAACATCTCCGTAACGCTATCACGCTTACCTAATAACCCTGTGACGAAACGCGCCGCTCTTCTTTGTATCTTCTCTATCTCCTCCGTCAACCCGATCTGGTACGGATCCCACACTGATGAGCAATACTCAAGTATAGGTCGAACGAGTGTCTTGTAAGCCACCTCCTTTGTAGGACTACATTTTCTAAGGACTCTCAATGAGGAATCTCAACCTGGCACCCGGCTTATCAAAAATTAATTTTATATGATCATTCCACTTCAAATTGTTCCGTACGCATACTCCCAGATAATTTACAGAAGTAACTGCTACCAGTGTTTGTTCCGCTATCATTTAATCATACAATAAAGGATACTTCTTTCTATGTATTTGCAATACATTACATTTGTCCATGTTAGGGGCAGTTGCCACTCCCTGCACCAAGTGCCTATGCGCTGCAGATCTTCCTGCATTTCGCTGCAATTTTCTAATGCTGCAACGTCTCTGTATACTACAGCATCATCCGCGAAAAGCCGCATGGAACTCCCGACACTATCTACTAGGTCATTTATACATATTGTGAAAAGCAATGGTCCCATAACACTCCCCTGTAGCACACCAGAGGTTACTTTAACGTCTGTAGACGTCTCTCCATTGAGAACAACATGCTGTGTTCTGTTTGCTAGAAACTCTTCAATCCAGCCACACAGCTGTTCTGATATTCCGTAGGGTCTTACTTTGTTTATCAGGCGACAGTGCGGAACTGTATCGAACGCCTTCCGGAAGTCAAGGAAAATGGCATCTACCTGGGAGCCTGTATCTGATCTTTTCTGGGTCTCATGAACAAATAAAGCGGGTCTCACACGATCGCTGTTTCCGAATCCATGTTGATTCCTACAGAGTAGATTCTGGGTTTCCAGAAAGGACATGACACGCGAGCGAAAAACATGTTCTAAAATCCTACAACAGATCGACGTCACAGATATAGGCCTATAGTTTTGCGCATCTGCTCGCCGACCCTTCTTGAAAACTGGAACTACCTGTGCTCTTTGCCAATCATTTGGAACCTTCCGTTCCTCTAGAGACTTGAGACTTGCGGTCACGGCTGTTAGAAGAGTGACGGGGGAGGGGGGGGGGGGGGTTCGCTTTCTCTTCAACTAATAAGTCGATTCCAGCGCAGCAGACATACTACACACTTTTCAGAAACGCAACTAACAATGTCATATTAAAATTGTAAGCACTTCTGTAAAAGAGAATGACAATATAATTCCTGCAGAGAAAGATAAGTGCGATGCCAGTTCGTGCAACTTAGCGAAGGGTTAGCTGCTACTTGTACAGAAAGCAGACTGCAGCTATAAGAAACGAAGCGCATGAAAATAATGGACAGGGTTGTACCAAATCCCCCATATTATACAATCTGTACATTAAGCAAGCAGTAAAGGAAGGCAAGAAGAAATTTGGAGAGTGGATTAAACATGCGAAACAAGAAAAAAAACAACGCATTAACATTTGACGACGACTTGGTAATTCTGCCAGAGATAGCAAAGGACTTGAAAGATCAGGTGAACAAGAAGCGAATAGGAGCTTTTGAAATGTTATGTTATAGAGGAATGCTGAAGGTTACATAAGATAACTAATCAAGAGGAAAAGAACAGTCAAGGAGAAAAGACCTATGTAGTACAACCTGACTAAAAGAAGCGACAGGTTGATGTGGAACATCCTGAGACACTAACGAATAGTTAATACAGTTAATTTGGTCATGGAGAAAAGTGGGGAGAGGGGGGGGGGGGGCTAAGTAGTAGAGGGAGACAAGTATTTCAATGCGGTAACCAGAGTCAAATTAATGCGAGGCTTGCAGTAGTGGAAAAGATTTTTAAAAAAATCTGAACACTCTGGCGTTTGTTACTATTGGTTATCCGTCTTGAGCTGAATACAATTTTGTGAGTTTCTTTCATTTTTTCTAACACTGCATATGTACGATTTTCAACCTCGCTAATTTAGGGTTTGCTTTTTGGCATGAAGAGACTTGGTCTCGTTGTTTAGTCAAATTCCTTGGGCTATTTGTTTTGTTTTCTATGCACTGGCAGAAATGTTTTTAACCTATACATTAAAGTATTTAGGTATAAGACTATTTGATCTGCAAATCTTTTTTAACTTTATATGATGGACAGTTTTATGGAGGTTGAGGTGTATCCTTCTAAACTTCATGTAGAGGCCACTTGGAAATGCCTGAAAAGGCTTCCATAATACGTTTGTTTAGAGTCAGCTCAGACGGATAACCAATAGTAACAGCTTTCAACCGGTGCTGCGAAAGATGGCCACGCAAACAAACGTATTCTGGCGTTTATTCGCCGTTCTTACATATTGCGAATAAACGTAAGAACGCTGTCGTCACTGACATGCAGCATAAATTTAGCAGCCGCCGATGCAAAACTGATGGATCTTTCATGACACAGAATCGCTTGAGTAGCCTTCCTAGTCAGCACACGTTGGTTGGATTGTCGTCAGTAATATTTCGATGGTGAGAGCAGTAGAGGATACGGTGTGTGTTACTTAATCATCAGACCACGCGAGTAAAATCTCGGCCCTCTCCACAGGTCCCGATGAGAGCAGTGTTTTGGCCCTCTTGGTGACAGTATGTTCTGTGGATGGAACCCTGACAGTATGAAAGAGGAAGAAACCTCTTTCAACATCAATGTTTACCCCGTCATCGAACCATTGATTTCTTTTAAGTCAAACAGCTTTCTCTCAGTTGGCAAAATGGTTGAAAGTTGGTAGTTTTCGTTTTGATCAGTGTTTTCAATAGATAGTACTTTAACTGCCAGTTAAACTCTTATATGTTGAAAATAGTTACCAAAACGAAAACTGCCGGTTAAAATGCTTCATGCTGAAAACAGTGACCAAAAGGAATACTGCAGCTTCCAACCAGTTTGCCACATGAGAGAAAGCTGTTTGGCTTAAAAAGAATCAATTATAATCTGATCTGACACACACTGAAGATGCGTTGTAACTGAGGCGAAACGTGTTTGAGTGCACATCATAAATAAATAAATATTAATGTACAGGCGTTTTTCTTTTCAACTACTGTATTTAAATATAGGTGCTGCAAAAATGGCCGGTATAAGAAACTTGCGAATAAAGTTGTGTAGGAACATATGATGGTTTACAATACATCATTTCAAACCTAGGTTTGAGCTGCAGGATGATCGTGTGGACGTAGGGACGAATTTTCCGCCCAATTTACACTACTGGCCATTAAAATTACTACACCAAGAAGAAATGCAGATGATAAAGGGGTATTCATTGGACAAATATATTATACTAGAACTGACATGTGATTACATTTTCACGCAATTTGGGTACAAAGATCCTGAGAAATCAATACCCAGAGCAACCACCTCTGGCCGTAATAACGGCCTTGATAGCCTCAGCATTGAGTCAAACAGAGCTTGGATGGCTTGTACAAGTACAGCTGCCCATGCAGCTTCAACACAATACCACAGTTCACCAAGAGTAGTGACTGGCGTATTGTGACGAGCCAGTTGCTCGGCCACCATTGACCAGACGTTTTCAATTGGAGAGAGATCTGGAGAATGTGCTGGCCAGGACAGCAGTCGAATATTTTCTGTATCCAGAAAGGCCCGTACAGGACCTGCAACATGCGGTCGCGCATTATCCTGATGAAATGTAGGGTTTCACAGGGATCGAATGAAGGGTAGAGCCACGGGTCGTAACACATCTGAAATGTAACGTCCACTATTCAAAGTGCCGTCAGTGCGAACAAGAGGAGACCGAGACGTGTAACCAATGGCTCCCCATACCATCACGCCGGGCGATACACAAGTATGACGATGACGAATACACGCTTTCAATGTGCGTTCACCGCGATGTCGCCAAACACATGATGCTGTAAATAGAACCTGGATTCATCCGAAAAAATGACCATCGCAGGCGCTCCTGTTTGTGATGCAGCGTCAAGGATAACCGCAGCCACAGTCTCCGAGCTGACAGTCCATGCTGCTGCAAACGTCATCGAACTGTTCGTGCAGATGGTTGTTGTCTTAGAAACGTCCCCAACTGTTGCCTCAGGGATCGAGACGTGGCTGCACGATCCGTTACAGCCATGCGGATAAGATGCCTCTCATCTCGACTGCTAGTGATACGGGCCGTTGGGATCCAGCACGGCGTTCCGTATTACCCTCCTGAACCCACCGATTCCATATTCTGCTAACAGTCATTGCATCTCGACCAACGCGAGCAGCAATGTCACGGATACGATAAACCGCAATCGTGATAGGCTACAATCCGACCTTTATCGAAGTCGGAAACGTGATGGTAGGCATTTCTCCCCCTTACACGAGGCATCACAACAACGTTTCACCAGGCAACGCCGGTCAACTGCTGTTTTTGTATGAGAAATCGGTTGGAAACTTTCCTCGTGTTAGCACGTTATAGGTGTCGCCGCCGGCGCCAACCTTGTGTGAATGCTCTGAAAAGCTAATCATTTGCATATCACAGCATCTTTTTCCTGTCGGTTGAATTTCGCGTCTGTAGCACGTCATCTCCGTGGTGTAGCAATTTTAATGGCCAGTAGTGTATCTCTGCAGGCACCGGGTAGTAAGAAGAATTACGACTTAGCAACACCGCAGAGCCTGGACTTCGTGAGTCGGCAGCAGGGTGATGATAGAACAGCGCATATCGGCAGGGCTAGGTGGGCGGCGTTGGCGTTTCACTTTCCGTTAGCCGCGGGCGGCGGCGCGGCGGTCGCAGCTCGACTCGCCAGACACGGCGCAGACGGGCGGCGAGGTCGCACCGCTGCCGGCTTACGAGGCGTGGTCCAGCGCGGCCCAAGATGGCAGACGCCGGTCGATGCACGCCCCCTACACCGCGAGACTGCTCGACGCCAATTAGGGGGACGCCGGAGGGAAGCTCCGCCATCCGAGCTGCTCTCCCGTTCCTCTGGCGAGTCGTACCTTCTCTGAAGGAACTACGCTTACCCTCCGAGATTTCAGACGATCGCACTGGCTCACCGACCCATCAGACCGATAAATGCACGAAATGTATTTAATTGCGCTTTCCCTCAGACTTTAGCCACGAGAAATTATGGTGGGGTTTATCCGTGTGATGCTTCAAATGCCGGTATTATGACGCATCGTAGACACGGTAGTTGCGCAGTTTGACTCAAAACATCGCCAGTATTTGAAAATTAATCGTTTTATTAGATTTGGAGAAGGAGAATAGAAGCTTTCGAAATGTGGTGCTACAGAAGAATGCTGAAGATTAGATGGGTAGATCACATTACTAATGAGGAAGTATTGAATAGAATTGGGGAGAAGAGAAGTTTGTGGCATAACTTGACTAGAAGAAGGGATCGGTTGGTAGGACATGTTTTGAGGCATCAAGGGATCACAAATTTAGCATTGGAGGGCAGCATGGAGGGTAAAAATCGTAGAGGGAGGCCAAGAGATGAATACACTAAGCAGATTCAGAAGGATGTAAGTTGCATTAGGTACTGGGAGATGAAGAACCTTGCACACGATAGAGTAGCATGGAGAGCTGCATCAAACCAGTCTCAGGACTGAAGACCACAACAACAACAACAACATTAGATTTGGCAACGTAGCCGTCTTATATTGTTGACATTTTCATTTACGTAGTGACTATCATCGTGCTCACCGTTTCGCCTTTTTACACGAAAACACACGCACAGTTTTTTCTCCAGCTAAATGTCATCATCAGTGACTACTAGTGTCGGAAGGAAATCATTAAGAAATTCCGCAACCCAGCGTAGTTATAAGCCCAATTTCAAAGTCGCAGTTGTTCGACATGTGAAAGGATTGCCTAATCAGAGAAGCTTTCAAGAAGCAATTACACACACACACACACACACACATACACACACACACACACACGCGCGCCCGCGCGCGGCCGGCCGGAGTAGCCGAGCGGTTCTAGGCGCTACAGTCTGGAGCCGCGCGACCGCTACGGCCGCAGGTTCGACTCCTGCCTCGGGCAAGGATGTTTGTGATGTCCTTAGGTTAGTTAGGTTTAAGTAGTTCTAAGTTCTAGGGGACTGATGACCTCAGAAGTTAAGTCTCATAGTGCTCAGAGCCATTTTTGAACACATGCACGCACACACAGGCGCGCGATTTTCGTCTGGGAGAATGGACAACACTGTCCCAGAAGTCAATTAACCATACCGTAGCTTCTGCCCCCCCCCCCCCCCTCTCGGTTCCGATGAACATCTTCTGGAGGCTTTGCTTGGTCGTCGGGCAAATGCTGAAAGTGGAAGTCTGTTCTAAGTATTTCCAATCTGTAAGGCCTTCTACCTCGTTCCCAAGCTTACTGGAATATCCGGCTGAAAAGATAAAGCTTTGTTCTACAACTGCCCGCCCATTGTTCAAGAGTAGAGAGTGAAAGAAATGAAAATAAATGGAAGCGTCGTTTAAGAAATGCGTCGTTTCCATTGCCGTGGGTGGTAGCGAAGAGCACGTACTTTGTGAGGAGTGTGACAAAGATGCTGACGTAAGGAAACAAATAGCGACAGTGAGGTGACATGAGTAAGACTGTGATTAGAAGACTGGCATTGACATATAAAAATGTGATTAAAAGAGAGCATATCGTCAACAACTTTTTGTAAATGGGTAATGTGACACGAATTTTTGTTCTCCTTTTTCTCTTTCGGCCCTCTTCAAAATTAAAGGAGAGGCTAACGTCGGGACCAGCACTGCATTTGCTGTTTGAGCTTTCTGATAAAAATCATACCTCTCCTCAGTGTAACAGAATTATGTTAGCGCCCACTCGCCCACTGGATGGGTAGCAACATTTCAAGATCTCTTCTCTTCAGACGACTTCCGGTATTATTCAAACAGAACACACCGGACTTATGTTACAAAAGAGCAGGGTCCAAATAATCGTTTACCATCCTGTTTCCTAGCCCGTTTGCTAAATATTCTTCTGAATTATTGTTTGCGTCATGTACAATGAAAGTTTTCGCCAATATTTCAAATATCGTACAATGAAAGCCACATACAATCACGACTTTAGCGTTGGTTACTTTTACAAGATGACAGGATTAGAAGCGCAGAAGAATCATAAAAGTGATAATTTTGGTTTTCCGTGATTTACTTCATCCACTACACAAAATGCTACGATCTTTCTTCCACGTGCTATAAGTGGCCAGGTGAGACTGTGCACCATCAATAATGACACCGACGAAACGTGAAACTCTATTTATCGTAACTTCTAGCAAACAAACTTAAATTTTCAAGCAGCATTGTCTGTTCAGCGGAACGGTGTTCAAGCATCCTCCACCAGTCATAATAAACACAACTACACGTGACGTCGTCAAGGATATTCATTCCTTAGAATGATTGGCTTGTATCCGAGTGGATCAGGATTTTAAATGCATTCGTATCACCTTCCTTAAAAGTTCCCATAAAATTATTTCGGAGTATGAAGAAGTGTTTTCTTCAAGATCACAACGATTTCTTTTCTCAGACCTTTCGATGTGAGCCAGTCCTCAATCTCCAGTGATCTAGACGCCGACGAAACTATAAATAGTGGCAGAAAAAAGTGAATGCTTTAGCCCACTGCTGTTGTTATCATGAACACACAACAATTTCACCCTGAAGTGAGATGCTTACTGCCTTCCATTTCATTAGTTTCTTCCCAGCGTCGCTCCGAGAGATAACAATGATTTCGGAGAATGCATAAATATTTCGTTGAAGGCCACAGACGATTTCTCCTTCCCAAACTGTCGGGTTGAGCTAGTTCTCCATCTCTAACGATCTAGATGCTGTCGGAACGCTAAATAACGCCAAAAAAAAAAAGAAAGCGTTACCACAGTCGTATAGTTGTAGTGGACATAAAGAAATTTTGCGTTCAAGTGAGATGCTTCGTTTTACCCTAGCGTCACTGCACTGCCATTAAAATATAGCTCGACCGTAACCTTCAAAGACACCGCACTACGTGAAGCAGCATGCGTACATTATGTGGAAGACGATCATGCACACGAGACAGAGAGAGTACAGAAACTGACACGTTTCCATGATTCCCAAAACCAGCAAAAAACTGTCTGCGGAAGTGACACACAGCTGCACACGCACAAAACGCCGGCACTAGTGTCAGGAGAGCGTCGGTGGTCCGGCCGAGGCAGCGGCGGTGAGGGGAAGAAAAGCGGCATGCAGCAGACAGCGCGGTCCTCACCATGGAGCGGTGTGTGCTGCTCGCGGCGCCTACAGCGGCGACATGCCTCGCAGGCGCTGCGGAGGTCCGTCCACTGCTGCGGTTCGTCGCTGCACGCCGCTCCGGCAGCTACTGGACGCTGCTCGGCGGCGCGGTCCTCTCCGCCGCCGGCGCGCCGAAGGCTGCCGAGCGCGGCCGAGCGCGGCCGACCTCTTTGTTCTCGTGATTCAGCGCGGCGGTCCTCTGCGGCTGCCACTGCCGCCTACCCTCTGCTCTGGTCGGTCCGGCTGATCACCCGCGCCCGCCAGAGATCGATATCTCGCGCCACACTGATCAAAGGACGCGCTGACCGCGCCGCGGTCTGCAATTAGCGACAGCCCTACCGCCTCGCGCCGCAGCCGCATCCTCTATTTTCGTGGACTTCACACCGGCGAAAAGCTGCCAAACACGATGTTGTATAAAACTTCCTGTCAGATTAAAACTGTGTGCCCGACCGAGACTCGAACTCGGGACCTTTGCCTTTCGCGGGCAAGTCCTCTACCGACTGAGCTACCCAAGCACGACTCACGCCCCGTCCTCACAGCTTTACTTCTGGCAGTACCTCGTCTCCTACCTTCCAAACTTCACAGAAGCTCTCCTGAGAACCTTGAAGAACTAACACTCCTGGAAGAAAGGATATTGCGGAGACATGGCTTAGCCACAGCCTGGGGGACGTTATAGAAAGAAATTTTCACTCTACAGTGGAGTGTGCGCTGATATGAAACTTCCTGACAGATTAAAACTGTGTGCCGGACCGAGACTCGAACTCGGGACCTTTGCCTTTCGCGGGCAAGTGCTCTACCGACTGAGCTACCCAAGCATGACTCACGCCCCGTCGTCACAGCTTTACTTCTGGCAGTACCTCGTCTCCTACCTTCCAAACTTCACAGAAGCTCTCCTGCGAACCTTGCAGAACTAGCACTCCTGGAAGAAAGGATATTGCGGAGACATGGCTTAGCCACAGCCTGGGGGATGTTGTATATCTTATCTCAGGCTCGAACCCAGAAGCGTTATAACCCCTCCTTCCATCCCCCAAAAAAGTAACTAAAACACTCATATGGTTATGTGTATAAATTACCCGTTTTTATTCCTAGCTTTCGGAGAGTAAAGTAGCACCAGAACCGAGACTCCCGAAAATGACAAGGAATACCAGAAGCTAGAAGCTGACTGATAGAAAGTTTCAGGTCACCTATTCATCATCATCATCATCATCATCAGCCAATTCAATCATTAAATGATGTGGCCTCTTCGAGTCGTGGATTCAGGTAGACTTTCAGCAGTCTTCTCCAAGTGGGACGGTCTTGGGCAGTTTTCTGCCGGGTGTTACTAGCGATCTTCTTGATGTCTTTGTCCCATCTGCTCTTCCTCTAGGCCTCCGGTGCTCTCTCGGACTCCAATCCAGTACTAGTTTGCCCATCTGCTGTCTTGTCTTCTTGCGACGTGGCCAGCCCACTGCCATTTCAAGGAACCTACTGTCTCTAAGATGTCGTTTACCTTCGTCACAGACCGTCCTTTCTTGTATAGCCCAGCATTGATCTCTCTATGGCTCTCTGTGCTGTCCTAAGTTTCTGTTGTGTACATAGTTCCGCATGGTCAGCGCGTACACAACTTTCCCACTAGAGCGCGCCCCGCTAAACACAACAGCGCAGGCAGCTCGTCCGTCTCCGCACTACGAGATGGCGCTGCCATAGAGACGGACCAAATTCTACTTCCGCCGATCCGCGTATTAATATGTAACGCAGCCAATGAGATTGCTTCTAATGTAGAACCTTTTCTCCTCGCGGATCACACTTGCGCAGTGATACATGAACGCGTGAGGTATTATAACGAGTGTACAGACCTCCGATTAGTCAGTCTGCATTAGTCTGTACCAGTCAGCATTAGTCTGTACCAGTCTATAGTCAAGTTTCAGTCTGCTCCTAATAAGATTACCATATTCCTGTACGTGGCCATGAAGATAAATGTATAGACACTTTTGTCAAGTATCAGAGTTATATGTGAGAATAAGATTAACGTACCAATACCAAAGGAACTTCAGATTGTCAATTGTAAATAGCATCCAGAACCAAGTTAAGTAATTTTTATGCTTGTTATTATTTTAATAAATATGTGTGAAAATTAATCAAGTTCTGTTTAAAGTTGGTTACCGTCAATCTCTCTACTCTGCTCTAACCGTGCAAGTGTCATTTCTATCGTCTGACCTAATGGCAGAAGATAAACACGCCATGATAAGACCACGAGACATATTGCTGACACTCGCCTACTTCGTTAGAGCGACAAGTCAAATAATCTGATGGTGTGTGTACTGAAGGTCTTACAGTATGCACCCCACAGTTTCCCTTTTGTAAATGACTTCAGTGTCCATGTCTCGCAGCCATACGTCATTACACGAAGAATGCATTGATCAAATACTGCTTTCTTCAGATTTACTGGCATTTTTGATCTGAATACTGTTGAATTCTTCCCAAATGCTTGCCAGCCAAGCTTCATATTTATAATCTGGCCAAGGTAGACATATTCACTGACCTCTTCTAATAGACTGTCCTTAACTTTCACATCTACAGCTGGGACCCATTTCTTGGACATTACTTTTGTTTTGGAAAGGTGCATGTTCAAGCCAACCAGCTGACATTCCGATGCAAGATCTGTAACTAAGTTTTGGAGCTCTGCGAATTCTTAGGCTAGTAAGGCAACATCATCAGCAAATCTCAAGTTGGTAAGCCTTCTTCCATTAATTCTAATATCCAAAGGTCACCTGTTAGTGGACATTAATGTGAGTAATGTCCACTATTAGGCTTTGTTAGGGACAAAGCAGAATGGATCTGAATATCTGTGGGGGAAAGGAAGGCTATTCGTTCTCAAGAGTCGAAGCTAGAGAAGGTTGGACGCCGAAGTCTGGAGCAAAGTTGACGTTCCAACCGATCCCAAAGGTCTTCCTTTGGTTCCGGTCGGGAATCTGGGCAGGCTAATCCATTTCAGGAATGTTAATTGTCAACAGACCACTGCCTCATACTTGCCTCTTTGTGACGGGGTGTATTGTCATATAGATACAGTCATGGTCACCTATCTTAGAAAATAGATTAAGGAAAGGCAAACCTACGTTTCTAGCATTTGTAGACTTAGAGAAAGCTTTTTCAAATTCTGAAGGTGGCAGAAGTAAAATACAGGGAGCGAAAGGCTATTTACAAATTGTACAGAAGCCAGATGGCAGTTATAAGAGTCGATGGACATGAAAGGGAGCAATGGTTGGGAACTTGTAGCCTGTCCCCGATGTTATTCAATCTGTATATTGAGCAAGCAGTGAAGGAAACAAAAGAGAAATTCGGAGTAGGTATTAAAATCCATGGAGAAGAAATAAAAACTTTGAGGTTCGCCGATGACATTGTAATTCTGTCAGAGACAGCAAAGGACCTGGAAGAGCAGCTGAACGGAATGGACAGTATCTTGAAAGGACGATATAATATGAACATCAACAAAAGCAACACGAGGATAATGGAATGTAGTTGAATTAAATCGGGTGATGCTGAGGGAATTAGAGTAGGAAATGAGACGCTTAAAGTAGTAAATGAGTTTTGCTATTTGGGGAGCAAAGTAACTGATGATGGTCTAAGTAGAGAGGATATAAAATGTAGACTGGCAATGGCAAGCAAAGCGTTTCTGAAGAAGAAGAATTTGTTAGTATCGAGTATAGATTTAAGTGCCAGGAAGTCGTTTCTGAAAGTATTTGTATGGAGTGTAGCCTTGTATGGAAGTGAAATGTCATCGGCGAACATCAAAGTTTTTATTTATTCTCCATGAATTTTAATACCTACTCCGAATTTTTCTTTTGTTTCCTTCACTGCTTGCTCAATATACAGATTGAATAACATCGGGGAGAAACTACAACCCTGTCTCACTCCCTTTCCAACCACTGTTTCCCTTTCATGTCCCTCGACTCTTGTAACTGCCATCTGGTTTCTGTACAAATTGTAAATAGCCTTTCGCTCCCTGTATTTTACCCCTGCCACCTTTAGAATTTGGAAGAGAGTATTCCAGTCAACATTGTCAAAAGCTTTCTCTAAGTCTACAAATGCTAGAAACGTAGGTTTGCCTTTCCTTAATCTTTCTTCTAAGATATGTCGTAAGGTCAGTATTGTCTCACGTGTTCCAGTGTTTCTACGGAATCCAAACTGATCTTCCCCGAGGTTGGCTTCTACTAGTTTTTCCATTCGTCTGTAAAGAATTCGTGTTAGTATTTTGCAGCTGTGACTTATTAAACTGATAGTTCGGTAATTTTCACATCTGTCAATACCTGCTTTCTTTGGGATTGGAATTATTATATTCTTCTTGAAGTCTGAGGGTATTTCGCCTGTTTCATACATCTTGCTCACCAGATGGTAGAGTTTTGTCAGGACTGGCTCTCCCAAGGCCGTCAGTAGTTCCAATGGAATGTTGTCTACTCCGGGGGCCTTGTTTCGACTCAGGTCTTTCAGTGCTCTGTCAAACTCTTCACACAGTATCATAACTCCCATTTCGTCTTCATCTACATCCTCTTCCATTTCCATAATATTGTCCTCAAGTACATCGCCCTTGTATAGACGCTCTATATACTCCTTCCACGTTTCTGCTTTCCCTTCTTTGCTTGGAAATGGGTTTCCATCTGAGCTCTTCATATTCATACAAGTCGTTCTCTTATTTAAAGCTGCATGCCCTCGGGAAAAATTACGGCTGTAGTTTCCCCTTGCTTTCAGCCGTTCGCAGTAGCAGCACAGCAAGGCCGTTTTGGTTAGTGTTACAAGGCCAGATCAGTCAATCATCCAGACTGTTGCCCTTGCAACTACTGAAAAGGCTGCTGCCCCTCTTCAGGAACCACACGTTTGTCTGGCCTTTCAACAGATACCTCTCCGTTGTGGTTGCACCTCCGGTACGGCTATCTGTATCGCTGAGGCACGCAAGCCTCCCCACCAACGGCAAGGTCCATGGTTCATGGGGGGGGGGGGGGGGGGGGCTTTCTGGACGTAAATAAAATTATAAATATTTGTAAACATGTTTGAGCATTAACATGTTTTATGTATTTTGAGGTGTGAGAATGAAAACTGAAATTTACTCATAAAAGCTAGAAACTGAAATAGTGTAGAAAACACTGATAGTGTTACATCCTACATGGTATAAAAAGTGTTGGCAATATTCAGAATATCCCTTATGTTCAGTTCGAAATCCTACTTCACACTTGGTGGTCAATTACATAGGAATGTAGGGATAGTTATGATCAGATAGTGCAAGTTTAACAGACGATAGTTTTCCGTTGTTTTCGTGAACGTGTGCCCACATAATTGGACTTACGACCTGATCGGCTGCAGAGAATATTCTGACCACTAAATGGCGCACAATCACAGGCTTCTCGTAGCTGCTGTCAACAACGGACTCGAAACTGTTTTGTGTGCACTGGTAAAACCGGAAATCCATTGGAAGTTCAGTGAAACAAGCCAAAAAGGTGAAGTTCCTCCTCTAAGAATAACCGATTACCGTCTTTCCCAGAAATAGGCGAAAACGACATGCTCACATGTCCATAGTCTGTGGACTGTGTTCAAAATCCTAGTGCTAAGAGAAATAAAGCGTGGCCAAAATAATACTGACCATGAATATTTATCAAGCATCCTAAGATACCCAACCCGACTTAACATCATACATACCGGTTGCAGGTGACGTAAGTTGGGTTGCCTATCTTAGGATGCCTGACAAATGTTCCTGGTCAGTTTTGTTGTGGTCAACCCGAACTAAGAATGATTATGGCGTACTACGACTTTATATTGTTTAAATGATGACACAGACAAAGCTCTTTGAGTTTGCTGCTGTTATAGTTCCCAAATCAAGTGCACAACATACCTATTTCTGAAAATTTCATGCGAATACTTTTCAGCTGTTGCTCTTTTAGGGCTGTCTAATTTCTAGTCACTATAAAAATGAATACACTGTGGGCAATCCTATCTTCTAACAAAGACACCTCCTGGCAATCGGAAATTTGTAATTTTTCATATTTATGGTAGTGAATTTCAGAACTCAAATATCAATAATACAAAGGAGTTCAATGTAACTCTCAAAATTTCTCGAGAAAATTCACTTTTAAAGTTTTCGTAGGAACTTCAAATGGCTCTTAGCACTATGGGACTTAACATCTGAGGTCATCAGTCCGCTGGACTTAGAACTAATTGAGTCTAACTAACCTAAGGACATCACACACATCCATGCCCGAAGCAGGATTCGAACCTGCGACCGTAGCAGCAGCGCGGTTTCGGACTGGAGCGCCTAGAACCGCTCGGCCACAGCAGCCGGCGTACGAACTTCACTAATTGCAGTTTTCCCTATGGGTCGCGTGGGCCACTCGGTAGCGTCGGAGAAAAGAAATCAAGTCATCAAAGGATTGCTTTTTCGAATCCCGTGAACGTCTCTTTTTTAATTTTATTTGTTTCGTTCAGTTCGAAAACTTACATTGCGTGAATGAAAATTTATCAAATTAACTGATATCTAATCTTCATTTTTTATGAAAACTGCACGTCTTCTTATTTCATACCGCACGCAAAGTTGCACTGCAAACATAAATTTTTAGTTTAGGTACTTTACAAAAGGTTGTTAATAAATCTCAATATTTTTTTCAATTTAAACTATGTTTTATAAAACATCAGCAATAAAGAATTTATATTTGCAGTGTGTGCAATATGTAATTAGAAACAAACAGATGTGCACTTTTCTCATAAAATTATGAATATATTTATTTTGACTTGAGTATGTAACATGAATTTTATATTTAAATAATCTTGGTGTTCGAACTGAACGAAAAACGTAAAACGAAAAAAACACCACAGCTAGGTTACAACCAGCGGTCCATTGGTTACCCCGGTACTATTCTCCGACACTACGAAGCTACGTGAGCCACACGACCCATCGTGAGAAAACGCCTTAATTTCAGCCAGTTTAACTTCCTCGGAAATATTGAAAGTCATTTTCCCGAGAATTTGTGAGAGTTGCAGTGAACTACTTTGGTGGATTGATATTTGAGTTCTGAACTTCACGCAGCATAAATATAAAAAACTACAAAAATCCGATTGCTGGGTGGTCATCTTGTGAGCCGGCAACAGTCGTGTTTGAGTTCTGAACTTGACGCAGCATAAATATAAAAAACTTCAAAAATCCGATTACTGGGTGGTCAACAGTCGTGATGTCAGGTCTGGGCTTGCATGGCGGGGAGTGAGCAGTTTTTCGGCCAGTGCGCTCCGGCGGCGCTGGCTCGCGGTCACCGCCCCTCGTCGGTGGTGACGGCACCGCCAGCTGGGCTCGCGGCTCTCTCTGTGTGGCTGGCAACAAGATGACGCGTTCCTCCGCCAATTTGGTGCGTCGCCTCTGTGGCTACCGAGGTCAAGGGTGAATGTTCCGCGCCGAGCCGCAGATGTCCTCGGCCGCTTTCATAGCTGCTGACACGCAACGGAGGACCGCCGGGTCCCACCAAAGCCTCTCCCTCGATATCCGCCAGCCGGAGTGGCCGTGCGGTTCTAGGCGCTACAGTCTGAAACCAAGCGACCGCCACGGTCGCAGGCTCGAATCCTGCCTCGGGCATGGATGTGGGATGTGTGTGATGTACTTAGGTTAGTTAGGTTTAATTAGTTCTAAGTTCTAGGCGACTGATGATCTCATAAGTTAAGTCGCATAGTGCTCAGAGCCATTTGAACCATTTGAACCTCGATATCCCCTCAGCTCTTACCGCTGTTCTAGCCTGCCCGATACTAAAACGTCACTAAATGTGAAAACAGATGCGCAACGTTAGTTCCGAGAGCTGTAGGCCAACGCAAGCCACCCATTCCTTACTTCTTCGTTGCACACCACTACATCGAGCGGAACATTCTCCACACTGATTTGATCTTACCAAAACACATACGTACATACGGTGCAGAAAAACAAACCTGGGGTAAGAAGGTCGTCGAACTGTGCAAATTTTTCCATGTTGGGAAGCACAATTCTAGAGCTACGGCCAATCTGCAACTCTTGCATGAAAGTATGTACCGTTAAACTAAGTTGCCCTCCCAATATATACACTACTGGCCATTAAAATTGCTACACCACGAAGATGACGTGCTACAGAAACCAAATTTAACCGACAGGAAGAAGATGCTGTGATATGCAAATGATTAGCTTTTCAGAGCATTCACACAAGCTTGGCGCCGGTGGCGACAACTATAACGTGCTGACATGAGGAAAGTTTCCTAACCGATTTCTCATACACAAACAGCAGTTGACCGGCGTTGCCTGGCGAAACGTTGTTGTGATGCCTCGTGTAAGGAGGAGAAACGCGTACCATCACGTTTCCGACTTTGATAAAGGTCGGATTGTAGCCTATCGCGATTGCGGTTTATCATATCGCAACATTGCTGCTCGCGTTGGTCGAGATCCAATGACTGTTAGCAGAATATGGAATCGGTGGGTTCAAGAGGGTAATACGGAACGCCGTGCTGGATCCCAACGGCCTCGTATCATTAACAGTCGAGATGACAGGCATCATATCCGCATGGCTGTAACGGATCGTGCAGCCACGTCTCGATCCCTGAGTCAACAGATGGGGACGTTTGCAAGACAACAACCATCTGCACGAACAGTTCGACGACGTTTGCAGCAGCTTGGACTATCAGCTCAGAGACCGTGGCCGCGGTTACCCTTCACGCTGCATCACAGACAGGAGCGCCTGCGATGGTGTACTCAACGCCGAATCTGCGTGCACGAATGGCAAAACGTCATTTTTTCGGATGAATCCAGGTACTGTTTACAGCATCATGATGGTCGCATCCTTGTTTGGCGACATAGCGATGAACGCACATTGGAAGCGTGTATTCGTCATTGACATACTGGCGTATCACCCGGCGTGATGGTATGGGGTGCCATTGGTTACACGTCTCGGTCACCTCTTTGTTCGCATTGAAGGCACTTTGAACAGTGGACGTTACATTTCAGATGTGTTACGACCCGTGGCTCTACCCTTCATTCGATCCCTGCGAAACCCTACATTTCAGCAGTATAATGCACGACCGCATGTTGCAGGTCCTGTACGGGCCTTTCTGGACACAGAAAATGTTCGGCTGCTTCTCTGGCCAGCACATTCTCCAGATCTTTCACCAATTGAAAACGTCTGGTCAATGGTGGCCGGGCAACTGGCTCTTCAGAATACGCCAGTCACTACTCTTGATGGGGGGTTCTAGGCGCTTCAGTCCGGAACCGCGCTGCTGCTACGGTCGCAGGTTCGAATCCTGCCTCGGGCATGGATGTGTGTGATGTCCTTAGGTTAGTTAGGTTTAAGTAGTTCTAAGTTCTAGGGGACTGATGACCTCAGCTGTTGAGTCCCATAGTGCTCAGAGCCATTTGAGCCATTTTTTGAACTACTCTTGATGAACTGTGGTATCGCGTTGAAGCTGCATGGGCAGCTGTACCTGTACACGCCATCCAAGCTCTGTTTGACTCAATGCCCAGGCGTATCAAGGCCGTTATTACGGCCAGAGGTGATTGTTCTGGGTACTGATTTCTCAGGATCTATGCACCCAAATTGCGTGAAAATGTAACCTCATGTCAGTTCTAGTATAATACATTTGTCCAACGAATACACGATTATTATCTGCATTTCATCTTGGTGTTGCAATTTTAATGATCAGTAGTGAAATATTATGACAAACAGCACTGTTATTGGTCTACATCTACGTACGTACACTGCAAGCCATCACGGTACTTGGCGGAGAGTACCTCGTACCACTACTAGTCATTGCCTTTACTGTTCTAGTCGCACACTACTATCTAAAAGCCCTAACTTCTCCTATCTTCGTGGTGTTTACGTGAAACGTACGATGGCGGCAGTAGAATCATTCTGCAGTCAGCCACAAATGCCGGTTCTCCAAACTTTCTCTACAGTGTTTTGCGAAAAGAAAGTCGTCTTCCCCTCGTGGATTCCCATACGAGTTCACGAATCAACACTCGCGAGTTACTACCGCTAACAAATTTAGCAGCACGCTGCTGAATGTCTTCGATATCTTCCTTTGACCCGACCTGATGGCGATCTCAAACACTCTAGCAGAACTGAAGAATGGATCGTACTACTGTTCTATACGCGGCATCCTTTGTAGATAAGTCACACTTTCTTAAAATTCTTCCAATAAACCGAAGTGGACCTTTCGCCTTCCCCAATACCATAATTGCGTGCTCGTTCCATTTCATGTCGCTTTTCAACGTTACACCATAATATTTAATTTACACGCCTCTGTCAAACAGTATTCAACTAATGCAGTATTCGAATATTATCCGATTGACCTGCTTATTCAGCCGCGATTAACCTACACTTCTCTACATTTAGAGCAAGCTGCCATTCATCACACCGACTAGAAATTTTGTCCAAGTCACTCACCAACGATACATTCCCGTACACCGTAGCGTCATCAGCAAACAGACGCGGACTGCTGCTCACCCTGTCCGACAGATCATTTATACACAGGGTGTTACAAAAGGTACGGCCAAACTTTCAGGAAACATTCCTCACACACAAAGAAAGAAAAGGTGTTATGTGGACATGTGTCCGGAAACGCTTACTTTCCATGTTAGAGCTCATTTTATTACTTCTCTTCAAATCACATTAATCATGGAATGGACACACACAGCAACAGAACGTACCAGCGTGACTTCAAACACTTTGTTACAGGAAATGTTCATAATGTCCTCCGTTAGCGAGGATACATGCATCCACCCGCCGTCGCATGGAATCCCTGATGCGCTGATGCAGCCCTGGAGAATGGCGTATTGTATTACAGCCGTCCACAATACGAGCACGAAGAGTCTCTACATTTGGTACCGGGGTTGCGTAGACAAGAGCTTTCAAATGCCCCCATAAATGAAAGTCAAGAGGGTTGAGGTCAGGAGAGCGTGGAGGCCATTGAATTGGTCCGCTTCTACCAATCCATCGGTCACAGAATCTGTTGTTGAGAAGCATACGAACACTTCGACTGAAATGTGCAGGAGCTCCATCGTGCATGAACCACATGTTGTGTCGTAGTTGTAAAGGCACATGTTCTAGCAGCACAGGTAGAGTATCCCGTATTAAATCATGATAACGTGCTCCATTGAGCGTAGGTGCTGTTGTGTATGAGAAATCGGGCGGAAACTTTCCTCATGTCAGCAGGTTGTAGGTGTCGCCACCGGCGCTAACCTTCTGTGAATGCTCTGAAAAGCTAATCATTTGCATATCACAGCATCTTCTTCCTGTCGGTTAAATTTGGCGTCTGTAGCACGTCATCTTCGTGGTGTAGCAATTTTAATGGCCAGTAGTGTACTTTTCATATTTACTTAGTTTCAGGCAAGCTTAAGGAATGTTAATGCGTGATTTGAGCGGCTTTAACACGCCGTGAAAATTCAGCAGGGAGAGCATGTGACGCGTTGGCCGTACAGATCGCCTTTTGAGAGTGGAGTGTTTGCGTTCTCTCGGGACCAGCTGCGTGCGAAGGAGGCCGCCAAGTTCATTTATTAACCACTGCCCGCCGAGTGGCCGCTAGTCAAAGGAGCCTTTGAGGCCTGCACAACCTGACACCGCCGCTCGCCAGAATTCATCCTCTCAATGATGAAGTCTGCACAGTTCATCTTGGCCTGAGGTTCTGTGTAGCACACTCTCTAACAGGGAATCCCGCGATCTGAGGTCGATTTTAGCCACAAATTAGCGAAAACAAAGTTCGCTGACCGCATTTGTGAATGGTTAGGTGCCAGTCTGTCGAAAGAAAAAAAGTAGGTACGAAGAACAGGTTAAAAGCTGAAAAAAAACAGCCTTACACACCAATTTATATAAGACGTTAACAAGTTTTTTCTTTTTTCCATGAACAAAAAAAATGGCTCTGAGCACTATGGGACTTAACACCCGAGGTCATCAGTCCCATAGAACTTAGAACTACTTAAACCTAACTAACCTAAGGACATCACACACACATCCATGCCAGAGGCAGGATTCGAAACTGAGACCGTAGCAGCAGCGCGGTTCCGGACTGCAGGCCTAGGACAGCGAGACCACCGCGGCCGGCCCTACGTCAGTTATTATGTATCATTCATGTAATGTACCTTACCTAAATAGGATGTACAGAGTGATTCAGAAATATTTTTACATACTTGGGAAAAAGGTTGACGTTGGCTGCGTTGAAATTGCGCGAAATTTCGACGAGTGTCCTTCTCATCATCTTCTGGCGAAGTGGACCGTAGCGGTCGCGCGGTTCCAGACTGAAGCTCTTAGAACCTCTCGGTCACACAGGTCGGCTGAAGTGGACAGATTCTTTACACAAAAACAAGAAAAAAACTCTATACAAACATATTTCCGAAAATCCTCCGTTCTCAAGGTATCATGAAAGTTTATCTTCAGAGGCTTTCCAGGTACAGCCCAACTTCAGGGCACTCATTCAAAGAAGGCTTTGCCACAATGTCTCAGTTGTATCCTGGAGGGCGGTGTGGTGCCCTGGAGACTTGATTACATATGTCATAGGTTCGCCTTCATCGTTTCAATTGAGTAGACTACTTAAATTAACTGAAATTGTCCCGTTCAATCATGTCAGGATTTGGTGAGCAGGCAGATGTAATTTGTTTACACGGGCGCTCGAATGATAATGGACGCGACCCTGCACGGCTGTATCAAGATGACTTTTCCACATCGCAGAGAGCCGAAAATCGAACGTTTACTGCTTTTAATCGTGACATTTGCGAGGAGAGTATCCATACCACGACAGACTAGTGATCGAGAAAGAAGCGCCGCTCGTACGCCTGACCACGAAGAACGAACTGTATGACGTGTCGAAGAGTATCCAGGTATCAGCATGAGAGAAGCAGCCGCGGTATGTGGTACATGTCAAAGTCAGCGTGGAGGATGCCCCACGCGCAGCCCACGTACCAGTATCAACTCCTGCGAGCACAAAGTCTTGCGCCTACCGAGAACCTTTGTCGACGGTATGTTGCACAAACTCTTAGTATAACACACCGCCTTCTATAATACAATGGATATAATGAGTGTAAGCCTTCTTTGAATGAGCGGATTGATGTTTCTGGGTTGGAAAGCAGTTGAACTTAAACTTTCATTATAATGAAGGATTTTGGGACATAAGTTATTAAGCACTTTTTTGTTTTGATATAAGGAATCTCTCCCAAGAGTTGGCAAAAGTACTTCTGAATCACCCTATGGAATTATTAAGACTGATGCGAAGTCCACAGCCTCAGGATGCGATGTAGAGTCGCTTGCGACGTTTACAGGGTGTTTGTAAGGTGCCTCTTACATGAGGAAAACATTTTTACCAGTTTTAATAAATTATTGTCTCTTATTGATGAATTCACGATAGTTAGGAAGTGCTGTAGTCCGTAGCTGGCCATCAGTCGGAGAGCATTTCCGACGCTGGCTGGCTAGGTGGCGAAGCGACCGTATGTCGCGCGTAGTGGGGTGGGGCTCGGCGCTGGACCGTAGCAACAAGCGTTAGTCTGGGAAATATACATGACGGGAAGTACCGCCATCTTGGCGCCAAATTCACCAATTTTGTTTATTTATATTTAGTAATTAAAGTCATTTATGACAACATGAATAGTAGGAGGAGCCCCTGGATGTTTAAAACTATTTATTATAATTTTGCCTTGTTAAAATTCACACCCGTTCATTAACAAATGCATATCTTAGTAATTACGAACTTGATCGGAAATCCACGAACTGTGACGAAACTAGTAAGAGATACGGACTGCGCGCCAAAGTCGTCAGTCGGCGTTAAGAGCTCATCCTGTCTTGTTCGATGGTAGCCATGCTCTGGGTTACGAGTAGTTTGTGACATGAGTGTTTAATTATTGATCTAATAGGAATAAAAGTGATATTACGGCATTATGAATGTTAATTTCGAATTAATAGATACTACAAAGTTGATCGACAGTAATTTCAGATAATTAGCTTCCACCGACAGAGACATCCAATGAAGAATCTGCACGGGACAACATTTACGAGAGCTGCACCGCGCACAGGTAGGAGGAAATCCGACGACACGACCCACCAAGGCGGATCAAGGAATGTCCGACTTACACTCGCAAATTCCGGGTGGAAATGCTGACCAGTTATACTGTACGTCACATATACCACCCTCTACGGACTCGCGGCTAAGCTGAGTAACAACAGTATCATTTTAGAAGCGAGGGATTCTTGCATGTTTCACAGTTCCTATCAGGCTTCTACAGATTTTAGAGAGAACATGGTAGATAAAGTTCTGATAAGGAATCCACTTCTGGAAATGTACCGTTTAAAAATGAAATAAGTTTGAAAATCGTATCGTTTCCAAATCTTCCATTCACGGAACGCCCACAGCTAAGACAATGAGCCCTGACCGGTTTGCTCTTCAGGAGACAATGCCAAAGGGATGGCAGTTATCGCTGAAACGACCAGTTTTCGTTTATGCCGTTATTGTCGTCTCCAGTTTAACCTGACTGTTAAAGTAACCGGTTTTTGAAATAACAGATTTCTTACACTAGGTAAGAATTTTATATTCAAGTACTATTGGGTCAAATGGCTCTGAGCACTATGGGAATTAACTTCTGAGGTCATCAGCACCCTAGAACTTAGAACTACTTAAATCTAACTAACCTAAGGACATCACACACATCCATGCCTGAGGCAGGATTCGAACCTGCGACCGTAGCGGTCGCGCGATTCCGGACTGCAGCGCCTAGAACCGCTCGGCCACCGCGGCCGGCATTCAAGTACTCTCCAAAGAATTATATCTGAGTAACTTGGTTTTCATTTTGTTTTAAATGTGTAGCACAAGGAGATACAATTTCAGGTGTTTTTGTAGGCCAAGCAATCCTTTCTCATTCGGTATAGGCAGGAAAACATAGACTATCATTTGAACAAATTGCATTTTCATGTTAATCTCCGCCATGTCGTGCTCTTGTTTCGGAAGGAAAGTAAGCACAGGGATTTGTGTTTCCGGCACTGCAATATTCACACAGCTTTGAGGGGCAAGTGAGGGCGGTGAAAGAACCGGACGAGAGGTGGGCGTTCGCAAATCTCCAGAGTGGTATCGTCCAAAAATCGCCCTGCCACACCAAAGCAAACATCGTACCTCGATACCACAGACATTAGCGATGCCTTGCTGCAATCCGTGACGGCCAATAGAAGTCGCCCCTGAAGACCCGCTCCTCTCTCTCAGCCCTGCAGCGCCATCGCACAGAGGTCGATAGAGAGCCTAGCAAGGACTCGCTCTCCCCAGTTCACGACCTCCGATGGAGCAGTCAGCATCATCTAGACAGAACACCAGTGCTCATCAAGTGTATGTGGAACTTTACTTTTCTAAATTTTGACCTTGTGCTGCAAGAGAAGAGTTTGTAATTTTGTGCATCGACTGATGCCTTATTGTTCAAACTATACACTACTGGCCATTAAAATTGCTACACCACGAAGATGACGTGCTACAGACGCCAAATTTAACCGACAGGAAGAAGATGCTGTGATATGCAAACGATTAGCATTTCAGACCATTCACACAAGGTTGGCGCCGGTAGTGACACCTACAACGTGCTCACATGAGGAAAGTTTCCAACCGATTTCTCGTACACAAACAGCAGTTGACCGGCGTTGCCTGGTGGTACGTTGTTGTGATGCCTCGTGTAAGGAGGAGAAATGCGTACCATCACGTTTCCGACTTCGATAAAGGTCGGATTGCAGCCTATCGCGATTGCGGTTCATCGTATCGCGACATTGCTGCTCGCGTTGGTCGACATCCAATGACTGTTAGCAGAATATGGAAACTGTGGGTACAGGAGGGTAATACGGAACGCCGTGCTGGATCCCCAACGGCCTGGTATCGCTAGCAGTCGAGAAGACGGGCATCTTATCCGCATGGCTGTAACGGATCGTGCAGCCACGTCTCGATCCCTGAGTCAACAGATGGGGACGTTTGCAAGACAACAACCATCTGCACGAACAGTTCGACGACGTTTGCAGCAGCATGGACTACCAGCTCGGAGACCACTGCTGCGGTTACCGTTGACGCTGCATCACAGACAGGAGCGCCTACGATGGTGTACTCGATGACGAACCTGGGTGCACGAATGGCAGAACGTCATTTTTTCAGATGAATCCAGGTTCTCTTTACAGCATCATGATGGTCGCATCCGTGTTTGGCGACATCGTGGTGAACGCACAGTGGAAGCGCGAATTCGTCATCACCATACTGGCATATCAAAAATGGTTCAAATGGCTCTGAGCACTATGGAACTTAACATCTGAGGTCAACAGTCCCCTAGAACTTAGAACTACTTAAACCAAACTAACGTAAGGACATCACCCACATCCATGCCCGAGGCAGGATTCGAACCTGCGACCGTAGCAGTCTCGCGGTTCCGGAGTGACGCACCTAGAACCGCACGGCCACCGCGGCCGGCTACTGGCATATCACCCAGCGTGATGGTATGGCGTGCCACTGGTTACACGTCTCGGCCACCTCTTGTTCGCATTGACCGCACTTTGAACAGTGGACGTTGCATTTCAGATGTGTTACGACCCGTGGCTCCACCCTTCATTCGATCCCTGCGAAACCATACATTTCAGCAGGATAATGCACGACCGCATGTTGCAGGTCCTGTACGGGCCTTTCTGGATACAGAAAATGTTCGGCTGCTTCTCTGGCCAGCACATTCTCCAGATCTCTCACCAACTGAAAACGTCTGGTCAATGGTGGACGAGCAACTGGCTCGTCACAATACGCCAGTCACTACTCTTGATGAACTGTGCTATCGCGTTGAAGCTGCACGGGCAGCTGTACCTGTACACGCCATCCAAGCTGTGTTTGACTCAATGCCCAGGCGTATCAAGGCCGCTATTACGGCCGGAGGTGGTTGTTCTGGGTACTGATTTCTCAGGATCTATGCACGCAAATTGCGTGAAAATGTAATGACATGTCAGTTCTAGTATAACATATTTGTCCAATGAATACCCGTTTACCATCTGCATTTCTTCTTGGTGCAGCAATTTTAATGACCAGTAGTGTATGTAGATATTCGACACACTCCTTTGACAACGGGTTGCATAAAATATAGTGAATCCTTTTTGTCATTCATGTAATAAATTGAACTAATGTTTCATTTGTTGTAGTTCCGGTGTGGTGTCCACAAATCTCCGTGTCCGCATACCACCAGAGACCAACATGGAGTGATGACGGGGCCCATTTCTTAGGTTGTGTGCGGGCAGTGAAGCGGAACATTTGAAAGTGATCGATCTTCAAGCTTATTCTGCATCCAAACGGTTCATCTCGGGACACGGGTTCCTTATCAACCTTTTGTCTTCTAATTTCGTTCTGGAGTGCCTAAAAGTGCCGTTGAAACCAGGCCAGCCGCCACAAGGCAGTTTTTTTCCCGGTTGGTAGTTCGCGCCGTGTAAGACGAGCCGAGTGCAGCGGCTGCATTTCGGCGGTTAGGCAGCAGCCTCTGGGGGCCGCCTGCTGTATCCTGTTCCCCCAAAAGAGAAGCCGCAGTCGTGCAGAATGTAAGCCACGGGCGTCACGGCCGCTGCGCGCGGAGAAAACCGACAGCCGCCATCTCGCGCCGCTCTTTCACTGTTGATAGCGCCCCCGCTAATGGGCCCCTGCAAAGAAACTCCTGCGCCTATCGCTTTCAGGTGACTATCTCCAACTGTCTGCATTCCTCGCCGGCCGGTGTGGCCGTGCGGTTCTGGGCGCTACAGTCTGGAACCGCGCGACCACTACGGTCGCAGGTTCGAATTCTGCTTCGGGCATGGATGTGTGTGATGTCCTTAGGTTAGTTAGGTTTAAGTAGGTCTAAGTTCTAGGGGACTAATGACCTCAAATGTTAAGTCCCATAGTGCTCAGAGCCATTTGAACCATTTTTGTCTGCATTCCTCTTTCCTTTACTCCATATCAACTCTGATTAATGTCGTGACTCTCTCTACCAGCCTTTTTTATGAATTACACGACGTTACTGACAGCCTTGGAAGAGCCAGGCCTAATAAAACTCTACCATCTAGTGAACAAGATGTATAAGACAGGCGAAAGACCCTCAGACTTCAAGAAGTATATAATAATTCCAATCCCAAAGAAAGCAGGTGTTGACACATGTGAAAATTACCGAACTATCACTTAAATATGTCACGACTGCGAAATACTAACACGAATTCTTTACAGACGAATGGAAAAACTGGTAGAAGGCGACCTCGGGGAAGATCAGTTTGCATTCCGTAGAAATGTCGGAACATATAAGGCAATACTGACCCTACGAATTATCTTAGAAAATAGATTAAGGAAAGGCAAACCTATGTTTCTAGCATTTGTAGACTTGGAGAAAGCTTTTGACAATGTTGACTGGAAATGCCGGCCATGGTGGCCAAGCGGTTAAAGCCGCTACAGTCTGGAACCGCGCGACCGCTACGGTCGCTGGTTCGAATCCTGCCTCGGGTATGGATGTGTGTGATGTCCTTAGGTTAGTTAGGTTTAAGTAGTTCTAAGTTCTGGGGGAATGATGACCTTAGAACTTAAGTCCCATAGTGCTCAGAGCCATTTGACTGGAATACTCTCTTTCAAAATCTGAAGGTGGCAGGCGTAAAATACAGGGAGCGAAAGGCTATTTACAATTTTTACAGAAACCAGATGGCACTTACAAGAGTAGAGGGACATGAACGGGAAGCAGTGGTTCGGAGGGGAGTGAGACAGGGTTGTAGCCCATCTCCGATGTTATTCAGTCTGTATATTGAGCAAGCAGTATAGGAAGCAAAAGAAATATTCAGAGTAGGAATTAAAATCCATGGAGGAGAAATAAAATCTGAGGTTCGCCGATGACATGGCAATTCTGTCAGAGACACTAAAGGACCTGGAAGAGCAGCTGAACGGAATGGACAGTGACTTGATAGGAGTATATAAGATGAATATCAACAAAAGCAAAACGAGGATAATGGAATGTAGTCGAATTAAATCAGGTGATGCTGCGGGAATTAGATTAAGAAATGAGACGCTTAAAGTAGTAAAGGAGTTTTGCTATTTGGGGAGCAAAATAACTGATGATGGTCGAAGCAGAGAGGATATAAAGTGCAGGCTGACGACGGCAAGGAAAGCGTTTCTGAAGAAGAGAAATTTGCTAACATCGAGTGTAGATTTAAGTGTCAGGAAGTCGTTTCTGAAAGTATGTGTATGGAGTGTAACCATGTATGGAAGTAAAACGTGGACGATAAATATTTAAGACAAGAAGAGAAGAGAAGCTTTCGATATGTGGTGCTACAGAAGAATGCTGAAGATTAGATGGGTAGATCAAATAAGTATTGTGGAGGTATTCCATATAATTGGAGAGAAGAGAAATTTGTGATACAACTTGACTAGAAGAAGGGATCGGTTGGTAGGCCATAATCTGAGGCATCAAGAGATCACCATATTAGCATTGGAGGGCAGCGCGGAGGGTAAAAATCGTAGAGGGAGACTAAGAGATGAATACACTAAGCAGATTCAGAAGGATGTAGGTTGCATTAGGTACTGGGAGATGAAGCAGCTTGCACAGGATAGAGTAGCATGGAGAGCTGCATCAAACCAGTCTCTTGACTGAAGACCATATCAACAATAACGACATTTCCGAAAGAATAGACACCACTGATTCGTCTCGATGGGCAGTGAATCCACCACATTCAGTGAGGATGCATAATTACGTCCAACCTCCTGCGGCAGTCTCAAAGAAGCGAGCATTGTGATCATGGAGAGGGGCTGCGGATAGGTGGAGCTGTGGGCCGACCGAGGCAGTCCGCGCAGTTACGATAAACGCAGTGTCCGGATGACACATTCGTGAAGGCAACTACCTAGTAAGAGAGAGATCCCAGGTTCTAATCCCAGTCCGGCACACATTTTCACTCGTCGCCGCTGATACCACACAAAGCCCTGATGCAGCTGATATCAATGGTCCCTTTCTTTTCCTGTCCTTTCTTCCCACTCCTCCTTCAATTTACATACCAGCCTTTTTTTTCTCCACTCTGGCGGTTTACATACTAGATTCACGTCTTATATTTGATCAACCAGCTTCTCATTTGGTTTCGTGAAGCTAAGTGGACGCAGAGATGACCACCAAGAGTAGAACTCAGGACTTCCGTGCTAGCCGGCCGCGGTGGCTGAGTGGTTCTAGGCGCTTCAGTCCGGGGCCGCGCGACTGCTACTGTCGCAGGTTCGAATCCTGCCTCGGGCATCGATGTGTGTGATGTCCTTAGGTTAGTTAGGTTTAAGTAGTTCTATGTCCTAGGGGACTGATTACCTCAGATGTGAAGTCCCATAGTGCTCAGGACCATTTGAACTTCCTCGCTAGTAAGCAGTGACGCCACACACCAAACCACGGAAGCAGCGTTAATCGACCCATCGCGAGAGTGCTGTTGAGAAAAAGAATATTGACTGGAGGAAGTCGAGTTAACAGTCTAGTGTTCCAAAAAGAACGCTTATGAGGTTGTCCAATGTGAAGCAAAGCGCAGGTGAGGAAGCAGCAAAATCAAGAAGAGATAGACCTATAAATCTGGCTAAAGAGAGAGAGCAGAGCTGGTTTACTATTGTCTAGCTATGGGAGGTTCTTCCTGTGGGCTTATTCGTAATGACCTGTAAAGAATGGCCGTACAATTGGTAGAGAGAAATAACACCCAACACCCTTTCAAAGACGATATTGTTGAGAAAAAATGGGCTAGACTCTTTCTAAAAGGCTACAAAACCCAACTGTCGCAAATAAAGCTCACAGGATCATTCCATAATAGGATTATAGAAAAAACTATAACCGTCTCAAACACATCATATTACAACTACTTTGAAAATAGAATATGTTTTCTCTCATTTAATACCTTTTCTAATTTTGTTTAGTGATTTTTTTAAGGATTCCTATTTTGGCTGCTACTTTTCACACTAGCTTAACATAAGGCTTTAGAAAATAAATTTTTATCCTAACTTTTAATTATATAGGGCGCGAAGGCTATAAGTGCAGATATTTCTATACGTGGCAACTTAATAAGTACAGAGTTCAGTGTGCTGCTAATTATTTCTCCATGTTGAACAATCCTCCAAGAACACGCCACAAACTTTACGACTGTACCACTAAGTGGACTACACCTGTCAGTATAGACTAACCCTTTTGCTTCTACACGTCCACACTTCAACTCCTGACCTGCTCTCGAGGCGAAAGTAGTCATTAATGCGTTGCTCTTGCCGTATGTACTTGGAGATAGTAACAAGCCTAAAAACAGACGACTTCTAAAACCTGTTACCATTACTGCATCTGTACCCGTGGTCTAGGGGTAGCGTCTTTGATTCATAATCAAAACGTCTTCGGTCCCGGGTTCCATCCCCGCCACTGCCTAAATTTTGATAAATAATCAGCATTGGCGGCCGAAGACTTCCGGCATAAGGAGTCAGCCTCATTCTGCCAACGGCCTTGTCAAAGACGGCGGAGGAGCGGATAGAGGTTCAGGGCACTCTCTTGCCCTAGGGGTGGGAAATTGCCCCTAAAGGCGGAAGAATCAGCAATGATAAACGACATGAGGATGCAGAAGGCAATGGAAACCACTACATTAAAGACACGTAACGTGTATCCACAGGACATGTGGCCTGTAATTGAAGAAGTGTCATGATGATCTCTCCATTGGCAAAAGATTCCGGAATAGTCCCCCATTCGGATCTCTGGGAGGGGACTGCCAAGGGGGAGGTTAGCATGAGAAAAAGATTGAATAACCAACGAAAGGATAACGTTCTACGAGTCGGGGCGTGGAATATCAGAAGCTTGAACGTGGTAGGGACACTAGAAAAAGTGAAAAGAGAAATGCAAAGGCTCAATCTAGATATAGTAGGGGTCAGTGAAGTGAAGTGGAAGGAAGACAAGGATTTCTGGTCAGATGAGTATCGGGTAATATCAACAGCAGCAGAAAATGGTATAACAGGTGTAGGACTCGTTATGAATAGGAAGGTAGGGCAGAGGATGTGTTACTGTGAATAGTTCAGTGACCGGGTGGTGCTAATCAGAATCGACAGCAGACCAGGTACACATGCCGACGTCGCAAGCTGAAGATGAACAGATAGAGAAAGTGTATGAGGATATTGAAAGGGTAATGCAGTATGTAAAGGGGGACGAAAATCTAATAGTCATGGGCGACTGGAATGCAGTTGTAACGGAAGGAGTAGAAGAAAAGGTTACAGGGGATTATGGGCTTGGGACAAGGAATGAAAGAGGAGAAAGACTAATTGAGTTCTGTAACAAGTTTCAGCTAGTAATAGCGAATACCCTGTTCAAGAATCACAAGAGGAGGAGGTATACTTGGAAAAGGCCGTGAGATACGGGAAGATTTCAATTAGATTACATCATGGTCAGACAGAGATTCCGAAATCAGATACTGGATTGTAAGGTGTGCCCAGGAGCAGACATAGTCTCAGATCACAATATAGTAGTTATGAAGAGTAGGGTGAAGTTTAAGACATTAGTCAGGAAGAATCAATACGCAAAAAAATGGGATACGGAAGTTCTGAGGAATGACGGGATACGGTTGAAGTTCTCTAAGGCTATAGATACAGCAATAAGGAATAGCTCAGTAGGCAGTATAGTTCGAGAGGAATGTACATCTCTAAAAAGAGCCATCACAGAAGTTGGGAAGGAAAACATAGGTACAAAGAAGGTAGCTGCGAAGAAACCATGGGTAACAGAAGAAATACTTCAGTTGATTGATGAAAGGAGGAAGTACAAACATGTTCCGGGAAAATCAGGAATGCAGAAATACAAGTCGCTGAGGAATGAAAATAGGAAGTGCAGGGAAGCTAAGACGAAATGGCTGCAGGGAAAATGTGAAGACATCGAAAAAGATATGATTGTCGGAAGGAGAGACTCAGCATACAGGAAAGTCAAAACAACCTTTGGTGACATTAAAAACAACGGTAGTAACATTAAGAGTGCAACGGGAATTCCAGTGTTAAATGCAGAGGAGAGAGCAGATAGGTGGAAAGAATACATTGAAAGCCTCTATGAGGGTGAAGATTTGTCTGATGTGATAGAAGAAGAAACAGGAGTAGATTTAGAAGAGATAGGGGATCCAGTATTAGAATCGGAATTTAAAGAGCTTTAGAGGACTTACGGTCAAATAAGGCAAAAATGGTTCAAATGGCTCTGAGCACTATGGGACTTAACATCCATGGTCATCAGTCCCCTAGAACTTAGAACTGCTTAAACCTAACTAACCTAAGGACATCACACACATCCATGCCCGAGGCAGGATTCGAACCTGCGACCGTAGCAGTCGCGCTCAAATAAGGCAGAAGGGATAGATAACATTCCATCAGAATTTCTAAAATCATTGGGGGAAGTGGCAACAAAACGACTATTCACGTTGGTGTGTAGAATATATGAGTCTGGCGATATACCATCTGACTTTCGGGAAAGCATCATCCACACAATTCTGAAAACGGCAAGAACTGACAAGTGCGAGAATTATCGCACAATCAGCTTAACAGCTCATGCATCGAAGCTGCTTACAAGAATAATATACAGAAGAATGGAAAAGAAAATTGAGAATGCGCTAGGTGACGATCAGTTTGGCTTTAGGAAAAGTAAAGGGACGACAGAGGCAATTCTGACGTTACGGCTAATAATGGAAGCAAGAATAAAGAAAAATCAAGGCACTTTCATAGGATTTGTCGACCTGGAAAAAGCGTTCGACAATATAAAATGGTACAAGCTGTTCGAGATTCTGAAAAAAGTAGGGGTAAGCTATAGGGAGAGACGGGTCATATACAATATGTACAACAACCAAGAGGGAATAATAAGAGTGGACGATCAAGAACGCAGTGCTCGTATTAAGAAGGGTGGAAGACAAGGCTGTAGCCTTTCGCCCCTACTCTTCAATCTGTACATCGAGGAAGCAATGATGGAAATAAAAGAAAGGTTCAGGAGTGGAATTAAAATACAAGGTGAAAGGATATCAATGATACGATTCGCTGATGACATTGCTATCCTGAGTGAAAGTGAAGAAGAATTAAATGATCTGCTGAACGGAATGAACAGTCTAATGAGTACACAGTATGGTTTGAAAGTAAATTGGAGAAAGACGAAGGTAATGAGAAGTAGTAGAAATGAGAACAGCGAGAAACTTAACATCAGGATTGATGGTCACGAAGTCAATGAAGTTACGGAATTCTGCTACCTAGGCAGTAAAATAACCAATAACGGACGGAGCAAGGAGTAAATCAAAAGTAGACTCGCTATGGCAAAAAAGGCATTTCTGGCCAAGAGAAGTCTACTAATATCAAATACTGGCCTTAATTTGAGGAAGAAATTTCTGAGGATGTACGTCTGGAGTACAGCATGGTATTGTAGTGAAACATGGATTGTGGGAAAACCGGAACAGAAGAGAATCGAAGCATTTGAGATGTGGTGCTGTAGACGAATGTTGAAAATTAGGTGGACTGATAAGGTAAGGAATGAGGAGGTTCTACGCAGAATCGGAGAGGAAAGGAATATGTGGAAAACACTGATAAGGAGAAGGGACAGGATGATAGGACATCTGCTAAGACATGAGGGAATGACTTCCATGGTACTAGAGGGAGCTGTAGAGGGCAAAAACTGTAGAGGAAGACAGAGATTGGAATACTTCAAGCAAATAATTGAGGAAGTAGGTTGCAAGTGCTACTCAGAGATGAAGAGGTTAGCACAGGAACGGAATTCGTGGCGGGCCGCATCAAACCAGTCAGTAGACAGATGACCAAAAAGAAAAAAAAAACATTAGTGTGCAAATTAAGTAAATACTGATGTAATGTTGTTCAGTACATTGTCCTCAGTCACCAAAAGAAATATCTACAGTTTCACCCATTACACCCTGTATTTCCAAAGGTTAAAATGTCAATGATGCATATCACATGCTTTTAAAATGCAATTTTTTCTATTTTTATTAAATAAAAAGTGGGGATCTGGTTTTGGGCACATTGCTCTTAATTTCAAAATTCTTAAAAATAGTTTCAGTGTCTACTTCTTGCTTCTTGCTTACAAGACAGAAATAATCAATACATTATATCTCTTTAATTTTTTTTTGCAACACAGTAAGAAGTAAAGCAAAGTCGTACTGCGGCGGGTCTGGCCCAGCTGCTAGCTTCAACTTCACACACGCACATGGGGTAATCGCACCGCCACCAAGTGGCGTTCACAAAACAAGAAAAGCTCAGTGCGCTAAAATAAAATAACAAATAGTCCTAAAAGAACGTAAACGCATATACGAGATGCTGTCAAAACGTAACAGAAATATTGTAATATCGTATGTTGAATTAGTCCGATTTGCGCCTTTTTTCGTTGTCGTGCTGGTAAGCATGTCTGAAAAATAGCCTGTTCGTACAGTATTAGCCGTATCGGATGTTTAGTCTGTGGTCAGATATATTTCAAGTCTTTGGTAGGACTGGTGATTACATTGTATAAAAATGGATCAGACAGTTTTTATTACATTTTGCTATAAGAACAAAACAAAACCGTAGCAAAGTTTCAAGAATAAGCAAAGTTTTGGAACTATCAAATATTTCTTTTGTTAAGCCTATAGGAGACAAACATGGGTTTACGAGTTGTGTTAGCGATTCGAAGAAGGCCATGAAGGCGCTGAAGATGACGAGAGCCCTGGGCGGCCGAGTATGTTATCAACATATGAATTAGTTGAAAGAGTGAAAGAAATTATTATGAATGGTCACCGAACCACACTCAGAGAAGTCACTGTTCGCATTTGATTTCCTCATTCTTAGGGTATTTTGGGATTAAACGTGTCACAGTAAAATTCGTTCCAATTTGTCGAATTTCGAAGAGAAACAACGGCGAAGGCAAGTTGCCCATGACTCGTTAGATTAATCCAACAACTATAGCAAAACTACTGAAATGTCTCATAATAGGAGATAAAACACGGATTTATGGATATGACGTCGAAATCAAGACTCAAGCATCCGAAGGAAGCATCCTCGATCGCCAAGACCAACAAAAACTCGACAAGTGTGGTAAAATGTGAAGGTTATGTTTGCTGTGTTCTTTGATTTTAACGGCGTGGTGCTCAATGAATTCTTGTTGCAAGGTCGAACGGTTAACAACGAGTACTTGCTAACAATTTAAACGCCGTTCGAGCGAATCAATCAAAAAGAAAAAAGAAAAAGAAAATCCGGACTTGTATCCAAATTATTCACAGCTTTTGCACCTTGATAGTGCACCTCCTTATACTTCGTTGCACACAGATGTATAAGAAGTAAGAATACAGCAGACAGAAGTATATTCTCTTCTCTATTCAAAGCTATAATCAACGAATTTCATATATCAGAAATGTATTAAGTTATTTAAGGAATAATGCATTCAAGTAGCAATGAACTATATTCTATATCAACTAACAAGTAACAAACATAAGTGTATTTCTCATCTGAAGCTAAAATTCATGTATTCCATGTATGAAGTACTCAATCAGCATTTAATCTGTTAATCTGTGCAAACGTACATTAGCGCAAACAATTTCAGATGAGAATAGCTCGAGGTTGTACCGAGACCTTATCATCTGAAGTAGATAGAAATAGGCGATTACTAACCAACATACTACTTAGACTGTATTACTCATCCAAATACAGAATATCACTTCCCTATATATATTACAAATTATTCTTAACCACGCTCATTCGGGAGGTCGTACGGCCGTCCTGATTTAGGTTTCCCGTGATTTCCCTAAATCGCTCCAGGCAAATGCCGGGATGGTTCCTTTGAAAGGGCACGGCCGACTTCCTTCCCCGTCCGTCCCTAATCCGATGAGACCGATGACCTCGCTGTTTGGTCTCTTCCCCCAACCAACCCAACCAACGACGCTCATTGTGTTACATTTTCTTTCTTTTATTTTTCTTTGACATTTGCATTGCATAAATTATATTCTCACCAACTAGGTAGTAAAAAATTATATGAAACCATTTTAACAATTGTTAAACATTCAATTCGCTGTAACCTCAGAGAAATCTTTATATATTATGTTCTTTATGTTATTTAAAAAAATTATTAACAACTGTATACCAATAAGACTGGAACAATGGAAAGTCTTTGCTATTAGATTCAGAAGCATCCGACCCACCTTACATTTCAAGGCGGTCGGTTACTCTGTACTGTTAATGAAATAAATAATAACTTCGTAGCTTTTCGTGAATTTTTAACCAAAACAATACTGCAATGATGCGCCAGTCTCCATATTAGACAAACATATCCCCATGTGAAACTTCCTGGCAGATTAAAACTGTGTGCCCGACCGAGACTCGAACTCGGGACCCGAGTTCGAGTCTCGGTCGGGCACACAGTTTTAATCTGCCAGGAAGTTTCATATCAGCGCACACTCCGCTGCAGAGTGAAAATCTCATTCTGGATATCCCCATGTGACTTTCATATGACTTTTTTCTGTTCCAGAAAATGAAGCAAACCGTAAAGGATCGTCGTTTTATAAATATAGATGAGATTGAAAACGCATCGCTGAGAGAGCCAAAGGGTATCCCAAAGATTGAACTGCAGAAGTGTCTCGGGGATTGGAGAAAGCTCTAACGTCAAGTGTAGAATATCGAATGGAGACTGTTTTGAAGGCGATAACATTGATGTAGAGGAATAAATGAAATTATTTCCATAAAACAAAAATTCCCGTTATTTTTAAAAAACCTCGTATATCCCCCTAATATACAGTGCGTAACAGGTATAACTAGAGATATTTTTATATGTGGTAACTCAGTATGTACACACATCATTGTGTTGATTGTTTTTTTCTCTATGTAGAACAGGCTTCCCACAAACACGCCAGAAACTTTACGACACAATGATTTCTGCACGGTCGTAATTGCACCGCAAAGTGTTCTACGCCCGTCAGTATAGACAAACCGTTTTGCATCCACGTGTCCACACTTCAACAGCTAACCTGCCACCCAAGTGAAAATAAACAGTAAATGCTTGCTCTTGTCACATGTAGTCGTACGTAAATGTGCTAACCAAGCTTAACACGTGCTACTAGTAATAGCTGTAATCATCAGTTTGCAAATGAAGCAGATACTGATGTAATGTTGTTCAGTACACCTCTTTAGTCACCGCACTTACGCCCATTACACCCTGTAGATTAACCAATACGCAGTACTCAACTGAATACTGTGAAGTATGAAGAAAATTACAACAAAAGAAGTACACCACGAAGATGACGTGCTACAGACGCAAGGTTTAACCGACAGCAAGAAGATGCTGTGATATGCAAATGATTAGCTTTTCAGAGCATTCACACAAGGTTGGCGTCGGTGGTGACACCTGCAACGTGCTGACATGAGGAAAGTTTCCAATCGATTTTTCATACACAAACAGCAGTTGACAGGCGTTGCCTGGTGAAACGTTGTTGTGATGCCTTGTGTACGGAGGAAAAATGCGTACCATCACGTTTCTGACTTTGATAAAGGTATCGCGATTGCGGTTTATCGTATCGCGCCATTGCTGCTCCCGTTGGCCGAGATCCAATGACTGTTAGCAGAATATGGAATCGGTGGGTTCAGGAGGGTAATACGGAACGCCGTGCTGGATCCCAACGGCCTCGTATCACTAGCAGTCGAGATGACACGCATCTTATCCGCATGGCTCTAACGGATCGTGCAGCCAGGTCTCGATCCCTGAGTCAATAGATGGGGACGTTTGCAAGACAACATCCATCTGCACGAACAGTTCGACGACGTTTGCAGCAGCATGGACTATCAACTCGGAGACCATGGCTGCGGTTACCCTTGACGCTGCAGCCGGCCGCGGTGGCCTTGCGGTTCTAGACGCTGCAGTCCGGAACCACGGGACTCCTACGGTCGCAGGTTCGAATCCTGCCTCGGGCGCGCATGTGTGTGATGTCCTTAAGTTAGTTAGGTTTAAGTAGTTCTAAGTTATAGGGGACTGATGACCAAGTCCCATAGTGCTCAGAGCCATTTGACGCTGCATCACAGACAGGAAAGCCTGCGATGGTGTACTCAACGACGAACCTGGATGCACAAATGGCAAAACGTCATTTTTTCGGATGAATCCAGGTTCTGTTTGCAGCATGATGATGGTCGCATCCGTGTTTGGCGACATCGTGGTGAACGCACATTGGAAGGGTGTATTCGTCGTCGCCATACTGGCTTATCACCCGGCGTGATGGTATGGGGTGCCATTGGTTACACGTCTCGATCACCTGTTGCTCGGATTGACGGCACTTTGAACAGTGGACGTTACATTTCAGATGTGTTACGACCCGTGGCTCTACCCTTCATTCGATCACTGCGAAACCCTACATTTCAGCAGGATAATGGACGACCGCATGTTGCAGGTCCTGTACGGGCCTTTCTGGATACAGAAAGTGTTCGACTGCTGCCCTGGCCAGCACATTTCCAGATCTCTCACCAATTGAAAACGTCTGGTCAATGGTGGCCGAGCAACTGGCTCGTCACAATACGCCAGTCACTATTCTTGATGAACTGTGGTATCGTGTTGAAGCTGCATGGGCAGCTGTACCTGTACACACCATCCAAGCTCTGTTTGATTCAATGCCCAGGCGTATCAAGGACGTTATTACGGCCAGAGGTGGTTGTTCTGGGTACTGATTTCTCAGGATCTATGCACCCAAATTGTGTGAAAATGAAGTCACATGTCAGTTCTTGTACACATGTCAGTTCTAGTATAATATATTTGTCCAACGAATACCCGTTTATCATCTGTATTTCTTCTTGGTGTAGCAGTTTTAATGGCCAGTAGTGTACTTTCACTATCGAGAAATTTTTTTCACGACAGACATGGAGCCTGAGACGCTTCCTACGAGGCACATCCCTCAAGCAAAAAGATTCTAATTTGAATCTATTATACGATGGGCGTTCAATAAGTAATGCAATACATTATTATTGTTATTATTATTTCGCTTGAGTCGTCCAGGACTACGTTAAGTTTTGTTACATTTGTCACGGAACTCTGCTTTCCTCAAATCCCAGATTTGTCAAGTATGGTGAAATGTTAAATATGTGTGTGAAAATACAAACATAGAAAACGAAAAAGCGGCAATTAAAATCAGCATTCAACAGAGCACACATGAATGGTAGAAATCTACGTAATAAAAAATGTTTTTCTAAAGATGTCAAATTAAGGCTTTATAGTACAGCTATAAAACCAGAAGTCGTCTGTAGGTAGTCCTACCAAGGTCAAAGTTTACGGGGTACTTTATGTGCGTTGTAATGAGTAAAAAGTTCAATCGATGCGGTGGTAAACTGACTATCGTCATCCTTTCACTCATTTGCGCCCTGTGTTGGAAACCCGATTATTATTTTTACTTTTCTTTTTGTTTTTCATTTATGTACCCTGTCCGCAGAAGATTACTATATGAATGTTATCCAGTGAATATTGAAATAACCTTGTCCTTATTGCTCTACTAATTGTACGTCAGGTGAATGAATTAAAAAAATATGTAAGTAGATGAATGAAAAAGTTATTTGAAATTGTTATCAGTGAAATTCCTATAAGTGTATTTTGATTCATAGTCAACTGCAAGCGCCAGGTTTCGGAACCGAGCGAGGTGGCGCAGTGGTTAGCACACTGGACTCGCATTCGGGAGGACGACGGTTCGATCCCGTCTCCGGCCATCCTGATTTAGGTTTTCCGTGATTTCCCTAAATCGTTTCAGGCAAATGCCGGGATGGTTCCTTTGAAAGGGCACGGCCGATTTCCTTCCCAATCCTTCCCTAACCCGAGCTTGCGCTCCGTCTCTAATGACCTCGTTGTCGACGGGACGTTAAACACTAACCACCACCACCAGGTTTCGGAAAAGTGATCCGTTATGCGTAGTTTGCCGCAAAATTATTGCCAACGTGTGAAATCTTCAGCAGTTTTAAAGGCGTTTCTTTTTCGAGTGTGCTCCATACGAAAAAATACCACTGTAGTAAACCAGCCTTCGCACGATGCTCGTTTTGTTCGGAATTTCTATGTTTCGAATGTTTCTACGATTGGTACCATCCGAAGGAATTCACCAAATCTTCATGAAAAATAATCGTATGAATAAAATATAAGAACTAATGTAAGAACTGACATTAGGAAATGAGTATTTTAGAAGTTTATAACCTCTGAAAATACCGTACACCCAAATGTTATACAGTAACTGTGACGTTGATCGTAAAACCCAGTTGTAATTTTTCAATTAATACAACGCTTTTTTTTATCCCCTGTCTTGATCAGAAACATTCGTGTAGTAAAAAATGGAAATGAACGTATGGCATCGGTGGCCGGGATGACCCATCTGGGGAAGTTCGACCGCCAAGTGCAAGTCTTAATTCAATCGACGCCACATTGGGCGACTTGGCCGCCGGTGATGAGGATGAAATGGTGATAGGACAACACAACACCCAGTCCCCGACCGCATAAAATCTCCAACCCTGCCGGGAATCGAACCCGGGCCCGCTTGCATGGGAGGCGAGCATGCTACTACCCAGCTATTTTTTTACCGGTAATGGGGTTGGTAAACAAAATATTTTTATTTCTACGAGCATAAATACAACAGAAATGCCATCCTTCCGGCGGAATCAACACGAGACTTTACACTCGAACAAGGCGAGCAACAGTCTTTATTAACAAGGTGTCGGAAAAAAATAATAACGATAATAATGAACTAAGCTAGTAGGTGTGAGGCAATAGACGAAAAGAGAAGAAGGTTCTGGGGTATGATAAGACTCGCAGGCAACTGCCCGGCAGATGGAGCGTGGAGGCAGAGTGGGTAGGGGTCAGCACGCGAGGTCTGGCCACTGCGTCCGCGGCACCACTACAGGGAAGAAGCGCCCGAAAGGACGGAAGAAGCCAAAGAGGAGGAGACAATAGAGTTGGGGGAATGACCAGCGTGCTCTGGTATAGTGTATAAAAGAAAGGAGACGCGCGTCCATGCGTTTACTCCTATGTGGGTTACGATATAGAAAGTAGCGCAGAGAGTCTCAAATGTCAGCAGGGGGGGGGGGAGGGGGAGTGTACTCGGCGTGTGGCACCATCCAGCTGAGCGGGGGTGACGTAAAGATCGCATCTAGGTAATAGACGAAGACGGCGCTGTAGCGCTGTCGGTGCTCGACTTCACTGTGGGCGGTTAGTAAGTAGTCAAGGCGTGATTTGTCGCCACCATTATACACGCAGCTGATCGCCCATCCCTTGACCCATACAATCGCACGATTTTTGGTGGATGGGAAATAAGTATCCTCAGGATGGATAAAAGTCCATGGGTCAATCGAATCCGGCGGAACGAGGAGGTGACAGGCAACGAACTGTCGACCAAGTTTCCAGACGTCACTGGTGGCAGCACAAGTGAGTTGGCGGACATCGTTATCCATGAGGTGGCAAATTGAACAAAGCGGAGAGTCCGTTAGTCTGATGGCGTGAAGACGTTGATTTGTGGCGAATTTTCCACATGCGACGTGGTACCACGTTGCCCGGACGTTGGAGGGAAGGAAAAGCTGGTGGATATGACGCCAAACCATGGGCCACCGCGTCGATGGATATCTGAGTTTTGAGTTGCTGGGTATTTGACGAAGCGGTGGGATGTAAAAATCTTGAGGTCGAGGAGAACGTGTGTTCGGTAAGTGTGTGTGAGCACAACTGAAGTCGACGACGAAACCAGAAATGTGCGTCAGATGGCGCTTGATGTGTCCGACTGGTACTGGTGGCGTTATGGTCGTGGGTATGAGAATTTCCAGCAAGCTGCGCGTAAGGAACGGGCCCCCGTTCCACTCCTTGTGCATGGTGGACATGTTCAAGGACGTTGCTCGGAGTCGCACATTGACAAGGCCGAGGCCTCCAGCTAGCGAGCTAGCGGGGGGCGGGGGGGGGGGGGGGGGGGGGTGAGCGTTTCGTAACGGACCTTAAGGGGCTCCGGAACGCCCTATACTTGCAATGTTAAAATAACGCTTATAAATTACATCTTTCCTCACAAAGTATTTGAGGTAGGAAGTTGAACTTTTTACAGATTATTTATTGGAATATGGGCTACAACTTATCACAGGGATTTTACAAAATTTTAGTTCAGTTATTAAAGATGATTTTTTTTCAATTGTAATGAAAATTCACATTTTTTGCAATTTTTTATTTATATATTCAAAAATATACAGTTTTTTGGAAAAAGGCTGTGTTAAATTATGCAGAAGGTACTGTGTAACATTTACTGAAAGTTTGAAACAAATATGTTTGGAAGATCCTTAGAAAACATGTAATTAGTATGAGAAAATAAAAGTTTTGGGAATCGAGCGACAAAGATTGGATTAACTTTTTAGTGCATTCCAGGTCCATAGGATGGATTATCTTCATCCTCTGCAAACTCCTCCTCCAGCTTCCTCTTGTTCCTCCTCCTGTTTACTCTTGCTTGTATTTATAGACTCTTTACAGCCCTGTCTGCAGCCCGAAGGCGTTGCTTGTCTAAAGCAAGCATCGCTCGTTGTTGTGTTCGTAGATTTTGCTACCATTTTCTTCAGTTGCAGTTACTGCAACACTGTTCCAAAAGGTGGTCATGTATGAACACTTATCACATTTCAGTTGTATTTCACTAGCAAGTCCTACGTGCTTTATTATGGAGAGTTCCAGACCAACTTCACTACAATGAATACATCTTACACAGTTTGAAAAAATTCCTTTGAGAACCGACATATCAAATATTTCATTCACATCCGATTCGCCCATAAAACATTCATAGTTTTCACTCATTGAACCAAGCTTCTTCTGTGAAGTATTTTCTTTCCCACTTTGACTGCTATGGGCAGGTGTACTTGAGAGGTTAGGTTCACTCACTTGGTTATCGTCTTTATTGTTTACAGTAATAACACATACCTTTGGCTTTCCAGCATTTCTCCTTTTCTTAAAAGCCTTCAGAGGATTTCTAATAACTTTACTTTTACTCATTATTATACTTCAACAAAACAGAGACTCAAGAAGCAGAATTAATTACGAATATTTTCGAGATAACGACAGAGTAAATAAACATGAAACAATCGACAATCACACCAGCGATATATATTTAACCATCACAGGTTAGCCACAACACATACTTTATCTCACATCACTAAAATGTACCTGATGAACACGGACGTTAATAATAACACCATTTGACAGCAGTTTAACAGCGCCACAGTGGGTCACGCCCATGTAGAACACATTTCAAAAAAAATTTAAAAATAGTTGTAATCTTCGGAATTGAATAAATTATATATCTATTAAAAGGTAATAGTCTGCAGATTCAGAAAACGCAAAAAAGCAAAAATTGAACTTTTCATGATTTTGAGCCTTTCCGGAGCCCCTTAAAGAGATAAGTGACGAACAATCGTATTGTAAACTTCTAGGGACAGGGGCGGATAAATTAAAACGTAACAACAATAATCGGGCTTCGAACACGGTACGCAGAGGTGAGAGACCATTGTGCTGCCATTTCGTCTGAGCTTATAGCGGTCTGAAGGCATCTAAATTACTTCTAAAATTTTGACCGTCGTTTTCTCAGAAACGTTCGAGTATCCACGGATAAAGTGAGACACGTGTCGCTTATGTTGAGTCTTTTACTGAATGAAGTTTATGGGAAATCGGGTGATGGCGCCTGCCGTGTTCTCCTCGTCAATGGACGTCTTTATACGAGGGAATGACCCTTTGAGTGACTGCAGGCTTATTCCGATAAACTGCACGGGAGTTAGCCCCACACAGCGTCTCGCTGCAAATAGTGACATACCACAGTGTCATTTGAAACAGGGTGTCTCACGTACGTCGGAAGCGCCTTGTGCGGCGTTGCGCGGTTTCCGGGGAGGCAGGGACGCTCCGCTATGTAGTCTCCGCACCGTTGCTCGCACTCAGAAGTCTCTGTAGTTGCGAGGAGTCTCCTTAAGGGGACCACACCGTTGGTTCAGGTCGAAAAAAATCGATTTTCAGTTTTCACCATATTTCGATAAATTAATGTTTCATTTAAGTACTCTGAAAAAGATTTTTCCGAAAAAAAAGATTCCGAGCATTTAAAGAGCATTTTCCTACCACGTGTGTTTATATGCCACGGCCACTTTTCTTCACCCACTTTTCTGCATATACAGGGTGATTCAAAAAGAATACCACAACTTTAGGAATTTAAAACTCTGCAACGACAAAAGGCAGAGCTAAGCACTATCTGTCGGCGAATTAAGGGAGCTATAAAGTTTCATTTAGTTGTACATTTGTTCGACATTTCAGCCAATAAAGTTTTTGGTCCCTTTTTCTTCGAAGGTGCTACTGTAACTGGACTACAGTATCTGGAGAGGTTAGAGAATTGGCTGTTCCCTCAGCTCGAACAAGAAGCACAACAATTCATATTTCAGCAGGATGGAGCGCCACCACATTGGCACTTATCTGTCCGTAACTACCTGAACGTCAACTACCCGAGGCGATGGATCGGCCGCCAGGCAGCCCGTGACAGAGCACTTCATCACTGGCCTCCAAGAAGCCCTGATCTTACCCCTGCGATTTTTTCTTATGGGGGTATGTTAAGGATATGGTGTTTCGGCCACCTCTCCCAGCCACCATTGATGATTTGAAATGACAAATAACAGCAGCTATCCAAACTGTTACGCCTGATATGCTACAGAGAGTGTGGAACGAGTTGGAGTATCGGGTTGATATTGCTCGTGTGTCTGGAGGGGGCCATATTGAACATCTCTGAACTTGTTTTTGGGTGAAAAAACAACCTTTTTAAATACTCTTTGTAATGATGTATAACAGAAGGTTATATTATGTTTCTTTCATTAAATACACATTTTTAAAGTTGTGGTATTCTTTTTGAATCACCCTGTATTTTAGATCTTTATATGCCCAACATTGCACGTTAGGGATTTTTTTTTTTTTACTTCCGAGTGTGTTGGCTATCCTTGGAATGCAACGGTCGGTATTCTTTTGTTTCTGCTGTTTGTCAACAACACGCTTTCAAACACGCGGTTAGTTTTGTTCAAGTGTGATTGCGAGTAGTTGTTATACTTAAGTTTGCAGTGCTTGTTTACAAATGTACTCACCTCTTTCACCGCTATTTATACAGAAGCTCCTGTAAGTTAAGCATATACCTAACGTCCTCTACTGATGATAAGCCATGTCATGGATTGTGCCCATCAGGAGAAAATTCGTGGTGCAAATACAGTAGGGCTCAGGCAACTGGAGAATCTTATTCTCACCAGCATTCTCTTCCTGCTGCTGTTATTACAGCAATTACACCTATTTTCAGAGACTTGGCTCATCCTCACCCAAGGAAATGTCTGCATGGGCAGACACAGAACCCAAATGAATGTTTCAACAGCAAAATTTGGAACCGCCTTCCTAAAACTGTACTTGTAGGCATGCATGCAATGAAACTAGGAGTTCATGATGCTGTTATTACATTCAGTTGTGGTAATATTGGAAAGTGTTCAGTACTGAAAAAACTGGGAATTAATCCTGGTGAAAATATGATCACTGGGCTGCAACATTGCGATAAAATGAGGATAGCCGATGCAGACGGGTCTGCATCTAATATGGCCAAGAAAGCAAGACAAACATCCAGGAAGGTGAAAAAAAAGCTGAAAGACCTGCTAGAGGCCAAAGAAGGGCCATCATATACAGCAGGACAGTTTTAATTAACTGTAAGTAACAAATTTCAAAAGTTTTTACTTTAAAGTCAATTTCCTGCAAACTAAAATTTTCAGTACATATGCTCCATTATATCAGAAACTATTGTAGACAAATGAATGAAATTTTCAAAGACTCTGCATAACATAAAAAGCCACCTCTGGTACTACATTCATTAATATTTCCCCGTAAGGAAGTTCACCAAAAAATATTTTCTGCAGAAAAAAAATATTTTTTGTTAATAAATTTAAAAAAGTATTTCTTAAAAACTATAAAATGGATAAAATAGATTTTAGTACAGTTGACTCTACTAGCGTAATGTAACACACAGTAAAATATTGAGGCCTGCATTAAATAGCTTTTTCCGAAATGGGTCAAATATTTGCCTAAATTAACATGTGTTAGATAGGCAGGGTGTGGTCCCCTTAACTAATATGGCCAAGGTATATGAACACCTCGCCCTCGAATTGCAGTTATCAAGCACACTAAATGAAATAGCAGTGGCGAATATGTACAACCATCAGCTGCAGAATGGAATGGCGACAATGAAAATTTGTGTCGGACCGGGTCTCGAACCCGTATTTCCCGCTTATCGCGAGCGATATCCTTACCATTTGGCTATCCGTGCACGAATCACGGCCAGACCCAAACTTCCATACGTTGTCAACCAGGCGTCTACAACCTGTACTCATACATCCACTACGTATATTCCAGTAAAGTTGAGACATTTTAATTGAAACTCGCTTGCCCGGCGTCGGCGGATAAATACGACATTGCAGTCCCTGTATTACTCCGAATTACGATCCAAAGTCCCTTTGGACTTGCACGTATGAATCTAAAGCCATTAATCCAGCGATCCGGATCTGACGCGTCTCTCCGTCTCGAAAGCTCCTGCTCTGCAAGTCACGATGAACGAACGGCCCCTGCGTCGACAGTCTCCAAAGGGAAAATGCAGGGAACGTTCACGGCACGCGCGTGCAGTCAGTTTTAACGACGGAGGCAGGGCTTTTGGAAACTGCTGGAAAGAGGTCTGGTGCCCTTTCAGCGTTGGAGGAGTGGCAATATTTAGCGAGGTTGCGACGTGCGCGATACCGGGCGAATTCCGTCATATTGTGCGCGGGAAGAATTCTTTCTAGACATCTCCAAAACTGCGCTGAGGTGAGTCACTGGAGAGTGAATTTTCCGCCGGCTGCGAGAATGAATAAAAAGGGTAAGGTAGACGCTTGTAGATTAGTAAAACGCGCTTGCGAGGAAATATTCGAGGTAGAAGTGGCGAGCTTTTCTGGGCGGGGGGAGTGGAAGCAGCGAGGCGCACGGCCGGGGCTGCGTGCAAATTGCTGCCGGGGCGGCTGAGTGCCGGTCTCATTAGCGGCTCGGGCTGCAGCTGGCTCCGTGTCCTCCGTGTCTGGGGCTGTCCGCTGCAGCTCGTCAGCGACTCCCCTAAAACTCAGCATTCACTCGCTCCTTTATGTTTCGCGTCGCCACGGAAACAACACACGCCAACAGCTACTGTGCGTGCGCTACCTCACCACCGGCGTTTCCTTTGTAAGCACTCCTCTTTTCTGTTTCGGCTAGGATGTGACGCAGGCCGCGCTGTCTGAAGCGGGGAACTTGTCATTCTTTTGTGAAGGTGGTGGAAACAATTGCTCGGGCCATTATCTGGAGAAGAACTTTTAGGTCGCGCAGGGATTTTAATCAACTACTGGTACAAAATCTTGTTTCGTAGACATTAGACTGTGATTTGTATACCGCTAATGTATTGACACCATAGAACAGAAGAGTTCCTTTTCACCACCACGTATGAATCACGCAATAGTTTGCCGGCCGGAGTGGCCGAACGGTTCTAGGCGCTACAATCTGGAACCGCGCGACCGCTACGGTCGCAGGTTCGAATCCTGCCTCGGGCATGGATGTGTATGATGTCCTTAGGTTAGTTAGGTTTAATTAGTTCTAAGTTCTAGAGGACTGATGACCTCAGAAGTTGAGTCCCATAGTGCTCAGAGCCATTTTTTTACGCAATAGTTTTAGTTTTAGTTTAGTTTTAGTTATGTCATGTTCCGTAGATCATTTTCCCGATTATTTTATCGATATGAGGTGGAACAAGTCAGATTACAAGATATATATACGCGCATGAACAGCGCTGATATTAATGTTACTGAAAGTTTTAGTTCTCCACACGCAACTACATTTAGAGCTACATTTTCTTTTTTTTTTACCGTTTCTGGAAACAGAAACTCCTCCATGTAGTAGATGGAGTTGCCCAAAAAAAATGATTTTAAGCTAGATTTAAAACTTGATCTGTTACCTTCCAGACACTTTATGCTGTTGGGCAAATGATCAAAGATTTTTGTTGCTGAATAATGTACTCCTTTTTGAGCAACTGACAAGCTTCAATAATGGATAGGAAAGGTCATTTTTCCCTCTACTGTTGTACGTATGAACATCACTGTTCTTTGTGAATTGAGATGGATTATTTGTAACGAATTTCATTAGCGAATATATGTACTCTGATGGTGCAGTTAAAATACCTAACTCCTTGAAAAGATGCCTACATGACGTCCTTGTGTGAACACTACTAATTATCTCACTGCTGTCTTTTGTGCAACCAATACTTTATGTATATTCTAACACACAAAAAATAACAAAGACAGATTTTATAACTCGGGTATATACAAGGTAAAATGCAACAACTGTCCAGTACAGTATGTGCATCTTCCGGATTGGATTTAAGGAACGTACATATACATTTAGCTACAACATTCCATATAAATCTGCCGTAGCTACATATACACTGCCGGCCGGTGTGGCCGAGCGGTTCTAGGCGCTACAGTCTGGAGCCGCGCGACCGGCACGGTCGCAGGTTCGAACCCTGCCTCGGGCATGGATGTGTGTGATGTCCTTAGATTAGTTAGGTTTAAGTAGTTCTGAGTTCTAGGGGACTGATGACCTCAGCAGTTAAGTCCCATAGTGCTCAGAGCCATTTGAACCATTTGAACATATACACTAAGTTGACAAAAATCATGGGATATCTGCGTGCTGCAGCAGTTCAAAGTGGCCTGGACTAAACAATTCGATGGAAATATTCAAAAAGATTTCGGGCTTGCAGCCGGTCGTCGTTAGCTTCCGTCCACCATATTTCGACTGGACAACTGCCAGCCATCCTCAGGTGAGTCGATAGAAGTCCCATGCAGAACTATTGAACCATGATGCCTCTATAGCTGTCCGTAGTTGCGGAAGTGTTTTCTTTGCAGCATATTGTGCACCCACTCACCTCTCGATGATGTCCCATAAATGTTCGATGGGATTGACTCCGGGGGATCTGAGAAGCCGAATCATTCACGCGAATTGCCCGTGATGTTCTTCAACCCTATCGATAACTATTGTAGTCTGATGACATGGCGCATTGCCATCCATAAAAATGAAGTCCATAAATAGCTGAACATGGTCTCCAAGTAACCGAGCATGACCAATGACTGGTCCAGTTGGAACGGATGACCCAATCCATTCCATGTAAACACAGCCCACGCCATTAGGGGACCAATGACTGGTCCAGTTGGAACGGATGACCCAGTCCATTCCATGTAAACACAGCCCACGCCATTAGGGGACCAATGACTGGTCCAGTTGGAACGGATGACCCAGTCCATTCCATGTAAACACAGCCCACGCCATTAGGGGACCAATGACTGGTCCAGTTGGAACGGATGACCCAGTCCATTCCATGTAAACACAGCCCACGCCATTAGGGGACCAATGACTGGTCCAGTTGGAACGGATGACCCAGTCCATTCCATGTAAACACAGCCCACACCATTAGGGGACCAATGACTGGTCCAGTTGGAACGGATGACCCAGTCCATTCCAGCCCACGCCATTAGGGGGCCACCACCACTTACATAGTGCCTTGTTGACAAACTGGATTCGTGGCTTCTTGGGGTCTACGTCACACTCGAACTCTACCATCAGCTCTTACGAACTGAAACCGGGATTCATATGGCCAGGCTACATTTTTCCATTTGTCTAAAATACAACCGATATGGTCACGAGCCCATGCGCTGCAGGTAATTTCGTGGTACCATTCAGCGTTCAAAGTGTGTTAATTCCGATCGTGAGGCCACAACCGCGTCGGAAACCTTTTCACATGAATTGGGTTGGGTTGGGTTGTTTGGGGGTAGAGACCAGACAGCGAGGTCATCGGTCTCGTCGGATTAGGGAAGGACGGGGAAGGAAGTAGGCCGTGCCCTTTCAAAGGAACCATCCCGGCATTTGCCTGCAGCGATTTAGGGAAATCACGGAAAACCTACATCAGGATGCCCGGACGCGGGATTGAACCGTCGTCCTCCCGAATGCGAGTCCAGTGTGCTAGCCACTGCACCACCTCGCTCGGTTTTCCACATGAATCACCTCAGTATAAATGACAGCTCCGCCATTGCACTACCTTTTATATCTCGAGTACGCGATACTACCGTCATCTGTACAGGTCGGCATCCCATGACTTTTGTCACCTCAGTGTGCTAATGAGAAAGTTCAAGCTTTTCACATTGGAGAAGAAAATCTAAGAATACTTCATGAAACAAAGGTAAAATATTGAATCTCGTTGGAGAATTAGTAGTCATCTTTTAGAACAGAAAACATGGGCTGAACGCACTTAATGACAAAACTAATACAGTGGTACTGAACATTTTTAAAAGCTTCTCAAGCATGCTACATGGCGGGCGAAATAAAACTGGCCCGGAAAGAGTTTTATGCGCCTTAAAATAGGCAACCCAACTTACAACATCCTTACCCAGCGTGGCTGACGCAAGTTAGTGCGTTCTGGCATTTTTGAAAAACGCGTATTTTCTTTGTCGCCTTCCTTTACTGAAATAGGCACCTGGAAACGTGTTAATATCCAGGAAAATGTTAAAAATTGGTTGTAAAAATTGTCTTATATATGTTTTGCAAGTACTTTGTAGATTTCATAGTGTGAGGACGCAGTACTTGCATGTCCGTGAGTCGCTTCGCTGCATCCTGCCCCCCCCCCCCCCCCCCCCCCCCGGTCCAGAGAAGTTACGGTCCACGGTTATAGGTGACCGATGGAAGTACAATCGATAGCCTTAAACAACAATCTTGCGCTGTACATTTGTTAAAATTTATTGGTTCCCATCATTATGTGTAATAAGTAGGCAGTACCGTTTGAACCGAACGGAGAAATAGATTCACGTCGTGAAGGGGGTAGATTTGGGCACGTTAGTTCTCGGGAGCGTAACAATGTGTGCGGTGAGTCGTAGGGTTAAGAGACTACCGGAATATGACTTTATGTGTTTTCGAATGTCTGTCACGATAAAAATCGGGAGTATCTCGTTCGCCACTTTTATGGTTAACAAGTTAAGATTTGCTTGATAGTCCATGTTATGCAGAGAGAGCTTTGACTGCGAGTTAAAGTTTCCCGGGCTTGCAATTATTTGCAGTTATTTATTGCTAGGGAAGTATTTTAATGTGCTGTGAGGAACAAGAATTTGTGGTTGTGGTTGTGAGTTTTGTCTGATGATACCATACTGGGATCCGTACGGTACCGTGGCGTAAATCTACTGATTCTCTAACCACGCTCAGAGGAATGTGACTTATGGCTACGTTGTTGCATGGAATACTCTTACAGGATACATTTGTGGCTGTTTATTGATGGTGGAATGGTAGATTTGGTCCCTGAGCGAGATAATAAATCAAGACCCTAGTATGTGGATAAGGAACTTCATCTTGTTCCTACAGTGACGATTTGCCCATGCTTCAGTGAAGATCTGCCCTGGCATTGTTAAGGACAGACCACCAATATTGAAGGAACTATTACAAAAAGGCAAATGTTAGGCGAGGGACCATTTACGTAGGGATCTGAGTAGGACATGTGACGCCAACGCCTGAAGAGACTGTGAATTTTGATCTAAATGTTTAATTGCATGGATTAAAGTGGCGGTGGCACCAAGATTTTTGGTTTATTGTTATTTTTTGTTTGTTTGATAACTTCTGTCCATTAGTGAGAATTTAAGCTTTTGCTGGCACTCGTGCACTTACAATGAATTGGCTGCATAGATTTTGAAATAAAACAAAAGAATAGTCAAGAAATTTAAAAAAGAAGAGTTAGTTCTCGAATTATAATTTGAAACAAATCACCCTTCAAAGATCCATATTTTGGCACCAAGACTAAAAGTCGCATGAAAATAATAATTCTAAAAATGTCATATCAAATGAAAGAAAGATAATGATTATTTGGTAGGTAGTCATAATTGCGGTAATACTGAGCCAAAATTTAAATTATATATACGACTATCTAGTTGGAAAGGGAAAGACAATTATTATTAAAAAATTAACTGAGAAACACAGATTCAAACATTCTACTCAAATCATTAAGATCTCAAACAGTTTGCATACAGCAAAGATGTAAAAAGCAGAGGAAAGTAGATTTATTTTCATAAACGTAAAAATAAAAGAAAACCGGTGCAGGTAGCAAATTACATCGCTGACCTGGCTTGTAACATAATCTCTGAAAACTGTGTTAAGCGTACTGAACAAAAGAGCGTAAATTACGCTGGATTGAATTTACGACAGTAAAAAGGCTTACTACTATTGAATTTGACGTGTTAGCAAAGAGTGAAAGGTTTTATTTTCAGTATCCATTTTCATATTAATTCTGAATGGGATTAGCGTGTATAGCTGGTTTACGATACATTAACATGAGGCCACGATAGACAATTCGTGCAGAGTGATCAGCTTTAAAGTAATTTTTACTTTCGTGCCACAATGCAATAAATTCCGTTAAGCTAGAGCTAACATTATAAAGCAGATAACTGTGTTTGCCTGCATTTTCTCTAACACGCTAGCTACTTGTGACTTCATCCGTGTACTACTACGTTCTGTCTTGAAGTTTACGAATACATATGAGCATTCCAAAAAATAGAGAATCTTTATCATAATGTAGAAGGTCAGATGCGCTAACTACAAACACTGCTTGTACTTACAACATTTCCCTTGTGCTGTAGAGCTCTTGTTCAGGCACGTGGTTGAACAGGATTAATCAAACTACATTGTAAGTCGTATGTCATTAGTAAAGTGATGCAGTACATTGGGTAGGCTATCTCCTGGTGTAGAAATACACTGCTGAGCTAAACTTAAAGACAAAAGTAGCTTTCGCTTGATGTGTCACTGCCAAGTAACATGTTGTTGTTGTTGTGGTCTTCAGTCCTGAGACTGGTTTGATGCAGCTCTCCATGCTACTCTATCCTGTGCAAGCTTCTTTATCTCCCAGAACCTACTGCAACCTACATCCTTCTGAATCTGCTTAGTGTATTCATCTCTTGGTCTCCCTCTACGATTTTTACCCTCCACGCTGCCCTCCAATACTAAATTGGTGATCCCTCGAAGTCTCAGAACATGTCCTACCAACCTATGCCTTCTTCTAGTCAAGTGGTGCCACAAACTCCTCTTCTCCCCAATCCTATTCAGTACCTCCTCATTAGTTATTTGATCTACCCATCTAATCTTCAGCGTTTTTCTGTAGCACCACATTTCGAAAGCTTCTATTCTCTTCTTGTCTAAACTATTTATCGTCCACGTTTCACTTCCATACATGGCTACACTCCATACAAATACTTTCAGAAACGACTTCCTGACATTTAAATCTATACTCGATGTTAACAAATTTTCTTCTTCTGAAACGCTTTCCTTGCCATTTCCAGCCCACATTTTATATCCTCTCTACTTCGACCATAATCAGTTATTTTGCTCCCCAAATAGCAAAACTCCTTTACTACTTTAAGTGTCTCATTTCCTAATCTAATTACCTCAGCATCACCCGACATAATTCGACTACATTCTATCATTCTCGTTTTGCTTTTGTTGATGTTCATCTTATACCCTTCTGTCAAGACACCGTCCATTCCGTTCAGCTGCTCTTCCAAGTCCTTTGCTGTATCTGACAGAATTACAATGTCATCGGCGAACCTCAAAGTTTTTATTTCTTCTCCATGGATTTTAATACCTACTCCGAGCATTTCTTTTGTTTCCTTTATTGCTTGCTCAATATACAGATTGAATAACGTCGGGAATAGGCTACAACCCTGTCTCACTCCCTTTCCAACCACGGCTTCCCTTTCATGTCCCTCGACTCTTATAACTGCCATCTGGTTTCTGTACAAATTGTAAATAGCCTTTCGCTCCCTGTATTTTACCCCTGCCACCTTTAGAATTTGAAAGAGAGTATTCCAGTCAACATTATCAAAAGCTCTCTCTAAGTCTACAAATGCTAGAAACGTAGGTTTGCCTTTACTTAATCTTTCTTCTAAGATAAGTCGTAGGGTCATTATTGCCTCACGTGTTCCAACATTTCTGCGGAATCCAAACTGATATTCCCCGAGGTCAGCTTCTATCAGTTTTTCCATTCGTCTGTAAAGAATTCGCGTTAGTATTTTGCAGCTGTGACTTATTAAACTGATAGTTCGGTAATTTTCACATCTGTCAATACCTCCTTTCTTTGGTGTTGGTATTATTATGTTCTTCTTGAAGTCTGAGGGTATTTCGCCTGTCTCATACATCTTGATCACCAGATGGTAGAGTTTTGTCAGGACTGGCTCTCCCAAGGCTGTCAGTAGTTCTAATGGAATGTTGTCTACTCCGGGGGCCTTGTTTCGACTCAGGTCTTTCAGTGCTCTGTCAAACTCTTCACGCAGTATCATATTTCCCATTTCATCTTCATCTACATCCTCTTCCATTTCCAGAATATTGTCCTCAAGTACATCGCTCTTGTATAGACCCTCTATATACTCCTTCCACCTTTCTGCTTTCCCTTCTTTGCTTAGAATTGGGTTTCCATCGAAACTCTTGATATTCATGCAAGTGGTTCTCCTTATTCCAAAGGTCTCTTTAATTTTCCTGTAGGCAGTATCTATCTTACCCCTAGTGAGATAAGCCTCTACATCCTTACATTTGTCCTCTAGCCATCCCTGCTTAGCCATTCTGCACTTGCTGTCGATCTCATTCCTGAGACGTTTGTATTCCTTTTTGCCTGCTTCATTTACTGCATTTTTATATTTTCTCCTTTCATCAATTAAATTCAATATTTCTTCTGTTACCCAAGGGTTTCTACTAGCTCTCGTCTTTTTATCTATTTGATCCTCTGCTGCCTTCACTATTTCATCCCTCAAAGCTACCCATTCTTCTTCTACTGTATTTCTCTCCTCCATTCCTGTCAATTGTTGCCTTATGCTCTCCCTCAAACTCTGTACAACCTCTGGTTTAGTCAGTTTATCCAGGTCCCATCTCTTTAAATTCCCACCTTTTTGCAGTTTCTTTAGTTTTAATCTACAGTTTATAACCAATAGATTGTGGTCAGAGTCCACATCTGCCCCTGGAAATGTCTTACAATTTAAAACCTGGCTCCTAAATCTCTGTCTAATATCTGTTAGTATCTCCAGGGTTCTCCATGTATACAACCTTCTTTCGTGATTCTTGAACCAAGTGTTAGCTATCCAAGTAACATAGCTCGAATAAATTTGGACCTATTGTAAAAAGAACTGCTACAGTATGGTACAGAAAGTAAACGAAAAAATACGCAAACAAACGGAAATGATACTTTTATTCAAGTACAGTAATTACCCTGAAGTCACCGCGAGCTGTGAGGGTTCCCTGGACAGTGTGGAAGGCAGGACATGGTTCTAAATAGTGCGCGTGTGTGTGATCAAGCACGGACGCAGTGTAATGTGCTGCCACGGTGGTCACAAGGCTGGGAAGGAGTTCATGTGGTAGGGCGTTCCACTCCTCCCCCAGTGGGGATGGTCGTTGGTGCATGTGGACGAGCTGAAATGCATACCCCAACGCATTCAACACGTGATCTATCGAAATTTTCGTTTTTTTTAAAAAATAAAAGTTCTTTATTCAAAATTATTATAATTAAACATATTAACCCACTACCTAAGTACATTAGTGGGTCCTAATTTCAAATACTTTTACGTTTCTGCAGCTATTATTTCTACACTACAGGTAAATACTTTTATTCCTTCACCACTACAGGGATCTCTAATCTACTGTTACTCAGTTTCCACGTATGGCTAAGTGCTGGTTATTTTTTTTATCTTTTTCTGAACTTTATTATTATTAAATTACAGATACCTTTATCCTACTAATCTACACTACCTGTAGGGTTACAGGTGTGCCAGTAATCTATAAACCTAGTTACTGTTGGCCTGGCCCACCGAGCTAACCCCAGTGGGCGTGCCTTGGCACTGGGCTGGCCGATGACTTAGTTTCGCTGCAGCACTACGCTAAAATTTTTTCCTTTCTTTCTACAGCTAACCTCTTTATAATATCTGTCATCACAGTTGGTGCGTGTCTTAATCAGTCCGTAGTGCACACCCTCCCCCCCCCCCCCCCCCGCCCCAAACCAAGGCAAGGCCGATCCCAGCCGTGAAGCGGCTGACCAAGTCCAGGCCCCGGCGGAACGGGGAAGGTGCACGGAGTCTAAGGCAGTGCGATTATTTATTAATTGTTCCTTAAAAATTCTCTGAGGACTTTTCTAGAAATCTTATCCGAAAGTTTGTTCAGGACGTTGAATGTGTCCTCTTGCCTGGGCAGGTGGTACGTGTCGTTGTTAGGGAGTTGTTGTCTAAGCTGATTTGCAACATCATCGAAGAGGGGGCACTCATACACCTCACGGTCTTGAGTGCCCTGCACAGCACCACAGTCACATGTTGGTGAAGCCCGCTTCCCAAACCGACACAAGTATGTCGGGTAGGGCTCATGTCCAGTAAGGAAGTGCGACAGTCCTCAGGTTGGTTTCAGGTTGTTGTCGTTGTGGTCTTCAGTCCTGAGACTGGTTTGATGCAGCTCTCCATGCTACCCTACCCTGTGCAAGTTTCTTCATCTCCCAGTACCTACTGCAACCTACATCCTTCTGAATCTGCTTAGTGTATTCATCTCTTGGTCTCCCTCTACGATTTTTACCCTCCACGCTGCCCTCCAGTGCTAAATTTGTGATCCCTTGATGCCTCAGATCATGTCCTACCAACCAGTCCCTTCTTCTCGTCAAGTTGTGCCACAAACTCCTCTTCTCCCCCATTCTATTCAATACCTCCTCATTAGTTATGTGATCTACCCATCTAATCTTCAGCACTCTTCTGTAGCACCACATTTCGAAAGCTTCTATTCTCTTCTTGTCCAAACTAGTTATCGTCCATGTTTCACTTCCATACATGGCTACACTCCATACAAATACTTTCAGAAACGACTTCCTGACACTTAAATCTATACTCTATGTCAACAAATTTCTCTTCTTCAGAAACGCTTTCCTTTCCATTGCCAGTCTACATTTTATATCTTCTCTACTTCGACCATCATGAGTTAATTTTCTCCCCAAATAGCAAAACTCCTTTACTACTTTAAGTGTCTCATTTCCTAATCTAATTCCCTCAGCATCACCCGACTTAATTCGACTACATTCCATTATCCTCGTTTTGCTTTCGTTGATGTTCATCTTATATCCTCCTTTCATGGCACTGTCCATTCCGTTCAACTGCTCTTCCAAGTCCTTTGCTGTATCTGACAGAATTACAATGTCATCGGCGAACCTCAAAGTTTTTATTTCTTCCCCATGGATTTTAATACCTACTCCGAACTTTTCTTTTGTTTCCTTTACTGCTTGCTCAATATACAGATTGAATAGCATCGGGGAGACGCTACAACCCTGTCTCACTCCCTTCCCAACCACTGCTTCCCTTTCGTGCCCGGCCGGCCGCGGTGGTCTCGCGGTTCTAGGCGCTCAGTCCGGAACCGCGCGACTGCTACGGTCGCAGGTTCGAATCCTGCTTCGGGCATGGATATGTGTGATGTCCTTCGGTTAGTTCGGTTTAAGTAGTTCTAAGTTCTAGGGGACTGATGACCACAGATGTTAAGTCCCGTAGTGCTCAGAGCCATTTTGAACCTTTCGTGCCCCTCGACTCTTATAACTGCCATCTGGTTTCTGTACAAATTGTAAATAGCCTTTCGCTCCCTGTATTTTACCCCTGCCACCTTCAGAATTTTAAAGAGAGTATTCCAGTCAACATTGTCAAAAGCAGTCTCTAAGTCTACAAATGCTAGAAACGTAGGTTTGCCTTTCCTTAATCTTTCTTCTAAGATTAGTCGTAAGGTCAGTATTGCCTCACGTGTTCCAATATTTCTAAGGAATCTCAACTGATCTTCCCCGAGGTCAGCTTCTACCAGTTTTTCCATTCGTCTGTAAAGAATTCGTGTTATTATTTTGCAGCTGTGACTTATTACACTGATAGTTCGGTAATTTTCACATCTGTCAACACCTGCTTTCTTTGAGATTGGAATCATTATATTCTTCTTGAAGTCTGAGGGCATGGTTTGAGGTATGTGAGCTTTAAACGTTCCTCTATGTTTGGCAGCAGCTCATAAGTTCTGCGCCCCGTTTCCTCATTATTCCATTGATCTTGCCACAATTTTATCCCTCTTCTTTTAATTCCAAACTCGTCCCCAACATAACCCCCCATTATTTCCATTGTTTTCTCCCTCCTCTCCTTCTTCACCCAACACCAGGTAGCTTGTTCTCTAATTTTGATGTCCAGTGGACAGATCCTCATTAGCACTAGAAGTGCCCCCCCCCCCCCCAGGAGTTGTTCTGTATGCTCCTACTGAACGCAGGAGCATATTTAGCTGCACCCCTCTTACGGCCATGGTAGGCATAACCTTAGTGTGCCAGTGTGCCCAGACCCCTGACCTGTAACCTACTATCGATGTTAGGATGCTATTGTGGTATAGTTTAATTAGGTCAGGTGGGAGGTGGAAACGTTGGTGACAAATTCCGATAACGTTATTTAGCATTACCAAGGATCTTTGTAATACGGTATCAATATGTGATGTATAGTTCCACCTCTCGTCGATGACTACACCTAGATAACGGGTCTCACGGCGCCTAAGAACTGGTGAGCTGTTAATTCTTACTGTTGGACTTCTAACAAATTGATCTTTGAGTAACAAATATGTAGACTAGGCGCGATTGTCATTTTTGCTTTGCGGCACCATGCAGTCAGAATAGTTATAGCTCCCTCTACTTTGGGTCCTAAACCCTCGCGACTTCGACCGCCAGTCAGCATGAGGAGGTCGCCAGCGTAGGCTATGACCTCTAGCACATCGTCATTGCTCTTTAGGCCTTTCAGAAGTGGTTCCATATTAATGTCCCAAAAGAGAGGCCCCAGGACAGAGCCCTGAGGACATCCTTTGGTTATCTTCTTGCTGACTTTGCCGCTAGGGACCGATAGCCAGACCTCCCTGTCTTCACAATAGCTCCTAAGATAGCCATATAGCGGCCCTGGACAATCCTTCTCCCGCAAGGATCTATTGAATTTAAGTCGGGGCAACGGGCAGGTCAGTCCATTCGCCGAATATTTTCTCGTTCCAACAGCTCCTCCATCTGCGCTCTTCGATGCGTCGCGGATTGTCATTCATAAAAATAAAATCAGGGTCAAATGCACCCATTAAAAGACACACATGAGGAAGGAATACACTGTGACAATAACGTGGACCGGCGAGTATACCTTGTTCAAAGGGTTGCGAAGTCAGTTCGCCCGTGAAACGTTATGCCTTCTCACACCGTAACATGTGGACCACCAAAACGACCATCGTCGACAGTGCTGGACGTACCTTCACACTACGAAAGGTGGGAGCATGTCACTCACACAAGAACATTTTCGAAGAGAACTGAAGCCACTGGACGCAAGTACTACTCTGAGATGAAGATGTTGCGCCCAGGAGAGGAAGTCGTTGCGACTCGCATTAAACCAGCAGAAGAGAGAAGGTAAAAAAAAAAATTACAGTGCAATGAAAATTAGCGAATTTACTAATATTATGAACACTTAATGCGAAAAAGACACATACAAACAGAGGATAATTGATAAAGTGTAGCTGCTTTGGCAGTGAGAAGATTCTGTGGTGTGCGGGAAGGAGTGTCCTTGAGTGCCGTTAGGGGGAAACTAAGAGAGAGTTTCTAGATGGTGTGATGAATGAAGCTAGCCCTAAATGTAGAAAAATGTAAGTTAATGTGGATGAGTAGGAAAAACAGTCGGGTACAGTTCGAATACAACATTAGCAGTGTGCTACTTGACACAATCACATCTGTTAAATATCTAGGAGTAACGTTGCAAAGCTATTTCTACGTCTACATGGATACTCTGCAAATCACATTTAAGTGCCTGGTAGAGGGTTCATCGAACCACTTTCACAATTCTCTATTATTACAATCTTGTATAGCGCGCGGAAAGAATGAACACCTGTATCTTTACGTACGAGCTCTGATTTTCCTTATTTTACCGTGGTGATCGTTCCTCTCCATGAAGGTCGGTGTCAACAAAATATTTTCGCATTAGGAGGAGAAATGGAATGTGTACGTCAGGTTGTTATTCGGGGAGGCAAATGCTAAACGTCGTTTTATTGGCAGAATTCTGGGAATATGTAGGTCATCTGTAAAGTAGACGGCGTATAGAACGCCAGACCTATTCTTGAGTACTGCTCGAGTGTTTGATACCATTAGGTCGGATTAAAGGATTAAAGCAATTCAGAGGCATGCTGCTAGATCGCTAGATTTGTTACCGGTAGGTTCGATTGGCGTGGAAATATTACGGAAATGCTTCGTAAACCCAAAGTGGAATCCCTGGAGGGAAGGCTACTTTCTTTTCGGAGGCAGTATTGCGGAAAGATACGAGACCCGGCATTTGAAGCGGCTTCAGATCGATTCTACTTCTATCAACGCGAAAGGACCACCATGACAAGGTGAGGGGTTATATTTGCGTATGCAGTAGGGAAAGACTAATTGTGGTACAAGGTATTCTCCGCGTTTAGCCATACGGTGGCTTGCGGAGTATGTATAATAAGTAGTTGTAGATTACACTTTGCTTCCTCTGCTATGAACACCTGTATCTTTACGTACGAGCTCTGATTTTCCTTATTTTACCGTGGTGATCGTTTCTCTCCATGTAGGTCGATGTCAACAAAATATTTTCGCATTAGGAGGAGAAATGGAATGAGTACGTCAGGTTGTTATTCGGGGAGGCAAATGCTAAACTTCGTTTTATTGGGAGAATTCTGGGAATATGTAGGTCATCTGTAAAGTAGACGGCGTATAGAACGCCAGACCTACTCTTGAGTACTGCTCGAGTGTTTGATACCATTAGGTCGGATTAAAGGATTAAAGCAATTCAGAGGCATGCTGCTAGATTTGTTACCGGTAGGTTCGATTGGTGTGGAAATATTACGGAAATGCTTCGTAAACTCAAAGTGGAATCCTTGGAGGGAAGGCTACTTTCTTTTCGGAGGCAGTATTGCGGAAAGATACGAGACCCGGCATTTGAAGCGGCTTCAGATCGATTCTACTTCTATCAACGCGAAAGGACCACCATGATAAGGTGAGGGGTTATATTTGCGTATGCAGTAGGGAAAGACTAATTGTGGTACAAGGTATTCTCCGCGTTTAGCCATACGGTGGCTTGCGGAGTATGTATAATAAGTAGTTGTAGATTACACTTTGCTCCCTCTGCTATGAACACCTGTATCTTTACGTACGAGCTCTGATTTTCCTTATTTTACCGTGGTGATCGTTTCTCTCCATGTAGGTCGGTGTCAACAAAATATTTTCGCTTTAGGAGGAGAAATGGAATGAGTACGTCAGGTTGTTATTCGGGGAGGCAAATGCTAAACTTCGTTTTATTGGGAGAATTCTGGGAATATGTAGGTCATCTGTAAAGTAGACGGCGTATCGAACGCCAGATCTATTCTTGAGTACTGCTCGAGTGTTTGATACCATTAGGTCGGATTAAAGGATTAAAGCAATTCAGAGGCATGCTGCTAGATTTGTTACCGGTAGGTTCGATTGGCGTGGAAATATTACGGAAATGCTTCGTAAACTCAAAGTGGAATCCCTAGAGGGAAGGCTACTTTCTTTTCGGAGGCAGTATTGCGGAGAGATACGAGAACCGGCATTTGAAGCGGCTTCAGATCGATTCTACTGCTATCAACGCGAAAGGACCACCATGATAAGGTGAGGGGCTATATTTGCGTATGCAGTAGGGAAAGACTAATTGTGGTACAAGGTATTCTCCGCGTTTAGCCATACGGTGGCTTGCGGAGTATGTATAATAAGTAGTTGTAGATTACGCTTTGCTTCCTCTGCTATGTCTGACCCAAGCCACATCACTGTACACGAAGCGGCCTCCTTCCCCCTGCACTCTGTGGCTTCTACACCACTTTGTAGGCTCGTGATGTGCCGATGACTGGCGCACGTGACGAGTTTTTCTGCCGCTAATTTCGTTCGGCATGTCCGGTGTGACTGGCGACGTGGGTCTGCATTCCATCGCCTGCAGCATCGCCATTCTCAGCGTCCGGCGCGGTGATACAGCATCCAACGCCGCGGACTTGCTGAGAGCTGCTGTCTTAGAGATATTTAATACTTAAGGGCTATATACTTCAGGGGCAGGGTGCCTAAATCTATCAAAGTAATTATTTTCTGCTAACTCTGATCCTTTTACAGCGTAGGAGGGCCTCTATATCCCTTTACGTTATTGAAGAACTACGACGAATGACCTATACTTATCCAGTGAATAGCCAAAAGTCACGGGAAGACGCTGGATGTGACGTTAGTATCTAGTCACCCTTCCACTACCCTTAAACTTACAGTGCAGGCATGGACTCTGCGAAATGTTGGAACCATTCTGTAGATATACCGACGCAGGCATGTACCTAAAGACTGGAATATTGCTAAGTCACACCAATATCCAGAAAGGGAAGTAGGAGTAATGCGCTGAATTACAGGCCTATATCACAGCACAGTTTTAGAACATATACTGTATTCGAACGTTATGAAGTACCTCGAAGAAAACGATTTGTTGACATATAGTCAGCAGGGATTCACAAAATATCGTTCTTGTGAAACACAACTAGCTTTTTATACTCATGAAGTAATAAGTGCTATCGACATGGTATGTTAAATTGATTCCATATTTTTAGATTTCCAGAAGGCTTTCGACACCGTTCCTCTCAAGCGTCTTCTAACCAAACTGCGTGCCTACGGAGTATGGCCTCAGTTGTGCGACTGGAGTCGTGATTAACTGTCAGGAAGGTCACAGTTCGTAGTAATAGACGGAAAGTCATCGAGTAAAACATAAGTAATATCCGGCGTTTCCCAAGGAAGTGTTATGGGCCCTCTATTGTTCCTGATCTATATTAACGACGTAGGAGACAATCTGAGTAGCCGTCTTAGATTGTTTGCAGATGATGCTGTCATTTACCGTCTTGTAAAGTCATCATATCATCAAAACGACTTGCAAAATGATTTAGATAAGATATCTGTAGGGTGCAAAAAGGGCAATTGACCCTGAATAAAGAAAAGTCGATTACGCGATAAGTCACACAAATCTGAGGGCTGTAAATTCAACTAAATACTTAGGGATTACAGTTACAACTAACCTAAATTGGAACGATCACATAAATAATATTGTGGGTAGAGCAAACCAAAGACAGCGATTCATTGGCAGAACACTTAGAAGGTGCAACAGGTCTACCAAAGAGATTGCTTACACTACGCTTGTCCGCCCTATTCTGAAGTATTGATGTGCGGTATGGGATCCGCATCAGGTGGGACTGACGGATGACATCGAAAAAGTACAAATAAGGGAAACTCGATTTGTATTATCACGAAACAGGGGAGATAGTGTCACATACATGATACGTGAATTGGAGTGGCAATCACTAAAACAAAGGCGTTTTTCGTTGCGACGGGATCTACTCATTAAATTTCAATCACCAGTTTTCTCCTCCGATTGTGAAAACATTCTGTTGGCACCCACCTACATAGGGAGAAGTGACCATCACGATAAAATAAGAGAAATCAGGGCTCGCACAGAAAAATTTAAGCGCTCGTTTTTCCCGCGTGCCGTTCGAGAGTGGAACCGTAGAGAGACAGCATAAAGGTGGTTCATTGAACCCTCTGCCAGGCATTTTATTGTGAATAGCAGAGTAATCACGTAGATGTAGATGTAGATGCAGATGTTGTACAGCTGCCCATAGTTGTTTTGCGTTGTTGGTGCTGGGTCATAGAACATAGTTCCTTTTTTTCCAATCATCAGTCTTCTGACTGGTCTTCTCTTGCACCAGCTGCTTGATCTCAGAATAGACTTGCATCCTAGGTCCTCAGTTACTCGTTGGATGTATTGCAGTCTCTGTCTCCAACTATAGTTTTGACCCTCTATCGCTCCTTTTAGAACCAAGAAAGTTACTCCAATAACATGTCCTATCAGCCTGCCCTTCTGCTCGTCAGTGTTTTCCTTATTTCTCTTTCCTCGCCGATTCTGCGGACAAACTCTTCATTCTTTATCTTAGCAGACCACCCAGTTTCTCAAATTCCATCTGCAGCAACACATCGAAAACTCTTCGAGTCTCTTCTTTTCCGGCTTCCCCGCAGTCTGCGATCCACTTCCATGCAGCACTGTGCTTCAAATGTGTTTTATCAAAATTTTATTCTTTAAATAACGACGTATGTTTTATACTAGTCGCAGCTTCGAATCCTGCCTCGGGCATGGATGTGTGTGATGTCCTTGGGTCAGTTAGGTTTAAGTAGTTCTAAGTTCTAGGGGACTGATGACCTCAGTAGTTAAGTCCCATAGTGCTCCGAGCCGTTTGAACCATTTTTTGAAATAATACTTGCACTTAGTGACCGAACCCGAATGGGACATCCCGGCCAACAATTCCGTACATTTCATTACTTCGAGTCCCGCTCTCAGAGTTTGTAACCAAAATGCTGCTAGTGTTTGCCACTTCTGTTAGCTCTCACCCCATGGACTCAGACATTGACTTCTGTTGTGAACCAGCTGCCTCCTTTGCTTTCTCTAATCTTTAGAATCAACGTTAAATGTAGTAGTTAGTCTGATTGCAATTAAATAGCATTAATCAGACCCCTGAGCTGCTGCGAGTATTCTAACGACTCCCAAAATCCGCGCCTCTCACAGGTGACATTGTTTGGCGCTGATCCAACCAGCCAGCCTGTCATCACTGAAAATTTGTCGTTCAACAATTGCTCCTAATCAAATGGTTCAAACGGCTCTGAGCACTACGAGACTTGACATCTGAGGTCATCAGTCCCCTGGAACTTAGAACTACTTAAACCTAACTAACTTAAGGGCATAACACACATCCATGCCCGAGGCAGGATTCGAACCTGCGACCGTAGCAGTTGCGCGGTTCCGGACTGAAGCGCCTAGGACCGCTCGGCCACCGCGGCCGGATGCTCCTAATCGATCGAGGATTGTAGACTGGTCTGTCATCCCTCTATCCTATTTTAGGACACGACAGCTAGCGAGAACGAACTTAGTGTCCACCGGATGATGGTTATAGGTTCTGCGCGCCCCCAGCTCTGGTCTGCCTATATTAGTAGCAGGCGGAACGGCTCACCTGAGTTGGGCAGTTCGCAGCGTGTCCCGCACACGGCTGTGCTGTAATTGGTTCTGCACCAGGTGTCAATGGTGTTGCGCGTACGGCCTTCCGTTTCGCCGGCAAAACAAGCGAAAGTGCCGACTGACCTCAAATAAAAACACAAACAGAACGTGACGGATTGAGCCCTGTTTTCAAGCTGCGTACCGTGCGAGCATCTGCTTTCACTGGTACAGTATTTGAATAATGATAACAGTAACACTTATTCATTCAATAATATAGATAAGTCACTCTGAAAGAGTTGTACAGAATGTACGTAATATAATATCGAAATAAATTTTTTACTTAATTTCCGTTTTGGCTCGACTGTAAGACACACTCGTAATTTTGACGAAAGAAGATAGAAACTTGGTCGAGAAGAAGCAATGTCAGATCTCCCATTTACAAATACTATCAGAATATACATCAACTTAATCACATTTTTTACGTTCTAATGCAGATGAATTGCGCAGAAATAGCAGTCTTGTAATCGCTGTTAACTTTATTTATGCAGAGTGGAGTTCAGACATTGAAAAGCGGCTCCAAAGGGGTCAAAATTGATGGTAAAAAAATACAATGCATTTTATTTGCTGATGATATCGTACTCATGGCAGATCTGAAATAGGACGTGAACTGTATGCCATAAATTTTACCCGATATCTCGTAGATCCACAAATTGAAAATAAACACAACGACACTAAAATAAAATAAATAAACCTAATAAACAAGCAACGACCAACATTAAGATATGAAACAATATACTAATGCAAGTAGAGTTTTTCTACTGGGGAAGTACGATAACAGATGATAACAGATATATAATGGATATTAAAATAAGAATTGCAGTGCCTATACAAGCCTACAGAAATAAGAGTTATTTATTAACAAATCAATACTTTAATGTAGAAAAAGAAAGACATTCATCAAAACATTTATTTGCAACGTTTTGAGACATGGCTGTTAAGAGTGGAATCTGGGAAAACAAAAGAAATAATTAAAAACAAGAAAAACTATGTGAACTGGACACCTAATTCGATACAACAGATTCACAAAAACATCTTAGAAGGAAAAATTATGGAAAAAACGTAAAAGGCAGCTCCAGAACACCCATATCACAAAGTGTCACCAGAAACTAAAAGTAAATGGTAAATCCGACGGCGACAGAGAAATATAGCTTTATAAGTGTGGAGTTGCCGTCAGGATCTTATGGAAATGACTGGCAGTATTTTCGCCACTCTCATTCCAAACTACGTTGCCCTCGCTTTCACTCAGGGCGCTGGACACGCAGCATTTCGGGCACCACTTCTTTTGGAATCCTCTCTATTAAAAGCTATCTTCTCATAATGAGTGAATGCAAGTCGGAAATTTGTATCATAGTTCCATCGAATTCCAAGTTTGCTAATGATCTTCTTTCGAGGTTACCATTAGGTGGCGGAGATCAAATTTGACGCTTTAGTTAGAAAAAAACAGTGACTGGCTGTCGTATAAAATTGCGCAGCTCTGAGGACGATAATGGTCACTACCTGAATGAAATGTCAGCCATCGAAGACGGTTACGTCGTTACCTCATATTACAACGATTTATATCCAAACACTGGACATCCTGTTACCTCTGGTGTGTCACCGCCAGACACCACACTTGCTAGGTGGTAGCCTTTAAATCGGCCGCGGTCCGGTAGTATACGTCGGACCCGCGTGTCGCCACTATCAGTGATTGCAGACCGAGCGCCACCTCACGGCAGGTCTAGAGAGACTTACTAGCACTCGCCCCAGTTGTACAGCCGACTTTGCTAGCGATGGTTCACTGACAAATTACGCTCTCATTTGCCGAGACGATAGTTAGCATAGCCTTGAGCTACGTCATTTGTTACGACCTAGCAAGGCGCCATTATCATTTGCTATTTATCTTGTTATGCATGGACCGTCAGACCGGTGTTCACCAATTATGGATTAAAGTTAAGTATTCCAGAAGCTACGTACTATTTTTGCTACTATAAAGACCTTGTCATTTTCCAGACCTCACGCCAGCCTGCGTGAGCTTAAACGCGTGCCTTTCGGCTTCACCTCATAGTGGCTTGGCTGTCTTGCCAAGTCACAACAACCTCATTTCGAACTAAGGAACGTGCACTACAGTTTCCATGAGGCCTAAAATTACCGACAGACGTGGGATCTCGGGGATAAACCGCAACCTACTTCTTCGTGACTGGATTTTGGGAAAAAATGTGGCTTATTTTCAAACAAATGGGGTATGAACAAAATACAATGAAAAATCCCGTGTGTTAATTTATATTTCATTCGCTTCTTGAGTCTCTCTCTCTCTCTCTCTATCTCTCTCTCTCTCTCTCTCTCTCTCACACACACACACACACACACACACACACCACTCAACTCACATCACTTCATACATGGAACTTCACTCAGGCAATTATTATCGCTCGTTCCAACAGATTTATGAGTGCTCAACTGCCTAATATAATCAAAGCAAAAAAATTGTTCAAAAAATGGCCCAAATGGCTCTGAGCACTATGGGACTTAATATCTTAGGTCATCGGTCCCCTAGAACTTAGAACTACTTAAATCTAACTAACCTAAGGACATCACACACATCCATGTCCGAAGCAGGATTCGAACCTGCGACCGTAGCGGTCGCGCAGTTCCAGACTGAAGCGCCTAGAACCGCTCGGTCACTCCGGCCAGCAAAAATGGTTCAAATGGCTCTGAGCACTATGGGACTTAACATCTGAGGTCATCAGTCCCCTAGAACTTAGAACTACTTAAACCTAACTAACCTAAGGACATCACACACATCCATGCCCGAGGCAGGATTCGAACCTGCGACCGTAGCAGTCGCGCGGTTCCGGACTGAAGCGCCTAGAACCGCTTGGCCACCACGGCCGGTTAATCAAAGCAGAAACATTCTTTATTGGAAAGATATAGTGAAATATATCGCATGGATTCATGAGTGAAGTGGTAGGCCTGTGTCAATATGAATAATTTATCTGCGTGAAGAAATAATAGAACTAAACCTGACATTTTGCAACTGATTGGCTGTCTATTATTTCTGCACGAAGATTTTATCCTATGGTTGCTGTTTTAGCCATGTTTAAAATTTTGAATAATTTATGTATTTCTGTAAAAACTAGTAGATATCAGCATCGTTTTCAGCTCTTTCTCAAATATACGTAATGTTTTTATATTCTTTAGCTGTGAAGGCTTTTAATTGAATAATATTGTAGTTTTACATAGCATACTTTTCTGATGTAGGGCCTTGGGATTTCTCTACAAAAATAATTTCTACTTTTCGTTTCCCAACCGTGAGTTTGCTGTTACATAACATTGCCTTAATACCAGCCATACGACAGAATACCACAGCACGGAGGTTCTGGCATACACTTCCTGCCATTGGGGTAGCTTTATTAAGGAAGAGAGTGAGATTAAATTAGCAAGTAATGTTAAAAAAAGAGATGGTGGTTTTTGCTTAAATTTGGCCTGGAATCCTGTTGTTTCCCTGGTTTTGTCTTCCGGCATATTCCCTGTATACTGAGTTTTAAATTTCCTTGCACGTCGTTGCATTTGTGCCCTGAAAACAGTGGAGTATATACCTGTGGAAATACCTGCGGCTATCAAAGACATCACCCAGCTGCAATCCCGTCAGTTATTTGAACATTTTATACACTTGGAGAAACTCGAGTAAATAATTTTGATTTACTTCTTGATTTCGGAGGATCGGTTAAAATTAGGGTGACCAGACGTCCGGATTAACCCGGACATGTCCTCCTTTTTAGCTCTTTGTCCGGGGTCCGGGCGGATTTTCACAGTGTCCGGCTTTTTCGCAAAATTGAGCGTAATACAGTTAAATTTACAAATCGTCCCGTTCTATTGCTCTTTTCTTAAAGAATTTAACTATTGGCACAGCCTTCGTGATAAACACGCACGAAGGCGGTGTTAGCAGGTGGCACCAGGATCGTCGATGTTATCGCTGATCCACCTATAAGCGAATGCAAATACCGATTACTTAAAATTTTCGTTTCGTATCTTCGCTTTGTATTGGCTTGGCTCCCTGCAGTGCACGTGTGATTTGTGAGTGGAATTTTAAACCGAGTGAGTTACGTAAAATATTTGGCTATGCCCAAAGGAAAGTATACATTTTCTGATGTCCTTTCCTGCAAATATCGGGCTTTAAGAAAGGGAGAAATGAATTTGAAGCGGAATGTAAGATATGTGGAGCTGGAGCGTACGTCTCAGTGGCCAATAAAGGTAAGAAATAAATCGACAGATTAACTGTCATGATTTTATTTCATTGTTTCATAGTCATTCAAATTACTTGTATTCGGAATGTTAAAGTGCAGTTTACATGTCGTCAGCTGCTGCTTGAATTGTAGATGTTGGTAGCGGTGCGTCGAATGAAGGGAAGTGAATGGTCTTACGTTTCTCGCTTTGTAAACAATTCCGTGTTGTTAACAAAACAATTGACGCCACACTGTCACCACAATCAATGTTTTTAATTTTTTTTATATTGCTCAGTTAACCACCACCTGACGATCAGTAACAATTAACTACTAGTTTTACCGGTAATTCCCGGCAGTCACGTGACTTGTCCGAAGCTGACGGGTGGTATCATCATCTGCAGTTGACCCGTTTGATGTGTCCTCTTTTTTCTTCCTCTGTCCTCCTTTTTGAAGCTGTTTGTTCTCCTTTTTTAACAATTGCATCTGGTCACCCTAGTTAAAATATGAAAATCACACTGGTAGCAACTGCGATAAGTTGGACGCTATGAAACAGTATGTTTTCGTTGCAGAAAATGTCCATTAATGTTTTGTGGACACTCGCGGTAGCCAGGAATCGCACTCCCCTGCTAAATGGATTTTCTTGTTCTGGAAGACTACTGCCAATGCCATCTGTTGGGAAAGTGGGCGAGTGGGCCGCGATGGGAGTGTTTGTTGGAGGCGAGTCCGGAGAAACATGGGGGGCCGATGGCGTGCTGCGAGCAAATCTTTCCATTTTAGCGAGAGCGCTAGCAGCTGGCAAAAGAAGGAAGCGTTAGCACGAGGAAATGGAGGACTGGCAGCGGGAGCGGAAACGCCTGGCAAGCGATCACGCCCAGTCTGTAAGCGACGGCGCAGAAATAAAACTGTTTCATCTGAGCCGACTAAAATATCAAGGCTATTGGAACAAGGGAATACTAACGTTTTCCTAAAGACGTAGGCAGCAGGGACTAGGATTAGCCTACATATTCCTCACTATAAAAATGAGTACGTGAAAGGAAAATGTGAAACGCAAAGTTTGGCGGATGCAAAATAGAAGAACGAGCTAAAACATTCACTGCTTGTAGTCAAATATGGCTGAGAAGTTAACAGTCTCATGAGATTCGAGAGCCATGAGAATTCAAGAGTAACTGCTAACGCATTTCTAGAAATTGTCAACAGAAATGGCACACGCGAAGTATTGTTTTCCAAGGTGTGACCGTAATCTATCAATGAAAACTACGAAAATGTGTATTTTAAGGATTATTGGGGTAGAATGTAATCAGCCGCAAATATTTTTAAGGAATATTATTTCACTGCTGTGACCTGTTTCGAGCAATTACACCCATCTTCAAATGGAGTATCAAAATCGTCTGCAGCATGTCGTCTACTCCTGTATTGCGTAAGAGTATTTGTGTAGTTATCAGCAGTTTATATAATGTGTCGATGACTTTGTAATGCAGAATGATATACTAATGTGCAGGCAGTTCAAAACATGTGAAGTGGTTGAATCATGTGCATGTACATTTGTTCTGTTACCGTATTTTTGTCCTGTGTTGGTGCTTACGAATTTCTGGGAGCATTACGTAGGAACAGCACGCACATACTACACACTCAACTGTACCTCATGAAACTAAACCGAGACAAAACACCTTCCACTAGAACATATTTAACCACATATGACTCACTCACTTTACATGTTTTCAATCATACGTTAAGAGTCATCTACACAGCATACTGCAACAAGTGAAACCATGTGAAGATGGGCACAAGGTTTTTAAAAGTATTTGTGCTTGGTTGCGTTTTTCTTCAACAGCCGTTAACTGAATAACAGCAACAGAGCTCAACATGAGTAAGCATATCTAGAGAATAAAAATACATATTTGCTTCTCCAAATTTTATGTTATTCTAAAGATAATATGAACAGTTCAACACATAGATACAGCACAGAGACACAATGAAACACTTGAGTCAGACACGTAAGAAACGGATTGTCAAAAGACAATCACTTGTAAGGTATTCCACCAGAGAGATTTTATAGGATGTTATTGACCAAAGGGAGGTTCACTAAGACTCGATAGTTGCTTTTCACGTCCGCTGTTGAAAAGAATGCTCGTGACAGAAATGCAGCAGAGAATTGGATGTGCACTGTGATATAGTCTAGAATAGGATACTGCGGGCCGTTCCAAAAACATTTTGATGGTTGCACTTACGACACAGTTGTAAATGAGAATGACTTGATGAAGTTCATTAAATACATTAAACAGGATAAGTTTTTGTTACATAACATACTATATCGGTAGCAAATAAACTATATGTGGAAGTTAAGAACTCAAATTTCAGGAAACATAAATTTGACGGATTTTGGAACACTGTACATTTATTTTCAAGTATTGCTCCAAAACTTTGTGATTATTATAATGCTGTCATTAATTATATTAAGACGTGTGTACTTGACACTCTGTGGAATGATATGTCCATAGTGGCAGTACTGTTCAAGGTGTCAAAGATCATACGTGATGGAAGCTAACGTGCAAACAGGTCGACTCCGGTCTAAAATGAGACAGACACTGAGTGAACTAAGAACTCGTACACATACGGTATTCAAATTTTATTGGATTAAAACACTAATATAAATAATACTTTTATTTATTTGAAAAATGTGGTTATTGTTGTTGCTGTTGTTCTTGTTGTGGTCTTCAGCCCAAAGACTGGTTTGATGCAGCTCTCCATGCTACTCTATGCTGTGCAAGCCTCTTCATCTCAGAGTAACTACTGCAACCTACATCCCTCAGAATCTTCTTAGTGTATTCATCTCTTGGCCTCCCTCTTCGATTTTTACACTCCATGCTTCCCTCCAATACTAAATTGGTGATCCCTTGATGTCTCAGAACATGTCCTACCAATCAATCCCTTCTTGCAGTCAGGCTGTGCCACAAATTCCTCTTCTCCCCAATTCTATTCAGTACCTCCTCATTAGCTACGTGATCTTCCCATCTAATCTTCAGTATTCTTCTGTAGCACCACATTTCAAAAGCTTCTATTCTCTTCGTATCTAAACTGTTTATCGTCCACTTTTCACTTCAATACATGGCTACACTCCATACAAATACTTTCAGTAAGACTTCCTGACACTTAAATCTATACTCGATGTGAACAAATTTCTCTTCTCCAAAAATGCTTTGCTTGCCTTAGCCAATTTACATTTTATATCCATTCTACTTTGCCCAACATCAGTTATTTTTCTGCCCAAACTGCAAAACTCGTCTACTACTTTAAGCGTCTTATTCCTAATCTAACGCCCTCAGCATCACCTGATTTAATTCAACTGCATTCCACTATCCTCGTTTTGCTTTTGTTGATGTTCATCTTATATCCTCCTTTCAAGACACTGTCCATTCCGTTCAACCGCTCTTCCAGGTCCTTTGCTGTTCTGACAGAATTACAATGTAATCGGCAAACCTCAAGGTTTTAATTTTTTCTAGTGGATTTTAATCACTACTCCAAGTTATTCTCTTGATTCCTTTATTGCTTGCTCAATATAGAGATTGAATAACATCAGGGATAAACTACAGCCTTGTCTCACTCCCTTCTCAATCACTGCTTCCCTTCCGTGCACCTCGACTCTTATAACAGCCGTCTGGTTTCTGTACAAATTGTAAATAGCCTTTCGCTCAGTGTATTTTGCCCCTGCTATCTTCAGAATTTGAAAGAGACTATTCCAAATGTGGTTAACAGGTACTTTTCACTTTTCAGTTCGTAAAATTTGGTGCCCACACTGCCCTGGCCGACCTAAATTCGCTTTTGGTCATCGCAGGCTAACACGGTGAACAAAGACATAGGAACTGCTGACGTTACTCTACTCCCACGTCACGAAATCATCGTGCCCTGTACGACGGCTCCAACACGATCTATTTGTGCGCTTCTGGAGTGCAGGCGTGTGCGGATGTCCCGTTGCGCAACCGCAGCCGTAACAGGCAGGGTGCGCTTGCGGTTCTTCCGTAAGCCGTGGACACGCTCCACCGCGCCCAAGCTCGTCTGCTGATGTCACACCTGTTTTCAAGTAATACACTTACCTTGCGTTACGAGCCACCAGTCTTCTGACTGGCATGATACGACCGCCACGAATACCTCTCCTGTGCCATCCTCTTCATTTCAGAGTTTTTATCCTCTACAGCTGCCTCTAGTACTGTGAATATCATTCCCTGATTTCTTAACGGATGTCCTATTATCTACCTTTTCCTTCTCAATGTTTTCCATATATTCCTTTCCTCGCCGATTCTCCTAAGGACCTCCTCACCCCTTACCTTACCAGTCCACTTAATTTTCAGCAGTCTTCTGTAGCACCACATCTCGAACGTTTCGATTCTCTTCTGTTCCAGTTTTCCCACAGTTCATGTTTCACTACCACACAACGCTGTGCTCAAAAACGCAAACCCGATACACACGTAGTTCATTTTGGATGCAACTTTTTCTCTGTTTTACAGGAGACTGACCTACACCTGTCTAAATAAATTTAAGGAACATTTTCTTTTAGAACAGGTGCATTGTAGGCATGATGGACATGTTTGATACGTTTTGTCAAAGGGATTTCAATTGAACTGGAAATTATTCTACACATATTTTTTATAGCTGGATAAAGTAAAGCAACGTTTCCACCAGTACCTGTTCGGAGCTATGTTTTATTTTTTGACATGTTTTGAAAAGTTTATCATAACATGCGTAAATCGATACGCTGCACAAAAAATGAAATTATTTGATCTTTATCTCTAATAGTCCACTTCAAAGTCATTTCAACTGATCCAACTGTACGTTCTTGGTGAAACATTGTTTATGATATGAGCTAAACTAATCACTTTTATAGCCTTGTTTCACAAACTATATTATTACTGTACGACCTAAGTTTCGGATTATAAGCCAATTTCCTAATACACAACTGATCCCAAAGATTAAGAGCCAAGCAAACATAAACCTGTCAAACTGTTAGTCTATCGAACCTTGACTTAAACTGTAAAAGTTACCTTTGCTCACAATTTTGAAAAATGGCTCAAATGGCTCTGAGCACTATGGGACTTAACATCTGAGGTCACCAGTTCCCTAGAACTTAGATCTACTTAAACTTAACTAACCTAAGGACATCACACACATCCATGCCCGAGGCAGGATTCGAACCTGTGACCATAGGGGTCGCGCGGTTCCAGACTGTAGCGCCTAGAACCGCTCTGCCACTGCGGCCGGCTACAATTTTGACGCCTTTACATATGGATTTACAATATTCAGTAGGAGAACATTTACATTAACTACGACTGAAAATACAATGAAATAGATCTAAGCATAGGAATGGGAACTTTTCCGTCATTATCTACTCGTGTATGAAGGCGCCTAGGTTCTTTACAAATGTAGAGGTTGTAACATTATCTAAAAGGGATGCATAATTGAAATGAGCTTGCTCATTCAATAATAAGTGTGGGGATCTAAAAAAATTCTCAATCCTCTGCATAGCTCTACTCCAAATTCTGTCCTAATTAATTTTGCAAGTCCGTATGTAACTATATCCGCCTCTATAGCTGAGTGGTGAGCTTAGGTGGCTGCAAAGTGAAGTACCGGGTTCGATTCTAGATCTACATTGTACTCCACAAGCCACGAAGCGTTGTATTGCGGAGAGTACTTCTGGTACCAGTAACTCATCCTCTTCCCTGTTCCACTGAATGAGGGGGGGGGGGGGGAGGGAGGGGGAATTATTGTCGGTATGCCTCTGTATTAGCTCTAATTTCTCAAGTTTCTAGTCGTTGTCATTTCGCAGCATGTATCTGGGCGGAAGTAATATGTTGTCCGACTCTTCCCAGAAAGTGCTCCCTCGAAATTCCAACACTAGACCTCTCCGTGATACATAACGCCTCTTTTGTAGCGCCTGCCACTGGAGTTTGCTGAACATCTCTCTAAAGCTGACCAACAGATCTTCTGGCCAAACGCGCCGCTCTTCGTTGCATCTTGTCTATCTCTTCTATCAGCCGTACCTGGTAGGCATCCCAGATTGATGAACAATACTCAAGAATGAGCCGAACAAGTATCTTGCTAGCCACCTCATTCGCGGATGAATTCCTTCAGATTTTTCCTATGAATCTCAGACTGCGATCTGCTTTCCCTACTATTTGCTTTATACAGTCATTTTGGTTGAAGTCGCTCTGAATAGTTAATCCTAGATATTTTACGGTAGACACTGCTTCCAGCAAATTGTCATCCCAGTAACTGTCAAGGATATTTCTTTGGTGGAAGAATTGGTATGCGATGCAATCAGCTTCGTGATGCCAACTGAGGAGCTACTTGAATGACAAAGTCCGTAACTGTGTCAAAATTGTCAACATAGGTAACTTTTATACACTACTGGCCATTAAAATTGCTACACCATGAAGATGAAGTGCTACAGACGCGAAATTTAACCGACAGGAAGAAGATGATGTGATATGCAAATGATTAGCTTTTCAGAGCATTCACACAAGGTTGGCGCCGGTGGCGACACCTAAAACGTGTTAACATGAGGAAAGTTTCCAAACGGCTTCTCATACACAAACAGCAGTTGACCGTCGTTGCCTGTTGAAACGTTGTTGTGATGCCTCGTGTAAGGAGGGGAAATGCGTAATATCACGTTTCCGACTTTGATAAAGGTCGGATTGTAGCCTATCGCGATTGCGGTTTATCGTATCGCGACATTGCTGCTCGCGTTGGTCGACATCCAATGACTGTTAGCACAATATGGAATCGGTGGGTTCAGGAGGTTAACACGGAACGCCGTGCTGGATCCCAACGGCCTGGTAGCACTAGCAGTCGCGATGACAGGCATCTTATCCGCGTGGCTGTAACGGATCGTGCAGCCACGTCTCAATCCCTGAGTCAACAGATGGGGACGTTTGCAAGACAACATCGATCTGCACGAACAGTTCGACGTCGTTTGCAGCAGCATGGACTACCAGCTCGGAGACCACTGCTGCGGTTACCGTTGACACTGCATCACACACAGGAGCGCCTGTGATGGTGTACTCGACGACGAACCTGGGTGCACGAATGGCAAAACGTCATTTTTTCGGACGAATACAGGTTCTGTTTACAGCATCATGATGGTCGCATCCGTGTTTCGCGACATCACGGTGAACGCACATTGGAAGCGCGTATTCGTCATCGCCATGCTGGTGTATCACCCGACGTGATGGTATGGGATGCCATTGGTTACACGTCTCGGTCACATCGTGTTCGCATTGACGGCACTTTGAACAGTGGACGTTACATTTCAGATGTTTTACGACCCGTGGCTCTATCCTTCATTCGATCCCTGCGAAACCCTACATTTCAGCAGGATAATGCACGACCGCATGTTGCGGGTCCTGTACGGGCTTTTCTGGATACAGAAAGTGTTCGACTGCTGCCCTGGCCAGCACATTCTCCAGATCTCGCACTAATTGAAAACGTCTGGTCAATGGTGGCCGAGCAACTGGCTCGTCACAATATGCCAGTCGCTACTCTTGATGAACTGTAGTATCGTTTTGAAGCTGCATGGGCAGCTGTACCTGTACACGCCATCCAAGCTCTGTTTGACTCAGTACCCATGCGTATCAAGGCCGTTATTACGGCCAGAGGTGGTTGTTGTGGGTACTGATTTCTCAGGGTCTATGCACCCAAATTGCGTGAAAATGTAATCACATGTCAGTTCTAGTATACTATATTTGTCCAATGGATACCCATTTATCATCTGCATTTCTTCTTGGTGTAGCAATATTAATGGCCAGTAGTGTAGTTTAAGTCAAGAATCGATGGATTAACAAGTTCACTTGTTACCTTTGCTTGGTTCTCATCTGTGGAAGTATAACTCGAAACCTAGATAGTACAGTAATAATATAGTTTGTGTAAGAAGACCAAAAAACTTTTCGTTTAATTGATATAATCACTTCAAAGTGTTTCTTACACCCGTCGAAGATTCTCAGGCTTAACATCAGATCGAATTGTGCACCGTAATTACATGAGACAGCCGTTCGTCGAATAGAAGCGTCTGGCTGGCTGTTGCACTCGCCAGTTCAAACATTGGTTCGTTAGGAATGCGCATGCGCCAAGAGGCGGAGCTATAACGTCACCGTTGGAACGTTGACATCCAGAGCCCCCTGTCGGAGAAGTAAGCCACGGACCCTGCATGACCAGAGCGGCGAAGTTCGGGCACAAACAGCGGACCTTAGCGAACGTGTGCGGGCAAGGTGTTTGTTGTGACTTGGCAAGACAGCCAAGCCACTAGGAGATAGCCGAAAGGCACGCGTTTAAGCTCACGCAGGCTGGCGTGAGGTCTGGAACAGTTAAGGGAATTTATAGTAGCAAAGAACGTAAGTAACTACTGGAATACTTAACTTTAATCCATAATTGGTGAACATCTGTCTGACGGTACATGCATCACAAGATAAATAGCAAATGATAATGGCGCCTTGCAAGATCGTAGCAAATGACGTAGCTGAAGGCTATGCTAACTATCGTCTCGGCAAATGAGAGCGTAATTTGTCAGTGAATCATCGCTAGCAAAGTCGGCTGTACAACTGGGGCGAGTGCTAGGACGTCTCTCTAGACCTGGCGTGTGGCGGTGCTCGGTCTGCAATCACTGATAGTGGCGACACGCGGGTCCGACGTATACTACCGGGCCGCGGCCGATTTAAAGGCTACCACCTAGCAAGTATAGTGTCTGGCGGTGACACCACAGTGTTAGTTCACGATTTAGCTGTCCCAGCTTCGATTCCCCGTCGGTGTCGTCTCGGTGGGTACGTTTGTCTCCTCCAACATCTATAGGTGGGCAAGACGATCTTGTTCTCTCTGTGTCCCGTCTCGACACAGAGTTCTGCAACAGCAGGTTTTTCTGATTGACCTAGTCTTGTGTGACGTCTATGTTCATCGCAGTCTTTAACAGTGCGACACGTCTGGCCAATGTATGATTTTCCTCACTGTCACAGTATCTCGCGTGTTCTTGGTCTCCTTAGACTTAGTTAATCTTTTACGGACTCCAGCATCGTGTGCACTGGTGCCGGAGTGCGAAAGATACATTTTATTCTGTATTTCTGCACTAAGAAGCACATTTTCCAGAACTAGTCTTTGAAGTTTCAACTTTCAACTTCAGTTTTCTTTCAGCATTCCTCTTTCTGTAATTGCCTCTTAACATTTTACTGATCATGTATTTTCCATAGCACATGTCACTTGATAACATTACCTTTGTTGTATGTAGCAATCGCGTGAAGTGTGGCCTATAATACACTCTGTCTCTAGATCTTGAACCCTTACGTGGATGATGCAAATATAGTAGAATAGGTACCAATTATCATATAATGTCTGATAAAAAAAAATCACAGTCTACCGAAGGCTGCCACTCACGTTATAACCCCAGTTCCCAGAGGTCTGTCAGGCACTGACTTATTGAAGAAGTGTCTTCATGGTCGAACAAAGAATTACAGCGAGAGAGTGAACAATATGATTTGAAGCATAATTCTGGTCATCAGATCAATGAAGCTTCTTTGCACTGGATGTCGGAGTTGATGTCTCTTCTCATGCAACGTCTCTCCTGCCAGCAGCAGTCTTCCCATTATAACAAGGAGCTATTATTCCGTTTCCAGCTTTTGTAATTTTTTCGTCCTCATCTGTGTATAACGCTACGGTATGTTGATAATTTTTATTTAGCACCGTCCAATTACAACTGAATGGAACACAATTTTTGTGCCATGTGCGTTTCGCCTTTATTCTTTGCAAGGCATCTTCAGTGGCCTAGAATGTAAACTAAATTGTATAAACAAAAATATGTACGTATTCCAGGCCGTTGCACGTGCCTTGCAAAGAATAAAGGCGAAACGAGTATGTCACAAAGAGTGTGTTTCCTTCGGTTGCAATTAAACAGTCATAAAGTGAAAATTACAAACATACCGTAATATTATTCCATCTGGTGTGTATCTTAGATTACTGAGTCGCGAAATGTTTGCGCTGAACTAACAGTACAATTAACAAAGCAATAACAAAGACATTACGTTATTTTTGAAGCTCGCAATCTGAGACGGTAACAATTGCTTATGGTATCATGTTAGCGAACTGTGGGCAAACATTTTTTACCAAACAAGTCGTGATGAACTTTTGCCAGCATACCGGAATTTTAGAATATAAATAAAAATTTTACAGTTAAACACAAAATCATTTTAAAGAGGAGTAGCTCTCCCATTCTAGTATGGAAAAAATTAAAGTTATCGTCATTTTCTGGGCCCCGTTTTACTTAAAACATATGTTAATGTTATAGTAATGATTTTTTGATTATGTATGTCCATGTGCAACTGAATAGATGCTATTTATGTTTTTCGAGGCGCATTTCGCATTAATTTATGGACAAATCTTCAGTCGCAATATAATTTGTTGTTTTATTCACAACAGCAAGCAGACACATAAAACAACGACGGCACATATTCCCCTTTACAATGCCTCAATTACTTAATGCAGAGATTGCCTGACAGAACATAAATTGTATTTATTCATTTGCACGTGGCAAGACATAATACAGGAATCATTAATATAATATTACTGACCACTGAGCATTGATATACGAACGACGTATAACCGTTGTTACTGTTTTCATGTTGAAACTACGGGAACTTACTACAAAGTTACAACAATCTCTTATATAAAGTATGTTTATGTACTACACATTCTAATATCTCCTGCTTGCCTTTACTTGCTCGATGTCTTGTGGTCTGAATAAGGATACTTGGCCAAAAACATCTGAAATAATTGCTTTAATTACACATTTTTCTCATAAAGGAGCAACGAGTTCATGTCAACTTTTGTGAAACAATGTCCACTGGTCTGAGTAAACGTTGTATCACGAGCGTATTAACATGAGCAGTGCGAACATATGCTGCTTCACGGACCACACATGCAAGGCATTGTTGATCATGTGAGTGATATTACAGGTGACGGAAACGCTATTACACCTTATCGGCGTTGCCTCAGTAATGTCATATGCTACAAACTTCAAACCACTTTGTAAAGCAAGGAAACAGCTCTGGTGACAACATACTACAAACCATTCTGGATTTTGAAATTCTATGATAGATCGTGTTTAAGTAACACAAACGTGAAGTATGGTATTCTTCCTTTAAACGGTTGTACTAGAACGAGGAGTAATTACACTACTATCAGATTTAGTGGACATTACCTTTGAAGCAGGGATAGTAGCAGCGGCCGCAAGGTTACAGCAACGAAACCAGCTTACCTGCGACAAACATAAAGGAACATTATCAGTGATGAAGTGGTAAGACATTCATTCATAATGCATGGTCGCTTCGCTGTATACGGTGTACATGCATGTCTATCTATGCGCCGCGTAGGCAGCTGATAGTTTCTTACCTCTGAGGAATTTCTATTTTTACTCCCTTTTCTGTCAGACTTAGTTTATATCTAAATATTTTGTTTTCCATCACGTCCTTAAACACTCCGAAATTATTCCAGAAAGTGAACAATGTCTTTTGTACGGAACATATAAAAGCAAATGACACATTGAAACTTCCTGGCAGATTAAAACTGTGTGCCGGACTGAGACTCGAACTCCCGAGTCCGGCACACAGTTTTAATCTGCCAGGAAGTTTCATATCAGCTCACACTCCGCTGCAGAGTGAAAATCTCGTTCTGGAAATGACACATTGTTAGCATTGCCTTGTGACTATAGCAGAATCACTTAAAATTCTTATCAACTTCTGTAGACGAGGTTGATAACACACGGCTGTGGGGAGGCGCTCGACTCGTAGGTAGGCCGAATCGAATGTTTAGTTGGCTACGAGAGGACGGTTGTGGCGTAAGGTTCCTGATCCCATGCCTTTGCGTCAGTGTCCTCGATTAAATTCCAAACCTCTCGGCAATGTCGGCAAGTGACGCTGTTCGTCCGTCGGATGGGTACGTTCGACCCCTTTGGTGTTTGTCGAGAGCAGCAGGCCATGTGCCCTCACCAGGCTTCAACCTCTCCCTTCACTCATCACCGTCACCATCATGCAACACGAACATAACACTATACTATACACCTGCACACGGTCCTATTACACTCACCTACATGACACACATACGAAACCTCTAACATATCAGCAAGGAAATGTGCCAATGTGTCCGGAGGAAGAACACCCTAAAAGGCGTACATATCATGACCAATGGTTATAGGAAGTGTCTGTACCATGAGAAACACCAGTTTCTTTGCCAGTTTTGCCACTATAAGCACCGCTGCAAGCCCGAACAGGTGAGTGATACGTATTCTTTAGTTACCAGAGGTTGTACAGGGTGATTAAAAAAGAATACCACAACTTTAAAAATGTGTATTTAATGAAAGAAACACAATATAACCTTCTGTTATACATCATTACAAAGAGTATTTAAAAAGGTTTTTTTCACTCAAAAACAAGTTCAGAGATGTTCAATATGGCCCCCTCCAGACACACGAGCAATATCAACCTGATACTCCAACTCGTTCCACACTCTCTGTAGCATATCAGGCGTAACAGTTTGGATAGCTGCTGCTATTTCTCGTTTCAAATCATCAATGGTGGCTGGGAGAGGTGGCAGAAACACCATATCCTTAACATACCCCTATAAGAAAAAATCGCAGGGGGTAAGAACAGGGCTTCTTGGAGGCCAGTGATGAAGTGCTCTGTCACGGGCTGCCTGGCGGCCGATCCATCGCCTCGGGTAGTTAACGTTCAGGTTTCATAACTAACCTTTTTCGTAGGACTCTCCATACAGTTGATTGTGGAATTTGCAGCTCTCTGCTAGCTCTGCGAGTCGATTTTCCTGCGCTGCGAACAAATGCTTGCTGGATGCGTGCTACATTTTCATCACTCGTTCTCGGCCGTCCAGAACTTTTCCCTTTGCACAAACACCCATTCTCTGTAAACTGTTTATACCAACGTTTAATACACCACATATCAGGAGGTTTAACACCATACTTCGTTCGAAATGCACGCTGAACAACTGTCGTCGATTCACTTCTGCCGTACTCAATAACACAAAAAGCTTTCTGTTGAGCGGTCGCCATCTTAGCATCAACTGACGCTGACGCCTAGTCAACAGCGCCTCAAGCGAACAAATGCACAACTAAATGAAACTTTATAGCTCCCTTAATTCGCCGACAGATAGTGCTTAGCTCTGCCTTTTGTCGTTGCAGAGTTTTAAATTCCTAAAGTTGTAGTATTCTTTTTGAATCACCCTGTATTATTGAGCAGAGCTCGGGTGAGAGAAAGAGACAGTTGCAGGGAGAGAGAGAGAGAGAGAGAAAGAGGGCGAGCGAAAGAGATAGTTGCAGAGAGAGAGAGAAGTTGAGGAGCTTAGATAGCGTGTGTGCCGCACAGAGAATAGAATTTTAATTTGAGATGCTCCCTGATGTATGATGTAATAAAATAGACCCTTGGACGTCCTTTGCCACCCCATGAAGAGACTACATTTCTTTTATGCTTAGTCCGCAGCTCGTGGTCGTGCGGTAGCGTTCTCGCTTCCCGCGCCCAGGTTCCCGGGTTCGATTCCGGCAGGGTCAGGGATTTTCTCTGCCTCGTGATGACTGGGTGTTGTGTGATTTCCTTACGTTAGTTAGGTTTAAGTAGTTCTAGGGGACTTATGACCATAGATGTTAAGTCCCATAGTGCTCAGAGCCATTTGAACCATTTTTATGCTTAATTAATTGTTTAATTACGATACTACAATACACCTCTCCCAGTAATTAGTCTTTTTGAGGAAACTTATGTAAAATTGGAGTTTGATATTGTTTTGGCGCTCAATAACAAGTTTGTGAACATACTAAGAATATTTTGTTTTTAATAATTACTAAGTAACTGATCCAAAGTTGCTACGCAAATGAGTCTTTTAATTAATTTTTATCAAAAACAAAATGTATTTTGCAGTTTACAAATTTATTTTCGGCAATTCGGCTAGCTATTTTTGATAAGCATATTATTTGGAATTCATACGCATGATAGGAATACTTTTCGTTCTTTCTTTGTGATTAACTAAAATGTAATGTTATTTTCTGGAAACTTGTAAATTACTTCAGAATTCTTGACGAAATTATGCCCGCGCCCACAAAAAGTTCTAAAGCATTATTTTCGTTATTTTTCTATGTGAATTGATTTTATTGGACACTTTTGTAAATTCTGATTGTCAATGATTGTTCTAAATCATAAAAATACCAGTGGCGTGCGTACAGCACCAACCACCAACAGCGCAGCATGTGGAACTTTGTTTACACATTTTTCGCCGCCGAACATCTCGCGTGCATATAAAGCAATTTTCTGGGAAATCTGTACCTGCAACTGATTTCGTACATTACACGATTAGTTTTGCATGTACAGCAGCAGAGCAGAAGGGCTGAGCAATGTTTGCAGCGAAGTTACACCTCAAGAATGAAGATTTTCAAGCCATGTAGATTTCACGAATATTTTAGGCAACAACTCCAAATTAATGAACAGGTCTATATTTTTTCAGTTCAATCAATTCGTTGAGACAGTTGCATCTCAGCTGGTGGAGTTCCATTTTTAGAATTCTGCGGTTCACATTGTTATTCTGGTCGTGAAACTTAGTGTAACCTTTGGCATTAACTTTCAACTTCTAAGTCTGCAAAATATTTTATTTATCAGGGTATTTTATAGTGGGATGGCACTTCTGGAAAAAGTTAATTTACATTGAGCTTTATTTACAGAAAGCGCTAGCTGAATAATTTTTGTAGAATAAAGATGTGTTTAACATAATCTAAGTGTTAGTATCCGGGGTGAATTATCAGTGACGTGTTCAATATTCTAATTATCTTTCTTTCACCATTGTTAGTTTCATAAGAAGAGCAAAGAGTAAATTTCTACGTAATTTAAATATTGTACGCAAAGATAAATTTTATGGCGTATAACAACACTGAGAAGAAATCACAGCTCATTTTAGTACGAGTCACTTATTTGTCATTAAAAGGATTTAATGTAATTTCAAAATATCCCCTTTATTCATTTACAAATAGTTTCCTGAAGCTAATCCTCACTCGCTGTTGCATGGACAATGAGCAACATTTTTAAAAAGATAACAAAAGCCTAACTGGAAAAAGCAGCTTAAATAAGATAAGAAAATAGCCATTCAGTTCACTACTTCAGACTCCTGCATTATGCAGACAAAGCAGAGCTGTATTATCCGTTGTGAGGTAAGAAGCAATTGTAGGGCATAAAAGAAATTTTGAGAGAAAATTAGGAACAGTTTTCATTTACAAGGTGTTCCTGTAAATTCAGTAAATTCGTTTTTCTAAAGGAGCACAGTTTCAATACGCAACAGCTAGACTTCGCGTTGAGACAGTTTGATAAGTAAGCCATTCTGCATATTACTGACAACCATTCTTTGTATTCAGTTTCATTTACAAATAGTCATATTCAGTTTAGATTAACTGGTATCACACATATTGAAAGTAAGTTACACAGTTAATGTTCGTGTTGGAAGTAGGGTAGCTAAGGTTATGCGAGATCAGAATACAACGGCGACACTGTAATCGGAATTTAGAGATCACACATTTTCCAAGGGGAGGGAGCAGCAGTTCCCCCCCCCCCCCCCTCCCACATCCGCCCCACTCCCTTCTACACACACACACACACACACACACAGCAAATAATGCAAACCCCAGCCACGTAATCGTATTAACATTAACTCAGTATCAGTCTGAGGAAGGATAGAAAATTTGTTATAAGTTCTCATGTTTGCTCGTTACTTGGATTTTGCATGTGTCAGGGAAATGAGGTTTTCACCAGTCTGGAGCAATCAGCTAGTATTTCCCTAATACTCCAAAATGGATGGCGGTCGGAGCCGACTAGGCTGATTTCAAGGGTGAGTATTTTCCCGATGACGGTCGGTGTTTTCCAACTCATTGCAGAGCAAGTTATAATGCTCTGGCCAGGTACCAGAATTTTACATAAGCATTTTAAGTGGGAGCAACAAAATCCCAATGAAAATGTCCCTGATTCTGATTGGCTGGAAGGCCTAAATCTATACTACTATGTAAAGATAACTTGTTGCTTAACCGTTTTACGAAAAATGTCAAAAAGTTCTTGGCCAGTTCGCTTCATATTTCTACGCGATATTTTAATAACTGTTCAGACGCACATAGGCTACATATTTTTCACACACACACTCACACACACGGACAAAACCTACATAGTTTAAATATGTGTGTATAAATATACTGTATATACTACTACATAATAGGAAAACGTTGATACTAAAATTCTCGAAACGTTTTTGACCGATTTTCTTCAAATTTTTACACGATACTCTAGCCAACAAATACATTTATTTTAGATTTTTAGACGATGCTCTAATAAACAATGAGACGGATTTAGGCTACATATTTTTTGTACAACAATGTACAGGTTTTCATATGAAACCAACTGCGAGAAAGAAAAAGCTGTACTGTGTTGTGAAAATGTGTTGTTTCGTTTACTCTCTCGCAGTCAGTTTTAACTACGATAACGTGGGCAGTCGGTTTTAAGAGGATACAGGAAAGTTGTATTTACGGCTTGTCGACATATGGTTAGAATGTTAAATACTAAAGAATATGAATCGTCTTAAACATCGTAATCGTATCTGTCCTTTGATTAAAACTATGCCAAATAATCACTGAAGCTACTATCCTCACAGACCTGGCAGCTGGAGAGGCGTTTCTCATACTCAGTGTACCAATGATACCAATCGATTGACCTGTACATTTTAAGCAACTTTAGTTCCCAGTGAAAGTTTCATTTGCAATACCAAGGCTCAAGGGCAGAGGGAGAGAAGGATAAGAGCGGGACAGAGTGTGGTGGGGGAGGGGGGGGCGAGTGAGGGACGTAGAGAGGGGGAAGGTGAAGATGGGCAGATAGAAAAGGGAAGGAGGAGAAGTAGAGAGAGGGGGAGAAGGGGGTGGGCAGAGACAGGGGGAGAACGCGATGGGGAGAGAGGGGGATGAAGAGATGGGGAGGGAAAGGGGGAGGACGAGATGCAGAGAGAGGGGAGAGGAGGAAGTGTACAGAGAAAGTGGGAGGAGGCGATGGGAGAGAGGAAGGGGAGGAGATGTAGAGAAAGGGGGGAGGAAGGAGGACAGGGGAGATCAACAATGAAAGGCAGGAGGAGGAGCAGGTGGGGAGAGGAGGAGATGGGCAGGGAGACAGGAGAATAGAGATCGAGAGAGTGGGAGAAAGAGGACATGGACAGAGAGAGGGGCCAGAGTGCGATTTGGACATATATCCAGTTTCCACACATGTTTAACAATTGCGAAGCACTGTCCAGTTAGCAAGTGTTAAATAATTTCATGGGCCGGTTTAGAGCTCGCGAAGTCATGGAGCAGGTCGGCAGTCTTGGTGGGGTGTACCATGTAGTCGTAAGATGTTTTCGTTGTGTTTTTCTCAAGAGAAGAATAGGTGATCCTTCGTGATCAGCCCAGTCAACGAAGGCCAGAAAAGGTCGAATAGGGAAAAATTCATGCAGTCGCAAATTTTTGTAGCGGTAGGAAGGAGTGCCACGAACAACACGCAAAAATCCCGAACGATGTGGTGTCAGCGTAGGAGCGGCGGTGCCTTTCAAGGTTATTTGTTTACGTTTTTCTCGAATAACTTGAAAACCGTGACATCTAGCGAAAATGCTACCCAGTACAAAAGTAAAGCTATATTACATTTCATACAAAAAGGACCTATTCTTTTTTCTCTTCGAATAATAGTTTCCACGTTTCAATGATTAGAAAAATCGCACATTGTCTTAATAGTGTTTTAATGCAATAAAATTAATGTTTGTTGCAAAAAGAAGTGAATTAAAAACAAATGTTGAATGTTTATATCACATCTAAGTTCAGTAGAACAGTATTAAGGGATAAATTGTGTTCTGGGGGTTTGACGGGCTGCAGGGAGGAATAGGAGAGCGGGTAATAGGGTGGGGGTTGGGGGTGGAGCGTACACTTCTGAGAGAAGGTAGGTCGCTGGATTGTTGTCATGCACTTTGTACTCTGACGAAGTTATATATATATATATATATATATATATATATATATATGTATATATATATATAACTTCGTCAGAGTACAAAGTGCTAATTACACAACTGACAGAAGTATATCTATTACAAAAATTCAGATGTCGCTAGGATATAGCATGTACACATTTAAATTTTTAGTACCAAATCGTGAATTTCTCTCAATGCAGAACCAAGTACGACTGGTCGTGCAATCCCTTTGTTCTTTATACTTAATGTTACATCTATATATTTATCTACTAGCTACTACTCAAATATAGTTATGGCAGTAGCGTTAGCTTTGTAGACTCATTATGCGTGCGAATTGAGGTATCTACGTGTATTCATTTGATACATGAAAGTCTTGTAGTATAGACTAGAACTGATTTAAATCACCAATTGTTAATTATGCTTTGCTAGAGTCTTGTCCAATCAGCAAACTAGTAAACGAATACCCTTTCCATTTTTTTACGATTTACTACTCATATATGATATGGCACATTAATAATTCATACACATTTCCATTTTTTATCTTATTAAACCCCATGTATTAATAGCTGTGTGTAGTTGAACCGCAAATAAACAGCTGACTTACCGTACGCTAATAATACAACCAACTTCTCTTTACGCTCGTGATTTAATCTACCTCCTGTGTACCAACAGCAAAATGTTAAATATTTAAGCAAGCCTAACGACTGCGAAGTTTATTTTACTTACAGTTGTTCGAAATAGACATAATAACAGCGGACTTTCCTTCTTTCGTCGTATTTTATGGTAACCAGATGATAACAAAGCAAAGATCAAATTTACCGCCAAGTCAGCGATATAATTTTAGTCTTGTCTCTGTTGTTTACTAATTTCACATATACGTTTTTCTCTGGTTTTTTTTTTTGTGTTGTTGGAATTTAGAATCGATGCCTCTGATACATATTTATCTTTGCCGCAGTTGCTACGGACGCTTTTATAGACGGTCCTATTAACATGGTTGTGTTTTGCCTACCCTTGTGCTACATTGGTTCTGTACGTGTTAATAAAAGCATTTACGTTCACTTTCAAACCGTAACCGCATGTTATTTTCAAGTTCAATAACAACATGTGCTATAAAATTATTATCAAGTATCTCTTTCCCATCTATAGCCTAAACTGATTAACTGTTTTTCAGTTTTTACCTCTTTTCGTAATATAGAATTTAATAGTTTATACCCATCTTGATAAGCGTAATACACATAAATTGTATCTATGAACTGTTGTTCTCTAAAGTATTTAACCAAAAAATCCTAATATCTTTGATTTAGTTCTTTTTTTTGCGTAATTTTAAAACTTCTTTTCCTTTATTCTTTCTTTCTTTTGAAGGTGGCAGTTCTACTCTTGCTTCAAAATAAAGAGGTACCGTGTCTGCTTTTTTAGTTTTCACTAACCGAAGTTTTATTTTATCCTTATTTTCTTACAGCAGGGCACCGTCGGCTGTGTATGAGCGCCATCACAGTTTATCCCAAACAACAACGATAGTAAAATCAATAAAAAAGTACAAACAAAAAAAACGTACCCGCCACCACCAATTTAAGCCACGTAGTAAACAATTAAAGCAAAATTCTGCCTCTTTAGATGTCGTAAAACCCGTCCGACTATAGTTCTTTAAGTAAAGGATCAATCACCACAATAACTCTGCAAGTAATGATCATCCTACAAAAAGCTCGCTCTAATGGTTCAAATACGGTACAACTACTAAATAATTCTGGGCAAGATCTTTGTGAATTTTCGGGCAACACACGCTGTATGATTAAAGAGAATTTCCGCTTTCCGATGTCTAGTACCTATTACACGAAGTGTCTTGCAAGTGAGTCAATACCTCGCTCAGTACACCATCAAACCAATCTCCAGTACACAAAAAGTAACCACTCGATTACCTTGGGGATGCCAAGTCCAACATAAATACAGCATCCACTCAGTTACTTTAGAGGGTGCCAAATTTCAACATAAATTCAGCAACGACTCAGTTACATTAGAGGATGCCAAAAAGAACCAATAGCTATCACAGACAGGACAAACCGGATCTCTGTTCGATCGCCACAAATCTTCGCAACAAAAGTTTGCTTAGTCAATATACAACTCTAACAGCCAAATGCTGCTATAACCTAACAATTCATATACACATGTCTTTTTTATACCGTTATTTCGCAAGATCTCCCATACTAGCAGTGATATTCTGCATTAAAAAACAATTTTGATAATAATCATCGGAACCCATGTAACGGTAACTGACTGGTAGCAAACACGAGAAATTACGAAATTTCCTGGCAGTCACTCACCTTATAGTTGACTTACCACATCTGCAAACCTGCTCCCGACAAAGTCTCAATTTTAAGACATATACACAATCAGTACCTATTCTGGCTCCGTGAGCACTTAAAGCTCAACCGCCTCCGGTCTAAACTCGATCTTCATTGCAACTGCGCACAAGTCCGATGTTAAAACTTTTTTGGAATGATTAAAGCAAACAAATGTATAGCGCCGCCGTTACTTTTAACAGTTAGATACACTACTGGCCATTAAAATTGCTACACCAAGAAGAAATGCAGACGATAAATGGGTATTCATTGGACAAATATATTATACTAGAACTGACGTGTGATTCCATTTTCACACAATTTGGGTGTATTGATCCTGAGAAATCGGTACCCAGAACAACCAACTCAGGCCGTAATAACGGCCTTGATACGCCTGGGCATTGAGTCAAACAGAGCTTGGATGGCGTGATAAGGTACAGCTGTCAATGCAGCTTCATCACGATACCACAGTTCATCAAGAGTAGTGACTGGCGTATTGTGACAAGCCAGTTGCTCGGCCAACATTGACCAGTCGTTTTCAATTGGTGAGAGATCTGGAGAATGTCCTGGCCAGGACAGCAGTCGAACATTTTCTGTATCCAGAAAGGCCCGTACAAGACCTGCAGCATGCGGTCGTGCATTATCCTGCTGAAATGTAGGGTTTCGCAGGAATCGAATGAAGGGTAGAGCCACGGGTCGTAACACATCTGAAATGTAATGTCCACTGTTCAAAGTGCCGTCAATGCGAACAAGTGGTGAGCGAGACGTTTAACTAATGGCACCCCATACCATCACGCCGGGTGATACGCCATTAAGGCGATGACGAATACACGCTTCCAATGTGCGTTCAGCGCGATGTCGCCAAACACGGATGCGACCATCATGATGCTGTAAACAGAACCTGTATTCATCTGAAAAAATGACGTTTTGGCATTCGTGCACCCAGGTTCGTCGTTGAGTACACCATCGCAGGCGCTCCTGTCTGTGATGCAGCGTCAAGAGTACCAGCAGCCACGGTCTCCGAGCTGATAGTTCATGCTGCTGCAAACGTCGTCGAACTGTTCGTGCAGATGGTTGTTGTCTTGCAAACGTCCCCTTCTGTTGACTCAGGGATCGAGACGTGGCTGCACGATCCGTTACAGCCATGCGGATAAGATGCCTGTCATTTCGACTGCTAGTGATACGAGGCCGTTGGGATCCAGCACGGCATTCCATATTACCCTCCTGAACCCACCGATACCTTATTCTGCTAACAGTCATTGGATGTCGACCAACGCGAGCAGCAATGTCGCGATACGATAAACTGCAATCGCGATAGTCTACTATCCGACCTTTATTAAAGTGGGAAACGTGATGGTGCGCATTTCTCCTCCTTACACGAGGCATCACAACGTTTCAGTAGGCAACGCCGGTCAACTGCTGTTTGTGTATGAGAAATCGGTTGGAAACTTTCCTCATGTCAGCACGTTGTAGGTGTCGCCACCGGCGCCAACCTTGTGTGAATGCTCTGAAAAGCTGATCATTTGCATATCACAGCATCTTCTTCCTGTCGGTTAAATTTCGCGTCTGTAGCACCTCATCTTCGTGGTGCAGCAATTTTAATGGCCAGTAGTGTATTATTAAGCTGGCTGCCCCTTCATCTTCTAATGGCCGCCTGCCGCGTGTAGTAACATCTTTGCTCCTCGATCTGGCGATCCATTGTCGTTAACCAACTCGCAATTTTACAGCGGCACTCAGTAAGTTACATTTGAACAACACTATATAAGCAAACATTTATAATCATACATTATAAATACCATTCTTTGACAATATACGCCCAGGTGCTGAGTCAATAAGTTAAGGCGACTAATTACAGTCACGCCAAACATCATCGAAGGTTTTCAGCCGTCACAGCTTCCCTCCATCTTTGATTTGAAAGTTGAAGAGCGAAAAGGCGTGTTCCCTGCACCCCGTATGCCACAAGAAGCAGCTACTGTGTGCTTCACTTAGTTATTCCCCAATCCGCCTTATGAATCACTGAAGATCCAGGATGCAGAGACGTCCTGGGGGTGTTTCATTTTTCCACAAAGTGCGTTAACACTACGTAGAATACAGATATGAATTACTAACAATATAATGCAAGAAAAGCGTGTGGACAGATTCGTCTTAGATCTCTGCACAATGTTCTACACGGCTAAATGTAAAATTTATATACAAATAAGTACTAATTTTTGAAAACTAATGAAAATTAAGCACGAGCTTAGTGAAATTGTTTTATATACTCACATAAGAGAACTGGAGAAGAAATGATGCAGAGATATAGTCTGTCCATTAACTGAAAAGAAAGTTGTGTTTGTGTTGGGAGAATTGTTGTTTCCCGGAAGAAAGCTGAAACTGCCACACAGGATGACTAAGAACCAATTTCCCCTCTCGCAGAGTAGAACAGTGTGCAGAGAGCTATGTAGAATCTGTCAAATGGTTCAAATGGCTCTGAGCTCTATGGGACTTAACATCTGAAGTCATCAGTCCCTAGAACTTAGAACTACTTAAACTAACTAAGCTAAGGACGTCACACACATCCACGCCGGAGGCAGGATTCGAACCTGCGACCGTAGCGGTCGCGCGCTTCCAGACTGAAGCGCCTAGAACCACTCGGCCACACCGACCGGCTAGAATCTATCCAAATGAATTTTTTGCATTAGTATGTCTGGAGTCCATGAAGTGTTGACGCAGCTCGTGCGAAATAAAAAAATCCCGAAATAACAATGTGAGGCACTCGGTAGCTGCTTCTTGTGACGTAGTGGGGTTGAGGGCCGGAACTTGTCCGCTTGCTCTCCAGTTTGCAAACCTTCAAGTACGGAAGGTGGATAAGGATGATTACAGTCAGGTGACCTGCCTTGCCCCACAAATCTAACCTCCCTCCCCTCTTTCTCTCTCCACCTCCCTTCCTGCCCGTCGCAATTTGTCCCTTAAGACGTTTCTATTGCTATTAGATGTGGTACACACATTCAGTATTTGTTTCTAATCCATTTCATTTAAGGGGCTCCGGAACGCCCTATACTTGCAATGTTAAAATAACGCTTATAAATTACATCTTTCCTCACAAAGTATTTGAGGTAGGAAGTTGAACTTTTTACAGATTATTTATTGGAATATGGGCTACAACTTAACACAGGGATTTTACAAAATTTTAGTTCAGTTATTAAAGATGATTTTTTTTCAATTGTAATGAAAATTCACAACATTTTTTTGCAATTTTTTATTTATACATTCAAAAATATACAGTATTTTGGAAAAAGGCTGTGTTAAATTATGCAGAAGGTACTGTGTAACATTTACTGAAAGTTTGAAACAAATATGTTTGGAAGATCCTTAGAAAACATGTAATTAGTATGAGAAAATAAAAGTTTTGGGAATCGAGCGACAAAGATTGGATTAACTTTTTAGTGCATTCCAGGTCCATAGGATGGATTACCTTCATCCTCTGCAAACTCCTCCTCCAGCTTCCTCCTGTTCCTCCTCCTGTTTACTCTTGCTTGTATTTCTAGACTCTTTACAGCCCTGTCTGCAGCCCGAAGGCGTTCCTTGTCTAAAGCAAGCATCGCTCGTCGTTGTGTTCGTAGATTTTGCTACCATTTTCTTCAGTTGCAGTTACTGCAACACTGTTCCAAAAGGTGGTCATGTATGAACACTTATCACATTTCAGTTGTATTTCACTAGCAAGTCCTACGTGCTTTATTATGGAGAGTTCCAGACCAACTTCACTACAATGAATACATCTTACACAGTTTGAAAAAATTCCTTTGAGACCCGACATATCAAATATTTCATTCACATCCGATTCGCCCATAAAACATTCATAGTTTTCACTCATTGAACCAAGCTTCTTCTGTGAAGTATTTTCTTTCCCACTTTGACTGCTATGGGCAGGTGTACTTGAGAGGTTAGGTTCACTCACTTGGTTATCGTCTTTATTGTTTACAGTAATAACACATACCTTTGGCTTTCCAACATTTCTCCTTTTCTTAAAAGCCTTCAGAGGATTTCTAATAACTTTACTTTTACTTATTATTATACTTCAACAAAACAGAGACTCAAGAAGCAGAATTAATTACGAATATTTTCGAGATAACGACAGAGTAAATAAACATGAAACAATCGACAATCACACCAGCGATATATATTGAACCATCACAGGTTAGCCACAACACATACTTTATCTCATATCTCTAAAATGTACCTGATGAACACGGACGTTAATAATAACACCATTTGACAGCAGTTTAACAGCGCCACAGTGGTTCGAATCCTGCATCAGGCATGGATGTGTGTGATGTTCTTATGTTAATTAGGTTTAATTAGTTCTAAGTTCTAGGCGGCTGATAACCTCAGAAGTTAAGTCGCATAGTGCTCAGAGCCATTTTTTTGAACCACTCCTCTTAATTGAATTTTCTCATTTTGAGAAGACCAAAGGAGTGATCTCTTATACAGGGTGGGGCAAGTAAAAGTGTCACGGAGAACAGAGTTCCAGGGTACAAGGAAACACAGCAGAGGAAAGGAAATACAGCACTAACCTGACTATAGCAAACGCTGATAGTGACCACCATTCATTTCTTGGCGCTTTTGGGATTGATCAGCAAGTTGCTGAAGGCGGATTGAAGCTAGACTGCTGGAATTACTGCAGTCTCATCCGAAACGTCCTACCGCAATTCTTGAAGATTATGAGGGTTGTTGCTATACACCTTAGACTTGAGGGCTCGCCACACAAAGTAATCGCACAGTGACAGGTCAGATAACATGGGTGGCCAGCTAGGGCCGCAACCAGACTGTCCTCGGCGAGCAACACTGGCTCAGTGCATCGAAACTAGTAATGTAATCTTTTAAAAATTTTATTGTTTTAGTAACTGTGGCTTGAAGACCATCTGTGGTGCCAAATAAACATTTTAAATTTCATTCTGTCACACTCGTTGATGAAAGTTATGTCGAAATGCAAAATATTTCTTTAATTGAGACAACCTGTTTCGACAGGCTTTATTGTCATCTTCGTGTCTTAAAAAATATTTTTGTTACGAAACATGTTCATTTTACGTTGGACCTCACGCCAAGTTGTCATGTAGATAAAAAATCAGCACATTATGAAAGGTTTATCATAACCAAAAAATTTAAAAAAACCTGTCGAAACAGGCTGTCCTAAATAAAGAAATATTTATGCGATTTGTGGTGTTGAATATTTATAACTATTCTTAATAATATAAGATTTTTCCAATTCCTGAAACGTGGAAAATATTAGACCTAGTGTCGCGTCCCAAACGTGAGTTTTGCTTGGGACTGGGCGACAGGGTTCGGCGACTGAGGGAAATGGTCGGTTGGACTAAGTGATAGGGATTCTTGACCTGACTATGTTGTTAAAATTCCGTTATTACAAAAGGTAAGAACTGGAGTTAGTACTGAATGACGAACACTATGTATGTTTTAGAAATTCTGACTTCATTCAGAATCTAGTATACACTTGTTCTAAATGAGTTGTATCGACGAAGGCTCAAGTTCGTCAATGTTAACTGCGTCTGCACCCACGACATGACACACAGAACTCCTCAGCTACCCAGCCAGAACTCCATCTGCTGTTCCGGACTACTGCAGATAACTTCTCTGAGCCCTGCACGGCTAATAACTTCGGCTGCTTCTGGCAATACTGCTACCTCTCCACTTCCACAAGGACCTGCCGGTCCTATCTATCCTCTACTCCTATCTGCTCTAACTGTTGTGACTCTCTCCTCGGAGTGTCTGCATCCGAGTTTTAATCAATTTTCCCTGCCCCCCCCCCCCCCCCCCCCCCCGCCAGTCTCTGATTTGACGTAATGTTGAGGGGCCATCGCCATCTCACTGGCTCTAATTATGCACTTTTTTTCAGAAGCGGAGGGAGGGAGGCGTCTGTTGTAAATTCACGTTCTGGACCTGCCAAAGGCTCTTCATGACGTATACATGCCCCTTACAGAGAATCTCTCTCTTATCCCCCTCTTACTCTTGCTTTGAAATGATATTTATGGCTCACAATGTTATTTCTTAAGTGCAGGGGTGGAGTCTCCGTGGCGTCATTGACTGAAAGGAGTTCGTTCTACGTGACTTGAAGTGTCTGACATTGTACGTAAGCCTGTTTTCGTGCTATGGTGCTCAATGATATCTGCCTGCCTCGTAACTTTTCCCTTGTTATGCTCTTAAAGCTTTCCCCGGTTATTAACTCTTACGTCTTACCTGTCATTTCAGTGAGACACTAGAGAAAAAATGAATAGGGCCTCGTAGAAACTTTAATGCAATTTAAATTAGTATGGAGAAACATTTCGCTGGAAGTCGCAGTTTTCAAGCTATTCAAAAAAAAACACAAAAAGTGATCTTTAAATGCACCTCCACCACTCTCAGTCAAGTATTGCTCCATAATTTACGAATGGAATTAAAAGTTAAACTTGCTTTTCCCAACTTTTTTAGCATGTGCTTTAGTATATTAATTTGTAAACTATCAAATCTCAGACTGATCAGGTCAAAATTTTTCCCTAAATACATCTTTTTAAGGAAAAAAAAGCTAGAAACCCAAAAATTGGTCATAATGTGCAGATTTATGTCAAAATTAACTGGTACATGTCTCAACGTGACTAAAGAAGTATTTTGGTCAGAATCCTCGTTTTTAAGAAAAATTAAATCTGCTAAATATTAGACTTAGATATATGAAAATTTGTATGAAGCTTCAGTTCAACATAAAAACATTAATTATGTAACCCCACTGAGATACCTCTAATAGTTTTCGAGTAATTTGCAGAAAACTAAATTTGGAACTAAAATGTCCTTATTTGTAGTAGATTAAGTATCTGTTATATTAATGTTAGAAAGTTTTGATTACAGAACGTGATGAAATCTATTAAATAATATAGCTATAACAACTTTCAAGGCCTGGATGTAAATAATAACAAATACAAGGTCTTTTAAAGTTGTAGTCCAGAGGTCAGGTTCTACTGTCAGTTCCGTTCTGAAAATTCTAGACGGCAAAGTTTAAATGCAAGCAAGCTAAAACTTTATCTATGATTTTAACCAACTTAACCACATACATACAAAAACTACGAATATTCTAAATTAATACACAACAGTGTTATAAAATATTGTGTGTCGAGAAAGCTGACGTTAAGAGGCTGCTACTGTGGGCATAGGGCGGATGACAGCAGGTATTCAATCCCTTGGCCGTCCGCTGCGCCACGTATAGCCCGAGAGGCAAGACTAGGCTTCCATTCGCACCCAGCCACTGTACGATCCGTGTCAGTCAAACGCCGGAGTGCGCGACGCCTCGGACGACCTCAGAGACAAGCTGTTAATAAACGCATATTTTCAGTACTAACAGAAAGTGAACTCACGAGGACTGTACACCGCCCTGGATCGCTTAGATTTCGCAGAAGTAACTGTTAGTGTGCCGCCCGTAATGTTAACATATCCGTGTGGCAAGTGGTACAATTGTTTTCCACTTTTGTGGCGAGCTATTATTTTGATTATCAGAAGACAGGGCGAAAGACAATTTAATAGGAACTCACCCTAGAGGTCGCCTCTGAGCTGCTCATACTGCTGTTTAGGACAGAGAGATTTATTGTCAATATTAACATAACGAATACTACTATGTTGAGTGTAAAACTTTATCAGATATATCTATTACTCAGAACTCAAAATCTTCATTTATAATCATAGCCCTGATCCCGCTGAGCAAAGAAACATTTCTTTCAGTGGGCTGGACAAGAAAGTGGACTTGCAGACTGGGAACAATGGTCAGTATGTTCTCCATCGCTTTCTGGCTGGGAACTATGGGAACTATGGTCAGTATGTTCTCCATCGCTTTCTGGCTGACCACGGAAATAGTTTCCAGGCTCTCGTAAAAGAGGGCGAACAATATTCAAATATTTAGAGCAATTCAAAAATATTCTAATATTTCATATATTTTCTCCTGTACTTATTACTGTTTAACATTATTATTATTATTATTATTATTTCTCTTTCCTGTCTCAGACGTTATGTCTGGTCAAAAAATGGAAAGTGACGCGGACCTTGATCAAGCGTGACTTCCTTTTAACTGTACGGTATATGTTACATTGCATTTAGGAACTTTTGGCTAACTGAACATGTATCAATATTTACAGATTTCTGTAGTTGTATATATACGTTTGGATGTAGCTGTATTGCGTTGATGTACTGGTGGATATTGCGTGGTATGACTCCTGTAGTTGATAGTATAATTGGTACGATGTCAACTTTATCCTGATGCCACATGTCTTTGACTTCCTCAGCCAGTTGGATGTATTTTTCAATTTTTTCTCCTGTTTTCTTCTGTATATTTGTTGTATTGGGTATGGATATTTCGATTAGTTGTGTTAATTTCTTCTTTTTATTGGTGAGTATGATGTCAGGTTTGTTATGTGGTGTTGTTTTATCTGCTATAATGGTTCTGTTCCAGTATAATTTGTATTCATCATTCTCCAGTACATTTTGTGGTGCATACTTGTATGTGGGAACGTGTTGTTTTATTAGTTTATGTTGTAGGGCAAGTTGTTGATGTATTATTTTTGCTACATTGTCATGTCTTCTGGGGTATTCTGTATTTGCTAGTATTGTACATCCGCTTGTGATGTGATCTACTGTTTCTATTTGTTGTTTGCAAAGTCTGCATTTATCTGTTGTGGTATTGGGATCTTTAATAATATGCTTGCTGTAATATCTGGTGTTCATTGTTTGATCCTGTATAGCAATCATGAATCCTTCCGTCTCACTGTATATATTGCCTTTTCTTAGCCACGTGTTGGATACGTCTTGATCGATGTGTGGCTGTGTTAGATGATATGGGTGCTTGCCATGTAGTGTTTTCTTTTTCCAATTTACTTTCTTCGTATCTGTTGATGTTATGTGCTCCAAAGGGTTGTAGAAGTGGTTATGAATTTGCAATGGTGTAGCTGATGTATTTATATGAGTGATTGCTTTGTGTATTTTGCTAGTTTCTGCTCGTTCTAGAAAGAATTTTCTTAAATTGTCTACCTGTCCATAATGTAGGTTTTTATGTCGATAAATCCCCTTCCTCCTTCCTTTCTGCTTAATGTGAATCTTTCTGTTGCTGAATGTATGTGATGTATTCTGTATTTGCGGCATTGTGATCGTGTAAGTGTATTGAGTGCTTCTAGGTCTGTGTTACTCCATTTCACTATTCCAAATGAGTAGGTCAATATTGGTATAGCATAGGTATTTATAGCTTTTGTCTTGTTTCTTGGTGTCAATTCTGTTTTCAGTATTTTTGTTAGTCTTTGTCTATATTTTTCTTTCAGTTCTTCTTTAATATTTGTATTATCTACTCTTATTATTTGTCTGTATCCTAGATATTTATATGCATCTGTTTTTTCCATCGCTTCTATGCAGTCGCTGTGGTTATTCAATATGTAATCTTCTTGTTTAGTATGTTTTTCCTTGACTATGCTATTTTTCTTACATTTGTCTGTTCCAAAAGTCATATTTATATCATTGCTGAATACTTCTGTTATCTTTAGGTTTCAGATAAGTTATTCCATGTGTAAGTGTATCAGGGAATGTGTATGGGTCTGCAATGTAACTGTTAAATAATTTAGTTAGATGTGAATGTGTTGAGGTGAACTTCTTTAGCCAGAAATTTGCTATTTTATTTTTTCCAGGGGCTTTCCAATTGTGCGTAGAATTAATTGCTCGGGTGACTTCATGTTGCAAAATTATCACTTCAGGCATTTGTGGTATCATCTTGTATGTGTCTGTTTCTGCTTGTATCCACCGTGCACGCCTGTTATGTTGTACTGGGTTTGACCATATGTTGCTCCAGAAGTGTTCCACGTCTGTTATATTTGGTGGATTGTCTATTTTAATGTGTGTGTTATCTATTGTCTGATAAAATTTCTTTTGGTTTGTGTTGAATGTTTGGTTTTGTTTCCTTCTATTTTCACTTTTTTTGTATCTTTTAAGTCGTTTGGCCAAAGCTTGTAATTTCTGCTTCTTTTGATCTAATTGCTCTATCGCTTCTTGTTGTGAGATTTACCTAACCTTTTTCGTTTTTTGTCAGATATTACATTTCTATTTCTCTGTTGACTACGAATTATGAGGGCTATTGGGAATCTAAGTTCAGATCTGTCATCAAATGGAAATCACTGTGAAAATCCGATAAGTGTTGGGCAGGTCTCTAATATGCCCGTCGATCGCGTCATGTCGCTTTTTTCAGGTCTGAGCACGTAAAGATGCCTAGAAATCAGCATCTCCCGCCAAGTATGAGGCCCTGGTGAGAGATTTTCCCTGATTTCATGCAGCCCACGTAACATAACAGTTAAACGGTTCCTTCTTCGCGACAGTTCTCGGCCTCACTCAGCATGGGCAATAACGAGGCTCCTGGAGCGTTTTCGATAGGATGGTTTTGATGACCAGCAGTACAGCCCGTAATTGGCTGCCTTTAATTTCATCCCTGCGCATACGAACCACTGGCTATGAAGACAACGTTTTGGCACAGACAACGAGCTGTAGAGCAGACTAGAGAATTGGTAGAAAGCACAGGTGGCTGCCTCCTGTGACGAGGGTATTGGGAAATTGGTACAACGCTACGACAGATGTCTAAGCCGGAGCAGTGACTGTATAGAGAAGTGGGTGGAAGGTGTAGCTAACCGTTGCAAATAAAACATTTTTGATTTTCACAGTGGTTTCCATTTCGCGACCTATCGGACCTTACTTTCCCAACAGTCCTCGCATATTTCTGTTTTGTTGTTGCGGTGATTATCGGCTAGCGCTGCTTGTGGCCAGTTGATTGCGGCGTATGAGCTGTTTGTTGTTTACATACTCCACTTCAGTGGTCGCACCTCGGAATGCTTCTGAAATTAGTGAAGTGTTACATGGATTATACATTTGACATTCTAATAGTGAGAACTTGAACGCTCTCTCGCGCGTTAAAGCGATGTTAGCTATCGTTATTGAAACTGACTGGTAGTGTGGCAGTGCAGAGATTTTATCCGAGTCAGTCAATGAAAGCTTCCGATTAAGCCTGCGGTTCTTTTTTTTCCTAAATCGCCAATTTGTCTCCCTTGGCGCGTTGCTAACAGCTTAGGACTTCTGGTAGCCGTCGCAAATGGCACTTGTTGCGACGCTACGGAAGCTCTCAAGGATGTATCACAATTAATAGATACTGTGTAATAGCAAATATATCTAGAGCCTGAAAACTTTGAACATAGCTGCTAAGGTTCAGTGACCGTGTCAGAATTATATTAGAACAAATAAGCCCTCGGTCACAAATATTAAGTCAAAATTGACCAGGTTCCGACCCTACTATGAGCGTCGTCTTCAGAATTAGTCTAACTATTCTAAAACATATTAGGTATATAATACGTTAACAAAATTAAAGTTTGTACTGACAAAAGAATCAGTACTTACAAGTCACATATTAAAAAAGATCTAAGCCGGAAAGGCGACGTCAAGAATAGTTGTGAGATGGCGAGCCGCTAAGGGCTGCTCGTACTGTATCTGTCTACATTCCATTATCTTCGTTTTCCTTTTTTGGTGTTCAACTTATATCCTGCTTTCAAGACACTGCCCATTCCATTCAACTGCTCTTTGAAGTCCTTTGCTGTCTCTGACATAATTGCAGTGTCGTCGGCAAACCTCAAAGTTTTTATTTCTTCTTCCTGAACTTTAATTTCTACTCCAAGTTTTCCTTGGTTTCCTTAAATGCTTGCTCAATGCACACATTGAATAACATCGACGATAGGCTACAACCCTCTCGCATTACCTCCTCAATCACAGCTTTCATGCCCCTCTACTCTTGTAACTGCCGTCTGGTTTCTGTGCAAGTTGTAAATACCCTCTCCGTCCCTGTATTTTACCCCTTCCACCTTCAGTATTTCAAAGAGAGTATTCCAGTCAACATTGTCAAAAGGTTTACATAACTCTACAGATGCTATAATTGTAGGTTTGCCTTTACTTGACCTATCTTCTAACAAGAAAACATCACTAAATTTACCTTATATTTTAAGGAGAAAAAATCACATTAGCAAGATATGAACCCTAGCAGTCCATCGCGCACGAAAATATGTGCCATTATTCTGATACTATGCAGTACCTGATAGTATGTAGTACCTGAACGTGCAGCTATTAAACACGTGCGCATCTGTTGTCCTTGGTTCCGCTCCACTGTATCTGCCTTATGCTCAAGCGCGAAGTACAGAACAGTGGAGTGAGTACGAGGTTTATTAAATACTGTTGTAACATTGGTGACATGCTTCGTTCACTGTGTCAAAGTGCGCAATTTCCAACCGGTAGCTGGGGTCATAGATCACTTTGCTTTGAAGATTTTTATGTTGCGATTCACAAATGCAGTGTGAATGGATGAAATACATGATTAAATCATTAAAGAAGTAGTGTAGCGTTATTTTATTATTAACGTCGCTGTTGTGCATTGTTCTCTTTCGATTTTAAAGCTGACACTATTAACGTGACGTAAGCCTACATTTCCAAGAGAAGGCGGTATTCTTCAGTACTTTTGGCATGATTAAAATGTAAAACCAGAATCAGTAACTTCATTTCCGTAGCAACAACAGTAATTCGCCATCGATATTAAACTATCAACAAACGGTGAAACACAACAAAAACTCTTGATATTATAAACTTCAAACTCTGCGGAAAGCACACAAGTACAGCGAAGTCCCGAAAACACTTGACAATCCTGGTTTAATGTTGACAACATGCGCAGAACACAATGCTCACTCCAGAGATATTTACTCTATGGTTATTTCGCCTGTATCAGACATCGTGCACAACAGATGGAAGAATATTGCCATGGCTGGCTCTCCCAAGGCTGTCAGTAGTTCTTTATTTTTTTATTTACACGTCTATTTCCGTAGGAGCAAATCTCCAAGGTCATGGAACGTGTCAGTACATGAAATTACAACATATAAGTAATAACAGGTAAAATAAAATGTTTATGAACCCAAAAAAAGTCAAACCATAAGTTTAAGTAAACGCAATCAACAATATAACATAAGAATCAACTTAATTTTTCAAGGAATTCCTCAACAGAATAGAAGGAGTAACCCCTGAGAAACTTCAGTTTAGATTTGAAAGCACGTCGATTACTGCTATGATTTTTGAATTGTTGTGGTAGCTAATTGAAAATGCATGTATCAGTATACTGCGCACATGTCTGCACAAGAGTTAAGTTAAGGAATGCGATCCAAATGCAGATTGGATTTCTGTCTAGTATTAACTGTGTGAAAGCTGCTAATTCCTGGGAATAATCTGATGTTGTTAACGAGAAACGACAGTAAAGAACATATATATATTGAGAGGCCAATGTCAGAACACCCATTCTGACGGAAAGTTGTTTCGATTTAAACCTTACAGTGCTCTCCAAAATCCTTCTCGCAGTATGATATCTCACTTCTCAATTTCATCTACGCTCTCTTCCTTTTCTGTGATATTGTCTTCAAGTTCATCTTCCAATTATTGACCCTCCATATACTCCTTCCACCTTTTAGCTCCCCCTTCTTTGCTTAGGACTGATTTTCCATCTGAACTCTTGATAATCAAAAAGCTGCTTCTCTTTCCTCGAAAGGCCTTAGAGGGGGAAAAAAGGTTAGATCTATGTGAATACCAAAATAACAGGTACTGTTATATAAAATGTGTTAATTGTATGTTAGGTTTATTTTTGGCACGTACATGCAAAAATTTAAGGAAGCTGTAGTTCTTCACTGGGGTGGAAAAGGACGAAAGTAACTTTCCTAATGATGTGCCTGACGAACTAACATAACTCGATGAAGCTTCGGCCATACATAGAAAGAACTGCTGCAGTATAGTGCAGAAGATAACTGAAAGAAATGCGCAATGAGGCAAAGAAAAATGACAGTCTTATTCAAAGACGGTAATTGGACTGAAGTCACCACGATTTACGATGGTCCCCCGGACAGTACAAAAGACAGGACGCGGTCCCTATTGACGTATGTGATAACCATGGACAACAGTGCATCCTCTGCAACCTGCTCTCAAGCTGGCTGCAATGTTGGGAAGGAGTTCTTGCGGAGGGTGTTCCATGAGCGTGGTTGACAACTTGCTGGATGCTCGTTGGTGAATGTGGATATCGCTCAAACGCATCATACACGAGTTCGCGGTGATGTGAGTCGAGGGAACGGACAGGGCAGACCATTCGTCGAATATCCTCTCGATCCAAGAGCTCCTCCATCTGCTCTATCCATAAAAAATGGAGTCAGAGCCGAAGCACCCCTGAAAGACGGAAATGGGGAAGGAGTACATTGTCGCAACAACACCGGACGCCAGCGTACCCTGATTAAAGATTCGGAGGCCAGTAAGCCCATGCAACATTATGCATCCCCAAATCATAACACGTGCAGAGACTCAGGGGGCCATAGACGCGGGTTCCTAGGTAGATGCCGTGTTCCTTGACTTCCGCAAGGCGTTTGATACAGTTCCCCACAGTCGTCTAATGAACAAAGTAAGTGCATGTGGACTATCAGACCAATTGTGTGATTGGATTGAAGAGTTCGTAGATAACAGCACGCAGCATGTCATTCTCAATGGAGAGAAGTCTTCCGAAGTAAGAGTGACTTCAGGTGTGCCGCAGGGGAGTGTCGTAGGACCATTGCCAGTCAGAATATATATAAATGACCTTTTGGATCACATCGGAAGTTCACTGAGGCTTTTTCCGGATGATGCTGTGGTATATCGAGAGGTAGTAACAATGGAAAATTGTGCAGAAATGCAGGAGGAACTGCAGTGAATTGACGCATGGTGCAGCGAATGGCAATTGAATCTCAATGTAGACAAGTGTAATGTGCTGCGAATACATAGAAGGAAAGATCCCTTATCATTTAGCTACAATATACGAGTAGTAGGTCAGCAACTGGAAGCAGTTAATTCCGTAAATTATCTGGGAGTACGCATTAGGAGTGATTTAAAATGGAATGATCATATAAAGTTGATCGTCGGTAAAGCAGATGCCAGGCTGAGATTCATTAGAAGAATCCTAAGGAAATGAAATCCGAAAACAAAGGAAGTAGGTTACAGTACGCCTGTTCGCTCACTGCTTGAATACTGCTCACCAGTGTGCGATCCGTACCAGATAGGGTTGGTAGAAGAGATAGAGAAGATCCAACGGAGAGCAGCGCGCTTCGTTACAGGATCATTTAGTAATCGCGAAAGCGTTACGGAGATGATAGATAAACTCCAGTGGAAGACTCTGCAGGAGAGACGCTCAGTAGCTCGGTACGGGCTTTTGTTAAAGTTTCGAAAACATACCTTCACCGAGGAGACAAGCAGTATATTGCTCCCTCCTACGTATATCTCACGAAGAGACCGCGAGGATAAAATCAGAGAGATTAGAACCCACACAGAGGCATACCGACAATCCTTCTTTCCACGAACAATACGAGACTGGAATAGAAGGGAGAACTGATAGAGGAACGCAAGGTACCCTCCGCCACACACCGTCAGGTGGCTTGCGGAGTATAGATGTGAATGTAGATGTAGATGCACCACCAAAACGATCATATTCTACAATGTTTCTCGGTCCCTCTTGTTGTCCGCGAAAGTATCTGGCTTCAACACGACGGTGCACCAGCCAACTTCAAGCGCGTAAACAACACATACCCTTGTCGTTGGATTCGATGTGGAGGTCCTGTTCCATGTCAAGAGCGATCGTCAGATCTCACACCCCTGGACTCTTTCCTATGGAGTTACGTCAAGACGTTGGTGTATGAAACCCTCGTAGAAACGGGTGAAGACCTTCTTGATAGGATCCAAGCTGACTGCCTCCTGGTTCAACAGACACCAGGGTTATGAGGTTAAGGCAACACTGTCGAAGTATGATCCCTCTTAACCTCATTTCACCGTCCAGGTGCCAAACAGCACAGTCGATAAGACACACAGTTTCGGCGCTTACGGATTAACGGAAACGTCCACTCGTGACAGGCGAGAGACAGTGCAGAAATAAAACGCCAGGGGCGCTGCAATAGAGTTAATTGTCAGGACTTGTCGACTAAGACAAGGAACTGTTGTGGAGAAAGAGGGCTGTATCGGACTTTATAATCACGTGCACGGTCCCGGTCAGCAACCGACGATAGTATTGTTTGTCAGAGAAGCAAGGTCAGACTGAGAACTGCAGTGTTCGCTCGCCTCTGTGCGTGGATCCACGCTACGGCCTGCGGGACGGGGAGAAAGCGTGCGCCGGCTCGGCTGCGCGGTCTGCCTCCGCCGGCTCTCGAGAATAGCCGGGGCGCGCTGACCGCACACCTCGGGTCAGCGAAGGGCGCGTGCGGGCGTGGGCGGCGTCGGCGGCCTGCAGCCTGCAACCTGCCCACAAAGCGAGCCGCCGGCCTGCCTTTTGTGTCCGCTGCAGCCGCTTCCAGCCGCCCACGCACTTCCTGCTGTTGCAGCGTTCCTATACCTGCGCTAAAGGTCCGTGCCTACAAACAAGTACGCATCTCTTTCTTTCTTGTGCCGACACCTGCTGCCGACCCGTTAAACCTATACCTGCTGTGGCTCTGGAAAGAGATGGTCCTCGGGGATGTAGGAGGCGGCTCAGTAAATCAGTACCGGTAACAATGTCGCCATAAGTGCTAGCAAGTCTTCAATCCGGACACAAATCTGTCTGACATTAGCTACGCTCGTATTTTTTTCTCAATGCGGCAGTACAGAATTATATTGCATACCGTCCGGAAATCGAGGAACGCGGTACAATTTGAGCGCCTGTGTCTACGGCGATCCAAATTTCATGGACGAAAAGGGCGACCCGTTTCCCACAAATTCTTATTTGCTGAACCCATGTTGTACTACTTCGTAAGTCGTGAGCATAAAACATGTTCCATAATTTTACAGCACACTGAAATCGGCAGCCGGCCGGTGTGGCCGTGCGGTTCTAGGCGCTTCAGTCTGGAACCGCGTGACAGTACGGTCGCAGGTTCGAATCCTGCCTCGGGCATGGATGTGTGTATTGTCCTTAAGTTAGTTAGGTTTAAGTAGTTGTAAGTTCTAGGGGACTGATGACCTCAGATGTTAAGTCCCGTTGTGCTCAGAGCCATTTGAACCATTTGAAATCAGCAATATACAACGTGAAACTTCCTGGCAGATTAAAACTGTTTGCCGGACCGAGACTCGAACTCGGGACCTTTGCCTTTCGCGGGCAAGTGCTCTACCATTTGAGCTACCCAAGCACAACTCATGTCCCATCCTCAAAGCTTTACTTCCGCCAGTACCTCGTCTCCGACATTTGATCTTTAAACATTACACACTTTCTGTAGCCCAGGCAAACTGAGAAAGTCTGTAGGTTCTTTTGCATTAGGTGTGCTCTGGTGCGGACCGTAGGCGGCTTATGAAAGCACCATCGGTTCGTGAGGTTTCCTGTGAAAATACCGAAGAAACCATGATTTTTGGGTACGAAAAGTACCAATTGTGGGGATGATCAAATCTATGATTTCCATTTACGGCAAATCTACCAAGTTTTTACCATATTATCCTGAGATGACGTTCTCGGAGAACTTCGAAACTTTGTTCGATATCTTTATTCGTTACCGACAAGTTACTACACTTGTGCACGTACGAGCTGAGTGGCAAATGAAGTTTTGACTCATGTAGCGAACATGCGACAATGGTTTTTGGGTCATAGCAAGGATGCTGAGGACACAAAACTACGGTTTCAGTTATCAGTTTTTCCTCAATGACGTGCTGACGCATAATGGGCACTTCATGCCTGTACAAATATGCCCAAAGTGGTAATACAGCGAAAAAAAATTAGCTAGAAAGGGTCTCGACGTGCCTGAAAAGAACGTAAAGTGGCTGCCAAAAACTATGTAAAACTGGAAGAACTGTATATTCAGTGAAATATTTGTAACAACACTTCTACTCTTTTAAGATACAAATCATGGGTTGGGCATTTTCGATGAACTGCGACTGATAACCAAAGTACCCAGAAAAAATGTAAAGGGAGCGATTTTGTGCTAACCTTATATTATGCGTACTTACTTGTTGTTTATATATGTCCAAGTACAAAAATGTGTCTAAGTAGATAAATAAACTGACTTATAGAATCCGTTTTACATAAGCAGCATTCCCAGCTGTCAGGAGAAAGAAGGGAACCAGCGGAAAAATATTCCTGTCCTAGCACAAAAAGAGGGAATATATCCCTTTTTAAAAGACTGATAGAAAAATGGGGTTCCCGTTGCCTCAGTCCTCATTCCGCTTTTCTCAGCAAAACCCTTTGGCATACGGACATATCTGGTTTTTTTTTTTTTTTTTTTTTTTTTTTGCGCTGAAAGAGAGGAATAGAGAGACAGTGACGGGGGCAGAGAGAGGAGACAGTGCCAATGGGACAGAAAGAGAGAGCAGACGTGATTGTGGGAGAGAAAAAGTGATAGTGAAAGAGAGATGGTTGAAGATAGTAGCCTTGGGAGGAAAAGAGAGAGGAGATTGATGATCAGTGAGATACAGTGGCAGTTAAAGGGAGAGAGTGAGAGAGAGAGAGAGAGAGAGAGAGAGAGAGAGAGAGAGAGAGAGAGAGAGATCGATGGAGATATAAGCAGTGGGAGCAAAAGAGAGAGGACAGTCAAAATAAAAAGGTACAGATGAATGGCGTTAATATCTGGGGGGGGGGGGGGGTCGTTTAGGGGTCAGGATCATCCCAGACTGGCGAACTTGAACACATAGATAGGTACAGGGGAACGCATATTTTGAGCCGAAATTTTAAATACGTGGATAGAGGGGAAAATATAAGTTGTACCGGATAGAATTTTTGAGTTGCTTGAGTTATGGTGGAGACAGTGGCAGCAGGAAAGAAAGACAAAAGAGGCCAGGGCAAGTGAGAAAGGAGACTGTGGCAGCGGAACATACTGTAAATCAATAGCAGAAATATGAGACAGTGGGAGAGAGACATATATAGACAGTGGCAGTGAGAGGGAGATGTTGAGTACGAAAGCTTATCTACAAAGAGAGACTAGGTAAAAGGATTCACAATACTCTGTGTTGAAAGAGCACAAATATCTTTGCATGCCAGAATTTTTGGTGAGGAAGGCGGAAGGAGGATCGAGGGAGCTGATTCCCGACTTTTCTAACAGTCTTTTAAAGGCAAACACATTCGTCCTTTTGTTCTCCGACGGGAGCATTTTTCCCCTGGTACTGTTTATCCTATTACATGTTATTTCTTTCGATTCAGGGCCCACTCGTGAGGATATCATATTAAAATTGCTTTGTATATGATTTTGGATGTGTAACAGTTACGAAGATATGCCCACATCCCTGTATGCGCTTGTGTACCCCAACAGTCTGCGTCGTTACCCAACGTAAAAGAGTGCGAACTTTTTCTAAATGTTTGTGAATCGTGTAACTGTGGCTGGACGTGAATACCAGCCCTGTATTCACCTATCGGACGTGGAAAACCGCCTAAAAGCCGCACAGAGGCTGGACGGCACAGCAGCCTTCTCCTATAATCCACTGGACGGATTCAATCCGGGCCCGAATCCCGGAAGCGGCGTTAGGAAATAAAATTCTAATATATGTGACTACTTACGTACGGTCTTACACTGTTTTTATGTTATCAAGCTATGGCCAGTTGAATTGTTAGATTTTAAATTTATTGTCTGTGTCCTATGTGAGTTCATTGTTATGTTGTAGGTGCGCTTGACAGTTGCGAAAATGCAGAAACCGAAAAGTTTTGCAGAAAAAAATAGAACATTTTATCTAATCGAACACGCACTGCGTACATTATTACGTTGTTCTTCTAAGTATTTACTGAGGCTGCAGTACCCGGCTGAACGATAACAGTCGACTTTCTAAGATGTACACTACTAGCCATTAGAACTGCTACACCACGAAGATGACGTGCTACAGACACGAAATTTAACCGACAGGAAGAAGATGCTCTGATATGCAAATGATTAGCTTTTCAGAGCATTCACACAAGGTTGGCGCCGGTGGCGACACCTACAACGTGCTGACATGAGGAAAGTTTCCAACCGATTTCTCATACACAAACAGCAGTTGACCGGCGTTGCCTAGTGAAACGTTGTGATGCCTCGTGTAAGGAGGAGAAGTGCGTACCATCAGGTTTCCGACTTTGATAAAGGTCGGATAGTAGACTATCGCGATTGCGGTTTATCGTATCGCGACATTGCTGCTCGCGTTGGTCGACATCCAATGACTGTTAGCAGAATATGGAATCGGTGGGTTCAGGAGGGTAATACGGAATGCCGTGCTGGATCCCAACGGCCTCGTATCACTAGCAGTCGAAATGACAGGCATCTTATCCGCATGGCTGTAACGGATCGTGCACCACGTCTCGATCCCTGAGTCAACAGAAGGGGACGTTTGCAAGACAACAACCATCTGCACGAACAGTTCGACGACGTTTGCATGGACTATCAGCTCGGAGACCATGGCTGCGGTTACCCTTAACGCTGCATCACAGACAGGAGCGCCTACGATGGTGTACTCAACGACGAACCTGGGTGCACGAATGGCCGGCCGCGGTGGCCGTGCGGTTCTGGTGCTGCAGTCCGGAACCGCAGGACTGCTACGGTCGCAGGTTCGAATCCTGCCTCGGGCATGGGTGTGTGTGATGTCCTTAGGTTAGTTAGGTTTAAGTAGTTCTAAGTTCTAGGGGACTTATGACCTAAGATGTTGAGTACCATACTGCTCAGAGCCATTTGCACGAATGGCAAAACGCCACTTTTTCGGATGAATCCAGGTTCTGTTTACAGCCTCATGATGGCCGTATCCGTGTTTGGCGACATCTCGGTGAACGCACATTGGAAGCGTATATTCGTCATCGCCATACTGCGTGATGTTATGGGATGCCATTGGTTACACGTCTCCGTCACCTCTTGTTCGCATTGACGGCACTTTGAACAGTGGACGTTACATTTAAGATGTGTTACGACCCATGGCTCTACCCTTCAATCGATCGCTGCGAAACCCTACATTTCAGCAGGATAATGCACGACCGCATGTTGCAGGTCCTGTACGGGCCTTTTTGGATATAGAAAATGTTCGACTGCTGCCCTGGCCAGCACATTCTCCAGATCTCTCACCAACTGAAAACGTCTGGTCAATGGTGACCGAGCAACTGGCTTGACACAATACGCCAGTCACTACTCTTGATGAACTGTGGCATTGTGATGAAGCTGCATTGACAGCTGTACCTTTTCACGCCATCCAAGCTCTGTTTGACTCAATGCCCAGGCGTATCAAGGCCGTTATTATGGCCAGAGTTGGTTGTTCCGGGTACTGATTTCTCAGGATCAATGCACCCAAATTGTGTGAAAATGGAGTCATATGTCAGTTCTAGTATAATATATTTGTACAATGAATACCCGTTTATCATCTGTATTCCTTCTTGGTGTAGTAATTTTAATGGCCGGTAGTGTAGTTGCAAATGTCTCTGAATTGTGTGAAAGCCAGCTGAAACGAGCACCACTGAGGTGAGGGCACCTGAAAATCTAAAGAGCGGCGGCACGCCTGGGTCGACTGCACGTCAGTCACAAAAGACGCCCGAGGCCGCGGCGTCGGCAGTCTACACACAGGAGGAGCGCAGCTTGGAAGCCTATAATCGGCCGAGTTAGAGCCGTTTAAACGCTTCCCCGCTTCCGGCTCGCGGCAAAAACACGAGTTGCCAGCGTGTGGGACACATGGCGGCGGCCGGCCGGCTTTTTACGGACTCGGAGAGCTGGGTAGCCGAGACCGGGCCGCCCTGCCGCGTCACTCGCTACGACCGCGTCTCACTTGACACTTCTGACTGCTCTCCGCCAACACCCATCACGACGTAGCTCTCGAAAAGTCAGCAAAAGGACAATAGCGATGAGGTCCCGAGTTCGAGTCTCGGTCCGGCAAACGGTTTTAATCTGTCAGAGAGTTTCGTACCAGCGCACACTCCTCTGCAGAGTGAAAATCTCAGCCTGAATATACAGTGTGTTTCAAACATGTTGGAGTCAAACTCAAACGGGTGATATGGGTCCATATTAAGATATGGTACCAATAGTCGCAAATTCATGTTTCTTTTGTTATGGTTCTACGTAACCTACACGGCACAACAACAACGTAGCTTATAGTAATTTTCAATGCGACAACCGCCAGTGTCAATGCATGTGTTGCAACGTCGCACGCAGTTCTGTCGCACTATCGCAAAAATCCCGGGCGTCTGCTGTACACTGGAACAGGCAGCGTGCACCCCTGACCACCAGACAGACATACTGTACACAACTCAGCTCATATCAGGTGTGTCCTGTGACGACCGCATGCATTGCACGGCAGATTAATTTGTGCCGCACGGACACTGCTAGACCTGCTGCCAGTTGTCCACTGTGTCACACAGCTTGTGATCATTCCTTGGTGAGGTGTGCTACTGTGTACAGTGCATGGCTCATAGTCACAGATGGAACGTTCCTTGTGACGAGAGTAAACAGACATGCATTTAATATACGGTGCAGCAGGACGTTGTGCCCGAAACGCAGCATAGGTGAAAAGAGAATGCGTTCCCAACAGGCGTCATCTTAAATGGAAGAAGTTAATCTCTGTGGATACTTCCTTAACCCGTCGGCACACGGACCGTGCATCCGAACGTTGAGCGTTGAGCGTGCCGAGTTTCTGACGACACAGCGTGGAATAGCACGCTCGGGAGTCTTTCCGAACGTGCAGAGCAATATCTTGCATGTCAGATATTCTGAGCGTGCGTCTGAGTGTTGACCAATGACATGGCAGAACGCCACCTACGTCACACGCACGCCGTCTCCCTTCAGTACAGAGTTGTGAGGCGCCATATTGGCATTCATTTCAAGCCTATATGTATATATGCCGTTTCTGAGCAACAGCAAATTGAGAATCACTAAAAAAAAACGTTGTTAACTGTGTGATTCGTTCCAATAAAATAATGAGAAACATCATATTCGTGGCAAAAGAATTATTGTGACTTGCGTATTATGAGAGTAGGCTGTTTGAAGGCAGCGACACACTGAAGATCCACCCAAAACGCATTGTTCTTGGTACAACTTGTTATAATTAAATTTCAATTAGTAACATATTTACGATGAAGGTTTTCAGCATAAGGTAAAATACAATGTTTAGTTACCAAAGGCGCGTTGTTGGTATAGAGTAATGAGTAGCGTCACTGGCCTGTATTCAGTTGTTTGGTGGGTCGTGTCTTGACACTTCCAAATTTTTTCCCTAACATTCGCGGTTTTATTAGGTTCTGACACTTTAATGTTAGTTTAATTTGAGTATATGCTATAATATTTGATGTTATGGAAATATAAATCCACCTTTTATGGAGGGGTGGCTTTGTTCGATTGGCTTAATCTACAGGACAGCTTGCACTACTTGTATAAAGATATTTTGCTCCTTTTTCTCTTAAGCTTCGTAATTCACACGTTGCAAAGATTCTGCTACTGGGTAGGAACAGTGATCAAGTAAGAATGACCTTGGGGTCTTACTAAAATGTGGGAATGATGAAATAATGTTTATCTTATGCGGAAAAGTATTTGTACCGCACTGTTTGTAATGGAACTTTTATAAGCCTGTGTCCTTATTGACTGGACATGGTACTTTCCTTTTAGTGGACGATGGAGGAAATGTGCGTTTTAATAGAGCTAACGTGGGAATTTTACGCGAGCCCGTTGAGTAAGCAGTGTGATATACGAACTAGAAACATTTCTCAACACTGCCGCTGGACTGCATTGCGATCGCGTATACCACGTTGGGGCTCACGTACCGTATGCACAAGTCGCCTAGTTCCTGAGCGTTCAGCAGCACGCTGAACTTCCCACGCTCAACGTTAACGTTCGACAGCACGGTCCGTGTGCCGACGGCTTTACGAGAGACGACAGTTCACGTCACAGATAGCCGGCCGAGGTTGCAGCCAAAGACATGTCCGAACACTACACATTGAGAAGTTGGTGCTCGATCGTGTGGCCGACCACCCAACAATGAGCCCCCGCCAACTTGCCTGTGAAACGCACATTTCGAAGAATGCAGTCTGGAGAGTTCTGGTAGAACGGGTATTACGTCCCTGTCACAAATGGCCGAGCGGTTCTAGGCGCTCCATTCTGGAGCCGCGCTGCCGCTGCGGTCGCAGGTTCGAATCCTGCCTCGGGCATGGATGTGTGTGATGTCCTTAGGTTAGTTAGGTTTAAGTAGTTCTAAGTTCTAGGGGACTGATGACCTCAGATGTTAAGTCCCATAGTGCTGAGATCCATTTGAACCATTTTTTAACAATAACGATGTAAGATTTAACACTTTGAAACGGTACAGTAGTTTCCGCTCCATAAGCAGCAGGTTTCGCTGCTCGCTCGCATCGGGAAATACAAACGGAGGCGGCTCTGCCTCCAATTCTATCGCACGATGCGGCCGGCCGCGGCTGCAACAGTACCCATGTGGACGGTTGGAAAGAAATGTGTCAGGTTTCATAATACGTACAGGGCTATTACAAATGATTGAAGCGATTTCATAAATTCACTGTAGCTCCATTCATTGACATATGGTCACGACACACTACAGATACGTAGAAAAACTCATAAAGTTTTGTTCGGCTGAAGCCGTACTTCAGGTTTCTGCCGCCAGAGCGCTAGAGAGCGCAGTGAGACAAAATGGCGACAGGAGCCGAGAAAGCGTATGTCGTGCTTGAAATGCACTCACATCAGTCAGTCATAACAGTGCAACGACACTTCAGGACGAAGTTCGACAAAGATCCACCAACTGCTAACTCCATTCGGCAATGGTATGCGCAGTTTAAAGCTTCTGGATGCCTCTGTAAGCGGAAATCAACGGGTCGGCCTGCAGTGAGCGAAGAAACGGTTGAACGCGTACGGGCAAATTTCACGCGTAGCCCGCGGAAGTCGACGAATAAAGCAAGCAGGGAGCTAAACGTACCACAGCCGACGGTTTGGAAAATCTTACGGAAAAGTCTAAAGCAGAAGCCTTACCGTTTACAATTGCTACAAGCCCTGACACCCGATGACAAAGTCAAACGCTTTGAATTTTCGGCGCGGTTGCAACAGCTCATGGAAAAGGATGCGTTCAGTGCGAAACTTGTTTTCAGTGATGAAGCAACATTCTTTCTTAATGATGAAGTGAACAGACACAATGTGCGAATCTGGGCAGTAGAGAATCCACACGCATTCGTGCAGCAAATTCGCAATTCACCAAAAGTTAACGTGTTTTGTGCAATCTCACGGTTTAAAGTTTACGGCCCCTTTTTCTTCTGCGAAAAAAACATTACAGGACACGTGTACCTGGACATGCTGGAAAATTGGCTCATGCCACAACTGGAGACCGACAGCGCCGACTTCAGCTTTCGACAGGATGGTGCTCCACCGCACTTCCATCATGATGTTCGGCATTTCTTAAGCAGGAGATTGGAAAACCGATGGATCGGTCGTGGTGGAGATCATGATCAGCAATTCATGTTATGGCCTCCACGCTCTCCCGATTAATCCCATGCGATTTCTTTCTGTGGGGTTATGTGAAAGATTCAGTGTTTAAACCTCCTCTCCCAAGAAACGTGCCAGAACTGCGAGCTCGCATCAACGATGCTTTCGAACTCATTGATGGGGACACGCTGCGCCGAGTGTGGGAGGAACTTGATTATCGGCTTGATGTCTGCCGAATCACTAAAGGGGCACATATCGAACATTTGTGAATGCCTAAAAAAACTTTTTGAGTTTTTGTATGTGTGTGCAAAGCATTGAGAAAATATCTCAAATAATAAAGTTATCGTAGAACTGTGAAATCGCTTCAGTCATTTGTAATAAGTGCTTTTTTTCTAAAAACGTTTGAGGGTGCTCCGACATTGGATATAATGCAGCGAAAATTACTTATACCTGAAGCATGGGATACCACCCGTCTGCTTTTAGGCATGTCGTCATCAGCATGTCATCATCATGCATACACATATCGTTTATCACTACCATCGCCAACTATTAGCAGGCGAGGGTACTACATGCTTGTCGAACTGGCTGCCAGCGATTCAGTTGTCGAGAACGGCTGGCGCAGCTTCGAAATGCTTGAAATAGTCAATGACATTGCTTTTCCCACCAAATACTGCACTGATGTCATTCGTATTGCAATTACCAACACGAAAAAATGAAATAAAAAATTTACGTCCGTGTAATAATTCTTTGGCACTCTTCCAAGACCGTGCGAGGTGGCGCAGTGGTTAGCACACTGGACTCGCGTTCGGGAGGACGACGGTTCAATCCCGCGTCCGGCCATCCTGATTTAGGTTTTCCGTGATTTCCCTAAATCTCTCCAGGCAAATGCCGGGATGGTTCCTTTGAAAGGGCACGGCCGACTTCCTTCCCCCTCCTTCCCTAATCTGATGAGACCGATGACCTCGCTGTCTGGTCTCTTCCCCCTAAACAACCCAACCCACTCTTCCAAGTTCTCAACATCGTAAAAAAAATAAATTGTCAATGAAAAAGTTTAGGGGTAAGCATCCCCCAGCGCTCCCCCAGAAAAACAGCACTGTTTAGATGTGTCGTGTATTATGCATTTCTTGTACGTGAATGTGATTCTGCACATGAACTTTCCTCATCCTCCTCACACCTTTCCATAAAGCGTGGCCAAATCTTAGTTGGGAAGTAGTTCTGTATTATAGTAGTGCCAACCTTACTCCTGGGTAGGGGATGAGACAGACAGCACAGGCAGGTAAAAGTCAATGACGTTCCAGCGTCACAAGATTTGGGGTGGAGAGGTTGGCCACGGCCAAGTGGTTCGACCATCCCCTCCACCGGGGCCCAGGAAGAACTCCGGGCGACCGCGATATTCGGAATGTTACAGAAGACGGGTAAGTGAGCAGACGTGCCCTCAGTGCGTCTGTCTCGATGTTCACGCGTGGAAGAGAGGTATTTGAATATTTGCACTAATTCTTGTATTTGCAGCTTCGGATTGTGTAAGGAAATGAATGTTCTCGTTTAATTTCGGAAATTTGACCCTCTGTGTTAATGTATTTGGTCCCCAGTTTCCCCGTTATCCTCTTCACATAGTGGATTTCCCATGTAAAATATTGGGAGACTTTGGTGGTATACATTTTGCCAACGCAATTCCGTCTTGCCCATAGATATGTGCGTGCAGATTAGTATATAATATACCAGAGCTATAAATTGTAAAATTGTAATATCTGTAAACTGGAACAATTGCTGCAATCGCTGTAAAGTCGAGTTCAAATGGTTCAAATGGCTCTGAGCACTATGCGACTTACCTTCTGAGGTCATCAGTCCCTTAGAACTTAGAACTATTTAAACCTGACTAACCTAAGGACATCACACACATCCATGCCCGAGGCAGGATTCGAACCTGCGACCGTAGCGGTCGCGCGGTTCCAGACTGTAGCGCCTAGAACCGCTCGGCCACTCCGGCCAGCTAAAGTCGAGTGATAATGTTTAAAATAAATAGATAATCAATTGTCATCAAACTTTAACATACCATAAAAATCACAAAGGAGTCATGTTAAAGGAATTCTTTTAAAATAAATGATATAGAATGCAGGGACCCACACATCAGCGTGTGAGCCCTCCAGCCCCTTGCCTAGTATCATACAGAAAGGGCACGCTCTCTAGGTAGAGCTCTCAAGCTCCCCGCCCCAGTTATCCGTTCCTAGGCAAGGGGGTTTGACGGTAATCTTTCAACTTAATCAGAATTTTCCCTAATACTGGGTTAGTGCGCAGTTTGTAGCGCTCTTGTTTAGAATGTTGATTTTTCGGTTGCTATGGGTTTATTTGCCGATTGTCATTTTTTTTTTTTGTCGTTCACTTTTGGTTGGTTAGTTGATTTGGGGGAAGAGACCAAACAACAAGGTCACTGATCGGATTAGGGAAGGATGGGAAAGGAAGTCGGCCGTCCTTTTCAAAGGCACCGTCCCGGCATTTGCCTGTAGCGATTTAGGGAAATCACGGAAAACCTAAATCAGTACGGCCGGACTCGGGTTTTGAACCGTCGTCCTCCCGAATGCGAGTCCAGTGTGCAATTAACTGTTGCTATCTAAGTCTTACTGTCATTTTGTTATTCGGAGATAGTGAGTAGAGCTGTGCACGCTAGAAAATAAGAGTGTCATGTCGAGAAATCAGAAGATTTCCGATGTATTCTTCTGTTAGAGTCAAATAGAGGAATGACAGCAGCTCAAAATGGTTCAAATGGCTCTTAGCACTATGGGACTTAACATCTGAGGTCATCAAAAAATGGTTCAAATGGCTCTGAGCACTATGCGACTTAACTTCTGAGGTCGTCAGTCGCCTAGAACTTAGAACTAATTAAACCTAACTACCCTAAGGACATCACACACATCCATGCCCGAGGCAGGATTCGAACCTGCGACCGCAGCGGTCGCTCGGTTCCAGACTGCAGCGCCTAGAACCGCTCGGCCACTCCGGCCGGCTGAGATCATCAGTCCCATAGACCTAGAACTACTTAAACCTAACTAACTTAAGGACATCACATACATCCATGCCCGAGGCAGGATTCGAACCTGCGACCGCAGCGGTCGCGCAGTTCCAGACTGAAGCGCCTAGAACCGCTCGGCCACAGCGGCCGACATGACGGCAGCGAAGGCAGTCGGAAACATTTGCGCCATGTAAGAGGATAATGCCATTCGACAGGGCACGGTAAGAAAATGGTTTTCTCATTAAAGGAAGATCGTTTTGACATTGTGACTCTCCACGTTCAGGCAGACTTTCGGGGTCTGATGAAGAGAGTTCAAACGCATTAATCCACACTGATTAATCAGTGTACTCGAGAAGTGTCAAATGTGACGAACTGTGATCATACCACCATCGTGCGACATTTGCACGCAATGAGGAGGGTAGTCAGGTGCATGGGGACCGCATGATCTAAGACAAAATTAAAAATATCAGCGGGTGGCGATATGTGCATCTCTGCTTGCTCGTCATTAATTGGCTCATAAACAACACCAACGATTGCTATCCAACACCGTTACTGCTGACGAGAAATTGTATCTTTATGCTAACATAAATGGAAAACAAGGGGGAGTGGTTGGGCTCAACCAAAGCATGAACTCCTTGTACAAAGACCTGCGTACATCTACAAACGTAATGTTATTCATCTGGTGGAGCAGCGAGTCTACGAATTGCTTCCTCGAGGGATAACCATCATTGCTAATATTTATTGTGAACAACTGAGGCGTCTTGTAGAAGAAATCCACGAACAACGACCAAGAAGACTCCGCGAAGTGATGGTACTTCACGATAGCACTCGCCCACATCCTGCTAGAGTGACAGAAAGCACTATACACGAGTCGTGTTGGGAAGTCATTCCGCACCCGCCCTTTCACCTGATCTTGCGCCCTCAGATTTTCACCTTTTCCGCTCTCTATCGAACAAGCTTCAAGGAACTTCCCTTCAAGGTGAAAATGTGCTTCTGTAAGGCGTCAGGCAAATCCAACACCTTCCATGAAAACCCTGACATGATAGCAAATCCGGCAGTATGTCACATAGCTTCAAATAAATCCTGACATTAAATTAACCAAAGTAATACGATCAACGAGTGAGCAAATGGAATACGACAGACTAACACAAGAGCGCCTAAATGCATGTCATACGTTCCCACCGTGAAACAGACGCAGTTCCGAGAAGAGAAACGAGAACAGAAGCCGAGAGCAGAATCGTGTAGGCTAGGAGACCCTACGATCAGGGAAGGACACCCACGTTGCCAGCTGATCGCCAAAACCACCCCCCAGCCCATGTTAAAAGATACAGCCCTCCAGAAGAACAGTATAGATCTTACGATAACACTAAAAGGGCCACACCAGCTGCAAGTTTTAGCGTGAGACTTTTTCGCTTCTCTGTTACGTTGCAAACGTTAAAAAAATTGCCCCACCATGTTAAGTAAAATATTTCTCATTGGATAGACAGAATTTTTGTAGGCGGAGCTTAAGGTTAACACTGAGACCCTGATTGGTCAGTTGAAAACACAGCCAGATAGCTTTTCTAAAACCAACTCGCTACGGTCGCAGGTTCGAATCCTGCCTCGGGCATGGATGTTTGTGATGTCCTTAGGTTAGTTAGGTTTAACTAGTTCTAAGTTCTAGGGGACTAATGACCTCAGCAGTTGAGTCCCATAGTGCTCAGAGCAATTTGAATTTTTTTTAAAACCAACTTCGGTAAATTGTAGTAAGGAGAAGTTAGGAGAGAGTTGCTTCCGAGACGGCGAGGTGTGGAGCTGTGCTGTCCACCGCCCCCTGACGCTGCCTGAACACCGACAAGGTAATGAACGCACGCAATGCCGCATTTTTGAGCGCATAAGGCTTCACTCAGAACTGCAGAAGTCTCATCTGTTACATCCCCTTTTTACGTAATTCTAGTGTCGATCGTCGATTAAAGCTCATGGTATACACATTTGCTACGTGAAGTTAAAATCTGAAACGCGATGATTTTTCTGTTATATAGTTATTGAGAAGCCACATCAGCCACTGTAATTTACGACAAGTTAGATAAGTAATTAAAGATAATTGAGGGTCACTGTATACCATTTTGATAGTTTTCTCTTTTATGAAACTTAACTTAAATCTAGATTATAGGTGTGATATGGTATAGGTCATCCTTCGATCCATTGTAGAACTTGGAAACCCATTCAGGGAATCCTTTCAATATCGCTTTAACATTGCCTTTATAATTTTACACTTTGGAACTATTTTCGAAGATGTTGGTCACACACTTTAGCTAAACTTTGTCAGATTAGAGTCAGAGTGTGCTAATAGCAACCGCGTGGTAGTGTAAAACTTTATAGCATACTTTCAAAGTCATCCAATAAAGACCAATTCACATTGGCCGTCACGTACCGTCAAAACATTCCGCAATGCATTTCAAATGGCGGCATCCACACGGCACGCTACGTCACGGCACAGCACCGTCAAGATTTCTCAGGAAGAAAGTTTTGACGGCCGACGTCATCATCCGTTGTTGATCACGTGACCCCGAAGCTCATTTCCTCCCAAATCACAGGCATCTGCGAATCTCTGTACTTCGTTTCTTTATGCTTTTCGTGGTTGATATCAGTTCTTATTCTAAGTCTTTATTATTTGTTATTTTTGTTAGTTGTTACAAACTGTTTCGTTTCGTTCTTTTATTAAAATTTACCGATACCGTATCTAATATCTTATAATTAGATACCAATATGGCTGCAATGGAAGTGAAAAATGTGCTGTGAGTAGGAGCAGACAGATTATTGAGTGGGTTTTATGTGTACGTTGTCAGGCATTTGTAATATTTGGTGCCGAAACAGGACTAAACCTTCAGACAACGGCAAAATGCATTCTTTGTGAAGTACAGATCAAGTAATGTATTACAGTTGTTTGTTTAGATACAGTATGTATCAGATCAAGTAATGTATTACAGTTGTTTGTTTAGATACAGTATGTATTTGTGGCAGACTCATGTCTTATTAAGCAGCTCTGCATTATGTGTGAAACTGTGTTGGAAGCATTACTGACGAATATTTACGTGGTTTCAGTAAGTATGCTCTGTATAAATAACGCACTTGAAATATTAAAAGCCAAACACAAGATGTGAAGAGAACATATAGATCTTGAACAGAAAGGTGCTGAGAGATATACGACAATTGCACTAAATTTTGTACTGGACTGGCAACTAAACTTAGCCTTAAACAAACCAATTTTTCACGGGGTATGACGACAGATCGCAACACCGTGTTCCTTTTAGTAATTCTGGGTGCAATTTGACGTAAAAAATGGAAAAAACGGTGCTCAGACTTTTCATAAAATGAATATTCCTTTTCCTCGAGCTCCTTGGAGAGTGCGTGAAATTCCCCTTCTGTACGATATCCCATACTGACATTTTTCGACCCCATACTCTTTTCTCTTGCGTTGTTTTAAATACACTTCTGTCTTCTTTTTCTAATACACAAGCTGCCCCTGCAAGCTGCAAAGCATTTGAGTTCAATAAATACGATCTTCGTACAAATGTGGAGTCCAGCTTCCAAGTATACATGCTACCGCGTTGTGTATGTGCACTTTGGGCATAAAAACAGTCAGTTGAGAAGCATCTTTCGAAGGCCGCAATGCCCAGGGAAAAACAGTTGAGGACTGCTATGCAAGTTGAGATCACGTGACTTGACGTGACGGACTGTGTGAATACACCGTGACGTGACTTTAAGCCAGAAGTGATAACTGACATTTCCCAAGGAAGTGTTACAGGCGCTCTGCTGTTCCTAATCTAGAGAAACAATTTAGGAGACAATCTGAGCAGCCCTCTTGGATTGTTTGCAGATGACGCTGTCATTTATCGTCTCGTAAACTCATTCGGCGACGAAAACCAAAAGAAAAATGATTTAGACAAAATATGTGTATGGCGTGAAAAGTGACAGTTGACCTTAAATAATGACAAGTTTGATACCACCTATACGAATGCTAAACGGAATCCGTTAAATTTCGTTTACACGACAAATCACGCAAATCTGAAGGTTGTCAATTCAATTAAATACCTGGGAATTCTATTAGAAAGACTTAAAGTGAAACCAGTTATTAGTGGTTTTCCGTCTTGAGCTTAATACAATTTAATTAAAGAAACTTCTTTTTAATTAAATTGTGGTAAGCTCGAGAAGAAAAACCAATAATAACTGATTTTACCAGCGGCTTCGGAATCTGGCCATGCAAACAAGCGTATTAAATTGGTACGATCACATAGATAATGTCATGGGGAAAGCGACCGACTATAGTGTTTTATTCGCAGAACACTGAGCATACGCAACAGATCCATTAAAGACACTGCCTACATTACGCTTGTCTTCTCTCGTCTGGAGTTCTGCTGTGCGGTGTAGGATCCGTATCAGATAGGATGCCCTTCAAAGAAGGGAAGACCTATCTGTGCTATCGCGAAAAAGGGGAGAGAATGTCATGCATATGATAAACGAATTGCAGTCTTAAAATACGAAGGCGTATAACATTGCGGCAAGACCTTTTCACGAAATTTCAATCTCCAACTGTCTGTGCGATGAATACTCTTATTTTATTGACGCCCACCTAAGTAGGGAGACAAAAATTGTCGTATGGTACGACGGCCTAGTATAAGTCTTTCTGTTGGACACCTACTTGGCGCATCATTAAAACCAACGTTGCCGGCCGCGGTGGTCTAGCGGTTCTAGGCGCTGAGTCAGGAACCGCGCGACTGCTACGGTCGCAGGTTCGAATCCTGACTCGGGCATGGATGTGTGTGATGTCCTTAGGTTAGTTAGGTTTAAGTAGTTCTAAGTTCTAGGGGACTTATGACCACAGATGTTAAGTCCCATAGTGCTCAGAGCCATTTGAACCATTTGAGCCAAAACCAACGTCACCAGGTTTCCCCCGGACGCTCACCCATCCAAGTAGTAGCCGGGTTCACCGTTGCTAAACTTTGGTGATCGGGCAGGAACCAATGTTATCAACGTGTTAAGGTCGTTGGCAGAGGGAGAAAAGATAATCTTACAAAATTAAAGAGAAATCAGAGCTCGCACAGAAAGATTTAAGTGTCCGTTTTTGCGACGCACTGTTAGAGAGTGGAACTGCAGAGAACTAGGGTGAAAGTGGTTCGATGAACACTCGGCCAGGCAAGTGTGAATTACAGAGTACTGATGTAGATGTAGATGAAGCTGATCACAGACGACGCTGTTGTCTACAAGAAGGCTGGTTAGCCAGAAGACGGTAGCAAAATGCAGGAAGATTTGCAGTGGAGTGATGATAGCCGCAGAGAAATGTATCTGACACTGAACGTACTAATTTTACCGTATTACGCATAATTAGGCGCAAACGCCTGATCGATTAAGCTATTGTTGATGAACGACTGCCCGCATCTCGTGGTCGTGCGGTAGCGTTCTCGCTTCCCACGCCCGGGTTCCCGGGTTCTCGGGTTCGATTCCTGGCGGGGTCAGGGATTTTCTCTGCCTCGTGATGGCTGGGTGTTGTGTGCTGTCCTTAGGTTAGTTAGGTTTAAGTAGTTCTAAGTTCTAGGGGACTGATGACCATAGATGTTAAGTCCCATAGTGCTCAGAGCCATTTGAACCATGAACGACTGGGAAAAGATAGCACTCGTAATACCTGGGAGTAACCTCTCGGATCAGTCTAAAGTGACCACAAAAAACTGACTGTGGGAAACGCAGATAGCACGCTGCGACTCGTTAGAAGAAACTTATGGAAATGTGATTCATCCACGATAGAAGTGCCTTGCACATCACTTGTGAGCGCAATTCTTGAGTACTTCTCACCATTCTGGGATCTTCATGTGGTTGGATTAGCTGAAGAGATAGAGAAAATCTAACGAAGAGCGGTACGTTACGTCACGGGATAGTTTAGCAAACGCTGGGGCGTTACGGAGATGCACGACAAGCTCCGATAACAGGCACTGCACGGGACAAGTTCTGCACCACAGTTGGTTTCACTGGTTGATATTTTGGAAGCGGACGTTCGAAGAAGTGCAACACAGGGCGAGTCACCTAACGTTACCGCTGGATATATTTCGTAAACCACATCGAATACTGACGAATCGATTCCACAGACCGAACGTGAGGAGAGGGGCTAGTGTAATTGTTTAATACAAACCATAAAAAATGCACGGAAGTATGTTTTTTAACACAAACCTACGTTTTTTTAAATGGCACCCCGTTAGTTTTGTTAGCACATCTGAACATATAAACAAATACGTAATCAGTGCCGTTTGTTGCACTGTAAAATGTTAATTACATCCGGAGATATCGTAACCTAAAGTTGACGCTTGAGTACCACTCCTCCGCTGTTCGATCGTGTGTATCGGAGAGCACCGAATTACGTAGGGATCCAAGGGGAACGGTGATGGACCTTAGGTACAGAAGAGACTGGAACAGCACATTACGTCCACATGCTAAGACCTTTCTATTGGTCTTTTTCACTAGTATAATAGATTTGTCCAATGAATACCCGTTTATCATGTGCATTTCTTCTTGGTGTAGCAATTTTAAAGGCCAGTAGTGTATTATTTGAATAGTTATGTTAAATATCGTGCGAGCCCAACAAGTGGTGAGCGTGCATGCCGTAGAGTGGACGCGGGCGTGTCCTCGCATTGGCCAGAGCGCAGCGCTCCAGAGGGGACCGCCGACCCCCACGGATGCGTTTGCGCGGGTTCGCGTGACCGCCGCGCGCGGGTTCGCAGAACGCGGCCGCAGCTGACGGCTCGCAGCTGGCAGCTGGCAGCTGGCAGCTGTTGCCGCCGCCGTCCGGGCCTGACGAGCTCAACGAGCTGCGAGTGGAGCGCCGTCACCCCTGACTCTCTGCGCTGCCCGGCGAACGCCGCACTGACACACAGAGGCACACGGCCGCAAACGTACTGCTGCCGTGGAAATATCTGTCTCTCGCTGCCACTAAACCAGCACTGTGTAACAGCTGCTCTTCTATTCTTCTCTACGTAAAGAAAACAGAACATCTGACGGATGACTATTACTTTGGCTTTAGAAAAGCAACAGAGAAGCAGCTCTGATGTTGTGCTTGAAAAAGAAAGAAAAACTTCAGAAAAATGTATACACGTTCGTACTGTCTGTCTATATTTACATACAGGGTGAAAATTATTGAACTATATTAAAAATGGCAATTAGTTACAAACTACAGCCTACACAGCCTTTATTCAACATTTGAATGCCATGACTATTCAGATTTAGGTTCAAATGGTTCAAATGGCTCTAAGCACTATGGGACTTAACATCTGAGATCATCAGTCCCCTAGACTTAGAACTACTTAAACCTAACTAACCTAAGGACATCACACACATCCATGCCCGAGGCAGGATTCGAACCTGCGACCGTAGCGGTCGCGCGGTTCCAGACTGTACCACCTACAACCGCTCGGCCACTCCGGCCGGCCACGTCTGAGCAGTTTGGTGGCCATCGGAAGTCTTTAAACTCAGAAGAGTGTTCCTGGAGCCACTCTGTATCAATTCTGGACGTGTGGGGTGTCGCACTGCCTTGCTGGAATTCTCCAAGTCCGTCGAAATGCACAATGGACATGAATGAATGCATGTGATCAGACAGGACGCTTACGTACGTGTCACCTGTCACAGCCGTATCTATACGTATCAGGAGTCCCATATCACACCAATTGCACACGCCCCACACCATTACAGAGCCTTTCTCAAACTTGAACAGTCCCCTGTTGACATGCAGTGTCCATGGATTCATGACATTGTGCGCGTCCATCCGCTCGATACAATTTGAAAAGAGACTCGTCCGACTAGGCTACATGTTCCCAATCATCAACAGTCCAATATCGGTGTTGACGGGCCCAGGGGAGGTATAAAGTTTTGTGTAGTGCAGTCATCAAGAGTACACGATTGGGCCTTCGGCTCCGAAAGCTCGTATCGATGATGTTCGTTGAATGTTCGCACGCTGACACTTACTGATGGCCCAGCATTGAAATGTGCAGCAATTTGAGACAGGTTGCACTTGTGTTACATTGAACAATTCTCTTCAGTCGTCGTTGGTCCTGCCCTTGCAGGATCTTTATTCGGCCGAAGCGATGTCGGAGATTTGATGTTTTACCGGATTCCTGATATTCACGGTACACTCGTGAAATAGTCGTACGGGAAAATACCCCCTTCATCGCTACCTCGTAGCTCGTGCGCCGACAATAACACCACGTTCAAACTCACTTGACAACCTGCCGTTGTAGCAGCAGTAAGCGATCTAATAACTGCGCCAGACACTTGTCTTATATAGGCGTTGCTGACCGCAGCGCCGTATTCTGTCTGTTTACAAATCTCTGTATTTGTTTATGCATGCGTATAGCAATTTCATTGGCGCTTAAGTGTACATCTGCCAGAGATATTTTAACGCTTCTAAACTTTCTTTGCCGGCCGGGGTGGCCGAGCGGTTCTAGTCGCTTCAGTCTGGAACCGCGTGACCGCTACGGTCGCAGGTTGGAATCCTGCCTCAGGCATGGATGTGTGTGATGTCCTTAGGTTAGTTAGGTTTAAGTAGTTCTTTGTTCTAGGCGACTGATGGCCTCAGATGTTAAGTCCCATGGCGAAAAAAAAAAACTTTAGTGGACTTTTGGTGATGTGATTGCCAGGTGGAAACGTGAAGGAACAACCGCAGCTAAATCAAGGCGAGGCATATCTCTTGTGCTGACGCACAGGAAGCGCTAATCGTTGCGGAGAGTGGTTGTAAACAATTGCGTGAAATCAGCGGAACGAATCACTCGTGAGTTCCAAGATGGAACCAGCAGCCATCTATCAAAGTGGCTGCATTGGTAGTTAAAAGTGATGGGGTACAGAAGTCAAGCGGGTTTTCAAGACCCACACTTTTCTGTAGTAAATCGTAAGCGATGTTCGATCTGGTATGAAGAGCTATCCAACTGGACAGTGGATGACTGGAAACACATGATTTCGAGTGGCAAATCACGCTATACCGTGTGGAAATCCAGTGGAATGCTTTAGGCCTGTCAAATGGCTGGAGCACGTTACTCGCCATCACGTGTAGTGCAAGCAATGGACTACGGACTAAGTGATGTTACGATATGCAAGTGTTTTTCGTGGTTACGGTGTGGTCCACTTATTGCGCTTAAAACAAGGCTAAATGCGGGACGATACGAACATTTTACAGCGTCGAGTAAGCCTGTAGTAGAGTAACAGATGTGAGACGATGAATCTGTGCGTAAGTATGGCAGTGCCACCTACAATAAAGCTGCATTTGTGAGGCAACGGTTTGTGAACAATAACATTCCTGAAATGGGTTGGCGTACCCAGAGTCTCGAGCTGAGCCCAGTGGAACACTTTTGGAATTGGTTAAAACGACGACATCTCCCCAAGCCTCAGCATCCACCATCAGTTCCGTCTCTGGTTTTGGCTCTTGAGAAAGAGCTGGACATGGAGCTGGAATGGAAAACAACAGAATCACGAAGAAAGCATTTGAAGGAACTCTCCAGACAATAAGACCATTGGGCCGATCCCGTACAAGGTGGAAAGATGACACAGAGAAGGACATCGCAGCATTGGGAATTTCCACAGGGTGGAGAGAGGCTGCGGGAGATAAAAGGCGGTGGAAGCAGATCGTTGATGCAGCGTTTGGGCCTGTGATCGCTCAGATGAGAGAGAGTTTAAGGCAAAAGGGACACAAGCTGCCGCTGCGATGGATCTTTCTACAGCTGCGAGAGTTCTTTACAGGACGTATCACAATAAACAGCGGCCATCTGGGATGCTAGGTTTGTATACCGTGCGTATCATAATTAGTAGCGAAAACAGAGACAGGTGAATGTGTACGACAGCAAAAAGGGAGAGGTGAGGGAGCCCCAAATGATAAGTCGCGTGTGTCGAAAAATGTTCTTCAACTGCTCTTCAAATATGCTACTAAATTTTTGCGCGGCTCGTCATATAATCGGTTTTCGACAATCGACCTTTACTCTTGAGGAGCGCCTCGTACTGGGCTGCCATTCCTCCACATTCAGATACCTCACTGAAAATGTCACTACCAGAGTTTTGGTCGCCATAAAGGTGAAACGTGGACACACCTCATACTATATATACTTATATGCAGCCGTCTAGAACGAAATTAGAATTATAAATTAATACCTACAGCTGCTGACGGGCGCTGATATATATCATCAACTGGGACAGGTGAAAATGTGTGCCCCGAGCGGGACTCGAACCCGTGATCTCCTGCTTACACGGCAGACGCTCTGTCCATTATTTTTTTTTTTTAGTTGATCTCATTTTGTTCTATATTGTTCGTTGAATTTGTTCGGGGCGGACTTTCGATGACACCCATTCAGGTTCTTCGTTGATCCGTTCACTCAGTTTTCTTTATTGCAGAGGGCAGCTAACCCTCTGACCGAACACGCTGAGCTACCGTGCCGGCATCCGTCTGAGCCACCGAGGGCACAGAGGATAGTGCGACTGTAGGGACTATCTTCCGCACGCCTCCCGCGAGACTCACATTCTCACCTTATATGTCCACACACTACATTCGTAGTGGCCCTATCCAACACATTAATTACTCGTAGAAGACATTCTTACCAAATCCCAAAAGAACAGACACCATATCCATATAAGTATATAGTTCTGCTAATCCCGGCCATGACCTTCCTCTTCTGTGCGGATGCACACATATTACCGGGACTCTTACGGGACTTGGTAAGAATGTCTTCCACGAGTAATGAATGTGCTGGGTAGGGACACTACGAATGTAGTGTGTGGACGTATAAGGTGAGAATGTGAGTCTCGCGGGAGGCGTGCGGAAGATAGTCCCTGCAATCGCACTATCCTCTGTGCCCTCGGTGGCACAGATGGATGCCGGCACGGTAGCTCAGCGTGTTCGTTCAGAGGGTTAGCTGCCCTCTGCAATCAAGAAAACTGAGTGAACGGATCAACAACGAACTTCAACGGATGTCTTACGACGTCCGCCCCGTGCAGAAGCAACGAAGCGAACAAAATGAGATTAAAGTAAAAATTAAAAAAAATATGGATAGAGCTTCTGCCATGTAAACAGGAGATCCCGGGTTCGAGTCCCGGTTGGGGCATACATTTTCACCTGTCCCCGTTGATATATATCAAGGCCGGCAGCAGCTGAAGGTATATATAATTCTAATATCACCTCATACTAGGTTCCGTAAAGTTTTTATTAAACAGTATATATTCAGAAGTGCGGAGAGAATAACGAATCCTGTGTATGATACTGTGCTGTACGGTAAGACGTCGAAGTTGAGTGACTGTTGGAGGATACAAGACGACTTAGACGAAATTTCTAGTTGGTGTGATGAATGGCAGCTAGCTCTAAATGTGTAAAAAATGTAAGTTAATGCGAATGAGTAAGAAGAACAAACCTGTACTGTTCGGATACATTATTACTAGCGTCCTGCCTGACACAGTCAAGTCGTTTAAATGCCTGCGCGTACGTGAAGTGGAGCGAGCATGTGGGAACTGTGGTAGGGAAGGTGAACACTCGACTTGGGTTTATTGGGAGGATTTTAGGGAAGAGTCGTTCACCTGTAAAGGAGACCGCATATAGGACGCTGGTGCAACCTATTCTTGAGGACTGCTCGAATGTTTTGGATCCGTACCATGTCGGATTGAAGAAAGACATTGAAGCAATTCAGTGGCGGGCTGTTAGATTTGTTACCGGTTGGTTCGAACAATACGAAGGTGTTACCGAGATGCTTCCCGAACTGAAATGAGAATTCGTGGAGGGAAGGCGACGTAATTTTCGAGAAACACTATTGAGAAAATTTAGATAACGGGCATTTGAAGGTGAATGCCACACGATTCTACTGCCGCCAACATACATTGTGCGTAAGGACCACGGAGATAAGATACGAGAAATTAGGGCTCATACGGAGACGTACAGGCAGTGGTTTTTCCATCGCTCTATTTTCAAGTGGAACAGGAAAGGAAATGACAACTAGTGGTACAGGTTGCCCTCCGCCTCGCACCGCACGGTGGCTTGCGGAGTATCTAAGGACATGTAGAAAAATGAGCATTTAAGTATATGCAGAGTCAGTTTAAGGTAAACAGTAAAAATATCATATAAATGGATATAAATGAAAGAATAGCCTCAGGGTCCAGATGCCTGTACTCACTAAGCAACCAACTCAAAAGTAAGGCTTTGTCAATCACCACAAAGATGAAGATATACAACACTATCATCTGTCCCATAGTACAGTACGATTCAGAAAGCTGGACGCTTACAAAGAATGAACGAGAAAAACTGAAAGTTTTCGAAAGAAAACGTAATGAGAAAAATCTGGGAACCTGTGTTGGAGAATGGCGTATGGAGAATTCGAATGAACAATGAAATTTATCAGTTAATAAAGCAACCCAATATCATCCAGAAATTAAAAAGTAGGAGACAGCAGTGGGCTGGACATGCGGCTAGAATGGAAAACGACAGACACCAAGAAAGCATTTGAAGGAACTCTGCAGGCAATAAGACCATTGGGCCGATCCCGTACAGGGTGGACAGATGACGTAGAGAAGGACATCGCAGCAGTAGGAATTTCCACAGGGTGGAGAGAGGCTGCGAGAGATAGAAGGCGGTGGAAGCAGATCGTTGATGCAGCGCGTGGTCTACAGGGCCTGTGATCGCTGAGATGAGAGAGAGGTTAAGGCAAAAGCGACACAAGCTGCCGCTGGGATGGATCTTTCTACAGCTGCGAGAGTTCTTTACAGGACGTATCACAATAAACAGCGGCCACCTGGGATGCCAGGTTTGTATACCATGCGTGTCATAACTAGTAGCGAAAACTGAGAGCCGGCCGCGGTGGCCGTGCGGTTCTAGGCGCTCCAGTCCGGAGCCGCGCTGCTGCTACGGTCGCAGGTTCGAATCCTGCCTCGGGCATGGGTATGTGTGATGTCCTTAGGTTAGTTAGGTTTAATTGGTTCTGAGTTCTGGGGGACTGATGACCACAGCAGTTGAGTCCCATAGTGCTCAGAGCCATTTGAACCATTTTTGAAAACTGAGACAGGTGAATGTGTTCGACGGCAGAAAGGGAGAGGTGAGGGATCCCCAAAATGATAAGTCGCGTGTGTCGAAAAATTGTTCAACTGCTCTTCAAATATGATACTAAATTTTTGCGCGGGTAGTTATATCATCGTTTTTCGACAATCGACCTTTACTCTTGAGGAGCGCCTCGTTTTTCTTAAATAATCGCAGTTATGTTGCGGAAATGAAGGCCTAGATTAGTCCCCGATAACGATGAGCTGACAGATACTGCGAGGTTCCTAATGAAAAGAATGTCGCTCGTAAGAATGTCGGCGGCGCAAGAAATACCGAAGTTGTGCGCGCGGAGCGCTAATGAATGCGTGGGCGGTGTCCTGGAGGCGGGGCGCTGTGTCGTGCGGTGGCAGGCCGCCCCTGCCGCCCCCGCCACCCCCGCTGTCCCTGGCCGTGCCAGGGGCAGAGCCCGCGCACGCACTGCACGCACCCCTCACGCACCGCCAAATTAAAGCCGCTGCCGCTTCCGCCGCCACCGCCACGCCCTACTTTACTTGCTCTTCTTTTGCGCACAAAACCTGGACAATTCCACACAGAAATTCCCCGCCACCAACTTTCCCTCGCTGATAGTTGCCCAGTTGTTATCGCACGAACAAAACAAGAGTCGCATTATGAAACTGTCAGCGCTGAAATCTGAGATATGACTCAACCAAACACAAACAAAATTTTCGTACCTGCTCGCAGTGTGAGTTATACATCAAAAATATAATACAAAATAACCTCTTTAAGAGACTGATTATATCGTAAGCAAAACGCGATATGCTCGTTGTTTGCTATAGACAGCTCAGCGTGCAGCTATGGACCAGAGTAGGGGAAATTCTGTGTTTAATCGTTGCACGCAATATCGACAACCGCAGAAAGAGCTATCGACTTGCGCTAGAGGCCTCTCTCGCGTGGGTACCACCTCACACATATCGTTAGCGGCAGATATATACCGAACAGAAATACCATTGGTTTGCTGGGATTCTGGTAATATGAGTGTTACCCGCGCGATATTTGTGACAAGGAAGAATATGAATGTTATTGCTCATCGTTTCACTCTCAGCAGTTTAAGCTGTCCTCTTAGATTCCTGCCTAACCACAGGCTAGGAAATAAACAGCCAAATATTTGTGAGGAGCAAGAATATGAATTTTATTGATGCTCGTTTCAGTCACTGTGATTAAACCTGTCCTCTTAAGATTTCTGTCTAACCACACGTTTAGAGATCGCCACATATTTGGAAATGAACAGCGAAGTTTTTGTGACAGAGAAGTGTATGAATGTTATTACTGGTTGTTGCACTCGCAGCAGTTTATCCTCGTAGGTTCCTGCAAAACCACTTACTCGGAAATCGTCACATATTCGGAAATAAGATGCCAAATATTTATTTCATCCTTCGTTCTCTAATCGGAGGGAAATGTTAAATAACACCGAATATTGCAAAACATATTTATATTATATTCATAAGGAAAAACCCGAAATGTGTCGACAATGAGAATATGCAAAAAAATGTATTAGCGTGTAGTTGGATGTGCACCTACATCCTTCGACTCCATAAACCACGATATTACCCATTATGCGAGAGCTTAGTAGTATGACTTTTGTCTCATATCTCGGTTGTCATAATGACTCCTGAAAGCTTATATCGCTGATGCATTATTAACTGACACTAAATCATAAGGATGAAGTGTCTGTGACACATTTTCTGTAATTTCCAAAAAACGGTGCACATCGAAGTCGCGGCGTCACTGGGACCGATATATATCGACTGTCGAAGTGGAAAATTATGGATATTGTTTTCTCTTTGACAGCTGAACGTCGCATGAGAATAGTAGAACGTCTCATGGCTAGTAGAAGTCATGAGTGGATCTAGTCCAATGACCATGTCGAATTCTCTTATGGTGACGCAGTTGGTTCCCCGTCTGTGTGATACGGAAGAGCGCTTAGAATTCTTTTGGCAATACGAAATGGTTCAAATGGCTCTGAGCACTATGGGACTCAACTGCTGAGGTCATTAGTCCCCTAGAACTTAGAACTAGTTAAACCTAACTAACCTAAGGACATCACAAACATCCATGCCCGAGGCAGGATTCGAACCTGCGACCGTAGCGGTCTTGCGGTTCCAGACTGCAGCGCCTTTAACCGCACGGCCACTTCGGCCGGCTTTGGCAATACGGATTGATTACAAATCACGGCGCGAGAAACTGTGTTCACTATGGCTCAGAGAATTCTGTGACGCTATCGAAGAGGACAGTGAAAGTTAATTTTCCTTTCCAGCTCACGTGTAAGAAGTGTAGGAAGAGGAATAGTATAACATGCGGTTTGATGATACAAAAGCATGTACTGACCAGAGCATTATCTTGCTGCGTGTTGGATACGTAATTTTATAATGGAAGAGATATTATTCATTTCTTTGATAAATTACCGTTAGTGAAAAAGTGCTCTTACTGTCTCTCTTTTAATGACTTTCTGTTTTCTATACGTTCGTCTTTTGTCGTCTCTCTTGTTAACATCTCGAGATTGGAGCGTTCGATATATATCTCTCGCAGTGAAGCCGCGACTTCGATCTGCACCGATTCTTGTAAATTACAACGTTTTTAGTGTACCATTGCCTTGAAACGGCATACTGCAAGTTAAAATACAAAATGGTTCAAACGGCTCCGAGCACTATGGGACTTAACATCTGAGGTCATCAGTCCCCTAGAACTTAGAACTACTTAAACCTAACTAACCTAAGGACATCACACACATCCATACCTGAGGCAGGATTCGAGCCTGCAACCGTAGCGGTCGCGTGGTTCCAGACTGAAGCGCCTAGAACAGCTCGGCCACACCGGCTGGCAGTTAAAATACAAAACAGCTAAATAAAGCAAAATGAATATGGCGCCTGATGCATCGATTGTCAATATTGTATAAGACGTCAAAATGACGTCACGTTTGCAGTAAGTCTTGTGAGATGAGCGTTACCCATCAGAGAGCATATAATCTCGACGATCGAAGATTAAACATCTGTAAAATGCATGGAACTATAATAACGGGAGTTGTCATGAAGTCACAATCTTGAAGTCCATGTCCGATATGTCAGTCCCCGTGCATTAGCTTCTGGTGGAAGTTTTTGATCAAAAATGGTATTTGCGGGTTTACTGATCCTTCCGATTACAATTTTAAGTGTAAAGGATTCACATTTCATTCGTAAGTTACATGTCCAAGCGATATTTTCTTTTATATGCATAGAATTTGGTTGCGCTGTTAGCTTTTCCTAATGCTTTTATTTCTGTCGTTTGGTTTTAGATGTCCTATCAGTCCAATTCGAAAAGCTCCTTTAGTCAACGCTGTGAGAAGGAAAGATTGGAAACCGGCCAAACGCAGCAAAATATTTTCTCATTATTTTCAGTAATAGTACGTAGATCGAATCTCAGTTTCGTCGGTCCTTACTGAAAAAATGCTTGATTACGAAAGCAGCTTTATCACATAATACAATTCTGTTCTTGGTTATTCGAAACGTAGTTTAAAAAAGAAAGTTACATTCACCACAAAAAAGTCTGAAAATGACCTCCTGACACCATGGCATGTACGAAAGCGCTAAAACATGTACCATTTAAAAGAACTCTTGCGTGCACACGACAGAAATTAAGTAGCAATTGTAGACAGTAGTCTGCTCACATGGCGGCGCCGGCTTCAAAGTAACGAACAACATAAGTGTGTAGCACTGTCTCCTCTTATAATGCCTCCATGATAGAATGTTACACTACTGGCCATTAAAATTGCTACACCACGAAGATGACGTGCTACGGACGCGAAATTTAACCGACAGGAAGAAGATGCTGTGATAGGCAAATGATTAGCTTTTCAGAGCATTGCACAAGGTTGGCGCCGGTGAGGACACCTACAACGTGCTGACGTGCTGACGTGAGGAAAGTTTCCAACCGATTTCTCATACACAAACAGCAGTTGACCGGCGTTGCCTGGTGAAACGTTGTTGTGATGCCTCGTGTAAGGAGGAGAAATGCGTACCATCACGTTTCCCACTTTGATAAAGGTCGGATTGTAGCCTATCGCGATTGCGGTTTATCGTATCTCGACATTGCTGCTCGCGTTGGTCGAGATCCAATGACTGTTCGCAGAATATGGAATCGGTGGGTTCAGGAGGATAATACAGAACGCCATGCTGGATCCCAACGGCCTAGTATCACTAGCAGTCGAGATGACAGGCATCTTATCCGCATGGCTGTAACGGATCGCGCAACCACGTCTCGATCCCTGATTCAACAGATCGGGACGTTTGCAAGACAACAACCATCTGCACGAACAGTTCGACGACGTTTCCAACAGCATGGACTCTCACCTCGGAGACCATGGCTGCGGTTACCCTTGACGCTGCATCACAGACAGGAGCTCCTACGATGGTGTACTCAACGACGAACCAGGGTGCACGAATGGAAAAACGTCATTTTTTCGGGTGAATCCAGGTTCTGTGTACAGCATCATGACGGTCGCATCCGTGTTTGGCGACATCGCGGTGAACGCACATTGGAAGCTAATATTCGCCATCGCCATACTGGCGTATCACCCGGCGTGATCGTATTGGGTGCCTTTGGTTACACGTCTCGGTCACCTCTTGTTCACATTGACGGCACTTTGAACAGTGGAGGTTACATTTCAGATGTGTTACGACCCGTGGCTCGTCACAATATGCCAGTCACTACTCTTGATGAACTGTGGTATCGTGTTGAAGCTGCATGGGCAGCTGTACCTCTACACGCCATCCAAGCTCTATTTGACTCAATGCCCAGGCGTATCAAGGCCGTTATTACGGCCAGAGGTGGCTGTACTGGGTACTGATTTCTCATGATCTATGCACCCAAACTGCGTGAAAATGTAATCACATGTCAGTTCTAGTATAATATATTTGTCCAATGAATACCCGTTTATCATCTGCATTTCTTCTTGGTGTAGCAATTTTAATGCCCAGTAGTGTAGATAATATAAAACAATGCTGTGACATATCGCACTTGGTCATGTTGTGATTCATACAGCTCCAGTCTAGGATAGTGAACTTACTGCCGAACATTGTATTTAATTCATATCTAATTAGCGATTTTAAGTTGATTACAAGCAAATGCAGTTTGTTCCAAAATGAATATACGAGTTTTAAGGCTTTGTAGCGTTTATTACGTACAACTTATAAATAATATATCAAATGATATTTGTCACATCGAGTCGATAGGCCAGTTCTTCCCAAAACTTGATCAGTGGGTCTGGAGCATTGTTGCAACAATGTTGTTTCTAAAGTCTGGTAGATCAGCTGGTAGCTGAGGTACATGCACAGGATTCTTTATGTAGCCCCAGAGGTAAAAATTTCGTGGCGTCAGATCGTGTAAGAACGTGAAGGTCATGGAAAACAAGTTCTGTCATCCGGCCCTTTACACTCAACCCAGCGGTTGCCTACAAAGTCGTTTAACCAATCGCGTTCTGAGTTATGCTAGTGAGTTGGCGTCCCTTTTTGCTGTCAAAAATATTCTGTGGTTTAGCTTCTTCCAACTGAAGAAACAGCATCAAGATAAGAAACACTTTATTAGTTGCTTCACCGAAAAACAGAAGGGCTCTGAGCACTATGGGACTTAACTGCTGAGGTCATCAGTCCCCTAGAACTTAGAACTACTTAAACCTAACTAACCTAAGGACATCACACAACACCCAGCCATCACGAGGCAGAGAAAATCCCTGACCCCGCCGGGAATCGAACCCGGGAACCCGGGCGTGGGAAGCGAGAACGCTACCGCACGACCACGAGATGCGGGCGAAAAAAAAAAAAAAAAAAAAAAAAAAAAAACCAGAAGCCCACAAACTTTCCGCCGGGGATGGCACGAAAAACACTCTTTTTAGGGGAGTCTCGTAGCAACTGTACGATCTCATAGGGATTTGCTGACCCCCAAGTGGGCACATTATATGTTCACATCTCCACTTACGTGGAATGTCGATTCATCACTGAAGTCGACACGATGCAGAAAATCTTCATCGTCATTCAGCAACATTTCGTTTGCAAAGGTGGCACGTAATCCGTATTTCGTAGCCTTTAGAGCTTGTAACAGTTGTAAATGAAGAGGACATAGCTGTAAGCACCTCCTTAAAATTCTCCACACAGATGTCATTGGAACTGCTAATTCACGAAAATCCTTCCCAACTGACTTCTGGGGGCTACGCATGAAAATCTTTCACTTGTTCAACACGTTCCATACCCTTCCCTTTGCGCACAAGTATACAAACAAAACAGTTTTATTTGCTCTTTCATTTGACGTATTGTTTATAATTGTAAGTTGAATATAATAAATGCTACAAAGTCTTATAACCCGTATACTCATTTTGAAACACCTGTTTAGCAATGTGGAATTTGAAATGTGTTGGATGCCTTTAGTAATTTGGACATGAAGTATTGCTTCTGTTCAATGATTACGAATTATGCTGTAGTGATTTGAACTTGCACTTAATTAGAAACTTTCCTGAAATAAGAAAGAGGGCAGTTTACGCAAGTGATAGTTAATTTCTCTTTGTTGGCGAGATGATTCTTTGACACTGGTTCATTTTGCGCATACTGTCATAGCTACGTATTTTTCCCTCGACTTCTTCTTGTCAGATTACAGAGAGACAAGTCAGGGCTTATTAACGATTACTAGAACCGTGGAAATTACGGGCATTTCAGTTAAAGCAGCTGTTTTGTGTTTTCTCCCTGAGTCGGTGACTACATTTCGAAGCACTCAGGTTTCCTTTGGACAGTCGGTTGATTTAAATCCAGCTCCAGAAGAAGATAAAACCCTGAATGATACAACAAACGCCACACCTCGACCAAATCCGTGCCCTGTCATAGCTTACTGACAGCCGACTGTGTGCTGCGGGTTGGAGGGCATCCTCCACTAGAGCATTACTTAAAGAAAGGTGGTGCGGCGGGCAATACATAGACGACCACATCCTGTCCTGGAACCTTGGGATGAAGACGATTCATTACAAAATTCTCACCCATTTCTAGTCTGCGATACTACTAAACCGCAGGTATGGCATTCCTGAGCGCCACTGAAATTACTGTGACTTAACAGTTTCTATGTAACTTCGGTTTTTCTGGTTGGAACTCTGTCCACGGGAAATTATGCGGCTATTTTATCGATGCGATATCTGCTTGAACTCCGCAAAGATTAAGAATTGTTGGTCATGAACGATACCAGCCAGAAATATTTTTAAAAATCTTTACTTTAATGCCGAAACCTGTTTCGTGTTATTACGCCCATCTTCAGGTGTTTAACATGTCCAATTACAATAATGTAATTCGGGAGGACGATGGTTCAATCCCGAGTCCCACTATCCTGATTTAGGTTTTCCGTGATTTCCCTAAATCGCTGGACTCGCATTCGGGAGGACGACGGTCCAATCCCGCGTCCGGCCATCCTGATTTTGGTTTTCCGTGATTTCCCTAAATCGCTGCAGGCAAATGCTGGGATGATTCCTTTCAAAGGGCACGGCCGACTTCCTTCACCGTCCTTCCCTCATCCGATGAGACCGATGACCTCGCTGTCTGGTCTCCTTCCCCAAACCACCCAACCCAACCCTAAATCGCTGCAGGCAAATGCCGGGATGGTTCCTTTGAAAGGGCACGGCCGACTTCCTTCCCCGTCCTTCCACAATCCGATGAGACCGATGACCTCGCTGTTTGCTCTCTTCCTACAAACAAACCAACTCAACCCAACAATAATGTATTCGTTCAGGAAATCCAAAAGAGCGACCAAAAAGTAATCAGGACAATTGTAAATCAAGATGATATCGAAGACAGTACAAACAGACCAGGAACATATTAGGAAAATAATACTACCCAAGCCTGGCGGTGGCGCTGTGTCAGTCGTGGTCAGAAAAGTATTCTGTTTAGTTCTGAGTGCATAATGTCGGAGCTAAGTGATTTCGAACGTGGGAAAACTGTCGGTGCTCCTACGGTGGGTGCTTCCATAACAGTGTTTGGTGTTTGATGAGGCACCGTATCAAAGATTTATGTTTACCGTATACAGGGAAAGCGGAAGAAACATCATCCATTAAGTCAGAGAGCGGACGAATGTGTGTATTGGTTGATCGCAACAGACGGTCATTGAAGAGGATTGTGAAGAAAAGTAAGAGGACAACGGCTGAAAATGTCACTGCAGATCTGAAATGTGCACTTGCGAAGCATATTGGCAAAAAAAAAAAAAAAAAAAAAAAAAAAAAAAAAAAAAAAAAAAAAAAAAAAAAAAAAAAAACGGAAAATATCCCAGATTACAGAACTCCCTTCGTGTTATTCATCATCATCTTAAATGATGATGATGAATAACATGACAGAGTTCTGTAATCTGGGAACTGCACGACAAGCCGGAACTACTGATGCAAACGCCCCTAACAGGAAAACGTGGTGACGAGGCCATAAAACCTGGACTGTGGGCAATGGATGAATATCATTTGGACTGATGAGCCTTGTTCAGACTGTTTCCAACTTATGGGCGAGTTTAGTCCCAAGACTGAAACGTAGAGTTCGGTGACGATTTGAGCAGCCAAATCGTGGCATTCCATGTGGCCCTAGGTTACTCTGCAAGATCGAATTGTTAACATGGATTACTTGACCATTTTGGCTGATCAGATCCATCCAGTGGTACTACGTTTGTTCTCCACTGGTGATGCTGTGTTGCAAGACGACTCACACAGTCAGCATCGTCAAATGGTTCAAATGGCTCTGAGCACTATGGGACTTAACATCTGAGGTCATCAGTCCCCTAGAACTTAGAACTACCTAAACCTAACTAACCTAAGGACATCACACATATCCATGCAAGAGGCAGGATTCGAACCTGCGAACGTAGCGGTCGCACGGTTCCAGTCTGAAGGGCCTAGAAACGCTCGGCCACACCGGCCGTCCCAGCATCGTCCAGGACTGGTTTTGTCACCACGAGGATGAATTACTGCACCTCAACTGATCAACATAGCCACCAGATCTCAATACTATTTATCCTAAGTGGTCTATTTGGGGAGAAGGGTTCATCATCGCTATCCGCCTCCATCATCGTTGTCGGAACTTGCGACTATTTTACAGGAAGGCTGGTATAATATTCCCTTGAAAACAATTCAAGGCCTGACTTTATCCATTCCGAATCGACTGGAAGCTCTTTTGAATGCCAATGGTTTTCCTACCGTATTTTATGCGTGGTAATATGTTGCGTTTTTGATGTTTCGACATTTTTGTCCACCCTCTGCAGTACAGTATGTTGTGCTTGATTAAAGACTGCATCATTATTACTTTTCCTTTTTTGCACTTGTAAGCTGGCTTAATGATACTCAAGTAGAAGAACGCTAAACTAGCGATACGGAGACAACAAGAACCCATATTCCCGACGGCAGTTTTCTCGTCTTCTTGTGACGCTTCAAGAAATTGGTTTTTCAACCCGAATTTAAGTTCTTCGTACATGAGTGGCATTTCTACCTTCTCTGCGTTGGCGTGTACTGTTCTCGCAGAAACCTTCAACTGAAGGTCGTTGCCTGAATGACCGCTGTGCATTTGCCTTGTGTTTGCATTTGTTTACTGCCGGTTCCAGCAAGTGGATGAGTTAAAGACAGTTTCGTATGTTTTTAATATCATGTTTACGTGAATGGTACACTATGATACGTGTCTGAACAGGTATTGAGGAGAGAAGTGGATTACAAGAAACAGAAGTGCTAAATAAAAAATGCTCTTCGTAGTGAACAAAGTTACACGAATGGCAATGTTGCTGGTTACATGATAGCAAAACAACATTTGCTGCATACATTTTTGATTATGTCTCTCGACAAAAGAGTTACTTGGAGTGGTCAAGATAAAATGTACACCCTATAAAGATTTTAACGAATTCTTTTTCTCTAATTATGTGTACGTTCCCCACAACAGGCAAATTTCAATCAAGAACGCATCTTCCATAAGTAGGCGTTTCTGGTATGTTGACTTTACAATGAAGGTCTGTCGACATCCAGCTGAATACCTGGTGATGAGGACATGCTACGATGGTACTTTGCCACAGTAAAAACGACATTGAAAAAACACCAGACGGGCTTTCCTTATAATTTTTCCATTCATTTCACTCGCTCCACCTATCGAAGTGGTACGGTATTGAGAAATAGGACTCGCATGCAAGAGAACGGTGGTTCATATCCCCGTCCGGCCGTCCAGGTTTCGGTTTCCGTGGTATCTCTAAATCGCTTCAGTCTGAACGCTGGAATGGTTCCCTTGAAAAGCGCACAGCCGATCTCCTCCCCCACACTTTGCTTCGAGCTTGCGCTCGATCTCTGATCACTTTGTCGAGGATGGGACTTTAAACCCTAATCTTCCTTCCTCGATTTTCTCGGTTTTGTCAAGATTAGCCACAATGGCTACTACGAAGAATGAGAAAAGATGCCTCGTATTTGGTGGTGTTGGCTGGTGTATATTAACGAAAATCGTAATTGTACGTCCTAATGGGAAAATCAGACACCTTTTAGTCAATCGGCTGCTATCCAGTCCTTTGAGTCCTGATTATGTTATCTTTACACATATGCTTTGCTTCTTTCGCGTAACATGTTGAAGTAACCTAAGGGAGGCCGTGGGCTTCAAAAAGCCGATCTGCGGTTTCGGTGCGTCTCAGGGCTGTTTGTATTGTAGCGCTTTTCATGAGTGTTCTTTAAAAATTAGTACGGCTGGCCGCTGCTGGCGGATTCCGAATGCATGGAGTTCATTAACCGAAGGCAGGAAATTGGCCTAGCCATCGCGTGCGGGCCCCTTCTCTCTTTTCTCTAATGATAAACTCTTGCGGCTCCGTGTTCCCGGAAAAAAACCCGTTAAAAACTAGCTGTCTGACAGCCACCACACAATCGTATGAAAACATGGAACATATTCCGCAGTTACACAACTGTGTATTAAAATTGCACTACCACGAAACAAACAACAATCGTCAGATTATAGTTATGAGTAGTGTCTGTTCTGTCAGACATCTATAATTCTGTGTGTGCGAAGACTGTCTGATGAAAGAGTTTCAGTGCGTATGCAGAGCCAACGTCTGAACTCCTACGGGGATCAGAAATCTGAGAGTAGGGGGTTAATGGATGAGGAGTGTGGTGCGGCGAGGAGGAAGTTGGGAATGTTGGACTGACGGAAAGCATGTTCGGAAGCTCGCGACAAGGCCGGTGGTGGTGGCACTCCGAATGCTGGCGGCATTAGGTTATTTTGTGAGCACAGAGCCGCTTTTTAAAGTCGGATATGAAATCCTCACCCTCCCTAGTAATCGTGGGGGTCTTGGGCTAGTACACGTAATGCCGGCTGTTGTGGCCGAGCGGTTCTGGGCGCTACAGTCTGGAACCGCGCGACCGCTACGGTCGCAGGTTCGAATCCTGCGTCGGGCATGGATGTTTGTGATGTCCTTAAGTTAGTTAGGTTTAAGTAGTTCTAAGTTCTAGGGGAGTGATGACCTCAGATGTTAAGTCCCATAGTGCTCAGACCCATTTGAACTATCTTTTGATTTAAGCTAGTCCATGTCCATGGACAACATACCAGACAAGTCTGACGGGCAACTCGACAGAAGAAATGGCACCCTCTTCTCGTCTGGCATCGGTATCTCATGCCTCACCATTTTGTACATATGGAACTATCGACTACCAAGATGGCAAGGGCACGTGATTTATATCGCATCTTGACTCGAGGTCGGCAGAGGACTGCCATAGAGAGGCGGCAAGCAAAAGTGACATGGTCAGTGGTATGTCGAACAGTGCGCCTCGTACACCTTGGTATGGAGATGAGTGCACTGTGGTATCGGGTTGTAAACGGGAAATATGTGACACGTTCCAGGTTACATAAAATTCACATGACGGATACGCCACTGTGTCCACAGTGCAGTGTTGTAGGTGAACATCGCCTGCTATGTGGGTCTTGCTCGCAATATGGTATTTGGGTCAAAAAATTATCGCCTTCCCCTTTCAGGATGTGCCACAAGCAATAGAACCATATATGACATATTTTCCCCGAACGTAGGCCAACGCAATGAGTTGAATTTGGGGTCTGTATTTTACCTTTTCCGAGGAGGCAGTAAGAATGTGCTAGACTTTTGGGCCATACTACAAGAACGTTACTCACCGATTACGCTAAATCCGAGATATCGAATAAATTAAGCAAATTTTTAGGGAGTGCCTTGCTTTATGCCCCACCCAGTTGCGGCGTACAGTGTAGCAGAATGTAATTAATACATGTGATTAACCTGAACAAGAAAGGACCGGAACAGTGGAGAGGGTCCACGTACCCGCCACCAACACAAGGTACAACGGGGTCGGCGACGAACGCGCCCACGACATGGGACGTGGTCCGTTATTGGTTCAATTGGCTCTGAGCACTATGGGACTTAACATCTGAGGTCATCAGTCCCCTAGAACTTAGAACTGCTTAAACGTAACTAACCTAAGGTCATCACACACATCCATGCCCGAGGCAGGATTCGACCCTGCGACCGTAGCAGTCGCGCGGTTCCGGACTGAAACGCCTAGAACCGCTCGGCCACCCCGACCGACCGTTCGTTATTGTTTTGTACTAAAACAAGTAGTTTATGTTTATTATTTCTTACATCACTTACATAAAAGACATTGAAAAAGTCCAATTACTTACGTTTTCAGAAATATTTAATTTGTAAAGAACATCGTCTTATTGTCACTCAATAGAAACTTTTATTTGCTTTATCATTTTACGTGCAACATTTAGCTCATTTACTAGGCGACTGTTTTATGTCCTCTACAATAAAATTTTTATCCTTATTTTTTTAAAAGATATTAAAAAACGGTAGCAGGAAATCCTGTGTTCGAATCCCGGTCTGGTAAATAAAATTAAGCAGTCGAGTTCTGGCAAAAAAAAAAAAAAAGGCGACTAAGGTAACTGTTGTAGAGACGCTGAGCATCCGGGTTCGAGTCCCCATGCGAAACCAATTTTCAACTCTCGTTGTTGAATTGCCACAGTGCCCTGTGCGACTGGAAGTTCAAATGGTTCAAATGGCTCTGAGCACTGTGGGACTTAACTTCTGAGGTCATCAGTCCCCTAGAACTTAGAACTACTTAAACCTAACTAACCTAAGGACATCACACACATCCATGCCCGAGGCAGGATTCGAACCTGCGACCGTAGCGGTCACGCGGTTCCAGACTGTAGTGCCTAGAACCGCTCGGCCACCACGGCCGGCGACTGGAAGTCATTATTTCATTCCTATCTCTTTTCGATTCCGTTTCGTTTCCGTTCCTTTAGTCAAATGGTTCAAATGGCTCTGAGCACTGTGGAACAACATCTGAGGTCGTCAGTCCCCTAGAACTTAGAACTACTTAATCCTAACTAACCTAAGGACATCACAAACATCCATGATCGAGGTAGGATTCGAACCCGCGACCGTAGCGGTCGAGCGGTTCCAGACTGAAGTGCCTAGAACCGCTCGGCCACAGCGGCCGGCTGTTCCTTTAGTCTAAATTATTTGTAACCGTTAGGTCGTCATTAAACACATCTGATCATGGGTTGCCGTGAGCCGTAACAATGTTGGTGAACTCTGGGACAGAGATGTAGTAACGTGGAATAACGTACTTTCATGTCATTCAGTGATCCAACAGAAATATCAGCTTCGTAGCCAGATCTTTGCCGCACATATGTTAGCACAGCTCTTCATCTCAGTCGTGAAATCTGACCGACGTATTGTTGCCGGCGAATCTTCACTTCACTTCTCACTGATATGAAGATTCGCAAGGAATGACACTTGGTCCTGATTCCACGTTAAACCGTAGGTCACCTTTCCTCAGTAGGAGCCGGCCGCGGTGGTCTCGCGGTTCTAAGCGCGCAGTCTGGAACCGCGCGACTGCTACTGTCGCAGGTTTGAATTCTGCCTCGGGTATGGATGTGTGTGATGTCCTTAGGTTAGTTAGGTTTAAGTAGTTCTAAGTTCTAGGGGACTGATGACCTCAGAAGTTAAGTCCCATAGTGCTCAGAGCCATTTGAACCATTTTATTCCACAATAGGATAACTGGGGCTGGTTAGCGACACACATGCCGCCTAAGTAGCGTCCAATTGAAACACTTCACCAGACCATTGGGCCACACAGAACTGATGTCATCCCGGCGCAGAAAATAGGTTTTATATAACAAAGTTAGGTGGGATGACGAAATATCGATAATGGAACGTGATCTGGGGCTTGTAATTTTGCAATTGTACGGAATCAATAGCGAGCGTGGCACAGAATTTGTACTGTCTTAGAAACGACTTGGTGCTATCTTCTGTGAAAGCGAAGATGAATTGCAGGACCTGTTGAATAGACTGAACTGCCTAAGGAGGACAGAATATGGACTCAGAGTAACGTGAAAAAAGACGAAAGTAATGAGAAGTAGCAGAAATGAGAAAAGCGAGAAACCTAACATCAGAATTGGGGATCACGAAGAAGACCTAAGCAACAAAATAACGCATGATGGACGGAGCGACGACACAAAAAGCAACCTAACACTGGCAAAAAGCGCATTTCTCTCTAAGAGAAATCTATTAGTATCAAATATAGGCCCTAATTTGACGAAGAAATTTCTGAGAATGTGCGTTTGGAGCAGGAAGAAGGTAGAGGATAGTAGGACACTGTTAACACACCAGGGAATAACTGAAATGGTATTAGAAGGGGCTGAAGAGGGTAAAAACTGTGGAGGAATACAGAGTTTAGAATACATCCAGCAGCTAACTGAGAACATAGGTTGCAAGTGCTACTCTGACATGAGAAGGTTTGCCATAGGAGAGGAATTTGTGGTGGGCGCATGAAACCAGTCACAACACCGATGACCCAAATATTGTATATATGAGTTGAGAGTAGTTGGTTGTCTTTGACGAGCAAACATTTTTCACTCAGACTGTAGTATTTGTATCCTATCTAGGAATCGTAAAGTAATAGAATTCTCTCACCATAATATTTACTGAGTAGCGAATGTAAAAATCTTAAGTCATTTTTTCAATTTTAACCGCTTCAACATGAATGTTCCGTGACAACATTGCTTTTAGTTTTCTTGCAACGCAAAGACCGATCTTAACGTTGTGTGGACCCGTTAACAGATTTCCCATACCAGCTGTAGAATTTTCCCCTATGTGTGAAAGTTTGGAGAATATGTCAGTACATGAAAAAATTGTTCTAGTGACTATTTCATACACTATTCTTACTTATGTCTTCGTCTTTAATGAACATGCTCACATTTTCCACTAGTGTTTATCCTGCCTGTTTAATAACATGTTATTCAATTTCCTTGGGAACTATGACCATACTAAAAAGCCTGGATGGAACATAGTCCTCTTTGAAGCTCTTTTACGCTACATATTCACATCAGGTTGCTTAGTGACTCTCTAGGAGTGCATTATGTGCTCAACACTGCATCGAATTGTTATTCAGGAGTACACTATCTTCTCTGTTCTCTCCATTTCCATACATATTCATGGTAGCCCCAACAAAACATCGCACTTGAAATGCGCACATCACAGCCGTCTACACACAACGATTATAATACAAGCCTCCACCCTTTTACGTGTATTAGTCTCAAGCCTGCAGTTTTTACTACGATTTACTGCGAAGTTACATTTGAGTGTAGCTAAGAATATCGTAAGAACATCAACAGCATACTAAACAAACCTAGTAGAGATTGTAACTTGTCTGTATAAACGTATGGCGTAAACAAATTCTTTGCCTGTCCATCTTTTCGCGTAACGAACTCAGCATTTTCTCTTCGTCTCAAAATACGGCTGGTAAACCTCGAACGTGGCTGATTTAACTGGCACGCAGCTAGCAGTCGCTTTCAGTGAAGTAATGCCTCATGTCTTTTCGGGTTCTTCCACGACTGTTGCGTGCTCGACTCACATTAGCGCTCCTGATTCATTTGTTACACATTAGTGGCTAGAGAGCAGTCTTTTGTAGATGCGTGTTTCCTTAGCGATCCAGCTTATCTTGACTTAGGCATTAGAGCACGATAAACTCAGAGGTGAAAGTCTTTGTTATCGACTTTCTCGCGTTAACCTGGGGCTCACGTGAAGCGGCACACACGTTGATCCAATGGCAACTTGGCTATTTTTCAGCACTGGGCTACTTTACGCTCCCGGTAACTGACTGAAGTTTTTCAAGCCCTCAATTCCTCTATCGCCACCTAGGAACAAGTTTTATCTTCGATGATGTTCAAGAAAAATCCTAAGTGCACTTTGTTAGAAAACATGTTGACTGTTACCATCACGATGCATAACTTACAGTTAAGTCACGGAAATGAGTAAACTTTACGACCGCGGCTGTTTGTTAGTCATCGACAGATTACTTTGAAGAGTACTGGCGAACACCGCGTTTGAAGTGTCTGAGTTTTATGAGTAACCCCACACTCTCTCCAATCTCTCTTCACGAATAGCAAGGTACGGCAGGATAACAGTGAATCTTGACGGATACCATCCTAAAGTTTTTCCCAGAGATACATAAATCACTCTTTAGTTAACGTAAAATTCTAGTAACTTTCTGTTAAGTCAAATCAGTGACAAGTAATAACAAGAGTCCCATAATAGCGTAACTCCAATATAAATCCCTCGCAAAGAAAACCAGGAAGTCTGTGGAGACATAATTTGAGTTGAAATTAAAGAGACATGCCAATGTACTTTTCCACCAGTCCGCTTACGATAGCGTGTCCAATAACCAAGGATGAATTTTACGACTGAAGCTAGGTTGCGGTCTGCCATTGACTTTATGAAGACGTCGGCAGAATGTTAAGTGCTTAAAGTTGCCACCATGTGGCAGTGGCAGTTCAGACTTAGAAGGAAACTTTCAAAGAAACACGTACAGGCATGCCTCTATGATAGTAATATGTATATAATGACATATGAGAGAGAGCTGCACGGATAGACCATATATGGCACAAGAGAGAAAATTTAGTGGATCACATTACGAAAAACCATAATAATTATTTGCATCTGTTGTATTAGAATATCTTTCTTTGAATAACGTATTCCAATTTGTACAACATTGCAGAAAACCCATTAGTACCATCCATTAAACAGTATACACTACTGGCCATTAAAATTGCTACACCAGGAAGAAATGCAGATGATAAACGGGTATTCATTGGACAAATATATTATACTAGAGTTGTGATGACTGGGTGTTGTGTGATTTCCTTAGGTTAGTTAGGTTTAAGTAGTTCTAAGTTCTAGGCGACTGATGATCATAGATGTTAAGTCCCATAGTGCTCAGAGCCATTTGAACCATTGTTATACTAGAACTGACATGTGATTACCTTTTCACGCAATTTGGGTGCATAGATGCTGAGAAATCAATGTCCAGAACAACCACCTCTGGCCGTAATAACGGCCTTGATACGCCTGGGCATTGAGTCAAACAGAGCTTGGATGGCGTGTACAGGTACAGCTGTCCATGCAGCTTAACACGATACCACAGTTCGTCAAGAGTAGTGACTGGCGTATTGTGAAGAGCCAGTTGCTCGGCCACCATTGACCAGATGTCTTAAGTTGGTGAGAGATCTGGAGAATGTGCTGGCCAGGGCAGCTGTCGAACATTTTCTGTATCCAGAAAGGCCCCTTACAGGACCTGCAACATGCGGTCGTGCATTATCCTGCTGAAATGTAGGGTTTCGCAGGGATCGAATGAAGGGTAGAGCCACGGGTCGTAACACATCTGAAATGGAGCGTCCACTGTTCAAAGTGCCGTCAATGCGAACAAGAGGTGACCGAGACGTGTAACCAATGGCACCCCATACGATCACGCCGGGTGATACGCCAGTATGGCGATGACGAATACACGCTTCCAATGTGCGTTCACCGCGATGTCGCCAAACACGGATGCACCCATCACGATGCTGTAATAAGAACCTTGATTCATCCGAAAAACTGACGTTTTGCCATTTGTGCACCCAGGTTCGTCGTTGAGTACACCATCGCAGGCGCTCCTGTCTGTCATGCAGCGTCAAGGGTAACCGCAGCTATGGTCTCCGAGATGATAGTCCATGCTACTCCAAACGCACAACAACGTTTCACCAGACACCGCCGGTCATCTGCTGTTTATGTAAGAGAAATCGGTTGGAAACTTTCTTCATGTCAGCACGTTGTAGGCGTCGCCACCGGCGCCAACCTTGTGTGAATGCCCTGAAAAGCTAATCATTTGCATATCACAGCATCTCCTTCCTGTCGGTTAAATTTCGTGTCCGTAGCACATCTTCGTGGTGTAGCAATTTTAATGGCCAGTAGTGTATAAAATACCTGATACAATTTCAGCCATATGTGCTAATGGTATATCTGAAATGTGAAATGAAATAAGAGATGATAGCTAATGCACATTATGCAATTTTGAAAAATACTGCTTACATAACAGACAATGTGATTTTGGATATTTTTGTTATACAGACTTTTACAGAACGATATCGACGTATTTCGAGGAGTTGCAGCGGGTGTCGTGAGGAACAAACTGAGGGTAGGAACCCATGTCCAGAAACTCCATCCAACGACGCTACAGAGCGTCGAGGTTATAGGAACAGCCGCCTACTGCTAGGCCCCCCCTTCGGCAGCAATCGTGACTGTACGCTGACGGATCGTAGGCGGAACGTCTCGCAATGTTATTTGTTATTTAGTGATCACGACTGAGTGCCACGGTCGCCAGTGGGGAAGATGGTGCTAGCTGCTACTTAGACAGGCCTTGTCTAATATGAATGCCATGTTCTGTTGCCTCTGTGAATGACAGTTTCAGACACACGTTTCCATCCACAGTCTATTTCTCCAATGCTGAAAGACGTTGGAGATTTTAGAACGTTCCAGGAGAAAAATAAACTGCGAATGGAAATGTGTGTCTGAAACCGTCATTGAGCAGGGCAACAAAGCAGCCGGCCGGGGTGACCGAGCGGTTCTAGGCGCTGCAGTCTGGAACCGCGCGACCGCTACGGTCGCAGGTTCGAATCCTGCCTCGGGCATGGATGTGTGTGATGTCCTTAGCGTAGTTAGGTTTAACTAGTTCCAAGTTCTAGGGGACTGATGACCTCAGAAGTTAAGTCCCATAGTGCTCAGAGCCGTTTGAGCCATTTTCGCAACAGAGCACCACATTCATACCACCTTCTTCACTGGCGATCGAGGCAGTCAGTCACGATCACTGAATAACAAACAACACTGCAAGACGTTCCGCTTACGGTTCGTCAGCGCCGTACCAAGCCGCATTCGCTGCTGAAGGATGGGCTAAGGGCAGGCGTCGGCACCCTTGAGTTCGACGCTCAGTAGCGTCGCTGGATGACTGTTCTGGACACGGGTTCCTATCCTCAGTTTGTTCCTCACGACATCCTCTACAACCCCTCTAAGTTTGTCGGTATAGTTTTGTAACACCCTTTATCATTACTAACTGTACATTGCTTTTTTATATTATTTATATTATGTAATACAGGAACGCTTGTATGTGTGTTTATTTGTAAATGTTTCGTCTTGAGTCTGAACTGTTATCTGGTGATATCCTCAAGCTCATAGAAGCCTGTTTATATGCTGTACCTCTATATGATACTTCATCTGACACTGTATTAGGTGACATGTATTTTTCTATTCGTCTATTGTACCATTTTGTTGTACCTATTGCATTATGAAATGCTTTGGGGCGTGACATAATAATGCCTTTACTGTGAGGTAGTTTATAGCGAATACACCTTCTACATATGTTTATTTTTTGATTGTGGATACCTTTCCCTGCACTCACTTTTAGTTAATCCTGCGTAAAACAGGAATATGACAAAGATCTAACTTCGAAGATCGATGTAGACGTCCTACTTTGTGCTAAGTGGTATGTAACCCTATTGCTATGCAGTCTGCTCCTTATATGTACTAGTATGTCCCAGTTGGACATTGGCCCATAACCTTCTCCTTAAATATTTTTCAGATTTAAAGTTGGGAGTTTAAATTGCTGATACTGATTATCAATGTACGAATATTTGCGGTCTTGACTAATAACGTCTTCCCACAAGGAGTATACAGCACTGAAAATCATAAATCGCCTTCAGAACTGACAATGTAAGGTAATTGTCTCATTAAGTTGTTAGCATCGAACGAAGCTGTTTTGCTTTATCTATAGCTTTAATCAGGTAAAATTTAGCAGTTCACCGCACATCACCCCTACTCTCCGTTTGCCACCTGAAAACGAATAAGCGTGCTTCCGCATGGGCTTCAGTACAACAGTATTTCTTGAAGGAACATAAGATCTGTTTAAGGCCACAGACGAGCAGCCTGTGTTTTGTTATTGACGCTGAACAAACTGCGCAGCGCTAAGCGTGTGTGAGCGACGTCGGTATCGACTTGGCTCTGTCGGCGTTGTCTCCGGCCGTTCCTATGCAAAAATCTATGCAAGCGAGCAGGCGTTGCTGGGTCGATAGGAAAAGCCCTTCAAATGTCAGCAGTGGCGGACGGTCTCTGCCACACTAGCTCCGCTTTCTGGTGAGAGAATGTAATTCCGACGGCGAGAATTTCTGCACTGCTGCAAATACACAGACGTTTTAGAATCCACGGAACTTGATGATGGGAGGAGGTACTGCTACACGCTCAATGCAAAGTTTGCTTTATCAAATACTGTACGAAGATGGCACAAACCCAGGTTGCTTGCTGCATTGCCTGAAATGGCACCACTTCTATGAATCCTGGCGGATTTTTGGATTCTGGAGGGATCAGTCGAGTGGGACAGTAGCGAAGCCATAATATAGACGTGTATTCATGTGCCAAACTAAGAATTTACTGATATGTCTTAAATCCATTACGTGAATGTACTCGTACGTCACGAATTTTACTTTATAAGACATTCTACGAATTCTAGTCCTAGCATTTGCAAGGGGAGGCTGGCATTTTGACCGATAGCGTTTCGGTGATGGCAGAAAAAGCTTCTGTTTGACTTTTTCAGTGTGGCATGTGTAAGGATTAGTATCTCGTGCTGCATAAGTTCTTCATGTCATGTTTCCCTGCAAGTGAAATTAGTTATGTAATTTTAATACTTGAAAACAAGCATGAATAATCAGACCTGATAACTGGGAGGTGGGGGTGACAAACCACCTCAGAAAATCCGCAGACTACGAGGACTGTTCTGAAAGTAAAGTCCGATCGGTCGCCAAATGGAAACCAACTGAAAAATGTTTTATTACCAAAAACAACAGCAATTAGGTACTCCTTCTAGCTACTTCTCTACATAGTCGCCGCTCCGACCGAGACATTTATTGTAGTAATATACCATCTTTCCAACACCCTCGTCATAGAAGGCAGCCATCTGTACTTTCTGCTAATTCCCTACATACATCTGCAACTCGTTGTCTGTGACAAAATATTCTCTTCATAATCAGCGGTTCTTGTGAGCAAAGACGAAAGTCAGAGGGAACACTTCCTATCGAAAATGCTGCAGGAGCATGCTCATTGCCCCTGCAGTGTGCGGCCGAGAATTGTCGTGGGGAAGAAATATATGACAGTTGTGTGGGCTGCATGAAATCAGCGAAATCTCTCACGGGCACTCATACTTGGCGGAAGACACTATTTTCTAGGCATCTTTATGCACAGACTGTGCACTCAGAGAACTGAAAGAGCGATGTGACGCGATCGATGGGCATACTAGAGACACTGCCCAACACATTTATGCAAAGCTTCATAGGATTTTCGCTGTGGTTTCCATTTCGTAATCGATCGGACCTTGCTTTCTGAATAACCCTCGTAATTTCGTAATGTCGGGACGTAGTTTCCGATTGTTGCTATGTCCCTGTATACCATTCCAGCAAATAGTGCGAAGCTTAAATAATAACAAAGGGCGCAGTAGTTTTTAAATAATCATTTTCCTCAAACTCAGTTCGTCAAAGAAATCAGAAGAAACCTTAATGAATGGCGAAGTACGCCATGCACTTTACAAGACGTGCACGTAAAAGTGACTGAAAAAGTGATATATCTGTACGTTAATTTGGTTAAAGATCTTCAAGGTTCTGTTAAACATTGAGCATATATTTTTAATGTGATTTGATGGTCCCTTACAATTAGAGATAGCATCTATACATCGATATATCGGAAATACTGACATTTTGCAGAGAAAATGTCGACAATCAAACATAGATTTTACACTATCGACAGTATGTCCGATACAATGGGCTCTAGAAGAGAGCTTCTAGAGGAGAGCTTCTGTAAAGTTTGGAAGGTAGGAGACGAGAAACTGGCAGAAGTACAGCTGTGAGTACCGAGCGTGAGTCGTGCTTCGGTAGCTCAGATGGTAGAGCACTTGCCCGCGGAACGCAAAGGTCCCGAGTTCGAGTCTCGGTCGGGCACACAGTTTTAATCTGCCAGGAAGTTTCACAATGGGCTCTCATGATTTTTCGTATTTTTTGTGTAGTTTTACTGAATATTGTATGTAAGTTGTTTGTTTCTAACACGTAATGTAAAATGTTGTTATAGTATTAGTCTTCAGTTCGACGGCTGACTTGATGCAGCTCTTCACGTCAGTCTATCCTCTGCAAGATACATAATCACTGCATAACTACTGAAACCTGCACCCACACGAATCTGCTCAATGTGGTCAGACCTAGTCTCCCTCCACAATTATTCCCTGATATTTCCTTCCATATCTGTATTAAGTCTTTATTGATGCCTAAGTACATGTTATGTGATAGCTTTATTACTACAGACTAAATGTAAATAACCAACTGCATTAGTTATCCTTAGTTAAAAAGTAGTGAAAATTTGAATATTGTTTTACATAGAAATTAAACACATTTTTAAACAAAACTAGTTTGTAATTTGACAATAACTGACTTCTCATAGAACAAATGTGATAATAGTTTCCAGTTTAGTATCTAATAATATTAAAAAAATAACATTTGCGCTTTCTGATAGGTCCATAGAAAAAAACTGTTACATTACTTTCGGTACAACGAGAACAACGTTAGGCCTATTATCTATGCATCGTATCAAAGACACGATATCTGGACTAGTCAGAAAATTTTGCTATATCTACGAACATTCATCATGAGTGGTTCGTATGTAATTATCTATCAAATATTTTTCTGTTAATTTTGTCTAAACGAAGAACCGCAGTAGTTCTACTGAATCCCATGTCTCTCACCAACCTGTTCATTTACATGTGCAATTGTGTTTCTAAATATGAATTAATAACACAAAACATGCACACTTGCCGGCCGGAGTGGCCGAGCGGTTCTAGGCGCTACACTCTGGAACCTCGCGACCGCTACGGACGCAGGTTAGAATCCTGCCTCGGGCATGGATGTGTGTGATGTCCTTAGGTTAGGTTTAAGCAGTACTAAGTTCTAGGCGACTGATGACCTCAGAAGTTAAGCCCCATAGTGCTCAGAGCCATTTGAACCATTTGGACCATGCACACTTACATTGAAAGATTCTGTATGTTACGAAAATATTCTTAATTAATACATTTTTCTTACCAATTTAAAATGTAATTTAACTATAGTTGAAGGTTTTCTAACAGCGAATGTTCGTAACTTCGTGTCAAAGATATACCTACAGTAGAGCAATGTGCTGCAAAGATTTTATGACACTGTCGATGCCAGGGGTCCGATTTTTCTGAGAAAAAGTTAGGATGTCGCAATCTCATTAATACTTTTTGTCGAGTTTCCTGTTGTTACGAAATATGTTTTAAAAAACGCTAAAGCTATTTTGAATAATGAAATTTTTTTTCATTATGTTTGTAGTGTGAAGTTTTAATGAAATGTAAGTGAACTTTCATTTCCACAATACCCCTGCTGCTCACTGGAGAACCACACTTCCTAAAACCGTCTCTTGACAGACTTACAGAAAAAAATGGTTTTATCAGTCACAGCCGGCCGTGGTGGTCTAGCGATTCTAGGCGCTCAGTCCGGAACTGCGCGACTGCTACGGTCGCAGGTTCGAATCCTGCCTCGGGCATGGATGTGTGTGATGTCCTTAGGTTAGTTAGGTTTAAGTAGTTCTAAGTTCTAGGGGACTGATGACCATAGATGTTAAGTCCCATAGTGCTCAGAGCCATTTGAACCATTTTTTTTATCAGTCACAACACTTTAACCCTCTAACAAAATATTTTGAAACAGCAACTGGACCAAAAAGACAACTTTGCAACCTCCTTTTGTGTAAACCCACAGAAATACATGTCCTATGGACTCGGTACTGCTGGAAAATCTTTGTAACAAACTCATTATTTCGCGTAACTTTTGGATGTTTTCTGTTAGTTATATTGCTCAGTTGAGGAAAAATAAGTGTTAACTTATGTTTCATGGGAATAAAAAAGCACGAAAACGGATGTGTGTAGGTGTAATCCCAAGTTATTTTAACATTTATGTAAAATGATGTAGTAATTTAGTACTATTTCCATATCTGTGATAGGAGTCAGAGTCCGATGAAAGAGTCTGTTTTGATTGTGAGTAACAAGCAAACATACAGGCCACGAAATGAATTGTGTTTTCATAAAAAGGCATTTAGTCACTGTATTTCGGGCCTGGATTACACGGGCAGTGCTGTTGACAGAATAGACAGTGGCATTGGTGGACTGCAGTTCTGCCCTGGCCCGATGTGACTACGCACTTATATACACTACTGGCGATTAAAATTGCTACACCACGAAGATGACATGCTACAGACGCGAAATTTAACCGACAGGAAAAGGATACTGTGGTATACAAATGATTAGCTTTTCAGAGCATTCACATAAGGTTGGCGCCGGTGGCGACACCTACAACGTGCTGACATGAGGAAAGTTTCCAACCGATTTCTCATACACAAACAGCAGTTGACCGGCGTTGCCTGGTGAAACGTTGTTGTGATGCCTCGTGTAAGGAGGAGAAATGCGTACCATCACGTTTCCGACTTTGATAGAGGTCGGATTGTAGCCTATCGTGATTGCGGTTTATCGTATCGCGACATTGCTGCTCGCGTTGGTCGACATCCAATGACTGTTAGCAGAATATGGAATCGGTGGGTTCAAGAGGGTAATACGGAACGCCGTGCTGAATCCCAAGGCCTCGTACCACTAGCAGTCGAGATGACAGGCATCTTATCCGCATGGCTGTAACGGGTCGTGCAGCGACGTCTCAATCCCTGATTCAACAGATGGGGACGTTTGCAAGACAACAACCATCTGCACGAACAGTTCGACGACGTTTGCAGCAGCATGGACTTTCAGCTCGGAGACCATGGCTGCCGTTACCCTTGACGCTGCATCACAGACAGGAGCGCCTACGATGGTGTACTCAACGACGAACCTGGGTGCACGAATGACAAAACGTCAGTTTTGCCGATGAATCCAGTTTCTGTTTACAGCATCATGATGGTCGGACCACGTTTGGCGACATCGCGGTGAACGCACATTGGAAGCGTCTATTCGTCATCGCCATACTGGCGTATCACCCGGCGTTGCCATTGGTTACACGACTCGGTCACCTCTTGTTCGCATTGACGGCACTTTGAACAGTGGACGTTATATTTCAGATGTTTTACGACCCGTGGCTCTATCCTTATTCGATCCCTGCGAAACTCTACATTTCAGCAGGATAATGCACGACCGCATGTTGCAGGTCCTGTACGGGACTTTCTGGATACAGAAAATGTTTGACTGCTGCCCTGGCCAGCACATTCTCCAGATCTCTCACCAACTGAAAACGTCTGGTCAATGGTGGCCGAGCAACTGGCTTGTCACAATACCCCAGTCACTACTCCTGATGAACTGTGGTATTGTGTTGAAGCTGCATGGGCAGCTGTACCTATACACGTCATCCAAGATCTGTTTGACTCAATGCACAGGCGTATCAAGGCCGTTATTACGGCCAGAGATGGTTGTTCTGAGTACTGATTTCTCAGGATCTATGCACCCAAATTGCGTGAAAATGTAATCACATGTCAGTTCTAGTATAATATATTTGTCCAATGAATACCCGTTTATCATCTGCATTTCTTCTTGGTGTAGCAATTTTAATGGCCAGTAGTGTACTTCTGCTGATCAGAGCGGTTCCCCTAAAGAGGCCTACTACGGGATCCAGACCCAGTCAGACACACTTGTTGTTGTCAGGTAGCAACATGGAGGGAGACGATAGTGGCATCCATTCCCGACGGGGTGAATACCTGGGCGATGTTCTGGCAATAAACTTCCAGTTTTTTTATTCAAACTTTGTTGCTTGTGGGCTCTGAAGAACCTTTAAAACTCCAAGCTCGCTCTTAAAGCCATTACTAGACTTAGCTAACCGGTTTCGGCAAGGCTACGATGTCATCTCTGGATCTTATGCTTTATAACATTATATCATCTTTCTCATCAGTACTGCAAGTTGTGAAAACGACGATGAAATGTCATAAAGCATAAGACCCCGAGATGGCAACACAGCCTTTCCGAAGTCGGTTATTAAGTTTAATAACTGCTTTACTAGCGATCTTGGTGTTTGTTTCTTCAGAGTCCACACTATACTGCAGATCGCCCCACGCTGATAGAATGTCAGGAATACATTTGTTAAATTTGCCTGTTGCTCTTTTCTTTTCAGAGTTAGGCTGTTGTAGTGACAGAATCACTACTGAGATTTCATATAAATAGGAAAAGCAGCCTATTCCACAACTAAGATTTTTCGTTTCTTTTCTGCCTTAGGTGTGCTGCAAATTTTAAAATTTTCTCGCAAGAAAAGTTTCACTTTTATTGCTAAAGCGTTATCTGTGGTTACCAACAAACCCCGATTCTGTAAGCAATCGAACTCTCGTGTATAAAACAGTTTCAAACGTCTCATTACCTTACAAATGGGTTAATGTGTTAAATATTTAGTGTTAAGCATGAAAGCTAGAAAAGCTTAGGAAGGGTTTGCAATAACGTTTAAAGTGCGTTCGAAGTCACTGGGTACCTCATTCTCAAATACTGGATGAATATAGTCGAGGAGGACATGGAAGAGCAGCTGAACGGAATGGACAGTGACTTGAAAGGAGGATTTAAGGTGAACATCAACAAAAGCAAAACGAGGATAATGGAATGTAGTCGAATTAAATCGGGTGATGCTGCGGGAATTAGATTAGGAAATGAGAGGTTTAAAGTAGTAAATGAGTTTTGCTATTTGGGGAGCAAAATAACTGATGATGGTCGAAGTAGAGAGGATACAAGACGTAGACTGGCAATGGCAAGGAAAGTGTTTCTGAAGAAGAGAAATTTGTTAATATCGAGTATAGATTTAAGTGTCAGGAAGTCGTTTCTGAAAGTAATTGTAAGGAGTGTAGCCATGTATGGAAGTGAAACGTGGACGATAACTAGTATGGACAAGAAGAGAATAGAAGCTTTCGAAATGTGGTGCTACAGAAGAATGCTGAAGATTAGATGGGTAGATCACATAACTAATGAGCAGGTATTGAGTAGAATTGGAGAGAAGAGAAATTTGTGACACAACTTGACTTGAAGAAGGAATCAGTTGGTAGGGCATATTCTGAGGCATCAAGGGATCACCAATTTAGTATTGGAGGGCAGCGTGGAGAGTAAAAATCGTAGAGGGAGCCCAAGAGATGAATACACTAAACAGATTCGCAAGGATATAGGTTGCAGTAGGTACTGGGAGATGAAGAAGCTTTCACAGGATAGAGTAGCATGGAGAGGTGCATCAAACCAGTCTCAGGACTGAAGACCACAACAACAACACAGTCGAGATAATTTGGGCAAATGAGCTACGCTGTCTGAAGATTATATATACAGTTTCTAACTGTTAAAGTTACGTTACCGTGTTAAACCTTTAACATAAAAAATATACCTCTTACTGACTGGATTATGACAGCGTTTGAAATTTTTAATGTCGGGCAAGAATTATATGAAATACTGAAAATCAAATTTTTCTTGCCACCGGAAGCTCTTAAATAGTCAGCCAGCAACTGGGACAGCGAACCATGGACCATGAACCGCGTTAGTCAAATGTCTCTGAGCACTATGAGACTTAAAATGTGACGTCATCAGTCCCCTAGAACTTGGAGAACTAGTTAAACCTAACTAACCTAAGGACATCACAAACATCCATGCCCGAGGCAGGATTCGAACCTGCGACCGTAGCGGTCTTGCGCCTTTAACCGCACGGCCACTTCGGCCGGCCCCGCGTTAGTCAGTTAGTAATACAGTTACTGTAATCGATACGAATAAACGTCCATAGTTTGAAGTTATGGAACTTTTGTCAGTAAAGGCGACACACATCTGTAACAGGCCTTTTTTTTTTACTTTTATTTATGTTTCTTATATTTTAATTTGCCGTACTCTTACGACGGAACCAAGCCAATTTAAACCATTATTATAACAGCTTCTTTGCAAGACTGCACCAAAAAAGTTCCAACTTATTCATGTTTTTAACTGAAATAATCCTTTCAAAGCAACTTAACATTCCTGTCATGATGTTAAACATTTTTATAATTGGTCTTCTAATGAAGCTGCCATGCGCTGTTAGTTCTATCGAGTGATTTTGACAGTTACATTCTTTTTACACAGACTGGTTTTTCAAATTTGAGTATCGTAACAATGTTTTCTTTCCATTTTTCACGTCAATGTACATGATTCCAATCTTCTAAAGAAAACTACGTCTGACAGATGCTAGGATGATGCTAACTTGGACGTGCCTATGTGAAGTGCGTTTAATTCTATAATTACTTTTTACTACCTGTCATGACGTTTGTGATTTTAACCATTACTACATTCTACTTCATTTTTCTTATGATAGGCAAGTCCCGAACACCAGTCAAACGCCGCGCGGGATTAGCCGAGCGGTCTAAGGAGCTGCAGTCATGGACTGTGCGGCTGGTCCCGGCGGAGGTTCGAGTCCTCCCTCGGGCATGGGTGTGTGTGTTTGTCCTTAGGATAATTTAGGTTAAATAGTGTGTAAGCTTAGGGACTGATGACCTTAGCAGTTAAGTCCCATAGGATTTCACACACACACACACACACACACACACACACACCAGTGAGACAACGAATAATTTGTGTACAAGTAAATACTGTTACGCATATTTGTTGTCTGACTTTAGTATTACATATATATATGTGTATCTCCTTTTCTTTTAAGGATTCAGTACCTCAATCTGTAAAACGGAGCCGGCCGGCGTGGCCGTGCGGTTCTAGGCGCTTCAGTCTGGAACCGCGTGAACGCTACGGTCGCAGGTTCGAATCCTGCCTCGGGCATGGATGTGTGTGATGTCCTTAGCGTAGTTAGGTTTAAGTAGTTCGAAGTTCTAGGGGACTGATGACCGCAGATGTTAAGTCCCATAGTGCTCAGAGCCATTTGAACCATTTTTTGTAAAGCGGAACCCTTATAGGGTCATTTTTTTCGTTTGTCTGTCTGCCTGTCCGGCTGTTAAAAATCCTTTTCCTGGGGCGAGTAGAAGACGTATCAAGATGAAATTTTTCCCATGCTAAGGTCTAAGGTACCTTAGCTACATATAACATTTAAGTTTTTACGTCAACGCAATCAAAAGTTATGCCATATAGGTAAGAGATTTTGATATCTTGGCAATATCATTACCGATAACAGGCAAAAATCTTCGAAATTCTCGATTCCCAGGATTACTGAATAGTCTGCATAAATAAGTTTTTACGGAACCCTCGGTGCGTGAGCCCTACTCGCACTTGCGCGTTTTGTACAGGGCCAACGGAAGATTAAACCAGAAAGAAATTCTGAGAAGATGATACCGTTTACATATTGTACTTATTCACATGGATAGTGCCCACCGCTGTCATTAGAGAAAGATAGTTCAGCATAACTGCATTTTTTTCTGAAGAATATTAGCAATTTTCTCGATTAAAACGTCTGTTTACACGAAGCTATAATCTAGGCACTGTCGATTCTCACTTTTATCAGTTTGTCAGGCATCGACCGCGAATGCGTTTGGTTTTTTAATCACGGAGCGACGTCCTAATGGCCCGTAATGCGGCATCCTTCGTTCTTTGTGTACACTGTTACCGAGAAACTTGGACTGAAGTTCTTTTTTTCCTTCCGCGCCACGTCACCTACAACGATGGGTCGGAGAGGCGGCCTCGCGCAATGCGATTATCGAACGCGATCGACAAATGGCGAACACGTACGTATAAGGCGCGCGGAGAACGGCGAGCTCAGCACAAAGGCGCCCCGCATAATGACGGACGGCCTTGACCTCGCGCCCAAAGGCGGCGATGGTGCCAGGCGGCGCGCAGTCACTGCACGGCGCGGGCCGGGCGTCGAACCGGGGACCGCGGGGCACCGAGCGCAGCGGCCGGCCGCTGCGCCACCAGCAAGTGTGCAATGTTGAGCAGCACTTCGTTCTCTGCTGACTGATTCCTTCAGCAGTTTTTGGACAAACCGACAAAATCTGCTACATTATCTGATCAAAAGTATCCGGCCACGCCTGCGTAATTCGGAACTACCCACCAGATGTCATGAGAGGCGGACCCGACACTATAAAGGCAGACAGTACTGTGACGTCACCAGAGGAGCAACAGCAGCAGAATCCCTCCACGAACCACGGACCTTGCCGTCGATGGTATCGCTTGTGTGCCTCAGCGATACAGGGACCAGACAAACGTGTGGTTCCTGAAGAGGGCATCAACCTTTTCAGTAGTTGCAGGGGCAAAAGTCTGGATGGCCTTGTAATATCAACCAAAACTGCCTTGCTGTGCTCGTACTGCGAACGGCTGAAAGCAAGGGGAAACTACAGCTTGTAATGTCACCAATTTTTCTAGATGGTAGTTGATAGATAGTACTGATCGACCCTGGCTAAAACTCGGCGGAGTCGGTAGAGCGATGATACTGTTATTAGGTAAAGACGACGTTACAAAAAAATAGTGCTGAACTCTTGACGTGTCCGTGACACTTCGCCAATTATGAGCAATATTACGTTACTCGTCGTAATTAACTCGTTTATATTCGATGGTTCAAACGTTGCTATAAAAATATTAATGATAAGTTCAATTTAGTTCCACCGACACCAACCTCCCCATAGTTTGGTTGTAATTACAAATCTCTAATAAGTCGTAACATTGAGATTGCTTCCTAACGTCAAAGAGTTTATATACATGCGCCGAGCACTTCAGTCAAATATTATCGCAACACGCGAAAGATCACAGTTATGTCTCTAAACAATTTTGTAATTCGGAATCACAAATGCGTAAATTGGCACGAAAGGGTGGTTTTAACAATCACTTCCTAACAAGGCCGTGAGGAAGAAGCTTTACCAGGTGGTGGTGGAGGAATTTATAAATTACCTGCTTTAAAACTATTGCCAAGTTCCAGAGTCCATTTGCAATTACGAACGAAGATAATTATCTGTTACTGTTCAATGCCTAACTAGAGTTGAGTTCGAGTTATCTAATTAAAATGTTCACTTCGGTCTAATATAAGGTAATCCTCTATCTGAATTATAAACGATGTTATAGTTGAAGTCAATGTTTCGTTTCACTGCGTCATAGTAGATCGCAATTGTCAATCCTCGAAAAACAACCAAACCTCTCCTCCATATACGAATATTCAAACAAGTCTGACCAGCTTCGGCTAACTCTCGTAGTGACAATGGATCAAATTTTCCTTAGCCATTACTCACGATTCTCAAAGAGTACTCACACGAAGTATTCTTTGAAATCGTTGGTTTTACTTTGCTAATTTTTATTATAATGATTTTGCGATTTACTTTGATTTTGAGTTTGAGTTTACTGAGATTCTATCTTTCTTTTGTAAGTTGATAAATTACTAAGTATAAGATTCTTGTTTCAACTGCTGGTTATTATCCAAATAATAGTGTTAAATGGAACTTTGGTTACTTGTTCACTTTTCATGGAATTTGGAACTTGTTTTGGGGAAGTTTTTTGGGGTATTGGTTGCTATTTTTTCATTTTTCATCCGAGGAAGTGGCATTCCAACTGTAATTTTTTCCTAGGCACGCAGCGCTACTGTGTGCTTAAATGATGATGGCGACCTCTTGAATAAAATATTCCGGAGATAAAACAGTCCCCCATTCGGATCTTTGATCGATGACTACTCAGAAGGCTATCGTCATCAGGAGAAACAAGATTGTTGTTCTGCGGATCGGAGTGTGAAATGTTAGCTCCCTTAATCGGGCAGGTAGGTTAGAACATTTAAAAAGGGAAATGGATAGGTTGAACTTAGATAGAGTAGGAATTTAGTGAAGTATGGTGGCAGGAGAAACAGGACTTTTCGTCAGGTAAATACATGGTTATAGATACAAACTTAAACAGGTGTAATGCAGGACTGCGTTTAATAATGAGTAAGAAAGCAGGGATGCGGGTAAGCTACTATGAACAGCATAGCGAACGCGTAATCGTAGCCAAGATAGACACGAACCACACATCTACCTCAGTAGTGCAAGTTTATTTGCCAACTAGCTCCGCAGATAATGAAGACATTGAAGAAATGTGTGACGATATAAAAGAAATTATTCAGATAGTTAAGGGAGACGAAAATTAAATTCTGATGGGGGGCTGGAATTGGATAGTAGGAAAAGAAAGAGAAGGGAAAAGAAAAGTAGTGCGTGAAAATACAGTGGCGGAAAGGAATGAAAGAGGAAGCCGCCTCGTAGAATTTTGGACAGAGCGCAATTTAATCATCTCTTACACTTGGTTTCAAAATGGTTCAAATGGCTCTGAGCACTATGGGACTTAACTGCTGAGGTAATAAGTCACCTAGAACTTAGAACTACTTAAACCAAACTGACCTAAGGACATCACACACCCCCACGCCCGAGGCAGGATTCGAACCTGCGACCGTAGCGGTCGCACACTTGGTTTAAGAAACATGAAAGAAGTTCGTATACATGGAAGAGACATGAAGACACCCGAAGATTTCGTATTGGTTATGTAAGGTAAGACAGATTTCGGAAGCACATTTTAAATTGTAAGACATTTCCAGGGGGAAGATGTGGGCACAGACCACAATTTATTGCTTATGAACTGTAGATTAAAACTGAACAAACTTTAAAAAAACGTAAAAAATCAAGGAGATGGCACCAGGATAAGTTGAAAGAACTTGAGGTTGCTGAGAGTTCCAGAGAGAGCTTTAGGCAACAGTTGAGTAGCACAGGGGAAAGGAATACAGTAGAAGACGAATGGGTAGCTTTAAGAGACGGAGTAATGAAGGGAGCAGAGGGTCAAACAGGTAAAAAGTAAAAGTTTAATAGAAATCATTGGATAACACAGGAGATATTGAATTTCACTGATGAAAGGAGCCGGGCGGTGTGACCGAGCGGTTCTAGGCGCTTCAGTCCTGAACCGCGCCACCGCTACGGTCGCAGGTTCGAATCCTGCCTCGGGTATGGATGTGTGTGATGTCCTTAGGTTAGTTAGGTTTAAACAGTTCTAAGTTCTAGGGGACTGATGACCTCAGATGTTAAGTCCCATAGTGCTCAGAGCCATTTGAACCATTTGATGAAAGGAGAAAAAATAAAATGCTGCAGGCGAAAGGTAATACAAAATCCTAAAAAGTAATGTTGACAGTGAGCGCGAAATGGCTAAGTAGGAATGGTTAGAAGCGTAATTCACTAGGTGAAAGATAGATACCGCCTACAGGAAAATTAAAGAGGTCTCTGGAGGAAAGAGAAGCTGCTGTATGAATATCCAGAGCACGCAGGAAATTAGTCCTAACCAAGGGAAGGAAGCTGAAAAGTATCTAGAGGGTCTATACGAGGGAGATGAAGGCAATATTACAGAAATGGAGCCGCGCGGGATTGGCCGAGCGGTCTCAGGCGCTGCAGTCATGCGCTGTACGGCTGGTCACGGCGGAGGTTCGAGTCCTCCCTCGGACATGGGTGTATGTGTTTGTCCTTAGGATAATTTAGTTTAAGTATGTGTAAGCTTAGGGACTGATGACCTTAGCAGTTGAGTCCCATAGGATTTCACACACATTTGAACATTTTTGAACAGAAATGGAAGAGGACGTAGATGAAGATGAAATGGGAGATATGATACTGCGAGAAGAATTTGACAGAGCACTGAAAGACTTAAGTCTAAAGAAGGCCCCGGCAGGTGACGACATTCCATCAGAACTACTGATAGTGCCGGCCGCTGTGGCCGAGCGGTTCTACGCGCTTCACGCCGGAACCGCGCTGCAGCTACGGTCGCAGTTTCGAATCCTGCCTCGGACATGGATGTGTGTGATATCCTTAGGTTAGTTAGGTTTAAGTATTTCTAAGTCTAGGGGACTGATGACCTCAGATGTTAAGTCCCATAGTGCTTAGAGACATTTGAACCATTTGAAATACTGATAGCCTTGTGAAAAAATGGATAACAGAAGTCTTCAATCTGGTGTGCAAGATGTACGAGAGAGGCGGAATACTCTCAGACTTCAAGAAGAATGTAATAATTCGGATTCTAAGGAAAGCAGTTGCCGACACGTGTTAATATTACCGAACTATCATTTTAACAACTCATGGTTGCAAAATACTAACACGAACTCTTTACAGGAGAATGGAAAAAGTGGTAGAAGCGACCTGGAGGGAGTTCAGTTTGGATTCCGGAGATATGTAGGAACACTCGATGCAATTCTGACCCTACGAGGTTAAAAGATAGGTTAAGGAAAGGCAAAACTACGTTTATAGCATTTACAGACACGTCTTCGCTAGTCTTCTGGGCTCAGTTCGGAGTGGCACTCATCACTGAAGACAGTTCTACTCCAGTCAATGAGATTCCAGGCTGAAGATGGGTCTGGAGACACCCCAGCCAGAGATGGGCTACGATCCTGACAATCGCCCGCCATACGCCCCTACAATCAGGACCGATGGCGTGGGATGCCATTTCTTTTCATATCAATACCCTCTCTGCTGCCATTCGTGGCACCCTAACAGCGCAGCGGTACGTCGACGATATTCTACGCCTCGTTTTGTTGCCCTTCATGGCAAGCCATCCAGGGCTTTCATTTCAGCAAGATAATGCCCGCACGCACTCGGCGAGAATTTCTGCTACTCGCCTTCGTGCTTGGCAGACGCCTGCCTTGACCAGCAAAGTCGTCGGATCTGCCCCCAATTGAGAAATTCCGCAGCTTAATGGGCAGGGCCTCCAACCATCTCGTGATTTTGACGATCTAACGTGCCAATTGGACAGAATTTGGCACGATATCCCTCAAGAGGACATCCAACTGCTGTATCAATCAGTGTCCAACCGAATAACTATTGGCGTAGAGGCCAGAGGTGAACCAACTTGTTGCTGACTTGCTCAATTTGTGGGGCTCTTTCTCTTGAGTAAGTCATCCATTTTTTTTCTCAAATTATGATCATTTGCTTGTCGGTACATGTGCATCACATTTACCAGCCGGCCGTTGTGACCAAGCGGTTCTAGGCGCTTCGGTATGGAACCGCAAGACCGATAAGGTCGCAGGTTCTAATCCTGCCTCGGGCATGGTTCAAATGGCTCTGAGCACTATGGGACTTAACATCTGTGGTCATCAGTCCCCTAGAACTTAGAACTACTTAAACCTAACTAACCTAAGGACATCACACACATCCATGTCCGAGGCAGGATTCGAACCTGCGACCGTAGCGGTCACGCGGTTCCAAACTGAAGCGCCTAGAACCGCACGGCCACACCGGCCGGCTGCCTCAGGCATGGATGTGTGTGATGTCCTTAGGTTGTATTGTATTGTGTATTAACCGGGGACCTAGAAACGACGGAGAGGCTCCGTCCCCTCCGCAGCCGCAGTGGTCCGCAACCCCACGACGACTACCGCAGTCCACATCACCCCTTCGCCGCCCCACACCGAACCCAGGGTTATTGTGCGATTCGACCCCTGGTGGGGTCCCCCCCAGGCAACGTCTCACACCAGACCAGTATAAACCCTATGTTTGCGTGGTAGAGTAATGGTGGTGTACGCGGACGTGGATAACTTGTTTTGCCGGCCGATGTGGCCGTGCGGTTAAAGGCGCTGCAGTCTGGAACCGCAAGACCGCTACGGTCGCAGGTTCGAATCCTGTCTCGGGCATGGATGTCTGTGATGTCTTTAGGTTAGTTAGGTTTAACTAGTTCTAAGTTCTAGGGGACTAATGACCTTAGCAGTTGAGTCCCATAGTGCTCAGAACCATTTGATAACTTGTTTTGCGCAGCAATCACCGATATAGTGTAACTGAGGCGGAATAAGGGGAACCAGCCCGCATTCGCCGAGGCAGATGGAAAACCGCCTAAAAACCATCCACAGACTGGCCAGCTCACCGAACCTCGACACAAGTCCGCCGGGCGGATTCGTGCCGGCGACCAAGCGCTCCTTCCCGCCTGGAAGGCCGTGCGTTAGACCGCACGGCCAACCGTCAGGCATGTCCTTAGGTTAGTTAGGTTTAAGTAGTTCTAAGTTCTAGGGGAATGATGACCTCAGATGTTAAGTCCCATAGTGCTCAGAACCAATCATTACATTTACCGATTTCCGTCCCGATCGGTTCAAAAATGGTTCAAATGGCTCAGAGCAATATGGGACTTAACTTCTGAGGTCATCAGTCCCATAGAACTTAGAACTACTTAAACCTAACTAACCTAAGGACAACACACATCCATGCTCGAGGCAGGATTCGAACCTGCGACCGTAGTGGTTGCGCGGTTCCAGACTGTAGTGCCTAGAACCGCTCGGCCACTCCGACCGGAGTCCCGATCGGATAATACCTTCATGGTGAGTCTCTACTTTTTCTTAGAGTGTAATTTACGTATCAAACATGATGAAATTCACGTCAGTTTGACTTCTGTCAAGTGTTGTCTTCATGGTGTTTTAATCACCAGTAACGTATACAATCACTGAGCGCATTTTACAGCTCATTTATAACAGACAGAGTGCATTACCGGAAATATTCGCTGTAGATACCGACCGTTGCCAAAAGACGAAGTACTCCAGCTGCAGATACTCCGTGCTCTCGTTGCAGTGGTGTGGGAAATATTGCGTCCTTCGCCGCATAAAACTGATATTTTGCAACGGTGCCTCAGACGGAAACCGCATTATGCAAGTGAGGAGAGGCAGAGCGAAGAGAAAAAACGGGTCGTCGCGGTGCAGACCGCAGCCGCCGACACCCGACGCCGTCGTCTACGCCTGCGCCGGCCCGCTGGGGTCCTTGGTTCGACAGGCGACAGCTGCCGGCGCAAACCGCAGAGCAGCCAGATCGCCAATTCAGCCCGCACACCGTCCAGCTTGTGCGGCGCGGGCGTGGAGAACGCGAAGTCCGTCACATTGTTGTAATTACCGTTAACTGAAGCATCACCGAGGAGAAGATCTGAAGTTCCCCGAACTGTAGTTGTAACCAGCTTATGTAGATGCTTCTCGACGAGAAATCGCTCAAAGTACAGTAAAACCGTCGTCGCATAAGAATTAGCTGACGTTGGCGAGGTGCTCTACGAGATGTGTGGCTTCACTTCAGCTATGTCCGTCCCCAGTAGCTGAGTGGTTAGCGCGACAGAATGTCAATCCTAAGGGCCCGGGTTCGATTTCCGGCTGGGTTCGAGATTTTCTCTGGGACTGGGTGTTGTGTTGTCCTAATCATCATCATTTTATCCCCATCGACGCGCAAGTCGCCGAAGTGGCGTGAAATCGAAAGACTTGCACCCGGCGTACGGTCAGCCCGACGGGAGGTCCTAGTCAGAGGACTTCTGCTATTTCACGTTGGGGAGCCATTTCGTAACGTTGTTATTGTTGTTCTTGTTGTGGTCTCTAGTCCGAACACTGGTTTGCTGCAACACTCCATTTTACTCTATCCTGTGCGAGCCTACTGCAACCTACATCCTTCTGAATCTGCTTACTGTATTCATCTCTCGGTCTCCCTCTTACGATTTTTACCGCCCACACTTCCCTCTAGTACTACACTGCTGTTCCTATGAAGTCCCAGAATGTGTCCTGTCACCTGACCCCTTCTTTTACTCAAGCTGCGGAAAAAATCCTCTTCTCCCCAATCCTATTCAGTACCTCCTCATTAGTTAAGTGATCTACTCATCTAATCTTCAGAATTCTTTTGTGGCACCACATTTCGGAAGCTTTCATTCTTCTCTTGTCCGAACTGTTTTAATGTCCATGTTTCACTTCCATATATCAATGGCTACACTCCGTACAAACACTTTGCGACAAGGCTTCCTAATAGTTTAATCTATATTCGATATCAACAAAAGCAAAACGAAGATAATGGCATGTAGTCGAATTAAGTCGGGTGACGCTGAGGGAGTTAGATTAGGAAATGAGACACTTAAAGTAGTCAAAGAGTTTTGCTATTTGGGGAGCAAAATAACTGATGATGGTCGGAGTAGAGCGGATATAAAATGTAGACTGGCAATGACAAGGAAAGCGTTTCTGAAGAAGAGAAATCTGTTAACATTGAATGTAGATTTAAGGGTCAGGAAGTCGTTTCTGAAAGTATTTGTATGGCGTGTAGCCATGTATGGAAGTGAAACATGGGCGATAAATAGTTTGGACAAGAAGAGAATAGAAGCTTTCGAAATGTGGTGCTACAGAAAAATGCTGAAGATTAGAAGGGGAAAACACATAACTAATGAGGAGGTATTGAATAGAATTGGGGAGAAGAGGAGTTTGTCGCACAACTTGACAAGAAGAAGGGACCGGTAGGTAGGACACGTTCTGAGGCATCAGGGGATCACAAATTTAGTATTGCAGGGCAGCGTGGAGGGTAAAAATCGTAGAGGGAGACCAAGAGATGAATGCACTGAGCAGATTCAGAAGGATGTAGGTTGCGGTAAGTACTGGGAGATGAAGAAGCTTGCACAGGATAGAGTAGCATGGAGAGCTGCATCAAACCAGTCTCAGGACTGAAGACCACAACAACATATTCGATATTAAGAAATTTCTTTTCTTCAGAAACGCTTTTCTTGCGATAGACAGTCTGCAGTCTATATCCTCTGTACTTCAAGCATCATCAATGGTTTTGGTGCCCTAATAACAAAACTCGTCTTTTACTTTGAGTCTCGCTTCCTAATGTAATTCCTTCAGCATCACCTCGTTCGCTTCTGGTAGTTGGGTGGTCAGCGCGACAGAATATCCATCCTAAGGGGCCGGGTTCGATTCCCGACTGGGCCGGAGATTTTCTCTGCTCAAGGACTGGGTGCTGCGTTGTTCTAATCATCATCATTTCATCCCCATCGACGCGCAAGTCGCCGAAGTGGCATCAAATCGAAAGAGCTGCGCCCGGCGAACGGTCTACCCGACGGGGGGCCCTGCTCACACAGTTTTTTAGCATCACCTCATTTAATTCGACTACATTCCACCATTGTCTACTTTTTGTTGATGTTCATCTTATGTCCTCCTTTCAAGACACTGTCAATTCCGTTCAATTGCTATTGCAAGTCGTTTACTGCCCCTGACAGAATTAAAATGTCGTGGACAAACTTCTAAGTTCTCGTTTCTTTTCCCTAAACGATAATCCCTACTCCAAATTTTTCATGAAATACAAAATACGTTCTGCATACTTCGGCAATGTGCTACGTAAACTAGATCCAATAAGAAGCAAGAACGACTCTCAACGGCTCAAGCAGAATTTGCGAGACGCCAAATTGTTATTTTTCGTGTTCAGCTGAAGCCTATGTTTGGTGGTTTTTATGTTATAACTTACACCGTATCACTGTACGCTGTTTCTAATTAGCCGCACTTTGAGTCTCTCGAGAACGCGCCGTTATTGGTACGATTAGTTGTAATAAAATGGCGGGAAGCGTCACAGTGCTGATAAAAGGATATCGAATTTAGTTATTTTCATTTGTTATGAAAGTAGGCCGTGTTAAGGCTACGGAACGCCGAAGGTTCACCAAAAACTTGTCGTTTTTGATAGAATTTGTCAGCGAATAAAACTTTCAGCCGACGGTAAGACAAAATACAAGATCTTTATTCAGCCTATTAATATCATACACCATAACCCACCACCTTATACATTAGTGGGTCTTAATACCTACAACACAATTCAATGATGTTAGCAGCATTTTTCTTATAATTCTAGTTTTGGTCTACTTACATGCTACAGGAAATGATGAAATTAGTTTCTTAATGGGTAAGATCTAGTCTCTACTCATATACAGCTATTCTGAAAGCTACTTCCTGCAGCGTTACAGGTGTGCCAGTTGTTGTATAAACCTACTATGTGGCCGTGCCCACTGAGCTAATCCCAGTGGGCATGCCCCTGGCACACCGGGCTAGCCCTTAGGAGATCGCTGCAGGTTGTATTTAGGGATGTCCTTTCTACTACCTACTTCTTTTTTTTTCTCTCTAGCTGCTTATATTTTATGATCCACCATCTAATTTCTCATGGTGGGTCGTATATTGCCACTTAGCCGCTGAGACTGGGTCCGGGGTCCGCAGTGACTGAAAGTAACACCACACCGGCTCCCGTCCCCACTCACAACGTTGCCCGTGTCCCGCCACGTGGAGGCGGGCTCTATTTGTTTGGATCCATTTGATATCTTTTTTTTGTGCAGCATTAGAAAAACTTATAACTAATACAAAATCAAATGAGATATTAATAAACAAAACGAAATTAAATATTTAGAAAGAAGGAAGGAAGAGAACTGAATAGAGAAGAGAGAGGTATAATATTGCCCGTCACCTGGTTGTGGGAGGCGGCCCGGGTCTTGGAATGACCCTCAAGAAGCTGGCCGTCGCTTACCATGCCTTTAACATCTACCATCCTAAAAACTAACTTAACTAGAAGAGATTAGGGTACGTTAAAGCTAGAAACTAAGACTAAGACCTCCATGTCCAGCCTGCTAAACTATTTACGATATACAATAGAGTGGTAACTGATTTTGTGCTTGGCTCAAAGTTGCTAATGAAAGGGTACTTGTGGTAAAAGTAATAAAGGTAATGACGCTAACGGTTTGTGTTGAGCCTAAAAGGCTCCTAGTAGAGTACATCAGGCGCAAGCACCTCCCGACCCCGCCGACAACACGACCGAACGGTGGTTTTCCCCGATCTACCATAGGTATCCGTCGGGTTGGGCTCAAAAGAGAGGAACCACAATTAAGATACTTCCATCCAGGCCGTGCGCCGCCTCTTACCAGGAGGCGTAGGTCTCTTGAAGACGTGCCTAACTTTAAGCTTCAGATCAGAAGTTATTAGTGTAGTGGAGGTTGAGGTATAGGCTGTGTAGGTTGGTTGTACAAACAATTCACGCTGAGCCAATGAGACTTACAGTGATACGTGGTGTGGCAGTTAGCACCTTCCGGCCCCGCCAGCAACACAGCCTGAACGGTGGTTTTCCCCGATCTACCATAGGTATCCGTCGGGTTGAGCTCAAAAGAGAGGGACCACAATTAAGATCCTTCCATCCAGACTGTGCGCTGCCTCTTAACGGAAGGCGCAGGTCCCTTGAAGAGGTACCTAGCTTTAAGCTCTTATTAGACATGGAGGTGCTGTTAACTATTTACATATAAGGTGCAATCTGTTTTTTCGGATTCTGTGTGACTTGTGCACCTCTTGTCGGTTGTTCCAGACTGTTCTTTGAAATTGACTTGGTTGACACCATGGATCATCCGCGCTGGACGCTTCAATATCTGTGTTGGTGCCCTGGTCTGTATCTGTTTCTTCTTCATCACTCGTGGTGCTAATCATATCTGTGTCCCCCTGGGCATCGTGATGTCTATTTGGACCGACTTGCCTTCGGTAGGGTCTGTTGCGCAAGTATTCTGTTTGCTGGATCTTCGAGATTTCGTCAGTTAGTTTGTTGAGTTCAGTCCACCATTACGGGTCGCGTATTATGGCATGTAGTTCGTTTTACTGAGAAATTTGTAACTACTAGGTCGCTATCGTGCAATTGTCAAATTCGGGTGTTAGCGCACTTTCCCCCTGTTCCAAAACGTGGCGGATTCCTACCGTCACGGCGATTGGCCAGTCCACGCCCTGGCGGAATGGGATAGGTCGCATTGAGTCATGTCGTGATCAGTAGTTCATGTGTGTTTCCCTACGATGTTCTCTCAGGCCCTTTGCTGATACCTCGCTAGCAAGGTGGTTTATTATGTCGAATGTGGTCGGGTTTCTGATTAAGTGATAGGTGTCGTTGTTTGGTAGCTGGTTTCTTAGGGCACTCGTAGATCACGTGATCCGGAGTACCCTGTTCGGCTGTGCAGTCACACGAGGGGGTATCCCTTTTCCCGAACCGGCAAAGATATGCCGGATACGGTCCATGACCTGTGAGGAAGTGCGGCAGTCCTGTACTTGGTTGGAAATGCGAGAGTTGGTGACGTTCTTTGAGGTTTGGGAGCAGTTGGTAAGTCCTTCTGCGTGTTTCCTCTCTGTCCCAGAGTTCTTGCCATAGCTCTTCTCCTCTTCTTTTAATTGCAAACTTATCCCCCATCCGCACCCCGAAAATGCTCTCAGTTTTTTCTATATCTCCCCTTTTCACCCAATACGTTTATTGCAGACTAGTGGAGCTTCTGCGAAGTTTGTACAGTACATCTACACATCTACATCTACATTTATACTCCGCAAGCCACCCAACGGTGTGTGGCGGAGGGCACTTTACGTGCCACTGTCATTACCTCCCTTTCCTGTTCCAGTCGCGTATGGTTCGCGGAAAGAACGGCTGTCTGAAAGCCTCCGTGCGCGCTCGAATCTCTCTAATTTTACATTCGTGATCTCCTCGGGAGGTATAAGTAGGGGGAAGCAATATATTCGATACCTCATCCAGAAACGCACCCTCTCGAAACCTGGCGATCAAGCAACACCGCGATGCAGAGCGCCTCTCTTGCAGAGTCTGCCACTCGAGTTTGCTAAACATCTCCGTAACGCTGTCACACTTACCAAATAACCCTGTGACGAAACGCGCCACTCTTCTTTGGGTCTTCTCTATCTCCTCTGTCAACCCGATCTGGTACGGATCCCACACTGATGAGCAATACTCAAGTATAGGTCGAACGAGTGTTTTGTAAGCCACCTCCTTTGTTGATGGACTACATGTTCTAAGGACTCTCCCAATGAATCTGAACCTGGTACTCGCTTTACCAACAATTAATTTTATATGATCATTCCACTTCAAATCGTTCCGCACGCATACTCCCAGATATTTTAAAGAAGTAACTGCTACCAGTGTTTGTTCCGCTATCATATAATCATACAATAAAGGATCCTTCTTTCTATGTATTCGCAATACATTACATTTGTCTATGTTAAAGGTCAGTTGCCACTCCCTGCACCAAGTGCCTATCCGCTGCAGATCTTCCTGCATTTCGCTACAATTTTCTAATGCTGCAACTTGTCTCTAGGAGCGAATTACCCCCGAAAGCGAAACTATGAAGGCGGCACGTGAGTCGCGGCTGAATAACTCCGTCGATAAGATCATTGTCCGCGGGTGGTAAGGTGCCGGGATCGAGTCCCGATCCCGCACACAGTTTTAGCCTCCCAGGAAGTCTCGAAAGCATTGATCCTAAACGTAACTGCTGAAGTACCCAAGGCTGTACGTGCTTGCAGGTAGATATAACTCTGTAAAAGGGGACGATTCTTTTGAAAATAAAAGATTTTTAGTCCTGTGTGAAAGATAAAATTTATTGCAAGTTCCTGTCTTTCTTCGTGTAGAAGATATAGTCGTGCAGACTCTTGATGGACAGTTGCTTCTAAATGTGAGCATCGCGTTTCTTTTGTGCCGAGGCACTGGTATACGGGACGGTTTACTCGATGTTACACGAAGGCCTGCAGGTGCAGTAGGTCTGCGAACCCCCATGCGGCGGCTGCCAGCGGGTAAGTAATGTGGGAGTCCAGTTGGCCGATCTCACGTGGAGCCGAGATTTACGGTCATCGATTGGCCGGAGCGGCGAACCGGGGGACGGCCGGCGGTGTTCCCATTACGACGCGCCGGCCGCGCTGATAGATGGCCGTATAACTCGAGGAGTCTTACCCGGCTCGCTGGAGACCTATTGGGAATTATCATAGCCGGCCCGGCTCACGCCACAGCTGGCGTGTCGCGGTACGGGAGCAGCACTGCTCAGCGTTACTTAAGCTTTTCGTGACTCAGGGGGCACTCGTGTCCCAATAAATTAATAGGCAGTTTTGGGCGTTGGAACGCCTGTGTGCCATGTCTCTCTAGTGTTATCTCGTGAGAAACTTTCGGACCTCGGAGAAAACTGCTATGGACCGTTGAGCTGGATATAAGAGTGTTTGGAGAGGTTTTGCACAAACTAAAGGAGCTGATGGAGGAGTTGAAATACAACAATTCCGGAACAGAAAATTATTGCCTTGGAAGTAATTCTCAGCCTGTAGAAGCTCTGGAATGTTAGGAGCATTAAGGGCGAAAAATGTATTCACTCCTTAAGTCAAGCAAAAATCTGCTGTTTACTCAGTAATGTTCTGGATGTACTCTAGTCTTATATTAGAACAAATAAGCCCTCGGTCACAAATATTAAGTCAAAATTTACCAGGTTTCGACGCTACTATGAGCGTCGTCTTCAGAATTAAACTAACTGTTCTAAAACATAAATAAACTAAGGTTTGTGCTGACTGGAAAGAGATGCAGTACTTACAAGTCACAGTCTAAAAAAAAATCTAAGCCGGAAAGGCGACGTCATGAAAAGTTGTAAATAAGATGGCGAGCCGCTAAGGAGTGCTCGTACCTGAGTGAACACGGGTTGCAACAAAACTGAGGTGCCCACGTTAGAAAGTGTGGGCAAGTAAAGATGGTGTTGCTACGAGCGCCATATAGTAGCCGCAGAAACAACTAGGCTACTGTACATTCAAAATTAGACATTCATTACAATTTCATGTGCCTAATTTTGAACGTACAGTAGCCTAGTTGTTTCTGCGGCTACTAGATGGCGCTCGTAGCAACACCATGTTTACTTAAAAATGGCTCTGAGCACTATGGGACTCAACTGCTGTGGTCATCAGTCCCCTAGAACTTAGAACTACTTAAACCTAACTAACCTAAGGACGTCACACACACCCATACCCGAGGCAGGATTCGAACCTGCGACCGCAGCAGCAACGCGGCTCCGGACTGGAGCGCCTAGAACCGCACGGCCACCGCGGCCGGCCATGTTTACTTGCCCACACTTTCTAACGAGGGCACCTCAATTTTGTTGCAACTCGTGTTCACTCAGGTACGAGCAGCCCTTAGCGGCTCGCCATCTTACCTTATTTACAACTTTTCATGAAGTCGCCTTTCCGGTTTAGATTTTTTTTTAGAATGTGGCTTGTAAGTACTGCATTTCTTTCCAGTTAGTACAAACTTTAGTTTATTTATGACTTATACACCTATTATGTTTTAGAACAGTTAGTTTAATTCTGAAGACGACGCTCATAGTAGCGCCGAAACCTAGTCAATTTTTACTTAATATTTGTGACCGAGGGCTTATTTGTTCTAATATAATTCTGACACGGTCACTGAACCTTAGCGGCTATGTTCAAAGTTGTACTCTAGTCTTCTTGTGAAGACCCATTTATTTGCCAAGATCCCGATGTTAACACAATTACTGGATTATTAGTTTCGGCAATATGTATTGCCGTCTTCAGATCCATAAAACCTGGCAATGATAGCTCACCTGGCATGTCATTGTAACACCTCTAATTTCTTATGCATATTGTATAGTCCAAATGTGACACAGTGGTTGTAGCATTATATGATGTAGCTGCCACTGCCCGGTTTTATAGGTCCGAAGATGGCAATACATACGGCCGAAACTAATAATCCGATAACGGTGTTAACATAGCGATCTTTGCAAATAAGTTGGTTTTCGCAAGAAGACTGCAGTACGAATTTATAGGCCGCCTCCTGCGCTGAATGCTAATGTCAGGTAACCATGATGTTTCAGCGTACAGAAGGTGTTCAAAATGGCGAGGGTGACATTTAGTACAGGAATAACGTATCCGTAGAAAATTCTGGAGCACTCTATCAAGTACATCAGGCATCGCGTGAACCTCATAAGATGCTCCAATCATCCCGGTGAGAAGTGTTTCTACAGCGGGAACTCGTGTCATACACACGGGTCTTTTGATATGTCCCCTAACGGTCAGGAAAAAAAATCAGATGGCTTCAGATCAGGGGAGTGAGATGGTCGTAGAAAGTATGAAGCGGACGTTCTAGGCGCTCAGTCCGGAACCGCGCGACTGCTACGGTCGCAGGTTCGAATCCTGCCTCGGGCATGGATGTGTGTGATGTCTTTAGGTTAGTTAGGTTTAAGTAGTTCTAAGTTCTAGGGGACTGATGACCACAGATGTTAAGTCCCATAGTGCTCAGAGCCATTTTGTGAAGCGGACAGCTGTGTTTCCTTATACGTTACACACAATATTTTGAAACATTATACTTCTCAGTAATTCTTATGGTTTGTAGATAATTTGTAGTTAGTGAGACGTATATGCCCCAGCAACTTCACACAATATAAAAAATGGCACCGTATGTGTCGTGTCAAAGGGGTCTACAAATATAATACTGAAAATTTTACGAGATATTCCATGTTTTTCATTTTCATGACAGTAAATTTATTTTGGTACACTTTCTTTATAGTTATTCCCGTGTTTGGCATCCTGATAAAATCCCTCTAGAAAGAAAAATTGAACTTTGAAAATGCTAGATTTACAAGAAAACTTGGGCCTTGCTTGGTTTACGGATTACATGTGTCACCAACTTTCAAAATTGGTTCAAAAGGGTTCTAATGGCTCTGAGCACTATGGGACTTAACATCTGAGGTCATCAGTCCCCTAGAACTTAGAACTACTTAAACCTAACTATCCTAAGGACATCACACACATCCATGTCCGAGGCAGGATTCGAACCTGCGGCCGTAGCAGTCACGCGGTTCCGCACTGAAGCGCCTAGAACCGATCGGCCACTGAGGCCGGCTCAAAATTGGTCAACTTAAAAAAGTTACTGGTGGAAATGTAATACTGATCGTAACGGAAGCTACTTTTCGTGTTTCATTTTTCAGATATGTGTTAAATGAGATTTGATCTAAAAAGGGTTAACCCGTCCTCGTACTGGACGTGAAAGCAAACGTAGACGTGGAACTCCACGAACATTGTGACGTTACAGTGAAGAATTTCATGTAACGAAGCACTCACAGACGTGAAATGCAGAATCTGAGGCATCAGAAGATGGTCAACAAAGATGGAAGAGAGCTTTTTTTGTCTCAAGCAGAATTTAGATATTGGGTTACCTCATTTGCAGTTTATGCCCTTATTTGATAGTTCTTATAAAATAAGCTACGTGGCGTCTGTGTACGCTATTCCAAAGTGTCAATACATCGATTTATAGAAAATGAGTCGTTTTTCGTGTGATTTGTTGTAAAAAAATGACGGAAAAAATACATCGGTGGTTACATGTTTTTCGTGTTAGCTGCTTCGCGTGCTATAACTTGCGTGGTGGGGAGGTACACAGTTTCAAGAAACTAACTCTGAAAAGTTATAAAAACGCGCTGTTTTTGTACGATGTGTTATAAAGAAACGTCAAGTAATGACATATTGGCGGTTAAAGCCTATTCGAAATACTAAGATCAAGGGCATAGACGGAGCTAACTCTGGTCAATTTTAGATTGGTTGATAGTGACATACGGCATCAACTGAAAGGATGCCGTTTCCTATTCTGGTTGGCTCTGAGCACTACGGCACTAAACTTCTGCGGCCATCAGTCCTCTAGAACTTAGAACTACGTAAACCTAACTAACCTAAGGACATCACACACATCCATACCCGACGCAGGATTCGAAACTGCGACCGTAGCGGTCGCGCGGTTCCAGACTGCAGCGCCTAGAACCACTCGGCCACCCCGGCCGGCTTCGAATTCTGCTTCCTGGAATATATTATTTTCAGCTTCATTGCTTTCAAAAGTTTTCTTATTAATTTAATAGAAATAAGCTCTGGAATATTTTATGTAATGTATAAGTGAAACCGAGTGTAGTGTACGTAGTTCCGCGTAGTCAGCGCGTACACAACTTTCCCACTAGAGCGCGCCCCGCTAAGCACAACAGCGCAGGCGCAGCGCTCGTCCGTCTCCGCACTACGAGATGGCGCATCTTAGAGACGGACCAAATTCTGCTTCCGCCGATCCGCGTATTAATATGTAACGCAGCCAGTGAGATTGCTGCTATCGTAGAACCTTTTCTCCTCGCGGCTCACACTCGCGCAGTGATACATGAACGCGCGAGGTATTATAACGAGTGTACAGACCTCCGATTAGTCAGTCTGCATTTGTCTGCACCAGTCTGTACCAGTTGCATTAGTCTGTACCAGTCTGTACGAGTTCTACATTTGTCTGTACCAGTCTACAGTCAAGTTTCAGTCTGCGCCTAATAAGATTACCATATTCCTGTACATACCGAAGGAACTTCAGATTGTCAATTGTAAATAGCATCCAGAACCAAGTTAAGTAAGTTTTATGCTTGTTATTATTTTAATAAATGTGTGTGAAAATTAATCAAGTTCTGTTTAAAGTTGGTCACCGTCAATCTGCTACTCTAAGCATGCAAGTGGCATTTCTGTCGTCTGACCTAACGGCAGAAGATAAACACGCCACGATAAGACCACGAGACATATTGCTGACACTCGGCTACTTCGTTAGAGCGACATGTCAAATAATCTGATGCTGTGTGTACTGAAGGTCTTACAGTACGCACACCACACCGAGTTTGTTCGGTTTTGCGGACGTACCAGGAAACACGAACAAATGGATTGCCAGATTGCTGTCATGTTATTGGTCGATATTCACTCCCCCCCCCTCCCCCCCCCCCCTCCCCACACACACATACCGCGCAATTCAGTGCAGTGCATACTATAGACAGAACAACATTGCTAACATACGGACAAGGGAGTATATGTGCATTTAAATACATAGACGCAGTGACAAAGGAGTTGTACATGTATAAAGTAACCGTTATTAAAATAAACGTGGCCCAGCCGAGGCACTTTACCGCGTATTTGAAGAAGTAGAGTGGGTTAGGCCGGACTAAATGACACCAAAGAAAATTTTTAAATACGCAGAAAACCTTTAGAGTTGAAAGATATACAGGGTGTTACAAAAAGATACGGCCAAACTTTCAGGAAACATTCCTCACACACAAATAAAGAAAAGATGTTATGTGGACATGTGTCCGGAAACGCTTAATTTCCATGTTAGAGCTCATTTTAGTTTCGTCAGTATGTACTGTACCTCCTCGATTCACCGCCAGTTGGCCCAATTGGAGGAAGGTAATGTTGACTTCGGTGCTTGTGTTGACATGCGACTCATTGGTCTACAGTACTAGCGTCAAGCACATCAGTACGTAGCATCAACATGTTAGTGTTCATCACGAACGTAGTTTTGCAGTCAGTGCAATGTTTACAAATGCGGAGTTGGCAGATGCCCATTTGATGTATGGATTAGCACGGGGCAATAGCCGTGGCGCGGTACGTTTGTGTCGAGACAGATTTCCAGAACGATGGTGTCCCGACAGGAAGACGTGCGAAGCAATTGATACGGATCACGGAACATTCCAGCCTATGACTCGCGACTGGGGAAGACCTAGAACGACGAGGACACCTGCAATGGACGAGGCAATTCTTCGTGCAGTTGACGATAACCCTAATGTCAGCGTTAGAGAAGTTGCTGTACAAGGTAACGTTGACCACGTCATTGTATGGAGAGTGGTACGGGAGAACCAGTTGTTTCCGTACCATGTACAGCATTATCAGCAGCTGATTGGCCTCCACGGGTACACTTCTGCGAATGGTTCATCCAACAATGTGTCAATCCTCATTTCAGTGCAAATGTTCTCTTTACGGATGAGGCTTCATTCCAACGTGATCAAATTGTAAATTTTCACAATCAACATATGTGGGCTGACGAGAATCCGCACGCAATTGTACAATCACGTCATCAACACAGATTTTCTGTGAACGTCTGGGCAGGCATTGTTGGTGGTGTCTTGATTGGACCCCATGTTCTTCCACCTACGCTCAATGGAGCACGTTATCAGGGTTTCATACGGGATACTCTACCTGTGCTGCTAGAACATGTGCCTTTACAAATACGACACAACATGTGGTTCATGCACGATGGAGCTCCTGCACATTTCAGTCGAAGTGTTCGTACGGTTCTCAACAACAGATTCGGTGACCGATGGATTGGTAGAGGCGGACCAACTCCATGGCCTCCACGCTCTCCTGACCTCAACCCTCTTGACTTTCATTTATGGGGGCATTTGAAAGCTCTTGTCTACGTACCCGCGGTACCAAATGTAGAGACTCTTCGTGCTCGTATTGTGGACGTCTGTGATACAATACGCCATTCTCCAGGGCTGCATCAGCACATCAGGGATTCCATGCGACGGAGGGTGGATGCACGTATCCTCGGTAACGGAGGACATATTGAACATTTCCTGTAACAAAGTTTTGAATTCACGCTGGTACGTTCTGTTGCTGTGTGTTTCCATTCCGTGATTAATGTGATTTGAAGAGAAGTAATAAAATGAGCTCTAACATGGAAAGTAAGCGTTTCCGGACACATGTCCACATAACGTCTTTTCTTTATTTGTGTGTGAGGAATGTTTCCTGAAAGTTTGGCCGTACCTTTTTGTAACGCCCTGTAGATGAGGGGGTCGCTAGACAGCGCTGGTGTCGCAAATGTCGACCAGCGGCATGTTCTCTTCCGTGTACGTAGCAGTTCGTTTCTGAGCGTGCAGGAATTGCACTGGAAACTAGGTAGGCGTGCTTTACACGTCTCGTGTGAGGACGGCATTAGGCGCTGGGTCCTGGCGTGACTGGGAAAGTAGTGGCGCTGCATTTGTGCCACGTAACGAGGAGCTAGGAGCATCACAAAACAGCGAACGTAAACACGAGAACGCTTCGTGGAGGGCGGGGTAGCCGTAGCGAGGACGACTCTATTCCACAAGTTCGCTCCACATTTATACTTGGGCCACCGTAATTAAACCTCTCCTGCGCATGTAACATTTCTAGGCGGTGCTACGTGCATGTCTCGGTAAACTCTGAAAATACCGGCAGCTAACCGATGCACGTCTGTCTCCGTCGCGATGTGGCTGCTGCACGCGACTCTCCCCTGCTCCACTGACACTCCACTCCTCTACAGCGCAGACTGAACGCCTAACCCACCACTTCTCTCTTTCACTTCTTACAGTGTCCGTTTTTTCCCTCCCTTCTTCCGATGCCAGTATTCTGTCCCACCGTTGGAAAGCAAGTGACGAGGTCCTGCTATCGTAAGGATGTGGTGGCAATAGTTCTCTGCTGCTCCTCTTCCTCGCTGCAGCTTGGCTCAAGGTAAACTTAAGATTAAGAATTACTGGCATCGTGTTGAACCGTCAGCGACTGTACTTAAAGGGGGGTAGGACGTCAAACAGGCCGACTTGGAGCAGGAGAGGCACCACAGGACATTTTATTTTCTACTGCCTATACTTTTACAAATAAATTCATAAAACTTTGTCAGCATGACCAGGAAGGTTTCAGGATTCACACTCATAGCAGTGGTTCAAATGGCTCTGAGCACTACGGGACCTAACATCTATGGTCATCAGTCCCCTAGAACTTAGAACTACTTAAACCTAACTAACCTAAGGACATCACACAACACCCAGTCATCACGAGGCAGAGAAAATTCCTGACCCCGCCGGGAATCGAACCCGGGAACCCGGGCGCGGGAAGCGAGAACGATACCCCACGACCACGAGCTGCCGACCATAGCAGTGGAAGTGCAGAAACATAACAATATAATTTTTTTTAGATATGCAATTTCACCATTTTTTTCACTTCCGGTTGGCTGCATTTGTTGCTATAGGTACATTTTTCTTCACAAGTAAGAGAGATTCTTTGATGAATTTTGCACAGCATACAAACCATACTTACAGGTGTATGAAACTCTAGAGTTTTCCAAATCTATTAAAAACTGTGGTAAAAATTGAGATAATTAACTAGAAAATTCGATTTTTTTCTAAACATAAAGTTTAAAACATAACAGCTCATTCATTTTTCATAAACTAAATAGTAAGTGAAAAAATTATGAAATTTTACATGTAAAAAATTATTTTGTTATGTTTTTGAACTTCCACTGTTACGAGTGTGAATCCCGAATCCTTCCTGGTCATGCTGACAAAGTTTCATGAATTTACTTGTAAAAGTATAGACAGTGGAAATTAAAATGGCCTGTGGTGCCTCTCCTGCTCCAAGTCGGCCCGTTTGACGTCCTACCCCCCTTAATGTGAATAAAAAGTATCAGTATGCATTATTATAATTATACTGGTTTCGGTTATATAATGGCCATCATCAGACCAATATCATGTTCACACGAGGAAAGAGTGTGCGGAAGGTGTTGTTACCAGGTGTTATATGTCGCCGTCTGCTGACGATGGTTGTTATGTAATAGAAACCGGTACCCACCAGTAAAACTAAAATATGCGGTTTAAAATTATACTTTTAATTTGATTTTGTTTAAACTTATATTACTAATTTGAATTTCTGATTGTTGCACATCTTAGGTTATGATTGGTTGGTTGGTTTAAAAGAGGGGGGGCAAGGGACCAAACTGCTAGGTCATCGGTCCCTTGTTCCGATTAAAACAATAGCCACAACATTGAATATGAATCTAGAACGGACATACGCGAAAACATAACTGTTTCCTTAATAGAGCGTTGGTCCATCTTCAGAACACAATACAGCATCGATACTGCGTGGCATGGTTTGTACAGGGCCTTGATGAGTTTCCTGAACTATGTGACACCAGATGTCTGGGTACGTGTCGCGCAACTTCCGAAAATTATCGGACCGTATTTTTTCGCAAATGAACAGGGAAACACAATAACTGTCAATGCCAATCGTTGGGTGGAGATGTTACGAACTTCCGTGACACCTGCATTGAACAACTTTCCGAATGTTCAAGAAGCCTGGCTTCAACAGGACGAGCCGGCCGGAGTGGCCAAGCGGTTCTAGGCGCTACAGTCTGGAACCGCGCGACCGCTACGGTCGCAGGTTCGAATCCTGCCTCGGGCATGGATGTGTGTGATGTCCTTAGGTTAGTTAGGTTTAAGTAGTTCTAAGTTCTAGGGGACTGATGACCTCAGATGTTAAGCCCCATAGCGCTCAGAGCCTTTAACCACAATGAACAGTAGTTTATTCAACAGCGATACAGGCAGGCTATGAAAGTACTGTAGACAGTTAAAACTGAATTCAAATAACAACAGCAATTTAATTTTCTTTAAGCTCTCAATAGCTTAGATAAAAAAACTAAAACATCTATCCTGACAGACTGTTTGAAATTACTATCTTCAAAGTATACCCATTGGTTAATAAAAGTAATAGTCGATAAAATCTTAATAAAACTGATCAGAAATAAAATCAGAATTTAGTTACTTTTACTATACAAGTACAAAAATATGTGTGTGAATTCCTAAGGGACCAAACTGCTGAGGTCATCGGCCCCTAGACTTACACACTACTTAAACTAAGTGATGCGAAGAACAACACACACACCCATGCCCGAGGAAGGACTCGAACCTCCGGCGGGAGAGGCCGCGCAGTCCGTGACATGGTGCCTCTAACCGCACGGCCACTCCACGAGGCCCACTATACATGTAAACCAAATACAGCTGACATACACACACAATGGACATCAATCCCTACAATCCATACACGTACAACACAATTGCTAATGCCTACTCCTCCTCCCACACAGGCCATGAAGGGCCAAAGGTACCGGCCGGCCGCCGTGTCATCCTCAGTCGGCTGGTGTCACTGGATGCGGATATGGAGGGGCATGTGGTCAGCACACTGCTCTCCCGGCCGTATGGCAGTTTTCAAGACCGGAGCCGCTACTTCTCAATCAAGTAGCTCCTTAGTTTGCCTCGCAAGGGCTGAGTACACCCCGCTTGCCAGCGGCGCTCGGCAGACCGGATGGTCACCCATCCAAGTGCTAGCCCAGCGCGACAGCGCTTAACTTCGGTGCTCTGACGGGAGCCGGTGTTACCACTGCGGCAAGGCCGTTGGCACTAATGCCCACTGCACCGACTAATTATGCAGCATTGCGCTTTAATTCGTTACTTCCCAAACACCATAACCCAAACAAATCGCGCAGCGGTATTTGATGACTGAGTGCAGCTTAAGATACAGTTTGAAGAGTTATTGCTTAACAGCCTTACTTCTGATTTAAATTATGTTAAACCAAAAAAAGTAAACACAATAACTTAAATCATCGTGGTGCACCACTTCTAAGTTAAGGAGTTGGCCCCTTGAGACACCAGTGATTCTAAATTTGAAATACACACTGACCAGCAGTGAAACACCAGTCTGGCGCACCACGCCTTAACTCCTCGGTTTTGCTTAGAATCGTGCGGGGCACCACTGTCACACTTAACGTTTAATCCCCATAATCCTTACGGTATATAACACCTTAATCAATGTCATGATTACAAGGAAAACTTTCACTGCATCGCCCTCATGAAGCCAGGCGCAAACGCTTAAAAAATTCAGCAAAATTTGACAGCCCTTTGGACAAACACATATTGGGAAGATGTTAGTAACCACATTCCATGCAAGGGTGTATACCAACACTGCCGGTCCCTACAGCGGTGAGCAAACTAGAAAAAATGAACAAACCACAACTTTCTGTAACTTCGGCGAACCAGACCAGTAGCAGCGGGTGACACGGCAAAGCAGCTAAAAGTACCACACTTCGTTAATACTCCTTCCCATCAGACTCAAACAACAGTAACCTTGTTCCGCACCCATCGGTGCTGCACAAGACCCGTAGCACCCAGCAGTATTCGTTTTGTAGTGCCGACTGCCCAGCAGTTTACGCAGTTCTCAACGTTGGCTGTTGGCAATACAACCAGACCTTCGCGCACAACCGATCCCTTTTTTTGGTCATCAGTCTACTGACTGGTTTGATGCGGCCCGCCACGAATTCCTTTCCTGTGCTAACCTCTTCATCTCAGAGTAGCACTTGCAACCTACGTCCTCAATTATTTGCTTCACGTATTCCAATCTCTGTCTTCCTCTACAGTTTTTCCCCTCTACAGCTCCCTCTAGTACCATGGAAGTCATTCCCTCATGTCTTAGCAGATGTCCTATCATCCTGTCCCTTCTCCTTATCAGTGTTTTCCACATATGCCTTTCCTCTCCGATTCTGCGTAGAACCTCCTCATTCCTTACCTTATCAGTCCACCTAATTTTCAACATTCGTCTATAGCACCACATCTCAAATGCTTCGATTCTCTTCTGTTCCGGTTTTCCCACAGTCCATGTTTCACTACCATACAATGCTGTACTCCAGACGTACATCTTCAGAAATTTCTTCCTCAAATTAAGGCCGGTATTTGATATTAGTAGACTTCTCTTGGCCAGAAATGCCTTTTTTGCCATAGCGAGTCTGCTTTTGATGTCCTCCTTGCTCCGTCCGTCATTGGTTATTTTACTGCCTAGGTAGCAGAATAGCAGAATTCCTTAACTTCATTGACTTTGTGACCATCAATCCTGATGTTAAGTTTCTCGCTGTTCTCATTTCTACTACTTCTCATTACCTTCGTCTTTCTCCGATTTACTCTCAAACCATACTGTGTACTCATTAGACTGTTCATTCCGTTCAGCAGATCATTTAATTCTTCTTCACTTTCACTCAGGATAGCAATGTCATCAGCGAATCGTATCATTGATATCCTTTCACCTTGTATTTTAATTCCACTCCTGAACCTTTCTTTTATTTCCATCATTGCTTCCTCGATGTACAGATTGAAGAGTAGGGGCGAAAGGCTACAGCCTTGTCTCACACCCTTCTTAATACGAGCACTTCGTTCTTGATCGTCCACTCTTATTATTCCCTCTTGGTTGTTGTACATATTGTATATGACCCGTCTCTCCCTATAGCTTACCCTTACTTTTTTCAGAATCTCGAACAGCTTGCACCATTTTATATTGTCGAACGCTTTTTCCAGGTCGACAAATCCTATGAAAGTGTCTTGATTTTTCTTTAGCCTTGCTTCCATTATTAGCCGTAACGTCAGAATTGCCTCTTTCGTCCCATTACTTTTCCTAAAGCCAAACTGATCGTCACCTAGCGCATTCTCAATTTTCTTTTCCATTCTTCTGCATATAATTCTTGTAAGCAGCTTCGACGCATGAGCTGTTAAGCTGATTGTGCGATAATTCTCGCACTTGTCAGCTCTTGCCGTATTCGGAATTGTGTGGATGATGCTTTTCCGAAAGTCAGATGGTATATCGCCAGACTCATATATTCTACACACCAACGTGAATAGTCGTTTTGTTGCCACTTCCCACAATGATTTTAGAAGTTCTGATGGAATGTTATCTATCCCTTCTGCCTTATTTGACCGTAAGTCCTCCAAAGCTCTTTTAAATTCCGATTCTAATACTGGATCCCCTATCTCTTCTAAATCGACTCCTGTTTCTTCTTCTATCACATCAGACAAATCTTCACCCTCATAGAGGCTTTCAGTGTATTCTTTCCATCTATCTGCTCTCTCCTCTGCATTTAACAGTGGAATTCCCGTTGCACTCTTAATGTTACCACCGTTGCTTTTAATGTCACCAAAGAAAGTTTTCACCTTCCTGTATGCTGAGTCTGTCCTTCCGACAATCATATCTTTTTCGATGTCTTCACATTTTTCCTGCAGCCATTTCGTCTTAGCTTCCCTGCACTTCCTATTTCTTTCATTCCTCAGCGACTTGTATTTCTGCATAACTGATTTTCCCGGAACATGTTTGTACTTCCTCCTTTCATCAATCAACTGAAGTATTTCTTCTGTTACCCATGGTTTCTTCGCAACTACCTTCTTTGTACCTATGTTTTCCTTCCCAACTTCTGTGATGGCCCTTTTTAGAGATGTCCATTCCTCTTCAACTGTACTGCCTACTGCGCTATTCCTTATTGCTGTATCTATAGCGTTAGAGAACTTCAAACGTATCTCGTCATTCCTTAGTACTTCCGTATCCCACTTCTTTGCGTATTGATTCTTCTTGACCAATGTCTTGAACTTCAGCCTACCCTTCATCACTACTATATTGTGACCTGAGTCTATATCTGCTCCTGGGTACGTCTTACAATCCAGTATCTGATTTCGGAATCTCTGTCTGACCATGATGTAATCTAATTGAAATCTTCCCGTATCTCCCGGCCTTTTCCAAGTATACCTCCTCCTCTTGTGATTCTTGAACCGATCCCTATTCCACGTCAAAAGTGAACATTCTGAGACACGGTGATACTAACGGCTTCAGTAACGGCTCACAGTATAGTAAGTGCTCTACATGCGTTACCCGCCGGCCGCGGTGGTCTCGTGGTTCTAGGTGCGCAGTCTGGAACCGTGCGACTGCTACGCTCGCAGGTTCGAATCCTGCCTCGGGCATGGATGTGTGTGATGTCCTTAGGTTAGTTAGGTTTAAGTAGTTCTAGGGGACTGATGACCACAGCTGTTAAGTCCCATAGTGCTCAAAGCCATTTGAACCATTTTTTTTTTTTTTTTTTGCGTTACCCGACATTACCTTACAAGGCATGCCGCAAAAATCCGACCGATTGCTAAAACGTTAAGAACTCTCACAGACAAACAGTATAAACCACCAGTGAACTACAATACAAAAGAAACCTTATTTCAACACGTAATGTTCGCTTTTGCATTATCAGTACCACAGGCAATAATAAAACAATTCCTTTAGACGAATAGCTGAAAGAACTAGGTACAGTCCGCAGTTCAATGTTGCCGGAGAACGCTGTGTTCCCAAAAGAACGTTTCGCACTCCATGCTGCGACGCCTTACTAACGTACACCACATCGGCAGCTCACAAACAGGAGATGTTAATGTGAATAATTCCCAGAGCCAGCTGCCGCTATTTGCTTGCCCAAGCACTCCACGCTTCTCGTAGAGGGCGCTCCGCCAACAAACGCGCGAATTCATACCGTCAGAATGACCAACATCCGGCACAATATCTTGTACAAAATGACACAACTTTATTTCTGCAGATGAACGAAAGCGTTCCGTTAACACGCTCGTAACATTAGTAAGTAAATGCGGGAATATATTTTTTGTAAGTTCATTCATATCGAAAAGCTTTCTGTGGCTAGCTACGAATTTCCTGATAGGCTGTTACGGGAGAAGAAGCGTTCTTAACATACGGAGGCCCAGTAAGTCACAACAAACGGATCGAACACGGGTGCCGATGTAGCAGCAAGTTCGCTATGGCCTTACATCATAGGCGGCAGAAAAATGGGTTGGGGGGGGGGGGGGGCAAGAGAGGGCACTTGCCCCTCCTTCCTGGAATCTGAGGAAACAAACTTTCATATTTATTAGAATATTCTCGCACACTTCTAGCAATGATTGTCTGTGATTGTGCTAACAGCAGAGTTACCATCTCCAAGTGCTAAGGAAAATAGTTTGCTTTTCTAGAGTTTATTTTTGATTCTCCACTTTGGAAGGGGGCTATTAATTTGCCATTTTCCCCTGATTCTTTTTATTGCTACCCAGCAACATTTTCTCCATAGTTCTATTTTTAGCACGTTATTATTATATCACTTTCCTGACTGATTCTCTGTTCGGTAGGAATTTTGCAATTGATTGTAAACTAGCTTCCCAATGAGATAGAGACTTGACATTTTAGAAATAGATCATAACTGGACGTCAATACAATATTAGCTCGCTTTCTTGTCTGGTCTGCGGTGGAGGCTACTTTATGTACCGCTGCCATCATTCCCTTTCCTGTTCCAGTCGCGGAAGGAATATACAGGGCGGTCCATTGATAGTGACCGGGCCAAATATCTCACGAAATAAGCGTCTAACGAATAAACTACAAAGAACGAAACTCGTCTACCTTGAAGGGGGAAACCAGATGGCGCAAGGATTGACCCGCCAGATGGCGCTGCCATAGGTCAAACTGATATCAACTGCGTTTTTTTAATTAGGAACCCCCATTTTTTATTACGTATTCGTTTACTACGTAAAGAAATATGAATGTTTTAGTTGGACAACTTTTTGCGCTTTGTGATAGATGGCGCTGTAATAGTCACAAACGTATAAGTACGTGGTATGTTCAAAAAATGTTCAAATGTGTGTGAAATCTTATGGGAATAAGTGCTAAGGTCATCAGTCCCTAAGCTTACACACTACTTAACCTAAATTATCCTAAGGACAAACACACAGACCCATGCCCGAGGGAGGATTCGAACCTCCGCCGGGACCAGCCGCACAGTCCATGACTGCAGCGCCACAGACCGCTTGGCTAATTCCGCGCGGCAGTACGTGGTATCACGTAACATTCCGCCACTGCGGATGGTATTTGCTTCGTAATACATTACCCATGTTAAAATGGACCGTTTACCAATTGCGGAAAAGGTCGATATCGTGTTGATGTATGGCTATCGTGATCAAAATGCCCAACGGGCGTGTGCTATGTATACTGCTCGGTATCCTGGACGACATCATCCAAGTGTCCGGACCGTTCGCCGGATAGTTACGTTATTTAAGGAAACAGGAAGTGTTCAGCCACATGTGAAACGTCAACCACGACCTACAACAAATGATGATGCCCAAGTAGGTGTTTTAGATGCTGTCGCGGCTAAACCATACATCAGTAGCAGACAATTTGCGCGAGAATCGGGAATCTCAAAAATTTCGGTGTTGAGAATGCTGCATCAACATCGATTGCACCCGTAACATATTTCTATGCACCAGGAATTGCATGGCGACGACTTTGAACGTCGTGTACAGTTCTGCCACTGGGCACAAGAAAAATCACGGGACGATGACAGATTTTTTGCACGCGTTCTATATAGCGACGAAGCGTCATTCACCAACAGCGATAACGTAAACTGGCATAATATGCACCATTGGGCAACGGAAAATTCACGATGGCTGCGACAAGTGGAACATCAGCGACCTTGGCGGGTTAATGTATGGTGCGACATTATGGGAGGAAGGATAACTGGCCCCCACTTTATCGATGGCAATCTAAATGGTGCAATGTACGCTGATTTCCTACGTAATGTTCTACCGATGTTACTACAAGATGTTTCACTGCATGACAGAATGGCGATGTACTTCAAACTTGATAGATGTCCGGCACATAGCTCTCGTGCGGTTGAAGCGGTATTGAATAGCATATTTCATGACAGGTGGATTGATCGTTGAAGCACCGTACCAAGGCCCCCACGTTCATCGGATCTGACGTCCCTGGATTTCTTTCTGTGGGGAAAGTTGAAGGATATTTGCTATCGTGATCCACCGACAACGCCTGACAACATGCGTCAGCGCATTGTCAATGCATGTGCGAACATTACGGAAGGCGAACTACTCGCTGTTGAGAGGAATGTCGTTACACATATTGCCAAATGCATTGAGGTTGACGGACATTATTTTGAGCATTTATTGCACTAATGTGGTATTTACAGGTAATCACGCTGTAACAGTATGCGTTCTCAGAAATGATAAAGTTCACAAAGGTACACGAATCACATTGGAACAACCGAAATAAAATGTTCAAACGTACCTACGTTCTGTATTTTAATTTAAAAAACCTACCTGTTACCGACTGTTCGTCTAAAATTGTAAAACATATGTTTGTGACTATTACAGCGCCATCTATCACAAAGCGAAGAATGTGGTCAAACTAAGACATTCATTTCATTTTTTTTACGTACTACACGAATATGTGATAAAAAATGGGGGTTTCTATTCAAAAAAAAAAAAACGCAGTTGATATCCGTTTGACGTATGGCAGCGCCATCTAGCGGGCCAACCATAGCGCCATCTGGTTTCCCCCTTCAAGCTAGACAAATTTCGTTCTTTGTAGTTTTTTCGTTTGACGCTTATTTCGTGAGATACTTGGCCCGGTCACGATCAATGGACCACCCTTTATTGGTTGATTGAGGTAAAAGGAAACTGAAATAAGCCTAAAATTTACCTCATGACTCATTATTCTCATCGAAATGTTTCAAATCGACTGAAAAGTTCCACACATTCAAGACTAAAAAGCATAAACTAATTATTTAAATAAAATGGATTTTTAATATAGCACTTTTTAAACGGATCTAAAAATTATAAAATAATTTCTCCTAGCCCCTTATAGATTCCTAACACCATACAGAGAGTCTTCAAAATTTGTGATTCGTTATTTTTAATAGCCCTGAAGAAAGGGGTAAGATTTAAAACGAAAAGACAAGGGATATCTGCAATATATAATTGCTTCATGAGTAGTTCACCTTCTTGCTACGCGGCTCACGTTTTTCGTTTTAAATCTTACGGATATTTTCACAGCTAATAAAATTTCGTTTTCAGGGCTATCTGTGTGTGCTTAGGAAACTATGAGGCAAGAAGAAATTGTTTTATGCTATCTAGTTCGATTAAAAAAACGTGGTAAATTAAGCATTCAATTTAATTTAAACGTTTTTGTTTCAGTTGATTAACTTTCACTGCAAACATAACATTATTGACATATAAATAAAATCTTGTGAATAACATCCGTGGACTTAATCATAAGAATACTATAATTTGAGATCGTCGAATCAAAATAGTGGCATCTATATTCATAAAATATCAATATGTACTCATCCTATAATAATGAAATATGGTTACCATTTCTGTATCATTATCATCATCATTGTTATACTTATTGGTGATTGCTGTGACTCCATGAAACTAGCGTTTTTTTCCCTTCAGAAACGCTTTTCTTGCCGTTGCTAATCTGTATTTTATATCTTCTCTACTTCGGCCAACAGCAGTTATTTTGCTTCCCAAATAGCAAAACTCATCTCCTACTTTAAGTGACTCGTTTCCTAAGCGAATTCCCTCAGTATTATCTGATTTAAGTTCGCTACATGCCATTATCCTTGTTTTGCTTTTGTTGATGTTCATCTTATATCCTCCTTTCGAGACACTGTCCTTTCCGTTCAACTGCTCTTCGAAGTGCTTCCCTGCCTATGACACAATTACAATTTCCTCGGCAAATCTCAACGTTTTTTTTCTCCTCCCTGGACTTTAATTCCTACTCTCAATTTTTGTTTTGTTTCTTTTATTCGTTGCTAACATCGGCGGTTGGTTGTAACTCTGTCTCTCTCCCTTCATGCCCCTCGACTCTTATAACTACAGTCTGGTTTCCGTACACGTCGTAAATAGCTGTGTTTTATCTATCCTATCTTCAGATTTTCAAAGAGAGTATTCCAGTCAACCTTGTCTAAAGCTTTCTCAAAGTCTACAAACGCTATAAACATATGTTTAACTTTCCTTAACCTTTCTTCTAAGAAATGTCGCAGGGTCGGTATTGCCTCGTGGGTTCCTACATTTCTCCGGAATCCAAACTGATCTTCTCCGATGTCTGCTCCTACAGTTTTTCCATTTTTCAGCGAAAAATTCGTGTTAGCATTTTGCAACCACGACTTATTAAACTGATAGTTGTTAATTTACTGTTATCAATTTAACGTTAGCAAAAATTATTTTAAACCGGAATCTTCCATCATATATAAATCTAACAGAACAAGTTTTGACGGTGCAAATGTATTTCCATTCGGTTTACTGAAGCTGCCCTTGATGTATTAATATAATTCGCTTAACACATCTATTCTCTTACGCCTTTAAATTAAATTCATAGTCATATGTGAGGAATTTGACTTCGTTTCATCTATTTCATTCCTCGTTGCCTTTAGCGTACTGTGCGCATAGGTACAAGATTTTGTTATGGTGTGACGCCTCTATATTGCCTTTTACTGGACGGGAACGGAAACGCCGCTACTAACCACTCCCGTTTCCCAATTCAATATCACCCACTATAAATTCCATCTGTTGCCAACCCACACACCCTGTTTCATAAATCACGCCGAGAAAGTGCCTAAATTAAAAAGGGAAGCGCCAGTAGAAACACGCCCGTAAACAAATATTCCAGTGTAACATTTTAATCTACAACACAATGGGCCAATTACAGGCATTCTGCAGCCGATAGATGAAACATGTAACGCTATGGTCCACGTGGATGTGTGTTAAGCTTAATAATCCTTCAGGCGTTGAAAAACGAGAAAGTGTGGTTTTTGACCGAGAGAGATCACATGTCAGAGGTTGAAGGACCTATACTCCAACACTGACCAATTATGATGGTTTGTTTGCTACAGTCCTGAAGCAACCTGAATAATAATAACTATTATTATTTCATCATTATTATCACTTATTGGTTCACTGATATTTTCACGGTAATGATATAATGAAACCATTTAAGTAACACCACTAAGTTAACTGCTCAGGAAGCTTTCAGTGAAATTGTTTTTTGCAGTTGCCAACAGAGGAAAATATATGGGTTTTAGTTGTGTAGATTGCGTTCTGCGACAACACCGACTGCCGATATTACGACAGTGTCTGTGTGTACAGACCCCAGTTATCACATGCCAGATACCTGTATTTGGCCATCTTCTCAGTGCAGCTGGTGTGCAAGTTATGGGTTTGGATGCAGAGATGAACTATCAGGAACGTGGCTCAAGTCCTTAATCCTCGTTCTCTTCTTTCCTTCCAGTACTCTTTCATATGTTCGTTACGCTTTTTCTTCCCACCTTCTGACCAACTCAGATAAATTTTTTCGCTCTTCTACCTTGGACTCCCTACATATCCAATACTTTTTTCCCTAAACACTTCTCTGACCGTTTGTTCTTTGGCTTTTATATTATTTTTTAAATCCTTCTTTACTTCAGGGATCCAAACTGTTTTTAACTTCTTATCCCACAAATATTTGAAGATCTTCTTGGTTAATTTGTCTTGCATTCGATATAAATGTCCAAAAAATCCCACTCTTCTTTTACTCATTACTTCTACTATGTTTCCACGTTTCCGTAAATTTTGGCAATTTAAGACCTTCCGCAGTTTTTCGTGGGCCTAATACTTTCCTAATGATTCACCTAACTAGTAATTCTAATTTAGCTAAATTATAGTTTAATGCCAGATATTCGCTTGGGCGTACTGGTGACATGAGGGGCATCCGGCCACCCCTTAAACATTAACATGCCACATCCGATTAACCACGGCCGACCCTGCGTATCCGCGGGAGAAGGGCCAAGAACGATAGATTCGCTTGGGTGTACACATTCTGGCCTCACTACCGTACTTTAATGCCCAACTTTTGCGTTTTTAGACAGGAATTTTTTTGCAAAAGTCTTTAGCTGTACTATAAGCCCTTCCCATTTTATGTATCCTTTCCTCTATAGCAGCTTTTTCCAAACCATTGTCTTCGATTATCTGCCAAAGATGTTTACATTCTTTAACTTTTCCAGTTTGGTCAATATCTGTTTTGATACACTGTGATGTATTTTTTTTTCTACAAAATTCTTAACCCGGCGCTACCAGCTATTTCTTCAAAAAGGTTAATTTGCATTACAGTAGACGTCACATTTTCAGGTAGTACAGTAAAGTCATCAGAAAATGTGAGACAGTTAATTCCAGTGTTTTTGATTCCTCTTCCCAACACTATTAGTGAAACCTTATAGTGATTCAGTTCTTCATTCCAAATTCTCAATGTATTTTCTAGAATACAATATACAACATTGAGGATAGGCCAACTTCTTGCGTCGCAACTATCTTCTGTTTGTAAAGGCTGAAATATTTCTTCGACAAATACCACTTTAGATACTGTGCCTTTGGTCCGCGAATTAGATACGCTGATTTAGACTTTACACCAAATTCTCGGATTATTTTATTGATAGTTTGTCTGTGAACGGAATCAAAGGCCTTTTTGAAATCGACAACCATTAATACAGTATCTTTTGAATTCATTAACTTGTGGCGAATGACTGACTTTGGATTAAATACTTATTAAGAATACCATCTGTCCTTAAAGTGTTCTTGCTATTCACCTAAATGACTGTGCAGTGTTGTTCCTACTCCGTTTAGTAAAATCTTGGAAAATATTCTATATTCACCTGGTATCAACGAAATTCCTCTATAGATATTATAGTCTTGTTTATTCACTTTCGTATGTACTGGATGTATCAAGACTACCATCCAGTCTTCTGAGATTTTTTTTCTGTTTTCCAGATTTCCGCAAAGATTAATTTTAGCTCATTTTTTTATTTTTAATACACACAATTTCAAAATCTCCGCTGCAACAGAGTCTTTTCCACCAGCTTTTTTGCTTTTCAAGGTCTTAATTACTTCTTCAATTTCTTCGGTAGTCCGAGATAAACATTCCTCTAGATTTTCAAGAATGTTTGTGAATTCCAACTAATGGATTAATTCTGGGGAATTAAGAAAATGAGCAAAATATTTTGCACGTATTTCGTAATTGCCAGTGTTGCTTAACCCAAGTCTGCCATTTTCATTTATGAGGCACACACTAGGGAGTTTGCTATCCCTTCAGTCTACCCTTAAAAGTCTGATAAGAATCACGAGTATTATTTTTTGAAAAGTTTCCCTCAATTTCTACAAGTTCCTCTTTTCAAAATATGTTTTAATTCCTCTGATTGATCTTGCTGTTTCTTTGCTGTGCAGACATCGTGTTCAATTATTCTTGAAAATTTCCACTTTTTCAATTTTTTGGCTCTTTCTGTTAAAGCTTCGTGACATATTCCCCCTTAACGGCAGTTATTATTGCTATTATCACTTCTTCTTCTTTCTTCGATTTCGGGCGTCAATGGACACCGTGCCGTAACTTTCTCATGATGTTGCCGTCTTTCCTGATTTTTGGTATTTCCAGTAGTTCTTCATCCTTTTATTGTGTTATTTTTTACTTTCATCTGACCGTACACTGATGCATACTCAGACCTCTTCCTGAAAACCCCCTAACGTTCTAATCTTGTTTCAAAAAGTTGGACTGTCTAGAGTTCTTGCTTTGGTAACGTTGATTTCTGTTATGTCCATTTTCACTTCTCTGTATTAACCGATTTGCGGTTTGGGATTTTTGTCGAAATGATCTAATATTTTTTTTAGTCACTGTTTCCGGGTTTATTCGAACCAAGTGATCATATAACGAAATTCTCCTTTTCCAGAGAGCATCGGATAGTTTTTCAGTCTGACTGTAGATTTCATCCTTACTTCTCATCTGCACACTCCCAACTTTTTTGGACCGAGTATTTTTCATAGTGTCTCACTTTCCTTTTTCTCCAGTTTTTTAGTTTCTCCACTATTTACTAACGACTAAAGATTCCACTGACTAAAGACATTCCGATTTTATGACAGTGTTGTTAGATTTTTGTTTTTATTGGGAGTGATTTTTTTTATATCAAATGTCCTTCGTTAACTGATAAGCCACTATCGCCTTGCTGAAACCACTTTTTACTTAAAATGGTTCAGAAATTTCCCCACGGAATTTTATTGTTGGCAATGTTTTTTTTATTATTACCATAATTTTGTTCACCTGTACCGAATTCGTGTAGTGCACCGAAGGGTGTGTCTATGTCTACTGAGCTGTGGTGTCTTGAAATCTGCAAATGTTACGACAAGATTTTTGCTTCTTAGACAATAAATCCTTACGCTCAGTGTCATAGTCATAATCTGTTCTACGCAGGACCTACCCTTTCCAAATCCTCTTTGTTCTTTCAAACGATTTCCAAGTCCCATGAATAGGATTTTGTACCGAACAGTCACTAAAGAGATTCGTCTGTAGTTGTTGTCATTTGCCTCATTTCCTTTCTTGTGTGCTGAATGTATGAGAGCGCATTTACATTCTTGGGGAATTTTCTTTCCAAATTTCCTTAAAACTTTTTTAAGTATTTCAGTCTTGTCGCAGGTGGAATTTTTCTACATTGCCGCAATAATTGAATCCTCTCCAGGAGCTTTGTTATCTTTGAGTTCTTTAATTATATTTTATATTAAAGTTTTATCTGGCGGTTTTGAATTTGGGTAAGGGATTTCCAGCTTCTGCTTAGTCAAAAGATATCACTATCTCCTCACAACTGAGCAACTCAGCAAATAAATCACAGCTTTCCTAGTTATTAATGGCTAGTTCCCCGCTTTATCTTTTCAAATACAGTCTTGGCAGCTGATACTTGGTTAATTTAGTTTTGAAAGTTTTACAAAAATGTCTTTTGCTGCTTTTCTGGAAGTCTTCTTCAATATCATGTAAAAAAGACCTTTAAATATTTCTGTAAGTAGACCTCAATTTTTCTCCTTTAACTTTCTTTGGTTTATAAATTCCAAATAATCAGTTTCTTTCTTTATTGACTATCAACTCTTCCGCGCTCTCAGTCTTTCGTCCAAGGCATATTCACAGCTTTGATTACATCATTCTAGGCGCGCAGTCCGGAACCGCGCGACTGCTACGGTCGCAGGTTCGAATCCTGCCTCGGGCATGGATGTGTGTGATGTCCTTAGGTTAGTTAGGTTTAAGTAGTTCTAAGTTCCAGGGGACTGATGACCACAGCTGTTAAGTCCCATAGTGCTCAGAGCCATTTGAACCATTTGATTACATCAGCCGTTATTTTTCAATGGAACCGTTTACATCGCAGCATATATTATTCTGGTACTGATGCTTTTCTAGTCAATAACTTCCAAGTTGTTTAATTTGTTGTGGAAGATTTCTCTCCTGTTTCATAATTTCTGTAAGTCAGTCTAAAATATTTTATTCCTGTGTCTTCCAGTCTTGAGTAGGGGGGTAAATCGTACCTTAAGTAATTTTACCACTTGTGATGGTCTCTTTCAATAATTGTTGCTTCCGTCACCTTGACATTCATTATGTATTTAGTGTTTCCACAAGAAATCGCAACGTGAACAATTTGGAACTTCCCTAAATTTGGATTTGGTGACCTCCAAGTTTTTTGTTTTCCGGGGAACTCGCTGAAATATTTTTACTTGTGTCGTTGTTGTTATTCGTCCTTCAATGATTTTGAAGCGTGATATAGGCAAGTCACTTCCTCAAGTGGCAGACAGTGAGAGAAGCTATTTGGCGAAAATGTACTTAAAAATTTCAAGAATGAGCTTACAAGGAGAATTGATATTCTCTCTCACGATGAGTACCATCTCATCAGCACAAACCTACTGTATTGGCCTAGGAGTTTCCTTTCTACATTGCTGTATTCAGTTCTACCAGTTTTCCTCGGTGGTGACTGCTGTCACCTTGCAACAGGTCACAAGAATGGCGTTGCTTTTACCTGCCAAATACCAGAATTCCGCAACTTGTCCAGAAGTGTCCTTTCTGCCAGCACCCGAGCTCCACTACTGGTAGCAGACTCGTGATTTTTCCATGACCGCTCTTCGCAATACATCAGTAACCCATATTCTAGGAGTGTAGCAATATTAAGCAGATGAGTACTATTAAACTTTATTATAAAATTTACAAAACGGTAAATTATTACCAGGATGACTAAAAGTTGTTTAAAGAAATAAATTATATCACAAAAAGCTTAAATAAAAATTACTTTTTTCAGAAGATATTGTTGATCTAACGATAAGAATTAAGCTTCGTGCGAAACAAACTTCAGAAAGTGTAGACTGTCCATCTTGCCACTGCAAAGTTTTTTCTGGATGAATTCTTGTCTTCATGTAGTTTTCTTGCAAGTGTCTGGTACAGAATCAGGGGTGAAATTATTTAGCACACTGTACGAGTGTGTTTGTACGCTTCTCAACTTACTCATAAAATGTGAATTATTGGATGAGTCGATTAAAAGAGAATTAAGACGAGAATTATAACTCCGGAACCCATTTATCGTTCTTCAAAGCGCAGAGGACCATTCTCACCAAATATGAGGAGAGAAAGACTCATTTTCCTCAACAGCATAATTTGCTGTGAGGTAGGCAGCGAAATGAATCTTCTGTCATGATGCTCAGTACACAATATAACTCATGCCCTAATCTCTATGATTCATGTAAGCCATAGAAAAGCAGTAATGAAGCCAAATTCCTCATTCATATCAATTTACTTTCTTTTTATTGCAATTTTACCGATCTCCTGCCTATGATTTGTACTGTCAGGCAAAAGTGATCGCTTCCTACTATAAAAATTTTGGCATTACCATACTTCTCATTCGAGCATTTCCTAATCATCAGTAGATTTCGTTTTCGCGCAGCTCCTCAATGTAACCTTTTTGTGAAGTAGAAGTGCATAGGTCTTTTCACTGCACATCACTTTTACACTTTTCTACATCTTCAGTATTTCTGAGTTATACGACTAGCAGCACTTTTCAGTAATTTGTTTCCTCAGCACTACGTCAATACCATTCTTTTCTCTGCTGTAGCTACATACTACGAGGCCATAAGTGAAGTTGTCGGACACACCAGTCTGGAGGAAAACGCGCTCTTCTGCCTGAAGAGGAAGTTGCGAAATTCGAGTAGGTGTATTAGGAGACCCTTCTTCGACGTTTTTCTGAATATCAAAGTCCGTGTCTGCTCTCTTTAACTGGCCATACAGTCACGCCAACAGATTTGATCAGCTACCTGCGATATCTGCTCAACCTCACCTCCTCACAATCATGTAGAATAATCTCTGACCTCTTCTGACTCTACTCAAGGACGTAACGTGTTTTTAGGGACGTGGCGAGGCTAAATATAGCGAGTCCTTCGTGACTGGGCGGCAATTTTCGGCCGCCCTATTTTTCACGGCGCAGCATTCGGAACCGAACGCAGGGTGGTCGGGCATTAGCGGGGGCCGGACAACGCTTTCGCGCTGCGTGTCACAGCGGCTGCAGATGGATGGCTTCCTTCATTAATTCCCCATTCCGATAACGGTCGGCACTCTTTCGTTATAAGCTGATGTGAGACGCCAACAAAACTGATCTATTATAGCTTGTCTATTACGTTGCCGATCGAAGAGGCTGGTAATTACAAGGCACAGCGTGAATATGGGACTGATAAATAGCAACAAATCCACAACATGCACCACTAAGGAAAATATTTTTACCAGGTGCAATTTTATCATAATATTTTGCCGCACATTTACGACTCTCCCTTAGATTACTAGCCATTGGTAAGATTTTATTATGAAGCCGTACGTCGAGATACACGCACGGTAGTAAGTCGTTTTATAATTACTGGCAATCGGCTGACGATATGAAATTAAGAAAGTAGTAACCAAAAGGCACACGAGTAATCATGAAAAACGACATTAATAGACGATTCGATGCTAATGACAATGCATTGCTGACTGATCGGAATGCAGTTCAGATTCTGTCTAATGTGAACGACCTGCGGAAAACGAATATTTTTCCGTGAGAGCATAATTTTGTTATTAATTGATTACGGTTATCGGCGCATTGACTCTAATAAAATGGCCAATAGGGGCCACTGTGACGGGACAGATATCCCAGAACACAAAGGCAACTCTGAACACAGTAATAAAATATACAACAATTAGCTTCTATGTGATGAAGAGATTGAAAGAATATATGATGGATAAGAGAAGTTATCCAGATAGTTAACGAAGATCAAAAGTGAATTGTAATGGATGACTGAATTCAACAGTAGTAAAAGGAAGGGAAGGAACACATATATCGCACATGTGTAATATACAGCGTGGTCCATTGATCGTAACCGGGCCAAATATCTCACGAAATAAGCGTCGAACGAAAAAACTACAAAGAACGAAACTTGTCTAGCTTGAAGGGGGAAACCAGATGGCGCTATGGTTGGCCCGCTAGATGGCGCTGCAATAGGTCAAACGGATATCAACTGCGTTTTTGTTTTTAAATAGGAACCCCCATTTTTTATTACATATTCGTGTAGTACGTAAAGAAATATAATGTTTTAGTTAGACCACTTTTTTCGCTTTCTGATAGATGGCGCTGCAATAGTCACAAACATATGGCTCACAATTTTAGACGAACAGTTGATAACAGGTAGGTTTAATAAATTAAAATTCAGAACGTACGTACGTTTGAACATTTTATTTCGGTTGTTCCAATGTGATACGTGTACCTTTGAGAATTTATCATTTCTCAGAACGGGTGCTGTTACAGCGTGCTTACCTGTAAATACCACATTAATGCAATAAATGCTCAAAATAATGTCCGTCAACCTCAACGCATTTGGCAACAGCTAGTAGTTCGCCTTCCGTAATGTTCGCACATGCTTTGACAATGCGGTAACGCTTGTTGTCAGGCGTTGTCGGTGGATCACGATAGCAAATATCCTTGAACTTTCCCCACAGAAAGCAAACCGGGGGACGTCAGATCCGGTGAACGCCCGGGCCATGGTATGGTGCTTTGACGACCAATCCACCTGTCATGAAGTATGCTATTCAATACCGCTTCAACCGCACGAGAGGTATGTGCCGGACATCTATCATGTCTGAAGTACATCGCCATTCTGTCATGCAGTGAAACATCTTGTAGTAACACCGGTAGAACATTACGTAGGATATCAGCATACACTGCACCATTTAGATTGCCATCGATAAAATAGGGGCCAATTATCCTTCCTCCCATAATGCCGCACCATACATTAACCTGCCAAGGTCGCTGATGTTCCACTTGTCGCAGTCATCGTGGATTTTCCGTTGCGCAATAGTGCGTATTATGGCGTTTTATGTTATCGCTGTTGGTGAATGACGCTTCGTCGCTATATAGAACGCGTGCAAAAAATCTGTCATCGTCCCGTAATTTCTCTTGTGCCCAGTGGCAGAAATGAACACGACGTTCAAAGTCGTCGCCATGCATTTTCTGGTGCATAGAAATATATTAAGGGTGCAACCGATGTTGATGTAGCATTCTCAACACCGACGTTTTTGAGATTCCCGATTCTCGCGCAATTTGCCTGCTACTGATGTGCGGATTAGCCGCGACAGCAGCTAAAACACCTACTTGGGCATCATCATTTGTTGCAGGTCGTGGTTGACGTTTCACATGTGGCTGAACGCTTCCTGTTTCCTTAAATAACGTAACTATCCGGCGAACGGTCCGGACACTTGGATGATGTCGTCCAGGACACCGAGCAGCATACATAGCACACGCGCGTTGGGCATTTTGATCACAATAGCCATACATCAACACGATATCGACCTTTTCCGCAATCGGTTAACGGTCCATTTTAACACGGGTAATGTAACACGGAGCAAATACCATTCACACTGGCGGGATGTTACGTGATGCCACGTAGTTATATGTTTGTGACTATTACAGCGCCATCTATCACAAAGCGGAAAAAGTGGTCCAATTAAAACATTCATATTTCTTTACGTACTACACGAATGTGTAATAAAAAATGGGAGTTCCTATTTTTTTGATATCCGTTTGACATATGGCAGCGCCATATAGCAAGTCTACCATAGCACCATCTGGTTTCCCCCTTCAAGCTAGACAGGTTCATTCTTTGCAGTTTTTCGTTTGATGCCTATTTCGTGAGATGTTTTGCCCGATCACTGTCAATGGACCACCCTGTATTAGACAATTTCAAACTAACTATCCGGGAAAGCAAACTGTCCTTCCTCCTGTGGTAGTGGGCGCTGAGGTGGGGAGATGCTGACAAGGTAAAGAATTGGAATTATGGCGTATCCGAAAGCCTCCGGGATCGTTGGCTAATTGAGGACAGTCCTGATAATGCTTAGTTTATTGGCGATGTTGTGCTCTTTCCGACCGTGGCCTTTGTGACACCTGACATCAACGTGGTGCTTCCGACTACAAGTATTTTAGCCGGAACTTTTTCGGCCGTCAAAGGAAGCCGCAGCAGTGGGAGAGACGCTTGCCGGACATACCACGTCGCAAAACTGGCTGGTGTTAATCGCGATTTTTTCCTGACCTTTTTGTAATAAGTACATTATTTCATATTTTATTCTCGCTAAGGAATAGTTATGCACTTAGTAAGTAGGCAAGTTTAAATGTGAATCTTCCTGGCAGATTAAAACTGTGTGCCGGACCGAGACTCGAACTCGGGACCTTTGCCCTTCGCGGGCAAGTGCTCTACCAACTGAGCTACCCAAGCACGACTTGCGCAAGATTGGAAACCATCAAACATTACGTCACGCCTACAGACTGCACTCAGAGTGGCCGAGCCTTGGTTGGAGAAATGGCGTGTTAGAGTAAACGTCGACAAGTGCGAAGCCGTTCTGTTCACTAGAAGACCGAAGCAACTACGCAAACACCGCTACTGCAGACCAATAACTCTACATGCACGCCCAATACGTTTCCGTGAGAAAGTCAATACCTCGGTGTCTGGCTGGACCGGAAATTACTCTGGGGGGACCACATACAACAGATGACCAACCGAGCTAGCGCGAGGCTCAAACAACTCTATCCTATGCTCAACAGGCGTAGCACACTGAACAGAAGGGTGTCGAGGTCCATGTACATGACACTTATCCGACCCCTGATGACGTACGCAGCTCCTGTCTGGGGATACGCTGCGCCTACACGTCTGCGCCGTCTGCAGCTCATACAAAACAAAGTACTCAAAATCATAAGCAATGCTCCACGATACACACGCATCGCGGACCTTCACCGGGAATACCGACTTGAGACTCTCACGGAGGTAATCCACAAACTCACCACAAGACTATACAGAAACTCCAGACATTCGCAGAACCCGTTTATTCTGAATCTGGGGAACTACGACCACAACCATAGATGGAAACATAAAAGACCAAAAGACATACTTGTAAGGACATAACATCTATGGCCAAGCATACGCAAACATAACGGCACAGGCGAGCCCCTGTTTATCAGACCCATTACTGGATATCCAGCTGGATTGGAGTACACTGCCGAATAACTGGCACCACACAGGGAAGCCGTACCGTACACTGCATGCAGACAAGCTCCACACATCCCCCACACAGTGAGATGATCTATGGCCGATCTCCCACTACTGTATAACGATCTTGATTGTTCCAGGAATGCAGCAGCAGCAACAACTGGGACACATCGCCATCGCTTGTCATGGTAATGATGCATGATACCTATACTAACAAATCCAACCTTGCATGAACTATCGCAGCTAGTAAGCCACTACTGCTCTTACTACCCATCCCACTGTCGCAGAGGTTTTTTTCCCACGGCACGAGCCATGGCACTTTTTTTCCTCTGCTCTTCAAATCGCTACCCTCACTCGCGTTTCGTCCACTATCTATCACCTGATGGACCGTGTTAATGCGTAGCCTTACCCAGACGCACGGACAACGTCACAGCCCAGCATCCTGTGATCCACATACTAGACAACTAACATGTTTACGGAGGTGACAGTAGAACTTTTGGTTTGGTCACCACGTTGGTGCGGGCGTGGAGGGGCCCCATCTCTTTAAACGCCCCGTCCTCACAGCTTTAATTCCGCCAGTACCTCGTCTCCTACCTTCCAAACTTCACAGAAGCTCTCCTGCGAACATTTTTTTTTTCTTTTTAATCTGATTAAGAAACAGAAGAAGCAGAAATTGACAGAACACGTCTCTGTTTCCGCGTCGAAGGTAGCAGCAACTATGGGGCAGGCTCTGTTAGGAAATACCACGGTACAAAACTGATGGTCGGAAGTGGCGCGGGGAAGGCGTGGGAAGGAGGTACACAAGAGTACGACGGCCATTCAAAAAGGCATGCAACACATTTTTTTCTGAAAGCAGTTTGGTTTTAATCAGGTGTCCAGTACACCATATTATTCTGATACTTTTGACTATGAATCTCTGTTTTTAAACATAATCTCCGTTCAGTGCGGCGGCCTTACACCACCTCACTGGGGTGAGGGATGGAGGGGGGGGGGGGTGATTGTATGCCCTGTACCACTCTACCATGTTTCATCGCATGTGACAACAAATTATCAAGATCAACTTCGTAACGCGCAACTAGTTCCGCACAAATGGTCCTTCGTTGTCCTTTATGGCCTTCTGTTAGACGGAGAGGAACCTGGAGGGCACTCAGCTTTGAGTACCCCAAATGGTGGACGAGTTTGCCATTATCACCTACGGAGACGTCCAGTTGTGCAGCGAGGTGTTTGACGGTGAGCTGTCGATCACCTCGAGAGAGAGTGTCCGCACGTTCGAACACTTCAGGAGTCACGGCTGCGTGCGACCGGCCGGCACGCGGGTGATGGGACAGGATTGCGCGACCTTGCTGCGATGGTGACTGAGGCCTCGCTTACCGACTCACCGTGCTTTTGTTCAATGCCAGGTCTCCGTAGATATTCTAAAAGTGCCTATGAATATCTGCGATGTTCTGGTTTTCCGACGAAGGAACTCAATGAATGATAGCTCTCTACTTGGAACGCACCTCCGTACTGAGGCCATTTTGAAAGGTACCTATAGGGTCTCCACATATTGCAACTTCATGAAACAGTAGGAACTGAAGCGGGAATATACCATGACGTCCCACAACAAATTCCGCATTTTGCCAACCAAAAGTGGCCGAGAAAAAATTACTTATTGAACTCCCCTCTTAAGTAAGCGGATAAAGACGCGAAATATAATAATAATAATAATCTGAAAAAGAGAAATTTGTTAACATCGAGTATAGATTTAAGTGTCAGGAAGTCGTTTCTGAAAGTATTTGTATGAAGCGTAGCCATGTATGGAAGTAAAACGTGGACGATAAATAGTTTAGACAAGAAGAGAATAGAAGCTTTCGAAATGTGGTGCTACAGAAGAATGCTGAAGATTAGATAGGTAGATTAAATAACTAATGAGGAGGTATTGAATAGAATTGGGGAGAAGAGGAGTTTGTGGCACAACTTGACTAGAAGAAGAGATCGGTTGGTAGGGCATATTCTGAGGCATCAAGGTATCACCAATTTAGCATTGGAGGGCAGCGTGGAGGGTAAAAATCGTAGAGGGAAACCAAGAGATGAATACACTAAGCAGGTTCAGGAGGATGTGGGCTGCAGTAGGTACTGGGAGATGAAGCAGCTTGCACAGGATAGAGTAGCATGCAGAGCTGCATTAAACGAGTCTCTGGACTGAAGACCACAACAACAACAATAATTGAAAAAAAGTTTTCTGCTCTGATATTTAGGAGTGGTGGGCAAGCGCTGTGCTACTTGGACGCAGGCCAGAACGGGGAAAACAGCAACGGTGGCCCCGCTGGGGTGAGTCGGCCACGTGCCGTCGCCATCCCGTTCACAGCCACAGTCCGTATAGCTAATCTTAACTTGCGCCGGCGCGAGCTCGGACTCCTTGTATCCGAGATAGGATCTCTGCATTTTCGTATAGGAACGAATATTGTCACTGGCATTATTGTGGCTTCATGGCGGTGTTCATAGTAACCGCTGCGAATACATAGAAAGATGGATCCCTTATCATTTAGCTACAATATAGCAGGTCAGCAACTGGAAGCAGTTAATTGCATAAATTATCTGGGTGTAGGCATTAGGAGTGATTTAAAATAGAATGTCCATATAAATTTAATCGTCGGTAAAGCAGATGCCAGACTGGGATTCATTGGAAGAATCCTAAGGAAATGCAAACGGAAAACAGAGGAAGTAGGTTACAGTACACTTCTTCGCCCACTGCTTGAATACTGCTCACCGGTGTGGGATCTGTACCAGATAGGGTTGATAGAAGGGATGGAGAAGATCCAACGGAGAGCAGCGCGCTTCGTTACAGGATGATTTAGAAATCGTGAAAGCGTTACGGGGATGATAGATAAACTCCACTGGAAGTCTCTGCAAGAGAGACGCTCAGTGTCTCGGTTCGGGCTTTTGTTGAAGTTTCGAGAACATACCTTCACCGAGAAGTCAAGCAGTATATTGCTCCCTCCTACGTATATCTCGCGAAGAGACCTTGAGGATAAAATCAGAGATTAGAGCCCACATAGAGGCATACCGACAATCTTTCTTTCCACGAACAATACAAGACTGGAATAGAATGGAGAACCGATAGAAGTACTCAAGGTACCCTCCGCCACACACCGTCGGGTGGCTTGCGGAGTATGGATGTAGATGTAGATGTAGATGTAGATTCTGCAGCACAGAGGCAACTCCACAGAGATCAAAGCTTTAAGTCTTCTGCGGTGATTGGAACTGCAGACCACGCTCCTCATACCTTTTTAAGAGTTGATGGTGAGAGCATGGCGCGGCAGAGGGGAGGCGGTTACACAGCGAATACGATTGTAGATATGATTGTGAACTCGCTTAAAATGGTCCGCAGCTCGTGGTCTAGCGGTTAGCGTTACTGCCTCTGGATCACGGGGTTCCGGATTCTATTGCCGGCCGGGTCGCGGCTTTCCTCCGCCCGGGGACTGGGTGTTTGTGTTGTACTCATCCTTTCATCATCATTTTTGAAAATGACAAGACTGGACTGTGAAGAGATTGGGAATTTGTACAGGCGCTGATAACCACGCCGTTGAGTGCCCCATAATCCAAAATGATCAACATCATCATCATCGCTTAAAATGGAGTGAAACTGGAGAACAAGTGAAACCTGGATAGTCTTCATGCACTGCCTGACAAAAAATGTGGAGCACCCAGAAGGTCAGGAGGAAACGAAACGGAACGCCGCACTTTATGGCGGTATTTCATGTTGCTGCTGTCATTACAAATTCGAGGCAGATTTACAAAGAACTTGACAGTATGACCACCCTTATGAGGGTGATGTTGCACCCCGTCAAACCTTCGTGCATGCACTGATTCGGTTGGGAAGGGTGCCATAAAGCCGTCGTATCCTGTCTTGAGAAGAGCTTGCCATAACCGTTGTAAGTGGTCACTGACATGCTGGATCCTGACACAGGTGTAAGTAGGCTGTTTAGGTTTTTATATTGGTAACGCCACGTAGCGCTCTGTATGAAAATCCCTAGCTGTGCTGTGTGCAGTCTGTGGCTAGTTTGCATTGTTGTCTGCCAATGTAGTGTTGGGCAGCTGGATGTTAACAGCGCGTAGCGTGGCACAGTTGGAGGTGAGCCGCCAGCAGTGGTGGATGTGGGGAGAGAAATGGCGGAGTTTTGAAATTTGTAAGACTGGATGGCATGAACTGCTATATATATTATGACTATTAAGGTAAATGCATTGTTTGTTCTCTGTTAAAATCTTTCATTTGCTAACTATGCCTATCAGTAGTTAGTGCCTTCCGTAGTTTGAATCTTTTATTTAGCTGGCAGTAGTGGCGCTCGCTGTATTGCAGTAGTTCGGGTAACGAAGATTTTTGTGAGGTAAGTGATTTGTGAAACGTATAGGTTAATTTAGTCAGGGCCATTCTTTTGTAGGGATTTTTGAAAGTCAGATTGCATTGCGCTAAAAATATTGTGTGTCAGTTTAAGCACAGTCATGTATAATTTTTCTAAGGGGGCGTATCATATGTCGACCCTTAGCCGAGAATACCTCACTGGAATCTTCTGATTTTTTCTTGTAGTTTGTGCAATTAGTGCAGCCTTTGTATATTGCTAGCGCGTAATTGTAGAGAGAATTTCCTTTGTAGTTGTAGTTTTTTATTCTTGTACAGTAAAACAGTTGTGGCATGCATGTAGATTTGCACCAAGTATTTCGCAGCTGCGCTTGCAATTAACGAGATATTATTTTAAATGTTATGTTAATGTGTTTTCTTGTTTTGCTCTTCAAATTGTGTTTTTCTGTTTTGTCGTGTGAAATATTGTGACAATAATGGCGTGTGAAAAACGTAATACTAGGCTCCAAAGTAAACTGAGAAATGACAGTGAAGACGAAAGCAGTGTGTTAGCGCCGCCGAGTAATGAATTAACTAATGTTCAAAGTAGTTCAAAATGGTTCAAATGGCTCTGAGCACTATGGGACTCAACTGCTGAGGTCATTAGTCCCCTAGAACATAGAACTAGTTAAACCTAACTAACCTAAGGACATCACAAACATCCATGCCCGAGGCAGGATTCGAACCTGCGACCGTAGCGGTCTTGCGGTTCCAGACTGCAGCGCCTTTAACCGCACGGCCACTTCGGCCGGCTCAAAGTAGTAATTTGGTAATCGTGCATAGGGAAATGGAGCGGGCTGCAAATAATGGCGTAGGCAGTGAAACAATTAGTGAACAGGGAAGCATTATCGATCGATCGGTCGGCAATAGCTCGCCTCAGGAATCCGAAATGACAGGACACAATCTTGCAAATACTGTAGATTCAGGTTTTGCGTCCTCGCCGTTTTCTCAAATAAGTCAAGACACATTTTCTGCTTTTCAAAATGCGAATATTGCCGCTTCAAATTCACTGCCGAAAAGCACGGAGGAACATGTTTCAGACACCAGTGCATTGTTATTACAATTAATGCAACAAATGGGACAAAAGCTTCAAAAGTTAGACACAATGGAACAACACCAGAGACAAACACAGCAACAGTTAGACACAATGGAACAAAATCTTCGGAAGTTAGACACCACACTTGAACAAACAATTTATTTATCTTAATAGTCATAATATATATTGCAGTTCATGCAACCCAGCCTTACAAATTTCAAAACTCCGCCATTTCTCTCCCCACATCCACCACTGCTGGCGTCTCACCTCCAACTGCGCAGCGCTACACGCAGTTAATATCCAGCTGCCCAACACCACATTGGCAGACAACAATGCAAACTAGCCACAGACTGCACACAGCACAGCCAGTGATTTTCATACAGAGCGCTACGTGGCGTTACCAATATAAAAACCTAAACAGCCTACTGACACAGGGACCAAGTTGCCATATGTGCTGGTCCCACACATGTTGCCGGCCGAAGTGGCCGTGCGGTTAAAGGCGCTGCAGTCTGGAACCGCAAGACCGCTACAGTCGCAGGTTCGAATCCTGCCTCGGGCATGGATGTTTGTGATGTCCTTAGGTTAGTTAGGTTTAACTAGTTCTAAGTTCTAGGGGACTAATGACCTCAGCAGTTGAGTCCCATAGTGCTCAGAGCCATTTGAACCACACATGTTCTATCAGGGGTGGGTTGGGTTGTTTGGGGGGAAGAGACCAAACAGCGAGCTCATTGGTCTCATTGGATTAGGGAAGGATGGGAAAGGAAGTCGGCCATGCCCTTTCAAAGGAACCATCCCGGCATCTGCCTGGAGCGATTTAGGGAAATCACGGAAAACCTACATCAGGATGGCCGGACACGGGTGTTCTATCAGGGACAGATATGGGGATACGCTGGCCACGGGAGTATTTAACATCAGGGTTACCTGATCTGGGGCAGGGCAGCAAACAGCGAGGTCATTCGTCCGATCAGTTTAGGGAAGGACGGGGAAGGAAGTCGGCTTTGTCCTTTCAAAGGAATCATCCCGGCATTTGCCTGAAGCAATGTTGTGAAATCACGGAAAACCTAAATCAAGATGGCCGGACGTGGGTTTGAACCGTCATCGTTCCGAATGAGAGTCCAATGTCTAACCACGGCGCCTTCTCGCTCGGTTCAGCGTCACGCAGACAGCTCATAGAGACATGTGCCGTGTGTAGACGAGCATTGTCCTTCTAAAATACTCCACCACGATACTGTGGCATGGGAGAAGCACATGATGACACACGATTTCCATGACGTGCTGTTGTGCCGTCATCGTTCCCTAAGTCACTAAAAACAGCTGTGGCCTAAAATCATACCTAATGGCTCCTCGCACCACGATGCTAGAAGTAGCACCAATGTATGAGGTGCATTCAAGTTCTAAGGCCTCCGATTTTTTTTCTCCGGACTGGAAAGAGATAGAAACATGCGCATTGTTTGAAAATGAGGCTGTGTTCATTGTCAATACATCCCAGAGATGGCAGCACCGTACGGCAGATGGAATTTTACCCCCAGTGGCGAGAATGAGAACTGTTTTAAATACTTAAACTGGCGACGTTTTCCTTACTTGAACAGCGTGCAATCATTCGTTTTCTGAATTTGCGTGGTGTGAAACCAACTGAAATTCATCGACAGTTGAAGGAGACATGTGGTGATGGATTTATGGATGTGCCGAAAGTGTGTTTGTGGGTGCGACAGTTTAATGAAGGCAGAACATCGTGTGACAACAAACTGAAACAACCTCGGGCTCGCACAAGCCAGTCTGACGACACGATCGAGAAAGTGGAGAGAATTGTTTTGGGGGATCACCGAATGACTGTTGAACAGATCGCCTCCAGAGTTGGCATTTCTGTTGGTTCTGTGCACACAATCCTGCATGACGACCTGAAAATGCGAAAAGTGTCATCCAGGTGGGTGCCACGAATGCTGACGAACGACCACACGGCTGCCCGTGTGGCATGTTGCCGAGCAATGTTGACGCGCAACGACAGCATGAATGGGACTTTATTTTCGTCGGTTGTGACAATGGATGAGACGTGGATGCCATTTTTCAATCCAGAAACAAAGCGCCAGTCAGCTCAATGGAAGCACACAGATTCACTGCCACCAAAAAAATTTCGGATAACCGCCAGTGCTGAAAAAATGATGGTGTCCATGTTCTGGGACAGCGAGGGCATAATTCTTACCCATTGCGTTCCAAAGGGCACTACGGTAACAGGTGCATCCTACGAAAATGTTTTGAAGAACAAATTCCTTCCTGCACTGCAACAAAAATGTCCGGGAAGGGCTGCACGTGTGCTGTTTCACCAAGACAATGCACCCGCATATCGAGCTAACGCCACGCAACAGTTTCTTCGTGATAACAACTTTGAAGTGATTCCTCATGCTCCCTACTCACCTGACCTGGCTCCTAGTGACTTTTGGCTTTTTCCAACAATGAAAGACACTCTCCGTGGCCGCACATTCACCAGCCGTGCTGCTATTGCCTCAGCGATTTTCCAGTCGTCAAAACAGACTCCTAAAGAAGCCTTCGTCGCTGCCATGGAATCATGGCGTCAGCGTTGTGAAAAATGTGTACGTCTGCAGGGCGATTACGTCGAGAAGTAACGCCAGTTTCATCGATTTCGGGTGAGTAGTTAATTAGAAAAAAAATCGGAGGCCTTAGAACTTGAATGCACCTCGTACATCGCCAAAACACGGGAAGATTGGGACCCGCCCCAGATCGCCGTCGTACTCGCTGACGACTCTCATCCGGGATAGTGCAGAACCGCGATATATCACTGAACACAATGTGAAGCCATCCATTAACAGTCTATGCTTCCCAATCACGAAATCACCCCAAACGCAGCCATTTTTTTGTGATGTTAACTGCAGTTTACGGTTGGGACGGTAATTCCCTAGCTCGGCTGCTGCTAGTCCACAGCTCGTGATGTAATGGCTAGCATTGCTGCCTCTAGCTCACGGGATCCCTGGTTCGATACCCGGTCGGGTCGGGGATTTTCCCCACCCGTACACTGGATGTTTGTGTTGTTTTCATTATTTCATCATCATTCGGGAAAGTGGCGAGACTGGACAATGACAAGATTGGAAATTTGTATGGGCGCTGATAACCAGGCAGTTAAGGGTTCCACAAACCAAATATCATCATCATCATCATCATCATCATTGGCTGCGGCTAGTCTCTGACCGATGGCGTGGAATGAAACAGAATGTTGCGTGGAGTTCATTACTTGCTCTCGGATGGCAGGCGCAGATGTGAAGGGGTTGGGATGTGCCGGGCGCGCTTTATGGCGACCCTCCATTGTGGTGGTCAAACGCGGTCAACCGGAACCTTGACAACAAGCACGCCTGCCCTGGCGTTACCATGCACAGCAGTAAAGGGCCACTGTCACATCCGAATGCCCCCAATATCTGGATACTACACTATTCGAACAGACCGATGACCTCAGCAGTTTGGTCTCATAAGACTTTACCTTACAATTCGACCAGTTGTCCAAATGGAGATTCACAATGTGGCTCTTTTCAAATTACGTCAGCTGCTGATAACGCTGTCTCATACGACTACGTGGCATATCCGTGTCCTTCAGTGTCATCAATCTACACATGAAAATGAACGCTGTTTATGCCCGTTACATACCCGACCAGGCCTGGTAACAAGACTAATGCACTCTGGTGACCCCACTACCTTTCACAGAGCATTGCACCTCAATTCATTTACGTGTTTGTGTGTGTGTGTGTGTGTGTGTGTGTGTGTGTGTGTGTGTGTTTACGACATTGCAAATGGTTCAAATGGCTCTGAGCACTATGGGACTTAACATCTGTGGTCATCAGTCCCCTAGAACTTAGAACTACTTAAACCTAACTAACCTAAGGACATCACACACATCCATGCCCGAGGCAGGATTCGAACCTGCGACCGTAGCAGTCGCGCGGTTCCGGACTGAGCGCCTAGAACCGCTAGACCACCGCGGCCGTACGACATTGCACTGACATCTGGCCTTGTCTTCTGGGTGCTTCACTTTTATTGTCAGACAGTGTGAATCTCTTGCAGTCGTTTAGAAACTTATAGTCGTGTGAAAAGTTGATTTGTTATGCCCGTAGAGTGCAGGATGTGCAGTTCTCAACATTTACACATTTAACTACATACGCTAGCGTTTCGACGTGTATATTTTTAAACAACATACAGCTGTCTACGGTATTGTCAACTGCTGTGGTGCAGTCACCTCACAACTTTTGTTTGTGTTGAGGTAGCTCTATGCAGCTCAGTTGTCGTTTGTTTTTATTCTTACTGTTATCCGTGCGTGTGGAGGAAGGGGGAGGCAATGGAAGAGGAAGAGGTATTTGGATGCGGCTTCTTTCGTAATTTGCATTTTTTTTAAAATAATGACAGCAGTGACGGTGATGGTGTCTAGATACGAGGGTCACTCCAAAAGAAATGCATACTTTTTTTTTTAAATTCATCTTTAATTCTACATGTTTGAAAGTTTTACAGTGTGTAGATACATCCTTTAGGAACAATATTTTCATTTCTACACATAATTTCCATCCCTCTCAACTGCCTTAGGCCATCTTGGAACCAGCGCCTGTATACCTGCACGGTAAAATTTTGGATCAACCTGTTGGAGCCGCTGTTTGGCAGCGTCCATAAGGGAGTCATCATCTTCAAACCTTGCTCCAGGAAGAGAGTCTTTCAGTTTCCCAAAGAGATGATAGTCACACATGGAGCCAGGTCAGGACGGTAAGGCGGGTGTTTCAGTCTTGTTCATCCGAGTTCTATGATCGCTTCTGTTGTGGCGTAACAAGCTAGTTACGCCACACTGAGAAGGGAGCCGAAAGGCACGCGTACACACACGCCGACTGGCGTCAAGTCTGGAACAGGATACGTTATGACTGCTATCAAGAAAATACGTAGCTTTGGAATATACTTAACTTTATTCTTTGTTGGTTTACAACGTTCTTCTTGAGACATTTATACGATAACTCTCAAACTAGGTAAGGCTAATGGCGCCTTGCTAGGTCGTAGCCATGGACTTAGCAGAAGGCTCTTCTAACTGTCTCTCGGCAAATGAGAGGAAGGCTTCGTCCGTATTGTCGCTAGCAATGTCGTCCGTACAACTGGGGCGAGTGCTCGTCCGTATCTCGAGACCTGCCTCGTGGTGGCGCTAGGTCTGCGATCACACAGTGGCGACACGCGGGTCCGACATGTACTAAATGGACCGCGGCCGATTTAAGCTACCACCTAGCAAGTGTGGTGTCTGGCGGTGACACCACAGCTTCCATGGTTTTTTGACTGACATGTGGCCGTGCATTGTCGTGCAACAGCAAAACATCCTGCTTTTGCCGATGTGGTCGAACACGACTCAGTCGAGCTTGAAGTTTCTTCAGTGTCGTCACATATGCATCAGAATTTATAGTGGTTCCATTTGGCAAGATGTCCACAAGCAAGAGTCCTTCGGAATCGATAAACACCATAGCAATAACTTTTCCAGCAGAAGGTGTGGTTTTGGATTTTTTTTATTGGGTAAATTTGCATGATGCCACTCTGTTGATTGCCTCTTCGTCTCTGGTGAAAAATGATGGAGCCATGTTTCGTCACCTGTCACAATTCTTCCAAGAAATTCATCTGCACCATTCTCGTACTGTTCCAAAAGTTCGCTGCATACCGTTTTTCTTGTTTCTTTGTGAGCCACTGTCAACATCCTGGGAACGCACCTGGCACAAACCTTTTTTAACGCCAACACTTTCAGTATTCTGCAAACCCTTCCATCCCCTATCCCAACGTAGCGTGACAATTCGTTCACTGTGATGCGTCTGTCAGCAGTCAGCAATTCGTTAACTCTCTGCACATTGTCTGGAGTGTGTACAGTACGAGGCCTGCCGCTGCGAGGACAATCCTCAATATTGCCGTGCCCGCTTTCATCACGTAACCTGCTTGCTCACCGACTAACTGTACTGCGATCGACAGCAGCATCTCCATACACCTTTTCCAACCTCTTGTGGATGTTTATCACTGTCTCGTTTTCACAGCACAGGAATTCTATGACAGCACGTTGCTTGTGACGAGCGTCAAGTGTAGCAGCCATCTTGAAGACATGCTGTGACGGCGCCACTCACGGGAACCGGTTGAACTAAGTTTGAAAGCAAGCGGGAAGGATGTATCTACACACTGTAAAACTTTCACACATGTAGAATGAAAACTGTATTTTTACAAAAATAGTGTGCATTTCTTTTGGAGTGACCCTCGTATGATGAGTTACTTCAGTTTGTTACGTGGCAGAAGCGAGGATTATGAGTGAGTTATTACTCATATTAATGAGCCTATTCACTACTTTCTAATTAATTGTCATCACTATTTGTATATACATTAAAGCGACAAAAGTCATGTGATACATCCTAATATCGTGTCGGACCTCCTTTCTGCCCGCCATAGCACAGCAGCTTCACGTGGCAAGGACTCAACCGTTGGAAGTCCCCTGCAGGAATATTGAGCCAAGCTGCATCTATAGCCGTCCATAACTGAGAAAGTGTTGCCGGTGCAGGATTTTTTGCACGAACTGCCCTCTCGATTATACCCCATAAATGTTCGGTGGGACTCGTGTTGGGCGATCTGAGCTGCCAAATCATTCGTTCGAATTGTCCAGAATGTTCTTCAAAGCAATCGCGAGCAATTGTGGCCTGCTGACATGGTGCATTGTTATCTATAAAAATCCATTGATATTTGGGAACATGTTGTCCATGAATGGCTGCAAATGGTCTCGAAGTAGCTGAGCCCATCATTTCCAGTCAATGATCGGTTCTGTTGGACCAGAGGACCCAATACAGTGCATCTAAACACAGCCCACACCATTATGGAGGCACCACCATTTTGCACAGTGCCTTTTTGACAGCTTCGAGGGGTCTGCGTCACACTCGAACCCTGCCACCAGGCCTTACCAACAGAAATCGGAACTCGTCTGACCAGACCACGGTTTTCCAGTCGTCTAGGGTGCAACCGATACAGTCACGACGGCAGGAGAGGCGCTCCAGGTGATGTCGTGCAGTTAGCAAAGACTATCACGTTGGTCGTCTGCTTCCATAGCCAATTAACGCCAAATTTCGCGGCACTGACCTAACGCATACGTTCTTCGTACGTCTCACATTGATTTCTGTTGTTATTTCACGCAGTGTTGATTGTGTGTTAGTACTGACAAAAAATGGTTAAATGGCTCTGGGCGCTATGGGACTTAACTTCTGAGGTCATCGCCGGCCGAAGTGGCCGTGCGGTTAAAGGCGCTGCAGTCTGGAACCGCAAGACCGCTACGGTCGCAGGTTCGAATCCTGCCTCGGGCATGGATGTATGTGATGTCCTTAGGTTAGTTAGGTTTAACTAGTTCTAAGTTCTAGGGGACTAATAACCTCAGCAGTAGAGTCCCATAGTGCTCAGAGCCATTTGAACCATTTTTCTGAGGTCATCAGTCCCCTAGAACTTAGAACTACTCGAACCTAACTAACGTAAGGACATCACACACATCCATGCCCGAGGTAGGATCGAACATGCGACCGCAGCGGTCGCGCGGTTCCAGACTGTAGCGCCTAGAACCGCTCGGCCACCGCGGCCGGCTAGCACTGACAACTTTACGCAAACACCGCTGCTCTCGAAAGTTACGTGAAGGCCGTCGGCCACTGAGTTGTGTAATGTGAGACGTAACACCTCAAGTTTGATATTCTCGGCACTTTCTTGACACTAAGGATCTCGAAATATTGAATTCCCGCTGGCCGGAGTGGCCGAGCGGTTCTAGGCGCTATAGTCTGGAACCGCGCGACCGCTACGGTCGCAGGTTCGAATCCTGCCTCGGGCATGGATGTGTGTGATGTCCTTAGGTTGGTTAGGTTTAAGTAGTTCTGAGTTCTAGGGGACTGATGACCTCAGAAGTCCCATAGCGCTCAGAGCCATTTGGTGTGGTGGTGTGTTGGGGCTTATGGGCGCTCAACATCGAGGTAATCAGCGCCCTGACACACATTAAAAGGAACGGATGCGGACAGACCTAAGAAAACTAAACCACACACTCAAAGAAAGCAGGAAAAGAAGGAAAATGCTACATAAGAAAGTAAAGCCTAAGGAAAGGGGAATCATAGTAACAAGAATGTCACAGGAAATTGTTATTGGCTGGCCACTTACATAAAATATGGGCGAGCTTGTCACACAGTGAGCAAATTAAAATCCTCTCCCTAAAATCTTTGTAAAAACATTTGACAGGGCACAGAACTTTAAAACTTTAACCACATTCGTCCGAGTGTCGCCTAAAAGAGACGGCAGGTCCGCTGACAAGTCAGCCGCGACCCGCTGGTCAGAAAATAAAATCCACTCCAATAAAACGTGGCGCACAGTGACCTGGACGCCGCAAGCACCACACATTGGAGGGTCCTCTCGCCGGAGCAGGAAGCCATGCGTCATAGGGCTGTGGCCTATTCGAAGCCGGGTGAGGAGAATCTCGTCCCGTCGATGGGGCTGAAAGGAAGTACACCACACACGCGTTGTGGGCTTGACTAGACGGAGCTTATTGTCAGTCACTTCCAGCCACTCATCCTCCCACCGACACATGACTCGTGAGCTCAACAGCGAGGTGAGTGCGTGCAAGGGGATAGCACACTGAGATACTTGTGGGGCGAGACACGCCTCCTTGGCTGCGAGATCTGCCCTTTCATTCCCAGCAATGCCAACTTTGAACCATTTTTTAAATTCCCAACGATTTCCTAAACGGAATGTCCCGTGGTACCGTGCACCTAGCTCCAGTTACCATTCTACGTTCAAAGTCTGTTGTGCAGTCATTATCACGTCGGACATCTTTTAGCATAAATCACCAAAGTACAAATCAGAGCTCTGCCAATTCACTGCCCTTTTGTATCTTGTGTACGAGATACTAACGCCGTCTATATACGTGCATACTGCTATTCCATAACTACTGTCATATCAGTCTATAACGTATGTGTACGGAAGTCATCCTATTATGTTAACCGCTTTCTGTAGTAGTTCTTTTTTTTTTCAGTACCTCTCACATCTTGTTCCCACTTTGTTCAAGATCGACTGGCCGTTTTCTTCTGCGGTGACGGCGCCTGCGGTGCTGTGGGAAGACGGAAGCATGCTCCTATGACGGACAGCGACGTGGCGGAAGATGCTAACGACGGCACATTCCCGCTGCAACTCTCACTCCCACGCCAGTGACGTCACTTCCGGCAATTTCGACGTCGCCGCCTTGCTCGCTATCCTGTACAGTCCCAGAACAATACGGTCAGCCCGTAAGAGCCGGTTGCGCTCGTTACGTCACGGAACAAGCGCGCATCTCGCGACCGTGACACAGCCGAGCAGGCGGCAGGAAGTAAACACGGCGCGCTAGGTGCTAGGTGCCAGCAGGCCGCTTCCTCGCTAACAGCACGCGCTCGCCTCCTAATTACCGCCCACGCCCGCGCACGCCGACATTAACTGCGGGCGCTCGTGTAACGAACACGTGTCACATATGTGTTCATTCAGTTCTTTCACTACCGCTTCTACTGCCCTCTGTCTCGCTAGTCATTCGTCGTCTGTGCTCGTTGCCTCTTGTACTCTCGTGGCTGCAAGTACTAGTTATGCAGCGCTTTATATATTCTGTCTGCAAAGTCGCTGACATCGGTCCACGGCGTCTGGTCTATAAGTGAATGTGTTTGTCGTCGGTCAGACGAAGACAGACAGACGTAGTATGACTAAATGTACAGTCACCGAAAGGTCGTGAAACCAAGCATTCATAAGACATTAATGTTAAATTGTAAGAGAATTTGGGAAATAGAGGACAGCACACACTACCTATGTGGTGTCACCGCCAGACACCACACTTGCTAGGTGGTAGCCTTTAAATCGGCCGCGGTCCATTAGTATACGTCGGACCCGCGTGTCGCCACTGTCAGTGATTGCAGACCGAGCGCCGCCACACGGCAGGTCTAGAAAGACTTCCTAACACTCGCCCAGTTGTACAGCCGACTTTGCTAGCGATGGTTCACTGACAAAATACGTTCTCATTTGCCGAGACGATAGTTAGCATAGCCTTCAGCTACGTCATTTGCTACTACCTAGCAAGGCGCCATTATCAATTGCTATTTATCTTGTGATGCATGTACCGTCAGACCGATGTTCACCAATTATGGATTAAAGTTAAGTATTTCAGAAGCTACGTACCTTCTTTTGCTAGTATAATTACTTTAACTGTTCCAGACCTCACGCCAGTCTGCGTGAGCTTAAACGCGTGCCTTTCGGCCTCCTCCAAACCCCGTGGGTTGGCTCCTGCCAGTCCACAACAACCTAAGTGTAAGATCGTGACGTCTGAGAGGGTGAGAGCTTCAATGTATTGCTGACGTCCTCGCCCCTGGATAGGGGGTAGTATGAGGGGGTGCTGTGTGAAGGACGACCGACGCCAGTGGACCTAAGGTGTCCGATTGTTGCAGATACCGCAGCCCTCGTGTGTGTTATGGCACTGTCGCGCTGAAGGAGACGGTGTTCCATGTGTGGAGCAAGTTTTCTGCGGTTAGAAACTCGACTACACACGGTGTTTCTCGCGCACCGACATAGTTATGTTATACATCACCATGTTTCACGACCGAGCGAGGTGGCGCAGTGGTTAGGACACTGGAATCGCATCTGGGAGGGCGCCGGTTCAAGCACGCGTCAAGCTATCCAGATTTAGGTTTTCCGTGATTTTCCCAAATCGCTTCAGGCAAATGCCGGGATGGTTCCTCTGAAAGGGCACAGCCGACCCTTCCTTCCCCATCCCTCCTTAATCCGACCGGACCAATGACCTCGCGGACGCGCGAAGTAACCGCGCGGTCTGGGGCGCCTTGCTACGGTTCGCACGGTTCCCCCTCCCCCCCTCCCCACCCCCTGTCGGAGGTTCCTCAGGCATGGGTGAGTGTGTGTTACCCTTGGCGTAAGTTAGTTTAAGTTAGATTAAGTAGTGTGCAAGCCTAGGGACCGATGATCTCAGCAGTTTGGTCCCATAGGAGCTTACCATAAATTTCCAAATGACCTCGCTGTTCGGTCCTCTTCCCAAAATCAACCAACCAACGACGTTACACGTTACAATTCGCAACTTTCTAGCGGCAGAGCGTTGCAGCTTGCGTCAGCGACCGAGTAATATGCATGAGGTGTAATACCTCAACCGATATAGAGAACAGAAAAAAATAGGACACATTACTTTTCAGTACGCTTCGTACTTTTAAGTTACTCGTGCTGCAACAGCGTTCTAGAATTGGCAGCACTGGTACCTCGCATACGATTTCCTTCACAGGTACATCACACTTTCCTCGAATCCTTCCAACGAATCTGTTTTCCTTTCGCCTTTCCTATTACTGATTTTACGTGATCGTCCCATTCATATTACTTCTTAGTATTACCACTAAATACTTATATGAAGTGACAGGCATCAGATGTTCACCACACCGGAGGATAATTGCTTCCTTCTTTTTTCTTTTTTCTTTTTTTTTTTTTTTAGGCTCTGGAAATAAAGTACTTGTACTCTACATAATGAGCTGTTAAACGGAATATTGCTGTGAGAACTGAATCACACAGTCATACGTAAAATTTTGACTGGAATCCGAGCTAAGGAGCAGCTTGAGATTTTTCTTTCGACACACAAAGTACTGTTAGAGATAAAAGTTATCTTAAATAAGAGAAAGCAAAACTATGAGAACTACCCCTGTAGCCACCAGACTGCACTAGTATGCATTACGTTATGTTATTTGGAACAGTTTTACCGATCGTCCAATGTTCTCATTAAACGATAATGTCAATTGCCTAGCACTATGTTGGCCGGCCGGTGTGGCCGTGTGGTTCTAAACCTCTTCAGTCTGGATCCGCGCGACCGCTACGGTCGCAGGTTCGAATCCTGCCTCGGGCATGGATATGTGTGATGTCCTTAGGTTAGTTAGGTTAAAGTAATTCTAAGTCTAGGGGACTGATGACCTCAGAAGTTAAGTGCCATAGTGCTCAGAGCAAAAAAATGGTTCAAATGGCTCTGAGCACTATGGGACTCAACTACTGAGGTCATTAGTCCCCTAGAACTTAGAACTAGTTAAACCTAACTAACCTAAGGACATCACAAACATCCATGCCCGAGGCAGGATTCGAACCTGCGACCGTAGCGGTCTTGCGGTTCCAGACTGCAGCGCCTTTAACCGCACGGCCACTTCGGCCGGCTGCTTAGAGCCATTTGAACCATGTTGAGCACTGTGTTCGGAGACCTCATGACTACGATACACACACAGCAAGAAACGCTTCATGCCTGGCCTGGTCGTGTCATTTACCAAATGATCCGTCCGTGTTTTTCGTAGCCACAATGAACGCTTGAGCTCATTCGAAACAGCGTGGGAGGAAATGAAGTGCGTCTCTGATTCAATATCGTGAGCTGTTGTTATTATTACAACAAGCTTGAGGCTTGGCTCTTGCAGAACGGCCTCCCCCGTTAAGAGTCCCGCTCCCTGCTGTAGCCCAGTGTTGCTACAGCTTGTCCCAGGGTGCACGACGTCTAATTGGTGAGCTCCCTCCACTTCGCTTTCTGTCTCTAATCTGCCACTCACTCGCTGCCCCTTTTCGCGTTATGTATTTAACATGAAAGTAATACATCAAGGGCCGAAAAGACTCCTTCCCATCCTAGATGGGAAATCAATCAGACTATCAACTTATAAAGTCTGTGAAACGTCGATGCAACGTCTCTGCTCTATTTTGTGTCATCCTCTTCATCTGTACATATAATTTTCAAAATCACTCTTTCTATGTATATATTTATGTTTGTACGTTCTGCATTTCCTCCAAAAACAATGGATCGATTTCAACCAAACTCGTTACGGATATCACTTATTAACTCGAAAAAAAAAACACTTAGAGGGTAGAAACCACCTAACTTCCAAAGGGGTTGGTGTAAAGATGAAAAGAGGATGACATAGATACATAAGTCAGCAACGCCGGAGTAACTTCTACCAAATTTGGTATATACCTGACTCATTATTTGTTTCAAAATATGGTAGCAGTAAGATACCTCTACTGTTCTTGGGGGTAGGGGCCGAAGAGGAGACGGGAGACTTGTGAAAAAGAAAATGACCTGTTGGTATTTATTTCCAGTATTTGCCTCTGTTGGAATACTTTTAAAGTATGAAGCACCATGCGACTCTTACTTGTGTTGTTCAGTACGATCAAGACGCGAAAATAAGTACGAGGGCAGTTCAATAAGTAATGCAACACATTTTTTTTCTCGGCCAATTTTGGTTGAAAAAACCGGAAATTTCTTGTGGAATATTTTCAAACATTCCCGCTTCGTCTCGTATAGTTTCATTGACTTCCGACAGGTGGCAGCGCTGTACGGAGCTGTTAAAATGGCGTCTGTAACGGATGTGCGTTGCAAACAATGGGCAGTGATCGAGTTTCTTTTGGCGGAAAACCAGGGCATCTCAGATATTCATAGGCGCTTGCAGAATGTCTACGGTGATCTGGCAGTGGACAAAAGCACGGTGAGTCGTTGGGCAAAGCGTGTGTCATCATCGCCGCAAGGTCAAGAGAGACTGTCTGATCTCCCGCGTGCGGGCCGGCCGTGCACAGCTGTGACTCCTGCAATGGCGGAGCATGCGAACACACTCGTTCGAGATGATCGACGGATCACCATCAAACAACTCAGTGCTCAACTTGACATCTCTGTTGGTAGTGCTGTCACAGTTGTTCACCAGTTGGGATATTCAAAGGTTTGTTCCCGCTGGGTCCCTCGTTGTCTAACCGAACACCATAAAGAGCAAAGGAGAACCATCCGTGGGGGATTGCTTGCTCGTCATGTGGCTGAGGGTGACAATTTCTTGTCAAAGATTGTTACATGGGTTCATCACTTCGAACCTGAAACAAAACGGCAATCAATGGAGCCACGCCACACCCACTCCCCTACCAAGAAAAAGTTTAAAGCCATACCCTCATGGTCACAGTCTTCTGGGACGCTGAAGGGGTTATTCTGTTCGATGTCCTTCCCCATAGTCAAACGATCAACTCTGAAGTGTATTGTGCTACTCTTCAGAAATTGAAGAAACGACTTCAGCGTGTTCGTAGGCACAAAAATCTGAACGAACTTCTCCTTCTTCATGACAACGCAAGACTTCACACAAGCCTTCGCACCCGAGAGGAGCTCACAAAACTGCAGTGGACTGTTCTTCCTCATGCACCCTACAGCCCCGATCTCGCACCGTCGGATTTCCATATGTTTGGCCCAATGAAGGACGCAATCCGTGGGAGGCACTACGCGGATGATGAAGAAGTTATTGATGCAGTACGACGTTGGCTCCGACATCGACCAGTGGAATGGTACCGTGCAGGCATACAGGCCCTCATTTCAAGGTGGCGTAAGACCGTAACATTGAATGGAGATTACGTTGAAAAATAGTGTTGTGTAGCTAAAAGATTGGGGAATAACCTGGTGTATTTAAATGCTGAATAAAACAACCCCTGTTTCAGAAAAAAAAGTGTTGCATTACTTATTGAACTGTCCTCGTATATATATATATATATATATATATATATATATATATATATATATATACTGGGTGAGTCACCTAACATTACCGCTGGATATATTTCGTAAACCACATCAAATACTGACGAACCGATTCCACAGACCGAACGTGAGGAGAGGGGCTAGTGTAATTGGTTGATACAAACCATAAAAAAATGCACGGAAGTATGTTTTTTAACACAAACCTACGTTTTTTTTAAACAGAACCCCGTTAGTTTTGTTAGCACATCTGAACATATAAACAAATACGTAATCAGTGCCGTTTGTTGCATTGTAAAATGTTAATTACATCCGGAGATATTGTAACCTAAAATTAACGCTTGAGTACCACTCCTCTGCTGTTCGATCGTGTGTATCGGAGAGCATGGAATTACGTAGGGATCCAAAGGGAACGGTGATGGACCTTAGGTACAGAAGAGACTGGAACAGCACATTACGTCCACATGCTAACACCTTTTTATTGGTCTTTTTCACTGACGCACATGTACATTACCACGAGGGGTGAGGCACACGTACACACGTGGTTTCCGTTTTCAATTTCGGAGTGGAATAGAGTGTGTCCCGACATGTCAGGCCAATAGATGTTCAATGTGGTGGCCATCATTTGCTGCACACAATTGCAATCTCTGGCGTAATGAATGTCGTACACGCCGCAGTACATCTGGTGTAATGTCACCGCAGGCTGCCACAATACGTTGTTTCATATCCTCTGGGGTTGTAGGCACATCACGGTACACATTCTCCTTCAAACGTACCCCACAGAAAGAAGCCCAGAGGTGTAAGATCAGGAGAACGGGCTGGCCAATTTATGCGTCCTCCACGTCCTATGAAACGCCCATCGAACATCCTGTCAAGGGTCAGCCTAGTGTTAATTGCGGATTGTGCAGGTGCACCATCATGCTGATACCACATACGTTGACGCGTTTCCAGTGGGACATTTTCGAGCAACGTTGGCAGATCATTCTGTAGAAACGCGATGTATGTTGCAGCTGTTTGGGCCCCTGCAATGAAGTGAGGACCAATGATTCCGCACCATACATTTACAGTCCACGGTCGCTGTCGCTCTACCTGTCTGAGCCAGCGAGGATTGTCCAAGGACCAGTAATGCATGTTCCGTAGATTCACTGCTCCGTGGTTTGTGAAACCCGCTTCATCGGTAAACAGGTAGAACTGCAACGCATTCTCTGTTAATGCCCCTTGACAGAATTGCGCTGGATGATTAAAGTCATCACCATGTAATTGCTGATGTAGCGACACATGAAACGGGTGAAAGCGGTGACGATGCAGTATGCGCATGATACTACTTTGACTCAGTCCGCCGGCTCTCGCAGTGTCCCGTGTACTCATGTGTGGGTTCATGGCAACAGCAGCTAACACACCAACTGCACCCGCTTCTCCTGTGACGGGCCTGTTACGGACCCGTTTGCGTGCTACGACCATACTTGTTGCATACAGTTGGCGGTAGATGTTTTGCAATGTGCGACACGTTGGATGCTCTCTGTCCGGGTACCGTTCTGCATACACCATGCAGGCTTCAGCTGCATTTCGTCGACACTCTCCATAGATGAGTATCATCTCCGCCTTTTCAGAGTTCGAATACACCATGGTCACAGTTCCTACAACACTACACTATCACAGACGACTGGTAACAAGGTGTACCACAGTTGGTCTGCGTGCGGAGACGAATGCAGAATAACAATAGCAGCAAGCGCTACATGCGGACACTGCGACAGCTAGACCAAACCACAACAGTGCACTACAGCCAGACTCGTAAACACGGTCGTCATCGTAAACATGTCCCTGCAGAGGCTGCTCGCCGACCGTGGCCCGTGTTTGCTACAACACGCAACTGAACGTCGGAGGTTTCAAGCGTAAACTTTAGGTTACAATATCTCCGAATGTAATTAACATTTTACAATGCAACAAACGGCACTGATTACGTATTTGTTTATATGTTCAGATGTGATAACAAAACTAACGTGGTTCCATTTAAAAAAACGTAGGTTTGAGTTAAAAAACATACTTCCGTGCATTTTTGTATGGTTTGTATTAAACAATTACACTAGCCCCTCTCCTCACATTCGGTCTGTGGAATCGGTTCGTCAGTATTTGATGTGGTTTACGAAATATATCCATCGGTACCGTTAGGTGACTCACCCTGTATATATATGGTTCTTCACTTCACAACTGGACGTCACAATGGAAGCAGAAAGATGGACACTAACCGAAAAAAGCCGCCCATAGTGTTGCAGTAAGTACAAAACTAAAATTTTGCATCCATATCGACAGAGAAACAATACTCATGGCGATGCATTAAAACATGTTACATCTTCTTGTCACAGAGCCAGTATCCAGCATTATGCTAGAAATAGGTAGGTAACTTCCCGAAAACCATTGAAGATGAACCTGAAAAGGTTCTAAAACCGGTTCATGGATTAATAAATAACTATTCAAAAAAGTGACTGTTTGTAGTTTTACGTACTTACAGCTATATTTTTTTCTTGACCTCCCCTAGGTTTCTTCTCCTAAACGTTTTTCAAACAATATTTGTTAAAAACTTACTGTGTCTAAAGAAGTGTTCAGAAAGTTTTGTTTTCCTTTTTTAAATCAGAGTCTTTCGTTCACTGAATTCTTTCAAAACATCTTCGTTGGATTTTTATTTCCTCGTTAACCTTCAAAACGACGATGTCATCGCTTCTAAACGCTCTCTTTCTGTCTCCAACATTGTCCAGTTTTCACAAGCATACAGGATACAATTCAGATGAACGTCTTGATAAATTATTCCTTTTTTCCTTTACCTCTTCGTCGAAATTCCGTTTTGCTGTTTCGGTTGCTTTTCTGATTTACGTGCTACATATGTTGTCTTCTGTATTAAGGCCCCTAAATCATAAAATTAAGCTGTTTCTCTTATTTTATTTCTTTCAGTTTTGATTTGAAGTGTCCTTATTATCATTAATTCTTGTACATACTTTTTCATAATTGTTATACGTTTATATTCTGTGAATGTTTTTCACATTAGCAATTTGCGCAATATCACCCACAAAACGAGGATTATGGTCGCCTTAAGTACAGACTTTTCCTCTTTCTGGATCTTCAGACCTTTTATGATCAAAATGTTAGACCTTGCCTTACTGTTTTTTAATTTAGCTTTATGTTGCTCTTGGTTAACATCTATCCTAACGTTTTGGTCTTTTTGTATGGTTGGCATCGCTACGTTGTCTTTCCAGTCCAAATATGTAGCTTGCAAGTTTACGAAGCTTTTCTTCCAGTTAACGCTGTCTAGTACCTTTTCTAAATCAACAAAGACTCTGTAGGTAAAGTTCCCGGTACCGAAATCATTATTTAATTTTTATCCAGCAATGAGTACTTTGACAGACTCCGTAACAGTGACTTGAGTAGACGGCTGCGATGCCGTCGACCTGGGATCGATTTCCGGTACTGCCAAGGACTTTTCCTTGGTGTCAGAACTGGCATAGCGTTCACTCAGTCTCTTTATGCCAATTAAGGAGCTATCTGGATGGGCAGCAGGCACTGCAGGGTCTGGGAAGTCGGCAAAGCGGCCAGAAGAGCAGTGTGCTCACCACATGCCCCTCCATGACGGCGAAAGGCAGAGATTGACACGGCGGCCGGTCGGCGTTCCTTGAGCCTTCAAGGCCTGGACGAGGAGCTTGTTTCCTTTTTTTTATGTTTAGTTAACAGTGTTGGATTTTTTCTTCATCTACATCTACATTTATACTCCGCAAGCCACCCAACGGTGTGTGGCGGAGGGCACTTTACGTGCCACTGTCATTTCCTGTTCCAGTCGCGTATGGTTCGCGAGAAGAACGACTGTCTGAAAGCCTCCGTGCGCGCTCTAATCTCTCTAATTTTACATTCGTGATCTCCTCGGGAGGTATAAGTAGGAGGAAGCAATATATTCGATACCTCATCCAGAAACGCACCCTCTCGAAACCTGGCGAGCAAGCAACACCGCGATGCAGAGCGCCTCTCTTGCAGAGTCTGCCACTTGAGTTTGTTAAACATCTCCGTAACGCTATCACGCTTACCAGATAACCCTGTGACGAAACGCGCCACTCTTCTTTGGATCTTCTCTATCTCCTCCGTCAACCCGATCTGGTACGGATCCCACACTGATGAGCAATACTCAATATAGGTCGAACGAGTGTTTTGTAAGCCACCTCCTTTGTTGATGGACTACATTTTCTAAGGACTCTCCCAATGAATCTCAACCTGGTACCCGCCTTACCAACAATTGATTTTATATGATCATTCCACTTCAAATCGTTCCGCACACATACTCCCAGATATTTTACAGAAGTAACTGCTACCAGTGTTTGTGCCGCTATCATATAATCATACAATAAAGGATCCTTCTTTCTATGTATTCGCAATACATTACATTTGTCTATGTTAAGGGTCAGTTGCCACTCCCTGCACCAAGTGCCTATCCGCCGCAGATCTTCCTGCATTTCGCTACAATGTTCTAATGCTGCAACTTCTCTGTATACTACAGCATCATTCTTATAACGAAAGTGCTACGGAAAACGGTATGTCCCGCCAAATGAATAAAAGAATAACATAAATTTGCCCCTCCCTACATTTGTGAACAACGGTTGAAGATATCACAAAGAGAATGGTGTAAATTTGCTCCCCCCCCCCCCCCCCCCATACATTTTTGAACGGATCAAGATATCACAAGACGTTTCCAGCAAATCATAGTAACTCTCTTATTAACCGAGATAATGATGCAATTATGGGTTCTCTAACGGAACTAAACACTTTCTTAATGGCATTCGAAAGCTTTGAAAATGCGACTACAGGGATATAAAGCTCGTTAATGGCGGTGTTGCAGGGGTATAAAGCTCGTTAATGACGGTGTTGAAACGATTTGTGAATGTAGGATACCGGACACAAAAAAACTATTTCAAACGTATGTAGATATTCATGATAAATGAAAGATTTTTGTTGATATACGTATGCAATCGAAAGGTTTTTTCCTTTTTTTTGTAATTTCTTGGCTTTTGGAACATGCCCAGACATCTGTCTCAATAATGCACGAACGTAAGGGCAGCACAGCACCTAGTACCCCCAGTTGCCAAAATCTCCGACGCGGGCGGGAATCGAAACCAGGCCTCGCAGCTACGGAGGCAAACAATCGGAAGGGTTGATATAACGGCGCAGCCTGGAATGAGAGTCCCATTTCGCTGTGTTTACTCCGCCATTGTCGATTTCGACCGCTTTACCTTTCATCTTAAGAACTTTTCTACAATATTTTTGCGAAAGGTTTCAAAGCGATCGTCAAAAAGCTTTTGGGGGGGAGTCCAAATTTCGGAGTGGTGACAATGGCGACGCTTTGAACGATGCTTGAGACAGTAGCAAGGGGAACGATCCACGCGGTGCGGCCCGCCGCTCCGCCGCTGCCTGCGTGCTCTGATGCAGGAGACGCGCGCTGAAAGCGGAGAACAATTGACGGTGGCCGCCGGCGCGAGCCGCGTGACGGGCCCTCTTCCGGAGGAGCACCCAAACCCTCGGCCCGGTTGCAGCGCCGATTGAGAGGAGTGCTACAACGTAAACACCAGCACTCTTAGAAGTTGCAACTTTCGAACAATGGTTCGGAAAAATTTAAATTCACCATTTGTTGTTTTCCTCTTCAGTCTGTAGCGTGGTTTCAGGCAGCTCCCCGTTCTGCTCTCTGCTATGAAAGCCTCTACATTTCTGTATAGCTACTGCAATCCACGAGGGCGTTCTGTTCTCTATATCTTCTGAGGTACTGCATGTCATGCATAATACTAGATCCACTTTCTACATCTACACTACTGGCCATTAAAATTGCAGCCACGTCTCGATCCCTGAGTCAACAGATGGGGACGTTTACAAGACAACACCCATCTACACGAACAGTTCGACGACGTTTGCAGCAGCATGGACTATCAGCTCGGAGACCGTGGCTGCGGTTACCCTTGACGCTGCATCACAGACAGGAGCGCCTGCGATGGTGTACTCAGCGACGAACCTGGGTGCACGAATGGCAAAACGTCATTTTTTCGGATGAATCCAGGTTCTGTTTACAGCATCATGATGGTCGCATGCGTTTTGGCGACATCGCGGTGAACGCACATTGGAATCGTGTATTCGTCGTCGTCATACTGGCGTATCACCCGTCGTGATGGTATGGGGTGCCATTGGTTACACGTCTCGGTCACCTCTTGTTCGCAATGACGGCATTTTGAACAGTAAACGTTACATTTCAGATGTGCCACGATCCGTGGCTCTACCCTTCATTCGATCCCTGCGAAACCCTATATTTCAGCAGGATAATGCACGACCGCATGTTGCAGGCCCTGTACGAGCCTTTCTGGATACATAAAATGTTCGACTGCTACCTTGGCGAGCACATTCTCCAGACCTCTCACCAACTGAAAACGTCTGGTCAATGGTGGCCGGGCAAGTGGCACGTCACAATACGCCTGTTACTACTCTTGATGAACTGTGGTATCGTGTTGAAGCTGCATGCGCAGCTGTACCTGTACATCCATCCAAGCTCTAACTCAATGCCCAGGCGTATAAAGACCGTTATTACAGCCAGAGGTGGTTGTTCCGGGTACTGATTTCTCAGGGTCTATGCAGCCAAATTTGCGTGAAAATGTAATCACATGTCAGTTCTAGTATAATACATTTGTCTAATGAATACCCGTTTATCATCTGCATTTCTTCTTGGTGTAGCAATTTTAATGGCCAGTAGTGTACATCTAAATCTACATGGTTGCTCCGCAGTTCACACTTAAGTGCCTGGCAGAGGATTCATCGAACCATTTTCATACTACTTGTCTATCATTCCACTCTCGAATCGCGCGTGGGAAAAAGGAACACATAAATCCTTCCGTTCGAGCTCCTATTTCTCTTATTTTTTATGATGATCATTTCTCCCTACGTAGGTGGGTGTCAACAAAATATTTTTGCATTCGGAAGAGAAAGTTGGTGATTGAAATTTCCCCCAATAGATCTCGCCGCAAAGAAAACCTCCTTTGTTTCAGTGACTGCCACCCCAACTCGCATATCATATCAGTGACATTCTCAACCCTATTGCGCGATAACACGAAACGAGCTACCCTTCTTTGGACTTTTTCGATGTCCTCCGTCAATCATACCTGGTAATCGATATGGGATCGATCTGCTGTCGAGCACTCATTATTTCATGGGAATAAACAGCTAGTTGCACAAGAAAGATACTTTCTGAATCCGTGTTGGTTATGTATCAATAAGTCATAAAGTTCGAGTACAGTATATGTTCCAAAATCCTACTGCAAATTGAGGTCAGTGATATGGGTCAGTAATTCAATGGGTTACTCCTATTTCCTTTCTTGAATATTGGTGAGACCTGTGCTACTTTCTAGTCTTTAGGAACAGAGCTTTCGTCAAGTGAGCGGTTGTATATGATTACTAAGAAAGGCGCTATTGTGTCTGCATACTCTGAAAGGAACCTGACTGGTATACCATCTGGACAGGAAGATTTGCGTTTCTTAAGTGATTTGATTAGTTTCGCAACACCTAAGATATCTATTTTTATGTCACTCATGCTAACAGCTGCTCCGGTTTCGAATTATGAAATATTTACTTCGTCTTCTTTCGTAAAGGAATTACGGAAAAAATTAGTGGCACCATTATTGGTAACATTTCCATCGCTATCGCGCAGTGACAGTGTTGACTGTTTCTTGCCACTGGTGTTTTCTACCATATTTTGAGACAATGTTTCACTGTCGAAACTATTAAAAGCATCTCGCATTGACGTCCGCACTAAATTTCGAGCTTCCAGGAAACTTAGCCAGTCTTGGGGATTTTGCATTCTTCTGAATTTGGCACGCTTTTTTCATTGCTCCTGCAACAGTTTTCTGACGTGTTTTGTCTACCATGGTGGATTAGTCCCGTATCTTATTAACTGGCTAATGGCTCTGAGCACTATGGGACTCAACTGCTGAGGTCATTAGTCTCCTAGAACTTAGAACTAGTTAAACCTAACTAACCTAAGGACATCACAAACATCCATGCCCGAGGCAGGATTCGAACCTGCGACCGTAGCGGTCTTGCGGTTCCAGACTGCAGCGCCTTTAACCGCACGGCCACTTCGGCCGGCTCTTATTAACTTACGCGGTATGAATTTATGTATTGCTGTCGATATTGTATCTTTGAATTTGAGCCATATGTGGTCTACACTTACATAATTAGCTTGGAAGGATTGGAGACTCTCTCTTAGGAAGGCATCAAGTGAAATTTTACTTGCTGTTTTAAATAGATATGTTTTGCGTTTATTTTTAGTGGTTTTGATAGACATGGTTTTGAGCCTCGTTACAATGACCTTGTGCTCACTAATCCCTGTATCTGTCATGATGCTCTCTATTAGATCAGGATTATTTGTGGCTAAGAGGTCAAGTGTGTTTTCGCAACCATTTACAATTCGTGTGGACTCATGAACTAATTGTTCAAAGTAATTCTCAGAGAAAGCATTTAGTACAATTTCGGAAGATGTTTTCTGTCTTCCACTGGCTTTGAACATGTATTTTCGCCAACAAATCGAGGGTAGATTGAAGTCTCCACCAATTATAACTTAATAACTGTAGGAGTGGGGTACTTATATGTTGTGAGATTCAAGTTTTCTTTGAACCGAACCGTTCAGCTATTATGTCATCTGAGTCGGGGCGGGGGGGGGGGGCGTCGGTAGAAGGAGCCAATTATTATTTTGGTACGTTGGTACGGCTGTTGAGTATAACCTCGACCCAAAGAGTAATTCGCAGCAACTATCTATTCAACTTCACTACAAGATAAACTACTACCAACATTCACAAACACATCACCACCTACTTAATTTGATCTATCCTTTCTGAACACGGTTTGCGCCTCTGTAAAAATTTCGGCGTAATTAATCTCCGGCTTTAGCCAGCTTTTCGTTCCTATAACGATTTCAGCTTCAGTGCTTTCTATCAGCGCTTGAAGCTCTGGTACTTTTCCAACACAGCTACGACAATTTACAACTACAATACCGACTGCTGCTTGGTCGAGTCTCATAGTTTCTTTCCCCTGTACCCTTTGAGACTGGAGCCCTGTTTGATCTTTCCCGAGACTGTCTAATCTAAAAAACCGCCCAGTCCACGCCACACAGCCCCTGCTACCCGTGGAGCCGCCTCATGTGTGTAGTGGACACCTGGCCTGTTTAGCGGAACCCGAAACCCCACCACCGTATGGCGCAAGTCGAGGGATCTGCAGCCTACACGGTCGCAGAACCGTCTGAGCCTCTGATTCAGCCCCTCCACTCGGCTTCGCTGAGTCAAGCTGAAACCCTCTGCCGCTAGAGGGCTCCGAATTGTAGCTTGTAACGTCGCTATGTGTAACGTAACTGCGTCGGCGCGTGAGAAACAGCGTGCTGTAATCGAGTTTCTAACCACGGAAAACGTACCTTCAATTGAAATCCGTAGAAGAATTCAAGCTGTGTACCGTGATAATTCTACCGACGTCAGTAATGTGTGACGTTAGGTTGTTCGTGCTCGTATGAAAGAAACGGTGGCGCTAACGTCAACGTGTGTGATAGATTCGCTGGATCTCGGTTTTCGATTTGCTAGTGCGCGGAAAACAAATCGCCTACATTGATACTTTAACATTTGAAAAACTGTAATATTTAAGGCTGTGTGTCCACAGAGCTACCGTAAATGATTCATTCGCTTTCAAATCTCTTTATTTTCCAGAGTATTACGTGTACAAATATGATCGATGGATTACTAGGACCGCAAAATCACCAAGTTTGTGTTTAGCACTCTACAAATGTACCTTAGGCGCCAATCGGGTAACACGAGCTCGTAATTGAGCTCGTTCCATGCATTATATAGCAACATCTTGTCAATGCAGCATTCATACTCTCTCTGAGATGTTCCAGTGTTTTTGGCACTGGTGGGTACCCAAACACGGTCTTTAACGTACCCCCAAAGGAAAAAGTCACAAGGCGTTAGGTCAGGCGACCTGTGACTTCAAGAGAACAGAGCCACATCATCGTTACCAGCACGCTCAATCTAGCGGTGCGGAAATTCGTCGTTTACGTAGCGACAAGCATTAGTTCTAGAATGACGGGGTGCTCCCATCTTGTTGGAAGATGAAATTCTCAGAAGCAGCAGTCAGTTTTGGAAATAACCACAACTACAACTTATCAAAGTAAGAGGTGCCTGTCACTGTTCCCTCACAGGGGAAAAACAACCCACAGAGATCTGTGATCTCGTTCATGCACCGCAACTTCATGACGACTTTCAATGCCCCACACTCCCACATTGTGGAAATTTGCCTTTGCAGATAAATGGAACGTTGCTTCGTCACTAAATACAGCTTGGAGGCGAAATGTTCATCCTCAAGTTCCTTCTGCATAGTGTCAAGGCAGTGCACTCGCAACACCCACCGGTGGGCACAATAGGATCTAGGTGAGTTTACGATTCTACTCATGCATCAATCGTATTTCACATTTAAGTAGAAAACGGTTTAGGGATCTCAACACACTCGTCAGTAGCACGGAAGTGCGTAGCGCTGAAATTATGAAGTCGTTGGTTCCATTGTCTCTCGTAACAACTTCTTTTGTTTCTTTTTTTGTTATTTAAATTCGATGGGTATTAGTAAATGAAACGTTAACTGCTAAATATTGAATTATGCGTTTTTATTTTTAGGTACTGTTCGTATGAAAGTAAACCAAAGCTTTGATACAGACACACAGTATCAGGAACAGTGAACGAGTAAAAATGAGCGGATCTGAAAAAGGACAGATCACCTGTGAATAAGTTCCCAAAGATGAACGAGTTTGCTCATCTCTACTATACGTACGTAGGTACGACACAAAGAAGCTATGCTGTCGGTGGACGATTTTTTTTCGTCCAGGACAGTACACAGTATGCCCGAGTTCCATTAGGACCGTGGCTTTGGAAAATAAAAATCATAGATTACGTTCACAAAATCACTGTATTTGTTGAAAATAGTCTCCCTCTGAATCAATACAGAGCTGAAATTATTCGAAAAATGTTTTGATAAAGTCGCTGTAGTCCTTTTCCTGAATTGTGTTTGTTGCTGCATTACAATTTTATTGGATGTTCTTAACCACATGGTAATGGCATCCTTTCATTTCCATCTTCAGTTAGAGGAACAACCAGAAGTCAGCTGAGGCCAAATACAGTGCCGGCCGGGGTGACCGAGCGGTTCTAGGCACTTCAGTCTGGAACCGCGCGACCACTACGGTCGCAGGTTCGAATCCTGCCTCAGGCATGGATGTGTGTGATGTCCTTAGGTTAGTTAGGTTTAAGTAGTTCTAAGTTCTAGGGTACTGATGACCTCAGAAGTTAAGTCCCATAGTGCTCAGAGCCATTTGAACCATTTGAACCAAATCCAGCGAACACGGCGGGTGATCCAGGACAGTGATCTGTTTGCTGGCAAAAACCTTTCGCTTTGCGGGCTGGGGAGCTGTGAAGGAGCGACCAGGAATCTATCTTCCCTTTTTTGAGGTCGAATTCGACGCATTCTCGCACACAACCACAAAACACATAACATGATGTTACCTCGCTGCTCCTTCGCCATTTTCCGCGATGCTAGCGCTGTGACTTCCTACACGGTTATTGTTCAAACTTCATGAGTCGTAACCTCACAGCTCGCCACGAGATGGCACTGCACTTTGTAATTTACTGGGACCTATTGTGTATGCTATGGGCAACGGCCTTGCCGCAGTGCATACATCGGTTCCCGTCAGATCACCGAAGTTAAGCACTGTCGGGCGTGGCCGGCACTTGGATGGGTTACCATCCGGGCCGCGATGTGCTGCTGCCATTTTTCGAGGTGCACTCAGCCTCGTGATGCCAATTGAGGAGCTACTCGACTGAATAGTAGCGGCTCCGGTCACAGAAAACCATCATGGCGATCGGGAGAGCGGTGTGCTGACCACAAGCCCCTCCTATCTGCATCCTTACTGACAAGGGAACCTCCCCATCGCACCCCCGTCAGATTTAGTTATAAGTCGGCACAGTGGATAAGCCTTGAAAAACTGAACACAGATCAATCGAGAAAACAGGAAGAAGTTGTGTGGAACTATAAAAAAATAAGCAAAATATACAAACTGACTAGTCCACGCGAAGATATGCAACATCAAGGACAATGTGAGCTCAGGAGCGCCGTGGTCCCGCGGTTAGCGTGAGCAGCTGCGGAACGAGAGGTCCTTGGTTCAAGTCTCCCCTCGAGCGAAAAATTTTTCTTTATTTTCGCAAAGTTATGATCTGTCCATTCGATCACTGACGTCTCTGTTCACTGTAATAAGTTTAGTGTCTGTGTTTTGCGACCGCACCGCAAAACCGTGCGATTAGTAGACGAAAGTACGTGCCTCTCCAATGCGAACCGAAAACATTTGATCGCAAGGTCATAGGTCAACCGATTCCTCCACAGGAAAACAAGTCTGATATATTCTATACGACACTGGTGACGGTATGTGTGTCACATGACAGGAATATGTTGTCGACTTACCTAACTTGTACACTTGGCGAATGGGTAAAAACATTCTTCTACCTTGCCCGAATTAGGTTTTCTTCTGGATGTGATAATCACTCCCAAAAAAGTAATCAAAACATAAAGAGTTTGTCAGATAAACTGCAACAAATGAATGCAACAGTTTCACAGTCGCACAGTTTTCCCTGTGCTCTGTCAAAACATATGTTTTTAACGTTTTCAAATTTTTCCGTGTGTAGACCGTCAAATCCTGCATATGTCCAAGCAAATCTGAACATGTCCTGGAATTTTGGAGAGCGAAGTTGATTATGTGTAAGTGCCTGAACTTTGATAATTGTCTGAAAATAAAAAATTAAACTTTTTGCTCGAGGGAAGACTTGAACCAAGGACTTCTCGCCTCGCAGCTTCTCACGCTAACCATGGAACCACGGCGTTCCTGAGTTCTGGCTATCCTTGATGTTGCCTATCTTGCGCATGGACTACTCAGTTTGTACATTTTGCTTATTTTTTTAATAGTTCCACACAACTTCCTCCTGTTTTCTCGATTGATCTGTGTTCGGTTTTTCAAGGTCTATCCACTGTGGCAACTTATAACTAAATGTGATGGGGGTGCGATGGGGAGGTTCCCTTGTGAGGATGACACGGCGGTCGGATGGTCCCGATGGGCCACTTGTGGCCTGAAGACGACGTGCTTGCTTGCACTGTGTATGCTGTGTTCTGCCTGTTAGTTTTACTGAACACTGTCGTAAAGTTGAAGAGAACGGTGGGAGGATGCGCAGACGAGCTAACTGTGTAGGGAGCGGAGCTGGCGGCGGGCGAGTGCAGCGGACGCGACTGTACGCGGCGGGTGCGCGCTGCCGCTGCTTTCGGCCAGTCACGGCGCGGCCGGCCAGTGCCCCGCTCCGCCGCCGCCGCCGCCGCTGCAGCCGTAGCCGCAGGTGCCGCAGCTGCTGCGCTCTGCCCTCTGTCTGCCGCGCGCACACACACACATACACACACACACACACACACACACACACACACACACACACACACACTCGCGACCGGCCCGCTCTTCCTCGTTACTGCTCGAAACCCAATACACGGAAACAAGGCGCAACGACACACTCATCCACACCATGCACTGCTTGTACGAGGCGTTGTCGTTAAATTATCATCTCGGAAAAATCAAACTGCGACCACAAAACCTGTTGCTTCTCCACTACATATTCACCCTTCAGTGTGGCACATTTTTCCCAACACCTACATACACTACTGGCCATTAAAATTGCTACACCAAGTAGAAATGCAGATGATGAACGGGTATTCATTGGACAAATATATTATACTAGAACTGACATCTCATTACATTTGGGTGTATAGATCCTGAGAAATCGGTACCCAGAACAACTACCTCTGGCCGTAATAACAGCCTTGATACGCCTGGGCATGGAGTCAAACAGAGCTTGGATGGCGTGTACAGGTACAGCTGCACATGCAGATTCAGCACGATACCACAGTTCATCAAGAGTAGTGACTGGCGTATTGTGACGAGCCAGTTGCTCGGCAACCGTTGACCAGACGTTTTCAATTGATGAGAGATCTGGAGAATGTGCTGACCATGGCAGCAGTCGAACATTTTCTGTACCCGGAAAGGCCCAACATGCGGTCGTGCATTATCCTGCCGAAATGTAGGCTTTCGCAGGGATCGAATGAAGGGTAGAGCCACTGGTCGTAACACTGTTCAAAGTGCCGTCAATGCGAACAAGAGGTGACCGAGACGTGTAACCGATGGCACCCCATACCATCACGCCGGGTGATACTCCAGTATGGAGATGACGAATACACGCTTCCAATGTGCGTTCACTGCGATGTCCCCAAACACGGATGTGACCATCATAGTGCTGTAAACAGAACCTGGATTCATCCGAAAAAATGACGTTTTGCCATTCGTGCACCCAGGTTCGTCGCTGAGTACACCATCGCAGGCGCTCCTGTCTGTCATGCAGCGTCAATAGTAACCGCAGCCACGGTCTCCGAGGTGATAGTCCATGCTGCTGCTAACGTCGTCGAACTGTTCGTGCAGGTGGTTGTTGTCTTGCAAACGTCCCCATCTGTTGACTCAGGGATCGAGACGTGGCAGCACGATCGGTTACAGGCATGCGGATAAGACGCCTGTCATCTCGACTGCTCGACTTCGATATTCCTCAATCAGGAATAGAAAAGCAACTGAAATCACTCAACAGAGGAAGGTCCACTGGACCTGATGGGATACCAATTCGATTCTACACAGAGTACGCGAAATAACTTGCCCCCTTCTAACAGCCGTGTACCGGAAGTCTTTAGAGGAAAGGAAGGTTCCAAATGATTGGAAAAGAGCACAGATAGTTCCAGTTTTCAAGAAGGGTCGCCGAGCAGATGCGCAAAACTAAAGGCCTGTATCTCTGACATCGATCTGTTGTAGAATTTTAGAACAGGTTGTTTGCTCGCGTATCGTGTCATTTCTGGGAACCCAGAATCTGCGCTGCAGGAATCAACATGGATTCCGGAAACAGCGATCGTGTGAGACCCAACTCGCTTTATTTGTTCATGAGACCCAGAAAATATTAGATACATGCTCCCTGGTAGATGCCATTTTCGTTCACTGCCGGAAGGCGTTTGACACAGTTCCGCACTGTCGCCTGATAAAGTAAGAACCTACAGAATATCAGACCAGCTGTGTGGCTAGATTGAAGAGTTTTTATCGAACAGAACACAGCATGTTGTTCTCAATGGAGAGACGTCTACAGACGTTAAAGTAACCTCTGGCGTGCCACAGGGGAGTGTTATGGGACCATTGCTTTTCACGATATATATAAATGGCCTAGTAGATAGTTTCGTAAGTTCCATGGGCTTTTCGCGGATGATGCTGTAGTATGCAGAGAAGTTGCAGCATTAGAAAATTGCAGCGAAATGCACGAAGATCTGCAGCGGATAGGCACTTGGTGCAGGGAGTGGCAACTGACCCTTAACATAGACAAATGTAATGTATTGCGAATACATAGAAAGAAGGATCCTTTATTGTATGATTATATGATAGCGGAACAACCACTGGTAGCAGTCACTTCTGTAAAATATCTGGGAGTATGCGTGCGGAACGATTTGAAGTGGGATGATCATATAAAATTAATTGTTGGTAAGGCGTGTACCAGGTTGAGATTCATTGGGAGAGTCCTTAGAAAATGTAGTCCATCAACAAAGGAGGTGGCTTACAAAACACTCGTTCGACCTATACTTGAGTATTGCTCATCAGTGTGGGATCCGTACCAGATCGGGTTGACGGAGGAGATAGAGAAGATCCAAAGAAGAGCGGCGCGTTTCGTCACAGGGTTATTTGGTAACCGTGATAGCGTTACGGAGATGTTTAACAAACTCAAGTGGCAGACTCTGCAAGAGAGGCGCTCTGAATCGCGGTGTAGCTTGCTGTCCAGGTTTCAAGAGGGTGCGTTTCTGGATGAGGTATCGAATATATTGCTTCCCCCTACTTACACCTCCCGAGGAGATCACGAATGTAAAATTAAAGAGATTAGAGCGCGCACGGAGGCTTTCAGACAGTCGTTCTTCCCGTGAACCATACGCGACTGTAACAGGAAAGGGAGGTAATGACAGTGGCACGTAAAGTGCCCTCCGTCACACACCGTTGGGTGGCTTGCGGAGTATAAATGTAGATGTAGATGTAGAATTGTTCGATTACAGGTCGAAACCTCTGGACCAGGATAAAGACTGACTAACATGATGGTGTGTTATTAGCGCACCCTTTCACACCTCAGCACGGAATGTTGCATAAAACTCTAACATCGATTTTTTCGGAAAACGGGGGCTGCTGCATGAAAATGCGTCAGCCAAGTACTGAGATCAGGCCCTCTACGCCACAACGAAAGACTCCTCAAAACCCGTTATCAACAGGTGTGATTGTCTCCTTGCAGGTCTGGACCCCTGTGACTGCCTCTGGTTTTCGGCGCGCAGTGGCACCGCACGAGCCGGCGCCCTTGAGCTGCAGCGGCGCGGCCCGCGGGTGTCGTTAAACCCGGCCACTTTGGGCTGAGGCTGCAGCCCGCGGCCCGCCCGCCCCAACCAGAACTAGTTTGCGCCTCGGCGGTCCTCCATTACCTCTCCTAACCGCGCCACCGGGCGCCGCTGTTTCGCCCGCACGCGCGCAGTCGGTTCGGCAGCGTGCTTGCTAATCCGCCTTCGTTTTCTTCCACCTCCCTCCTAAACTCGATACAGCAACCGGCAACAGACGCAGGCCAGCTCTCCAATGGAAAACGTTCGACACTTTTCTTTCTTTGGCGCCTCGGAACTCCCGTGGCATCGTGCGAAATCACACTCGTGACCGCTGACAGAAATCTCGCACTTTTGGTGACGCACGCCGCGCGAGACACACACACTACTGGCCATTAAAATTGCTACACCACGAAGATGACGTGCTACAGACCCGAAATTTAACCGACATGAAGAAGATGCTGTGATATGCAAATGATTAGCTTTTCAGAGCATTCACACAAGGTTGGCGGCGGTGGCGACACCTACAACGTGCTCACATGAAAGTTTCGAACCGAATTCTCATACACAAAAGCAGTTGACCGACGTTGCCTGGTGAAACGTTGTTGTGATGCTTCGTGTAAAGAGGAGAAATGCGTACCATTACGTTTCCGACTTTGATAAAGGTCGGACTGTAGCCTATCGCGATTGCGGTTTATCGTATCGCGACATTGCTGCTCGCGTTGGTAGGTCCAATGACTGTCAGTAGCATAAGGAATTGGTGGGTTCAGGAGGGTAATACGGAACGCCGTGCTGGTCCCAACGGCCACGTATCACTAGCAGTCGAGATGACAAGCATCTTATCCGCATGGCAGTAACGGATCGTGCTGCCACGTCTCGATCCCTGAGTCAACAGATGGGGACGTTTGCAAGACAACAACCATCTGCACGAACAGTTCGACTACGTTTGCAGCAGCTCGGCGATCATGGCTGCGGTTACCCTTGACGCTGCATCAGACAGGAGCGCCTGCGATGGTGTGCTCAACGACGAACCTGGGTGCACGAATGGCATAATGTCATTTTTTCGGATGAATCCAGGGTCTGTTTACAGCATCATGATGGTCGCATCCGTATGTGGCGACATCGCGGTGAACGCACATTAGAAGCGTGTATTCGTAATTGCCATACTGGCGTATCGCCCGGCGTAATGGGCAGATGTGTTACGAGCCGTGGCTCTACCCTTCAGTCGATCCCTGCGAAACGCTTCATTTCAGCAGGATAATGCACGACCGCAAGTTGCAGGTCCTGTACGGGCCTTTCTGTATACAGAAAATGTTCGACTGCTGCCATGGCCAGCACCTTCTCCAGATCTCTCATCAATTGAAAACGTCTGGTCAATGGTGGCTGAGCAACTGGCTAGTCACAATACGCCAGTCACTATTCTTGATTAACTGTGGTATCGTGTTGAAGCTGCATGGGCAGCTGTACCTGTACAGGCCATCCAAGCTCTGTTTGACTCAATGCCCAGGCGTATCAAGGCTGTTATAACGGCCAGAGGTGGTTGTTCTGGGTACTGATTTCTCAGCATCTATGCACCGAAATTGCGTGAAAATGTAATCACATGTCAGTTATAGTATAATATATTTGTCCAATGAATACCCGTTTATCATCTGCATTTCTTCTTGGTGTAGCATTTTTAATGGCCAGTAATGTATTTTGTTAGAATCGTCTACTGGCGGACCCAGGCTGATTTTTTGCACTGCTCCACATATAAAATTAGACAAGACTAACAAGACTCGACCCGCGAGACAGGGCTGAACTTCTCATTACTCCAAAGTCAATAATTAAAAGTGGTCAGACCACTTCCAGAAAGATTCCGAGACACGATCACTGGACGGGAATATGTTCACCGCCAATACTTCCTAGACCGCCTTCAACAGGTTCGTAGTAACTTAAGCCCATACAGATACAAAAATACAACGTTCAGATTTCCACGAAAGCGAATATAATTTCTCGTTCACTGAAGATTACCGTCCAGTGAGATACTTCGCTCCACAACTTAAGTTGAGGTCTCCTCCTATTGTGGTGGACACACTCGCTTACGGGCAATACTCGCCGAGAAAATCGGAATGGTTCAAAATAATGTCAACGATTGCATATAGGAACGCGCTTCCGGAATCTCAGTGTATGTACATCCGTTTTTATTGTATGTGTGGATTAGGTCTTGCAATGAATCAGGAGCAGAATGTACGCATTCTCATCGACCTCTGTTCCCGTATCTAGCGTTTCAGCTAGGGGCTGCTTCCCGACAGTTGTTTCAGGCGTTTCTCCGCTGATGATGGAAAAGCCCGGTTTTTATGGGCAAATTACTCGCTCTTAAATCAGCGTACTCAGCTCCGACCAACACCCATTTAGAAGGATTAGGGAAGACCAGTCCCACCAGCTTCAAGCCGAAAAAAAAACCCTTGCAACCGGAAACTGGCCAAGGCGACTAAAATAATGGCTAGGACTAGACCAAACGACACGTTACAACCAGGGTGAACGTGGTACAGGCAAAACAGGAACCGCAGCTGATCCGATTGTCCCAGTCGACGAATTATTCCGGTGCTCACGTTATTTATAATCACAATTGAGCCGCAAACAAAGGAGATTCACTGAGTACTTCGTATGTTTCCCTCATACCTGACGCCTTAGTAACAATCCGTCAGGCCCAGGCAGCACAAATCGCTATGGAGACGGGTAGTACCAGGCGCCCCCAAAGATTCAGTATTATATCCTGTACTATTTTTCACTGTATGACGATGAAGTGTCATCAGTTCTGTCCCACTGTAAATACCACAAGTATGCTGATCAAACCAATCAACTTGAAGACAGCTATTAAGTATCTCAGTGCTGACCTGTGCACATTACTAAAAATGGGCGCACAATGTAGGGTTAAAGCTCAATTCATCCAAAACTCAAGCGGTTCTGGCTGATAACTATAGTCTCATTAGTCCGAAATGTCGGAAATCCCTACCATCGTCAACGGGATAAGCGTTGACTTCTCTCCCTCAGAAAAGCAGATTAGGTGAAAACCTAAACTGAGCTGAGCACACAGATGCATCGAGCACGAAGGCACGAGCACCTCCCCATGGCCTTCAAAAATATAAAAAGCCATTGCCTTTTGAGCTAAAAGCGGAAACTTGTAAAAACGCTTCTATTTCCAATTGTTGAGTACAGCGATGTTACACTACAAGGTCTTTCTCAAGAATGCTCACAGTGCTTGGAACTCTTGATGGGTGCCTATATATGACTTATCTGTGAAGTCCAACTTCTGTATCATATTTTATCATCTTATGCACTGATATCGTGGTTATGTGGAGACAAAACCAGAGATTTCCATAATAGACTATGTCTGCTCTATCATGCCATCAACGTATATAGTCCCCAGCATCTCTCCTCTACCTTAACGCTCTTGTCTGACAATAAAGCAGGAACATTTTTCGCCTGTCATAACACACCTCTTTATCGGTGAGAAACTTTCTAGAATTTCTTTACATTATCAAGAACCTAACTGTGGAATGGTCTACCTCTGAATATCTTCAGATCCAAAAGACAGTTAATGATGTATGTACTGAAACAACAGTAATGTATGCCCTTGTTCCTACGTAAATTCCTTTTCCCGTGAGCACTAAAAACCCTTCTTTCTAGTCACACTTTCTTCGTTTCCCAAAAACCTCAGCTAGTGCAGCCTTTATAAATTTCTCCCCCTGTAGAACTCGGTCTGTCAAAAAATGTTACTTTTGTACACGTACAAATACATTTTGTGTGTGACACCATCACTGTTACTATTATTATCAGCAATAATAGTGAGAACATGTCTAATATTAATGATATTAGTTCTTAATCACTACTGCTATTCACAATGTCATTAGATACACTGAAATAATTTATAATTCTATAATGCCATTTATCGTATAAAATTATCGTCACTTCTTAAGTAACTATGATTTAAAAATAACTGTATGTGTAAAACCCTGGTCTGATGTAATAATGAGGCAGAATGCCCGAAAGTGGTAAGATTAAATAAACAAATATACTTTTTTTGGCAGTTAGTAGGTACCCTTGTTTCCTTAATCATTTCTATGGTTCGAGAGAGAAGTCATAAACGTAGGTAGTGAACAAAGAAAATCGTAACCACAAACAGTTAATTTTTGTTCCAATCGCAAAAGTGTTGAATGTATGTCTCGTTTTAAGGCATCAACAAGTAGTTCCATTGTGGTTCTTGACCGGTCTGCGGAAGTCGTTTTCGTTAATCTTCCGTAGTTGTTTAAGCAGTTATTCTTCTCACCCTCCATACGTGAATGAAACGTGAAGATCCCGTAATAACTGGCACAGTGGGAAGTATGCTCTGCCATGTACTCCATACAGTTTTTAAGAGTGTGAATAAAAGTTGTAGTTGTAGGTGAACATGCAGCTGCTGATCAGCTTCATCGTAAAGGAAAGCATTGTCAGCCCGAAGGCTGGTTCGAACACCAGAGCGCTTTACCAGAAAAGATCTAATCAGAGGTGTTACGCTGTTGTCTCCCTCGGACCTATGAGTTAATTCACCTAACCAGTTAAAGGGAGTCCTAGAGTTTAGCGTGGACTCCTAACCACGGTGCAACTCGCCATTTTTCATATTAAGAAACGTTACCAGAGGGGAAACGGATGACAGCTAACGGGTACAAATATTAAGAGTGACCAGAGATCGAACCGCACACCTCTGAATTCGTAGTCTGACACATAAACCACTGAACCACACTCAACTACATCACGTAGCTAACTTAGTAACGACATTTCAGAAGCGAAATGATGGTATTTCAGTCGTAATCATTAGCAGCATCATATTCATAATCATAAATGTCATCTTAATCCATTATCATTAAAATAATCAGAAGCAGTCATTTGAAATCTATTACCACTTAAAAGCCTCCTCTAGACTTTTCTATGTTTTACGATATTTGTCTATACACATCGATATCGTTCCTGTCTGTCTTCTTAGGCCGGTCTTCTCTTATGTCTTGAAACGCTGTTAGACATTGAGGTAAAACACAAAATTGTTTACAGATTGTATGTGCAGGGAGACAATGCCACTGAAACTGCAAGAGTCTTCAAATTATTCTGATGTGTCGGCAGCTGGGCCAACACCTTGTAGTTCGAGATGGCTGAAAATGCATGCTAGACTAACGCAGACGGGCGTGAAGTACTGGAACAGGCTATGTAATTAATGCTATGAAGAAAAGTACGTAGCTGGATTAATACTTATCTTTAATCAATCATTGTGGTACATCGCTCTTGACTATACACAGGAGACTTTAATTACAATCACTGTAAGGCTAATGGCGCCTTGCTAGTTCGTAGCCATTAACTTAGCTGAAGGCTATTCTGTCTCTCGGCTAATGAGAGAGAAAGGCTTCGTACATCTAGTCGCTAGCTAGGTCGTCCGTACAACTGGGGCGAGTGCTTGTTCGTATCACGAGACCTGCCTTGTGGTGGCGCTAGGTCTGCGATTACACAGTGGCGACACGCCGGTCCGACATGTACTAAATGGACCGCGGCCGATTTAATCTACCACCTAGCAAGTGTGGTGTCTGGCGGTGACACCACATATTCTACTTGATAAGAAACGATGGAGACAAGACATAAAAGGCACAGAACTATCACTGTTCTCTCCACAGTCTGCAAGGTAGTCTCCAAATTTATTATCAACTGAAACTTCCTGGCAGCTTAAAACTGTGTTAAGGACCGGAATTCGAATCCGTAACCTTGGCTTTAACTGACGAATCTTCTACCAACTGAGATACGCAGGTGCGGCTTTCGAACACGCAAGGTGATATCCTAGTTTTTGTCTTTAATGCTGAGAAACTTCAATAACAAATAAAAATTCTTAATAGGGCAAGTTTGAAAATAGATGTGAAAATCAGCCACAATGACACTAAAATAACACACACTGTGTAACAGAAACATACCGACAAACTTGGAGGCGTTGTCTGTTTATTTATTTATTTAATGCCAAATGATAGGCTTGTTACCAGTCTTAAAATAGTTATCGTTTTTTATCTTTTTTGCAGTTTTCCTTTATTTCGTTTTTATCTGCAACATTTTACGAAAACCAACGCGTATTAAAATAACAATAAATTAAGATTAGAGTATAAATAAAATTTTGTTGCTTTAAGAAGAATATAAAAAGCGGAGAGATTTGTTAGCGCCATCACCGATTGTGACTGGTGCTGAATACCTCGAAATGGATTCTTCGAGCTGTTGACCGCCAGTCACAATGGAGAAAAAATGTTTGTTTAGTAGTAGCGAAGCAGTAAGCGTTGTGTAAGAAGTGTTGAGTTACAAATTGAGGAAGACAACCAACGTCCACAAACGTCGTGGAACTACGCTACGGAGCGTCGAGCTGACAGCGGCCAACGCCTGTTACTAGGCAACCAGTTCGGCAGCAGACGTGTTTACACGCTGGCGCAGGGGGCCCGGCAGCGTGCAGGACGCTGGATGAAGTCGAACGCTTCCCTGCCCGGCGCCAACAGCACTGTAGACACCGCTAAGGCCAATATTACACTGTGAAAAAGAACTTTTTGTTAAGAGAGTTTTATGAAAAATGGCTCTGAGCACAATGGGACTTAACATCTATGGTCATCAGTCGCCTAGAAGTTAGAACTACTTAAACCTAACTAACGTAAGGACATCACACACATCCATGCCCGATGCAGGATTCGAACCTGCGACCGTAGCGGTCACGCGGTTCCAGACTGTACCGCCTAGAACCAGAGTTTTATAAAACCATTGTACTGGGATTCTTTCTATGATATATTTTATAGAAGTTTGTGTGTGTTCCTGTAGCTCTTATAAAAGATTTGTTAAAGACGTTTCAAAGTGTAATAAGGGCCTACGCGCAGTGTCTCCGAACAAACTCAGGTTTCCTGCCAGTGAGGTAGCTTCGCGGCAAGCATTGGCTCTTACAAATTCCATAACCTTTAGTGTAGTTCCGTGACGTTCCAGGACGTGGGTTCCTGACTTAAAGTTGACAAATTTTATTTATTTGCGACAAACTAATGGCTCTAAGCACTATGGGACTTAACAACGGAGGTCACCAGACCCCAGAACTAAGAACTACTTAAACCTAACTAACCTAAGAACATCACACATATCCATGCACGAGGCAGGATTCAAATCTGCGACCGTAGCTGCAGCGCGGTCCCAGACTCAAGCGCCTTGAACCGCTCGGCCACAGCGGCCGGCGACAAACTAATACAAGGACTGGAATGCCGCGAACTAAAAAGAAGATTTTAAAAAATGGCCTGGACTGCCGCTGGTAAGCTAAATAATGTTTTCTAAATGAAACTTCTGGAGATTTGGAGTTTGAGATAATGGTAGCCAAATCATACACCTATTGAAGTGTGCTGTTGTGTTACTGGTACATACACTATGTGATCAAAAGTATTCGGACACCTGGCTGAAAATGACTTAAAAGTTCGTGGCGCCCTCCATCGGCAATGCTGGAATTCAGTATGGTGTTGGTCCGCCCTTAGCCTTGATCACAGCTTCCACTCTCCCAGGTATACGTTCAGTCAGGTGCTGGAAGGTTTCTTGGGGAATTTCAGCCATTTCTTCACGAAGTGCTGCACTGAGGAGAGTTATCCATGTCGGTCGGTGAGGCCTGGCACGACGTCGGCATTCCAAAACATCCCAAAGGTGTTCCGTGGTATTCAGCCCAGGACTCTGTGCAGGCCAGTCCATTACAGGGATGTTTTTGTCGTCTAATCACTCCGCTACAGGCCGTGTATTATGAACAGGTGTTCGATCGTGTTGAAAGATGCAATCGCTATCCTCGAATTGCTCTTCAGCAGTGGGAAGCAAGAAGGTGCTTAAAACGTCAATGTAGGTCTGTGCTGTGATAGTGCCACGCAAAACAACAAGGGGTGCAAGCCCCATCCATGAAAAACACGACCATACCATAAAACCACCGCCTCCGAATTTTGCTGTTGGCACTGCACACGCTGGCAGATGACGTTCAACGGGCATTCGCCATATCCACACCCTGCCAGCAAATCGCCACAGTGTGTTCCGTGATTCGTCACTCCAAACAACGTTTTTCCACTGTTCAGCCGTCCAATATTTACGCTCCTTACACCAAGTGAGGCGTCGTTTGGCATTTACTGGCGTGATGCGTGGCTTGTGAACAGCCGCTTCATCATGAAATCCAAGGTTTTTCACCTCCCGTCTAACTGTCGTAGTACTTATAGTGGATCCTGATGCAGTTTGGAATTCCTGTGCGATGGTCTCGATACATGTCTGCCTATTACACATTACGACCCTCTTCAACTGTCGGCGGTCTCTGTTAGTCAACAGACGTTATCGGCCTGTTCGCTTTTGTGCTGTACGTGTCCCTTCCCGTTTCCACTTCACTATCACATAGAAAACAATGGACCTATGGATGTTTAGGAGTGTGGAAATCTCGCGTAGAGACGTATGACACATGTGACACCCAGTAACCTGACCACTTTCGAATTTCCACAGAGCGGCCCATTCTGCTCTCTCAAGATGTCTAATGACTCTGAGGTCGTTGATATGGAGTACCTGGCAGCAGGTGGCAGCACAGTGCACCTAATATGAAAAACGTATGTTTTTGAGGATGTCCGGATAGTTTTAATCACATAGTGTACATTCTGTCAAAATAGGAACACCATATTTATCTCATATTGCCGCGTATAACTGCGAAGATTTTGATGTTTTCTCACTTGTTACAACGCGCACCAGTTGACGCCGTTGATAGCAACCTCCGTCTTGTATTTTAGTTTCAGGTCTGAAGATGCCACAAATCAGCCGAAACTGGTAATAACAGCTGAATAAAAACATCATGCGCACTGTTTAGTTCATAAAATAATGAAACAATATCACGCTCTCTCCTGCGAGTCAGTAACGCCTTTCTGTACATTTGTTGATGGAGGTGAACTGCCAACCTTGCACCAAGCAGCGATTCTCTTCAAGTCTTATGAAGATGTCAGAACCCGTATTTCAGTTAGAAACAGGGTACTTAGCACATCAGTGGTGAGCTACACTGTGGAACTGGACAGCGTCACACCAAGAAACACCAGTCCAGTTCTATTGGTCTTTGTAGATGTGCTTGTCACGTTACCAGTATTGAATTATTAAACTTCCCTTCCGTTCGTAACTGATCTCCAATATCGACAACCGTATGAGGTATGATCCGCATGGACCCGAATTAATGCTTCATTGAGACATGGAAGGAAACGGTCTTCGAATGTCATCTTTAAGAATTTTCCTTAAGAAATTCTCGCCATACCTGAAACACGTGCGTTGTCAGCTCATAAAGGTTGCTGGCTGGGGGTTGGTCAGAATGTACATGTCTTCCCAAAGCATTCAATGGTTGAGAAATCAAGGGACCAGGCTGTCCAGTCAAGGATCCGTACATTCCTGAAGGCATTTGTGGTCTGAAATGCAGTGTGAGATCCCGTATTATCCTGCTGGAATGTAACATTCAATACGCTGGTTGTGAAGGGTTTACCTTTCTTGGCACATACTGGCGATCATTCAGGTTTCCTTTAATAATTTCTAAGTCACTCCTGTTGTCATATCCAATAACTCTCCACACCATGAGTCCAAGAGCTAGATAGTTATGGGTCTCGAGAATCGCTGTTTTCTGTGATCTTCCACCGCGGATACGTTGGAGCCGATCTGACTCTCAAAAAACCGAAATGAGTCTGTTTACTGAACACCACACAATACCACACAGCGTCTCAGTTGACTCTGAGTAAGCATCATTCAAGTCTCTGTTTCGGTGGTACGGTATCAGTGGTAAACGGCACACGGCAACTGTAGATCTCAACCATCTTCTTGGTGAGATCATGACTGCAAAGTCTGCCCTGATTTACTGCCCTCAAATACTGGAGTATAAGTTTCGTTGGTTTCGGGTGATAGTGTAATAGTTCCCGTCTCCATCAGTGTGTCGACGTGTTCTTACATCATTATGTGCATACAATAAGGCTGTGTCCTAGAGATCAGAAACGGAGCTAGTATGAGCTTGCGTTGAGGGCTGCATACATCAGAGGTCAAGGCGCCGCTGTTACGTTCGTGCTATACCGGTTTTGACGAGTCTCACGACACTGCTGTTGCTTCTAACCGCTGACCCTTTCCCTCTCGCTCAAGCGTCCAGGAATGTGAGGCTAGGAGTGATCTGTTACGGAACAGAATGCACGATCTTGTTGTAAAGTAGCACTGACAGGGCGAAACTGACGGATTCTCGGGATCAGATGCCTGTGACGGCGCTGTGTTGTGCGAGACTCTGATGGGTGTAAGACGCAAATTAAGTGATGCAGTGCATACAACTGCAGTTGTGCAGCACAAGAGGAAAGGTAACGTATGGCAAAAGTTCGATGCTATAGCCCACGCTTCAGGCGAAAAGCAAAAATTCGTCCTATACGAGCAGAGTGGCTGTATTCTTGTTGTTTATCCCATCTGCACGATGACAAAACATATAGACTCGGCAAACGAAAATAGGGCACAGGGGAACCTCACTGTTACGTCCCTGCGACCAAAAACCGTGCTATTTGCGTCTTCTTCCGATCATAACAAATGGTTCAAATGGCTATGAGCACTATGGGACTTAACGTCTGCGGTCTTCAGTCACCTAGAACTTAGGACTACTTAAGCCTAACTAACCTAAGGACATCACACACATCCATGCCCGAGGTAGGATTTGAACCTGCGACCGTAGCGGTGGCGCGGTTCTAGACTGTAGCGCCTAGAACCGCTCGGCCATCCCGGCCGGCCCGATCACAACAACTTGTGCTTATGGGCTAGTGGTGAGTTGTTTCTGTAACTTATCCGTTGACAGCGGCAAATTTATTTTAATAATTAATTACCATTTAATTTAGAGAGTACACTTAATCTTCGTGTCCGGCGTTTTTTTTTTTCCCTCACAGTATTGGTAACATGTCGAAATTGTGTGCGTGTCGACATTAAATATTAAAACAAATTTGCAGCAGTCATATACATACACACAAACATAAGCAGACAGATTCGTATGCACGTAGATACACACACACGCACACACACCAGACAAGCTTTAGGGAGAGATTCCTCACTACAAAAGAAGAAAAAATGTCTAGTAAAAATGGGCTCTAAAATCTGCATCTACATCTACATCCATACTCCGCAAACCACTTGACGGTGTGTCGCGGAGGGTACCCTGAGTACCTCTATCGGTTCTCCCTTCTATTCCAGTCTCGTATTGTACGTGAAAAATCAGGATTGTCGGTATGCCTCTGTGTGGGCTCTAATCTCTCTGATTTTATCCTCATGGTCTCTTCGTGAGATATACGTAGGAGGGAGCAATATACTGCTTGACTCTTCGGTGAAGGTATGTTCTCGAAACTTCAACAAAAGCCCGTACCGAGCTACTGAGCGTCTCTCCTGCAGAGTCTTCCACTGGAGTTTATCTGTCATCCCCGTAACGCTTTCGCGATTACTAAATGATCCTGTAACGAAGCGCGCTGCTTTCCGTTGGATCTTCTCTATCTCTTCTATCAACCCTATCTGGTACGGATCCCACACTGCTGAGCAGTATTCAAGCAGTGAGAGAGCAAGCGTACTGTAACCTACTTCCTTTGCTTTCGGATTGCATTTCCTTAGGATTCTTCCAATGAATCTCAGTCTGGCATCTGCTTTACCGACGATCAACTTTATATGACCATTCCACTTTAAATCACTCCCAATGCGTACTCCCAGATAATTTATGGAATTAACTGCTTCCAGATGCTGAACTGCTATATTGTAGCTAAATGATATGGGATCTTTCTTTCTATGTATTCGCAGCACATTACACTTGTCTACATTGAGATTCAGTTGCCATTCCCAGCACCATGCGCCAATTCGCTGCAGATCCTCCTGCATTTCAGTACAATTATCCAATGTTACAACCTCTCGATATACCACAGCATCATCCGCAAAAAGCCTCAGTGAACTTCTGATGTCATCCACAAGGTCATTTATGTATATTGTGAATAGCAACGGTCCTACGACACTTCCCTGCCGCACACCTGAAATCATTCTTACTTCGGACGACTTCTCTCAATTGAGACTGACATGCTGCGTTCTGTTACCTAGGAACTCTTCAATCCAATTACACAATTGGTCTGATAGTCCATATGCTCTTACTTTGTTCATTAAACGACATCAGTTGCGTACTTGATCTGCTCGAAAAATCGTTCAAATGGCTCTGAGCACTATGGGACTTAACATCTGAGGTCATCAGTCCCCTAGAACTTAGAAATACTTAAACCTAACTAACCACACACATCCATGCCAGAGGCAGGATTCGAACCCGCGACCGTAGCGGTCGCGCAGTTCCAGACTGAAGCGTCTAGAACAGCTCGGCCACACCGGCCGGCTGATCTGCTCCCTACGTTGGTGTAGCCCAATTTTGTACGCGTTAACAAAGTGACGAGTTTTCAGTTAAATGGGCAGCAGCGGAGAATGACATGTCTGGTGTCTGAGTGTACGCAGACGGCGAGTTGGGAAATGACGTGACAGGATCCTCTGATGAGTTTAAAGCGAGTAAAGGGAGTTCATTTCGTATCTCTGTGGTATCCTGTGGTTGGGGCCGGTTTCGCGAGGAGCAGCGAGAGAAGGTAGCAGTGTGGCGGACCGGCTGTATGAAGCTAGAGATGGGCAAAACTGTTCTTTTCAGAGATCGGATCAGAACTGTTCACTCCCTGAAATGAACTAGCTCATTTTCATGACTCACCACTCATTCACAACAGAAAATAAATGGAAGGCACATTGCCCTTTAAACTTGGTTTATTCCAGTACTATACCTGTATTTTGATCTTATTTGATCCTATTTTGAAGTAACACAGATAATGAGTAAGAATTTTGTATTGTTTACTGAAATTTCCACGATATGACAAAGTTTTTGATTATTGATTTATTTTGCACTATCGTGGTTTTTTGGGTGATCGGAAAATGTTGTAACTTGAGTTTTACATTAACAATATATTTGGCTATAATGTATTAAAATTTAATTAACCTTGTACAAATACATTGCAAGCCATATATTTTTAAAGTGAACATTTCCCTCCAAAGACGCCTAAAATCGCAAAATCCGTATTACAATAAGAAAAAAATACATAAATTTGACTGTAAGACCAAAGTGCTGCATATAGCCTTCCGCAGAATAAAACAAGGAAAAACTGGTGTATCACTTTTGCTATATGTTTATCGGTTCGCTCGTAATTAAAGTGTAAATTCGAGTGACCATAATAAAAAATCCTATAGTAAGAGGAGCCATCAGGAACCTAATCTGATCAGTTTAAACAAATAAAAATAAAATAAAAACAAATGATATATACATAACATAATTATGTAATATACATAACGGTATTACTACGAAGAACAATATCCAGTAGAGACGAATTCCGATGCAGAGGCGCTGAGTCAAGCAGGTCGAGCCGCGAGCTGTATTACTGCGAAAGGTAAGACTGCAGAGACCAGAGTGACACCTGAGTTGCTTTGCTCAACGCTCTGGCTAGAGTCGAGAACGGTGGGGTGAGCGTTGAGCGGGCGAGTTCCGAGGGTGGGGGGAACGGTGAACGGCCACCACTCACCCGCTCGGAGACAAATCGTCCGTTCTCTTGCGAGCAGGTTGTTGCAAGTAGTTCTTATGTTCTCCGCTAGGAGGCTCTCTGTCCTGTTGCTCGCATCAACTGCCCAGAGGGCAGGACGTGCGACTGAAACGATCGCTGACGCGGCAGAGGAAGCACAGAGACGGCACGGCATGTGTGAAACACAAAATCCAATGGGGCACAGCACAATGCAGGCAGCCAAGGCAGAAGCAGGGTAGAGGCCGGCGCTGGCTGTGTTGTGTGGCGTGCAGTGTGCTCTGGCCAGCAGAGGCCCCACTGGTCGGCTCCGACTCACTCTCTCTCTCTCTCTCTCTCTCTCTCTCTCTCTGCTGTGGGAAACGTTTGGAGCTACCGTTCTTTTTTTCTGAATCACTGATTGTTCACTCCTTTGAAAGATTCAACTCTATGAATTAGTTCAGGAGCGGATCCCCCATCTCTATATGAAGCAGGGGGCACAGCGGCACGTGCGGCCGACAGCCGCGGTGGTTGGGTTTGGTGAGGGGGGGGGGGGGGGGGGGGCGCGTGTGCCTCCTTATCGGCAGGCGGCGGTGCGGGACATTAGCGGCCGGCCCGACCCCGGTCTGCTGTGGTCTGGTCGATGTGTGAGGCCCGGGACCGCCGCCTCCAAAGGTCACGGGTCACACGCCCGGGCCTGCACCCCTCGCCAAGCCGGCTCTGGACACCCCTGTGTTGCACGCGCACACCTGTACCCACCCCTGCAAACTCCTCCCTTCCCCGTCTTGTCCGGTGAATGTCGACTGACATTACACGTCGACGGAACGGAAGGAACGTTACAGTCAAATGGAGGGGTGTTCACACTAGATAGAAAGTTAGCACATCACTTTACTAAGTGCAGTACCTAAAGGTGGAGGTGAGTTATGGGATACCATCCGTGGTACAAGAAGTACAATTATTTTGTTAAAATTAAGGGGACCACATCCTGCCTATCTAACCCATGTTACTTTACGCAAGAATCTGACCCATTTCTTAAAAAAAAACTATTTGATGCAGGACCTTAACTTTTTACTGTCTGTTACATGATGCTAACAGAGTCAACTGTACTAAAATTTATTTTATCCATTTTATAGTTTTTAAGAAATACTTTTTAAATTTATTAACAAAAAATATTAAGATTTTTCTGCAGAAAATATTTTTTATGGGCTTCCTAATGGGATAATATTAATGAATGTAGTACCAGAGGTGGCTTTTTATGTTATGCAGAGTATCTGAAAATTTCTTTCATTTATCTGATATAATGGGGTATATATACTACAAATTTTAGTTTCCGGGAAATTCCCTTTAAAGAAAAACTTTTGAAATTTGTTACTTACAGTTAATTAAAACTGTCCTGCTACATATGATGGCCCTTCTTTGGCCTCTAGCAGATTTTCCAGCTTCTACATCTACATCTACATCTATACTCCGCGAGCCACCTTACGGTGTGTGGCGGAGGGTACTTATTGTACCACTATCTGATCCCCCCTTCCCTGTTCCATTCACGAATTGTGCGTGGGAAGAACGACTGCTTGTAAGTCTCCGTATTTGCTCTAATTTCTCGGATCTTTTCGTTGTGATCATTACGCGAGATATATGTGGGCGGTAGTAATATGTTGCCCATCTCTTCCCGGAATGTGCTCTCTCGTAATTTCGATAATAAACCTCTCCGTATTGCGTAACGCCTTTCTTGAAGTGTCCGCCACTGGAGCTTGTTCAGCATCTCCGTAACGCTCTCGCGCTGACTAAATGTCCCCATGACGAATCGCGCTGCTTTTCGCTGGATCATGTCTATCTCTTCTATTAATCCAAACTGGTAAGGGTCCCATACTGATGAGCAATACTCAAGAATCGGACGAACAAGCGTTTTGTAAGCTACTTCTTTCGTCGATGAGTCACATTTTCTTAGAATTCTTCCTATGAATCTCAACCTGGCGCCTGCTTTTCCCACTATTTGTTTTATGTGATCATTCCACTTCAGATCGCTCCGGATAGTAACTCCTAAGTATTTTACGGTCGTTACCGCTTCCAATGATTTACCACCTATGGCATAATCGTACTGGAATGGATTTTTGCCCCTATGTATGCGCATTATATTACATTTATCTACGTTTAGGGAAAGCTGCCAGCTGTCGCACCATTCATTAATCCTCTGCAGGTCCTCCTGGAGTACGTACGAGTCTTCTGATGTTGCTACTTTCTTGTAGACAACCGTGTCATCTGCAAATAGCCTCACGGAGCTACCGATGTTGTCAACTAAGTCATTTATGTATATTGTAAACAATAAAGGTCCTATCACGCTTCCCTGCGGTACTCCCGAAATTACCTCTACATCTGCAGATTTTGAACCGTTAAGAATGACATGTTGTGTTCTTTCTTCTAGGAAATCCTGAATCCAATCACAAACCTGGTCCGATATTCCGTAAGCTCGTATTTTTTTCACTAAACGTAAGTGCGGAACCGTATCAAATGCCTTCCTGAAGTCCAGGAATACGGCATCAATCTGCTCGCCAGTGTCTACGGCACTGTGAATTTCTTTTTCACCTTCCAGGATGTTTGCCTTGCTTCCTTGGCCATATTAGATGCAGACCTGTCAGTATCGGCTATCCTCATTTTATCGCAATGTCGCAACCCAGTGATGATATTTTCACCAGGATTAATTCCCAGCTTTTTCAGTACCCAACACTTTCCAATATTACCACAATTGAATGTAATAACAGCATCATGAACTCCTAGTTTCATTGTATGCATGCTTACAAATACAGATTTAGGAAGGCGGTCCAAATTATGCTGTTGAAACATTCATTTGGATTCTGTGTCTGCCCATGCAGACATTTCCTTAGACGGTCAGGATGAGCCAAGTGTCTGAAAATAGGTTTAATTGATGTAATAACAGTAGCAGAAGGAGAATGCTGGTGAGAATAAGATTCTCCAGTTGCCTGAGCCCTATTTTATTTGCAACACGAATTTTCTCCTGATGGACACAATCCATGACATAGCTTATCATCAGTAGAGGACTTATGGAAGAATATGGCACAAACAACTCCCTTCATTGCCTACAGATTTTCTTTATTTCTCCTGATTGCCTGCCCATAGTATACCTGCAAGTTTTCTATAACAACTACTCGCAATCACACTTGAACAAAACTAACCGCGTGTTTGAAAGCGTGTTGTTGAAAAACAGCAGAAACAAATGAATACCGACCGTTGCATTCCAAGGATAGCCAGCACACTCGGGAGTAAAAAAAAAAAAATCCCTAACGTGCAATGTTGGGAATATAAAGATCTAAAATATATGCAGAAAAGTGGGTGACAGAAAAGTGGGCGTGGTACATAAACACGCGTGGTAGGAAAATGCTCTTTAAATGCTCGAAAAAAAGATTTTTCAGCAAAATCCTTTTCAGAGTACTTAAATAAAACCGTAATCTATCGAAATATGATGAAAACCGAAAATCGATTGTTTTCGACCTGAACCACGGTATGGTTCCCTTAAGCAAAGTTCCGCATTCTGACCCCCAGACTGGCCAATCCTTTCCGACCGACCCCCTTGCCATCCTCTGCCAATGTTGTCATTGGATGCGGTGTGGAGGGTATGTGGTGTGGTCAACAGACCGTTCTTTCGATCGTTGCCGCTTTACTTGTCCTGGAGTCGCTACCGCTCATCAAGGAGCTCCTCAGTTTATCTCACGAGGCTGACTGCACCTCGTTCCAGTCCTCCCACTGTGAATCGAACCAGGGTCCTCCACATGGCAGCCGTGCTGTCCCTCAGCTACGGAGACGGAATAATTAGAATTAATAAATAACCAATTACAGCAGAGTTTATTAATGTCGAGAGAAAAACTCATAACAGGTGTTCTTGGCAAAGATTGTATAGAAATTTTTCCAGATTGCTAACAACTGGAAGAATAGGAAAAATGATATCAAAATATTTCAAAACACCTTCAATTTACTCGAAAAAATAAATAAAAACAAACACGTGAAACAACAGTCAGAAAGCAATACAGAAATCCTCTTTAACTTCTCCATATACAACATCTAAAGTTTTCTCCGTCAAGAGTGCTAACTTCTCCAAAATAACGTATGGTCATCAAAATTGTTTAACTTAGTTCTGTTCTTATTTATGCACATTTTACAGAATATCGTTGTTCTCGTTGAAATTTCGTAAAATATCGCGAAAACAAAGCAGACAAGAAGAAAACATTAGAAACACTAACGCATTAACTCCACTACTACAAGATAAATGAGCGTGCCGAGGGAAAGTTAAATACGGACACCTCTGTCAGTGTCAGAAATTCCTTCCCGAGAATCCTTGACGTTGATGCCGCGCCCCTTTGCCCCCCGTCCCCATTTGTTGACGGTCTGCGTGTATGCCGCCATTTGAAAGGCATTGTGCAATGTTTCTAGAATACCTTCCCTCCCGTTGACAATCTGTGTATATCGACTTCAGCTCCTCCAGGTCTCACAAGGGGACCACACTGCAATCATATTTTTATTTTATTTACATTTATGTTACATGAAGTTCAGAACTCAAATATCAATCAGCAAAACTAGTTCGCGCTACTTCCAGAATTTCTCGAGGAAGACGACTTTGAAGTTTATAATATTCTAAATCGAGCTCTGCTTTTTCACAATAGCCGGTGAAGTTGTGTGGTAGAATGCTCACCTAGCACTTATATGGGGTCGGTTCAGTTCTCAACCTTGGCAAAATCGTAAACAAAGTTACATGTGCCACGAACATTTCTCTGGCGCGTAAAATGCGTAAGGACAAAAAATAATTTAATTTTGTAATGTTTTTTTCTTAAATTCAATCATTTTTTTAACGAAAGATCAAAGAAAATTGGATTTTTGTGTGTGATACGAGAATGTAATTAGAAATAAGACGTGCAATTATCATAAAAACAGCAAATAGATAACTGTTAATTAGGATATATTCGATGAAAAAATGGTCCAAATGGCTCTGAGCACTATGGGACTTAACAACTAAGGTCTTCGCTCTCCTAGACTTAGAATTACTTAAACCTAACTAACCGAAGGACATCACACACATCCATGCCCGAGGCAGAATTCGAACCTGCGACCATAGCAGCAGCGCGGTTCCGGCCTGAAGCGCCTAGAACCGCTCGGTCACAGCGGCCGGCTATATTCGATGGATTTTATGTATATATGAATTACGTATTCGAACTGGACGAAAAAAAAAATAATGAGTGAAACGGGACTCGAACCAGCGATTATCAGTCTAGAGCGCTACTGATTTCTTCCCATCTTTGTTGATGTGGTCTTCAGTCCTGAGACTGGTTTGATGCAGCTCTCCAAGCTACTCTATCCTGTGCAAGCTTCTTCATCTCCCAGTACCTACTGCAACCTTCATCCTTCTGAATCTGTTTAGTGTATTCATGTCTTGGTCTCCCTCTACGATTTTTACCCTCCACGCTGCCCTCCAATACTAAATTGGTGATCCCTTGATGCCTCAACACATGTCCTACCAACCGATCCCTTCTTCTAGTCAAGTTCTGCCACAGACTTCTCCTCTCCCCAATCCTATTCAATACTTCCTCATTAGTTATGTGATCTACCCATCTAATCTTCAGCATTCTTTTGTAGCATCACATTTCAAAAGCGTCTATTCTCTTCGTGTCCAAACTATTTATCGTCCATGTTTCACTTCCATACATGGCTACACTCCATACAAATACTTTCAGAAATGACTTCCTGACACTTAAATCTATACTCGATCTTAACAAATTTCTCTTCTTCAGAAACGCTTTCCTTGCCATTGTCAGTCTACATTTTATATCCTCTCTACATCGACCATCATCACTTATTTTGCTCCCCAAATAGCAAAATACCTTTACTACTTTAAGTGTCTCATTTCCTAATCTAATTCCCTCAGCATCACCAGACTTAACTCGACTACATTCCATTAGCTTCGTTTTGCTTTTGTTGATGTTCATCTTATACCCTCCTTTCCAGACACTATCCATTCCATTCAACTGCTCTTCCAAGTCCTTTGCTGTCTCTGACAGGATTACAATGTCATCGGCGAACCTCAAAGTTTTTATTTCTTCTCCATGGATTTTAATACCTACTCCGAATTTTTCTTTTGTTTCCTTCAGTGCTTGCTCAATATACAGATTCAATAACATCGGGGAGAGAATAAAACCCTGTCTCACTCCCTTCCCAACCACTGCTTACCTTTCATGTCCCTCAACTCTCATAACTGCCATTTGGTTTCTGTACAAATTGTAAATAGCCTTTCGCTCCCTGTATTTTACCCCTGCCACCTTCAGAATTTGAAAGAGCGTATTCCAGTCAACATTATCAAAGGCTTTCTCTAAGTCTACAAATGCTAGAAACGTAGGTTTGCCTTTCCTTAATCTAGCTTCTAAGATAAGTCGTAGAGTCAGTATTGCCTCACGTGTTCCAACATTTCTACGGAATCCAAACTGATCTTCCCCGAGGTCGGCTTCTACCAGTTTTTCCATTCGTCTGTAAAAAATTCGCGTTAGTATTTTGCATCTGTGACTTATTAAACTGATAGTTCGGTAATTTTCACATCTGTCAACAACTGCTTTCTTTGGGATTGGAATTATTATATTCTTCTTGACGTCTGAGGGTATTACGCCTGTTTCATATATCTTGATCACCAGATGACAGAGTTTCGTCAGGACTGGCTCTGCCAAGGCTGTCAGTAGTCCTAATGGAATGTTGTCTACTCCCGGGGCCTTGTTTCGACTCAGGTCTTTCAGTGCTCTGTCAAACTCTTCACGCAATATTATATCTCCCATTCCATCTTCATCTACATCCTCTTCCATTTCCATAATATTGTCCTCAAGTATACCGCCCTTGTATAGACCCTCTATATACTCCTTCCACCTTTTTGCTTTCCCTTCTTTGCTTAGAACAGGGTTTCCATCTGAGCTTTTGACATTGATACAAGTGGTTCTCTTTTCTCCATAGGTCTCTTTAATTTTCCTGTAGGCTGTGTATATCTTACCCCTAGTGAGATAAGCCTCTACATCCTTACATTTGTCCTCTAGCTATCCCTGCTTAGCCATTTTGCACTTCCTATCCACATCATTTTTGAGACGTTTGTATTCCTTTTTGCCTGCTTCATTTACTGTATTTTTATATTTTCTCCTTTCATCAATTAAATTCAGTATTTCTTCCGTCACCCAAGGATTTCTACTAGCCCTCGTGTTTTTACCTACTTGATCCTCTGCTGCCTTCACTACTTCATCCCTCAAAGCTACCCATTCTTCTTCTACTGTATTTCTTTCCCCCATTCTGTCAATTGGTCCATTATGCTCTTCCTGAAACTCTGTACAACCTCTGGTTTACTCAATTTATCCAGGTCCATCTCTTTAAATTCCCACCTTTTTGCAGTTTCTTCAGTTTTAATCTACAGGTCATAACCAATAGATTGTGGTCAGAATCCACATCTGCGCCTGGAAATGTCTTACAATTTAAAACCTGGTTCCTAAATCTCTGTCTTACCATTATATAATCTATCTGAAACCTGTCAGTATCTCCAGGCTTCTTCCATGTGTACAACCTTCTTTCATGATTCTTGAAACAAGTGTTAGCTATGATTAAGTTATGCTCTGCGCAAAATTCTACCAGACGGCCTCCTCTTTCATTTCTTAGCCCCAATCGATATTCACCTACTACGTTTCCTTCTCTCCCTTTTCCTACTGCCGAATTCCAGTCACCCATGACTATTAAATTTTCGTCTCCGTTCACAATCTGAATAATTTCTTTTATTTCATCATACGTTTCTTCAATTTCTTCGTCATCTGCAGAGCTAGTTGGCATATAAACTTGCACTACTGTAGTAAGCGTGGGCTTCGTATCTATCTTGGCCACAATAATGCGTTCATTATGCTGTTTGTAGTAGTTTACCCACATTCCTATTTTCCTATTCATTATTAAACCTACTCCTGCATTACCCCTATTTGATTTTGTGTTTATAACCCAGTAGTCAGCTGACCAGAAGTCTTGTTCCTCCTTCCACCGAACTTCACTAATTCCCACTATAGCTAACTTTAACCTATCAATTTCCCTTTTTAAATTTTCTAACCTACCTGCCCGATTAAGGGATCTGACATTCCACGCTCCGATCCGTAGAATGCCAGTTTTCTTTCTCCTGATAACAACATCCTCTTGAGTAGTCCCCGCCCGGAGATCCGAATGGGGGACTATTTTACCTCCGGAATATTTTACCCAAGAGGACGCCATCATCATTTAACCATACTATAAAGCTGCATGCCCTCGGGAAAAATTACGGTCAGGATTCGAAACTAAAACACCCATATGGCGGACGAGCACTCTACCAGACAACCACGCGATCGGCAGTGAAAAATCGACCTTGCTTTACTTAAGAACGATGGTCGGAAAACTTCAAAGCCGATTTTTTAGAGAATTTTTGGAAGCTGTGTCGAACAATATGAGAGACTACTACTTGAGTAACGAACATCACGTAATATAAATATAAATATAAATATTTTCATGAATCCGAATGCCGTGTGGTCCCCTTCCCTGAGGTTTCCTTTCCAACTAACAGTGATTCTTCCGCCGTATAGCTGTATTTTTTGGAACACAGCCTGTTTCTTCAGTAAGAGGAGCTGAATTTCTTACAGACACAAAAATTGCTTCCGAGCTCCTTAATAACCGATTTACATATCAAAATAATGGTGCAAGGTTTAATACTCTCGTATCTTGAACCCACTTTCTGCTATCCTACACTACTGGCCATGAAAATTGCTACAGCATGAAAAAATGCAGATGATAAACGGGTATTTATTGGACAAATATATTATACTAGAACTGACATGTGATTACATTTTCACACAATTTGGGTGCATAGATCCTGAGAAATCAGTACCCAGAACAACCAACTCTGGCCGTAATAACGACCTTGGTACGCCTGGGCATTGAGTCAAACAGAGCTTGGATGGCGTGTACAGGTACAGCAGCTTCAACACGATACCACAGTTCATCAAGAGTAGTGACCAGCGTATTGTGACGAGACAGTTGCTCGGCCACCATTGACAAGACGTTTTCAATTGCTGAGAGATCTGGAGAATGTGCTGGCCAGGGCAGCAGTCGAACATTTTCTGTATCCAGAACGGACCGTACAGGACCTCCAACATGCGGTCGTGCATAATCCTGCTGACATGTAGGGTTTGGAAGGGTAGAGCCACGGCTCGTAACACATCTGAAATGTAACGTTTACTGTTCAAAGTGCCGTCAATGCGATCAAGAGGTGACCGAGATGTGTAACCAATGGCACCCCATACCATCACGCCGGGTGATACGCCTGTATGGCGACGAGGAACACACGCTTCCAGTGTGCGTTTACCGCGATGTCGCCAAACAGGTATCCGACCATCATGATGCTGTAAACAGAACCTGGATTCATCCAAATAAATGACGGTTTGCCATCCGTGCATCCAGGTTCACACCATCGCAGGTGCTGCTGTCTTGTGATGCAGCGTCAAGGGTAACTGCAGCCATGGTCTCCGAGCTGATAGTCCATGCTGCTGCAAACATTATCGAACTGTTCGTGCAGATGGTTGTGCCTTTGAAACGTCCCCATCTGTTGACTCAGGGGTCGAGACGTGGCTGCACGATCCGTTACAGCCATGCGGATAAGATGCCTGTCATCTCGACTGTTAGTGATAAGAGGCCGTTGGGATCGAGTACGGCGTTCCGTATTACCCTCCTGAACCCACCGATTCCATATTCTGCTAAGAGTCATTGGATCTCGACCAACGCGAGCAGCAATGTCGCGATACGATAAACCGCAATCGCGATAGGCTACAATGCGACCTTTATCAAAGTCGGAAACGTGATGGTACTTATTTCTCCTCCTTACACGAGGCATCACAACAACGTTTCACCAGGCAACGCCGGTCAACTGCTATATGTGTATGAGAAATCGGTTGGAAACTTTCCTCATGGCAGAACGTTGTGGTGTCGCCACCGGCGCCAACCTTGTGTGAATGGTCTGATAAGCTAATCATTTGCATATCACAGCATCTTCATCCTGTCAGTTAAATTTCGCGTCTGTAGCACGTCATCTTCGTGGTGTAGCAGTTTTAATGGCCAGTGGTGTATCTTGGACCGTTCACTGTTTCGATTTTTCTTCTTTTTTCACAGTTTAGTACACCTTCTTCCTGCTTTCATGCATGATCTGTGTCCAGTTTTTGAGGGACTATCCACTGGGCCATTTCACCACTAAATCTGAGAGGGATGCGATGGGGAGTTTCCCATGTCGGTAGTGGGGATTGGGGATGGGGGGTGCTATTATCGATCATTCTCATTTGTGAGTGAGTGCGGAAATCAAACGTCAGTACGGTAACATCCATAAGCACGAATGGGTCTTTTAACGCCGAAAGTGATGCTTGTGTTGTGTGAGGCGCACGGTGCGTGTCGGCCAGGGCTGCGATACGCATCGATTGCGGCGTGTGCGGGGCGCTCGCCTGGATATTCACGTCACAGCGCGGAGCGCGCGCAGAATCACAGATGAGAGCCGCCGTCTCCCGCGCACCCATCAGCATTCCGCAGGCGCCGCATGCCAGCCGCCGCGAAACTCCGCCGTCACGGTAGAGGCGCGCGCCGTGCTATTACAGGCGGCGTTACGTGTCACACAGACACGTTAGGCGTTCCTTCCATCACGCCCCCGGAGCTCCGTGACGTCGCCAGAAGTCCCGCTCGCCAGCCGCGACCTCTGTCCTCGCGCTCTTGCAGATGAGCGGCTGTCAGACAATTTACGCCACGTGTCGCTCGGCGCATGACTCGGATGCGTTTGTCGGCAGACTCGGATCAAGCTTCTGTACTGCTACGCTTATAAAAATAATCTACACCGCCTGACAGAAAAAGTGAAGCGCACGGAAGAGCAGGAGAAAAGAAAACGAAGCTTCACGGATTCAGGCAGTTTTTGTTGTTGTGGTCTTCAGTCCAGAGACTGGTTTGATGCAACTCTCCATCCAACTCTATCCTGTGCACGCTTCTTCATCTCCCAGTACCTACTGCAACCTACATCCTTCTGAATCTGCTCACTATACTCACTTGCTCTCCCTCTACGATTTTTACCCTCCACGCTGCCCTCCAATACTAAATTGGCGATCCCTTGATGCCTCAGAACATGTCCTACCAACCGATCCCTTCTTCTAGTCAATTTGTGCCATAAACTTCTCTTCAACCCAATCCTACTCAGTACCTCCTCATTAGTTATGTGATCTACCCATCTAATCTTCAGCATTCTTCTGTAGCACCACATTTCGAAAGCTTCTATTATCTTCTTGTCCAAACCAGTTATCGTCCATGGTTCACTTCCATACATGGCTACACTCCATACAATTACTTTCAGAAAAGACTTCCTGACACTTAAATCTATACTCGATGTTAACAAATTTCTCTTCTTCAGAAACGCTTTCCTTCCCATTGCCAGTCTACGTTTTATATCCTCTCTACGTCGATCATCATCACTTATTTTGCTCCCCAAATAGCAAAACTCCTTTACTACTTTAAGTGTCTCATTTCCAAATCTAATACCTTCAGCATCACCCAGTTTAACTCGACTACATTCCATTAGCTTCGTTTTGCTTTCGTTGATGTTCATTTTATATCCTGCTTTCAAGACACTGTCCATTCCGTTCAGCTACGCTTGCAGGTCCTTTGTTGTCTCTGACAGCATTACAATGTCATTGGCGGACCTCAAAGTTTTTATTTATTCTCCATGGATTTTAATACCTCCTCCGTATTTTTCTTTTGTTTCCTTTACTGCTTGCTCAATATACAGATTGAATAACACCGGGGAGAGACTAAAACCCTGTCTCACTCCCATCCCCACCACTGCTTCTCTTTCATGTCCCTCGACTCTTATAACTGCCATCTGGTTTCTGTACCAATTGTAAATAGCCTTTCGCTCCCTGTATTTTACCCCTGCCACCTTTAGAATTTGAAAGAGAGTATTCCAGTCAACATTGTCAAAAGCTTTCTCTAAGTCTACAAATGCTAGAAACGTAGGTTTGCCTTTCCTTAATCTTTCTTCTAAGAAAAGTCGTAAGGTCAGTATTGCCTCACGTGTTCCAATATTTCTACGGAATCCAAACTGATCTTTCCCGAGGTCGGCTTCTACCAGTTTTTCCATTCGTCTGTAAAGAATTCGCGTTAGTATTTTGCAGCTGTGACTTATTAAACTGATAGTTCGGTAATTTTCACATCTGTCAACAACTGCTTTCTTTGGGATTAGAATTATTATATTCTTCTTGAAGTCTGACGGTATTTCGCCTGTCTCATACACCTTGCTCACCAGATGGTAGAGGTTTTTGTCAAGACTGGCTCTCCCAAGGCTGTTAGTAGTTCCAATGGAATGTTGTCTACTCCCGGGGCCTTGTTTAGACTTAGTTCTTTCAGTGCTCTGTCAAACTCTTCACGCAGTATCATATCTCCCATTTCATCTTCATCTACATCCTCTTCCATTTCCATAATATTGTCCTCAAGAACACCGTCCTTGTATAGACCCTCTATATACTCCTTCCACCTTTTTGCTTTCCCTTCTTTGCTTAGAACTGGGTTTCCATCTGAGCTCTTCATGCAAGTGTTTCTCTTTTCTCCAAAGGTCTCTTTAATTTTCATGTAGGCAGTATCTATCTTACCCCTAGTGATATACAGCTCTACATCCTTACATTTGTCCTCTAGCCATCCCTGCTTAGCCATTTTGCACTTCCTCACGATCTCATTTAGACAGTATGTGGTATTATTTAAGTGATTACAAAATCGGTTAAATTCTCAAAGAACTTGGCATTATGAGCCCACTGAGCAGTATGAGTTGCACTTCCTCTGTCCTTGACGCATGGCCGGCAGATGTGGCCGAGCGGTTCTAGGCACTTCAGTCCGGAAGCGCGCAGCTGCTACTGTCACACGTTCGAATCTTGCCTTGGAAATGGATGTGTGTGTGATGCCCTTAGGTTATTTAGGTATAAGTAGTTCTAAATCTAAGGGAGTGATGACCTCAGAAGGTAAGTCCGATAGCGCTTAGAGCCATTTTAACCACTTGAACCTTGACGAATGCATTTATTATGTTGAGGACGCTATCATAAAGCCATGATGCCGTTCCTGAGGGTAACTCGCCCACAACTGCTTTAACAGGTCCTCGATTTCCTGGATACGGCAATGAAACGCAGTTGACGTCCGAGCTGGTCCCATTTCATATTCCATCGGAGACTTGTCAGGGGATCTCGCAAGGCTACGGGAGTACCTCAACCTCACGAAAACAGTTCATAGAGACACGTGTCTTGTGTGAGCGCGCGTTTCCTTTCTAAACAAGGCACTAAGGTACTATCGTGTCAGAGGTAGTACAAGACGGCGCATGATGTATTGACGTGCCATTGTGTCGTCACAGTTCTCTGACACTGCTAATCGTGAGCTGAAATCATAACCGATGGCTGCCCACACCATGACGTCAAGAGTAACACACGTCGCCGCCACTCTCTCCAACAATGATCATCCGGCGTACCGCAGAACCGCCACTCGTCGTTCAACACAATGCGACGCCATTCATCAGCGGTCTATGCTTCCCGGTCACGATACTACTCCAAACGCAGCCGTCTCAGTTCTGGGCTGACGGCAGTCTACGCATGCAACAGTAATTCCTTAGTCTGGCTGTAGGCCTCCGACCGATGGCGAGGTATGAAACAGGCAGTCCATTATTTGTTCTGCGATGGCATGTGCACATGTGAAGGGATCGCGATGTGCTTGGCGATCCTCTCTCCCGTTGGTCAGAAGTGGCAGACCGTGATCTTGATGACGAGTATACCTTCCCTCACGATCCCATATACTTCAACGTCGAGCCGCTGTCTCATCCGAATGGCCGTTAAATGTGGATACTGCATCAATCAGTCAGCCGACCAAATGGAGACCCGAACTGAGGCCCGTTTTAAACTCCGGCAGGTGCTGATAAAGCTGTCTCATACGAAACTGCGTCCTTCACAGCGATCATTCAACATCTAATGCTGTTCGCGCCCCTCGTATATCCCACAAAATCTGCAAACGATAGTAAGCACCAAGAACACAAGTGCATTCTCCTGGCCGCCGTTCTACCTGTTACAGAGAGTTGCGACTCTGATCTCATTAATTGTGTATACATGTACAAAGTTACATTGACGTACTACCATGTCTTCTGATGTGTAATTTTTTTTCAGGTAGTGCAAATCTGTTTACCACTTTCGCTTTGACTAGCATCTCAGGGCTATACTCGAAATTTCCTGGCAGATTAAAACTTTGTGCCGCATCTGAACTCCAAGGTATTTCATCTGTGCTAACCACACATGATTCATGATCCGCTCTCGCAACTTTACTTTCTGCAGTACTTCACTCCTGCTTTCCAAGCTTCACGGGAGCATTCCTGCATACGTTACTGGATCAGCCCTCCTGGAAGAAAGAATATTAGAAAAGGCTTAGCAGCAGCCCAGAGAGTGATATCCACAAAACATTTTCGTTCTACAACTATTCCTCCTTAGTATCATTTCTTGTCACCTTGGAAGACGCGAGTGACCACAGTATAATAATCACGAAGATACAGAAGAAATAGTAACATGTTCGTGGTAGCCCGAATGTGTGGGCGTAAGTCATGATACGGACACCCGCAGAACATGACAGAATCAAGTCCAGCCTGAACTACATCCTAAACACACTGCAGGTTAAACGCCTCTCTGCTCATCATTTGAAGAGAAGAAGGATGGCAACTCGTCGAATCACACTACGAGGTGCATTCAAGTTCTAAGGCCTCCGATTTTTTTTCTAATTAACTACTCATCCGAAATCGATGAAACTGGCGTTAGTTCTCGACGTAATCGCCTTGCAGACGTACACATTTTCACAACGCTGACGCCATGATTCCATGGCAGCGGCGAAGGCTTCTTTAGGAGTCTGTTTTGACCACTGGAAAATCGCTGAGGCAATAGCAGCACGGCTGTTGAATGTGCGGCCACGGAGAGTGTCTTTCATTGTTGGAAAAAGCCAAAAGTCACTAGGAGCCAGGTCAGGTGAGTAGGGAGCATGAGGAATCAATTCAAAGTTGTTATCACGAAGAAACTGTTGCGTAACGTTAGCTCGATGTGCGGGTGCATTGTCTTGGTGAAACAGCATACGTGCAGCCCTTCCCGGACGTTTTTGTTGCAGTGCAGGAAGGAATTTGTTCTTCAAAACATTTTCGTAGGATGCACCTGTTACTGTAGTGCCCTTTGGAACGCAATGGGTAAGGATTACGCCCTCGCTGTCCCAGAACATGGACACCATCATTTTTTCAGCACTGGCAGTTACGCGAAAGTTTTTTGGTGGCGGTGAATCTGTGTGCTTCCATTGAGCTGACTGGCGCTTTGTTTCTGGATTCAAAAATGGCATCCACGTCTCATCCATTGTCACAACCGACGAAAAGAAAGTCCCATTCGTGCTGTCGATGCACGTCAACATTGCTTGGCAACATGCCACACAGGCAGCCGTGTGGTCGTCCGTCAGCATTCGTGGTACCCACCTGGATGACACTTTTCGCGTTTTCAGGTCGTCATACAGGATTGTGTGCACAGAACCCACAGAAATGCCAACTCTGGAGGCGATCTGCTCAACAGGCCCCCAAAACAGTTCTCTCCACTTTCTCGATCGTGTCGTCAGACCGGCTTGTGCGAGTCCGAGGTTGTTTCGGTTTGTTGTCACACGATGTTCTGCCTTCATTAAACTGTCGCACCCACGAACGCACTTTCGACACATCCATAACTCCATCACTACATGTCTCCTTCAACTGTCGATGAATTTCAATTGGTTTCACACCACGCAAATTCAGAAAACGAATGATTGCACGCTGTTCAAGTAAGGAAAACGTTGCGATTTTAAGTATTTAAAACAGTTCTCATTCTCGCCGCTGGCGGTAAAATTCCATCTGCCGTACAGTGCTGCCATCTCTGGGACGTATTGACAATGAACGCGGCCTCATTTGAAAACAATGCGCATGTTTCTATCTCTTTCCAGTCCGGAGAAAAAAATCGGAGGCCTTAGAACTTGAATGCACCTCGTACACGTTTCCTGTGAACTACTGTCCATTTTCTGTGTTATTTGGCTCGTTGAGAAGCGCGGTTTTATGTGCCACTATGATCAGTGTCCTTTTCGAAGTACTGTACTAGGCCCGAAATGTCTTTCGCATCTAGAGTTGAGTTCTACCAAAGCTATGGTTCGGTGGTTTTGGTACAGCACGTAAACGATGAGGTAAATGGTAAGGTTACCGATGGTGGTGGTAGGGAAAGAAATATAATGAATGTGTGAGAGAAAACTGTGAGCCAGCGACTTCTCTTTCGACTTTCTTGTTTTTAATATAGCTGAATAATCATGAAAATATTTCGTAAATCACGCAGCTCTTTATGTATCCTCAGTTTCTAGACGGTTCGCCGCTTCCGGCTTCTAGGGGAATCTGCAAGGGCTATTCGGAAAGTAAGGTCCGATTGGCCGCGAAATGGAAACCACAGTGAAAAATCTGATGAAGCTTTGCACTGACGTGTTGGATAGTGTCTCTAGTATGCCCGTCGATCGCGTCACGCCGCTCTTCTCAGTTCCGAGCGCACAATGAGCACGTAAAGACGCCTAAAAAGTAGTGTGTCCCGCCAAGCATGAGTGCCTGTGAGAGATTTCGCCTGATGTCATACAGCCCACACAACCTAACTGTCATGTATTTCCTTCTTCAGGACAATTCTCGGCCGCATTCTGCACGAGCAATGAGAACGCTCCTGCAGCGTTTTCGATGGGAAGTGTTTTACCACCCGCCATGCAGCTCAGACTTGTCTCAATCTGATTTTAGTATCTGCTCACATGGATCTTTAGTTATGAAGACAACCTTTTGGCACAGGCAACAAGTTGTAGATAAGCGTAGAGAATTGGCAGAAAGCACAGGCGGCTACCTCCCATGATGAGAGTACTGGAAAGGTGGTACAATTCTGCGAGAAGTGCCTCAGTCGGAGTGGCGACTATATAGAGAAGTAGCTGGATGCTGTAGCTAACTGTTGCAAGTAAAATATTTTTGATTTTCACTGTAGTTTACATTTTGTTACCGATCGGACGTAGCTTAACGAATAGCCGTCGTAGTAAGACACTGATCGCACACACAAAAAGAATCGATCGAAATCTGGTCACGTCCAATAGGCATGCAACACACCTAAGGTACAGGCAAAGCGATTACGACTTTAACTGATCAAGGCCACTGGGAAAATTACCGTAGTTACCCTTATTTATGGTGGTCTACAGTCTGCAGTAGCCTATGGTTGTTTTGCAACTATAATCATATCCAATTCTCTTCTCAATATTCTCTTGGAAACCGGTTGATGTGGACCGGCAAGTCATTTCAGCTTTGTTAACACTTGTCATTGACAAGGTGTGATTTGTCTTTTCTCTGTCGGTTATGATCTTTTTACGAGCACTTTTCTTATGTTGTGATGCATGGATGCAAATGCTAAATGACTGCTTGTAGTCACTGTGGACAGTCGACGATCGTACACCAAAAAACGGAGTAAATTCATTCACGGTTGGTCATGAGAACATCCGTAAAACGACGTCTCCATTCTGTCTTAGTATCGACGCGTCTTACTGCGCCGATTCCAGACAACCGACCAGCACATCCTCATTAATTGTTTGCCATGGCGTACGTCAGCAGTGGCGGGAAAACACCGCCTGCTTTCAGTTCCGGACGATGTTCAGCGCTCCAAAGCGAATAGTAACAGTCAGTCCTATAACCCGTATTATCGCGTTACTTGTGGGACGGGGAGGTGTACCGAACACGTATCGAATCCGCCCGGCGGATTAACAGTCGAGGGTCCGTGTGCCTGCCAGCCTGGATATGATTTATTTTATTTTTTATTTATTTATTTATTTATTGTTCCGTGGGACCACATTAAGGAGAAGTCTCCATGGTCATGGAACAAGTCAATACATGAAATTATAACATGATTGTAGAAACAGATAAAATGAAATATAAGAAACAAATTCAGGCGACAAGTCGTTAGTTTAAATAAAGAAAATCAAGAACGTAACACTGGCATTTGCTTAATTTTTTAGTCTTCCAGGAGCTCCTCGACAGAATAGAAGGAGTGAGCCATGAGGAAACTCTTCAGTTTAGACTTAAAAGTGTTTGGGCTACTGCTAAGATTTTTGAGTTCTTGTGGTAGCTTATTGAAAATGGATCCAGCAGAATACTGCACTCCTTTCTGCACAAGAGTCAAGGAAGTGCATTCCACATGCAGATTTGATTTCTGCCTAGTATTAACTGAGTGAAAGCTGCTAACTCTTGGGAATAAGCTAATATTGCTAACAACAAACGACATTAAAGAAAATACATACTGTGAGGGCAATGTCAAAATTCCCAAACTATTGAAGAGGGGTCGACAAGAGGTTTTCGAACTTACACCATACATAGCTCGAACAGCCCGTTTTTGAGCCAAAAATACCCTTTTTGAATCAGAAGAATTACCCCAAAAAATAATACCATATGACATAAGCGTATGAAAATATGCGAAGTATACTACTTTTCGTGTTGAAATGTCACTTATTTCAGATACTGTTCTGATGGTAAATAAAGCGGCATTTAGTTTCTGAACAAGATCCTGAACATGGGCTTTCCACAACAGCTTACTATCTATCCATACGCCTAGTAACTTGAACTGTTCCGTCTCGCTTATAACATGCCTATTCTGTCTGATTAAACTGTCAGTTCTTGTTGAATTGTGAGTTAGAAACTGTAAAAACTGAGTCTTACTGTGATTTAGCGTCAAATTATTTTCCACAAGCCATGAACTTATATTATGAACTACATTATTTGATAATGTTTCAATATTACACACAAGATCCTTCACTACCAAGCTGGTGTCATCAGCAAACAGAAATATTTTTGAATCACCTGTAATACTAGAAGGCATATCATTTATATAAATAAGAAACAGCAGTGGCCCCAGCACCGACCCTTGGGGAACGCCCCATTTAACAGTGCCCCATTGGGACTGAACATCATTACCATTCTCAATATTGCGGAGGATTACCTTCTGCTTTCTGTTCTTAAAGTAGGAGGCGAACCAATTGTAAGCTACTCCCCTTCCTCCACAATGTTCCAACTTCTGCAGTAATATTTTGTGGTCAACACAGTCAAAAGCCTTCGTTAAATCAAAGAAAACACCTAACGTTCGCAACCTTTTATTTAATCCGTCCAAAACCTCACAGAGAAAAGAGAATATAGCATTTTCAGTTGTTAAGCCATTTCTAAAACCAAACTGTACATTTGACAGCAAATTATGTGAATTTAAATGCTCCAGTAACCTTGTATATACAACCCTCTCGATAACTTTAGAAAACACTAATGGCATAGAAATAGGTCTATAATTGTCAACATTATCCCTGTCTCCCTTTTTATAAAGTGGCTTCACTACCGAGTACTTTAATCGGTCAGGAAACCGACCACTCCTAAAGGAAAAGTTACAGATATGGCTAAGTACTGAGCTAACATACGTGGAACAATACTTCAGTATTCTGCTAGATATCCCGTCATATCCATGAGAGTTCTTGGTCTTTAGTGATTTAATTACTAACTCAATCTCCCTCTTGTCAGTATCATGGAGGAGCATTTCAGGTAACAGTCTCGGAACACTTTTTTCTAAGAGCGCTATATGATTCCCTGTTGGGACTAGGTTTCTAGTTAGTTCACATGCTATATTCAGAAAGTGATTATTAAATACTGTACATATATGCGACTTATCAGTAACACGGACATCCCCACTATGCACTGATTCTATATTCTCGACCTGTCTCTGCAGACCAGCCACTTCCTTTACGACTGACCATATGGTTTTAATTTTATCCTGAGACTTAGCTATTCTATCTGCATACCACATACTTTTTGCCTTCCTAATAACTTTTTTAAGCACCTTACAATACTGTTTGTAATGGGCTGCTGCATTTAGATTGTGACTGTTTCTAACGTTTTGATATAATTGCCACTTTGTTCTACAAGATATTCTCATCCCTTTAGTCAGCCACCCAGGCTGCCTGTTTGTGCTAGTACCCTGTTTTGAACGTTCTAACGGAAAGCAACTTTCAAAGAGCACGAGAAAAGTGTTGAGGAAAGCATTATATTTATCGTCTACTGTATCATCACTATAAACATATTGCCACTCTTGTTCCTTGATAAGGTTTACAAAAGTCTGTACAGCAACTGGATCAGCTTTCCTAAAAAGTTGGTAACTATATTTAACATGTGTTGCAGCACAAAAATCTTTTAGACTTAAAATTTGTGCATCATGATCTGAAGGGCCATTCACCTTTTTGCTAACAGAATGCCCTTCTAGTAATGACGAATGAACAAAAATATTGTATATGGTTGTTCTACTGTTCCCTTGCACTCTCGTTGGAAAGAATACGGTTTGCATAAGATTATATGAATTAAGGAGGTCTACCAGCATCCTTTTCCTTGCACAATCACTTATACAATTAATATTGAAGTCACCACATATAACTAACTTTTTGTATTTCCTATAAAGTGAACCAAGAACCTCGTCTAGCTTTAGCAAAAATGTTGTGAAATCGGAGTCTGGGGATCTATAAATAACAACAGTAAGAAGTTTAGCTCCACTAAATTTAACCACACCTGCACAACATTCAAACACCTTTTCAGTGCAGTACTTTGAAACATCAATTGACTCAAATGGGATACCGTTTTTCACATACATGGCTACTCCCCCACACCGCAAAGAGCTCCTAGAAAAGCTGCCAGCCAACCTGTATCCTGGTAAAGGAAGCCTCTGAATTATCTCCTTATTTAAGAAGTGTTCAGATATACCAATAATTTCAGAGTCAACATCTATAAGCAGTTCACTAACTTTATCTCTAATACCTTGTATATTTTGATGAAATATACTAATTCCCTCATTAATAGGATACCCAAGCTTTGTAGAAAGTGGTTTCTTTGTTAGAGAGATTTCCCTTTAGCAGGAATACCTATCAGCTGACTTCAATCTAAAAAAGGTACAGCTCTAACACCCACAACTACCGAAATTTTCCCATGAGTGATCCCACCACCCCCACCTATGCTGTCACCTATAAACTTTGCCAACCTCCCCTTCCAATACCTGTTGAGGTGCAGGCCATGTCTAGTGAAACCCGTCCTGCTGATAGACTCCACCGACACCACTGACATGTGACTCATGCCTTCTGTCATCAGCGCACCCCCAAGTCTCATGTTATTACGCCTGACGGCTGTATTAAGATGAGGCCGATCGTGACGCTGAAACAGTTCCACGTAATGCACATTCGTGTTGCCAGTCTGAGTGGCTATCTTTTCCAGGTCACCATCTATGTCATACTCCCCATCCCTATCAATACTATTACCAGCCCCACCCACAATCACTACCTGATGCTCTTTAGTAAAATCCCTACATAACCCCCCTATGTTAAAAGTCACCTGAGCCAATCCTGCATTAGGCTTCACAATGCTGGTGACCTGGTACTCACTCCCCAAAACTTCCTGCAACTGCTGGCCTACACCTCTACCATGAGAACTACCTAACAGCAGAACCTTCTTCTTTCTCTTAGACTTTGCAACTGTCCTAGCCACCGTAACTGCTGAGGTCTGCTGCATACTTCCTACATCTACAGCTACTAGAGATTCCTCTCCACTAGACTCTGACAGTTGGTCATATCTAATACAAACACCAATAGTAAAACTATCTGAAAATCTCCTTCTCCTAGCAGATCTCTTGCCAACAGCCAGCTCCCATTCCCCAACCCCCTTCTCCCTCCTCATCCTATCTAGCTCCTCCTGTGCGTTTTTCAACTACATCTACATGTACATTCTACATTTATACTCCGCAAGCCACCCAAAGGCGTGTGGCGGAGGGCATTTTACGTGCCACTGTCATTACCTCCCTTTCCTGTTCCAGTCGCGTATGGTTCGCGGGAAGAACGACTGTCTGAAAGCCTCCGTGCGCGCTCTAGTCTCTCTAATTATACATTCGTGATCTCCTCGGGAGGTATAAGTAGGGGGAAGCAATATATTCGATACCTCATCCAGAAACGCACCCTCTCGAAACCTGGCGAGCAAGCTACACCGCGATGCAGAGCGCCTCTCTTGCAGAGTCTGCCACTTGAGTTCATTAAACATATCCGTAACGCTATCACGGTTACCAAATAACCCTGTGACGAAACGCGCCGCTCTTCTTTGGATCTTCTCTATCTCCTCCGTCAAACCGATCTGGTACGGATCCCACACTGATGAGCAATACTCAAGTATAGGTCGAACGAGAGTTTTGTAAGCCACCTCCTTTGTTGATGGACTACATTTTCTAAGCACTCTCCCAATGAATCTCAACCTGGTACCCGCCTTACCAACAATTAATTTTATATGATCATTCCACTTCAAATCGTTCCGTACGCATACTCCCAGATATTTTACAGAAGTAACTGCTACCAGTGTTTGTTCCGCTATCATATAATCATACAATAAAAGATCCTTCTTTCTATGTATTCGCAATACATTACATTTGTCTATGTTAGGGGTCAGTTACCACTCATTGCACCAAGTGCCTATCCGCTGCAGATCTTCCTGCATTTCGCTACAATTTTCTAATGCTGCAACTTCTCTGTATACTACAGCATCATCCGCGAAAAGCCGCATGGAACTTCCGACAGTATCTACTAGGTGATTTATATATAATGTGAAAAGCAATGGTCCCATAACACTCCCCTGTGGCACGCGAGAGGTTACTTTAACGTCTGTAGACGTCTCTCCATTGATAACAACATGCTGTGTTCTGTTTGCTAAAAACTCTTCAATCTAGCCACACAGCTGGTCTCATATTCCGTAGGCTCTTACTTTGTTTATCAGGCGACAGTGCGGAACTGTATCGAACGCCTTCCGGAAGTCAAGAAAAAAAGCATCTACCTGGGAGCCTGAAGGGCACAGATCTTACGCTCCTGCTCCTCTATCAACTTACTCTTGCTACATAACCTGCAGTTCCAGGAGAGGATCTCACCAGAATGCCCACTCGCTTCCCCACTGCATTCCCCCCAGTGAAAATACTTCGAACAAGTCTCACACCGCAATCCACTACTCACGAACCTACGGCAAAGCCCACACTTCTCACTCATGGTAAAATTTTACAATTATTGAAACAAGAAAATAACTTTATGTTAAAAACTGACTACAATAATCACAAACTTGCTCTACAAGGGAAGTAACTACTATTATTGACAGTATTAATCAACAACAAATGAGAATATAACAAAATACTAACACAGAAAGAAAATCAAACGTCTAATGACAGTAACGAAACTGAAAGCAGTTCGCAAAAATTTCTTCTGAAGTTATTTCACCGGAAAACACCAAGAACACCGGTTGAAGACTACTAAAGTTCCTAAATAAACTACTGTACACAAACAATTAATTAGTACTTAGCTTTCGATGCGCCGCTACAGCTGCAACTGGTCAGCGCGGAATGTAAACACGGCTAAGAGGTTAAGTTGCTCGATACGAAACACTCACAAATATCAGGCCACAACACAAGAAATGCAGAGGTGAATGAAGAAACCACTAAGAAGTCACTTATATAGTAAATATTATCACAAAAACCGTTAAAATATATATCTGAAACCTAAAAATAGATGAAAACCTAGAGAGCGATCTCACACGCAGTCACGCGCTTATGACGTCACACAAAAGAGTGATTTTTCGGCCTGCCTCAGCTACACGATTCGCAAACATTTAGAAAACGTTCCATTACTTTCACATGTATAACACGTCAGAGAAAGTAAGTTGGGGTTAACATATTCCCGGGGGGGGGGGGGGGGGGGTAATTCAGCGAGGCCATCCGGCTACCCCTTAAACTAAACATGCCAAATCCGTAAATAACAATGCCGACCTCGCGACGATGCGAGACAAAGGTACACGAAAAAGAAGAAGCAGCATACAACCCAATACGTACCAGTTGATGAAACCACTGAAAATATCGGACTTAATTTACATACTCATTGTAAAATGAGCGCAGTGTAAACAAAAGAATTTTTTGTTTTACTAAACTTAGCACTCCCCCACAACTACTTCAGATTCAACTACCAATTGTAGCTCGGCTATGTAAGTGGGCTGTTTAGGTTTTTATGTTGGTAACGCCACGTAGCGCTCTGTATAAAAATGACTGACTGCGCTGTGTGCAGTCTGTGGCTGGTTGGCATTGTTGGGATATTTGCTATTGTAGTGTTGGGCAGTGGAATGTGAACAGCTCGTAGCGTTGTGCAGTTGGAGGTGAGCCGTCTGCAATGGTGGATGTGGGGAGAGAGATGGCAGAGTTTTGAGAGTGGACGATCTGGACGTGTGTCCGTCAGAAAAAGGAAATTTGTAATACTGGATGTCATAAACTGATATATATATATATATATATATATTATGACTTTTGAACACTATTATGGTAAATGCATTGTTTGTTCTCCATCAAAATCTTTCATTTGCTAACTATGCCTATCAGTAGTTAGTGCCTTCAGTAGTTAGAATCTTTTATTTAGCTGGCAGTATTGGCGCTCGCTGTATTGCAGTAGTTTGAGTAACAAAGTTTTTTGTGAGGTAAGTCATTCATGAAAGGTATAAGTTATTGTTAGTAAGGGCCATTTTTTTCTAGGGATTATTGAAAGTCAGATCGCGTTAAGCTAAAAAAATATTGTGTGTCAGTTTAGTGTTGATCAGAATAAGTAAAGTGAGAAATGTCTGAGTACGTTCACTTTTGCTCAGCTGTTTGAAAATCAAATAACGTAAGAGGTTTTCCAGCACAGTAATTCATAAATTTTTCTAAGGGGACGTTACAAATAGAGAGCATTGGCCATCTAGTATGACGTAATGTACACTTGCCATAATGAGTTTTTCAATTTGCGCAAAAATATCACTTTTGCAAGCGAGTGCAAACAACAAAATATTCTAAATCTCGAAATCACAAAAAGTGGACCAATGCACTCGTTCGGCATCTCCCAGAAAAAGAAAACCGCAGACTCCATAATTCGCAATAATTCTTGCCATCTAAACTCACATAAGGAATCATATTTTCGGACACACGTAGAAGACTGATAAAATGTCCACTTACTAAAGGCTGCATAACGTCTGAACTAAAACACTACGAAAAACAGTAAAAAACACCACAGTCAACAAAATTTATATTAAAAACCTACATGCTAACGAAAAGAAGATAACAGGCAGCACTACCACAGCAAAACCACACAATAACCAAAAAGTCCAGTCCACTGTCATAGCTCAGTGGTGAACAATTTCAGGCAAAATCAAACTTGCGTTTCAAAAAACAAATCTGCTTCAGAATTCACAGCACAATATGATCACGAATTTGTCATTCCCTAGAACTACTCTGAAAATTTATCCGTTCAGGTGTTTGTAAATTAAAATGCGACAGCTCTGATAAAATAGACATAAGAGAGACAAAAAGGAATTGCAAAACAAGATTGAGAGAAGAACGGAATCTTACTCACATAAACCTATCTACATCTTGCTCACACCTGAAAGAACCAAAACACTCAGCTACTGACATAATACAATGCCCGTCGATCCTACACACTGCCGAAAAAGGTAGCCTGATAAATATTTTGGAAGAAATAGAAATTTTCACGTATCTGACGATACATCTTGACAGTATTTTGGACAAAAGTACCGACGCAAAAAGCAAAAAATTCAACGAAAATTTCTACAATATTCTCATAAATCTTTCGTGCTGAATAAATTCCGTTAATACAGAGAATACAATTTAGACATGAAATTACATAATCTTTGAAATCATGCAGACAATCAGTGATCTCTGTATTACCTGGCTGTAGAACTCTGATCTCAGAGCATAGAACTTCAGGGTGCCTGCAGATTCCGAACATCTGCAGCATAAGTCATTTTGTAGTTAATCAAAATTATGTTGGTAACACCACGTAGCGCTCTTTATGAAAATCACTGACTGTGCTGTGTGCAGTCTGTGGCTGGTTTGCATTGTTGGAATATTTGCTATTGTAGTGTTGGGCAGTTGGATGTGAACAGCGCGTAGCGTTGTGGAGTTGGAGGTGAGCCACCAGCAGTGGTGGATGTGGGGAGAGAGATGGCAGAGTTTTGAGAGCGGACTATCTAGACGTGTGTCCGCCAGAAAAAGGAAATTTATAAGACTGGATGTCATGAACCGATATATAAATATTAACTTTTGAACATTATTAAGGTAAATACATTGTTTGTTCTCCATCAAAATGCCTATTGGTAGTTAGTTCCTTCCGTAGTTAGAATATTTTATTTAGCTGGCAGTATTGGCGCTCGCTGTATTGCAGTAGTTCGAGTAACGAAGATTTTTGTGAGGTAAGTGATTCATGAAAGGTATAGGTTACTGTTAGTCAGGGCCATTCCTTTGTAGGGATTATTGTTTATCAGTTTACTGTTGATCAGAATAAGTAAAGAAAGAAATGTCTGAGTACGTTCAGTTTTGGTCAGCTGTTTGAAAATCAAATAACGTAAAAGGTTTACCAGCACAGTAATTCATAAATTTTTCCAAGGGGACGTTACAAATAGAGGGCATTGGCCGTCTAGTATGACGTAATGTAACACTTGCCATAACGAGTTTTTCAATTTTATATGCCTCCGGACGAAACCGTATTTTATTACAATTAGTAACTGAATTCCCTGTGTTTTTATGCATACAAAAAAGAGTAGTTTAACCCATTCTTTCGCAGATGAACAACAAAAGCAGAGGACGTTGGCTATCCAGTATAACGTAATGTAACACTGGTTCTACTGATTTTTTAAATTTTGTATGCCTCCAGACGAAATTGTGTTTTATTATAGTTATTATTTGAATTACCTGTATTTTTATGTGTAATTTTTTGTAGTTTAAGCTATTCTTCAAGACGTGGGCAAAAATAGAGGGCGTTGGATATCCAGTATGATGTAAACTCGGCTACACAGATTTGTAAAAAACGTCCTCAGTTGGACTAATGGTTGTACATGCCTGAGATAGAGTGGAAAGTTTGTAGTTATAATTACGTCCAGTCTACATGACAACTTGTAACAGTATGTCATTGTGGAATTGTAATTGTGTACAACTGTGACATGGCGTTTGATCAGTGTCCTGTTTCTATGCCTACTTTTATTATTTGTATTTATAGCATTGTTAGTTGCAATATAACAGGCAGATGATATTGCTACCGATGCTATCTCCTTTCAGTCCTGGATTGTATGAAAAAGTAGCGGCCACAAAAGTAGTAAGAAACACCACAAACTAGAGATGAACGTATTTTGAGAGCTATTTTGCCTTCTGTAATGCAGATGCCGCTAGTGATTGGAATGGGCTCGATACTAGCACAGCAACAAATAAATAAATAAAATTGCTCTCTATTGTGTAGCTTACGTCAGTACAGATGTAAGAATGATATAATTCCGAAACTTGCCGCTCTGCTGGGTGCGACCGCACGAAAGTCTGCCTCATTCATCGCTCTAGTGACGAGTTTCGCTGCATGGCTGCATCGTGGGGTACTCCCTGAGAGGGAGCCGGAGGCTGGTCGGTTTGCCGAGGTCAGGAGCCAGGAAACAGTCCCTGGTGATCCTATCTGTCAGTCCGGACGCAGCATCGGTTCTAATTTGTGCTGCGGTCACGTTGCGGTCACCAGTGGCTGCCAGTCTGCAGAGACGGTCCCGGCGTGAATCTGCCAGCCGCCACCATCCGGAGCTACTGCAGTCACCATGTTCGTCTTTCTCGAACCACTGAGACAATTACAGCCACACCACGTCGACTGAGTACGTCAATGCTTTGGAAGGAAAATTTCGCAGGCCCTCGAGACGACCTGAGCTTGTTGACTTCGTTCTGTCGTATCTGCAGTGCTTACAACGCGTCAGCATGCCATATATATACAGGGCGTTTCAAAAATGACCGGTATATTTGAAACGGCAATAAAAACTAAACGAGCAGCGATAGAAATACACCGTTTGTTGCAATATGCTTGGGACAACAGTACATTTTCAGGCAGACAAACTTTCGAAATTACAGTAGTTACAATTTTCAACAACAGATGGCGCTGCGGTCTGGGGAACTCTATAGTACGATATTTTCCACATATCCACCATGCGTAGCAATAATATGGCGTAGTCTCTGAATGAAATTACCCGAAACCTTTGACAACGTGTCTGGCGGAATGGCTTCACATGCAGATGAGATGTACTGCTTCAGCTGTTCAATTGTTTCTGGATTCTGGCGGTACACCTGGTCTTTCAAGTGTCCCCACAGAAAGAAGTCACAGGGGTTCATGTCTGGCGAATAGGGAGGCCAATCCACGCCGCCTCCTGTATGTTTCGGATAGCCCAAAGCAATCACACGATCATCGAAATATTCATTCAGAAAATTAAAGACATTGGCCGTGCGATGTGGCCGGGCACCATCTTGCATAAACCACGATGTGTTCGCAGTGTCGTCTAAGGCAGTTTGTACCGCCACAAATTCACGAAGAATGTCCAGATAGCGAGATGCAGTAATCGTTTCGGATCTGAAAAATGGGCCAATGATTCCTTTGGAAGAAATGGCGGCACAGACCAGTACTTTTTGAGGATGCAGGGACGATGGGACTGCAACATGGGGCTTTTCGGTTCCCCATATGCGCCAGTTCTGTTATTGACGAAGCCGTCCAGGTAAAAATAAGCTTCGTCAGTAAACCAAATGCTGCCCACATGCATATCGCCGTCATCAATCCTGTGCACTATATCGTTAGCGAATGTCTCTCGTGCAGCAATGGTAGCGGCGCTGAGGGGTTGCCGCGTTTGAATTTTGTATGGATAGAGGTGTAAACTCTGGCGCATGAGACGATACGTGGACGTTGGCGTCATTTGGACCGCAGCTGCAACACGGCGAACGGAAACCCGAGGCCGCTGTTGGATCACCTGCTGCACTAGCTGCGCGTTGCCCTCTGTGGTTGCCGTACGCGGTCGCCCTACCTTTCCAGCACGTTCATCCGTCACGTTCCCAGTCCGTTGAAATTTTTCAAACAGATCCTTTATTGTATCGCTTTTCGGTCCTTTGGTTACATTAAACCCCCGTTGAAAACTTCGTCTTGTTGCAACAACACTGTGTTCTATGCGGTGGAACTCCAACACCAGAAAAATCCTCTGTTCTAAGGAATAAACCATGTTGTCTACAGCACACTTGCACGTTGTGAACAGCACACGCTTACAGCAGAAAGACGACGTACAGAATGGTGCACCCACAGACTGCGTTGTCTTCTATATCTTTCACATCACTTGCAGCGCCATCTGTTGTTGAAAATTGTAACTACTGTAATTTCGAAAGTTTGTCCGCCTGAAAATGTACTGTTGTCCCAAGCATATTGCAACAAACGGTGTATTTCTATCTCTGCTCGTTTAGTTTTTATTGCCGTTTCAAATATACCGGTCATTTTTGAAACACCCTGTATATATATATATATAATGAGTTCGTCTTCCTTCTTTCTCCTAAATCAGTACGATATATATGTATATAACGTACTGATTTAGGAGGAAGAAGGAAGACGAACTCATTAGAGACGGAGCACAAGCTCGGAACTGACAAGAATGCGTAAGGCAAGCCGTCGTGTCCTTTTCAAAGGGACCGTCCCAACATTCGTCTTAAATCTCTTTCCTTAATTCCAGTCAATGATTACAAATTCTCGTCATACTATCGGTTTCGGCACGTGTGGTCTATTTCAGATATGTCAGGAAAACGGAAACCAAATGCAAGTGGTGGGTGGTGGTGGTAAGTTCCTGTGGGACCAAACTACAGAGTTCATCGGTCCCTAGGCTTACACACTACTTAATCTATCTTAATCTAACTTACGCTAAGGACAAGACACACACCCATGCCCGAGGGAGGACTCGAACCTCCGACGGAGGGAGTCTCCCGAACAGTGGCAAGGTGCATAAGAGCGCGCGGTTACCCTGCGCGGCAACGAGTGGTGGGAAATATCCATCTTGTAAACAATAAACTCTAACCTGAAGGAAAAGTGCTCATTTCATATGGAATCAAATCTATAAATAAGAATAACCTTCACAAAAGTTTAAACTTACCTACTGTACTCCACAAAGGTGCGCATTGTTTAGGAAGAACCACTACCAGTAACTTACCAGTAGCCAATAACGTTTAGTTACAGTACTATAAGAGATCAGTCTAAGAGGCGCCTGCTAAACGATTTACTGATGGAAAACTCCTTCTCCATCTACTCCACTGACAACTTTCTTAGTAGAATTAATGGATGTATATATTGAAGCTTCCTGGCAGATTAAAACTGTGTGCCGGACCGAGACTCGAACTCGGGACCTTTGCCTTTCGTGGGCAAATGCTCTACCAACTGAGCTACCCAAGCACGACTGACGCCCCGTCCTCACAGCTTTAATTCCGCCAGTACCTCTTCTCCTTCTATTCTAGAAATATCCCCCCAGGCTGTGGCTAAGCCATGTCTCCTCAATATCCTTTCTTCCAGGAGTGCTAGTTCTGCATGGTTCGCAGGAGAGCTTCTGTGATGTTTGGAAGGTAGGAGACGAGGTACTAGCGGAATTAAAGCTGTGGGGACAGGGCGTGAATCGTGCTTGGGTAGCTCAGTTGGTAGAGCACTTGCCCGCGAAAGGCAAAGTTCCCGAGTTCGAGTCTCGGTCCGGCACACAGTTTTAATCTGCCAGGAAGTTTCATATCAGCACACACTCCTCTGTAGAATAAAAATTTCATTCTACGATGTATATAGTCCTATAAATACCAAATAATTTGACTTCTGCACATATGCAGAGCAGTAATGGCATCAGCCTAAAAAAGTGTAGTAAACTGGATTTACCTCTGAAGATACGTGTCTGCAATAACCTAATAAATACTACATGTGCCTCATTGTATTATACGAGGCGCGTTTTTTTTAGTACGTACCGTTTTGAAATAAAAATTAAAACAAGTAGTCTTTTCTAGGTAATTCCCATCAATATTAAGGCACTTATCGTATCATACAAGCAGCTCTTGAATACTAACCTTGTAGAAATCTGCCGCTTGAGAGTAACTTTCAATAATTTACTCGCTCTGTAACAATTGCACAAAGCACACTTCTCCACACTTGAGGCAACTCGTCACGTAACGTCAAAATCGTACAGCTATTACAGATGGCCGTACGAATGAGTATGATGAGCAACGATGTGAGCGACATTCAGACAGTTTGGTGCGGAAAGTTCATCACAAAGTGAGAGAGAGCAGACGCTTTACGATTTCGACGTTGTGTGATGTTGCCTCAAGTGTCAACAAGTGTGCTTTATGTACTTGTTACGGAGCTTGTAAATTACCGAAAGTTACGCTCAGGCGGCAGATTTCTACAAGGATTCTATTCAAAAACTGGTTGTATGATCCGATAAGTACCTTAGTATTGGTGGGAATTATGTAGAAAAAGTAAATTAAAGTACAGGCTTTCATGAAAAAATAAAATTGCTAAGAATAATCAGCTTATTTTATTTTTATTTTAAAATGGTATATGCTTAAAAAGCACGTCTCGTACATTTAAACATTTTCTGAAAGGTTTGTTACTACTTCTGAAATGAAAATACGTTTCAGATGCTTTTACTATTTCCGTATAGTTCCGGGCGGGAAGGAGCGCCTGGTTCCCGTCACGAATCCGCCCGGCGGATTTGTGTCGAGGTAGGTCCGGTGAATCGGCCAGTCTGTGGATGGTTTTTAGGTGGTTTTCCATGTGCCTCGGTGAATGCGGGCTGGTTCCCCTTATTCCGTCTCAGTTACACTATGCCGGCGATTGCTGCGCAAACAAGTTCTCCAAGTATGCGTACAGCAACATTATCACGTAAACATAGGGGTTACAGTCGTCTGGTGTGAGACGTTCCCTGGAGGCTCCATCGGGGGCCGAACCGCACAATAACCTAGGGTTCTGCGTGTGGCGGGGAAGAGGGGGGGGGGGTTGAAGTGGACTGTGGTAGTCGTCGTGGGGTTGTGGACCACTGCGGCTGCAGCGGGGACGGAGCCTCTCCGTCCTAGGTCCCCGGTTAACACAGAATACATACGATACAATTCGGTATAGATGAGGACTGTTTAACTAATGATCTGTTGATGAAATATTAGTATATTTCTTTTCCTGCAAATATTTCTTGTGTATTCTCGTTTTCCGACGTACTCTGTATCCTTGAGGATCTCCTCTCTATGGATCTATGGAACAAATAGTAATCTAATCTTCGTTATTTTCCTACGTCACCTGAGCGTTCGTTCAGTGCGGAGACGACAGTCTTTTATCACAGCCCTGATCTGTGTGCCACCTCTAACGAACCAAATATGGACGTGAAGAAAAAGTTTGAGGAAATAATTAACTTTGTCGGGGGATAGTGAGTGACTTTTGTAATATACTATTAATATTTTCGTGTTAATATTTACCTTGACATAAAACGTCTTATACTGTTAGCTCGTATAGGCCACCATCAAGGCTGAACAGAAAAGAATATCTGTTCTGCTGTGTCAAATGTACGCATATAGTACGACGTAAAAAGAAAAACGAAAATTACTTTTCGTATCGAATTCTCCTTTCACTTTTTATGTTGTCTTAAATGCTTAGAATTGACAAAAGAAAAGAGACGTTTTCTTTTAAAGTTCTGACGAAAGCCAATAGTGGCCGATTGTGACTAACAGCGTGAAACAATTCCTGCGACTGCGTCAACGAACAGATTAAGCGTACAATAGGAATTTGTGAAGAGAGGGAGATAGGGTTCGCTGTCGCAGGCCGGGCCCTCTGCTTCAGCAGGTGTTGAGAAGCGCAGTGGGCCTTCCGCCTCTTCCGTCGCCACCCCCGCGCCGCCCGCGGCCGCCCGCCTTCTGCGAAAAGTAATCTGCCGGTTGTCAGCCGGTGCTTCATCCCAGATATAAATGAATTCAAAGAAATCGCGTGCGCAGCGTCTATTCTCAGCCGGGCTGTTTGCTCGCCATTGTGTCTGAAGCACTCGCCATCTCTCACGCGCCCCCTCCTTATCCACTGCTTATCCTTCTGTTCGCGCACTACTGAATAAATGCTCTGACCTCTACGCGAGGAAACATCCTCCGTTTTCAAACACGTCGACAGCATCAAGAGCTCAGTCTTTCTTGAGCAACGTCGCTTCCCTCTTCTAGCGTTGGAAACACTTGCCCCTTCCGAAATACACGAATTGAAGAAAAATATGGAAAGCCAGCCGCGGTGACCGAGCGGTCCTAGGCGCTTCAGTCCGGAACCGCGCGACTGCTAGGGTCGCAGGTTCGAATCCTGCTTCGGGCATGTATGTGTGTGATGTCCTTAGGTTAGTTAGGTTTAAGTAGTTCTAAGTTCTAGGTGACTGATGACCTCCGATGATAAGTCCCATAGTGCTCAGAGCCATTTGAACCATTTTGAAAAAATATGGAAACACCGCGAGAAATGTGTACTTCAACATAAACGCAGGTAGAGCTTTTGTGTATGGCCGCAAGTGGCACCCGCGCGAAGTCCTCCATACGCTGCAAATGTCAGGCGCGGTCATAACAGTGCTCTAAAATGTAAATATCGTGTGGCTAGGGCCTCCCGTCGGGTGTACCGTTCGCCGGGTGCAAGTCTTTCGATTTGTCGCCACTTCGGCGACTTGCGCGTCGAAACAGTGCTCTGTGTAGTCGTGAGTGCATTAGGTCTGAGCCAAGTGAATTGGACAATGTGCAAATTGTTGGTAATCGTGTGGTGGGTGTTCCTGCAACCAAGAGAGTCGAAGTGTGTGTCAAGAGGCGCCGTATCGAAGATTTATATCGCATACAGCGAAGGCGGAAAAACATCATCAGCCAAGTCACAAAGCGGATAAAAGTGTGTGTCGAGTGATCGTGACAGACGTTCATTCAAAAGGATTGTGACGAAAAATAAGGGGAAGACAGCCGCAAAAACCACTGCAGAACTGAATGTCGGACTCGTGAATCCTTTGGACACGAAAATAACACGAGGGGTGCTTCATAAGCACGGAATCGTCGGGCGATCTGGAATTCTAAAACCACTCTTCAGTGATTCAAATTCCAATAACACGAAATCGTAGTGCCGAAGCCGTAAAATCTGGACTGTACAGCAATGGAAGAACGTAATCTCGTGGGATGAGTCTTGTTTCACACTATTTCCAACTTCTGGCTGAATTTACGTCCCAAGTGTGATGATTTGGGCAGTGACAATTTGGTATTCCTCGGGCCCCTTGGTTGCTCTCCAACATTACTATCAAGGATTATGTGACCGTTTTCGCTGATCAGGTCCATCCAGTGGAACAATGTCTGTTCGCCGATGGTGATAACGTTGTCCAAGATGACAGGGCGCCTGTTCACACAGCTCGCATCCCCCTGGACTGATTTTGAGATCACGAAGATGACTTGTCGCGTATCTCCTGGCCACTATAGTCACCGGATCTCAATGTCATTGAGCCTCTGTGGTCTACTTTGGAGTGAAAGGTACGCGATTGCCATGCACCTCCATGATCATTACCTGAGTTTGCTACAGTGTTACAGGAAGAATAGCATAAGGTCCTCTTGAAAACTGTACAGGAAAACGTTTATCCATTATGAAACGACTATAAGCTGCTTTGAATGGCAGTGCGTTTCCTACATCTTTCACATCACATACCAAAAGCTTTGGACCAAGGTAACCGCAATATTTCTTGATTTCCGGAAAGTATTTGACTTGGTACAGCACCTATGCTTATTGTCAAAAGTATGATCATATGGGGTATCAAGTAAAATTTGTGATTGGATTGACGACTTTTTGATAGGGAGGACACAGAATGTTATCTTGGATGAAGAGTCCTCATCAGACAGAGAAGTACCCAGGGTGTGCCCCAGGGAAATGTGTTGGGATCCTTGCTGTTCATATTATACAGGGTGATTCAAAAAGAATACCACAACTTTAGGAATTTAAAACTCTGCAACGACAAAAGGCAGAGCTAAGCACTATCTGTCGGCGAATTAAGGGAGCTATAAAGTTTCATTTAGTTGTACATTTGTTCGCTTGAGGCGCTGTTGACTAGGCGTCAGCGTCAGTTGATGCTAAGATGGCGACCGCTCAACAGAAAGCTTTTTGTGTTATTGAGTACGGCAGAAGTGAATCGACGACAGTTGTTCAGCGTGCATTTCGAACGAAGTATGGTGTTAAACCTCCTGATAGGTGGTGTATTAAACGTTGGTATAAACAGTTTACAGAGAATGGGTGTTTGTGCAAAGGGAAAAGTTCTGGACGGCCGAGAACGAGTGATGAAAATGTAGCACGCATCCAGCAAGCATTTGTTCGCAGCCCAGGAAAATCGACTCGCAGAGCTATTCAATTACAATTACAATTCATATTTCAGCAGGATGGAGCGCCACCACATTGGCACTTATCTGTCCGTAACTACCTGAACGTCAACTACCCGAGGCGATGGATCGGCCGCCAGGCAGCCCGTGACAGAGCACTTCATCACTGGCCTCCAAGAAGCCCTGATCTTACCCCGTGCGATTTTTTCTTATGGGGGTATGTTAAGGATATGGTGTTTCGGCCACCTCTCCCAGCCACCATTGATGATTTGAAACGAGAAATAACAGCAGCTATCCAAACTGTTACGCCTGATATGCTACAGAGAGTGTGGAAGGAGTTGGAGTATCGGGTTGATATTGCTCGAGTGTCTGGAAGGGGCCATATTGACCATCTCTGAACTTGTTTTTGAGTGAAAAAAAACCTTTTTAAATACTCTTTGTAATGATGTATAACAGAAGGTTATATTATGTTTCTTTCATTAAATACACATTTTTAAAGTTGTGGTATTCTTTTTGAATCACCCTGTATATTAATGACCTTGGAGACAATATTATTAGCAGAATCAGGCTTTTTGCAGATGATACAGGTATCTATAATGTAGTAGTAACTGAGAGAAGCTGCATAAATATTCAGTCAGATATTGATAAGATTTCAACGTGGTGCAGAGATTGGCAGCTTGCTCTAAATGTTCAGAAACGTAAAATGGTGCACTTCACAAAACGAAGTCACTGTTGGAATCGGACAACTCATACAAATACCTGGGTGTAACACTTTGCAGGGTTATGAAATGGAATGATCACATAGGTTCAGTCGTGGGTAATGCAGGTGATAGACTTCGATTTGTTGGTAGAATACTGGGGAAGCGCAATCAGTCTACAAAAGATACTGCTTACAAATCACTCGTGCAACCGGTTCTAGAATGTTGTTCAAGTGTGTGGGACCTGTACCAGTTAGGACTAACAAGGGGCATAGACCGTATACACAGTAGGGCAACACGAATTGTCCCTGATTTGTTTAATCACTGGGAGAGTGTCACAGAGATACTGAAGGAATTGAAATGGAAGACTCTTGAAGATAGACGAAACTATCCCGAGAATGTCTATTAAAAAAAGATTACTCTAGCAATATACTACAACTGCCTATGTATCGCTCACAAAGGGATCGTGAGGATAAGGTTGATTACTGCACGCACAGACGCATTCAAACAATAATTGTTCCCGCGCTCCATAGGTAAATGGAACAGGAAGAAACCCTAATAACTGGTGCACTGGGAGGTACCTCTGCCCTGCATCTCTCAGTGGTTTGCAGAGCATAGATGTAGATGTAATGTCCTGTGTTTTCGTCCACCCTCTGTATTTCGCTTTCTGAGAAACGTCACACAGTCGAAAAATAAGGCAAATATGTTGTGAAAACCCGCAAGGCTTCTCGAAATGTATGACCGAGAATCTATAAAATGACACAAATGATGCAAAAAATTGTTGTAATGTGCACATGCACATATTCTTCTAGCACTTTTGGTACTGTGGGACAAGGTGTTATTTCTTACAAAAAGAAAAGCAGCAACCAGCCACCGTTAATAACGTTTCTGGCACGATAACTTTTCCTCCTGCGATTTGTAATTAATATTTATTTTCCAATTCTGACCAGCTGCGTTATTTTCAGTCGCTACTTGACGTGCTTGGGTACGGGCCACTTGGCTGCCCAACCACCAGTCTTTAGCGAGCGATTCCTTTGAAAGGGCACGGCCGATTTCCTTCCCCATCCTTCCCTAGCCCGAGCTTGTGCTCCGTCTCTAATGACCTCGTTGTCGACGGGACGTTAAACAACACTAAACTAACCTTTAGCGAGCAAATATCAAATATACGACAAGTAGTCATGCGTAAAACTTGCGCAGAAACATAAAAAGTAGTACCAGGAACCACAGCAGTACCCAGAGCGAATCAACAGTAGAAACAGAGCCCCCCAAATCATCTAACAGGAAAGTCTTTGAGACGAAAGTTAACAACGTCTCAACGTGCATTCAGTCGCTATTGTTGAAAGTATTTCGTAAGTTTCGTGCGACTGTGGTACCCGCCCGAAGAAAAGTTAATTATGCTCTTCATTATGAACAAATAGCGCTGTTCTCGGTTTCGAGCTGATAGGCTCATTGTGAGACGGCTGTACACGTTTATACTTGCTTATGCTGGACATGCCGTGTACAGCTGCTTGTTGAGGAAGTCTTCATTTCTGAATTGCACTTTTATATCTGTCTTAAGCCACACGACTTAAGATGTTGCTTTAATTGTTTTAAAGGTATTGTCGCTGGTATTATTGTTAAATTTTATGTAGTTTGATGGTAACTGCGCAGAGGGACATTGCGTATTGTATCTTTCGATTCAAAACTGGGTTAACGGTGACATTTCTCGTATTATTCAAAACGACATTTTGTTGTTTTTTATTCAGCTTAATTCGTATTTTTATTCACTTTGTCCGTTTTCGACAAAACAGCATTAAGTATTTTTAAGGTTTGTGTTTGTGTGTAGGGTACTTGGCAATTTTAAAAACTGCACTTTTCGAAAAACATGTAAGAAATTACTTATCGAGGTAAATACGGGTGATAGTCAAGAAATGGACAGGAAAGTGTTGCTAAAAATCGCACCGGCAGTGCAAGAGGCAGGCTGACCGCATACTTCTCGTGAATCACGAGAATGTAATGTTTGAGAAGTTTTCCGTGTCCTCCACTCTGAAACGCAACTCATGATTTCGAAAAAAGTTCACGGTATACTTAATATACACTCCTGGAAATTGAAATAAGAACACCGTGAATTCATTGTCCCAGGAAGGGGAAACTTTATTGACACATTCCTGGGGTCAGATACATCACATGATCACACTGGCAGAACCACAGGCACATAGACACAGGCAACAGAGCATGCACAATGTCGGCACTAGTACAGTGTATATCCACCTTTCGCAGCAATGCAGGCTGCTATTCTCCCATGGAGACGATCGTAGAGATGCTGGATGTAGTCCTGTGGAACGGCTTGCCATGCCATTTCCACCTGGCGCCTCAGTTGGACCAGCGTTCGTGCTGGACGTGCAGACCGCGTGAGACGACGCTTCATCCAGTCCCAAACATGCTCAATGGGGGACAGATCCGGAGATCTTGCTGGCCAGGGTAGTTGACTTACACCTTCTAGAGCACGTTGGGTGGCACGGGATACATGCGGACGTGCATTGTCCTGTTGGAACAGCAAGTTCCCTTGCCGGTCTAGGAATGGTAGAACGATGGGTTCGATGACGGTTTGGATGTACCGTGCACTATTCAGTGTCCCCTCGACGATCACCAGTGGTGTACGGCCAGTGTAGGAGATCGCTCCCCACACCATGATGCCGGGTGTTGGCCCTGTGTGCCTCGGTCGTATGCAGTCCTGATTGTGGCGCTCACCTGCACGGCGCCAAACACGCATACGACCATCATTGGCACCAAGGCAGAAGCGACTCTCATCGCTGAAGACGACACGTCTCCACTCGTCCCTCCATTCAAGCCTGTCGCGACACCACTGGAGGCGGGCTGCACGATGTTGGGGCGTGAGCGGAAGACGGCCTAACGGTGTGCGGGACCGTAGCCCAGCTTCATGGAGACGGTTGTGAATGGTCCTCGCCGATACCCCAGGAGCAACAGTGTCCCTAATTTGCTGGGAAGTGGCGGTGCGGTCCCCTACGGCACTGCGTAGGATCCTACGGTCTTGGCGTGCATCCGTGCGTCGCTGCGGTCCGGTCCCAGGTCGACGGGCACGTGCACCTTCCGCCGACCACTGGCGACAACATCGATGTACTGTGGAGACCACACGCCCCACGTGTTGAGCAATTCGGCGGTACGTCCACCCGGCCTCCCGCATGCCCACTATACACCCTCGCTCAAAGTCCGTCAACTGCACATACGGTTCACGTCCACGCTGTCGCGGCATGCTACCAGTGTTAAAGACTGCGATGGAGCTCCGTATGCCACGGCAAACTGGCTGACACTGACGGCGGCGGTGCACAAATGCTGCGCAGCTAGCGCCATTCGACGGCCAACACCGCGGTTCCTGGTGTGTCCGCTGTGCCGTGCGTGTGATCATTGCTTGTACAGCCCTCTCGCAGTGTCCGGAGCAAGTATGGTGGGTCTGACACACCGGTGTCAATGTGTTCTTTTTTCCATTTCCAGGAGTGTATTAATGAAGTTCCTGGTTTCACGAAGGTCATCATAGAATAGTCCCATATTTGTACGTGCCAACTGTGCTTGTTTGAACTGTCTTGACTTTCATGAATTTAAAGGATTCCACTGTTTAGACTGCTTCCAAGACTGCACCCCGACTTAATAAACTTGTGTTTCACTAGCAGACATAAAGACATGGGCACAAAAACGGATGTACAATTGGCGCAGATTGTGTTTAGTGAGTAGCTGATAAGCCAAATGGTAATGATCACTGCCCTCCACGACGTTGAATGTCGCCTGGTGGCGATATAAGCGGAGCAGAGACGAATGCGGAATCATTCTTGCGACGTCACAGGCCGCAAACGAAAAAAATCCACAGAAATAGTAGGCTGTGACAGAGGATAAATCATAATTCCTGGCGCTTGGGATGGCTGTTGGCGTGCTACTATCGTGAGCATTTATTGAGAGTCGTTGGTGGAAGATCTGGATGCTCCATAAAGCAGTGTAGGCGGCGATCTGTGGCAGATCGGACGACAGAGCACAATGCTGGCCCAGACACAAGTGTTTGGGGCCGCGCACTGTTGATCTGTGGGATAGACAACAGACGACCCACACGTATTCCCATATATTGGCCCAACGATGTGGTCACTTATGATTGCAGCTGACACTTTATCGTCGAGACTGGACTGTGGATCAGGGTAAACCTGTAGCCTGATCCGATAAATCACGTTTCTTGATACACCAGGTTATTGGTTGTGAGCGGGTACGCCGTGATACCGCCGAAAAGCAGCTCGAAGCTTACGCTCAGCCATGACGATGGCCAGTGGGGAAAGTATTATGTTATGGGAAACGTTCACCTGGGGATTCATTGGACCTGTACTCGTAATCAAGGACACAAAGACGTATGTGGACTACGTGAACATTATTTTGGACCACCTCCATCCATTCACGTTTGATGTCTTCACTAATGGCGATGGCATCTTCTATCAGGTCACTTGTCACAAGGCCAGAAATGTCCTACAGTGGTGTGAGGAGAATAATAGCGAACTCACAGTGATGTCTTGGTATCCATATTAGCCTCGTCTGAGCCCCTTGAAATACACCAAGGACGGTATCGGACACCAGCTCCGCATCCACAGACTATCGGCCCGCAGTACCGGGACATCGGAAACCTAGCAGCGATTCCCGCGTCCGGCGATCTAATTTAGGTTTTCCGTGATTTCCCTAAATCGCTCCAGGCAAATACCGGGATGGTTCCCTTCAAAGGGCAAAGCCGACTTCCTTCCCCGTCCTTCCCTAATCCGGTGAGACTGATGACCTTGCTGTCTAGTCTCTTTCCCCAAACAACCCAACCCCCCTAGCAGCGACTAACCGAGTCCATGCCTCGCAGAAGCGCTAGCGAACTACGTTCCAAACGTGAAGCAACACACTATTAACCAAGTGGTCATAATTTGTTTTCCATCACCAGTGTAAATTGCACGCTTCTTTCACAGTGCAAGATAGTAAGGAATTTCGTACACTGTCTCTCGATAGAAACCCAGTACCATGTCACCCTCGATGCGGAACGAAATTTTACGACAAAATGAGTGAGTGTGACTCGATGATTTTGCCGCACTTTTCACTTGCACGCCCAAGAATACGTGCCTAAATCCTAGGTATTCCATCTCTCACGTTCATGTTTATTTACACGGCCTTCTTAAAAATATGACATAATTACACTGCTTGTCCTTCACTCATTTCCTGAAGCTGTCTTTCTTTCCTTTATTCAATTTCGCAGCTTAGTACGCTGCTCTTCAGCCTAAAGAATTTTTAAAACATAAGAAGATAGGAAACAATACAAACGGCGATAAAACTGTGACTTAAATTGTAAAACGGCAGAAAATTGTGGGAAGTTAAAACATAAACAAATTGCTCTGAGCACTATGGGACTCAACTGCTGTGGTCATTAGTCCCCTAGAACTTAGAACTACTTAAACCTAACTAACCTAAGGACATCACACACATCCATGCCCGGGGCAGGATTCGAACCTGCGACCGTAGCGAAAACATAAACAAAGGGGGGGGGGGGGCGATGCTAATAAAATACACAGGAAACAGATAGGTAAAATAGTAGACAGGCAATTAGAAAACACGGCGACAGTCTGATTTCTGTTCGCAAGAGATATAAAAATCTCACCCAGTGACAGTATGATGTCACTGCACTAAAAAGTCGGCACGAAAATGACACACCACAGCCAAGGGCAGATAGGGGGGGGGGGGGGGACCTGGACAGATGAGGGGAAAAGGGGAAACAAGAGGGGAGGAGAGGAAAAACGAAAGGGGGGGAACTGACGGAGGGAGAGGACTCAGAAGGAGGGGGGGGGGGCGGCAGGGCAGACGGGAGAGGGAATGGGGAAAGGCAGAGGAGGGAAATGCAAAAGGACTTGAGGGAGAGAAAGGAGGCAGAGAGAGGGTAGGCAGGGCAGAAACAGGATGGAAGTGGGGGGGGGGGGCGGGAAAAGGACAGATGAAGTGATGGGGAGGTGAGGATCAGAGTTAATAGGAGGGATAAATGGAGGGAGAGAGGGCATCATCTTGGAGGGGGAGTTGATGGGATCCAACTTGGGAAAGGAGATGAAGGGTGTAGAGATGGAGGGTGGGGGGACACGACAGTGAAGGAGCGGCAGAGGGCGGGGGTTGGAGAGGACAGGAGCAACCAGGGGATGAGGGGGATTAAGGCGGCGGGAGGTGTAGAGTATGCAGATATGTTCGAGGAATTGGAGCAGATGGGGGAAAGGAATCAAGTCAGAGAGGATCCGTGTAGGGGACGGGTCTCTGGAAGCTGCTACATTTCAAATATTAGTCATCTACAATATCATTGCATCTGTGAGTGAAGGCGCTTCGGTAGGCTTATTGTGATTTTTTATAGTGATATTTCACGAGGACACTTTGAATCAGTTGATAGAATATGCACAATTGTCTGGAAATCATTCACAATGCGGTGCGTTCTCCTTAACCGCCAATGTATTTGTTTAGAATAACTTCACCGCGTGGCCACGGGAAGCCAAGGGCAGTAGTATTGTGGTCAGGAAATAGTTCACAATGAATGACAACAGCGCTGTGTACTACCGCACTGATAAATCGAATCACTGACCGCAGCTCACACCCGGGATGGGCGAGGTCTGTTTATTTCTGCAGTCGCTTTAACTCCATGCCTCCCAAACAGGAATCGACTACTAACCGAGGATTTCTACAACTTGCGCAAGTCGCTAGCTGCGGCGACTCATATTTTCTATCCAATCGAGTCTCATTATTTAGATTTGTCTCGTACCTGCTCGTATACAAGGTCAATATTTCTGCCATCTTTGAAGGTAAGTTCCGTAGTTTCGAAATGAAATTAAACTTGCTTTGATTTGTAACCGAGCACAAATAGTATTCGTTTTAAAGCACGAAGCGAATGCACGCGAGTACTTTGCTACAGCAAACGACAGAAATTCCGAAAGAGTTTTTGTACATTTAATGACAGGTTTGATAATCCGCTTTACATTTCATTTTCTATTGTTGTGCATGATACCACTGACTACTGTACGTATTTCGAAGATCTGAAGATAAACTTTCAACTAAGTTTGAAACCAAATTGTGATTATTCGGGCTACTTCGGTACATAGCAATTTTCAAACGGCTTTTGGACATTACTAATGTTGCCGAGTTTATCTTTCATGTGCCACGAACGTTTATTCGCCAAAAGGCCCACTATTTCAGTGCGTACATGGGTTCAGTTATTCTAATGCGTATAACTCTTTTTCTGTCCCCACAAACAGTCTTAATTTTGTGTTGTTTCGACCATGGCAATGTATTTTGTGCTCATTTTGAGAAAAATTGCGTGAGGAATTCACAGGAAAGCCTGAGAAAGTTAAGGAGTCATTTGTTCAGTATTCATTAACTCAGTCTTGCCGTGATACAATTCTTGTTCAGAGAGAATGTCATAACAACAACCTCATAAAGACTTCCCGAAGCAAATTTATCAAGTTCGAGAACTTATGACAGTGTCACGACAACAATATACGACATGTACTCTCCATTAACGCAGAAAAAATCAGTTTGAACAACCGCAGATTAACAAGTGGAAACTTGACACTTGATGAATCTTTGACTTTCCATTGTCAATTTCGGTTCTATGTATCACACGGATCTCTAACAATATCTAAATTAATTCTTCGTAAGCGCCTTTCGTACCTTATCGGTATATTGGTACTGTTTCTTATTATGATATCTGACCGACTTGATTGCTCCAACATATGGTACATCGAACTGTTTTTTGATTTGTAGAGTTTCCTCGCATATCTACTCAGTTCGTTACGGCAAGTGGTATAATCCTCAATGGATAACCAAAGTTAATATTCAACTTCGATAATAGTAAAGCATAGTACTAAAAATAAAGGAGCAAAACGCCGTCATACCTGCGCCGTAGGAGTTTGATTGAACAACCCTTTGTTTTATTACTTCGCTGAATCGCGTTTCCTTTACCTGACGACAGGCACCATAATGAACTCAATAAATCTGACATAAAAATCATTTCATCATTCTAAAACAAATATCAGCTAGCAGTCCTATTTTTTCTCTCTTGTTGAAATCCGTGTGCTGAAGAAACACAAATTTGAAACACAAGTCCGCGGTATTCCATTGCATTCTTTGGCGTGCTGTAGCAAAGGTTCAACGTTTTGTTATCATCGAGGTAATGAGAGAAGTAGAACAGGTTCATATTGTGCAAGGAAGGTGCAAAAAAACAGGCCACAATCTTCTTTACGTGAAGTGATAAAAAATGACAGTGGTCAGAATGGGATCTGAACAACACTGCTCCCGGAAACGAATCAAGTGTTTTAATCGCTCAGCCATCTCCTTCGATTGCACTGTTAGTAGTCTTTGATAGACTTCACACTTCATTCGAATACTGAGTGAGCGATTGTGTCACGAAATTGTTCCAGTAGTTTGAAGAGGACGTCGGTTGGTTTAATATTTCTCCTTTGAAACCACAACGCTTTGGACTGAGAATCTGTGTAACGTGCTCCGCAATTCTTATCCCAGTTTTATCGCCTCAGTAAGTCTCTGAGATTGCTGTATGTATGCAGTATATTGCAGTGTAATGTATCAGAAAATTTCTAATAACGTATTCGTGATTTTAATTTTCGCTTAAAGATTCCATATTTCAGTTGCCGTCTGCTGAGATTTTAGGTACCGTAATACTTGACTGGTGCTGGATCTGATCGCGTTTCAAGTCCATGAACGTCCGTCCTAAATTACGTCATTATCTCTGTTACGAGCTCCGCAACTCCATCCCAATTTTATCGCCTCTGTAACTCTCTGAGATTGCTATATGGGTGCAGTATATTGCGAGTGTACTACATCAGAAAATTTCTAAAAATGTATTCGTGACTTTAATTTTCGCTTAAGGATTTCGTATTTCAGTTGCCGTCTGGCGAAAAGAAAAAAAATGTTGAAATGTGTGTGAAATCTTGTGGGACTTAACTGCTAAGGTCATCAGTCCCTAAGCTTACCCACTACTTAACCTAAATTATCCTAAGGACAAACACACACACCCATGCCTGAAGGAGGATTCGAACTTCCGCCGGGACGAGCGGCACAGTCCATGACTGCAGCGCCTTAGATCGTGGCGAGAAGATTTTAGGTACTGTAATATTTGACTGTTGCTGGATCTGATCGCATTTCATGTTCATAAACATCCGTCCTAAATTACGTCTTTTGAAATTTTCTCTCTGCAGGCAGATACTAAAGTGACTGCATTCACAACACCACAGGCAGTTTATTTTCTATCCCTACACTATTCGGCAAATGCTTCATCTTATCTTTCCTCATAAGAAGCATGGTCAGATGATTTCGAGTGCCTCATTGATCTCTAGTAAATCGAAACATTTCCGGAGCTTCATGATGAATTCATACACATAATTACACTCTGCTTCTCTTAAAATCTCCTCCCAGACTGTTCTATTGTAAAATTTAACCAGTTTTGAGCTTGTTACTGCTGCCAGCAAACTACAGACGAACTGACTGTCACTTAATGAATTAGATCACATATGTTTTAGTAGTAAGCAGTATTCGAAATATTCGCAGCAACCCGCTTGTTCGAAGTGGCCTAACAATTCTGGAACCCGTCGGGGGAGGGGGCGACTATTATGGCTCGAACAGAAACCTGTTACTACGGTAACACGTAGGTCTATTTCTACGCACTGTTATAAAGGTAGCAGAAAAACTTCACTGCGCTCTAATGTAGTGTGTCAGCAAGTGAAGTGTATGCAGGTTTTAGAGCACTCTTGGAATGGACAAAGCAAAAAACATTTTCGTAGTCATTTACAGGATAAATCCAAAGTGCACTCAAAATAGAGAACAGAAATAATTGTCCTCCTATCCAATATTTTAGGCAGTATTGCAAGAATTGTTACTTTTAGTACATAGGAAGATTTAAGGAAAAGCAAAAGTCATTCTGAGATGCTGCGTATCGGCACTGGTACTTAATAAGTTTGACTGAGGAAATGTACTGGTATTTGAGAGGACATCATGATCAATTGGCAAAATGCGCTTCGCCTCTTTGTCCTTTTCGCACTGTAATCTCTAGTTTTTTACCAGTTACTTAACTTGTACCTCTGCTGTAGGATACATCAGGGTTGTCATAATAGCGTTAGAATAAATTAGATTTTTCTTTGATATTTTATATCTCTTTCAGGTCTTAATTGACGATCAAGACTGACACGGATGTCGTAAAGCAGTTACCTAATCCCACGTACTTTTTTAAAGTTTCCATGTCAGTAGGCGTTCAGCAGGAAAGGCCCCGTAGTAAAACATCCACACTATTTGACGTTTTTTCTCGTCAACTCAGACAACACGGTCCTATCATCCTTGCTCACTAAGCCAACTCGGCTCTAATAAGGAATCGTCATCGTTTGGTTTTAAATCTCTAAAAGCAACTTTATTTTCGGAATAATTTACGGGAATTTAAATCTATCACTTACGCTAGTAACTATGTACTGTCATCGGTTGGTACTTTCATTTAGTCTATTGAGTGCACGACAGAAACATATTAATTTTGTTTTGTAATTTTCGACGATATAAGTTGCAGGCTGTTGGTTAACAAATGTGCAGTCTTTTTGTGCGTATTTCTGCAACATATGAGCATACAGATGTGTACAGAAACTGAAAACAAAATTTATTGCGAAATATTTTCAAGCAACAAAATTACGTTTAAAGATTAAGCGATTCGCTAAATTGCCAGCCAACCGCACAAAACCATCATTTCGTTGCAGATGACAACCTGTGACAACCCATGTAGTAATGTAAAGAAGATCCTGCTGAACTTAACACATTAGAGAATAAGGTAATAATCAAAATAGATATAGAATGTTTTGAGATAAGATTTTCGTTTCAGTGAATATAAATTAAAAGTATTTTAAGGATCGAATAAAAGTACCGATTGACGGTGGCTCAAATGTGTCGAACTGGCGGACATGAATTCACATAACCTAGTTACAATTAGTGCGAGCGCGAATCCTGTCGTACCTGTGGTTGACGATTTTGTTATACATGTCCTAAATACATTCCATGTTCTATTATGGAAGTTCTGTCGGTACCTAAATGTGACGCCACCGTACTGTCATAAAGACCCATCTTCGAAAGAAAAAGAAAATCCCTTGGCTGGTTCAAATGGCTCTGAGCACTATGGGACTTAACTTCTCAGGTCATCAGTCCCCTAGACTTAGAACTACTTAAACCTAACTAACCTAAGGACATCGCACACATCCATGCCCGAGGCAGGATTCGAACCTGCGACCGTAGCGGTCCCGCGGTTCCAGACTGTAGCGCCTAGAACCGCACGGCCACCCCGGCCGGCAGAAAATCCCTTAGACCATGAGATAATGAGATGACGATCTGTTGACACACAGTAAGTACGAATTCAGAAATATCGTTCTTTTGAAACTTAACTAGCATTTAATTCGCAAGAAGCAATGAGTGGTGTTGACAGGGGATCTCAAATTGATTCCATATTTCTAGAATTCCAGAAGGTTTTTGACACTGCTGCGCACGAGAGACTTCTAATCAAATTGCGTATCGCTTCAGTTGTGTGATGGATTCGTGATTTCCTGTCAAACAGGTGATAGTACATGGTAATCGACGGAAAGTAATCGATAAAACAGAGGTAATATCCATCGTTCTCCGAGGAAGTGTTTAAGAGAAAATCTGAGCAGCTCTCTTATAGTGTTTGCAGATGATGCAGTCATTTTCCGTCTAGTAAAGTCATCAGAAGATCAAAAACATTATCATCAGGACTTAGACACGGTATTTCTATGATGCGAGAAATGGCAATTGACTCTGAATCAGAAAAAGGGTGAAATCATCCACGTGAGGACGAAAAAAAAGTCTGTTCAATTTAAGTTACACGATAAATCACATACATATTGAAGGCTGTCGATTCGACTAAATTCCCAGGAATTACGAACAAATTAAATTGTAATGATCACATTGATAATATTTTGAGGCAGGCAAACCAAAGACTACGGTTTATTGGCAGAAAACTTAGAAGATGCAACAGGTCTCTAAAGGGACTGCCCACATTACGCTAATGCGACCTCTGCTGGAGTGTTGCTGTGCAGTATGGGCTTCTCACCAGGTAAGATTAACGGAGGACATCGATAAGTTTCAAACAATGGCATCTCGTTTTGTATTATCGCGTAATAGGAAATATAATGTCACGGATATGATAAGCGAGTTGGAATGGCAATCATTAAAACAAATTCGTTATTCGTTTTTCGTTGCGACGAGATCTTTTCACGAAATTTCAATTACCATCTTTCTCCTCTGAATGTGAAAATATTTCACTGTCGCCAAGCTCGACAGGTAGAAATGTTTCATCACAGCAAGAAAAGAGAAACCAGAGCTCGCACGGAAAGATTTAAGACTGGAACGGCAGAGCAATAGTCTGAAAGTGGTTCGAAGAACACTCTGCAATACCCTTAAGTGTGAATTGGAATTGCAGATTAGTCATGTAGATATTGATCTTTACATTCCCTTAAAAATCAGAGAAAACGTTTCCCCTTTTTTTAAAAGAAAAGGTACTCCATAATTATTTAGTTTGTTATATTACCCGAGTGATCTATGATAACGACTCAAGCCATGCAAATCGCCTCAGCAGCTTTGAAAGTACACAGCTACCGGAAAGGAATTTTCGTACGTAGTGGAATGTTGGGAGGGTTACCCGCATCGAGCTAAGGTTCACAAGACAGACACGTATAAAACACGGAACAATCACGTCAGACCAAGAAATATACACAGTGATTGAAAAAAAAAAATACATCCGATTTCACAAATCTGCTACATAAATGAAGGTGGAAACTTGAGGTACATATTAGTTTACGTATGGGGCTGAAAGTTTTTGTTTTCAAGAGAAGCAATGGATTCTACGAAGGTATATCAATTACATGCTTCAGGTACTTATTATAATCACGTTTAGCATGAAAGATTCATAAATGTTTAATATACCTTACACCGCACGTTCGGGAAACATTCACATGATAGTCAACTGCCATACTTTCGCAAATCTGTCTGAAGTTAAAATATTCATTGCTTTGTTATGCGGCATCGCAGTTCACCCATCGTCATTGGAAAGGGAGGCACGTAGACGGAGTATTTCAGAAACCAGATCCCAAAAAATCATATACTTTGAGCCAAGCGATCTTAGAGATCAATGGTGCAATGTGAGATCCGTACTCCCCATGCACTGTAAAAACGCTCCTTGCACTGTAGAAACGCTCCTATATATATATTTAACATGTGGCCCTTGGATAGTTAATTTCGGAGGAAACTCGCGTCGATCGAGTGAAGCATGCGGATAAAGGAAAGCTACAGGAAACTTGCAGCTGTTCTGCAGTTCTCGTTTCTAACGGTGGCTGATCCTCCTGAAGCCGATGCGAGAACTCGCTTCGATCAGTGTATAGAACGAATGGAGGGAAATTTGGTCTTAAACGGTCCTGCTTTGAAAGCGAACATTGATTTGGTAAATACACAAACTTGCAACATCAGTCTCGCTTCCTTTGTGTCGCAGTCCCTTCCGTAAGTAGCCACAAAGGATAAAGTCCATCGTCGTCGCATCTGGAGATCGCACCGTGGAACTGGGAACGAAGGAAACTTACACTATCGTTTCTACTGCAACAAAGCCATTACAGGCGAAGCAGTACCTCGGATGGGTAAGGAGCAGAAGGAAAACGGTCGTGGCTTACTCGAGGAAACTAAATTTTGATGGCCGAACATGTAACTGAACCTCCATACCTCTCGAGAACCAATCCAGTTTCGTAGTTACAGCACCAGTTCGTTGGATGTCTTGGATGAGTTGAAAACAAACAACTCGCCAGGTCCGGATGGAATTCCAGTTGAGTTTTATGAAGAGTGTTGTGCGGTGTTTGGTCCCTTACTTAGCTTGCATTTCTCTCGAATCTCTCTCCCAGCTCAAAGTGTGAAGGGTCTGGAAAACAGCGCAGATGGTTCTGCATATACACTCCTCGAAATTGAAATAAGAACACCGTGAATTCATTGTCCCAGGAAGGGGAAACTTTATTGACACATTCCTGGGGTCAGATACATCACATGATCACACTGACAGAACCACAGGCACATAGACACAGGCAACAGAGCATGCACAATGTCGGCACTAGTACAGTGTATATCCACCTTTCGCAGCAATGCAGGCTGCTATTCTCCCATGGAGACGATCGTAGAGATGCTGTATGTAGTCCTGTGGAACGGCTTGCCATGCCATTTCCACCTGGCGCCTCAGTTGGACCAGCGTTCGTGCTGGACGTGCAGACCGCGTGAGACGACGCTTCATCCAGTCCCAAATATGCTCAATGGGGGACAGATCCGGAGATCTTGCTGGCCAGGGTAGTTGACTTACACCTTCTAGAGCACGTTGGGTGGCACGAGATACATGCGGACGTGCATTGTCCTGTTGGAACAGCAAGTTCCCTTGCCGGTCTAGGAATGGTAGAACGATGGGTTCGATGACGGTTTGGATGTACCGTGCACTATTCAGTGTCCCCTCGACGATCACCAGTGGTGTACGGCCAGTGTAGGAGATCGCTCCCCACACCATGATACCGGGTGTTGGCCCTGTGTGCCTCGGTCGTATGCAGTCCTGATTGTGGCGCTCACCTGCACGGCGCCAAACACGCATACGACCATCATTGGCACCAAGGCAGAAGCGACTCTCATCGCTGAAGACGACACATCTCCATTCGTCCCTCCATTCACGCCTGTCGCGACACCACTGGAGGCGGGCTGCACGATGTTGGGGCGTGAGTGGAAGACGGCCTAACGGTGTGCGGGACCGTAGCCCAGCTTCATGGAGACGGTTGCGAATGGTCCTCGCCGATACCCCAGGAGCAACAGTGTCCCTAATTTGCTGGGAAGTGGCGGTGCGGTCCCCTACGGCACTGCGTAGGATCCTACGGTCTTGGCGTGCATCCGTGCGTCGCTGTGGTCCAGTCCCAGGTCGACGGGCACGTGCACCTTCCGCCGACCACTGGCGACAACATCGATGTACTGTGGAGACCTCACGCCCCACGTGTTGAGCAATTCGGCGGTACGTCCACCCGGCCTCCCGCATGCCCACTATACGCCCTCGCTCAAAGTCCGTCAACTGCACATACGGTTCACGTCCACGCTGTCGCGGCATGCTACCAGTGTTAAAGACTGCGATGGAGCTCCGTATGCCACGGCAAACTGGCTGACACTGACGGCGGCGGTGCACAAATGTTGCGCAGGTAGCGCCATTCGACGGCCAACACCGCGGTTCCTGGTGTGTCCGCTGTGCCGTGCGTGTGATCATTGCTTGTACAGCCCTCTCGCAGTGTCCGGAGCAAGTATGGTGGGTCTGACACACCGGTGTCAATGTGTTCTTTTTTCCATTTCGAGGAGTGTAAAAAGTGTAAAAGAACTGACTCGCAAAATTAGAGACCAATATTCTTAATGACGGTCTGCTGCGGAATTCTTGAACGCATTCTCAGATCGAATATACTAAATTACCTTGAAACAGGAAAATTCCTGTCCAAAAATCAGCACGGTTTTAGAAAGCATCGCTCTTGCGAGACTCAGCTTGCCTCTCTTATATGATATCCTGCGAACTATGGCTGAAGGGTAACAAATGGCTCAAATGGCTCTAAGCACTATGCGATTTAACATCTGAGGTCATCAGTTCCCTAGACTTAGAACTACTTAAACTTGACTAACCTAAGAATATCACACACATCCATGCCCGAGGTAGGATTCGAACCTGCGACCGTAGCAGCAGCGCGGTTCCGGACTGAAGGGCCTAGAACCGCTCGGCCACAGCGGCCGGCTGAAGGGTAACAAGCGGACTCCATATTCCTAGATTTCCGAAAGCGTCTGACACGGTGCCCCATTGCAGTCTGTTATCGAAGGTACGAGCATACTGAATAGGTTTCCATATATGTGACCGACTCGAAGACGTCTTGAGTAATACAACCAGTATGTTATCCTCGACGGCGAGTGTTCATCAGAGACAAGTGCATCGACGAGCGCCCCAGGGAAGTGTGAGAGGACTGCTGCTATTCTCTATACACATAAATGATCTGAAGGAAAGCGTGAGCGGCAATCTGCGGCTATTTGCTGATGATGTTGTGGTGTACGAGAACTTGGAACTTGTCATCGTTAAGGGACTACAGGATGATAAAAGATGTCTTAGAAAAAAAATCTAATTTGTCTGATGAATGGCAGCTAGATCTAAATGTATAAAAATGTAAGTTAATGAAGATTAGTAGGAAAAACGATTTCGTATTATTGGAATACAGCACTAGCGTGCTACTTTACAAAGCCAGACTGATTAAATATCCAGGCGAAAGGTTGCAAACTGATCTAAAATGAAACGAGCGTGTAAGGATTGTAGTGAGGAAGGCGAATGGTCGATTTCGGTTTAGTGGAAGAGTCTTAAGAGTGTGTTTAATCTGTAAAGGAGACCGCATACAGAAAAGTAGTGGGACCCATTCTTGAGTACTGCTTGAGTACTTGGGATCCGCACCAGGTCCAATCGAAGCAATTCAGAGACGGGCTGCTAGATTTGTTACCGATACGTTCAGCGCTCATGTACTACATAGATCTTTCGGGAACTCAAATGGGAATCCGTGGAGACAAGGCAACGAACCCTCCTGAAAAAATTTAGAGAAACGGCGTTCGAAGCTGACTGTAGAACAATCCTACTGCCGCCAACGCACGTTTCGCGAGTGGACTGCGAACATAAGGTAAGAGAAATTAGATCTCGTACGGATGCTTATAGAGAGTCGTTTTTCCCTCGCTCTATTTGCGAGTGGAACAGGAAGAGAAATAACTAGAAGCGCTAGAACGTACCCTCCATCACGCACTGTACGATGGCTTGCAGAGTATGTATATAGATGTAGATGTAGATGTAGACGTAGATGTAGAAAAGGCTAGCAAAAACAACCCATATTTGAGCAGACTGGCCATGAAAGAATTCAGTAACTGCCGCTATGTGGTAGTCTATCAAGAATGAAAAGGAGTTGGTAGTTCCGCAAGGAAAACAATTTGCATGCTAACAGACACAGCAGTAGTTGACCCTAGGGAAAAGGAATTTCTTGCTGAAATAAATATAAGCCGTAGGGCTTGTATCCTGACGTAAGCTTTTCTATTTGATGGCTGTTCGGCGGTTACTTTCTCATTGTCCCTGAAAACTATCCCTCATTTGTTCCAGTGTGATCGTATTTCAATGCAGCTGTATGAATTTTTTTTTATGTTCAGTTCGATTTCAATACAGTTCAGTTTGATGATGTAGCAGACGCGCCTCACAAATCTAGTGCCATAAAAGCTAGGAAGCCATGACAGAAATACAAGGAAGATCGAGGTATAGGAATACGATAAAGAGAGGTCCAAGTTTTGTGAAGTATGCTATATCGGCTGAAGCCACTCGGTCATGATTAGATCCAATAGAGCAAAGGAGCTGCAGGGAGGTTTGACACACTGTCTCAAATATTACTTACAGTCTACATTAAAGACATTTTCTTAAGGGGTTACGATCACAGGATTTAGCGGACCATTCACGGTGCGACTAGCCGCATGACTTTTCCCCAAATCAGGAACGCATGGGTGCAAGCTTGTAAGAATGGCTGTTGTCATCTTGGAAGGCAGAGCTCTCCACAGCATACTGATGATAAAGATGCAGAAGAAAGGGTAGGACTTGGAGATCGAGACTGTTGAAATAAAAATACTCATCCGTTTTGCTGAAATGGTCTCGGGTATTCCGCTGGGTGGCTTCGTCCGCGTGGTGCGATGTTTCGGCAGACTGACTTGTCACCTTGTTCAGGCTGGACGCCCAACAGAACCTAATCAAAAATGGTTCAGATGGCTCTGAGCACTATGCGACTTAAAATCTGAGATCATCAGTCCCCTAGAACTTAGAACTACTTAAACCTAACTAACCTAAGGACATCACACACATCCATGCCCGAGGCAGGATTCGAACCTCCGACCGTAGCGGTCTTGCGGTTCCGGACTGAAGCGCCTAGAACCGCTCAGCCACACCGGCCGGCAGAACCTAATCAACCATCAGTATCGCCAGAAGATGGCAGTAAGTCAGCTTACCAAAATATATCACTATCTAGACAATACTAAGTGGGGCTGAATAAGTGAGAACATTTAAAAAATCACACACCGGGCAAGTATAAAATCAAACATCCTTGTTCATGTTCACGGTAAGCTCAATGATTGGGCCTAAGTACGAAATGCCGGCCGATGTGGCCGAGCGGTTATAGGCGCTTCAGTCTGGAACCGCGTGACCGCTACGGTCGCAGGTTCGAATCCTACCTCGGGCATGGATGTGTGTGATGTCCTTAGGTTAGTTAGGTTTAAGTACTTCGAAGTTCTAGGGGACTGATGACCTCAGCTGTTAAGTCCCATAGTGCTCAGAGCCATTTGAATCAAGTACGAATAACGTCCCCGAAACGTAACAGGCCTCCGGCCTAAACTTCACCCACCACACACTGTCGGTTAAGTGCCTCATTCGGCGAGTGATGCAATCGATACGTAGCAACACTCGAAAAGAGGCAAAATCGGAACTCTTCGTACCTCACTACACAATTCTAGACAGCTACTGTGCGGTTTCTGTTTAGTATGGAGCGTTGAAGACAGGGAGAGCAATGGCCTCTTGCCCGACCTGAAATGACCACGGGATGTAACCCTGTTTGCAGTGTTGGCTCGGAAACTGATTGAGATGGATCTGCATTCACTGACAGCTGCAAATGTCCGTGGGGTCTGAAACCGAGTGTCACTGACGAGATGTTACACTCGAATGTGGTCCCCGACAGGCAGTTTTTACCACCACTGTTCTTCCGCCGTGTAAATAGCCCTGACAAGGGAACCTCCCCATCGCACCCCCCTCACATTTAGTTATAAGTTGTCACACTGCATAGGCCTTGAAAAACTGAACTCAGATCAATCGAGAAAACAGGAAGAAGTTGTGTGGAACTACGAAAAAAATAAGCAAAATATACAAACTGAGTAGTCCACGCGCAAGATAGGCAACATTAAGGAGAATCTGCGCTCAGGAGCTCCGTGGTCCCGTGGTTAGTGTGAGCAGCTGCGGAGCGAGAGGTCCTTGGTTCAATTCACGCCTCGAGTGAAAAGTTTAATTTTTTATTTTCAGACAATTATTATCTGTCCGTCCATCCGTCCGATGCGAGGTAACTGCGCCGTAGTATGGGGACGCTACACCTAAACGGAAAAAATTGAAAACGTTAAAAACATATGTTTTCACAGAGCACAGGGAAAACTGTGCGACTGTGACACTGTTGCATTCATTTTTTGCAGTTTATGTGACAAACTGTAATGTTTTAATCACTTTTCTGGGAGTGATTATCACTTCCACAAGAAAACCTAAATCGGGCAAGGTAGAAGAATCTTTTTACCCATTCGCCAAGTGTACAAGTTAGGTGGGTCGACAACATATTCCTGTCATGTGACGCACATGCCGTCACCAGTGTCGTATAGAATATATCAGACGTATTTTCCTGTGGAGGAATCGGTTGACCTATGACCTTGCCATCAAATGTTTTCGGTTCCCATTGGAGAGGCACGTCCTTTCGTCTAATAATCGCACAGTTTTGCGGTGCGGTCGCAAAACACAGACACTAAACTTATTACAGTGAACAGAGACGTCAATGAACGAACAGATCATAACTTTACGAAAATAAAGAAAGTAGACTTTCGAGTCGACAAAAGATTTGAACCAAGGTCCTCTCGTTCCGCAGATGCTCACGCTAACCACGGGACCACGGCGCTCCTGAGCTCAGACTCTCCTTGATGTTGCCTATGTTGCGCATGGACTACTCAGTTTGCTTATTTTTTTTTCATAGTTCCACACAACTTCTTCCTGTTTTCTCGACTGATCTGTGTTCAGTTTTTCAAGGCCTATCCACTGTGCCAACTTATAATTAAATATGAGGGGGGTGCGATGGGGTGGTTCCCTCGTGAGTGGTGCACCACTCCTTGTAGTCATCTTGGACAGTCCGTGGTGATACACAACAAACCGAGCAACGTCATCGCGGAGTTGTAACTGACAAGTCCAAATACGACAGCTCACGTTTCCACGTCGACCTGCCTTCGTGCACTGACCGACTGGCACACTGGCGCCACTTCACTTACGCCAGTGCTCCACGACCGCGCTGGAGAGCGAGGGGTGAGCCTGTAAGAAGGCCGACTTACCACAGGAGAGCGCGCGCTGGCGGCGGCGGCGGCGGCAGCGGCGGCGGCGCCGGAGCTGTGCGGCCGGGTGGCGGCGGCCGGCGCGGCGCTGAGCAGCGAGTTGGCGGAGCGCGAGGTAACCACGATGATGGCCATGCGCGCTCTCGGCCGGCGCACGCCTCACGCCTCGGCACGCCGGCACGCGCGACCGGGGGCGCATGCGCCGTGGCCGCGGCACGCGACACGCGAGCGCCAGCGCACGCCGCCCGGTCGATCACGGCCCGGCCGCCGCCGCCGCCGCCGCCCCCTCCGCCCCCTAACCCCTTTGTTACGACAACAAAGTCCCGGCTCTGGAACTGTGTCACCTAACTCACCGACGAAAACTCTCACTTACAGATGAACCAAAAAAAAAAACTGTATGTACACGTCAGGTCCGCACCATAGATGTCTCGTCATGATGATGATAATCGTATGGAATTGTAGGACGGGGGGCCCCCTTGCGGGGAAGTTCGGCCACATTACCGCAAGTTCTTTTTACTTGACACCTCTTCGGCGACTTACCATTCCACGATGATGAAATACCGAAGAGGGACACACAACACCCAGTCATCACGAGGCACAGAAAATCCCCAGCCCCGTCGGGAATCGAACCCGGGACCCCGTGCGCAGGAAGCGAGAACGCTACCGCATGACCACGAGGATGTTTCGTGATGCTTCGGCATAAAATCGTAACAAGTGTTTAGTACAGCTTTCACCAAACACCCCCCCCCCCCCAAACTGAAGTTCAAATAAGAAACAGATGGATCAAAATAAAGAAACTGTATTAAGTAAAATGATACGTATAGGTTGCGAATTTTTAATTTTATAAACAACGTGTTACTCAAGTAGCCAGCTCCATTACAATGTATTGTTGATAGCGACTTCGCAAATCTGCATCACCCTAACGGGTGATAATTTTGACAAAATCACGTACAAACTATTTATTTCTTCTTGATTACATAAGTTCGTGACAGCCTTGTTTCGACATATGTGCCATTATCAAAAGTTCCTGTTGGCATTATATTTATATATCATTTTACTCTGCGTATATGTGATAGTATTATGAAATTTTACCTTATATTATTCTTACGTCTAGGTGGAATGACGTCCATAGATCATTTGGGAATGTAACTTATTTTACAAGTTATGGTTCAAATGGCTCTGAGCACTATGGGACTCAACTTCTAAGGTCATCAGTCCCCTAGAACTTAGAACTACTTAAACCTAACTAACCTAACATCACACATATCCGTGCCCCAGGCAGGACTCGAACCTGCGACCGTAGCGGTCACGCGGTCCGAGACTGAAGCGCTTTGAACCGCACGGTCACACCAGCCGGCTTAAAAGTTATGTTGTTAATGTAGGTCACATATTTACTTTCAGTCGAAGAAAGCTGACATAATCCCTTTGTTACAACGAGAACAAAGTCCCGGCTCTGAAACTGTGTCACGTACCTCACCGACGAAAACCCACACTTACAGATGACCTAAAAAAATCTTTTGTACATCTTGGGCCGGCACCATAGATTTTTCGTGATACTTCGGCATAAAATCATAACCAGTGTTATTACAGCTTTCACCAAACATCCCCCCTAACCTTAAGTTCAAATAAGAAACAGATGACTCAAAGTAAAGAATCTGTATTAAGAAAAATGATACGTATATGGCCCCAATTTTTAATTTTTTAAACAACGCGTCACTCAAGTAGCCGGCTCCATTCCATTGTATTGTTGATAGCGACTTCGCAAATCTGCATCACTCTAACGGACATTTCTTGAGGAATAAGAACAGCTCTGCAGATGACGAAGAAATTGAAGAAATGTATGATGAAATAAAAGAAATTATTCAGGTTGTGAAGGGAGACGAAAATTTAATAGTCATGGGTGACTGGAATTCGAGTGTAGGAAAAGGGAGAGAAGGAAACATAGTAGGTGAATATGGATTGGGGGACAGAAATGGAAGAGGAAGCCGCCTGGTCGAATATTGCACAGAGCACAACATAATCATAACTAACACTTGGTTTAAGAATCATGAAAGAAGGTTGTATACATGGAAGAACCCTGGAGATACTAAAAGGTATCAGATAGATTATATAATGGTAAGACAGAGATTTAGGAACCAGGTTTTCAATTGTAAGACATTTCCAGGGGCAGGTGTGGACTCTGACCACAATCTATTGGTTATGACCTGTAGATTAAAACTGAAGAAACTGCAAAAAGGTGGGAATTTAAGGAGATGGGACCTGGATAAACTAAAACAACCAGAGGTTGTACAGAGATTCAGGGAGAGCATAAGGGAGCAATTGACAGGAATGGGGGAAAGAAATACAGTAGAAGAAGAATGGGTAGCTTTGAGGGATGAAGTAGTGAAGACAGCAGACGATCAAGTAGGTAAAAAGACGAGGGCTAGTAGAAATCCTTGGGTAACAGAAGAAATATTGAATTTAATTGATGAAAGGAGAAAATATAAAAATGCAGTAAGTGAAACAGGCAATAAGGAATACAAACGTCTCAAAAATGAGATCGACAGGAAGTGCAAAATGGCTAAGCAGGGATGGCTAGAGGACAAATGTAAGGATGTAGAGGCCTATCTCACTAGGGGTAAGATAGATACCGCCTACAGGAAAATTAAAGAGACCTTTGGAGATAAGAGAACGACTTGTATGAATATCAAGAACTCAGATGGAAACCCAGTTCTAAGCAAAGAAGGGAAAGCAGAAAGGTGGAAGGAGTATATAGAGGGTCTATACAAGGGCGATGTACTTGAGGACAATATTATGGAAATGGAAGAGGATGTAGATGAAGATGAAATGGGAGATATGATACTGCGTGAAGAGTTTGACAGAGCACTGAAAGACCTGAGTCGAAACAAGGCCCCCGGTGTAGACAATATTCCATTGGAACTACTGACGGCCGTGGGAGAGCCAGTCCTGACAAAAACTCTACCATCTGGTGAGCAAGATGTATGAAACAGGCGAAATACCCTCAGACTTCAAGAAGAATATAATAATTCCAATCCCAAAGAAAGCAGGTGTTGACAGATGTGAAAATTACCGAACTATCAGCTTAATAAGTCACAGCTGCAAAATACTAACACGAATTCTTTACAGACGAATGGAAAAACTAGTAGAAGCCAACCTCGGGGAAGATCAGTTTGGATTCCGTAGAAACACTGGAACACGTGAGGCAATACTGACCTTACGACTTATCTTAGAAGAAAGATTAAGGAAAGGCAAACCTACGTTTCTAGCATTTGTAGACTTAGAGAAAGCTTTTGACAATGTTGACTGGAATACTCTCTTTCAAATTCTAAAGGTGGCAGGGGTAAAATACAGGCAGCGAAAGGCTATTTACAATTTGTACAGAAACCAGATGGCAGTTATAAGAGTCGACGGACATGAAAGGGAAGCAGTGGTTGGGAAGGGAGTAAGACAGTGTTGTAGCCTCTCCCCGATGTTGTTCAATCTGTATATTGAGCAAGCAGTAAAGGAAACAAAAGAAAAATTCGGAGTAGGTATTAAAATTCATGGTGAAGAAATAAAAACTTTGAGGTTCGCCGATGACATTGTAATTCTGTCAGAGACAGCAAAGGACTTGGAAGAGCAGTTGAATGGAATGGACAGTGTCTTGAAAGGAGGATATAAGATGAACATCAATAAAAGCAAAACAAGGATAATGGAATGTAGTCTAATTAAGTCGGGTGATGCTGAGGGAATTAGATTAGGAAATGAGGCACTTAAAGTAGTAAAGGAGTTTTGCTATTTGGGGAGCAAAATAACTGATGATGGTCGAAGTAGAGAGGATATAAAATGTAGGCTGGCAATGGCAAGGAAAGCGTTTCTGAAGAAGAGAAATTTGTTAACATCCAGTATAGATTTAAGTGTCAGGAAGTCATTTCTGAAAGTATTTGTATGGAATGTAGCCATGTATGGAAGTGAAACATGGACGATAAATAGTTTGGACAAGAAGAGAATAGAAGCTTTCGAAATGTGGTGCTACAGAAGAATGCTGAAGATTAGATGGGTAGATGACATAACTAATGAGGAAGTATTGAATAGGATTGGGGAGAAGAGAAGTTTGTGGCACAACTTGACCAGAAGAAGGGATCGGTTGGTAGGACATGTTCTGAGGCATCAAGGGATCACCAATTTAGTATTGGAGGGAAGCGTGGAGGGTAAAAATCGTAGAGGGAGACCAAGAGATGAATACACTAAGCAGATTCAGAAGGATGTAGGTTGCAGTAGGTACTGGGAGATGAAGAAGCTTGCACAGGATAGAGTAGCATGGAGAGCTGCATCAAAGCAGTCTCAGGACTGAAGACCACAACAACAACACATATATCTATTTCAATATATTAACAACGATACATTTAAAAAAAAAGACATTTTATTCTATTAATCTATTATACTCCTAGTGTTGTTTAATATTACTGTCATCTTATAGGTTTTCGTTTTTATATGTTTCCTTTTTCGTTTTTCTCTTATTGTTGTTCCTTAAACCCTTTTACATGGCCATTTGTCATCTTTTTTTAGGGGGGGGGGGTTGACATTGCAGGACAGGCATAATAGTATATATTTAGCATCGATGCATTGATTTTGAGTTTATGTTTCTGTATGTGATGCACTTGTGATGCCACAGGCACATTGTGTATTCTGGTTTGATATCTTCCTCTAGTTTACACTGTTAGGTGGGACAGTATTAGGGAAACATTACCATGATAGATGGAGCGGAAGTGGAAGAAACTTTTTGACATATACTACAGATTATACCTAAGTTGAAGAAGAGAGAAAATTTTGTCATATTGTATAAGAGAAGCAGAAAGGAGAGCGTGAGTAAACAAATAGAATTTTATAGGCACAAAGTAAAGGAAATCATTTAAAAAAACTAATAATAATAATAATTATGAGTAGTTGGTACTTTGCACTAAGTAATGCTTGTCTCCTAGACAATATAGTACAAATAATGAAAAATAATTAATTTTAAAAAGACTGGTAGTACTACTGTGCATACTTTTGACACTGTTTTGGCTGCGAGCATGACAGATGTATGGTGAGAAGCACATTGTATCACTGATTTCACTAAGAAGAATCATTTTATACTACTACAATTCACTATTTGATGCGAGAGGAGAAAGCACTTTATGTTTTCTGTTGCACTTATTCACTATCACTGCACACGTTATTCACCTGGGACCCCGTGCGCAGGAAGCGAGAACGCTACCGCAAGACCACGAGGATGTTTCGTGATGCTTCGGCATAAAATCGTAGTAAGTGTTTAGTACAGCTTCCACCAAACATCCCCCCTAATTTGAAGTTCAAATGAGAAACAGATGGATGAAAATAAAAAGACTGTATTAAGAAAAATGATACGTATAGGGTGCGAATTTTTAATTTTATGAACAACGTGTCACTCAAGTAGCCACCTCCATTGAAGCGTATTGTTGAAAGCGACTTCGCAAATCTGGATTACTCTAACGAACATTTCTTGAGGAATAAGGACAGTTTCTTCCTCTGCAGTATCTTCTTTATTATTTCGACAAAATCACATGCAAACTGTTTATTCCTACTTGATGACATAAGTTCGTGACAACCTCGTTTCGACATATGTGCCATTATCAAAAGTTCCTGTTGCTATTATATTTATACATCATTTTATTCTGCATCTATGTGATAGTATTATGAAATTTTACCTTATATTATACTTACATCTAGGTGGAATGACGTCCATAAATCATCTGGGAATGTAGCTTGTTCTACATGCTATGTTGTTAACGTAGGTCACATATTTACTTTCAGTTGTAAAATGACAGATCGTTCCAATTGTGGATTATGTTTAGAAGTAAATTGTATCTTAGGTAGTCAGAGACGTTTCTTGTCAGATATACAATGTACAGTATCTCTGACCAAAAAAGTGTCTAACTACCTAATATACACTTTTCTTGTAAACATAAAGCTTCATTGGAACGATCTCTCATTTTACAAATGTCAAAAAATAAAATTAAATTTCATTACCATTCTTCTATAGAAATTGAATACGTGACCTATGGTAACAATGTAGTAAATAAAAGAAATTACATCCCAGGATTATTTATGGATGTCACTCCTTCCTTTTCTTTCTTTTGCTTGTGCCGGTTTTCCTGCAGATACTCAGGGTCGGCATGGTTAATCGGATGTGTCAATGTTAGTTGAAGGGGTGGCCGGAAGCCCTTCCTGCCGCCACCCCGTACCCCCCGGGAAGTAATTAGTGTACCCCAACTGTCTGCGACTAGTGTAATCCGTGGAATAGTGCGAAAATGTCAGATGTCTGCGAGCCGTGTAACTGAGGCGGGACGTGGGAACCAGCCTGGTATTCACCTAGGGGGATGTGGAAAACCGTCTAAAAACCACATCCAGGCTGGTTGGTACACTGGCCCTCGTCGTGAATCCGCTGGCGGATTCGATCCGGGGCTGGCGCACCTACACGAGTCCAAGAAGCAGCGCTTTAGCGCGCTCGGCTAACCTGGCGGGTCATTTATGGACGTCACTCCATCTACACGTAAATATAAGATCTCATAGTAACATTACATAGACGTATTAATATAATGGAGTAAAATGATATACACTCCTGGAAATGGAAAAAAGAACACATTGACACCGGTGTGTCAGACCCACCATACTTGCTCCGGACACTGCGAGAGGGCTGTACAAGCAATGATCACACGCACGGCACAGCGGACACACCAGGAACCGCGGTGTTGGCCGTCGAATGGCACTAGCTGCGCAGCATTTGTGCACCGCCGCCGTCAGTGTCAGCCAGTTTGCCGTGGCATACGGAGCTCCATCGCAGTCTTTAACACTGGTAGCATGCCGCGACAGCGTGGACGTGAACCGTATGTGCAGTTGACGGACTTTGAGCGAGGGCGTATAGTGGGCATGCGGGAGGCCGGGTGGACGTACCGCCGAATTGCTCAACACGTGGGGCGTGAGGTCTCCACAGTACATCGATGTTGTCGCCAGTGGTCGGCGGAAGGTGCACGTGCCCGTCGACCAGGGACCGGACCGCAGCGACGCACGGATGCACTCCAATACCGTAGGATCCTACGCAGTGCCGTAGGGGACCGCACCGCCACTTCCCAGCAAATTAGGGACACTGTTACTCCTGGGATATCGGTGAGGACCATTCGCATCCGTCTCCATGAAGCTGGGCTACGGTCCCGCACACCGTTAGGCCATCTTCCGCTCACGCCCCAACATCGTGCAGCCCGCCTCCAGTGGTGTCGCGACAGGCGTGAATGGAGGGACGAATGGAGACGTGTCGTCTTCAGCGATGAGAGTCGCTTCTGCCTTGGTGCCAATGATGGTCGTATGCGTGTTTGGCGCCGTGCAGGTGAGCGCCACAATCAGGACTGCATACGACCGAGGCACACAGGGCCAACACCCGGCATCATGGTGTAGGGAGCGATCTCCTACACTGGCCGTACACCACTGGTGATCGTCGAGGGGACACTGAATAGTGCACGGTACATCCAAACCGTCATCGAACCCATCGTTCTACCATTCCTAGACCGGCAAGGGAACTTGCTGTTCCAACAGGACAATGCACGTCCACATGTGTCCCGTGCCCCCCAACGTGCTCTAGAAGGTGTAAGTCAACTACCCTGGCCAGCAAGATCTCCGGATCTGTCCCCCATTGAGCATGTTTGGGACTGGATGAAGCGTCGTCTCACGCGGTCTGCACGTCCAGCACGAACGCTGGTCCAACTGAGGCGCCAGGTGGAAATGGCATGGCAAGCCGTTCCACAGGACTACATCCAGCATCTCTACGATCGTCTCCGTGGGAGAATAGCAGCCTGCATTGCTGCGAAAGGTGGATATACACTGTACTAGTGCCGACATTGTGCATGCTCTGTTGCCTGTGTCTATGTGCCTGTGGTTCTGTCAGTGTGATCATGTGATGTATCTGACCCCAGGAATGTGTCAATAAAGTTTCCCCTTCCTGGGACAATGAATTCACGGTGTTCTTATTTAAATTTCCAGGAGTGTATAATTGGAATATCAACAGGAACATTTGATAGTGGCACATATGCCGAAGCATGGCCAGATAAGAAATAAACAGTTCGCTGCTAATTTTGTCAAAAGTATAAAGAAGGTGTTATATTACGGCCTTGCATGCTGTGGGCCCAACACAGAAGTTATTCCTATAATTGCATTTCTTACGGCAGGCAAAGTCCTCGGCCGATATTTGAGCACCTCAACCTTAAGATACACCAAAAAAATAAAAGCTCACGGTATAAGGCCCGATAATCGTTCTGCCCAGGCAACGTCAGCGCGTAAGAAATTAAACACCCATAAAACATCTGTCTCGGTGCAACGAGAGTAATCTGAGATGTGTGAGCTGTGGTTCGATCCTGATGAAACGATATCTGCCAAAACTGCAGCGTATTGAGTATTGGTGAACAAAAAGTGTAGATCACGTGAGTGTATCGATGAGAGTTTACTGTCACGGTGGCACCACCCCTTCCAAAAAATTAAGGACCTATTATCTCAACTCTTCCAACAATACAAGATCGTTAAGTCATTATTTAGTGAGTTTTTATGAAGTTCACAGATGTTCTGTCCAGTCAAATATCGGAAAATTTGACGATTAACACGTCCTGATCCGTGAAAATGTGCTCCGTCATTGTGGAGTACCACAGCATCTTCAGTCACACTTTCAACGATGTTTGCAGATAACCTAACACATCTGTCACAATAGCGATCAAATAATTGTTGAACAATGACTGTCTCATACTAATGAAACTGCAAGTCGTGTTGCAAAATTGGACGCGTCGCTACTTGTAAACACAACTTCCTACTCCATAGCTACCGTTCACGTAATTTTGATCCACCTGGTTTCTATCTGAACTGTGAATCAAGGAGGAGCCGGCTGCCGTGGCCGATCGGTTCTAGGCGCTTCAGTCCGGAACCGCGCGACTGCTACGGTCGCAGGTTCGAATCCTGCCTCTGGCATGGATGTGTGTGATGTCCTTAGGTTAGTTAGGTTTTAGTAGTTCTAAGTTCTAGGGGACTGATAACCTCACATGTTAAGTCCCATAGTGCTCAGAGTCACTTGAACCATTTGAATCAATGTGGATGTTTTGCCGCACCCTTTATAAGTATGTAATTTCATTAGCAACCTCTTTAATATGTAGTACTGTCATTAAGGTTCTGAGACTGGTCGTGTACCGGGGGTATACGAACGTTTCAAATGATGCAGCAGCTTTACGGTGGCGAGGCACTGACCCGCAGTGTTGTGTGGTAGGCGTCACCGACGTTTTTCGCAAGGGAGAATCATTGTATGGGGTGATGAGCGTACTGGTCGGCCACAAACGCAAGTGCGTGACAGCAGCCCCAAGACGGTAGACAATGTCACACACCAGTAGGGGTCAGAGATGATGAGTACTACAAAATTCCGGTTAGTAACCTGAGTTCAAGTCGCGCGTTACCCAGCACGGTGTATTACACACATTGACGCAAGGTCAAGGTGACGATCGCATGACGATTTATGGAGACTTGATCAGTAGTGCTGACAATATCCGAAGCTCCGCAATCGGATCATAAATGGAGACGAAACATGGTGCTTTCTGCACAACCCGCAACTGAAGCGACATTCGACCTACTGGAAAACACCAGTATCGCCACGACAGACAAAACCGAGGCAATCAGTACAGGTCAAAAGGCAACTTGAAGCTCGAACCGTTTTTCGATTCAGCTGGAATTGTTCACACGGATTTCATTCCATAAGACGCACGCTACAAGGGGACCTTGGCCGTTTAAGCGAAAGTGTCCTGATCTTTGGCTATTGCTATACGGCGACGCCCTTAGACATCTCTCCGTCCTCGTCCAAGAGGGACCCGCAAAGCAACAGGTCACTGTTTTGCCGCAACGTGCACAGCACGACAAACGTGCTCAGCAGCCAATGGCGACTATTTTGAGGGAGTATGTGGATGTATATGCCGTGGTGTGGCAGTATGGCTTTGAGAACAAAAGCTGATAAAAAAGAAAGTGATTGCCGTGCTACTCAGCATCCTATGAGACAGTCAGGTTCTTGTGGTGCCTACCCTTCAGGCGTGAGTCTCAATACTTAATGACTGCAGTAGTACAATTGTTTCTATATTGGCCGGCCGGAGTGGCCGAGCGGCTCTAGGCGCTTCAGTCTGGAACCGCGCGACCGCTACGGTCGCAGATTCGAATCCTGCCTCTGGCATGGATGTGTGTGATGTCCTTAGGTTAGTAGTTCTAAGTTCTAGGGGATTGATGACCTCCGATGTTAAGTCCCATAGTGCCTTTTGACCATTTTTTTGTTTCCTTATTGCCTTCCGACGGCTGCCCACGATCCGTCGAAGTTTGACTGTCGATGGCCGATGGGCCAGCTACGTAATCGCTTTGCGCCGTTTCCTCATTTCCTTTCCAGTGCTGCCGTAGCTCTCGCATTAGCTCGGCACTGAACTTTCCACGATTTTTGGAATCCTTTCGACGCGAGTTTTCCTCTGACCAGCGTTATGTATGATTCCGAGTACATTTGCGAGTCATATGAGACGGTATCTTTCATTATTTTGTAATTTTCAATTTAATACCGACTTTCGATTCTACCCATCAAATATGTTTACTAACTCACCTTTTTTTCTAGTAGTGCTCCGAGAGATCTTCAAAATGACACACGAATAAACGTTCTAACTAAACGCGTTTCCACGCTACACCAATAAATTTATAACTTTAGATAACGGTAATTCGTATCCGTCATGCCTATACGCTTGCACTGATACGATGACGTCACAGGTGAAACAAATGGGACTACTGCGCGACAGACACGTACAGTTGTGGGCTGAACCTTGTTTATGCATTATTAGTCTCGTAGTTATTAGCAACTGAAATATGACAGTCTTCTGTCATATAAGAAACTTCGACCAACGAGCGAACAGATGTTCTCTAGAGAAAAAGACGGAATGAACATTAATGTCTAACGTCATGTCGAAGCAAGGTCATTATAGACTGCACACTAGCTATGACTAAGGAAGCGTGGGGAAGGAATTCGGCCGCCACTGTCAGAGAAACCATCGCGGCATATGTCTTAAGCGATTTAGGAAAATCACGCGAAACCTAAATCTGGATGGTCGTCCTGCCGAATGTGCGTCCAGTGTGTTAACCACTACGCCAGGGGCGGGTAGGAATCCTGCACGTGTGCGGTGCACTGGCACGCGTGCAGTTAACAGGTGTTCTGCGTGCACACAGGGGCAAGTTGGCCACCCGCTTATCTCCCCTCCCCACCATACCTTCTGTCCGCTCCTTCCTCTACAATGCGTTTTCTTTCCTAGCTTGCTTTATTGCATGAAGGAATAAGATTAGGAGTGCTTGAAAGATATCGTGGTTTGAAAGAGTACCTATTACCTACGATACGGTTTATTTAATTATCATAGGTGGAGTGGAACAAAATTTCTACATACAGACAAACATAAACAGTTACTTAAATTTTCATCACTGATGTTTGCTGTTAACCGACACTTACTAATTCAGCAAATGGTTTTCCAGCTCTCGCTGTATTAAGCGCAATCTTATAACTTGCACGTACCGCTGGGCTATTATTGTTGTCGTCCTGAAAAATTGAAAACAGTGCTCCATAAAATGTTAAATCAGTTAGACGAGAGACATGACGAAAGAAAGTCGCAGATCTCTCGTGACCACAGCAACTACGACAGATTCATCTAGTATCGTCAGATCGCTCTTCTTAACCTCAGTCAGTTTCCCCATCCGCTCAGAATCCGACAGTAAATTATACTCGTCCCTGTTAAATTTGTTGTAATGGCCTTCAATACTAAACTTCCGCTGACCAGCGAGAATACTGCCACATATTAAACATTTCGAGTTTTCACGTTTTTGCACAGAGAAAAAATGATTCTCCCATTACTTTTTAAAAGATAGCAAATCTCCACTTCTCCGTTTCCTTGTTTCACTCTGTATTTTCCGGTTCTTGAAATACAACGTTCACTACGTAGTGATCGCTACGCATCAACGTCCGCAGCTTAGCCTGGCACTACAGCGCCGCAACCTGCCGGCTGTCGCCACTGCCCCATTCGACGCCTGCACGCGAGCAGCACACGTGCAGCGCTGTGCGCTCATGAGCCGCGTGCAACGTTTGCCCGCCCCTGCACTACGCCGTCTCGCTCGATTACACGTGGTCGGCAGATACGTTTTAACCCTGCTGTTCTATTAGTATCTATAATCTCGCATATACAGGTATATTGACACCACAAACAGCTTTTTATACAGAAGGAAAATAAAAAATGTGTGAAGGAAATACTATTTAGATACCAGGGAGTAATTAACGGACATGACTGCCTTTCTTGTAACTTAGTTCGTTACGAAGATATTAAATGAAATATATCTTTTTTTTTTAAATCTTTTCCGTATTTTTCATACGGTAATCGACTTGCTCTCTTCAAGACGCACTTCAAAAGCTCGTCATAGTGTCACATTCACGTATAGATGAGATTATTAAAACCGTAATACACGTCTAACTTTGACTCTTCTGCACCTCACACTAAGCTTTTCCACTTGCTAGAACTGACAGTAAACAAATGAAAACACAGAGAAAGTGCATTCTGGTCATTCAGTCAGCCAACCGTCTTCGAATATACGTGTTTGTGCAAAGACGGTAGAAATGCAATTAATCTGTGGAGAGTGTAAGTTTGGGATGAAACATCCCGTTGCCTGATTCGTTATAGAAGACAAGATAACATCGTCGGGAATATCATCACAACTACCTTCAATCACAATTGAAGGAAAGTAATTATGATGCAGTTTTTAATCAAGCATTGCGTTTACTACTCACACACACACACAAACACACACACACACACATACACACACACACACACACACACACACACACACACACACACACACACAATTTCGTTTAAAAGCGCTACGCTACTGTACTACATGTACGTGTGTTGCAAACAAGAAAAGATTACTGCAGTTACTCTTCTGCTAGCTTTCATTCTCCGCAGATGCGTAGCATTTCTACCTTCTTTACATGAGCAGCAGTTTTCATACCTCCTCTTTTATTTTGTGAAGATTCCCGTATGACTTTCAGTGTTTGCCGCAGGAGGTGAGGGCGAGACAGCCGGAGCAAACGGAGGAAGCGCTCATTTGACAGGAGCAGAGCCGACCATTGGCCGATTAGTGCGCCTGCGGTGCAACGGTTCCAACTGGCTCCTTAACTGACCTTGGAGTGAGTGGACTAGCAGACTCATCGAATTAAAACACCACACTGAGACGCGAACGCAGCACCACCGCACTCGATCATAATAAATCGACGCGCTGCGCCTATGTCAAGAGGACAAGAAAATGTGAATACGCAACGGTGAAAGGAGCGGAACTTGTCAAAAAAGTAGGCAACGAACGTGTAATGTCACAGTAATAACACAAGGATACCATTCAACTTGATGCTGTTTTTTGTTGCAGTCTTCAGTTCGAGGACGGGTTTGATGGAGATCTACCCTGTGCAGGCTCCTTCATCTTTAAATATAATGCCTGACAAAAAAGTAAAGCAAACTTAAGACATGATCGGATGTCAATGTAACTTCGTACACGTAAATATCGTCGGCGCGTATGTAAATGATAAAGAGTTGCAATTCTGCGTGACAAGGAGAATGGCCGGCAGGCTGCATTGGCTTTGTTTGTGATTACTGTTGTTATCGGGCCTGCTAGAGTGTATAACGTGTGTGAAGGCCGTGAGATGTTGAGTGATCACTGTGAAGGACGCAGCGGTGCCCCGTCCTCGTGTGAAACAGCGCTATCGGCACCTGTCAGAGTTTTAAACCAAGCAGTCTCATTGTAGCTCTACTTTTAGCCGGCTGGTCGGATCCTAGAGTATCAACATATGCTGAGCATTCGGATATGACAATGGGTCTTCCTTCGAGTGCATGAGAACGTGAGGCGAAGCATATTCGGCGTCAATTTTCCGATCGACCACGTCTCACATCCATATTGCGCACATCGTCACCCCTTCATATCTGCCCCCTGGCATCCGAGACTCCCTACGACAATTTGTTCATCCTGTACCATTGGTCAGAGACTACCAACAGCCGAAGCAAGGAATTACCGTCCCGTATGTTAGCCGCCGTTAGCACCACAACACAAACGCCTACGTCTGGACTGTTGCCATGACCAGAAATCATGGACTGCTTATGAAAGGCATCACACTGCATTCAGCGATGAACAGCGGTTGCCGGCCGGTGTGACCGAGCTGATCTAGGCGCTTCAGTCCGGAACCGCACGACCGCTACGATCGCAGGTTCGAATCCTGGCTCGGACATGGATGTGTGTGATGTCCTTAGGTTAGTTAGGTTTAAGTAGTTCTAAGTTCTGGGGGACTGATGACCTCAGATGTTAAGTCCCATAGTGCTCAGAACCATTTTGAACAGCGGTTCTGCACTAACCCGGATGACCATCGCCGGTGATTATGGCCGACATCTGGAGGAGGATTCCATTCTTCTAGTGTTTTGAGAGACATAGCGGTGGTACTCCAGCCGTCATGGTGTGGGAAGCCATCAGGGATGACTTGGGGTCACGGCCGGTGGTGACGAAGAATGTGACGGATACCTCGCGTCCTCATGTGTTACCCCTCATGCGGCAGTATCCTGCTTCCATGTTTCAAGCGGACAATGCACACACATGACACGTGTCTTTGTGAGCTGTCTGATGCTGAGGGCCACCAAGACCACCACATCTGTCTTCAATAGAACACGTTTAGGAGCAGCTTCTGGTCCAGGATGTTAAGGACCAATTTCAATAGTTGTGGGACAACTTACCTCAAGACAGGACACGTCGGTTTTATGACACCGAACAAAATCAACACAAGCAACCAGGCCGTTGAGGATGCAACATCATCCTGATAATTTGGCTAATATTGCCAAGTTGTTTGTAAATTTGACTCTATTTTTTTGTCGCCGCAGTTACTTCAGGCAGTGTAGCTACTGCAACGTACCTCCATTTGATCCTGCTTGCTATATTCGTGCCTTGATCTACCTGTACAATTTTTTCCTCCCATACGTTCCTCCATTACCTAACTGACGAATCCTTGATGGTTCAGGTTCAGGTTGTGACCTATCAGCCGATTTCTTCTTTTATTGAAGTTGTGCGATACATTATTTTTTAGTTACCTCCTCATTAGTTATTCGATCCACCTATCTAATTGCAGCATCATGCTGTAGCACAACATTTCAGAAACTTATATTCCCTTCTTCTCTGCATCAATTACTGTCCACGCTTTAGCTTCGTCCAAGTATACACTACAAATACCTTCAGCAAAGACTTCCCAGCATTTAAATTTGTATTCGATATTAACAAATTCCGCTTATTCAGAAATGCTTTCTTGGTTTACAATGTTTGCTCTTTATATCCTTTTACTTTGGTCATCATCATTTTCTGACAGAACACCAAAATTCCTCTACTACTCTCCGTGCCTGATTTGCAAATATAGCTTCCTCAGCAACGACTACCCTTATTTTTCTTTTCCTTTTTTTGTTGTCCATCTTATATCCTCCTTTCAAGACAGTGTCCATTTTGTTCAACTGCTTGTCCAAGTCTTTTGTTGTCTCTGACAGAATTACATTTTCGTCGGATAACCTCAAAATCATTATTTCTTCCCCTTTATCTTTATTTCAGCCGGCCGGTGTGGCCGGGCGGTTCTAGGCGCTACAGTCTGGAACCACGCGAACGCTACGGTCGCAGGTTCGAATCCTGCCTCGGGCATGGATGTGTGTGATGTCCTTAGGTTAGTTAGGTTTAAGTACGAGGGTCAGTCAAAAAGTAATGCCTCCTATTTTTTTTTCTACGTTTAATTGTCAGGAAATTTAAATGCAATTACATAGGTTGAAAACCACAACATTGAGGATCATTTTGTCATTTTTCAATGAAATCTCCGCCCATCTCTACAGTTTTGGTCCATCTTTGAACAAGGGCATGTATCCCAGCACGGTAAAAATCACAGCTCTGCTTCCTAAGCCATTGACGCACGGATGTTTTGACGGCCTCCTCATCTTCAAAATGAATCCCACGCTGAGCTTCTTTTAGTGGCCCGAACAGATGGAAGTCTGATGGTGCCAGGTCAGGGCTGTATGGGGGATGAGGCAAAACTTCCCATCCAATTTTGACAATCTCGTCAGAGGTGTGATGACTGGTGTGTGGTCTTGCATTGTCATGCAAAAGAAGAACATCTGCCATTGATTTTGTTGGGCGAACTCGCTGAAGACGTGCTTTAAGTTTGTTGAGGGTTGTGACGTATTGAACAGAATTTATTGTGCATCCCTGCTCCAAAAAATCAACCAGAATCACACCCTCTGTATCCCAGAAAACTGTTGCCATAACTTTCCCTGCCGATCGCACAGTTTTGAATTTTTTCTTCCTCGGCGAGCTTGTGTGACGCCACTCCATTGACTGCCTCTTTGATTCGGGTTCAAAAAAATGCACCCATGTTTCGTCCCCGGTCACAATTTTTTTCAGAAACTCATCTCCCTCCAAACGGAAGCGCTGCAAGTGTTGGGAGGCTATTGTTTTCCTTGCCTCTTTATTCTGATCGGTTAACATTCTTGGAACCCACCGTGCACAAACTTTTGAGTACCCCAATTGTTTAATAATCGTGATCACACTGCCTTTACTAAGAGAAATAATGCGACACACTTCATCTGCAGTCACCCGACGGTCACCACGAATGATGTCATCAACTTGCTGAATGTTGTGTGGAGTCACTGCACTCACCGGCCTGCCGCTCCGCTTTTCGTCAGTCAACGGTGTTTGCCCTTCAGCTTCCTTACAACGACGAACCCATCGTCTAACAGTGCTGACATCCACTGTCACAACACCATACACCTTCTTCAGTCTTTCATGAATGCGTATGGGCGTTTCACCTTCTGCATTCAAGAATTCAATCACACAACGCTGTCTCAAACGAACATCGATGTCGGCCATCTTACAAACTTCTGCTGTGCTGCCACCTGTTGACACAGAAAGTTACTACTGCAGTGGATTGCAGAAGAAGGTTTGAGGAATGGCGCCAAATTCAAATTTTTCACTTAACTTAATTTCTTTAAGTAGAAAAAAAATGGGAGGCATTACTTTTTGACCGACCCTCGTACTTCTAAGTTCTAGGGGACTGATGACCTCAGAAGTTAAGTCCCATAGTGCTCAGATCCATTTGAACCCATCTTTATTTCTCTTTCCTTGGTTTCCTTTACTACTTGGTGTACTGACTGAATATCACCGGGGGATGTTTAGTCCTGTCTCACTTCCTTCTCAACCACTGCTTCCCTTTCATGCCCTTTGACTCTTAAAACTGTAATGTGGTTTATCTGAATGTTATAAATAACCTCTCACTTCCTTCATTTTGTCCCCGATACCTTCAGAATTTCAAACAATGTGTACCAGTTAACATTGTCAAAGGCTTTATCTAAATCCACAAATGCTATAAACGTAGGTTTGCGTTTCGCTAACCTAACTTCTAAGGTAACTTGTAGGGTCAGTAGCTCCTCGCGTGTTCCTACATTTCTCCACAACCCAAACTGATCTTCCCCGAGGCCGACTTCTATCAGTTTCTCTCCTGTTCTATAAATAATTTGCGTAATTTTTTGCCACCATGACATATTTAACTTACGTGCGGTAATCGCCACTTACAGTAAATCCTCTTAAATTATAAATCAAGTTTCGTTGAAATAACTTAATAATTAAAAGACACAGAAAACATATTCTCCACTGATTTGATTAATATCTCGGATAGACACGACACTGTATTAATAGACACAACAGATCGTTTGTAGCAATTAGTCGCAGCTTTGCTGTCATAGCTTGTCGGATTCCATCTGGTCACCTTTGCCAAACCATCACTTCAGACACCGTACAGATCAGTGATGTTAAGTACGGCAGGGAAGCGACGGCGAATGACAGTGCACTGTGCAGATTAAACAGAAGAAATAGAAATAAAATACACGATACGGTTCATGTAATGTTGTCGGTGTAATTTATCTATGTTAACGAGAACAGTGACTCATGTTCATCTCATGCTGCAAAAGTCAGCTGTTATTTTTAAGAAATTGTATTATAAAACAACTCCTGCAACAGCTTACCTCAAAATTTAATCGCAACTTCGAAAACAATACTCGTTCATTCGCTTGGGTGTTGCTGGCTTCAGGCATAACAAGACGATTTCACCGACAGTGGCTGACCTTACGGTGAAGTAGGCCGTTCGGAGAACGAGCTGTATTCCATTACAGCATCACTGAGAGTGAACTCTTTCCTTCACAACTGTGTGAAGTGCGTCACGGAAACTTCGATTTCTAACCAAGAATTTACTCAGGCTTCAAGAAGCAGCTTCTCCGTCTCAGAATTTAGCATGCAAGAGGTCATTTTATTCGAGTTGATCGATTAATACATTTTTCTGTTCCGCGTATATTAAGTTTCTGCACGACGATATTCATACAAGAATGAACAGCTTTTCTGATTATCTTTTAACCCATATATTGGAATCATTTACAGCAAAATTTTCCTGCTGTGCCCAAACCAAAGAGATAGATATAGCAATAGCTTACACGAGAAATATGAAAGGGTATACATTACAAATAACTTTCCAGTTCGAGCGAAATATGGTACTGTACAAGATATTCCCTTGATTAAAGTTGGCATACACTCCATTTGTATTAATCTACGCTTTATTGCCAACATAACGAATAATCGATCAAATGCGAATAACAGAGCTTCAGTTTCGTCCCACCCTTTGAAGCAGAGTGATCGGCTGTCGACTTGCCCACGAATGAAAACTATTCACTTCCCATCGCGTGCGACAGCCACTGAATGCTTAATTAAACGGGCTGAGCGTCTAGCGGCGAACAAAGCGTTACCTGTCTTCCCCGTCATTGTACACGATTGCACAGCGAGATGCACGGTACCAAGTACGACTAACTCTAACATGCTCACAGCCGCGTATTGCTCGGTTGTTGTAGAAGAGTACTTTATGCGCTTTGCTCTAGTGAGACATGAATTACATACACTGACGGAAAAAAATCGCAACACCAAAAAAATAATTAACGTAAAGTAATAAAATTTCGGGAACACCTTTTTCCAGGTCACATATTTAAGTGATTAACACTGCAAAATCACTATTTAGTGTAAGCGCGAGATAAGCCATTAACCTGAAATACGCAAAGAGTCTGTAGGATATAGCGACGCATTCTGTTTCGTTTGAGAACTCTCTTTGATCTTCCACGATACTCCCACTTTTTCACCTCACTCTCACTTTTCTATCGTTAGTCGAATTTGTCTCTGGTTTCTTAGGGAGCTAATTCTCTGACCTGACATTTCACATGTATATCTTGTGTCTGTATATGTTTCTTCGCGCCGAGATATCAATCTGTTCGCATCAGTCAATTGCCTGCATCCGTCGTGCCTCATATGACGCCAGAGCTGCGCAAAGTTGAATGCAGTTTCGGTAGAGGTAGGAAGTGACCTCGCGAAGACTGTATACCATCCTGGATTGCTTGGATTTCACGAAAACAACCGTTTGGGCCCCGCCCATAATGTTCACTAAACCGCGTGGCAAGTAGCGAGAGTACTTTCCATTTTTAAGGCGAGAAATTAACTTTTAGTCATTAGAAGTCAGAGTGATAGACCATTTTACTAGGAACATCCCGTAGAGGTTGTCTCTGCACTGTTAATAGTGTTCTTTCCGATGGGAATATTATTATTATTATTAGGGATATTATTACATTTTGTGTGTGTGAACTTTTACAGAACATATTAAACAGTTAAAACTTAAACTTTTATTTACAGCCATTGTTTCTGATCCTGCTGAGTAAATATCAAGTAGGAGCATTGTCTTTCAATGAGCACAAAGAGTAATATAAACTTACAGACTGGAAATTACTGTCAGTACGTTCTTCATCGCTTCCTGGATGACCGCAAAAGTAGTTTTCAGGCTCTTGTAAACGGTGAAGGTAACTTTAAAGCACCCACAGACATTCTAAGTGCCTTTTAAAAACGAAGTATCGACCACATCTGCTCCGGTTGTATAGTTTCCTTATCGCGTCACGATCGTCTACTCAGTTTGATCGTCGAAAGTAATCATAGTGCTTTGGCTCATAAGTTGTAATTACTCAGTGTTTCTCTGTACCTGTTATGTTATTGGCTATGTTGATGCTGCATAGTAATTTCTTATAATATGCAGGTGCCTGAGGATTTAGCCATAAAAGGCTTTGAAATCGGTTGCAAATAAATAAAATAAAAAACGCAACTTTGTTGAAAATTAGTATGAAGATATTCTGTGTGCTCCAAAACGAACCATTAGCAGCTGAAGTTCCTATAACCAGCGTCATGGTAGCCAGAAGATTACGTTGTGTTTCTGTTTACTTCCCATAATGCTTCTGCCACCAATAAATAATATATAAATTCGACTAAAAATCTAGTAACTTCGAAGAACCGTAGTGTATTTATGTCTAGGAGACCAAGTGAATGAGCCGGCCTCTGTGACCGAGCGGTTCTAGGCGCTTCAGTCTGGAACTGCGCGACTGCTACAGTCGCAGGATCGAATCCTGCCTCGGGCATGGATGTGTGTGATGTCCTTAGGTTAGTTAGGTTTAAGTAGTTTTAAGTTCTAGGGGACTGATGACCTCAGATGTTAAGTCGCATAGTGCTCAGAGCCATTTGAGCCAGACTAAATGAATGAAACCTGCCTCGTTAGTATAACCGTAGTATCTTAAATTTAGCAGATTAATGCAGATTACTGCGATGCGCGCGTATAGGGCTTAGTGTTGACGGTGAAGACTGTAAAATATCGATTATGAAAATTTTTTATATTACCCAGATGCACATTATTTTCATTTCAGCATTGCCGCTTCACGGTGAATTAGCAATCACAACAAAAGCGCATCTAGTGAAACTGTGATCCACGAATTAACCCTATAATATGATCTCTAGCCAATTTAAATGATTTAAATGTACTGAAATCAGATTCAAAGTGGTTAGTCTACGACAGATGATTAATATGCCAGTATGCTCCCAATCAATATTTCGTGTGAAATTTACAAACATAACTGTATTTTACTATATTGTGAATCCTAATTTGAAGGGCTCAAACAGTAATGAGACTGCAGATGCATGTGTGATTGGGGAAGGGTCGCACAAGCCAATGAAATGGCAGGACTTGTGGAAAAATTATATATTTTCATTACTGATCAGTTAAGGCTGGACCTATCTGGTTTTAATCTTAGTTTTATGTTGCGTAAGATGAGCATTAAAGGACTGTCAGTAGCAACAGAAGACAGTATGTAGAATATTTTCTCAAATGACAAAACGTTGTATTACCTATATAGCATAAATCTAAAAGTGGGTTTTATTTAGTACTCTTTGTAATGTTAAAATGAATTGTAACATGCATTAAATGGTTCAAATGGCTCTGAGCACTTTGCGACTTAACTTCTGAGGTCATCAGACCCCTAGAACTTAGAACTAATTAAACCTAACTAACCTAAGGACATCACACACATCCATGCCCGAGGCAGGATACGAACCTGCGACCGTAGCGGTCGCTCGGCTCCAGACTGTAGCGCCTAGAACGGCACGGCCACTCCGGCCGGCCAACATGCATTATCTCGGTCCGAACACGCCTCGCAAGGCCCAAATGTACCAACCGGCGGCCGTGTCATCCTCTAACTGTGGCATCATCGGTTGCGGATTTGGAAGGCCTTGTCACAAAGGTACCAACCGGCGGCCGTGTCATCCTCTAACTGTGGCATCATCGGTTGCGGATTTGGAAGGCCTTGTCACAAAGGTACCAACCGGCGGCCGTGTCATCCTCTAACTGTGGCATCATCGGTTGCGGATTTGGAAGGCCTTGTCACAAAGGTACCAACCGGCGGCCGTGTCATCCTCTAACTGTGGCATCATCGGTTGTGTATTTGGAAGGCCTTGTCACAAAGGTACCAACCGGCGGCCGTGTCATCCTCTAACTGTGGCATCATCGGTTGCGGATTTGGAAGGCCTTGTCACAAAGGTACCAACCGGCGGCCGTGTCATCCTCTAACTGTGGCATCATCGGTTGCGGATTTGGAAGGCCTTGTCACAAAGGTACCAACCGGCGGCCGTGTCATCCTCTAACTGTGGCATCATCGGTTGCGGATTTGGAAGGCCTTGTCACAAAGGTACCAACCGGCGGCCGTGTCAACCTCTAACTGTGGCATCATCGGTTGCGGATTTGGAAGGCCTTGTCACAAAGGTACCAACCGGCGGCCGTGTCATCCTCTAACTGTGGCATCATCGGTTGCGGATTTGGAAGGCCTTGTCACAAAGGTACCAACCGGCGGCCGTGTCATCCTCTAACTGTAGCATCATCGGTTGCGGATTTGGAAGGCCTTGTCACAAAGGTACCAACCGGCGGCCGTGTCATCCTCTAACTGTGGCATCATCGGTTGCGGATTTGGAAGGCCTTGTCACAAAGGTACCAACCGGCGGCCGTGTCATCCTCTAACTGTGGCATCATCGGTTGCGGATTTGGAAGGCCTTGTCACAAAGGTACCAACCGGCGGCCGTGTCATCCTCTAACTGTGGCATCATCGGTTGCGGATTTGGAAGGCCTTGTCACAAAGGTACCAACCGGCGGCCATGTCATCCTCTAACTGTGGCATCATCGGTTGCGGATTTGGAAGGCCTTGTCACAAAGGTACCAACCGGCGGCCGTGTCATCCTCTAACTGTGGCATCATTGGTTGCGGATTTGGAAGGCCTTGTCACAAAGGTACCAACCGGCGGCCGTGTCATCCTCTAACTGTGGCATCATCGGTTGCGGATTTGGAAGGCCTTGTCACAAAGGTACCAACCGGCGGCCGTGTCATCCTCTAACTGTGGCATCATCGGTTGCGGATTTGGAAGGCCTTGTCACAAAGGTACCAACCGGCGGCCGTGTCATCCTCTAACTGTGGCATCATCGGTTGCGGATTTGGAAGGCCTTGTCACAAAGGTACCAACCGGCGGCCGTGTCATCCTCTAACTGTGGCATCATCGGTTGCGGATTTGGAAGGCCTTGTCACAAAGGTACCAACCGGCGGCCGTGTCATCCTCTAACTGTGGCATCATCGGTTGCGGATTTGGAAGGCCTTGTCACAAAGGTACCAACCGGCGGCCGTGTCATCCTCTAACTGTGGCATCATCGGTTGCGGATTTGGAAGGCCTTGTCACAAAGGTACCAACCGGCGGCCATGTCATCCTCTAACTGTGGCATCATCGGTTCCGGATTTGGAAGGCCTTGTCACAAAGGTACCAACCGGCGGCCGTGTCATCCTCTAACTGTGGCATCATTGGTTGCGGATTTGGAAGGCCTTGTCACAAAGGTACCAACCGGCGGCCGTGTCATCCTCTAACTGTGGCATCATCGGTTGCGGATTTGGAAGGCCTTGTCAGTTTTCGTGACTTGTATTGCTACTACTCGGCCAAGAGCGCCCCGGTAGGTCAACAGCGCATAGCGACCCGGATGGTCACCCATCAGTTTGCCAGCCACGCCAAACAGTGCTTAACTTCGGTGATCTGAGATACCGGTGTATCCAACGCGGCACGGCAATTGACTCATAACATACATTAAAAAGCCCTAATTCTTATTTTAACAAGAATAATGAGAAGAGACGAACCTGAACGAATTTTTGAAGTAAACAAACTTTTGCTGCAAGTCACGTGTTTGTTTCCCCGTGAAACGTCCCCTTAGAAAAATTTATGAATGACTGTGCTGATAAAACCTCTTACATTATTTGCTTTTCAAACAGCTGAGCGAAACTTAACGTACTAAGACATTACTCTCTTTACTTATTCTGATCAACACTTAACTGACACACAATATTTTTAGCACAACGCAATCTGATTTTTAATAATCCCTACAAAAGAATGGCCCTGACTAACAATAACCTATACCTTTCATGAATCACTTACCTCACAAAAATCTTCGTTACTCGAACTACTGCAATACAGCGAGCGCCAATACTGCCATCTAAATAAAAGATTCTAACTACTGAAGTCACTAACTACTGATAGGCATAGTTAGCAAATGAAAGATTTTGATAAACACCAAACAATGTATTTACCTTGATAGTGTTCAAAAGTCATAATATGTATATATCATTTCATGACATCCAATCTTACAAATTTACTGTCTCTGATGGACACACGTCCAGATAGTCCGCTCTCAAAACTCTGCCATCTCTCTCCCCACATCCACCACTGCTGGCGGCTCACCTCCAACTGCGCAACGCTACACGCTGTTCACATCCAACTGCCCAACACTACAATAGCAAATATTACAACATTGCTAACCAGCCACAGACTCCACACAGCACAGCCAGTGATTTTCATACAGAGCGCTACGTGGCGTTACCAATATAAAAACCTAAACAGCCTACTCACACCCGTGGTTTGCACGCTATGCCAAAGCGGCGGGGAATCGTAATCACTCTTAACAAAGCGGTTTTGCTATTTGCGTGGGAGAAACGAAAATGATTTCGTGTTTTTAAGAAAGTAATCAATAAACAGATACACATTACAGTTTCCACAGAAGATTCTGAAAACGTATAGACAGGGCGAGACAGGTTCCCGGCAAAGACTCAAGCGCAGAGGGGGAGCAAAAACTCATCGATAAACGAAACAAGACAGAAAGACAGATTAGGAATTAATCGGGACAGAGAGTGAGTTCTCCCAGCCATCGTCTTCCTATCTTCTAACTAAGGGAAGAAGCCTTTCCCCTGTAAACGCATGATGTTGAAGTCAGTGCTGCCTCTAACGTGATCTGCGTCGCAGCACTGAGTTCAGTTCACAAAGCTGCCGCCTAAACCGCTCGCTCATATTCCACCATGGAGTTCGTCCTACTACTTCGCTTCGGTGTTGTAGAACCTCAAAGTATCGGCGAGCGGGTGTGAAGCAAATGAACGATTTGACGTACGCTTTAGATTTTTACCGACTTTTACATCTACATCTACATCCGTACTCCGCAAGCCACCTGACGGTGTGTGGCGGAGGGTACCCTGAGTACCTCTATCGGTTCTCCCTTCTATTCCAATCTCGTATTGTTCGTGGAAAGAAGGATTGTCGGTATGCTTCTGTGTGGGCTCTAATCTCTCTGATTTTATCCTCATGGTCTCTTCGCGAGGTATACGTAGGAGGGAGCAATATACGAGGGCAGTTCAATAAGTAATGCAACACATTTTTTTTCTGAAACAGGGGTTGTTTTATTCAGCATTGAAATACACCAGGTTATTCCCCAATCTTTTAGCTACACAACACTATTTTTCAACGTAATCTCCATTCAATGCTACGGCCTTACGCCACCTTGAAATGAGGGCCTGTATGCCTGCACGGTACCATTCCACTGGTCGATGTCGGAGCCAACGTCGTACTGCATCAATAATTTCTTCATCATCCGCGTAGTGCCTCCCACGGATTGCCTCCTTCATTGGGCCAAACATATGGAAATCCGACGGTGCGAGATCGGGGCTGTAGGGTGCATGAGGAAGAACAGTCCACTGAAGTTTTGTGAGCTCCTCTCGGGTGCGAAGACTTGTGTGAGGTCTTGCGTTGTCATGAAGAAGGAGAAGTTCGTTCAGATTTTTGTGCCTACGAACACGCTGAAGTCGTTTCTTCAATTTCTGAAGAGTAGCACAATACACTTCAGAGTTGATCGTTTGACCATGGGGAAGGACATCGAACAGAATAACCCCTTCAGCGTCCCAGAAGACTGTAACCATGACTTTACTGGCTGAGGGTATGGCTTTAAACTTTTTCTTGGTAGGGGAGTGGGTGTGGCGCCACTCCATTGATTGCCGTTTTGTTTCAGGTTCGAAGTGATGAACCCATGTTTCATCGCCTGTAACAATCTTTGACAAGAAATTGTCACCCTCAGCCACATGACGAGCAAGCAATTCCGCACAGATGGTTCTCCTTTGCTCTTCATGGTGTTCGGTTAGACAACGAGGGACCCAGCGGGATCAAACCTTTGAATATCCCAACTGGTGAACAATTGTGACAGCACTACCAACAGAGATGTCAAGTTGAGCACTGAGTTGTTTGACGGTGATCCGTCGATCATCTCGAACGAGTGTGTTCGCACGCTCCGCCATTGCAGGAGTCACAGCTGTGCACGGCCGGCCCGCACGAGGGAGATCAGACACTCTTGCTTGACCTTGCGGCGATGATGACACACGCTTTACCCAACGACTCACCGTGCTTTTGTCCACTGCCAGATCACCGTAGACATTCTGCAAGCGCCTATGAATATCTGAGATGCCCTGGTTTTCCGCCAAAAGAAACTCGATCACTGCCCGTTGTTTGCAACGCACATCCGTTACAGACGCCATTTTAACAGCTCCGTGCAGCGCTGCCACCTGTCGGAAGTCAATGAAACTATACGAGACGAAGCAGGAGTGTTTGAAAATATTCCACAAGAAATTTCCCGTTTTTTCAACCAAAATTGGTCGAGAAAAAAAATGTGTTGCATTACTTATTGAACTGCCCTCGTACTACTTTACTCTTCGGTGAAGGTATGTTCTCGAAACTTTAACAAAAGCCCATACCGAGCTACTGAGCGTCTCTCCTGCAGAGTCTTCCACTGGAGTTTATCTATCATCTGCGTAACGCTTTCGCGATTACTAAATGATCCTGTAACGAAGCGCGCTGCTCTCCGTTGGATCCTCTCTATCTCTTATATCAACCCTATCTGGTACGGATCCCACACCGCTGAGCAGTATTCAAGCAGTGGGCGAACAAGCGTACTGTAACCTACCTCCTTTGTTTTCGGATTGCATTTCCTTAGGATTCTTCCAATGAATCTCAGTCTGGCATCTGCTTTACCGACGATCAGCTTTATATGATCATTCCATTTTAAATCACTCCTAATGCGTACTCCCAGATAATTTATGGAATTAACTGCTTCCAGTTGCTGTCCTGCTATTTTGTAGCTAAATGATAAGGGATCTATCTTTCTATGTATTCGCAGCACATTACACTTGTCTACATTGAGATTCAATTGCCATTCCCTGTACCATGCGTGAATTCGCTGCAGATCCTCCTGCATTTCAGTACAATTTTCCATTGTTGCAACCTCTCGATACACCACAGCATCATCTGCAAAAAGCCTCAGTCAACTTCCGATGTCATCCACCAGGTCATTTATGTATATTGTGAATAGCAACGGGCCGGCCGCGGTGGTCTCGCGGTTCTAGGCGCTCAGTCCGGAACCGCGCGACTGCTACGGTCGCAGGTTCGAATCCTGCCTTGGGCATAGATGTGTGTGATATCCTTAGGTTAGTTAGGTTTAAGTAGTTCTACGTTCTAGGGGACTGATGACCACAGATGTTAAGTCCCATAGTGCTCAGAGCCATTTGAACCTTTTTGAATAGCAACGGTCCTATGACACTCCCATGCGGCACACCTGAAATCAATCTTACTTCGGAAGACTTCTCTCCATTGAGAATGAAATGCTAGTCACTCATCAATCCAATCACACAATTGGTCTGATAGTCCATATGCTCTTACTTTGTTCATTAAACGACTGTGGGGAACTGTATCGAACGCCTTGCGGAAGTGAAGAAACACGGCATCTACCTGTGAACCCGTGTCTATGGCCCTCTGAGTCTCGTGGACGAATAGCGCGAGCTGGGTTTCACACGACCGTCTTTTTCGAAACCCATGCTTATTCCTACAGAGTAGATTTCTAGTCTCCAGAAAAGTCATTATACTCGAACATAATACGTGTTCCAAAATTCTACAACTGATCGACGATATAGGTCTATAGTTCTGCACATCTGTTCGACGTCCCTTCTTGAAAACGGGGATGACCTGTGCCCTTTTCCAATCCTTTGGAACGCTACGCTCTTCTAGAGACCTACGGTACGCCGCTGCAAGAAGGGAGCAAGTTCCTTCTCGTACTCTGTGTAAAATCGAACTGGTATCCCATCAGGTCCAGCGGCCTTTCCTCTTTTGAGCGATTTTAATTGTTTCTCTATCCCTCTGTCGTCTATTTCGATATCTACCATTTTGTCATCTGTGCGACAGTCTAGAGAAGCAACTACAGTGCAGTCTTCCTCTGTGAAACAGCTTTGGAAAAAGACATTTAGTATTTCGGCCTTTAGTCTGTCATCCTCTGTTTCAGTACCATTTTGGTCACAGAGTGTCTGGACATTTTATTTTGATCCACCTACCGCTTTGATATAAGACCAAAATTTCTTAGGATTTTCTGCTAAGTCAGTACATAGAACTTTACTTTCGAATTCATTGAACGCCTCTCGCATAGCCCTCCTCACACTACATTTCGCTTCGCGTAATTTTTGTTTGTCTGCAAGGTTTTGGCTATGCTTCCACAACAGTTTTCTAACTCGGTTGTAGTACCACGGTGGCTCTTCTCCATCTTTTACGATCTTGCTTGGCACGTACTCATCTAACGCATATTGTACGATGGTTTTGAACTTTGTCCACTGGTCCTCAACACTTCTGCGTTAAGCCCGACGGGACAGTGGATGAAGCAACCAGAACATGTGGAAGAGGTACCTAATTTACTTGCGTCTCCAGTCAGTACTTTTGGTGCTCCCAATTTTCGGTTGCTACGGTATGTTGTATAAATAAGAAGGAATTCAAGAAGACGCCTTCTGTAGTTAATTAACAATATTAAGGGAGTTGTTAATCGTTGTGCTAATGGATAGCTGTACTCTGTCCATATCCGTTGAAATCTCGTGCAAATAAACTTGTGCTCTGCCATTAGTCATCGCTGCATCGCTCAAGGACTTGGTATCGTAAGACAACTGGAAGTAGGCTTTTAGGCTTTACATACGAATCTGCTCCTTTGTTGATATTCTAACGCTAATGAAACTCTGACACTCGTATAAGTATCGAAAGCCTGAAGTCGCTTCGCTAATCACTGCGCCAGAAGTTTGCCTCTTGTTGTTCTTCTATCAGATCTAACTGTACAATAGATTTCACAGTGACTTATAGTAGCTGCCACAAACAATAAGATATATATTTTCTTTAAGTTCCATTCTTTTTTCACGTTTGTACAATCTTTAATTTATTTACTGCAAAGGTACATTTAATTTGTTGTGTGAAATATTTTTAATCTATGGAGTTCATTTATCTGACATTTTCCAATAACATTTTTATTAAGCCTAGTTACAAGTAAGGCAATACTGACCCTACGACGTATCTTAGAAGCTAGATTAAGAAACGGGAAACCTACGTTTCTAGCATTTGTAGACTTAGAGAAAGCTTTTGAAATGTTGAGTGGAATACTCTCTTTCGAATTCTGAAGGTGGCAGGGGTAAAATACAGGGAGCGAAAGGCAATTTACAATTTGAACAGAAACCAGATGGCAGTTATAAGACTCGAGGGACATGAAAGGGAAGCAGTGGTTGGGAAGGGAGTGAGACAGGGTTGTAGCCTCTCCCCGATGTTATTCAATCTGTATATTGAGCAAGCAGTAAAGGAAACAAAAGAAAAATTCGGAGTAGGTATTAAAATTCATGGTGAAGAAATAAAAACTTTAAGGTTCGCCGATGACATTGTAATTCTGTCAGAGACAGCAAAGGACCTGGAAGAGCAACTGAACGGAATGGACAGTGTCTTGAAAGGAGGTTGTAGGATGAACATCAACAGAAGCAAAACGAGGATAATGGAATGTAGTCGAAATAAATCGGGTGATGCTGCGGGAATTAGATTAGGAAATGAGAGGCTTAAAGTAGTAAATGGGTTTTGCTGTTTGGGGAGCAAAATAACTGATGATGGTCGAAGTAGAGAGGATATAAAATGTAGACTGGCAATGGCAAGGAAAGAGTTTCTGAAGAAGAGAAATTTGTTAACATGGTGTATAGATTTAAGTGTCAGGAAGTCGTTTCTGAAAGTATTTGTATGGAGTTTAGCCCCATGTATGGAAGTGAAACATGGACGATAAATAGTTTGGACAAGAAGAGAATAGAAGCTTTCGAAATGTGGTGCTACAGAAGAATGCTGAAGATTTGATGGGTAGATCACCTAACTAATGAGGAGGTATTGAATAGAATTGGGGAGGAGTTTGTGGCACAACTTGACTGGAAGAAGGAATCGGTTGGTTGGACATGTTCTGAGGCATGAAGGGATCACAAATTTAGTATTAGAGGGCAGCGTGGAGGGTAAAAATCGTAGGGGGAGAACAAAAGATGAATACACTAAGCAGTTTCAGAAGGATGTAGGCTGCAGTACGCACTGGGAGATCAAGCAGCTTGCACAGGACAGAGTAGCATGGAGACCTGCATCAAACCAGTTCAGGACTGAAGACCACAACCACAACAACAAAATAATAAAATTAGTTAAAGACAAAACAAATAATCTTGTCTTAAAGAACACCGAACGTCTGTTTTTTGTTTCACTCTGACTGCCTTACGAGTATTTCTAACCTCGTTCTTCCGTTGGACTACCTAAAAATAGCTGCTGTCGCTTCAAGCCATATAACATCCGTAAGGAGATGATGTTGATGACTGATGTAGAAGACTGTCTTGTGGCAGATAGTACAGTAACTACATAGCTTCACCGGGACGTGCATGATGGGAGCGCTCTCAAGCTCAGCTATCCCCTGGTAAGCGGGCAGCCCGCGTAACCAAGCCAGTTGCACTCACGCGTCACGGTAAGGCTATCGCGAAATAAAGACTGCCGAGCACTCACGGTCAGATTTGACAACGGCGAGTGTCTTCAAAGATAAATCGTAGAGTCCGTATCGCCTCGTATGTTCTTACATTTCTTCGGAACCAAAACCGATCTTCCTCGAGAGCGGCTTCTACCGGTTTTTTCATGCTTCTGTAAATAATTCGTGTAATTGTCTTCCAACCACACTTATTAAACGGATTATTTGATTACATTTACATCTGTTAACACTTGCTTTCTTTGCAATCGGAGTTGTTACATTCTTTTTTAAATTAAGTGTATTTACCCTGTCTCGTACATCTTTCACAGCAGGTGGAATAGTTTTCTCCTGGCAGGATATCAGAAGTTCTGAGAGAACGTCGTCTACACCAGGGACCTTTTTTCGACTTAGATCTTTCAGTGTTGTCTCACATTCTTCTCGCAATATCGTATCTCCATTGCTACGTTCACCTACTCCGTGTTCTCTTTCATTTCCTTTGTATAGCTTCTCTATACATTCTTTACATCTTTCGGCTTTCTCTTCCTCCTTATTACTGTTTTTCCTTATGGGCTCTTGATATTCATACAGCTGTTTCTCTTTCCTCTGCATGCCTCTTTAATTTTTCTGTTGGCGATATCCATCTTCCCTTAGTTAAGCATGCTTCTGTAGATTTGCATTTGTCTCGTAGCCAATCCTGCTCAGGTACTGTGCGTCACCCAATTGTTTCCATAAGTCGATATACAGATACCTGGAATCTTTTTTCACCTAGACGAATAACGACAGGAGCCTAAAGACACAAAGATCTGTTCCTTTTCGGTACTTCAAGAATCACCTGGATGCAAACATTGACTTTTTTAGATAGGAAACTATGATTTATTGCGCCTTAAAAGCAGATCTGTAAGAGAGAAATTCGGTACACTGCTAACTCTTTTGTAGATCTTGTAACGCCGGAAATGCATATCCTCCTATTTTCATCTATTGTACTATTATTTTTTTTCCTTGTTTTGTTACCTCAAGATATGACATTTCTGTCTCTTTATATATTGTAATTGTTTTACTGTTTGTATATATATATATATTTATGCACTTATGTCGATGTATAATTGGTTTGTTTCGTAAATATTATTTGCATTTTTACGCTGGGTCTTGCCTAGGGAAAACTGCTATCGAAAGATTACATCGATAGGTCGTGTGAAGACTCAAAGTGTGTAGGATCTTTGGTAGTGTTAACTCTGCCGCGTGGAGCGCGGGCAGTGAGGGTCTGGCGGGAGTAGCGAGTGGAGCAGGTGTTGTGTGACGCTCCCGCGAGTTGCCGCGCTTTCGGGGTTTGGCAGCATGTAATTGCGCTCGACTCGCGATGATAGTTTCTGACATGGTGTCGCGGACGGGAAGCATTAGCTGGCGCACATCAAGAGCCCATTTCGCCTGGTGACCGTGTCGAGAAGAAGGCGCGCCAACATCCAGCTTCTGCAACAGCGACGGCCGACAATGAGTGACTGTCGCCACCTCCTCGATCGACGGCTTCAAACCTTCAATCAACCAACAAGGAAGACTAAAAGCACGTAAAGTTTCAGAACTGTATGGCAGACCACAGCTTTTCAAATAGTTCCATTTGCCTCGCAATATTACAGCAACTTAGCATGAACCTTTGTTGCTCATTGTCCCAATTGCATTGCCAAGCAGGGTCCCTTCCTTTTCCGAAATGAGCCCGAGTGTCGTTGAAATTCAAACGCCAGCATTAAAATAATATAATTAGATTTCACTGCTTTAATTTCAAAGTTCAGTAGCTGGCTACAATATTTAGGTTACACGAGCACAAATTTAGAGTGCGAGTTTTGTTTGCATATTTTAGCTTACCTGTGACTGCAGCTCAGCTTGGTACGTACTAAATTTTACTGTTGTTAATAGTTCAGAATCATTTAATTCAAGTTCAAAGTAAAATCTCTTGTTTCTAAATTGCGTAGAGTCAAGTTGCTTTTGAAATGATTGTTGAGGTAGTCCAAGACTAACCGTATTTTACTGGATTTCGATGTGCTTCAGAAAGAAAGCCCACTATTAACTTCAGTCACTAAATTAACTTTCGATTTTCCGGTTTTATTAATTCTTTTGCTAAATTAAGTCAGAGTGTAGCGAAATTTATTACTTCTGACAAACTTTCAGTTTTCACACTACACGTGTCAACCTTCAGTTGCCACGCTTCTAGTGTTAATTATATGTGTAATAACCTTTCTTTTTCAGTTACTATAGTAATTGTCCTTAGGACTGGCGACCGTGATTTCCCCCAAATCTCAAATATCTAATTACCGCTAGTTAATTGTTAACGTAACGGCCGCACATTTACTTTCTTTATTAACTTTATCCCTTTTCAAAATTAATTTCCACCAGTTTCATTTGCATTTTTCCTTTCATTAAGATGTAACCCTTTCCTCCCTCTTTACCGATAGATTAACTTCGGTGACGATTGCTTTTCCCAAATTTCCATTAGGTACACGCGGTTTAATTTTTCACTGTCATTAAGGTCGATAAGTGAGGGGGGAGGTTACAATCTGACAAGAGCTGTTGTGCAGCTGTCTAAATGCCTTACTGCGTTTAAATCTGTTCCAGTGTTTACTAGCATCTTCGAGTGGTGCTTGTTACGTGATTTATACGTGACTCATCCAAACAAAGCAAAAAAATCCCTATATTCAACGAATTTTTATTGTGAAATTTCTTATCAAATATAAACAAGAAATCCCATCAGTTTACTATGCTGGTGAAAAGAAAGTTCCCTAATACAAAATTAATGGCCTTATCTCGTTGATTAACGAAACTGCGAAAAAGTTTCACAAGATCCCGGCCGCTATTTGTCTAGGGGAGAAGAGGTTGCAGGTATCTTTAAAGGGTCAACACTTGTCTGAGGCGAAAACGTTAGGTGGCTCACAATCGCAGCAACTAATCCCGGGGATGCGCTGGGGATATTTTCTGAGTACTTTAGCATCAGATGCCCTTAGTGAAATGTCGCTCGTTAGATAGTAACTGCATTTCGTTTAATTTCATACACCCATTTACCTCTGTATCTTTATTGTACAGAAAATATGTACACAGCAGTGAAACATTCGACGGTATGCCCGTGTCTCGTGTTAGTCCAGTCACTCATGGTACTTGGTGTTGACGCAGTGACGCTGTTTTTAGTCTTCGCCCTGAAGGTTGCAGTCAGTACTGCTGGGTTCGTTTCCTTCCAGCTGTGTTACTTGTTCGTTAACTATGATACACAGCAGTATGGGTATGTTTACTGATGAAAAGCGGCCGATATTCACCTTCTGTGTGAGTTAACTGCATTTAATGGAAGTGGGGCGCCAACCGCGACGGAACCAAGCACTGCTCAATGCAAGCTAGAGGGCGAAGAATAAAGAGGACATTACTGCTGTCAACAGGAACGATCACAAGAGAATGGAACAATTCTGTTTGCAAACAAGGCAGGCGGTTGCTGTTGTACAGATTGATTCAGTGCAATAAAGACACAAGAGAAGTAGAGTTCATAAATAAAACGAAATGCAGTTACTATCAATCCTCAGGGTCGCTTATACGGAAATACTCGGTTCCAGAACAGTCTCTGAAATTTTTTCCGTGGATTTTGAGTTCATCTTGTACATTTGTGCTTCATCAATGGCGGGCCTACGGACTAGCCATTAAAAATAAGTAAATAAATTAAACACCTGATGATATTCTTCATGAAAGACGAAGGTACATTAGAACGTCTCTGTTGTGTCGGTGTCCTATAAACCGCCCCCAGTGAAATTTGTGTCCAGAAGAAGTCGAAGGAAGGACCACTGATCCCCCTGTCAAACTCACTCAACTTGCCCGGCAGGTAGAAGAGCCGAGGGCTAGTATGTGGCGTGCTGAAGAAGCAGAATCCCTCGAACCAGAAATGTTACGCAAAATGTATTACAATTGTAAGTGATCATAATTTATTTTACTCGTATTTTCTGTCGGAGGTAATCACAAAGTTTTTGCTAATGCCCGAATCTCCAGAAACTAGAATCGAAAACATAAAACCAAATTACTAATCTGAAATTTATAAATTGTATGTGTTCTACTTCAAAAGTATACTTAAAGCAAATATAAAATAAAATGTAGCCCACGGCCGTTGACAAGCACACAGTACGGCTAATCTACGAGGGTGAGTCAATTGAAAATCTTAAATCTGTAATAACAAATCGAAATTTCGCGCCGTTATCCTGTAAGTTGGTAAGTGTGTTACAAACAGCGTGCAGAATGGCCTGTAGGTGGCAGCATAGTGCAGATGCACACATACCGTCGCAGTATCAGTATAAAGATGGCCGCCCCACTTGCCACTTGCACCAGGGAAGAACAGCGTTCTGTTATTCAGTTTTTGCGTAGTGAAGGTGTGAAACCTACTGAAATTCATCGACGAATGAAGGTTCAGTACGGTAATGCATGTTTGTCACAGCAGTAAGTCTACGAATTGAGTAGGAAGTTCGCAAATGGTGTGACTTGAGTGGAAGATGCTTCTCGTCTAGATCAGGCACAATGAGTTGTGACTCCACACAAAACATTGCAGCAGTTGAAGCCACAGTGAAGGAAAATCGCCGAGTGACACTGAATGATATTGCAGAATGTTTACAGATGAGTCATGGGTCCGTTCTGATGAAGAGGTACGCCACGCGGTGCATGAGTGGTTGCGCGAACTTCCAAAAGAATTTTTTTCTAAAGGGATTTTTTCACTTTGAAAGCTCTGGAGGACTTGCATTGAGCGTGGAGGAGATTATGTTGAAAAGTGATACAGCTTTGTACTTCTGCACAATAAATAATATTTTAAAAAATATTTAAGGTTTTCATCTGACTTACCCTCGTACATAAGAGATGCGTTGTCATGCTATCTAAAAGACCAGACGTACAAATACAGTGTACTTTAAAACGACAGAGTATGCGTCGTAAAATAACTTACGTAATAGGAAAAGTTAAGGTGAAAATGCATAACGATTTTTCGTAGTGGGACAGAGTATGCGTCGTAAAAGCAAAAAAATAAGAAAAAAAACAGGACTTAAACTTAAAAGAACTAGAACCAGTGCAACACGTGTGTTTAAGAGGGCTACAGTAGACAGCTGTTGGCGCTCCCTTTTTGGCAGCAGGATGTTTACGTTGCAAGTCATTAGCATTCCGGTGTCGACGCGGCTGGGGTACAGCGGGGCAGCGCTTTGCAGGTGGACCGTGGCAGCACACAGTGTCCAGGAATACTGGGAGAAAATTTCGTAGTTCTTTGTATCGGCATAAATTTCACTGTTTTCAAATATCCGTTGTGCACTGCTCGCGTACACACCTCAGCAGTGAGCATCCGGCCTAATGGTAGGGAAAGAGGAGGGGGGGGGGCAGAGAGCAGGGATGGGGAGGGGAGGGGAGTGGAGGGGAAGAGGAATCGGAACAGGGGAGCTCGGCTCGAGAAACTGTTGTCATGAGTTTATTCTACGGCCGTTAATGTTAGTTCTAAGGAGCAGTATCTCCACACGGTGACTACTTAAGGCCTTCCGTGGCAAATTTATTTCCTACAACTGCTGAGTGATGAGGAATGACAATGAACAGAAACTTATATTTATTTCAGTTGATGAGGCGAAGAACATGGGACAGCTAAGTAGGAAAAATGATACTTTTTACGACTGATCTAGCTTTCTGATGGTCGTTTTTGGATGAAGTTGCCAGCAACTTGAATTTCATGGGTACTTTATTCGCACGCTAAAAATAGACACTCATTGTCAATGACTACTACTCATTTTGCATTTGATTAAAGCATCAATGTAAGGCACCTCTTTCTGAGCACTACTTTCGAAGGTAAGCTTGTTAGTTCAAATCTCTGTGAGTTTTTGTGAGTAGATGTGTTTCTCTTCACTGCCGAAAAAAGTTGGTTGGACAAAAATGTAGGTCCAAAGTCGACATTATCGCAGCTGCAAACTTGTGAAGTCGTGAAAATTTACGAGAAGAAGATTTTTATACGAGTCTTAATTTATTATGAAACTTATCACACAACTGGCTGCCACACGGCAGGTCTAAAAATTCTAACCGTAGTTAGACATCCTCTACTGACTTGTTACATACGGTGGAAAAAAATTGTGTCACGAAATTCTAACCTTGGATAGCTGATGCCAGTAGGAACCAGAATTACTAATGTTGTGTAGGTCGACAACGCACAATTTTTAAACTACGCAAGCTTGCCGCCATGCGCTCCGATTGGCCGCGGCATTGCCCTGTTGCCGGATGCTCCTAACAATATAAGACCGTGAATGCTTTGCCTGCCAGAAATCGCGATGCATCCACGCTCGGTGGTAGCGCGCCAGGCTTCCACTCTGGGGGCCTGGGGGCGAATCCGCAGGGGTCCAGACACATCCATTGTAGTTTTATGATAAGACGTAACGCGAACAAACCCTGCTGTTAGTTCGCGAACGGAAAATCTTTTTCAAATTGTGTCGGCCCTGAAAAGGGCCTTTTTTGTAGCTAGAACATTGTTTACTTAAAGCAGGTGCTCGAACTAACGACCCTCTGACGCGACACAAGCTTGGTAACGTTGAACGGTGTTTTGCCGAAATCTTTCAAAGATTCCTGGCATTGCACTGATGTGACTGGAGACAAGTTGAATGCGATCCGTTAATTCCTCTTCGTTCTAGATGGTTCGCGTCCGGATGGGTGAACTAGAAACCTTGAAGAATCCCCACAGGAAAGTGTACGGTGGCGTGATCGCAGGGGCCATGTCGTACGAGCACCTCTGCAAATTACTCGGCCGTCGAAGAGTTCATTTAATTATCCGCGCACAGCACGACTGTTATGTGCGGGCGGCCCACCATGCTGCAACCACATGTGTTGCCGTATGTCCAAGGGAACATCTTCCAGCAGGCCTGGTAGAGTTTCTCGCAGAAAGTGAAGGTAATTTGCCCCAGAAAGTCGAGAAGGTAGTCGGACCGGCCCAATCAGATGGTCACTCACAATGCCTGCCCAAATGATGAGCGAAATCGTTCCTGGTGTCCGTTGACGTACGTGAAGTGAGGATTTCCCCTTTTCAGTAATGAATGTTTAGAGTGTTGTAAAGGCCATCCCAATGGAAGGTGCACTCGTCGGTAAACAACACAATGGACGGGAAGTCGGAATCTTGTGCAACACGTCGCAGAAACCACCGACAAAACCCTAGTCTGTGTTCATAGTCCGCCACAGGATTTAGGTCTTGGAGCGGGTGGAAACTAAACAGATTCTGGCCGTCATCCCCTAAAACCTCCCAGACTAACAGATGAGCGACCCCCACGTCGTGTCCAACCGCTCGAGTACTTGTCGTAGGTGCTTTGTAGCCTCCCCCTCACTTATCGTCCTTAATGACAGTGAAAACTTAAACCGCATGTACCTAATGGAAATTTGGGAAAAGCAATCGTCACCGAAGTTAATCTGTCGGTACAGAGGGAGGAAAGGGTTACATCTAAATGAAAGGAAAAATGCAAATGAAACTGGTGGAAATTAATTTTGAAAAGGGGTAAAGTTAATAAGGAAAGTAAATGTGCGGTCGTTACATTAACAATTAACTAGCGGTAATTAGATATTTGAGATTTGGGGGAAATTACGGTCGCCAGTCCTAAGGACAATTACTATAGTAACTGAAAAAGAAAGGTTATTACACACATAATTAGCACTAGAAGCGTGGCAACTGAAGGTTGACACGTGTAGTGTGAAAACTGAAAGTTTGTCAGAAGTAATAAATTTCGCTACACTCTGACTTAATTTAGCAAAAGAATTAATAAAACCGGAAAATCTAAAGTTAATTTAGTGACTGAAGTTAATAGTGAGCTTTCTTTCTGAAGCACATCGAAATTCAGTAAAATAAGGTTAGTCTTGGACTACCTCAACAATCATTTCAAAAGCTACTTGAATCTACGCAATTTAGAAATAAGAGATTTAACTTTGAACTTGAATTAAATGATTCTGAACAATTAACAATAGTAAAATTTAGTACGTACCAAGCTGAGCTGCAGTCACAGGTAACTAAAATACGGTAACAAAACTCGCACTCTTAATTTGTGCTTGTGCAATCTAAATATTGTAGCCAGCTATGAATACCTTAACTGAGCTTTGAAATTAAAGCAGTGAAATCGAATGATGCTGGCGTTTGAATTTCAACGACACTCGGGTTCATTTCGGAAAAGGAAGGGACCCTGCTTGGTAATGCAATTGGGACAATGAGCAACAAAGGTTCATGCTACGTTGCTGTAATTTTGTGATTTGTACAGTTTTAAAAGCTGAGGTCTGCCATACAGTTCTATAACTTTACGTGCTTCCAGTCTTCCTTGTTGGTTGAATGAAGGTTTGAAGCCGTCGATCGAGGAGGTGGCGACAGTCACTCATTGTCGGCCGTTGCTGTTGCAGAAGCTGGATGCTGGCGCGCCTCCTTCTCGACACGGTCACCAGGCGAAACGGGCTCTTGATGTGCGCCAGCTAATGCTTCGCATCCGCGACACCGTGCTAGAAACTATTATAGCCAGTCGAGCGCAATTACATGCTGCCAAACCCCGAAAGCGCGGCAACTCGCGGGAGCGTCACACAACACACCTGCCCAACCGCACTACTCCAGCCAGACTCCCCTCTGCCCGCGCTCCACGAGACAGAGTTAACACTACCAAAGATCCTAAACACATTCGTTCTCCACACGACCTATCGATGTATTCGTTCGATAGTATAGTTTTCCCTAGGCCAGACCCAGCGTATAAATACAAATAATATTCACAAAACAAACCAACATAAATGCATAAATATACACTCCTTGAAATGGAAAAAAGAACACATTGACACCGGTGTGTCAGACCCACCATACTTGCTCCGGACACTGCGAGAGGGCTGTACAAGCAATGATCACACGCACGGCACAGCGGACACACCAGGAACCGCGGTGTTGGCCGTCGAATGGCGCTAGCTGCGCAGCATTTGTGCACCGCCGCCGTCAGTGTCAGCCAGTTTGCCGTGGCATACGGAGCTCCATCGCAGTCTTTAACACTGGTAGCATGCCGCGACAGCGTGGACGTGAACCGTATGTGCAGTTGACGGACTTTGAGCGAGGGCGTATAGTGGGCATGCGGGAGGCCGGGTGGACGTACCGCCGAATTGCTCAACACGTGGGGCGTGAGGTCTCCACAGTACATCGATGTTGTCGCCAGTGGTCCGCGGAAGGTGCACGTGCCCGTCGACCTGGGACCGGACCGCAGCGACGCACGGATGCACGCCAAGACCGTAGGATCCTACGCAGTGCCGTAGGGGACCGCACCGCCACTTCCCAGCAAATTAGGGACACTGTTGCTCCTGGGGTATCGGCGAAGACCATTCGCAACCGTCTCCATGAAGCTGGGCTACGGTCCCGCACACCGTTAAGCCGTCTTCCGCTCACGCCCCAACATCGTGCAGCCCGCCTCCAGTGGTGCCGCGACAGGCGTGAATGGAGGGACGAATGGAGACGTGTCGTCTTCAGCGATGAGAGTCGCTTCTGCCTTGGTGCCAATGATGGTCGTATGCGTGTTTGGCGCCGTGCAGGTGAGCGCCACAATCAGGACTGCATACGACCGAGGCACACAGGGCCAACACCCGGCATCATGGTGTGGGGAGCGATCTCCTACACTGGCCGTACACCACTGGTGATCGTCGAGGGGACACTGAATAGTGCACGGTACATCCAAACCGTCATCGAACCCATCGCTCTACCATTCCTAGACCGGCAAGGGAACTTGCTGTTCCAACACGACAATGCACGTCCGCATGTATCCCGTGCCACCCAACGTGCTCTAGAAGGTGTAAGTCAACTACCCTGGCCAGCAAGATCTCCGGATCTGTCCCCCATTGAGCATGTTTGGGACTGGATGAAGCGTCGTCTCACGCGGTCTGCACGTCCAGCACGAACGCTGGTCCAACTGAGGCGCCAGGTGGAAATGGCATGGCAAGCCGTTCCACAGGACTACATCCAGCATCTCTACGATCGTCTCCATGGGAGAATAGCAGCCTGCATTGCTGCAAAAGGTGGATATACACTGTACTAGTGCCGACATTGTGCATGCTCTGTTGCCTGTGTCTATGTGCCTGTGGTTCTGTCAGTGTGATCATGTGATGTATCTGACCCCAGGAATGTGTGAATAAAGTTTCCCCTTCCTGGGACAATGAATTCACGGTGTTCTTATTTCAATTTCCAGGAGTATATATATATATATATATATATATATATATATATATATATATATATATATATACAAACAGTAAAACAATTACAGTATATAAAGAGACAGAAATGTCATATCTTCAGGTGACAAAATAAGGAAAAATCTATAGTACAATAGATGGAAATAGAAGGATATGCATTTCCGGCGTTACAGCTTCCTCGAAGCGCTCGAGAACAGACTCATCCCATCGTGTCGAGGTCTTCCAGCATCACCACGATACCCCGCTAACGAGCCTGTTTCGCCAAGTCGCCAGTGAATTGCTGTAACGTTTGAGGGTGTGGTGGCGTCTTGCTGTGTACCGTTCCTCCTACAGTCGTCGAGCTCCATGAGCATTACCCTCGGCTAGTCCATAAACAAAAACCATATCTCGTTGTTCTTCAAACGAATACTGTGCCACCATGTTTACTGTATGACTAAATCGCAGGTAACGTGTGTTTGCTCCGAAGCGAAGCTTACGTGTCAATGCCTCTGACGTGAGGTGGAGACAAACAGCAAGACCTATTCGACGCGTGTGCGTATCACGTTGCGGCAGTGACAGGGCGAGGGACGTTTGTATGTGTGAATTGACAACCATAGACCTGTACGTCAACCGACGAACGGCATCAGGGCAATCCCACGGCCAATCGGAGCGCGTGGCGCCAAGTTTCCGTAGTTTAAAAATGGTGCGTTGTCGACTTACACAACATTAGTAATTTTGGTTCCTACTGGCATCGCCTATCCAGCGTTAAAATTTCGTGACAGGATTTTTCTCCACCGTGTTATTTATTATTTATTCTATGGCCTTCATTGGACCACTGTAGTCAAAAATACAAAGTTCTAAACAAGTTGTTACAAATGGATACAATTTGGTTCGACAATAACTTAATATATTTAGGTAATATAATTATTAGAGGCTATTCTTATATAAAAGGTGTTTTGCTCTTCTGTCTGCCCAATGTTTCTTCATTCTTTCAGATATTTTCTTTCTTTCTTCATCTGAGACAACTCTTCCTGTACTCCTTTTATTGATTTTCATTTGTAGTCTGGTTTGCGGGTCTTGCAGTATTCTGGTTTTCTCTGTCTTGTTTTTTAGGTCATCTACTGTAATTTGAAGTTCTTTTATATCTTCCTTAATTTCTGTGATCCACTTAATGTCGCTCTTGCTATTCCACAATTTTTGTATTATTTTTTTACTAATTCTGTATTCTGGAGTTCTCATCAGATGCCCAAAGAATGAGATGCGTTTCTTCCTGATTGTGCTCATGACTGGTTCTATTTTCTTATGTACTGTTTCATTTGATGAAACAGTATATTGATACCGGTGTGTCTGACCTTAGCGGTGAAATTCCTATCCCGGCGAAAATGCTGTTTTTCATCGAATTTAAAAGAGCTGTTCTCCGCATGAAGCACTGGGCTATTGAGTATATATCCTTGCGTCTTAGGCTACGGCGAACTTAATAACGGTCACTCCCTTGAAGACAGATCACAGTTTGCATTCCCCCTGCAGAGGGGCCCAAAAAGTGTATCCACTGTTTAAAAGTCCATAACTGGCAAACTAATTGACGGAGTTGTCTCATCTTTGGTAGTGTAATAGTTTGTAGTTCCGGCAATCGCCACACAAACGTTGTATTGCGTTGTTTTGTTTTGTCAGTGTTTTGTTCTTAGTTGCACCTAGTCACTCGAGTAAACGTGGCTGGCACAAGGCTTACATTCGATGAAAGGAAGTCAGTTTTGAAGTGGTATTTTAAGTACGAAAACACTAATGAGGTTCAACGGCAATGGTGAAATGGGTATCAAACAGAGCCACCAACACGTTTAACGATTGATCGCATTCGAGACAAATTTGAAGCCGAAGGCTGTGTTAAAGATGTACACAAACAACGATCTGGACGACCTGTAACAGTAACAAGTCCAGCTAACTCCCGTCGTGTGTTACAACAATTCACTCGCTTACCACAGAAGTCTGTGAGACAGTGTGCGCGTGAAACTGGAGTGAGTCGCTCAAGTGTTCGGCGAATTTTGAAGACAGCAAAGTGGAAGTGCTACATCCCACGATTGCTACACGCAATGAACGAGGACGACCCAGATCGTAGAATGGAGTACTGCGAGTGGTTTACTAACATGGTGCGCAACGATGAAGAGTTTTCAGAGATGATTGTGTGGTCTGATGAGGCACAGTTCAAGCTCAATGGTACAGTAAATCGCCACAATTGCATCTACTGGGTCGCCGAAAATCCGAACGTCCATGTAGACAAAGCCGTGAATTTGCCAGGAGTAAATGTGTGGTGTGGGTTGTCTTACCGGGGCTTGATTTTGCTATTCTTCTTTGACGGCACAGCTACCGGTGAGGTGTACCTTCAGAAGCTTCCGACATCCATTTTACCTGCCAACCGAGACTTGTACGGTGACGAAAGAGTTTACTTTCAACAAGATGGTGCCCCAGCCCACTACCAAAATCGTGTTATGGCGTATCTCGAAGAAAATCTACCAGGAAGATGGATAGGCCGTAGAGGTGCTGTGGAGTATCCACCACGTTCCCCAGATCTAACTCCGCTGGACTTTTAGCTGTGGGGAACACTATGAAGGACGTCGTTTATTGACAGATACCACGTACATTGGATGTACTTCGAGAAACCATCGTACATTCATGTGCAAATATCCAACTGAACACGTTGCAGTCAATAGTTCGTGCTGCAGTTCGGCGGCATCGTTTGTGTGTGAATGTTAATGGTGACCATTTCGAAGACCTACAGTGATATCTTTAAGTTGGACTTTCAGCTACACTTTCACCAAAAATGAGACAACTTCGTCAATTAGTTTGCAAGTTATGGACTTTTAAACAGTGGATACATGTTTTTGGACCCCTCTGTATATTGACTTCTGACTATCCCATTTTACCGCGAGTGCTCACTACACAGGCGGCGAGAGAGCGTGTGCGCTCTTGCTCGCCTAGCTCCTTCCTGAACATGCCTGGTCTAAAACACGTTTCTGCGTGAGCTGTGAGGATGTGTCCAACATTTGGCGACGAAACGTGCCTTAGGGCACGACCTAAAGCCCAGATGGGAAAAATCGCCGACCAAGTAACCACAGGCCACGCAGGCAAGAGTGTCTTGTCTGGCCCTGTCAGGTAGAGCGAGCGCACAGTACAGCTGCCGGCAGATACGGCGCTTCATTTGGCCGCGTGGCGGCTTGCAGCAGCTAGCCGTGGCCGAGCCGCTAGCGGGACAAAGGCCCGCCACACAATGCCAGCTGGCCTTGGGCCCCCCCCCTCCCTCTCTCTCTCTCACTCTCTCTCTCTCCCTGTCCTGTCCCGTCCGCTCAGCTGGGCCGCGCGAACACCTCCGTGCTCGTCTTCGCAGCGACCAAATACCACGACCAGTAACCACAAATGACCTTTTCCTCTTGTAGTTCACTACCGGCTACCGGAAAGAAAAACATATGTATGTGATATTCAGTTGAAACTTCCGGGCTGAGAGGCCGTGGTCGATGTATAATAATTTCCACCTAACGTTTCGTCTCCATCTTCGGGAGACATCTTCTTAGGTCGTCCGACTACTGCCACTGAGACTCCAGGTACTCTCGCATTTATAGAGCGCATAGGGGGCACCGCCATTCGTCACGTGATAACGATGGTATGCCTGTCTTTGGAAGGCGTCTTCATGCTGGATTAAGAGTAATCGATTGTCATTCTGCTGGCGCAACGTCGACATCCACATTTTGTCCATCTTTAAAACTTCCTATTTTCTATTAAAATTATTATGGTGTTTGTGAATCTCTATTTCTTCTCTATACATGCGCGCATGATAATGGGATCTTCGTGCTAGAACGCTTGCCTCATTAAATTTAATTTTGCTGTTTCCATCTCGAAAACAATGCTAAGCTGCGGCCGATTTTTCGATGTGTCCTAAGCGAAACTTTCTTTTATGTTCGGCTAAGTGGGTGTTTACACTTCTTTTCGTTGTTCCAATATATACTCGTCCACAACTGCATGGAATTTTGTATACCCCAGGTGTTGCTAGCGGGTTTCGGGCATCTTTTGCAGTTCTTAAAAATTCCTTAATCTTCTTGGTGGGTCTGAAGATTGTTTCGATCCCATACCTGGCCAGAACTTTCCCAAATGGTTCAAATGGCTGTGAGCACTATGGGACTCAACTGCTGAGGTCATAAGTCCCCTAGAACTTAGAACTACTTAAACCTAACTAACCTTAGGACAACACACACATCCATGTCTGAGGCAGGATTCGAACCTGCGACAGTAGCGGTCGCGCGGTTCCAGACTGTAGCGCCTAGAACCGCTCGGCCACCAGCGGCCGGCTAGAACTTTCCCGACACGGACCGTGACTTTATTAATGAACGGTAGGAAAACTTTTCCAGTAGGTGACCGTTGTTGCTCTTGACTTCTGGCTTCTTTTCTTCTTGCATGGAGGGCTCGATCAATTTCCTTGCTGCTATATCTGGAATATCTGTTTTTCATGAAGGCTGAACGAAAGACCTAAAGAACGAAAGAACAGAGAACACACCCACCCACCCACCAACACACAAACACACACACGACAGTCGTTCAATAAGTAATGCCCCTCATTTTTTTTTCTCAGAACATATTTATTGTTAAGAGTCAGAATTTGGTGACAATATACAACAACATGCCTTGTCAATGTCCTGTTTTTCTACGTAGTCTCCATCACTTTCGAGGGCCGTACGCCAAAGTTGTGGAACAGCATGTACTCTCTGCTGGTAAAAGTTCTTGTCCTGTTGGTGCAACATATTTTCACTGCATGGCTGACATTCTCCGTCGGTCTCAAAACGCTGCAACAATTCAGATGAAAGGGCCTTTCTTTTAATCTTGTTATCTTGTGGTCCGCTGTGAGCACCTCTTTGAATATCCGAGAGTTTCGATCATTGCGAGCACTTCCAAAGCTGACCGACAGCTGTAGGGCCAATTGTCGAGTTGTGATGCGCCGGTCGGCGCGAATAATGGCATCCGCACGATTCAACATGTCTGGAGCAGTGGCTGTGACAGGACGTCCCGAGCGTCGCTGATCACGGAGCTCTGTTTCTGCATTTCCTGAGGCTGTAACTTTCTTTACCCATCGCCCAACTCAACTGTACTCCTATCAACTGCAGATCGCCATACACTGCACAAAAACGTTTATGGATGTTCACCACGGTTTCTCTTTTCTGCACACAAGTATTCAATAACAGCACACTGCTTGTTGTAACGTGAGTCGTATGTAGACGCCATTTTGACTCTGTACTACGGCTCTGCCATCTTCCTGAGCGGTTCGAAACTTCACTGGCTCACAGAACAAACATCAGATCTGAAGCACCGACAAGGAGGTTTGTCTACGTATTTTAACGGCATTTTTTTTAAAAAAGTGGGGCATTGCTTATTGAACGACCCCCGTGTGTATATAAGGCGAGGACGGCCAATGATCTCTTCAGCGCAGATGCACACCACGCTCGAACTCTTGCGGAAATCGGCGTTACGGACAGATGACTTCATCTGTTTGGACCCTTAGGAACTCATACACATTTTAACATTTTGAAATCGGTGAAATGCCGCGAGTAATCAGGATAATGGGCAAGGGCCACTACATTAGTATAGTGTGGACAAGTCGCGAATTTGGGTCCGACGGGAGTCGTGCTGCCGGCCGGAGTGACCGAGCGGTTCTAGGCGCTACTGTCTGGAACCTCGCGACCGCTACGGTCGCAGGTTCGAATCCTGCCTCGGGCATGGATGTGTGTGATGTCCTAAGGGTTAAGTAGTTCTAAGTCTAGGGGACTGATGACCTTAGATGTTAAGTCCCATAGTGCTTAGACCCATTTTTTTTTTTTTTTTTTTTTTTTTTTTTGAGAATTTGGGTCCGACGGGAGTCGTGGTAGGGTAGTCAGTGCAGTTACAATGTCCACTGCGTCCAGATTTCTCAGTCGTCTGTCCACCTAATAAGCAGGAAACCCGGCTTCAAACCCCGGTCCGGCAAAAATTTTCAACTTTCCTCAGTGATTTAAATCACTGCTCACTCATAAGGTCAACGTCTGTAATTTCTTTCTGTCTCAAAATAAAAAAAAGAATAGGAAACCGCGTTAGGCAGCACTTAATTTTGGTTTCGCAATCAGTACAAACCATTAAAAGCCCTTTTACACGATCTATTTTCTTCTCTCAAGTGACTACTCGAGACGAGTGTTTGCTGCAGCGTCCCTGGCGTTTTATACCTGTGCTGATGAGAACACTGCCATTACCATAACCTTATTTCCCAGAAACTACGCTCAGTGGAAGAGGAATCGAAATAAGCGAACACGTGTCTCGACATGTCTGTACATAATCGACCGTTTCTGAGAAAGTGACGATCAAAAATTTCTGAAGTACTTCAGATGCCTTTTAGAGCGCGCCTTTCTCATCCGCAGCGGTGGCACGGTGGCTAGCGTCGCAATAATTCACTTCTCCCCCCTCCCCCCCCCCCCCCCCCCCCCGCCTCGTGTACGAAACCCGGTTACTGTTTTTATTTATTTTGCTTTTTTTATTTTTTCATTTATCTGCCCATGACTGTAGAAGTTATTACACGAATATATCATATCAAATTAAGGGATACAAGGGCGTTATATTAACTGTAAAATTACAATTCGGTTTCACAATCTCATATATTTATTGTATAATATATGTCTGCGGTATTTTCGGGATTACACTGTTTTCAAATTCTCATACTCTTATATTTCGTTCTTATATCAAATCTCATACTAATTCTTATATTTTATTCTTACGTTTATTCTTCAGGTGGTTTCGTACATTCCCTTGGATGGTACCGAGTGTAGAAAAGATAAAAATTCCGAACAGCACGAGTGTCACGCAAAAGCAGATTTTTCCAGAGTGACATTGTTTCGTACGAATCTCACTTGGGAAGAAATCTCCTTAACATCGCTGAAAATTTCATGCGTTGGCAATAATTTCGCGGGAAACCACGGAGAGCAGATCACTTGCAGTGGATCATGAATCACGATACACTACAGGACTTTCACTGAAAATTTCAGTTAATTTTCTCATTCATATGAAAACAAAAAGGAAAATAATGATCGGGTTTCAAACGCGGGGCGCAAAAATGTGAAGCTGCGACGCTTGCCACTGTGCAACCCTTTCGGTTCAACCATTTACTCCCTGCAAGGCACACCAAGTACCTCGAAAACCTTGACCGTCGTTATCTCAGAAACGGTCGAGTATCTACGGATAAGCGCGCGTTTCTCCTAATGACTCTCGTCTGTCTCCAGCGGTCATTTTCGTTTACGCGTCAGCGCCAAAACTACGTGTCTTGGGACAGCTGGTTGCTGTGCAGTTTGGCATCTTAGCGGTGAAAGTGAGGATACGGGAGACTATTCTTTTTACGAAAAAATCTAGACTTAGTAAAAAAAATATGGGAACAAGCAATGATAATATTTATTAATGACTTTCATAGTGAAATTACTTATCAAAGGTCGTGCTGTTAATTCTTTATACTCCTGGGAAATGAAAGAATAGGAAAACTGTCTTTCGAAAATTTGACTACATATAAATTTATTTGCTAGAGGAAATATACACTAGCAAACACACCAAACAATATCTAGAACGCAATAAATTGCGCCTCTTTTCCTTCATCCTTTGTATCTTGTTTTCTTCTGAAGTGTCAAGTAATATCGAAAAATATTTATCTCGTCAAATAATTCTGACTCTTTCACTGGTGAAATAATTTTCATCACAGACCTTTATCTCGTTACTTCCTCATTTATGCAAAAAATGGTTCAAATGGCTCTGAGCACTATGGGACTCAACTGCTGTGGTTATCAGTCCCCTAGAACGTAGAACTACTTAAACCTAACTAACCTAAGGACATCACACACATTCATGCCCGAGGCAGGATTCGAACCTGCGACCGTAGCAGTCGCACGGTTCCGGACTGCGTGCCTAGAACCGCGAGACCACTGCGGCCGGCCCTCATTTATGCATATTGCAGGTTTTTTCTCTGTGAAGCGTAAATATCATTTGTTTTCTGATAAAATGTAAATGTTGTATAACTAGGCCCTCCCGACGGGTAGACCGTTCGCCGGGTGCAAGTCTTTCAATTTGACGCCACTTCGGCGACCTGCGCGTCGATGGGGATGAAATGATGATGATTAGGACAACACAACACCCAGTCTCTGAGCGGAGAAAATCTCCCACCCAGCCGGGAATCGAACCCGGGCCCTTAGGATTGCCATTCTGTCGCACTGACCACTTTTTTTTATCTTATTTTGTTCTACATTGTTCGTGGAATTTGTTCGGTGCGGACGTCCAATGCCACCCTTGTAGGTTCTGGTTCTTCGTTAATCCGTTCACTCAGTTTTTTTATTAGATATTAGAGAGAGTAGCTAGCCGCCTGACCGAACACGCTGAGCTACCGTGCCGTAAAATTCTACAGTTCAGGTGAGTTTTGAACTCACGACCCTCCATACAACAGTCTAGTATCATAACCACTACACCACGCTTACTGTGACCACTCAGCTACCGGGGGGCGGACTGTTTCCTGACATTTCATCTTTGTTGTGGTAGAACGTTATTAGGAAAAATACCAGGACCTTCTGCAACCTTTTCATTGTGTCACGAAAACAAAGCAAACAGCACAATAAAGTTTAAGAAGACACGAAAGCACAAATTCCAGTTCTGTAACAGGAGAGAGATCGGCGAAAATAGATTAACTTCCGATGTTAGCAGACACCGTCATAGTCCCTCGCTTCTGCGCACGCGCAGTGTGCAGCATCCCCAAAAATTTGGAACTCAACATTCGGCACGATCTATAGATCATTGACGTCATAGGCACACTCGAGACGTGGTTGGCTGGTGATTTGCACGCAGCAACGAGAGGCGCACTCACTTCGAGTAGTCGATTTTGTCCAGAAGGTCACTCGTGTAAAACGGGCCGAAGTCCGTAAACGAACCGCTCACATGTTACATTTTCATTTTAAAGCCACCTAAACCTACATGTGCAGAGCGTGTTAGAATTATCAGCGATAACAACAAAAGCAAAAACTATTCAGCAAACACGCGTCCGCAAAAGAGCCGCTTACGAGATACAAGAGAATGTACGGTTGCGAACATTACTGACTTCGACGTTACTGACTTCGGTATGAAAAATGTTCAAATGTGTGTGAAATCTTACGGGACTTAACTGCTAAGGTCATCAGTCCCTAAGCTTACACACTACTTAACCTAAATTATCCTAAGGACAAACATACACACCCATGCCCTAGGGAGGACTCGAAACTCTGCCGGGACCAGCATCACAGTCCATGATTGCAGAGCCTTAGGCCCCTCGGCTAATCCTCCTCGATTTCCGGAAGGCTTTAAGTACAGTTCCTCGTTGTGGACTGGTGAACAAAATTCCATCTTACCGAGTACTGGGACAGATTTGTTATTGAATTCAGGATTTACTTGCGAACTTAACTCAGCATGTTGGTCTTAACAGAACAAAAACGACGAATGTAAACGTTAACTTGGGGAGTACTCCGTCGGACTGTCCTGGGAAGCTACTATTTACAATTTATATTACTGATCTAATGGATAACGGTGGAAAAAAGCGTTATACAGTTGCATAATCTGACGAAAATGCCCACTTTCACATTCTCAGCTGTTCTACGGAATGCACTCGGCGTTCTGACAAAATGGATAGCCGCTTTCTGTGGGAAACAGTACTTACCTTGCATCACAGCGATGGCATAGACTGGAACTAGAAACAAATAAATGTCTGTAGATTACGATCTCATGGCACAGTATTTAAAAGTGACCTTCTTTAATTATTTGCAGGCTGTGGGGAGCTACTGCACAAAAAATGGGTGGTTATACACTGACGAGTCAAAGAAACTGCTACACCTGCCTAATATCGTGTAGGGCCCCAGTGAGCAGGTAGAAGTGCCTCAACACGACGTGGAACAGACTCGACTAATGTCTGAAGTAGTCCCGGGGGGAACTGACACCATCAATCCTGCAGGGCTGTCCATAAATGCGCGAGTACGAAGGGGTGGAGATCTCTTCTGAACAGCACATTGCAATACATCCCAGATATGCTCAATAATGTTCATATCAGGGAGTTTGGTGACCAGCGGAAGTGTTTAAACTTAGAAGAGTGTTCCGTAGCAATTCTGGACGTGTGGGGTGTCGCCCGCGCCCCACACCATTGCAGACCCTCCACCAGCTTGAGCAATCCCCTGCTGACATGTTGGGTACAAGGATTCATGAGGTTGTCTACATACTCGTACATGTCCATCCCCTCGACACGATTTGAAATAAGACTCGTCCGATCAGGCAACATGTTTCCAGCCATCAATAGTTCAATGTCGGTGTTTACGGGCCCAAGCGAGGCGTAAAGCTTTCTGTCGTGCTGTCATCAAGGGTACATGAGTGGGCCTTAGACTCCGAAAGCTCATATCGATGATGTTTCGGTGAATGGTTCGTACGCTGAGACTTTTTGATGGCCCACCATTGTAATCTGCAGCAATTTGCGGAAAGACTGCAGTTCTGTCACTCTGAACCATTCTCTTCAGTCGTCGTTGGTCCCGCTCGTGCAGGACCTTTTTCCGGCTGCAGTGATGTCGGAGATTTGATGTTTTACCGTATTCCTGATATTCACGGTACATTCGTGAAATGGTCGTACGGAAAATCCCACTTCATCGCTACCTCGGAGATGCTGTGTCCCATCGCTCGTACGCCGACTAAAACGACACGTTCAAACACACTTAAATCTTGGTAACCTGCCTGTGTAACAGCAGTAACCGATCTAACAACTGCGCCATTTTATTTCCTTATTGTGATTTCATTCCCCTGCCCCATATGGGCAGGGGAGGGCTGTCAGCGGCACAATTGGCAGCTCTTCAGCCGAGTGACAGGACAACTTAAAACAAGAATAAAATGTTACATACATAAGGCGATAAAAGGGGAACTTAAAACAGAATAGCGGAAGAAAATGGAGGTAAAAAATATAGACTAAAACGCAGACGTTCACGGAGGACAGTTAAAAAAAAAGTCACCAGAAAGTTAAAAAACACAGTTGGCGATTCATCAAAACTCAGAGAAGACACTGAATGGACATGCACACGTTAAAAGTCGGCCACAGTAGTAAAAACACTCCGGAACAACACACTTAAAACTCACTTGGTGCACACACGACGAAGAATAAAACTGCCAGGCGGGACCTGCCGAGGGAGAGGTCAGAGAGGATGGAAAAGGAGGGGAGAGCATGGGACAGCAGGGGAAGCGGCCGGATGAAGAGAGGAGGGGCATCAGTGGGTACATGAAGAAGCAGGAGACACGTGGGGCGGGAGATGAAGAGGGAAGACAGGGCAGGAGGGAGTGCAGAGACACTGAAAGGGACCACAAGAGAGAGGATGAGTAGGAGAGGGGAGCCGCTCAGGAGAAGGGAGGGGGAGGAGAGGGAGCCCTGAAGAGGAGGCAGGAAGACGGGGTTAGAGTTGGTAGGAAGGGTAAATGTGAGGGCGGAGCTCATCATCCGGGAGGGGTAGACGGTGGAAGTTGCGTTGGGAAAGGAGATGAAGGATGTGGAGATGGAGAGAGGGTGAGACACAACGGTAAAGGCGCGGCAACTGGTTGGGGGTGGAGAGGAAGGGAGACACCAGGGGGTGAGGGGGATCAAGGCGGCGGACAATACATAGTGTGCGGATGTGTTCAAGGAAAAGGAGAAGGTGGGGGAAGGGGAAGAGGTCGTAGAGGATGCGCGTGGGGGACGGAAGGCGGATGCGGAAGGCGAGGCGGAGCGCATGGCGTTCGAGGATTTGGAGGGCTTTATAGAACCGGGGAGGGGCGGAAATCCAAGCTACGCTGGCATAACAGAGGATGGGGCGGATCAAGGATTTGTAGGTGTGGAGGATGGTGGAAGGATGCAGACCCCAACTGCGCCAGACACTTCTCTTATATAGGCGTTGCCGACCGCAGCGCCGTATTCTCTCTGTTTTCATATATCTGTATTTGAATACGCATGCCTACACCAGTTTCTCTGGCGTTTCAGTGTAATTAAAGTCCAGCTATTCTTACAGGTGCAGGATGGGCTGCAGTTATCGCGTGGCAGCAAAACTTGGCAAATATTGCAATGCTTTAATGCGGAACCGATTTACGTTGGAAAAAAATTAGTTCCAATTTTGGCCACAAGGTACAAATGCGCCGCTGCATGGCACCTCGTTGACGTCTCCGGTGCTCATATTGAACAAACTGTGTAAGTGGCGATTAATAATAACATCAACATTTCTCAATTCCATAATGAGATTTTCACTCTGCAGCGGAGTGTGCGCTGATATGAAACTTCCTGGTAGATTAAAACTGTGTGCCCGACCAAGACTTGAACTTGGGACCTTCATATCAGCGCACATTCCGCTGCAGAGTGAAAATCTCATTCTGGAAACATCCCCCAGGCTGTGGCTAAGCCATGTCTCCGCAATATCCTTTCTTTCAGGAGTGCTAGTTCTGCATGGTTCGCAGGAGAGCTTCTGTTAAGTTTGGAAGGTAGGGGACGAGGTACTGACGGAAGTAAAGCTGTGAGGAGCGGGCATGAGTCGTGCTTGGTTAGCTCAGTTTGGTAACTGTAGAATTTTTCGGTCAGAGGGCTAGCTGCCCTCTGTAATAAAAAAACTGAGTTAATGGATCAACAACGAAATGAAACGGGTGTCTTTTGACGTCCGCCCAGAGCAGATACAACGAAAAAGTTTCATTTCTCAATTGTTTCACCTTTTCTGTGCACATCCCGTTCCTAATTCATGAGATATAGAAACTTTTCTCAGCGTCTTTCTTACATTAGCAGCGCCAGATTTGCACCTGGTGTCCAAAACCGGAACTATCTTTTTTCCAGCGTGGACTGGTTCCGCATTAATGCGTTAGGACAGCTGCCAAGTTTCGCTGCCATACGATAATTACAGTCCACATTAGACCATATTGAGCAGCTGCACTTTCATTACAACCACGCGGTATACCGAGCGAGGTGGTGCAGTGGCTGGCACACTGGACTCGCATTTAGGAGGACCATGGTTCAATCCCACGTCCGGCCATCCTGATTTAGGTTTTTCGTGATTTCCCTAAATCGCTCCAGGCAAAGGCCGGGATGGTTCCTTTGAAAGGGCACGGCCGACTTCCTTCCCCGTCCTTCCCCAATCCAATGAGACTGATGACCTCGCTGTCTGGTCTCCCCCCCCCCAAAAAAACAACCCAACCCCCACCCGGTATATTGGAAAGTTTCTCTTTCTCCGTGCACGTTACGGTCTTCGCTTTGCTAAATGTGAGTGTTGTGTCGTAAGAGTACATTTTGAGAGCAGGTGACGTTGAAGGGTGTGTGCAGTGTTTTGGTGCTGCGCCTCTTTTCCTAATAACGTTGAGAGAGAGAAAGAGAAGAAAGGGGCTGAAACCTGGTGCCAGCACGTGGCTTGCTGCTCTCCAATTGCAACAAGGAGGTCAGCCGAGCTCAACGGCCTCATCCGCCGAAAGGATCAGCACCAATAGTGTCTCAAGACCGCAGTCCAAGAGACACGTTTTGGAATTTCGGCCGGGATATTGGTGCAAAGTCTCTTGACCAAGAACTCTTCCCCATGCCGGCCAAATACTCGCTGTCAAAATGTCTGGCGCAACCAGGACTCGAACCAATCACGTCCGAGTGTAGCGCCACTGTACAAGTGTATGACAGCGAGCAATGCAACGTGTAAGTAAGCTGTCTAGGTTTTTATGTTGGTAACGCCACGTAGCGCTCTGTATGAAAATCACTGACTGTGCTGTGTGCAGTCTGTGGCTGGTTGGAATCATTGTTGGAATATTCGCTTGTGTAGTGTTGGGCAGTTGGATGTGAACACCGTGTAGCGTTGGACAGTTGAAGCTGAGCCGCCAGCAGTGGTGGATGTGGAGAGAGAGATGCCAGAGTTTTGAGAGGTTGCTATAAGCGGACGATCTGGACGTGTGTCCGCCAGAAAAAGGAAATTTGTAAAGATGGATGTCTTGAATTGATATATATATATATATATATATATATATATATATATATGATGACTTTTGAACATTGCTAAGGTAAATACATTGTTTGTTCTCTATCAAAATCTTTCATTTGCTAACTATGCCTATCAGTAGTTAGTGCCTTCAGTAGTTAGAATCTTTTATTTAGCTGGCAGCATTGGCGCTCGCTGTATTGCAGTAGTTCGAGTAACGACGATTTTTGTGAGGTAAGTGATTCATGAAAGGTATAGGTTATTGTTGGTCAGGGCCATTCTTTTGTAGGGATTGTTGAAAGTCAGTCTGCGTTGCGCTAAAAAAAAATATTGTGGGTCAGTTTAGTGATGGTCAGAATAAGTAAAGAGAGAACTGTCTGAGTATGTTCAGTTTTACTTAGCTGTAGCAAATAACGTAGAAGTTTACCAGTACAGTAATTAATAATTTTGCAAAGGTGACGTTTCAAACGGAGGCGATTATTCACTGTGTCTGTTGCAAATGAGTCTGTCTTTGTATATAAGCAAAACACACAATTTACGAAGGGTTCAAAGTAGGAAAAATAATGGTCAGATGTGCCCTCCGACACACAGAGCACGGCGGCTTGCGGCGCAGAGATGTTTTTGTAGAATAGTGTTGTAGTCAAACATACAGGAATACAAAAAAAAATTACAAATATTAGAATGTTTCAGAGGAATTAAAAAGGAATGTACAATTTCCGTAATGGTTTTGACGCTAGCGACTTTCAGAGACGGTGTTCATACATATGAATATTGTTTTAGAGAAGTTGCTGAAAATGGTGTCCCCCGACATTAATGAACACTGCCTTTTGCGTGTTAATATATACTAAATGGCTAAACTGGTGCACGGTCCATGGTCTGTGTTGCAGGGTTCCTATCTAATAGCTTCCAGGAACAACGAAATTATGATTCTAAAATTTCATGCAATTATAGACCGAATTTAAACATTTAAAAGGCTGCCATAATCTACTCAATAAAGGTGAAAGCTTACTTTAATGGTTTAATACAATAACTTAAGTTTTAAACTTAGAAAATGTGTATATTTCTTGAGTGGCGTCGCTGATGGCGCCCAAATTACCCAGACTATATTCATCCAGTATTTCGGACGGGCACCACTTCACAAATTCCATCAAGGTTTACACATAATTTCAACCCTTTCCGAAACTTCTTCTCTCTGATTCCCCCTCCCCCCCCCCCCCCCCCCCCCGCGCCATGCCACTGCCGCTTACTAAATTTTCGCTATTCATTAAGCCAAGCAGTAAAACTGCAGCATAAGGCATCACGTTTTACTTTATTACTTATCTATTGTTAAATATGTCAGCAACAAATCTTGCACACTGTTTCCACATACAGGGTGAGTCATCTGCTCCTATCAATGGGATTTATGCAACCCGCAACACCTTCAAATACCTTGCGCAAGATTTTCGTATGTCCTCGGTCGCTACAAGCAAATTATTACTCCTAAAGAAAAAATGAGCAAGATCTTTTTGAAGCAAATTTAATGTAGTTAAACTCTGTGCTGGGAAACATTTTCGCTAGAGGCAGCAGTTTTCGAATTATTCAAGAAAGCGAACAAAAGTGACCTACAAATTGGTTTTTCTTGAGTAACTCGAAAACCATGACCTCAATTGGAAACATATACCAAGTACAAAATTCAACAGCATTAAATTACTTGCAAAAAGGTGCTATTCAATTATATAGTACGACTAACAGTTTCCGCGTAGTGAGCGAATATGAAAATCTCGTGTATGGTTTTTGAAGGCATTGCATGCCGCACAAAATCCATCGGCAGGGCAACTGAAACACGCTGTACATCACTGAATGTACCTCCAGAATTATTCCATATGACAACAGATAGTTCGGGAGGTATGGCGATTTACAAATGATAGTTCGATTCGTTAAAGTATCGGGGGTGGGAGCTTTATTGGTGACGGTGTATCACTCTCAAAATATTCCAGAAGTGCTGTTTGTCCACTTGGTTGAAACTGCAGCTATTACTCGTGAAACACCTGGTTGTTACGAGCGCCTGAGACGCTCGTTAGCATCTAGGTGCCAGTAGTGCATTAATGTAAACATACGAGGGGCGTTTGAAAAGTCCGTGCAAAAATAAAAACTACTTATGTGTTTGGGGTAAACCTTTTTTATTTTTCGAAATAGTCTCCTTTTAGACTTATACGCTTCGTCCACCGCTGTTCTAATTTGTTGATTCCTTCTGAATAATAGGAATTGTTCAAGTCTGCAAAATAGCTATTAGTTTCTGCAATCATTTGAATAAAATCTTTGTCCTGCCAGCCATTTCTTCAAATCTGAGAACAAATAGTAGTCCGAGGGAGCCAAGTCTGGAAAATAGGGGGGATGCGAAACGAGTTGGAATCCTATTTCTATTACTTTTGCGAACACAACTGCTGAGGTGTGTGCCGGTGCGTTGTCGTGATGGAAAAGGACTTTTTGGCAGTCCAATCGCCGGCGTTTTTCTTGTAGCTCAGTTTTCAGACGGTCCAATAACGATGAATAATATGCACCTGTAATAGTTTTACCCCTTCCCAGAGAGTCGATGAAGAATATTCCTTGCGAATCCCAAAAGACAGTCGCCATAACCTTTCTGGCCGAAGAAATGGTCTTCGCCTTTTTTGGTGCAGATTCTCCCTTGGTAACCCATTGTTTAGAATGTGGTTTGGTCTAAGGAGTATAGTAATGTATCCATGTTTCATCCACAGTGTCGAAACGACGCTTAAAGTCCTGCGGATTCTTCCTGAACAGCTGCAAACCATCCTTGCAACACTTCACACGATTCCGTTTTTGGGCAAGCGTGATCAATTGCGGAACCCATCTTGCGGATAGCTTTCTCCTGTCCAAATGTTTATGCAGAACATTATGTACCCATTAATTCGAGATGCCCACAGCACTAGCAATCTCACGCACCTTAACTCTTCAGTCATCCATCACCATATCATGGATTTTATCAATGATTTCTGGAGTCGTAACCTCCACAGGGCGTCCTCCAGAACGTTCACTATCACTTGTGCCCATATGGCCAGTCCGAAAATTTTGAAACCACTTATAAACAGTTCTGATCGAAGGTGCAGAGTCACTGCAATATTTATCAAGCTTCTCTTTAGTCTCTTGAGGCGTTTTGCCTTTCATAAAGAAATGTTTAATCACTACACGAAATTCTTTTTCGTCCAGTTTTTGACAATCACTCGACTTCCTTGTTTCACACAAATGCCAAACACAAAGAAATAGACCAATATGGCTGAATATTGGTGTGCGTTCTTTCCAAAGATGCTACTCACTAAACATGACCTCGATAAGCGCCGGTGGTGCCATCTCTCGGACTTAGCACGGACTTCTCGAACGCCCCTCGTACGACATTTTTAGCAACATGTCTAAAACAATATTCATCACACGGCAGTGCGAACACCGTCTCCGAACATTCAAAACCTTCAAGGACCGCAAGTGGCGAAACGGTGCACCTGTAAACATAAAAAGTGTTTTTTTTACATCCTATAAACATTATTAAATTTTCTAATCGTCTTTTTTCACGCCCTGTGTATTCGTACACATGATGGAAGACCTATTCTTCAATTTCCCTGTGCTGAAAGCTAAGTGTGTGCGTACCTTTCCGATCAGAAAGAGATGATCGCGAAAATTGTTGCACTGAAAGTTAAGAGTCTACAAGGACTGCGCGGTACACAACACTTTCTATCGAACGGCATAGCTGGCACTCCATCAGCCGGCAGCGTTTTTTGCCGATGTGTTTATCTGATGGCAGCAAAATGAGTAAACAGTCGCCGGTTCGCCGCTCGCATTGAACAGAAGCCGCGGGGCTGCTAAGCAGCGGCGGTTTAATTAGATATCGACTGGCTACGGGGAGCTCACGATTTATTATTCTATTAGGCGCCGCGGCCATCTCGGCCAGACACGGCCAAGTTTGTCACCGGCGCAATTAAACTGCACCAGCTTTCATTACCGTCCGCCCAACTCCGGGATTAACGGCGCCACTCGCCCCCGACCGAAAGGTCTGCTGTCTCTCGCCGCCTACAGACCAGCCTCGTCACTTCACGGAGGTTCAGTGTCTACTTAAGTAGTCAACGCCTACAGAGTCTCGCCCAATTGAAGAGGGGTATGCAGAGATTCGTTCAAATAATGAGCGAAAAAGTGGAAAGTTAGGGTATAATGGCTTTCCTTCTAGCTGACGAGGGAAATGAAGGAAGGTTGAAGTATACAGTCTCTCGCGTCCGTCGGCCGTCGTAATTTAATATATTATTATTATTATTATTTTGATTGTTGCCGACTTACGTGGTGGTCCTTAATAAAAACGATATTTCATTCAATTTTGATTTACGATTAACTGCTTTTAAGAAGTTCTCCTTTTTAACAATATTAATCTTAAATTATTATTTTTTTTTTACGTTAAAGAACGTTAGACTCGCTGAATCTTAAAACATGAGCATATAAGTTGAACAATGGAATAAGCTTTTCATATTAATTTCCTCGGCTAGTCAGTTCACTTTAAAGCAAAAAATCTTTAGTTGTTAATTACAATTGCGGCCCACACACGCGCGAGAGTATTTTTTCTTACCTCCGTTAACCATTGCATTGTAGTCGGAGTCCTGGCTCTGGCTCTCGGCTGTTGTACTGAAAATAAGAGTCTTAAAGCTACGTATTTTCTGCAACGTCGGGCGGCTGTGGAGAAAAATGTATGTTATGTTAATAGCAGGCGAGTTTCTCGCTTCCGCTAATTTTCTATAAGTTAATATCACCACATAATGGCGTCGTTGGCTGCATCGGCGGTTGCGATTGTTGAACTGTAAATTACTTGAATGCAGGTTAATTCAAGGAAGGCAGACATGAAATCGGGATCACCTCTTACAAATTAAAAGCGAACAATAATATCAAATCAATATATTATCTGCTTAATTAGTACGAATATGCTTACATTTGCCTGCACTCGCAAGATGTCCGTCTCTACGCAACCAAGACAAGAGAAGTGAAGACGACTAAAAAATTAACAAAAGAGCGTATCTTGTCGTCTCTTTAGATCATTTTGTTATATTTCTTTGCACTCGAAACTTACACAGAGAAATTATTATAATACAGGTACATGATAAAAAATCTATATATTATTCAAGTTTTAAATGTCTCTTCTTTAAAAATACTGTTTTTTAATACTTTACTTACTATCTCACTGGGGACGCTATAAGTCTTTCGTTCAAATGATGAGGGACATGAAGGAATGTTAGGGTATATAGGTTTTCGTTCAAACGATGAGGGAAAGGAAGGAAAGTTTTAGGTATACAGAATTTCCTTCAAATTATAAAGAAATGTTGCGGAATACTGAGTTTCGTTCAAATGATGAAGGAAATAAAAGAAGGGTGGAGTATGCAGAGTTTCGTTCAAATGATGAGAGAAAGTAATGAAAGTTTTGGGTACAAAGAATTTCGTTCAAATGATGAAGTAATGTTAGGGAGTACAGAATCTCTTCCAAATTATGAAGGAAAAGGAGGAATGTTACAATATATCGAGTTTCATACAAGTTACGTGCGAAAGGAATTTTGTCAAATGATGAATAAAAGTTAGGGAATACAGAGCTTCATTCAAATGATGAGAGAAACGAAGGGAAGTTAGAGTGTGTAGAGTTTCATTCAGATGACGAGGGAAAGAAAGAATGGTAATTGTGTATAGTCTTTCATTCAAATGAAGAGGAAAGTGAAAGAGGGTCAGGTATTCACAGTTTCGTTCTAATTTCAACGGAAATGAAGGAGGTTAGAATATATAGAGTTTTTTGTTCAAATGACGAGAGAAACGAAGGGAGGTTAGGGTAAACATTCATTTAAATAACGAAGGGAAGCATGAAAGTGAGGGTAAGTATATAGAATCTCTTTCAATTTATGAGGGAAATGAAGGAATGTTAAGGTGCACAGAGTTTCGCTCAAATGATGGGGGAAAAAAAGAAAGGTTAAGGTATACAGAATTGCGCTCAGATGATGAAGGAAAGTTAGCGAATACAGACTTTCGTTAAAGTGATGAGGGAAACGAATGAATGTTACGGTGCACAGAATTTCACTTAAATGACGGGGGAAAGGAAGTAAGATAAGGGTCTACAGAATTCTGTTCAAACGGTGAAGGAAAGTCAAGGAATACAAAGTTTCAGTCAAAGGATGTGGGAAAGGAAGGAAGATTACTCTACACAGAGTTTCGTTCAAATTATGAGGAAAATGAACGATGGTTGGGGAATACAGAGGTTCAGAGTTTCATTCAAGTGATGGCAGAGATGTAAGAAGCTTACTGAACACAGAGTTTCATTTCAGAGATGAGATAAAGAAGTAAGGTTAGGGTATAAAGAGTTTCGTTCATTCTGTAAGGGAAAGGAAGGAAGGTTAGAATGTACACAGTTTCGTTCAAATGATGAGGAAAGGAAAGAAAGTTAGGTTATGACATTCTGTCGACGACACAGAAAGCTGAAAGTATTCATGTTCGTATGGTAAAGGAAACCTGCCCGCACTCGCTCTTTTCAAAGAAACCATTGCAGAACGAGCAGCAAACTACGTGCTTACGACCTGGAAAAACCAAGCTTAAATGGCTGGTAAGATCTTTTTTATTTATGTTAATAATTGGTCATATTGACCAAATAGCTATCTATGTATTGTAATTACATGATTTTCTCAACAGCATCGCAGGAAAGTGTCATGGCACCACTCTTATTCTCTGTGTACATAAACGATCTGTTTGCCGATGAAGATGTAGCGTATGGGAAATGTCGTCTTTGAGTAATTGTAGAAGGATACAGGATAACTTAAAATTTCTATTTATTGTGATGAATGGTTCAAATGGCTCTGAGCAGTATGGGACTTAACATCTGAGGTCATCAGTCTCCTAGAACTTAGAACTACTTAAACCTAACTAACCTAAGGACATCACACACATCCATGCGCGAGGCAGGATTCGAACCTGCGACCGTAGCGGTAGCGCGGTTCCAGACTGAAGCGCCTAGAACCGCTCGGCCACACCGGCAGGCTTGTGATGAATGACAGTTTTCCCTAAATGTGGGAAAACGTAACTAAATGGAGATGAGTAGCAAAAAAATTCTATAAAATTCGGATACATATTAGCGGTATGCTGATTTACACAGTCACGTCAATTAAATATCTAGGCGTAAAGCTGCAGAGCGACATGAAATGGAACGAGCACGGAAGGCAGTTTGTGAGAAAGGCGAATAGTCGAATTCGGTTAATTCGGATATGTCTAGGAAAGTGAAGCTCATCTATAATGGAGACAGCATATAGAACATCTCGTACGACACGTTATTCTGTATTGTTCGAGTGTTTGAGATCCACACGAGGTGGGATTAAAGGAATACATCGAAGGAATTCAGAAGGGTACTGCTAGATTTGTTAGCGGTATGTTAGATCAACACGCGAGTTTTAGGGAGTCGGTTTGTGAACGCAAACTGTAATTCCTGGAGAGAAGATGACCTGCTGTTTGCGAAACACTCTTGAGAAAGTTTAGAGAACCATCATTTAGCTGACTGCAGAACGGTTCTACTGCTACCAACGTGCATTTCGCGTAAGGACCGCTAAGAACAGATAAGAGACTTGTAGATAGTCGTTTTTGCTAGCCGAGTGTATATATGTTGATACAGAACACAAGTATATTACCAGATAGTGTTTCGCGGATATGCTACAGTTTTGCTTTTATAAATACAGGGTGGTCGTAAATTCCCGTTACAGACTTCTAGGCCTTGTAGAGGGGAGTGAGTACATCGTATTTTGAATAGGAATCCATGACTGGAAACGTTATCCAACGAGACTACAGAGCGTCGAAGTTATAAGCGCGGGAGTCTGTAAATGTACGTATATACGGGGTGATTCCGTGATGATGTTACAGACTTTCTAGGATGATGGAGAACGATAAATGTATTAATTTGAAGTAAAGATCCCTGTACCGGAAATGAACGAGTCGAAAGCTATAAACGAAAACCGTTCTGATACCTCTGACAGTTGAATACATGTACAGGTTCTTGTGTTCAAAGAGTGTAGGGCTGGTAACTTTCAGTTGTGGCAGCATGGACAAAAACGAGAAAAAATGTCCAATAAACGTGGGCTCTAAATTGCATACCTGAGGAGCTATGACCATTCGTTCATCTTGACTAACGTGAAACACGTCTCCTCTATTGAGCAAGTGTTCATAGCTGTTAAGGCACGCACTTTAGAGCCCACGTTTATTGGACATTTTTTCTCGTTTTTGTCCACACTACCACCACTGAAAATTACCAACCCTACACTCTTTGAACACAAGAACCTGTACATGTTTTCAACTGCCAGAGGTATCAGAACGGTTTTCGTTTATAATTTTCGTCTCGTTCGTTTCCGCTACAGGGATCCTTACTTCAAATTAATACATTTATCCTTCTCTATCACCCTAGAGAGTCTGTAACATCATCACGGAATCACCCCGTGTATACGTACATTTACAGACGACCGCGCCTATAACTTTGACGCTCTGTAGTCTCTTTGGATGACGTTTCTGGACATGGGTTCCTGTTCAAAATACGATGTACTCACTCCCCTCTACAAGCCCTAGAAGTCTGTAATGGGAACTTCCGACCACTTTGTATACTATTCACCTGAAAATTTAGGTACTTTTTACATTTTCTTGAATCGTTCGTTCATAGCAAATACTGGATAGCAGTTGGTTGCTGTACACCAGATTTTACTAAAAAGGTCGGTAGATCTTTTTACTGATTGATGTAACGACTGCAGGAAAAAAACAAAAACAAAGAACATGTGGTTCAATTCTACAACTGATGCTCCAGCTCCATTCATAACACGTGGACTTAATAACCTTTATTCGATACAAATGCCTAGAAAAAGAAGCGCGGTTGAATCTCGTCCTTATTACACACGTTATTTGTAATGTCTCTCCTAAGTTTTACGGGGAGTATCTGCCAGTACTTCTGCGTAACTTTCGCCTTATACTTTTAGATACATTCCTCTCTTGAAACGATCATTTTTTGAACACACTATTAATTTCAGTTCTTGCTATTTTGAAGTTATGTGTTTATGGCAGGTTCGTTGCCACTTTTGCTAGTCTCTTCACATACTTGTTGAATATAGTACCTATGTGCCTGGCATCCACATAATTTATACCTGTTAGCCAATAAGAACATGTTTGTGAGGTAATTCTATCATAGTGGGTAACTTCAAAGACTGAAGTACAACCTCACTATCTCATTAGAAGCCTCTGCCATACATTACGGCATATCAAATGGCTTATGCTTCTGAGGAGAGGACAGAACTTTAGTTGGGGTGGGAAAACTGTAGGTGGTGTTCCACAGTAAGTAGCACAATCGACATTATTACTGTCCTGAGATGTTGCTCCCTCAGTATAAATTTCGCAGAAATATTGGTACTTTTCATGAATGAGATTGTGCAATATTAGTTTCGTGTGGGTTACTGTCCTGTCTGTGTGGTAGATAGACAGGTAGACAACGTTAGGCTGGAGAGTAGAGTTATGGGCAGATAATGATACATCGCATTCAGGTATCTAGGTTGCAAGTGATCAGCCAACCGGAGATCCCAGAGAAGTCCTGAAGAAAAACAGAGGCGTCGGAACGTTGAGCACTGAAGATGTTCGAAGAGGGAGATGACGCGGCTCAGAGAAACAGAAAATTTTACGATCAGGTTGCGTATCGTTTACCGTGTATGATAGGATACATAGCATATGAGCATAGCTATCTGTCAGCGGGGAAGGAGTTTGTATCTATGACTTATTATCCTGCCCAGCTTGCACGAGAAATATGTGAATTTGGTCAACTGATCTTGTAAGAAAGAATTTTATGTGCTATGTTGAGTCGTCTTAGTATCAGTGGCATTTCTGTATCTTCCAACAGCAAGACACTACTGATTGTTCTCTAAAGATATTATTGTCTACAAGAAAGTTGTCGTAAAGACATCCAGAAACACTTGAACAAAATTTCCATTCTGTGTCACGTATGGCAACTCCTTTTAAACGTGGATAAATGCAACGTAACGCTTATAACAAAGGGAAAGAACCTAACAACGTCAACATTAACGTCAAACATCTGGAGATCGTCACATTGCTTAAATACTTAGGAGTAATACCATGAGATGATATGAAATGGAACAAACATGTAATAACTGTGACTGATAGGGTGAACAGAAGACTCAGGTTTGTCGAAAAGATTCTGGGAAAATGCTGAACATCTGTGAAGGAATTTCTGATGCAAGTATCAAGTAGGCATGAGAAGAGGTATCGAAAGAACTGAGAGACGCGAAGCTGGGATAGCACTAGATCAGCAGCGCACACGAAAGATTAGTAGAAATGCTTGACGTGGGCAGATAGTAATCTTCGGGAGGAAGACGGCCGTGTTCACGCAGGAAGACGGCCGTGTTCACGCAGGACCTGCTGCCACAGTCTTATTTCTGTCATGGGGATCATGACTCCTCATGAGAGAAATTAGAGGCACACACAGTCATTTCTCTCCATTAAGGGGCTCCGGAACGCCCTATACTTGCAACGTTAAAATAACGCTTATAAATTACATCTTTCCTCACAAAGTATTTGAGGTAGGAAGTTGAACTTTTTACAGATTATTTATTGGAATATGGGCTACAACTTAACACACAACTTCCTCTTGTTCCTCCTCCTGTTTACTCTTGCTTGTATTTCTAGACTCTTTACAGCCCTGCCTGCAGCCCGAAGGCGTTCCTTGTCTAAAGCAAGCATCGCTCGTTGTTGTGTTCGTAGATTTTGCTACCATTTTCTGCAGTTGCAGTTACTGCAACACTGTTCCAAAAGGTGGTCATGTATGAACACTTATCACATTTAAGTTGTATTTCACTAGCAAGTCCTACGTGCTTTATTATGGAGAGTTCCAGACCAACTTCACTACAATGAATATATCTTACACAGTTTGAAAAAATTCCTTTGAGAACCGACATATCAAATATTTCATTCACATCCGATTCGCCCATAAAACATTCATAGTTTTCACTCATTGAACCAAGCTTCTTCTGTGAAGTATTTTCTTTCCCACTTTGACTGCTATGGGCAGGTGTACTTGAGAGGTTAGGTTCACTCACTTGGTTATCGCCTTTATTGTTTACAGTAATAACACATACCTTTGGCTTTCCAACATTTCTCCTTTTCTTAAAAGCCTTCAGAGGATTTCTAATAACTTTACTTTTACTCATTATTATACTTCAACAAAACAGAGATTCAAGAAACAGAATTAATTACGAATATTTTCGAGATAACGACAGAGTAAATAAACATGAAACAATCGACAATCACACCAGCGATATATATTGAACCATCACAGGTTAGCCACAACACATACTTTATCTCACATCACTAAAATGTACCTGATGAACACGGACGTTAATAATAACACCATTTGACAGCAGTTTAACAGCGCCACAGTGGGTCACGCCCATGTAGAACACATTTCAAAAAAAATTTAAAAATAGTTGTAGTCTTCGGAATTGAATAAATTATATATCTATTAAAAGGTAATAGTCTGCAGATTCAGAAAACGCAAAAAAGTAAAAATTGAACTTTTCATGATTTTGAGCCTTTCCGCAGCCCCTTAACACGCGGATGGAATGGCGCATAAAATCGCTAATTACTGGAACGAAGTTTCCCGCGGCAAGCACAGTAAAGCTAGTGCTGAGCCTTAACCATTGCTTGGCAGAAATAACAGGACAACCTGTTCATAGTCGCAACAAACACAAACGTAACAAATACGATGCAGGTAATAACAAGTGCATTCCGCAAAAGAGAAGTTCCATTAAAGTCAACCTGTTTCACTTTCTACTAGGCGTGCAAAAATAAAGGTGGCTCCGAAAATAACTAAAATAACTGATTGAACCTTATTAACGAATATCACAGAAGATGCTGGGAATGGCCACCTTTGGCGTCCATGCAGTGCTGTGCTCGATTTATCAAACAGTGAGACACGCGCAGCGTTTCTGCCTGAAGTATAGCAGCAAACGCGTTTTCGATGCTCTGTCCTCGCTATCCCGGCGTGTGATGATTATTTGAGCACTCCTGACCCTTCAGATTTGCGCACAGGTAAAAATCAGGGAGACAGAGAGAGGTCAGGCGATCGACTCGGCCAGGAGAGTGCGCTGCTTCTGCCGATTGTCCTCTCCCTGCACAAAGCTTCTGCTCTCGCGACAACGTTGTCAAGGTGTCGTGCGCTGTTGCTCCGCCCTGTTGTACATATCCACAAAGTCTTTCATCTTCTTATCGTTTCTAAACATTCCCGTTATCATTAATACACTCCTGGAAATTGAAATAAGAACACCGTGAATTCATTGTCCCAGGAAGGGGAAACTTTATTGACACATTCCTGGGGTCAGATACATCACATGATCACACTGACAGAACCACAGGCACATAGACACAGGCAACAGAGCATGCACAATGTCGGCACTAGTACAGTGTATATCCACCTTTCGCAGCAATGCAGGCTGCTATTCTCCCATGGAGACGATCGTAGAGATGCTGGATGTAGTCCTGTGGAACGGCTTGCCATGCCATTTCCACCTGGCGCCTCAGCTGGACCAGCGTTCGTGCTGGACGTGCAGACCGCGTGAGACGACGCTTCATCCAGTCCCAAACATGCTCAATGGGGGACAGATCCGGAGATCTTGCTGGCCAGGGTAGTTGACTTACACCTTCTAGAGCACGTTGGGTGGCACGGGATACATGCGGACGTGCATTGTCCTGTTGGAACAGCAAGTTCCCTTGCCGGTCTAGGAATGGTAGAACGATGGGTTCGATGACGGTTTGGATGTACCGTGCACTATTCAGTGTCCCCTCGACGATCACCAGTGGTGTATGGCCAGTGTAGGAGATCGCTCCCCACACCATGATGCCGGGTGTTGGCCCTGTGTGCCCCGGTCGTATGCAGTTCTGATTGTGGCGCTCACCTGCACGGCGCCAAACACGCATACGACCATCATTGGCACCAAGGCAGAAGCGACTCTCATCGCTGATGACGACACGTCTCCATTCGTCCCTCCATTCATGCCTGTCGCGACACCACTGGAGGCGGGCTGCACGATGTTGGGGCGTGAGCGGAAGACGGCCTAACGGTGTGCGGGACCGTAGCCCAGCTTCATGGAGACGGTTGCGAATGGTCCTCGCCGATACCCCAGGAGCAACAGTGTCCCTAATTTGCTGGGAAGTGGCGGTGCGGTCCCCTACGGCACTGCGTAGGATCCTACGGTCTTGGCGTGCATCCGTGCGTCGCTGCGGTCCGGTCCCAGGTCGACGGGCACGTGCACCTTCCGCCGACCACTGGCGACAACATCGATGTACTGTGGAGACCTCACGCCCCACGTGTTGAGCAATTCGGCGGTACGTCCACCCGGCCTCCCGCATGCCCACTATACGCCCTCGCTCAAAGTCCGTCAACTGCACATACGGTTCACGTCCACGCTGTCGCGGCATGCTACCAGTGTTAAAGACTGCGATGGAGCTCCGTATGCCACGGCAAACTGGCTGACACTGACGGCGGCGGTGCACAAATGCTGCGCAGCTAGCGCCATTCGACGGCCAACACCGCGGTTCCTGGTGTGTCCGCTGTGCCGTGCGTGTGATCATTGCTTGTACAGCCCTCTCGCAGTGTACGTAGCAAGTATGGTGGGTCTGACACACCGGTGTCAATGTGTTCTTTTTTCCATTTCCAGGAGTGTATTTAAGTGAAACAATAGCGTTACGATGAGGACACTAAACTTTGCGCACCGAACACTAATGTTGACATTATGCAACGGCTCTTCAAAGAACTGATGGGGACCCTAACAAGGTGAACCAGTATTCATCTGAAGAAATGAAAAACTGAGGTACTAAAAGCTCTGAATCCACTTGTCTTAGAAACCACTGTCAGAACTCAACACGCGAAAGTTCGTCTGTACACTTTAACCCACGTGCTGCAATGAATTTGTAAGGACACAGACGTAGGTCCTTTTTAGTAATGTTTCGACTCGATAATCTCGTAATCACCACTTGCACGAAGTATTACTCCGTTAGTTACTGTGTGTGTGTGTGTGTGTGTGTGTGTGTGTGTGTGTGTGTGTGTGTGTGGGAAATCTTATGGGACTTAACTGCTAAGTTCATCAGTCCCTAAGCTTACGCACTACTTAAGCTAAATCATCCTAAGGACAAACGCACACACACATGCCCGAGGGAGGACTCGAACCTCCGCCGGGACCAGCCGCACAGTCCATGACTGCAGCGCCTCAGACCGCTCGGCTAATCCCGCGCGGCTTGTTAGTTACTCTGACCAGCAATCTTGACTGCGAAAAGCCTGCAATCAGCCTGAGACATGATAGCGATATTTTATTTCCCTGCCCACGCTCGTTACCCAATATAAGAACGGCATCTGCTCGTCACGTCGCAGTGTATCGGATTATATCGCCAAGAAAGAGGCAAGAGTTTTAAGGAATAACTGCGAACTAGGCTGGAAAATATGCAGTCGAAAACTCCACGTAACAAATGCAATTCGTATGTAATTTGAACTTACGGCTTGATTGTTTTGCAGTTTTGAAGATACTGCAGTAGCAAAATTGAAAGGAATACGAAGCAACCGTGTTTACCATTGACCCAAAATCGTGAGATGAGGAACCACTAAGCGAACAGCGGGGACACTCCCGTGGACGTAAGAACTGTTATGTACAGGAGCAAAAGTGTATTTTCGAACCTTCTAGAAGGCTGACGTACGGATACACTTCCGGCGAAACCAAAAAGTAAGACACAATTTGATTGGAGAGACACCCCTTGGGCCGGCCGGAGTGGTCGAGCGGTTGTAGGCGCTACAGTCTGGAACCGCGCGACCGCTACGGTCGCAGGCTCGAATCCTGCCTCGGGCATGGATGTATGTGATGTCCTTAGGTTAGTTAGGTTTAAGTAGTTCTAAGTTCTAGGGGACTGATGACCTCAGAAGTTTAGTCTCATAGTGCTCAGAGCCATTTGAACCATTTTGAACACCACTTGGTCTCAGACGAATGGACTCGTCTGTGTCCCTGAAGTGGAAGAGATACGAAATAGTCAGTCAGTAGAGACTTGGTTCGGTTTACAAATATACGTACTGACATTCTCGCAGTAGTTGATCCGAATTCGTCACAGTTCTTGTTGACAAAAGTATTTTAATTACGTTTGCTGTGAAAACTGACATATCTGACATCGCATGCGAGGAAAAGTTAACGAACAGGGGCAGCGGTCCCTTCTTTGAAACGGATGGTAACGAGAGTTGGCTAAGTGCAGATCAGTAAGTTGAATTAGTAGTTTATTTGATGTTGCATAGTGAAATATGTATAAGCGCGTATAAGTGTCTTTGATTGGTGAGCAGGGTGTTTTATTTTCAATTGTGGCAATAATTGTAAATTTAGACATGGTTAGATCAGATGATCAAAGTTTATGCTGCACAGCGTCATTGCTCTCCACTGTAATGGTAAGTAGTGCTATGCTAACCATCCCGCTGCAGGTAGTTTTAGATAATCGCGAATAGCCTTATGGTCGTGACTGAGTGAGTAAACGTGATTTCACTCAACAATCCTCTGGTGAACGGTGCCAGGCAGTTTTTCAATATCCTGGCGTTTAGTGTTTAAGGTACCGAGTGGCATAATACACTGCCGGAAAAAAATTAGTACACCCATTAGGGTTTTCCAGTTCGCTCAAGATTGATTGTTGCAATAGTGCATATGGAGTACGTGAAATGATTACATTTACAGGTCAATAGCACAAGCGGTTCTGAGGCATCATGCTGAAACACTCATGTTAGTACTGGGTGTAGCCTCCACAGGTGGCAGTTCAGGCGTTGACCCAGACATCCAGGCCTGACCTACAGATGGCGAATACTTTCCTGGGATACTTTATTCCATACCTGCTCGACCCGTTCACGTAGTTCTTTTCTCGGCTGGTGAGTCGCACGAATCACTTCTCGTCCCATCCATCAAACACCACACGTGCTTGATTGGAGACAAGTCCGGAAATTGTGCTGACCAGGGAAGTTGCTACACGTATTGCGAAGCACGCTGAATTTCACGGGTGGTGTGTGGGCGAACATTATCCTTTTGGAACAACACATCACCTTCCTGTTGCAAGGAATGCAAAACAACGGGTTTAAAAACATTCTGCACCTACCGAGCGCTGTTTAGCTTTCCCTTGAGAAACGCCAGAGATGAACGCGAGTTGTAGCTTATCGCGTGCTCCTGACCATAAGGCCTGGTGTGGAACCAATGAGTCTTGGACGAATGCAGCGCCCGCTGCGGCGGCGCGCTTCCTTCCGTCCCTTATACGACGGAACTGCACCTACCTGTGAACATTGTCTCAGCATATCATTAGTAGGGAAGCCGAGCGAAACCTACTGTACTTCGACGTGAACCAGGCTGCAATTAAAGTCATTAATCTACGTTTTGGGAGAAAGTTTTCACACGAAATGAAAAGCTGGAAATTTTGTCCTTAATTAACATATTTTGTAACTTAGGTGAACAAGTATCACTGCCAAGCCCGTGCTAGTCTTAACACAGTCACTCACAATCCCTTTCACTCACGTTAGCAAGTTTATGCTGTTGCATTTCCCGGAAACGAAATAGCTATAAAAATACGGATTGTTTTTGATTGAAAATGGTCGACAAATATTAAGTCTGTCGGTACCTAATGCAGTCACAGTTTTTAGCCACCGACCTGCTCAAAACGCTACGCGGAGTTTATGTCTTTTCTCGTCACAAAATTCACTTAAAAATTCCGAAATTTCCACACACCCATCGGAATAATTATACCGTCACTTTACAACACTTTTGATGTATGAAACACTGCTAGATCCGGCAACTTATCATTTCCATCGAACTACTACTACACACGTCCGAACTGTTTCATGTCTAGGCTCCGACTCCTCTCTACCAGCAGAGAAAGGCGCGCGAAGAATATTACTTTACCATTGGTCAGTTTACTCAACAGCCAATAGCAAAACAACATTCTCCCGCGTCAGTCCGCGCTTTTCATCACTAACCAATAGCAAAATAGTAAACCTAACGACTGCACTTTTTACCGACGTAATTATCTAATATGTTGAAGTTTTGTTTATGCATAAAGTTATTTACTATTGTTATTTATACCTGAATTAGCTTTCCCTTTACCATAAACTTACTTTACAAATCTATTCTACAAAAATCTCCTTTGTCCACATCCATACTTCTTCGAAATTTTCCCACACTAAATCCCACAATATAACTCGTTAAACAGTTATCTTCATATTAACCTTAAACCACACTCACGCATCATTCATACTGCTAAAACACATTTATAACATTTTACATACACAAAAAGACATAATAACACTTTATGAAAATACTAGAGCAGTTTATGATAAGCCGGCCGAGGTGGCCGAGCGGTTCTGGGCGCTCCAGTCTGGAACCGCGCGACCGCTACGGTCGCAGGTTCGAATCCTGCCTCGGGCATGGATGTGTGTGATGTCCTTAGGTTAGTTAGGTTCAAGTAGTTCTAAGTTCTAGGGGACTGATGACCTCAGAAGTTAAGTCCCATAGTGCTCGGAGCCATTTGAACCATTTAGTTTATGAAAAACATTCTATTGCTTTAGTGCACTCTAGTGGGCACAATCGAAACTAAATCACAGTCCCCTATCCAATACTGTTCTCTATTGGCTGATACATAAGTCTCGCGTCACCATCTGTCACTATCTACCTCTGAGACACATCTCCCACTTAACCGCCTCCAAGGCAGGATCGGTATATGGGGCTACGCCTCATTACCAGGCCTACGTCGTACACGCAGACGACCATCAATTGCGTGCAGACAGCACGTTTTCATCACTGAAGACAATGGTGCACCATTCCGTCTTCCAAATGATCCTCTGATGGCACGTCCATGATGTGGCGTGAGTTGAAGACGGGCTAGAAGTGATCGTGCCCCTAGTCCCACTGCTAAGAATCGATTAGCAAAAGTTGACGATTATGGGCTCACAGGCCTTCTTATTTGTACTGTGGTAGCTGTACGATCTGCCACTGCTGCCCTTGCAATACAACAAACCTAGCGGGCATCTGTGCTGCAGGGACGTTCAGAACATCTTCTGTGGGTGTGAGAACGTTCACGTGACCACTGATACCAACATCGTTACACAACTGCCACAGCACACCCAACTTGTGTAGCAATTCTGCGAAAGATCCATCCCGCCGCTCTTAAAGCTACAACATGACCCCTTTGAAACTCACTCATTTGGCTATAGGAAGCACGAATGTATATCGACGGTATGATTTTTGGCAGACGCCGGTGAAACTATTATCAGTACATCTACTACCCCTCAGGTGGCATATGTCGTCATCATATCAAAATCGACGGCTTATTTCCAGTAGCACTAATTTCATTTTCCGGCAATGTATTTTCTACAGGCGTCGTTGCATGTACGCGAGCAATTCTCGTCATTTGTTTCATCTCCCACTGAGTCGCGAATTCGTAGAGAAAGCTCTTGAAGTACTCTAAGTAGGGACTCCCGTGAAGGGTCCTTCAGTTCTTGTGTTGCACCCATATCGCTTTGATTATACACTGAAGCGTTAAAGAAACTGGTGTAGGTATGCGTATTCAAATATGAGGTGCATTCAAGTTCTATGGCCTCCGATTTTTTTTCTAATTAACTACTGACCCGAAATCGATGAAACTGGCGTTATTTCTCAACGTAATCACCCTGCAGACGTACACATTTTTCACAACGCTGACGCCATGATTCCATGGCAGCGGCGAAGGCTTCTTTAGGAGTCTGTTTTGACCACTGGAAAATCGCTGAGGCAATAGCAGCACGGCTGTTGAATGTGCGGCCACGGAGAGTGTCTTTCATTGTTGGAAAAAGCAAAAAGTCACTAGGAGCCAGGTCAGGTGAGTAGGGAGCATGAGGAATCACTTCAAAGTTGTTATCACGAAGAAACTGTTGTGTAACATTAGCTCGATGTGCGGGTGCGTTGTCTTGGTGAAACAGCACACGCGCAGCCCTTCCCGGACGTTTTTGTTGCAGTGCAGGAAGGAATTTGTTCTTCAAAACATTTTCGTAGGATGCACCTGTTACCGTAGTGCCCTTTGGAACGCAATGGGTAAGAATTACGCCCTCGCTGTCCGAGAACATGGACACCATCATTTTTTCAGCACTGGCGGCTACCCGAAATTTTTTTGGTGGCGGTGAATCTGTGTGCTTCCATTGAGCTGACTGGCGCTTTGTTTCTGGATTGAAAAATGGCATCCACGTCTCATCCATTGTCACAACCGACCAAAAGAAAGTCCCATTCATGCTGTCGTTGCGCGTCAACATTGCTTGGGAACATGCCACACGGGCAGCCGTGTGGTCGTCCGTCAGCATTTGTGGCACCCACCTGGATGACACTTTTCGCATTTTCAGGTCGTCCTGCAGGATTGTGTGCATAGAACCCACAGAAATGCCAACTCTGGAGGCGATCTGTTCAACAGTCATTCGGCGATCCCCCAAAACAATTCTCTCCACTTTATCGATCATGTCATCAGACCGGCTTGTGCGAGCCCGAGGTTGTTTCAGTTTGTAGTCACACGATGTTCTGCTTTCATTAAACTGTCGCACCCACGAACGCACTTTCGACACATCCATAACTCCATCACCACATGTCTCCTTCAACTGTCGATGAATTTCAATTGGTTTCACACGACGCAAATTCAGAAAACGAATGATTCAAGTAAGGAAAAGTCGCCATTTTAAGTATTTAAAACAGTTCTCATTCTCGCCGCTGGCGGTAAAATTCCATCTGCCGTACGGTGCTGCCATCTCTCGGACGTATTGACAATGAACGCGGCCTCATTTTAATACAATGCGCATGTTTCTCTTTCCAGTCTGGAGAAAAAAAATCGGAGGCCTTAGAACTTGAATGCACCTCGTACAGAGATATGTAAACAGAGAGAATACAGCGCTGCGGTCGGCAACGCCTGTACAAGACCACAAGTGGCTCGCACAACTTTTAGATCGATTACTGCCGCTAGAACGACAGGTTATCAAGATTTAAGCGAGTTTGAACGTGGTGTTACAGTTGGCCTACGAGCGATGGGACACAGCATCTCCGACGGAGCATTCTCTACGACCATTTCACGAGTGTACCGTGAATGTCATAAATCCGGTAAAACTTCAAATCTCCGACATCACTGCGGCCGGAAATGATCCTACGAGAACGGGACCAACGACGACTCAAGAGAAACCTTCAGCGTGACAGAAGTGTAACCATTCCGCAAATTTCTGCAGATTTCAATGCTGGGCCATCAACAAGTGTCAGCGTGCGAACCATTCAACGAAACATCATCGATATGTGCTTTAGGAGCCGATTGCCCTCTCGTGTACACTTGATGACTGCACGACACAAGACTGGGCCCGTCGACATCGACATTGGACTGTGGAAACACGTTGCCTGGTCGGACGAGTCTCGTTTCAAATTGTGTCGCGTGGATGGACAACCTCAGACAACCACATGAACCCATGGACCCTGCATGTCAGCAGAGGACTGTTGAAGCTGGTGGAGGCTCTGTAATGGTGAGGGGTTGTGTGCAGTTGGAGTGATATGGGACCACTGATACGTGTAGATACGACTCTGACAGGTGACACGTACGTAAGCATCCTGTGTGTTCACCTCCATCTATTAGTGTCCATTGTGCATTCCTACGGACTTGACCTATTCCAGCAGGACGAAGTGACACCCCACACGTCAAGAATTGCTATAGAGTGGCTTCAGGAACACTTTTCTCAGTTTAATCACTTCCGCTGCCCACCAAACTCCCCAGACATGAACATTATTGAGCAAATCTGGGATGCCTTGCAACGTGCTGCTCAAAAAAGATCTCCACCCCTCATTCTCTTACGGATTTATGGACGACCCTGCAGGATTAATGGTGTCAGTTCCCTCCAGCACCACTTCAGATATTAGTCGAATCCATGCCACGACGTGTTGCGGCACTTCTGCGTGCTCGCGGGGGCCCTACACGATATTAGGCAGGTGTACCAGTTTCTTTGGCTCTTCACTGTATATATGATATTTACGTACGTCAACTTAATTGGAAGACACATGGCCTCAAAAACGTAATCTGTTTTTACCAGATGAGTTTGGTATTTATTTGCTATGTAACCAACCTCTTCCCTGGCACACTTTTTTATTGAAAGTGTACGTATATGTCAACAGAAGAAGCGCAACGTCAGGCCTTGTGCACTGGAAGCGAAGCAGGTGCGTTTTACAGGCTCGTCGACTCGTCAAATCAAACTGGTGGGTGCAAATCAGAGAGTAAATGTGCGTGCCTTGAACTACAGACTCTTTTATCACCTAACTGGTAGAAACAGTTGCAGAACTATGAGATGGGTGAATGAGTTAGACGCGTTATCGTCCGGAACAATCTCCCCGCTGGAGAAACTTTGATCTTGGACAAAGGCTACCTAGGCTAATGAGACACGGTATGTATTAATACACTACTATACCATACACTGACTATAGCGAGAAGCACACAAAACTCTTACGATTTCTATGGGCTATCAGTCTTCTGAATGCTTTTATGCAGTCTTACAATTCTTGGCCTCTGCAGTCCCATGCAGTACCACGGGAACTATTTCCCTATATCGTAAAGAATCATGGTCCTTCTTTTAACTGCTTTTTTTGTACACTATTCCTGGTGGCCCCTCCCGTCGGAGGTTCGGGCCCTCCCCCGGGCATGGGTGTGTGTGTTGTTCTTAGCATAAGTTAGTTTAAGAGTTTAAGTAGTGTGTAAGTCTAGGGACCAATGACCTCAGCACTTTGGTCCCTTAGAAATGCACACACACATATATACTATTCCTGGTCTATCTTACGGGGCACTTCCCCATTTTTTATCAATGCAACGTATACTCAAAATCAAGGCCGATTCTTGAACGATACAATTCTCTTCTTTATCCGCTTTATCATAGTCCACAAAATTAAATATGCTAAGAGACAAGATTGTAAGTTGTGACTTTGTAGTGAATGAAACTATACAAATAAATCAAATAATACTTGATTTATGGTGGTTCATCTGTCCATCAAGTACAACGGTCGTGTGACCCTTGTAGGCGATGCCTCCGATAACTGAGAGTGTATGAGTTCATCGTACATGTCTGCTCAGAGTACAGAAATACAGTCAGAGTCCCATTTTCGACAATAATTTCGAGAAGTGTTCTACCACCCTGGTCTTCTTGGAAACATATGAAAGAATAATGAAGAAATCTTTTAGCAATACTTTCAATGTTGTCAGTGGGCTGACAGTCAACTCCTATTTTCCTTTGGGTTTAAACTATCTTTTAGGCTGGAAATCACTAGACGCCCACTGCTAACAACCTTTCGAAAATGTATTAGAAGCAGTAAACCGTTAGCTCTTTCAAGGTTTCTCCTTGAAACGGTTTGATGCGCTTCTGATCGATTTTACCGCTGCCGCTTTTCGCCTGTAACATGTAATCGCTTCACGGCCTGTGCCAGGGTTTCTGTACATTCGCTGAATCACTCAGCAGAACCTCACAGCGGCTCTAGTAACGGGAGCTGTCTTCTTTGTCCTAGTCGAACTGCGCGTTAAGCTCTAGATCCATCAAGCCTGGACTGTATCCATTGATTTTATTCTCGATCTATAAGTTATACATCTTATCTCAATAAAGGAAGAAGTAAAGGTAAGCCACTCATCGTGTATTCAAGGCTTCGAGCGGTCGAGAGGACAAACTAGGATTGAATATTAAAGAAGGTGGCTTTCCACTTTTGCAGTATTAATTTTATTTGTTCACGTGTGTGCTTACAGCCTTCTAGGCCATTCTGAAGTGATACAAAATAGCATGTACAGGGTGGGGCAAACAAAAGTGGCCCAGACGAGAGGCAGCACTATCGGAGGAGGAAAATACCTATGGTTACTTCGAACAGGATGGAGCAGCGGCCCATACAGCAGGCCGAACATTGGAGCACATTTACCCAATGTTCAAGCCTGACAGAGTAGTTAGGTCAGTCTGCTCGCAGCCCTAGATGGCCACCCAAGACGTCTGATCTGTCAGTGTGCGATTACTTTCTGTGGGGAGCCCTCAAGTCTACGGTGCATCGCAACAAACCTCATAGTCATCAACAACTGTAGCAGAACGTTTAGGATGAGGCTGCACAGCAATTCCAGCAGTCCAGCGTCGATCCACCTTCAGCTTCGGTCCGCTTTCAGCTTGTTGACCAGGGCACAAAGGTGCCAACAGAAGAACGGTGGTCACATTTCACAACTGCGACAGTCAGATTAGTACTGTATTTCCTTTCGTCAGCTGTGTTTCTTTGTACGCTGGAACTCTTTTTCTCTGGGCCACTCTCATCAACCTGTATTATATTACCTCCACGAATAGAAATGTAATGATGTGACTGTTAATCTGTTTCAAATACATTTACCTTCACTAGAAGACTATGCCTTACTTACTGAAATGTCAACGTCTTAAAATCTGTTTTGTATTCGTTTTTGTTCAGAAATACTGTCTTGTTGGTATGAAAGCTTGACATTTGCAAAGGTGTTATATTGAACAAAGAATAAAGCTAAACATGGAATAAATGGAATAATAATTTCTAATACTAAGACTGTATATTTATCAGCTACACACATAAATAGTCAGAATCACATGAGAATGGCCAAGAAGGGTAAAATTAGTCGTCAACAAATAAAATTAATGCAGCAATAGTGGAAAACGCCACCTTGTTTTAAAAAATTCATTTCTGTGGTACCCGCTATGAAGGAAAACAAAAAGGTGGATTTATTGCTGAGCTTTCAAATAACGTCCTTCTTCAGAGCTAACTGTGACACACACACACACACAGACACACACACACACACACACACACTGTCCCTGTCGTAAGGTGTTGTGTAAGTAGGACCCAGAGAAATAGCAGTGTGCACGTGCGGGGAGTGAAAATGGATCATTCAAACATGTTTTATTGTGTGCAAACTAAATAACATGCTTCATTAGTGTTAAACAATGAAACTGCAGTTCAGCACCGAAGCTGATTATAATAGAGTTGTACAACCTATGCTAGAATACAGCGTAACTTTTTGGGGTCCATATAAGTTCCAAATAGTTAAAAACCATTTCGTAACTCAAGCTCTCCATCTTTAGTGTCTGCCGTTCTGACACTGGAGCGCCGACGACAATGTTCTCATTTTTCGCGCGGTGACCTGTTCTGTAAACCAGAAGAAGCAGCGTCTTTCATCTGGGGTACGGCCTTGGCGTCTCCATCCGATCCAATACGTCCCGCTTCGAGAATATGCTAAGTGATGAAAGCTGCCGCTCGCCTTTCCTATCAGGCAGAGAGCCCCGCATTCAGCGGAAACAGGCACTCAGCGTGATTGTGTCGGCGGCAATCGGTCCACCACTGCGCAGAACGGTGCGTTCCATTGCCAGCCACGAGTGCTGAACGTCACTTCCCTCTTTCGTTCATCTGAAAGTAACGAGGGGCAGAAAATGGAAATCGGCTACATTCTGTGAGCACAGTCAAAAATAGTTACACACCCTACGCCAAAGTCAGGACACGGAAGAACCTGCTAGTACACGAAGTCTCCTTTAGCTAAACATCTGGGAATGGGAGGAAACGAGAAAGCATTACGTCGAAGTTCTCAAGAGAAAAATATTGAATCAAAAATTGAGAAACAATGAACAAACCAGCACAGCGTGAGTATGACACCGTACACAAGCATTTGGAACAGAGGATGTGGTCAGAGACATTGTGAAAATGCCTATCATACACGAGTTCTCCCATATTTCCCGTTATTTTTAGAAATAAGTTGATGCTATACGGTTTTTATTACCACACCTTACACTACATCTTAAATTCTGTCGCCATCTGCTCGAAATTTATTTTAGTTCTATTTTCATTCCATTCAGTGATAGCACCAAGCAGTGTTATCAATTACGAGCGAGGAGTTGGCACTCTAATTAATCACTGTAACTCAGTGCCGGCCGGGTTGGCCGAGCGGTTATAGGCGCTACAGTCTGGAACCGCGCGACCGCTACTGTCGCAGGTTCGAATCCTGCCTCGGGCATGGATGTGTGTAATGTCCTTAGGTTAGTTAGGTTTAAGTAGTTCTAAGTTCTAGGGGACTGATGACCTTAGAAGTTAAGTCCCATAGTGCTCAGAGCCATTTGAACCATTTTTGGACACCGCTCAGTACGTGGTCCATAAACGGGGCTCTTCTTACTCACTCCACCTGCTCTAGAAGATCCTTACCTTTCGTGTTTCAGAAGCACAGTTCATTTTAATATCGCTTCCAGTGCCATATTTCCAATCTACGAACCTCCGGGTCTCTGGCAACTTACCTTTCATTTCTGCACATTTCTTTATTGCAAAATACTTCTTTTGGCTCTGCCTTATCTGTACTCTCCACCATCATTGCTTTGTCTCCATACGCCATTTTGCTTCCTGCATCGCAGATAAGAACATGAACCTGCTGGAAAGCTAATCAATAAGGCTTTTGAAAAATCAAGAGGACTTGTAGTGGGGGAGAAAGAATAAAAACCATCAAATACGCTGGAGATATTGTGCTATTAGAAACAGGGGAAGAGATGCAAGTAATGATGGAGAATACTGTAAGTGCGGGTGAAGAATTTGGGATGAAACTGAAGACTGATAAGACCAAAATGATGCAAATCGGAAAGAAGGTCACATGATTAATGTATCGCTAGATGGAATGGTATTAGGAAACGTTCAGTCATTCCAGTGTTTCGGAAGCATAACTTGCTGCGGAAGGGAGACAGGCAGAAGCGCCCCCACTACACTTAGGAAGAGGTTCGACGAACGTTTTGTGTGGAGTGCATTGTCTTATTTCTGAAACGGGGACAGTCAGACAGAGAGAACAAAAATATTTAAATAGTTTTGAAATGTGGTTATGGAGAAGAATGGAGAAAGTGAAATGGATCGACGGAATGAGAAAAGAGGAGGTGCTGAGCAGGTTGGGAGAGGAACTTCATGAGGGTGATACAGACAAGGAAAACATCTTGGATAAGAAACATAATCCGTAGGAATTGTCTACTACAGATAATCATGGAGAGAAAAGTAGAAGGAAAAAGGGGGAAAAGAGGAAGAAGGTTTGGATGTTAGCGGATGAAAAGAGAGGAAGACTTTACAAGCCTTGAGGATTCTCCGTTGACCATAATCGTCTGTTTTGTGTTAATACGATCGAAAGGGTGGAACCAGCGATTCGCTTTTTATGGCCCGCATCTTTCAATTGGTACACTGCTGTAACTTTACACGGGAAAAATTTCAGTATTTGACAAGCCACTTCACGCACGGTTGCAAGCCCGGTATCTTCTTGTGCCAACGTGCACAATAATTTCACTGGGTTCTGTTGTATGCAGTGAGAAACAGCTAACAACGTTTGATCGTTTTCTTTAGTTGCTCTTCAGGTCGTTCGGCATCTAACACTGAGCTCGTCTCTCGAAAATTCTCAACAAATTGACGACCGGGTTACGATGAGGTACAACTGGTTTCGGGAATTTATCAGCGAATGCCTCCTGTAGATAATATGCAGCACATTATACACTGAAGGGTCAAAGAAACTTGTACACCTGCCTAATATCGTGTAGGGCCCCCTAGAGCATGCAGAATTGCCACAATACGACGTGGCATGGACTCGACTAAAGCCTGAAGTAGTGATGCGGGGAACTGTCACCATGAATCCTGTAGGGCTGTCCATAAATCTGTAAGAGTACGAGAGGCTGGAGATCTCTTTGGATACCACGTTGCAAGGCATACCAGATATGCTCAATAATGTTCATATCTGGGGAATTTGGTGGTCAGCCGAAGCATTTAAATTCAGAAGAGTGTTTCTGGAGCCACTCTGTAGCAATACCGGACGTGTGGGGTGTCGCATTGTGCTGCTGCAATTTCCCAAGTTCGTCGAAATGCACAATGGACATGAATTGATGCAGGCGATCAGAAAGGATGCTTATGTACGTGCCACCTGTCAGAGTCGTATCTAGACGTATCAGGATTCTTGAGGTTGTCTCCGTACCCTTACGTGTCCGTCTGCTTGATACAATTTGAAACGAGACTCGTCCGACCAGGCAACCTGTTTCCACTCTTCAACAGTCCAATGTCGGTGTCGACGGACCCAGGCGAGGCGTAAAGCTTTGTGTTGTGCAGTCATCAAGGGCACGCGAGTGGGCCTCTGGCTCCGAAAGCCCGTATCGATGATGTTTCGTTGAATGGTTCGCACTCTGACACTTGTTGACGGCCCAGCATTGACATCTGTAGCAATTTGCGGAAGGGTTGTACTTCTGACAAGTTGAACGATTCTCTTCAGTCGTCGTTGGTCGCGTTCTTGCAGGATCTTTTTCCTGCCGCAGCGATCTCGAAGATTTGATGTTTTACCGAGTTCCTGATATTCGCGGTACACTCGTGAAATGGTCGTACGGCAAAGTCCGCACTTCATCGCTACCTCGGAGATGCTGTGTCCCATCACTCGTGCGCCGTCTATAACACCACGTTCAAACTTAATTAAATCTTGATAACATGCCATTGTAGCAGCAGTAAGCCATTTAACAACTAACACTTGTTGTCTTATATAGGCGTTGACCACCGCAGCGCCGTATGTTGCCTGTTTACATATCTCTGTATTTGAATACGCATGCCTATACCAGTTTCTTTGGCGTTTCAGAGTATAAAGGTTGGTCATAAATAAAACATTTAAAATGAAAAAGCACCTTGTGCACATGGCCATGTCCATATGTGTAGCGCTCATAGATGACTGTGACGTCATCAAAGCCGCCCAGAGTGGCCGAGCGGGTCTAGGCGCTTCAGTCTGGAACCGCGCGACCGCTACGGTCGCAGGTTCGAATCCTACCTCGGGCATGGATGTGTGTGATGTCCTTAGGTTAGTTAGGTTTAAGTAGTTCTAAGTTCTAGGGGACCTCCCATAGTGCTCAGAGCCATTTGAACCATTTTTGAACGTCATCAAAAAAACTCAAAACACAATATACTGCACAGTAGCACAACTGTTTAAGTTAGCTGAACATGTTCTAAGCATTGAAGATCCGCTTTAGACGGGGTATAAAGATCAAGGTGAGCTTTGATTTTAAATGTTTTATTTATGACAAACCTTTATATAACGTGTTACATTTTATCTACATGACAACTTGGCGTGCGGTCTAAATCTAGATGAACACATTTTATAACAAATGTTTTTGAAGACCAGAAGATGACTGCAAAGTCTGTCGAAACCGGTTGTTTGCAAATAAAGAAATATTTAAACGATCTTGACTGTAGAAATGTTTTATCGATTAAAATAACAATCAAATTTCGTATTTGTGTGAATCCATAGCCTCCAGATCCTCAACAGAAATGACGGAATATGGTCACTTTTTACTTTTAATTAAAAGTGATTTGAAAATGACCTGAAATACAGATATTACAAATGTTCGTGACACTGACGCTTAGTCGACATTAGCTAATAGCACAGTTAAACAAACATAGCATTACAGCCCACTGTGGACTATGTTTATGAAAACAATTCATTATTTACGAGAAAACACTCCTGCCAACTTGTTTTCTGCCAACTTTGCTTCTAACTTCTAACCTAACCTACATCTGTCGTCTCTGGACGGCGACTTTCCGAATTCAGTGCAGTTTGGTCCGTGAGCTTATCGGCTAGCATTGAAACCAATTCAATAGCAATTACTCCATTCAGTGCAGTCAACAGCCCTTCCACATCTATCTCATTTTAGTCACAAGGACAGTGCATCAACTGCAGCTGTAGTCTCTTTCGTCCAGCGCTGCGGGGACGATGAACTTCATCCCTCCGGGATTGCTCTTCTAATGCGTGCTTGCGGTTCGCGATTTTCCGCTTTTAGTGCTGCCATTCGGTTTTTGTAGACGGACGGTTGTATCGTCGTAAGCTCGAGATGAGAGGGGAGTAATGAGACGGCGGCTGGCAATTGCCGGGATTAGTGGAGGCTTAGCAAAAGAGAAACGTGAGCAGGCCGGGGGGCGCCGGTCTGTGTTTGGAAGGCGGCACGGCCTCGCAGCGGGAACCGGTTGTGGCGGCCGGTACTGGCGCAAGTGTACTGGCGCAAGTCCGCTGCACCGGCCACTGCCTCACAAAAACTCGCGTCCTTTCTGTCTTCGTCTCCGTGCGTAATGAAAGGCCGACCTCGAGAAACTTCTGTTTTGATCTCGACGAAACCTAATAGCAAGTAAGATAATACTGACATCTTAGATAATGGGCTGAACTGCCTACTATGGTACTCATCACCGCAGTATTTGCAACCTCGGAGAACTCCCAACACACATAATCAGTTTTCAGTTCTCTAGTACTATCCTTCAATATAGTGATTCTTCCTGACGACTCTCTTCAGCGTAGAAATAAACTACCAAAAAATTCTAGTGGTCTTTCCACATTTTTGTCCACGCCCCGTATGTACAAGTGAGAAGCCTTTGCTTGTGTGTCGGTTATCGTAAATAGAAACCTGATAATGTGAACTGATGACCTAAATGTGCTACTGAGCTCAAAGCTACATCACTTACATGAAACTGAAAAGAATCCTGTGTGTGTGAAAATCAAACACATTCATAAGCAAATAAATAAGGAAACCAATAATTTCACGATCAGTACACTTGGTCAGTGCGAACTGTTGAAAAAAACGTAACTATTAAAAGAAAAACCAAACTGTAATGTCGATCTGTATAAGAATATAACCCAAAACACACGAAAATTTCTGCACTGATATATGACCCTGGTGAAATAAAGAAACTGACAGAACCTACATTGCGCAAAGGAAACGAAGCAATCACGTATCATGAATCTCACCTGCAAAATGAAGTACTGGCAGAAACAGCAACACAGCAAGACTGCGCAACAGCTAAAAAAATACTCCAAAAAATTAACTACAGCTGGTCCAGGCAAACTGGGTTCATAATCTTGACATAGAGTGCCAGTGAAACACATGACTCAAACTTTAAGTTCTGAAATTTCATTTAGGAAGGAGCTTATCAAAAAAACAATTACAGATTCTAATATGAAAATTCATTTCATCTAATAACTCCCATGGTACAGTAAATTAACTAGAAGACCACTCAATAGAATGGAAATGAAATGATCGTATGGCATTTCTGGCCGGGAAGCCCCATTCGGGGGACTTCGGCCGCCATATTGCAAGACCTTTTTAGTTATCGCCACTTCGGCGACTTGCGAGTCAATGACGATGAAGGACACACAACACCCAGTCCACTGCCGGGAATCGAACCCGGTCGCCCTGCGTGGTAAGCGGTAACGCTACCGCTGCGCTACGGAGGCGGACACTCGATAGGTTACTTATCAAAAACTCTACTGTGACGAGGGTGAAGTGCACCAACAATACAAGTCTCCAGAAATGAAAATAAACTTTTTACCTCGTAAAATAATACTTTGTCCTTCATTTCAAAACCTTTTTTATGTCCGTACGTTAGCCAACAATTCTTCTGAATCGTCATTCCTCTTCGTAATAAAGCCTGCAACTCACATAGGTCCAAAAGTGCGTCCATGCATTACAATGTACACGGCTGGCCATTAAAATTGCTGCACCAAGAAGAAATGCAGATGATAAAAGGATATTCATTGGACAAATATATTATACTAGAACTGACATGTGATTACATTTCCACGCAATTTGGGAGCATAGATCCTGAGAAATCAGTACCCAGAACAACCACCTCTGGCCGTAATAACGGCCTTGATACGCCTGGGCGTACAGGCGTGTACAGGTACAGCTGCCCATGCAGCTTCAACACGATATCACAGTTCATCAAGAGTAGTGACTGGCGCATTGTGACGAGCCAGTTGCTCGGCCACCACTCACCAGACGTTATCAATTGGTGAGACATCTGGAGAATGTGTTGGCCAGGGCAGCAATCGAACATTTTCTGCATTCAGAAAGGCCCGTACAGGACCTGCAACATGCGGTCGTGCATTATCCTGGGTTTCGCAGGGATCGAATGAAGGGTAGAGCCACGGGTCGTAACACATCTGAAATGTAACGTCCACTGTTCAAAGTGCCGTCAATGCGAACAATAGGTGACCGAGACGTGTAACCAATGGCACCCCATACCATCACGCCGGGTGATACTCCAGTATTGCGATGACGAATGCACGCTTCCAATGTGCGTTCACCGCGATGTCGCCAAACACGGATGCGACCATCATGCTGCTGTAAACAGAACCTGCATTCATCCGAAAAAATGACGTTTTGCTATTCGTGCACCCAGGTTCGTCGTCGAGTACACCATCGCAGGCGCTCTTGTCTGTGATGCAGCGTCAAGGGTAACCGCAGCCATGGTCTCCGAGCTGATAGTCCATGCTGCTGCAAACGTCGTCGAACTGTTCGTGCAGATGGTTGTTGTCTTGCAAACGTCCCCATCTGTTGACTCAGGGATCGAGACGTGGCTGCACGATCCGTTAGAGCCATGCGGTTAAGATGTCTGTCATCTCGACTGCTAGTGATACGAGGCCGTTGGGATCCAGCACGGCGTTCCGTATTACCCTCCTGAACCCACCGATTCCATATTCTGCTAACAGTCATTGGATCTCGACAACCGGAGCAGCAATGTCGCGATACGATAAACCGCAGTCGCGATAGGCTACAATCCGACCTTTACCAAAGTCGGAAACGTGATGGTACACATTTCTCCTCCTTACACGAGGTTCAAAATGGTTCAAATGGCTCTGAGCACTATGGGACTTAACATCTGAGGTCATCAGTCCCCTAGAACTTAAAACTACTTAAACCTAACTAACCTAAGGATATCACACACATCTATGCCCAAGGCAGGATTCCAACCTGCGACCGTAGCGGTCGCGTGGTTCGAGACTGAAGCGCCTAGAACCACTCGGCCACACCGGCCGGCCTTACACGAGACATCACAACAACGTTTCACCAGGCAACGCCGGTCAACTGCTGTTTGTGTATGAGAAATCGGTTGGAAACTTTCCTCATGTCTGCACGTTGTAGGCGTCGCCACCGGCGCCAACCTTATGTGAATGCTCTGAACAGCTAATAATTTGCATATCACAGCTTCTCCTTCCTGTCGGTTAAATTTCGCGTCTGTAGCGCGTCATCTTCGCGGTGTAGCAATTTTAATGCCCAGTAGTGCACATTTATCGAACCCTGCCTGCTGCACACCGCAGCTTTCCACTACTGACTGGCAAAGATTCTATGACTCCACAGTGCTGCCATCGCAGACACAGATACTGTGTCCTAACAACTGTTTCTCTGACCACAATTCTTCAAATATCTCTTTCCTTTACAAATATTAACAGCCGGCCGCGGTGGTCATGCGGTTCTAGGCGCTCAGTCCGGAACCGCGCGACTGCTACGGTCGCAGGTTCGAATCCTGCCTCGGGAATGGATGTGTGTGATGTCCTTAGGTTAGTTAGGTTTAAGTAGTTCTAAGTTCTAGGGAATTGATGACAACAGATGTTAAGTCCCATAGTGCTCAGAGCCATTTAACTACACTCCTGGAAATTGAAATAAGAACACCGTGAATTCATTGTCCCAGGAAGGGGAAACTTTATTGACACATTCCTGGGGTCAGATACATCACAGATCACACTGACAGAACCACAGGCACATAGACACAGGCAACAGAGCATGCACAATGTCGGCACTAGTACAGTGTATATCCACCTTTCGCAGCAATGCAGGCTGCTATTCTCCCATGGAGACGATCGTAGAGATGCTGGATGTAGTCCTGTGGAACGGCTTGCCATGCCATTTCCACCTGGCGCCTCAGTTGGACCAGCGTTCGTGCTGGACGTGCAGAGCGCGTGAGACGACGCTTCATCCAGTCCCAAACATGCTCAATGGGGGACAGATCCGGAGATCTTGCTGGCCAGGGTAGTTGACTTACACCTTCTAGAGCACGTTGGGTGGCACGGGATACATGCGGACGTGCATTGTCCTGTTGGAACAGCAAGTTCCCTTGCCGGTCTAGGAATGGTAGAACGATGGGTTCGATGACGGTTTGGATGTACCGTGCACTATTCAGTGTCCCCTCGACGATCACCAGTGGTGTACGGCCAGTGTAGGAGATCGCTCCCCACACCATGATGCCGCATGTTGGCCCTGTGTGCCTCGGTCGTATGCAGTCCTGATTGTGGCGCTCACCTGCACGGCGCCAAACACGCATACGACCATCATTGGCACCAAGGCAGAAGCGACTCTCATCGCTGAAGACGACACGTCTCCATTCGTCCCTCCATTCACGCCTGTCGCGACACCACTGGAGGCTGGCTGCACGATGTTGGGGCGTGAGCGGAAGACGGCCTAACGGTGTGCGGGACCGTAGCCCAGCTTCATGGAGACGGTTGCGAATGGTCCTCGCCGATACCCCAGGAGCAACAGTGTCCCTAATTTGCTGGGAAGTGGCGGTGCGGTCCCCTACGGCACTGCGTAGGATCATACGGTCTTGGCGTGCATCCTTGCGTCGCTGCGGTCCGGTCCCAGGTCGACGGGCACGTGCACCTTCCGCCGACCACTGGCGACAACATCGATGTACTGTGGAGACCTCACGCCCCACGTGCTGAGCAATTCGGCGGTACGTCCACCCGGCCTCCCGCATGCCCACTATACGCCCTCGCTCAAAGTCCGTCAACTGCACATACGGTTCACGTCCACGCTGTCGCGGCATGCTACCAGTGTTAAAGACTGCGATGGAGCTCCGTATGCCACGGCAAACTGGCTGACACTGACGGCGGCGGTGCACAAATGCTGCGCAGCTAGCGCCATTCGACGGCCAACACCGCGGTTCCTGGTGTGTCCGCTGTGCCGTGCGTGTGATCATTGCTTGTACAGCCCTCTCGCAGTGTCCGGAGCAAGTATGGTGGGTCTGACACACCGGTGTCAATGTGTTCTTTTTTCCATTTCCAGGAGTGTATTTGAACAAATATTAACACATCCAGTAACATCATCAATAAATACCCATCTTACACATGCTATAGTATCAACATACAGTTGTTGGACAAAGATATGGAAACAGCAGAAGAAACGAATGCTTGAACATAGATGCAGATGCTAGCCAAGCCAGCACGTTGTGCTTTTGTGTTTGATCGCGAACGGCACCTGCTCAAAGTCCTCAACGCGTTGCAAGTGTCGATCGTGGTCAGAGAAGAGATATGAGTAGCTGTGACTGCATTATGTCGGAGCTCAGCACATTCGAGAATGAGATAATTGTTGGTGGTCTTGTCGTTGGTGCTTCCATAACCAATGTAGCCATAGCGTTTGGTATTTTAAGAGGCATCGTGTCAAAGATTTATATCACATACAGGGAAAATGGAAAAATCATCATCCACTAAGTCACAATGCAGACAAAAGTGTGTGTTGAGTGGTTGTGACAGACGGTCATTGAAGAGGATTGTAATGTTTGAGGACGACAGCTGCAAAATTCACTGCAGACCTGAATGCTCAGTTTGAAACTCTGTCAGCGCCGAACAACACGAAGGGAGGCTCATAATCATGGAATTCCAGGGCCAGCTGACATTCGAAAATCATTTGTCACTGATGTAAACGCGCGTCACGGGAAAACATGGCGCTGAAGCCATGAAACCTGGACTGCGGAGCAATGGAAGAAAGTCATTTGGTCGGTAGAGTCTTTTTCCGCACTGTTTCCAGCTTCTGACCGAGTTTTCATCCCAAGAGTGGTACATGGCGGGGATACGGTGATGATTTGGGCAACCATAGCGTGTTGTTCCATGGGTTCCACGGTTACTGCGCAAGGTCATATTACTGCCAATGCTTATGTGACCATTTGGGCTGATCAGATCCCCAATAGTGATGCTGTATTTCGAGACGAGAGGGCCTCACACAAATGGTTCAAATGGCTCTGAGCACTATGGGGCTTAACATCTGACGTCATCAGTCCTCTAGAACCTAGAACTACTTAAACCTAACTAACCTAAGGACATCTCACACATCTATGCCCGTGGCAGGATTCGAACCTGAGACCGTAGCGGTCGCGCGGTTCCGGACTGAAGCGCCTAGAACCGCTCGGCCACAGCGTCAGGCGGGCTTCCACACCTTGCATCGTCAAGGACTGGTTTTGTGAGCGCAAGTATGGATTTTCGCACCTCCCTTGGCCACCAGGGTCACCAGATCATCAGTGAGCCTTTGTGGTCCACTTTGGAGAGAAAAGTGTATGTAGCCATCCATCTCCATCGCCTAAATTATGGAAATTCAGATCAACATATTAGTCAAATATCAACTTTTTTGTGTCCACCCGGGGCATTTGTTGATCAAACAGCCCAGAGGTGCACTTCCGGTTCATAGTGTCCTGAAGTATCCCTATGGACTGTTTCATCCGCTCTTCTTTTTAATGACGAGCGTCTTTGTGACACCATCAGAGGATACTTTTATTGAGTTCAGCACTATGAAAAAGTTTTAAGTAATAATTATTGTGACGAAATTTCGCCTGAAAATTATTTTGTATGTTGTGATTATTACCTTATTCTCTAGAATGTTCTGTTCTGTTCTTTACATTATTGCAGAGCTTAAAATCTGCAACGAAATGATATTTCTTTGGGGATGGTTGGCGAGTTAAGAAATCAGTCAATCTTGAAACGTAAATTGTTACATCAAAATATTTCACGACTATATTTTAGGATTACTCTTATTTATTTTCGTAATGTCTTTCCTCATACGCAAGCTCATCAATCAACAACAATCAAGATACATTTTTTCCACGAAGTAAAATCACAAGTTGCACTTTTTTGAACTTCAAAAAACATAATGATCGGGGACGAAACACACAAGAACAATAAAACCATTGTGTTTTACGTAGTTCAAAAAAGTTTAGCTTGCAAGTGTAGTTCCTCAAGAGTGTATTGGCACAAGGGATGGGCATGCAGATGAAGACACGTATTACGAAAGTAACTGTAAGTAATCGCAAACTAGAACCGTGCGATAAAGTTATGTCTATAAGCTTGTTAACTCTTCAACGAGACTCACAAAAACATCATTTCTTTGGAATGACAAGCTACATACCAATGTAAAGACACTCCTAGAGAACCTAACATTCTAGAGAACCAGGTAATAATCAAAACAGACATAATTTTTTAAACCTAATTTCGTCATAATAAGTATTATTTAAAAGATGTTTTCATTTTACAGACCTTAATGTAACCTCCCACTGATTGTGCCACAAAGCTGCTAATATACGTTAGGTCTTAAAAAGAAGAGGTCTGCATAGTAGACGGCTCCGAATTCCCGGGTAGATAAGCGCAAGTGTGGCTTTTGAACGGAAAGCTGGGTGCCTAGGCATCTCACAACTCGTGACGCATTTTAATTCGTCATTAGTGCAGTCCTCTCCCTGCTACGTGACTCTGACGCACAGTCGCACTCTAAAGGTGTCCCTTTCACTGCACGCAGACTCCCAGGCTGCCCAGAGGGCAGTTGTTTGCATCTCAGCTCCAAGAATTAAGAAATTTCTGTAGCTAACGAGCGGTGACATTTCTTTCACCGATACCCACACACCTTGCAAACTGCGCTATCGACATCCTGCAAATTTCATGTTTTGCCCACTACTGTCCTGTTTTTATTCTTTCACTCCCTGTTAGTGTTCTTTTTAATATGCTCAGAGAGCTTCATCTCAAAGTAACGTAAATGGCAAGAGACACCGTTGTAGTAAACAAAAACATAATATAAAAATGAATCCAGAGAATGGCTTAAAGTCACGCGACTCGACTGATTGACAACAATTCTGCACTAGTTGCTGGCCTTCTTATGTCTTTTTCAGAGGATCTCTGAGATCATATATATATCGTACCTCGAGCACCGAAAATAACGGTCATCGAACTGGCGCTTTTCTGACTTGATATCCTGAAAGCGACACATCAAGACAATCAAGTGGGTTAGCAGTCCTTCATTTCCGAAACCCAGGTCACTCAGTGTCTCACCAACACTTGTTAACGAATCTACTATCGGAAGGAGTATCAAACAAAATTTTTGACTGCACTGACGATTTCCTGGCTGGTAGAATGTTATCATGGATGCAAAGCCATCGGCAGAAGAAGTAACTAATGCGTGCATCGGAGAAACGTACTGGGATCATTGCTATTCATATTGTATATCAATGGCCTAGCAGAAAATATTAACCCCAGTTTGTTTGCAGATAATGCAGTTATCTGTAATCACGTCCTGTGTCAAAAAAACTGGGTGAATATCTAGACAGGTCCTGACATGGTTTCAGACCGGTTGCTCAGTTGCCCAATTTGCCTTCAATGTAAAATATGTAAAAATTTGCACTTCGTTAAACATAGCAAAGTAATATCCTACGACTACTATATCAATGAGCCACAAATGGAATCAGTCAACAGATGCAAATATTCTATACATTTATATTTTAAACTTGTACCAATCGCTTCAAACTTGCGACGAATGCAGATGAATCGATAAACTCAAAAGGAAATTTTTTTAACTACTAATACTGTGGCTTAAATTCAAGCTAATTGTAGAAGGTAAAATTCGTTCTTAGTTGAATGGTTTAATGTGAATCACATATATAAAAAATGCATTCTCGCGATAAAACTGAAAAATTGCTTTCAAACAATTAGCTTCTTCATTCGGATTTTACGAGCACAGAACAGGTCTTTTATTGAGTTTTTACGCGCGCCACTTTTGTATTTCCAACTTGTGCGAATCGGTTCAAATTTTGTACGAAGGTAGACATATATATGTAATTATTAATGGTCGTCCTGTTTTGTTATAGCTTTATCCATTGCCACGATATAAGCAACATGGTCCGAAAGACAAAAAAAAGCCTATACCGGATCAGCCGTCGCTCGAGTGATGTCAGAATTAGGGTAGAATAAAGGCTGTGAATAAGAAAGAAAAATGCTGGTATCGTAGCACAAAAAAGGCGAATGTGTCCTAGGTAGAGTTAGGGATCTAGAAGAAGGACCTAGCTTTTTGAATTATCTGGCAACTTCATACAAATTTAAATCAAAGCATTTTGACATATTCACGCTTTTTTACGACTTAACCGTACTTCTCCAGTGCAGTGCGCTCTCTTAGGCCCACCCTCTGTTACATGTACACTGAGGCGCGTAATAACAAATAAACACAAATTTATGTGCTTCTAGAGAGTGGGATGCATCTAAAATAGCAAGTCGCCGAGGGTGGGAGTGTATCTGTAATAGGAAGTATCACAGAGTGGGGATGCATGCATCCCAAACTTTAACGACACGTTGTGTCATATTACACTACATGACAAACGCTTGGATGAAATGATGGCATTTGTCACGTTATACGACATGACATCATGTATCATGTTACTTTACTTGACACGATGCTTTATTAACATTGGTAATAATACTAACAAGTAAAAAAGCACGAGTGTATCAAGATGTTTCGATTTAAATGTTCCCGCAGCTGCCAGCTTCTTCTACATTCATAACTCTCCCCAGGTCATATTCTCCTTCTTTGTCCTACGATAGGAGTATTTTTAATTGTAGTTGAACTATGATCAAAAAACAAAAATAAATGATGCCAAATCAATGTTTCAAGAGAAGCTGTGTAATCCTGGACTTGAATAAGAAACAGATTAAACCCATGGTAGGAGTAATGACTGGTCTAGGGAACTTTAAGAAACACCTACGCATGTCGGTATAGCGAAAGAAGCCCCTAAGGGTAGATTGTGTGGTGAGGAAGATGAAACCGCAGCGCATCTTCCAATGCAAAGCCTTGGAGGTCAAAAGACACAGAATAATCGGGTCAAAAGTCCTGAATAGATCGTGTCTAATAAATAAGTATTAAAGGGATTCCTGCTACTCCTTAAAGGTACTGGTTGGCCTTCCTACAATCGCAGCGAGGAAAACCGCACAATAAACTTATTTTCGATCCGTGTGCGGCGCGGGGTAGCCGCGCGGTCTGTGGCACTTTGCCACGGTTTGCACGGCTCCCCCCGTCGGAGGTTCAAGTCCTCCCGCGGGTATGGGTGTGTGTCTTGTCCTTAGCGTAAGTTAGATTAAGTAGTGTGAATCCTAGGGACCGATGACCTCAGCAGTTTGGTCCCATAGTAACTTACCACAAATTTCCAATTTCAATGCATGCAATAGTGGACTAAGGCCATTGTTGTTTTGTCTCTCTGCACAAATTAAATCAAATCAAATTGAAACCAGGATCATTCAGTACGACATCTGCTATGAAGTGCTGATATGAGTAAAAGTGTCAGTTGAAAAGTATGGAGTAAGAGAGTACTGGTATCGAGATGAAAGTGCTCGATACCAAGAAGCACCAGCGACTATGCCATGACCGTGTCGCTATCTCCATGCATGTTAATATCGGGACCCGACTGAGCGGCGGCCAAACGGCAGGAAAGAAGAACTGCAGTACGCCTGCACTGGCGGCTCGGTTACTAAACGGAAGCCCCGCAGATCCGTGGAGCCGGCTGCGAGATGGGTCTGTGAGCGGCGTGTAGCAGCCGCCTGTCATCGCCAGCTCCATCGACCAGCCGCCACAGGCGACACCCACGCTTTTCGCCTTTTTGGCTTTTGTCCCGGCGTTTTGTTTATTACGACAACTGTCAACGCCGTTATCGGTTTTTTAAACGTCGCCAGCGCACTCAAAAAGTGCGATTGATATCTGCGCCAGCGAGAATCATCTGCCGCGAGGCGAAATTTTCCAGAGCCCCGTGCGTTGCCTACATCCGATTCCTGGCTTCTATCACCGAAACGAGGAAGCATTCGGAATACTAGAGGAATCCCGAGACTAAATACTAAGGCTATAGGGCCAAAACCAGCTGATATCATCGTCGCAGAACGCCGGGCCAGGTTATAACTGGAAGGACGCAAGGTGGAATCTCGGTCGGACCACCAAATATTTCAGTCTCCCTTTAACTTAGACTTGATCTCTCAATGAGGTGAAGGTTCGCCAGCAAGACACGTGGTTCAGACTCCGTATTAAACCGTAGATCTCCGCTGGTATAGTTATTTGGGTAGGTTAGGGACATGAAAATAGCTGAATTGCAACACTTGCAGTACGCCATTGAGCCACACGGAATTATTATTAGTGTGGTAAGTTGCCCGTAAGAAATGTAGGATGGGTTTCGGCAGCCTGTCCACACAACTGGCTCAATGACATCATTTAAAAATGGGTAACCGCTAGACAATTCCTATAACGATAAGTAGGTGCCTGACAGTACCCGATTACATGATTAGTGGTAAATAATTGGTGACCATCATTTTGCATAAATATCTGGGGCTAATATTGCTATTGTCGGGTATGTAAACCTGTAGTAGGAAAGTCGAATGCAAGACAGGATTTATTATGACAGATCTCGAAAAATGCAGTGTAGTGTGGAAAAACGCTTGCAAGAAGCCAGTACGATGGGTTCTAGACCAGGTCCTGCCGGTATGGAGTTTAGAGCCCCCAGTGGGCGACGAGGAAATTTAACAACGCCCCCGCTACGATCACAACAGGCGAGTTCAGTAGATACAAAAGTGTAACGAAGGTGGTAGAAGAAAACTGATGTTAGGTAAATTTAGAGAACTAGTTTTTTTTTTAACTTTAAATGAGAACATTTTTAGGTTAGGCTTTACCGTGACTGTTACTGACATTAAATGAAACAACAAGTTCACTGTTACCAGTCACCGTCCTACACATCCAACCAAAAGGCAGAAAACTAGACGTCCTTGAAACACTTCAAATATACAAACACCAAATGAAACAACCAGAATCCATCTTAAATGACAAAAATGACGATATTTACGATAGTATCATCTCTGTTTTCAGCAACTGCCTACACTCTTAAAAATGCACACACACACACACACATGTCCACACATCCTAATATTTACCATAAATATTGACAGCTGCCAAGAGTACAAGAGATTGACCTCATTCACAGATAATTCATCACACCAACAGCTTGTACCCCTTGTCAGCTTAAAACTGTATGTACATCAACTACTGGCACAAATGTATATCTGTCTGCATATTTTATAGCATTAACCAATGTATTACTCCAACCTTTAGGCAGCTAATATATGCAACATGTAATCTTATGACTCCTTGCCATGTAAATGTTTATTAATCCCAATCAAAGAGTGTCATCTACGTATGATTTTACTGCTGTAGCCAATATGATCATTGTAATTCAAGTCTGAAACATTTCACCTAATTGTTATTAACAAGTATGAAGTTTAAGCCATTTTAACATTTCACCTTATTGTAGAAACGAGTACGAATGTTTAGCTGTTTTAACGTCTCAAAATTGGATTTATATACCACCCGAAGTACACACACATATATTCAACACCTCAAAACAAACACCTCCAAATGCTTTAAACAATTAATCTGTAAAAATGTTGTTACGATGTATATTCTTTGCACTTTGCGATTATGTCTTCTCTTCTGCTATACGAACCTTGCACCCAGCTGATTTCAGACGCCATATTTGTTTACAAATGTGGCATTATACATTTGATGTGTTACGACAGCAAAAGAACCTGTGACCACTGGAGGTACTCTAGTTTACTTATTTAATGTTTACCATTAGATATCAGTTTAATTTTTTGTCAAAAATAATCCTAAACCACATTCTGAAATAGTGTCTTTTTTCTCCACTAGGCAGTGCCACAAGTTCCTCCAAAAGTCGTAACACAACACACACACAAATGTAAAACTAACTAATGTAAATCCACCCGATGAAGGAGGTTTAAACCTTCGAAACGCGTCGTGGAAATAAATAAAACGGTGACTGGTAACAGTGAACTTGTTGTTTCATTTAATGAACTAGTATTTACTTAATCATTCCAAGTTTATAACGTTTTTTTTTTCTTTTTTTAGATTCTGTGGTATCACTTATCGATAACACTTTAGGGGGCGTCATAGCAACGGAGTTGCAAGTTCCGTCTGACACCAATAGTAGTTCAACGGGATCTGGTGGATCCAATGGTGTGCGTCCGCTGAGCCACTCTGGCTGGACAAGAGAGGCTTCTGCCGCCGCGATATAGGACGTCCGGCGGCAGCGACGCATCCCACTTACGCTTGGAGCCTCATCGCTACAACACTATCGTTCGTGCTTAGTACACTAAGCTTAATCTTAGTTGACAGTGTGATAGGTGGACTCTAATTCCTGCTGCATTATCCATAATGAGACTTCGCACACTTTGAGGAATATAAGTTAGGTAAGCCCTCGGTTTGTTGTGCTAACTTGCTCGCTGATCATTTCTGCAAATGTGCATTTTTCCTACAGTGACAGATGCTGCACCACACTGTAGCCCACCTCTCCTTAACATATGTACAAAATCATGTACAACAGATTCCTTGTCTTATATAAGCTGTATATTACATATCATAAATACTTCACACGTTTCACAGTTCAGATCGAAAGTCTCGGTACCCAGCAGGGTTGCTTCTTGAGAACCAGCAGCTAAGAGTTCCGCATAAACAGACTCAGTCAGTAGGGGAGGTACAAAATGTCAGATTTTGTTGAAAATTTGAGTATGGACTATTTGCACACTCCAAGAGGGCACTCAGTGCAGTGGCTGATTGAAGTTGTCGAATCAGCAACAGTCGCTACAATCTACGCTTCTTCGGTCCAATATTCACTTGTATGATATCGCTAACAATCTTAGACCTGCATATAGTGCAGCATACACTGGCATTGTTGTCACCAATCTGTTGTCACTACTGAAACCTAACTAACCTAAGGACACCACACACATCCATGCCCGAGGCAGGATTCGAACCTGCGACCGTAGCAGTCGCACGGTTCCGGACTGCGCGCCTAGAACCGCGAGACCACCGCGGCCGGCACACGAGTCGGTTCTCTGTTTAACTGCTCAAGGTAGTTTTCAGATAAAGCACTAGAAGAAGAATTAGATGTTATAGAAAGATTTAAGAAGAACGCCAGACAATTCTGCCGACAGTCATAAGATTCTGCTAACGCGTTAATTCACCAGTTAGGCAGGCCTGATGATTTCCAAGAAGCTTCGACCGAATCTCCCAGAACTACAACTTTTCGGCGAGCCGATACAATGGGCCACATCAGTTAAATGCCTAGGTGTTCTCATTAATACGAAACGCACGTGGTAGAGGCACATTCAAGATGTTAGAAGCAAAATATCGTACACCCTAGGAACTTTATACCTCCTGATTAACGAAAAATCAGAATTATCGGTCAGATGTATCCTGACGATCTCCAGAGTGTTCATATGCCAGGTGGTACACTATACATGCGTGCCTATTGTAATGAGACAAAAAACCCATCTCTAAAGGCAAACCCTCTAGAATAAGGCACTTAGGCGGACTTTTTTACGGACTCAACTTTGTCAATTATCTGACGTTCTAGGTTGGAGGCGATTTCTAGTTGTAACTGTTGAAGTCCTCTTATGCGAACAATTTATTTGCCAAGGTCACAATTGACTAGTTTCGGCAAATGATTTACTATTTCCAAATCACATTAGCATAAGCAACAACGTCTACAACAACCATCATAGGTAGACATTTCGTCATTATTATCGATTATGATAAAGTGTCTACCTATACCGATCGTTGTAGACGCTATTACTTGCACTAATGTGATTGGAAAATGGCAATTCAGATTTTCCGAAGCTAGTCATCACTGTGCAGACAATTGAGATATTGGCAGATGGAGTGTTCGAATAAGAAGGCTTTAACATTTGTGAAGACTTTCCATCGTCTTATCTAGAAGAAGAATTAGATGTTATAGAAAGATTTAAGAAGAACGCCAGACAATTCTGCAGACAGTCAAAAGATTGTGCTAACGCGTTAATTCACCAGTTAGGCAGGCCTGATGATCCCTGAGACTGTGACAAACGCGCAGCACCATAACGTAACAGACTGAGAGGCGCCAGGGGCGAAGACGTAAAGTCAGCAGATAAATCGCACTCGTGAAGACACACCAATATCGAGAAGGTACAAACATCATTATTGTTGCTTCAAGAGTAATAGCAGTAAATGTCAAAATGTAAAAAATGATCACTAGCCAAAATTGAAGAGAAGAATGTGATCGACGATGGAGGCTAGGTTGTTGTTGTGGTCTTCAGTCATGAGACTGGTTTGATGCAGCTCTCCATGCTACTCTATCCTGGGCAAGCTTCTTCATCTCCCAGTACCTACAGCAACCTACATCCTTCTGAATCTGCTTAGTGTATTCATCTCTTGGTCTCCCTCTACGATTTTTACCCTCCACGCTGCCCACCAGTACTGAATTGGTGGTCCCTTGATGCCTCAGAACATGTCCTACCAACCGATCCCTTCTTCTAGTCAAGTTGCGCCACAAACTCCTCTTCTCCCCAATTCTGTTCAATACCTCCTCATTAGTTATGTGATCTACCCATCTAATCTTCAGCATTCTTCTGTAGCACCACATTTCGAAAGCTTCTATTCTCTTCTTGTCCAAACTATTTGTCGTCCATGTTTCACTTCCATACATGACTACACTCCATACAAATACTTTCAGAAACGACTACCTGACACTTAAATCAATACTCGATGTTAACGAATTTCTCTTCTTCAGAAACGCTTTCCTTGCCATTGCCAGTCTACATTTTATATCCTCTCTACTTCACCCATCATCAGTTATTTTGCTCCCCAAATAGCAAAACACCTTTACTACTTTAAATGTCTCATTTCCTTATCTAATTACCTCAGCATCACCCGACTTAATTCGACTACATTCCATTATCCTCGTTTTGCTTTTGTTGATGTTCATCTTATACCCTCCTTTCAAGCCACTGTCCATTCCGTTCTAGGGGACTGATGACCACAGCAGTTGAGTCCCATAGTGCTCAGAGCCATTTGAACCATTCGAACCGACTCGTGGCGATAACATATTAGACCTTCTGGTGACAAACAGACCCGAACTATTTGAAACAGTTAACGCAGAACAGGGAATCAGCGATCGTAAAGCGGTTACGGCATCGATGATTTCAGCCGTAAATAGAAATATTAAAAAAGGTGGGAAGATTTTTCTGTTTAGCAAAAGTGACAAAAAGCAGATTACGGAGTACCTGACGGCTCAACACAAAAGTTTTGTCTCAAGTACAGATAGTGTTGAGGATCAGTGGACAAAGTTCAAAACCATCGTACAATATTCGTTAGATGAGTATGTGCCAAGCAAGATCGTAAGAGATGGAAAAGAGCCACCGTGGTACAACAACCGAGTTAGAAAACTCTGCGGAAGCAAAGGGAACTTCACAGGAAACATAAACATAGCCAAAGCCTTGCAGACAAACAAAAATTACGCGAAGCGAAATGTAGTGTGAGGAGGGCTATGCGAGAGGCGTTCAATGAATTCGAAAGTAAAGTTCTATGTACTGACTTGGCAGAAAATCCTAAGAAATTTTGGTCTTATGTTAAAGCGGTAGGTGGATCAAAAGAAAATGTTCAGACACTCTGTGACCAAAATGGTACTGAAACAGAGGATGACAAACTAAAGGCCGAAATACTAAATGTCTTTTTCCAAAGCTGTTTCACAGAGGAAGACTGCACTGTAGTTCCTTCTCTAGATTGTCGTGCAGATGACAAAATGGTAGATATCGAAATAGACGACAGAGGAATAGAGAAACAATTACAATTGCTCAAAAGAGGAAAGGCCTCTGGACCTGATGGGATACCAGTTCTATTTTACACAGAGTACGCGAAGGAACTTGCCCCCCGTCTTGCAGTGGTGTACCGTAGGTCTCTAGAAGATCGTAGCGTTCCAAAGGATTGGAAAAGGGCACAAGGCATCCCCGTTTTCAAGAGGGGACGTCGAACAGATGTGCAGAACTATAGACCTATATCTCTAACGTCGATCAGTTGTAGAATTTTGGAACACGTATTATGTTCGAGTATAATGACTTTCCTGGAGACTAGAAATCTACTCTGTAGGAATCAGCATGGGTTTCGAAAAAGACGGTCATGTGAAACCCAGCTCGCGCTATTCGTTCACGAGACTCAGAGGACCATAGACACGGGTTCACAGGTAGATGCCGTGTTTCTTGACTTCCGCAAGGCGTTCGATACAGTTCCCCACAGTCGTTTAATGAACAAAGTAAAAGCATACGGACTATCAGACCAATTGTGTGATTGGATTGAGGAGTTCCTAGATAACAGAACGCAGCATGTCATTCTCAATGGAGAGAAGTCTTCCGAAGTAAGAGTGATTTCAGGTGTGCCACAGGGGAGTGTCATGGGACCGTTGCCATTCACAGTATACATAAATGACCTGGTGGATGACATCGGAAGTTCACTGAGGCTTTTTGCAGATGATGCTGTGGTGTATCGAGACGTTGTAACAATGGAAAATTGTACTGAAATGCAGGAGGATCTGCAGCGAATTGACGCATGGTGCAAGGAATGGCAATTGAATCTCAATGTAGACAAGTGTAATGTGCTGCGAATACATAGAAAGATAGATCCTTTATCATTTAGCTACAAAATAGCAGGTCAGCAACTGGAAGCAGTTAATTCCATAAATTATCTGGGAGTACGCATTAGTAGTGATTTAAAATGGAATGATCATATAAAGTTGATCGTCGGTAAAGCAGATGCCAGACTGAGATTCATTGGAAGAATGCTAAGGAAATGCAATCCGAAAACAAAGGAAGTAGGTTACAGTACGCTTGTTCCCCCACTGCTTGAATACTGCTCAGCGGTGTGGCATCCGTACCAGATAGGGTTGATGAGATTGAGAAGATCCAGCAGAGAGCAGCGCGCTTCGTTACAGGATCATTTAGTAATCGCGAAAGCGTTATGGAGATGATAGACTCCAGTGGAAGACTGCAAGAGCTCATTAGCTCGGTACAGGCTTTTGTTAAAGTTTCGAGAACATACCTTCACCAACGAGTCCAGCAGTATATTGCTCCCTCCTACGTATATCTCGCGAAGAGACTATGTGGATAAAATCAGAGAGATTAGAGCCCACACAGAAGCATACAGACAATCCTTCTTTCCGCGAACAATACGAGACTGGAATAGAAGGGAGAACCGATAGAGGTACTCAGGGTACCCGCCGCCACACACCGTCAGGTGGCTTGCGGAGTATGGATGTAGATATGGATTTAGAAATGATCATCGCTGATGCACAGAATCCCGTGCACCATTTCGTTGTAGGATTTGACAGGCTTCTTGGGACCGACGACGCAGCGCTTGTGGACGTCTACTCCTAGTTATCAGAGGCGCTTTATCCGCACAAGTGGCTAGTGCGGGTTTTGGCTCCGTCGGCGAGTGTGACGCGTACAGGCAGTAAAATACGGGTCGAGCTACCGACGCCTACAGTACGCCGGAGGGTTCAGGTATCTTCACCAACTCGGTCTGTGAAGGAGTGCTCTTGTACAGGCTGCGGCCCTTCAACCCGGACAAATTTCAATCTCAATTTCCCGCCCTGTCGTAGTTCCGCAGGAGGTCGCGATTGGCGCGACTTGAAAGCCATAGGCATCCAGTAAACAGTCAGAATCTCAAAATGGGGGAGATGTTACGGACAAGTACCAAGTACAACCGAACACCCACTATTATCGGAAGTCTTCACTCTGGGCTTTCACCCACTGAAATAGTTCGATTCTTCGGGTACCCGACATAAACTGTTTACGATATTGTGGCCAAATATAATGCTTCGGAGAACTCTGAGGAAGGTTCCGCTAACCAAGCCAGGTAACCTCATTCGAGGAAACGAATGTCACGAACTGCAGCAGTCACGAAAAGGCACAGGCGCTGATTTCGGAGGACCCGGGGAAATCGCTGAGGACATTGGCGTTAGTATTAATTGTCAGCGAGCGAACAATGTGTCGGATGGCAGAGGATGAAAAATGGCTCTGAGCACTATGGGACTTAACATCTATGGTCATCAGTCCCCTAGGACTTAGAACTACTTAAACCTAACTAACCTAAGCGTATCACACAACACCCAATCATCACGAGGCAGAGAAAATCCCTGACCCCGCCGGGAATCGAGCCCGGGAACCCGGGCGCGGGAAGCGAGAACGCTACAGCACGACCACGAGCTGCGGACATGCAGAGGATGACCTCATACTAACCATTTAGCCCAAAACTGGCTCTCGGATAACGTTCACATGTTCCAGTCAAAGGATCTGAACCCCTCGGCTACTAGGTTTGGAGCGTAGTGGAAAGAGTTACCAATAAGACGAGGCATCCTAATTTCGCATCTCTAAGCACCGCTATCGAAGCAGCATTCGCGACTGTGGACAGCGATGTTTTAAAGAATGCGTGCCATCGCATCAGGATAAGATTGGAGGCGGTCATTGCGACTGAAGGGGGTTACATCGAGTAATGTTTCTCTTGAAAAATACCACTAGTTATATACAGGGTGGTCGGAAATTCCCGTTACAGACTTCAAGGGCTTGTAGAGGGGACTGAGTACATCGTATTTTGAATAGGAATCCCCGTCCGGAAACGTCGCCCAACGAGACTACAGAGTTTCAAAGTTATAGGCGCGGGCGTCTGTAGATGTATATATAAACGGGGTGATTCCGTGATGATTTTACAGACTTCCTCGGATGATGGAGAACGATAAATGTATTAATTTGAAGTAAGGATCCCTGTAGCGGAAACGAACGAGGACAAAAACGAGAAAAAATGTCCAATAAACGTGGGCATTACACCAATGCATAGTAAAAATCTGGAATGAAGAGAAATTACCAGAAAATTGGACTACTGCTATAATACATCCATTACATAAGAAAGGAGAAAAATCAAATCCAGACAACTATAGAGGAATTTCCCTTTTGGACTGCACGTATAAGATCATGTCAAGAATACTATACAACCGCTGTAAAGATCAACTAGAACTGGAACTGGGAGAATATCAAGGAGGATTTAGATCCTGGAGAAGCTGCCCAGAACAGATAATCACCTTGAAATTAGTTATGGATGTCTACAAAAGAAGGCAAAAACAACTAGTCATAACCTTTGTAGATTTCAAAAAGGCGTATGATTGCATCCATAGATCTTCAATGATGAAAATATTAAGGAATTTTGGACTTCATCCTAAATTAATAAAAATGATACAGTTAACCTTAACAAACACCAAATCCAAAGTAAAATTTAGAGGAGAAATATCTGAACCATTTACGATTAAAACAGGGTTGAGACAGGGAGATTGTTTATCACCATTGCTATTCAATTGTGCTCTTGAATATGTAATGAGAGAATGGTACAAGGAAAATCCTATGAATATTAAAATTGGAACTAAGAAAGATAAAATAAACCTAAATTGCTTGGGATTTGCTGATGACCTAGCATTACTAGCTAATAATATTCAGGAAGCCACGAAACAAATAACAAGTTTACAAAATATAGCACAAAAATTAGGACTCCAGATATCATTTGAAAAGACTGAAATAATGGTAACAGATCCACTTGTAATAGATCACATCACAGTGAACAATAGGGAAATTAAAATAGTGAAACAATTTAAATACCTGGGTGAAATTATAACACACAAATTGGACGAGAAACCTGCATGGCGAGCAAGAACTAATAAAATGATAAAAGCTCAAAAACTAACATGGTCTACATACAATAAAAAATGTCTATCAATTAAAACAAAATTAAAACATTACAAGACGGTGGTTCAACCAGAGGTTACATACGGAAGTGAAACTCTTTTTAAAGTCACCCAGAAAAACAGAATTGACAAAATTTTAAAAGTAGAGAGAAGAATTGCTAGAACATGCATAAATAAGAAATATCAAAAAGCTGGGCAATGGCGGATAGTTCCAAATGAAGTGGTATACAGAGAACTGGAGCCCATCACCGATACTATACGAAAGAAAAGGATCTCTTTTTGTGGTCACCTTCTGAGGACACCAGAAACCAGATTATCAAGGAAAATTATTGAGAAACTCTGGAATTTGAAACAACAAGGAGGATGGCTTAAGGAAATAAGAGAGGATATGGAAGAACTGGAAATAACTCTGGATGACTTGCAGAACAAAACGCCAAATTTAAAGAAGTTGAGGGACACAGAAATAAGATTTAAACCAAAAATTGACAAACGACATACAATGAAAAGGGTATTTACAGATGAGGAACGACGAAAAGCATCGGAACGAATGAAGAGATACTGGGCCACTCGGAAGGGGAAAATACCAAAGAAGAGGACCAGAAATGATTGACTGAAGTGGTCCAATGAGGCCGTAAAAGCAGAAGAAGAAGAAGAAGAAACGTGGGCTCTAAAGTGCGTGCCTTAACAGCTATGAACACTTGCTCAATAGAGGAGACGTGTTTCACGTTAGTCAAGATGAACGAATGGTCATAGCTCCTCATGTATGCAATTTAGAGCCCACGTTTACTGGACATTTTTTCTCGTTTTTGTCCACACCACCACCACTGAAAGTTACCAGTCCTACACTCTTCGCAACACAAGAACCGGTCCATGTATTCAACTGTCCGAGGTATCAGAACGGTTTTCGTTTATAACTTTCGGCTCGTTCGTTTCCGGTACAGGGATCCTTACTTCAAATTAATACATTTATCCTTCTCCATCATCCTAGAAAATCTGTAACATCATCACGGAATCTCCCCGTGTATACGTACATTTACAGACGTCCGCGCCTATTAAATTTGACGCTCTGTAGTCTCGTTGGATGACGTTTCTGGACATGGGTTCCTATTCAAAATACAATGTACTCACTCCCCTCTACAAGGCCCAGAAGTCTGTAACGGGAATTTACGACCACCCTGTATAAAAGGACTTTCATTTTCATTTGCAATGTACACTCCTGGAAATGGAAAAAAGAACACATTGACACCGGCGTGTCAGACCCACCATACTTGCTCCGGACACTGCGAGAGGGCTGTACAAGCAATGATCACACGCACGGCACAGCGGACACACCAGGAACCGCGGTGTTGGCCGTCGAATGGCGCTAGCTGCGCAGCATTTGTGCACCGCCGCCGTCAGTGTCAGCCAGTTTGCCGTGGCATACGGAGCTCCATCGCAGTCTTTAACACTGGTAGCATGCCGCGACAGCGTGGACGTGAACCGTATGTGCAGTTGACGGACTTTGAGCGAGGGTGTATAGTGGGCATGCGGGAGGCCGGGTGGACGTACCGCCGAATTGCTCAACACGTGGGGCGTGAGGTCTCCACAGTACATCGATGTTGTCGCCAGTGGTCGGCGGAAGGTGCACGTGCCCGTCGACCTGGGACCGGACCGCAGCGACGCACGGATGCACGCCAAGACCGTAGGATCCTACGCAGTGCCGTAGGGGACCGCACCGCCACTTCCCAGCAAATTAGGGACACTGTTACTCCTGGGGTATCGGCGAGGACCATTCGCAACCGTCTCCATGAAGCTGGGCTACGGTCCCGCACACCGTTAGGCCGTCTTCCGCTCACGCCCCAACATCGTGCAGCCCGCCTCCAGTGGTGTCGCGACAGGCGTGAATGGAGGGACGAATGGAGACGTGTCGTCTTCAGCGATGAGAGTCGCTTCTGCCTTGGTGCCAATGATGGTCGTATGCGTGTTTGGCGCCGTGCAGGTGAGCGCCACAATCAGGACTGCATACGACCGAGGCACACAGGGCCAACACCCGGCATCATGGTGCGGGGAGCGATCTCCTACACTGGCCGTACACCGCTGGTGATCGTCGCGGGGACACTGAATAGTGCACGGTACATCCAAACCGTCATCGAACCCATCGTTCTACCATTCCTAGACCGGCAAGGGAACTTGCTGTTCCAACAGGACAGTGCACGTCCGCATGTATCCCGTGCCACCCAACGTGCTCTAGAAGGTGTAAGTCAACTACCCTGGCCAGCAAGATCTCCGGATCTGTCCCCCATTGAGCATGTTTGGGACTGGATGAAGCGTCGTCTCACGCGGTCTGCACGTCCAGCACGAACGCTGGTCCAACTGAGGCGCCAGGTGGAAATGGCATGGCAAGCCGTTCCACAGGACTACATCCAGCATCTCTACGATCGTCTCCATGGGAGAATAGCAGCCTGCATTGCTGCGAAAGGTGGATATACACTGTACTAGTGCCGACATTGTGCATGCTCTGTTGCCTGTGTCTATGTGCCTGTGGTTCTGTCAGTGTGATCATGTGATGTATCTGACCCCAGGAATGTGTCAATAAAGTTTCCCCTTCCTGGGACAATGAATTCACGGTGTTCTTATTTCAATTTCCAGGAGTGTATTTTAATATATTTGCTTAAAATTTCATTTGTCCGCATTTAAGCGTCGCACGCTGTAGATGAAATCCAGCATAAAAAGCTTGCATCAGCCAACGAGCCGCGTACCCGTTTCAGTGCCCAGATAAGACACATTCTGCAATAGGAGCTACAGTACAGACTATTCCGAGTTACGCCATCGTAACAACACGCTTTGTAAAACTTGTTATTGTAACAAAGAAATAAATACCATCTTTTGAGCTATGGCTATTACGTGCGGTACGACACCTGTGCGTCGCAGAGGGGTTCCTTCCGGCTGCCGCGGTTGAGCAGTGCTGTCGCGAGGCAGGCGTTGTCAGGCAGTATGTGGTCGCAGGGCCCAGCAACCAGACCTGTAAAGGGGTCGGCGGAGGGGGAGGAGGGGGGGGGGGGAAGAGGGCCCGAGGGCGAGATAAGGCACGCTGTCCTCCGATCACCCTCTCCGGTCTCCTCGCGCTCCACCTTAACAGCCAATCTCCCGGCAAACTGCGCGAATATCGACACGGAGGGCTGCTAAAGCGATGTGAGGGGGAAAAAGATGTTATGATCTCAATCCCGTCTTTCAACAACAGACGCTGCACTCAGGCTGTGCTGTGCTCGGCGTAGAGTGAGAGTGGTTCCCTACTCCACATTTCCGATACGGGACACGGAATTTGTGAACGGAAGTACTGGTACTGTCGAGAAAAAAAAAAAAAACAGGAAAACGGCAATGCTCGTTTCACTGACTTGAGAAATGTATGTGCACTCTCGAGCACATGCGATGAACAAAGAATAATAGCGCTAATAAATTAGGAACTACGCCTGCCTTCACTATAGCAGGACTAAAAAAATGACTACGGTAATAGATTTAAGGTAAGGGAGTATGTTCCACCGGGTATTGGGCTCTTCATCTCCTGTCGCAGCCGGTATTGACAAATGCAATAAATCATTCTAGAGCTCAGAAATGCAGACAAAATATTATAGATTTAGTTTTTATGTTAAATCGCATAGATAACGATTATTCATGTTATCTTGTCGCATCCAAAAGCAAACATTAGTAATTTTTATTTAATTACAGCACCTACAATATAGAATTAATGTGTTTCGCAATAATTATTTCATTTCAGAAAATTAATTTTTTATAAAACTGCGTTATTGTAACAGATATATAAAAAAGAGACTTAAAGTGAAAGTGTTTACTATTATTTGTCAACTCAAAAACATCGTACTCCACTAACTTGGTGTGTAAGTGATGTCTTTGACATATTTTGTATCGAGAGTTTTGGCAGAGATGGTTGTAACACGTATCGTGGCAAGCGGCGTGAAAAGTTATGGGTGAGCAAGTAGAGTGCTAAGTTTTGCTAGAATGCAGTTGATGTTGTTTGACCAAGAAGTTAAATATGAGTGGAAGTCAGAAAGACACAAAGTAATTACAGACATTGGCAGCGACTGTGTGTTGATTCATATCAAAGAGGAATGTTGGCCGGCCGGTGTGGCCATGCGGTTCTAGGCGCTTCAGTCTGGAACCGGGCGACCGCTACGGTCGCAGGTTCGAATCCTGCCTCGGGCATGGATGTGTGTGATGTCCTTGGGTTAGTTAGGTTTAAGTAGTTCTAAGTTCTAGGGGACTGATGACCTCACATGTTATTTCGATAGTGCTCAGAGCCATTTGAACCATTTTTGAGGAAAGTTGATAAATTTGTTTCGCTCTGAGATTCGAACGCAGGTCACTTGCTTATTTGGCAAATGCGCTGACCACAGCGCCATCTAAACACTGTGGCCATCACAACTGCATGCCTCACGTCAGATTTAAATTCTTAAATTATCAACTTCTCCATACACTACTAATGCAGTACCCCTTACCCATTACACACGTTACTCGCGGCTTTTCGCCGATTTCCATGTGTTCGAGCCTGGTGTGGATCAGCACCGAAGGGATCATTGGCCGCCCTCGCCTCGATATATATACCCACCATACTTGCTCCGGACACTGCGAGAGGGCTGTACAAGCAATGACCATACGCACGGCACAGCGGAAACACCAGGAACCGTGGTGTTGGCCGTCGAATGGTGCTAGCTGCGCAGCATTTGTGCACCGCCGACGTCGGTGTCAGCCAGTTTGCCGTGGCATACGGAGCTCCATCGCAGTCTATAACACTGGTAGCATGCCGCGACAGCGTGGACGTGAACCGTATGTGCAGTTGACGGACTTTGAGCGAGGGCGTATAGTGGGCATGCGGGAGGCCGGGTGGACGTACCGCCGAATTGCTCAACACGTGGGGCGTGAGGTCTCCACAGTACATCGATGTTGTCGCCAGTGGTCGGCGGAAGGTGCACATGCCCGTCGACCTGGGACCGGACCGCAGCGACGCACGGATGCACGCCAAGACCGTAGGATCCTACGCAGTGCCGTAGGGGACCGCACCGCCACTTCCCAGCAAATTAGGGACACTGTTACTCCTGGGGTATCGGCGAGGACCATTCGCAACCGTCTCCATGAAGCTGGGCTACGGTCCCGCACACCGTTAGGCCGTCTTCCGCTCACGCCCCAACATCGTGCAGCCCGCCTCCAGTGGTGTCGCGACAGGCGTGAATGGAGGGACGAATGGAGACGTGTCGTCTTCAGCGATGAGAGTCGCTTCTGCCTTGGTGCCAATGATGGTTGTATGCGTGTTTGGCGCCGTGTAGGTGAGCGCCACAATCAGGACTGCATACGACCGCGGGACACAGGGCCAACACCCGGCATCATGGTGCGGGGAGCGATCTCCTACACTGGCCGTACACCACTGGTGATCGTCGAGGGGACACTGAATAGTGCACGGTACATCCAAACCGTCATCGAACCCATCGCTCTACCATTCCTAGACCGGCAAGGGAACTTGCTGTTCCAACAGGACAATGCACGTCCGCATGTATCCCGTGCCACCCAACGTGCTCTAGAAGGTGTAAGTCAACTACCCTGGCCAGCAAGATCTCCGGATCTGTCCCCCATTGAGCATGTTTGGGACTGGATGAAGCGTCGTCTCACGCGGTCTGCACGTCCAGCACGAACGCTGGTCCAACTGAGGCGCCAGGTGGAAATGGCATGGCAAGCCGTTCCACAGGACTACATCCAGCATCTCTACGATCGTCTCCATGGGAGAATAGCAGCCTGCATTGCTGCGAAAGGTGGATATACACTGTACTAGTGCCGACATTGTGCATGCTCTGTTGCCTGTGTCTATGTGCCTGTGGTTCTGTCAGTGTGATCATGTGATGTATTTGACCCCAGGAATGTGTCAATAAAGTTTCCCCTTCCTGGGACAATGAATTCACGGTGTTCTTATTTCAATTTCCAGGAGTATATATATATATATATATATATATATATATATATATATATATATATATATGTGTGTGTGTGTGTGTGTGTGTGTGTGTGTGTGTGTGTGTGTTGTATGCTAAATGCAAAGAACCCGTCGACTTAATGGAATGATTACTACGAACAATCATCGAGATCATAGATAAAAAAGTTAAGTAAAATATAAAAACATATGTTTCCCTTCCTGTTCTTGAATAATTATAAATGCTTTGCAAAAAACTGACATTACAGTTGAAACCCGTTCAAGTTCTGTAGAGGAGAGAAATGAGAGAAGTTGCGTCACACAATAGAGAGGTTTCAGACATTCCACATAATTAGAACAAGTATCCAGTTACCAAAAAAGACACAAAAATTCATATTGATCATGTCTGTTCATTTACATTTATTAAGATCATGAACAGAAACACAGTGCGAGGGCCACGCACAGTGGTAGATTACACAGTCGAACCAACTTTACTTTCACGACTTATTTGTGTGAATGGCAACAAAAAAATGGTTCAAATGGCTCTGAGGACTATGGGACTTAACATCTGTGGTCATCAGTCCCCTAGAACTTAGAACTACTTAAACCTAACTAACCTAAGGACATCACACACATCCATGCCCGAGGCGGAATCGAACCTGCGACCGTAGCAGTCGCGCGGTTCAGGACTGCGCGCCTAGAACCGCTAGACCACCGCGGCCGGCACGTGAATAGCCATAGTGCCTTAGGAAATCAGAGTGAACGTATTGTAAAATGAGTACATTATGTATTTTAGCTTCAGGTGGCTATGTCAGTAATAGCTTTGTCGCGAAATACGGAACCCTCGGGAATAAAAGTCCAAACCACGCTCATTGCCTGTTGATTCTCACAGGGACGATACCAATGCAATTTCTTTTCAGAAATGGTTGCTTAGCAGCAGCCTTTCGACCTAGTTCCATAATGTAATATTGCGAACTATTAAATACATTATGGTGCATAATTTTTTATGGACATTGCCGTGGCTACTTCTAAAGTACATTAATTTGTAGATTAAAGACCAGGACAACAAAATATACACTACTGGCCATTAAAATTGCTACACCAATAAGAACTGAGGATGATAAACGGGTATTCACTGGACAAATATATTATACTAGAACTGACATGTGATTACATTTTCACGCAATTTGGGTGCATAGATCCTGAGAAATCAGTACCCAGAACAACCACCTCTGGCCGTAATAACGGCCTTGATACGCCTGGGCATTGAGTCAAGCAGAGCTTGGATGGCGTGTACAGGTACAGCTGTCCATGCAGCTTCAACACGATACCACAGTTCATCAAGAGTAGTAACGGGCGTATTGTGACGAGCCAGTTGCTCAGCCACCATTGACCATACGTTTTCAGTTGGTGACAGATCTGGAGAATGTGCTGGCCACGGCAGCAGTCGAACTTTTTCTGTATCCACAAAGGCCCGTACAGGACCTGCAACATGCGGTCGTGAATTATCCTGCTGAAACGTAGGGTTTCGCAGATATGGAATGTAGGGTAGAGCCACGGGTCGTAAGACATCTGAAATGTAACGTCCACTGTTCAAAGTGCCGTCAATGCGAACAAGAGGTCACCGAAACGTGTAACCAATGGCACCCCATACCATCACGCCGTGTGATACGCCAGTATGGCGATGACGAATACACGCTTCCAATGTAAGTTCACCGTGATGTCACCAAACACGGATGCGACCATCATGATGCTGTAACAGAACCTCGATTCATCCGAAAAAATGACATTTTGCCGTTCGTGCACCCAGTTCACAGGCGCTCCTGTCTGTGATGCAAAATGAAGGGTAACCGCAGCCATGGTCTCCGAGCTGATAGTCCATGCTCCTGCAAATGTCGTCGAACTGTTCGTGCAGATGATTGTTGTCTTGCAAACGTCCCCATCTGTTGACTCAGGGATCGAGACGTGGCTGCACGATCCGTTACAGCCATGTGGATAAGATGCCTGTTATCTCGGCTGCTAGTGATACGAGGCCGTTGGGATACAGCACGGCATTCCGTATTACCCTCCTGAACCCACCGATTCCATATTCTGCTGACAGTCATTGGATCTCGATCAACGCGAGCAGAAATGTCACGATAGGTTAAACCGCATTCGCGATAGGCTACAATCCGACCTTCATCAAAGTCGGAAACGTGATGGTACACATTTCTCCTCCTTACACGAGGCATCACAGCAACGTTTCACCAGGCAACGCCGGTCAACTGCTGTTTGTGTATGGTGAAATCGGTTGGAAACTTTCTTCATGTCAGTACGTTGTAGGTGTCGCCACCGGCGCCAACGTTGTGTGAATGCTCTGAAAAGCTAATCATTTGCATATCACAGCATCTTCTTCGTGTCGGTTAAATGTCGCGTATGTAGCACGTCATCTTCGCGGTGTAGCAATTTGAATGGCCAGGAGTGTAGACATGGTCTTAATTTTCTAGCATTGATCGGATCACGAAGTGGAATTCTGCCGTAGGGTACTTTTTACTGTATAATTCTGCTGTCTGCCAACCACCAAGAGATATTTGGAAAATAGTTACAGCAATACTTCATTGTCTTATGCCAGATATTGCACGTTAATGACAGATATTAAATGATACGGAGAAAAAAGCAGAGCGAGCATTCCCTTGCATGTGTGCTGAGGGACAACAGTGGGTCAATAACGAAGCTGAAACGACAAATGTTTCAGTCGTACCGCTGTCTGCCGAGGGACGTAACGGCGAGGGCAATCGATGAGGAGGGTATTAGCGATGGTGCCATTAGGCAGGGGGAGGCAGAAGTTGCTCTGGTATACAAACATCAAGGTACCTGTTGGTAATTCAGCACTAACGACGGAAATTCGTGTCAACATTCCAGCTTTCACATCGCAGAGCATTGACAATGAACTATGACAGCTTGCCAGCCGTGCTGTTGCGCCGTAAGACGTAACGGCAAGAGTGATTTACGAGACAGGCGATGTTCTCGTTGCTCCAGCACGCGGTTATTTTCCAGCGGTGAAAAGTGACGTCGCTAAAGTGGGTACTGTGTTCTGCACAGGTCGAGGAAGGCGAGATCAGTCTTCGCGGACGAACTTCTTTTGGCAAAATTTAAATGGACGGTAAATGTTCGGCTGGAGTAAATGAAAAGACGTATGCTAGTAACAACAGCTGTTGCTCGTTCAAAATGGAAAGTTCCGTAGCCATTACGCGTATGGCTGCTGCACTTGCACGTGTTGCCTTATTACTGTCATACGATTCGCTCTGTTCATCCATGAAAATCAGAATACTATAGCCAAAGGAGCCCGGTTTCGCGCTGTGTCAATAGACTTCCGCAAGACGTTAGATGCAGTTCCGCACTCGTCTAGTGAACAAAATGGCAGCTTACCGGTTTTATTATTGTACTCTGGATTTCCTGTCAGACTGAAGGAACACGTTGTTCTTAAGGGGTAAAATCGACAGACTTAAAGGTAATTTCGGGAGTACCCGAAAGGAATGTTTCAGGTGTTTTAGGGCCTGAGTTAGCGGATGGCATCAGAAGATCCATGAGGCTGGTCGCACCGCAATAGCTCTGCATTTGCACTTGAACGTATACCGACATCTTTTAGGCTGTGGTCTGACATACCGTCGATGATTAGTTCTTAGACGAAAAATACGATATTTCTTGAAAAAGAATTGGGAAAGAAATGTATTTTGACTAAAGGCGCTCTTGCCTCAGGAAACTTAAATAATTTGAATGAGTCCTGCCCAGACCTCTAGCCATTACATCAGCTTCCTCGCTGGTCACCACAAGTGTAAAGAAAAATGTTAGATCGTATAGCTGGCCACAATATAACGCAAAGTAAGCGACAGCACAGTTTAATTACAACAGTGTTCTGAACGTTACACGAAGTAAGCAATAAAGCATCAGACTCCGTTTCCCGACAAGGGTAGAATTTCCTCAACACTTAATGTGATTCACGCATTTAGGACACGTGAAAAATGTTAAGCTGTATCGTGTCCGGATTCCACGTTAAAATGTATTTTGTGATTCTATCGATTCTAGAAAATTATGACCATGTGTACGTTTTGTCATTCTGGACTTTAATTTACAAATTAATATACTTTAGATGCAGCCACAGCAACTTGCACCAAAAATTATGCATCATAAAATATTTAATAGTTCTCAATATTAGACTCTGGTATTGGGTTGAAGGCTACTGTGAAACAGCCACTTCTTGAAAAAAAATGCACTTGTATTGTCCCTGTGAGGACCTACAGGAAGAGAGCGTGGTTTGGAGTTCCATTCCTGAGGGTTCCGTATTTCGCCACAATCCTGTCACTGACACAGCCACCTGAGACTGAATCACATAATCCATTCATTTTACAATACGTTCACTCTGATTCCCTAAGGCACTACGGCTGTATAGATAAATAAATTGTAAAAACAAAGCTGGTTCGGTTGTGTACGTCTATGACCGTCAGTGACCCTCACACTGTGTTCCTGTTCGCGATCTTAGTTAATGTAAATAAGCAGAGATGATCAATACGAAAATTTCTGTCTTTTTCAGTAACTGGGGGCTTGTTTCATTTAGGTGGGATGTCTGAAACCTCTCTACTGTGTAAAGTTCCTTCTCTTATTGTTCTCCATTACATGTAAAAAATAATTGGTTCAGTGTCTCAGTTGATGGGAGAAAGCAAAGAGAATACTGGCTAGTGCAGGACAACGCTTAACGACGAATCTCTGTGAGGTTCTAAGGAATTATAATGGTCACTGCCTGCACTAGCTTTGTTTTTCCTCTGCGCCATTTTCATTATCCTTTTCAGAAGCGAAACTGTTTTCCATGTACAATTTAGGGATAGCAGACAAAAAGTACGTGTCCACCAGCAGACTCCACGCTAATTCCATCTGACACAGGATCTAGCCTTGAAAGTTGCCTCACATCCGCGAGGAGTAGAGAGTCCACAAGTTCCTTCGGGCTATAGCGTAACAGCTTCATTTAATTTAATATAAACACCATAAAAACGACAAAATTTTATGACAAAAATTTATGTAACGAACTATCTATATTAATCTACAGGTAATATTTTGAATCTCTAGAACTAAGTAAATGAAGGTGTATTAATATACATATATATTTTAGACGAACAGTTGGTAACAGGTAGGTGTTTTTAAATTAAAATACAGAACGTAGGTACGTTTGAACATTTTATTTCGGTTGTTCCAATGTGATACAAGTACCTTTGTCAACTTATCATTTCTGAGAACGCATGCCGTTACAGCGTGATTACCTGTAAATACCATATTAGTGCAATAAATGCTCAAAATGATGTCCGTCAACCTCAAATGCATTTGGCACTACGTGTAGTGACATTCCTCTCAACAGCGAGTAGTTCGCCTACCGTAATGTTCGCACATGCATTGACAATGCGCTGACGCATGTTGTCAGGTGTTGTCGGTGGGTCACGATAGCAAATATCCTTCAACATTCCCCACAGAAAGAAATCCGGCGACGTCAGTTCCGGTGAACGTGCGGGCCATTGTATGGTGCTTTGACGACCAATCCACCTGTCATGAAATACAGCTAGTCAATACCGCTTCAACCGCACGCGAACTATGTGCCGGACATCCATCATGTTGGAAGTACATCGCCATTCTGTCATGCAGTGAAACATCATGTAGTAACATCGGTAGAACATTACGTACGAAACCAGCATACATTGCACCATTTAGATTGCCATCGATAAAATGGGGGCCAATTATCCTCCTCCCATAATGTCGCACCGTACTACATTAACCCGCCAAGGTCACTGATGTTCTACTTGTCGCAGCCATCGTGGATTTTCCGTTGCCCAATAGTGCTTATTATGTCGGTTTACGTTACCGCTGTTGGTGAATGACGCTTCGTCGCTAAATAGAAAGCGCGCAAAATATCTGTCATCGTCCCGTAATTTCTCTTGTGCCCATGGCAGAACTGTACACGACGTTCAAAGTCGTCTCCATGACATTTCTGGTGCATAGAAATATGGTACGGGTGCAATCGATGTTGATGTAGCATTCTCAACACCAACGTTTTTCAGATTCCCGATTCTCGCGCAATTTGTCTGCTACTGATGTGCGGATTAGCCGCGACAGCAGCTAAAACACCTAATTGGGCATCATCATTTGTTGCAGGTCGCGGTTGTCGTTTCACATGTGGCTGAACACTTCCTGTTTTCTTAAATAACGTAACTATCCGGCGAACAGTACGGACACTTGGATGATGTCGTCCAGGATACCGAGCCAGTTGGGCATTTTGATCACAATAGCCATACATCAACACGATATCGACCTTTTCCGCAATTGGTAAACGGTCCATTTTAATACGAGGTAATGTATCACGAAGCAAATATCGTCTGCACTGGCGGAATGTTACGTGATACCACGTACTTATACGTTTGTGACTATTAGAGCGCCATCTATCACAAAGCGAAAAAAGTGGTCCAACTAAAACATTCATTCTTCTTTACGTACTACACGAATATGTAATAAAAAATGGGGGTTCCTATTTAAAGAAACGCAGTTGATATCCGTTTGACCTATGGCAGCGCCATCTAGGGGGCCAACCATTGCGCAATCTGGTTTCCCCCTTCAAGCAAGACGAGTTTCGTTCGTTGTCGTTTTTTCGTTAGATGCTTATTTCGTGAGATATGTGGCTCGGTCACTATCAATGGACCACCCTGTATATTAAGAAGTTACTTTAATAGGATAACAAGGGATACAAATAGTTTGAAAATGACTGTAATATCTCTGGGGAATGTTTTTTTTTTAAATCAAATTTTCGAACATTTAATCTCGTAAGGCGGGGATGCAGAATGGATTTTTCTTTCCCAGTAGTTTGGACTACATTGTAGCGTCACGTGGCGGACAGAACGAAAAATGTCGCAGAAAGGATAGCATTGACAGCAGACTTGGACGTGACGTCCTTGTCTGATGGCTTCAATTTATAAAAGGAAGTGAAATACAAAAACTCATGGCCTACACCAGCCAGACTTCGCCCTTCTTCCGGTTTTCCGATGACTGTTACCCGTGTGAGGTCGTCCTAATGTTGTCTTCGCGACACCATTACAGTGCAGCGCTGATTGCCACACACTGTCTTTTTCCGAACCTTCAGCTCCCTCCAGTTGCGCGGTCAGCTTACGTGGCGCCATAGTCACTCTGACTTCACGCCACGTGACGTCCAGCTGTCTGTGTTACACTGGGAGAACTCTGGAAACATAACATGTTCTCGCACTTTCATTCATTTCCACCAAGCTGTTAGTACTTTATGTTACTTTACCTACACTACTGGCCACTAAAACTGCTACACCACGAAGATAACGTGCCACAGACGCGAAAAATAACCGACAGGAAGAAGATACTGTGATGTGCCAATGATTAACTTTTCACAGCATTCGCACAAGGCTGGCGCCGGTGGCGACACCTACAACGTGTTGACATGAGGAAAGAATCCAACCGATTTCTCATACACAAACAGCACTTGACCAGCGTTGCCTGGTGAAACGTAGTTGTGATGCCTCGTGTAAGGAGGAGAAATGCGTACCATCACTTTTCCGACTTTGATAAAGGTCGGATTGTAACCTATTGCGATTGTGGTTTATCGTATCGCGACATTGCTGCTCGCGTTAGTCGAGATCCAATGACTGTTAGCAGAATATGGAATCGGTGGGTTCAGGAGGGTAATACGGAACGCCGTGCTGGATCCCAACGGCCTCGTATCACTAGCAGCCGAGATGACAGGCATCTTATTCCCATGGCTGTATCGGATCGTACAGCCACATCTCGATCCCTGAATCAACAGATGGGGACGTTTGGAAGACAACAGCCATCTGCACGAACAGTTCGACGACGTTTGCAGCAGCATGGACTATCAGCTCGGATACCGTGGCTGCGGTTACCCTTGACTCTGCATCACAGACAGGAACGCCTGCGATGGTGTACTCAACGACGAACCTGGGTGCACGAATGGCAAAACGTCATTTTTTCGGATGAATCCAGGTTCTGTTTACAGCATCATGGTGGTCGCATCCGTGTTTGGCGACATCGTGGTGAACGCACATTGGAAGCGTGTATTCGTCATCGCCATACTGGCGTATCACCCGGCGTGATGGTATGAGGTGCCATTAGTTACACGTCTCGGTCATCTCTTGTTCGCATAGATGGTACTTTGAACAGTGGACGTTACATTTCAGATGTATTACGACCCGTGGCTCTACCCTTCATTCGATCCCTGCGAAACCCTACATTTCAGCAGGATATTGCACGACCGCATGTTGCAGGTCCTGTACGGGCCTTTCTGGATCCAGAAAATGTTCGGCTGCTGCCCTGGCCAGCACATCTCTCACCAATTGGAAACGTCTGGTCAATGGTGGCCGAGCAACTGACTCGTCACAAATACGCCAGTCACTACTCTTGATGAACTGTGGTATGGTGTTTAAGCTGCATGGGCAGCTGTACCTGTACACGCCATCCAATCTCTGTTTGGCTCAATGCCCAGGTGTATCAAGGCCGTTATTAAGGCCAGAGGTGGTTGTTGTGGGTACTGATTCCTCAGGATCTATGCACCCAAATTGCGTGAAAATGTAATCACATGTCAGTTGTAGTATAATAAATTTGTCCAATGAATACCCGTTTATCATCTGCATTTCTTCTTGGTGTAGCAATTTTAATGGGCGGTAGTGTAGATCTTCCACTGGGCGAGCGACATGAGGTGTTGTCGCACCTTGCTTGAAAACAGTGGTTTCCACACGGTTACGCTCTTACAAAGCAGGAATCGCATGCTGTACCAAGAGGTCTCGATAACGGTAGACCTGACAGACTCTCTGAGTCTTGAAAGAAGAGTGGACCGAGAAAGAAAGATCCTTGGGAATCCACACCACACACTCACATCCTGTGAAGGCAGTGGTTCTTCGTGCACAACAGGCGGTTTAACAATACTCCACAGTCTGCAGTTCTGTGTATTTACTGCGCTTGCAGTGTAAAATGTGCCTCGTCACTCCACAGAATATTTTCCGGCCTCATGTCGTCAACTTCGATCTGTGCCAGTAGCCGTGGAATAAATTCATAATGGTGCTGCGGGTTAAGAGGTTCCTGTTACTACACCGCCTGGATCTTGTACAGGTTCCAGCAAAATTTTCCGTACTGTTTGCCATCTGATGGAGAATTCTCGCGACACTGTACGAGCACTAGCACTACCGGTGCACGTGCCGCTTGGTCAGTTAGAACGACAGCAGCTTCATCAACAACTTCAATCGGGATAGGACGCCTTCCTCTTCTAGGTGCCACACAGAGCTTACCAGTGTTTTAGAGTTTCATTATCATCTTCTTCTCACCTCAGACCTTTCAGTCGGCGATACTCTCTCACTGCAGCTCCGTAATTGCTGTCGTTCCCACAAAACAGTTTCACTCATAACGCTCGGTCTCTCTTCTCGATAGCCATGCTGTTCACTCACATTATGGCTTCTTAAATAACAACGTGGATGTCATACCGTCATAGAAACAGTGTAAAGACTAGGATTCATTCTTAATATCGGCGAAAGTATCAGTTGTGGCCTCAATTAGGGCGTACCTTCAGATCGTTTTATAGGACACTTTTCGTTACTCCAAATGTCTGCAATTCCACTTGCAAATGAAACATTGCTTCATCTGATAATGCTGTTTGCAGGAACAAACTTACACTCCCTTTGATATCTAATAACGTGTTATTGCGAAATTCTTCACGTTGTTCATAACCACAAGGATGTAGTTTTTGCAGTATGTGAACTTTGTAAGCGTGAAGTTTCTATCGTTCGCGTAACACTCTTCGTGGTCTTGGGTACAGAGCCGACAGAATGCCTGGTTTGCATGGCGATCGTGTAAACACTACTCGGCTGTTTTCGACATTCTCTGTCTACGTTGAAGGTGGCTGTATTTCTTCTTTACAACTGCAGTGAAACAAAAAAAAAAAAAAAAATTCAACCGTTTCTTACTCAGCAAGAAATGTGGTGGAAATATCTCCTAAGTTGGAAATTTTTGAAATTTGTGGTAAGGTCTTATGGGACCAAATTGCTGAGGTCATCGGTCCCTAAGCTTACACACTACTTAATCTAACTTAAACTAACTTACACTGAGGACAACACACACACCCATGCACGTGGGAGGACTCGAACCTCGGACGGAGGAAGCCGCGTTGGCCGTGACAAGGCTCCTAAGACCGCGCGGCTAACCCGTGCGGCTCTCCTAACTTGTTCTGCACCTTCGTTGCGCTGCATGTTGCAGGTCCTGTACGGGCCTTTCTGGATCCAGAAAATGTTCGACTGCTGCCCTGGCCAGCACATCTCTCACCAATTGGAAACGTCTGGTCAATGGTGGCCGAGCAACTGACTCGTCACAAATACGCCAGTCACTACTCTTGATGAACTGTGGTATGGTGTTTAAGCTGCATGGGCAGCTGTACCTGTACACGCCATCCAATCTCTGTTTGGCTCAATGCCCAGGTGTATCAAGGCCGTTATTAAGGCCAGAGGTGGTTGTTGTGGGTACTGATTCCTCAGGATCTATGCACCCAAATTGCGTTAAAATCTAATCACATGTCGGTTCTAGTATAATATATTTTCCAATGAATACCCGTTTATCATCTGCATTTCTTTTTGGTGTATCAATATTAATGGCCAGTCGCGTATCTCGTCTTTAAGTTTTGCAGAGCAGTGTTTTATTGCAGTATGCGTAATGGGAAGTGACCGATTAAGGTGACGGACGACGTACACTCTTTGACATAAAACTTGACCGGCGGCCGGCCGCTTCAGAGGCTAAGTCCGCGCCGATCGCGACATGGGACAAAAAAACTGGCCAACTCGCTAATTCTCTAAGTCCGGTTATCTGCACAATCTGGCAACACTGTAGACTGCGGCACTTCCTGGAGGAAAACTTGTCCCATGATAGAGAAACGCTAGGCTGATTACGCCTGTGGTCTAGCGGTAGCGTGCGTTGTTTCTGTTCATAATGTCAGTGGATCGAGAGCAGGTGGTATAAAATATTTTTATAGCCTCTTCTGTCTGAATGCTGAAGACGTGAATGTAATGGTAGCGCAGATTCAATCTATTTCGCTTTGTGACACACCGATATCAAAATTTTATCCAGTAACGATTTTGCGGCAGATTTCCTGCAGACTGTCCTCCTCTGGACGCCGTATGCGGCAAAGCTCCGGGATCCATTTGCTGGCTACTGGCAGCGGCCGTGGCGACAGCAGCGGCGCTGCACTCCCCCGTTCTTTATCGAAAGCGCCTGCTACCGCTCATCGCTTTTGATGATTTAAAACGCTTTATTATTAAATGTTGCTACACAGAATATTTCTACAATTTCCATTCACGCTCAAAAGCAACGGAGACAGACGCCCTGATTAGTAGGCGGGTATTATATTACATTAATCGGCAAGAGCTGAGTATGGCCCGAAATTAATTTTATAGACTGGGACGAAATTAAACCACCTCACTACATTCGATGAATTTATAAATGCTTCATACCTCGTTTCTTTTCCTTTCAAACTCAATTATTTGTGCAACTGACATGTTAGACCTATATGACGAACAAAGCTCAAATTTATATCGTTGACAGTCGGTTTGAATCTTTTCAGGGTCTATTTTACAGTGAAGCACCTTGGAATTCGCAAAGCAGAAATCCATGATATTAACTTAATTTACTAAGTCGAAATCGGACGAAGATTGATGTTTAAAGGCATTCTTCAGATTTCGCATAAGAAATTTTTACTAGCAGTTTGCAACTCCATTAATTAAAATGGAAAATAAAAGGTTGTACTCAGCGGCTTCTACCGTGATTCGAACTGCTATGTCTTATAGTACAAGCACTTCAACGCACAAGGGAACCTCTGAGCTAACGACACACTGGCGGCCAGAGGCGGAATATAGTCACTGCGATGTTGCCTGAGCCTCAAAACGCAACCTTAAACACACGAACAGAGGAGGTGGAGATTACTGTTTTAACGTCCCGTCGACAACGATGTCATTAGAGACGGAGCACAAGCTCGGATTAGGGAAGGATGGGGAAGGAAATCGGCCGTGCCCTTCCTAAGGAACCATCCCGGCATTTGCCTGAAGCGATTTAGGGAAATCATTGAAAACCTAAATCAGGATGGCCGGGCGCGGGATTGCACCGTCGTCCACCCGAATGCACACACAAACAGGTGTTACTTATGTGAAGAACGCCATTCTTGGAGTCCAGAAATTAAATATACTTTCTAATTGTGTCATCTTGCAGTGGATTATATCGTACGAGTCTTCGATGTGGAAAACGAATGTCAAGTGAATTTAGCGAGGTAACGCCGACCTACACCCGGGAGTAAATGCACTATCAGAGTGTTGACAAATACTTGCTACGACGCTGCCATTTGTAGGCTCTCTGACGAGGCAGCTCTTCAGCGAAATGCTTGCCGTGATTCTCCGATGCGGTTCTTCAGAGTGGAGACGCGCGCGCACGTTTGGTTTTTATGCGGCGTTCTCCCCTGATGGTTTCTGACGTCGCCTTCTGGGCTATGTATACATATGAGACATTCAATTATCATTAATCCAGAATGATACAAGTTTCAGCTTCCGGCGTGGAAGAAGGCTGTTGACGCCGACATTATATCATTTCAACGTAGGGAAAGCAAAACGGATCATTCAATGTTTCTCATTCAACATAAAGCATGTGAGATAATTTTCCGTAACGTTCATAATCATCTAAAAATACAAACGAAGTAAAAATACACCGGAAGCTTATTCGAATTGAATATAACGCTTTGCACCTCGATGTCGAATTTGTCCACTTGCAATCTTTTGCAGCATACACATAGAATGTCATGATTACCACGAGAATGAAGAAATATGTTGGTAAGGATGGAAGCAAGAAGAGACGCAGTCAACAAATATTCTATTCCTCATGGCATTCATTTCATTTGACACGTAAGAAGAGGTAAAGCGGGAATTTACTTTCGTTAACACGAAAGATATGCCGCACATATTGATAACGAGGAAGTCTGCGTCTTCATACGTTTCCTCCTTGAAATCTGTATGCTCTATTATATACTAAGTAGCCCGATCATTGTTTCAGTAATGTTACCCTCTTGTTTGACCCCGTAACGATGAACAGATTCCAAATGCATGTCTCCCTTCCTGGGTTGTTTTTTGTGTTTTATTGCTTGGAATTCCTGAAGCAGACCACTGTGCCTTCCCCCCTCGTGGGTTAGGTCTCAAAACTAAACCGCTTTGTATCCAATGGCATAATTTATTCAGACAGCATCAGCATAAGACTATCAAACAAAGCCTTCCATTTACAGTTGCAGCACTCTAACCAGCACTGACCAAAGTGTAATCCACGGTCATGGTCCTAAATTACCAACTGTCTGCTACTGTGGCAAAGTCCGTACTACACTGTCGATTCCGCAGCACCATTTTATCTGGTAACACTGTGTAGTTGCACAGTTGTGCTACCAGGTCTGTCCTCACACTGTCAACTTTATGTATCTCACTTCTCCTGTAGCGTAGATCACGAGGAGCCGAAGTAAATGAGTGTATTCTGCATGACGTAACATTCAGTATTCCCTTCTTTCATAGCCACTCTTCATGTGCATCGATACCAAATAGGAATGCGAAAACTCTTGCGAGTGAGAGAATGACAATAACAATCGTAACAAGAACAAGCAAATAATGAATGATGTTTATTCCAACGCAGAACGAGAATGGCTTTAAATATAAAAATCTGTATCTATATCTATATCCATATCTATTGATATTTGAGTTGGCACAATGCAAATATATTCTTAGCATTTAGTTACTGAATTTAGTTCTGGATGTTTGCAGAGAAAAGGAAAAGTCGGTACTTCTCGCTAGTGTAATATAATGTGAACCAGCAACTACCCTTTCCTTAGAACACGACTCAAGCAGGTCCTCAAGTAGGTAGCAAGGCACTGCTGCATTCTGTTCCCTGACATTGCTCTGATGACGGTTAATGCAGATAGTTCCGATTATGAAATACAAAACGTATTGCAGGTTAGTTCCTAGGATAGTAACATTAAATTTGCGTTGTAGACGGCACATGAACGTGACGACTATCCATATTACTCATCAATATAAAAAGACAATATTTAGGGAATTTAGCAGGATTACTCAAAATGAATTCTGAAATTGGGTGACTGACTGCACAGGTGCTAAACGTCGTCAAGAGTATACGATGTCCTAATCGCATTAGGAATATGAAGATCGTCTTCGACAGCTCTCAACTTTCACATTGCTATCTCCACCCTACTCCAGACAGCCCTCGGTGGAGTTGTACTACGTTGCCGATGTTATGGAAGGCCTTCAAACCGACAACAGACCACATATTGAAAAATACAAGCGAATTCTCTTGCAGCGTAAGCTTATTGTAACTAATCTAAAAATTATTGGAGAGGAACATTGTCCTATTCAAAAAAAGTAAAATGTTACACACTGTTGACGTCAAACGGACATTATCTATGTCCTGTCTTGTGTCCTACTCATCTATAATATCAAGTGTACTATGAAAATGATTATATATAATGGATGATAGGGTAATGCATTGATACCAGATGGTGGGGGCCGGCTGGTGTGGCCGTGCGGTTCTAGGCGCTTCAGTCTGGAACCGCGTGACCGCTACGGTCGCAGGTTCGAATCCTGCCTCGGGCATGGATGTGAGTGATGTCCTTAGGTTAGTTTGGTTTAAGTAGTTCTAAGTTCTAGGGGACTGATGACCTTAGAAGTTAAGTCCCATAGTGCTCAGAGCCATTTGAACCATTTGAACTATTTAACACAAAATGACATCAAAAATTAAAGTTATTCACGAGCAGCTAGTTGAGAATATGTATGAACATTAAATGACACGACGAACTGAAATAATATGACGAAGAGTTCAGCGCTCACTGGGAATAGAGCCCCACACATATCGTTGTTGACTACACACAAAGAGACGTCAGCTACCGAATTTTTCTCCACCAGCTGCTCAGAATAGCATCTTGAACTTACAGTCATCTCGCAAATAGTTCTGTGTCTCACTGGGAGTTAAAAACGTCAGATATCGTTAGTGTTGACAACGAATGAAAATACACTAAAAATCAAAATTATTATCCACCAGCAGATAGGTGTTCTCATGATAGAGCTTGATAATACATAATTAAATCTTTAGTGCCGGGCCAGGATTCGATCCCATTCACGCGTAATATGTGAAGGTGTTGAGGAATCTGCAGTTTTGAACAAACAACAAATTGTAGCCGAGCTGTATTGCCACGAAGGGATCAAATTCCGCGTTAAGGGCGGTCTGAGTTGCATTCCCAGTTTAGAACCAATTTTATCGACATACAGAAGCTCAAATAAAAGATGGAATAAGTGTCCTGTGACCATACATAGCGTTTGTGTCGTCACTTGAAATAAATAACTAGTATAAGAAAGGTTACTGGTGATAGAGTTTCTACATGTCGCCACTCCAGACTTTATTGTGGTTCAACCTACCGCCTACTTGGTAAAGAAGGAATATCATCTTTAATGTGAATTTTCAGACCACGCAGCCATTATATCTCCTCACTTGGTGTAGCCAGGAGAGAATGGAATCTGTCTCTCCCTATCTAAAATCATTGACGGAAGTGAGAATCGAACCCAGACCATAGGTATAACTACGTACCATCCGTCCAACAGACCACGAAATCCTCTTCTCTGCGAGTCATTTTTCTATCGTAACGCAGTTGCGCCACACTGGATGAGAATTCTGACACACAGGCTCCCTGTAGTAATTTGCAGCATGCTCAGTAAATTCATTTACTTGGTTGACCGAATCACCATGAACTAGCTGCCTCGGCTACCCAGTGCATACATTCGACTATTTTGTAATCACAGAAATAAAATCACGTAACTGCCACCTACACACAACTGCCAACAGTGTAGGATGCAGAAGTTTAAATAGGAAGTGTTCCTTTCCACTTGAGCTATTCTATTGCGCTATCTGTTACTAGAAAACGTCGTTCAGTCCAAAAGAAAAGCTGTAACTGTTTGTCTCTCAGAAGTCAAGACCTGGCCATATGCATAATCTCACAGTGCTGTGGAATCCAAAAGTTCTGGAGGAATAGTTACCGAGCTCTGGAGCTGCTGTAGCTACGTGTCAGCTTGTAGCATAGATAAGATGTCGCGAGTTCGAATACATTCAGTGCTACTTTTTTTAAAACGCAATTCTGCTCTCTGCTGAAGGTATCAATCTAATGGAACTTTGAACATAATTCCCTTCACTTCTCAACCCAAAGTAGTCGCATGTGGAAAAAGGGCTAACTACTGTGACATTTTGTTCTATTCAGGTTTAATAGACAGCAGGCAGCAGATGCATCTCGAAGATGTGCAGGGAGAGCGCATCGTGCCATAATATGTCAGAAAAGTATTTTCTATATTAGCCGTCGTGTGGTAGTGATATTTTATTCTTCTTCAAACTTTGTTTGACAGCTTTAACTCAGAACAAGTTTTCTACATGCATGTAATCAATAAACTGCATGTGCATTGTCAGACTGTCATAGGTAACATCTGAGAATTCGCATATATCGTTGATGATTAATTTCTCTCTCATGTTTACTATTGTTTTAACAACACTAAAGGAAACCTTACGAAAATTGTGCACTGTGTTATAAGAAATGAAATAAAACTAACCATGGTAACCTTACGACGAAAGTATCTGTAAACAAGCATGCCTCTATCGACACGAGTTAGTAAAATACTACTCACTTAGATTTTGATTGGGTCTGTGTTTAATTGGTATGCTGCGTCATACTCAAGAGGTATGCAAATGTGGCATTTCATAAATATAGTTACGTATTCCTAGAAACCCAAAATTCGCTTGTCAGCAGCGGAAAGAGGCCTTACCTGTTGTGCAGCATTGTAAGTTTTTCAACATTGCACTATGAGCTGAAAGCGTTTTCTTGCGATTTCCTTATTGATGTTTGATCTGACTGCTTGTAGCTCTTTCACAGAAGGGATAAAAACGTTACAGTCAGTGAGACTGGAACTGCGAACCGTAACAGACGCTTTTTCACAGCTCAGCACGTTACCACAGAGCTGGCGAGGAGGTATGGGTCTTAGCTTCCTATTACGACGGCAATAGTAACTAGAACTCGTAAACCGCTATTTGAATGTCGAGATTAGTTGCGGTTTCCACCTGCAACGACTTTCCTGGGCTGGAAACCGTAAATTTTCAATCTTTTGTTACCCTGCAAGCGATAATAACTCGGATTATTCAATGGAAATGACAGGTAAAATCAAGTGAACTTTGAGGCTTAATTCCGTGCACACCAGGAAGTAACTCGTCGATCACAGAGTTGCCAAACATACGTTGCCTTGTTGCCAAATCTCAGTTACAGTACCAGCAGGAAGAAGACGAACCGATGTGATCCTACAGCGGTCTGGGAAGTGACCATAGCTGGTGTCTCCAAGTCACGGCTGCTACGGCCTGGAAAACGTAATGCGTCTGATTCGCTTTCTGTAACTAGGTTTAGGGACTGGAGTGTAGTTACTAATAATACTCAGAACTGACTGCAAACTGAGCATCATAAATCAGTAACTCTCATTGTTGTTTTTATATTTCTTTCGTAAGTGTACTCAAAACTAAGAAAGTCATTCACAGGCGTTTTCGTGCCTCGCCGATAGTCGAGCACAACATACAAATAAAAATAAAAAAGAATGTGTGTGTGTGCGTGTGTGTGTGTGTGTTTGTGAGAGAGAGAGAGAGAGAGAGAGAGAGAAATAAAAAGCAATGAGGGAGAGTGTAAAAAATTGTTGTAAAGAAATTGAATCAAGGTATTTAAAGAAATCTTTCATTAAAACGACACGTTCCATATCATTACAAAATGTCGTATTCATGATCTATGGAACAAGAGTTAATCTAATGTAATCTAATCTAATCTAATCACATCATATTGATGATTAGCCATGAAGAGTCATGAATTACCGAAATTTTGGCCAATACCAGTAACCAAATCTAAACTTGAAAATAAAAGACGACAGTTTTTGTAATAAACCGTGACTCCTATCAAGACCCTTTCGTCCCTGTTATCGAACCACGGAAGATGTCTGATATACCTCCATTCTGAAGTAACAAAGCGTGCATGCATTTAAAGATGAAGTGCATGATGTGAAGTTCTGTGACGGAGATACGAACCCAACACGTAATCCGATTGTTAACTAAGAAAAATCAAATGTTACGTATCGGTTTTTCTTACGAGCCGCTAGGTGTCTGAATCTAAAATAAGGATACAAACTTTTGTGCCTAAGCGACAATCGAACTGCACACCTACCGTGCATCCACGAATATAGCTTAAGTTTCAGTTGCTTACTCATGAACAGTAAGATGTGTGCGTGTTTGACCAGAAATAACAACACCTGTTGCCATTGTTGGAAACACATGAACAGACATTGAAATTGCGCGTTAATTTTCACTAGCAGGTGGTTGTGCACTTGATAAAGCTAGAAATGAAATTATGAATATTTTTGTACTGGATCAGGTTTCAGACCCACATACTTACCTTTGGAGGAGACCTAGAGAAGATTGCAGTCTTGGGAAAAGGAACGAAATGACTGAACTATACTGTTCCGAGAGATTCAGATCCTCGAAAGAGGAGATACGAATTCGAATCACAGTCCAGCACCAAATTTTTAAACGTCTCTAGTTCAATCAAGTACAAGTAAAATAAGATCCCTGTCCCTTTAAATGGCTATCGGTTCATCAAATAAAATAAAATTTTCTAATGTAAGTAAGCTTACTGGCGACTGTATTTCTGTTTACCATGACTTCCGCTGTGTCATTTCCCAACGTAAACCGGCTCTGCTCAGTTGGTAATGAAGGAACGTGATGTTTAATGCGGATTCTGGATTATAACGTCTTTCTCTTGAGGTTACCAGAGGTAAAATAAATCTGTTTGTGCCTCTTAAAAGTAAATGCCTGAACCCACGCATTGCACCTGTGATAGCTCGTTCCACCATACCATTGTGGCCACATTGCCCAGCCCCAAGAGTTTGCTGTAACGGATGATGTGCTTAGCTTACAAAATTAGTCACGGTGGAAAAAATGCGAGTCTATTAAATGGTCGAGTAGAAGCAAGCTTCTGACGCAGAGATCATGCTATTCTCATGTCATCAGGATGTAAAGACTCTTCTAGGCATCATAGGCTGGATGTGAAGCCATTTTGATTTTTCACAAATTCAGCAAATTTCTTAGTTCGAGAAAATCCACTGTGAAGTGTGAAGTTGCCGGATAATTCGATTATTACTGTTATTATTAATATCATTTTATTCATACCGCTGCTGTAACACAAGTGCTTGAACATCATTTAATGCCTTTTGGTCACTATAGATGTAGTTTCTCATGAACAGGTTCTTTCCCTGTCTACGGAATCCTTTTCATGTTAATATCAAACACCAGCAATTACTCGTAGATTACTTTAAAACTAAAGTAATTGACGAAGACGTTACTTGGTAACAAAAACGCACTGCCTTTCTTCACTTACTTTCGCCTAGAAATGGCTATCGAGTACTGACAAACCAAAAGGCAAGAAATCTTACTGCCTTCCGATATACGTTGCTGTTAGTTCTTCCACATGATTTGGTCGACATGACCTGTTTCAAGTTGTGTATGACAGACAGTGTTTTAGAAAATCTATTGTTTCCCTTTGAAATAAACAGAAGTATTTTCATTCTAAGCTGCCCAAGTACAAAATTTTCGCAATATTAGTTCAAATTTAATATTCGCTTCTATAATGTAGGAAAGTATTTCACAGTCGCAAAACTCACATCCGAAACGTTGACCTTACACTTAGTCGCTGACCATAAATTCTAGCTCAGAGTGACACCAGTTTAAATAACCTAATGTAGTGAAGACTGTTTGCCAGTGCTCTTTCTCACCGGAAAATACGCAATTCACTCATTTGGCTCCATAAGTACACTGTAACAGTAATTTCTGTGTGAAATTTGTCAGTAAGCTTTTGCCTTCCAACTGGCAAAATACGGCAGAGTACGGCCGGTAAACAATTCACAAACCACGATTTAGTGCCAATAAGACGATTTCTTTAAACATTGTCGAAGCTGAGGGAATTTAGTTTCTGCTTAAATCGTCTTAAGCAGCACCAATCACAGATATCTCAAATAGGGAAAAGCTGAATATCCAGGTACGAAGGTTGTAAAACAAACTTCCCACAGTTTGTGTCAGGTTGATCTTTTCGTCTGATAACACTGCTTAAGTATTTTGTCTAAGAGGTATCACAAGTAGTATCCTTGTAGCTGTGGGAATCATTGGTTGAAAACGAGTTTAACACCAATGGGTACAGTGCTGCTAAATTTTCACAATTATTATCAACCTAAGTCTGAGTTCATCCACAAACTGAGGCATATTTATAATATTGGAGCTAGACTGTGTATCCTTGTCTTTCTTGAGTGGTCATTGGAAGGCGTTTACACACACGTATACAATACTATGAATACTTCGAACGCTATGGTTAACGTTGCTCTCATAAACTACTTTTTTTTTAATTCTTCTGGGTCTTCAGCGTGCAATATGTGTTGTAGATACTGTCTCAGACCAAAAAATTGACCGCCGAGTCGTTCACGTAAGGTGGACAATACAGTCGTGCTCCTCTCAGAATTCTATGTCTGGCAATATGCTCGATCTAGCAACATGTAGACTGCGGCACTTCCCAGAGGAAGTCTTGACTCCAGTCTTAGTACATTACTCTTGACTACGACCGTAGTCTTGAGGTAAAACGCGAGACCAGCTAATATGATATTGTAGATTCGCTTGAATTACACTCATAGCTTCAGCACCGAGAGGAAAGGGGCGATAAATATTTTGTCGATATGTGCTTTCGGTCGCCAGACGTCATATTAGCTGGTCTCGCGTTTTACCTGAAGACTACGGTCGTGTTCCAGCAGCGGTTTGAATAAAATGATAGTAATAATAACAGTAATAATCGAATTATCCGGCAACTTCACACTTCACAGTGGATTTTCTCGAACTAAGAAATTTGCTGAATTTGTGAAAAATCAAAATGGCATCACATCCAGCCTATGATGCCTAGAAGAGTCTTTACATCCTGATGACATGAGAATAGCATAATCTCTGCGTCAGAAGCTTGCTTCTACTCGACCATTTAATAGACTCGCATTTTTTCCACCGTGACTAATTTTGTAAGCTAAGCACATCATCCGTTACAGCACACTCTTGGGGCTGGGCAATGTGGCCACAATGGTATGGTGGAACGAGCTATCACAGGTGCAATGCGTGGGTTCAGGCATTTACTTTTAAGAGGCACAAACAGATTTATTTTACCTCTGGTAACCTCAAGAGAAAGACGTTATAATCCAGGATCCGCATTAAACATCACGTTCCTTCATTACCAACTGGGCAGAGCCGGTTTACGTTGGGAAATGACACAGCGGAAGTCATGGTAAACAGAAATACAGTCGCCAGTAAGCTTACTTACATTAGAAAATTTTATTTTATTTGATGAACCGATAGCCATTTAAAGGAACAGGGCTCTTATTTTACTTGTACTTGATTGAACTAGAGACGTTTAAAAATTTGGTGCTGGACTGTGATTCGAATTCGTATCTCCTCTTTCGAGGATCTGAATCTCTCGGAACAGTATAGTTCAGTCATTTCGTTCCTTTTCCCAAGACTGCAATCTTCTCTAGGTCTCCTCCAAAGGTAAGTATGTGGGTCTGAAACCTGATCCAGTGCAAAAATATTCATAATTTCATTTCTAGCTTTATCAAGTGCACACCCACCTGCTAGTGAAAATTAACGCGCAATTTCAGTGTCTGTTCACGTGTTTCCAACAATGGCAACAGGTGTCGTTATTTCTGGTCAAACACGCACACATCTTACTGTTCATGAGTAAGCAACTGAAACTTAAGCTATATTCGTGGATGCACGGTAGGTGTGCAGTTCGATTGTCGCTTAGGCACAAAAGTTTGTATCCTTATTTTAGATTCAGACACCTAGCGGCTCGTAAGAAAAACCGATACGTAACATTTGATTTTTCTTAGTTAACAATCGGATTACGTGTTGGGTTCGTATCTCCGTCACAGAACTTCACATCATGCACTTCATCTTTAAATGCATGCACACTTTGTTACTTCAGAATGGAGGTATATCAGACATCTTTCGTGGTTAGATAACAGGGACGAAAGGATCTTGATAGGAACGACGGTTTATTACATAAATTGTCGTCTTTCATTTTCAAGTTTAGATTTGGTTAGTGGTATTGGCAAAAAATTTCGGTAATTCATGACTCTTCATGGCTAGTCATCAATATGATGTGATTAGATTAGATTAGATTAGATTAATTCTTGTTGCATAGATCATGAATATGACATTTCGTAATGATGTGGAACGCGTCATTTAAAATGAAAGATTTCTCTACATACCATGAGTCAATTTCTTTACAACAATTTTTTACACACACTCTCTCTCTCATTCTTTTTTATTTCTCTCACTCTCCCTCTCTCTCTCTCTCTCTCTCTCTCTCTCTCTGTCTCTCTGCCACACACACACACACACACACACACATTTTTTTTTTAATTTTTATTTGTTTGCTGTGCGCGACTATCGGCGAGGCACGAAAACGCCTGTGAATGACTTTCTTAGTTTTGAGTACACTTACGAAAGAAATATAAAAACAACAATGAGAGTTACTGATTTATGATGCTCAGTTTGCAGTCAGTTTTGAGTATTATTAGTAACTACGCTCCAGTCCCTTAACCTAGTTACAGAAATGCGAATCAGACGCATTACGTATTCCAGGCCGTAGCAGCCGCGACTTGGAGACACCAGCTATGGTCACTTCCCAGACCGCTGTAGGATCACATCGGTTCGTCTTCTTCCTGCTGGTACTGTAACTGAGATTTGGCAACAAGGCAACGTATGTTTGGCAACTCTGTGATCGACGAGTTACTTCCTGGTGTGCACGGAATTAAGCCTCAAAGTTCACTTGATTTTACCTGTCATTTCCATTGAATAATCCGAGTTATTATCGCTTGCAGGGTAACAAAAGATTGAAAATTTACGGTTTCCAGCCCAGGAAAGTCGTTGCAGGTGGAAACCGCAACTAATCTCGACATTCAAATAGCGGTTTACGAGTTCTAGTTACTATTGCCGTCGTAATAGGAAGCTAAGACCCATACCTCCTCGCCAGCTCTGTGGTAACGTGCTGAGCTGTGAAAAAGCGTCTGTTACGGTTCGCAGTTCCAGTCTCACTGACTGTAACGTTTTTATCCCTTCTGTGAAAGAGCTACAAGCAGTCAGATCAAACATCAATAAGGAAATCGCAAGAAAACGCTTTCAGCTCATAGTGCAATGTTGAAAAACTTACAATGCTGCACAACAGGTAAGGCCTCTTTCCGCTGCTGACAAGCGAATTTTGGGTTTCTAGGAATACGTAACTATATTTATGAAATGCCACATTTGCATACCTCTTGAGTATGACGCAGCATACCAATTAAACACAGACCCAATCAAAATCTAAGTGAGTAGTATTTTACTAACTCGTGTCGATAGAGGCATGCTTGTTTACAGATACTTTCGTCGTAAGGTTACCATGGTTAGTTTTATTTCATTTCTTATAACACAGTGCACAATTTTCGTAAGGTTTCCTTTAGTGTTGTTAAAACAATAGTAAACATGAGAGAGAAATTAATCATCAACGATATATGCGAATTCTCAGATGTTACCTATGACAGTCTGACAATGCACATGCAGTTTATTGATTACATGCATGTAGAAAACTTGTTCTGAGTTAAAGCTGTCAAACAAAGTTTGAAGAAGAATAAAATATCACTACCACACGACGGCTAATATAGAAAATACTTTTCTGACATATTATGGCACGATGCGCTCTCCCTGCACATCTTCGAGATGCATCTGCTGCCTGCTGTCTATTAAACCTGAATAGAACAAAATGTCACAGTAGTTAGCCCTTTTTCCACATGCGACTACTTTGGGTTGAGAAGTGAAGGGAATTATGTTCAAAGTTCCATTAGATTGATACCTTCAGCAGAGAGCAGAATTGCGTTTTAAAAAAAGTAGCACTGAATGTATTCGAACTCGCGACATCTTATCTATGCTACAAGCTGACACGTAGCTACAGCAGCTCCAGAGCTCGGTAACTATTCCTCCAGAACTTTTGGATTCCACAGCACTGTGAGATTATGCATATGGCCAGGTCTTGACTTCTGAGAGACAAACAGTTACAGCTTTTCTTTTGGACTGAACGACGTTTTCTAGTAACAGATAGCGCAATAGAATAGCTCAAGTGGAAAGGAACACTTCCTATTTAAACTTCTGCATCCTACACTGTTGGCAGTTGTGTGTAGGTGGCAGTTACGTGATTTTATTTCTGTGATTACAAAATAGTCGAATGTATGCACTGGGTAGCCGAGGCAGCTAGTTCATGGTGATTCGGTCAACCAAGTAAATGAATTTACTGAGCATGCTGCAAATTACTACAGGGAGCCTGTGTGTCAGAATTCTCATCCAGTGTGGCGCAACTGCGTTACGATAGAAAAATGACTCGCAGAGAAGAGGATTTCGTGGTCTGTTGGACGGATGGTACGTAGTTATACCTATGGTCTGGGTTTGATTCTCACTTCCGTCAATGATTTTAGATAGGGAGAGACAGATTCCATTCTCTCCTGGCTACACCAAGTGAGGAGATATAATGGCTGCGTGGTCTGAAAATTCACATTAAAGATGATATTCCTTCTTTACCAAGTAGGCGGTAGGTTGAACCACAATAAAGTCTGGAGTGGCGACATGTAGAAACTCTATCACCAGTAACCTTTCTTATACTAGTTATTTATTTCAAGTGACGACACAAACGCTATGTATGGTCACAGGACACTTATTCCATCTTTTATTTGAGCTTCTGTATGTCGATAAAATTGGTTCTAAACTGGGAATGCAACTCAGACCGCCCTTAACGCGGAATTTGATCCCTTCGTGGCAATACAGCTCGGCTACAATTTGTTGTTTGTTCAAAACTGCAGATTCCTCAACACCTTCACATATTACGCGTGAATGGGATCGAATCCTGGCCCGGCACTAAAGATTTAATTATGTATTATCAAGCTCTATCATGAGAACACCTATCTGCTGGTGGATAATAATTTTGATTTTTAGTGTATTTTCATTCGTTGTCAACACTAACGATATCTGACGTTTTTAACTCCCAGTGAGACACAGAACTATTTGCGAGATGACTGTAAGTTCAAGATGCTATTCTGAGCAGCTGGTGGAGAAAAATTCGGTAGCTGACGTCTCTTTGTGTGTAGTCAACAACGATATGTGTGGGGCTCTATTCCCAGTGAGCGCTGAACTCTTCGTCATATTATTTCAGTTCGTCGTGTCATTTAATGTTCATACATATTCTCAACTAGCTGCTCGTGAATAACTTTAATTTTTGATGTCATTTTGTGTTAAATAGTTCAAATGGTTCAAATGGCTCTGAGCACTATGGGACTTAACTTCTAAGGTCATCAGTCCCCTAGAACTTAGAACTACTTAAACCAAACTAACCTAAGGACATCACTCACATCCATGCCCGAGGCAGGATTCGAACCTGCGACCGTAGCGGTCACGCGGTTCCAGACTGAAGCGCCTAGAACCGCACGGCCACACCAGCCGGCCCCCACCATCTGGTATCAATGCATTACCCTATCATCCATTATATATAATCATTTTCATAGTACACTTGATATTATAGATGAGTAGGACACAAGACAGGACATAGATAATGTCCGTTTGACGTCAACAGTGTGTAACATTTTACTTTTTTTGAATAGGACAATGTTCCTCTCCAATAATTTTTAGATTAGTTACAATAAGCTTACGCTGCAAGAGAATTCGCTTGTATTTTTCAATATGTGGTCTGTTGTCGGTTTGAAGGCCTTCCATAACATCGGCAACGTAGTACAACTCCACCGAGGGCTGTCTGGAGTAGGGTGGAGATAGCAATGTGAAAGTTGAGAGCTGTCGAAGACGATCTTCATATTCCTAATGCGATTAGGACATCGTATACTCTTGACGACGTTTAGCACCTGTGCAGTCAGTCACCCAATTTCAGAATTCATTTTGAGTAATCCTGCTAAATTCCCTAAATATTGTCTTTTTATATTGATGAGTAATATGGATAGTCGTCACGTTCATGTGCCGTCTACAACGCAAATTTAATGTTACTATCCTAGGAACTAACCTGCAATACGTTTTGTATTTCATAATCGGAACTATCTGCATTAACCGTCATCAGAGCAATGTCAGGGAACAGAATGCAGCAGTGCCTTGCTACCTACTTGAGGACCTGCTTGAGTCGTGTTCTAAGGAAAGGGTAGTTGCTGGTTCACATTATATTACACTAGCGAGAAGTACCGACTTTTCCTTTTCTCTGCAAACATCCAGAACTAAATTCAGTAACTAAATGCTAAGAATATATTTGCATTGTGCCAACTCAAATATCAATAGATATGGATATAGATATAGATACAGATTTTTATATTTAAAGCCATTCTCGTTCTGCGTTGGAATAAACATCATTCATTATTTGCTTGTTCTTGTTACGATTGTTATTGTCATTCTCTCACTCGCAAGAGTTTTCGCATTCCTATTTGGTATCGATGCACATGAAGAGTGGCTATGAAAGAAGGGAATACTGAATGTTACGTCATGCAGAATACACTCATTTACTTCGGCTCCTCGTGATCTACGCTACAGGAGAAGTGAGATACATAAAGTTGACAGTGTGAGGACAGACCTGGTAGCACAACTGTGCAACTACACAGTGTTACCAGATAAAATGGTGCTGCGGAATCGACAGTGTAGTACGGACTTTGCCACAGTAGCAGACAGTTGGTAATTTAGGACCATGACCGTGGATTACACTTTGGTCAGTGCTGGTTAGAGTGCTGCAACTGTAAATGGAAGGCTTTGTTTGATAGTCTTATGCTGATGCTGTCTGAATAAATTATGCCATTGGATACAAAGCGGTTTAGTTTTGAGACCTAACCCACGAGGGGGGAAGGCACAGTGGTCTGCTTCAGGAATTCCAAGCAATAAAACACAAAAAACAACCCAGGAAGGGAGACATGCATTTGGAATCTGTTCATCGTTACGGGGTCAAACAAGAGGGTAACATTACTGAAACAATGATCGGGCTACTTAGTATATAATAGAGCATACAGATTTCAAGGAGGAAACGTATGAAGACGCAGACTTCCTCGTTATCAATATGTGCGGCATATCTTTCGTGTTAACGAAAGTAAATTCCCGCTTTACCTCTTCTTACGTGTCAAATGAAATGAATGCCATGAGGAATAGAATATTTGTTGACTGCGTCTCTTCTTGCTTCCATCCTTACCAACATATTTCTTCATTCTCGTGGTAATCATGACATTCTATGTGTATGCTGCAAAAGATTGCAAGTGGACAAATTCGACATCGAGGTGCAAAGCGTTATATTCAATTCGAATAAGCTTCCGGTGTATTTTTACTTCGTTTGTATTTTTAGATGATTATGAACGTTACGGAAAATTATCTCACATGCTTTATGTTGAATGAGAAACATTGAATGATCCGTTTTGCTTTCCCTACGTTGAAATGATATAATGTCGGCGTCAACAGCCTTCTTCCACGCCGGAAGCTGAAACTTGTATCATTCTGGATTAATGATAATTGAATGTCTCATATGTATACATAGCCCAGAAGGCGACGTCAGAAACCATCAGGGGAGAACGCCGCATAAAAACCAAACGTGCGCGCGCGTCTCCACTTTGAAGAACCGTATCGGAGAATCACGGCAAGCATTTCGCTGAAGAGCTGCCTCGTCAGAGAGCCTACAAATGGCAGCGTCGTAGCAAGTATTTGTCAACACTCTGATAGTGCATTTACTCCCGGGTGTAGGTCGGCGTTACCTCGCTAAATTCACTTGACATTCGTTTTCCACATCGAAGACTCGTACGATATAATCCACTGCAAGATGACACAATTAGAAAGTATATTTAATTTCTGGACTCCAAGAATGGCGTTCTTCACATAAGTAACACCTGTTTGTGTGTGCATTCGGGTGGACGACGGTGCAATCCCGCGCCCGGCCATCCTGATTTAGGTTTTCAATGATTTCCCTAAATCGCTTCAGGCAAATGCCGGGATGGTTCCTTAGGAAGGGCACGGCCGATTTCCTTCCCCATCCTTCCCTAATCCGAGCTTGTGCTCCGTCTCTAATGACATCGTTGTCGACGGGACGTTAAAACAGTAATCTCCACCTCCTCTGTTCGTGTGTTTAAGGTTGCGTTTTGAGGCTCAGGCAACATCGCAGTGACTATATTCCGCTTCTGGCCGCCAGTGTGTCGTTAGCTCAGAGGTTCCCTTGTGCGTTGAAGTGCTTGTACTATAAGACATAGCAGTTCGAATCACGGTAGAAGCCGCTGAGTACAACCTTTTATTTTCCATTTTAATTAATGGAGTTGCAAACTGCTAGTAAAAATTTCTTATGCGAAATCTGAAGAATGCCTTTAAACATCAATCTTCGTCCGATTTCGACTTAGTAAATTAAGTTAATATCATGGATTTCTGCTTTGCGAATTCCAAGGTGCTTCACTGTAAAATAGACCCTGAAAAGATTCAAACCGACTGTCAACGATATAAATTTGAGCTTTGTTCGTCATATAGGTCTAACATGTCAGTTGCACAAATAATTGAGTTTGAAAGGAAAAGAAACGAGGTATGAAGCATTTATAAATTCATCGAATGTAGTGAGGTGGTTTAATTTCGTCCCAGTCTATAAAATTAATTTCGGGCCATACTCAGCTCTTGCCGATTAATGTAATATAATACCCGCCTACTAATCAGGGCGTCTGTCTCCGTTGCTTTTGAGCGTGAATGGAAATTGTAGAAATATTCTGTGTAGCAACATTTAATAATAAAGCGTTTTAAATCATCAAAAGCGATGAGCGGTAGCAGGCGCTTTCGATAAAGAACGGGGGAGTGCAGCGCCGCTGCTGTCGCCACGGCCGCTGCCAGTAGCCAGCAAATGGATCCCGGAGCTTTGCCGCATACGGCGTCCAGAGGAGGACAGTCTGCAGGAAATCTGCCGCAAAATCGTTACTGGATAAAATTTTGATATCGGTGTGTCACAAAGCGAAATAGATTGAATCTGCGCTACCATTACATTCACGTCTTCAGCATTCAGACAGAAGAGGCTATAAAAATATTTTATACCACCTGCTCTCGATCCACTGACATTATGAACAGAAACAACGCACGCTACCGCTAGACCACAGGCGTAATCAGCCTAGCGTTTCTCTATCATGGGACAAGTTTTCCTCCAGGAAGTGCCGCAGTCTACAGTGTTGCCAGATTGTGCAGATAACCGGACTTAGAGAATTAGCGAGTTGGCCAGTTTTTTTGTCCCATGTCGCGATCGGCGCGGACTTAGCCTCTGAAGCGGCCGGCCGCCGGTCAAGTTTTATGTCAAAGAGTGTACGCACATCAAATAGCGACCAGTGCAGCATGTGCAACAAGCGCTAAGGCCGGCGCGAATTGGGCCTCCTGCCAGAGACGCAGTGACCGTGAACCGAGATGAGAAAGTGACTTGCACACCCGAGGTCAGGGCCCCGCTGGTCTCCAGGGCTGCCCGTAATTAGAGTGACTTAACAGAGGTGCCGGTCGAACAAATGGCGCGGGCAGTCCATTGAGGGAGGCTGGGGTGCTGGCCGCACGCTAAAAATAACGCCTCATTAGCGCTGCATTAGCCAAGCTCCGGCGCGCTCCACAAAGCCATAGCTCCCAAGACGCTTGTTCAGTGTTCCTTCCTCTAGAGTCAAACACACTACAGTACGCAAAGGAAATAGAATGCCACCAACCAAGTAAACAGGTTGTCCGAGAATCTTGATCACGATTCCATTACCTACGTCTAGAGTTATACTCTTACCAGAACTACGGTTCGGCATATATAAATGAGGTGCCATTGGTTGTACTACCGGCAGTGTTGGTAGCATTGGTAGGCAAAGAACCATAAATGAATGTGTGTGAGAGATAATGGGAGCCGACGACTTCTCTTTGTTTTTTGTTTGTTTGGTTGTTTCTTTAGTACATCATTAGAACCGGACATCATTCAGTGTTTGTCCATTGCGTATTTCATATCTTTCCAGAACATTAACTGTATTTCATAAGTAATAAAAACTAGTTGATCGAGTAACTTCTGCACTTTTATGCAACCAAAGCAATTACTATTGATGCAAGCACAGTTTAAATGGACAGGCACCAACACACACACACACACACGTATATATATATATATATATATATATATATATATATATTGTTGTTTTGCACTCAATAGAACGTTATTCATCATGATCAAAGGCAAGAGTTTCCAGTTATTATTGATAAATGCGAGAGTTTTAAATAACAGAAACATCTTTTATATAATGTCGATGGAATATTGACCGGCGGCCGCTGTGGCCGAGCGGTTATACGCGCTTCAGTCCGGAACCACGCTGCTGCAGTCGCAGGTTCGAATCCTGTCTCGGGCATGGATGTCTGTGATGTCCTTACGTTAGTTAGGTTTATGTAGTTCTAAGTCTAGGAAACTGATGACCTCAGATTTTAAGTCCCATCCATAGTGCTTAGAGCCATTTGAACCATTTGAATATTGACCGATGTTTGATATACTATTGTTTTACGGTATTTTCTCTGTTTTACCGCCGCGCGGGATTAGCCGTGCGGTCTAGGTCGTTGCAGTCATAGACTGTGCGGCTGGTTCCGGCGGAGGTTCGAGTCCTCCCTCAGGCATGGGTGTGTGCTTTTGTCCTTAGGATAGTTTAGGTTAAGTAGTGTGTAAGCTTAAGGACTGATGACCGTAGCAGTTAAGCCTCATAAGATTTCATACACATTTGAACTTTTTTTTTTCTGTCTTACCTTCTGGTTGAGGAAATTGTGTTTTCTAGTACTGTATGATAAATCTGTATTGTTTCCCTTATTTTTACACCAAAATTCCGATGTTTCACATTACCAATCTACAATTTTCGAATAAATGCAGAATTAAACATTGACAATTTCAATTTTTCTATAAACAATGATTATTTTCAAGTAACAGACAAGAGGGCAACTATGTAGAATAAAAATGTTCAGAGTTTCCTAGGCCTTTATACATCCTCACTCACTTTCTAGATGGTTCACTGCTTCCGCTTTATAAGCGAATCTACGAGGGTTGCCCAGAAAGTAACGCACTTTTTTTTTCTACAACAATTCTTTATTGAACATAATGAGAATTACACACACGAAAGAATTGTTTTATCTACACACTCTATTTTTCCACGTAATCTCCACCCCGTTCTGTGGCCTTCCTCCATCGCGAAACAAGGGCGTGTATGCGCTGTAGGTACCAATCCCTGTCCTGGTGGCGGAGCTAATGCTTTACTGTGTGAACTTCCTTTGCTGATTGACAGATGCAGCACCAACTGCCGACTCGTATTGCTTCCATCCTCGTGAATGACATCATCAGCTCGCTGCAACATGTCGGGTGTGACAGCCGTGAATGATCTGCCCGACCGCTACAAATCGTGGAGCTCCGCCGAACCGCCTTCCGATGACCTCACCCTCCATTCCCAGCGACTAACTGTTCTTCTATCGACAGCAGATACTTCACAGACGTTGTGAATATTCCCCAGAGTTTCTTTCTATGCAGTGAGAAACTCAATGATGGCAGGTTGCTTGTAACGTACATCACCTGCAGACGCCATTTTAAAACTGCCCTGCAACTACTCTATCCGTCGGAAGTGACGGAAACTTGGCGCGCTCACTCAGGAAACTCCAGATAAATGGTTCAAATCGCTCTGAGCACTATGAGACTTAACTGCTGAGGGTATCAGTCCCCTAGAACTTAGAACTACTTAAACCTAAGGGCATCACACACATCCATACCCGAGGAAGGATTCGAACCTGCGACCGTAGCGGTCGCGCGGTTCCAGACTGTAGCGCCTAGAACCGCTCGGCCACTCCGGCCGGCAAACTTCAGATAATACATGCGTAACATTTCGCATTCGTAACATTGTTTCCGGCTGAGAAAAAAAATGCGGTGCATTACATTCTGGGCAATCTTCCTAGTAAGACATTGATCGCATATGTAAAGAGAGAGATAGTTATGAGGTAACAACCGATAGGTATGTAAAACACCTAACACACAGGTAACGCAGGTGTAACCTTAACTAACCAAAGTGCTAGGAAAACTACTGCAGCCTGCGCTTGCTTCTGATAGTCTACAGTAACCTACGATACTTTTGCAGCTCTGCTTGTGCAACATGTCTATGTTGTCTTGCTTCTAGCACGTTGATAAATGGATGAAGTTCCCTTGATGGTGAGTTTCAGATCTTGAATCCGTCGCTGGGAGCACTACTGTCGATTAATGGGTGAAATGGCGGCATCAGTGCAGGAAAAACACAACGTCTTTTATGGCTGGCAGAGACGATATGTCCATTCATAGCGCAACGAAGGTGCAGAACAAGTTAGGAGAGCCGCACGGGTTAGCCGCGCGGTCTTAGGAGCCTTGTCACGGCCAACGCGGCTTCCTCCGTCCGAGGTTCGAGTCCTCCCTCGGGCACGGGTGTGTGTGTTGTCCTCAGTGTAAGTTAGTTTAAGTTAGATTAAGTAGTGCGTAAGCTTAGGAACCGATGACCTCAGCAGTTTGGTCCCATAAGACCTTACCATAAATTTCCAAAATTTCCAACTTAGGAGATATTTCCACCACATTTCTTGCTGAGTAAGAAACGGATGAAATTTTTTTTTGTTTCACTGCAGTTGTAAAGAAGAAATACAGCCACCTCCAACGTAGGCAGAGAATGTCGAAAACAGCCGAGTAGTGTTTACACGATCGCCATGCAAACCAGGCATTCTGTCGGCTCTGTACCCAAGACCACAGTGCGAAGAGTGTTACGCGAACGATAGAAACTTCACGCTTACAAAGTTCACATACTGCAAAAACTACATCCTTGTGGTTATGAACAATGTAAAGAATTTGGCAATAACACGTTATTAGATATCAAAGGGAGTGTAAATTTGTTCCTGCAAACAGCATTATCAGATGAAGCAATGTTTCATTTGTAAGTGGAATTGCAGACATTTGGAGTAACGAAAAGTGTCCTAAAAGACGATCTGAAGGTACGCCCTAATTGAGGCCGCAACTGATACTTTCGCCGATATTAAGAGTGAATCTTGGTCTTTACACTGTTTGTATGACGGTATGACATCCACGTTGTTATTTAAGAAGCCATAATGTGAGAAATCAGTAGTGACGAATGGAAAAACTAGTAGAAGCCAACCTCGGGGAAGATCAGTTTGGATTCCGTAGAAACACTGGAACACGTGAGGCAATACTGACCTTACGACTTATCTTAGAAGAAAGATTAAGGAAAGGCAAACCTACGTTTCTAGCATTTGTAGACTTAGAGAAAGCTTTTGACAATGTTGACTGGAATACTCTCTTTCAAATTCTGAAGGTGGCAGGGGTAAAATACAGGGAGCGAAAGGCTATTTACAATTTGTACAGAAACCAGATGGCAGTTATAAGAGTCGAGGGACATGAAAGGGAAGCAGTGGTTGGGAAGGGAGTAAGACAGGGTTGTAGCCTCTCCCCGATGTTGTTCAATCTGTATATTGAGCAAGCAGTAAAGGAAACAAAAGAAAAATTCGGAGTAGGTATTAAAATTCATGGAGAAGAAATAAAAACTTTGAGGTTCGCCGATGACATGCAGAGGATTAATGCATGGTGCGACAGCTGGCAGCTTTCCCTAAACGTAGATAAATGTAATATAATGCGCATACATAGGGGCAGAAATCCATTCCAGTACGATTATGCCATAGGTGGTAAATCATTGGAAGCGGTAACGACCGTAAAATACTTAGGAGTTACTATCCGGAGCGATCTGAAGTGGAATGATCACATAAAACAAATAGTGGGAAAAGCAGGCGCCAGGTTGAGATTCATAAGAAGAATTCTAAGAAAATGTGACTCATCGACGAAAGAAGTAGCTTACAAAACGCTTGTTCGTCCGATTCTTGAGTATTGCTCATCAGTATGGGACCCTTACCAGGTTGGATTAATAGAAGAGATAGACATGATCCAGCGAAAAGCAGCGCGATTCGTCATGGGGACATTTAGTCAGCGCGAGAGCGTTACGGAGATGCTGAACAAGCTCCAGTGGCGGACACTTCAAGAAAGGCGTTACGCAATACGGAGAGGTTTATTATCGAAATTACGAGAGAGCACATTCCGGGAAGAGATGGGCAACATATTACTACCGCCCACATATATCTCGCGTAATGATCACAACGAAAAGATCCGAGAAATTAGAGCAAATACGGAGACTTACAAGCAGTCGTTCTTTCCACGCACAATTCGTGAATGGAACAGGGAAGGGGGGATCAGATAGTGGTACAATAAGTACCCTCCGCCACACACCGTAAGGTGGCTCGCGGAGTATAGATGTAGATAGATGTAGATGACATTGTAATTCTGTCAGAGACAGCAAAGGACTTGGAAGAGCAGTTGAATGGAATGGACAGTGTCTTGAAAGGAGGATATAAGATGAACATCAACAAAAGCAAAACAAGGATAATGGAATGTAGTCTAATTAAGTCGGGTGATGCTGAGGGAATTAGATTAGGAAATGAGGCACTTAAAGTAGTAAAGGAGTTTTGCTATTTGGGGAGCAAAATAACTGATGATGGTCGAAGTAGAGAGGATATAAAATGTAGGCTGGCAATGGCAAGGAAAGCGTTTCTGAAGAAGAGAAATTTGTTAACATCCAGTATTGATTTAAGTGTCAGGAAGTCATTTCTGAAAGTGTTCGTATGGAGTGTAGCCATGTATGGAAGTGAAACATGGACGATAAATAGTCTGGACAAGAAGAGAATAGAAGCTTTCGAAATGTGGTGCTACAGAAGAATGCTGAAGATTAGATGGGTAGATCACGTAACTAATGAGGAAGTATTGAATAGGATTGGGGAGAAGAGAAGTTTGTGGCACAACTTGACCAGAAGAAGGGATCGGTTGGTAGGACATGTTGTGAGGCATCAAGGGATCACCAAATTAGTATTGGAGGGCAGCGTGGAGGGTAAAAATCGTAGAGGGAAACCAAGAGATGAATACACTAAGCAGATTCAGAAGGATGTAGGTTGCAGTAGGTACTGGGAGATGAAAAAGCTTGCACAGGATAGAGTAGCATGGAGAGCTGCATCAAACCAGTCTCAGGACTGAAGACCACAACAACAACAACAACAATGTGAGTGAACAGCATGGCTATCGAGAAGAGAGACCGAGCGTTATGAATGAAACTGTTTTGTGGGAACAACAGCAATTACGGTGCTGCAGTGAGAGAGTATCGCCGACTGAAAGTTCTGAGGTGAGAAGAAGATGATAATGAAACTCGAAAACACTGGTAAGCTCCGTGTGGCACCAAGAAGAGGAAGGCGTCCGATCCCGATGGAAGTTGTTGATGAAGCTGCTGTCGTTCTAACTGACCAAGCTTCACGTGCCCCTGTAGGGCTAGTGCTCGTACAGTGTCGCAAGAATTCTCCATCAAATGGCAAACAGTACGGAAAATGTTGCTGGAACCTGTACAAGATCCAGGCGGTGCAGTAACAGGAACCTCTTAACCCGCAGCACCATTCTGAATTTATTCCACGGCTACTGGCACAGATCGAAGTTGACGACATGTGGCCGGAAAATATTCTGTGGAGTGACGAGGCACATTTTACACTGCAGGCGCAGTAAATACACAGAACATCAGTATGTGGAGTATTGTTAAACCGCCTGTTGTGCACGAAGAATCACTGCCTTCACAGGATGTGAGTGTGTGGTGTGGATTTCCAAGGATCTTTCTTTCTCGGTCCACTCTTCTTTCAAGACTCAGAGAGTCTGTCAGGTCTACCGTTATCGAGACCTCGTGGTACAGTATGCGATTCCTGCTTTGTAAGAGCGCAACCGTGTGGAAACCACACCACCTCATGTCGCTCGCCCAGTGGAAGATCTACACTACCGCCCATTAAAATTGCTACACCAAGAAGAAATGGAGATGATAAACGGGTATTTATTGGACAAATATATTATACTAGAACTGACATGTGATTACATTTTCACGCAATTTGGGTGCATAGATCCTGAGAAATCAGTACCCGGAACAACCACCTCTGGACGTAACAACGGCCTTGATACGCCTGGGCATTGAGTCAAACAGAGCTTGGATGGCGTGTACAGGTACAGCTTCCCATGCAGCTTCAACACGATACCACGGTTCATCATGAGTAGTGACTGGCGTATTGTGACGAGGCAGTTGCTCGGCCACCATTGACCAGACGTTTTCAGTTGGTGAGACATCTGGAGAACGTGCCGGCCATGGCAGCAGTCGAACATTTTCTGTATCCAGAAAGGCCCGAACAGGACCTGCAACATGCGGTCGTGTATTATCCTGCTGAATTGTAGGGTTTCGCAGGGATCGAATGAAGGGTAGAGCCACGGGTAGTAACACATCTTGCCGTCAATGCGAACAAGACGTGACCGAGACGTGCAACCAATGGCACCCCACACCATCACGCCGGGTAAGACGCCAGTATGGCGATGACGAATACACGCTTCCAATGTGCATTCACCACGATGTCGCCAAACACAGATGCGACCATCACGATGCTGTAAACAGATCCTGAATTCACCCGAAAAAATGACGTTTTGCCATTCGTGCGCCCAGGTTCACCGTTGAGTACATCATCGCTGGGGTTCCTGTCTGTGATGCAGCGTCAAGGGTAACCGCAGACACGGTATCCGAGCTGATAGTCCATGCTACTGCAAACGTCGTCCAACTGTTCGTGCAGATGGTTGTTGTCATGCAAACGTCCCCATCTGTTGACTCAGCGATCGAGACGTGGCTGCACGATCCGTTACAGCCATGCGGATAAGATGCCTGTCACCTCGACTGCTAGTGATACGAGGCCGTTGGGATCCAGCATGGCGTTCCGTATTACCCTCCTGAACCCACCGATTCCGTATTCTGCTAACAGTCAGTGGATCTCGACCAACGAGAGCAGCAATGTCGCAATACGATAAACCGCAATCGCGATAGGCTACAATCCGACTTCATCAAAGTCGGAAACGTGATGGTACGCATTTCTCCTCCTTACGCGAGGCATCACAACATTTCACCAGGCAACGCCAGTCAAGTGCTGTTTGTGTATGAGAAATCGTTTGGAAACTTTCCTCATGTCAGCACGTTGTAGGTGTCGCCACCGGCGCCAATCTTGTGTGAATGCTCTGAAAAGCTAATAATATGCATATCACAGCATCTCCTTCCTGTCGGTTAAATTTCGCGTCTGTAGCACCTCATCTTCACGGTGTAGCAGTTTTAATGGCCAGTAGTATATTTCATCTGAGTTGTTGTTACTGTTGTTCAGATCTTATTCTCTAGTATATTACACTGTACAGTACCATCGTTTATTTAGTATTGTCACTGTTTTCGCAGGATCTGTCCTTATATGCGTGATCATCTGTTGTAGAAACAGGTTAAATGTTTTTGTAACAGTGTAATTAGCGAGGAGCAGGGAGCAGGGAAGCGGTAGGGCTCTGGGTAAATAATCAGATAACATCTCTCCCAGAAAAGACATTTATTCACTGGTATCATATATGTCATTTATTCCTTCACATCTCCTTAGGAAATTTGAGAGCCTTCAACACAAATAATTAAACAGATGACACAATTTTGAAATTTTAAATTGTGTAGTTTAACTTCATGTGATTTTACGCTCTTCAGTGGTTCTGTTTCCATCTGTATTTGGTAAGCACATAAGAACTAAAACAAAGAGGAAAACATATTCATTAGCAAAATTACCAACCAATAAAATTAAGGCAAACGGACGTTCTGTTTTCGGCTCAGAGTAAACAATGAGCCACAATTAGAAAAGCCTGTAAGAATAGTGGGTAATGATTAAAACATGCACAAATAAAATCCACGACAAAACGCCTCACTGATGTCAATAACACATCACGGACACTAACAAATAACTTTAAACAGCATGTTCACATTGTAAGAATAGTGGGTAAAGACAAAAATGCCGGGTTATAATTAAAGTTCAGCTACACAGGTAGGTGTAATTATCGTATGGCAGCGAAACTATGTAGATTTGCTAAACCGTCAATGCGAACCGATTTACGCAGGAATAAGATTAGTTACATTTTTGGCCAACAGGTATGAATCTGGCGCTGTGAGTGCGAGAAAGATGTGTAGATAAGTAGCCATATATAATGGGTTAGGAAAGGGACGTGAACAGAAAACGTCAAATACCCGAGAAAGGTATAATGTTGATTTAGTTATTAACCGTCACTTACACAATTTCTTCAATATGAGCAATGGAGGCGTCGACACGATTCCGCATCCGTGAAACGAAGTTGCAGTGGAATCTGAGCAACGCTTTCCCGTGTACTGGCCTTCAGATCAGGCAGAGACGGAAAGTGTCCCTGGTAAACGGGTTCTTTTAGATATCTCCGGACCCAAAAGTTTCACGAGTTCACATTAGGTGATGTTGCATGCACTACACATGGAAAACCTCTGGAAATAAAACGTTCGTGGAACCTTGCATTAAGTACACTACTGGCCATTAAAATTGCTACACCACGAAGATGACGTGCTACAGACGCGAAATTTATCTGACAGGATGAAGATGCTGCTGTGATTAGCAAACGATTAGCTTTTCAGAGCATTCACACAAGTTTGGCGCCGGTGGCGACACCTACAACGTGCTGACATGAGCAAAGTTTCCAACCGATTTCTCATACACAAACAGCAATTGACTGGCATTGCCTGGTGAAACGTTGTCGTGATGCCTCGTGTAAGGAGGAGAAATGCGTACCATCACGTTTCCGACTTTGATGAAGGTCGGATTGTAGCCTATCGCGATTGCGGTTTATCGTATAGCGACATTGCTGCTCGCGTTGGTCGATATCCAATGACAGCAGAATATGTAATCGGTGGGTTGAGGAGGGTAATACGGAACGCCGTGCTGGATCCCAACGGCCTCGTATCACTAGCAGTCGAGATGTCAGGCATCTTATCCGCATGGCTGTAACGGATCGTGCAGCCACGTCTCGATCACTGACTCAAGAGATGGGGACGTTTGCAAGACAACAATCATCTGCACGAACAGTTCGACGACGTTTGCAGCAGTATGGACTATCAGCTCGGAGACCATGGCTGCGGTTACCCTTGATGCTGCATCACAGACAGAAGTGCATGCAATGGTGTACTCAACGACGAACCTGGGTGCACAAATGGCAAAACGTTATTTTTTCGGATGAATCAAGATTCTGTTTACAGCATCATGATGGTCGCATCAGTGTTTGGGGACATCGCGGTGAACGCACATTGGAAGCGTGTATTCGTCATCGCCATACTGGCGTCTTACCCGGCGTGATGGTATAGGGTGCCATTGGTTGCACGTCTCGGTCACGCCTTGTTCACATTGACGGCAACATGTGTTACGACCCGTGGTTCTACCTTTCATTCGGTCCCTGCGAAACCCTACAATTAAGAAGGATAATACACGACCGCATATTGCAGGTCCTTTACGGGCCTTTCTGGATACAGGAAATGTTCGACTGCTGCCCTGGCCAGCACATTCTCCAGATGTCTCACCAATTGAAAACGTCTGGTCAATGGTGGCCGAGCAAGTGGCTCGTCACAATACGCCAGTCACTACTCTTGATGAACTGTGGTATCGTGTTGAAGCTGCTTGGGAAGCTGTACCTGTAAACGCCATCCAAGCTCTGTTTGACTCAATGCCCAGGCGTATCAAGGCCGTTATTACGGCCAGAGGTGGTTGTTCTGGGTACTCATTTCTCAGGATCTATGCAGCCAAATTGCGTGAAAATGTAATCACATGTCAGTTCTAGTATAATATTTTTGTCCAATGAATACTCGTTTATCATGTGCATTTCTTTTTGATGTAGCAATTTTAATGGCCAGTAGTGTATGTTTGGGCGCTGAGAGGCCTTTTCGCATAATAGGCGGACCTCAATCACTGCAATTGAGTCTGCAAAAATGGCTGCTGTTAGAGCTTGTAACATTATGTGATTGCCTTATCATTTTAAATCATTCACTAATCGAGCAGTCTCTCGGCAACAGCTACAGTTAGCAAATAATGTTGCGAGAATGTAAAAGGTGAACGACCTGTGACGTAACTTGTTTATTGTCGAAGCGCCGTCAGAGATGCTGTGAGTTATTGACTTTGTAAACCGCGGCGCGAAAAACGGACAGAAGAAGAACACTTTTACACATTCTTTCGATGGACGAGATATTCTCGATGAACAGCTACTCATTCCTCTCTTGTCTCTTGTAACTTGTGTCGGACGCGCATGTCTTGCCGCCTTATTATTATCGTTAAAATAATATTATTTTAGTGTAAAGTAAAAGTGCAATACTAAAAGTGCAATACTGCATAGCAGTAGATTTATTGTGCGACGTGTATGTGAAAACGTCAAAGGAATTATTTTCATTACGAGAAGTGCCAGTCAAAACGGTATCCATGTTAAATTGTTCATTGTAGTGTATGTTCATCTATTAATTGCCATAAATTCAGAGTTGGTTGGTTGGTTGGTTGAAAGATGAAAGGGTCCAAACTGCAGAGGTCATCGGTCCCAAATTCAGAGTTAAATGGAACTAGTGTATGGACTACTTATTTAGTGTAGAATCTATGTCTCACTCCTTCACGAAGTTATTTAATTTTCTTTATGTTTTTGCCAAACAGAGAGTTCACAGTTACGAATTCTATCGTCGAAATCGGACGGAAGTTGTATGCGGCGAAATATTTTCTCCGCGCCGTATTCTGCTGGTGAATGCATGATAAACTACGGTCCCTTAAGAAATTCATGTTGAGCTATCCAAAAATAATTATATTTTGAATAGGCATTTACTCTCCTCTGCAATGCAACTTCCGACTGATCAAACGATCCAACAAGAAACAGCCGCACACGGTCGGCGATCGCAAATATATCTCCAACGCTGATTATAGCTAAATGTTACAGCACAAAAGTAAACATATTGTTATAATTAGCAACTGCGAACAGGGACATTTATAACTGTATGTTTATGTATACAAATTACGTAAACATATCGTTATAATCTTCACAACCAAACGGCCAGTATTTTGCACGTTTGTGATCTGTCCGTTCTGAATTATTTAACGAGCATTTGTGGCAGCTTTTGGCACTCTTCTGAAGCCCTCCACATAGCTCCAGGGCAGCAAGGATAACTTCGCCACGACGTGACATCCCGTCGTTAAACGCGGCCACACGGACGGGGCTCGCTGCCGTTTTCGGCAGAAGCGCCGCTCGTGAGGCTGGTGTTGCCGGAGCGCCGCTAACGAGTCTCGGCACGCGAGCTGCACTCGCGCTCTGCCGGAGCCGTTTCCTCCGACCGATCGTTTTCCGGCAACCACCTCAGATCTTCCAAGAAGATTATATAGCTAGACGTATTATCTAACCATAGGAAACCTCGAGGTTTGTCCCTGACATTGTAATTCTGTCAGAGCCAACAAAGGATTTGGAAGAGCAGTTGAACGGAATGGACAATGCCTCGAAAGTAAGATATAAGGTGAACGTCAACAAAAGTAAAAAGAGGATAATGGAATCTAGTCGAATTAAATCAGGCGATGGTGAGGGAATTAGATGAGAAAATGAGACACTTAAAGTAGTAGAAGAGTTTTGCTGTTTGCGCAGCAAAATAACTGATGATGGTCGAAGTAGAGAGGACATAAAATGTAGATTGGCGATGGCAAGGAAAGTGTGTCTGAAGAAGAAAAATTCGTTAACATCGAGTATAGATTTAAGTGTCATGAAGTCTTTTCTGAAAGTATTTGTATGGAATGTAGCCATGTATGGAAGTGAAACATGGACGATAAACACTGTAGACAAGAAGAGAATAGAACCTTTTGAAACGTGGTGCTACAGAAGATTGCTCAAGATTAGATGGGTAGATCACTTAACTAACGAAGAGGTACTGAATACAATTGGGGAGAAGAGAAATTTGTGGTACAGTTTGACTAGAAGAATCGGTTGGTAGGACACATTATAAGGCATCAGGCAATCACCAACCTAGCACTGGAGGGAAGCGTGGAGGGTAAAAATCGTGGAGGGAGACCAAGAGATGAATGCAGTAAACAGATTCAGAAGGATGTAGGTTGCAGTAGTTACTCGGAGATGAAGAGGCTTGCACAGGATAAAGTAGCTTGTAGAGCTGCATCAAACCAGTCTTTGAAGACCACAACAACAGTTACAACCGTGGATGGCCACTTAAATTCTTTATCTTTTAACAAAATATTTTAATATAGATGCTACATGTTTTGACAAACTGACAGTGTATATATGATGTGTTACGGCAGAGAAAGGAACCTGTGACCACTGGCAGTACCCTATTTTAATTATTTTATTTCTACCTATAGACATACGTTTAGTTTTTTGTCAAAAAACCGAAAACCATGACCTGAAGTAGTGTTTTGTTTCACTCACTAGACAGTGCCGTAAGTTCTTCCAAAAAATCGTAACACAGCACACACACGTCATACTAACACATGTAAATCCACCTGATCATGGAGGTTTAAATCTTTGAAACGCGTCTGGAGCCGAGCGACTGCTACGGTCGCAGGTTAGAATCCAGCCTCGGGTGTGGATGTGTGTGATGTCCTCAGGTTAGTTAGGTTTAATTAGTTCTAAGTTATAGGCGACTGATGACCTCAGAAGTTAAGTCGCATAGTGCTCAGAGCCATTTGAACCATTTTTGAAACGCGTCACGGAGATAAATAAACGGTGACTGTCAACAGTAAACTTGTTTTATTTACTACTAATGTACAATTACTCGTCGGATTTGCTCTCGACATCTCACGTTGCAGGGTATTATTTGTCATACAGACTTATGAAAACATAAATTGAAAATTCATGCAAATACACGTGTTTTTCCCATTATATTACCTCTCAAATGTCGTATAAATTAAAGAATGTGACCAGTGACGGAAGAAAACATAGATGGAAGAAAACATAGATTAAAGAGTATTGGCAGCATTCGAAACGTCACCTCTTTTACGGCCCTCTTGCCAAGAGCGAACGCTAAACACTTTTTTATTTCATTTTGTTCGTTAATGTTGGTTGCATTTGTTCGGGGTGGACGTGTCATGACACCCGATCACGTTCATCGTTGATCCGTTTACTCAGTTTTTTTTTCTTACAACGACTTGTCCACAATGACTTCTTAAAATGCTTTTTTATTCCAGTCTCTGATCACAATATCAATTCTTTAGACGATGACCGGTTTCAGTCCGTATTAACCATCATCAGATCGAAAATATATAAATATACACAACTAGTGAGCAGTGTGTCTTTTAACATAAAACAGCAATATGTATCACAATATACTCTCATGCAACCAGGGAAATGTACAGATAAAATATGGTATAACGTACCTTTTTTACATGTCCTAAAGTGATGCGGCCATAATGGCATCGTCAAAACATATAAATATAATCAGCACTGCATCGTCACATAGATCTAAAATAAGGTGTAGAATAGGGCACATCGTCCACATAGTGATTATTGCAACTGGCTATTGAAGTACAGTAGCAATCAGAAACCTGTTTGCTTACATCCTCCCTAGATTTCGCTACTGTGGGCTTGCTTAGATGTAGTCATCATTTGCGCAAAAACATAATCTGATAAAAACACACTAGATAAAATACATGTAACAGACTTATTAAAATTTATGACTATCATAGAAACCAATTGTGATACATTAAAAGATAACTGCAGTTACCCATATAAAATTATTAAAAGGAAATATATGAAGAGTATAGGTCCGCGGATGTAGCAATCAGAAACCTGTTTGCCTACATCCTCCCTAGATTTCGCTACTGTGGGCTTGCTTAGATGTAGTCATCATTTGCGCAAAAACATAATCTGATAAAAACGCACTAGATAAAATACATGTAACAGACTTATTAAAATTGATGACAGATTTCGCTACTGTGGGCTTGCTTAGATGTAGTCATCATTTGCGCAAAAACATAATCTGATAAAAACGCACTAGATAAAATACATGTAACAGACTTATTAAAATTGATGACTATCATAGAAACCAATTGTGATACATTAAAAGATAACTGCAATTACCCATATAGAATTATTAAAAGGAAATATATGAAGAGTATAGGTCCGACCCTTTTTTATGGTGAATTTACGGTCAACAATTAATATACGTAATTCATTGCCTGTGGTAACCTATAAATTGCTTATGAAAGATAAAATGTCTATATGACAGCTGAAAAAAAGACAGATCAATGATCAGCGCCCTCCGTTGTGTCGGACGCAAGGATGTTATGTAGGCGCGCACCGATCGTGAGAACTTAACCACTAGAGGGCTTTACATACATCGTGACATGTCTCCCACATGAAACGTTTTAACAACGTATAAACAGTCAATAAATAAAATTATATAGTTTGGCTATACATTCCATGAATAGGTAGGAGATAGTCAGTTACCGGATTAGAGCGGCTACTGTACGGAAGTAAGTACATCTGTACATTTCCCTGGTTGTATGACAGTATATTGTGATACATATTGCTCTTTTATGTTAAAAGACACACTGCTCACTAGATGTATATACAGGGTGATCAAAAAGTCAGTATAAATTTGAAACCTTAATAAACCACGGAAAATGTAGATAGAGAGGTAAATGCTTCGAATGACATGAGGTTTTATTAGAACAAAAAAAAAAAAGTCCAACAGATGGCGCTGGACAGCAGAACTACTACCGTGACGGGTGAGATGTACGCCGATGTGTTACAGAATCGCATCATCCCCAGCCTGGCTGATAAACACCTGCTGGAACGTACGATGCTTATGAAGGATGACGTTCCACCCAATATTGGTAGATGCGTGAAAGATCTCTTGCGCGCGTCCTTTGGTGACGATCGTGTGCTCAGCCGCCACTTTCGTCATGCTTGGCCTCCCAGGTCTCCAGACCTCAGTCCGTGCGATTATTGGCTTTGGGGTTACCTGAAGTCGCAAGTGTATCGTGATCGACTGACATCTCTAGGGATGCTGAAACAACATCCGGCATCAATGCCTCACCATAATTCCGGACATGCTTTACAGTGCTGTTCACAACATTATTCCTCGACTACAGCTATTGTTGAGGAATTACGGTCGACATATTGAGCGTTTCCTGTAAAGAACATCGTACTTGCTTTGTCTTACTTTGTTATGCTAATTATTGCTATTCTGATCAGATGAAGCGCCATCTGTCAGACATTTTTTGAACGTTTGTATTTTTTGGTTCCAATAAAACCCCATGTCATTCCAAGCGTGTGTGTCAATTTGTACCTCTCTATCTACATTATTCCGTGAATTACTCATTTTTCATATTTATACTGACTTTTTGATCACCCGGTATTTATATATTTTAGACCTCAAGATGGTCATTACGGACTGAAACCCGTCATCGTCTAAAGAATTGATATTGTGATCAGAGACTGGAATAAAAAAGCGTTTGACAGTATTGGATCACTGTTTGTATACGCGATTATGTCGCAGTCGGTGAGAACGACTTCTTAGGCCAGCACCATGGCACAGATAGATCAGTTACATAACAGACGCGTAAAACTTCTCTTGAGATTTTTTTTTTGGAATTGCCAGACTATTGCACCTTACTGCTTACACATTATGTTGTTTTAATGTCATACTACAGGTACACAAAGTTTGAATTAAATCTGTGATCCCAACGCCGTGGCTTCGCCTTGTTAGTGCTGACATTAGACGGAGACTATGAACACTGTGGGGGCAGCGGATGTGCGGCGGCGGCGGTCTCAGCCGGCTGGTGGCCGCTGGGGCGACGTAAAGCGCAGAGCCGACGACCGCCCGGGCAGCGAAGCCGGGCCGTAAAGTGCAGACAGCCGGCCTGCGGGTTTCCCCGTCTCTACCGCTGCCTCAACCACAGCTGCTCGCACGTCAGGAGGGATGTCCAAAGCTGTGTCTTTCCGGCGTGGGAGATTTCTGTGAATGTTACACTACTGGCCATTAAAATTGCTACACCACGAAGATGACGTGCTACAGACGCGAAATTTAACCGACAGGAAGGAGATGCTGTGATACGCAAATGATTTGCTTTTCACAGCATTCACACAAGGTTGGCGCCGATGACGACACCTACAACGTGCTGACATGAGGAAAGTTTCCAACCGATTTCTCGTACACAAACAGCAGTTGACCGGCGTAGCCTGGTGAAACGTTGTTGTGATGCCTCGTGTAAGGAGGAGAAATGCGTACCATGACCTTACCGACTTTGATAGAGGTCGGCTCGTAGCATATCGCGATTGCGGTTTATCGTATTGCGACATTGCTGCTCGCATTGGTCGAGATCCAATGACTGTTAGCAGAATATGGAATCGGTAGGTTCAGGAGGGTAATACGGAACGCCGTGCTGGATCCCAACTGCCTCGTATCAGTAGCAGCCGAGACGACAGGCATCTTATCCGCATGGCTGTAACGGATCGTGCAGCCACGTCTCGATCCCTGAGTGAACAGATGGGGACGTTTGCAAGACAACAATCATCTGCACGAACAGTTCGATGACGTTTGCAGCAGCACAGACTATCAGCTCGGACACCGTGGCTGCGGTTACCCTTGACGCTGCATCACAGACAGAAGCTCCTGCGATGGTGCACTCAACGACGAACCTGGGTTCACGAATGGCAAAACGTCATTATTTCGGATGAATCCAGGTTCTGTTTACCGCGTCATGATGGTCGCATCCGTGTTTGGGGACATCATGGTGAACGCCCATTGGAAGCGTGTATTCGTCATCGCCGTACTGGTATATCACCCGGTCTCATGGTATGGGGTGCCATTGGTTACTCGTCTTGGTCACCTCTGGTTCGCATTGACGGCACTTTGAACAGTGGACGTTACATTTCAGATGTGTTACGACCCGTGGATCTACCCTTCATTCGATCCCTGCGAAACCCTACATTTCAGCAAGATAATGCACGACCGCGTGTTGCAGGTCCTGTACGGGCCTTTCTGGATATAGAAAGTGTTCGACTGTTGCCCAGGCCAGCACATTCTCCAGATTTCTCACCAATTGAAAACGTCTGGTCAATGGTGGCCGAGCAACTGCCTCATCACAATACACCAGTCACTACTGATGATGATGTGGTATCGTGTTGAAGCTGCATGGGCAGCTGGACCTGTACACGCCATCCAAGCTCTGTTTGACTCAATGCCCAGACATATCAAGGCCGTTATTACGGCCAGAGGTGGTTGTTCTGGGTACTGATTTCTCAGGATCTATTCACCCAAATTACGTGAAAATGTAATCACATGTCAGTTCTAGTATAATATATTTGTCCAATGAATACCCGTTTATCATCTGCATTTCTTCTTGGTGTAGCAATTTTAATGGCCAGTAGTGTACTTTTCGGTAACGGCGACTTTTAGTTGCGTTTTGTCACAGTTTAGAAGCGCAGTTTACGAATTCACAACTCTTATCCCCCCGAGACGCTAACATACGATTACAGCAATTCATCACCGTAGGCGTTACAGGGTGATTAGTCGCAAGCAGCAACCACGCAAGCACTGGGAATTATCTCTGCTAACTGGTATCTCTGTCCAGGTGTGCTGTGCCGAAGCAACGGATGTTATATGTTCTTGCCTGTAAAGTATTTCAGTATTGTGTCATCGCAGCCTTTATGCATTTTAAAAGTGAAGTACATTGTACGTGAATAATGAAAATTTGATTCTCCAATTTTTTAAGCCGTCCCATGTCCCAAGTTGCAACCCTCTGCCTCTAGAGGGCTTCGACGTATACCGTGTAACGTGTAGGTGTGCAAAGTAACTATGTCGGTGGGTGAGACACATCTTGCCGTAATCGAGGTTAGAATTCGAAGAGTTCTTCCATACATAGAGCATCCTCTCCTTCAGCATGACAATCCCAGACCACACACGAGCACTGTGATATCCCCAACAGTCCGACGCCTTGGGTTCGGTGTTAGCGATCATACTCCACACAGTCCCGACTTAGCTCCAGCCGATTTTCATGTGTTTCCAAAACTTACAGAACTCTTTCGAATACTTCACTTTGACAGTGATGGAACAGTGCAAGCAGAGGTGAAGTTGAGGCTCCATCAACAAACTTGAATATTCGACAGTGACGTTAATTCGACTCCTGCAGAACTGAAGCTGTGAGGATGGGACGTGAGTCGTGCTTGGGTAGCTCAGATGGTAGAGCACTTGCCCGCGAAAGGCAAAGGTCCCGAGTTCGAGTCTCCGTCTGTAACGCCGGAAATGCATATCCTCCTATTTCCATCTATTGTACTATAATTTTTTTCCTTGTTTTGTTACCTCAAGATATGACATTTCTGTGTCTTTATATATTGTAATTGTTTTACTATTTGTATATACATATATTTATGCATTTATGTCGATGTATAATTGGTTTGTTTTGTAAATATTATTTGTATTTTTCGCTGGGTCTTGCCTAGGGAAAACTATGCTATCGAACGAATACATCGATAGGTCGTGTGGAGAACCAAAGTGTTTAGGACTTTGGTAGTGTTAACTCTGCCGCGTGGAGCGCGGGCAGAGAGAGTCTGGCTGGGGTAGAGCAGTTGAGCAGTTGAGCAGTTGTGTTGTGTGACGCTCCCGCGAGTTGCCGCGCTTTCGGGGTTTGGCAGCATGTAATTGCGCTCGACTTGCTATGATAGTTTCTGACACGGTGTCGCGGACGGTAAGCATTAGCTGGCACACATCAAGAGCCCGTTTCGCCTGGTGACCGTGTCGAGAAGGAGGCGCGCCAACATCCAGCTTCTGCAACAGCGACGGCCGACAATGAGTGACTGTCGCCACCTCCTCGATCGACGGCTTCAAACCTTCATTCAACCAACAAGGAAGACTGGAAGCACGTAAAGTTTTAGAACTGTATGTCAGACCTCAGCTTTTAAAACAGTACAAATCACAAAATTACAGCAACGTAGCATGAACCTTTGTTGCTCATTGTCCCAATTGCATTAACAAGCAGGGTCCCTTCCTTTTCCGGAATGAACCCGAGTGTCGTTGAAATTCAAACGCCAGCATCATTCGATTTCACTGCTTTAATTTCAAAGTTCAGTTAAGGTATTCATAGCTGGCTACAATATTTAGATTACACAAGCACAAATTAAGAGTGCGAGTTTTGTTACCGTATTTTAGCTTACCTGTGACTACAGCTCAGCTTGGTACGTACTAAATTTTACTATTGTTAATTGTTCAGAATCATTTAATTCAAGTTCAAAGTTAAATCTCTTATTTCTAAATTGCGTAGATTCAAGTAACTTTTGAAATGATTGTTGAGGTAGTCCAAGACTAAGCGTATTTTACTGAATTTCGATGTGCTTCAGAAAGAAAGCTCACTATTAACTTCAGTCACTAAATTAACTTTCGATTTTCCGGTTTTATTAATTCTTTTGCTAAATTAAGTCAGAGTGTAGCGAAATTTATTACTTCTGACAAACTTTCAGTTTTCACGCTACACGTGTCAACCTTCAGTTGCCACGCTTCTAGTGCTAATTATATGTATAATAACCTTTCTTTTTCAGTTACTACAGTAATTTCCCACAAATCTCAAATACCTAATTACCAATAGTTAAGTGTTAACGTAACGGCCACACATTTACTTTCTTTATTAACTTTACCCCTTTTCAAAATTAATTCCCACCAGTTTCATTTGCATTTTTCCTTTCATTTAGATGTAACCCTTTCCTCCCTCTTTACCGACAAATTAACTTCGGTGACGATTGCTTTTCCCAAATTTCCATTAGGTACACGCGGTTTAATTTTTCACTGTCATTAAGGACAATAAGTGAGGGGGAGGTTACACGTCCCGCACACAGTTTTAATCTACCAGGAAGTTTCAGGGTGGGGCATGTACAGTTGGAGTGATATGGGACCCCTGATCCGTCTAGATACGACTCTGACAGGTGATACGTATGTAAGCGTCATGTCTGATCATCTGCATCCATTCATACCCATGGTGCTTTCTGACAGTCTTGGGCAATTCCAGCAAGGCAATGCGACACCCCACACGTCCAGAATTGCTACAGAGTGTCTCCAGAAACACTCTTCTGAGTTTAGACACTTCCGCTGGCCGCCAAACTCCCCAGATATGAAAATTATTGAGCATGTCTGGGATGGCTTGCAACGTAGTATTCAGAAGAGATCTCCACCCCCTCGTACTCTTCTGATTTATGGACAGCCCCGCACGATTCACGGTGTCAATTTCCTCCAGCACTACTTCAGACATTAGTCCATGCCATGTCGTGTTGCGCCACTTCTGCGTGCTCGTGGGGGCCCTACACGATATTAGGGATGTTTACCAGTTTCTTTGGCTCTTCAGCGCACAATCTGCATTAGATTGTTGCTGGCGGATTGAGGGATTGAAAAGGAAAATTTGGACATGCTCTTTGGGGTACAACGAATACACGCTGTACTCCCATATTATGATCAACCCCCAGGTGTGATGTCTATAGAAGATAGCTCGTGATATGTACCATTCAGAGCTGTGATGATGCGGATATTTCGATTCGTCGCCATACAACTTGACGTATGATGTGTATTTATAGGCATATATTTTTAAGACAGTCAGTGATGCGAGAGACGGAGATACGAGATAACAGCATGGCGCACATCTGGCGGCGCGTAATTCTATGTAACGTATCGGAGGGCAAGGGTAAGTGTGCGGCGGTGTTGCTCTCTAGCTGCTTCTTGGAACAGGATGCGGAAGCAAGGGCGTTAAGTTAGATCTCGACGAACACAAATGTAGTGTCAGTCACGGGACCTAATCCCTAAATTGAACAGAGCTATCCTTCCCTATTTCCTGGGTGAGGAGCGTGCCTACGACGCCATTTAGACTGTCAGCATGTCGTGCGGCCATATCCTTAAAGAAAAAGGCCCCGCCGTAGTCAGTGTCGCTGCAGCAACCAGTGTTCAGTATCAAGGTAAACTCTCAGTGCATAGCCAAACGCTAACGGAATGCTTCCTCTCTTTTCTCCCACACTCATCGCATTTCTGTGGTTTTTTTACCATCTCAGCTTGTACATTGAAATACTAAATTAAATTCCTCCCGAACAGGCCCTGAAGGCCCAGCGGCACCAACCGGCCGCCGTGTCATCCTCAGATCGTAAGCGTCAGTGGATGCGGATATGGAGAGGCATGTGGTTAGCACACCGCTCTCCGAGCCGTATGTCGGTTTCCGAGAGTTCTCAATCAAGTACCTCCTCAGTTTACCTCACAAGGGCTGAGTGCACCCCGCTTGCCAACAGCACTCGGCGAACCGGATGATCACCCATCCAAGTACTAGCCCAGCACGATAGCGCTTAACTTCGGTGATCTGACGGGAACAGGTGTTAGCACTGCGGCAAGGCCGTTGGCTGTACACTGAAATGCGTTAAGAATATAATCAATTTGTACCGGGACTTCTGTGATCATAAATTCTTTTGCGTGACCGGTACATGTAACAGACCGTGTGTTGCTGTCACCACTCATCTCGCAGCTGTGAAATCGATCTACGGCCACATACTGCTGTCCAACCCTGCAGTTAATGTGAGAGGTTGCTCATTCAAAAGAATAATTCATTAACATTAATCTGACGTCAGCACTTTATTCAATTATTTCAGCCGGCCGTTGTGGCCGAGCGGTTCTATGCGCTTCAGTGTGGAACCGCGCGACCGCTACGGTCGCAGGTTCGAATCCTACCTCGGGCATGGCTGTGTGTGATGTCCTTAGGTTAGTTAGGTTTAAGTAGTTCTAAGTTCTAGGGGACTGATGACCTCGGATGTTAAGTCTCATAGTGCTCAGAGCCATTTGCACCAATTATTTCAGATAGCTATGCATGCATAGCCGGTCCAAGAAATAAATGAGCTGCGGGCAATTATTAGTCTCAGGTGGAGGCAGACATCGTAAAGTCTACAGCCGAAATCGTACATAGAGTGAAGCAGGAGCAACTAAGACAGGCCATCTCAGAAGCACCGTGAGCGAGTAAATGCAGGGTGAACCCTCAACTCATCCGAAAATCTCCGGAAGTTGTTCACAGATATTTTCTGAGAAAAAAACAAGAGTCAATTCTTCGATGCAACAAGCTATTAGAGTGACTGCAGGGAGAGTGTAGCGTCTCATCGCCCCGTCGCTAGGAGGGTGGTGAGCCCACCGACCCGGCCGCCGGTTGTCCTCGGGGAAGATCCCCGAAACTCATGTGACAGTAGGACGAGTAGATTTGGGTCCGTCACGGAGCGACTGGAACAAGGAAAAATCCCCTACCCTACCGGGGACTGAACCCTTCTAGATGTGGTGTTGACTGAACCCAGGATCTCCAGGGCAGGAGTCCAGTAGTCTGCTCACTAACCCACCACGGCCACAATATTTTCAGAGTATTTTCGTATGAAGAACCTATGCACTCCGGCGGCTCGTTACACATTAATAGTATAATCACGATTTATTCTGTTCCTTACACCAATTACTTATGTTTCTGTGAAAATATGTTCGCAATAGTGAAAAAGCCTATATTATGCAACCACCAAACATGTAGCTAGCGCAGATTACAAAGTAGTGCAACAACCCTTACACATTAAAATACGAGGGTCGTGCAGAAAGTACGTTCCGTTTCTATCCGCGGCAGCGCTACGATCGCATTTCCGAGTACGCGCGGCAGTTACTCTGACTCAAGAAGAAGACATGTACGCCATTTTCAGATCGCTGCTGCCAACGTGTGCTTTGTAGTGCTTCTTCATAATGTCAGCCGTAATTGAAAATACCGTCGCATGTGAAATCACATCTGTGATACGTTTTCTAAATGCAAAGAAAGTTAAACCAAAGGAAATTCATCGGCAAATCTGCGAGGTTTACGGACAAAATGCTATGAGTGATTCAATGATTAGAAGATGGGTCAGACTGTTCAACGAAGGACGTGATCAAGTGCACGATGAAGAACGGCGTAGACGCCCGTCTGTGGTTACTGATGAACTGGTTCACACAATTGAAGACAAGATTAAGCACGATCGTAAGTTTACACTTAGTGCCCTGGCTATGGAAGTTCCGCAAATCTCAAGATCACTAACTCATGAAATTGTTACTGAAAAACTGAAATTTCGAAAACTTTGCTCACGTTGGGAAACCCAAAACTCTTACTGAACAACATGCCGGCCGCAGTGGCCGAGCGGTTCTAGGCGCTTCAGTCTGGAACCGCGCGACCGCTACGGTCGCAGGTCCGAATCCTGCCTCGGGCATGGACGTGTGTGATGTCCTTAGGTTAGTTAGGTTTAAGTAGTTTTAAGTTCTAGGGGACTGATGACCTCAGCAGTTAAGTCCCATAGTGTTCAGAGCCATTTGAACCATTTGAACAACACAAAAAACAACGGATGGGCAGTGCACTTCAGTTTTTGACCCGCTACAATGAAGAAGGCGATGGTTTTGTTTCTCGGATAGTCACGGGGATATCGTACGACACCCCTGAAATAAAACAGCATTCAATGGAACGGAGGCACACGTCGTCCCCAACGAAGGTTAGGCCTAAGAAAATCTTGACACCTCGAAAAGTCATGTGCACCCTTTTTTGGTACAGAAAAGACATTTTGCTGATTGATTTCTTACCACGAGGCCAAACAATCAATGCACATGGTTACAGCGAGACCATTAAGAAATTGCGCCGCGCAATACAGAACAAACGCCGAGGATTACTGTCAAAAGGCGTTGTTTTTTTTTCTCACGATAACGCCCGACCTCACACGGCGAATGTGGCCAAACAACTCTTACGGGAATTTCACTGGGACGCGTTTGATTATCCTCCGTACAGCCCGGACCTCGCACCTAGCGACTTTCATCTCCTCTTACACCTAAAATCTGTCCTTGGTGGGGTCAACACTTCAACGATGATGACGAGCTGAAAGAACATGTTACCACATGGTTTAATACAAAGATGGCAACCTTCTATGAAAAAGCATACAAAAACTTGTGCCACGCTTTGGCAAGTGCCTACAAAATTTCGGAAAGTAGTTTAACAGTTGTAGATTTTTGTACAATAAATATTTTTTCTATATTGTACACGTTTGTTTTATATAACCAAACGGAACTTACTTTGTGGTCATAACTCGTATCATAATGATAATGAGCGTATGGCATTGGTGGCCGAGAGACCCCTCCACAAATTCTTTAACGCCACTAGGGCGAATTACGAGTAAATGAGGATGAAATGATGATGAAAGACACACAACACCCACTCATCTCGAGGCAGAGAAAATCCCTGACCCCGCCGGGAATCGAACCCGGGACCCCGTGCGCGGGAAGCGAGAACGCTACCGCAAGACCACGACCCGCGGACGCTGGTATACGGCTGTAGTCTCTGTGGGAACAGCTCGGCAGGCGTCATTGTGCTGCTGTTCCATTAAATTCTGTGAAGCCGTACGTAAGGTGCACATCGACCAACTTCTCATCAGTAAATCAATTATCCATACTGCTGCGCATCACTGTTAAGCTACAACTAACAGCGCCGGAAACACAAAGCCTAGGTAGAAAAGAGCGTTATCGAAAGCAAGCTCGAGGGCGAAGAGTAAAGTCAAGCGATGTTGTTGCCAACATCAAGTGACATCAGTGAATGGAAAAGAGTTTGTTGCCAAACGTGAGACAAGACGCATACCGTCGACATTTGCACTGTTACTATTTTGAGAGAGCTACAAGCTCAAAGATAAATATGGATAAGAAATCAGACGAAATACAGTTACTGTGTGACGAGCCTCCAGACGCTACGCGTTCCATGTTCAGTAATACACGGAAAATATCCCTGGACGACCTCCGAAATTTTGACGGTTGCGTTCGGATTCACCCTGCTTATAGAGGTGCGGCTCTCGTTAAGTTGTACCGGACATTTTGGGGAACTATCTAACGTAAACAGATAATTAATCACTTCTGTAGCTACCAAATCATGACACTTACAATGTATCTATTTTAATGGAATGCTATGGAACGCCTTTGTACTACGTAAATCTCTCGTTGCTAAATGAAATATACATTAATTTATATTGCTAAAGCTACCACAACCGAACTGCCTGATGACAGGCGTGATTCTTGCCGCTTTAATATTAGGGGAAGCCTTTATCAGAGCTTTTATTAACATGACTTTAAACTGATCCAAAAGTATGGAGGGGGAAAGACATTTATACAACACTAATAGGAAGTGTAATTGCAGCGTTACACAGTGAATCCCTTTGCACTGCTGGCAGTGGCTGTCGCGGCATAATTTCATCAACAGGCTACGGCCAGTCTTAGTGGTTTACTTACCGAATTCCTTAAGGTGCGCAACGTGTGTTTGATCACTTACCTGGAACAAAACAGAAATCCATGCATCACATTTATTCTTCTTAAAAAACAACAAAATTTATATTTCAACCTTAAATTATTGTTATTTTGAAAAGTATCATTCTTTGTAAATGTTGTAGATAAAACAAAAGGAAAGAAAACTGTAAAAAGATTAAAAATGAAAATTGTAAGATGTACGACCTGTTTTAAACATCAGGTAACAGGTCTATAATTTGGCAGTAAACAAATAAAAATAAAAAAATAAAAAAATCACATTTATGTACATCAGAACGAAAATAGTCTGATTATTAATTCCATGTTCGTTTCACTTACAAACAGAAACAGAGATAGGTGTATATGATTTATTATTAAAAGTTCTCTAGATGCCAGCATTTAGTTTCTTATTGCATCCACACACTGTACGAAGTGAAAGTCCCACCTTCAGGGCCCACGGAACTCCCTCACCATGGCCTAATGAAGTAATATGTATTCAACGAATGGCTGCTTCATTGACTGTCGATAATACATTTTCTTTAGATTCTTTACCTTACGCACATTAATCTGTGACCAAGCAAGTTAATGGATCTTCAGCTCTCTTGAAATTTCTCCCCCACAAATGATAGTAACTACCTCCGGAAACTTGATATTTGTCGGAATCAAATATCTTCTTACTTGTTAAATTATGTATCGACACAATTCAAAGAATCTAAAAGATTAATCGTCATTGTATACACAACACTACGTTTTAATAAGCTCACCGGGAAAAAATTGGTCACCTCTAGAGAAATCATTAGAAGTCTCATTTAACACAGTGTAATTCCGCCGCTGGATTTGATAAGCGCCTGGATTCCGTTAGGAAGTGAGTCCTCAAGGTTGTGTAGGTACGGTGCATTCAGGTTAAGCCACTCGCTGAGAGTCCACTAAATCGCGGAGATGCTGATGTTTGCTTTTTACGCGCTGTTCAAACATGTCCCACAGATTCTCTGTGGGTTCAACTCAGGTGATTTTGCAGGTCAGTCGAGATGTGATAGGGTGGGGAAGTGTTCAGAAAACCAATTGAGACACCTGTTTTCGACCTATTTTGTATCTGTATCGATATTTCTATGTCAGATTTATAGTATGTCAGATTTACAGTATTGCTTATGTAGAGTGTTGTGTCTATTATGGTAATTCTTGACTTTGCATGCGTGTTTCAGTTATGTGAAGCTTTTGAACGGTGTTGTTTAAATTATGCTTGTGGATTTAAATAACAAATGGAATGATTGTTATGTAATGTATTGTAAATGACTTGGTCCACAGTTAGGGAACGTAGAGTTGAATGTAAAAGACGTGTGGAAGCCCCGCAGCTATGGAAGTACCCTGGCGGAGTGGAAAAGGCGTGGTTGGCCGGCAAGCGGCAACACATCCTTGGTGACGCGTAAGGGTCTGGGCTGAGCAGTGCTGCGCTTAACATCTCGTTAGCAGTAACAGATCATTGTAGCTCGTATTCCTGGAGTTTTGAGGCCAGAAGAGCTTAATGGCAGGATTTATAGGCCTCGGATGCTGCATTTGGTGATACCATTATCATGGCATGGGTTTAGACCCTATGAATATAATTCCGACGTCAAGAAGATCTGTAAGATGGCCAGGCCAATCAGTATTGCTATGATTCTATGCCGCCAGGTTAACAGCCACTGAAAACTGCGCCACCAGTGCCACGAGCCTTCCACTAAATTGTTTAAATTTGGCACTGTGTAACTGGACCAGATCTTTGTGAAATTTGGTTGATTTTATAATAATAACTGTGGTGTTGCTAAAAACTCTGTCTTACACCCGTGATTATCTCAATTCACAAACCTGGACAGGAATCCTATCCTAGTGGCTTTGATGCCAAGTGATTTATTAAGAGAAAGTGGTTGAGCTTGAATTTAATGTTATGTTGTCATTTCCAGAGCCAATTATATTTTTGAGTAGGTCAAAAGATTGCTTTTGAAAGCACATTTGTTATTTAAAGAGTTATAGTTTGTTGTGCTTTACTTCATTCATAATTAATTATAACAATACTTACCATTTCTCATACAAACTAGTGTAATTTTGTTAATGAGCATGGTTCTTCAAACCATGAAAGTTTAAGGGTCGTCATGTACTAGGCTGGTTAGTTAATGAAGCAATGCAAAGGCTCCTTCAGGGCCAGTGTAGTTAGATTTGCATTCTGTCTAGTTGCCTCAACCCGAGTTTAAGAAAGAAATATTTACTGTTTTATCTATTCTAATGCACAGGCATAGAGACCCTGTATTAAGCAATGAAGTTATAGAATACGATCATTAGCAGACATCCTGATTTAAATTCAGAATCATTTCAAGCTTTTCCCTGATCAGTGTTGCCACTAATTTAATGTGTGTCGATGTCGTTGTTGTGGTCTTCAGTCCAGAGACTGGTTTGATGCAGCTCTCCATGCTACTCTATCCTGTGCAAGCTTCTTCATCTCCCAGTACCTACTGCAAACTACATCCTTCTGAATCTGTTTAGTGTATTCATCTCTTGATCTCCCTCTACGATTTTTATCCTCCACGCTGCCCTCCAATGCTAAATTGGTGATCCCTTGATGCCTCAGAATATGCCCTACCAACCGATCCCTTCTTCTAGTCGAGTTGTGCCACAAATTTCTCTTCTCTCCAATTCTATTAAATACCTCCTCATTAGTTATGTGATCTACCCATCTAACCTTCAGCATTCTTCTGTAGCACCACATTTCGAAAGCTTCTTTTCTCTTCTTGTCTAAACTATTTATCGTCCACTTTTCACTTCCACACATGGCTACACTCCATACAAATACTTTCAGAAACGACTTCCTGACACGTAAATCTATACTCGATGTTAACAAATTTCTCTTCTTCAGAAACGCTTTCCTTGCCATTTCCGGTCTGCATTTTATATCCTCTCTACTTCGATCATCATTAGTTATTTGCTCCCCAAATAGCAAACCTGCTTTACTACTTTAAGTGTCTCATTTCCTAATCTAAGTCCCTCAGCATCAGCCGACTTAATTCGACGACATTCCATTATTCTCGTTTTGCTTTTGTTGATGTTCATCTTATATCCTCCTTTCAAGACACTGTCAATTCCGTTCACCTGCTCTTCCAAGTCCTTTGCTGTCTCTGACAGAATTACAATGTCATCAGCGAACCTCAAAGTTTTCATTTCTTCTGCGTGGATTTTAATACATACTCCGAATTTTTCTTTTGTTTCCTTTACTGCTTGCTCAATATACAGATTGAATAACATCGGGGATTGGCTGCAACCTTGTCTCACTCCCTTCCCAACCACTGCTTCCCTTTCATGCCCCTCGACTCTTATAACTGCCATCTGGTTTCTGTACAAATTTGTAAATAGCCTTTCGTTCACTGTATTTTACCCCTGCCACCTTCAGAATTTGAAAGAGAGTATTCCATTCAACATTGTCAAAAGCTTTCTCTAAGTCTACAAATGCTAGAAACGTAGGTTAGCCTTTCCTTAATCTATTTTCTACGATAAGTCGGTAACTGGTTTTATAAATGTTACAACTAGTTCATTTAGGGTACGTGTTGTTGAGAGGCATGTGTTACTGTTCACAATCGCGTTGGCCATTTGCTTGTTAGTAGCACATTTATCTGCAAGGTTAGGTTACTGTGCTGTAGTATGAACAGATATATCTGTGTAGGCTTAAGCACTGCCTTCTGCTTTATCATTTTGATTGACACGAGAATGCCTAATTAGGATTGCGACCGGTTTTAATATGTAATGTTACTACTTGCTTTTGTGCTGGGAGAACGTCTGTTCCACACCCACTGTTTACTATTGTTTATACTCTGCTAGAGTGTTTCGGAAACGATTCCCAGTTTGATTGTTCTGTTTCCGTTAGGTTATATCACGATCACAACTTTCAAAAATTCCTCTCAGAGGTACAACGTTAGCAACGATTGCCGTTTTAAGGTGGTCGGTTGTACCGTTCCACAGTTACATATTCTTCTAGCCCGATAAACTCTGCTGTCGTGGTCTTGAAATAAGGGTATCCACAGCATACTCATAATACACTACTGCTCATTAAAATTGCTACACCAAGAAGAAATGCAGATGATAAACGGGTATTCAGTGGACAAATATACTATACTAGAACTGACATGTGATTACATTTTCACGGAATTTGGGTGCATCGATCCTGAGAAATCAGTACCCAGAACAACCACTGAAAGGTCTATGTTGGATTTCTTTCATGTTAATTTCTTAAAACTGTTGTCATTTACGGCATACATTCCACTTATAAATTTACTGTGGTGTTTCTGACAATCTGGGAGGAGACTGAGCAGTGGAACGTGTTACTTTTACACATAAACAAGAACGATCTGTCACACTACTACACTTTAAAACACAGTTTATATGTAATTCATGTCTCACAGTCTCATACGCAACCTACATCCGCTTTCTTTTATATACTGTATATGATAAGATACTGTCATCCCCCTTCCCTTCTGTGGGAAGGATGAATGAGCAAATGTATTTCTAGTTGCATGCTTGATGGTAGCAGACAAGCCTGTCTGCTAGAGAACAGTAGGACCAACGTCGGAACAGGTAGCTACGCTTTCTAAAAGCAGAGAGGTTTCTAGTCTTAGTATGGTCCTGTCCGTCCCTTGTCATGTTGGTATAGGAAGCTGCCTCTCTGGTCACTTCCGTTTGTATCTGTGAAGCACGCTCGGTAGCGGCCCAGGTCAGTCTGTCCGTGGCGAGCGTCTGAAGTGGTAAGATCCCCGGCTAAGCGCGTCTCTGCTAAGTCCGTAGGATAATGGGTTTCTTAAGTTCAGCCTAACTGAAAATTTAATCACCTTTATTTCAGGTTTAGCTCTAAAATATCTAATGTTATCTTAAATTGCAACGCAGTGTAATTCGAGTGTGAAGTTCAGATATCTTCCGGTAGTTGCTTTGTCACTACTTTGTGAGTAAAGTGGAACCACTTGTTGATCAGTAACTCTAACTAAGATCATCAATCTTAAATGCGAATGTGGATGAGATTATAACGTCTGGTATTGACAATATGTTTCAATATAGCAACTTTTCTTTACGTTCAACCCACGTGGGGTGTACGTTGTGAGTACCACATGCTTATACAATTGTTTGACCCATCAGGTTAATAGTAAGACGATAGTAACTAGTTCGAGGTTTTTCTTTTGTAAATTGCGTTTCGATGTAATTTATTTTAATTATTATTGTGGAGTTACACTCTTTGTGTAAACCAAGTCGACCACGTGAAGGATGTGGTGTAAGCATCAAAGTAGCCCTAAGCTATTCTTTTCGGGAAGATTTCACAGAGAGTTAGTATGAATTTAGTATACCAGTGTGTGGTAATTTCATGACGGACAGGATTGCGCTACGAACGTAACTTCTTTGGGTGAAAATTGAATCGGTTGGTTGTGGTTGATTTCCTCTTAGATATGTTTCAACGTTCTTCGTGTGTTATTTTATGAATGCAGTGTTGTATGTAGTCTCCCAATCTTGCCTCCCTATTTGATGTATTCGGTAAGATTAAAAACTCACATTTTCACAATACTAAATAAGGCACCAGTTTAGTTATGAATCAAGTTTGATATGCAGAAATTTTAACGGAACAATGATAAATGTTAAAATAAATGTCCAAATATAAACTGATTTATTTCTTTTTATTTAAATTGTCTTTTATATATATATATATATATATATATATATATATATATATATATATATATATATATATATACTCCTGGAAATGGAAAAAAGAACACATTGACACCGGTGTGTCAGACCCACCATACCTGCTCCGGACACTGCGAGAGGGCTGTACAAGTAATGATCACACGCACGGCACAGCGGACACACCAGGAACCGCGGTGTTGGCCGTCGAATGGCGCTAGCTGCGCAGCATTTGTGCACCGCCGCCGTCAGTGTCAGCCAGTTTGCCGTGGCATACGGAGCTCCATCGCAGTCTTTAACACTGGTAGCATGCCGCGACAGTGGGGACGTGAACCGTATGTGCAGTTGACGGACTTTGAGCGAGGGCATGTAATGGGCATGCGGGAGGCCGGGTGGACGTACCGCCGAATTGCTCAACACGTGGGGCGTGAGGTCTCCACAGTACATCGATGTTGTCGCCAGTGGTCGGCGGAAGGTGCACGTGCCCGTCGACCTGGGACCGGACCGCAGCGACGCACGGATGCACGCCAAGACCGCAGGATCCTACGCAGTGCCGTAGGGGACCGCACCACCACTTCCCAGCAAATTAGGGACACTGTTGCTCCTGGGGTATCGGCGAGGACCATTCGCAACCGTCTCCATGAAGCTGGGCTACGGTCCCGCACACTGTTAGGCCGTCTTCAGCTCACGCCCCAACATCGTGCAGCCCGCCTCCAGTGGTGTCGCGACAGGCGTGAATGTAGGGACGAATGGAGACGTGTCGTCTTCAGCGATGAGAGTCGCTTCTGCCTTGGTGCCAATGATGGTCGTATGCGTGTTTGGCGCCGTGCAGGTGAGCGCCACAATCAGGACTGCATACGACCGAGGCACACAGGGCCAACACCCGGCATCATGGTGTGGGGAGCGATCTCCTACACTGGCCGTACACCACTGGTGATCGTCGAGGGGACACTGAATAGTGCACGGTACATCCAAATCGTCATCGAACCCATCGTTCTACTATTCCTAGACCGGCAAGGGAACTTGCTGTTCCAACAGGACAATGCACGTCCGCTTGTATCCCATGCCACCCAACGTGCTCTAGAAGGTGTAAGTCAACTACCCTGGCCAGCAAGATCTCCGGATCTGTCCCCCATTGAGCATGTTTGGGACTGGATGAAGCGTCGTCTCACGCGGTCTGCACGTCCAGCACGAACACTGGTCCAACTGAGGAGCCAGGTGGAAATGGCATGGCAAGCCGTTCCACAGGACTACATCCAGCATCTCTACGATCGTCTCCATGGGAGAATAGCAGCCTGCATTGCTGCGAAAGGTGGATATACACTGTACTAGTGCCGACATTGTGCATGCTCTGTTGCCTGTGTCTATGTGCCTGTGGTTCTGTCAGTGTGATCATGTGATGTATCTGACCCCAGGAATGTGTCAATAAAGTTTCCCCTTCCCGGGACAATGAATTCACGGTGTTCTTATTTCAATTTCCAGGAGTGTATATATATATATATATATATATATATATATATATATATATATATATATATATATAAACTGATTTATTTCTTTTTATTTAAATTGTCTTATATATATATATATATATATATATATATATATATATAAACTGATTTATTTCTTTTTATTTAAATTGTCTTATATATATATATATATATATATATATATATATATATATATATATCACCGGTTATCGTAAGATGAGTACCAAAAGAGTATAATTAATGTTAGTCTGGTTGGGAATTTGGTAAGCTAGACTGGATACATGGTGAAACAGGTGCGCAGTAATGCAAGGTTAACTTCCTCACATAGCTCACAGCTTTTAACCCGCTTATATCAGCATCGCTTTCAGAACAAATTAATGTAACAACATTACACCACATCTGGCCGTAATAACGACCTTGATACGGCTGGGCATTGAATCAGAGCTTGGATGGCGTGTACAGGTATGGCTGCCCATGCAGCATCAACACGATACCAAAGGTCATCAAGAGTAGTGACTGGCTTATTGTGAAGAGCCAGTTGCTCGGTCACCATTCCATTAACCAGACGTTTTCAATTGGTGAGAGATGTGTCGAATGTGCTGGCCAGGGCAGCAGTCGAACATTTTCTGGATCCAGAAAGGCCCGTACAGGACCTGCAACATGCGGTCGTGCATTATCCTGCTAAAATGTAGGGTTTCGCAGGGATCGAATGAAGTGTAGATACACGGGTCGTAACAGTTCTGAAATGTAACGTCCACAGTTCAAAGTGCTGTCAATGCGAACAAGAGGTGACCGAGACGTGTAACCAATTGCATCCCATACCATCACGGCGTGTGATACGCCAGTATGGCGATGACGAATACACGCTTCCAATGTGCGTTCACCGCGATGTCGCCAAACACGGATGCGACCATCATGATGCTGTAAACAGAACCTGGATTCATCCGAAAAAATGACGTTTTGCATTCGTGCACCCAGGTTCGTCGTCGAGTACACCATGACAGGCGCTCCTGTCTGTGATGCAGCATCAAGGGTAACCGCAGCCATGGTCTCCGAGATGATAGTCCGTGCTGCTGCAAACGACGACGAACTGTTCGTGCAGATGGTTGTTGTCTTGCAAACGTCCCCATCTTTTGACTCAGGGATCAATACGCGGCTGCACGATCCGTTACAGCTATGCGGTTAAGATGCCCGTCATCTCGACTGCTTGTGATACGAGGCCGTTGGGATCCAGCACGGCGTTCCGTATTCTGCTAACAGTCATTGGATCTCGACGAACGCGAGCAGCAATGTCGCGATACGATAAACCGCAATCGTGATAGGCTACAATCCGACCTTTATGGAAGTCGGAAACGTGATGGTACGCATTTCTCCTCCTTACACGAGGTATCACAACATTGTTTCACCAGGCAACGCCGGTCAACTGCTGTTTGTGTATGAGAAATCGGTTGGAAACTTTCCTCATGTCAGCACGTTGTAGGTGTCACCACCGGCGCCAACCTTGTGTGAATGCTCTGGAAAGCTAATCATTTGCATATCACAGCATCTTCTTCCTGTCGGTTAACTTTCGCGTCTGTAGCACGACATCTTCGTGGTCTAGCAATTTTAATGGCCATTAGTGCAGAAGTAGGAATGTTGACTCAAACGCAACACCTGATCATTCCGAATGTTTAAATACTTTTGATGGTTCATGTTAGTAGCCACCGCAGTGAGCAGGTCCGACCCATGATGGGGAAAGCACGGCCAAAACATCTCAGACCCACCTCCAGCTCGACCATCTGAATGCAGGGAAAATCGTGATTTGTCAGACAACATGATGTTCCGCCCGTCAGCTACTGTCCACGTTCGATGATTTCTAGCCCACTGAAGGCGAGCAGCCTTATGTGCCTGTGTGAGTAATGGCCTTTTGCGAGATGACCGACTCCAAATGTTCATTCATGCAGTTCCGTTCGCAATCTTCTCCCGCTAACAGACCGTGAAACGCTTCTCCGGTCCCTCACAGTCAGTATCTTTTTCCGACCACCAATCTGACGTCGTGTTTCGTGGCAACTTGTGTGACACCACTGCTTGTTGCCACGTTGAACAGCCCGCCGTGAAAGACCAACAAATCCAGGGACTTCACTCACCGTATGGCCATCGGCACGGCCAAACACGAGTCCCCCTTTTGCCACTGTCACGTCCTTACATTTACCCATGTTTCCGTACAGCGCCTGCTTTAAATACAAATGTCTCACTGATCACTACTGATTTATATTTACCGGTCATATGAATAAAAAATTTGCAATCAAGACGGATTTTAAGTAACAGTATAAAATCACTGATTGCTGTTATCCCATAAGACATTATGTCTGTTTTTGCAAACTTTATGCCGTGGTTTCGACATTTCTCCTGGTTACTATCCCTCCCAGCTGTCTGTAGGAATCAACACGGTTTACTAAAAAGACGATCGTGTGAAACCCAGCTCGCGCTATTCGTCCACGAGACTCAGAGGGCCATAGACACGGGTTCCCAGGTAGATGCCGTGTTTCTTGACTTTCGCAAGGCGTTCAATACAGTTCTCCACAGTCGTTTAATGAACCAAGAAAGAGCATTTGGTCTATCAGACCAATTGTGTGATTGTATTGAAGAGTTCCTAGATAACAGAACGCAGCATGTCATTCTCAAAGGAGAGAAGTCTTCCGAAGTAAGAGTGATTTCAAGTGTGCCGCAGAGGAGTCAGTAGGACCGTTGCTATTCAGAATATATAAAAATGACATTGTGGATAACATTGGAGGCTATTTGCGAATGACGCTGTAGTATATCGAGAGGTTGTAACAATGGAAAATTGTACTGAAATACAGGAGGATCTGCAACGAATTGACGCATGGTGCAGGAATAGCAATTGAATATCAATGTAGGCGAGTGTAATGTGCTGCGAATACATAGAAAGAAAGATCCTTTATCATTTAGCTACAATATAGTAGGTCAGCGACTGGAAGCAGTTAATTCCATAAATTATCTGGGAGTAGGCGTTAGGAGTGATTTAAAATGGATTGACCATATAAAATTAATCGTCGGTAAAGCAGATGCCAGACTGAGATTCATTGGAACAATCCTAAGGAAATGTAGTACGAAAACAAAGGAAGTAGGTTACAGTACACTTGTTCGCCCACTGCTTGAATACTGCTCACCGGTGTGGGATCCGTACCAGATAGGGTTGATAGAAGACATAGAGAAGATCCAATGGAGAGCAACGCGCTTCTTTACAGGATCATTTAGTAATCGCGAAAGCGTTACGGAGATGATAGATAAACTCCAGTGGAAGACTCGCAAGAGAGACGCTCAGTAGCTCGGTACGGGCTTTTGTTGAAGTTTCGAGAACATACCTTCACCGAGGAGTCAAGCAGTATATTGCTTCCTCCTACGTATATCTCGCGAAGAGATCATGAGGATAAAATCAGATAGATCAGAGCCCACACAGAGGCATACCGACAATCTTTCTTTCCACGCACAATTCGAGACTGGAATAGAAGGGAGAACCGATAGAGGTACTCAAGGTACCCTCCGCGACACACCATCAGGTGGCTTACGGAGTATGGATGTAGATGCAGATGTAGATATGCGGTGAAATTGCGCTGCAGCGTCACACATTCATCCATCGGCCGCCAAAGTTTACAACTCTGCATGTTGTGTCGATACGCGTACGAATATTAATTCTCAGTACCGTGGCTATTATCTACGTTGTAACGTAGACAAAAACAAACGAGTGGCAGCTAGGACGAGCTTTGTCATGTGTGAAGAACATGTGTAACAACTGCAGGTCGATGCTCGCCCGCTTAGCTACGGCGGAAACAAATGTCGATCGATACTAAAGGTGACACTGCGATAAAGGTTCTTATCATTACGAAACGGCTAGCCAGCATTAAAGCCCCGTTCATTACGCATCTGATGGCACAACAACCCACTGCCCTAATTTCGAGGGCTACAGAAAAAAAAGTACTTTCCACAACTACGTTACCACCCAGCTCGAGTAACACGATCGATTTCGCCCACTGCAAACTGTCAAAATGATTTACGATGCCGTCCACTGCGCGCATAATCGTATACGCAACTGGACATGTCGGTGGGCCGCGGCTGGTAACACGGGAGTCTTGCAGAAGCGGTGAGTTGGGTGAAAGTTGTCGCGGCGCCCACGTAGACGTCACCGGCGCGCACGTGGATAGCGGGCGGCGGCTATCGGGCCGGCCGCAGACCCAGAAGGCAAGGCTGAGCGGCTGTCTCGGCACGTGGGCCGCAAGGACGGGCCGCTGCCCACGGCGCTGTGCTGTCTCGTACACTACTGGCCAATCAAATTGCTACACCAAGCAGAAATGCACATGATAAACGGGTATTCATTGAAGAAATATATTATACTAGAACTGACATGTGATTACATTTTCACGCGATTTGGGTGCATAGATCCCGAGAAATCACTATCCAGAACAACCACCTCTGGCCGTAATAACGGCCTTGACGCGCCTGGGCATTGAGTCAAACAGAGCTTGGATGGCGTGTACAAGTACAGCTGCCCATGCAGCTTCAACACGATACCACAGTTCATCAAGAGTAGTGACTGGCATATTGTGAAGAGCTAGTTGCTCGGCCACCATTGACCAGACGTTTTCAATTGGTGAGAGACCTGGTGAATGTGCTGGCCAGGGCAGCAGTCGAACATTTTGTGTATCCAGAAAGGCCCGTAATGCGGTCGCGCATTATCCTCCTGAAATGTAGGGTTTCGCAGGGATCGAATGAAGGGTAGAGCCACGGGTCGTGACACATCTGAAATGTAACGTCCACTGTTCAAAGTGCCGTCAATGGGAACAACAGGTGACCGAGACGTGTAGCCAATGACACCCCATACCATCGCGCCGGGTGATACGCCAGTATGGCGATGACGAATACGCGCTTCCAATGTGCGTTCACCGCGATGTCGCCAAACACGGATGCGACCATCATGATAGTGTAAACAGAACCTGGATTCATCACGTTTTCCCATTCGTGTACCCAGGTTCAACGTTGAGTACACTATCGCAGGTTCTCCTCTCTGTGATATACCGTCAAGGGTAACCGCAGCCACGGTCTCCGAGCTGATAGTCCATGCTGCTGCAGACGTCGTCGAACTGTTCGTGCAGATGGTTGTTGCCTTGCAAACGTCCCCATGTGTTGACTCAGGGATCGAGACGTGGCTGCGCGATTCGTTACAGCCATGCGGATAAGATGCCTGTCATCTCGACTGCTAGTGATACGAGGCCGTTGGGATACAGCACAGCGTTCCGTAATACTCTCCTGAACCCACTGATTCCATATTCTGCTGACAGTCATTGGATCTCGACCAACGCGAGCAGCAATGTCGCGATACGGTAAACCGCATTCGCGATAGGTTACAATCCGACCTTTATCATAGTGGGAAACGTGATGGTACGCATTTCTCCTCCTTACAGGAGGCAACACAACAATGTTTCACCAGGCAACGCCGGTCAACTGCTGTTTGTGTATGAGAAATCAGTTGGAAACTTTCCTCATGTCATTACGCTGTAGGTGTCGCCACCGGCGCCAACCTTGTGTGAATGCTCTGTAAAGCTAATCATTTGCATATCACAGCTTCTTCTTCCTGTCCGTTAAATTTCGCGTCCGTAGCACATCTTCGTGGTGTAGCAATTTTAATGGCCAGTAGTGTACCAGGCGTCACCACTAATCAGTGAGCCAAGAAGACCAGACTCCCACGGTCCTCGCAGTTATATCGCACCACCGCCAACAACTGACAGTATTCATACAGGGTATACCGTAATTCATAGAGAAAATTGACATGGGTGAAACAATCCGATAACAGACGCAATAACGTTCCAGTAATCGTGTCTCCTCAAGAGAGGCACATTATCTGATCAAAAGTATGTAATGCGAAACTGAGCACTTGATGACACTGGAGGCAGACCCGTCCTTGTAAAAGGAGGCGGGGGAGGGAAAGGAGTGCTGTTATCAACAGTAATGTACACTCCTGGAAATTGAAATAAGAACACCGCGAATTCATTGTCCCAGGAAGGGGAAACTTTATTGACACATTCCTGGGATCAGATACATCACATGATCACACTGACAGAACCACAGGCACATAGACACAGGCAACAGAGCATGCACAATGTCGGCACTAGTACAGTGTATATCCACCTTTCGCAGCAATGCAGGCTGCTATACTCCCATGGAGACGATCGTAGAGATGCTGGATGTAGTCCTGTGAAACGGCTTGCCATGCCATTTCCACCTGGCGCCTCAGTTGGACCAGCGTTCGTGCTGGACGTGCAGACCGCGTGAGACGACGCTTCATCCAGTCCCAAACACGCGCAATGGGGGACAGATCCGGAGATCTTGCTGGCCAGGGTAGTTGACTTACACCTTCTAGAGCACGTTGGGTGGCACGGGATACATGCGGACGTGCATTGTCCTGTTGGAACAGCAAGTTCCCTTGCCGGTCTAGGAATGGTAGAACGATGGGTTCGATGACGGTTTGGATGTACCGTGCACTATTCAGTGTCCCCTCGACGATCACCAGTGGTGTACAGCCAGTGTAGGAGATCGCTCCCCACACCATGATGCCAGGTGTTGGCCCTGTGTGCCTCGGTCGTATGCAGTCCTGATTGTGGCGCTCACCTGCACGGCGCCAAACACGCATACGACCATCATTGGCACCAAGGCAGAAGCGACTCTCATCGCTGAAGACGACACGTCTCCATTCGTCCCTCCATTCACGCCTGTCGCGACACCACTGGAGGCGGGCTGCACGATGTTGGGGCGTGAGCGGAAGATGGCCTAACGGTGTGCGGGACCGTAGCCCAGCTTCATGGAGACGGTTGCGAATGGTCCTCGCCGATACCCCAGGAGCAACAGTGTCCCTAATTTGCTGGGAAGTGGCGGTGCGGTCCCCTACGGCACTGCGTAGGATCCTACGGTCTTGGCGTGCATCCGTGCGTCGCTGCGGTCCGGTCCCAGGTCGACGGGCACGTGCACCTTCCGCCGACCACTGGTGACAACATCGATGTACTGTGGAGACCTCACGCCCCACGTGTTGAGCAATTCGGCGGTACGTCCACCCGGCCTCCCGCATGCCCACTATACGCCCTCGTTCAAAGTCCGTCAACTGCACATACGGTTCACGTCCACGCTGTCGCGGCATGCTACCAGTGTTAAAGACTGCGATGGAGCTCCGTATGCCACGGCAAACTGGCTGACACTGACGGCGGCGGTGCACAAATGCTGCGCAGCTAGCGCCATTCGACGGCCAACACCGCGGTTCCTGGTGTGTCCGCTGTGCCGTGCGTGTGATCATTGCTTGTACAGCCCTCTCGCAGTGTCCGGAGCAGGTATGGTGGGTCTGACACACCGGTGTCAATGTGTTCTTTTTTCCATTTCCAGGAGTGTAGTAACAGAAGAATGGGTCGGTCAGGAGACTTCATTGACTTCGAACTTGGACTAGTAGCTGGATGTTACCGACAACGGAAACTCCCCATTACACCTTCCTCAGATTTAGTGGTAAGCTGGCCCAGTGGCTACAAGTCAAAAGCCGAACACTGATCAAGCATGACAACAGGAAGAAGGTGTACTCAACTGTAAAAAAAGAAGCAAAATCGAAACAGTGAATGGTACAAGCTCAAGATATCCAACATCTAGCGATTACGGTTAGCCTCGGTGTCGCGGTTCTGTGCTCATGGTGTTGGGTAGTTCAAATGGTTCAAATGGCTCTGAGCACTATGGGACTTAACATCTGCGCTCATCGGTCCCCTAGAACTCAGAACTATTTAAACCTAACTAACCTAAGGACATCACACACATCCATGCACGAGACAGGATTCAAACCTGCGACCGTAGCAGCAGCGCGGTTCCGGACTGAAGCGCCTAGAGCCGCTCGGTCACAGTGTTCGGCTGTTGGGTAGTCAAGTGGGATATCCGTGCCCCATATTTTTTTCACAGAATTATGAACTGTCCGTCCTGTCATTGACGTATCTATTCGCTGTATTCAGATTTGTATCTGTCTCATGGTGTAGCGTCCGTTTGCAACTGTGAGGTGTTACGAAGAGACCTCCAGACGTACATACCTCCTATTTCTTCTACATAAGTACCACCTGTTATGACTCTTGCATTTCGTTTTGGAAGTTTTGACTCTTGCATTCCTTTGTTGTAGCATATTTCCGACCCGTTTATTTGTTGTTTTCGTTTCTGAGTGAGGTCTATGCATACAAGTTGGATAACAGTTTGTGGGGACATAGTTTCGCTAAGGTGTACATAAACATTTTCACAATAAGAAGCTAGGTACTGTATAATATGATGATTAAGGCTGTCAATTCAGTTTCTTCCGCGAATTCGGACGGTTACGGAAATCTGAAGAAGGGAAACTGCGTTTTGTTAGTAGTATTGGCTTCCACGTTTAGCCAATTCCCTCCTCTTCCTGTGAAAAGTTTTACAAAAAACATTTAAAAGTGTCACATTACTTTGCTACTCCCACTGGTTTCCGAACCTCATTACAGACATACATTCTTTGATGTGCAGGAGCCATTGTTGTTCTGTCATCTTTCATATATTACAAAAATCACGGGTATTGTCCACATGGTGACCGTGCTGGTCTATCAGGTGGTGAATCAGACTCCACCCCTGGAGGTGTCCGATTCAATCCTGGGTCGGGGAGTGGGTTTTCCTCGTTCCAATCCTTCCATGGCAGGTCCATTCAGCCTGCTGTCAAATGAGAATCGGGGATCTTCCCCTAACGGTAAATAGTGGCCGTGGCGAGAGAATCGCCATCTCCTCCCTCCCCCTCCCGCCCCCCCCCCCCCCGCCCCCATCACTGCCGTGACATGTAGATGGACTCCACCTTTTATTGTCCACATATAAAAGTACTTCCCTTTGCTTAATATCACTTGTCGGAAAGTTTGTTTCGATATTTCGAGGTGTTTTCAGTATATTACATGTGGCTATCTTACACAGAACACTGTATATATAAAACTCTTTAACGGAAGGACTCAGCACTCCGTCTTGAGGCCACAAATGGCCCATCGGAACCATCCGACCGCCGTGTCATCCTCAGATAAGGACGTGGGTAGAGGGGGCATGTGGTCAGCACACCGCTCTCCCGGTCGTTACAACGGTTTTCTTTGACCGGTGCCGCTACTATTCGGTCGAGTAGCTCCTCAATTGGCATCACGAGGCTGAGTGCACCCCGATAAATGGCAACAGCGCATGGTGGCCCGGATGGTCACCCACCCAAGTGCCGGCCACGCCCGACACCGCTTACCTTCGGTGATCTGACGGGAACCGTTGTATCCACTGCGGCAAGGCCGTTACCCCTTTAAGGGAAGACTCCATCAAAAAATTTATTTTTTCTCCTACTTTGTCGATTATAAAATCATGTCGATCACGTGAGGATATAGCAGTATACAATCTTTGGAGTGCAGATCTTCACTGGTTTTAGGGTTTCCAATTTTTAATGTCATTTTAATGGTATTTTTGAAAACTAACTCTTGGTACTCAGACCGGAATTTTAACGTTCCAGATCTTTATGTACACCCACAAGCCATTCTTCAACAGCTCTGTGCCGGTGTGGCCGAGCGGTTCTAGGCGCTTCAGTCTGGAACCGCAAGACCGCTACGGTCGCAGGTTCGAATCCTGCCTCGTACATGGATGTGTGTGATGTCCTTAGGTTAGTGAGGTTTAAGTAGTTCTATGTTCTAGAGGACTGATGACCTCAGATGTTAAGTCCCATAGTGCTCAGAGTCATTTGAACCATTTTTTAACTTAGAAAAACAAATGGGAAAATGTAATTTAAATTTTTATTAAAAAAGTAACGTTAGTACGAGACACACGCTTATTAAAATTCACCAGAGTCATACGTTTCCCCTTCCCCTTCCTGTAAGACTTCTTCTCCTTGTAATCCGAAGACTAGGGTAGCCTTTTATTTTTAAATTACTCCTTCTACAGACAGCGTCTTGTGGACTTCTTGATTCGTCGTTGATCTGTAGATTGTAACGCCGAAAATGTATATCCTCCTATTGCCATCTATTGTACTATAACTTTTTTCCTTATTTTGTTACCTGAAGATATGATAATTATGTGCCTTTATATACTGTAATTGTTTTACTATTTGTATATATATATATATGTTGTTGTTGTTGTGGTCTTCAGTCCTGAGACTGGTTTGATGCAGCTCTCCATGCTACTCTATCCTGTGCAAGCTTTTTCATCTCCTAGTACCTACTGCAACCTACATCCTTCTGAATCTGCTTTGTGTATTCATCTCGTGGTCTCCCTCTACGATTTTTACCCTCCACGCTGCCCTCCAATACTAAATTGGTGATCTCTTGATGCCTCAGAATATGCCCTACCAACCGATCCCTTCTTCTGGTCAAGTTGTGCCACAAACTTCTCTTCTCCCCAATCCTATTCAATACTTCCTCATTAGTTACATGATCTACCCATCTAATCTTCAGCATTCTTCTGTAGCACCACATTTCGAAAGCTTCTATTCTCATCTTGTCTAAACTATTTATCGTCCATGTTTCACTTCCATACATGGCTACACTCCATACGAATACTTTCAGAAATGACTTCCTGACACTTAAATCAATACTGGATGTTAACAAATTTCTCTTCTTCAGAAACGCTTTCCTTGCCATTGCCAGACTACATTTTATATCCTCTCTACTTCGACCATCATCAGTTATTTTGCTCCCCAAATAGCAAAATTCCTTTACTACTTTAAGTGCCTCATTTCCTAATCTAATTCCCTCAGCATCACCCGACTTAATTAGACTACATTCCATTATCCTTGTTTTGCTTTTGTTGATGTTCATCTTATATCCTCCTTTCAAGACACTGTCCATTCCATTCAACTGCTCTTCCAAGTCCTTTGCTGTCTCTGACAGAATTACAATGTCATCGGCGAACCTCAAAGTTTTTATTTCTTCTCCATGAATTTTAATACCTACTCCGAATTTTTCTTTTGTTTCCTTTACTGCTTGCTCAATATACAGATTGAACAACATCGGGGAGAGGCTACAACCCTGTCTTACTCCCTTCCCAACCACTGCTTCCCTTTCATGTCCCTCGACTCTTATAACTGCCATCTGGTTTCTGTACAAATTGTAAATAGCCTTTCGCTCCCTGTATTTTACCCCTGCCACCTTTAGAATTTGAAAGAGAATATTACAGTCAACATTGTCAAAAGCTTTCTCTAAGTCTACAAATGCTAGAAACGTAGGTTTGCCTTTCCTTAATCTTTCTTCTAAGATAAGTCGTAAGGTCAGTATTGCCTCACGTGTTCCAGTGTTTCTATGGAATCCAAACTGATCTTCCCCGAGGTTGGCTTCTACTAGTTTTTCCATTCGTCTGTAAAGAAATTCGTGTTAGTATTTTGCAGCTGTGACTTATTAAGCTGATAGCTCGGTAATTTTCACATCTGTCAACACCTGCTTTCTTTGGGATTGGAATTATTATATTCTTCTTGAAGTCTGAGGGTATTTCGCCTGTTTCATACATCTTGCTCCCCAGATGGTAGAGTTTTGTCAGGACTGGCTCTCCCACGGCCGTCAGTAGTTCTAATGGAATGTTGTCTACTCCGGGGGCCTTGTTTCGACTCAGGTCTTTCAGTGCTCTGTCAAACTCTTCACGCAGTATCGTATCTCCCATTTCATCTTCATCTACATCCTCTTCCATTTCCATAATATTGTCCTCAAGTACATCGCCCTTGTATAGACCCTCTATATACTCCTTCCACCTTTCTGCTTTCCCTTCTTTGCTTAGCACTGGGTTTCCATCTGAGCTCTTGATATTCATACAAGTCGTTCTCTTATCTCCAAAGGTCTCTTTAATTTTCCTGTAGGCGGTATCTATCTTACCCCTAGTGAGATAGGCCTCTACATCCTTACATTTGTCCTCTAGCCATCCCTGCTTAGCCATTTTGCACTTCCTGTCGATCTCATTTTTGAGACGTTTGTATTCCTTTTTGCCTGTTTCACTTACTGCATTTTTATATTTTCTCCTTTCATCAATTAAATTCAATATTTCTTCTGTTACCCAAGGATTTCTACTAGCCCTCGTCTTTTTACCTACTTGATCCTCTGCTGCCTTCACTACTTCATCCCTCAAAGCTACCCATTCTTCTTCTACTGTATTTATTTCCCCCATTCTTGTCAATTGCTCCCTTATGCTCTCACTGAATCTCTGTACAACCTCTGGTTCTTTTAGTTTATCCAGGTCCCATCTCCTTAAATTCCCACCTTTTTGCAGTTTCTTCAGTTTTAATCTACAGGTCATAACCAATAGATTGTGGTCAGAGTCCACATCTGCCCCTGGAAATGTCTTACAATTTAAAACCTGGTTCCTAAATCTCTGTCTTACCATTATATAATCTATCTGATACCTTTTAGTATCTCCAGGGTTCTTCCATGTATACAACCTTCTTTCATGATTCTTAAATCAAGTGTTAGTTATGATTATGTTGTGCTCTGTGCAAAATTCTACCAGGCGGCTTCCTCTTTCATTTCTGTCCCCCAATCCATATTCACCTACTATGTTTCCTTCTCTCCCTTTTCCTACACTCGAATTCCAGTCAACCATGACTATCAAATTTTCGTCTCCCTTCACAATCTGAATAATTTCTTTTATTTCATCATACATTTCTTCAATTTCTTCGTCATCTGCAGAGCTAGTTGGCATATAAACTTGTACTACTGTAGTAGGTGTGGGCTTCGTATCTATCTTGGCCACAATAATGCGTTCACTATGCTGTTTGTAGTAGCTTACCCGCATTCCTATTTTCCTATTCATTATTAAACCTACTCCTGCATTCCCCCTATTTGATTTTGTGTTTATAACCCTGTAGTCACCTGACCAGAAGTCTTGTTCCTCCTGCCACCGAACTTCACTAATTCCCACTATATCTAACTTCAACCTATCCATTTCCCTTTTTAAATTTTCTAACCTACCTGCCCGATTAAGGGATCTGACATTCCACGCTCCGATCCGTAGAACACCAGTTTTCTTTCTCCTGATAACGACATCCTCTTGAGTAGTCCCCGCCCGGAGATCCGAATGGGGGACTATTTTACCTCCGGAATATTTTACCCAAGAGGACGCCATCATCATGTAATCATACAGTAAAGCTGCATGCCCTCGGGAAAAATTACGGCTATAGTTTCCCCTTGCTTTCAGCCGTTCGCAGTACCAGCACAGCAAGGCCGTTTTGGTTATTGTTACAAGGCCAGATCAGTCAATCATCCAGACTGTTGCCCTTGCAACTACTGAAAAGGCTGCTGCCCCTCTTCAGGAACCACACGTTTGTCTGGCCTCTCAACAGATACCCCTCCGTTGTGGTTGCACCTACGGTACGGCTATCTGTATCGCTGAGGCACGCAAGCCTCCCCACCAACGGCAAGGTCCATGGTTCATGGGGGGGGGGGAGATATATATATATATAAATCAATTATACATCGATATATATCGATGTATAATTGATTTGTTTTGTAAATATTATTTGTATTTTTACGCTGGGTCTTGCCTAGGGAAAACTATGCTAACGAACGATTACATCGATAGGTCGTGTGGAGAACAAAAGTGTTTAGGATCTTTGGTAGTGTTAACTCAGCCGCGTGGAGAGCGGGCAGAGCAGAGTCTGGCTGGAGTAGGGCGGTGGAGCAGGTGTGTTGAGTGACGCTTCCGCGAGTTGCCGCGCTTTCGGGGTTTGGCAGCATGTAATTGCGCTCGACTTGCTATGATAGTTTCTGACACGGTGTCGCAGACAGGAAGCATTAGCTGGCGCACATCAAGAGCCCGTTTCGCCTGGTGACCGTGTCGAGAAGAAGGCGCGCCAACTTCCAGTTTCTGCAACAGCGACGGCCGACAATGAGTGACTGTCGCCACCTCCTCGATCGAGGACTTCAAACCTTCAATCAACCAACAAGGAAGACTGGAAGCACGTAAAGTTTTAGAACTGTATGGCAGACCTCAGCTTTTCAAACTGTTCAATTTGCCTCATAAAATTACAGCAATGTAGCATGAACCTTTGTTGCTCATTGTCCCAATTGTATTACCAAGCAGAGCAGGGTCCCTTCCTTTTCCGGAATAAACCCGAGTGTCGAAATTCAAACGCCAGCATTAAAACAATATCATTCCATTTCACTGCTTTAATTTCAAAGTTCAGTTAAAGTATTCATAGCTGGCTACAATATTTAGATTAAACAAGCACAAATTAAGAGTGCGAGTTTTGTTACCATATTTTAGCTTACCTGTGACTACAGCTCAGCTTGGTATGTACTAAATTTTACTATTGTTAATTGTTCAGAATCATTTAATTCAAGTTCAAAGTTAAATCTCTTATTTCTAAATTGCTCAGACTCAAGTAGCTATTGAAATGATTGTTGAGGTAACCCAGGACTAACCTTATTTTATTGAATTTCGTAGTTCTTCAGAAACAAAGTTCACTATTAATTTCAGTCACTAAATTAACTTTCAATTTTCCGGTTTTATTAATTCTTTTGCTAAATTAAGTCAGAGTGTAGCGAAATTTATTACTTCTGACAAACATTCAGTTTTCATACAACACGTGTCAACCTTCAGTTGCCACGCTTTTAGTGCTAATTATATGTGCATTAATCTTTCATTTTCAGTTATTATAGTAGTTGTTGATAGGACTGGCGACCGTAATTTTCCCCAAATCTAAAATATCTAATTAACGCCAATTTATTGTTAACGTAATGCCCTCAAATTTACTTTCTTTTAATTTTACCCTTTTCTCAAAATTAATTTGCACCAGTTTCATTTTCATTTTTTCTTTCATTTAGATGTAACCCTTTCCTCCCTCTTTACCGATAAATTAACTTCGGTGACGAATGCTTTTCCCAAATTTCCATTAGGTGTGCGCGGTTTAATTTTTCACTGTCATTAAGGTCGATAAGTGAGGGGAAGGTTACAAGATAAGCAAACATTCGTGTGGGAGGTAGACAAAGGACTGTTGGAGCTAGTTCTTTCCTTAGGCTTAAAACATCCTATGCTGAGCTAAGAAACAGCTTCGACAAGACAAAACATACCTTTAAAAAAAATTGTAAGTGGCTGGAGCAGCAACCGTAGGATGAAATCTTCTTTTAGAAATATCTGTTTACTATTTTACAACTGATTAGCAGTTTACTATTTCTACAAGAAGTATCTTTTTCTGAAGGAGGAGGGGCGGGGATAGGGGAGGAGTACATGGACCAAATGACACTAGCAAACTTTCTTTTGCATTTTGTATCTTGCCATCAGTGCATCTTGCCAGTAGAGCATCAGATATGTCTCTGACAGACAGGTGCTATCTCGACCGCTCGTTCAGATGTCAGTGTGCCACAGCCCCTCGCGCAGTCCATATTTCAAATATTTCTTACACGTACTTTTAATTGGAATACAGCCAAATCGTTCTCGGATACAAGAGCAAACACTTGAAAGAAGTGAAATATCCATTAAATTTTTTTTGAAAAGATAGTTTTAGAGTGAGGTCTCCCCTTAAGTGGAATATGGAGTAGCCGGCACAGCCAGTCATGTGCGTCGTCTACCATTTTTGTCATGTGCGTCAGTTTTGACTGCATACTAGATATTATCTTCAACCGCAGGAGCCGCGATGGTGGTGTAGTTTTGCCTAAAAATTAACAAATGGTGAAATATTTGTTGGCACTATTGTAGCTGAAAGAAAGTGTGGTTTTCAACTTTGGTGTTCGCTATAATAATGGCTTTTCCATCTCGATTCTAAAGTTATCGGAGCAAATTTCAGCAACAGTGTCTTGTGCGTGCGCGAGATCTCGATCGTCGCTGGTTTAGTTTACCTCCCCACCGACAGATTTCGCCTGGGAACTGTTCCTTGTAGAGAGCCTGTATACAGAGAGAGTAGCCATAGGTGAAGTTGCCCGTGATTGCTTGATTAGCTTTGGCGCCATTTTTCTGCCAAACGTGTCTCGCGCTTCCTATGTACGCCGTGCTTTTGAGTTGAATTGAAGTTCTGATGACTGATGGAAACGATCAAAAGGTATTTGAATTATTGAGAGACTTGTTATGCGTTGTGCATGCATGTTCTATTTAGTTGTATATCGTTTTTAGTACGTAATTAGCGTTTGCGATCTTAAATACGAGTTGAAATAATGAAGCGTTTTGTGATGAAGTCGGTAGGCCTACATGTTTGAAGTAAACACGTTAGTATTTGTACAGTGTTGTTTTTGACATCTATAATTCGTTCTGCAGACGTTCGTAAAAGATGCCAGGTTGTGCTGCATTTGGTTGTAAACAACTGCTTACGACTTTCATTCATCTGACGTAATACAGGTACGTTAAATCTTTAGCGTTATGCACTTCCGATACAAAACAAATGCTATACACTGTTTTTTTTTTATTTACGTTACTTTCATTGCAATATGTCTAGTAAACGAACTTTAAAGGAGATAAATGCAAGTAAGGAATAATTTTTACAGCCACTGCATCAAATTTTCCTGTGTTGTACGTAGTAGGCTACTATGAGTATATTATAGCTGTAAAGAAAGGCATTTAACGAATGATTTCGCCATGTTGTCTTGTGCTTTTGATTCGGTGAGTGTGTACTCCACTACTCCATTACTGGCGATTCAAAAGTCCCACCCACAGTTTGGCAGAAAAATGGCCGCCGTATCGTCCGATTAGCCTCCCTATACAGGCTCTCTAGTTCCTTGCTGCAGCCTGTTCTTCTGTTTGTGAAGTCAACTGTCCAACTATTCGGCGTGCCTGCACTACTTTTTCGCATTTTTCTGCCTCCAAGGAGGATACACACGTAAAAGCAAGCTTGCGAAGCATTCGTGAGGAAACACTTCGTGCAAGCGCGCTTGACCGACAGTGGGCTAATTTCCTGCAAACATTTGGTCTGTTATAGCAGTGTGAGGCTTGATCGATTTTCAATTATGCAAGCATTGCAGCGTGCATACTGCACGTCCGTGATTGTGTGTACCGATAATGCGCAAGCTTACATAGGTAAACATCTGTTGTGAGGTAATCTTCGAAGGAGTATTACGTCGAGCGATACGTGCCAAATCAGTTGTATGTGTGTGTGGTTTGAGGTTTTCGGGCGCTAAACATCAGTTGTAAATTGCTGGAAAAGTCTGTTCGAGTATATCAAAGCAAGCCTTGCTTCAGAAGCATTACATAGAAAGCCCACCACGGTAAGATAAAAGAGAGATGTTGCATAGTTATACTTTTATCAAAGTACAAAGTAATTTATGTCACCAACATCTGATATGTCGTAATTAAAAGGATAAATTCTCCTGAAATGAAGTGCAAGAGGGATGAAATAGGAGATAGTAACTGTTATTTGCCGCAGTAAGAGACGGGGTACGTAAGTCAACATATATGTCTAACAGACAGGGCCAGATCTGGGATTCGGTTCTGTGTGTCACTTCATTACTGACATTCCTGCTTCTTTTCCTCGCCCCCAGTCTATCTTGCCGCCATCTAAATTTCTCCATGTGCCACAGACGTCTAGTTCTTGATAATAATAACAATAAAATACATAAAAAGTTCCAATATAATATTAATACACAAGATTGCTGAAAAGACTGGGCTAAAAATATCCTACGAAAAAACCGAGAATATAGAACACAAACATAATACAGAAAAGTTGATGAAAACAAAGTATGGAAAAATTAAGAGAGTTGATAGATTCAATTACCTGGGGGAGTGGATCCAAGCCAATGGACTGGATAACACAACAAATAAAGAAAGAATAAAAAAGTTAAAATTTGCATATAAATTAACACAAAACTACTACAATAAGAAATCAACATCCACACAAGCGAAAATCAGACATAATAATTCAGTTATAGGACACAAGCAACGTATGGATCAGAGTGCCTAACATTGAATAAGAAAGGTGAATTAAGAGAACTAGAAAAAAGAGAGAGCAAAATACTAAGAAAAATTCTAGGTCCTGAGAAAAATAAGGAAAATAGGTGGATTAAAATGAGAAATGAAGACTTATACAAAAATACAGAAAAGATCAGATATACAATGAGGAAGAGACGGTTTATGGACATTTAAAAAGAATGGAATAAACACGGATTACAAAGAAAATTTTTAATTTGTTAGTAAGCTGAAAAAAAAACTGTAGGGTGGATAGAAGCAGTAAAGAAAGGCTCCAACAAAACAGGTGTTACAGAAGAAATAATACGTGATAGGAAACACTTCAGGCTACTGATAGAGAACGTAAACTATGAAGAAAATGAGCCAAAACCTCGACCCAAGAGAGTATGGATAGATGAGCAGAGACGAGCAGTTGGCGAGAAAATGAAGAAGTCCTGGGAAGAACGGAAGAAAAAGAAACACCATAAGTCTTAAGTTGTATGCGGTCCACAGCTGGCCAAATTCATAAAAATAATAATAATAATAATACTGCAGTGAAAAATCTGCAAAATGCCGGGACTTGAGGGTTTCCATCATTGTGTCACATTCAGATTAACACAGACATCTCGAATCACTCATTCTGGGAGAAAATACGTTGTATGTAAATTTAAGGGGATCACTGCTGTCAGCTACAGCGGGACATTACGCGGAATCAGCGGCAACGAGCGAAAATGTGTACCGGACAGGGATTCGAACTTGGGTTCTCCCGCTTACTAGGCAGGTGCGTTAACTACTAAGCCACCAGGGACACAGGGTTACTGAACTACGCCTACTGCCTCGGCACGCCTCACGGCCGATCCACCTTCTCACAAAGTGCCATCTATCCGCAGTTCCTGTCCATTGACTCCATGTTCGCTACTCTGAGATTCCCACAGGAGATCGGACGAGTTTGTACATCTGCACTGAAGAAGGTGTATCCATTGCCTAGCTAGGCATATCTACATCTACATCTATTCTCCGCAAGCCACCTGACGGTGTGTGGCGGAGGGTACCTTGAGTACCTCTATCGGTTCTCCCTTCTGTTCCAGTCTCGTACTGTTCGTGGAAAGAAGGATTGTCGGTATGCCTCTGTATGGGCTCTAATCTCTCTGATTTTATCCTCATGGTCTCTTCGCGAGATATGCGTAGGAGGGAGCAATATACTGCTTGACTCCTCGGTGAAGGTATGTTCTCGAAACTTTAACAAAAGCCCGCAACGAGCTACTGAACGTCTCTCCTGCAGAGTCTTCCACTGGAGTTTATCTATCATCTCCGTAACGCTTTCGCGATTACCAAATGATCCTGTAACGAAGCACGATGCTCTCCGTTGGATCTTCTCTATCTCTTCTGTCAACGCTATCTGGTACGGATCCCACACTGCTGAGCAGTATCCAAGCAGTGGGCGAACAAGTGTACTGTAACCTATTTCCTTTGTTTTCGGATTGCATTTCCTTAGGATTCTTCCAATGAATCTCATTCTGGCATCTGTTTTACCGACGATCAACTTTATATGATCATTCCATTTTAAATCACTCCTAATGCGTACTCCCAGATAATTTATGGCATTAACTGCTTCCAGTTGTTGACCTGCTATATTGTAGCTAAACGATAAGGGATCTTTCTTTCTATGTATTCGCTGCTCATTACACTTGTCTACATTGAGATTCAATTGCCATTCCCTGCACCATGCGTCAATTCGCTGCAGATCCTCCTGCATTTCAGTACAATTTTCCATTGTTACAACCTCTCGATATACCACAGCATCATCCGCAAAAAGCCTCAGTGAACTTCCGATGTCATCCACCAGGTCATTTATGTATATTGTGAATAGCAACGGTCCTACGACACTCCCCTGCGGCACACCTGAAATCACTCTCACTTCGGAAGACTTCTCTCCATTGAGAATGACATGCTGCGTGCTGTTATCTAGGAACTCTTCAATCCAGTCACACAATTGGTCTGATAGTCCATATGCTCTTACTTTGTTCATTAAACGATGGTTGATGGGTCACAAAAGAGTGTGTTGTTCTTGGCTCTAAGCACTATGGGACTTAACATCTGAGGTCATCAGTCCCCTAGACTTAGAACTACTTAAACCTAACGACATCACACACATCCATGTCCGAGGGCAGGATTCGAACCTGCGACCGTAGCAGCATCGCGGTTCCAGATTGAAGCGTCTAGAACCGCTTGGCTACAGCGGCCGGCAGTGTTGTTCTCGTTTAGTGTTGTTACTAACCCACATAGGACATATAAAGTGCGTGAACAGTGTCAGATATTCAGTCATCACTGTAAACAGAGAGAACCCGCGTACTTGTGAGAGGCCGCGTTATCAGCACCTGACACTGCTCGAAATGGGTCTCATTCTGGATCTCCCTTTGGCTGGCTGGTCAGATAGTGCAATATCCAGATTTGTGGGGCATTCAAATACGACAGTGGCGGTGTTAGACTGCAAAGGAACTTGAGCGCAGGCATACCCGTTGTCAAGGTTCTGGTGAACCGTGTCTGAGGATGTGCACCAAGCACGTCCTCACCCCTTCATATCTGCGTCTGTCGTCGGAGCTTTCCTCCGTTCAGAGACTGGGTGTTGTGTTGTCCTTATCATGATCATTTCATCTCCATCGACACGCAAGTAGCCGAAGTGGCGTCAGCTCGAAAGGCTTGCACCAGGCGAACGATCTACCCGACGGGAGGCCATAGCCACACGGTATTTACATTTTACATCGGAGAACAAGTAATGTACACGGTACTTCACCTACTACCTTTGGTCAGTTAAGATTGCAACCGCGTTGCCTCTACGTTAGGTATGTTGCATATCTATTGGGCGCTACATCATTTTGTTCGAATTGGTTGCCTATACGATCAGTGTTCGCTACACTCTGTTACTAACCGGAAGTGGTGAACCATCTAGAAACTGAATGAGGAAATACAAGGCGAGGTAACCTACGCGACACTTTTGTTCTACATAGCTATTCTCATGTCTGTTACTTAAAAGTAATCAGTATTATTAGCAAAACTGAAATTTTCAGTGTTTAATTTAGGTTTTATTCGAAAATTGTTGGTTTGTAACGTGTAGCAGAGGGATATTGTAGTAAAAATTTAAAAAAAATACAGATTTATCATGTAGTGCTATAAAAAACAATTTCTATAAACAGAAGGCAAAATTTAAGAAAACAAAAAAAAACATACCTAACATCACTCCCATACCTGGTCGAACTTATATAAAACATGTTTCTGTTATTCATAAACAACTTTCACACTTATCAGTAACTACAATAGAAGATAAAGAACGTTCTATTGAGTACAAAATAACCAGAACAATTAAATAGATTATTTATGTTTGTGCATGTAAACTGTACTTGAATTAAAAGTAATTACACAAAAGCGTAGACATTACATGATGAAATAACATTATTACTGATTACATTCAATTTATATTTTGTAAGGATATAGAATACACAATGGACTAAAACTGAACGATGTGCGGATTTGATTATGACAAAAAACTAAAATAAAAACAAACATGTTTCTTTCCCTACCAGCTTTCGAAATTACCGGTAATGCTACGATCTACTATGTCATTTATGTACTGTACCAAAACTACCGAACTGTAGTTTTGATAAAGCGCAACTCTACTCAGAGACTGGCAGCCGCCGGGAATTCCGTCCCATGCGTAGGCTGCCGTTAACACAACTGCTGCAGTTGAGGAAGTGCTATGAACGGGAAGCATGGACTCCTGATCAGTGGAGTTGCATTGTGCTGAGAAATGAATTGTGCTTCTGCCAGGCCCCAGAAGACCATAGTAGGCTAGCAGGTCGGCGAGCTGGGGAGAGTTTCCAGTCTTCCAATATTTTCAAGAGGCACAGCGGTATTCCTTCTGATGTCACGGTGTGGTAAGCTATCAGGTATGACTTCAAGCCTCGGCTGGTAATGACTGGGGGAATTCTGACGGCACAGTGGTACGTCAAGCGGATCCTGCGTCCACAGATATTATCTCTGTTTGATAGGTTCGTGGTGCCATTTTTCAACAGGACAATGTTCGTCCACAAACGGCACTTATATCTGTCAAACTGTCTGCGGGATGCTGAAGTTCTTCCGTGGCCAGCAAGTTCCCAAGATCCGCGATAAAGCGTGTGTGGGATCATCTTGGGTGTCAACTCCTGTACAGCGCCAATATTAAGGATATCAAGGACCAGATACACCAGTCGTGGACCAGCAGCCACGGGAGAGGATACAATGGCGTGATGACACGTATTCCTATTGAATGTATCTAGAGCAGAAGGGGTGCAACGTCATCCTGATAACCGAGCTCACACTGCCAAGTTCTTTGTAAATTTGATCGATTTTGTAATCTGAAAAATAATTCCTCATATCCTCTCAAACCGTGAAGTTTAGCATCCTCATCCTCTTCTGGAGCCTTGACTACTTTTTTTTCTTTGGTGAGGCGATGTACACTACTGGCCATTAAAATTGCTACACCAAGCAGAAATACAGATGGTAAACGGGTATTCATTGGACAAATATATTATACTAGAACTGACATGTGATTACATTTGCACGCAATTTGGGTTCATAGATCCCGAGAAATCAGTACTCAGAACAACCACCTCTGGTCGTAATAACGGCCTTGATACGCCTGGGCATTGAGTCAAACAGAGCTTGGATGGCGTGTAAGGGTACAGCTGCCCATGCAGCTTCAACACGATACCAGAGTTCATCAAGAGTAGTGACTGGCGTATTGTGACGAGCCAGTTGCTCGGCCACCATTGACCAGACGTTTTCAATTGGTGAGAGATCTGGAGAATGTGCTGGCCAGGGCAGCAGTCGAACATTTCCTGTATCCAGAAAGGCCCGTACACGACCTGCAACATGCGGTTGTGCATATCTTGCTGAAATGTAGGGTTTCGCAGGGGTCCAATGAAGGGTAGAGCCACGGGTCGTAACACATCTGAAATGTAACGTCCACTGTTTAAAGTGCCGTCAATGCGAACAAGAGGTGACCGAGACGTGTAACCAATGGCACCCCATACCATCACTCCGGGTGATACGCCAGTATGGCGATGACGAATATACGCTTCCAATGAGCGTTCACCGCAACGTCGCCAAACACGGATCCAACCATCATGATGCTGTAAACAGAACCTGGATTCATCCGAAAAAATGACGTTTTGCCGTTCGTGCACCCAGGTTCGTCGCTGAGTACACCGTCGGAGGCGCTCCTGTCTGTGATGCAGCGTCAAGGGTAACCGCAACCATGGTCTCCGAGCTGATAGTGCATGCTGCTGCAAACTTCGTCGAACTGTTCGCACAGATGGTTGTTGTCTTGCAAACGTCCCCATCTGTTGACTCAGGGATCGAGACGTGGCTACACGATCCATTACAGCCATGCGGATAAGATGCCTATCATCTCGACTGCTAGTGATACGAGGCCCTTGGGATCCAGCACGGCATTCCTTATTAATCTCCTGAACCCACCGATTCCATATTCTGCTAACATTTATTGGATCTCGACCAACGCGAGCAGCAATGTCGCGATACGATAAACCGCAATCGCGATAGCCGACCTTTATCAAAGTCGGAAACGTGATAGTACGCATTTCTCCTCCTTACACGAGGCATCACAACAACGTTTCACCAGGCAACGTCGGTCAACTGCTGTTTGTGTATGAGAAATCGGTTGGAAACTTTCCTCATGTGTGAATGCTTTGAAAAGCTAATCATTTGCATATCACATCATCTTCTTCCTGTCGGTTAAATTTCGCGTCTGTAGCACGTCATCTTCGTGGTGTAGCAATTTTAATGGCCAGCAGTGGATATTGGTGATGTCGATGTATTATACTTGTACATACGTACCCTCAAATGACTATCCCGATGTCGTACAGAGCTCATTTAGTTAAGTATCTGGAGGTATTTGGTTACACAGTCTGAAACGTTTCTACCTTCTGTGCCTCGAGTTTCCATAGCGTCGCAGTAACTGTAACTTGCGGCCGCAGTCATAATCTACGCGTTTTGTGGGGCGGGCGAGACAAATTACACGACATACTGCTCCATAAGTTTAAGTGGAAACCTTCAGTGCGGACCCAGACTACTAGACATGTTAATTTCGTTTAAATAACGGTCGCCAGCATCGGTTTTACCTGCAGGGCAAGGTTACATGTCTCACCACTCCAATGTCAATAATTAAAATCTGTAGCAATCGAACTATATTGAGAAAGATTCCGGGATCCTACCACTGGATGGAATAAGTACACCATTTAACCTGTCATACATCTCCTCAAACTAGTTTGTATCAGCCTCCGCCGATAATCAACACAACAAAACAAGACTACAGTGCAAAGCGAAAAGGTCACACGAAAACACCACTCCTCAATACCTATGGAAACAGATGTAATTTGTCAATTTCTACTAAGTCTCGTCAGAGCCGACTCATTCACTAAAACGGTATCCTCTTCCTATCTAATGACTGATATATGATGTAACGGCTCTACCTACACAGTACGTGCACGCTAACTTAAAGACACCACTCTCAAAAGGCACCTACACACGTACGTAATCTGGCGCAAATCCAAAGGCCATATTAATAAAAGCGATAAACGCTCTTGGTAATATGACCTTTGGCTCATGTGGTTCAAATGGCTCTGAGCACTATGGGTATTAACATCTGAGATTATCAGTCCCCTAGAACTTAGTGTTTAACCTAACTAACGTAAGGACATCACACACATCCATGCCCGAGACAGGATTCGAACTTGCAACCGTAGCAGTCGCGTGGTTCCGGACTGAAGCGCCTAGAACCGCTCAGCCACCGCGGCCGGCTATGACCTTTGGATCCGCACCAGATTTCATATGTATGAGGATGCCTTTTGCGAATTCATATGCTCTTCAGCTCGCGAGAAATCGAAATTGCACTGACAGACTCTCGTGCAGCGTTCTGATTCTCTCATGATTGTGTTCTGCTCTTTGACAGATGTTAAGAATTATTTCTCCATTAATCCTGACATATATTCAAAGACAAGAAAAAGACACGCCACAGAGAAATTATCCGAATGGACGGAAATCGGTAGATCTGTTGTTCATGTACAAACAAAGAAATGATTATATTTTTCAGAAAAACTGAATGATTTATTCAAGAGGAAGAGTTTCACCAATTGACTAAGTCAATAGCGCGTTGATCTGCTTCAGGACCTTCTGCACGCAGTTATTCGGCTCGGCACTGATTGATGCAGACGTAGGATGTCCACATCTGGGATATCGTGCCAATTTATGTCCGACTGGCGCGTTAGATCGACGACGTCCAGAGTTGGTCGGAGGGCTTTGCCCATAATGCTGCAAACGCTCTGAATAGCTTATTCAATAGCACTGAAGCCACGCTACTTGAACTAGCTCAAGAATTAATGTCAAGTGCTGAAATTTCAGGCAAATATTTGTACTTGACCGAGGCAGGGTTTGGCAAGCACGAAGAGAAGCAGTGGGAACTCTCGCCTTGTACGAGCGGGCACTATCTTGCTCAAATGCTAGCCCTGAATGGTTTACCATGAAGGCCAACAAAATGGGGCTTAGAATATCGTCGACGTGCCGTTGTGCTGTAAGGGCGTCGTGGATGACAACCAAAATGGTCCTGCTATGAAAAGAAATGGCACCCCAGACCCGGACGACAGCCACGTTGGTATCCCACCGACGTCCGGGTGTCTCCAGAGGCGTCTTCGCAGGTCATCAGGCCCGAGTTCGAAGCGAGTCTCATCTCGGAAGACAGTTCTACTACAGACAATGTGATTTCAGGCCGAAGACATGTCTGTAAAAGCTCCGGACAGCGGTCATATACCAACCGGACTGTCGCTGCCATACGGCCGACACCCAGGAGTGGTGGTATGGGGTGTCATTTATTCTCAGAGCAGGACTCCTTCGGTTGTCATCCACGACACTCTTACATTACAGCCGTACGTAGACGATATTCTACGCCCTGTTTTCTTTCCCTTCCTGGCTAGCCACACTGGACTTACATTTCAGTAAGATAATGCCCACCCACAGACGCCGAGAGTTTCTTCTGCTTGTGTTTGTGCTTACCAACCCCTACCTTCGCTAGAAAGCTGGCCTGATCTCTTTCCAGTTGCGAACGTTTGGAGAACTATGGGCAGGAACGACCAGCCAGCTCGGGATTTTGGCGATGTATAGCGAGGATTTTTACAGAATTTGACAAGATATCCCTCAAAAGGACATCCAACAGCTCTGTGAATCACTGCCAAGCCGAATAACTGCTTGCATAGGGGACAAATGTGGACCAACACTTTATTGACTTGCTCACTTTGTGGAGCTCTTTCTCTTGAACAAATCATTCAATTTTTTTCATACTGTAATCTCTTCACGTACATCGCATCTACCGTTTTCCGTCCCATTTGGATAACTCCTTCGTGGTGCGTCGGATTTCTCTTTATTCCTTGTTTAATTTCTTTTTTAAAAATTGTTTTCTTAGAGTGTTCAAAAATGGTTCAAATGGCTCTAAGTACTATGCGACTTAACATCTGAGGTCATCAGTCTCCTAGACTTAGAACTACTGAAACCTAACTAAGCTAAGAACATCACACACATCCATGCATGAGGCAGGATTCGAACCTGCGACCGTAGCAGCCGCGCGGTTCCGGACTGAAGCGCCTAGATCCGCTCGGCCACAGCGGCCGGCTCTTAGAGTGTTTTTATACCAATAATGTGGATATATCTTCCATCAAAAAGTAAGTTAACATTATAACACGTTTTCCGTGCCATTAGTAAATTTCTCCATCACACATCACGTCTCTTAATCATCTTGGGGTTGAAGCTCTTTTCGTCCGTGTTTGCTTTAAGAATACGTATGTTTTTGGATAGGGTCTGCCTTTTGCAAAACACAGTTTTGTTTTTTAACCGAAACACGTTTCACTGCAGTTGCAGCATCTTCAGTGTGCTTTTATTTTTCATCTGTTAAAGGTAAAGAGTGTTCTTTGCTGTTTGTATACAAACTGTGGAACAAAACCGTCACTGTAGATACACAACACATCAGAAAAACCACACCATGTGGTAAACAGGTATGAATTCGTAATTTATGTTTTTTTTTTCAAATATCTGTAATTACGATTTAAAAACTAATAGCTAAATGTTGATGGTGCTGGGACAGCAACCAGCCACTTTCAGTTCCTTTATTCAAAGGGTACCGTTACCGGTTTCGAATCGTTGTGATTCATCCTCAGACGGATTACACGCTTTCTTTATGACATGTGGTGTGTTTTTTACGGATTAATTGTCCCAACACCATCAACATTTGTCTTCAAACAACAGCCATGGTCTCCATCATGTCATCATATGACAAAATTGCATAACAGCTAAATGTATACAAACGGCAAAGAACATTCTTTATTTTTAACAGATGAAAAATAAAAGCTCACTGAAGATGCTGCAACTGCAGTGAAACGTGTTTGGGTTAAAAAACAAAACTGTGTTTTGCTAAAGGCGGACCCTATCCAAAAACATACGTATCACGTCTCTTTTTCTGTTTTCGCATTAGAACAGCAAAACCAACCGCAATGGCAAAAATGCCATCGTCTGAGACGGGCACAGTCTTTTGTTCACACTTTTCGGGCAGTCGCGGCCCTGTCTTGTTTCCCAGCATCAGCTTAGTCACTCCATCTTGTTGATGTTTCGAGGCGACCGGGAGTGTTCAGAGCTGCCGGCACGACTCACGTGTTCGCCGCCTGAGCCTGTCGCGACCTGCTGCGGCCAGGAAACAGGAGCGCGTGGGAGCCAGCGGCCGGCGGTTCTCGTCCCCACCCACCGCCGACACCCAACGAACGGCGTCTCGCGACAAAAGGACGGACTGGTATTAGGTTCAAATGGCTCTGAGCACTATGGGACTTAACATCTGAGGTCATCAGTCCCCTAGAACTTATAACTACTTAAACCTAACTAACCTAAGGACAACACACACATCCATGCCCGAGGCAGGATTCGAACCTGCGACCGTAGCGGTCGCGCGGTTCCACACTGTAGCGCCTAGAACCACTCGGCCACTCCGGCCGGCGGACTGGTATTAGGGATGGACAAAGAACATCAATACATCAAGATATCGATAGTTTTCATAACAATGTCGACTCACGTTGACTGTATCTAAATTATCGATAGTCCTATTAATAGGCATAAAATGTTGAGTATCGACAGTGATATTTTTTATTGCCTGTTCTAACAACCCTACCACAACAAAGGTCAAAATTTAATGATTGTGGTGTTGCTCACGCTGCTAAATACTGCATTTTCGGGCAACAACAAAGTTATTATGTGGCAGGTGTCATTAGAGCACTGTTAATAAAGTCATTTCATGTAATAATTAATAAACTAGGCACTCATCTTTTCGTGTTTCCGACGCTGGTCTCGTTGTAAAATCATGGCTCAATCGTCGAAAATCTAGGTGGTGATGATTCCAAGCTCGGATGCAAAAAGGCCTAGGTTTTATTCTGCTATATTCAAAAGTTTTGTAGATGCGCTTCACAAACCATTCTTGAAGATTAAACCTTTCAAAGGTAGCATAATAGTGATGTAAAAAAAATAATCAGCGCTCCGAATTTAAGTTACATTTCCTTTTAATTGCTTTTATTGCAATATCACATAACACACAAAACATCACTTCACAATACAAAACATACTTGAAAACATCTTCCTCACAGTCACTGTTAAGTTCACATTTTATAAGCTGACTGCAATATGCGTCTTTCCAACATGACGTCCAAGACCTGACTTTTTCCAGGTCCGACTCTCTAACAGCTAACTTACGCGCCCAAAAATCAGAGTTACAAGTACGTCAAAGATCATAGTGACAAAAGAAAGAATACACATAAGAATAATATCACTGCAATATAAACATATCGATGTATCACAAATGAAATCAAATCTGAGTGTTGTCTCAGAAATATGTTAAGTAGTTAACAGAAACACAGTAGAATATCGCTGGTATCGAGAGGTTGAGTTGATGTGCCGTAATGGTTGCGTAATTCAAGTACCATTACACTGTCTTTCTTGACTCACAGGCGCTGTAGTTCTCACTTGTAGATTTCTCGCCCATTCCAGCTAATACCGATGTTTGCAATCAAACAGCAAATGTCTTACAATGGACTTAATTTAATCTCATATTCAGCACCACTAACGAGCACCAGATTTGAACATCTGTAGTGCATATCCCTGAAAATTTGTTAGTTGTGTGTGTCATTTCTAACATTACAAGTGAAAGATACGAGGTGCAAAATGAACACGTTTGGTGACAGCACTGCATGAGCACGGTGGATATTACGGCTCACTCTTCCCATCTATGAGGCAGAATGAGCGCTCTCATTACCATGTGATTGCCTGGATCACGAAAAGGTAGACACACTCAAAGTAAGGCTCGGCACAGAAGTCACACACGTTACTGCCCTGGTATTTAATGGGAAATGGACTCTTGTTGCCTGAAATGTTTATAGTAAGTACAATATTTCATGCGCAGAGCACATGTCAAAAGTGTTTCACTCCCGAGACTTCTCTCGCGTAGGGATGACCCAAAAAGATCGATGTCTCAAAATATGATGCTTTTGTCTAGATAGTATCGATATACACTACGGGCCATTGAAATTGCTACACCACGAAGATGACGTGCTACAGACGCGAAATTTAACCGACAGGAAGAAGATGCTGTGATATGCAAATGATTAGCTTTTCAGAGCATTCACACATTGTTGGTGCCAGTGGCGACACATACAACCTGCTGACATGAGGAAAGTTTCCAACCGATTTCTCATACACAAACAGCAGTTGACCGACGTTGCCTGGTGAAACGTTGTTGTGCTGCCTCGTGTAAGGAGGAGAAATGCGTACTGTCACGTTTCCGACTTTGATAAAGGTCGGCTATAGCGATTGCGGTTTATCGTATCGCGACATTGCTGCTCGCGTTGGTCGAGATCCAATGAATGTTAGCAGAATATGGAATCGGTGGGTTCAGGAGATTAATACGGAACGCCGCGCTGGATCCCAACGGCCTCGTATCACTAGCAGTCGAGATGATAGGCATCTTATCCGCATGGCTGTAACGGATCGTGTAGCCACGTCTCGATCCCTGAGTCAACAGATGGGGACGTTTGCAAGACAACAACCATCTGCGCGAACAGTTCGACGAAGTTTGCAGCAGCATGCACTATCAGCTCGGAGACCATGGCTGCGGTTACCCTTGACGCTGCATCACAGACAGGAGCGCCTGCGACGGTGTACTCAGCGACGAACCTGGGTGCACGAATGGTAAAACGTCATTTTTTCGGATGAATCCAGGTTCTGTTTACAGCATCGTGATGGTCGCATCCGTGTTTGGCGACATCGCGGTGAACGCACATTTGAAGCGTGTATTCGTCATCGCCATATTGGAGTATCACCTGGCGTGATGGTATGGGGTGCCACTGGTTACACGTCTCGGTCACCTCTTGTTCGCATTGACGGCACTTTGAACAGTGGACGTTACATTTCAGATGTGTTACGACCCGTTGCTCTACCCTTCATTCGATCCCTGCGAAACCCTACATTTCAGCAGGATAATGCACGACCGCATGTTGCAGGTCCTGTACGGGCTTTTCTGGATACAGAAAATGTTCGACTGCTGCCCTGGCCAGCATATTCTCCAGATCTCTCACCAATTGAAAACGTCTGGTCAATGGTGGCCGAGCAACTGACGCCAGTCACTACTCTTGATGAACTGTGGTATCGTGTTGAAGCTGCATGGGCAGCTGTAGCTGTACACGCCATCCAAGCTCTGTTTGACTCAATGCTCAGACGTAGCAAGGCCGTTATTACGGCCAGAGGTGGTTGTTCTGGGTACTGATTTCGCAGGATCTATGCACCCAAATTCCGTGAAAATGTAATCACATGTCAGTTCTAGTATAATATATTTGTCCAATGAATATCCGCTTATCATCTGTATTTCTTCTTGGTGTAGCAATTTTAATGGCCAGTAGTGTACTTTATAAATATCGATACAACATATATCTGTATTTTTAAGAATTTGCTTGTGTCTAAGTGGTATGCACTAAAAACAACAAACTACGCACGCATTTACGCGCTAAAGACGAACCTGGGTGCACGAATGGTAAAACGTCATTTTTTCGGATGAATCCAGGTTCTGTTTACAGCATCGTGATGGTCGCATCCGTGTTTGGCGACATCGCGGTGAACGCACATTGGAAGCGTGTATTCGTCATCGCCATATTGGAGTATCACCTGGCGTGATGGTATGGGGTGCCACTGGTTACACGTCTCGGTCACCTCTTGTTCGCATTGACGGCACTTTGAACAGTGGACGTTACATTTCAGATGTGTTACGACCCGTTGCTCTACCCTTCATTCGATCCCTGCGAAACCCTACATTTCAGCAGGATAATGCACGACCGCATGTTGCAGGTCCTGTACGGGCTTTTCTGGATACAGAAAATGTTCGACTGCTGCCCTGGCCAGCATATTCTCCAGATCTCTCACCAATTGAAAACGTCTGGTCAATGGTGGCCGAGCAACTGACGCCAGTCACTACTCTTGATGAACTGTGGTATCGTGTTGAAGCTGCATGGGCAGCTGTAGCTGTACACGCCATCCAAGCTCTGTTTGACTCAATGCTCAGACGTAGCAAGGCCGTTATTACGGCCAGAGGTGGTTGTTCTGGGTACTGATTTCGCAGGATCTATGCACCCAAATTCCGTGAAAATGTAATCACATGTCAGTTCTAGTATAATATATTTGTCCAATGAATATCCGCTTATCATCTGTATTTCTTCTTGGTGTAGCAATTTTAATGGCCAGTAGTGTACTTTATAAATATCGATACAACATATATCTCTATTTTTAAGAATTTGCTTATGCCTAAGTGGTATGCACTAAAAACAACAAACTACGCACGCATTTACGCGCTAAAGATGCTAGTAATGCGCACTAAACTGCTGTAAATATGTACTACGATATGGGAAAGAAGTGCTTGAAGTACATCACATCCAACAGAAAAACGAGCTTTCCAGTACTAAATATGAACTCCTTCGTGTCAAAGAGATTTGTTCGCAATTTTTAATATCAAATAGCTTTGTGATTGGATTGAAGAGTTGGTAGCAAACTGTGATGTCATTGTGACTGGAGAGAAAGCTTCAGAAATGAAAGTAATACTCATAAGACAGCTGACACTAGCAATTTGAGGTTATGTTGCTTGTTGTCATTCTAGAAACAATGAACAGACAGTAACTACAGAACAGCCCGTATGTATTTTGCAAACGTGGTGGAAACATGACCATAATTACTCCGATGTTAGTGATTTGTTCGAGGAACATTTTCCAAATATCCAGTCTCCATCACGACAAGATATTTGCACATTAAACTTAAGATTAGGAGACGTTGCTTGGTCAGGCAGACCAAAGTCTCTTACCACAGAACAGAATCTTAATTTTGACGCTAAATGTTTTGTGCAGGCAAAGACTAAATCTCAGACAAAAGCGTGCAGGGAGTATGAAATAGCAAGAACGAGCCTACGAAGAACTCATAAAAAGCGGACATTGAGGCGAAATAGGCCTACTTTACTTCAAGGTCTAAATGAAGGTGATTTGGACAGGCGTATTGAAATTCTGCGAGTTGTACGCAGTTCGACAATAAGCTGATCCCAAGTTTTAGACACGCATTCTCTGGAATTACGAAACGACTTTTAGGGTGAATGGCAGAGTGAACGGACACAACTCTGTCTACTGTGTGGCGATGGAGACAAACGCACTTGGCGTGAGAGTATCGGCAGGGATATTCATCGGTGGACTTATTCTTTTAACCGTACTTTCAGTTCTGTAAATTACAGAGATATGCTTTAAGAAGTTTTGTCGGAAATGGAAAATATTCCACCTTTTGAGCATCTGCACCCGGTTACGTACAGACAGGTGTGCCAACAAGGTGTGTTATGGAGTTATTGTAGGAGAATTTCTGACTGGAAAGTTTGATGCATGGCTTGTCAGACGAGCAGCTATTGAATTGCCTCCACGATTCCCACAAGGCACAGCTATGGTACTTACAGTTGGCTATACTATAAAATAAGGTTTATTTCGTAAAGATTCGTGATGTTGAGCTTTTGAAGGAACGAGTCCAGTCAGAATTTGAAGCCTACAGTCCCCAGAAGATTTGCAACTAAATCTGCTAATCAATGTTGAAAAATTCAGTGTCTGCTTAGAACAACACGAAAACCGCTTTGAACATCTTTTGTAGGTTCATTGAACTCTGAATGTATTTCTGTGTTGATAATATACACTCCTGGAAATGCACTCCTGGAAATGGAAAAAAGAACACATTGACACCGGTGTGTCAGACCCACCATACTTGCTCCGGACACTGCGAGAGGGCTGTACAAGCAATGATCACACGCACGGCACAGCGGACACACCAGGAACCGCGGTGTTGGCCGTCGAATGGCGCTAGCTGCCCAGCATTTGTGCACCGCCGCCGTCAGTGTCAGCCAGTTTGCCGTGGCATACGGAGCTCCATCGCAGTCTTTAACACTGGTAGCATGCCGCGACAGCGTGGACGTGAACCGTATGTGCAGTTGACGGACTTTGAGCGAGGGCGTATAGTGGGCATGCGGGAGGCCGGGTGGACGTACCGCCGAATTGCTCAACACGTGGGGCGTGAGGTCTCCACAGTACATCGATGTTGTCGCCAGTGGTCGGCGGAAGGTGCACGTGCCCGTCGACCTGGGACCGGACCGCAGCGACGCACGGATGCACGCCAAGACCGTAGGATCCTACGCAGTGCCGTAGGGGACCGCACCGCCACTTCCCAGCAAATTAGGGACACTGTTGCTCCTGGGGTATCGGCGAGGACCATTCGCAACCGTCTCCATGAAGGTGGGCTACGGTCCCGCACACCGTTAGGCCGTCTTCCGCTCACGCCCCAACATCGTACAGCCCGCCTCCAGTGGTGTCGCGACAGGCGTGAATGGAGGGACGAATGGAGACGTGTCGTCTTCAGCGATGAGAGTCGCTTCTGCCTTGGTGCCAATGATGGTCGTATGCGTGTTTGGCGCCGTGCAGGTGAGCGCCACAATCAGGACTGCATACGACCGAAGCACACAGGGCCAACACCCGGCATCATGGTGTGGGGAGCGATCTCCTACACTGGCCGTACACCACTGGTGATCGTCGAGGGGACACTGAATAGTGCACGGTACATCCAAACCGTCATCGAACCCATCGTTCTATCATTCCTAGACCGGCGAGGGAACTTGCTGTTCCAACAGGACAATGCACGTCCGCATGTATCCCGTGCCACCCAACGTGCTCTAGAAGGTGTAAGTCAACTACCCTGGCCAGCAAGATCTCCGGATCTGTCCCCCATTGAGCATGTTTTGGACTGGATGAAGCGTCGTCTCACGCGGTCTGCACGTCCAGCACGAACGCTGGTCCAACTGAGGCGCCAGGTGGAAATGGCATGGCAAGCCGTTCCACAGGACTACATCCAGCATCTCTACGATCGTCTCCATGGGAGAATAGCAGCCTGCATTGCTGCGAAAGGTGGATATACACTGTACTAGTGGCGACATTGTGCATGCTCTGTTGCCTGTGTCTATGTGCCTGTGGTTCTGTCAGTGTGATCATGTGATGTATCTGACCCCAGGAATGTGTCAATAAAGTTTCCCCTTCCTGGGACAATGAATTCACGGTGTTCTTATTTCAATTTCCAGGAGTGTATTTACATTTTCATTTTCGTATTGTTATTGCACTGAAGATAGTTTTGACAAATGACTTGTGAGCCACCCTATATAAGCTAACGGATAATCTCGGAAGCTACGTAAAGCTGTTCACTTACGATGCTCCTGTATACACAGAAGTTGCAACCTAGAATACTGTAGCGAAATACGGAAAGACCTGCGGAGAATCGATGCTTGATGCTGACCCTCACCATAATCGAAAAGGTACTAAATAATCGCGCGATAAGGCCTTGAAGACCACGATTTGGTCGACCGAACGCCGTATCATCATCAGTCACTCATTATTAGATGCGGTATGGAACTGCATGGGTTCAGCACATCGCACTCCCGGCCTTTGTCGAGGTCCTGGCTTTGGAGCCGCAATGTCTCGATTAGATACTTCCTCAATCGGCATCCAAACTTGAGAGCAGCCAGGTCCACAGCTCGCACCGAGGAAAAATCCACAGCTGTACCGGGAACCAAACCCGGACACCGACATGAGTAGCTGATGCGTCGAGTACTCGGCTATGGAGGAGAACTGGTAATACATCCATTAAACAGCTGTCAACATGTGTACGGAACAACGACCACAAAATTAATCGTAGGAAAGGCAGACGCGAAAATGAGATTCACAGGGAAAATCCTATGGAAAGGTAGTACACCCCCGAACGAATTAGTTTACAAAACACCTGAGTATTGCTTCAGAAAAGTACACCAGTATTATCGAAAACATCAGGGAGATACTCATACGACTCCAGTACTAGACGTTACAATAAAGGTTAAAATTTGTGATTGACTGTGACAGTTACGAGTGCAGACATTCCACGGTAAGTGTCCAACACGGTTTCTCGGCGGATTGCGCAGAGGTCGCCCGCACTGTGGCGTTCGAACTGAGGGCCCTACTAGAGAGCCTATATAGAGGGAGAAAAAAATGGTTCAAATGGCTCTAAGCGCTATGGGACTTAACATCTATGGTCATCAGTCCCCTAGAACTTAGAACTACTTAAACCTAACTAACCTAAGGACAGCACACAACACCCAGTCATCACGAGGCAGAGAAAATCCCTGACCCCGCCGGGAATCGAACCCGGGAACCGGGGCGTGAGAAGCGAGAACGCTACCGCACAACCACGAGCTGCGGGCTATAGAGGGAGATAGTGGCCAATGATGATAGCGTCGCTGACTGGCTAAGAGCCGAGGACGCCAAGTTTTTACCAAACTGACGCTGACTTGGTACGAGCATAAATAGATACTGTGTGGTGTGTGTGATTCTGTACTATTGGTTCTCTTCAACACTTCGAACGCCAATTCCATTGTACAATTATTATATTGAAGGACTTTTGCATGTTCTCTGTCGGTTCTATTTACGTAAATTAGCTTACAGTCACTCTGTTGGTCGCATCTATGACGATACCTTTAGATTTGGATTGGATTGTTTGGGGGAAGAGACCAAACAGCGAGGTCATCGGTTTAATCGGATTAGGGAAGGACGCGGAAGGAAGTCGGCCGTGCCCTTTCAAAGGAACCATCCCGGCATTTGCCTATAGCGATTTAGGGAAATCACGGAAAACCTAAATCAGGATGGCTGGACGCGGGATTGAACCGTCGTCCTCCCGAATGCGAGTCCAGTGTGCTAACCACTGCGCCACCTCGCTCGGTATACCTTTAGAACTTCACAGCAATTTTGGAGGCAAAATTTTTATTTAAAGTATTTTTACTGAGTGTCATCAAGGACACTCGAGAGGAATGCCTGGTTGCTCCGCTGTTGGGTGCAAAAACCGAAGCGAAGATGGATATATGATGCTCGTTTTCCCAAGAAAGCCGCCGCAGTGGTCGTGCGGTTCTAGGCGCTGCAGTCCGGAACCGCGGGACTGCTACGGTCGCAGGTTCGAATCTTGCCTCGGGCATGGATGTGTGTGATGTCATTAGGTTAGTTAGGTTTAAGTAGTTCTAAGTTCTAGGGGACTGATGACCTAAGATGTTAAGTCCCATAGTGCTCAGAGCCATTAGAACCATTTTTTTCCCAAGAAATGAAGAAAGACGTAAACAGTGGACAGTGAAAGTCAACCGAGAAGGCGGGAATCGTAAAGGTGACTTACGGAAACCAACAAATTATTCCTTTCTGTATGAAGTAAGTAATTTTCTCCTGTGATATGCCGTTAGTAAGGCCCAAGCAATAACATTTTGTTTTGTGGTAAGTAAAAGGAACTCTTGCAGTCATGAGATGCCCCTATGTTACATGTGTTTTACTCTCTGGTTGTCACTGTTAGAAAGCTCGTTTGGTTTCTTTGTGTATCGAACAATCAATTTTTTTCTATATGCTTATAATGCCTACAAAACAAAATTTAAAGCCGGTCGGAGTGGCCGCTTGGTTCTAGGCGCTTCAGTCTGGAGCCGAGCGACCACCACGACCGCAGGTTCGGACCCCGCCTCGGGCATGGATGTGTGTGATGTCCTTAGGTTAGTTAGGTTCAATTAGTTCTAAGTCCTAGGCGACTGATGACCTCAGAAATTAAGTCGCATAGTGCTCAGATCCATTTGAAGCCAAAATTTAAAAAATTACAGAATAACCTTTTTACTGATACAAACCATACTTAAAGGTGTATAGAACTCTAGAATTTTCCAAATCTATTAAAAACTGTGGTAAAAATTGAGGTAATTAACTATAAAATTTGTGTTTTTTTAAACCTGAAGTTTAAAATATAACAATTCATTCGTTTTTTCATAAATTAAATAAATTCTAGAGTTTCATACACCTGTGAGTATGGTATGTATGCTGTGCAAAATTCATCGAAGAATATCTGTAACTTATGGAGAAAATTGTACCTATACAACAAATGCAGCCATTAGTAAGTGAGAAAATGATGAAATTTCGCACGTAAAAAAATTATTTTGTTATGTTTTCGAACTTCCACTGCGATGAGTGCGAATCCTGAATCCTTGCTGGTGATGCTGACAAAGTTTTATGAATTTATTTGTGAAAGTATAGACACTGGAAATTAAAATGTCCTAAGATGCCTCTCCTGCTCCAAGTCGGCCCGTTTGACGTCCTACCCCCCCTTAAGTTGGCACGGAAAGACACAAGAGTTTACCAATTTCAGCGATGAGTATCCTCACGGAAGAGTCTGAAATAGCATAATGTACTCTGACATACCGGGTGATCAAAAAGTCAGTATAAATTTGAAAACTTAATAAATCACGGAATAATGTAGATAGAGAGGTACAAATTGACACACACACTTGGAATGACATGGGGTTTTATTAGAACCAAAAATGTACAAACGTTAAAAAAATGTTCGACAGATGGCGTTTCATCTGATGAGAATAGCAATAATTAGCATAACAAAGTAAGACAAACCAAAGATGATGTTCTTTACAGGAAATGCTCAATATGTCCACTATCATTCCTCAACAATAGCTGTAGTCGAGGAATAATGTTGTGAACAGCACTGTAAAGCATGTCCGGAGTTATGGTGAGGCATTGGCGTCGGATGTTGTCTTTCAGCATCGCTAGAGATGTCGGTCGATCACGATACACTTGCGACTTCAGGTAACCCCAAAGCCAATAATCGCACGGACTGAGGTCTGGGAACCTGGGAGGCCGAGCATGACGAAAGTGGCGGCTGAGCACACGATCATCACCAAACGACGAGCGCAAGAGATCTTTCACGCGTCGAGCAATATGGGGTGGTTTTTTTTGGTTCTAATAAAACCCCATGTCATTCCAAGCATGTGTGTCAATTTTTACCTTTCTATCTACATTATTCCGTGGTTTATTCAGTTTTCAAATTTATACTGACTTTTTGATCACCCGGTACATTAAATGAAACTTCTTTTTCTTATTAATCAGTTGTCAATGTTTATATAGCAACATAAAATACACCTGTTGAAATTCGGCAGACATACACACTGCTTCACGATACTTCCATTTGCTCACAAGTTTATTAGGCGTATACAAAAATAGACGAATGGCATTTGTTTTAATCATGTACCGAATATTAATCTAGAAGATCTGCCTTGGTCTCATGCGTCAAACACATGCCTTATTTTACTCGTGAAGTGGCTAGCTTTGAATTGCGTGTCTACCTAATTGCACGTCCCGCGCGCAATCTGGTAAAAACATAGCGGTCACGGGCCGATTGGCCACTCTCTCCCTATATAGGCTCTCTAGGGCCCTGCCGCACTGGGATTCCACGACAGACGCCAGTGAGAAGCACGGGACGCAATGGAGCCTGCCGCACCTGGCATCTGCCAGAATGTGGCGGGTCTGTCGGCAGAGCGATTGGGGCGAGGTCCCGCCGGCAGGCCTGCCAGCGAGATTCAGATGAAGTCAGCACCAAGGGACACTCCACCTGAGGACTACACAAAACGCGAACTGGGAAAAAACAGTGTTGGCAATTACGAGCAACTTTCAAAGAATAAGTCTCTCCATGTTACAATCACGTTCAAAGTAGCTATAATAATGCACCTTCTGGACTCTGGCCGGCTAGAAATCGTGGAAATTATCGGTCGTGTATTCCTTTACAGCCTGTTTCTGATGGTCCACTGCAATCGCAAGAACTTTACACTAGACACAAAGCACATTTTACTAATCGAGCTGGCCGTGCGGTTAAAGGCGCTGCAGTCTGGAACCGCAAGACCGCTACGGTTGCAGGTTCGAATCCTGCTTCGGGCATGGATGTTTGTGGTGTCCTTAGGTTAGTTAGGTTTAACTGGTTCTAAGTTCTAGGGGACTGATGACCTCAGCAAAAATGGTTCAAATGGCTCTGAGCACTATGGGACTTAACATCTTAGGTCATCAGTCTCCTATAACTTAGAACTACTTAAACCTAACTAACCTAAGGACATCACACACATCCATGCCCGAGGCAGGATTCGAACCTGCGACCGTAGCAGCCCCGCGGTTCCGGACTGCAGCGCTAGAACCGCACGGCCACCGCGGCCGGCTGACCTCAGCAGTTGAGTCCCATAGTGCTCAGAGCCATTTGAACCATTTTGAACTAATCGAGCTATCGAAGTTTTCCTCAAAACCTACTGCCAGACCGAAATAGCACAGCTACATACCCTGCAGCAGAAACTGATGCTAATGGGTCCGATACCTCAGACACTGTAGAATCACATTTTCAGCTTCTCGCGGCGTAATGAATATTTCTCAAGAATACGGCCTATCTTCGAGGAAAGAGCACCCACATAGTATTCTTGAGAAACAGTGTGTTAAGGTGATCTTCCGGCCCCCCACGAAGATTGCAGCTTTACTCGGCTCTGTGAAGGACGATTTACAGCTTCGTAAAGCGGGTGTGTATCAGGTTCCTTGCGGAAATTGTGAGAAGTCATACATAGGTCAAACAACACGCACCGTTCATGAGAGGTGTGTGGAGCATCGAAGACACACACGCTTATTACAGCCAGACAAGTCAGCTGTGGCCGAACATTGCATCGATACAGGGCATTCCATGAATTACAGTGATGTGAAGATTTCAACATCCACCTCTTCTTTTTTGGAATCTGTTTTCAAGGAAGCTATAGAGATTAGATTAGCTAATAATTTAATAAACAGAGATATGGTTTTAATTTCGACAAAGCATGTAATCCGGCTCTTGGGGTAATTAAACTGCAGAGAAGTTGTCATGGTGTCACCGCCGCCGATCATACATCGATGTTGTTGATGTTGTGGTCTTCAGTCCTGAGACTGGTTTGATGCAGCTCTCCATGCTACTCTATCCTGTGCAAGCTTCTTCATCTCCCAGTACAAGCGAATCGAATGTCTGTACGCCTTCGCCACAGGCGGCGCATGTGTAAGAGTATGTCTCTGCCGCCGACTAGCATCTGTGACCCGCATGCGCAGTACCGCCGCGGTGGAGCATATAACGCCGCGCTTGGTATCTTGTCGTCAGTCTTGTGACTCACTCTGAGGATGGCCAGACGATATGCGGCCGAAATATCAGTGGAGGAAATTTTATTTTCGCGGCTGCATGCCCGAAATTTAAGGGAATACTGTAGAATCATTTTAAGAAATCTATCTATCTATATCCGAATCCCGCTCCAGCTACTGCCGGGTCTGGGTGCTGGCGAGTCCTCTCCATTTGGCTCGGTCCTCCCCCCACTTTTCTTCCTCCACTTGCTGCCAGGTCACACCTCTCCTTTCCACAGATATTCTCACTCCCATTTTCCACCGTGTTCTTGGGCGCCCTCTACGTCTTTTCCCATCCATCTTTAGTTCTTCCATAATTTTGGGGAGTCTCTGCCCATGCATCCTCTTAACATGCCCATACCATCTTAATCTCTTTCTTTCAATTTCTTCTCTCATACTTTCTTGTTTGAGCTCCTTTCTAATCTCTACATTCCTTACTCTGTCCATTCTTGTTTTTCCCTTAACTGCTCTGAGAAATTTCATTTCCCCTGCTTGCAGTCTGCTCCAGTCCCTTTCTTTCATTGTCCATGTTTCTCCACCATAGGTGACAATAGGGAAGTAATAATTCTTATACATCAGGAGTTTTGCTCTTTCTGAAACTTCATTATTCCAAATCTGATTTTTATTGTTTGGTAGAAATTGCCTCCCTTCTGTAACCTCCTATTAATTTCGTCAGTTATTCTTCCATCCCTAGACATTTCACTCCCTAAATAAGTGAAACTTTCTACCACTTTGAGGGGTTCTCCATTCAAGGTAATATTTCCATTGATTCCTTATTTTAAGAAATAAGATACGTAAACAAATGAGGCAGGTTTCCTACTTTTTGTCTAAAACATTTGTAAAGCGAATTTCAGCCTCTAATTTCGTACTTTTCAAATAAAAACCGAAAAATCACTTCTACGTATATTTTACAGTTACAAATATTACTGTAGACGACGAATAATTACATACCGATTAAACACGTCTCGAAAATATTTTTCTCCAGAAAGATTACTTTCCTTAAAATAGTGTCCTTTTTCGTCAGTTACTTTCGGAAGATCCCGACTAACTCGTCAAGCGAACGTACTGACATTCTCACGAAATTGGAAAATTTAGTACTGAAATTTCTTAAATCCTTATCCAGCGTGTGAAATAACCCGTTTATGTCACGATCAGGAGTGAAAGGTTGTACTCCTGCATTACCTTCTTATTCCGAAATTGTCACACAAAACTACTACCTCTACTCTGCAGAGTGAAGGCGTCTCTGCTAGCGTCTGGTACTGCCAGACCTGAGCGCTGCCACAAGAGCTGCCGCGGCGTCAAAGCGCGGTAATGCCCTAAGGCGCCACCACAGGAGAACTACGAGGAGCAGCGCTCGGCAGTTCTAAGACGGCCCGCTAGAAGGCGACACAGCCAGCAACTTCGTAAGGGCGGCCGGCTGGGCGCGGCAAAGCAGGAAGTCGTGGAGCGGGCGGTCTCGTGGGCTTCGCAGGCGGGGGCTGGCTGTCGGCACGCAGCCCGGGCCATCGTGCTCGACTTCGTGCATCCACAAGAGGCAGTGCGGCTTAGAGTCTAGTACTGCCAGGTGCTGTGTGATTTCGGCTATTGCGGTTACACGAAATTCTGCCGGTTGTGATTAGTGCAGTCTTGACAGTCTCCGCGTTGGCCAAATTAAGTTACCAAGAAATCACAATTTTCTAATACGGCGAAGCCAGTCACGGCCTATCGTATTAAAGTTGGAAAATTTATTAACTGTTGTGTTCAGTGAAATTTTAATCTCTCCTTGTTGCCAGGATATACTGTTTCGTTGTTCTCATTTACTGTGCTCACAAAGGGATCGTGTAAACTTTGCCTCACCGATTTGACTCTACTGACTGGATGCGTAAGGCACGATTCGGGCTTCAACACATGCGAACAAGAAGATGAAACTCTGATGCGTTTTCGAGAAAATCTAGTTTCAAAATTTTAGGCGTGCTTTGCACTTCGAATGGTCACTCGTATCCAACGAATCCGCAGACGAGCGAGTAACCGCTTTTGCTTCATAAGCGCAATCTCCTTGGATCGAACCTCCTTGCCAGCACTTTTTTTGCATGCCCGCGTAATTCTAGGATCATGACTGTGTATACTGTCAATACTTAATGATTTACTTATTATTTTCATAATCTTTGTCCTGAAAAACAAGCAAAAAAATATCTTAAGGAGCGGAAATAAAAAAGGATACAAAGGAACTTTTAATCAAAACAGTATAGTCATTTTATTTATGTTATTGTATATACATTTGTGACGCGTATGATAGGTAATCACATGGAAGACCTGCACGAATCAGCATGACACTGGTCATAGAAACACGGAAAACATTTATCATACAGAAAGTGTAATGCACGCCGAATTTCTACATGTGGGCGGCCGTTGCGTTAGAGCGGTTCTAGGCGCTTCAGTCCGGAACCGCGCTGCTGCTACGGTCGCAGATTCGAATCCTGCCTCGGGCATGGATGTGTGTGATGTCCTTAGGTTAGTTAGGTTTAAGTAGTTCTAAGTTCTAGGGGACTGACGACCTCAGATGTTAAGTCCCGTAGTGCTCAGAGCCATTTGAACCATTTTTCTTCTACATATCTCCAGTGTGCTTATTGCACACTCGCAGGCAATGTCTGTAATTCCATTGTGTCTTAAATCATAGCGCCTGCTGGTTCAGAACGGACATGTTCGAAAGAACACCACATACATGTGTGAAATTGATTATTGTCTGTATTCTTGGTTTTCTTTTCCTGTTGTGTATTTATTTTTTATATAATACTGTATGTCTTCCTTCCTTTATTGTAATGTTGGTGAAATTCTAGGGTCAGATTGTTTTATTGTATGTTGTAATGTATTACATATTAAGTTCTGCATTTTGGTGAACTGAATGCTAAACATCTTACTTGTGTCATCTTTTGTATGTCTTCGGAGCTGTTGTAACCGATTAATAAATTGTTTAAATATTATTAAACGTATATGCCCACAAAAACTCCAGACAGCTTCTAATCTCACCGTTTCTTGCGTCACAGCCTTATTCCGTCATGTGATGATCTTGACTGTGACGTTAGGATTTCTAACAATAAGAACGAATATCAGAGTTCAGCATCCTGTCGAGGAGCACGAGCTATGTTTGTGCAAGGATAGAAAATGAAGTCGGACGTGTCCTTTCCAAAGGCCTCAAGCCGTAGTTTGCCTTACCCGGAATACAGAAAATAAGGAACATCGAAATTTACATAACCGGACGCTGGTTTAAGCCTCCGTCATCACGAATACGAGTGTGCTTAAACACTGTGCCGTGTTGCTCCGCAAAGGATTTCGGGGTTATACTTTGGGCATGCAAACAGGCATTCCCTTCCACGCGCCGGCCGCTCCGGCCGAGCTGTTCTAGGCGCTTCAGTCTTGAACCGCGAGACCGCTACGGTCGAAGGTTCGAATCCTGCCTCGGGCATGGATGTGTGTGATGTCTCCAGACACCTTAGTTAGGTTTAAGTAGTTTTAATTTTTAGGGCACTGATGACCTCAGATGTTAAGTCCCATAGTGCTCAGAGCCATTTGAACTATTTTGAGCCAGCCTCTGGTGGCCGAGCGGTTCTAGGCACTTCAGTCTGGAACCGCAGAGCCCGCTACGGTCGCCGGTTCGAATACTGCCTCGGGAATGGATGTGTGTGGTGTCCTTAGGTTAGTTCGGTTTAAGTAGTTCTAAGTTCTAGGGGACTGATGACCTGAGATGTTAAGTCCCATAGTGCTCAGAGCCATTTGAACCAACTACTTTGAACCCTTCCGCGCCATCGTTATACCAGAGACGAAAATGTCGAGTCACGCGTATATAAAATTAAAAAACTGTTGTTCAGAATTTTGTATAGTAAAATCACTGTGTTTTGATAGGTACAGTCCATTTGGGTATGGTGATCTCTTGGTTTCTTCTGATTCGAGAAAGTCTGAGTTTGTGATGCAAGTAGGATTATAGCCACTGTGATTCATGAGTTTGCAAGCAAAGAAGACTACTGAAACTGGTAAAAATCTTGTTATCTACGTAAAAATATCTTGAAACGCACCAACCTTTACATAAACACATTAACAACTGCGCTTCCGACTGATACAAGTTGGAAAAGCTGACTGTGTTTAGGACGAAGGCCTGAATATGAACTGTAAGTGCGAGAAATCAGCGTGTGGACATCGTTTAGGGTTGTACCACTTATACTGATGCTAACATATTCTACATCTACATCTACATGGATACTCTGCAAATCATATTAAAGTGCCTAGCAGAGAGTTCATTGAACCACAAAAATATTTTCGCTCTCGGAGAAGAAAGTTGGTGATTGGAATTAAGTGAGAAGAATCCGCCGCAACGAAAAACGCCTTTCTTTTAATGATTTCCAGCGCAAATCCTGTATCATTTCTGTGATACTATCTCCCATATTTCGCGATAATACAAAACGTGCTGCCATTCTTTGAACTTTTTCGATGTAGTCCGTCAGTCCTATCTGGTAAGGATCCCACACAGCGCAGCAGTATTCCGAAAGAGGACGGACGAGCGTAGTGTAGGCAGTCTCCTTAGTAGGTCTGTTACATTTTGCAAGTGTCCTGCCAATAAAACTCAGTCTTTGGTAACCTTCCCCACAACATTTTCTGTGTGTTCCTTCCAATTTAAGTTGTTCGTAATTGTAAAACCTAAGTATTTAGTTGAATTTACGGCTTTTAGATTAGAATGATTAATCGTGTAACCGAAGTTTAACGAGTTCCTTTTAGCACTCATGTGGATGACCTCACACTTTTCGTTATTTAGGGTCAACTGCCACTTTTCGCACCATTCAGATATATTTTCTAAATCGTTTTGCAGTTTGTTTTCATCTTCTAATGAATTCATTAGTCGATAAAAGACAGCGTCATCTGCAAACAACCGCAGATGGCTGCTCAGATTGTTTCCAAATTGTTTATATAGATACGGAACAGCAAAGAGCCTATAACACTACCTTGGGGGACGCCAGAAATCACTTCTGTTTTACTCGATGACTTTCCGTCAATTACTACGAACTGTGACCTCTCTGACAGGGTATCACAAATCCAGTCACATAACTGAGACGATATTCCATAAGCACGCAACTTCACTACGAGCTGCTTTTGTGGTACAGTGTCAAAAGCCTTCCGGAAATCCATAAATACGGAATCGATCTGAAATCTCTTGTCAATAGCACTCAACACTTCGTGTGAATAAAGAGCTAGTTGTGTTTCACAGGAACGAGATTTTATAAACCCTTGTTGACTGTGTGTCAATAGACCGTTTTCTTCGAGGTAATTCATAATGTTCGAACACAATATATGTTCTAAAATCCTGCTGCATATCGACGTTAACGATATGGGCCTGTAATTTAGCGGATTACTCCTACAACCTTCCTTGAATATTGGTCTGACCTGTGCAACTTTCCAGTCTTTGCGTATGAATCTTTCGTCGAGCGAACGGTTGTATATGATTGTCATGTATGGAGCTAATTCATCAGCATACTCCGAAAAGAACCTAACTGGTGTACAGTCTGAACCAGAAGACTTGCTTTTATTAAGTGATTTAAGTTGCTTCACTACTCCGAGGATATTTAGTTCTATGTTACTCACATTGGCATCTGTTCTCGATTCGAATTCTGGAATATTTACTTCATCTTCTTTTGTGAAGGCATTTCGAAGGAATGTGTTTAGTAACTCTGCTTTGGCAGCATTGTCTTCGATAGTATCTCCATTGCTTTCGCGAAGAGAAGGCATTGACACAAAATCGGATACATTTCAAAATGAACTCCCGCTACATTCAAGCTTTCTTTTTCTGTCTGTGACTCGCAGGAAAAAGGCACAGTGGCGGTGATTTCGCAAAATCTGACGCCCCTACGTGCTGAATGGAAGAGAGAAAGAAGAGCGTGCGGAATGTTAAAAAAAAAACCTTGCGACACCCCGTCATTAAGACCTCCATCAGTAAATCAATACCGAGTGTGGCCTACCTCATTAACATCGAATCGAGGAAATCCATTGCGCCTTTCACTTTTCAATCACCCATAGAGGAGCGAAAATTCTGAAAGCAGATTCTCGTTAAACGTACTCATTACTACGCGCTGTGAGACGTACTTCATTAGTGGAAGACAATAGTTCACATTAATGATGCTGATTAAAAAAGAGTTCTGTTTAATTCAATTCCATAGAAGGTAAATTCATTTACATCAAATGATGATAAATTAATATAAAATAGTATTGTTTTGTGTTACGCTCTAGATAATCGTAGCATTCACAAGCCTCGAAAAGTCAAAGAGGTATCGACTGTTCAAAAGTGTCATTTCTAAACCTAATGAGTAATCTAGCACTGTGTATCTGGTTATTTTAGAACGCAAGCAGTAAAGGAGACAAAAGAAAAATTCGGAATAGGAATTAAAATCCATGGAGAAGAAATAAAAATTTTGAGGGTCGCCAATGACAATGTAATTCTGTCAGAGACAGCAAAGGACCTGGAAGAGCAGTTGAAAGGAATGGAAAGTGTCTTGAAAGGAGGATATCAGATCAACAAAAGCAAAAAGAGGATAATGGAATGTAGTCGAATTAAGTGGGGTGATGCTGAGGGAATTAGATTAGGAAATGAGACACTTAAAGTAGTAGATGAGTTTTGATGTTTGGGGAGCAAAATAACTGATGATGGTCGAAGTAGAGAGGGTGTAAAATGTAGACTGGTAATGGCAAGCAAAGCGTTTCTGAAGAAGAGAAATTTGTTAACATCGAGTATAGATTTAAGTGTCAGGAAGTCGTTTCTATGGAATGTAGCCACGTATGGAAGTGAAACATGGATGATAAATAGTTTGGACAAGAAGAGAATAGAAGCTTTCGAAATGTGGCGCTACAGAAGAATACTGAAGATTAGATGGGTAAATCACATAACTAATGAGGAGGTTTTGAATAGAATTGGGGAGAAGAGAAATTTGTGGCAGAACTTGATGAGAAGAAGGGATCGCTTGGTAGGACATGTTCTGAGGCACCAATGTAGTATTGGAGGGCAGCGTGGAGGGTAAAAATCGCAGAGGGAAATCAAGAGATGAATACGCTAAGCAGATTCAGAAGGATGTAGGTTGCAGTAGGTACTGGGAGGTGAAGAAACTTGCGCTGGATAGAGTAGCATGAAGAGCTGCATCAAACCAGTCTCTGGACTGAAGACCACAATAACCACAACAACAGCAGCAACAACAACACGTTAAAAGTTTTAACTATTAATATAATTACCTCAACCAGTCACTGTTGTTATTGTAGTCTTGTTTTGGCAAGGAATGCTCTCTACCGCATTCACAATGGAGCCTCGTGTAACAATTACTCGTGTGCCCTGCGCACGTGTATTGTTTTTCTGATAGGAGACTGAGAAATCTGCGGCATTTGTCTCCACAAGTGTGCATGCTGCCTAAAATTCACACTAAGGCTGACCAGTGTCAAAGAGTAATAGCAGTCTCTTAAAAAAGAAAATTTTTATTACTAAAACAACGGTAAATAATATAATTTGTTTTCACGATTTCAACTTATATCCACTATTTCATCTCTTGCAAACTTCTTAATTCCGTCCAGCAGGAAGCTTAGCGGCATCGTGAACCGATTCCGCACCCTCATCATCTGAATTAAACGTGGTTTCACGTAAGCGCTCCTTCATCAGACCAAAAAGGCGAAAACCTGGAACAGGTCAGGACTGCACATTGAGTTTTCGAGTAGCTCAGATTCAAATTTTAAATGGCATTGGTTTGTTTTCCCAGATGTATTAGACAGGACATTATCCTGAAGCAAAAGCACATCTTTCGAAAGCTTTCCTCTCCTCGTCAATTTGATTTTGATTTTCAGCTATAGCACAGCTCACAGTAGCTGTCACCATTATCTGCTTGATCTTTAGGAGTGTAGTGAATCAGTGGTGGGATTTTACACATCTCAAAACAATGTCATCACCATTTGTCTGTCGAACCTTTTTGCTGTAGGCGATGACGGATGTTTCCACTCCAAGCTCTGCCACTTACTACTTTTGTTCATTTCCTAAAGAGCCAAGGGGCGGCGACTATGAGAGTCGCTATTTCGATACTTGCCCTATAGACTAAGTAGACGTAACATACAGAGTTCGAGATCACAGAATTGTTATATGTTTTTTAATTTGAAATGGTTTAAATTTGACCATATATTACGTAATAGTTACTGCATAAATTCGTCAGGATGAATACTGCTAAACTTGAGGCTGCCCTTTAGGGTGGCCACGATGTTTTCTGTGTAGTCAACAGCTCGCTTTCTTGACGACGCAAGTGGGTGAAACGGTTTGATCTGTTGTTTTTCAGTGTCGCGGCATTTTACAACATTTAGCATAATTTTGCGAGCTGGGCTCCGAATTACAGCCGTCTTTTCACAGACGGGAGTGAAAGGAGTTGAAGATTTCATCCTCGATGAAACAGTAACACACTCCTCACTCATTTTCAAAACAAATGCAAATCGCAGATAGCTTCGCAAGCTGACATTTACGGCTGTCCTTCTTAATGCATGGACGACGGACTTCAGCTGATGATATATATGAGAAAAAGTACCACTACAGCTCTATCTTGAGAATGTGAGAATGCCTTTGCTCTGTCACACGACTAGTTTCTGAGGCACATTACCGCTATCCACCTCCACTGCCAAAAGAGTCTCCATTGCAGACACCTCGGTGTCGAGTATAGACTCCTGATGGACTCTAGCCCACGTGCACTAGTAACAAGGCTCCCACAGTAAATGCGCCAAAGGAAATCGAATACGCTTTTGACAGTGGTGTCGGTAATGTGCCGCCGAAAATAACTGTGTGACAGAGTAGACACTCTCAAGATACAGCTGTGGTGGTACTTTTTCGTATACAGTAACAATATCAGCATACTAATCAGCACACTAGATCACATTATTAGCAGCTAAGGTCGCTAGCAACTGGAAACAAATGAATATCGATGGTTCCGAAGTCATACAGTCTTTCGACTTCTATCAAACCGTATCTCCTATCAGTAATCGCTGTGATGGACCGACGACTCGTCAACGGTTACTGTACGACTGACGACGTTTTCCCCCTCCTGCTTCACAACGCCTTAAACTAAATTCCTGTTTGCGTTTTACTGTCACCTGACGTGGTACACAACGAGCAAAAACTCTGCGAAAGGTTAGTGATTCGTTGGCGATCTCCAAATGCTGAACTGTTTCTAATGCTCAGGTCATCTTTAATTCTGAGACGAAAGTGATCACGAATTATTCACTTAGCTGTCACGATGCTCCTGTTTATTCAACGAGCGCCCATACGATAGTTGTTAGTTAATGGGGGTGGGGGAGGGGAGGAGCAAGACCTGGGGGCACTGGAATAATTTTTAATATTTTAGAAGACAAATGGCCACTTGAGTAGCCACAAAAACGTTCCATTTCCGCCCCTGTCAAAAAAAAAACTATGTAATACCGAGTTTTAAATCATTTTTTAAAGAAAAACACCTGACTACACTACGTTTTTTATGTTTCCTGTATGTGGGCACCCTTGGTTTATTGTCGAAGAGAATGTGTTAAAGCTTTACCCGTCGCAGACAGATAAAGGTCCATATTTAAAGGGATCTTCCACTCGCAAATTTTTCGTTCACAGACGCAGCTATCACTGTACTGACGGTAAATCATCGAGTAGAACAGAAGTCATATCTGGCGTTCCGCAAGGTAGTGTCGTAGGCCCTCTGCTGTTCCTGATTTACATAAATGATCTAGGTGATAATCTGACCATCGCCATATGAGATAAACCGCACAAACCTAAGAGCTGTCAGTTCGACTAAATACCTAGGAATTACAATTACGAACAACTTAAATTGGAAAGACCACATAGATAATATTGTGGGGAAGGCGAAACAAAGACTGCGCTTTGTTGGCAGAACACTTAGAAGATGCGACAAACCGACTAAAGAGACAGCCTACATTACACTTGTCCGTCCTCTGCTGGAATATTGCTGCGCGGTGTAGGATCCTTACCAGGTAGGATTGAAGGAGGACATCGAAAAAGTGCAAAGAAGGGCAGCCCGTTTCGTGTTATCGCGCAATAGGTGAGAGTGTCACTGATATGATACGCAAGTTGGGCTGGCAGTCACCGAAACAAAGGCGGTTTTCTTTGCGGCGAGATCTATTTACGAAATTTCAATCACCAACTTTCTCTTCCGAATGCGAAAATTTTTTGCTGACACCCACCTACGTAGGGAGAAATGATCATCATAATAAAATAAGAGAAATCAGAGCTCGAACGGAAAGATTTAGGTGTTCCTTTTTCCCACGCGCCATTAGAGAGTGGAATGGTAGAGAAGTGCAAGTGCGAACTGCAGAGTAACCATGTAGATGTAAATGTAGATGTACATACTGCAGTTGCATCCTGCGAACAGTAGTCGCAGCCGGCAGAAACGTTGTGCTGATGAAAATATAAATGCATTACGCCATATGAAAGTGGGTGCGAGACCGAAATGTGTTTTGGCATAAATAAGGCTACATAAAAAAAGTTTTTCGTAGCTGTATTTCTTCACTTTTATGGTTCCGTGCCTTAAGGGGTAAAAGCGCAACCTTTGGACCGTAGAATCACTTTGTTGTCCGTCTGTATGTTTGTCTCTCTGTCCGTCTGTTAAAAATCTTTTTTTCTCAGGAACGAGTAGACGTATCAACTTGAAATTTATGTCAGATACTAAGGTCTACAGTCCCTTGGCGGCGTAAAAAATTTAAGTTTCTAAGTGAATACAATCAAAAGATGCGACCATTTATTTCACTTATTTTGATACTCGAGAACTCACCCATCAAAACCTACAGTGTACTTCGCGATGACGGGGAGTCACAAAGTTCGGCAACAATCAAGGTATCACGGTAAAAGTAAAAGGGGAAAAATCATAAAATTGTTAATCTGAAATTATATCACACGAAAAAATATTTCTTTTCTCATTTGTTATCCAATTTCAGGCTTGAAATTAAAATATTTTAGAAAGTCGTTAAATCTCTGGGACCGATACTTTTCCAGTATCAGTGACGGTAACAGGCAAAAATCGTCAAGATTCCCGTTTCCCGGAATGAATGAGCTGCCTAAATGGATAATTAAGTTCAGTATTTTATCCACCCTCAGCAACTACAGTTCTGTATAACGAAAAGGTAAACAACCAGTTGCACAAAAGAAGTTTAATTTCTTGACCGGTCTAGGGCACTTAGTGCCCTTCTTCAGAAAGTTACACCTGTCGCAGTATTTCAAAAAATGGTTCAAATGGCTCTGAGCACTATGGGACTTAACATCTATGGCCATCAGTCCCCTATAACTTAAAACTACTTAAACCTAACTAACCTAAGGGCATCACACAACACCCAGTCATCACGGGGCAGAGAAAATCCCTGACCCCGCCGGGAATGTCGCATTATTTGCTAGTGTTAACAATAATATGAATACAGTTCATGATCGCAGCATTTTGTTGTGTACATCAAATTTTGACACTCGCAAATAATGCGATAGGTATAGCCTTCTGAAGAAGAGCGCTAAGTGCCCGAAACCGGTAAAGAAATTAAATTTCTTTTCTGCGGCTCACTGCTTATTATTTCATTACATACGAAGTCTGTTTAAAAATTTCCTGAACTTTGTCTACAAAGTTTTTCCACGCTTACCTTTTACTTATTGTGCATGGTCCCCCTTGAAATACTCTCCTCCACAACTGATACACAACTCCCAACGCCGTTTCCACTTCCGGAAGCAGTCTTGGTATGCCTCTTGCTAGCTCGCGCGAAGCGCCGTCTACGAATTTACTTTTATCTCGTCTGTCGTTGCAAATCTTCGTCCTTTCAACGGGATGCAAGATCCATGAATTTTGTCGCCACATTTCAGATCGTTTCCTTCTCAAATTTTCTCGCAGACGGTGCAACGCATACCATCGATTAACAGTTTATCCCTCTGGCACGAATTCATAATGAACTAATCCTTTAAAGTCAAAGAAAATATCAGCATGGCTTTGACATTTGACCTGACCTGACTAGATTTTATTGGCCTTGGAGAACCTTCCCCGAGCCGTTGCAAAGACTGAACTTTGCTCTTAGTATCATAACCGTAGACTCAAGTCTCATTACCAGCTATGATTCTCTTAAGGAAATTTGCGTGATCCAAAAGGGTGTTGATATGAGCGGTGGGACGAACTTGGTGGCAACACGGTACATCGCAAGATGCTGTGTCAGAATTTCACGACATAATGCTTGACTTGGACAGGATTTGTGATTGGCGTAAAGAATGGCAGCAAACTCTAGATATAGACAAACGTAAATTAATGCAGATGAATAGGAAAAAGAATCCTTTAATGTTTGAATACTCCATTAGTAGTGTAGCACTTGACACAGTCACGTCGATTAAATATTTAAGCGTAACATTGCAGAGCGATATGAAGTGGCACAAGCATGTAATGGCAGTTGTGGGGAAGGCGGATAGTCGTCTTCGGTTCATTGGTAGAATTTTGAGAAGATGTGGTTCATCTGTAAAGGAGACCGCTTATAAAACGCTAATACGACCTATTCTTGAGTACTGCTCGAGCGTTTGGGATTCCTATCAGGTCGGATTGAGAGAGGACATAGAAGCAATTCAGAGGCGGGCTGCTAGATTTGTTACTGGTTGGTTTGATCATCACGCGAGTGTTACGGAAATGCTTCAGGAACTCGGGTGGGAGTCTCTAGAGGAAAGGAGGCGTTCTTTTCGTGAATCGTTACTGAGGACATCTTCAACTTTTGTGGTCCTGTCCTCCTCAGTTGCGCGTAATACTACGGTATATTGATTATTTTTACTTATGGACCGTCTGACAGCAACTGAATAAAACACAATTTTAGTGCCATACGCGTTTCGCCTTTATTTTCTGCAAGGCATCATCAGTGGCCTGGAATATGTACATATGTTAGCTATTTTATATGCTATAGGCACAGTGACAAAAATGTAAATAAAATAGCTAACATATGTACATATTCCAGGCCACTGATGATGCCTTGCAGGAAATAAAGGCGAAACGCGTATGGCACTAAAATTGTGTTTTATTCAGTTGCTGTCAGACGGTCCATAAGTAAAAATTATCAATATACCGTAGCGTTACTGAGGAAATTTAGAGAACCAGCATTCGAGGCTGACTGCAGTACAGTTTTACTGCCGCCCACTTACATTTCGCGGAAAGACCACAAAGATAAGATAAGAGAAATTAGGGCTCGTACAGAGGCATATAGGCAGTCATTTTTCCCTCGTTCTGTTTGAGACTGGAACAGGGAGAGAAGATGCTAGTTGTGGTACGAGGTACCCTCCGCCACGCACCGTATGGTGGATTGCGGAGTATGTATGTAGATGTAGATGTAGAATGTAACTTAAATGTTACATTCTTCTGCAGTTTCTCGGATGGTCAGTCTTCGATTGGCAGATACAACTCCGTTGACGTTCCTGGCATAAGCGTCGTCGGTAGACGTCCAAGGGCCTTCTGAACGAGGGTCATCTTTAACTTCCGTCTGGCCATTTTTAAGCCGTGTGAACCATCCGTAACACCGAGTACAGCTTAAGCACTCATCACCGCAGGCTTCCTGCATCATTTGTTGTGTCTCTGCAGATGTTTTCTCGAGTTTCATGCAAAATTTAACGCAGACGCGTTGCTCCTCTAACTCTGTCATCTCGAAATTCGCAAACTGTTCGGCACAACGTTCTACTCAGTACAGCACTGAACAATAACTAACAGGCCTACAACAACGAAACTTCCGGCAGTTACACATTAAACACAGGAGTGTGCAGGGCTGCCAACCGCGTTCTCTCCAACACACGATTGGCACTAAATTAAGAATGTTCCGGAACTTTTGAAGAGAAATCGTAATTAAGTTTGTGCGGAACTCTCAGTGCGCGCGTCCTGCTCGCACCTTGCCAATTTGATAGGAAGCGTCGGAAGCAGAAAACGTTCGTAAAATGTAAAATCAGCTGCGATATGTACGCAGTAAGCAAGCAGAGAACAGCAGACGCCGTCGAGTGAGTCCCGATTTAGCGGACGCACGGCGAGGGCGACCCGCGTGTGTCTCGGGCGAGCTCCCGCTGCAGTAGCCGCCGTTTCATTATCGGCACGCGGCCTGTTATTAGCGGGCCGGCAGCCCACAAAAAGACACTGTGTCCCCCCCCCCTCCCCCCCCCCCCCCAGACTGCAAAACATGCCGCATCGCGAGCTCTCCGCTGTTTGACGGAAATTAAGTGAATAACCGCCGCACGCGATGTCCCTATTAGAAGCCGCGGCCCGCCACGGCCTTTACGCTTTTTCTTCGCCAAACCTGTTTGTGCGCCCATCATCCGAATACGGCTTAAAGTCTTAGTTAGGGTTCTGTGCGGATAAGAGAAAAGAGATGCGCAGATCTGCAACGGCATCCGCGGATGGAAAAAGCACTTTAGCCCGTTCCTTAGGCCGCTTGCACCTGGCCTGAATTTTCGTCTGCTGGACGTACTTCAACGCCAGTCACATCAAATTCAAACAATTTTTTTTATGTTAATAATTATCACGAGTATGTGCAGCTCATTAATGTGGTCACATTAATGTGACCACCACCTAGGCTCGACGCCAACGTGCGGTAACTACTCACAGACGGCAGGTGACAGCAATAGCAATGGAGGGTATACAAAGCGTGTCGGAGGTGCGAAGCGGAAAATTGTGCAGTCGTCGTCGTAATGCGGAAACGGAGCCATGTATCTGACATCCATAAGGGCACGATCGTTGGCTGTCGGGCCAAGGGCGGCAGCATTTCCGAAAGTCTAACAAGGGTGAGGCGTAGCGCCGTATAAAGATCCTGCCTTGGAGGCGGTTAAGTGAGAGATGTGTCTCAGAGCTGGATAGTGACAGATGGTGACGCGAGACTGGACGCGCACGTAGTTTATGTATCAGCCGGTAGAGGACAATATTGGATAGAGAGACTGTGATTTTAGTTTAGATTGTGCCCACTAGAGTGTACTAAAGTAATAGAATGTTTTTCATAAACTGTTCTATTATTTTCATAAAGTGTTAATATGTCTTTTTGTGTATGTAACATGTTATAAATGTGTTTTAGCAGTATGAATGATGCGTGAGTGTGGTTTAAGGTTAATATGAAGATAACTGTTTAACGAGTTATGTAGTAGGATTTAGTGTGGGAACATTTCGAAGAAGTATGGATATGGACAAAGGGTATTTTTGTAGAATAAAGTAAGTTTATGGTAAAGGGAAAGTTAATTCAGGTATAAATAACAATAGCAAATAACTTTATGCATAAGCATATTAGATAATTACGTCGGTAAAAAGTGCAGTCGTTAGGTTTACTATTTTGCGATTGGTTATTGATGAAAAGCGCGGACTGACGCGGGAGAATGTTGTTTTGCTATTGGCTGTTGAGTAAACTGACCAATGGTAAAGCAATATTCTTCGCGCGCCTTTCTCTGCTGGTAGAGAAGACGTAGAGTATTCTAGAGAAGAGTGGGAGCCTAGCCACGAAACAGTTCGGACGTGTGGAGAAGTAGTTCCGATGGAAATGAGCAGTTGCCGGATCTAGCTGTGTTTCATACATCAAAAGTGTGGTAAAGTGGCGGCATAATTATTCCGATGGGTGTGCAGAAATTTTTGAATTTTTAAGTGAATTTTGTGAGAAGAAAAGACATATTCCGCGTGGCGTATTGAACAGGTCGGTGGCTAGAAACTGTGACTGCATTTCGTACCGACAGACTTAATATTTGGCGAGCATTCTCAATCAAAAACAATCAGTATTTTGTAGCTATTACGTTTTCGGGAAATGCAAAACCATAAACTTGCTAACATGAGTGAAAGGCATTGTGAGTGACTGTGTTAAGACTAGCACGGGCTTGGTAGTGATACTTGTTCACCTAAGTTTCAGAATGTATTAATTGAGGACAAAATTTCCAACCTTTCATTTCGTGTAAAAACTTTCTCGCGAAACGTAGATTAGTGACATCAATTGCAGCCTGGTTCACGTCGAAGTACAGTAGGTTTCGCTCGGCTTTCCTACTGATGATCTGCTGAGACAATGTTCACAGATAGGTGCAGGTTCGTCGTAAAAGGAAGGAAAGAACAGCGCCGTTGCAAGGGGAGGCCACGATGTTTGGAACGCGGATTTACTGAAAACTTCGCACACTCGTAGAACTCCATGAGGACAACAAAATGTGTAAGTAGTAGCGCGTACTTCTCAAGCGTTATTGACAAAATCGCAAGATAATTTCGGGCGTCAAATATATACCTGTGCGTGGCCATTTTTACCATGAAGCGACGGCAGCCGAGTGGTTAGCGTTCAAGCCCCGTAATCGCTGGATCGAGACCCGTTCGCCAGTTTTTTTTATTTTCAACACAGTCATTGTTTTACTATTTATATTACAATTGGTATAATGGGAAAAATACGTGTAATCGGATGAACTTTTATTAAATTTACAATGTTATTTTGCAGTCTACAAATTTGTATTATCACAAATAATATAGTACTCATAACTATCGGCTAGTAAACGACCAAACGCGCAAAGTGATACTGAAAATGTATGCTTGTCCGTGTCTTCAAAACTGTTCGTATTTAATCGAAAGGAACTGCTTCTCGTGAAGACGCTATTAAAATACACTCGATACTGCATGACCAATTATCAGCGTCGATATTTAACGAAATGCTGCGTTATGCATGGGTTTGTTTTTCCACGGAAAACCTCAGAAGACCTTCTGTATGCGGAAACATAGCGATTATTCAATGCAGCTAGTGCCGTTTAACTTTATGTTTTCCATGTTTTTACGAAAAATACCATCCTGCAACTTCTACTCGCAATGTCTAAAGCGACGATTAATTGCACATCTTTCGAAAGGCATCTGTGCCGCTCAAAACTAGCAGTTAACAAGTAGTTTCGGGCTCGTTCCAGGTATAAGGGATTTCTCAAATCACGGACAAGCATACATTTTCAGTATCACTTTACGCGTTTTGTCGTTTACTAGCCGATAGTTATGAATGCCATATTATTTGTGATAATAAAAATTTGTAGACTGCAAAATAACTTTGTAAGTTTAATAAAAGTTCATCCGATTACAAGTATTTTTCCCATTATATCAATTGTTATATAAATAGTAAAAAAAATGACTGTTGAAAATAAAAAAAACTGACGAACGGGACTCGATCCAGCGATTACGGTGCTTGAACGCTATCCACTCGGCTGTCGACGCTTCATTGTAAAAATGGCCACGCACAGATATATATTTGACGACAGAAATAATCTTGCGATTTTCTCAGTAACACTTGAGAAGTACGCGCTACTGCTTACACTTTTTATTGTCCCCATGGAGTTCTGAAGGTGGCAGGGGTAAAATACAGGGAGCCAAAGGCTATTTACAATTTGTACAGAAACCAGATGGCAATTATAAGAGTCGAGGGACATGAAAGGGAAGCAGTGGTTGGGAAGGGAGTGAGACAGGGTTGTAGCCTCTCCCCGATGTTATTCAATCTGTATATTGAGCAAGCAGGAAAAGAAACAAAAGAAAAATTCGGAGTAGGAATTAAAAAGAAATAAAAACTTTGAGGTACGCCGATGACATTGTAATTCTGTCAGAGACAGCAAAGGACTTGGAAGAGCAGTTGAACGGAATGGACAGTGTCTTGAAAGGACGATATAAGATGAACATCAACAAAAGCAAAACGAGGATAATGGAATGTAGTTGAATTAAGTCAGGTGATGCTGAGGGAATTAGATTAGGAAATGAGGCGCTTAAAGTAGTAAAGGAGTTTTGCTATTTGGGGAGCAAAATAACTGATGATGGTCGAAGTAGACTGGCAATGGCAAGGAAGCGTTTCGGAAAAAGAAAAATTTGTTAACATCGAGTATAGATTTAAGTGTAAGGAAGTCGTCTTTGAAAGTATTTGTATGGAGTGCAGCCATGTATGGAAGTGAAACATGGACGATAACTAGTTTGGACAAGAAGAGAATAGAAGCTTTCGAAATGTGGTGCTACAGAAGAATGCTGAAGATTAGATGGGTAGATCATATAACTAATGAGGAGGTATTGAATAGGATTGGGGAGAAGAGAAGTTTGTGGCAAAACTTGACTAGAAGAAGGGATCGGTTGGTAGGACATGTTCTGAGGCATCAAGGGATCACCAATTTAGTATTGGAGGGCAGCATGGAGGGTAAAAATCGTAGAGGGAGACCAAGAGATGAATACACTAAACAGATACAGACGGATGTAGGTTGCAGTAGGTACTGGGAGATGAAGAAGCTTGCACAGAATAGAGTATCATGGAGAGCTGCATCAAATCAGTCTCAGGACTGAATACCACAACAACAACAAGGAGTACTACGAATGTACGAAGTTTGCAGTAAATCCGCGTTCCAAACGTCTTGGCCTCCCCTTGTAAGTCTGTAAACTGTTCGTGTGCCGCCATGGTTAAAGTATAGCGTGCATGGTAAAATGGCGCTATCCAAACCCGGCACCGAGTCAACTGAGCTGCGCCACGACACGGGTGAACGACGGCTGCGGAGAGGTGTACAGGCGAACGACATGTGCGTGGTGTGGCCGACCGCCCAGATGAACCAAGGGGTTACCAACAGTGTCTCCTCAACGACAGTTCAGCGAACGTTGCTGTATGGGCATCCGCAGCAGCCGTCTGGTTCAACTACCCATGCTGACTGATATTTATCCCTGATGAAGGCTGGAATTTGCAACTGGACGTCCACTGAGTGTGGACAGGTGGCCCTTTCAGATGAATGACGTTTCATGCTCGATCCCGCAAATGGCCGTCACCTTGCAACAGTCGTCGGCATGGTCTCGGCCAGAGAAGGGAGCGTTATGGTCTGGAGAATGTTTTCGTCGCATTCCCTGAGTGATTCTGGAAGGCACAATGCGTCAGCGCAAGTATTTCTCTATTATTGGGGACCATGTTCACCCCTACATGCAGTCTGTTTTTCCTCGGCACGATGGCATCTACCAGCAGGACAATGCAACGAGTCACGCGGCTCGGAATGTCCGTGCGTGGTTCGAAGAGCACCAGGATGTGTGAAACGTCTCTGTGAAGTCGTTTCCTAAGACTCTTGTCGAATTTAGTACAACTTATTCACTTTACTACCTGATTTTAGTCCAGAAAGACTGAGTGCGCAATATTGAATATTATATGTGAGTTTTAATGTGGGGTTCGGTTTTATTTTGTGCGAAACCTGAATTGGTCATCGTCTGCTGGGAGCAGACGATGTTGCTTCTCGTTCGAAGGAGAGCACAGGATGACCAACTTAAGTTTCCAATACCTGAACAGAGAGGTTTACCCATCTTAGTCGAAAGTTGTGTCGAAGGCTGTTTTTGTGTGTAAGGCTGTTGACGGAGGGCTACCCCTCACGTGCGGTAGCATTCTCGCTTCCCACGCCCGGGTTCCCGGGTTCGATTCCCGGCGGGGTCAGGGATTTTCTCTGCCTCGTGATGGCTGGGTGTTGTGTGCTGTCCTTAGGTTAGTTAGGTTTAATTAGTTCTAAGTTCTAGGCGACTGATGACCTCAGCAGTTGAGTCGCATAGTGCTCAGAGCCATTTGAACCATTTTTGAGCTACCCGTCAGGTAGCTTCCGCTGCACGGGAAGCTAGGTAATCTCGAAAGAGTAAGGGGCACTCTTCGGTGAACGCTTGGTGAGTAAGGATCGTAGCTTTTAAGGGGGGTTTCAGGTGATAGGAAGCAGGTTGAGTTAGATCTTCGTTATGTTTAACTGTAGAAATACTTAAGAACTTCAGCTTAACTGAAGCGTGTGAAGCGAGTTATTTTTCCGAAAGTGCCATAATTATATTGCTTTAAATAGGCGATTTTTGGGTGTCTGAGTTAAAAGTGTGGAAGTTACTTTGTTCATTTTGAACAACGAAGAAGTAGAATTTCAAACGGTAAATCTGATCAGGAAATGCTCGTTAGGATCACTCCAACCGTACATGAGTGTAATACTGTGTCGAAGCGAGTATGATTTTTAATCTTATATTTTGTGGAAGTTACTTTTGTCTTTGTGTGTCGATTTTGTGTCACGTGTTTGGTAATCAGTGACTCTTCTAGTCCACCACGGCACCGCAGTAGGCTTTATTTTAACAGTTTGCTTGTTTAATGAGCTATAACTTCTGCAAGAATATCTGCTCTTTCCTGCGCTTTCTACAAAGCAGCACAACAGTTTGATTCGGAATGCACCACGTGCTCTAGTTTGGCCGCTTGGAACCAGCAGACGCAGTTAGTATGTTGAATAATTATCGCACAACCTCGTGCATTGGTTAAACCTCTGTCCAGAATAGTGCATGCGTAGAATCGTAATGCGAATCTCACTGAGATATTTTTAAGGTATGAATGCAAAGGAGATGAGAGTATCATTATCTCCCACCCCCGTTTTCTGTGTTTCTTCTTGCTGCAGTTAAATTGTGCTCTGTTACATTCTCACGTAGTTATTACTTAAATATTTCTACTCAGGCACCAGTTACGTGTAGTTAGGATGTGCAACCAAATACTTAGATACAATAAATAATATATGTGACAGATAAATTCTGTGGTATTGATCTTCTTACTTCGATTTCCAATCCTTAGTTAATCAAGTTGCTTCATGCACGACATGGAGTGCTATTTATCTGGCTACTTAAAGAAATTTGCATACTTGTAATTAAATTATTAAAGTATTTAAACTAATAATTTTCCAGCTCCATTTTTTCTAAATGGTTAGGAAGGGCTTGGGCTGGTGGCGACCCTGAATTTCTGAATTTTTATCATAATTTGATTGAGAGAAGCAGCTAGAAATGCGAGATAAAGTATATGGCTCGATGAGAAACGTCCTAAAGATAGTAATACGTTACATGTGTTTACCGACTCTCTTGGCCACCAAACTCCGCGGATTTACACCCAATCGAGAATCTGTCCGACCACCAAGACCGTCATGTTTGTGCCGCCGGTCCTCGAACGGGAAACCTGGAGTCGGCATCACTCCAGATCCTTGTCCGCACCGTCCAGAACCTTAGTGACACTCTTCCTGCGCGCCTTGCAGCCATCACCACTGAAAAGCTGTTTATTCGGGCTCTTGACAGGAGGTCGCATTAATGCGACTGGACCGCCAAATTGGTCGAAACGTCGGCAATGTAACTGTTTCAGTAGGGAGCAGTATGGGACTTAACATCTATGGTCATCAGTCCCCTAGAGCTTAGAACTACTTAAACCTAACTAACCTAAGGACATCACACAACACCCAGTCATCACGTACTGAAACTAATAAGATTGCTGGACGACGACGCTGTTCTCTGTGGGAAACAAACATCGCAGAACGACCGTAAGGAAATACAGAAAAACGTGGACAAAGTTTCTTCTTGTTGTCATTAATGGCAGCTCTCTATAAATGTGGATAAACAGAGTACAATGCCCAGAAAAAAGAGGGAAAACCCGATAGTACCCGATACAAGATTGGAGGCCATAAAGCAAAAATCTAGCATAAATGTACTGTGATATGTATATATGCGACATGCAGCGGAAAGATCACGTAAAGTCAGTAGTAGGTACAACTTAAATTTCACAGACTAGGCGTACTGTCTTAGGGGATTTTTTTTTTTTTTTTCAAACTGAGGAAAGACAAATCGTTCCATTACTACACTGCCCCGCAAAACTTAAGGACGAGAGAGGTAAAGTAAATAAATGTAAGTGCGGAATTATGTTGCCAATGGTTGTGCTCTTAAGCTGGATGTGTCATGAAGTGAGATCGGCGCACAGCGCCAAATGGTTTATGCCCCGAAACAAGAGGCAGTCGAAGGGTCGGGAAAATGAATTGTGTCCAACAGGAAGCAGTTACGGTGCGCTGTGGCGGTGTGCTACATTACAACACGGCACTGAGACCCATCGCGACGGCTTCGAATGGGGAAGAATCATCAGAAAATTGAAAGAAGGACGAAGTGCATTCCAAGAATACGATATAGCTAACAGCATTGTTTCACGTGCGTGTGGAGCCTTCCGAAGCACAGGCGCTCCTGCCCTGAGGAGGGAGTTATGCGGTCATGGTCAGCTGCAGCAGCGGATGACCGCAACGTTGTGGAACAGGCAAGAAGCGAGTGCAATTACAACCACATTGCAAGGCACGCAATCTCATGCTGCACAGTAGCACAGCGACTTCATAGGGGTGTTCTCTTTGTCCGGCGACGAGCACACCGTGTTCCGTTGATACCCGCACAACAGCGGCACCTTTCGCGATGATGCCAAGATAATGGGAACTCAATTGCAGTGGGGTCGCGTGCTCTTCTTGAAGTGACCAAGTAAAATCTCGTCGCCAAGAGTACATTCGTCCCGTCGGGACGGTGCGTGGATTCTGAGGCAGAAATCAAAAGAGCGAAAGAAGCTTGGAGAGAAATATTTTATTATACTCGACTTTAGTACAATGACTCTGTGATGAAATCCTTGTACGAGTCCTTGGCACTGCCGAGATAAGTTAAACACTTTAACAGTCCACAGTACAGAAATAAAAATAGTTCTTAGCGCCAGTTCTGATGTAGAGAAGCCGGCCGAAGTGGCCTTGCGGTTCTAGGCGCTACAGTCTGGAACCGCGCGACTGCTACTGTCGCAGGTTCGAATCCTGCGTCGGGCATGGATGTGTGTGATGTCCTTAGGTTAGTTAGGTTTAAGTAGTTCTAACTTCTAGGGACTGATGACCTCAGAAGTTAAGTCCCATAGTGCTCAGAGCCATTTTTGATGCAGAGAAAGTTGCGACTGCACTGTGTCGATTCTCCGCTCCTGCTACCTGGAGCTACTCGACAACTGCGCAACAACTGGCTAGAGCTGCAGTCGGAAGTTCACTGAGGCTTTATGCGGATGATTCTGTAGTATATCGAGAGGTTGTAACAATGGAAAATTGTACTGAAATGCAGGAGGATCTCCAACGAATTGACTCATGCTGCAGGGAATGGCAATCGAATCTCAATATAGACAAGTGAAATGTGCTGGGAATACATCGTTTATCATTTAGCTACAATATAGCAGGTAGCAACTGGTAGCAGTTAATTCCATAAATTATCTGGAAGTAGGCATTAGGAGTGATTTAAAATGGAATGACCATATAAAATTAATCGTCGGTAAAGCAGATGCCAGACTGAGATTCATTGGTAGAATCCTTAGGAAATGCAGTCCAAAAACCAAGGAAGTAGGTTACAGTACACTTATTCGCCCACTGCTTGAATACTGCTCACCGGTGTGGGATCCGTACCAGATAGCGTTGATAGAAGAGATAGAGACGATCCAACGGAGAGCAGCGCGCTTCGTTACAGGATCATTTAGTAATCGCGAAAGCGTTGCGGAGATGATAGATAAACTCCAGTGGAACACTCTGCAAGAGAGACGCTCAGTAGCTCGGTACGGGCTTTTATTAAAGTTTAGAGAACATACCTTCACCGAAGAGTCAAGCAGTATATTGATCCCTCCTACGCATATCCCGCGAAGAGACCATTTGGATAAAATCAGAGAGATTAGAGCCCACACAGAAGCATACCGACAATCTTTCTTTGCACGAACAATACGAGACTGGAACAGAAGGGAGAACCGATAGAGGTACTCAGGGTACCCTCCGCCACACACCGTCAGGTGGCTTGCGGAGTATGGATGTGGATGTAGACGGTCTCTTTTCCACGTGACCCCTGGCGCCAGTGGCGCATCAGCTCAGGAGGCGTGGCACACGTGCGACCAGCGGTTGAACGGCGTCGCTCGCTGTCGGACAACAGCAAACCTCTAGTGCCGACCTCTGTACACACAACGATTCCCCCCCCCTGTGTGGTATCGTCTGGCTACGATACCACACTTCTCGGATGGCAGCAAGTTCAGTCTGAGTACTGATTCTGGACCTGCCCTTACGTTGCGGGATGTGGGAACACGTAATGCACCCGGGAACATCGTCCAACATGATCGTTTTGGTGGCCAAGGTGTTACGGTATTGGGGAGGCACTGTGTGCATGAGTGTACTGACATCAAAACCTTTGAACACGGCTCACTCTCCGGTCGACGCTCTTTCGATACTGCTTCCGTACGAGCTTCGTTGAAGGAGTGCATTAGGCCCCGAATTCGCTCTTATGGATGATATTGAGCGATCGCGTCGCGCAGCACAGGTGGAGTAGCTCTTGGAACGAGAAGATATTCGGTGAATGGCCTGTCCTGCCCCTTCGCCCGATTTAAATCTCATTGAGCGTATGTGGGATGCGTTGGGGAGTCTTATTGCAGTGACGACCATCTAGCAGTTGTCAGCTGCGCTCGTGGAGGGACTCCTTACCAACCTCAAGGCTAGCGTCAGACCACGTTGCAGAACGTGCGTTGTCGTCCGTGGTGATCACACACCCTATTAAGAACCATTTCCCACCGTTTGCAATGCCCACGGGACCATCATAAATTGCTGTGGCTTCAGTGCAATTATTTTCTTCGAATAAAAACGTAATTTCTGTTCGTCTCATGGCGTACTTCTCTCACTTAGCGCCGGCCGGGTGGTCAAGCGGTTCTAGGCGCTACAGTCTGGAGCCGCGAGACCGCTACGGTCCCAGGTTCGAATCCTGCCTCGGGCATGGGTGTGTGTGATGTCCTTAGGTTAGTTAGGTTTAAGTAGTTCTAAGTTCTAGGGGACTGATGACCTCAGAATTTAAGTCCCATAATGCTCGGAACCATTTGAACCATTTTTTCTCACTTAGCTTCTGGACTATACTGTAGCTGTTCTTTCTATGTATGATGGAAGATTAATCGAACTATGTGTCAGTGTGTGGGTGTTATATTGACGAGTTGCGCAACGGATTGATCTGACAAGTAGCCTTTGGCTCCTGCAAGAAGCAATTTCCACCTCACACTACTACAGAAGTCAGACGGACGCTCCTAACGCACCAAAAAGAAATGCCTGAAAAACTTTCAGCAATAAATATCTTCTGGAGTCGTTCGCTGTAAGGAAAAGACACAAAAATATTCTATTTTCTTACGTAACTAGTGGGATACTTGGGTACTGGAGTATTGCTAGTTAGTGTAAGAAAAACATTAAACGGACGGAAAATATTATTTATTGCAAAATTTAAGAAAAATCAAATCAAACTTTTATTTATAAACTGATACACAAATATCCGGTTTCTTTTCGGAATAGGAGGTTACCTCTTATGGTAGGAATCCCGTTAATGATAGATCATCAAGCGACTGTTACGGAAATGCTTCAGGAACTCTGGTGGGAGTCTCTAGAGGAAAGGAGGCGTTCTTTTCGTGAATCGCTATTGAGGAAATTTGGAGAACCAGCATTTGAGGCTAACTGCAGTACAATTTTACTGTGCCAACTTATATTTCGCGGAAAGACCACATAGATAAGAGAGATTAGGGCTCGTACAGAGGCATATAGGCAGTCAGTTTTCCCTCGTTCTGTTTGGGTGTGGAACTGGTTGAGAAGATGCTAGTTGTGGTACAAGGTACTCTCCGCCACGCACCGTATGGTGGATTGTGGAGTATGTATGTAGATGTAAATTTATATACAAAGTGTGGGAAAGTTCTTTCATCCCTTTTCTTTAAGAATGTTATTTACTCAGCAGAATGTCTGAGAGCCGCGACTACTCAACTTGAGTAATTATCCGATAGTATTTTTCTAAGTACGGTCGAGGCTGTCGCGTGAGAAATGTAATGGAGTGATATGAATGAAGTATGTTATTTCTAATGGAGGAAAGATGGGGCTCGCCTACGCTGTAGCGCATAATACCGCGAGCTGCGACGACTGCTGCCTGCGTCGTTCGCTGCTGAAAAATAAGAAAACTATCTCTTTCTCTCTGGGTTGACCTTCGCCAATCGAACTGTCACTACGCCTTGATCAAGTCAAGGACTCCTATCTGCCCCTAGTCTAACTATTGGCGTGGTACACCGGTCAGATAACCAGTTAAAGGCGCTACAGTCTGGAACCGCATGACCGCTATGGTCGCAGGTTCGAATCCTGCCTCGGGCATGGATGTGTGTGATGTCCTTAGGTTAGTTAGGTTTAAGTAGTTCTAAGTTCTAGGGGACTTATGACCACAGCAGTTGAGTCCCATAGTGCTCAGAGCCATTTGAACCAGATAACCAGTCCACCGCGATGTCACTCAATGTTTGCTCGCAGGCGCTAACTAATACTCTGTGTTCAAATGGCTCTGAGCACTATGGGACTTAACATCAATGGTCATCAGTCCCCTATAACTTAGAACTACTTAAACCCAACTAACCTACGGAGATCACACACATCCATGTCCGAGGCAGGATTCGAACCTGCGACCGTAGCGGTCTTGCGGTTCCAGACTGCAGCGCCTTTAACCGCACGGCCACTTCGGCCGGCTTCAAGGAAAAAACGAAAGGGTATATCATCTGCTGTCTTTCTCTCACTCCTCCAGTTCATTGCGTCATACATAGTCCACTAATCAGTGTTACTCTTACAAACGGGAGAATGGCTAAGCCGACCAATCCGGAAATGTATAGCATCTGCATTAGGAGTTTGCTGTCCGGGCTCTCCCAAACCATACAGCGGGTTTTGCTTTTAAGGTGAACACACAGGCCAATATCCCTTTTCTCTGGCAAAAACTGGGGCGGTCGGTCGGCCAGCATAGCTGCGTGCTAACTCACCCTCCTACGGACTTTCCAGCGAGCTGGTTGCCTCCGCCAAATAAAAACTCCTGTGGCCATCGTGTCTTGAATGTTTGTGTACGCCAGCCTCGACTTTTTAATCTCAGTGAGCACTTGCGATTTATTTATTAGATTTCCATATCGATTAAATGGAAATATGTAAAATTGATGGTCTAGCGGTTCAGGCGCTCAGTCCGGAACCGCGCGACTGCTACGGTCGCAGGTTCGAATCCTGCCTTGGGCATGGATGTGTGTGATGTCGTTCGGTTAGTTAGGATTAAGTAGTTCTAAGTTCTAGGGGACTGATGACCACAGATGTTAAGTCCCATAGTGCGCAGAGCCATTTGAACCATTTTTTTTTTTTTCTAAAATTGACTCTACCCTATCGAGTTTGGGCTCGAATGAAACGTCTTGACACGCAGAAAACGATGGTGAGGACGGAATATGTAGGAAATGAAGGTCAGAAGACCACGCCACCTTATATATGCTACTAGGCAATGATACAGTATACGAAAGTTGCTCTCGTCCTTAAGTCTTGCAAACCAGTGTAGTTTCCACTTATCAGTAAGTCATTAGATGATTTGAATACTTTACATAGTAACTCGTCAACCGAACATTTCCGGAGAGCCGCTCGCTGTTGGATCGACGCCACTCGGAAAGTTAAGGCGGCGGCGCGTGATACTTGCAGAGATGTCGTGCTGTAAGACGTCGAAAAACAGTCTTCTCAAAATGAGACGTTTACACACGGTGATGTCGTTAATTTTGCCGACTGATTCCTTCAGCGACCGCGTTGCGCTGCGATGTGGACACAGCGGGGAGAAACGCCGTCTTCTGCTCAGAGGGGACATCTTTATCCCCCGCTCGTCGCCGCTTGAGCTACGGCGCAAGCTCCTGATTTATAATTGGGCATTCCGTCCGTGCTTTATAACAGGGGCCGCGTTGTCTTCGGCTGCCTTAACGAGCGCTTTACAACCTAGGCGGAGTTTCAATATTAAATGTACGAGCCGTATTAAATTAGTATGCGCTAGTCACAATGAGAGGGCTGTTATTTTTCGGGCTGAATGCTGATGCGATGGCCTAGAAGGGCCGGCCCGCGCCGCACAATGCCTCCGGTATAATGCTCTTTATCAGGTGAGCGGTTTATTAGGAGCCGGAAACGATAGCGGTAACATCCTGAACGAAAATTACGGGGTACTCGGACTTAATGCTCGCGTCTAAAACAAAAGTCGGCCGTCTTATGTAACCTGCGCCGGTTAGCAGAGACGCGGTGCACCTGCCAGATGGAATCAGCGCGTAATGTGTTCAAGTAATGGGACAGCGCCTTTATAAACACCGCGGCCAGGGGAGGCTTGCTGGAATTCCCGCGCGCGCGCCGCAGTAAATATCGGCATTTTTTTGCTACGGCAGCCCACGGGGCGGCGAGCTCTGCATCTCGCTGCGTGGGATTTTTGTGATGTAGGTCCTACCAGTAAACATAAACTCTGCCGGCCGGTGTGGCCGTGCGGTTAAAGGCGCTTCAGTCTGGAACCGCGTGACCGCTACGGTCGCAGGTTCGAATCCTGCCTCGGGCATGGACGTGTGTGATGTCCTTAGGTTCGTTAGGTTTAATTAGTTCTAAGTTCTAGGCGACTGATGACCTCAGAAGTTGAGTCGCGTAGTGCTCAGAGCCATTTGAACCATTTGAACCATAAACTCTGACGCCGTGGTAACAGCACCACACTGCTAGGCGCACTCAAGTATTTCATACCGAATACACGTGTGATTTATTTAGCGTAGACGATCACTAGCGAGTCTCCCCCTTCCCCTCCCCCTCTTTCCACACTCTGATTCTCTAAAGAATCGAACACAATGTTCAAATGGCTCTGAGCTCTATGGGACTTAACTGCTGAGCTCATCAGTCCCCTAGAACTTAGAACTACTTAAACATAACTAACCGAAGGACATCACACACATCCATGCCCGAGGCAGGATTCGAACCTACGGCTGTAGCGGTCGCACGGTTCCAGACTGTAGCGCCTAGAACCGCTCGGCCACCCCGGCCGGCGAACATAATGTGTAAAACGTCTTCGAACGCCTAATTACTTTACAGATGAGTTAACGCGTTAAATATTTGACACTAAGCATGGAAAACCATTATGGTTGGAGCCGCAGAACCCTTTGAGTTTTCACTGGAAAAAAGAGTTTCACTACACGAAACACGCTGCCATCACAACGGATTTATTCTTTTTTTTCTGTTTGTGAACTGAACTATTTGCAGTTGTAAGGCTGACTGTGCTGGAATAAAGTTGTATATCAAAGAAAATGGCGGATGTAGTAGATATGAGATTCACTCCAAAGTCTATTGCAAAGTTAAACAAAAGCATAGAAAGGAAAATTGAACCATCAAATTGAAACCAACATATCACGAAAAGTAGAAAATCTTATTTTTCCACAGCTTGTAACGAGTGCCTGAAAAAAAACCATCAAAACTGGTACGTAGAAACACGTTGTATATCATTATAAACCAAAAACTGTATATTAAAACAGATTGTTTAGTGTGACAGTAGTATTGGGCAAAACAACACCTGGGCATTGACATTTTTGTACAATTATTTAGTTTCTGCAGGATATTTTACATCGATAGAGCAAAAGTTTATGGTTTCGAGGCATAGCTTTCTACACTGCGACCATACTTTGCATAATCGAAAAAAATAGAGTAATCGATATCATGATTACCGTGGAATAGAAGTACGTAATACCTTAAGTTTACGCCTTCCATTATAAGGGAAATGAGCCAGAATGACTTTGTTACTGTCAATGTTGGTTTAATTAGCCTCGGATTATTCACCCATAGCCTAATGAAAATGTCAAAACCAAAACTGCTTAACGCTGAAGTTTACCGCATGAACAACGGACATTTAGTAAGCGATAAACTGTTTTCCTTTCCTTAGTTTGTGGGGCTTTAAATAAAAGTTTTTTGCAAAAGTTTTGATATTCAGTTTGTTGGAAGGCGCTAAATTCTCTCATTGTCAAACACTGGATGAATCTAGTCTGAGAAATTTGGTTCCGTTGTCAGTAAAGCTAGTTTTCCACGCATCTCACTTTTTAGGCCGTCATATCTTCTGAACTGTTGTACAGTGATACAATTTTGAAGGTACATTCAGTGGTCTATTTGAATACTGTCTTCAAAATATGTAGCGAACGTAGTTGGTAGTACAATAATAATAAATTAAAACATCTTGTGTGACGCTGAAGTTTTACTGCATGAACAAGGAAATGTAGTAAGCCTTTTTCAAGGGTCAGCGAGGAAATTTTCAAAAAGATTTGAAATTATGTCTAAAGTTTGTCAGAAGTCGCAAGTACGCTAATTCTCAAACACAGTTTTGTAATATTGCTTAATGAGTACACTACTGGCCATTAAAATTGCTACACCACGAGGATGACGTGCTACAGACGCGAAATTTAACCGACATGAAGAAAATGCTGTGATATGCAAATGATTAGCTTTTCAGAGCATTCACACAAGGTTGGCGCCGGTGGCTACAACTACAACGTGCTGACATGAGGAAAGTTTCCAACCGATTTCTCATACACAAACAGCAGTTGACCGGCGTTGCCTGGTGAAACGTTGTTGTGATGCCACGTGTAAGAAGGAGAAATGCGTACCATCACGTTTCCGACTTTGATAAAGGTCGGATTGTAGACTATAGCGATTGCAGTTTATCGTATCGCGAATTTGCTGCTCGCGTTGGTCGAGATCCAATGACTGTTAGCAGAATATGTAATCGGTTGGTTCAGGAGGGCAATACGGAACGCCGTGCTGGATCCCAACAGCCTCGTATCACTAGCAGTCGAGATGACAGGCATCTTATCCCCATGGCTGTAACGGATCGTGCAGCCACGTCTCAATCCCTGATTCAACAGATGGGGACGTTTGCAAGACAATGAACCATCTGCACGAACAGTTCGACGACGTTTGCAGCAGCATGGACAATCAGCTCGGAGACCACGGCTGCGGTTACTCTTGACGCTGCATCACAGACAGGAGCGCCTGCGATGGTGTACTCAACGACGAACCTAGGTGATCGAATGGCAAAACGTCATGTTTTCGGATGAATCCAGGTTCTGTTTACAGCATCATGATGGTCGCATCCGCGTTTGGTGACATCGCGGTGAACGCACATTGGAAGCGTGTATTCGTCATCGCCATACTGGCGTATCACCCGGCGTGATGGTATGGGGTGCCTCGTCTCGGTCACCTCATTTTCGCATTGACGACACTTTGAACAGTGGACGTTACATTTCAGATGTGTTACGACCCGTGGCGCTACCCTTCATTCGATCCCTGTGAAACCCTACATTTCAGCAGGTTAATGCACGACCGCATGTTGCAGGTCCTGTACGGGTCTTTCTGGATACAGAAAATGTTCGACTGCTGCCCTGGCCAGCACCTTCTCCAGATCTCTCACCAACTGAAAACGTCTGGTCAATGGTGGCCGAGCAAGTGGCTCGTCACAATATGCCAGTCAGTACTCTTGATCAACCGTGGTATCGTGTTGAAGCTGCATGGGCAGCTGTACCCGTACACGCCATGCAAGCTCTGTTTGACTCAATGCCCAGGCGTATCAAGGCCGTTATTACGACCAGAGGTGGTTGTTGTGAGTACTGATTTCTCAGGATCTATGCACCCAAATTGCGTGCAAATGTAATCACATGTCAGTTCTAGTATAATATATTTGTTCAATGGATACCTGTTTATCATCCGCATTCCTTCTTGGTGTAGCAATTTTGATGGCCAGTAGTGTATTTTGTTATTATTATTATTAGTAGTATTATTATTAAACATTGGATACTGTGGTACTGTACGTTAAAAGTGAGAACGACAGCAAATTGCACCGGGAGGAGGAGAAAACAAGGTAGTGGCGAGTGGCTGTAGCTTGTCGCTGAGGGAGGCAGCTGCAGCTACACAAACAGCTAGCGGTCCGCGAGCGGGCAGGAAGTGCGCGGATGTTGGGCTGCGGAAGCGGCTGTGCCGTTACCGGTGGAGCGCACAGAGCGTAGCCACCTCGTACTTGTGTGCCCCGTGGTGGGGGCAGTTACAGCAGCACGCGGACGTCGCCCCCACGCGCTGCCTGCCGGCTGGAAGCTGAGTACTCCACGCGATAGTCCAGTCAACGAAGGAAAATTAGGGCCGAAAAAATCATGCAGTCGCTCATTTTTGTGCAGTGCTAGGACGGAGGGGAGGGGTTTTTAACGTCACTTTTTTATGTTTCTTTCGAATAACTCAAAAACCGAGGCCCCTAGCGGAAATATTTCCCAGTACTAAATTTAACTACGTTTAATTTCCGACAGAAAAGGTCTTAGTCATTTTTTTTTTTTTTAGAACTATTAGCTTCCGCGTCGCAGAGGATGGATTAATCGAAGATTGTTAAATACGGTAAAAAGTAAATGTATAACATAAAAATAAGATTTTTAAAACAAATATTAGATGTGTGTACGACGTCCACGTGCAGTAGAGCCGTATACATGGATAAATTTTGTTCCGGGAGTGTAACAGGCTGAAGGGCGGGGGAGGAGGAGGGGGCGGGAATATGTGCGAGGCAAGGTAGGCACTTTCTTCCTTCATAGATCTGCAAACTGAAGATGCAGCAGGTGATTCTCCACTCTGTCTACCCCACTACGTCACAAAAAGGAACTGCAGGATGTTTCACAGCCGGTCGTTGTGGCCGAGCGGTTCTAAGCGCTTCAGTCTGGAACCGCGCTGTGGGGCGGCGTGTGTAAGTTTGTAAAAATAAATTTGCTGTAACAAACGCTTGCAAGTTGAATCAGTTTCTGGCTTTTAGAATGTTGTTAATGCTGTCTTTCGCCGTTCTCAACACTGGCTCTCTATTTACTTCTTGGCACCCAGAAAGTGATTTAATAAAACATGGAGCCAGTATTTAGAGATCCTAGTGCCCACTTCAATTGAGATACCATTATAGCTGCAGCTTATAGCTCTGAGGAATTAGGAGATTGTCCGGGATTTCTAATCAAAAACGGTTTTCCAAAATAGTTGAGTATATTCTGAAATTCACTGATAACAAACACAAGTATCCCTACAACCTAACTAACAGAGCAGTTCAGAGTCTAATGCGCTGATGCAACTATAAATGTCCGAATTAAATATTAAAAAGAATGCTCGCCATAATTTGATGAAAATATTTCATCAAACGCCACGCTAAATATTTGGTAGAATGTCTGTCCCGCGACGGCGCGTGAAAATACGACAATACGCAAACTGAAGCTAGATAATGAAAATCATTCCAGAATTAACACTTCACATGAAATGTTTTCATGGTTCCGCGTATCTCTAGTAACTTAATACGGCACCCGAGGCTGTTTGTAGCAGATACACTGATGCGACGCGACTACCGACACAGATGGCGTGTCATTCAGCGTCTGGAGAGAACTGGGGCCTTCCTTCCTCGCGCAGCGTCCTTATATATAAACCCGCGGTGCGGACGGTGAAGGGAACGCCTGATCTTTTCGGCTCTCTCGACTAGCCGCTGGGCTAGTAACGCACCACTTCAAGTTACATAATAATTTATAGCTTCTTTTGCTGATGGCCGAAGAAGCTCTTAATTTAAACGTGCATTCAGCACGCAGGTAAGTATTGATAATAAAATTTTGACGTGGCTAAGTTAAATATTCTGGGCGAGAGAATTAATTAAATTACACTGTACGCAGTAGATGAGCTCTGAACTGGCCCTTTTGAGATCCGCTATCGCTATAATTTTATAGGTACTAAAAGGAAACTTTACACCGGACCTCGACATAAATCCGCCGGACGGATTCGTGCCGGGGAAGAAGCGCTCCTTCCCGCCCGGACAGCCGTGCGTTAGGCCGCATGGCCAACCGAGCCGTCATACTGGCATACTTTACTAACAAGCTTCCCAAAACTTACTGCCCTATCAACATAAATGTTAGAACTAATCCTGTCCATTTCATCAAATTCCTGATTAGGATTTTGACTACGACGGTATTCAACGCTCTTAAACCGTCGGCTGCAGTCTAGAACTCCCCCTCTATGCCTTCGAGGGGTGCATGCCGAGTTACGGTTTCGTGAACTTCAAACAGCTCCACGGAATTGTTTTACAACTAGGCCTTTCAACCAGCGAGCCTCACGAGCAGAATGCAGGCACTTTTTCATTTTCTACATCCCGATCACGTTGATAAAGCTGCTCATCCTGTCCCCAGCCAGGGCTCTGCAGAAGTTCATTTCCAAAACAACTGCCACCCTGCGAAAACCGCTCACACTGAAGCTGTCACATGTTGGCCTGACCAGGGACTGTAAAGGACTCACTCGTTGTCTCGAAACTGAACAAAAGACTGAGTCCCGCAGGTCCCGGAAAGTGGGTTTGGTGCACAGAGGGCAGGCCAGCAATGGTGCTCGTGAGGAGCAAGCTCCTTTCCCATTTGTTCAGTTGAAACCCTAAGGAACTGTCCAGTCGACAGCTCCGTACCACTTTACTTTTACTTTACTCCAGGTGTAGAAATTTTTATTTCGAAGCACATTCAAAACATATTTTTACTTTACACTATCAGAGAATGGCTGAGTAAGTATGTACAGGGCTATTACAAATGATTGAAGTGATTTCATAAATTCACTGTAGCTCCATTCATTGACATATGGTCACGACACACTACAGATACGTAGAAAAACTCATAAAGTTTTGTTCGGCTGAAGCCGCACTTCAGGTTTCTGCCGCCAGAGCGCTCGAGAGCGCAGTGAGACAAAATGGCGACAGGAGCCGAGAAAGCGTATGTCGTGCTTGAAATGCACTCACATCAGTCAGTCATAACAGTGCAACGACACTTCAGGACGAAGTTCAACAAAGATCCACCAACTGCTAACTCCATTAGGCGATGGTATGCGCAGTTGAAAGCTTCTGGATGCCTCTGTAAGGGGAAATCAACGGGTCGGCCTGCAGTGAGCGAAGAAACGGTTGAACGCGTGCGGGCAAGTTTCACGCGTAGCCCGCGGAAGTCGACGAATAAAGCAAGCAGGGAGCTAAACGTACCACAGCTGACGGTTTGGAAAATCTTACGGAAAAGGCTAAAGCCGAAGCCTTACCGTTTGCAATTGCTACAAGCCCTGACACCCGATGACAAAGTCAAACGCTTTGAATTTTCGGCGCGGTTGCAACAGCTCATGGAAGAGGATGCGTTCAGTGCGAAACTTGTTTTCAGTGATGAAGCAACATTTTTTCTTAATGGTGAAGTAAACAGACACAATGTGCGAATCTGGGCGGTAGAGAATCCTCACGCATTCGTGCAGCAAATTCGCAATTCACCAAAAGTTAACGTGTTTTGTGCAATCTCATGGTTTAAAGTTTACGGCCCCTTTTTCTTCTGCGAAAAAAACGTTACAGGACACGTGTATCTGGACATGCTGGAAAATTGGCTCATGCCACAACTGGAGACCGACAGCGCCGACTTCATCTTTCAACAGGATGGTGCTCCACCGCACTTTCATCATGATGTTCGGCATTTCTTAAACAGGAGATTGGAAAACCGATGGATCGGTCGTGGTGGAGGTCATGATCAGCAATCCATGTCATGGCCTCCACGCTCTCCCGACTTAACCCCATGCGATTTCTTTCTGTGGGGTTATGTGAAAGATTCAGTGTTTAAACCTCCTCTACCAAGAAACGTGCCAGAACTGCGAGCTCGCATCAACGATGCTTTCGAACTCATTGATGGGGACATGCTGCCCCCAGTGTGGGAGGAACTTGATTATCGGCTTGATGTCTGCCGAATCACTAAAGGTGCACATATTGAACATTTGTGAATGCCTAAAAAAACTTTTTGAGTTTTTGTATATGTGTGCAAAGCATTGTGAAAATATCTCAAATAATAAAGTTATTGTAGAGCTGTGAAATCGCTTCAATCATTTGTAATAACCCTGTATACTGTTTCCTCACCACCGTTCTATACGTAACGGAAAAGAGAAATCCTTATAAATTACACATGGGGTTCTGCAAAGGAGTAAAAATTAGCTGAATTTTCTTATGGCATTTAGTTTTTTTTCTGTAGACGTATACAGATTTATTTTTTGAGTTGCTCCTACCGATGTCATTTTACACAGCCTGCAATATTATATCTGACCTTCAATAACCAAGTTCGAGGTTTCCATATTCTCTCACTCGCTACACGCAAACTGTTAGTCCTACAGAAATAATGAACAATCTATTTTTGTAGGAAATTTTATGTAGGAAAATTTCTGGGATGCATTTTCGCTGGAGGCCACAGTTTTCGAATCACTCAAGAAAAACGTACAAAAGTGACCATCAAATGTACGTCCACCTACACACTCACTACACACCAGTCAAGATTTCTAATATTCGTGCCACTCCCTCCTACCACCGTACAAAAATTTACAACTGCACGAACTGTTCCCGTAATTCGACCTTTCCTGGTCTCTATTGATTGGGCTATTACGCCCGCCACCAGCATTCACAATTCTACCCAAACTTAACACTTACAAACACCGTAGTTTCGTAGCCAGAAGGCCTGACGTATAAAACGATGCAATTGTTTATTTTATTCTGTTAAAATTCGCAATGTCGTTAGGTAGAATTTACACAAACGTTTATTTTACAATTTGCAAGTGCTTTACTAATCCGGTGGCGTAATAAGGCCAGTCAATGAAGACTAAAGAAGATCGAATGTGAGAAATAATTCGCGCATTCGCCAATTTTTGTACAGTGGTAGGTGGGAGTGCCATGAACTACATACTAGAAATCCTAACTGATGGGGCTGTGTGTTGGAGTGGATGTGCATCTCATGGCCACTTTGGTACGTTTCTCCCGAATAACTCGAAAACTAAGGCATGTAGCGAAAACGTATTCCAGTACGTGTAGCAAGTGAGAGAATATGGACATTTTGTGCGTGGTTTCTGAAGGCCAGGTATAGCATTGCGGTCTGCATAAAACAACATCGGTAGGGACAGTTCAACATTATGTATATACACTACTGCCCATTAAAATTGCTACACCACGAAGATGACGCGCTACAGACGCGAAATTTAACCGACAGGAAGAAGATGCTGTGATATGCAAATGATTAGCTTTTCGGAGCATTCACACAAGGTTGCCGCTGGTGGCGACACCTACAACGTGCTGACATGAGGAAAGTTTCCAACCGATTTCTCATTCACAAACAGCAGTTGACCGGCGTTGCCTGGTGAAACGTTGTTGTGATGCCCCGTGTAAGGAGGAGAAACGCGTACCATCACATTTCCGACTTTAATAAAGGTCGGATTGTAGACTATAGCGATTGCGGTTTATCGTATCGCGGCATTGCTGCTCGCGTTGGTCGAGATCCAATGACTGTTAGTAGAACATGGAATCGGTGGGTTCAGGAGGGTAATCCACATCTACATCTACATCTACGTCCATACTCCGCAAGCCACCTGACGGTGTGTGGCGGAGGGTACCTTCAGTACCTCTATCGGTTCTCCCTTCTATTCCAGTCTCGTATTGTTCGTGGAAAGAAGGACTGTCGGTATGCCTCTGTGTGGGCTCTAATCTCTCTGGTTTTATCCTCATGGTCTCTTCGCGAGATATACGTAGGAGGGAGCAATATACTGCTTGACTCTTCGGTGAAGGTATGTTCTCGAAACTTCAATAAAAGCCCGTACCGAGCTACTGAGCGTCTCTCCTGCAGAGTCTTCCACTGGAGTTTATCTATCATCTCCGTAACGCTTTCGCGATTACTAAATGATCCTGTAACGAAGCGCGCTGCTCTCCGTTGGATCTTCTCTATCTCTTCTATCAACCCTATCTGGTACGGATCCCACACTGCTGAGCAGTATTCAAGCAGTGGGCGAACAAGCGTACTGTAACCTACTTCCTTTGTTTTCGGATTGCATTTCCTTAGGATTCTTCCAATAAATCTCAGTCTGGCATCTGCTTTACCGACGATCAACATTATATGATCATTCCATTTTAAATCACTCCTAATGCGTACTCCCAGATAATTTATGGTATTAACTGCTTCCAGTTGCTGACCTGCTATTTTGTAGCTAAATGATAAAGGATCTATCTTTCTGTATATTCGCAGCACATTACACTTGTCTACATTGAGATTCAATTGCCATTCCCTGCACCATGCGTCAATTCGCTGCAGATCCTCCTGCATTTCAATACAATTTTCCATTGTTACAACCTCTCGGTACACCACAGCGTCATCTGCAAAAAGCCTCAGTGAACTTCCGATGTCATCCACCAGGTCATTTATGTATATTGTGAATAGCAACGGTCCTATGACACTCCCCTGCGGCACACCTGAAATCACTCTTACTTCGGAAGACTTCTCTCCATTGAGAATAACATGCTGCGTCCTGTTATCTAGGAACTCCTCAATCCAATCACACAATTGGTCTGATAGTCCATATGCTCTTACTTTGTTCATTAAACGACTGTGGGGAACTGTATCGAACGCCTTGCGGAAGTCAAGAAACACGGCATCTACCTGTGAACCCGTGTCTATGGCCCTCTGAGTCTCGTGGACGAATAGCGCGAGCTGGGTTTCACATGACCGTCTTTTTCGAAACCCATGCTGATTCCTACAGAGTAGATTTCTAGTCTCCAGAAAAGTCATTATACTCGAACACAATACGTGTTCCAAAATTCTGCAACTGATCGACGTTAGAGATATAGGTCTATAGTTCTGCACATCTGTTCGACGTCCCTTCTTGAAAACGGGGATGACCTGTGCCCTTTTCCAATCCTTTGGAACGCTACGCTCTTCTAGAGACCTACGGTACACCGCTGCAAGAAGGGGGGCAAGTTCCTTCGCGTACTCTGTGTAAAACTGAACTGGTATCCCATCAGGTCCAGAGGCCTTTCCTCTTTTGAGCGATTTTAATTGTTTCTCTATCCCTCTGTCGTCTATTTCGATATCTACCATTTTGTCATCTGTGCGACAATCTAGAGAAGGAACTACAGTGCAATCTTCCTCTGTGAAACAACTTTGGAAAAAGACATTTAGTATTTCGGCCTTTAGTCTGTCATCCTCTGTTTCAGTACCATTTTGGTCACAGAGTGTCTGGACATTTTGTTTCGATCCACCTACCGCTTTGACATAAGACCAAAATTTCTTAGGATTTTCTGCCAAGTCAGTACATAGAACTTTACTTTCGAATTCATTGAACGCCTCTCGCATAGCCCTCCTCACACTACATTTCGCTTCGCGTAATTTTTGTTTGTCTGCAAGGCTTTGGCTATGTTTATGTTTGCTGTGAAGTTCCCTTTGCTTCCGCAGCAGTTTTCTAACTCGGTTGTTGTACCACGGTGGCTCTTTCCCATCTCTTACGATCTTGCTTGGCACATACTCATCTAACGCATAATGTACGACGGTTTTGAACTTCGTCCACTGATCCTCAACACTATCTGTACTTGAGACAAAACTTTTGTGTTGAGCCAACAGGTACTCTGAAATCTGCTTTTTGTCACTTTTTCTAAACAGAAAAATCTTCCTACCCTTTTTAATATTCCTATTTACGGCTGAAATCATCGATGCCGTAACCGCTTTATGATCGCTGATTCCCTGTTCTGCGTTAACTTTTTCAAATAGTTCGGGTCTGTTTGTCACCAGAAGGTCTAATATGTTATCCCCACGAGTCGGTTCTCTGTTTAACTGCTCAAGGTAGTTTTCAGATAAAGCACTTAAAAAAATTTCACAGGATTCTTTGTCCCTGCCACCCGTTATGAACGTTTGAGTCTCCCAGTCTATATCTGGCAAATTAAAATCTCCACCCAGAACTATACCATGGTGGGGAAATCTACTCGAAATATTTTCCAAATTATCCTTCAGGTGCTCAGCCACAACAGCTGTTGAGCCAGGGGGCCTATAGAGACATCCAATTATCATGTCTGAGCCTGCTTTAACCGTGACCTTCACCCAAATCATTTCACATTTCGGATCTCCGTCAATTTCCTTCGATACTATTGCACTTCTTATCGCTATAAACACGCCTCCCCCTTCACTGTTCAGCCTGTCTCTACGGTATACATTCCAATCTGAGTTTAGGATTTCATTACTGTTTACGTCTGGTTTCAGCCAACTTTCTGTCCCTAGTACTATATGGGCATTGTGACCGTTTATTAATGAGAGCAGTTCTGGGACCTTTCTATAGACGCTCCTGCAGTTTACTATTAGCACATTAATTTTGTTATTCCCTGTTGCATTTTGCCTACTCCTACCTTGCCGCGTCTCAGGAGGCGTCTTGTCGGGCCTAGGGAGGGGATTCTCTAACCTAAAAAACCCCCATGTGCACTCCACACGTACTCCGCTACCCTTGTAGCCGCTTCCGGCGTGTAGTGCACGCCTGACCTATTCAGGGGGACCCTACATTTCTCCACCCGATAGCGGAGGTCGAGAAATTTGCACCCCAGATCTCCGCAGAATCGTCTGAGCCTCTGGTTTAAGCCTTCCACTCGGCTCCAAACCAGAGGACCGCGATCGGTTCTGGGAACGATACTACAAATTGTTAGCTCTGATTCCACCCCGCGAGCGAGGCTTTCCGCCTTCACCAATTCCGCCAACCGCCTGTACGAACTGAGGATGACCTCTGAACCCAGACGGCAGGAGTCATTGGTGCCGACATGAGCAACAATTTGCAGTCGGGTGCACCCAGTGCTCTCTATCGCCGCCGGTAGGGCCTCCTCCACATCTCGGATGAGGCCCCCCGGCAAGCAGACAGAGTGAACACTGGCCTTCTTCCCCGACCTTCCCGCTATTTCCCTAAGGGGCTCCATCACCCGCCTAACGTTGGAGCTCCCAATAACTAATAAACCCCTCCCCCCCCTGTGCCTGCTCGGACCTTGCTGAAGGAGCAGCCACATGTCCACTCACAGGCAGAGCGGGCGATGCCACACGGCCAGCCTCCACATTGACCCTCCGCCTCGTGCGCCGCGAACGCCGCTGAACCCGCCACTCCCCTTGGGGAGAGGGTGGCCCAACCGCGCCCGGTACCGGCGAAGATGTCTCGACAGCAGGGACAGTGGGTGAAGCATGTAACACCTGAGATGTACCCTGCGACGCACCAGACTCCCCACTGCCGCTACACTCCGAGGCAGCAGCCTGAAGACGGCTGACCGCGGCCATCAACACGCTCAGCTGTTCGCGAACAGTGGCCAGCTCCTCCTGCGTCCGTACACAGCAGTCACACATCCTATCCATCCTAAGGAATCAATTTACTGAAGAGAGTTGTTCAACCTTTAACTAGACTGCTAATTCACTAAAGGCGGCTGTTTATTCACTAAACTGGGGTTGCTAGCCACTTCTTGTAGAAAACAATGAAAATTGCACTACCTGTCTCTGGACTGTATTGAAAACAAACACTAGCACTACTGGCACTATGGCTGACTAAAGGGACTCTCTGACTGCATTCAAAACAAACACGAAATCTATGGAACACTATTAATAGCACCAGACAATTAAAGCTTCCTAAAAGCAAATACACACGGAAGCAGAAGTGACAAGTGAGAAAAATACAGTTAATACTTAAATTAAGGTAGCTCGCTGCACAGCAGACGTGAAGCAGACGGCAGTTACGACGACACTGACTCTACTGGCACTATGGCTGACTAAAGGGACTCTCTGACTGTATTCAAAACAAACACGAAATCTATGGAACACTATTAATAGCACCAGACAATTAAAGCTTCCTAAAAGCAAATACACACGGAAGAAGAAGTGACAAGTGAGAAAAATACAGTTAATACTTAAATTAAGGTAGCTCGCTGCACAGCAGACGTGAAGCAGACGGCAGTTACGACGACACTGACTCTACTGGCACTATGGCTGACTAAAGGGACTCTCTGACTGTATTCAAAACAAACACGAAATCTATGGAACACTATTAATAGCACCAGACAATTAAAGTTTCCTAAAAGCAAATACACACGGAAGAAGAAGTGACAAGTGAGAAAAATACAGTTAATACTTAAATTAAGGTAGAATACGGAACGGCGTGCTGGATCCCAACGGCCTCGTATCACTAGCAGTCGAGATGACAGGCATCTTATCCGCATGGCTGTAACGGGTCGTGCAGCCACGTCTCGATCCCTGATTCAACAGATGGGGACGTTTGCAAGACAACAACCATATGCACGAACAGTTCGACGGTGTTTGCAGCAGCATGGACTATCAGCTCGGAGACCATGGCTACGGTTACCCTTGACGCTGCATCACAGACAGGAGCGCCTGCGATGGTGTTCTCAAAGACGAACCTGGGTGCACGAATGGCAAAACGTCATTTTTTCGGATGAATCCAGGTTCTGTTTACAGCATCATGATGGTCGCATCCGTGTTTGGCGACATCGCATTGAACGCACATTGGAAGCGTGTATTCGTCATCGCCATACTGGCGTATCACCCGGAGTGATGGTATGGGGTGCCATTGGTTACACGTCTCGGTCACCTCTTGTTCGCATTGACGGCACTTTGAACAGTGGACGTTTCATTTCAGATGTGTTACGACCCGTGGCTCTACCCTTCGTTCGATCCCTGCGAAACCCTACATTTCAGTAGGATAATGCACGACCGCATGTTGCAGGTCCTGTACGGGCCTTTCTGGATGTTCGACTGCTGCCCTGGCCAGCTCATTCTCCAGATCTCTCACCAGTTGAAAACGTCTGGTCAATGGTGGCCGAGCAAATGGCTCGTGACAATACGCCAGTCATTACTATTGATGAACTGTGGTATCGTGTTGAGGCTGCATGGGCAGCTGTACCTGTACATGCCATGCAAGCTCTGTTTGACTCAATGCCCAGGCGTATCAAGGCCGTTATTACGGCCAGAGGTGGTTGTTCTGGGTACTGATTCCTCAGGATCTATGCACCCAAATTACGTGAAAATGTAATCACATGTCAGTTCTAGTATAATATATTTGTCCAGTGAATACCCATATATTATCTGCATTTCTTCTTGGTGTAGCAATTTTAATGGCCAGTAGTGTACATCTGTGTGCAAAACTTAAGGATGAAAGATTTTAAACATGGCTGCAGCAGCAACTGTTAAAATTCTTCACAATAAAGGATGGCAGCCAAAAACAGTTGCAGGATAGAATTTTTTTATTAAAATTCTTAACCAAGGTTTCGGTACATATAAATATACCTTCATCAGAAGTACATTTCCTGAATAGAAAGACACATTCATTAGAAAAGCCATATCAACGAAAGTTTTTTTTTTTTTTTTTTTTTTACTTTATTGTTATTTTAAAACCTGTACAATTCAGGTAGGCTGGCAGCGGCACACCACGCCGCTCTTCAGCCATAGCGTTTTACAAGAGTATAAAACATGGTGAATGACAAAGAACAAAGTGACGGGCAAAAGAGAGAGGGCACAGAGACAGAAAAAACACGGAGTCGCTCACATGTGACGATAACAACACGGAAAACACGTCGGCACGGCGCACAAAACACTGATGAGTCCGACGGCACAAGTGAACGTAGGAGTGGGACGGCGGACACCAAAAACACTATACGACGTCACACACACGAGACACAAAAGGCGACGATCTCCGGCGCGCGAATGTTCACTATACGTGTGCGAGTCCGGGGACCTGCCAAGAGAGGAGGAGGAGGAAGGGGAGTGGGAGAGCGAGAGGGGAGAGCAGAGATGCCACGGGCAGGGGAGATAGGGGGGAGGGAGGAAGGGGGAGAGGAAGCCCGGGGGAAGAGGGGGAAGGGAGGGGACAGGGAGACGGAAAAAGAAGGGAAGAGAAGAGAAGGGAGGGAGGGTGCCGAAAGGAAAGGACACGGGAAGTGGGGGGCGGGGCAGGGTCAAAGTTGATAGGAGGGGTAGATGGAGGGGACGAGGACATCATCAGGGAGAGGGAGCTGGCGGAAGCCACCTTGGGAGAGGGTATGGAGGGTGGAGAGATGGAGACCGGGTGGGACGTGAGAATACAGGCGCGGCAGCGGGCGGGGGTGGGAGAGGATCGGGGAAATGAGCGGGTGAGGAGGATCAAGTTTACGTGAGGTGTACAGGATACGTATCCTTTCAAGGAAAAGGAGGAGGTGGGGGAAGGGGATGAGATCATACAGGATCCGCGTGGGGGAGGGGAGACGGATGCGATAGGCAAGGCGGAGAGCATGGCGTTCAAGGATTTGGAGGGATTTATAGAAGGTAGGGGGGGCGGAGAGCCAGGCTGGATGGGCGTAACAAAGGATAGGGCGGATGAAGGATTTATAGGTGTGGAGGATTGTGGAGGGGTCCAGACCCCACGTGCGGCCGGAAAGGAGCTTGAGGAGACGGAGTCGGGAACGTGCCTTGGCTTGGATTGTCTGGAGATGGGGAGTCCAGGAGAGGCGACGGTCGAGGGTGACGCCAAGGTACTTAAGGGTGGGAGTGAGGGCGATAGGACGGCCATAGACGGTGAGATAGAAATCAAGGAGGCGGAAGGAAGGGGTGGTTTTGCCTACAATGATCGCCTGGGTTTTGGAGGGATTGACCTTGAGCAACCACTGGTTGCACCAAGCGGTGAACCGGTCAAGATGGGATTGGAGAAGGCGTTGGGAGCGTTGCAGGGTGGGGGCAAGGGCGAGGAAGGCGGTGTCATCGGCAAACTGGAGGAGGTGGACGGGGGGCGACGGCGGCGGCATGTCCGCCGTGTACAAAAGGGACAGAAGGGGGGAGAGGACGGAGCCTTGGGGCACACCGGCGGAGGGGAAAAAGGTGTAGGAATCGGTGTTATGGATGGTGACATAGGAAGGACGGCGGGAGAGAAAGGAACCGATCAGACGGACGTAGTTAATGGGAAGGGCAAAGGTTTGGAGCTTGAAGAGGAGACCGGAATGCCAGACGCGGTCATAAGCGCGTTCGAGGTCAAGTGAGAGGAAGATGGCGGAGCGACGGGAATTAAGCTGTTCGGAAAGGAGATGAGTGAGGTGAAGCAGAAGATCGTCGGAAGAGAAGGATGGCCGAAAGCCACACTGGGTGACGGGAAGGAGGCGGTGCTGGCGGAGATGCTGGTGGATGCGGTGGGTGAGGATAGATTCTAGGACCTTGCTGAAGACCGAGGTAAGGCTGATGGGACGGTAGGAGGAGACGGCGGACGGCGGTTTGCCAGGTTTAAGGAACATGAGGATACGGGAGGTTTTCCACAGGTCGGGGTAGTAACCGGTGGACAGGACTACATTGTAGAGCCTGGCCAGGGTGGAGAGGAAAGAGACAGGAGCTTCACGAAGGTGACGGTAGGTGGCACGATCGTGACCAGGAGCGGTGTTGCGTTTTGTGCGGAGAGTAGCAATGAGATCCTGTGTAGTGATAGGGGCATTGAGTTCCGTGTGTGTAATGTTGTCCAAGTACTGGAAGCCAGGAGGGAGGGGAGGGGAAGAGGTGTCAGTTCGATCGCGGATATCCGGGAAGAGGGAGTAATCGAACTGGGGATCATCGGGGACGGAAAATACATCGGAGAGGTAGGAGGCAAAGTGATTGGCCTTACTAAGGGAGTCAGGGAAAGGGTGATCATCATGGAGAAGAGGATAATAGGGGGAGGGTTTAGTTCCGGTAAGGCGACGGAAGGCCGACCAGAACTTGGACGAGTATCAACGAAAGTGAGAAACAGAAGCTTAAATAACGGTGAAATTGCTAAAGTAATACAGACACACAATCTTTAGTACTTACTAAAATTACATCATGCACTGGAGAATAATGAAACAATTATGCCAAAAGGCGTCGTCAGTAATTAAAATATCATCTCCATTTGTACAACATGTGTAATGGGTACAGGATCAAAGCGAACAGTTTAACAATGTTACTTCGCCTATGAACTGTTGAGACACGAGTGTGAAGGCACTAAGGTAGATTGTTTCGCCGAGAGAGGGCACTTGCATGTGGCAGACTCGCGCATATTACAATCCATAAATACATACATAAGCGCATCAAAATTATTAAAGGTTGTGTTAATTCAAACTTTGTCTTAATAAATAAAGCGTATCACGCCAATTAAAGACATTTATGTAAACTAGAAATATAGAGTCTGCAGTTCATCGCGCTGTGAGCACACCTTTAGCACAGAATTGTTTTGAAAATGAAATATTTTTATTAAAATCAATAGCCACTAACAATGGATACGACCCTAAATTAATTGACCAAATTGCTAAGAAAAAAACAGCTGTAAAATTTTCTACTTTAGGAGATAACAGGACAAAAAACTATGAGAGTAATAACTTTATTTCTATTCCATTTTTAGGGAACGTTTCATATAAGATTAAAAGACTTTTACAGAAACAATACGGTTATAGAGTTGCTTTTTCCGTAAATAATAGCCTCAAACGTAGAGTAATTCATAATATTGGAGCACGAGAAGAACTCAGCACTAAGTCCGGTGTATACAAAATTACTTGTAACGACTGCCCAAACTATTACATAGGGCAGACAGGTAGACCCATTAAAGTTAGGTATAAAGAACACAAGTTAGGTAAAAATGGAGAAAACGTATATAATTCCACCTTTGCTGAACATCTATGGCTCTTACAGCACACGCCAAGAGAACTGGACGACGTAGAGCTGCTTCATGAAGCTGATAAAGGTGACAAACTAGACTTGCTCGAAGAATTAGAGATTTTCAAGCATCTGTCTCTAAAAGATGGTTTTGTTCTTAATGAACAGGTGCAGCTTCGAAACAAAAATTTTTTAGACAGTTTCAAACCCCTCATTGCCTTAATGTAATATAGTCTGGCTGACTAGGAGTTATTTTCTTGCTTGTTGATGCCGGTGAAATGCGCTTTTCCTATTTTGTTGGGATCTACATATTGTGATGTTTGTTAATTATGAATTTCAATGTGTATGTGTGGTTAAATGACTACTATGTTTTATTCATACAGACAGATGGTTTCGTTTTATTATAACATTTTGGTTGTTTCGCTAGTATGTATTTCACTGCCTACGTTACGCGAGACTCTCGCGCATTACAGTAGTGCCCTCTCTCGTTAGATGTTCCAAGCGCAAGCTTTATCCGTTTGACACTAGGACACAGGTAAATTTGGTTCTATATTTCTAGTTTACATAAATGTCTTTAATTGGCGTGATACGCTTTATTTATTAAGACAAAGTTTGAATTAACACAACCTTTAATAATTTTGATGCGCTTATGTATGTATTTATGGATTGTAATATGCGCGAGTCTGCCACATGCAAGTGCCCTCTCTCGGCGAAACAATCTACCTTAGTGCCTTCACACTCGTGTCTCAACAGTTCATAGGCGAAGTAACATTGTTAAACTGTTCGCTTTGATCCTGTACCCATTACACATGTTGTACAAATGGAGATGATATTTTAATTACTGACGACGCCTTTTGGCATAATTGTTTCATTATTCTCCAGTGCATGATGTAATTTTAGTAAGTACTAAAGATTGTGTGTCTGTATTACTTTAGCAATTTCACCGTTATTTAAGCTTCTGTTTCTCACTTTCGTTGAGCCTTGTTCCCCCCCCCCCCCTCCCCAGGGCCCCCTTCTCCTCTTTCCTCCTTCTCCCAGAGCGGATTTTCCTCCATCCCCCCCTCCCCTGAGACCCTGCACCCCATACTTGCCTCTCTCCTTCCCACATCCCTCCCTACCTGGCCCTCTTCCGAGCGCCCCCCATTTCCCCTCCCCCATCTCTTCCCCTCCCTCCCTTCTTCAGGTCTCCCTCATCTCCTTGAACCTGGCAGATCCTCTGTATTGATCAACATCAGTGTGCCATGTCAGTGTTGTGTTTCGTGCTTTTCTCGTGTGCGTCAAGAGGTGTGATTTTAATTGTGTGCTGCCTTGAGGTTCGCCGTCAGTGCTACGCTGTGTGCTATGCCAGCCGTCAACACCTTTATGCTCCAGTCATACTGTGCCTTGTGTTTCTTTTAATCGTCGCAGTGTGTGGCTTTTTGTGTGTGCTACTTTTAAACAGTTTTTTATCTCCATTTTACAGTCACCCCGTTTTTTGTATATTGCCTTCCATGATGTTCTCCCTTTTTATATCTATGTTCGCCTTCTTCTCTCCTTTGCTGTTTTTAAATGTCTTCTATTGTTTTGTTCTATGTCTTTCGGCTGAAGAGCAGCGCATATGCTGCTGCCAGCCCGCCCCGATAGGGGAATTGAAATACAATAAAGAAAAAAAAAAAAAAAAAAAAAAAAACTTTCGTTGATATGGCTTTTCTAATGAATGTGTCTTTCTATTCAGGAAATGTACTTCTGATGAAGGTATATTTATATGTACCGAAACCTTGGTCAAGAATTTTAATAAAGAAATTCTATCCTGCAACTGTTTTTGGCTGCCATCCTTTATTGTGAAGATTAAGGATGAAAGTTATTTTCGCATGATGCGTCACTGCTAAGTAACATAGCTCGATGAAACATGGACCATACATTCAAAGAGCTGCTACTGTGTAGTACAGAAGGTAATTGAAGCAATATGCATCTAGAGGAACGGAAATGACACCTTTATCCAAAAACAACAGTTACAATGAAGTCGTCGCGATTATTTGTGGTGCCCTGGGCATTACAAACGGCGGGAAATGGTTCCCAATAGGGTGTGTGGTCACGACGGACTGAAGTGCAGGCTCTGCAACGTATTCCGTTGTTGGCCACGAGGATGGCAAGGAGTTCTTATGATAGTGCGTTCCATTCCCCCACTTGCGTAGTTCACAAGTCACGGGTGGTCGTTCGTGCATGTGAACGTGTTGTAACATGTCTCTCCGACGCATCCCCACACTTTCTACACTCATGCTCATCAATTAAGGATAATGCTGATACATGGTGAAACAACGCTCTGGTGGGCGGTTCGCGGATTTAAATCACCTCGGGGTATGACCATACGGTGCATCTGACCTGCGGTCGTCGCACTGTGGCGCTAGCAGCAGTCCACATACGCAGAGGTGTGTTGGTGCACGTCAGAGTACGGTGCGGCGAGTAAGTGTGCTGACGTTTTCAGACGTGCTAATGGTGACTGTGCGTTGAAAATGGTTCATAGAACACATAATGATGACGTTATGAGGGGTAGAATACTAGGGCGACTGGAGACTGGTCAAACACAGGAGGTCGTAACACGGACCCTCCGTGTGCCACAAAGTGTGATATCAAGATTGTGGCAACGATTCCAGCAGACAGGAAACGTGTCCAGGTGCTACAGTACGGGAGGTCCACAGTGTACAATACCACAAGAAGACCGATATCTCACCATCGGTGCCGTCAGACGCCCACGGAGTACTGCAGGTAGCTTTGCTCGGGACCTTACCAAGCCACTGGGACAATTGTCTCCAGGCACACAGTCTACAGACAATTGAACAGAGATGGTTTATTCGCCTGGAGACCTGCAAGGTGCATTCCACTGACCCCTGGTCATAGGAGAGCTCGTAAAGCCTGGTGTCAAGAACACAGTACATGGTCATTGGAACAGTGGTCACAGGTTATGTTCACGGACGAATCCAAGTATAGTCTAAACAGTGATTCTCGCCGAGTTTTCATCTGGCTTGAACCAGGAACCAGGTACCAACTCCTTAATGTCCTTGAAAAGGACCTGTATGGAGGTCATGGTTTGCTGGTGTGGGGTGGGATTATGATTGGTGCACGTACACCCCTACATGTCCTTGACAGAGGAACTGTAACGGGTCAGGTGTATCGGGACAACATTTTGCACCAATATGTCTGCCTTTTCAGGGGTGCAGTGGGTCCCACCTTCCACCTGATGAATGATAACGCACGGCCCCACCGAGCTGCCATCGTGGAGGAGTACTTTGAAACAGAAGATATCAGGTAAATGGAGTGCCCTGCCTGTTCTCCAGACCTAAACCCCATCGAGCACGTCTGGGATGCTCTCGGTCGATGTATCAAATGGTTCAAATGGCTCTGAGCACTATGGGACTTAACTGCTGAGGTCATCAGTCCCTAGAACTTGGAACTGCTTAAGCCTACCTAACATAAGGACATCACACACATCCATGCCCGAGGCAGGATTCGAACCTGCGACCGCAGCGGTCGCGCGGCTCCAGGCTGTAGCGCCTAGAACCGCTCGGCCACTCCGGCCGGCTGTCGACGTATCGCTGCAAGTCTTCAAATCCTTACGCCACTTCAGGAGCTCCGACAGGCACTGGTGCAAGAATGGGAGGCTATACCCCAGCAGCTGCTCGACCACCTGATCCAGGGTATGACAACCCGTTGTGTGGCCTGTGTACGTGTGCACAGTGATCATATCCCATATTGATGTCGGGGCACATGAGCAGGATACAGTGGCGTTTTGTAGCACTTGTGTTTCGGGACGGTTTTCTCAACTTATCACCAATACCATGGACTCACAGATCTGTGTCGTGTGTGTTCCCTATGTGCCTCTGCTATTAGCGAAAGTTTTGTGTAGTGCCACGTTGTGTGGCACCACATTCTACAACTGTCCTTAATTTATGAGCATGAGTGTAGATGTTATTTAAGTCGGGCGAATGGCACGCCACTCCATTCGCCAAATATGCTTTCGTTCCAAGACCTCCTCCACCTGCGCAGTTCGATGCGGTCCTGCACTGTCATCCATAAAAATGATATCGGGGCCGAAAGTACCCCTAAAAAGACGCAAATGGAGAAGGAGGACAAGTAACTATAATGTTGACCAATGAGTGTACCGTGTTCAAAGATTTGGAGGTCTGCATGCCCATCAGCGTTACTCGTCCCCACATCCGCACACCATAACACTTGGACCACGAAAACGATCAAGTTGGACAATGTTCGTGGCTGCATTACATGTTCATACCTCTCACCATATGAGGTTACGCCCAGTATTGTCGAACATGATAGTTATTGTGGTCTAGTTGTCACGATGGAGGATACAAGACGTTGAATAGCTACCAGTCTCTAGTGCGCATTTCTTCATGCGATTCTAAAAACGGTCATGAGATTGAAATTGAAAGGGTCCTGTAGTTCCCTTTCATTATCATTTTATTTGCTTTCCACTGATAGAGAACTATCTGGCATGCGTGAGTGAATGAACGTGGGTATGCTTCATTTTGCTATACAGTGGTTTAGTCTGCTACAGAGAATCAGCGGTAGTCGTACAGTATGGCCAACCCTTGTAGTTTTCAGGTAGGCAAAGAGGTTTGCTCCCCTTGTATGAAGGTTACCTGTGTTAGGTTGGTGGCGGAAGCCTCATCTCTGGGTTTTCCTGGCCACGGGGTCGCGTGGGAGACGTTGGAGTGTGTGAGACAATCAGTCTGCTTCCAGCTCGCCGAAGGTCTGCAACCGAAGTCTCTTCGAAGAGCCGGCCAGAGTGGCCGTGCGGTTCTGGGCGCTACAGTCTGGAGCCGAGCGACCGCTGCGGTCGCAGGTTCGAATCCTGCCTCGGGCATGGATGTGTGTGATGTCCTTAGGTTAGTTAGGTTTGATTAGTTCTAAGTTCTAGGCGACTGATGACCTCAGAAGTTAAGTTGCATAGTGCTCAGAGCCATTTGAACCAATCTCTTCGAAGAGCGGCGAGTTGACTTAACCGCATGGCGCGTTCTCTCGTAGCAAAAGGGGAGCTTCTAGCTTTTCGTCTCGCGTTTCATCTTATAAAGATTGATTTGCTGGGTCGCAGCAAGGAATGCAAGGATTTTGCAGACTTTCAGTTTGATTCCTAATGCAGACTTGACTTTGATCAGTAAGAAGAACGTGGCACAAAGGGGTTGCCTTTGTTGAAGCGCTCTCGGTTCAGTGTAAATGTTTGTGTGCCTGCAACTGTGTGTGTATGCATTCTACTCTTTTCCGAATCTTGGTAATTTTTGCTTCTTTGTGAATTTTCTTTGTCTCATTACTTTATGTCCGGTGGAAACCATCCACATGGGTTAATATTAGAGTTTGTTGGCCCTCTGCCATTATCCTTTGTCTATTCAAATGTCTCCTCTGTAAAATGTTAATTGTTCGCGACTGCGTGGTTAGATGTTACTAAAATTTGGCCAGGGTACGTAGAAATTGTGTCTCCACCAACCACGTGCGCACACGAGCCTGTTCTGAAACGTATAGCGTTTCACAAGCAATTGTACTTAGTTACCAGGCAATAGCAGTCTGTAGATGCATTATATAAATGTTTTAAGGAATAAATAATTTTTCAAAAAATTGTGAACCGCTAGAATCACAGCAGGTAAGCCTGTCTGGAATAGGGCAGTTATGATGCCGACCGGTGTTGGGCGATCAGTGGTAGTTTCATCTGGTGACTTCAGTTTTGTATATTATGGAAAGAAAGACCATGAAAGCAGTTTTTTTTAATTTTTTATTGGTTGTGACAATGATTTTATCACATGGTCTGCCTCATGTGCCACGATGTCCAAATGGTTTTATAAGTGTTAATCCACGTTTCAGCTATGTGGTTCTGTAATAATTGTAATGTATATAGTTAACTCATGTAAGCCCTCCCTCAAACCTGTTATGTTATACCTTCACAGCCCTGAAACCGATCATCTAGTAAACGGTATTGAAGCGATCGTGCCTTTGCAATTATTTTAAAAACAGAGTGATCGCCCCACGACACACCATGTGTTCACTGCAAAATAATTTTGTCTCCAATCTTATCCAGTGTACCGATGTTACGTCTCCGTTACCCACGCCATTTACCTTGTAGTTTCCCTTAATAGCCCATCCAAAGCGTTTCCATGCGCACAGGTCCAATAATTAGTGTCCCTTTTTTATTGAAAACAAATGCTTTGGAATAGGTCTTGTTTTCAGGAATGTTGCTGCAAGCTGCACTTATGCACAGTGTTCACGCACTCTTTACTTTATTCAATATTTGATTCACGTGAACAATGCCTGGATCATATTAATAATTACATCCCATTCTTTATCAGTGACTTTACAATGAATGTTCTTTTGTGAGTTTTTCTTATGAATAAATTAAGTAATTTTCCGACTCAGCGCAACCTCTTATTTATCGTGTGGCTAGAGTTGGTGGCGACCCAATCTTTTACGTTGATTTCAATGTCAGATAGCATTTTCTTATTCAAAGTGTGCGTGGCTCTTTTAGCCATCAGGATACATTCAAAGTGCGCCTCACGCTTCTTACACATAGCGACCTTTTATTCACGCTACTTACAAAATACCTACGAAAATATATCATGCCCAGCTCTGTAGACTACCCTCTAAGTACAATACCCTCCGTTATACTGTATATATTACTATGTTTTACAACTGCATATTCCTCACCAATGAGCTGTAGTGCATTTGCAGCAGTTCAGGCTAATGTATAACAACGGTATGATGTGCGTGCTTAACTCCTTTAGTGTACTGTCTCTCCCTCCGTTCTCCTCCCCCCCCCCCACCCCCACCCCTCTCTCTTTCTCTCTAATGGAAGTCCATGCAGTTGTGCAGTTGTCGGCAACGAGCGGATGTGCCATGTTGCAGGTACACAGAACACACCGTACGGCATCCATGCGGGTCGGAAGCGTTTCAGACGTAATGAAGTGGCGAGTCGTGCGTTGCCGGCGCGTATTTACTGCCGAAGAGAAAAATAGCGGGGCTCGTTGAGTGGGTCTGGCTGAGCATCTGCGCTGGAAAGGTCAGAGGTGCCCTTTGTGACATTAGTGCGGGTCTGGGCGCTGGGGTCACACGTGCCCACCGTCTCCTCTGCTCTGCCATTCACTCTGCACTGCTTTGCAGGTGCCTCCGCAAACTGGTTCACCTGTATGTCAGCCGAATTGTTTAAACCCTTTTTTTTAAAAAAAATCTGTGGGTCCAATGTGATTTGCAGACAAGTAAATGAAAGGTATACGGGCCGACTAAGTACATATTAATAAATGATGACTAACTGAAACCCTCAGCTGCCGACAGGTGTTGTTGATATACCTCGATGTGGTCAGCTAAAAATGTGTACCCCGACCGGGACTCGAACCCGGGATCTCCTGCTTACATGGCAGACGCTCTGAATGCCGGACATTTGTCACGCCGGACATTTGCCACACTTGCCCCTACGCCAGGTAGCGATCCCTCAGGTAAGGGACGCCCTTCCTACTTCTGTCCGCTTTCAAACCACCGCCTCCACATCTTACTCGATACAACCAGGACGTAAGGGACCTTCTTCTTCGACATCTTGGCCAAATACAGAGCTTCTTTTCCGAAATCGTAATATTTATAACTTTTGGAAAACGAAAGCAATACCGACGATTATATCAGTATGTAATTAGTTCTGCCAAGTATAAATATAGATTCCTCTGTCTGTACGGTAGCTTCCTTTCACGCTTACTGATTGCGATAGAAAAAGTCCATCGGCATGGGAGCAACAAGAAAGGAACGATGTAACGAGAACGCGAATGTACGCTAATCATTTCTTTTTGATCACCGCATTTGTGCCTACTTTAATTACTACAACTGCATACCCAGAAGACAATAGGGCAAGAATAAATGGGTATGAGAATGTTTGAAAAGAATAACGACATTCTACATATTAATTTACTCTCTAAAAACATTAGTTAATAAAGTGTAGCGGGACAATGTTCAAAACATAACTGAAAACACGTTCACTAAATAGAGATAAGAACATCTATGATTGACATGGCATCTAAAGTCGACTTACAATTTTAAAATGTTAGAAATAAGGAAATGAAGTAATAAATGCTATCCTTGTAATGTACGTTGTTGTTCTACATTGGTTAGCTCTGGTCACAGAGGAAAAAGCCGTAATTGTAATTATCTGCACTACAACAGAAACAAGAAGGACAACTTCAGGAAAAATAATGTAAGCTCACAATCGACTTTGAAGCAGATAGTTCCTGTGACTTAGTAAGGGCAGAGGTTATATTCGACAACCAGAATAAATTAATAACTGGCTCCTTTTACCGACTCCCTGTCTCAGTTGCTGAACTTGAGTCTCATCACCCTGCTCGTACAATTATAGTTGGCAATTACTTCAATCTACCTTCCACATGTTGACAAAAATACATTTTCATACACTACTGTAAATAGAAAACAACTTCCATAATTGTTCTAAATGCATTTTTTAAATTATTTTTAACGGTTAGTTGTCGTGGCCATTCAAATTGTAAATGGTTACGAAAACACACTGGACCTCTTAGCCACAAATAATCCTGAGCATCACGATGGATACAGGGATTAGTAAACACGCATTCGTAGCGAGGCTCACTTCCGTAACAAAGAAATTCACTAAAACTAAACGCGAAATATATCTACTTATAAAAGCAGCTAAAAATTCGGGTGACGTCTTTCTAAGAGATAGTCTCCAATCCTTCCAAATGATGTAAATGAAGACCATATGTGGCTTATGTTCAAAGAAATAGTATCAACAGCATTCGAGATATTCATACCAAATTAATTAATAAGAGACGGAACTGATCACCCATGGTACACAAAACACGACAGAAAGCTGCTGCAGGAGCACCGCAAAAGGCACGTATAGTTTAGACGAACGCAAAACCTCCAAGATTGGTGAAGTTTTACAGAGGCTCGAAATTTGGTGCGGATTTCAATGCAAAATGCATTTAATAGTTTCCACAACGAAACTCGCTCTAGAAATGTGGCGGAAAATCCAAAGAGATACTGGCCTCATGTTAAGTAAACCAGCGGAAAGGCTCAGTAAGTACCTTTACTGCGCGACAGCGACGGTAATGTTACTGATGACAGTGCCACTAAAGTGGAGTTAGTAAATGCATTTTCCGAAATTCCTCCACTAAAGAAGACGAAGTAAATATTCCATAATTCGAAATGAGAACAGCTGCAAATATAATTTAGAAGTAGACATCCCTGGTGTTGCAAAGCAACTGAAATTACACTGTCAGTGACAGAGGAAATGATTAAATAGCTTTTCAAAAAGTCTCTAATGTATAAGAAAAGTAAGTCTAATACATTTCTTTCTGATGTTCTTTAGTAACAATTAATTTTCAGTAGTAAGCGCCTTGCTTTTACTGACCTGTTTAAAGATAATCAACAATTTAGTAAGAAATTTTAATTTTTAAAGGACTACATCTAAATGTACTTAAGTAGATTTACATCTACTATAAATGTTTGCAGCTAAACTTAAATAAAAAATATTTGAGGTGCCAAAATCGTCAACTTAGGATCAGATCAGTTTTGGGATAATTTTAGGTGCAATTCAAATGTTCAGTTCCCATTTTCTTTTACAAAACCATATACTATCAGTTTAATAAACCATGATATTTTAGGTGATAGTTGCGATACTGAAGCTTCAGAAAATTATTTTAGAAATCACAATTATTTAATAGTATGGGCATAATATTGGAAGGTAGAAAAAAGTTATCTCAACGTGACAACAATAGGGATACTTTTGTGAGGCTCGAAACACTTTTTAATTTTTACATTAAAGACTGATTCGCATCACACTTTGCACAGGCTTTGGACCGTGAAAATGATAAATGACCATCTACCATTCTGGCGTGTGTAAAATCAGCCTAAACACGCTGAACTAATGTACACTCTATCTACAATTACTACTTATTATTAGCTCCTATAATGCTGCTTCAATGTTTTAATAATTTTATTTCAGTAATCGGCGAGGATTCAGTGGTCCTCATGGTTTTTAATACATTATTTTTAACGTATTTTAGTCCAGATTCTGAATATGAGCAATGGCGTTCAAGCAAGGCCTAATGATGCCAGTCTCTTCATAATTCTTTACGATTCTCTCTATCCTGTCGTCCAGCTTCAAGTACTTCTTCTTCCTCTTCTTACCTTCAAGATTCATTTACAATTTCATGTACATGCAGTTTGTAAGCTCTGCTTCCTTTTTCAAGCACTCCACCAAATAGTTGATTCTAGGGTGGGGGTTTCCAATAACACTATTTATTTTGTTGTGCCATCCTTCAACAGCATTCGTCGTTCGGTGCCTTTTTCCGTAACAGTTCCACATTTCTATTGCGATATCCTCATTCTCTAGCCAGTTATCCACAAAGTAGTAAAAAAATTGAGAGAATCTTCCGTTATCACGAGCTTCTGCATGAATCTCAATTCATCCATTGCTTACGTCCTCCGGTTTTACAACTGCCAGCTCTGCACACACGCTGACGTGAAATCTTAAATCCTCGTTCTAGCGGTAGTCCTCAGTTAGACCGAGAACTCGAATTCTTCTGCATAAAGTCTTCTTCATATGGAAATAGAATCCATTTATTTCAGTTGTGGGAAAAACTTGACGAATGGCCAATATCGCAGCTGCCTCAAAGTCCACCTTTACTTGTTTTGGACACCACTCAGAGACTGCCTATTTTATCAGACGAAACAGACGAACATATGTGTCTTTCTTCTTATTAGGGAGCAGCGCAAATACAGTAGGAAGAATGTTTGTTTATTTACACTGGCCTCCTAAGTCTACGTGTATGGTGTAGATCTGTGCAAACTGCCTGCTGCATCTCTTAAATGTTCCATTCATAAAAAAATGGGAATGTGGTGTCACCGCCAGACACCACACTTGCTAGGTGGTAGCCTTTAAATCGGCCGCGGTCCGGTAGTATACGTCGGACCCGCGTGTCGCCACTGTCAGTGATTGCAGACCGAGCGCCGCCACACGGCAGGTCTAGAGAGACTTCCTAGCACTCGCCCCAGTTGTACAGCCGACTTTGCTAGCGATGGTTCACTGACAAATTACGCTCTCATTTGCCGAGACGATAGTTAGCATAGCCTTCAGCTACGTCATTTGCTACGACCTAGCAAGGCGCCATTATCATTTGCTATTTATCTTGTGATGCATGTACCGTCAGACCGATGTTCACCAATTATGGATTAAAGTTAAGTATTCCAGAAGCTACGTACTTTTTTATTAGACTCAACTCCTTTAACTGTTCCAGACCTCACGCCAGCCTGCGTGAGCTTAAACGTGTGCCTTTCGGCTACCCGTCATTGTGGATTGGCTGTCTTGCCAGTCCACAACAGGGAACATGTTTTTAAACTTTCTTTTCCTTTGCTTCCACTAAAAGTCATTATTCTGACCTCTAATCTATCGTCTTCCAGAAGAAAACTACTGCCATCTCCCATTTTTAATAGATCTTCATGAAGATCAGTTTCATAAGAGTTCTTAGGCTCTTGTTGGTTCCCCTGCTCTTGGCTCCATCGACGACGAATAGTTCTCTTCATAGATTCTGAATCAGGCATCACTGTAACAAAGTCATAAACTTTATTATGTAGATTTCCCATTTCATCCGCGTATATCTCTGATAACTGTGTAGTTTCTTGTCGAGACCTTCTCTTCGCCCTTTCCACTTGCTTTCTCACTTTCAGAGCCGCATCGTCAGGTGGTCCACACAGATGTTCTAATACGTTCAACAATTCTCCGTTCCTCGAAAGCAGCTTTCCCTTGCAATGATTCGCTTTTTGGCGTAAGCACATCCTCGTAACAACACCTTCTTTAGATTCCCTCTGTTTAAGATACGCGTAACCTTTGTAATGAGCAGGAGGGCTGCCATTGTTCGTTGTAATAACTTCCATACTGATGGTCACGTTAGGAACTTCGAAAGCAAACTGGCCGGGCGGGTGAGGAGGAGGAGGAGGAGGAGGAGGGGGGGGGGGGGGGGGGAGACAAGGGACCCGACGCTTCGGAGCAGGTAAAACCGTGGCAAATGTCCGGCGTGGCAAATGTCCGGCGTGGCAATGTCCGGACACCGACGCTCTATATCCATCTGAGCCACCGAGGACACAGATGAATAGCGCGACTGCAGGGACTTATCCCTTGCACGCTTCCCCCTAAGACTCACATTCCCAACTGTCCACAATTTTACCTATGTAATGTACCTCATAGACATTTGCCCATCCACTCATTACTCTCGCACGCTTTGGCGATTCCCGTAGGAGTTTGGGCAACCTGTGCGCGTTCGCACAGACGACGGTCAATGGTTGGGTAGCCTTTAACGATGTATACGAAGACAGTAACCGTTCTTGAAAGAACAGGTACTGTAGATGACCGTGCAACTTATCCCTTGCACGCTTCAGGCTAGAACCGCGCGACCGCTACGGTCGCAGGTTCGAATCCTGTCTCGGGCATGGATGTGTGTGATGTCCTTAGGTTAGTTAGATTTAAGTAGTTCTAAGTTCTAGGGGACTAATGACCTCAGAAGTTAAGTCCCATAGTGCTCAGAGCCATTTGAACCATTTTTTGGAGATCACGAACTTTACGCAACCACCTCTCCTCCGCTTCGCCGTAAAGTTAAAAGGAAAATTGCCGCAAAGCGCACGAGGTAGCCGTGGGGTCACCCATCCCAATACCGGCCACGTCCGGCGTTGCTCCAGTTCAGTGATCTGCCGGGAACCGGTGTATTGAACGAGACGAGGCTGCTGGCTTCAGTAAAGCGAAGATTTCCGTTTTGGCGGAGCCTGTCGTCAATTGACAATATTTAAAAAAAGACAATATTTAACTTGAAATCTCAAATGCTCAATGTCTGTTTTAAAATACGTACGTTAAATTTCTTGTAAAGTATGTTTTATATGCTGTTCCGCCTCTCGGCTGTAAACTAGCAGTTACCGCTGCTAGCCGTGAGGAGTGAGGGAATGAAGTAACAATAAAGGAAAAAAAGGTGACATTAGTTATTACTATGCACAAGACAAACAGCATTAGCATATGATAATGGAGACGGAAGTAGGGTCCCCCAGACGCGTCCTGCGACGGCAAGCGCAGCGCGGCGCGAGGCGTGGTGTGTGGTGTGACGCGGAGGAATGCTGATCGCCGCCATTACGCGGCGCCAGCGTCGTTACGCGCGCTAATTGACAGAGACGGATGGCCATTAAGCACCAGAACCGGGGAGGGAGTGGGGGGAGGTGCTTCTGCTGTGGACGAGGCGGCGGTCCCTCACTGGCTGTGTCATACTGGGCCGTGCGTATGTTTGGGGAAAATGCGGTTTAGCCAAACCTACAACATGCTGTAAACGGTAGGACACGATGTCGTCCTCTGAACTTCAAAAGGGGAGATGCTACGACATTTGCATCGTAATACACTTGTAAGGTGCCAGGACATGGGCACTTACACGTTAGCTTACCAACATTAGTATTAATAATAAAGGGACTGCCAAGGGCATCAGATCATGACTCTATTGAATTATGATATATATGAGGCACTCTCGAGCAGTATTCCCTGCATATCTGCATGATTGTTCCACTAACTTAAATCGTTGATGAAAAGTTGTAATGTCTCTTGCAGCGGTCTCTCCGCGATATTTTCAGAAATTTTATAAATTATGTAACTCAGTACATATCTCGAAATATCTCTTCTTATCTTACCGATTCCTAAACTTTAATATACGATGAATATCAATGCAAAGTAGTTTCAAGCCCTATTATTCCTTGGAGCGTCCATTTACTCTATGGAATAGCTTCTCTGCTATCTGTTTTCTCTTATGAAAAGTATGAGGGAGCTTGCCGATTAGCCCTGAAAGAAGGAGGATGTATATGTATGTATTGTTGAGCTAGTCGCCATCTTGATGAGATTCTGTATGAGAAGGAATTTAATACATGAACTAAACTAAAGTAAGTGTGTTCGCGTATTATTTAACTGCCGGCCGGGGTGGCCGTGCGGTTCTAGGCGCTACAGTCTGGAACTACGAGACCGCTACGGTCGCCGGTTCCAATCCTGCCTCGGGCATGCATGTGTGTGACGTCCTTAGGTTAGTTAGGTTTAAGTAGCTCTAAGTTCTAGGGGACCGATGACCTCAGCAGTTAAGTCCCATAGTGCTCAGAGCCATTTGAACCATATATTATTTAACTGATTATTATTGACAATGTCTGCTTACTACGCTGTGTTGCACGGGATCAGTGGGGAACGTCTGATTTACACTGGACGAACCTGCCGTTTTGTATGCTCAAGATATCCAGTTACTTCAAATAAATAGGCTAACACGGTCTTACCAGCAGATCTCCGGTCTTCCCCATGTGATCACCGAAAGTTAATTATTACAAATGTTTTCAGGAGATCGACTGACAATTTTCGTCGCACCGAGACTTCGAAATTGCTTCACTGCCTTATGGAATTTAAGTTAAGCTCAATTTAATCAGGATAGAACAGTACTGAACTGTGTGAATGTGATAAGCCTGCTTTGTGAATGAAAATTCCCTTAATATACGCATGTATTTGACTATCCTGGTCAGTGAAGCTAAATCAGGCCGGTGTGAGAGAGGTTTTTAAATTTTAGATCCCACAAAAATATTAAAAAGTGTCGGAGGCTGAGAATTGTGGAATATAAAGTCTGCAGATGGCCGTAGCTCGCCGGGCCGCAGGTAGCGGCCACCGGAAACGTGGGACAATACGGAGCTTTTGGGGATACCCCGGCACCGGAGCCACCTGTGCTGTGCAACACGTGGCGATGACGGGAATTTCGTTTGCCTAGGGGCGATATGACCTACTCGATCGTTGGGTCGATCTCAGAAATGCCATTGAAGGGATTTCGGCGATGATAGAGCGTTCGACATTGGCAGAAACTGGGTATTCTTCCGCCGCGTTTTCGTACTCGTGGGAGACGGGAGAATCGTGGAGAGAGTGGACTTCGCCTTCAGCCATCGAGCGGTGCGGACGTGGAGACGGCGTCTTGGCCATCGTCTTCGAAGGGAGATATACGGTCTGTATCGCAGCACTGCACCAACGAGTGTTCCGTGCAGAGTTCTGCGGTTACAGCTCTTTGTGTGCTCAGAAGTGAGATTTTCACCAACGCTTAACCACTTCCAACGACTTACCTAATATTCTTGATCTGGAAGTTGTCCTTGCAAGTTGCCAAGTATTTATCAATGCAGCTGCCAATAATAGGGGCGCGTAATTCCAGACTGTTAATGTGCCATTCTCAGGAGTGTGTGGATGGACAAGTGTCAGTTGTGGGGGATATTAAATTAAAATGCCAGTATTACAATCGAATTATCGACTTCAATGTAGCTAGCATTTAACCTGTCCCAGTAAGCTTTACATATACTCTAGTCACTGCACAGCTTGCCCAGACGGGAAGGAAAGAAGGTTTGCGGTCTTCTATGTCAGCGAGGGACAAATAAGCTTACACACTGATGCACAAAACTTAACGCTCAAATAACTTCATATGCTGCGTCACTGCCAGGTGACATATCTAGTTGACACTTGGACCGTACATTAAACAAATAAATGTCGTGTGGCACCGCGGCCTGGTGTGAGTCTTTCGACTGTTTAAACGAACTCCTACCTTATAGTACAGAAGGTAACTGGAAGGAATACGCAGTCAAAGCACAAAAATGTTATATATATATATATATATATATATATATATATATATATATATATATATATATATATATATATATATATATATATATATAGGGTGGTCCATTAATCGTGACCGGGCCAAATATCTCACGAAATAAGCGTCAAACGAAAAAACTACAAGGAACGAAACTTGTCTAGCTTGATTGAAAGGGAAACCAGATGGCGCTATGGTTGGCCCGCTAGATGACCCTGCCATAGGTCAAACGGATATCAACTGCGTTTTTGTTTTTAAATAGGAACCCCCATTTTCATTACATATTCGTGTAGTACGTAAGGAAATATGAATGTTTTAGTTGGACGACTTTTTTCACTTTGTGATAGATGGCGCTGTAATAGTCACAAACATATGGCTCACAATTTTAGACGAACAGTTGGTAACAGGTAGGTTGTTCAAATTAAAATACAGAACGTAGGTACGTTTGAACACTTTATTTCGGTTGTTCCAATGTGATACATGTGAACTTATCACGATATCGACCTTTTCCGCAATTGGTAAACGCTCCATTTTAACACGGGTAATGTATCACGAAGCAAATACCCTCCGCACTGGCGGAATGTTACGTGATACCACGTACTTATACGTTTGTGACTATTACTGCGCCATCTATCACAAAGCGAAAAAAGTGGTCCAACTAAAACATTCATATTTCTTACGTATTACAAGAATATGTAATAGAAATGGGGGTTCCTATTTTAAAAAAACGCAGTTGATATCCGTTTGACCTATGGCAGCGCCATGTAGCGGGCCAACCATAGCGCCATCTGGTTTGCCCCTTCAAGCTAGACAAGTTTCGTTCTTTGTAGTTTTTTCATTTGATGCTTGTTTCGTGAGATATTTGGCCCGGTCACTATCAATGGACCACCCAGTATATATATTCATAGACAGACCCAGACGTCAACGCCATTAATGATGGTCTGCTGGACATTACAAAAAGGCGGGACATAGTTCTTAATAGGTGCGTGATCACAACGGCAGCACTGTATACTCTTCAGCGTCCTCCCATGCTGGCCACAAAGTTGATAAGTTTTTATCGTAGGGTATTTCATTTCTGCACCAGCGTGACTAGAGACGGGAACACGCAATGAGCCCAGGAACACTGTCGAACGTGATCGTTGTGGTCGTCCCGGGTGTGAGAAGGCGTAATGATGCCTCGGCCTTCTGACCTCAGAATTTCTGAACACGATACAGTCACCAATCCAATTTATTGTGACATTGTACTGCTTCCCCATTTGCATCATTAAAGGAGAGCATTCGACCCTGACTTCATTTTTAGATAACAATGCTCGACCGCAACATAGATGGATGAGCTCTTGGTAAGAGAGGACAATCGCCGAATAGAGTGACCTGCCCGTTCCCCCAACTTAAATCGAGCACGTGTGGATGCTTTGGGGAGACATGTTATGTTAACCGGGGACCTAGAAACGACGGAGAGGCTCCGTCCCCGCCACAGCCGCAGTGGTCCACAACCCAACGACGACTACCCCAGTCCACTTCACGCCTCCGCCGCCCCACACTGAACCCAGGGTTATTGTGCTGTTCGGCCCCCGGTGGACCCCCCCAGCGAATGTCTCACACCAGACGAGTGTAACCCCTATGTTTGCGTGGTAGAGTAATGGTGGTGTACGCGTACATGGAGAACTTGTTTGCGCGGCAATCGCCGACGTAGTGTAGCTGAGGCGGAATAAGGGGAACCAGCCCGCATTTGCCGAGGCAGATGGAAAACCGCCTAAAAACCATCCACGGACTGGCCGGTTCACCGGACTTCAACACAAATCCACCGGGCGGATTCGTGCAGGGGACCAGGCGCTCCTTCCCGTCCGGAAAGCAGTGCGTTAGAGCGCACGGCTAACCGGGCAAGCTGGGGAGACATACTGCAACATGTCCGCATGCACCAACAGTGCTGGTGGATGAATGGAAGGCTCTACCACAAGAGCTGCTTACTAACCTCGTGAAAGCTTGGGAGCACTGCTCTCTGTGGTAATCACATACTCCGTTAAGAACCAAGTACCACCTTTTGTAATATCCAGGGGACACTCATAAATAGCAGTGATTTCAATGTAATTAGGTTCAAATGGCTCTGAGCACTATGGGACTTAATTTCTGAGGTCATCAGTCCCCTAGAACTTAGAACTACTTAAACCTAACTAACCTAAGGACATCACACACATCCATGCCCGAGGCAGGATTCGAACCTGCGACCGAAGCGGTCGCGCGGTTCCAGACTGTAGCGCCTAGAACCGCTCGGCCACTGCGGCCGGCCCAGTGTAATTAGGGCCTTTGATTGAAATTGTTATTTCCCATCGTATCATTGCGTATTTCTGTCATTTACCTTCTGTACTATACCGCAGCAGACCTTTCTATGTACGCTCTAAGTTCCATCGAGATATGTTACTTGGCAGTGAGACGCCATGCGGAGGTTCTGCCCACCAGTGCATACAGCTGCGAAAACTGATGTTCATCTGTCTTGCTAGAATCGATGCTGAATAATGTTTTTCCTGTCACAGCGGTTAGGGAGAGAACGGAAATAACGCCGGATAATAGAAGTGGCTAGAAAAAAGGAAGTTAGGGTTTAACGTGCCATCAACGGAGAGATAACTGTAGACGAAGCACAAGCGTTGGTTGTGGGTAGGACGGGGAAAGAAACTGGCCGTTCTTTTTGCTAAGGAACCGTGGCCGATTTTGCATTAACTTATTCAATAAGTATGAGAGTGGTTAATCCCGAATGAAAGAGCAGTGTCTTACCATTGCAAGATGGGTGCTATGCTTTAAAAATCGATATTAATATTATACTGAGGGAAAAGACGCCCTCTTATTTCAGACAAAGCATTTTTTCATCTTAAAAGTAATATTAAATATATATATATATATATATATATATATATATATGAAGACGGAGATGAAGATCATCGGTACGGCGGAACTGGCGGAAGAGGCAAGCATTATCAACAAGATAAAGCATATTGAAAAGCCCAGACACGTCTGTGTGGCAACCACCGGTACTCTGGCCAGCGTCTGTTCACCATGTGAGGTGCGGCTGAACACCAAGCTCCAGGAACTAACAATCCCTGGTTCTAACTACCCAGCATTAGCTGGAACTTAATTACAAGCAGTATGATTCGTACAAGTAAAATTAATATTACCCCAGGTGGCCAATCCACTCGCCCTGTGGCGACAACCAAGCTATCGGATTCTGGGGAGCTTGGGCTCGTACGACAGAGAAAGTCGGAGTTCTCTAGTAAACGTCCACGAAAGTCCCATACATTTATTGGCACTTTTAACATTCAGACACTAATTCAGACAGGCAAACTTCATAATCTTACAACAGAACTCAACAAACAGAAAATTCAAATCCTTGCTCTCCAAGAGACCAGATTCACTGATTCAGAAACAATAGACTACAACAATTACCGTATCTTTAAAAGTAAAACAGACAAGAAAATTGGCAAAGGAGCTGCAATATTTGGCATGGCTTTTATTGTAAATAAGGACACCCTTGACTCTGTTATAGACATGAATCAAATCAGTAACAGACTAATGACCATGCGAATCAAGCACACCAACAAAATATATACATTTATTAATGTTCATGCACCTACCAACATTGCCAACAAAAAAGAACCGGAGAAGACAGAAAAATTTTGGGAAAAACTCGAAACTGAAATGTCCAAAATTCCAAAGGAGGATGTAAAAATTCTTCTAGGGGATTTCAACGCGCAAATTGGCAAAGAGAGGAAATATAAAAAAAACAGTCGGTAATTACCCTGCACACAAATTCACAAACAAGAACGGCATGAGACTCATCGAGTTATGCCAGCAAAACAACCTAAAAATCGTGACAACATCACTTCGAAAAGACCCCAAGAAACAAAAAACATGGAGATCACCAAACCTTCAGCTTGGTGAATTTCAAATAGACCATGTTGCGATCTCCTATGACTTCCAGAAAGAAATACACGACGTTCAAGTCCGCAGAGGGGCAAATATAGATTCTGACCACTACCTTACCAGAGTTAAAATTAAATTCACTCCAAAAAGGAAACGCCAAAGGAAATCACCACTAATTCCCAAATTTGACTTGAAAAATATCAAGGAATCAGAAATTACAGAAGCATGGGATAAACAACCAACAAACAACTGGAAAGATTTCCGAACGAAAATTATACAGAAAGCAAGAGATTTGATTCCGTTAAAGAAAATATCCAAGCATCCATGGTGGAATTCGAATTGTGATAAGGCATTAGAAGAGAGACAACAAGCCTTTTTAAATTACAATTGTGACAAATCAGAAACCACACAACAAACATTTTTCAAAGTGAGAAAACAAACAGCTAAAATACTTAGACAAACTAAAAGAAAATACCTTAATGAACAGCTAAACACAATTGAAGAAAACTTTAAGAACCACAACACTCAAGATTTTTATAAAATATTCGCAAATCAAATCAAAGGATACACTCCACAAAATCTCTGCTTCCGGAAACAGAATGGAAAATTGGCACTAACTAACAAAGAAAATTGCCAAGAACTAGCTAAATATTTCTCACAACTCCTAAATTGCCCACAACCAAGTACAAGATTCCCCAGATTACAACCAGAACACACGAATGAGACTTCACTACCACCATCTCAAGAAGAAATTTATAGTCACATTAGAAAACTCAAAAATAATAAATCATCGGGAGAAGATGGAATTGTAGCTGAACTACTGAAAAACCTTGGTCCAAATTCGTTAAAAGAGATCACTAGCATCATCAAAGAAATTTGGCAGACAGAAAATATCCCAGAGGAGTGGAAGTGTGCACTAATTCACCCATTGCACAAAAAGGGAGAGAGATCAGACGTAAACAACTACAGAGGCATTTCACTTTTACCAGTTACCTACAAAATTCTATCTGCATGTCTCCTAAAGAGGGCACAAGAACAACTAGAACATACAATTTCAGACTACCAAGCAGGCTTTCGTCCTAATAGATCATGCCCGGAACAGATATTCAAACTTAAAACTATTTTAAAGATTAAAGCAATCAGGTCAAAACCAATAATCTGCACATTCGTTGATTTCAAAAAGGCATACGATTCCATAGACAGACAGTCTCTATGTCACATTCTCGAAGAACGAGGCCTAGACACTAAAACCCGAAAACTAATTGAACAAACACTAACAGAAACCAAATCAAAAATTAAATTCAGAGGGGAAATTTCGGAACCATTCTCAATTAAAACAGGAGTAAGACAAGGAGATGGGATCTCACCACTATTATTCAATATAGTTTTGGACAAAGTTATGAAAGAGTGGGAAGTAACACTAAGGAAACAAAGCTTTTGGAAGCCAATTGAACTAGGAAGAGGTAAAGGAAAATTGAACATCCCTTATTTAGCGTTTGCAGATGACTTGGCAATTATAACTGACAGTGAAGAAACAGCAGTAAAACAAATTGAGACACTTAAAGAATGTGCTGAGAAGGTTGGCCTGCAAATCTCCTTTGAGAAGACAGAATTCATCTGCTCAAAATTAGATATTTCGAAACTAAAAACAAAGTATGGTGAAATAACTAGAGTCAAGCACTTTAAGTATCTCGGTGAAGTTATTGAACCAACAGGACTTGAGAAAATAGCACAAAAAAACCGATTACAGAAAATCAAGAAAGTATTCGGACTTATTCAAAATATATATAATAAGAAATGTCTATCAAAAGGCACTAAAATCAGACACTACAACACAGTCATCAAACCAACAGTCACATATGCAAGTGAAACACTCTCCCTGAATAGAAAATTAGATTTACACGAAATTAAGAAAGTAGAGAGAAAAATTATTAGAAAAATCCTAGGACCACGATACACACAAGATGGATACAGGCTGCAGACTACCGAGACAACCGAAAAAATATCAAACATCGAGGCAGATATCAGGAAGAGGCGGATGAAGTTTTATGGACATATAGACAGATTACCTGGAAACAGGTTAACTAAACGTCTATTGGACTATATGACATCACTTAAGGCAACAATACCCTGGGTAACTGAAGTTAAGAAGGATTTGAAAAAGGCAAAAATTGACATAACAAACACATCAGACCGGGATACATTCAGAAGAAAAATCGACAAGTGGAAGTTTACTCCAGAGACGGAATCTAAACCTTTCCGACCAAAGTGGACCGAAGAAAGGAAGAAGGCCTTTGGGGAGGCAATGAAGAAATACTGGAGAAATAAGAAGAACATTAAGAAATGTTAATCACCTGCTTATCGTTCTCCCATGGGGACATTCGCTAATAATAATAATAATAATAATAATAATAATAATAATAATATATATATATATATATAATGATTTTTTAATTTGAAATAAATCGTTTGTTTGGAAATTATCACGAGAGATGAGTTTCGTCTCTTAAGGTTCAATTTCTTCATGGCCAGAGGTGTCTGCACTATATTTTCTGAGAGTGATCAGATGTATTCACCTAGTTAATTGCCGGCAGCTGTTACCGAGCGGTTCTAGGCGCTTCATTCCGGAACCACGCTGCTGCTACGGTCGCAGGTTCGAATTCTGCCTCGGGCATGGCTGTGTGTGATGTCCTTGGGTTAGTTAAGTTTAAGTAGTTTTAAGTCTAGGGGACTCATAACCTCAGATGTCAAGTCCCATAGTGTTTAGAGCCATTTGAACCTTTTTGAACCTGGTTAATTTTTCAAGGAGACATATCGAAAACACATGATGAATTCTCACTGAAGCACCAAAAGACGAAACTATTTTCAGCCGTGTTGTTTAATCGGAATTAACGCTTTATTCTGATCAGTGTCGGCCGTATGTTATTGAGAAGTGCACCTATAGTAGTTGTTGTTATGGTCTTCAGTCCTGAGACTGGTTTGATGCCGTGATGACTGGGTGTGTGTGATGTCCTTAGGTTAGTTAAGTTTAAGTTGTTCTAAGTTCTAGGGGACTGATGATCTCAGATGTTAAGTCCCATAGTGCTCAGAGCCATTTTTGAGCTACGTTGTAAATACCTCTCAGTAAATACTCATTTTTTTTATTGTGTGTGTATGTCGTCATACTTTTTTTTGTTTGTTTGATGCAGCTCTCCATGCTACCCTTTCCTGTGCAAGATTCTTCATCGCCCAGTAATTACTGCAACCTACATCCTGAATCTGCTTAGTGTATTCATCTCGTGGTCTAACTCTATGATTTTTACCCTCCACGCTGCCCTCCAATGCTAAATTGGTGATCCCTTGATGCCTCAGAACATGTCCTAACAAACGATCCCTTCTTCTAGTCAAGTTGTGCCACAAACTCCTCTTCTCCCCAATTCTATTCAATACCTCCTCATTAGTTATGTGATCTATCCATCTAATCTTCAGCATTCTTCTGTAGCACCACATTTCGAAAGCTTCTATTCTCTTCTTGTCTAAACTATTTATCGTCCATGTTTCACTTCCATACATGGCTACACTCCATACAAATACTTTCAGAAACGACTTCCTGACACTTAAATCAATACTAGATGTTAACAAATTTCTCTTCTTCAGAAACGATTTCCTTGCCATTGCCAGTCTACATTTTATATCCTCTCTACTTCGACCATCATCAGTTATTTTGTTCCCCAAATAACAAAACTCCTTTACTACTTTAAGTGTTTCATTTCCTAATCTAATTCCCTCAGCATCACCCGATTTAATTCGATTACATTCAATTATCGTCTTTTTGCTTTTGTTGATGTTCATCTTATACCCTCCTTTCAAGACACTGTCCATTCCGTTCAACTGCTCTTCCAAGTCCTTTGCTGTCTCTGACAGAATTACAATGTCATCGGCAAACCTCAACGTTTTTATTTCTTCTCCATGGATTTTAATACCTACTCCGAACTTTTCTTTTGTTTCCTTTACTGATTGCTCAATATATAGATTGAATAGCATCGGGGATAGGCTACAACCCTGTCTCACTCCCTTCCCAACCACTGCTTTCCTTTCATGTCCCTCGACTCTTATAACTGCCATCTGGTTTCTGTACAAATTGTAAATAGCCTTTCGCTCCCTGTATTTTACCCCTGCCACCTTCAGAATTTGAAAGAGAGTATTCCAGTCAACATTGTCGAAAGCTTTCTCTAAGTCTACAAATGCTAGAAACGTAGGTTTGCCTTTCCTTAATCTATTTTCTAAGGTAAGTCGTAGGGTCAATATTGCCTCACGTGTTACAGCATTTCTACGGAATCCAAACTGATCTTCCCCGAGGTCAGCTTCTACCAGTTTTTCCATTCGTCTGTAAAGAATTCGCGTTAGTATTTTGCAGCTGTGACTTATTAAACTGATAGTTCGGTAATTTTCACATCTGTCAACATCTGCTTCCTTTGGGATTCGAATTACTATATTCTTCTTGAAGTACCTATAGTATTAGTAACAATTTCGTATTTCTTTGTTTTCTACAGCGTTTTGAGTCAGACGGTGATATGGCAGAGCTATAAGAAGTTCTCGGGAGGCCCAGGGTCCGAACCCCAACCCGGCCATCCGATTTAGATTCTCCGAGGGTGCGGGAGTTGTTCCATACCATTCACCAAAGCGAACTTGGCTGCGTTTACTCGTATATCTACAAGTATACTCCGCGAATCATCGAGGTATGCGAGGTGGAGGGTACTTTTCATTGTAAATATATTACGGTTCTACCTGTTCCATCTGCATTTGCGAACAACGACTGCTTATATGCTCGTGTGCATACTGTTATTTGCCTCATTACATCACACGGATTCTACAGCGCAGACAAATACACGGCGCTTAAAGTTTTCTACTCGGATTCTTAAGAACACCCAACATCTCTGTCTGACTGTCTGCCAGTTAAGTTTTCAACATTTGTGTTACACTTCTTCAAAACAAACAAGCTTGTCAACATTCGTAAACGCTCGACGTCCCACGTTAGTACGATCCTATATACGCTGCAGCAGTATTCAACACAGGTTATCCAAGTGTTTTGTACGCAATCTCTTTCCTAGTATGCTACCAGCCTTCTGTTTTACTCACTAATGACTCTGCTTGTAGTTCCATACGCACAGTTACTTCCAAATATTGGTATGATATGGCTAGCTGTGACTGTCACTCATTAAGCCGGTGTAGAAAGGATGCCACGCTTTTACTTTTCTGTTACTTAAGAGCAATTTGCCAGTCTTTGCGCGAGATTGGTATTATGTCGATGTTCAAAATTTCTACCGTGGAGGATCTTCTCGTAGATTGCCCCATACGACGACGGGATGTTAAAAGTCGATCCGATTTTTCATTTCCTGAAAGCGTCATCCGTTACCAATTGCAGCCGTCAACGCGAGTTACGGCTGAGTGCCTCGGCGAGAATCTCTCGGAGTAGATCCACTGGCATGCCCATAACTGAAGCTCCCTTCGAGACCCAAGAAACAACATTGTGTCATGGCACCGCTATTCGGACTAGATGCTGCAGAAAAAAAAAATCAACACTAAACCACTCCAGTCTTCGTGGACCAAGAGGCGCGTGCTGTCTATGTTTGGCATGCGGTATTCGAATTGTAGGAAATCTAGCTCGCACAAGAAATTCATATGAATGAAAGTTCAGCGTGGCCGATCTCTGGCTGGGCTAGAAGTCTCGCAACAGCGAGAGAGATCTCAACTCTTGATAGATTGCTGTGTATGATATCCTACGGTACCGTCAGTCAACCGCAGTACTGGGCTTCATTAAAGAAGCTAATGACTGTTTGCGGAGAAACACTTGACAGCAAATTATTTGTCCTAAAGTTGACATACACATACGTTTTGAAACAACCACGCTATTAACGTCACATGTGTAGACACATCATCGTTCTCTCCACGACGCAATCGCACAAAAATGGAGCTAACCTCTATGGAAATGGTAGGAATATGAACAGAAACAGACTTCCCTACCGAAGCGAACAAAAGTTCTTTAGTGCTCCAAAAATATAGTGTACCATAATACAGGGTGATTCAAAAAGAATACCACAACTTTAAAAATGTGTATTTAATGAAAGAAACATAATATAACCTTCTGTTATACATCATTACAAAGAGTATTTAAAAAGGTTTTTTTTCACTCAAAAACAAGTTCAGAGATGTTCAATATGGCCCCCTCCAGACACACGAGCAATATCAACCCGATACTCCAACTCGTTCCACACTCTCTGTAGCATATCAGGCGTAACAGTTTGGATAGCTGCTGTTATTTCTCGTTTCAAATCATCAATGGTGGCTGGGAGAGGTGGCCGAAACACCATATCCTTAACATACCCCCATAAGAAAAAATCGCAGGGGGTAAGATCAGGGCTTCTTGGAGGCCAGTGATGAAGTGCTCTGTCACGGGCTGCCTGGCGGCCGATCCATCGCCTCGGGTAGTTGACGTTCAGGTAGTTACGGACAGATAAGTGCCAATGTGGTGGCGCTCCATCCTGCTGAAATATGAATTGTTGTGCTTCTTGTTCGAGCTGAGGGAACAGCCAATTCTCTAACATCTCCAGATACTGTAGTCCAGTTACAGTAGCACCTTCGAAGAAAAACGGACCAAAAACTTTATTGGCTGAAATGGCGAACAAATTTACAACTAAATGAAACTTTATAGCTCCCTTAATTCGCCGACAGATAGTGCTTAGCTCTGCCTTTTGTCGTTGCAGAGTTTTAAATTCCTAAAGTTGTGGTATTCTTTTTGAATCACCCTGTATTACTGCTACTACTACTACTACTAAGTGATCAGGTCCAGTGGACCGCAGGCATCTACAAGTTTCCTCCCCCAGTGTATTCTGTCCATTGCTGCTATCCGCCATCCGTCCACATCTATTGACACTAGGTTTAAATCTTCATGGAGTCCATCCCTCCAACGCTTCTTGTGTCTCCCTGGCGGTCTCTTTCCTGTAGGCGTGAAATCCAGGAGCTTCCGAGGCCATCTGTGATCTCCATCCGGGCCACATGGCCAGCCCACTGCATTCGTTTGGCTTTGGCAGTTCCTGCTATGTTGGGCTGCTGGTATAGTTCCTCAAGCTCTTTGTTGTATCTGATCCTCCATTCCCCTGTATCTGCATCCAGAACCGGACCGAAGATCTTCCGAAGCACTTTTCTCTCAAAACAAGGAGCTTATGGAAGTCTTGTTTCCGGATACTTCATGTCTCACAGCCATATAGAACAACAGGCTGGATCAGGGTTTTGTACAGTCGAATCTTGAACTGTCTGGAGAGATATCTGGACCGAAGCAGTTGTGCTAGGCTGTGGTAAGGTCGGTTTCCTGCTTGTAATGTGGCATTGATCTCTGCTTCACATGACGAGTTCTCAGTGAAAAATGCCCGTCGGTATTTGAATTCTTGCACTTTCTTGTAGGACTGGTCCCCAACCTGCAGACGTGTCCTGAGAGGGAGTGGAAGGACTGCGTTGGTGCGCGTCAGAGAACTTACTTGGCATGAGGTCTCGGTGGTGTGGGCCGCCAACTCCTCACTGCTCCGTTGTAGAGAAGGCTGCAAGGTGAGCTAGAGTACGGAACTCGGATAGGATCTTAGGGAAGCTTTCATGTATGAACACTCGATGTATAGAACGATTATACTGGAAGTACCCCTGGCACTTTTGATTTAAATAAGATTATATATACAGTCTCCAATGATTGTCTATCTGGCTATGCAGTTGCCATCCCTAACTTCCCAAACCTAAGTCCTAATACAGCAGAGGCGAGCGCACCATACTAAGTGTCAGCTGTGTCGATTCAGCCTAAGTCCCTACTTGTTGCTGTGCTCAATACTCTCCTGCAACGCTTACAGCATCCCGACGCAGACTAACGTGGACCGGCGTCCTAAGTACCTCACTCCATCACTGTGTTTCGATCTAGCGGCTATCCGCTTTTATAGGGGGTAGGGCACCCGGCACCACTTATTCTAGAAGGTTCTAGCACCCCCGAACTTTGAGCCCTGAGTAGGCTAGTCACGCGGCAGCATGTGATGCCTACGTGATGAACTAGCCATTCTCCACTGTTTGCTGTGTCCAAGGGTTGACACTAACTGTGCTTGAGCCTCGTGATACTGCATACTCCGCTCTTGTTAGTCGAGTACACATTACACATTACACATGAGATAGTCTGGTCACGTCCGCCTCGCTTGATCTGTAGCAATAATTTTCCAGCCTACAGCCTACATGATTTTAATTCTATCTTCTACTATTCGCGACAGTCCCCAATCTGCAGTGATTGTAGACGATCGGCAGTCTGACACTGACCACGCGTCATAACGAGGTACTCTGTCTTAGCGTCGTTTATGTTTAGCCCAAATTTGCGGGTAGCCTCCTTTAGTGCTTTGGTCATTTGCTCCAACTCCTCTTCCGACCTAGAGAGTAAACAGATGTCGTCATGCCAGTCTCTTTCCTTCGATTTCAATCCCTTCGTTCTCTTGGAAAGTCTCGCGTACGATCTTCTCGAGGGCAAAGTTGATCAGGATAGGGGACAACCCATCTCCGTTCCTGAGTCCTGTCACAATTTCAAACTCCTAATGAATAGCTAAAATATGTTATAACAGAGGCAAAGCCGTTCTAGTAAAGATGACCCTCAAACGAATCGTTAGCGAAATAATTGAGAATGAGTGGTTGCTAGCCCCGAATTTCGCCCATGGTCTGTGGTTGAGGAATGTTACCACACTACTTAATCTAACTTAAACTAACTTACCCTGAGGACAACACACACACACACACACACACACACACACACACACACACACACACACACACACACGTGACGGAGGACTGCCACATTTTACTGCTTGTGGGATACATCGTCTAATGCTCCAAAATGGTCCAAGATGGGTAGGTTGGTGGACGCTTGTCTGCGCGAACACCGTTCCTGAGCCCCCTGGATTTTTCTGTGTGGAGTCATCCCAAAAGTTAAGTGTTTAGCACTTCCATTGACACACTTGAGGAGCTGGAGTAGCGAGTTATTCAATCTTGTCGCGTTTTACGAGATGAAAGAATTAGTAACTCCACGCAAGACGAAAGCAGTATGGAACCCACATGCGATGATGACACATGGAATACCACCTTGAACAAGTACTAAAGTATATGAAACGTGCTGGCGTAGTGTTGTATTTTTTGCTAAGGTACGCCTTGAGTGCAAATTAAACTCGGTTAGGCAGGGACTTACGTGTATTTGGAAAGTTAACATTTCAAATAGATATGTACTAAGTAGCACAATATTTCCTACTAAAGTACCAGCTCGTAGCCACACTTTCACTGTTATCTCGTGCGTCAGTTTACCAAACAAGCTGTACACAGCTGATAATGATTTGAAGCATATCAGTTAAGTAATTGCACTGTTCCACGTACAACAAAAATAGTTCCAAACTCGATATAAATAGTCTTCTTTTCTTTTTGGTTCTAGGCGCTGCAGACAAGTCGTTAGTCGCCGGAAAAAAGCTCTGAGTTCTGAGCTTCCGTCGCAGGCTCATAGTATGATTATTGTATAATTACACGGTTGCAGTACAATCACTGGAAGCAGTTACTTCCATAAAATATCTTGGCATGTACGTACGGAGCGATGTGAAGTGGAACGACTTCGCAAAATTAATCGCTGTTTAGGCAGACGCCGGAATGAGATTCACTGGAACAATACTTATGAAAAAGGGTGGTAGCTTACAAAACAACTGTTCGACCAATACTTGAATAATGCTCGTTACTCTGGGATCGGTTCCAGGTAGGACTGATAGAGGACACAGAGAAGATCCGAAGAAGAGCAGCACGTTTCGCTACAGATTCGTTTAGTAATGGCGAAAGATTCACGCAGGTGTTCTACCACCTCTAGTCGGAGACGCTGCTAAAGAAGTGCTCTTCAACACGGCGTGGTCTATAGACAAAGCTCCAAAAGCGTTCGTTCCTGGAAGCGTCAACCAGTCTCGTATTGCTTCTCCTACGTACGTCTTGCGAAAAGACCACGAAGATGAACTTAAGTACACACCTGTATACAGAATCGAGCGATTGCCTATAGACACTGTTGAGGGACAGTCTATAGACATGTAGTAGACAATATACACATACAATCTAGATATTTTGTCTCGTGTACACAACTAAATGCACTGTTTCTCGATATTTGCTAGATGTGGAAGGCCTTTCCGCGATACCGACTTCTGCAGTGATAATAATGGATAGTGAAAGAAATCGGAAGAGGAGACAGTGGTGGAAACATGAACTGTTTGTGGAGGGGCGTCGTTTCGGCTGTAATATACTTTCGACTTTGAAAGCAGAAGACACCACATGTTTTTCGATAACACTGACTGATACTTAATGTTTTTTTGATAGCTCTTCGATAACTAACATCTTAAATAAAATATGGCGTTTCAGTCTTCGATCGCTATTCTTTATTTCAATTACCGGTTTCGGACTAGCTGCCCATCTTCAGATCTCTTAGACAAAGTTAAAAATATTATTAATAAGAGAGATACAGTTAGTGATTGAGATATCTTGGTTTACAAAAAGAAATTTTGGAACGTATTAAATGCCAACATACCATATATTGCAGTTACAGAGTAAATTGTTCTGTACGGACAAGTTACTCCGTAATACGTTCCAAAATTTCTTTTTGTAAACCAGTATATCTCAATCACTAACTGTATCTCTCTTATTAATTATATTTTTAACTTTGTCTAACAAATCTGAAGATGGGCAGCTAGTCTGAAACCGGTAATTGAAAATAAAGAATAGCGATCGAAGACTGAAACGCCACATTTTATTTAATAAACGATCGCGGAATAAGACAATATGTATAGTTTTGAAAAACTAACTTCTTGTTGCGATTTTTGTATTCAGCGTTACTAACTTCCCTCAAACATGGTGACGCGTGTAAATCTTCAGTCAGCTGCAACACTTTCTCCGCAGACCACATCTTGATAAATGATGTTTAACAGAAAGAAAAAAAAATAATAAGCTGACTAAGCGTTTTCCACGGAGTAAAGAGAATAACAAGGGGCCATGTCTACTAACACGTCCATACTACGTGCATTGTCTCGGAATTGTCTCATGTCTCCCATTTCGCTTGGGAGTCAGAGTCCTGCGATTTTGTTGCAAAAGCGTGTCTACAGACAAGAAATGTCTTTCAGTTATCTATACACAAAATCGCTCGATTGTCTACAGATCCTTTATTGTATGATTATATGGTAGCGGAACAGAGACTGGTAACAGTTACTTCCGTAAAATATCTGGGAGTATGCGTGCGGAACGATTTGAAGTGGAATGATCATATAAAATTAATTGTTGTTAAGGCGGGTACTAGGTTGAGATTCATTGGGAGAGTCCTTAGAAAATGTAGTCCATCAACAAAGGAGGTGGCTTACAAAACACTCGTTCGACCTATACTTGAGTATCGCTCATCAGTGTGGGATCCGTTCCAGGTCGGGTTGATAGAGGAGATAGGGAAGATCCAAAGAAGAGCGGCGCACGTTGCATCGCAGGGTTATTTGGTAACCGTGATAGCGTTACGGAGATGTTTAGCAAACTCAAGTGGCAGGCTCTGCAAGAGAGGCGCTCTGCATCGCAGTGTAACTTGCTGTCCAGGTTTCGAGAGGGTGCATTTCTAGATGAGGTATCGAATATATTCCTTCCCCCTGCTTATACCTCCCGAGGAGATCACGTATGTAAAATTAGAGAGATTCGAGCGCGCACGGAGGCTTTCCGGCAGTCGTTCTTCCCGCGAACCATACATGACTGGAACAGAAAAGGGAAAAGGGAGGTAATAACAGTGGCACGTTAAGTGCCCTCCGCCACACACCGTTGGGTGGCTTGCGGAGTATAAATGTAGATGTAGATGTAGACACTGTCTAGTACAAAACCCTCGACTTTGTATTCTAGCGTGTATAAGGCCTTAGAGAGATTAGAGCCCACACAGAGGTATACCAGAAATCGTTCAGCCCGCGAACCACTCGCGACTCGTACAGGAAAGGAGGAAGTGACACCTGTAGACAAAGTGCCCTCCGCCACACGTTGTAAGGTGGCTTGCGGATTGTAGAAGTAGAGAGTGACGAACATGACGAGACAGTTATTGCCGAAAGACTGATTTATTCCGTATTTAATCAGACGATGAACTTGTTAATGGAAACGTTTTGCAGCTGGAGTAGACGGAGACGCCAGCAGTTTCCGGCTGTTGCCAGGCACGCAGGCGGAGCCCTCCCGCAGTTGGAATCCCCACACGAATTTACACCCGCGCCGCCGGTCCCACCGGTCTGGTCTATTCGGCGAAAGCAGCCTGATTTAAGCGGCTGCCGCGAGGGGACCCGGCCGGCGAGTGGTTGAACCTGGCCCGCAGACGGCGGCCGTGAGCCAGCCGGGTTCAACGAACGCCTTTTACAGATACAAACAATAGCAGATCTCTGGCTGAGATTGGCAGCTGGAGGACGACCAGTTCCAACACGGTTCCTTCCACCCGGGCCTGCAGCTGCCGACAGTTGCAGCGGCAGCCGCTAGGTGGCAGCACACGCTGACCGATCTCCGTAGTTCACTCGGTCGGCAACGGATGGCGCTACGCTCCACAAAGTGCTGAAGCGCTTAATAAAAATTTGTAAAATGCTTGGAAGGAAAGTCGGCGCCACCTAAACGCTTTGGCTAAAAGCGTAGGCACAGATTGTTATTTTCAGCCTGTCAGTTTGAGCGCTTTTGTTTACCTCCCGATGTTTTCTCATTATCATTCTACTGATTTGGAAAAAGCATATTTGTGACATCAGCTGTACAAATTTGTATTTACTCTTTACCGGTTTAGATTGTTACAATCATCTTCATGAAGGATACATTGTACATCAATGGATCTGTCATATCCAATGAAGAACTCCTTCAGCTTTTGTAATAATTTGAAATTTTGGAAAATACATCTCATCAGCATTACTAAATTTTGAAAAAATGAAAACTTTTGTTACAATATAAACAAAGAAACTTAAGCCACATCTATTAATGAGTAATGAAGTTGGCTTCTGAACTAACATTTTTGGAAAATAAGCTTTACACAATGTACTGTCAGCGGATTTTCAACGCACTGAATTAAAATATCTAAATATTCATTATTATTTATTTTACTTATATTTTTATGTTTTAAATTGTTATTTTACGTTTTACATTCATGGCTTTTTTCTTCTTTTGTCTACCATTTCACGTAAGTGTATTTTGTTAAGTGATAGTTTTAAATAACTCATTGTTATGATGCAAAATCATTATTGTAATGATAATCTGTAAATAAATGCTTAAAATATAACGTTTTTTTTACACCATGTACATAAAATAAACGAAATTTCTTCACATTATATTCACGGCGCAGAACACAATATGATACAAAATTCAGCAGGATTTCAAATTGTCACGAGTGATTCTCTAAATATCATGATTCGTATCAGGCATATTTCAATACATTGATAAGCATTGGCGAAGAGAATTGTTTATGTACTAGTGACTGCAGAGTGATTCTATTTTTCTCAAGTGGAGATTGACATCATAAATACAACATAACTACAGCTGGGAATGTTCCTTTGTCAGCGATATCGAGAGACAGAAACGTGTGCAGCTGTTGAAATAGAAATACGTTTCAACATTGTGTTTGTTTTTCATGTGGAACTGAACCGTGTGAGGAGCAATCATGCACAATTATGCCTGTGGGGAGAAATGGAATCTCATCGAATATACAAATCGTTCTTAGTAAGACATTGAGGCCAGTTTTGTTACTGCATCGAAAACGACCTTGACGTCAACGAAACATTCATGCTGAGATTGCTTCCTTCCTTTCATCATTCCTTCGGCGTGATGTTAGATAATAAGAGTAATGCAGTTAAGTGCTGTTATTATGTGCATTTATTCTTTCACTACTTCGAACTGTTTTCTCATTTTCTTTAGACTGGTTATTTTTACTTTTTTCATTAATTATTGTCAATAATATCAACAACATATTGCAAGACTGATGAGCTGCAGGGAAAAATTTTTAGTTTACTAACCCTGAAATAATTTTTGGATGACACTTATATTGTATACATTCTTTTCAGGCGTTTTTCCATGTCTAACATCCACACATCCTGTGCTCTGACAGTCATACATTTAGCATTTTATTATCTTTTGACTGCTGGGTGCCATGCCTGTCACTAAACATCATCACTACACCTGAGATATAAGGGAAGCGAATTCTCTAGACTTGTGTGTACTTACACATATAAACTGTTTGTAGAAGACCATTCTTGTCATCCTAGCCGACCGGGGTGGCCGAGCGGTTCTAGGTGCTACAGTCTGGAACTAAAAACAAAGCGTCCGCTACGGTCGCAGGTTCGAATCCTGCCTCGGGCATGGATGTGTGTGATCTCCTTAGGTTAGTTAGGTTTAATTATCTCTAAGTTCTAGGGGACTGATGACCTCAGAAGTTAAGTCCCATAGTGCTCAGAGCCATTTTTTGTCATCCTAATGCGGTATGCTGCAAGCAGTAAGCATCAACAGGCGGTGTTAACTGACAACAAGATTTTTTAGGACCATCGATATTGCTGATGTAATAGTAAATGTGCTTTTGGAGATGTAAAATACGAGGTGGCATCCAGTAGTTCCAAAAATTGATGCGTCTGACCTACATCTTATTCTGCACTGTAATGTTGTTGTCCGCTTGGTTTGCTTAGCACTCACTTGTCATTTAAGCTCTTGATATGCCAACGGCTTCTTCTCTTTTCTTCAAAGCTATCTTTAGTTGCCCTGTAGGCGGAATGAATCTGTCCCCTAGTCACGCATGGCTCAGCTTCCTTGAATTTGTTCTCTTGCCGTAAGTGATGAGCCATTTTGCGTTCTCTTCCAATCTCATTTTTTAGACGCCTGTATTTCATTTTGCCTGCTTCATCTGCTGAATTTTTACATTTTTTCTTTCATTAATTGAATTCATTGTTTATTATTTTATTCAATGATTTCTAATGGACCTCGTCATTTTGCCTACGCAACCATCTAATTCCTCATCTGTATCATCTCTCGGTGTTACCCATTAGTCTTCTGTTCTATCTCTTTCCCGTCTTTCAATCAATTGCTACCTATGTGTGCTTTTGACACCTTCAGCAATCCGCGGTACTTTCGGTTTATTCATGCCCCACTTTCCTGGAATCTCTTTAGTTTTAATCTACAACCCATAACCAATAAATTTCGGTCAGAATCCGGATCTGCCCTTGGAAACGTTTAGCGTGTTAGGATCTGGTTTCGAAAATTAGAATGTGGTTTAGAAATCTCTGTCTTACGATTATATAGTCTGACTGAAACCTTCCGCGTCTCCAGATTTCTTCGACGTAAGCAGGCTTCTTTCGCTATTCTTGAACCAAGTGTTGACCATGATTAAAGGATACTTTGTGTAAAATATTACCAGGTGGCTTCCTCATACATTCCTTTCCTCCAGTCCATTTCCATCTACTATTCTTCCTTCTTTTCCTTTCCCTGCGGTCGATTCCAGTCTGATGTCGCAATAAAAACATCTTCCACCTTCACGATCCCAGTAATTTCATTTATCTCATCGTAAGTTCTTTCAGTCTCTTTCTCATCTGCGGAGTTAGTAAGCATGTAAATTTGTAGTACTGTACTAGGTAATGACTACGTGGCTACAACAATTGGTTCATTTTGCTGTTTGTAGTAGGTTAGCTGCATTCTTTATTCATATTACAGCTTCCCCTGAATGATCTCCATTTAGTTTTGTACCAAACTACATCAACTTCATTCTATCCATCTACCTTTCTTAATTTTCTAGCCTACCTACCCGGTTAAGTGATGTAACATTCTACGGTCGTGACTGTAGAAAGCCAGTTTTGTTTATCATGATGACGACATCTTCCTGAATAGTCTCCACACGTAGATCTGTATGGATGACACTTGAAACTTCCGGAATATTTTACCCAAGAGGATGTCTTCATCATCAAGCTATACAGTAGAGCAGCATGCCTATGGTAAAATAAAAATGTAGTTTCCCCTTGTTTTCTGCTGTCCGCCGTACCACCACAGCAAGGTCGTATTAGCTAAAGTTTCAAAGCCAGATCAATCACCCAGACTTCAATTATAGTAATTGCAGGAGCAAGAGTCTGGATGATTGGCTGATCTGGCCTTGAAACTTTTGCTAATACGACCTTGCTGTGGTGGTCTTTCGTCCCTCTACGGGAAACACGCGTTCATCTGGGCTCTCCACAGACATCCCCCTGTTGTCGTTGCACCTACGAGACGTTGTCTGTTTCGTTGAGGCATGCAAGGATCATGGTTCCTCGACCTAAGTGCATATAGAGCTGCATCAAACAAAAGTGTCGGCGGATGCGAGTAGGAATCGCAGTCCAGTGTTTCGTAAAAACTTAATTACGCATTCTGAAAATCGAGAGTTTTTGCCTGTTATCGACATTTAAACTGGCAAGATACTGGTACCGAGCATTCCAAGACTTTCGAGAAAGTTTCATTTACAAATCTGAAGTCCGGTAACAAATGACAAAAGAAATATGATCTTCGTGTCACAGAATCATAAATTAACTATTTTCTGGCTTTTTTCTTTACTTGTATTTTGAAACCTTATTTACTGCAAAATTTCATGATTCTAGGTCAAAGAGAAGTACCCCACAGGTTTTACTGAGTGAGTTTGCGAGTATCATAACATGCTACATAACTGGCGGCACCTTTTGATTGTATTTACTTCGAAGTTTAACTTTTCTTACGTAAGGAAGGTGCCTTGCCTTAGACCTTAGTATGCGACATAAATTTCAACTGGATACGTCTTAAGAGACGGATGGACAGAGAAACAATCGGACAAAAATGATAAAAATCTTTTTGGTATTACATAGCTACAAATTAACAGTTTCGGATTTTTCCCTTTACTTGTGCTGAGAAGCTTTTTTTCTTGCCAAATGTCATGATTATAGGTCAACGGGGAGTACGCTATAGGTTTTGATGAGTGAGTTTGCGAGTATCACAATATGTGACCTAAATGGCCTTTTCTTTTGACTGCATTGACTTAGAAGCTTACATTTACTACATCGCCAAAGGACCATAGACTTTAGTATGGGACATATATTTTAACTTGATACGTCCACCCGTTCTTGGGACAAAGGGGTTTTAACAGACGGCCGGAGAGACAGTCAGATGACAAATAACAAAATAATATTTTTTAGTGTGATATTATTACAAATAAACAATTTTCGGATTTCTTCCAGTAGTTCTACTGTAGAACCTTGCTTCTTGCCAAATTTCATAATTCTGTGTCAACGGGAAGTACCTTATGGATTTTGATGAGTGTGAGTACCACGTTATGCGACGTAAATGACGATATCTTATGATTTTCTAAAGTTAAAACCTTAAATTTTTTTACACGACCAAGAGACCGTAGACCTTAGTATGTGACACAAATTTCAACTTCATACGCCTAACTCACTCAAAAGAAAAAGGTATTTAACAGTCAGACATAGACAGAGTGACAGCAAAGTGATGCTATAAGGGCTCCGTTTTTACCGATGGGGGTACTGAACCCTAAAAAGGGTGTTAGTCTGTTCATAAGGCACGTAACAGCCAGTTTGCGTTACTTTACATTCATACCAGCCAGCAAATCTAACTAGTGGTCAGCGAAAAGGTCAGCAACACAGCAACCATGACACCAATCGCTGCTCCTAAAACATGTAACCTATTATGTCGCTTTAGAATCGCATGATAGGGATTACCCTAAAAACAGTTTGAAGGTAATGTAGTGTCCCTTATCACCAATGATTAGCCCTATGAACAATTTAAGAAACTAGGGTCCCTATTTTACTACTCGCTCTTTTATCATTATTCCCAGTGAAGTAGCACTGTTTACGGTAGTTCAGGCAAATGAGGGATATGCACATTTTCAATTCCGTGGCACATTAACTTCAAACTAAATGTTTGGATGTCTTCCACCAGCCTGTTATTTCTGGGATAAAAAATGTGAACAGTAGAGCGGGAGTTTCTGGCTAATAACCTTTCTACGAAGTCTGACTACCATTAACAGTCACATTGCAAGCGATACACTTTCAGTTTGTAGTATACTGGTTATAGCATAAATTAGAAACAATGAAAAAAGCTCAGTTACTATATTTTTCGTTTTCTTGTAGCTGAAGCTACGAGGGCAACGAAGTAAGTTAATTTTTTAAGTGCTCTGACAAACTCATTCTCTCATTGCGAAAGAAAACCACGGATTTCTGTTACTTCTGTTGGAAGATGCCTAGATTTTCAGCTGCATACCAATACTACTGACCGAACGGAGAGTTTTTGTATACACGATCCTGACAAGAGTAGTCACAACGTCTTGCAGATCTGCAGTAGCACAAACGTTCGCAAAATAGGATAACGATCGCCTTTTTTAAATATGGTATTTTTTTTTTTGGTCATATTTTTCCAGTCACCATCTTAGCACCTGTCGCTTACGGTTGTAATGGCAGGAAGTCTTACCTTACGGTGTCTTATTTTTTCTTCTTCTATGGTATCCCGTAAAATCTGCTGACCACTTCCCCTTCTATCAACCATATTCAATAGACATCACCACTAACTATAAATATGTACAGACTAGGGCTGGGTGAACGATATACCGCAGAGTTCGATACGATATCGAGTGTTGCTCCAACAATCAAGTGACATTTGACTCACAAGGCGCGAGTGCAAGCAATCATGAGAAACAAAAGAAGTGACACAAAAACAAATTATAGCTCTGCTTGAAATTCGTCAAAAGTTGTTTTACTGTTACTAATAAATGGATGCGCGAAAACTGTAGAAATAAGTGTAATGTTGAAGTTTCGGTCTAATACTCAAAATTAAGCACCATCGTATTAGTAAAGGTCACGTGGTATTTACCGTTTGATGTTGGTGACATCTGCAGTATCCTGTGCTCACTCCATACATGGAAGAAAATTAATTGGGAAACGAAATAATTCGTATTAAAATTGGCTATAATCTCTATCGCCAGAATAGATAACAGTGACAAGACCCATTGTGAAGATTGTATCGAAAGACGTGCGTCACTAGAATCTAGGAACCGCTGAAGCTTTAGAATTAAATTAAATAGTGGTTGTGATTATTTATTTATCAGTGGCTGTGTTTACATATGGCCTATACTCTTTTAAGGTAGTGCTGTAAGTGTTTCACGGTAATTGTTGCAATTAAAATCGATAAAACATTAATAACGCTACGACACATCATGGAGATAGTACGACCAGAAGTCGCTAGATTGTGCTGCGGTCGAAATATCGCCCAAAGATCGAGTTTTCTCGATAAGAGTGACAGGAACTGTTTCGTCACTCGAGCCGTTCTAAAGCACAGAGCATCCATGATGTATAGAATAGAATTTTTCATATAGTATCTCTAATGTCACGCTACTTCGTAGCATTTACCCATGTAATGTAACTGCTACTCCTTGCATGCATTTCGATTTGCATCCACAGAAGCAATAGTTGTACGCCTTTACTGTTACTAATAAATGGATGCGCGAAAACTGTACAAATAAGTGTAATGTTGAAGTTACGGTCTAATACTCAAAATTAAGCAACATCGTATTAGCAAAGATGACATCTGCAGTATCCTGTGCTCACTCCATGCATTTAACTATTTTGTTGCATTAGCCACTGCATTGCAACAATATCTTTGATTATTTTAGCAAACTCGTTGTAAAGAGTAAATCGGTTCATCGTAAGTAAGTGATATTTCGTGTGATATCATTCACACGTCAGATTTGACCAGTATTACCAAAGAACGTATTGTCATCGAAATAGCACAGGTAGTAGCACACGCCTTTTAAAAACTAATAACATCTGGATAGATTTGTGTTAGAGTATTCTAACCGAACAAACAAACTGAATAAGGCGTCTACATGTTGCTCCCTCCCCCCACCCCCCTCCCAAGCTGTTTCATATAAACCGTACTTTGAAAAAGCGTTGAGAAATCTCAAGGTCTTATCAAGTTCTAAAAGATAAACAGAAACACCCGTTGTTCATCGGTTCTGAGTGCCGTCTTTCACTAACATGATTCAGTAGCTACATTTCAACGTAATTCCAAGTTCTGTCAGTTAGTAGATCTTAGTGTTAGCTGAACGTTTGACCAGACTCCACTATATCACTTGGCTGCGGCTTTTTTTTAAAAAAAAATTTCAGGTCTAGAGGATTCTACGATACTGTGATGCTACGTCTTCCATGTGTACCTGAAAAAGAAAAAGATAACTTACGTAAATATTTTAGAGGTGATAAAACATTACGACTATTCCTCTTAGCTATGGTGTCTGGCGAGTGGAAAGAAGTTCCGATTCAGTAGTAAAAGGTGGACCATAGTGATCACGTTAAGTGCCGACCTGGTGATCAACGCTAGTGCAGTTCCAGATAGCGGTCTTATCCTGACGCTGGAACAATAGTGTCAGAGATCGGGCGATAGTAGCAAAGTGGGACCTAAGGCACAACTTCCCACGCGTAGGTACTGTGGGGGCGGTGCCTCCCTCGACGTGGTTTTTTGAGTTTTACGGGGCGTGGTGTGGAGTTTATATCCATAGGTTTCGGGCACTGCACAACGGCATAACTGGGCGTGTAGTGCCGGCCAGGAAGCGCGACCTGCGCTCGCTTCCAGAAGCCGGCTGAGTCCTCAGACGTCACGTTGCGTCACGATTGGCAGGTCTTCCCTGGCCGCTGTATGGTTTCTGACGCTTTAAACTGATTTACGGGCCGTTGCTAACGCGGCTGCGGTTTTCCGTGTTGCGTCTGCTTCAAGATTTACAATTAAAGACGTCACTGTCCACTGCGTTTACTCGTCTAAACACAGGAATATCACTACTACAGGCGGAAACACAGCCAGAGGGGGCGAGAATGTGCCTAGGTGGGTGAGAATGTGCCAACGACGGATTTGACACTTGTGTGGCGGTTTTTCTGCGGAAGTAGGGTCGCTAGTGTCGTCAGTGGTCACATTGGACTAGTTGCCTCGTTTATTTTGCCTCATCACCGCTATCAGTATTTGTTCATATTGGTGGCTCATTCGTTTTGTTGCTGACTGAAGTATAGTCTACGATATTGTAGTGCCTGTGTTATTCCGAATACGATGCAAAGGCACTGTGGCGACTACAGCTGTTATGAAATATGTTACGTGTATTCGCAGTTGCGATTATGGACAGCCACCAGTTGCAGAATGGAAAGAGGAAACGAACTTTGCATCGCATTCGGAATAACACAGGGATTGCAATATCGTATTTATCTGTCGACACCGGGATAGCGACTTTCAAGTAAACTCGGGAAATTCTTCATTTGCTGAAGATTTACTTGTTTCGACCATTCTCCGAGGGAATCAGAAGAGACCGTAATTGTATGCAAGGAAATAAAAGGCTGGAAATTGGATTTATTAGAAGAAATTGAAATTTATAAACACCTTGCTAAGAGCGACGGTAATATATTGAACGATCAGTTGCAACTCGCGAATCTTCCTTGATGGATTTAAACCGCTGCTCATGGTTACGTAATACGTGTTTACCGACCTCCACTAATATCGGTGAATGTGCCGTTTTCCTCAAAAGATTTTTTTCCCCTACTCTTGAGCTACTGACATTTCATATCACTAGATTTCATATTTCGAGGCCTTATCAACACATGTTTCTACAGTTGATATTGCAAAAATGGAGCCGGCCTGTGTGGCCAAGTAGTTCTAGGCACTTCAGCCCGGAACCGCGCGACCGCTACGATCGCAGGTTCGAATCCTGTTTAGTTTAAGTAGTTCTAAGCTCTGGGGGACTGATGACCTCAGATGTTAAGTCCCATAGCGCTAAGAGCCATTTCAACCATTGCAAAATTGGGCACTCTAGAGCAAGCGATTATATCTTCACGCCTGTCATTATGACTACATATTTAAATTAAACACCTGATTAGCTAATATAATCGAATTTTGTAATTATCACATGATAGTAGGTAAAACTACTGACGCCTTATGAGAGCCAGTCATAACAAAACTCTACCATCTGTTGAGCAAGTATGTGAGACAGGCGAAACGTCTTCAGACTTCAAGAAAAATATAATAATTCCAATTCTAAACAAAGCGGGTATGAGAGGGGTAGAAATTACCGAACTATCAGTTTAATAAGAAATTTTGGAAATTTGTGGTATATTCTTATGGGACCAAACTGCTGAGATCATCGTCCCTAAGCTTACACACTGCTGTTAAGGACAGCACACACTTATGCCCGAGCCGGCCTGGGTGGCCGAGCGGTTCTAGGCGCTACAGTCTGGAACCGCACGACCGCTGCGGTCGGAGGCTCGAATCATGCCTCGGGCATGGATGTGTGATGTCCTTAGGTTAGGTAGGTTTAAGTAGTTCTAAGTTCTAGGGGACTGATGATCTCAGAAGTTAAGTCCCATAGTGCTCAGAGCCATTTGAACAATTTTTTTTTTTAACTTATGCCCGAGGGAGAACTGGAACCTCCTACGGAGGACGCCTCGCGAACCGTGCCAAGGTGCCCAAGACTTACAGGAAGTTTTGACAATGTTGACTGGAATACTCTCTTTCAAATTCTGAAAGTGGAAGCGGTCAAATGCAGGGAGCGAAAGGCTATTTACAATTTGTACAGAAACCAGATGGCAGTTATAAGAGTCGAGGGGCATGAAAGGGAAGCAGTCGTCGGGAAGGGAGTGAGACAGGGTTGTAGCCTATCCCCGATGTTATTCAGTGTGTATATTGAGCAAGCAGTAAAGGAAACAAAAGAAAAATTTGGAGTAGGAATTGAAATCCATGGAGAAGAAATAAAAACTTTGAGGTTTGCCGATGACATAACTCTGTCAGAGATAGCATAGGACCTGGAAGAGCACTGAACTTAGTGGACAGTGCCTTGAAAGGAGGATATGAATATCAACAAAAGCAAAACGAGGATGCAGTCGAATTAAATCTGGTGATGCTGAGGGAATTAGATTAGGAAATGAGTAGTAGATGAGTTTTGCTTGGGGAGCAAAATAACTGATGATGGTCGAAGTAGAGAGGATATAAATGTAGACTGACAATGGCAAGGAAATTGTTTCTGAAGAAGAGAAATTTGTTAACATGGAGTATATATTTAAGCACCAGGAAGTCTTTTTTGAAAGTATTTGTACGGAGTGTAGCTATGTAAGTAAGTGAAACATGGACGATAAATAGTTTAGACAAAAAGAGAATAGAAGCTTTCGAAATGTGGTGCTACAGAAGAATGCTGAAGATTAGATGGGTAGATCATGTAACTAATGAGGAGGTAGTGACTAGAATTGGGGAGAAGAGGAATTTGTGGCACAACTTGACTAGAAGAAGGGATCGGTTGACAGGACACGTTCTGAGGCATCAAGGGATCACCAATTTAGTACTGGAGGGCAGCGTGAAGGGTAAAAATCGTAGAGGGAGGCCTATGGATGAATACACTAAGCCGATTCAGAAGAACGTAGGTTGCAGTTGTTACTCGGTGATGAAGAAACTTGCACAGGATAGAGTAGCATGGAGAGCTGCATCAAACCAGTCTTTGTACTGAAGACCACAACAACAATAGTAAAAAGTAAGCAGGAAGAGAAAGACGCTAAATACGAATACAAAAGCCGAGTACAGACCGGAGACCATCGTCATCAGGACATCTGAGACAAGGCATTCTCCGGGAAGCAGTAGGTAGAACGGCCGCAGCTTAATGTGGTCCGGCCGATGGAAGTAATGGCGCTTTGTCGTGTAGCCAGGGGTGTAAACTGATTGTTTTTGTCAAGTGGCCTGCAGTATGAAGACGTTCAGCGGAGGCGAGGAAACTGCTGAATGCTGGCCAACATTTCGGGGCCACCTACACATAGCGTAGGCGCAATGTAGCTCGGGTAGGCCGCGATCGCAAGTAATACAACGTCGATTGGGGGGGGGGGGTGTCTGCAAATAGCCTGTTTGTATGTTGGCAGCGCTATAGACTGTGTTAATATCGCTGAAAGCGCTCTGCGCCCTCGGCAGGAGATTCTGCGGTTCGACGGACTAGCAGTTAGCGAGTGGATAGGGAAGTGTATGAACATAATATTCTTAGTGGAGACTCTGTGTTGGTAGGACATGCATCGTAAAGTGAGATGAAATGAAATGTTTATAAGAAAATACGTAAGGAGAAATGTCATAACTATTTTTATGTTATTATTGCACTTTGTTTTTTTATGTGGTTTTTTTACGTTTTGACGATTATGTGAACCAATTTTTATACTGATTGGCTGATGTGAGATGGAGGGAGAAGAGGTAGGCGAAGCATCTTCGTAGTTAAGTGTATGCTCGTCGCTTGCTGGCACCAGTTGACATCACAGCAGCTGAGAAGAGTGCTCCACCTACCATCTTCGTAGGATGCCATGGGTATAACACGTCTTATTGTATTTTATCCTTATAAGCATTTTGTCTCATTTTATTGTAAATCTAGTAAGGTTTCTATTACTTTCTAAATTAAGTTACAGGTCTGATGACGGTCATGTGATATGACCGAAACCGGTCACCTATGTTCTTATAACATACGTGGTGTGATTAAGACTGAATTTTAAAAACAAACAAAAATTTTTAATGATTTTAGTCATTGTTCCAAAAACGTTTATTAAAATTATTATGATGGATGTTTGGTTGATAAAGTTTGAGCATTGGAATTATTGACAACTATATAATTTTTGGAACTGGATGTCACATGAATAAGGTATAATTTTCTAAATACATTGTTTGATCTTCAACAAAATCTTTCTTTCGCTAACCATATGTCCCCTAGTAGTTAGAGCCTATAGTAGTTAGAATCTTTTATTTAGCTGGCTGTAGTTGCTACTTTCTGCAATTGCTGTAGTTCGTGTTATGAAGATTTCCCGTGAGGCAAGTGACTTATCAAAAAGAATGGGGATTGCACTGTCGGGATTCGTGATTGAAATGAGATTAGGCAATTAACAGAGTTGGAGGTAGTTTCATAATTCTTTAATTCTAATTTTTTGGATTTGTATCATTGTTAGGATTTCTTGCAAATCAGGGCCATTCTTTTGTGTTAATTATTGTAAGTCATGTTGTCAATGTATAGCAGTTAGATTGCGTTGGGCTTCTGGGTAGTAAATGGTTTAAGTTTGAGATGTATTTGTCAAGGAAAATTCTGTAGGTAAGTGTTTAATAAAAATAATTAAGGAGATGTTTCAAGTCTTACAAATAAGTGTAGAGAGACGATATTGTAATGTCTGCATAGGACGCCCATGTTACTTTTGTTGGGAAACTTGTACAGGTGGCCGTTGGGAAATAGCACATTTACATTTGTCCCCCCCCCCCCCCCCCCCCACTGTATTCTGCTAAGATATAGATGCATCGCGCCTTCTACCACTTCTAATCGGCCCCCCGTAGTGTGCCATTCAGTTCAGTGTGGGACGTTGGCCAGTGCAGGTGCTCATTAAGGTAGTGGAGAAGCTATGCTGCGTGCAGAGCGTTACTGCTGTCCAACAAGCAATGCGCCGTGGAAGATTCCCATTTCCGTGTTCCACACAGGAGCACAATATCCAGGTGGATAAAGACAATGGCGTGAGACGGATTTTGCAAACAGTATGAAGCACGAGCGACGTGAAATGGCAGTTCGAACGCCGGTAATGTTCGACTAATTCGTGTAGTTCTGTAGCGGAACACATAGCGGTCTGTCCGGAGCACGTCTTTGTAGGAGATTGTGATGCAGGATATAAAGTTTCAGCCTTATAATCTGCGTGTGACACAACAGTTACGGCCGGGAGATGCTATGAATAGGTGCAATTTCTGCACAGCGTTACTGGACAAAATCTGTGAGGAGAGTGCATTTCTGGCAAGACTTATTCTGTCTCATGAGGCAAACTTCATCTGAGTTAGCTTGTCAATAAACAAAATTTCCGATATTACTCTCTCACTAAACCACAGCTTATTCGTGAAAAGGTTGAGTGTAGCCCAAAGATCATCGTCTGGTGAGATACTGGACAAGCCATTGGAATCGTTCGGCCACGTCTTATTTTATTTATTTTTTTAAAGTAACGATGGCCGGTCAGTGAGTGTCGATTTTCAGCCGTATACGGTCACGATTAACGATATTTCTTTCTTCCACAGCTCCAGGGACATTGCCATCTAAACGCGAGAAGGTTTCAGCAATATAGGGCTACAGCCCGTACGGTCCATAATTCAATGGCCACATTGAGGCTCCACATTCAACACTGGTTACTCTCACCATTCGGTGGTCGACTCGTGGTCCCACGGCCGGCGAGATCACCTGATCACCCAGCCGCTGATTTTTTTTCTGGGGAGTCATTTCAAGAACAAAGTTTTTTTACGGTGTCTCTACAATACTGATGAGCTGACAGAAGCAGTCCGAGAAGATTTGGACGCCATTCCTTACGAAATCACCGAGAACGTAATGGGGAGCTTTTCTGAACGTCTTAGCAATGCATGGATAATGATGGAAGCCGTTGTGCTATGCACTTTTCAAGAAATAAACTTTTGTTTGGCGCCGGCCGGGGTGGCCAAGCGGTTCTAGGCGCTACAGTCTGGAACCGCGCGACCGCTACGGTCGCAGGTTCGAATCCTGCCTCGGGCATGGATGTGTGTGATGTCCTTAGGTTAGTTAGGTGTAAGTAGTTCTAAGTTCTAGGGGACTGATGACCTCAGAAGTTAAGTCCCATAGTGCTCATAGGCATTTGAACCATTTTTTGAACCATTTTTTTTGTTTGGCATTTCAGGAACAGCAATGTGTGTAGATGAGTTATTTGTAAGTTATGTTGGTGCAAATGTACGATAAATATCATAACAACGAAATGAAAATATACTACTACCCGTAGGCCACTCTGCATAGCGCACTTTTGCAAAGATAAAGTTGAGAAAATTGTCAAAGTTGTATGAACAAAGCAGTCAAATAAGCTTTTAAATTCTGTTTGCCTAGTACATCGCTCTAATATTCATAATGAGATGCAAATCTTTGTTGTGGCATTAATTTCTGTAGTCGAAACGACGTAAGAAGATCCCTGACAGCGCGTAGCGCTGTTGACAGCTTCAAACTGCGAGGCGTAAACGGCTGGAGGCGAAAACAGTAGCCGTCTATAGAGCTGTTACAAGACTGAGGCAACGTCATAGAGACGTTGACAGAACCGCGTTACTGTCCTGGTCGAGTTAGGTCCACGAACCGCTGCGCCTTGTCCGCTGCAACTGTCAGGGATCAGTTAACGCCGCCTCAACTGTAGTCCCCATGGTAGTCCAACGGCCGAGGCAAGGGAGAAACCGTATCTCCGCACAGGGAAGAAGGACTTGATATTCTGGACAATGGACTTTTTAAATTTAATTTACTGGTGATGTGTGTGGACTTGAAACCTGTAAAAATATTGGTGTTATACCTTTCTGATAATATTGTCTTCTTCTTCCTTTTCTTGTGCCTTTGTCCCGCATCGGCGCAAGGTCGGTATGGTTATTAACAGATTTCGCGTGGTTTGTTTAGGGGGTGGCCAGATGTCATTCCTATCGTCACGCTCGTCATAATAGGTGTATTCTAAGTGTGTGTGTGTGTGTGTGTGTGTGTGTGTTATTCATGAAGAAGTGACCGGAAGGTTTCTAAATGATTCTCAATCCTGCAACTGAGACTGTATTTGTGTAGCTGTCCGGTATTCTCCAAATGGGATGTGGGAAACCAGCTAAAAACAACACCAACGATGGCCGGCATATTGACTCTCGTCGTTAACTCGCCGGGAGGGTTCGATCTCGGGCAGGCGCACCTCGAAGTGGCTCTTTAACACGCATGGGTATCCGGGCTGGTTTCTGATAATTTTTTCTAATTGAGGAATTCGGATGCAGATGGGATTTAAGAGAAGGTGCTTTGAGCAATAGTCTGGGATGAGTGCTGGGTAGGATTGCAGGAGGCTGATAGGATTGAAGGAAAGCGGGGAGCGAATAGGTTGGAGCCTTAATATTGAACGGAAGATGTAGGAAATGTTGGTAGTTGATAGGCTGGGTAAATCTGAAGAATTATGTAATGATCTGGGGGAAGAAGGCGGTTGAAATTGCCCTGGGAAAGGTAATGAAATGTGAGGAGGGATAAGGTAGACGGGTCGTGATGGTAGAGTGGCAGCAGGACGCTATTTTCAAGGATGCTGAATAAAATGAGATCTGTCCTACGGGAGACACAGGAGAGACTACGTTGTTACGGCGTAAAGTCAAGCGCTGCACGCCAATCGGAAACGGTAGAGAAGAGATGGCTGTGAGAAGACTTCAGCCAGTCGCACGCTGACCGGGCCCTCTCCAGGACGAAATGGTTCAAATGGCTCTGAGCACTATGGGACTTAACATCTGAGGTCATCAGTACCCTAGACTTAGAACTACTTAAATCTAACTCACCTAACGACACCACACACATCAATGCCCGAGGCAGGATTCGAACCTGCGACCGTAGCAGTCGCGCGGTTCCGGACTGAAGCCCCTAGAACCGCTCGCCACACCGGCCGGCTCTCCAGGACGACAACGCGACAGCAGCGGTCCCTATGTGAAGAGGACATAAGTGCCGCGACCGACTAGCGATGTCCCAGTTGAATAGAACCTTCAAGATTAGGCACTTGTACAGCATAGTGAACTCTAGTTACTTCGCTTGTACACTATGTAACACAGACCTGGAATTGTTTATACTGAAGAAATTTGCTTATCTTGTATGTCGCCCTTTGCTTGCGACACATCTGTGTAATTTTGCGAAGTTAAGTATTGTATCTTTTCATTTTGTAATAAATACGATTTGTTTGAACTGTTTGTCTAGCGAATCCAGTACGTAGGATTCCCAGGCTCCACATATTTGCCGACGAGCCTGGAGACATAATACACTCCTGGAAATTGAAATAAGAACACCGTGAATTCATTGTCCCAGGAAGGGGATACTTTATTGACACATTCCTGGGGTCAGATACATCACATGATCACACTGACAGAACCACAGGCACATAGACACAGGCAACAGAGCATGCACAATGTCGGCACTAGTACAGTGTATATCCACCTTTCGCAGCAATGCAGGCTGCTATTCTCCCATGGAGACGATCGTAGAGATGCTGGATGTAGTCCTGTGGAACGGCTTGCCTTGCCATTTCCACCTGGCGCCTCAGTTGGACCAGCGTTCGTGCTGGACGTGCAGACCGCGTGAGACGACGCTTCATCCAGTCCCAAACATGCTCAATGGGGGACAGATCCGGAGATCTTGCTGGCCAGGGTAGTTGACTTACACCTTCTAGAGCACGTTGGGTGGCACGGGATACATGCGGACGTGCATTGTCCTGTTGGAACAGCAAGTTCCCTTGCCGGTCTAGGAATGGTAGAACGATGGGTTCGATGACGGTTTGGATGTACCGTGCACTATTCAGTGTCCCCTCGACGATCACCAGTGGTGTACGGCCAGTGTAGGAGATCGCTCCCCACACCATGATGCCGGGTGTTGGCCCTGTGTGCCTCGGTCGTATGCAGTCCTGATTGTGGCGCTCACCTGCACGGCGCCAAACACGCATACGACCATCATTGGCACCAAGGCAGAAGCGACTCTCATCGCTGAAGACGACACGTCTCCATTCGTCCCTCCATTCACGCCTGTCGCGACACCACTGGAGGCGGGCTGCACGATGTTGGGGCGTGAGCGGAAGACGGCCTAACGGTGTGCGGGACCGTAGCCCAGCTTCATGGAGACGGTTGCGAATGGCCCTCGCCGATACCCCAGGAGCAACAGTGTCCCTAATTTGCTGGAAAGTGGCGGTGCGGTCCCCTACGGCACTGCGTAGGATCCTACGGTCTTGGCGTGCATCCGTGCGTCGCTGCGGTCCGGTCCCAGGTCGACGGGCACGTGCACCTTCCGCCGACCACTGGCGACAACATCGATGTACTGTGGAGACCTCACGCCCCACGTGTTGAGCAATTCGGCGGTACGTCCAGCCGGCCTCCCGCATGCCCACTATACGCCCTCGCTCAAAGTCCGTCAACTGCACATACGGTTCACGTCCACGCTGTCGCGGCATGCTACCAGTGTTAAAGACTGCGATGGAGCTCCGTATGCCACGGCAAACTGGCTGACACTGACGGCGGCGGTGCACAAATGCTGCGCAGCTTGCGCCATTCGACGGCCAACACCGCGGTTCCTGGTGTGTCCGCTGTGCCGTGCGTGTGATCATTGCTTGTTCAGCCCTCTCGCAGTGTCCGGAGCAAGTATGGTGGGTCTGACACACCGGTGTCAATGTGTTCTTTTTTCCATTTCCAGGAGTGTAGAAGGTATTCCGCGTGCTTGAGGAGATGTAGAGACTTTCTCAGCTGACGCAGAATCGTAGGAGTGAAGAGAGAAAAGTGCTGGTGGTCATCTGCAGAAGTGTACAAAGATGTCTTCCTTAGTCCGTATCGATGAGGGGATGGCGGGCTGTTGAAGAACTACATCCATTTCAGCTAAAATCCACCTACCCGGAAGTAAATCCAGAGAATGTTCAATTGGAAATGTTTGAGAGGGCTTTCCACTTCCGGTATTCGCATCTTAAGTGGGAGTAAACTTTCACAAAACGGGTGTCTGACTGTACCTGCTTTTAATTTATGGTGGAACTCGTAACCCCCTCCTCCCCGCACCCCGAAAATATTCGCAACCGGATTCTCCCCTTTGCCGCACTTCCAGAGTATTGGGTGTTAGCTGAAAAGAACTAAGTTCTGCAACATGCCACCCTGCCCTTATGGCTAAAGAATAACAGATAAACTAAAATTTTTAAAAATTAATAGGGACCAAGCGCCTGCCAAATACTGCAAACTGTGAATCCCTTTTGCAGTTTAGTGCGGTTTGGCTGCAAAGAACAGTTTTCCACATCAGCCTACATTGTCCAAACGGTTAGGGGATGACAGACGTAAAGAAAGCTGAGATACAGCAACTACATGTACACCTACATATACATCATACTCCACAAGACATCTAACGGTGTGTGGCAGAGCGTACTTGTAGTACCATTAACTGATCCCCCTTCCCTCTTCCACTCGCAAACGGCACGTGGGAAGAATAATTGTCCGTAAGCCTTTGTATTAGTTCCGATTCCTCAAATTTTCTCTTCTTGGCCTTTTCACGAGACGTACGTGGCCGGAAGTGATATGTTTTCCGACTCTTCGCGGAATGTACTTTCGTGAAATTTCAATAGTAAACATCTCCATGATGCACTATGCCTCTCTATGTGGGCCGGCCGCGGTGGCCGTGCGGTTCTAGGCGCGGGACTGCTACGGTCGCAGGTTCGAATCCTGCCTCGGGCATGGATGTATGTGATGTCCTTAGGTTAGTTAGGTTTAAGTATTTCTAAGTTCTAGGGGACTGATGACCTAAGATGTTAAATCCCATAGTGCTCAGAGTCATTTGAACAATTTTTTTCTCTATGTGGCTTCTGCGACTATAGTTCGCCGAGCGTCTCTGTAACCTTCTCGCGCCTACTTACAATCCCGTGACAAAACGCGCTGCTCTTCTTTGGATCTTCTCTATCAATCCAATATCAACAAGGATCCAAGATTGATAAAAGATACCCAAGAATCGATCGAACAAGCGCCTTGTACGCCACTTCCGTTGTGGATGAGTTACATTTCCTTACGTTCTTCCTATGAGTCTCAGTCCGGCATTTGCTTCTCCAACAGTTTGCTTTATATGGTCATTCCACTTAAGGCCGCTCTGGATAGTTACTCCTAGATATTTTGCGTTAAGTGCTGTGTCCAGCAATTTGTCCTCAACAGTGTAGTTGTAGAGTAGTGGACTTCTTTTCCTATGTATGCCCAAGATGGTACATTTATTTAAGTTCAGCGTCAAATTCCAGAGCCTGCAGGTAACTCTTCAAATCGATACTGTCTTCTAGCATTGCTGCTTTCTTGTAGAAAACCGCATCATCTGCTAACATTGAGACCACAAGTCTGAGGAACTGCGGAGCCACAAAATATGCTACTCATGAGACATGAAAATGGTACAGTTTCAAATAATAATTTTTACTTTCTTGTAATGAGAGGCTGGTGTTAGCGGGATAGCTCCTTGACTACTACTAAAAAAAAAAAAAAAAAAAACGGCCTGTAACGACGTATTCACAACGCTGCCTCAGTGGAACGTTTACAGGTGAGTCGGGACTCGCTGGTCGACGCTAGCTTCCACAAAAATCGACCACCGACGTAACCGGCAACAGCCCCGGTGACGACACGGCATAGGAAGACCGCACAGTGCAGCCATGGCCGTAACACGTTACGTGATTCGGACCTGCCACAACTTTTTGCAGCATACGTTGCCCAACCAGCGCCTGTTGTAGCAGTCGCTTACGTACTAACAGGATAAGAGAGGACTAAGCTCTGGTGAAAAATTTCTATGAGAGTTCTTACTATCGTTCGACTCACTCCTTTGATATCGATTACTGCTATCTGTCTCCATGACCGAGATTCCTAGCTGTTATGAAGCACCGCAAGCGAACCCGGTAGCAACCGATATGGATTCCAGCGTTGGAAGACGTTTCCACCAGAATTGTGTGAGTGGTGATTACTCTACTGTTCTCTTGGCAGTAGGTACGGGAGCGGTACGTAGGGAAATGTAGCGTATTCTTGGATCCTACACATAATATCGGTTCTTGAAAATTTGTAAGTATTTTTTTGGGGCTTATTTGGCTTCTTTCTTCAAGGACCTGCCAGTTCAGGATTTTCAAAGTTTACATCTACACCAACATACGAATTCCGCAAGCCACCACACTGTCTGTATTCCTCCGTACGAGCCCTTATCTTGTCTTTGGGTTCCTTACGCGAAATGTACATTGGCAGCAGTAAAATAGTTCTGCAGTCGGCCGCAAATGCCAGTTCTCTAAATTTCCTCAACACTCTTTCGCGAAAAGAACTTCGTGTTCACTCCAGGCATTGCCATTGGAGTTCACGAAGCATGCCCATAATACTCCTGCGTCGATCAAAGCTACCGGTAACAAATCTAGCAGCATGCTTCGCAACTGTTCCTATGCTACCTGGTGAGAATCCCAAACACTCGAGCAACACTCAAGAAGGAGTCGCACTAGTGTTCTAGACACGGTCTGCTTTATACACTCATGCTCATAAATCAAGGACAATGCTGATACATGGTGAATAAACGCTCTGGTGGGCGGTTTGCGGGTTTAAATCACCTCGGGGTATGACCATGCGGTGAATTTGACCTGCGGTCGTCGCACGGTGGCGTTGGCAGCAGTCCACGTACGCAGAGGTGTGTTGGTGCATGTCAGAGAACGGTGCAGCGAGTAAGTGTGCAGACTTTTTCAGAAGTGCTAATTGTGCGTTGAAAATGACTCAATGAACACACATTGATGACGTTATGAGGGGTAGAATACTAGGGCGACTGGAGGCTGGTCAAACACAGCAGGTCGTAGCACGGGTCCTCCGTGTGCCACAATGTCTGATCTCAAGATTATGGCAACGATTCCAGCAGACAGGAAACGTGTCCAGGCGCTACAGTACGGGACGTCCACAAGAAGACCGCTGACGGCCACAGAGTACTGCAGGTAACCTTGTTCGGGACCTTAGCGCAGCCACTGGAACAGTTGTCTCCAAACACACAGTCTACAGACGACTGAACAGACATGGTTTATTCGCTCAGATACCTGCAAGGTGCATTCCACTGACCCCTGGTCACAGGAGAGCTCGTAAAGCCTGGTGTCAAGAACACAGTACATGGTCATTGGAAGAGTGGTTCCAGGTTATGTTCACGGACGAGTCCAGGTATAGTCTGAACAGTGATTCTTGCCGGGTTTTCATCTGGCGTGAACCAGGAACCAGATACCAACCCCTTGATGACCTTGAAAGGGACCTGTATGGAGGTCGTGGTTTGATGGTGTGGAGTGGGATTATGATTGGTGCACGTACACCCCTGCATGTCTTTGACAGAGGAACTGTAACAGGTCAGGTGTATCGGGACGTCGTTTTTCACCAGTATGTCCTCCTTTTCAGGGGTGCAGTGGGCCCCACCTTCCTCCTGATGGATAATAATGCACGGCCCCACCGAGCTGCCATCGTGGAGGAGTACCTTGAAAGAGAAGATATAAGGCGAATGGAGTGGCTTGCCTGTTCTCCAGACCTAAACCCCTTCGAGCACGTCTGGGACGCTCTCGGTCGACGTATCGCTGCACGTCTTCAAGCCCCTACGACACTTCAGGAGTTCCGACAGGTACTGGTGCAAGACGGGGGGGGGGGGGGGGGTATATCCCAGCACCTGCTTGACCCGACTACCTGATCCAGAGTATGCTAACCTGGTGATAATACCCCATATTGATGTCGGGTTACATGCGCAGGAAACAGTGGCGTTTTGTAGCACATGTGTTTCGGGTCAGTTTTCTCAACTTATCACCAATATTGTGGACTTACAGATCTGTGTCGTGTGTGTTCCCTAAGTGCCTATGCTATTAGCGCCAGTTTTGTGTAGTGCCACATTGTCTGTCACCACATTCTGCAATTATCCTTAATTTATGAGCATGAGTGTAGATACACTCCTAATAAACCGAAGTTGACCATCTGCCTTCCCTACTATCGATGTAACTTGCTTCTTTCATTTCACATCGCTTTGTAACGTTATGCCCACTTTGTCAAGCCGCATTTCACTAACACTGTATCCGAGTATTATATGATTGTTTTTCCTACTCATCTGCATTAATATATTTTTCTACATTTAGAAAAAGCTACCATTCGTCACACAAAGTGGAAATTCTGTCTCAGCCATCCTGTATCGTTCCATAGTCACTCAACGGTGATACTTTCCGAATCTGGCTGTTGCCCCTCATCCACGATTCGTAGGATATGGTGTCAGAAAAGGGCAAGATGAGTCTCGGACTAACCGTTCTTTCCAAACCCGTGCTGACTTATGAACAGGAGCTTTTCTTTCTCAAAGAAATGTATTGTCTTCGAACTTACAACGTGTTCAAGAACGCTGCAGCAAAGCGACGTTTAGGATGTTGGTCTGCAATTGGTTGATGACTTTATACCGCGGCTCAAACCAACGTGTGACAGTTTGTGCTTCTCTTCTTTGTATACTTCTAGTGTTCCCCGTTATACGCTTTTGAGTATGGATGCCACACGCATGAGTTCTACTATAGGATGTACCCCCTAAGTCTATCTTGTGCTTATGGAGTGTGAGACAGCGGCTGACAGTTGAATAGTATAAATCTTATCCCAACAGCCATTATTTCATAGCCTTTCATTTAGGCTACCAGTTTCGACTCCTCAATAGAATCAGCTTCAGGCCCAGTAGTATGAACGACAAAAAGCATCCAGTTGTACACGTACATAACGGGGGACCAGTATCCGCTCCTGGTTTGCGCAGCCATGTGCTCTCTTCACACATGTAACGACAATTTTGTATACTGACTGTATTTTCCTAATATCATAGCAGTGAACCGAAACCTTACACATGTCTTGCTTATGACTGAGCCTCTGTGGATATCTTAATTTTTTTCATTGGCTTTGTGGTTTTTTTGTGCCAGGACGACTTCCTTTGCTATGTCAACCTCTTCACATCTAGTAGCTACAGAAACACCCTCGATAATTTGTTGACATATTCCATTCTCTGTGTTCCCCTTCGGTTCTCGCCCTACACAGCTCACTCTAGTAGCACGGAGGTTATTCCCCGATGACTTAACACCTATCACCTCATCCTTCCCCTTCTTCTAGTCAGTTTTTGCCAGTTATTATTTGTCTCCCCAACCCTGTGAAAAATCTCATTTCTTATCTTATCCTTTCACTTAACAGTCAACACCCTGTAAGGTGGCAGAATAAGTGGTCAGATTCGCACCTTACATGAGACCTTTACAAATCGCAATGAGAAAGTGAAGATGACACCTAATGTAAATCGACAGTTATGAGAACATTTGCCTATTAACATGTAGTTCAAGAAGGGACGACAGTCAATCGACGGTAATTAACACACCATTCTTATACAATGCATGTCTTTGAGTGGAAGGTAGAACAGGGAAAGCGAGTCGAGTCACTTTTAGTTTTGAAAAGCCAGCTCCACAATGGTGTAGCGAAACCGCGCTGCGGGAGTTATGCCGGCAACCACTTAAAGGGGTGGCAGAAAGGAGGACAGCGACCCCGAGCATGGTGATTCAAGCTGGAGGGCCGCCTGTAGCGAGGGCATCGGTACAAGAGCAGAGAAGAAGCTTTAGAAAACTGCGTTTCGAAATTCCAATGGGATACGAACAAAAGCAAGTGACGCATTTTCGTCCAGCGAGTGCGACACACAGAAAGGTCAATGTACTTTAGGAGTCAAGAACGGGCACAAAACGTCCCATTGGCGGAAACTCACTAGGAAGGAGAAAACTACTGAAGTTTCGATGCAGTTTGATAGAAGCGACGTTGCGATTGGTAGAGGGTGTTTCTACAAAATGAGAGGAATGCTCCTATTGGTCGAGAAAAGCTGTGACATGAAAAAGGAACCCAAGTGGAGGGAGGCAGTTCTGCCACGTGTAGGACAAGAGAGAAATTTTGTGTAAAGGGGACTCTTCTCTGAACTGGCGTCATGTGCAGAACGGAGCGCTTAACGCTCCATACGATGCAGAGAAGAAATTGGTGTGGACACCGCGTTAACAGCAGCTGCATTCCAGCTAAAATTAGCTGTTGCAACGTTTAGCTCCAACTGTGGAGAAACGAACCAGCTAAATTAGCTAATTGTTATTGCAAGAACTGAGAGGGCACTATAATATGCACGCTGCTCCAGCCATGCGATTGTATATCGCCACATAATAAGACTAGAGCTGAGCATGTTTTCTCGCATAACGAGAAACATAGAGAAAGTTTCGCTGGAAAGTTCAGCAAAGGCCAGTTTAGTTTTGTAGGAATTTCAGTAGGAGAGAGCGGCCTTGCAGACAGCAGCACGTCGCAGCTTGAGGTAAATACCGCGTGGAGAGGCGTAAACTTTGTTGGTTCACCAGCTTGCGTCCACTGTAAACTTGAGCGGCCTTGAGTAATCTTGAGCTCAAATTTGTCAAAATGGTTCAAATGGCTCTGAGCACTATGGGACTTAACATATGAGGTCATCAGTCCCCTAGAACTTAGAAATACTTAAACCTAACTAGCCTAAGGACATCACATACATCCATGCCCGAGGCAGGATTCGAACCTGCGACCGTAGCGCTCGCGCGGTTCCAGACTGAAGCGCCAAGAGCCGCAGATCTGTCACGTGACTAACCACCCACCGTAGACTTGACTGTCATCCTAAATAGTACCGAACTTTGAGCCGGAATCGGACGATTTTCGTAGTACTGACCAACATCATAACATATGTGTAGGAGCAATTTTGTAAAAAACATCCAATTAAACTTTCATATGATTGTGCTTAGGATTAATAAAAAGAAACGTCCAATTAAACTTTCATATTATTGTACTTAGGATTAATGTTCTTTCAGAGAGTTAATATTTAACATTGTTGCGTATAAACTTATTTCACTTTTTGATGTTGGGAAGATGCGGTATCCATTGCCCTGTTTTTATGTTGGCGAGTTGAAAACTGTGTGAAAAGCTGTAATGTGGTGAGAAATATTGCGACATTAAACTTGTCATAAACACCCCACACAATTGTTCTCAGATAAAGAATAAGCAAAAAAAAAAAAAAAACAACCTTTACAACCCTCCTTAGCATCACCCCTCTAACGCTTCGATTCTCTGCTTCTACGGTTGTACCACAATGTAGGATTCACTTCACAGTACTATGTTGCAGACGTACCTACTAAGAAATTTCTTTCTGGAAATAAAGGCTACCTTTGGGACTGGTAAACTTCTTTTTAGCGAGAAGTACCCTCCTTTTGTGTATTATATTGCTACTTTTATCCTCGATATTTCCTGCGTCATGCATTACTTTGCTTCCATGGTAGAAGAATTCTTTGAGTTCGACCATTTCATATACCCACAAGCTTTTACATCCGTGTTTTTGTATGAGTTGACTGATTCCAAGTTCAGAGTTCTATATTTCTGATCATTTGAAACAAGTTTCCAATCTTCACACCTCATTCAAATTAAGCTAAATTTGTGCAGTTTCTTTATATATAATTCTATCATCAACTAGAATTTTGAAGTATTTCGTTTTTCTAGATCACAGCTGGCGGAGCATGACGGACCTGCACAATGCACCATTCCGGCATTCGCCAATACACATTTTCGAAAGCCACGGAAGACTGAAACCAAATTGTGGATCTCGTTCGGTGCCAACAGGACAGAAAGGCCGCACCGCGGTCACCATCCGGTAAGTTGGCAGCCCTGTGCTTGGGCCGGGCTGCTTTACTGCCGCATCATGCACCACACTACCTATTGTATGGCGGCGGTTGCGGCACGTATTTTTACACAGACTCCGATGTGGCCCGGTCTATAGGAAGCGTGAGAAGTTCAGACTAGTGGACTGAGCTGTCTGTCTTCTGGTTTTGTCAGAAGTTTTACATAAATCTGGATAAAAAGTTATCCAGAAGTGTTGTATTTATGTGTGGTCGGAGAGACTGAAAATCCAGGGTAGAACAGTCTACATGCAAACACAACTTACAATCTCATAATGGTGATTTATGTGTGAACTGACTCCAGTGGGCTATAAGTATATTTGGTTTTCTTAGATGATGGAACTGTTACGGCGATATGGAAATGTTTTATGATAGTAATTGAATTTAAATCAAAAGAAATATTCCCTGTGTTAACTACGAGGGTGCTCTGAAAAGTAATGCCTCCGAATTTTTTATGTGAAAACTCTAGCAGATTTTAAATAAAACGAAGTTCATTAGTATTCTATGCCTATATTCTTCATGTCTACGTATTTATTTCTCAACATAGTCACCTTGGCGACGAAAACATTTCCTCCAACGAGAGTTTGTTGATACCGTCACTGTAGAATGTTTGACATCGTTGACAAAGCCGTTACCTCACCCGGCTTGCACCGCTTCGTCACTATCAAAGTGAAAAAGCGATCTTTAAGTCCTGGAAACAGATGAAAATCGGATGAGGCCAAGTCGGGAATGTATGGAGGATGATCGGAGAACCCAGGGTGTCGGATTGTTTCAGAGGTCGCAGCGCTCGTGCGTGGTCTGCATTGTCATGCTGAAGGAGAGCGTGCTCCGTGTGTGTGGACAAATTCGAAATTCGATAACAGCAAGCTGTTTCTCATGAACCTGCGAAGTTATGTTAGACAGCACCACGTTAAACAAATTACAGTTCGGAGCCCTAATAGCGACAGAGCGTTGGAACTCGCGTCAGCGAAGCGCAAAGGTCGACCGAGTAATATACATGACATGTAATACCTCAACCGTTATCGAGGACAGAACAAAAAATTCAGAGGCATTACTTTTCAGCGCGCCCTTGCATAGTGACTCACAAATGTCATTTCCATAAAGGATCGTTTTTCCTTGCTACAAATACTGTTCCTCCAACACCGTGGTTGGTACTCCTTGAATTCCACGTTCCATTCTCCATTGATGCAAACGAATAGAAATGAGGAAGAGCTATCGAAACATTTGAACGTATTTCTTGCCGCACCTTTCGTGATGCAACGCAACTGCTTCAGATAAGTTGAGAAGTCCAGTATGTCCGGAGCGGAACTGCTGTGCTTATCGAGTAGCGAGCGAAGTGAGCCACGTATGAAGTGTACGACCCATGGCTGCCGCCTGGGAACATTCGATAATCCGCCTGGAGAATTACTGTCAAATATATGGGTGTGTGACTCGATCTGGTAATCAACGTTAACTTCCTCCTTGTCCGTTACCAGTTAAAATTTTGGTCAGGACACATAAATCTATGTGCTAGCGTATTTTGTAGCCAACACTTTCAGTAGAGATGGTCCACTGTTAGCCTTATGATAAGGAAAAAATGCAGTGTATTGTTGTTTTAGCTACTACTACGTACTCATTGCGAAAATAAATGCGACAGTACAAAACTGCGTTCTCTTACCCACAAAGGCGGATAAAAGTACGCATTGAAGAGTCAGCACGTGCAATTCTTCTGCCATAGTCGTAGAGATAACGTGTTACATCCTCATAATCCGTACAATCCTCATGCCACCATTCTCCACAACTATCGTAATGGGTCCAGTCATCATCAAAATACATCAGCGCCTTGGGCGAAGGCTTTTTTAATCACTATAAAGTTTTTTTCATCACTTTTGTGCCCGGAGAGCTAAGAGCAATTCGCGTTTTGCACGTAGTTCAGTCCCCGATTGTTAGGCCCTCTGCGTTCTTCTGTCAACTGCCGACAATTTTGATAGAGGGCCGACGTCAGAAATGCGCATGTGCGTCTGCACGCTTACGACACTGACTCCAGCATTCCCATAAAAGTTGATGGTTGCACTTCCATCGCTGGACCACTTTCTCCAGACGTGTTACTGTACTCGACGATCTCAACTGTAGTTTCATCTGTTGCAGGAAGGAGCGAAATCCTCCGTCAGATAAACATTAGGATTGTATGGGCATATTCCCCGTACTTCAAATGCTTTCGTTGTCTTCTCTTTTGTTGCTGTCCAACAGTATGAACTTCTGAACAGATAGCCACACAGTTGATTACTTTTGCTCAAAACTTCACTAACTGACAAATGTATCGTTACATTTCACCACGTGACACAAAGCTGCTACAGTTTGGACGAGAGATTCCATGGCCGTCAACTATTGTTGGTAAAGAACACAATCAGCCCCAAATATATTTAAAAAGCGATCAAACATAATTTTCTTACTATGTTCACTGTAAAAAACACAGTGTTATAAAAGTCATGTTCTAGCAAAGGAAATTGTCGCCTTTTATGCTCATGTGAATCTTGGAGAAGTCGTTCACCGAAGCATCACTGTTCGATATACCGGTTGCTGCTCACATTGAGAGGTGGCATGAGCCCCCTCTCATATTTCTATCTTACGATTTTCGTCTCTAATTGCATGCAGTGAAAAGTCGCTATTCCTTCACACGCGGACTTCCCACGCAGCGTCTCTCGTCACCCGGGTGGTCCGGTGACAGGCGGGCTCTGCTGGTCTGGAAAGGGTTAAGCCGACGGGTGTGAGGAAGTCGAGTGAATGCTTTGCAGACGCCGACATTGTCAAAAGACACGCCCGGAGGGGTCTGAAGTAGCGGCTGGGCTAGAGGTTCCGTTACTTCGTAGAATCTTAGCGAAAACACTTTCTGGCGGGCTACCAGCGAGGCGTGGGAATGACTTGTGTACCCAGGCAGTTGTGGCGGGAAAATTCCCGCGCTTTCTGCAAAATAGCAACTGTGATTGGCTTGCTCAGGGCATAGCTCCGTGACGTAGCAAAATCAGGGCAGAAATTGGCGCCAAGAATCTCCATTGGTGGAATGGTAGTGCTCCGGCAATAGAGTGGAATTTTCCGCCGGTTTTCGAGTTGCTGATTGGAACGTTTAACCATGGCCACTGTCGTGGGGGCGGGAATGTTGTGTGTTCGGCCTGTATGGGTGCTCTTGGTAGTCGGGTCTCGCCTTTCGGTCGAGGACGTCGAAGCAACCAGCCATCGCCTCCGGTACGCCAGATCGCGTTCTGGCAGTTAAGAAGACAGTTTGGTAATGTATGTCCGCAGCACCGACAGATAGGGATTTTCCTAGGTCATAATCAGAGCTCAGCAGAGCGCGCCTGTTCGTCTTTTTCTAACTTTGTTCTGTCTTGAGTAGCAGCAATTAATGTTGGGTTAGCTGTGTGTCTCTCTTAAGATTTGAGTGCCAAGGAATTGGCTGCACATACCACTTCGTCATAAACCTCACAATCTAGTTTAGGGACAACTTCACCTTCACAGCGTTTGTTTGAGTATCCAATTTGAGCCAATTTGATGTATTATAAATGTTTCATGTGTTTTTGTTTATTATTTTGTGTTTAGTATTAATAAATCATATTGTTATTTAGGACAGAACTTTCATTCTGTTAATCGGTAGAGCAACCCATCATTTCTCACTACGTTAATGAAACCTTCCTTTATTTAACTTATTTATCAAATTAAATTATTGCAGGTGCCAAACTCTTTTCTACTCCACTTGCAGGGTTGATTACAGTCAGTTCGCGTATATTTTTTAATCCATGTGCAACAGCAAAAGTCGGAGTTAGAATAGGGGGGGCTTAGAGCATCATTTACATATGTAGATTCTAGAATTTAGTGTTAAATACACTGCTTGCCCTGGCACCTCGCAACATGTAAAATTTTTAGCAGTTAAAAATGTGTATTATTATTATTATTGTGCTGGCTAAATTAAAATGTTAATGAGAGAACTCCAAGTGAAGTAAGTGGCGCAACATTTTTGATGTTTTGTAAGGATAATTGTAACATACCCATGAAGACTCCAGATCACTTTGATCGGATCTTGAACCCAGGTGACAGCACGTGCAGTCACCGACTTTTAATGCATGATGTCGAAAATGACCTTCGCACCTGCATGAATTACATCAGTGAATTTGAACGATTGACATTTTAAAATAGCGGGCGGAAAACATTCAAAAAATTAAACTTCGGGCTGGTCACAAATTTAAAAATTAAATGTGGCGGATGGCAGGAAATTTAAAAACTGTAGATGGCGATGAAGGTAAATTTTAAAAAGACAAGATCGCATTTGCTTGCTTCCATTAAAAATGAAACAGCCATTCATAGGGCTAACAGGCTAATTCAGTAAATGAAACCGCAGTGTCCGTCTCATCAAAACTGCTTAAGTTAGGAGGTGCATATGCTACTGCTGACACCAACAAAAGCGCTTTCTTACATGAGTACCAAGAAAGAATAGAGCGCCGGCCGAAGTGGCCGAGCGGTTAAAGGCGCTACAGTCTGCATCCGCACGACCGCGACGGTCGCAGGTTCGAATCCTGCCTCGGGCATGGATGTGTGTGATGTCCTTAGGTTAGTTAGGTTTAAGTAGTTCTAAGTTCTAGGGGACTTATGACCACAGCAGTTGAGTCCCATAGTGCTCAGAGCCATTTTTTGAAAGAATAGAGCAATAGCAAACGTCGGGCTGTTTTGTCAATGGCTGTTTCCCCTACAAGTGCAGCCAACACTGAAAAACTTGAAGTTCTTACTTTTAGACTATGCGTACTCTAGAATTTCTTTCTTGTTGCAACCTTCTCCTAATTGTATGCAATCATATGGATTTGACTTCTCATGGCGTGAAATTTTTGATGAAATTACGCCAAACTCAGCTCCAGGCAGTCGATGGGATACTCTTGTAATACAGGTGTGCTTTAGGGTGGTGAATGAGTATTGTTATAAAAACGATGTGAAATGCACAAAGGCACCACTTCACAAGACTTGTACGTCCCTAAAAATAGTACATATCGTGATTACAATCGCAATGGTATTCTCAGAAAAAATGCTGTTTCGTGTAGCACGTAAAGTGCCACACAGCGTCAAAGTTGACTCCCTCTCTTTCGCGAAATGAGCGCAACCTTTTCTAGTTCTACTTATCGACTAGCGATCGAGGCGTACTACTCACTAACTCAGCGTCGTATCCGCCGGCAAGCGGCAGGCTCTCCTCGGGCAGGCTCGGATTGCTCGTAAAGGTTAATTGAAGTTTGGGATACTTCGATAAACGTCGTCATAAAAGCTGAAACGTATTACGTGTAACATACACGCTACACAAGGAATATTCTTGTGATACCAGATTAGATCGCCAACTCACAATCAGATTTTCACCTTTCAACCTGATCTAGACATTGGCCTATGATACAGATCAGTATTTCCCACAACTAATAAGATTTTATACTCACATCCGTTGGCTCCGCCAATTCACAACCAAACTGTTACCGTCCAGCCTAACGTAGATCTGTGTTTACGCTATAGATCAGTCTGTCATAACAACCTACATTCCCTAAGTAAATGTGTGTGTTTCAGTGTTGTAAGTAAATAATACACCTGGGAATAACTTCCATGGTATTAGAGAGAGCTTTCCACAGAAAAATATCCGCCGGATTGAAGTCGGGACATCTGCGACGCAGTGGTATTGAGTCACGACCGATGCACTTGCCGCAACGCTGCTTACCAGCTCTTAAGTATACAGCATGCTAATAAAATCAAACGACACCACTTTATCACTTCACAGTTTACGCCTCACTCGCGAAGTTACGAAATAAACGTAGCGTTAACAGTGTTCTAACTCTGGCATGACTGCAGTTGTGCATAAGACGTATCGGGGAAGCCACTGGTTTCTGTATGGTCAGTACCGGCCGCTGTGGACGAGCGGTTCTAGACGCTTCAGTCCGGAACCGCGCTGCTGCTACGACCGCAGGTTCGAATTCTGCCTCGGGTATGGATGTGTGTGATGTCCTTAGGTTAGTTAAGTTTAAGTACACTACTGGCCATTAAAATTTCTACACCACGAACATGATGTGCTACAGACGCGAAATTTAACCGACAGGAAGAAGATGCTGTGATATGCAAATGATTAGCTTATCAGAGCATTCACAAAGGTTCGCGTCGGTGGCGACACCTACAACGTGCTGACATGGGGAAAGCTTCCAACCGATTTCCCATACACAAACAGCAGTTGACAGGCGTTGCCTGGTGAAACGTTGTTGTGATGCCTCGTGTAAGGAGAAGAAATGTGTACCATCACGTTTGCGACATTGATAAAGGTCGGATTGTAGCCTATCGCGATTGCGGTTTATCGAATTGCGACATTTCGGCTCGCGTTGGTCGAGATCCAATGACTGTTAGCAGAATATGGAATTGGTGGGTTCAGGAGGGTAGTACGGAACACCATGCTGGATCCCAACGGCCTCGTATCACTAGCAGGCGAGATGGCAGGCATCTTATCCGCATGGCTGTAACGGATCGTGCAGCAACGTCTCGATCCCTGAGTCAACAGATGGGGACGTTTGCAAGACAACAACCATCTGCACGAACAGTTCGACGACGTTTGCAGCAGCATGGACTATCAGCTCGGAGACCGTGGCTGCGGTTACCCTTGACGCTGCATCACAGACAGCAGCGCCTGCGATGGTGTACTCAACGACGAACCTGGGTGCACGAATGGCAAAACGTCATTATTTCGGATGAATGCAGGTTCTGTTTACAGCATCATGATGGTCGCATCCGTGTTTGGCGACATCGCGGTGAACGCACAATGGAAGCGTGTATTCGTCATCGCCGTACTGGCGTACCACCCGGCGTGATGGTATGGGGTGCCAGTGGTTACACGTCTCGGTCACTTCTTGTTCGCAATGACGGCACTTTGAACAGTGGACGTTACATTTCAGATGTGTTACGACCCGTGGCTCTACCCATCATTCGATCCCTGCGAAACCCTACATTTCAGCAGGATAATGCACGACCGCATGTTGCAGGTCCTATACGGGCCTTTCTGTATACAGAAAATGTTCGACTGCTGCCCTGGCCAGCACATTCTCCAGATCTCTCACCAACTGAAAACGCCTGGTCAATGGTGGCCGAGCAACTGGCTCGTCACAATACGCCAGTCACTACTCTTGATGAACTGTGGTATCGTGTTGAAGCTGCATGGCCAGCTGTATCTGTACACGCCATTCAGGCTCTGTTTGACTAAATGACGAGGCGTATCAAGGCCGTTATTACGGCCAGAGATGGATGTTCTGGGTACTGATTTCTCAGGATCTATGCACCCAAATTGCGTGAAAATTTAATCCCATGTCAGTTCTAGGATAATATATTTGTCCAATGAATACCCGTTTATGATCTGCATTTCTTCTTGTTGTAGCAATTTTAATTGCCAGTAGTGTAGTTCTAAGTTCTAGGGGACTGATGACCTGAGATGTTAAGTCCCATAGTGCTCAGAGCCATTTCAACTATTTGAGCCATTCGTATGGTCAGTATTCAGGGATGTGACGGAAACGATCATCTGAAGCAAAAAAAAAAACTTCACATGGACATAATCCCTATTCCGAATAATTTCGAAGATACAACAGATTTAATGCACATTTGTTTTTGGCTACTGGCGCACACGTGTCTCTTACTCACCCACGCAACCTCTTTGACGTTTTATTCTCGCGTAGCCTACGTAGGTGTTTTCAGCGTCTTTCAAATCAAATGGCTCTGAGGACTATGGGACTTAACATCTGAGGTCATCAGTCCCCTAGAACTTAGAACTACTTAAACCTAACTAACCTAAGGACATCACACACATCCATGCCCGAGGCAGCATTCAAATTTGCGACCGTAACGGTGGCGCGGTTCCAGACTGAAGCGCCTAGAACCGCTCGGCCACACCGGCCGGCTTCAGCGTCTTTGCTCGGGTGGGGTTGTCTTTCTGCCAATGAACTAGCCCGTTGAATGAGGAGTTGTCCACGGTGTGTTGTGAGTGAAGAAGTGCGAGTGTCTGTACACTCGCTGGCTGAAACGGCACACATTTACACCAGTGAAGAATTTGTGGATATGGTGAACGTTTAATGCTTCTGCGCTGATAACGTTCCTACAGCTGTCGAAGAATACCGCCGGCGCTTTGCGACACGGCGGATTACTGATCGTAGAGCGTTTAACACAGTGTTCAGCACACTGCCTGAAACAGGTATCCTGCCAAGTTCTTATTTTTCCTCTGAACGTGTAGTTCACAATGTGTGCAGTAACAACAACACAATGTTGAAATGGTACGGCGTAATGACGTGTACGATAATGCTTAGAGCTAATTTCGTTAAAAATATGTTTTTTTTCAAATGGTTCAAATGGCTCCGAGCACTATAGGACTTAACATCTGAGGTCATCAGGCCTCTAGAACTTAGAACTACTTAAATCTGACTAACCTATCACACACATCCATGCCCGAGGCAGAATACGAACCTGCGACCGTAGCAGTCGTGCGGTTCCAGACTGAAGCGCCTAGAAGCGCTTGTCCGCAGTGGCCAGCACTGTATACTCGTCAACCACCCTCTATATTGGTATGATGAATGGCATCTGGCTCTACATGTAGACAAATGTAAGTTAACGCGGATGAGTAGGAATAACAAACCCATAATTTTCGAATACAGCATTAGTAATGTCCTGCTTGACGTCGTTTAAATATCTAGATGTAACGTTGCGAAGCGATATTAAATAGAACGAGCATGTAAGGATTACGTTAGGGAAGGCGAATGGTCGACTTTGGCTTTTTGGGAGAATTTTGGGAAAGAGTGATTCGTTGTAAAGGAGACCGCATATAGGTCGCTAGTGCGACCTGTTCATGAGTAATGTTCGAATGTTTGTGATCCGTACTAGATCGGGTTAAAGGAAGACGTCGAAGCAGTTCCGAGCTGGGCTGCTAGATTTGTTACCTTTAGTTTCAAACAAGCGGGGAGCGGGGGACACCTGGCGTTCTTTCCGAGGAACACCGTTGACAATGCTTAGAGATGCAGCATTTTAAGCTGACTTCACAACGATCCTACTACCGCCAATATACATTTCGCATCACGACCACGAAGATAAGAGACGAGAAATTAGGGCTACTTTGGAGAGGATTTCCATGAGCAATAAAAAGGGCGGGACTGATTTTAATGTTGATCTCTATTCCAATTTTCTGTACAGGTTCCGGAACTCTCGGAACCGAGGTGATGCAAAATTTTTTTTGATGTGTGTATATGAACGACACCTCCTCACATATTCCACAGGATTTCTTAAGAGCTAATTTAAAAATAAACAGCGAAGCTGTACAGGAAGTCCTTATCGGAGCTCATTAAAAGTAGGAAGTTAGTTTTCTGGAGTTATTGCTTATCAGCAGTCTAATCTCCATAAGAATAACATTGGCGGAGGTGGGTTTTCCAGCAACAAACAGACAAGTAAAATAATAGACGGAGAAAAATATTAAGTCCAACAATGCAACGAATGTTTACTTAGAATTTTTCTCCGTCTATTATTTTACTTGTCTGTTTGTTGCTGGAAAACTCACTTCCGCCAATGTTATTCTTATGGAGATTAGACTGCTGATAAGCAATAACTCCAGAAAACTAACTTCCTGCTTTTAATGAGATCCGATAAGGACTTCCTGTACAGCTTCGCTGTTTATTTTTAAATTAGCTCTTAAGAAATCACCCACAATGCGACAATCTTCCAAAGAAGAAGGACCACTAGCCTTCACCCATAAGTGAATACTACAATCGGAATTTATCTTACAACGTCTACGACAAGACAAAGACAAACTCCCGTGCGGTAAAAGGTAGGAACCCTCACTAGCAATAATAATCTCAGAAACAGGTATAGTACGGTAAGCCAAGATTTCACGAGTTTCAAAGCATTCCAAACCGGCTCTCCCTGCATTCTTACAAGCAACGAAAGCAACTGTTATCCATCCGTTACCCAAACTGGAAGAAGAAGAAACTTTCATTAAGGAAAAATTTAACTTCGCACCACAAAATAAAGTAGGTCCATGAATAAGAACAAATTGAGTAGTTTTACCTACTCCCCTTACTTCGTTCTTTTTACCCTTAGCAGAAGATGTCGAAGCACCAAGAGTACCGTCCACATTGACAAGTGATTTGTAAACCAGCATTCGCCGGCGACATAGTTTGAATTGCGCGCCAAAAAGAAGACAACCAATCAGAGACTGTGCTCGACATCTATTGAGCAGCCGAGAGAGCATCCCAGAGTGCCCCAGAGAGCATCCCAGAGTGCCCCAGAGAGCTAAAACACCAAGAAGAATCGCTTCTCGGCTTTTGGCAACCAATCGCCGGCGAATGCTGGTTTACAAATCACTTGTCAATGTGGACGGCACTCTTGGTGCTTCGACATCTTCTGTTAAGGGTAAAAAGAACGAAGTAAGGGGAGTAGGTAAAACTACTCAATTTGTTCTTATTCATGGACCTACTTTATTTTGTGGTGCGAAGTTAAATTTTTCTTTAATGAAAGTTTCTTCTTCTTCCAGTTTGGGTGCCAGAATATCAGCGTACAGAGGGTGGATAGCGATCAAGCACTTTCCTCACCAACGTTGACCACAAAAGCTCCACAGTACTGAGTAAGATAACCGAAGCGTCCTACCATAGGAAAGTGTGAACATGAGCCCTATTGTCTTGATACAGAGCATTACCATTGGGGAACAAATATTGTACCGTAGGATGGCTGTAATCAGCCAGAAGGTTCATGGCAGTAACGCGACCTTAAGAGTAATCATGCGACCCATGGAATACCAAGATATGGCTGTCTACATCATTCCTTCCCCACAACTGCCATTACGTGCTTGTCCCACTTCATATCGCTCTGCAGTGTTACGCCCAAATATTTAATCGGCGTGACTGTGTCAAGCACTACACTACTAATGGAGTATTCGAACATTACAGGATTATTTTTCCTATTCATCTGCATTAATTTACATTTATCTATATTTTGAGTTAGCTGCCATTCTTCACACCAATTACAGATCCTTTCCAAGTCATCTTGTATCCTCCTACTGTCACTCAAGGTCGACACCTTCCCGTACACCACAGCATCATCAGCAAAAAATGCACATTGCTATCCACCCTATCCAAAAGATCATTTATGTAGATAGAAAACAACAGCGGACCTACCACGCTTACCTGGGGCACTCCAGATGATACCCTCACCTCCGATGAACACTCACCATCGAGGACAACGTACTGGGTTCTATTACTTAAGAAGTCTTCGAGCCACTCACATACTTGGGAACCAATCCCATATGTTCGTACCCTAGTTAGGAGTCTGCAGTGTGGCACCAAGTCAAACGCTTTCCGGAAGTCAAGGAATATGGCATCCGTCTGATACCCTTCATCCATATTATGGTTTCGGCACCATTTTTCCTCTGCTACGGGCATTAGCATTACAGGTGAGTGGTTTTCGAGTTCCAGCTCACCCCACAGTTCGCTGATTACGAAGCTGCCTTCTCGAGTGCGGCGTTCAGTTTTTCAGCTGTCATCCTTTTATTTTTCGTCGCAGTCCTCTTCAATGACAATCCGGCACGATCACTCGAGATGCACTTTTGTCCTCACTGTCACTTAGCAGATGATGTTTTTCCAATTTCCCTGTATGCAGTATATATCTTCAATATGGTGCCTCTTCGGCTACCTCGGTTAGGGAAACGCCCACCGTACGAGGACCAACAATTTGCCCTCGTTCGCCTTCACGAACTCCGACATAATGCACTCACAACCACACACTCCACGGCGGACTGATGACATCGCACAGGTGCCCTTCGTGGTCAAATAAAACAGCGCAACCTGCAGGCTGGGCCAGCATCTGCATTTATGTTTAAGCATGCGTTTTACTCGGTATTTCCATTTCATAATCCAACCCTTCTAATTCGACATTTGTTGCATTATGCCTTGCTGAAATTCTGTTTTAATGGCCAACGGCGTAACTTCATAGTATCGTGTTGTGTACATAGTTCCGCGTAGTCAGCGCGTACACAACTTTCCCACTAGAGCGCGCACCGCTAAGCACAACAGTGCAGGCGCAGCGCTCGTCCGTCTCCGCACTACGAGATGGCGCTGCCATAGAGACGGACCAAATTCTGCTTCCGCCGATCCGCGTATTAATATGTAACGCAGCCAATGAGACTGCTGCTAACGTAGAACCTTTTCTCCTCGCAGATCACACTGGCACAGCGATACATGAATGCGTGAGGTGTTATAACGAGTGTACAGACCTCCGATTAGTCAGTCTGCATTAGTCTGTACCAGTCTGTACGAGTTCTACATTTGTCTGTACCAGTCTATAGTGAAGTTTCAGTCTGCGCCTAATAAGATTACCATATTCCTGTACATAGCCGTGAAGATAAATGTATAGACACTTTTGTCAAGTATCATAGATATTTGTGAGAATAAGATTAATGTACCAATACCAAAGGAACTTCAGATTGTCAATTGTAAATAGCATCCAGAACCAAGTTAAGTAATTTTTATGCTTGTTATTATTTTAATAAATGTATGTGAAAATTAATCAAGTTCTGTTTAAAGTTGGTTACCGTCAATCTGCTACTCTAGGTGTGCAAGTGGCATTTCTATTGTCTGACCTAACGGCAGAAGATAAACACGCCACGATAAGACCACGAGACATATTGCTGACACTCGCCTACTTCGTTAGAGCGACAAGTCAAATAATCTGATGGTGTGTGTACTGAAGGTCTTACCGTATGCACACCACATATCGCTAGGAGTTTCTTCTAGTTAGTGCATCTACTTATCAGTGTTTATCACGTAAAACGTCACATGACAAGCTGTATACAAATCGGTAGTCAGTCATAACAGATCGATTTGACAGGGTACATCCATCTTAATCCACCACCTGTCTAAAACACGATCCCCCTACCACGCTCGAAATCCGTGTAGAGCCTGTTTTCGGGCTACAGACACTCAAAAAATTATGAAACGCACGAACGTTGAGAGTTAGCTGTGCTGTGGTATTCGTCGGTCACAGGAGCGCACCGTAAATTGCCGGATTTATTAGTCGTTTCAAGCTCGCGTTTTGTGGTGACGAACGAGCTTATCTGGCATCGATTTTTGCGCGGCGAGAGAAGTCGGTCTGTGGAAGCCGACCACGCACCGCAGTCGCACGGCCGGGGCGCACGCGAACTCGCGTGGCGTGTAGCGGCGCGGCCGTGCAGGCGCTGCCTTCTGTCAGTGGGCTAGGAAGGCAGCGCCCAGGACTGGCTGCCCGCGAGCCCAGTCAACTGGCGACCAGCTCCGAGCTCCCGGGTAGTGAGCTCGCTACGGTTGTCTCAGCTGCTACTGTCTCAGGTGACGATCGGGTCAACTGAACGTACCGATACTGGAAGTCGACTATGACATCCGTGATATATTAAGTTGCGGCGTGTGACTTTATAAGTCCTCGAACAGAAAGAGTAAAGAACACTGACAATATCTGTTTTGTATATCTACATCTACTTACACGGTGTAAACGTGACTACAGATATTCGGACTTAGGTTATGACGTGTTCGATACGCCTGCCATCATTGGCGATGATATGGCGCAGACGAATAGCGAAATTCTGCATGACCCTGAAAGGTGGATTTCATTTGTGACATTCATTTCGCAGATTATTCTGCATATTTGGAGTAAATAAAAAAAAATGGCTCTGAGCACTATGGGACTTAACTTCTGAGGTCATGAGTCCCCTAGAACTTAGTACTACTTAAACCTAACTAACCTAAGGACATGACACACATCCATGCCCGAGGCAGGATTCGAACCTGCGACCGTAGTGGTCGCGCGGTTCCAGACTGTAGCGCCTAGAACCGCTCGGTCACCCTGGCCGGCGGAGTAAATAAACCCGTATAATGGTTAATTAGTCTTATTAGGTGGATTAGAAAGAGAGATACGTGATGATTAGAGACATGTCTGAAATAATACGGGCTTTGGTAATCATAATATTTAGTTGCATGCTGTAAGTGTAAGCAAAGTGGATTTGCCAGTGGAGGCGGGCAGGCGAAGGCCGGTGAGCGCCGGAAGAGCATTGGGCAGGGGCCAGAGGCCCCAGGGGATGGAGCCAGTGACCGGCAAGCATCAAAAGAACACCGCCGAGTGCCAGGTGAGAGAGAGAGAGGGGAAATGTCGAGCAGACAGAGAGCGTCCAATGTACGCGCTGGCGCCGCCCGGTCGCGCGCTGTTTTAGCGGCAAATCGGCTGATCTCTGATTGGGCAGTTCATAAGAAAGTGCGGGAAACGCTGAGGGTCAACGCCCGCTGTTTGAACAGAGAAATTTTTCGATAAGTGGAGAAATTGTATCACTCCGCGAGGGAGATGTGGGAGGCCATTGCAGCGTCGGGATTGGCTGATTAGAGTTTGGTGGCAAGATTGTCGCAAGAGCATCGTGGAGAGAGAGGCATGGGGAGAGCGTCTTTTGCCGTGAAAGCGGACAGTCGCAAAGTTCGGTAGCTCTGAGATAGGGACTTAGATTCTGAATACTGTGCTGTGTATGATCTATAGTCTGCAGCTACAGTAGGACATCAGCGTCCACGATAGGCATTGCATTGACTACTAGTATAGTTGGAGCTGATTCCGCCCTATAGGCTGGCAGTCACCATTGAACGTAGTCAACCAGTGCACAGAGCTATCATACTGGTATTGCACGTTAGTATAAGACACACTGGGCTACACCTTAAAGGTTGTTGAGCCAGTCTTGAAAGCGTTTTATGCCATTTAGAGGAAATACAGGGCTTGTGGTATTAGCAGTTTCTGAGTAGTTTATTCTGCTCAAGATATTTCAGAGAGTATCGACGGAGCCAGCACGCTGGTAGACGGTATTGTAAAACTTGCAGCAGCCTCAGTAAAGTTCAGAAATAGTTGTTGGATCGTGTTCTTGCCATCTACTGAGCTTCTGTGCAGTTTTGCTTACGATTCGTTATTGGTTATTTGTCTTTTTGCATGTTGTTTGGTTTGTTTCTTGGTGGTGGGGTCCGAAGTGCATATTACTTCAGACACAAAAGAAATTATAGGAACGCAGTCAGATCACACTTACCATTTGCTTATCCATGGGCATAATTAAATCTAACTTCGCATCAACTTAACATTAAGAGCTGAGAGCCAATCTTACCAGTGTAGTATATCTAAGAACAGTGTACAATTTGTTTAATTTGTTTTCATTCATGATTTGTTCAATATGATCTAATTTCTATCGTGAGATAATTTACAATAAATACAAGTTATTTACAATATCGCTTTTGATTCAGTAATCAGTGGTAGGTAGCCGTCACTGTCACATTAATACATTTTATTCATGTTTAATATCGGCCACTACCCCAATATGTGAAGTCGTCTTACAACCCGCTGCAGTGCTGGAACATCGATGCTGTCAAGGACCTCCTGAATGGCTTTTTTCAGCACAGCAATGCTTTTGGGAGTATTCCTGTACACCTTGTCTTTAAAATAACCCGACAAAAAGGAGTGGGATGTTTTCAGATCGGGAGAAAATGGCGGTAAATCGAGGCCCCAGCCAGTGGCCTCTGAGTACTCCAGGGCTAGAATGCGGTCCCCAGAGTGCTCCTCCAGGATATCAAATACTCTCCATTGTCGATGAGGTCGAGTTCCGTCTTGCATGAGCCACACCTTATCAAAATCACGGTCACTTTGGATAATGGGGATGCAATCATCTTCAAAACCCTTCAAGTACCGTTAATTGTCACCGTGCAATCAAGGAATATTGCCCCGATTATTTGGTGACTGGAAGTTGCACGCTAGTCACCCGTTGAGGCTGAAGAGACGTCTCGATCGCGAAATGCAGATTCTCAGTCCCCCAAATGCGCCAGTTTTGCTTATTGACGAACCCATCCAAATGAAAGTGGGCTTCATCGCTAAACCAAACCATACTGCGCATACAAGTTCCTATCATTCCCTGCGGCCAACAGTGTAGTCCAGAAGTTACGATGATTTTATTTCATATAGTTCAATAATTGTCAGCCTGTATACACTCCGAGACCCACCGTACTGTGTCCTGGCAGAGGACACACTGCACCACTTACTCGTTTCCTTTCCTCTTTCACTTACATATACTGCGAGGGGAAAACAACTGTCTGTGTGGCTACTTTGGAAGGTGCTTGATTGCTATGCACCCTCTGTACGCCTATAGTAGGTGGACTATGTGAGGAGGATATCGTTCATACACACACATCAAAAAAAGTTTTGCATCACCTCGGTTCCGAGAGTTCCGGAACCTGTACAGAAAATTGGAATAGAGATCAACATGAACATCATTCCCTACCTTTTTATTGCTCATGAAAACCACACATTGCATGTTGTACCACCATACAGCGAGACCTTCAGAGGTAGTGGTCCTGACAGCTGTACACACCTATACATCTAACACCCAGTAGCACGTCCTCTTGCATTGACGCATCCCTGTATTCGTCGTGGCATACTATCCACAAGTTGGTCCAGATTGTCCCACTCCTCAACGGCAGTTCGGCATAGATCCCTCAGAGTGAGTGGTTGATGGGTCACTTCGTCCAAAAACAGCCCTTTTCAATACATCCCAGGCGTGTTCGCTGGCCGGAGTGGCCGTGCGGTTCTAGGCGCTACAGTCTGGAACCGAGCGACCGCTACGGTTGCAGGTTCGAATCCTGCCTCGGGCATGGATGTGTGTGATGTCCTTAGGTTCGTTAGGTTTAATTAGTTCTAAGTTCTAGATGACTGATGACCTCAGAAGTTAAGTCGCATAGTGCTCAGAGCCATTTGAACCAGCCAGGCGTTTTCGGTAGGGTTCATGTCTGGAGAACATGCTGGCCACTCTAGACGAGCGATGTCGTTATCCTGAAGAGAGTCATTCACAAGATGTGCACGATGGGGGCGCGAGTTGTCGTCCATGAAGACGAATATCTCACCAATGCGCTGCCGATATGGTTGCACTGTCGGTCGGAGGATGGCATTCACGTATCGTACAGCCGTTACGGCGCCTTCCATGACTACCAGCGGCATACGTCGGCCCCACATAATGCCACACCAAAACAGCAGGGAACCTACCCCATTGCTGCACTCGCTGGACAATTCGTCTAAGGCGTTCAGCCTCACCTGGTTGCCTCCTAACACGTCTGCGACGATTGTCTGGTTGAAGGCATATGCGACATTTATCGGTGAAGAGAACTTGATGCCAATCCTGAGCGGTCCATTCGGCATTTTGTTGGGCCCATCTGTGCCGCGCTGTGTTGTGTCGTGGTTGCAAACATGGACCTCGCCATGGATGTCGGGAGTGAAGTTGCGCATTATGCAATCTACTGCGCACAGTTTGAGTCGTAACACGACGTCCTGTGACTGCACAAAAAGCATTACTGAACATGGTGGCGTTGCTGGCAGGGTTCCTCCGAGCCACAGTCCGTAGGTAGCGGTCATCCACTGCAGTAGTAGCCCTTGGGCGGCCTGAGCGATGCATGTCATCGACAGTTCTTGTCTCTCTCTGTGTCTCTTCCATGTCCGAACAACATCGCTTTGGTTCACTCCGAGACGCCTGGACACTTCCCTTGTTGAGAGCACTTCCTGGCACAAAGTAACAATGCGGACGCGATCGAACCGCGATATTGACCGTCTAGGCATAATTAAACTACAGACAATACGAGCTGTGTACCTTCTTCCTTGTGGAATGATTGTAACTGATCAGCTGCCGGACCCCCTCCGTCTAATAGGCGCTGCTCATTCATGGTTGTTTACATCTTTGGGCGGTTTTAGTGACATCTCTGAACAGCCAAAAGGACTGTCTCTGTGATACATTATCCACTTTCAACGTCTATCTTCATGAGTTCTGGGAACCTGAATGATGTAAAACTTTTTTTGATGTGTTTTTTTTTATTTGTGCAAGGTGTTTGAAAAGTTATTGTACCTTCCTTGAGATTAAAGTGCACGCTTAAACGTGTGATATTTTCTGCCGGGACTGTCTGAGGTCGCCCACTTCTTTTGCGTATGCCAAATTCACTTTCCACACATACCCTGCAGATATTTTTGCGTAGAGACCAAAGACTTGGCCAGATAAAAAAATGTGAAATATACATCACTAAATTATTTAATTACTCATTTGATAACGCGGATATTGATCTGCATGAATAACTAAAGACATGTAAGTATTGATGAAAGAGGCATGATAAACGCGGGAGATTTTCTGTCCCTCGTTAATACAGGTAATCACCTCCTTCTATCATTTGTACCACACACCATATTGTAACAAGGAGTGCTTTTAAGTTGATGGGGGAAGAAGTGATTCGTATTAATTTTATTTTAATTTAATTTAACTGCAACAGTTTTGTTACTGTAAGAAAGACGAAACTTGACATGCTACAAGTTTACTTTCCCTCAATTAATTATTCAATACACAAGAAATATTTATCATAAAAGTGATCTCTTATGGCGAATTTAAACACTCGAACTAGATTTTTTTAATTCACATAGGAATTGAAGACGTTGGCTGCGAGTGGGTATTAATTGAAAGCAATGGGGAATGTGAAAATTTGTATCAGACTGGAATTCGAACCCAAGTCTCCTGCTTGCTAGGCCGATACTCTGCCCACTGAGCCATCTAGACACAATGGTAATTGCAACTGCGCGGACTACCCGAGCACGCTTTCCGCCAAACCCACATTCTCAACTTATCCACACAACACTAACGCAGTGCCACTTGCCCATTATCCTCATTACTCACGGCATTTTGACGATTCCCGTAAGAGTTCAAGCCTGGTGAGCATTTGCACTGAAGAGATCACTGACTGTCTCGCCTTGACATACAAAATCGATGTTTTATTGTTTTAACAGATAATTGCTAAGATTTTGTTTCTGCAATACATAAATGGAAGGTTCAAGTTCTTTCTTTTTGTTTTTACCGATTTATCCATAATTTCTTCTCTGTCCTCGGTATCCAGATTAAGTTTGCGTATGAAGCATGCTTGAGTACAAACGGTATCAGATCCCGACATCAGCTTTTGTGTCCCAGCATCCGGTGCATGGTAAAATTCAGTAACTTAGAGGGAGTCTACTGCTATATGTTTGAGAAAATGAATGTTTCCTTGTTTTTGAACCCAGGCACAATTGATATATAACCGCGGCCTGATCAGATGTGTCCCGATTTCAGTTGGTAAGAGCTCATGGTAGCGTACGAATGCCGTGAAAACCCGAGGAGGTGTTGGGTTCAAGTTGTCAAAAAGGCACGTTGAAAACTGATTGCGGCTCCACAAAGGTGTGGGCTGTGTTTGCATGGTACAGAGACTGGAAAGGGTTACGTTCGGCTACTTGGAGAATATTTACAGCCATTCATGGACTTCATGTTCCCAAGCAACAATGGATTTTTCATGGACGCTAATGTGCCACGTCTCCGGATTTCAACTGTTCGCGATTGGTTTGAAGAACATTCTGGACAGTTTGGCGAATGATTTGGCCTTCCAGACAGTTTAGCTGTTAGGGACTTCCACATCCAGTTGCAGCACCGGAGAAGGAGGTCTGACTCGATATTACGAGGAAGCCCATAACTTTTGTCACCTCAGTGTATTATAACTTACCCAACTGTCCAAAACTTAACATGTCGCCTACCAAAAGCTACAATTTGCGGCTTGAAACAGAGAATGGCTAGGGCTTACCAGAGACTTCCAAACCTTACCTGTCCAGCTGCCAGAGAACGAATGACCCAAGCGCTTCTTCCTATTCTAACGTGCGGAGCAGGAGTTAGGTCGGGCGGGGGGGGGGGGGGGAGGGGGGGAAGGTACCAACTGCCCTTCACAGTGCGTGAAGAAGTGATGATTTGGCCATGCCATCAGGTTACCCTCTTTGGTCCCAGCAATTCCTACCCAGAAGTTTAGTTGGCAATACTACACTATATGATCAAAAGTATTCGGACACATGGCTAAAAATGACTTACAAGTTCGTGGCGCCCTCCACCGCTAATTCTGGAATTCAGTATGGTGTTGCCCCACCCTTAGCCTCGATGAGAGCTTCCACTCTCGCAGGCATACATTCAGTCAGGTGCTGGAAGGTTTCTTAGGGAATGGCAGCCCATTCTTCACGGAGTGCTGAGCTGAGGAGAAGAATCGGTGTCGCTCGGAGAGGCATGACACGAAGTCGATGTTCCAAAAGACCCCAAAGATGTTCTATAGGATTCAGTTCAGGACTCTGTGCAGGCCAGCCCATTACAGGTATGTTATTGTCGTATTATCACTCAACCAAAGTTCGTGCATTATGAACAAGCGCTCGATCGTGTTGAAAGATGCAACCGCCATCCCCGAATCGCTCTTCAACAGTGGGAAACAAGAAGGTGCTTAAAGCATCAATGTAGGCCTGTTCTGTGATAGTGCCACGCAAAAGGGGTGCGAGCCCCCTCCACGAAAAACACGACCACACCATAACACCGCCGCATCCGAATTTTACTGTTGGCACTATACACGTTGGCAGATGACGTTCATCGGGAATTTTCCATACCCACACCCTGCCATCGGATCACCACAGCCGGCCGGTGTGGCCGTGCGGTTTAGACGCTTCAGTCTGGAACCGCGTGACCGCTACGGTTGCAGGTTCGACTCCTGCCTCGGGCATGGATGTGTGTGATGTCCTTAGGTTAGTTAGGTTTAATTAGTTCTAAGTTCTAGGCGACTGATGCCCTCAGAAGTTAAGTCGCATAGTGCTCAGAACCATTTGAACCATTTGGATCACCACATTGTGTACCGTGATTCGACAAACGTTTTTTCTACTGTTCAACCGTCCAACATTTACGCTCCATACACCAAGAGAGGCATCGTTTGGCATTTACCGGCGTGATGTGTGGCTTATGAGCAGCCGCTCGACCATCAAATCCAAGTTTTCTTACCTCCCGCCTGTCATAGTACTTGCAGTGGATCCTGATGCAGTTTGGAATTCCAGTGTGATGATCTGGATAGATGTCTGCGTACTACACATTACGACCCTCTTCAACTGTCGGTAGTCTCTGTCAGTCAACAGAATCGGTCGGCCTGTACGCTTTTGTACTGTACGTGTCCCTTCACGTTTCCACTTCGCCATCACATCGGAAACAATGGACTTACTGATGTTTAGTAGCGTGGAAATCTCGCGTACAGACGTATGACACAAGTGACGCCGAATCACCTGACCACGTTCGAAGTCCGTGAATTCCGCGGAGCGCGCGATTGTGCTCTTTCACCATCTCTAATGACTAAAGAGGTCGCTGATATGGATTACCTGGCAATAGGCGGCAGCACAATGCACCTAATATGAAAACGTATGGTTCTGAGGGTATCCGGATACTTTTGATCACGTAGTGTATGTCACACAATACTAGACTGTCAAACTCTCTGAAGCCGGCCGAAGTGGCCGTGCGGTTAAAGGCGCTGCAGTCTGGAACCGCAAGACCGCTACGGTCGCAGGTTCGAATCCTGCCTCGGGCATGGATGTTTGTGTTATCCTTAGGTTAGTTAGGTTTAACTAGTTCTGAGTTCTAGGGGACTAATGACCTCAGCAGTTGAGTCCCATAGTGCTCAGAGCCATTTAAGCCAAACTCTCTGACTGTGCTGGAGCGAGTTTTGACAGTCATTTTTCTTCCTTGTTTTCTCGTTTGTACAGAACGGACGGAAGGAAGGGTTACTATGCAATAAACAGAGACAGGTGGTCATTTCTCCTCCAGAGTAGCGGATCGAGAAAACCGAAGCCAGCCTAGTAAAACGAAATTCATACTTAGCGCTAATGAAAGAGTTCCAACACAACTGTTGCTATTGTTCCTACATACTACTTTCACAAGCTGTTACCTCCACGGCGTCATGTCACGCATTAATGCTAACGTTTGACAAAAAGTAATTACTGATAACTTATGTAAACGTTATTAAAACGTACAAAATAGTGATAATAGTAATGATATTTTCAGAGTTGTTTAGTTACATGAGTGAAAAGCACTGGGACCCCAGAGTAAGTTTGAGTTTACTGCTGAGAGGGTGATCGCCCCCAGGTTGGGCAGGACTGCGAGGCCTCCCTATCGAGCGCCGGCGCCGGCGGCGGCCCTTATGCACGCTCCGGGCCCTCAGTGGGTGGTCGCCGCCCCCGCCTGACCCTGCCCAAGTCCGCTGCCCGCACACCGCCGGCCGAGCGCGGACACCGGACAACGCTTCGTGTTGTGACTATCCTGGTGCACGCACTCTTACGGGGTTGCAGTGTGTATTTTGCGTTCCACATCTACGTCCATACTCTGCAAGCCACCGTACGATGCCTGCGGCGGGTACTTCGTGTACCACTGTCAGTTGCCCATTTTTCGTACTCGAGTCGCGAATGCTTCGCGGAAAGAACGTTTGCAGATACGCCTCTGTATGGGCTCGGAACTCTCTTGTTTTATTTTCATGATCTTTTCACGAGCTGTAAGTAGTAGGAATCAAAATATTGGTCGACTGTTCTAGGAACATACGCTTTCAGAAGTTTAACAATGAACCATACCGTGGTGCACAATGGTCTTTTTGCATTATCTACCACTGGAGTTGGTTGATCACCTCCGCGACGCTTTCATGATTACTACACTACTGGCCATTAAAATTGCTACAACAAGAAAAAATGCAGATGGTAAACGGGTATTCACTGGACAAATATATTATACTAAAACTGACATTTGAATACATTTTCACGCAATTTGGGTGCATAGATCCTGAGAAACCAGTATCCAGAACAACCACCTCTGGCCGTAATAACGGCCTTGATACGCCTGGGCATTGAGTCAGACAGCGCTTGGATGGCGTGTACACGTACAGCTGGCCATGCAGCTTCAACACGATACCACAGTTCATCAAGAGTAGTGACTGGCGTATTGTGACGAGATAGTTGCTCGGCAACCATTGACCAGGCGTTTTCAGTTGGTGAGAGATCTGGAGAATGTGCTGGCCAGGGCAGCAGTCGAACATTTCCTGTATCCAGAAAGGCCCGTACAGGACATGCAACAGGCGGTGGTGCATTATTCTGCTGAAATGTAGTGTTTCCCAGGGATCGAATGACGGGTAGAGCCACGGGTCGTAACACATTTGAAATGTAACGTCCACTGTTCAAAGTCCCGTCAATGCGAACAAGAGGTCACCGAGACGTGTAACTAATGGAACCCCATACCATCGCGCCGGGTGATAGTATGGCGATGACGAATACACGCTTCCAATGTGCGTTCACCGCGATGTCGCCAAACACGGATGCGACCATCATGATGCTGTAAACAGAATCTGGAGTCGTCCCAAAAAATGACGTTTTGCCATTCGTGCACCCAGGTTCGTCGTTGAGTACACCATCGCAGGCGCTCCTGTCTGTGAGACAGCGTCAAGGGAAACCGCAGCCATGGTCTCCGAGCTGATAGTCCATGCTGCTGCAAACGTCGTCGAACTGTTCGTGAAGATGGTTGTCGTCTTGTTAACGTCCCCATCTCTTGACCCAGGGATCCGTTACAGCCATGCGGATAAGATGCCTGTCATCTCGACTGCTAGTGATACGAGGCCGTTGGGATCCAGCACGGTGTTAGGTATTACCCTCCTGAACCCACCGATTCCATATTCTCCTAACAGTCATTGGATCTCGCCCAACGCGAGCAGCAGTGTCGCGATACAATAAACCGCAATCGCGACAGGCTACAATCCGACCTTTATCAAAGTCGGAAACGTGATGGTAGGCATTTGTCCTCCTTACACGAGGCATCACAACAACGTTTCACCAGGCAACGTCGGTCAACTGCTGTTTGTGTATCAGAAATCGGTTGGAAACTTTCCTCATGTCAGCACGTTATAGGTGTCGCCACCGGCGCCAACCTTATGTGAATGCTCTGAAAAGCTAATCATTTGCATATCACAGCATCTTCTTCCTCTCGGTTAAATTTCGCGTCTGTAGCACGTCGTCTTCGTGATGTAGCAATTTTAATGGCCAGTAGTGTAAATGAAACTGTAAGTAAACGCGCTGCTCTTCTTTGGATCTTCTCCATTTCCTCTATAAAACCTACCAGGTAGGGATCCCATACTGACAAGCAATATTGATGTACTGCTTCAACAAGTGTTTTCTAAGCTACAACCTTTGTGGGTTGACTACTGTTCTTGAAGATTCTTCCACTGAATCTGTCTTACCTCTGGATAGTTTCATGTGGTCGTTCCACTTCAAATCGCTCCGTACGCGAACTCACTGATACTCGTATTTAATGGCTTTTATTGCTTCCAGTGATTGTCCTGAAATCATCTGAGCAATGCAATAAATGTGTCTTCCCCCCTGTTTACGCGCTAAACTCTACGTTTCTTTATGCTCAGGATCAACTGCCTGTACTTGCACCGAGATTCGGTCCTCTGAAAGTCTTTCTTGCAATTCGCTAAAATTTTTCAGTCTTGCGCCTTACCTATTTATGACAGCATCATTCGCGCAAAGCCTCATGGTTCTTTCGACTTTTCCACTGGGTCATTTATAGATATCGTCAAAAATAATGGGCCTATAACACTCCCTTGTGGTACCCTCTAAGTTACTTTATGTCTGAAAATTTCTCTCCGTCCTGAGTGACATGCCCTGGTTTATTTTCTGGAAACTCTTCAGTTCAGTCACACAGCTGGTCTGATACTCCATACGCTCCTGCTTTGTTCATTAGGTGCTAGCGTGGAACTGCGTGGAGCAAGGGTTCAACCTGGGAGCCTGTATTTAGCCTTTTCTAGGTCTCCTTCACGAAGACCGGGAGCTGGGTTTCACACGATCGTTGTTTTCGGAACTGTTCTAGTACCTCTAAATCTTTGTTTCCCATGTATGCGTTCGATAAGTAGCCTTGACTTTTTTATCTTATACAATCTGGAGAGTTGATGAGAATCGCTGGCCGGTGTGGCCGAGCGGTTCTAGGCGCTTCAGTATGAAACCGCGCGACCCCTACGGTCGCAGGTTCGAATCCTGCCTCGGGCATGGATGTGTGTAATCTCCTTATGTTAGTTAGGTTTAAGTAGTTCTAAGTTCTAGGGGACTGATGACCTCAGATGTCAAGTCCCATAGTGCTCAGAGCCATTTGAACCATTTTTGATGAGAATCTTGGGAGAGACGTCCACGACAAAACTGTTCTATACGCTACCCAAGATATATCACACAGGCGAAATATCGCCAGAATTCAAGACGAATGTAATAATAGCAACGAAGGCAGGTGCCAACAGAAGGGAAAATTTCAGGATCATTAGCTTTATAAGTCACCGCTGCGACAATACGAACGCGCATTACAGGACCCTGGTGACCATAGGGTTGAGGTCTGTGAAAATGGAGGAACACGCCACGTCATTACCGACTCTACTACTTATCTTAGAAGATAGACTGAGCAAATTACATTTACAGCTTTTGTAGATTTAGAGAAAGCTTTTGACAGTGTTGACTAGCATAGACTCCTTGAAATTCTGAAAAGTGTATGTATGATGGAGGGGGGGGGGGGGAGAGAGGGAGGGGGGGGGGGAGAGAAATTATCTACAAATTGTACGGCAAGCAGATTGCGATTATCAGTCGAAGGGCATGAAATGCAAGCAGTAGTCGAGGAGGGAGACAGTATTGTAGCCTATTCCCGATATTATTCTGTCTGCACTTGGAGCAAGCAGTAGAGGCAGCCAAGAAGAAATTTGTAAAGAGAACTGAAGACGAACGCAACGGATAGCGCCTCGAAATGAGTTTAGAAGGTGAACATCAACAAAGGGGAAACGAAGATACTGGAATGTAGGCGAACAAAACTCCTGTGATACTTACAGAATTAGGTTAGGAAATGACACACTGAAAGTTGTAGAAGAGAATTGTTATTTGCTTAGCATGAGAACTCAGGACGGCAGAAACAGAGGAAATATAAAATGCAGACTGACAGTAACAAGAAAAGCATTTCTGGAAAAGAGAAATTTGTTAACATTTAATGTAAATTTGTGTGTTAGGAAGTCTATTTCAGAATGTAGTTTGTCTAGGATGTAGCCTTATACGGAACTGCAACTTGAATGATAAGCAGCACAGACAAGAAGGGGACAGAAACTTTTGAAATGTGCTGCTACATATCAGATGTGTAGCTCGGGAAACGGACGAAGTAGTATTCAGGGCGAAAAGATCTTTAGCGTCAAAACTCGCCTAAAAGATGGGATAGTACGACAAGCACATCTAGCAATAGTGAATTTGACAGTAGATGAAAATCTGGGGGCGGGAGGTAGGGGGGGGGGGGGAGACTGTAGTGAGAGACTAAAGCTCGATTATAGTAACACTGAATCTTCAAGTGGATGTAGGTTGCAGTTGTTATGCAGAGATCAAGAGGTTTGCATAGGATGGACTAACTAAGATTAAGTGCTGCGTCTAACCAGTCTAAGGACTGAACACCATAAGACTGACAACAAACTAATCCACCGTGGAGGTTGAACAGGTGAGGTGTTCCTTGATGGTGCGGATTCAGGGTTATATATGGTATTGGCTAGGGGTCGGTTTTCCCCTGGGTAGATGATGTTAGTGGAGGCGGCGGCGATGTTGATGTAAGTGTACGTTTGCGCACAGGAGAATGTACAGATGGGGGCTGTTTATAGGAACCTTCTGTTCTGTACCATGTGCACCTGTTCGGTGGATCGATAAAAATAGTTAGATTTACGTACATTATACCGAATTATGTACAAAATAAAACATCATTATTATCATTAACCATTAAACCATCTCGATTTGTTCCACCTTCAAGTATTGAGATCTGTTCATTTTTTTCTTTGACAGATTGGTCTTCCATATTCCTCCTTTCGGCTCATAATCGAGCAACGACTTCGGTGTTATAGTTTCCTACATTCTTGTTCTATATTTTTCCCTTATGTGCCAGTAGTCACTACTTCATCACTCAGATTAAATACACTACATGTAAAGGAAGTGACGCGGAGGTATGTCAATTTAGCTTCGTACATGTACATACCATCGGCAAATACGTAAATGATTAGAATTGTTATTGTCTGTGCCGAGCAGAACGCTCACCAGAGTCCACTAGTGTTGTTCGTATTTAGTGTTGTTACCATAGGTTTTATAAGGGGCGTGAACAGCGCCAGATGTTGAGTGGTCAAGGATACACAGATGTTGCGTACTTATGCGAGACAGCGTTATCATCACCTGACAGTCTGAAAGGGCCCTCATTGTGAGCTCCTATTTGGCCGGCTGGTCGAATCGTGCAATATGCAGGTTTGTGAGCGTTTGGATGTGAGTGAACTGATGGTGGACTCCATGGAGCCGTTAGGACAGGACTACTCATCTCCAAGGTTCCAGTCGACGACGTCTGACCACAACACTGGAGAATTGCCTTACAGTGTATGACCGCTTCACATCTACGCCTACCATCCATTTTTTCTTCCCACGATTCAAAATTTCATGCAGACAATTTTATGTGCAGCCTTAGTTCATTATACGCCATCACTGAATATTTTTCAGGCACTGAACAGGACTTCGGTCTTAATTACCACCTTCTTCCGTACGTTATAATCACGACAGATTTAATAGATGACACTTTTCCTTTGTGTCTGCAGCTCGTGGTCGTGCGGTAGCGATCTCGCTTCCTACGCCCGGGTTCCCGGGTTCGATTCCCGGCGGGGTCAGGGATTTTCTCTGCCTCGTGATGACTGGGTGTTGTGTGATGTCCTTCAGTTAGTTACTTTTAAGTAGTTCTAAGTTCTAGGGGACTGATGACCATATATGTTAAGACCCATAGTGCTCAGAGACATTTGAACCAATTTTTCCTTTGTGTTATTCATTTTTCTCTTTGACTTTTCTTGTATTTACTTTTAAGCCAAACGTAACAATATTTCATGGACTTCCGAATTCACTAGGCACAAGAAATTAAAATACACTTGCTACACAACTGGATGGAAAAAGCGTAACTGTAAGGTTCAAATAAAATGAACATGAAAATATCTAGTTGTTGCCATTACGTAAACTTATATGGCAATATTAATATGACAAAAGACTTTGTAATCAGTCAGAAAAATTTATATTTTTTAGACACGAAGCGTTTCGGAGACGTGGATCCATATTTAGTTCACAATCTATTAATTTATCGTCATTGATCGTACGAGCGTAACTTCATTAGATATTGTCAGATCAGTGAATTTTCTGTTGAATAACTTCGTTCTGCATATAAACTTTACACTTTTCAAAACAATGGTTCAAATGGCTCTGAGCACTATGGGACTTAACCGCTGAGATCATCAGTTCCCTAGAACTTATAACTACTTAAACCTAACTAACCTAAGGAGATTACACACATCTATGCCCGAGGCAGGATTCGAACCTTCGACCGGAGCGGTCACGCGGTTCCAGACTGAAGCGCCTAGAACCACTCGGCCACAAGGGCCGGCTTACACTTTTCAACTTACGATGATTAGTACCAAGTATTTTCATTCAACTTTTGGTTCCTTAGCGTCAAAACAGTGGAAACAGGATAAAGCTATGGGTACTCAAGCAAAAACTCTCCATGAGCAACGCTGTTGTTGTTGTTGTGGTCTTCAGTCCTGAGACTGGTTTGATGCAGCTCTCCATGCTACTCTATCCTGTGCAAGCTTTTTCATCTCCCAGTACCTGCTGCAACCTACATCCCTCTGAATCTGCTTAGTGTATTCATCTCTTGGTCTCCCTCTACGATTTTTACCCTCCACGCTGCCCTCCAATACTAAATTGGTGATCCCTTGATGCCTCAGAACATGTCCTACCAACCGATCCCTTCTTCTGGTCAAGTTGTGCCACAAACTTCTCTTCTCCCCAATCCTATTCAATACTTCCTCATTAGTTATGTGATCTACCCATCTAATCTTCAGCATTCTTCTGTAGCACCACATTTCGAAAGCTTCTATTCTCTTCTTGTCCAAACTATTTATCGTCCATGTTTCACTTCCATACATGGCTACACTCCATACGAATACTTTCAGAAATGACTTCCTGACACTTAAATCAATACTGGATGTTAACAAATTTCTCTTCTTCAGAAACACTTTCCTTGCCATTGCCAGCCTACATTCTATATCCTCTCTACTTCGACCATCATCAGTTATTTTGCTCCCCAAATAGCAAAACTCCTTTACTACTTTAAGTGCCTCATTTCCTAATCTAATTCCCTCAGCATCACCCGACTTAATTAGACTACATTCCATTACCCTTGTTTTGCTTTTGTTGATCTTATACCCTCCTTTCAAGACACTGTCCATTCCATTCAACTGCTCTTCCAAGTCCTTTGCTGTCTCTGACAGAATTACAATGTCATCGGCGAACCTCAAAGTTTTTATTTCTTCTCCATGGATTTTAATACCTACCCCGAATTTTTCTTTTGTTTCCTTTACTGCTTGCTCAATATACAGATGAGCAACGCAACTCTTCCATAAATTATCGTCGTATATTTTTCAGTGGGAAATTACGTGTTTTTGAATATCTAACGGCGTTACATTGATGGGAGTTATACTGATGAACGAAAATCCAAAACTGTTACCTGAAGTTCGAGTTAAGTTTTACACCATGTAGTAACTAATAAATAAATTTCGATGGTTGGTTACGAATGGGTTTTATGGTTTTAATAGCTTAACATAGAGTCACAGGCACAGGCTTAAAAAATATTCGTACTCTCGTTATGGCTGTCAAAATAGCAGTCGCAGTAAATATAAATTTTGATAGCCAGGAGTAGAAGCTAAAATGTTTAATAATTACGCGAAAGCTGTAGATCGATGTCACATCACACTAGTAAAGACATTCACATTTCACTGTCACTCCATTTTTTAGCAACATAAAGTTTGGAGATAGGCTAACATTGTCGACGAATTCAAAAAATGTGTTGTACCCTTGGCCACAAAATGTATCAAGTCAGTTTTTAGAAATTTGCATTGGTCGAAGAAAAGTCACGTAATTCATTATAACTCAGTCCATCTGTCCTTCATCATCGCGAACTGCGTCCTGAGATTGTCTTCATCTCTTTCCCAGTGTGGATAGATGGCATAGTCGTGAAGGGCGATGTGGAGTTTCATCTCAAAAAATTTCTTAGGTCATTAGTCATCTGCACAGTACCTCCATAACTCAGATGGCAATAATACTGCCCGGATTATCTCTTATTTTTGTTAATGTAAGCTAGTGCCATTTAACCGAAGAAAGTTTCTTTATACACTTTTATGGTTTGTGGTGCCTCAGAGAAATAAATGGTGATACAAGTGTCAAACTAGTTTGTGTGGAAAATTTCCGGACGGGATACTCACCTCAACGAGCATCATCATTGCGAGGGCCGTCGATCCGTAGACGTTCGCCAAGTACGCAGGAATGTCGCGGCCGGCTGCTGCGGCTGTCAACAACGGAGTGCAACGCGGGACTGCCGGCCGCGGCTTTGCAGGCGCCAAGCGCCGCCAGCGCTGGCGCGGCGCGGCGTTGCCGTGCCGACTGCTGGGGCGCGCCAACTCGGCACGCAGTCGGCGTGGCAACGCCGCCCACGTGGCCGCCGCCGCAGACTGCGCGGCTCACATAGCACGCGGCACGTGGCGGAAGAAGACCCGCAGCGCGCCACCCACGCCTCTGCTTCTGCGTTGTGCTGCTCCGGCCGCGCCGACGCGCTCGCCTGCCTTCAGAATGGAGAACTATACACGTACCTCAAGGTTCGGTTTGGGCCTACTTTTGTTCTCGTTATACAAGGTGTTACAAAAAGGTACGGCCAAACTTTCAGGAAACATTCCTTACACACAAATAAAGAAAAGATGTTATGTGGACATGTGTCCGGAAACGCTTAATTTCCATGTTAGAGCTCATTTTAGTTTCGTCAGTATGTACTGTACTTCCCCGATTCACCGCCAGTTGGCCCAATTGAAGGAAGGTAATGTTGACTTCGGTGCTTGTGTTGACATGCGACTCATTGCTCTACAGTAATAGCATCGAGCACATCAGTACGTAGCATCAACAGGTCAACAATGTTTACAAATGCGGAGTTGGCAGATGCCCATTTGATGTATGTATTAGCACGGGGCAATAGCCGTGGCGCGGTACGTTTTTATCGACACAGATTTCAAGAACGAAGGTATCCCGACAGGAAGACGTTAGAAGCAATTGGTGGCGTCTTAGGGAGCACGGAACATTCCAGCCTATTATTCGCGACTGGGGAAGACCTAGAACGACGAGGACACCTGCAACGGACGAGGCAGTTCTTCGTGCAGTTGACGATAACCCTAATGTCAGCGTCACAGAAGTTGCTGCTGTACTAGGTAACGTCGACCACGTCACTGTATGGAGAGTGCTACGGGAGAACCAGTTGTTTCCGTACCGTGTACAGCGTGTACAGGCACTATCAGCAGCTGATTGGCCTCCACGGGTACACTTCTGCAAATGGTTCATCCAACAATGTGTCAATCCTCATTTCAGTGCAAATGTTCTCTTGACGGATGAGGCTTCATTCCAACGTGATCAAATTGTAAATTTTCACAATCAACATGCGTGGGCTGACGAGAATCCGCACGCAATTGTGCAATCACGTCATCAACACAGACTTCCTGTGAACGTTTGGGCAGGCATTTTTGGTGATGTCTTGATTGGGCCCCATGTTCTTCCACCTACGCTCAATGGAGCACGTAATCATGATTTCATACGGGATACTCTACCTATGCTGCTACAACATGTGCCTTTACAAGTACGACACAACATGTGGTTCATGCACGATGGAGCTCCTGCACATTTCAATCGAAGTGTTCGTACGCTTCTCAACAACAGATTCGGTGGTCGATGGGTTGGTAGAGGCGGACCAATTCCGTGGCCTCCACGTTCTCCTGACCTCAACCCTCTTGACTTTCATTTATGGGGGCATTTGAAAGCTCTTGTCTACGCAACCCCGGTACCAAATGTAGAGACTCTTCGTGCTCGTATTGTGGACGGCTGTGATACAAGACGCCATTCTCCAGGGCTGCATCGGCGCATCAGGGATTCCATGCGACGGAGGGTGGATGCATGTATCCTCGCTAACGGAGGACATTTTGAACATTTCCTGTAACAAAGTGCTGTGATTTGAAGAGAAGTAATAGAATGAGCTCTAACATGGAAAGTAAGCGTTTCCGGACACATGTCCACATAACATATTTTCTTTCTTTGTGTGTGAGGAATGTTTCCTGAAAGTTTGGCCATGCCTTTTTGTAACACCCTGTATATGAAAGATCTTGCATCAAACTATTAAACTTAGTATCAGACAAAGGATGCCGAATTTATCGATTAATTAGCACGCAGGAAGACAAGTGTGACTTGTTTGGTTACTGATTAATCCTGGAGAAACTCTGTCATTTCTACAAGCTTCCTTGATAAAGTTTCATTCACTTGCTGTGCTGTTACAGTTAATATCAGATAAGGGATGATGGATCCACTGGTTAATTAGTCACGATGTGGCTTTTTTTAATTATTGATTAATCCCACTGGAACTCTGTCATTTCAGGATGCTTTCTTATATCCACAACTAATCATTTACGTTGCAACGAAGTGTGACCTTTTCAGAAACATCAGAGCAAATTAAAACCGTGCGCGTGTCACGGTTTTTTTTTATTTTTTTAATAGTAATTAAAATTTTACCGTTCAGGTGAGGTCTTTTTTTCTAGAAAATAAAAAAAGCTCTGGTGGTCTAAAATAAATGACGGCCTTCTGCATAAAAAAGTATTTCTTGATAATGTAAATAAGTATACCTCTTCGATATCAGGTTTGTGTTTTCAGATCATGTATCATTCTAATTTATTTATTTATTTATTGTTATATATTTGTCGAGATCACATAGGATGCCCTCCAGGCGAAAAACAATTACGTAGAATTACCATCAATAACAAACAAAATAAAAAGGGAATTATATAATTTAAAGAAAACGCTCTCCTGGCAGAACAGACAAAATGGCTTCTGCGTCCCGCCAACTTGTGGGTAGACGCACACTGAATCCCAAGGCAATCAGGCATGTTCTAGGCACGTCTTCACGAAGAATATTGCATTTGCCAATATATTGGATCGAATCTTGGTACTACGCAATCTCACTGAAATCACCTTCTCATACCTGGGACACCCCAGCTGCAGGGGGGATCGAAGAAGGCACTACCCAAAAAGTTGGCACAGTATTGACGGTATCGCGGGTGAAGCACGAGAAAAGTAAAGCGATCTTGCAGGAACGTCCAAAAATCAAGAACAATCTTATCACCTTCATGGAACAAATAAGAGATCAAGAGGCCTTTTATCCAGATCACAGCGTTGGTCTTCGTACGTGGGAAGTATGTCTCATCTGGGAACAAAAGAGATTTCGGTGTAATGGCCTGGGGAGCCATACGTAGAAGAAAGGCAAGCATCTTTTGAATCAGCTGTCACACAATACAACGAAATGTTAAATAGATAGCTACGTATCTACATAGAAACAAATCAAAAAGTCTGCTTTCGTTCTCAAATCAAAAAGTCTGCTTTCGTTCTGTTCTCTTTCATTCGCACTTTAAATACATTCTCTTATATCTTTTCGTGAATGGTCATTACTAATTCTTCCAGCAAGCAGAGTTTCTACTTTTCTTTTCCCCAAAAGAGAGTTTCTGTTTCGCCGGTCGCGGTGGTCTAGCGGTTCTAGGCGCTCAGTCCGGAACCGCGCGACTGCTACGGTCGCAGGTTCGAATCCTGCCTCGGGCATGGATGTGTGTGATGTCCTTAGGTTAGTTAGGTTTAAGTAGTTCTAAGTTCTAGGGGACTGATGACCACAGATGTTAAGTCCCATAGTGCTCAGAGCCATTTGAACCATTTGAAAGTTTCTGTTTCTTTGTGGAGGTGCCCTGTCCCATCCACTTACACAACTAATGATGAATTCTAGTTCCTTAGTCTATAGGTGTCTTTTTGTTCTTCTTCTCTGATCGAAAATGACTCTCCGTCTGACCAATATGGTTTGCATCTCAGGACGCTCGTTTTACTGAATCCGCTACAGACTTGTCAGGTCCACTCATGTCAGTGATATGATGAGCAACGTCCATAAATGCACGAGGTGTATTAGAAAAGTTTATGCCGTTAGGTAATAAAAAAATTATTCGTCAGGAAAACGCTTTTACTAGCGGTTTTAGTTTCCTGGAAACCTTCTTCACTTTTCTAAGGAATCGCTGTTTTCTTCCAGATATTTTAGTAATGCCGTAGTAGCTCCTTCAGACCCTTTGCATACATGTTCTCCACCTAGGAACTGAATTTGTTGACAATGGCGATCTTGAAGTCGTCACATCCTCTTCATATCGTTGTCCACCAAGCCACTGTTTCAATTGCAACAACAACTTATAGGCGCTTATTACTAGAAAGCTATTGTAGAGTTGGTGGTCGAAAACTTGATACCCCAACTGCTGACTCTTATTGCCGGCCGGAGTGGCCGTGCGGTTAAAGGCGCTTCAGTCTGGAACCGCGTGACCGCTACGGTCGCAGGTTCGAATCCTGCCTCGGGCATGGATGTGTGTGATGTCCTTAGGCTAGTTAGGTTTAATTAGTTCTAAGTTCTAGGCGACTGATGACCTCAGAAGTTAAGTCGCATAGTGCTCAGAGCCATTTTTTTGACTCTTATTGTTTGCTCGGGCAGCACTGAAAGGTTCCATGTTGCTATGAAGGAAGGTTAATCGGGACGACAGATTCCAGCACCGTCGATTATGGTAGGTTCTTCTCAGTTTTGTGCAGGTATTGTTCTAGGAAGCCTTTATAAATATTACTTGTCTTTATTATTTCATTTTATCCCTGCTATTCAGCAACAAATGTCATACATTCAAATATTACAAGAACATAAATGTTCAGTGCATGTATATACAACTTTCCTATAAGAGAGATAGTTTTCGAATATCGAGAGAGAACCATTGGGTGGTAGGGCGGTGGCGAAGAGAATGTGGCGTGTTCGTTTTGCGCTCATTAACACGGATAAAACGTTTATGTCAATATGTGCATCATATCCTGCGATCTATAGAAGCCGGCCGAAGTGGCCGTGCGGTTAAAGGCGCTGCAGTCTGGAACCGCAAGACCGCTACGGTCGCAGGTTCGAATCCTGCCTCGGGCATGGATGTGTGTGATGTCCTTAGGTTAGTTAGGTTTAACTAGTTCTAAGTTCTAGGGGACTAACGACCTCAGCAGTTGAGTCCGATAGTGCTCAGAGCCATTTGAACCATTTGAACTATAGAAATATAAAGATTAATAAAATGGCTCTGAGCACTATGGGACTTAACATCTGAGGTCATCAGTCCCCTAGAACTTAGGTTAGTTAGGTTTAAGTAGTTGTAAGGACATCACACACATCCATGCCCGAGGCAGGATTAGAACCTGCGACCGTAGAGGTCGCGCGGTTCCAGACTGAAGCTCCTAGAACCGCTCGGCCACCACGGCCGGCAGAGATTAATAACGAGCAAACTTTGAACTGTATGCTCTGTTTATGTGTGGATGCGCTAAGACAGTTTACGCGTGTGCAATGAACGCAGATCTGTGGATCACTGCTGAAACAGTGCGTGTGTATGATATGAGGTTTGCGCATTTCGAGGACTGTGCTTTAATGTCGATAAGTCTCGAACTGCATCGTTTCAGTCATTGGCCCGAAACCGTTTTGCGGGTGCCACGGAAGAGAACATTGTATAAACTAATATATTGAGTAAATACGTTTTTGTCGAGTGTTTCATATTGTGCTCTCGATCTAGCTCCGTCGCTGCTGTTGTCACATGTGTTTTCTTTTCTGTAAACTTCACAGACGAAAAATTTACCGCTAGCAGGCGGGATCGCTCTTCAGGAAATAAACAGAATAACTATACCTACACAATCTCCAGCAATTTACTGTCCTGTCGGTTTATTAAAAAGGAGATATCAGAGCCTGGAGGTAGCTTAAACCCTGAACGGCAGCACCCGGAAATGAAATCGTACTTCAGTCATTCGTAAGCCAAGGTGCGCATGAGAAAATAGTCTATGAGGAAAAGGCTTGTTGGAAGCCAAAGCAGGCCGCACGTCGCCGTTTCATAACTACCGACGTAACAGTAAAGAAAACGTCCGCCTAGCCGTCACGTCTAACCTATTGTTCAACAGAATATGTGACCCACTTCTGAACACATTCGCATCATAAGTCTTCCGACAGACTTCTTCGTGCAAATGAGCACACGTCGAATTTTGCGGTAAGTGGTGAGTAAAACAAATTGGAATAGTGACGTGCGCTCCAGAAAAGACACACGGTGCATTCAGTGGTTTCTAACTTGCAGTCGCAATACTAAAGACAAACATACATACAACAATAACACTTGTTCCATAGATCGTGAATACTACATTTCGTAATGATGTAGAACGTGTCACTTTAACATAACTTTTCGTCACACAAACTAATTATTTTTTTACAGTTACTACTTTATATCTAGAAATCTATCTATTGAGTAGGAGTTGTCATTCAGAAATTCATTGTAGAATTTCTCCCCATATGAAGGACAGTCTGCTTCTTTCACTTAATTGTGCTTAATAAATTCAGAATCACTGATGGACGTTTGGAATGTCAAAGCCTACACATACATTTTCTGTTAGGCGCCACTGCGCAGAACTATAATAGCGACAACTTGATATATGATATGCCATTAAACAAACAGAGCAGAGATGGAACACTGTGACAAAACGTTCCAATGGTTGGTTCAAATGGCTCTGAGCGCTATGGTACTTAACATCTGAGGTCATCAGTCCCCTAGACTTGTTGTTGTTGTGGTCTTCAGTCCTGAGACTGGTTAGATGCAGCTCTCCATGCTACTCTATCCTGTGCAAGCTTCTTCATCTCCCAGTACCTACTGCAGCCTACATCCTTCTGAATCTGCTTAGTGTAATCATCTCTTGGTCTCTCTCTACGATTTTTACCATCCATGCTGCCCTCCAGTACTAAATTGGTGATCCCTTGATGCCTCAGAACATGTTCTACCAACCGATCCCTTCTTCTGGTCAAGTTCTGCCACAAACTCCCCTTCTCCCCAATTCTATTCAGTACCTCCTCATTACTTATGTGATCTACCCATCTTATCTTCAGCATTCTTCTGTAGCACCACATTTCGAAAGCTTCTATTCTCTTCTTGTCCAAACTATTTATCGTCCCTGTTTCACTTCCATACATGGCTACACTCCATACAAATACTTTCAGAAACGACTTCCTGACACTTAAATCTATACTCTATGTTAACAAATTTCTCTTCTTCAGAAACGCTTTCCTTGCCATTGCCAGTCTACATTTTATATCCTCTCTACTTTGACCATCATCAGTTATTTTGCTCCCCAAATAGCAAAACTCCTTTACTACTTTAAATTTCTCATTTCCTAATCTAATTCCCTCAGAATCACCCGACTTAATTCGACTACATTCCATTATCCTTGTTTTGCTTTTGTTGATGTTCATTTTATACCCTCCTTTCAAGACACTGTCAGTTCCGTTCAACTGCTCTTCCAAGTCCTTCGCTATCTCTGACAGAATTACAATGTCATCTGCGAACCTCAAAGTTTTTATTTCTTCTCCATGGATTTTAATACCTACTCCGAACTTTTCTTTTGTTTCCTTTACTGCTTACTCAGTATATAGACTGAATAGTATCGGGGAGAGGTTACAACCCTGTCTCACTCCCTTCCCAACCACTGCTTCCCTTTCATGTCCCTCGACCCTTATAACTGCCATCTGCTTTCTGTTCCCCTAGACTTAGAACTACTTAAACCTAACTAACCTAAGGACATCACACACATCCATGCCCTAGGCAGGATCCGAACCTACGACCGTAGCTGCAGCGCGGTTCTGGACTGAAGCGCCTAGAACCGCTCGGCCACTACGGCTGGCGACAAAACGTAAATAGTTTTTTTATACAATGTGATGGTTCGTTAGAAACGTACTCTTGTGATTAAAAAACGAAGTAACTCCCCAATCAGGCCGAGAGGACCACGCAGCGCTGATCGGCTGCAGTGTCATCTTCTGCCATATGACGTCATATGGGAGCCATGAAGGCAGCAGACCGCTGCCTTGGCCGTATTCGGCTTTCCAGATTTTGAATCCGATACCTCTCATTTAAGTAGCTCCTCAGTTTGCATCAAGAGGCTGAATGTGTTTATTTATTTATTTATAACTGGTTTACACCTAAGTCTGCTACATAGAAACTAAATAAGCTTGTTTGCGTGTAATAACTATAACTTCGAGGGCGTTCTGAAAAGAAATGCCTCCGAATTTTTTATGTGAAAACTCTTAAAGTTATTGAAATAAAACCAACTTTATTAACATTCTACGTCTTTATTCTTCCTGTCTAATGTGTATTTCTGAAAGTAGTACCCTGCCGACGAACACATTTCTCCCAACGCAAGACTGCTTTGTTAATACCGTCATTTTAGAATGTCTGACTTTTTGACGGAGCCGCAACCTCACCTCTGCTGGCATCGCTTCATCGCTATCAAAGTAAAGTCCTCGAAGCTATTCTTCAGGTTTTGGAAACATATGAAAATCGGATGGAGCTAAGTTGTAAGTATACGGAGAATGATCGATGACAGTGGAACCTACACGTCGGATTGTTGCAGATGCCGCAACGATCGTGTGTATTGTGGCATTGTCGCGCTTCAATTGGAGGCACGTTTTATGCGGCTAGAAACTCGACAACGGCACGTTGTTTCTCACGAACCGACATAGGTACTTTACATATCGCCATGTTACACGCTACAATTCGGAGCCCTCTAGCGGCAGAGGATTGCAACTTGCGCCAGCCAACCTGGAAAGTCGATCGGGTAATATGCGTGACACGTAATACCTCAACCGAAATAGAGAACAGAACAAGAAATTTGGAGGCATTACTTTTTAGCACGTCCGCTCAAATACAGTAATTTCACTGTTACTATTGTTGTTGTTGTTGTTTTTATGGTCTTCAGTCCTAAATGTGTTACTCTATCCTATGCAAGTCTCTTCATCTCCGAGTAATTACTGCAAGCGTCAGCTATTTCAACCTGCTTTCTGTATTCATCGCTTGGTCTCCTTCCAATATTAAGTCGGCGATCTCTTTATGTCTTAGAACGCGTCCTACCAACCGACCCCTTCTTTCCTCCCCAATTCTGTACAGTATCTCCTCACTAGTTGTATGGTCTGTCCATCTAATCTTCAGCATTCTTCCGTAGCATTACATTTAAAAAGCTTCTATTCTCATCTTCTCTAAACTGTTTATCGTCCACGTTTTACTTCCATATAATGCTACACTCCACACAAATTCCTTCAGAAAAGATTTCATAACACTTAAACCTATATCCGACGTCAGCAAAGTTCTCTTCTTCAGTAACGATTTTCTTGCCATCGTCAGTCTGCGTTTTACACCCTCTCTACTTTGACAGTGATCAGTTATTTTGCTGCCTAAGTATTAAAACTCATCGACATATTTTAGTGTCTCGTCTCCTAATCTAATTCCCGCAGCATTGCCTGATTTAATTAGACTAGATTCCATTTCCCTTGTTTTGCTGTTCATGTTCATCTCATATTCTCCTTTAAGACACTACCCATTCCACTCAACTGCTCTTCCAGTTCTTTTTCTGTCCCTGGCATAATTACAATGCCTTCGGCAAACCGCAAAGTCTTTATTTCTTCTCTCTGAACTCTAATTCCTTCTTCAAATTTTCTTTGGTTTCCTTCACTGCTTGATCAATATAAAAATAACTATCATCGGGGATGGGCTATAATGATGTCTCACTCTCTTCCCAAACACTGATTCATGACCCTGGACTGTTCTAACTTCCATCTGACTTCTGTACAAGTTGTAAATAGCCTTTCGCTCCCTGCAACTTTACCCTGTTATAACCATAATTTCAAAGAATGTTTTCCAGTCAATATTGTCAAAAACTTTCTCTAAGCCTAGAGATGCTGTAAAAGTAGGTTTGCCTTTGAGTACAACCATGTGAAATTGTCAGAAGAGTCCTTCTTTTTGAAGGCTCGAGTGTCGATTATGTCGTCAAAACGTTGACCCTTCGTGTGAATTTCTACACTTTGGTGGTTTTTGGTATGTTCGTATTGATAACACCAATTCTCGTCGCCGCAATGATTTATCTTGGAAAAGATCTGTCCGCATTTTGCATTTCGATCAACTCAAGGCAGACGTCCATATGACTTTTCTTTTTTTCCTCAAGAATCGAGGTGTGTGGCACAAACTTTGACACACTTTTCTCTTCTGCCATATGGTTTGGAGAACAGCTAAACTGGAATCCATTGGATACTGGCGGTGCACAGCGACCGTTGAATTCTCAAACGTAAAGGGCAGCAGTCAGTCGCAGCATGCGTAGTATACTGCAGATCTAGATTTAGATTTCGTCTATAACATAGTTGTCATCGGTGTTAAAACACAAAAACAGGGATTTACCAGAAGAGTCATACAGGCATAACCACGTCAGAGCATAAACATGTGTCTATTGACGCTAGCGTTTACATGGCAGGAAAAAAATGCAGCCGTTATTACAACAGCCGGCCGCTGTGGCCGAGCGGTTCTAGGTGCTCCAGTCCGGAACCGCGCTGCTGCTACGGTCGCAAGTTCGAATCCTGCCTCAGGCATGGACGTATGTGATGTCCTTAGGTTAGTTAGGTTTAAGTTGTTCTAAGTCTGGGGGACTGATGACCTCAGAAGTTAAGTCCCATAGTGCTCAGAGCCATTTGAACCATTTGAAGCTTACAACCATGTAGACAGAGAGAATACACATCGTCGAGGACCTGTGGTGCTCTCTATTGGAGTAAACATCCGAGAAGCTATAGCGCAATGTTATTGAAGACAATAATCGTTAAATGAATCTTAAAATGCAATATGTCTCAGATAAGCAAATTACTTAGTGACAAATACATACAAAGCGGAAAATCGAATTTAAATGCAAATAACATCATAAAAGACAGGAGGCGTCTCGTACGGGATTACATTCCGACAGAACCAGGTCGAATTTTATACTAAGACTAATGGACTTAGTATAAAATTCGACATGGTTCTGTCGGAATGTAATCCCGTACGAGACGCCTCCTGTCTTTTATGATTTTATTTGCTTTTAAATTCGATTTTCCGCTTTGTATGTATTTAAATGCAAATAAAATCATAAAAGACTAATGGACTCCCCCCCCCCCCTCCCATGAACCATGGACCTTGCCGTTGGTGGGGAGGCTTGCGTGCCTCAGCGATACAGATAGCCGTACCGTAGGTGCAACCACAACGGAGGGGTATCTGTTGAGAGGCCAGACAAACGTGTGGTTCCTGAAGAGGGGCAGCAGCCTTTTCAGTAGTTGCAAGGGCAACAGTCTGGATGATTGACTGATCTGGCCTTGTAACAATAACCAAAACGGCCTTGCTGTGCTGGTACTGCGAACGGCTGAAAGCAAGGGGAAACTACAGCCGTATTTTTTCCCGAGGGCATGCAGCTTTACTGTATGATTACATGATGATGGCGTCCTCTTGGGTAAAATATTCCGGAGGTAAAATAGTCCCCCATTCGGATCTCCGGGCGGGGACTACTCAGGAGGATGTCGTTATCAGGAGAAAGAAAACTGGCGTTCTACGGATCGGAGCGTGGAATGTCAGATCCCTTAATCGGGCAGGTAGGTTAGAAAATTTAAAAAGGGAAATGGATAGGTTAAAGTTAGATATAGTGGGAATTAGTGAAGTTCGGTGGCAGGAGGAACAAGACTTGTGGTCAGGTGACTACAGGGTTATAAACACAAAATCAAATAGGGGTAATGCAGGAGTAGGTTTAATAATGAATAGGAAAATAGGAATGCGGGTAAGCTACTACAAACAGCATAGTGAACGCATTATTGTGGCCAAGATAGATACGAAGCCCACGCCTACTACAATAGTACAAGTTTATATGCCAACTAGCTCTGCAGATGACGAAGAAATTGAAGAAATGTATGATGAAATAAAAGAAATTATTCAGATTGTGAAGGGAGACGAAAATTTAATAGTCATGGGTGACTGGAATTCGAGTGTAGGAAAAGGGAGAGAAGGAAACATAGTAGGTGAATATGGATTGGGGGACAGAAATGAAAGAGGAAGCCGCCTGGTCGAATTTTGCACAGAGCACAACATAATCATAACTAACACTTGGTTTAAGAATCATGAAAGAAGGTTGTATACATAGAAGAACCCTGGAGATACTAAAAGGTATCAGATAGATTATATAATGGTAAGACAGAGATTTAGGAACCAGGTTTTAAATTGTAAGACATTTCCAGGGGCAGATGTGGACTCTGACCACAATCTATTGATTATGACCTGTAGATTAAAACTGAAGAAACTGCAAAAAGGTGGGAATTTAAGGAGATGGGACCTGGATAAACTAAAAGAACCAGAGGTTGTACAGAGATTCAATTTGTACAGAAACCAGATGGCAGTTATAAGAGTCGAGGGACATGAAAGGGAAGCAGTGGTTGGGAAGGGAGTAAGACAGGGTTGTAGCCTCTCCCCGATGTTGTTCAATCTGTATATTGAGCAAGCAGTAAAGGAAACAAAAGAAAAATTCGGAGTAGGTATTAAAATTCATGGAGAAGAAATAAAAACTTTGAGGTTCGCCGATGACATTGTAATTCTGTCAGAGACAGCAAAGGACTTGGAAGAGCAGTTGAATGGAATGGACAGTGTCTTGAAAGGAGGATATAAGATGAACATCAACAAAAGCAAAACAAGGATAATGGAATGTAGTCTAATTAAGTCGGGTGATGCTGAGGGAATTAGATTAGGAAATGAGGCACTTAAAGTAGTAAAGGAGTTTTGCTATTTGGGGAGCAAAATAACTGATGATGGTCGAAGTAGAGAGGATATAAAATGTAGGCTGGCAATGGCAAGGAAAGCGTTTCTGAAGAAGAGAAATTTGTTAACATCCAGTATTGATTTAAGTGTCAGGAAGTCATTTCTGAAAGTATTTGTATGGAGTGTAGCCATGTATGGAAGTGAAACATGGACGATAAATAGTTTGGACAAGAAGAGAATAGAAGCTTTCGAAATGTGGTGCTACAGAAGAATGCTGAAGATTAGATGGGTAGATCACATAACTAATGAGGAAGTATTGAATAGGATTGGGGAGAAGAGAAGTTTGTGGCAGAACTTGACCAGAAGAAGGGATCGGTTGGTAGGACATGTTCTGAGGCATCAAGGGATCACCAATTTAGTATTGGAGGGCAGCGTGGAGGGTAAAAATCGTAGAGGGAGACCAAGAGATGAATACACTAAGCAGATTCAGAAGGATGTAGGTTGCAGTAGGTACTGGGAGATGAAAAAGCTTGCACAGGATAGAGTAGCATGGAGAGCTGCATCAAACCAGTCTCAGGACTGAAGACCACAACAACAACAACTAATGGACTAAAGACCCACTTAAATTTAAAAACATTTTATCTACATATTTCATCAATGTGTGTGAAAAGGTATAAAGAGACTTCGTGAATACAACCTGAAAATCTCCAGTAATATAAAATAATAAAACACAGTACCACAAGAGGCATGAGGCACCCTCTCTGTGGTTACAGTTGAGAGAGGTAATAATATAAAAACACTATGTTAAAGGACCTAATTTTTGGATAAATTTCCATTTACACACTTCGATATTTATGTCTGTTACATAGCTATAGCCAATACATACATCAAATCATTCCTTCATTTACAAACCCACACTTAAAATTTTGTTGGGAACTGTTCGTAGATTTACATGTCACATAAGAGAATTTTTTTTAATTTTATGGATTGAGCAATTACAAATCTTTTTGTATTATTTATTTTATGATTTTCGTGGTAAGACAGCTCACAAAGCAATGGCAATAGCGGCTAAGCAATTTCTGGTTAATTGGTTGAACACTTAGTTTAAAGACGTTTGTCCACTTCGCCTTTGTGACACAACAAAGTTAATAGACGACAACCACTACGTAGAACACTGCCTGCTCAGAACTGACTGGTCGAAAGGAAACCTGTTGTCTACAGTTGTTAGTTCAGGCTGCCACCCTAGTTACTGCACTGACGTCGTTTTTACGCCAGGAATGAAGGCAGTCTCTCTGAAGTATTTTGGCGGACGGTGCATACACCCCATGAGCAAAACATTATAATCACTACCCATCTCGCCACTGAATGACGTACAGAACGAGCTTAAGTTTTGATGGACTGATGTCACTCGTCCCGGCGGAGCCCACCGAGGCTATCGACAGCCTGTTGTGAGTCGCACAGCAGCTGATGTAGGACGGCAGGAACGCATTCCTACCAGCACTGCATGGACAACGGTGCACAGCGTAGGGTTCTGCAGTCGACGTCCGACTAGTGTTCCAGCGCCCTCCAACGTATGATAGCAAACATTTACCATTTTTTATCAAATTTTTCTAAGCAGTTGTCCTAATGATGATTTAATGAAACTCTATTTGGATACAATATCCCGTAGAACTAGAATAGAATGCTTTTTGTAATACTTGATGGTGAGGTGTAGAATGAGAACTGTAAAATCAAAACGATATAAAGTTTGTCGATTAAAGCATTCTTATTTAATTTTATCTAGTAAGATGTCAATTTATTGGCATCAGGTACCGAGACCAGCTGCGTTTTTCCGCGAATATGTGAAGCAGGACAGTATCGTGTCAATGAGACGAAGCTGGCAGCGCATTACAGTCACAACCGCAAGACGCGAGTGCTTTGCAGGTTGCCGCTGCGTGTAGGAGCCTGATGATTCGCTCTCTCGTTTATGTTATGATGAGTAATCCACATTCGGTTTTTAGTCAGTTTGTCACCATTATTTTTATATATCTTTTATATTTAGGTGCTTGATATTTCATGATGAGCACCGCCATGAATTTCCCATCGGATACAGGCCTTTTCCTGACTTTTCCACGTACTACAGTCTTCGCCATACCGCATCCGAATACGATATGTACCGTCCGTTCTCTAATGTTGTCAGCCCACGTTCCATTAGGTTATCGTCTATGTTGTTTCTTTCTTCGCTATTCCTCTTCTTTCAGTTTATTTGGCTGAAAGCGCCTACCGTACCATCCGTTTCTTACCGGTTACTCATTTTCGTGCAGCTCCGCGCCATTCCCAAAACAATTATTTCACATAACCGTAACACACTCAGTTTTTCATATTATATTTATTCGTATTTTAGGTTCAGTAATAAATACACCAGTAACACAGTGTCGTAGCCGTGAGGAACTATAGGTACTTGTTCTTGTGGCTATTTAGAGTCCTGCCAATAAAACAGGTACCAATAATAGAATTCTAGATTAGCTCGCAACGGGTTGTGAGCCACTCCCGCAGTGTTTACTGATTAGTAGTTGATTATTACTTGCTACAGTCAAATTGGTTGGAAAATTAAACATCGGACACTCATAAGTAGAAAGTTTTGGAGGGCGAGCATATTCCTAAGGTACTCGTACCGAAAACTAAAGTCGTGACCGTGGGCCTACAATGCATGCCTTATCTATTCTCCCATACTTTTTTGTAACAGAGTCCTTTCCAAACTATTCTAATAATAACGAAGAGTTTGTAATACTTGAATATTTGTACGACAAAGTTAATTTATTCCACTTTAAATTCAAGTCTCAATTTCCCACTTGTTCTGAACGCACTCACACTATAATTAAAGCCACCCATCGATCGTGAGTTTACCATTGGCGATTCCTTGTTGTTCAGTCCCCTTTTCATTGCACAAAACCTCCTCCGATATAGAATTCATCCTGAACTTCAATATTTCCATTCTGCTCACACACATATGCGACCTATTCGTATGACGGCTCTAGCGCGACTTTCTAGAACGTTTCCACATAAATATCTCACTTTCATATGTGATCCTGGGAAGCGCGGACGCTCGGTATCTGACCTGTAAGCATGCTCCGACTCCACTGATTGACTTTTTCGTTCCATGAAGGACCTCCAGAACTATGAGGCGTCCCAGTCAGCGATGCCGCTACGCTGCAGCAGAAAAGTTTAAGCGTAGATCCGATCTTACAAGTATTGGATCGATATGTGTACCTTTACAATGAAGACAGATCATTGTCCTTGTTTATTAGATTCCCTCAAAATGGTTCAAATGGCTCTGAGCACTATAGGACTTAACATATGAGGTCATCAGTCCCCTAGAACTTAGAACTTCTTAAACCTAACGAACCTAAGGACATCACACACATCCATGCCCGAGGCAGGATTCGAACCTACGACCGTAGCGGTCGCGCGGTTCCAGACTGAAGCGCCTAGAACCGCTCGGCCACCAGCGGCCGGCTAGATTCCCTCAGCCAAGGAGGATATTCAACTGACTGGTATTGCAGATTGTGAAGATCGATTTGTCCATAGTTTCTAAACGATGCTTCAGCCGTAATAAAAAGAAGACATTGTATAGAAACGCCGAAACCCTTTGTAGTTTTCGTAGACCTCATTCGGGAAACACTATCAGTTTTGGAAATTAATTGCCAAGAAGCTGTTGCATGTTCGAAATGTTAGTAGAATCTCCTTTGGTTGTCTGTACTCGCACATACGAACTGGCATGATGATTTGTTACGGTTGCTAAAAATTAATTGTTCTTCTATCATCAGTTGCTGTTCTTTTTCCTCGTCATATTTTATTCCCCACCCTTCTAGTTCAATGAATTTTTTTGTGTAATATTTGCAGAGGCAGATTGTGGGGGCTCGGCACGATCGAAATAACTACAACATGCAGCGGCTCCACTGCTCCAACCGTTTGGCGACATTCGCCGTAAACAATCATCATCCAACTGCCGTAACCATTGTGAAGGTCGACAAGGAAGCCCTTGAGTGCGAGGTCGATAAAGGCCAACGATGTTTACGGCATTCGATGCCAGACATATTGTCTACCATGCAACCTAAACAATGGCTGGTAATGGTAAAAGGGGGCGGAGCTGGAGGTACCCAATGGTGAGCACAGCATGAGGCGATGGTGCGTAGCTGAACAGCTTATTTGACGAATAACTCACAACAGTGCTACAGTGCTAGTGGTATTAACACAAAGCAGACCAGTGGCAATGATAAAGAAAACATTGCGCTATATCGACAGCAGCAGTCGCTAAAGTTGACATTTCGTCAGGTGAGGAGCCAGGGTGAGAAAAAAGTGGCAGATGAAATATTAGCGTTTCTGTGTGAGGAGTCAGTGGAATGTGTGGTGTCGTATACACTGATGTGCCAAAACATTATGTCCATCTTTGGAACGAAATACATCACTGATTCTGCGTATTAGGGAGCCCACGGTCTGTTGGTACGTTTTCGAAGGTACGTGGCATTAGATGTCTACGCACAGGTCTTGTAATTCGAGTAAATAACGGGACGCTGATTTTCACACGCAGTGATGGCGCCCGATAGCGATCCAGATGGGTTTCATAATATTTACATCAGGCGAATTGGGTCGCCGAGAGATCAACATGAGTTCACTATAGTGCTCCTCAAACTGCTGTAGCACACTTTAAAGTCAGCACCGCCATTAGACTGTTGTTTATTTTCAGTGTTACATTTACACTTACACAATCATGATTTCGGCTTCAAAGTGCCATTATCAAATGTTTTAAGTGTTATAAATTGCCTAAGATGGCATACTGTCGTATTAAAATACACATTGTCTAAGAGTCGATGCTTTTGGCAGAGACTACTGCTTTGTTTCATTACTGAGTACACCATCTTGACTGAATGACAGTTGGCTGTAGCACGGTTCTGGCTCCGAGAGACGGAAAATTATTCCGCTGAAAGATGACTTCGCCGTCAAACATGAAGGGATGCAGGAGGTTCACAACTGTCAGCGTGCCTTCGATTACTACCACAGGTCCCGTGCAAGCGCAAGAGAATGTCTTCCATAGCATTATACTGCTTCCACCAGCCTGTGTCCGTTGCGCGCTGCACGTTTCGAGCCGCTGTTCATCTCGATGACTGCGTTTGTGGATACGACCACCGACGTAGTGTAGCAAACATGTCACTCACTCGAAGAGCAGACACGTTTCCACTGATCGAAGGTCGAATCCAGATAATCATATGCTCACTGCCATCGTAATCGATCGGACCACCATGTGATAACGTAGGGGTGGCATTCTGCAGGGCTCCATGTTCAACAACGTACGATGAACGGTGTGCTCCGAAACACTTGTGCGTGCGTCAGTATTGTGCTCTTTGGGCACAGATGCCTCAGATTATCATCTATCCTACTTTACAGAGCAGACAATCCTCCGAATCACACGTTCTGTGAAGAGTCGTGGACGTCCAATCTCTTAGCTCGTTGTGGTAGTTCCACTGTCCTTCGATCTTTCCGTAGATGCTCACGCCAGCAGCAACTGAATATTCGACCAATTTCGCCGTTTTAGTTTTCGAGATACTCGTTTACAGACTTTGCGCAATAAAAATCTGCCCTCTGTCAAAGTCTATTATCTCAACAGATTTCCCCATTTGCAGCCCATATCTTCGCTAGGTTGATCCCCGTTCGTGTGTGCTCCGCTTGAATGCTTTTGTTACCGCCTCACGCGCCCGCAATCCCATTAGGCGGCATTCAACATCTCTATGTGCAATGGTCCTGATATTTTGGGTTATCATGTAACACTGCGCTAATGCACACGATACTCTTTAAAGCCTGTACTATGGTACGTTGACGGGCTTCACCTTAAGAGAAAGGATTTTTCTATAGATTTTGACCGCGTGTACCTGAATGGAGGCAAATCAGACGTACACCCACTCAGTAATAACAATGATACGTCAAGCAATTCCGGAGTGCAACCACACGTTAGGGCGGACAAGAAACAACACAGCCGATGCTACCATATTGTTAATAATACGGTCGCCAGCCTAATTAGGCATTAACTGAGTTTCTTCCCTGTACAAGTTGATGTACGTTCATACAAAACAACACGTAATAACACTGCATAATATGGTGAATTTTAGAACCAGAAAATCTACTGAACTAATAATTTCACTTTCTGTACTAACCTGGACAAGCCATAAACACACAACAAAACACTATAATGTTTACTACAAACTTCGTACTGTCTACTGATCTGATTAAAATCGGGCATAGGTTACCCTAGAAATAGCACTTTCGAAACACACATACAATGTCAATTTTGAAAAAGGTAAAACACTGATAAATTTTGGTTTTATATTGACTTTAACTTTGCTGGTCAAATAAGTTCAGTACACTTCAGAATTCAAATGAATAGAAAAGAAAAAGGGGGGGGGGACCCTGAAACTGTTATGATCACTGTATTGAAAATTTTGATTATTGACATCATTAAGCATTCAAGATTCCCAATATATGAGTTACTACTCTTTTTGTCTTATTTCCTGCTCATTTAACTACCATTATTTCTACCTCAAAATAATTAAACTTCATTACTAATTCAATTTCAAAATTATCTTCCAACTTTGTCAGACCTTTGTTGTTTACCTATATATTCATTAACAACAAAGTTCTTTAAACATCGTTCTAACATAGATAGGTCTGCAGGTAATTATTATTAACATAAACTTTAAATCTTCATTTCGGGACACTCGGATTGCACAACATGTGGAAAGGACCCTGTCTAGGTTAGTTGTGAGGATAATTAACTGATAGGACAGTTCTGGTAAAATTTAAGTTGTTATTGAACAGTATGGAACAAAAGTAACACTGGTCCACACGAATACAGTACTAAAAGTTTCAACCTGTTTGTATCGATGTGGCGGTTGGCGGGCGGCGAGATGGCGAGGCACAGAGCACACATACAATCACAGCAATGGCTCTTGATGTATCGGCACTTTGCTTCTTCTTAGCGTCGCAATACTTTTCCGTTTAGTGCCTATGGAATATTGCCCTGCTGTATAGGCGTCGGAAACGGCACATCCGAGGCTTAACGAAATCACGTTTTCCAGGAAAGCCTCCTCGATCCAGAACGTGTTTCTCAGACCGATGCCCAACTCCGACTACTACTGCTGAGCCCGTTATGCCGTGCAGCGCCCGTGTGCATTTTCCTGCGCTCGCCTGCCATCCACCTTTTACCGCTCCCCTACAGACAGGGTATTCACCAAAGGTTTTGCATTCTACATATCCTAATACATTACCTACGTATGGACCAGACGCACAATTACAACTTTGACATCTTACAATAGTTTCAATGTTTCTTACATTTCAATTCTGTTATAACATTGCTTGAAATTTGACATAAATATTAATATTCACATCGAAATTTGTTTACAGTTTCTATAAGATAATGGCATGAAACAAAAAAGAAATGAAATCAGAACATCGATTACACTAATTTATCAAAAATCAGAAGAAAAAATTATCAAAATGGTTCAAATGGCTCTGAGCACTATGGGACTTAACATCTATGGTCATCAGTCCCCTAGAACTTAGAACTACTTAAACCTAACTAACCTAAGGACAGCACACAACACCCAGCCATCACGAGGCAGAGAAAATCCCTGACCCCGCCGGAAAAAAATTATCATATGTACAATAGTACAGCGTTGTTGTTGTTACAATCAGTGTACGCTGGACTTTGCGGACAACGTACATAAGGAGTACAATGATGACGATACGTGCTTAACAAGGTAGTTCTATGAACCCTCTGCCAGGCGCTTAAATGTGACTTGCATAGTATCCATGTGGATGTAGATGTAGTTGTAGAAAGTGTTACTGAAACAGGTATCGAGCTATGTAGTTCATCATCCTTGTCGGACAGGGAGTCGCCAGTGAAACGTAGAAAAGGACAAGCGTTGTCCGAAGAGCGGGTATTAAATGAGGAAAGTCATCCACAGCATAGTAAGAAAACAATTATGAACAGATGGCGTTTGTGCGTTTCAAGGATGCTCGATACAGTTTACAGGACGTGCGAGACAGTGAGCTACTATGTTATGCATATCAAATTGCGAGCTATATAAATTACAGTGATTTCAAGGGAAAAAAAGTGGTTCAAATGGCTCTGAGCACTATGGGACTTAACATCTATGGTCATCAGTCCCCTAGAACTTAGAACTACTTAAACCTAACTAAACTAAGGACAGCACACAACACCCAGTCATCACGAGGCAGAGAAAATCCCTGACCCCGCCGGGAATCGAACTCGGGAACCCGGGCGTGGGAAGCGAGAACGCTACCGCACGATCACGAGCTGCGGACATTTCAAGGGAAGGAGTGGGTGACTGCATAACTTCAAACAGTGCTACAAAAATCGAAGACGTAAGATAACGGAATTTCAAACGAAGTTTCAACTTGACGATGCCCAGCAAATTGCGGAATCGGACAACCGTTCAGTAAGGATTTTGTTTTCAAATACGAGGAATCGGGAGCTGAAGAGGAAATAACTATGAAAGGAACCCTGGAAATTAGAGGTACCAAGAGAGTTACGTCAAGATCACCTAGCATCAGTGCCTTTACGCGTTCACATACAATTGTGCCTACAGCTAACCTGAGCTGGATTGGTTATTTGGGGGAGGAGAACAGTCAGCGAGGTCATCGGTCTCATCGAATTAGGGAAGGACGAGGAAGGAAATCGGCCGTGCCCTTTCAAAGGAACTATCCTGGCATTTGCCTGGAGCGATTTAGGGAAATCACGGAAAACCTAAATCAGGATGGCCGGATGCGGGATTGAACCGCCGTCCTCCCGAATGCGAGTCCAGTGTGCTAACCACTGCGCCACCTCACTCGGTGATAATCTGAATGGTAAATTGGCTGGAAAGTTATTTACTGTGTTGCGTGAAGTTGCAGCTGCTCTGCTCCCCACGAACCTCTCACGTGTGCGTGATCTCGCAAAGGCATTAGGGAATATTTACGCCATTACAAGCAAGAGCTGCAAAGTTGGCGTAACAGAACTACATTTATGGAATGAGCACTGCTGTTGACCAATAGCTGGTCAGAATCACTTGCTTTTGATTGGTTTCTTGTCTGCGTGTAAAAATCGTACTCGTTTAGAGCAAACTATCTCTCCTGAAAAGTGTGTGACATTGCAAAGCATAACACCTGGAACCACTGGACGAACTCAGCCTCTTGAAGTTTGGATTTTGCGTGCCTATAGAACATACTGTCGCACTACCTGCAGCTATGCGTTAAGGATAACCATTTTTACCATAGGCTCCAGCCCAGATAGTTTCGCATTCGGTTGTATGTTATCACATTCCGTCGGTTTTCATCATACCATTACACAAATACGATTCTATATGCATTCTCTGAGAGTGAATACCTATCTGAACGTCCTGCACACTTAGTAACTCTCAAGGAGTTCGCCTTCGATCTTGATGGTGCGAGCTTTTGTGACCAGTGTGTTCATGGTGCAAGTTAATGGTTTCCTTTGAATATTTCTTGAATGTCGACGATTTCCATTTTGTGAAGTGTAATACATATATCCCCATACAAGGTTGATCTCTGCACCTCCCGGACACTCCTTTTCTACCTCACCCTTCTGATGCACATGCTGAGTCATTAGCAGCTAATATTATTCCTATCATAGTGTTAACACAACTCTTTCAAATCAGGCTGCTCGATGTATTTGTACATTTTTAATACTTTAGGGTACATTGTGCCTCTATTCGGTGAAGGACAATGAAATCTATGGCGCGTAGTGAGCGACATCAATAGCACAGTTTAGCAATGCAACGCTTTTTTTTGTTTTTTTTTTCTTCAAGCTAGTCGAGAAAGAGAAGTGCTGCTAACACTCTAATGAATATTTGAAATGCAGGATGATCATTAATAAAACCGACAAACTGCAGGGGGACGGATTCCTAACTAGAAATGGGGGAGAAAGGATCCTACGAACATGTGTCTGAAAATTCATAATTTCCAGGGTAGATGGTGCTGACGAATGAAGTTTCTTTTGACCAAATGCCAGGTGCTCCTTGTGTGTTGCAGCATGTGTGATTGATTCAGCGGACTGTAAGCAGCAGAATGGTCCGATATTCATGTCGGAAACAAACCGAGATTGTGTTTGTGTGCGGCTAAACAGATGGAAAAGGTCGAGAGGCAGCATTGCTCCACCAAAACAAGTACCCTCACAGACCTGAACCACATTAAAAGACATTTCAAGCCGTTTTTGGGCGTTAGTGTTATCGTGGGTCCTTTCAGACAGAGGAACGTGCAGATTGGCGGCGGACTCTGCGTACACCAGATTTGGAGGACCGGGTTCCACAGGATATTGAGCGAACCCTAGTAAGAGCTCCAGGCAAGTGTCCCGCCAACATCGTATAAGCCAAAGTACGATTATGTGTATCCTGCAGGACAACCAATACTATCGCTATCACCTGAAACGAGTGTAAGGATTACCAGCAGCGGATTTCCCTTTATGAGGAGGATTTTGTCGATTGTTTTTGCACCAGACCATCACAATTATGGGATTTCTGTCATCAATCCTCTTTACCGACAAAGCAACTTTTAACAGAACTGGCATCATCAGTCTGAATAATCGTTCTCTGTGGGCTGCAGACAATTATCGGCGAATGGTTGAGCGGCTTATCAGCATCGGTTCAGCATCAGTGTGTGGACAGAGATTCTTGGCGACCACGTACTTTGACCGGTTATTATTCCACGGTGGCTCGACAGGGGAAAGTACCTGGACCTCCTGCGGAACACACTACCTAGGCTGCTTGAGAATGTGCCTTCGGCAGTACGACAGGTTGTGTGGTTTCTGCATGACGGAGTACCACCACACTTCCGCATTACAGTTCGCTGACCCGTCAACAACATCTTCCCCGGACGTTGGACAGGACGCGGAAGCTTTGTAGCATGACCTGCTAGATCACCGGACTTAAACACCCTGAATTTTTACTTCTGGTGGCATCTGAAAAACGTTGTGCATGCTGAATCACTTCCTGGTGTGCAGACCCTTCAACAGCGTGTTCACGGCCCCTGCGACGCTATTCGGAGAAAGGCCGGAAAGTGCGAAAGAGTGTGGGAGTCCATGATGCGACGTGTGAAGATCTGTGCCACTTTGAAGGTCTGTTGTGACGTTGAAGCGATGCAGCTCTGTACCGTGTTCCGGGACGATTGGTTGTCATTGCATGCTCACCATCTATTCCAGACATACGAGCGTCTTTCCTCCATTTCCAGTCAGGAATCCGTCTTTTCGATCTATCGGTTTTATTAATGTTCACTCTACATAAATTTAGCACCTCTGCTACAAGTAAACAATTACAATTGTGCCTAATGTATGGAAAAATATTTCCAAATGAACCCATGTACTCTGCCATATTATGTGATCGCCTTACAAAATTGCATTCAGATTACGTCGGTAAGGCTATTTCACTTCCCTAAGCTTTAAAAAAGGTTTGACAAGCAGAACGCAGAAGGCTAGTCATTCAGAAAATTTCCTTTCTGTAAAGTCTCGTTTTTAACAGTAAATACACAGAAGATATCGAGAGCATTGAGTCAGAATTAAAAATAACAGCAATAACAGGAGCTTTCACGTATAAATAGCCTAGAACCTCTCGGCCACCCTGGTCGGCATTGCACAGTCGCTGCCGTTAGTACTATCTAGTCCTTTGTGCAAGTGCTCGTTAAACTGTGTGTAGCTTGTGATGTCGACTGCTCAGTTATTTTAGTGCTGTCTCCGTGCTGATGTGTGGCAGTCGGTCCGTTGGCGTGGAGCAGCGAGGAAATCTCCACGGGGCGTAGTTTGGCTGGGGCCGCTGGCGGTCTCTACGCAGTGTCGGAGTGTGTGGGGCTGTTTCCATTGCTACGAAGTCCGTGGCTCACCGACCCTGGACACGAAAGTTGAGTTCGAATTTAATTTACCAGCAAGTCAAGACTGCTCACATTGTGCCATTTGGTTCTCGTTGTTGGCTGTTGGGACATTTCCGCGAGCAACAACGTGCGTGTTCGAGTTGGTGAAGGTTTAGCCACCGTCCAGTGGAGTCTAGCTGTATTTGGTTATTTGCAACTGAAGTGCAGCAGTGGAATTCTCTGCCTTGTGGCTGTTAACGTTCCGGTTACCTGCCCTGGCCATTGATGTAAATTCAGGCGGTGTCCTTTACTCACCGTGTTGTCACTGTCCAGCAGAGTGAGTAGTTTGACAGCTTAATGTATGCTTGGTTGTGGGCGTCCATGCCTTTTACGTTTTGCGTTGAACTCCCGGTTGTGTGCTGGTCGAGTGGAGCGCACGTTACCGTGTCGGTGAGCCTGTTGACTGTCTGCCGGTTGGGTTGTCGTTGGATCGAGAATGGGTGGGCCGACTGCCTGTCTCACCTAAGTGGGCGTTAGTATTTCAAGTCCTGACCGACCCCCAAAACTTCTGCGCGCCGTTAGCTGCACTGCCTTTTCTTATGTTTTGTTGTGTGTACTTGTATGGCTCATAGTCGACGGTTTCGAATTAAAGTTGAATTGTTTTTAGTGGTGTTTTATGTCATGGGCCTTAAGCCGCTTTAAAATTAAAGTTCCTTGCTTGTCAAGTGTTAGATTGTTTGGGCATTCAGCCTAATTTAAGATAAGGCTTTGTTGTTTAAATTTATTTTACCCTGAGTTTTAAGTCATAGGGCCTTCATCCGTTTTTAAATTAAGGATCTTTGTCTTTAGAGCATCAGACTGTTTGGGGCCTTCAGCCTAATTGAAGATAAGGCCTTCTGGCTTGTGTTTTTTTATTTAATTTTACCTTGAGTCTTAAATCATGGGCCTTTAGCCATCTTTCAATTAAGGTTGTTGCTTTTCAAGTGTTAGATTTTGAGCCTTCAGCCAAATTGTAAAACTTACTTAACGTGAGGCCTTCTGCTCTCTAAGTATTCTCTTCGGCGTGTGAATTTTGAGTTAATGGCTTTTAGCCAAAGTGGTTGTGCCCTTAAGGCATAAGATAGTGTGGCGTATTCAGCGGATAACTAAGTTCAAGAATTTTTACTGTAATGTTTGGTCAAATAAATAAAGTTATTTGTGTTCGAGTGTAACTGACAGCCGCACATTTTGCCCCGTTTCCACAGTTCCAACTACGTGTCCCGCCCTGCGGGTTTAGCAGGGCGTCTCACTAATCATGTGCAAAACAAACAAACAAAAAAAGCAAAAAACAAAGAGAAGTTGTCGTCTCCTAGTTTGACTCTTACGCATTCATTTACGTTTCTTTCCCTACCAATGCTAGCAATACTACCGGTACTTCTGCCATTTGCTACATCGTTTATGTACTGTTCCGTACTTTCGGTGAGCGCAACCCTAGATATACCACCAGCTATGGCGAAAACAGCTTGTATTGTCCACAGTTAAATAAGCTGTCAGCACAATGTTAGGGCCTGATGCATGTGTCCGGACGAAAACAATTACTTTGAGTAATGACACAGTCTGAAGAACTGACAAGGTATCTTTTGATGTGGTAAATATCAAATTTAAAGAAATATAATGAATATACTGAAACTTATAACGATATGTTTAAGTAATGTGTATACATAAACATACAGTTATAAATGTTCCCGTTCGTAGTCGCTAATTATAACAATATGTTTACTTTTGTGCTGTAACATATGGCTATAATCAGCGGTGGAAATAAATTTGGGAACGCCGACCGTGTGCGGCTGTTTCTTGTTGGATCGTCTGATCAGTCGGAAGTTGCATTGTAGAGGAGAGTAAATGCCTATTCAAAATATAATTATTTTTGGATAGCTCAACATGAATTTCCTAAGGGACCGTAGTTCATCATGCATTTACCAGTAGAATATGGCGCGGAGAAAATATTTCGTTGCATGCAACTTCCGTCCGATTTCGACGAAAGAATTGGTGACTGCGGCAGAAACAAAGAAAATTAAATAACTTCATGAAGGAGTGAGACATAGATTCTATACTAAATAAATGTCCATACACCAGTTCCATTTAACTCTGAATTTATGGCAATTAATAGATGAACTTACACTGCAATGAAGGATTTAACATGATGCCGTTTTGACTTGCACTTCTCTTCTCGTAATGAAAATAATTCCTTTGACGTTTTCACATACACGTCGCACAATAAATCTACTGCTATGCAGTATTGCACTTTTAGTATTGCACTTTTACTTTACACTAAAATAATATTTTTAACAATAATAGTACGGCGGCAAGACATGCGCGTCCGACACAAGTTACAAGAGACAAGAGAAGAATGAGTAACTGTTCATCGAGAATATCTCGTACATCAAAAGAATGTGTAAAAGTGTTCTTCTTCTGTCTGTTTTTCGCACCGCGGTTTTCAAAGTCAGTAACTCACTGCATCTCTGACGGCGCTTCGACAATAAACACGTTACCTGACAGGTCTTTCACCTTTTACATTCTCGCAACATTATTTGCTAACTGTAGCTGTTGCCAAGTGACTGCTCGATTAGTGAATGATTTAAAATGATAAAGCAGTCACATAATGTTACAAACTGATTTAGCTTTAAGAGAGTAAACTACGAAAAATTTGATTGACAGTATTAGAAATAAGTTTTGGACATAATTAAATGCAAATTTACAGTTGTGCCGTTGCTAAGTATATTATATGGTTCGTATACAAAGTAGAAAGACTTGCGAGAGTGGAAGTGGATAGGCCGATGGGAAACGGATAATCGTGGCTACCATTCCGTGGGAGCACCGGGGCACTGTGCTGAAAAAAGTTGAGAAAGACTGGTCCGCAACTGAGCGGGTAGACGTAAGGAGACAAATGCTGGCGAACCGAACTCGAGAACCGCGGAGAATTGCGTGCCCTCGCTAGGGGCGTCTGTACGACCTCGAACTTGTCCACTAGGTCAGATTCTGCGCTGGAACAGGTGCCTGTATCTTCCGCATAACTACCACTTGTGCACCGGCGCAGCTGACGGCTGTGGGGTGGGTGTGTTTAGAGAGCAGTAGAGCTGTGTGGGTGGGGCGGGAGACGTGCTATATTTGGCGCCGTCGACTCGGCCACAGAACTGCGACGCACCAGGCCCTGCGCCGGCGGTCACGAGGCGCTAATGGGATGAGGCGGCGCGACGCGTCACGTGCTCACACAGTCACGTGACCAGGTGCGGGACGGGGCGCACCCCGCCAACAGCTCCGAATGTTCCGTCGTAGGTGTCTCTTTTATGATCGGGACGGGCACCTAAATATCAATAATTAATTAGAGCCGACACAATTATACTGATGCACATTTACTGTGCTACGAGCGGTTTTGTTCGTCGGAAGGTCATCAAGTTGCTTTCAGTTAAATTAAACGGCAAGTTAGGCTAAAAACTATAGCATCTCAATAAAAATATAGGCAGCTCACTCAAATGTCTTACAATAAATTCTCATCGAGTTGCGCCAGTATCATGGCTTGCTGGTCGTCTTATGTAACAAAATGGTTCAAATGGCTCTGAGCACTATGGGACTTAACATCTATGGTCATTAGTCCCCTAGAACTTAGAACTACTTAAACCTAACTAACCTAAGGACATCACACAACACCCAGTCATCACGAGGCAGAGAAAATCCCTGACCCCGCCGGGAATCGAACCCGGGCGTGGGAAACGAGAACGCTACTGCACGACCACGAGCTGCGGACTCTTATGTAACATTTGGGGCAAAATCTGGAAGTGGCCATTATGCGGGGTGTCCCAGAAATTTCGAGGGGTTGTTGGGCATTTCTTGAGGAGCAGATCGAGGATAGGAACCAGTGTCCGTAAACGTTATCCGATGACGCTACAGATCGTCGAAGTTATAGATGCCAGCGCCTGCCAACCACTTCGGCAGCAAACGTGACTTTGCACGATGACAGGCGGTAGGCAGAATGTCTCACAGTGTTATTTGTCTTTCAGTGACCACGACTGATTGAAACGATAGTTACTTGAGAAGATGGAGCTAACTGCTGCGTAGGGAGGCCTTGTCTCCTATCAATTCCATGTTCGTTTATCTCAGTGAATGAGGGCTTAGGACATGGGTTTCTACCTGCAATTTATTTTTGTCCTGAAACCCTCTTAAAGTCCAAAGTCTTCCATATACAGGAAAATAATAAACTGCAGATGGAAACCGATGTCTGAAGCTGCCATTCAGTGACGCAACAGAGCATCGTTGCATGGTTCAAATGGCTCTGAGCACCATGCGACTTAACTTCTGAGGTCATCAGTCGCCTAGAACTTAGAACTAATTAAACCTAACTAACCTAAGGACATCACACACATCCATGCCCGAGGCAAAATTCGAACCTGCGACCGTAGCGGTCGCCCGGCTCCAGACTGTAGCGCCTAGAACCGCTCGGTCACTCTGGTCGGCGACGCCCTCTACAACCCCTCGAAGTTTATTCAACATTTGTGAGGCACTCTGTATAAACATTCTGCCGACTGCCTCGCGGCGACATGTCAAACAGTAAGTGCACGTGTGACGGCTTTGTCTGTACGCTAGACCGTCCAGCCAACGCCACTGCACGAGAGAGGTGAACAGGTAAACACAGCACTTGGCTCTGTCGAGTTCCATACATCAAGCACCAAAGAAATAGGTATAGGCACGTGTATTCAAATACAGAGATATGTAAACAGGCAGAACACGGCGCTGTGGTCGGCAACGCCCACATAAGACAAGTGTCTGACGTAGTTGTTAGATCGGTTACTGCTGCTGCATTCGTAGGTTATCAAGATATAAATGAGTGCGAACGTGGTGTTATAGTCGGCGCACGAGCGATGGGACACAGCATCTCCGAGGTAGCGATGAAGCGGGAGTTTTCCCGCACGACCATTTCACGAGTGTACCGTGAATATCAGGAATCCGGTAAAACAGCAAATCTCCGACATCGCAGCGGCCGCAAAAAGATCCTGCAAGAATGGGACCAACGACGACTGAAGAGAATCGTTCAGCGTGACAGAAGTGCAACCCTGCCGCAAATTGCTGCAGATTTCAATCCTAGGCCATCAAATGTCAGCGTGCGAACCATTCAACGAAACATCATCGATATGGGCTTTCCGAGCCGAAGGCCCACTCGTGTACCCTTGATGACTGCACGACACAAAGCTTTATACCTCGCCTGGGCTCGTCTACTCCGACATTTGACTGCTGATGACTGGAAACTTGTTGCCTGGTCGGACGAATCTCGTTTCAAATTGTATCGAACGGATGGAAGTGTACGGGTATGGAGACAACCTCATGAATCCATGGACCCTGCATGTCAGCAGGAAACTGTTCAAGCTGGTGGAGGCTGTGTGGGAGTGTGCAGTTGGAGTGATATGGGACCCTTGATACGTCTAGATACGACTGTCACAGATGACACGTACGTAAGCATCCTGTCTGATCACCTGCATTCATTCATGTCCATTGTGCATTCCGACGGACTTTGGCAATTCCAGCAGGACAATGCTACACCCCACACGTCCAGAAATGCTATATAGTGACTCCAGGAATACTCCTCTGAGTTTAAACACTTCCGCTGGCCACCAAACTCCCGAGACATGAACATTACCGATCTGAGATGCCTTGCAACGTGCTGTTCAGAAGAGATCTCTACCCCTCGTACGCTTACGAATTAATGGACAGCGCTGCAAGATTCATGGTGTCAGTTCCCTGCAGCACTACTTCAGACAGTAGTCGATTCCATGCCACGTCGTGTTGCGGCACTTCTGCGTGGTCGCGGGAGGGCTACACGATATTAAGCGTGTACGAGTTTTTTTCGCTCGTCAGTGTAGAACCATAACCGTTATAAATAAGAACACAACTCAAGTGCATAATTACCATTAAAGCGTAAAAGGCACTGCACAACAGAAAACCAGATACGAACAAAGATGAACAAAACGATATAGACAATAACAAGGGAACAGATGGCAGTGAGTACATGAAGTTGGATCGTCATTATCATTAGAGAGATATGACAGCGACTGATTATACAAAACTGTTGTAAAGTAATTGAGTAGAATACAATAGGCACAGAAATTGTGATCTCACAGAATGATAACTCACAAATAAGGTGGTTACAAATTTAAAAAATGAAAATAACTGAATTGCGTGGTTTCTGTCGTATGTTTACAGTATTAAAATCGATATGTGTTAAATTTACTACACTTATGTAAAATAGAAGACAAAATACCAATGCTTATACCAGACTATGTGGTCATTAGGTAGATAAACTAGTGACTGACTGATTATACAAAATATTGTGAAGTAATTACATATATTATAACAAAAACTATTACTGTGATCTTACAGAATGACCGAGACCAATGGATGAAGGCGGATACAACAAAAAACGTACTGTCATTTAGCACGTAAAATAATTAAAAGTAATTGAACTGGATGGTTCCTGGGCCGACAGCCCAGTGTCACATACAGTTACTGCTCGGCATGTTTCTGCCATTTGGTCAGCAACTATGTCCTCTTTTGAGTTCCTTCCTTCATTCGTACCTTTCTCAATCATTTTTACACTCTCTAACAATATTATTCTCCTATTTGTGATCATTTTATACAATATTTTCTTTGCTATCTTATTCCATCACCATGGTCCATTTTTCATCCCACTTCCCCCCTCCCCCCTCCTCCCTCCCTTCGATACACCTCCCATGCCACTTTTTCAATGTGGTCTTCTAACTCTTACATCTTTTTCCCACAGTTTGAAATTAGATTTTAACCCCGAATACCAGTGAGAACGCAGCAGTCGAAGAAAGATCCAGAAGTGAAGCATGACATTGTCAGGAAGGAGACGGCGGTCTTGATGTAATTTATTAATTAAAAAATTTTAATACAGAAAGTTTTAATGGCTAGACCGCGATTTTTAGTATACAATTAAAGCACGATGACTAGTTTCAGTTGTTTTCTACAGCCGTCTTCAGGTCTGTAAACAAATGCTGGGAAAATAGCCTAAGAAAATTTTGTACAATAAATTACGATATAAAACAATGTATAACAGCTAAATAAATTATACAAGGACAGCCAACTCCAATAAAAAAAAGTGAAAATGTAACAAATCCACTTAGTAGTGTTGTATAAGTAATATGTTACTGCGTTTAAGACGACATATCGTTCAAATCGTAAAAAAGTGGTGAACATAGCAAAGGGAGGTGGGTTTACATCCGACCGCTCCTTGGTACCCCCACACCTTTGCTGATACAAAATTAATAGGATGAATTTTGTTTGCTCCTGGTAGAATCGTGTTAGCTGACTGGCAGGAGAACTTGAGAAACAGCGCCTGAGGTCTGTCCTGCAGCACTGATGCAGGTCAGAGGCACACCACGAAAGACAACAAAAGGTGTAGTGCTTACTGTATGTGCTGCGTAATTTCTACTAAAAAATACAGTGCATCGAAATGAAAAGGACAATATTTAGAGGACTTTAAGAAAAACTGCTGGTCCACCTTCGATTCGTCACGTTTTGCTACTTACAACCTTTGGCCAGTCATATCAGCATCATGGAAATGCTCATGTATAAATGTATTTAGCGTAAGTTTACTTAAGTAAGGGTAGGAAGTGCTGCCACGTAAGATAATATACGGACTTGTTCATTTCGATTTTTCTGCTATCGTATGTAGAGTTTAGTGGCTCAAATGGTTCACATGGCTCTGAGCACTATGGGACTTAACATCAGAGGTCATCAGTCCCCTAGAACATAGAACTACTTAAACCTAACTGAACACACATCCATGCCTGAGGCAGGATTCGAACCTGCGACCGTAGACTGAAGCGCCTAGAACCGCTCGGCCACACCAGCCGTCACTGTAGAGTTTATTTTTGTGTATTATTTCGTTTCTGAGGGCGAAGATTGGTTGTGGTACTACTTTTGACACCATGCACTGCGTTTATGGAGTAGCAGGTGGGGGGGGGGGGAGGGGTAATTGAGAGCGTACAAGCTGTGGGGAGAGATTAGAGTAGCAGTTTTTCACAGCAGAGCACAAGGGTGGCGGTTGCTACTGGGCCTTGACGAGCAGCTAGCGATTAAGCGGCCTTGGAAAAACCCGAACGGAAGCTTGGCAGGGGAGCGTATGGCCGTGTTTGCGAATTTGGAGGAATTTATATGCCAAAGAAAAATTGATAGAAACAGAACTAAGAGTGACACGGAGGTGCGAGTTGGCACTCATTGACAGAAAAATATGTAAAGCTAAATTATCTAGACGGGCCACAAAAATATGTAATAGCTTAAAAGTTATTGTTGTCTTAAAAATTATAAATTTATGAAAGTTCAAAAGTTAATATCCCGGCAATGCTTTGGCCGGTTAATATGAACAATGTATTTACCAAGGCAACTAGCAGAGCTGCATCGAGCAGTCATAACAGATTTAGCATAGTGTGTACCACTTTTGAATGAGAGGTCGGAATATGGTATTCGACTGAGAGAAACTGTGTCTTTGGTAATAAATAAATTTAAAAAGGCGAAACTAGCGGCAGCATTCTAAAGTTTAAAGAGGTAGGTGAGTAATTAAGTATGTAATTTTATTTGTTTAATTATGTTTAGTATTAAAAATCTGGGAAAAACAAAATCACATTACTTGTGAAAAAACGGTGGCAGATACAAAAATTGCATTGTTATTACCCGAAAAATGTCCATATTTTTTAATGCATCATATGTGTTTTTGTGTTTAGTTTTAGAATATTCGTATTTTTATTTGTTTCGTTTTGTTTTGAGTTAGGCAGTCGTTTCAAGGGTGTATATGGCAGCCATCTTTGGGGAGTTGAGTGGGAGTGACGCTAAGAACCGGACGTGCCGCCCATCTGGGAGTAGTATTGGGTTGGTACCACGATCGGAGACAAATATTTACGTAGCGACGTTCGAAAACAATTAAGTTGAGCGCAATGTAGTGGTTTAGGACAGCAGAAAACAGTGTATTTTGTGAACTGTGAACAGACTGTCGAGTGCAACATATGCATTTTATTGCGAAGTGTTGTAGCATCAGTTATTGACGGCCGCGCTTACGTAAAAGCCCCTCGGACTGTATTTTAAGTGTTTAATCAATATATTGAAGAATATTCGTGGGAAAAGTTGAAATAAACTACTTGTTCAAATTATAAAGCAACGTGAGTTACTCAATATTTTAAATTTCACTGCAATACTTGCCTGCATTCTTTTTTTATACATATATTTTATTTCAGCTAGAAAACTGAGTTTACGATAGATGTGAGCTGGCGTAAAACGTAGCCAAACATTGAGACCAGCCACATCTCTGTGGCCGCTCAATTAAGCTGAGTGTTGAGTGTAACAAATATATATTATATTTTTGGGTCATAGCACGTGGGGGCTCGACCTAACTATTCAATCTGAACCAACCTTTGCATCAAAAATCGGCGAACAGCGCCAACATCAACTACACAAACATTTTCATAATTTTCAGCGAATTTTTACAGTGCATCGTGCCCAGTAACGTCGTAACTGGCAACATGTTATACGTAATAGACAAATCCTACGTAAATGACAAGCGATAAAAAACATCAAAGTACAGCGTACCACTAAAAATATGAATAACACACCATAATCTTTCCATATGACGGTAATAAAGAAGAAAATGGCCAGCTGCATTAGTAAAGATTGCATGACATGTCTTTGATTTGTAGTTGTACAGTAGGTACTATAGTGAGAGCTGAATATGCAACGGTAACAAAAATTGTCGACTATTCCATAGCTGTAAAAATACAAACCAAACAGCTCGTAGTGATTTTACAAATACAGCTATGTGATCAATGGTCATACAATGAAAGAGAAATACTACAATCTGGTTTACGAGGAAATGATCCAGCATTGCCTATAAAATATTCATCTTTATATAATGCGCACAAGTTGAAGATTGAAAAAAAAGGCCAAAACTCCAATGTGTCTGGCGATACCAGTCGAAAGTAACTGAATAATGCAAGGGCTCCCGCTGGCCAACCGAAATAGGTGACAAGCCCCATAGGGAGCGTGGGAGCGCTTGCTTTTACAAAGATTGACACAACAAATAATACACTGCACCTTTTCCATCTGACACGTTGCTAGTTAACTGTACAAGGCAGCTTCCCTGTCCTGTAATTTTTAAATTCATTCCCTTGCTATTTTTAGTTATAAAATTATCTGGACCTAAGTACAAACTTTCTGGATTTTTGTCTTGAACTGTTGACAGTTACGTAGGAATTGTGACTCACATAAGGCATGATGCCAGTTAACTACATAACAGATTCCCTGCCGTGCAATTTTAACTTAATTCCCTTGCTATTTTCACGATTTTAGAATTAACTTGGATTTAGGTGTAAGACCTTTAAGATTTTTGGTCTTATATTCTTTCGGCAGGTTCACAACCTGGCTCGATCACGATCAAGTTTTTAACCACATGCTGTCAGTCTTGTTGGCTCACAAAACGAATGCACGTCATTGTATGACTACAGCTAATGGTGTTTTCCAATGCCTGTTCGTCGCCTTTTTACGATTTGAACGTTATTTCATCTCAAGAGCAGTAACATTATTTATACAACACTCTTAAGTGGATTTGTTACGTGTCCACTTTTGCTGTTGAAGTTGGCTACCCTTGGATAATTTGTTCTGCTGTTGTATGTTGTTTTATATCCTAATTTATTATACAAAATTTTCTTAGGCTAACTTTTCTCCAGTACTTTACAGATCTGAAGATGGTTGTAAAAAACCACCACAACTAGTTATTGTGCTTTAATTGAGCGCTGAAAATTGCGGCCTAGGCTTTGAAAGTTTTCTCTCTCAATTTTTTATTCAAAAAAAGATCCAGAAGATGTCCACAACATTCAGATTATGCCAGAATTCTTAAATTCAAAATCTCAGTCTTACACGCCAAATTTAGGCCTTGCAGTAGCATATTTAAAACTAAGTGTTTATATGCATCCGAGACAATTACCAGAAAGAGCCTCTCAGAAATAGAAAAGAAAGGAAGTTTCTGAGAAAGATCTTAAGGCCACCGAAAGTAGCAGCAATTCAGTTTGCATTTCATTTGAGATCAAACCAGTAAGTAATCGGAAGGTCTGCAATAATCTCAACCACAACGAAGAAAGGAAGGCTGTCTCTCTAGGGATATGTTAAACGAATGAAACCAGAAAGGGTTGGGTTCATTTTGATTCTGAGCACTATGAGACTTAACAGCTGTGGTCATCGGTCCCCTAGACTTAGAACTACTTAAACCTAACTTAACCTAAGGACATCACACACATCCATGCCCGAGGCAGGATTCGAACCTGCGACCGTAGCAGTAGCGCGGTTCCGGATTGAAGTGCCTAGAACCGCTCGGTCACATCGGCCGGCTAGTAAGGGTTGAAATGAGCTATGTAATTACTAGGAGAATAGGAAGCACAAGTCTCATGGTTGAAGGAAGTACCTCATGATCTAGGGAACTGTAGGATCAGTCAAGTAGATGTACGAAACAGAGAGAATTTCAAAAAAATGGTTCTGAGCACTATGGGACTCAACTGCTGAGGTCATTAGTCCCCTAGAACTGAGAACTAGTTAAACCTAACTAACCTAAGGACATCACAAACATCCATGCCCGAGGCAGGATTCGAACCTGCGACCGTAGCGAGAGAATTTCAGATGAAAAACAGAGGTAGTGGTGGATCTAACTGAAAAAATGGTTCAAATGGCTCTGAGCACTATGGGACTTAACATCTGAGATCATCAGTCCCCTAGAACTTAGAACTACTTAACCTAACTAATCTAAGGACATCACACACATCCATGACCGAGGCAGGATTCGAACCTGCGACCGTAGCGGTCGCGCGATTCCAGGCTGAAGCGCCTAGAACCACTCGGCCACACCGGCCGGCGATGTATCTGACAAGAAAGCAAGAACAGCATGACGAGTTTTCTAGCAAGAAGAGTGGGCAAGATTTAAAGAATGAAGGAATACTGTCGAAAGAAAAAAGAATTCAGGGTGTGAAGATAACTGCGTAATAGGGGCCCACAGGCGGCCCAAGCGATCAAATAAGTGAATAAATGCCAAAGATAAGCAAAACACTTATTATAGTTCGACGCTAACAGTCCCAACCATCTCTCATGTATTTTATAAGTCGTTTGTTAAAATCGTTTAAAACTATAACCACAGAAATAGGTTATAATTTATATCTAGCATATTTATGTACTTTGCATTCGTTTCTGGATCACAGAAGGATGATATTGCTACCACTCAATTTGAAGTGACCGATGTTGATGCACGCTAGATTTTCACAGGGCTTCCTGTTGCTCCATCCTACTGTGAGCTGCAGACAGGCTGTGTTTCTCAAATTAGACTGTAGGATTGGCTAAAGCCCCTGGCGAAAGCACCGTCCTACTCGCCATCATTCTGTAAACTCGTATAGTTCACAAATGTTATTGAAAAAATAAGTAAAAAGATAACAAACATGCAGAGACATAAACTGTGTGACCAAAAGTAACTAGAAGGAGTGTCACATCTGAAGATGTGCCACGGAAGGTGCCCTAATGTTGTGGCTAGATGCAGCGTGCGCCGCCAGGGTTGACGCCATGTACGAGCAGTCGGTGGTAAACACGGCAGCACGTCGCAAGTTAACCGACTTTGATCGTGAGTGAAAGGCGTCAATCAATCCGAGTCTCGTATAGTTTTGCGGTTTTTGCCTTATCACGTCCGGCAACATAAGTCTTCTCTGGCTGCATTTACTCATATTTTCCATGGTAGGAATATCACCCTAGGAACCTGACTTGCGAGTGTTATTCTCATCTTAATTACGACTGACAGCCAGCACCACATGTACCTCTAAGTACCTGTCACAAACATGGGAATGTGGATGTAATTACAAATACAGGCAACTAGGGAAATTCGGGCCGGAAGTTGTTGGTTTAGCTTTGCAGTAGCAAATGGTTCAAATGGCTTTGAGCACTATGGGACTTAACTTCTGAGGTCATCAGTCCCTTAGAACTTAGAACTACTTAAACCTAACTAACCTAAGGACATCACACACATCCATGCCCGAGGCAGGATTCGAGCCTGCAGTAGCAGCCTGTAGAGGTAGCTGAATGATATTTTCGAAGCCAGCTCCGGGGGCGGCAGTCTTTCGCGGCACTGTGTCAGTACACATGTCTGTGCGTCCCTAAATATGTGGCCATACTGTTGCCCCTTTCGAATCAGCTATTAAATAATTCCCTCCCCCCCTCCTCTCCCATCCCCACATTCATCCTCCCGTCCTGGCTAATAGAACTGCGCATGTGTGTCGAAATCATCAAGCTATCGGCCAATTGCTTTGGGGACCCACAGCATTGACGTTTCAGCCAATGGCGTGCAAGCTCAGCCTCCATCCCTCGAGCATTAAGTTTTAGATTTCGATTGTGTGACTCCATCATTGTCTGTACATACATCTAGGGCTCATGCGCTGAATTTACGAGACACTTGCGGTGAGCAAAAAGGACTTTAAAAAGTGTATTCGTTGTAAAAATCAGTCAGAGAAATGTATTACCAGCTTTGCACACCAAGAACAGAACAGCATTATTATGGAGGAGTATATGACTGCAAACAGTAGGAAAATGGTTCAACAAATAATGACAATGCAGTAAAATGTTGCGAAGATGCAATACAACGTGCTTCAATTGGTGGAACTGTATACCGTATTTAAAAAGTGTGTCCAGTCTCTCACCACGCAAGAAGCAGTTGTGAGCTACGTTGGCCGGCCGGAGTGGCCGATCGGTTCTAGGCGCTTCAGTCTGGAACCGCACGACCGCTACGGTCGCAGGTTCGAATCCTGCCTCGGGCATAGATGTGTGTGATGTCCTTAGGTTAGTTAGGTTTAGGTAGTTCTAAGTTCTAGGGGACTGATGACCTGAGAAGTTAAGTCCCATAGTGCTCAGAGCCATTTTTGAGCTACGTTGTAAATACCTGTCAGTAAATACTCATTTTTTTATTGTGTGTGTATGTCGTTATACTTAAGGGATTTCGTTATTATTGTTAAGTCCCATAGTGCTTAGAGCCATTTGAACCATTTTGAACACACACACACACACACACACACACACACACACACACACACACTTGCAGTTTATAAAGTTCTAGCACTTGAAATTGCCGAAACTGAGTCTTGCAACTGTTAGCTGTATCACGTTTTAAATTAGTAGGATATTGGTAGTACTGACTATACAGTTGGCAGATTGGTAGGATGTCAAATACAGAAATTGGTAAAATTGGTAGGTAGGCCAAAGTGCAGACATACCAACCAATTGGCTGATATATATCTGCTTTCTTTACAAATACATCTACTCTTGCAGACGTATATTTACATTAAAATATTCGAGTGTTGTGAATTAATGATTGTGAAAGACAAAAAAATCAAATGGCTCTGAGCACTATGGGACTTAACATCTGAAGCCATCAGTCCCCTAGACTTAGAACTACTTAAACCTAACTAACCTAAGGACATCACACACATCCATGCCCGAGGCAGGATTCGAACCTGCGACCGTAGCGGTCACGCGGTTCCAGACTGGAGCACCTAGAACCGCTCGGCCACCCTGGCCGGCTGCGAAAGACAGACTGATCCTGTGGCGTCCATATGTTAACATTATTTGTTCGACATATATCTTGATTAAGCAACTCGCATTTTTGTTACAGCTATACACATGCGATTCTACCATGCCGGTGAACGCTAAAAGTAACCACAAGTGCAGATTAAATACTTTCAGCACCATCCAAAATTTTCGGCGTTGGTAACTTGACTGTACTTCTAACTCTGAATCTGGAGGCTTTGTTACAGAAGCTATATTTAATATGTAATGGATGTAACAGTGTATTTGTCTCTTACTGTGTATGGAAAATGGAAATGAAGTCCCATGCTGCTTGTCAGAGCGAAAGGGAACGATGCGGGAGATCCGCACCGCCGTACTAGGCGGAGGTCCTAGTGGTTTGCCATTGCCTTCCTCCGACCATAATGGGGATGAATGATGGTGATGAAGACGGCACAACAACACCCAGTCATTTTGAGGCAGGTGAAAATCCCTGACGCCGCCCGGAATCGAACCCGGGACCACGTGCTCTGGAAGCGAGAACGCAACCGCAAGACAACGAGCATTAAGGGGCCGTCGATTTGCCTCGGACGAAGCAGTGTAAGAAGCCGTGTATTCCTGGCTCGTAGCACAACCGAGAACCTTCTTTTATGAGGGCATCAGGAAGCTTGTACAACGATGGATCAAGTGCGTCGAAACGCAAGGAGACTATATCGAAAAATGATGTTCTTGTAAGTTTCCTATTTGAATAAAATAAAATTTTATAGCTACTTTGTGGATAATAATTGACTTACCTTCGTATATGTAAATGTGTACTTTATTAATGTTCTATAAAATCCTTAGCCCGTTGATTTTCAAATTTTGAACTGTAGTATTTTCCAAATGGAACTAACAGGGGGTAGTCGCTTGTGAACTGTCTTTGTTTTAATTCTGTACATTTTAAAATTTACAATATACTGTTGAAACTTGGATGAACGTTGTGCTGTTGTCTTGGTTTTGTAGCTTAACAACAAAGATTAATTAATATAACTAAATTCGCAAAATTTATCTATGAATACTGGTTATTTCTTAACAATTCAAAAACTTCCAACATATATTTCTGTGATAAACTGAACCTAATCCAGGAGTTGAGCTCTGTAACTGACATTTCAAAAAGAATGGAATGATTCGAAAAGTAAAAGAGGTGGATTCCTGGAAACTTCTACCATGTATTTTTATGATAAACTAAGGCTAATTCCAAGAGTAGATCTTTCTAGAGTTAATATTGCGTTCCTTTTAGAATTTTACAAGAAGTGAATTTTTGAAGTAACTGATCAGTGAACCACATTGAGAGTCTCAATATTTAATCTTTTCAGAGAGTTATATAATCTGACCATGGTTCGATAAACCTTCAAACGTTTAATTTTATATAAGTGTTGCCGACTCACAGCATTGCATCAGGCGCTCTGTTGGACTGATCTTGTCTCAGCAACTTGGAAAGAAATCAGTACTTTACTCGCCTTACTATAGCTGCCTTGCTCCCATACACACTGCCAACCCCTATCGCCTTTACCGCCCCCACCGTAATCAGTATGGGGCGACACTGAGGCAGCTATCATCGAGGAAGCTACCGCCGCCTTCCAAGAACAGGAGTCGTCGCCATGCAGCAAACAGAGGAGGGAATCTTAGTCCCTGTACTGCCTTTGCCACCTGCATCGCGGGTGGCATAGATGCACAGTGGTTCGCCTAGGTCTGCACCAGAGTGGACACACATCACATACACCATCGCATCAGCACCTACCATCACACGCTCATCCTGCTAATTTTCCAATCATTCCCCATCTTGCACAGCATTCTCCGAGTTATCACAACACTGCAACTTTTAGGTTCATCCCCGTCAGCAGCAATACTAACGCAATCGCCATCACCAGCACCATCGCTTGCACCACCGCCAATAACTGTCAGGACAGTTGCATCATCTACATCACTACCAACAACGACATCACTGTCGCTACCACCTGCATCGCCAGCTCCAGACGCAGACGCAACCATCAGCAGGATTCTGTCGCCATTACAGTTTCTGGTAACACCATGTATGTCTGTCTGTCGCTGCTCACTATAAAATAATATCTTATCCCATTAAGAAATCTCCGGAATACTACTCCACAAGTCAGCCTACTCTTATCTTTACGCAGCTTCCCTTACCACATCTCAAGTATATTTTAGGAAGAAATCTGCAGATACAAACCCACCGATCCCCATTCCCAAAAAATCCCTAGAAAATAGTTGTTCCATACAAAATCATTTGATAATAACATCCACAAAAAACTATGCTATCGTCTCTATACACCAACGAAGAGAAGATTTTTAGGAATGCCAGTCTCATGTTAAAGCTGTCGTGTGCTCACGTGTAGATTCATTGCAGTAGAAGCGGGAATAGTAACTTCAGCGACTTGGTCTATGCGAGTTGTATGACAACTGCGTTGCCTTGGGTTGAGACTTCCCGTTTCCTAAAGCCTCACGACAAGGCCAAGAGCCGGCCGGTGTGGCCGAGCGGTTCTAGGCGCTTCAGTCTGGAAACGTGCTACCGCTACGGTCGCAGGTTCGAATCCTGCCTCGGGCGTGGATGTGTGTGATGTCCTTAGGTTAGATAGGTTTAAGTAGTTCTAAGTTCTAGGGGACTGATGACCTCAGATGTTAACTCCCATAGTGCTCAGAGCCATTTGAACCATTTAACCAAGACAAAGAAACATCCGTCGGTTATGTAAAATCTTGTCATAACATCGATCTTTGTAGAGTTCCACTGCCTGATTACATGCCACACTAAAAGAGTACCAATGATAGCAGTGATTTAGTTTCTAATCAAGTACTGCAGCACTAAAATTTATCCGTGTTGTCTGGAATTCCATAAGTCCTAATCATACTTCACATTAATCCAATCACACTTGAAATTAATATACATGTAATTCTAATCCATCTGATAATGACAACGTGCTGCTGAAGTGCCTTGTGCCCTCAGGGGGCTCAGCATTAGTTTTCTGGGCACGGGCTTGGCGACCCCGGGGTTCCTCAGCTGAGGACTGGCAAGCGCCGCCAGTCCTCTGCCACCGTAAGCTCTGGGCATGATTCAGACATCATTATACAGTGCGGCCGTGCAATCTTCTGTGCCGCAGGGAACGGGAGTCTTGGCTTGGCCACCTGGATCGTGAGGATGGTAAAAACCTGTGTAAAAGACCCTCTACCCCAAGGCGTGCTGCACTCCCATGAGGCTGTAATGTCCCCACAGCAAATACCCTCTACCACGCACCAATTAATCATTTTCAATCAAACCATCCACATTCATTCACTTCGGAAAAGTTATCTGATCTGATTTTCTCGCCGGCCGCGGTGGTCTAGCGGTTCAGGCGTTCAGTCCGGAACCGCGCGACTGCTACGGTCGCAGGTTCGAATCCTGCCTCGGGCATGGATGTGTGTGATGTCCTTAGGTTAGTTAGGTTTAAGTAGTTCTAAGTTCTAGGGGACTGATGACCAGAGATGTTAAGTCCCATAGTGCTCAGAGCCATTTGAACCATTTGATTTTCTCGTAATATATGCGGCAACAGCTCGTCGACGCCAAAGTATTTTATAGTGCGTTTATTCTTTGAAATAACAGAGATGGACGTATTCATTCTTCATGGTTGTTAGAGTGGTAACGAGGACAGCTTCTGGAGTATCTGTTGAGGAATTGACGTGTTAGATACATATTCTGCTTTTCTTCTCGCTAAAGCGAGCCAATTAACATTTGTGCCGTTGGCAGTTTGTTTTGAAGAGAAAGAGATTGTAAAAGGAAAATAATTAAGGGGTGGAATCACCGGAGATGTGGACATGTAATGGAGATGGATTTAATACACGATTTCCTCCATAAATAAGGTTTGTGACTTTTTTGTTCTGGAGTGAATGAACGAATGAGTTTTTTTCTGAATCATTTGTTGATCACGTTGGCCCTGTAATTAGTGGGGAAGTTTCAGCTGTGTCGAAGAGAGCCTGCAATCACTGAGTCTGTGTTAAATCGTCCAAAAAGGCTTCGTACACATCTGGAATTCGCAATCTTTCGTAAAAGGAACAAATTGTCCAAACAATTGATTCTCCCGACTGACTGCACTGTTTAACAGTAATAATAAATGTAAAGATCTCTTACAGCAAGCCAGCCGCTGTTTACCAAGACGAAGGACTCCACCAAAGATTCTATTTGGCTGATTCTTTTTATCACGTAATGAAATCTTATATTAAAAAACTATACATAGATAAAGGAGAGAAAGAGCGAATGAAAATAGAGATAATACTAATAATCCTCCAGAGATCCATGATGTCCAAGTCCGCAGAGGGGCGAACATTGACTCAGACCACTACTTAACACGCATTAAAGTGAAATTCACCCCAAAAAAATTCTATCCGAAGAAAACACACATGATGAAATTTGACACACGAACAATCAAAGAAACAAATCTGAAGGAGGAGTGGGAAAAGGAACCAGCTGACTCTTGGGAAAAATTTCGAACAAAAATTACAAAGAAGGCAAAAGAACTGATCCCATTGAAAAAGAACACAAAACACCCCTGGTGGGACTCTGGATGTGAAAAAGCGCTGGAAGAAAGAAAGAAAGCCTTTCTGAAGTATAGCAGTAAAAAATCCCCAGAAAATCTAGATCACTTCCACGACACCAGAAGACAAGTGGCAAAAACAATCAGACAAGTCAAGAGGAAGTACCTCAAGGAACAGTGTGAGTCTATTGAAGAAAATTTCCGTAACTATAATGTACGAGACTTCTATAAGACCTTTGCTGGGAGAATCAATGGATACGGCTCGCGAAATCTATGTTTCAGAAAACCAGATGGAAAACTAGCGCTCACAAATCGGGAAAATTGTGAGGAGCTGGCAAGATACTTTTCCGGACTCCTCAATTGCCCTGAACCTTCTTCAAGATTCCCTCAAGAAACTGCTATCTACACAAATCCAGAATCCCCACCACCTACACTAGAGGAGATCCAAAGACATATTCATAGACTGAAAAACAACAAGGCACCCGGAGAAGATAATATCACTGCAGAACTACTTAAAAATCTTGGACCAAATTCCCTCAAAGAACTCACTCAAATCATCACAGACATTTGGCAGACAGAAAAACTACCAGAAGATTGGAAATGCGCCCTAATTCATCCACTGCATAAAAAGGGAGACATGGCAGATATAAACAACTATCGAGGAATCTCCCTTCTCCAAGTCACTTATAAAATCCTCTCAGCTTGTCTTCTTCAACGAACACAAGAACAACTCGACCACACTTCATGAATACCAAGCTGGCTTTCGCCCTCACCGATCCTGTGCAGAACAAATTTTCAATTTGAAGACAACACTAAAATACAAAGCAGTCAGAAACAGTCCGATCATTTGTTCCTTTGTTGATTTCGCAAAGGCTTATGATTCGATCGATAGGCAATCTCTCTTTATTATCCTTGAGGAGCTAGGACTCGATCCGAAAACCCTAAACCTTATCAAAGAAACGCTCACAAACACAGCTTCTAAGATAAAATTCCTGGGAGAAATATCAGAGCCCTTCCTGATCAAAACCGGCGTCAGACAAGGTGACGGCTTGTCTCCACATCTCTTCAACCTTGTCTTAGACAAAGTCATCCGAGAATGGGAAAAAGAACTGAAGAATCAAAATTACTGGAAGCCTATACAACTAGAAAGATCTAAAGATGGTATTAAAACTTCATGCTTGGCATTTGCAGATGACGTGGCCATTCTAGCAGAAAACGAGACCACAGCAATTAAACAGATAGACATTCTCAAAGAATGGGCCGAAAAAGTTGGGCTACAAATTTCCTTCCAAAAAACCAAATTCATCTGCTCAAAATTTGAAACTCAAAAACTGACTACAAAATATGGACAAATTGAGAGAGTTCCATTCTTTAAATACTTAGGCGAGGTCCTAGAACCCACAGGGGGAGAGAAAACTGCACAAAAAGTTCGACTGCAAAAACTGAAAAGAGCATACTGGAATACCCACAACATCTACAATAAAAAGTGTCTCTCCATTCACTCAAAAATACGACACTACAATACAGTAATCAAGCCCGAAGCACTATATGCCAGCGAAACACTCACACTCCATAGAAAAGGCGACCTGGAAGGCATCCTGAAAGAGGAACGCAAAATTATCAGAAAGATTCTTGGCCCAAAAAGAACGGAAGATGGATACAGGTTACAGTCTCGGAAAACTACAGAAAAATTATCTAACCTCGCCGCAGACATCCGGAAAAGAAGACTAAAATTTTACGGTCATATCCACAGACTCCCAACACCCAGACTCTCCCACAAAATTTTAATATACATTGAAAAATTGAAAATCATACCCTGGATACAAGAAACCAAAACAGATCTAGCAAATGCACAAATAAATTCTTTAGAAGTTATAAACAGAAATGTATACAGGCAAAAAATCAATAGTTGGAAAGTACAACCCAAGAATGAAGTTTGCAAGAGACAGGGGACAAAATGGACAGAGGAAAGAAAGAGAATTCATGGGGAAAGAATGAGAGAAGTTTGGAGAATTAAAAAATTGAATCGGAAAAGCTTTGCGTGATCCGTATGGGTCCAATCGCACATAATAATAATAATAATAATAATAATCCTCCATTAGTCTAATTTTTCGCCTGTCTTATCACGGATCAGCCAAGAACTGGGAGGGCCTTACTTTACTGTATAGACTTATGTGTGAAGGTGAAGGGATCTTAAAGACAACAGATACACGTCTATACAGACAAGACTTGGAAGAGCAGTTGAACGGAATGGACAGTGTCTCGCAGGTGATATAATTGGATCCACAAATAAAGCCGAAAGACAGCACGCTGCGCGTAGTAAAAAGGCTAGTTCTATGCTTTTATCATTAAAGCTTGATGTACAGTTGAAGTTTACGCTTTTCTGTTTAGTGTTATTTGATATTTGATTGACCTGTCTCAGTTGCATTTATCTGTATGTGTACATTAAAAACTTAGACGCAGAAGTACTCTTGTGTGAAGGGAGTTGCAAATAGTGACAGTAGAACATTTATATGGTTTTAACTAGGGCAATGTTTAGGATGAGTCAAGCTGAGCAAAGCAGCACGCATCAGCCTTCAGCTGTTAGCACTGATAATAATGAAGCAGTAAGAAGTGTTGTAGGACCGATGGCTACAGATAGCGCAACAGAACGCCCTGTAGACACGGCTGTGGGTGTAACAGCAAGTACGCAGCAGGGAGTAGATCCATTGGTAATTATCATGAGACAGATCCAGATGATAACCGAGAGCATGAACACTTTGAAAACCGACATTAATGCGAAATTTGCCTCAGTTACTGAAGGGCAAAATGATTTCATACGAAATTAGCCTCAGTTGCTGAAGGGCAGGAAAATCTGAAAACCGATATTAAAGCACAATTAGTGACAGTCACTCAAACTCAAGAAGAGATGAAACTAGTCCAGACTGAGATTAAGCAGCAGTTACAAGACAGTTTTTCCGAATTAGAGCAGCGGATAGAGGCGAAGACCAAGGAACTCCGAGAAAATTAACTGCACAAATAGAATTGGTGAAAGCACAATGTGAGGAATCTACTCAGCGCGTACGTGTCAAAATGAAGGAGTATGTGGCTATTCCTTACGGGAACAAGTGGAAATGGTTCCGCAATTAGTACAAAAGGAAGACGCCATGTCATGTGCAATTGCGCAACTTCCTATATTGGCACGTACACAGACTAACCTAAAGGAAAGCGTTGAACATCTGACAGAGCGTCAAGACGTTATAGACCACCAAATTAAGGTATTAACGGGTAAATTATCCGAAATCACATTAGAAAACAAAAGGCTAATGTGTGAAAACGTTGAGCAAAATGTTAAGGCAGCATTCCAGAATTTATCTGGCAAACAGGAAGAGAATTTGTTTGCGAAAGGACCTGAGGAGGTGCGACAGCAGTTAGGTGCTGATTTTGAGCATTGGAAGCAAACGATAGAAGAGTCGATGCGCGCTTCACAACAAAGCTCAGAACAAATGAATACAGGGCAGCAGTAGAAGTTGGCAACGACTATAGAGCCACAATACCGACTTGTGCAAGTAATTCAAACATTAAATTGCCACAAGCTGGTTGTTCGCGTGAATTCTTATCTAGTGGAGATTACGAAAGCCTTTGGCATGCCGAAGAAAAAATGATAAAGCATCGGCAATTCCAGATTTTTAACCCTGACAAAAGCGGGGTCCATCCAATTGCTTTTATTCGAAGTTTCAGAGGAGTGCTACCCAGAAATTGGTCGGAGTGGCAGATCAGTTTTGTTACAGGATATATACAAGGTTCGGGGGCGATCTGGGCCTCGGACATGACTTCTGTTTGCCCGACATATGACGATTTTGAGAAGGCGTTTTTAGCAAAGTTCTGGTCAGAACGCCTTAGGCAGGAGGTGCTCTACCCAGAGCCTTTCTCCTTTTCGGAAGGAAGCCTTAGAAGGTATTTCGAAAAATATATAAATAAAACGAGATACTGGGACAGACCTATGCCCTTGCCAGACATAATAAGCATACTTAAGGCAAGACTACCAACTAGCATCCGGAATCAATTGATTTATGGCAACGACAAAGACTTGGAGTCGTTCCTCACGACGTTAGACTATATAGATATTATCGAAGAGAAAAACCAGAAAGTCCGTAATAACAGATTCCAATATAGGGCGACAGAACCTCCGCCAAACGGTAGGCAAGGTGGAAGTATGGGTTATACCAATGGCGATCAATCGACACGTAGAAGGAATGAACAGAGATCGGTAAATAATGGAGGAACCCCTCAAAATCTCACTACCATTCCCGGCAATGGTCTTGCAAGGGGCTATTCAAGGAACAACAGGAACGGGAAAAGATGCAACCCCGTGTGGGGGAACGAAAGAAATTTCAGACCCCAAGCCTGGAATAATAACAATAATAGAAATTGGAATCAACCGGGAGGAATGAATTCAAATAGCCAACATCAGTGGGGATGGACATCTCCGAATCAAACGGTAATTACCGAAGTGACGGATGATGTCAACCAGCAGACAAATCAAAATCCAACAAACTCGTAAGGAACCACTCGTGCCCCGGAGGAGCGGTCAACAATTGGTTGAGGGGCAACAGGATATGTGTACCCATGCTAACGTATAATGATGGACGATTACTGGCAGATGAACTGACTGAGGACTTAGAACCACAAGATGAGGATAAGGAACAGGTGGCAGTAGCCGAAGTGCAAGTCATTATGGAGACCGTACCTATAGTGGCGGTTTTAGACACAGCTGCAACCACAAATGTTATTTCGGAGGCACTATTCAACAGGATTAGAAATATTAGACGAGTACCAGCCTTTCCAGTTCAAAATTACAGAATAATAGGCGCCGTTGGGGCTCGATCGGCTAATGTAAAGGTGCAGTCACTACTTGATGTGGAATTCGGAAATGTAGCAATATTAAGCACATTCCTTGATGTGAAAAATTTGGTGGTAGATTGCATTACCGGAGTCGACAGCCTGCGTCAATATGGATGCAGAATAGATTTCAAAACAGGAAAAATTTGGTTGAATGTTAATAAACAAGAAATTGAGATGGAGTTGTTGAAAACAAAAAGTCTTACGAGAAAATATAATTGTGGGATCAGTGTGCAAGTAATAAGGACGGCCCAAAATTCTAAACAGCACGTAATTAATGAGTTCCAAGTCAAAGAAGATTTCGGTCAATTAGTGTTTGAAAAGTTAAATGAATCCGACTGCATTATCGAAGATAAGAATAAGCAGTTCAATGAATTATTATTAACGTATGAAAACGTTTCTGATGAAAGGCCAAGAGTTATTAAGGGATACATATGCCATCTCTACGTTAAGCCGCACGAAACGTATTGTAGAACTTTCTATCCTGTTCCCTGGAGGTTAAAGGCTCAAGTTCAAAATGAAATAGATCGCATGTTGAAATGGGGTTTGATCGAACCCTCTACAAGCCCATACTGCTCCCCATTGTTAGTCGTGCCATAAGCAAATGGGACTGTTAGACTGGTACTCGACACCAGAGAAATAAATAAAATCATAATTCCAGTGAGAACACATCCCGAAAACATAGACGAACTTATACAACGGTTCCAGGATGTCAAATATTTGAGCTTCGTACACATCTGGAATTCGCAATCTTTCATAAAAGGAACAAATTGTCCAAACGGTTGATTCTCCCGACTGACTGCAGTGTTTAACAGCAATAATAAATGTAAAGATCTCTTACAGCAAGCCAGCCGCTGATTACCAAGACGAAGGAGTCCACCAAAGATTCTATTTGGCTGAATCTTTTTATCACGTAAAGAAATCTTATATTAAAAAACTATACATAGATAAAGGAGAGAAAGAGCGAATGAAAATAGAGATAATACTAATAATCCTCCATTAGTCCAATTTTTCACCTGTCTTATCACGGATCAGCCAAGAACTGGGAGGGCCTTACTTTACTGTATGGACTTATGTGTGAAGGTAAAGGGATCTTAAAGACAACAGATACACGTCTATACAGACAAGACATTACACAGAGATAGCGGCTAGCTGCATTGATCATCTATTCTTAGATTAAAGAGACGGCAACTTATTATCCGACCATTTAAAATGTTAAAATGGCCAATCCGTGACAGGACACGTTTTTGGAGGTTGCTAAAATGATTTTGTCCTCTGTTTCATGTAAACTACGACGGGCTAACCTAACTGACGCTTGGAAAAGAGAGGAAAGATCCGCAGGTGATATAATTGGATCCACAAATAAAGCCGAAAGACAGCACGCTGGGCGCAGAGAAAACGCCAGTTCTATTTCAACAGCTGTTGAGGTGGAACAGTCGTTAGCGCACAACTTCTGGGGAACTCACCGCACAAGCAAGATTGCAACCCCAATTTTAAGTTGTGACCTCAGTTTCTTCTTTTTTTTCAGTATTGAAGGCACTGGAGAAAATGAAGCGTCTTCACGCACTTTCTCATCGGTCTCGATTTCCTTTGTGCCCTACAATCATGCAGTACGAGTACCCAGTGCAGGAAATGGTCTAGTTCATGCGTGAGCAACTGTAATTTCTACAGCGGTAGGGGATGAAGGTGTCATCTTGCTCGGTACAGGGCACGTTAGGATTTAGAAGCAATGAACAGGCCGACAAAGCTGCCAAGGAGGCCTGCAGGAAACATATGATCACAGAATGCAACATTCCCTTGCATGCTGTCATTCCGCTGGTGGGTCACTGATCCCAGCAGCTATGAGACAAGAAGTGGCTACGCAGGCAGGCAATATAAGCTGCGTTTGGTGAAGCCAAGTACCCGGTCACGGCGATCCTTATGCCTGTTGCTCCGGCGCGATAAGGTGGCCCCGACACACTGGACTCTGCCCCCTCACACATGGCAGTTTACTCCAGCGCGAGGACCTCCTCCTCTGTTACACCTGTTTCATGCAAGTCAGTGTATGCCATAGTTTAACTAAGGGAATTTTACTCCGAGTCAAGTTGACAAACTCGAAGTTAGGTGGGGATCTGCCCTCTATTTTATCTGATGAGGAGACGAGTGTGGTCAAGCTATTAAAATTTTGTGATGCTTCCCGACTCTGGCCTAAGTTTTTGGGATGGAGTTTCTAGTGTGTTACAGAGTGGTTGCCTCAAATCCTTTTCTTCCAGCAATAAGCCAGCCGCAGGTGTTTGTTGTCTTCTTTTAATTATTTCCATTGCTTTTGCAATTGCTGGCGCCCATTCTTGAAGCTGAAAAAACCATTTAAATCTAAAACAATCACATTCGCTCAAATGCCAACAGCCATGGTGAAAGACGTTGAACCAGAAAGCATGCTGGAGAAAAGTGAACTGGAAATCAGTTTCATCCCCACCACTGAAATCCACACTGTGGTCTGCCTAAAAAATAATCAGGACTACATCTATATAATCCGTCTCGCCAGCCATTATTGACCACCTTATGCGTAATGGAGCCTTGATTTACTTCAAAGAGTACACAGTGGAAACATCTAGATACCAATCCTGGAATAGTTTCCCCTGTTTTATATCTCCCAAAACATCGAATCTCAACGCAGCACTGTACCGTCGATATCCGCACCTTAGCATATTCCACCTTCCTAACATCTCGACATACTCCACGTAGTTTCCCGGAGCAATTTCAACTACTTTACCCTACAATCTAATGAGATCAGTCCTGAAATCCGCCCATCATATGAACTGTAACGCACCCTACACTGAAGACTATTCCATTCTGGGTCCTGACGATTCAAAACTACACGCATCACCAGAATCTCGTCACGCTTCGTTTCACTGTCTTATTCTTACCAGTCTCTCTTTTCAACCGTCTTATTCGTGGGCTGAAGATGGCAACACGGCTGCAATCAACCCGACTGCACCTCCCTACTGTGGATTATTGATAACAGATAAATAAAAAAAATAAAAATAAATAAGATCGTAGAGATTTCTGATATCAGGCAAACTGGCGAACGCACAACTCTCCACAAAAACTTGGAACAGCACGAAGTACGTCATAGTTTGCTGTTAGATTCAAAAAGCTTCCATTTATCAGTCACATTTCTAAGGGAGTCGACATTTAAACAAATTTAACAGTGAAGGGAATGGGAGGACAAGACGGGTTGTATTCTTTCCGAGACAGGAATTCCACCTTCAGTGTGCGTAAAGCTTTGTTCAGTTCTATGGCAACTGAAACGTAGAAAAGCCAAAACTTGAAAGTGGAATAGTACATTTCCACAGGTTTCACACGGCAGCAGCCGTCTCTAAGAGCGACTAATAGTAACAGCTCACGCACCACGCGAGGTAAGGGCTACTGGCAACTACTGTGGGACACGTAATGGCTTCCATTATACAGATAAAACTCGCGTACATTCTGAGTAATGTGTTGGAAAACGCAAAATGAATGGGTTCAAGAGAAACTTTTATACCACGGGATAAGTAGCTATAAATAGTTCATGTGCAAGGAAGCAACTTCTCTGACCCCAGGTACACAGATTAAAACTGTAAACTCTGAAAAAAAAAAGGAAAATCCTAGCTCACAGATATCATCGGATTTTGACGTACATGCTTAAGGGGGTCCTTTAATATTCCTACAAGTGGCACCTACCTTTCGTACAACCATTTATGCATCTACAGCGAGTCTTCTCCATCCGCTCCTGCTTTGTCATTTTTACCATCTTTTCTAGACTGTATTTCTCTTTTCCCCCCGCCCTCCCCTCACGAACCATGGACTTTCATACGGTGGAGTGGCTAACGTGCCTCGGCTATACAGATAGCCGTGTAGCAGGCCAAGGGCGCACTCAGCGAAGGGCAAGAGAGGGCAGCTGCTCCTCCGCCCCCCACCTCCCCCCCCCCCCCGCCCAAATCATAGAAAAATAAATTCTTTGCAAACCGAATAACTCGCAACTTGCCTCACAAGAACGGACAGAAAATAAAAAAATGTTGCGGATGTTGACTAGTAACCGATGTACCCAGTGTCATTTGTCCTGCTATTACGTCATTCTCTGCGAAAATCACATTAGTCCACCCCGCCGTCTCCCAACCTGCCGACAAAGTTTAGAAACTGTGTAATTTGCCGAAGGTGCAACCACAATGCAGCCGAATTTGTGAAGAGGACAGATTAACATATAGTTCCTGAAGAGGGGCAGCAGCCGTTACATTAGTTGCAGGGGCAATAGTCTGGATGACTGATCAGGCCTTGTAACATCGGTCAGTACGGCCTTGCTACACTGATACCGCGAATATCCGAAATCAAGAAGAAACGACATCCTCTTGGGTAAAATATTTCCGAGTTAAATAGTCCTGTTTCAGTCAGTCATTGTCTGATGCTCTCTTAGAAGCTTGGCAGAGCTATTTCACCTGGTAAGCAAGATATATAAGACAGTGGAAACAACCACAGATTTCAAGCAGTGTGTAAGAATCCCAGTATCCAACT